>NC_142588.1:59934270-62861115 GCF_965207765.1 Zootoca vivipara | reverse complement strand
TGCCCGATTGTATAAATCTAAGTCAACAGTTGCTACTGGATCATTTCCTTAGCCAAAGTATGTATAAAAAGGTATAGCTGCATTAAGAATTGCTTGTCAGTGTGTTTGTGGGATCAGCCTCTAAACTAAGAACCTGATTTGTACCTCTGTACTAACTTGCAGATCTATTCAATGTTTCTCATTTCATATGTTTACTAAGTTCCGGGCGAATCTGTTGCACTTTGCTACATGAAAGGACTTGCTGCAAATCAAAGGAACCTAAGTGGGGACAGCTCATAGCTAGTTTACCTAAGCCATATAAAATGCCATAAAACCATAACAGGATTGTTATAGGCTTTATACTCCTTTCATCAAGCTAGGCTGTTGTTGTTTCAAATATTAAAAGCAGTCATATATTCATGTTACTTGAACATTCTTAGCATGGCAGCTTAATTTATGGCATTTAAACCTGCAGGGCAATTAGAGACAGGTTTGTTTTTTTTAAAGGCACATCCAAGGACATTGGCTGCTGAAATCTCACTGATAATTTAGGGCAACTGGGCAGTTAGTACCACCACGTTTTCAGAATCCCACTATAATTTGGAGGGCAGGCCAGTGTTCTAAATTGGTCACTACAACTTTGAGGGGGTACTCATTATGGATCTCTCTAGTGTACTTCTCCATGTCAGCGCCGCCGCCTCCTCCTCCTCATTTCTGCCCAGGCATGTGGGCAGGTGAGATGGCTTACTGTCAGAGGAACTGAAAAGGGAAGAAGAGGGTGGCAGAGGTGGCAAGGGGGCTTCTCTGAGGATCACCAGGTAACTGCCCACACTGACATACTGCCACCATAGGGTATTTGCGGCACTTACAGAGGTCATTCCTCAGTACTCTCCAAAGTGACAGAAAAGGGGTTTCAGGACAGTGTCGTCATGAGTGCTGGACCTGAGGATAGTGCCTACTGTGCGTGCTGGACCATGAGTGCTTGAGGATAGTGCCTACTGCTGCTCTGGTTGCACTCTGGAGCAGGACCAAGGCACCTTGCTACTTCTGTCACTATGGTGTAATAGGGAACTGCTGCACAGATCTCTGCTGTGGTGCAACACCACCTCTTCGGCTGAAACCCAGCAGGAATCAAGTGATACTTGGAGCTAAAAGGGCCCCATTTGGTCTTATAAGCTGCTGGTACTGACTTGGCTTCTCAGTCTGAGCAATGCATTTTGGGTACAGGCTGAGTTGCTCATAGAATTACTTAATTTCCTGGCAAGACTTCCACCAGGCCATCAACCCTGACACCCACCACAAGATACCAGCCCCATCTAACTGCCTTAGAGAGTACTTAATGCCACCTACTAGGTGGTTCTTGATGCTGTGTCACCATCAGTGTGTGTATTCTTTTCTGAAGCAAGATAATGACATCCGGTACAGCTACACAAAATGTGAGCTACCATTGTCTAGCTTCCTCTTTCCCTTTCAGCTGCTGCTTATAATAGCCCCCAAATTGCATTTTTAAAGTAGTTTCCATTGATGTAAAATCATAAGCAAAGACAAACAAAAAAGTAATCAAAGTTACAAAACATAGGAGCAGTAGAGAAGCTGAATTTTCCAAATAAATAGAGCGCACACAATGTTGGGGGGGGGAACCCCAGGGAAAAAATGCATAATGAAAGCCAAACTTCACAGTTTGGTAGAAGACAGCTTTGCTTATCTGAAATGTTCTGGGTCTTCCTCATCCTTAGAAATATATAGTTTGTGGATTCCTTTCTCTGGAGTCGCCAGAAACCACATATTTCAAAATTGCTTTTTAAACTCCTCTTGATTTAAAGGACCGAAATCTGGTTCATACACCTGAAGCCCCCAGGAGATGCTGGTCTATATAAGTCATGGTTCCATGTGTCCACCCTCCCATCACAAGTCTGACAGTGCCACATGCTGCCAGAGATACCTGCAAGGAACTCACTGGAAATATGAAGCAGTCCTGAAAGTATTTTGTTTTCAAAATACCTGCCTAGGGAAATGAAAGACTGAAGCTCACACCAGGATTTCCCATTTCCATTAACAAGATTGAGTGCTTGTGATCCCCACCACAATGCCTGTGGAATATAAAGCTGGGATGTGGCTAATTGTGCCACTATGCATAGTTAAATATATTAGTGAATGGCAAAGATAATGGGCACCCTGCAACTTTTTATGGTATAAACATTCTGCAAAGTCCACATTCAGTCTCCAGCAGTTTGCTTCATTGCTAATTAGAAGCTCTTCAAGCCTGTATTAAGAACCATTCCTTCAGGGGGCTGGAGAGAAATATGTGGGAAAGAGCACTATGCGTTAGTGATTTTGAAGGATTTGGTGATTAAACAAACATAAAATTTGAGGAGGAGGCAATAAGAAAATCCATGTTGATCCACGCAAGACAATTGTTGTGGCAGCTTCCTTCTGACGGATGATTTCTGCATCAACACATTGGATAGATTCTAGAACACATGGCTAGCAGCTGAACCGTTAATTGACATACGGAATATCTATCTAGGGACTATTATTGTGATCTGCTAAGCCAGCCACAGTCTTGGAGAGGCACAAGGGAGAATTCTGCAGCACAGATGCAGAAGGACGCATGGTAATTACAGTCTGTTGTAGAGCAAAAGTTTAAAAGTTCAAAAGAACCCAGCAGCAGACATGCTATGGAAATCCACTGGGAGCCTGTTCTTTCAAAATGTTTGGCGAGAGGTAGCCCAGGATGTGTTGTGCTACTAGAAAGTTCTGTTGGCTCAAAATCTTAAGGACAGGTGCCTGGCTTGCTTGTGAAGTTGTTTTGGATGCTGTTGGTCTCAGGATGTTACAAACATTATGTCACGTTACATTTAGTTGAAGCACTTCTGCTCCCAGGTAAGAACTGTTTTAGGTTTCTAAACTCTTCCGTCCACCAAGAACAGCCTTCCCTGACCTAGTACTTGTTGACCAAGAGTATAGAGGGGCTAACTTCTATTGTCTATGCTTTGGTAATCCTTATATTATATTATTGCTATGTGCTATAGCAGGTCAGTTCAGAAATTGCAGTTGGTGCAGAATTTACCAGCCAGGTTGCTCACTGAAGCAAGACAGTCTCAAGTTTCAACACACAACACCAATCCTGGCCTGATGGTGCTGGCTACCAATTAGTTTCAGAACTCAGTGTAAAGTACTGGTTTTGACCTATAAAGGATCAGGACCCCAGTATCTCAACGACCACTTCTCCCCACAGAAATTGACCTGAATGTTATTTGAGGCCCTTACTCAGGTACCCACTCCACAGGAAGTCCAGAGGGTGACAATATGACCACAGGCCTTTTCAGTGATGGCTCCCCCACTTGTGGAATCCTTTCCTCAGGGAGAATCAACTGTCACAATCTTTGTCTAGTTTTAGATACCAGGCAAAAACCTTCCTCTTTATCTGGGCTTTTGGTCTTTAATCTGAAGGGTTTTGTGGCCTTCTTGGCCTGAGTTTTATTTGTATAGATGTGCTTGCTTGGCTTTTAGGGTTTTTTTTTTATTGATTATGTTTGCTGTAATTGCTTTTAGCATTTCTATTGTGTTTGTTAAGTCACTTTGAGCCATTTCTGTGAGTAAAGCCACTAAGAAAAATAATAATAATAATCCACTCTAAATAATGAAAGAGCTGTGGCTTTGTCTTCTAAAGTGCTCTGCCATGAGTTGGATGGACTAATAGTCAGTTAAAATGCGCTTCCTATGTTCCAAAGTATGTTTTCTCTAAATGGGCCCTCTCCTGGTGAACCAACTGAAGCATTCAGGTCACCAACACAATCTACACCTCCAAAGATAGTCTGGGGGTTCCCCTGGATTTGGTGCTATGCCCTTGGTTTCCAGAACCAGTAATCCACCTCCATCCAGATCAGAAGATTTCGTGACACACAAAACTTAGAATCACAGAACCATAGAATTGTAGAGTTGTAGATGACCCTCAAGGGTCCCTTCCAAGACCCTGCAATGCAGGAATCTCACCTAAAGCATCCATGACAGGTGGCCATCCAAACTCTGCTGAAAAACCTCTAAGGAAGGAGAGTCCACAACCTTCTAAGGGAGTCAATTTCACTGTTGAACAGCTCCTACCGCCAGAAAGTTCTTCCTACTATTCAGTCTGAATCTCCTTTCTGTTTATGCAGCCTAGAATAGCATTAGCTTTCTTTGTTGCGGCATCACACTGTTGACTCAGGTTAAGCTTGTGGTCTACCAAGACCCCTAGATCCTTTTGCTACTGGCAGACCAGGTGTCCTCCATCTTATATTGGTGCAGCTGGTTCTTCCTGCCTAAGCAAAGAACTTTACATATGTCCCTATTGAAATTCATTTTGTTAATTTGGGCCCAGTTCTCCAATCTGTTAATCTTGAATCCTGTTTGTGCCTTCTGTGGCATTGGCTACCTTTCCCAGTTTGGTGCCATCTGCAAATCTGATGAGCATCCCCTTAATTCCTTCATCTAAGTTGTTTATGAAGACGTTGAACAACAGGCCCAGGACAGAACCCTGCAGCACCCCATGTGTCACATTTTTTTCCAGAATGATGAGGAATCGCTAGTGAGCACTCTTTGTGTTTGGTCAGTCAACCAGCTATGAATCCACCTAACAGTTACGTTGTCCAGCCCACATTTTAACAGTTTCTTCGCAAGAATATCATGGAGGACTTTGTCAAAAGCCTTACTGAAATGCATTATGTAAGGATATTGTTTCAGCCTTTTGCCCTCATACAACCCTAGAGTGCTTCCAGACACCTTCCATGGTCTTCCTGGGATCAGATGAAGGAAAAGAGAGGTAGAGTTGAGTGCAATCTGCATAATGATGACATTGCGGCCCAAATTGCCAGATGGCTTCTTCCACTAGTAGATTTCAAAGTGTATGAAAGAGAAGATGGAATCTTGTGGCACCCTAAAGGCCAACAGCTGAATGATGAAACAGTGGTCACAAAACCACCACCAATCTCAGCATGATGGTCCAGAATGATACCATGGTCAACTGTATTAAAAGCAGTTGAGAGATCCAAAATGGTTGTACTTCCCCAGTTGTGTCCCTGATACAAGTCATTCACCAGAATAATGAGTTTGCTGCAAATCTAGACTGGAAGCAGCATTTACACCAGCATAAAGGACTGATTGGTCAAACAGTGGACCTCATAGCTTATTTTAAGAAAACAGATAGTGAGCTGGAATGCTTTCTTTCTTTAAAGATTGTGCTGGTTTATTTGTAGCTGTTTCAGTTACCATTATAATTAGATTTCCTTCCATCTATTGCATTACATTGACTTTTCTTTTCCTCCCACCCAAAGGAGCATGTGGATGCCGAGTACTTTGACTACACAGAGAATGCTTTCTCAAGCATCTTAAATCAAAAAGATGTTTTTCATGTTTTAGTGTTCATTTACTGGACTGCAAATGCTGTTGGTCCAAGTATGTAATGTACTGCCACCTAAATTGGTAGTAGCAGGTAATCAAAAGAGGATGAAGAAGCACATTATTATCCTTGGTTTGTTTTCAGTCCCTGATTGCTTTGAAAAGGTAGGGCATAACAGAGGAGGCAATGTAGGTATTGTTTTATAGCTAAAACCCTGGGCCAAGGACTATACAACTTTAATTCAATTCTCAGCTACACCACAAATTCCTTTGTGACCCTGAACAAACCTTGAACGTTCTCCATGCAGTGCCTCAGATGATTCCATCTTCAGCTTTTGCACTACATGATAATAAATGAATTCCACGGAAGTTGCTACCTGCCTGGTTTTCAACTGGAACCAAAAACAAACCCCTGTGTTGCAATAAGAACTAATCACAACAATACAAACACAATACGTAGGCTAATGGTTAGTAGAGAATATTTAACAGAATAAGTATATCATTCAAATTGGAGGAACAAGCCAATCAAAGTTCTTATGTACAAAATAACAGAGTGGTAGACAGTGTTCTCGAAGCTACGAACATGAGTTTGACCAAACTGCGGGAGGCAGTGGAAGACAGGAGTGCCTGGCGTGCTATGGTCCATGGGGTCACGAAGAGTCGGACACGACTAAACGACTAAACAACAAAGCGAGGACCGTCAAGCCGTGCGTTCAAAACAGATATCTAAGGACAGTCTCACTATAGTCTTTCAAAAGTTCCAACAGAAGACGTCTCAAAAGTTGCAGAAGTCTCTCAATAGTCTTTCAAAAGTTTCAACGGAAGACGTCTCAAAAGCCTCAAAAGGACAGTGTCTCCAGAATGATAATACTGTTTTGTAATAGTCTTCATCAGCCGATATTTTTCAACAGAATATGTAAGTAAGATTCATGCTTAGGATCAGTGCTCACTAGATAGTGGTGGAGGGGAATGGGACCCTCTGCTTGCCAGATTTCAGATTGTTGTTGTTTAGTCGTTTAGTCGTGTCCGACTCTTCGTGACCCCATGGACCACAGCACGCCAGGCACTCCTGTCTTGCACTGCCTCCCGCAGTTTGGTCAAACTCATGTTCGTAGCCTCGAGAACACTGTCCAACCATCTTGTCCTCTGACGTCCCCTTCTCCTAGTGCCCTCAATCTTTCCCAACATCAGGGTCTTTTCCAAGGATTCTTCTCTTCTCATGAGGTGGCCAAAGTATTGGAGCCTCAGCTTCATGATCTGTCCTTCCAGGGAGCACTCAGGGCTGATTTCCTTCAGAATGGATAGGTTTGATCTTCTTGCAGTCCATGGGACTCTCAAGAGTCTCCTCCAGCACCACAATTCAAAAGCATCAATTCTTCGGCGATCAGCCTTCTTTATAGTCCAGCTCTCACTTCCATACATCACTACTGGGAAAACCATAGCTTTAACTATACGGACCTTTGTCGGCAAGGTGATGTCTTTGTCGGCAAGGTGATGTCTCAGATTTCAGATAGAAGTCATATAGAGGAGGGGGAAAGGTTGTTTTCTGCTGCTCCAGAGAAGCGGACATGGAACAATGGATTCAAACTACAAGAAAGAAGATTCCACCTAAACATTAGGAAGAACTTCCTGACAGTAAGAGCTGTTCGACAGTGGAATTTGCTGCCAAGGTGTGTGGTGGAGTCTCCTCCTTTGGAGGTCTTTAAGCGGAGGCTTGATGGCCATATGCCAGGAATGCTTTGATGGTGTTTCCTGCTTGGCAGGAGGTTGGACTGGATGGTCCTTGTGGTCTCTTCCAACTCTATGATTCTATGATTCTAAGTTGCTACCATGGCCATTATGTGAATGTGCTTTTTGATTAACTGAATAGAAGACTATGAGTCATGGGGGTGAGGAGAGTGTGTGTGTGAATTCAGCAGTGCTAAGTTTGTTTTTGGTTGTTAGTTCATTAATGTTGTCAGTGTTGTTTTGTGGATTATGAGTGCTCTAACACAGTGGTTCCCAACAGGTGGTCCGCGGACCCCCAGGGGTCCGCGAGCTATGCCAGAAGGGTCCGCAAGATGCTATTAGAATAAAAAATATATTAAATATATTTCGTATGATAACAGATTTTTTGTTTTGGCCGCTCTCTGCATGAGCAGAGTCTAGCGCAAAACTAGAATTAGATGGCAGTAGTTCTGCTGTATGCCGTTAGGTGGCGCTTTACAAACACTACTGTTTTGCAAAGAGGCAGCGTGCGCATTCTACTAACGCTCACCTCCCCAAGATGCTTTGTGCACGTCGGCTTCATTTGTGCGCTACTGTGCAGGTACCCAGTCTTCTCCATTCCCCTCCCTCCTCCCTGGTGCGCGCTGCCTCTTTGCAAAACAGTAGTGTTTGTAAACAAAGCGTTGTTTTTCGCGGAAGCTACAGTTCGCGTAGTTAAAAATGGACCGTTGGTTAAAAAGTGGTTCGTTAAAACGACAAAGGCCTACAGATGAAGAGGAAGATAATGCATTTGATGTTCAAGCAAGTAAGTCAGTGACTCTTGAACCGATCTTGTCAGTGTCCATTGAACCTAAATCGTCGGCGTACCTTGAACCTAACCCTTCCAAGATCAGTGTTAAGCTTACTGGAAAAATTAGATAAGGAATTGGGAATTAGATTTAGGAATTAATGGGGGTCCTTGTCACAATAGCGGCTCGATGAGGGGTCCTCGAGAAAATTTTGTTGGGAACCCCTGCTCTAACACTTTGTGAATTTTATAATACGACTTTTCCTGTGGTTGTGCCATTTATTTTTCCAGCTGTCTTGCTAATAGGGTTTTATAGAAGGTTGTTGTTTTACTGGTGATTTGTTCCTTATTTTATACAATTTATGTTGCAATTGTGATGTTCTACTATGATATTATTTATTGTATGTAAACCGCTTTCTGACTCGTGTGAGCAAAATGCAGCATAGAAATACGGTATAATAAATAAAATATTGGACCGTCCACGCATCACTCTGCTTTTACTAGTTCTACTGCAACACTTCCCCAAAATTACAACAATAATGATTTCCGGGGGGGGGGGTACCACAAAAGCAGGGCAAGAAGAAAAATATCTAGATCATTTGCAGCATGAAAAGTTGCAGGATTTCAGCAAGAAGTTACAGAACAAACACTGGTTGGAAATGCCATACGAAAGCAAGATTACGTATAACCGCCCTAAGACCATTATGAACACAAAACATCATGAATGCATAATATTGTACAAGGAGGTCAGAGGGGCCCTTCATCTGCCATCTATTTTATATATAGACTTACCTAAGAATTAACACAGGACAACTGTCTGCTCCTGCCATGTTTGTCTATTGTTATATCATCACTGAAATGTTAACCTTTGAGTGGATCGTGCAAATCCTTATGAAGGATTCAGGCTTGTTGGGAGTTAGTAGCAAGAGGGTATTTTTAGAAAAGCCCAACATTCTGTAGGGAGGGAGGTGGGATCTGGGCTTAATAACCAATCGGAAATACACAGAATGATGTAGAAGGGGCCTGTTAATTATGTAGAAAAATAACATTTACATTAGCTGCAGCCCTCCAGTTTGCTTCTTTGTAATCTAATCCTCTGTGCTAAACGTATTTCCTGCTCCTGCATAGTTTAATTATCATTGCTTCTCCTTTATTTTTAGGCTGAGCATGCAGTACAGGCTGACAATGGAATTTTACCTAGGCCGAAAGACACTTCTTACCAAAAGAAAGAACACATACTGCTTGAATACCATTTTTGCGAATCTCAATTTTGGACCATTAAATCCATGGCTGGGGTGTGTGTGTGTGTGTGTGTGTGTGTGGAATTTAGCTCCTCATAGTCATCTTGGCTGTAAACCCTGCTTTCTGAGCTGCATCTGCTCAGAAAAAAAGAGGAGGAAGACTTCACATAAATTCATTACCAGAGAGGAGCTGAGGAGTGTTCTTCCCAACCCTTCAGTGCTGAACTGCAAGTGGCCGCAGCAACATGGATCAATATTTGATCCCCCCCCCCCCGTTTAGTTTTGCCATCAGAGTGGTGCTTTTCATGCCATTCCCTCAACACGCCTCTTTTCTTTTCAGGGGTGTGTGTGTGTGTGTCTGTCTGTCTGTCTGTCTGACATGAAAAGGTTCCATGGTTATGAATTATTAAAGCTATCAAATGCCCTATATCCTTCTTCCTACGTTTATTAAAAGCCAAAGGTGTGATTCACTCACAGTGAAGTCTCCCTGCACAAACCCCATTGAATTAACTGGACACCGGGGGGGGGGGGGCTGTTCACATCTTTGGGGATTGTACACGAGAAATGTTTGGTGGGTTGTCTGTTGAAGAACCAACCAACCAACCTAGATTCCACTGTACCCCCATTGGGTGTTTGCTCCTGAAGTAAGTAAAATGGAGCAGAATCTTTTTTTAAAAAAAATAAGGATGCACTGTAATGCTTACAGCTAAATAAATCATCACAGAACAATCCTTTCCGGTATGCATAGCCTTCATAATGCCGTGCAGGGTAGCTACAACCGCGGCAAGAACTTTATTGGCCCAAAAATGGAAATTACAGGACTTACCGACAGTTGAGGAGTGGAGGACGAAGATGATGGACTATGCAGAACTAGCTAAGTTGACCCACGGGATCCGATACCAGGGGGAAACAAGGTTCCAAAAAGAATGGAGTAAATTCGTTGAATACATGGAGAGGAACTGTAGAAGTTTAAGCACACTTGCAGGACTAAAATAAATCCTACGAATTGACTTTGAATAAGTAGGTAAAAGAAACTGCGGGATAAGAGTGGAAAAACAAAGCCGAAGGGTGGGAGGGAGGAAAGTCTTAGCTCGGCGGAGCGAATTATATTAAGACAGAAGAGTATAAGATGCAAGAGGTTGTGTTATGTGTGTATTTTGTGTGTGTGTGTGTGTGTGTGTGTGTTTGTTTTATATTTGTTAATTTGTGTGTTTATGTGAAAACCAATAAAAATCTTTAAGAAAACATAATGCCATGCAGGGTGTGTGTAAAGATCACTGGTTTTATTTAACAGCTGCAGAGACAGGTAAATGTTTCAGAACAGTCTTGTTAAATACTGTTAATTTTTCATTCTTTTACGCATTGATCAAAAGCTGTTACTAGTCATTGCATATCTACAAACAGGCAGGACATACATCAGGGCTGGGGAACCTCCAGATGTTGCTGATACTCAAGTCCCACAAGCCCCGAAAACTGGCCCTGCTGGCTGGGGGCTGATGGGAGTTGTAGTTCAACAACATGTGGAAGACCCCATGTTCCCCTGTTTTGTTGTTGATGATTCCACAGGTAAGATAGTTTGGCAGTCTTCTCTGACATCAGGGAGGAAGCCAAACAAAATGTATTCTGCATTGCCTTTTTGGTTTTTGTTAGCTAAACATACCCTGCTTATTCTGGGGTCAGGATAAGACACCCTAAAACTGTGTGCAGACTATCCATTTAAAACTGCCCCTCAACGAACCTTGGGAGATATAACTTACACCTCACAGAACTACCATCTTTAACAAATGAAAGACCTCAGGAATTTTTTTGGGGGGGGGTATTAAAATATGGTGTTCATGCAGCCTAGGTTTTAAAGGCCACAAAAACTGAAAAGATGCATATTTATGTTTACATCCATTAAAATTGCTTTGTCCGTGAATAATATAACATGCAAGAAAAGTAGTCTTTACTTGCATAGGCAATATCCTATTTCTTTAGCCTTAGCACAGCCTTAGGCTCAACAGGAAATGGCTGTCATTATACATGAGAAGTCCAGCCATTTATGCCATTTTCTTACTCTCCCCTTGTCCCCAGATTTTTAATTTAATTTTTTTAAAAATTAAGATTTTGGGGGGTTACAGAAGTACATATGAGTACATCATCTCTATTTTCAGATTATGAAGTCCTTTCTACAGATCAGTCATATTCGATGTGAGACTTAAGATTGTAGTCCCCAGATAATGTGTAGTACTGCAGGACTAAAAGAAAATTTGTGGGCACTGCTGTCTGACGTGGCGCTATATTAGGCAGTGATGTCCAGTAGTTAGGACATAGGATTAGGACCGGGACAGAGTTTAAAACTGGGCTAAACCATGAAACCTATGGGATGACCTTGGGTCAGTTGCTGTCTCTCAGCCTAACCTACCTCACGGGGTTGTTTTGAGGGGAAAAATGGGGAGAAGGAGATCCTCAAGATCCCCGAGAAGAAAGTGGAATATAAATGTAATAATAAATAGTAAATCTTTCTCCCAATTCAGAATATCCTGGTTATATCATACGATGTTATGATTTAGGAGCCAAGGAAAGGACTATATTGCTTGTCCTAGTTGTACAAGCTTTTGCAGTAACATAGCATAAATTTTGAAAGAACGTTTTCACACACAGTCACATCCACACAATACGCTGAAAGCACATCTTAAACACATGTCTTTCCCCCAAAGAATGCTGGGAAATGGAGCTTACCCCTAACAGAGCTATAATTCCCAGCACCCTTAACAAACTACAGTTCCCAGGATTCTTTGGTGGAAGCCACGTGCTTTAAATGCATGGTGTTGGTATGAGCAGACAATTTAAACTTAAACACACACACTTCCCAATGGCTCCCTGTCAGCTTGCAGCAAAAGCATCCTTTCTCTCTTTGCTACATCAGAGGTGAGGAAGCTCTGCCTCTTGGGCCTAATTAGTCCTCGCATGGGCCCAATTTGGTCCATGAGACCATGTCTCTCAAACTATGCCCAGCTGCCCCACACATGACATTTCTGTGACATCAAGTGTGGGGCAGGTAGGGATGCAGGCTCAAGAGGAACAAGCTCAAAAGAGCTCCCAATTACTCCTTTGCAAGTGGGGCTCCCTGTCAGCTGAATTCCACCTGGATTGGTCTCAATGCAGAATTCACCATCAGGAACTCCCTAGTGCAGCCAAGGGGGATGAAGGAAGCAGTCTGGGTTCCAAGCGGGTTTTTTTAAAATATATATGTTGGCAATACTGTGGGTAAAGGAAGTAATGAGTGCAAACAAGATCAGTCTACTCCAGTGGTTTCCAACCAGTGTGCCGTGGAATCCTGGGGCACCTTGAATGATGGCCGGGGGTGCCATGGGAAACACTGGCCTCTTTCCCTCTTTCCTTCCTTACCTCCATCCTCTGATGCCCTCCCATGTCTCTGCCTCGCAAAGGCTTGCACAACTGTTGGTTGCGGAGGCCCTGGCTACAAGCTCTGCAGGCAAATGGTCCTCCGGGGCTTGCCAGGGAGTGCTGGTTTCCAGGAGCTGAGGCAGCCTCAGAGCAAGCAGACAAACAAACAGGCGAGGGAGCCCAGCCAACCAGTCCGCCAGCCCTTGCTGCTGGGATTGGACAAACAAGTCCCAGGCCCCTGTGGGGCAGGATGAGGAGGCACCTCTCTGGGGCAGGGGAGGGGAAGCAGCTCAGAAACAAGGGGCAGCAGCTCTGCCTGCCTGAAGGACTCCCAAAGAGAGGGGAGAAGAGAGGATGCTAAGGGAACAGTCCACAAGGAAGGGTGTTCAAAAAGGGAGAGGCTGCCAGCTCTGCAGGCAAGGGGTGACATAACTGGGCTTCTGAGAGTGCCGCAGAAAGACTGTACATAGTTGGTCAAGGGAACCATGGATGCAAAAAGGTTGCAAACCTCTGGTCTACTCAGTACGTTCGGTGTGGATTTTAAAATCAGGTGTTAAAACATACACAAGGCGGTGGGCCTGAAGCCGAAACCAAGGTAAAACCAAGATGACCCTTTCTTCACCTAGTAATCGTTCACGCAGTCAAGAAAGCAACCATGGGATATTTTGGCATATCCATTTGTTTTGAGATTCCCCCTCCCTCCCTCTTACAGCAGCTTCAAGTCAGCAAACTGACACGTTCCTGTGAGAGATGTCAGAGAGGGCAAGCACAGGATGCTTCATTTTAATGCAAAAGGACCCCATTGAATCATGCTGCCCCTCAGACTGGAAGCTTGTCAAGCTGAGCAGACCCTCTGCCTATTAATCATTTATACAACCATCAGAAGGAATGCAAAGCAGCGCTGGGCGTAGAAATATATGACTTTCTATGAAACATTGAAGCTGTAGCCCAATAGCCTCTTACTTAGGAGAAAGCCCCCGTGAACTCCATTCCCTCCAGACTACAGAATTTCAGTCCCATTCTAAGTACACATACACAGGATTTCATGGTTAGGGATTTATTTTATTCTATTCCAGTGCTTTAAAAAAAATCAAGAGCTAGGAAGAGCCAAAACCTTTGGGTACAAGATTTGGAATACAATGAACAGGTTCAATTTAATAATGAACATGGTTTGCCTGTCTTTCCCACTTATCCACAATAGATCCCTAATATTGGTCTTCAATATTACAATATTACGACAGAGGACAAGATGGTTGGACAGTGTTCTCGAAGCTACGAACATGAGTCTGACCAAACTGCGGGAGGCAGTGCAAGACAGGAGTGCCTGGCATGCTATGGTCCATGGGGTCACGAAGAGTCGGACACGACTAAACGACTAAACAACAACAACATTGGTCTTCACTAAGTATTTCTCCATTGGCCTGTTATAGCTGTCCTTTGGACTTTGCCATTGCATTAACCATATCAATCCTGCTGCATCAAAACATTGGCTTATTTCATGGGTGCCCAACCACCTTTCATTTTTATTTACTTTCCTAACCGTTCTGGATGTTCTTGGCTTTTTGTCTTTGCATATAAACTTATCAATTATCATTTGCCATGATTCTACTACTGAATTCAATCTAGAGACAAGGAGGTTATGTGATAAAAATAGGATCCTAGGAAGTATGTTCATTTTTATTATGTTAATTCTTCTCAATAGAGAACTACTTTCCTTTCCCCAATTCTTTGGGTGTCTAACATAGGTACCCTTTTTGTGTTAGCACAGTCACTACTGTAATAGCTTTCCATTCTGGGCCCTGTGGTGTATACAATGATTGTCCCTTCTACCTGACATTATCCTACAAACACACACATACCCCACAATGCTACAGATGTTACAATGCTACACAATGTTACAGAAACATTTGGGTACATCATTAGCTAAGGTACTGTTTATACAGTATCAGATTTTAAACAGTGTTTCTACATGCTTCGGATGTTTGGCATAATAGTTCCTTCTCTTCTGCTTGTGCAAAGCTATTCATAAATACAGCAGAAGTTTGCCTGCATATTAATTCTGGGATGTTTCTCTCACCCACTCCTGGTCATTAGGTGTCTGTGTTTCAATGCTCCTGGCACAGGCAATTCACAGCAGGATCTAAGGAACTGCTTACACTCATGGAAGGCGTTTGCTCTTCATGGAGCAAATTATGCAGCCTCACACTGGGTGGCAAAGGACTGGGCAAACTGTTTTCCCCCTGAATCAACTCCCACCCACCCCCACAGCCCACACACCCTGCTGTTAAGCACACTCATATGACCTTGCAGTTTTCCTCCTTGCTGTATCGTTAGCCGGGGCCACTAATGTTAGAGCAGTGGCATTAGAAAGCAACAAACAGTAATTGTGTTGAAGAATAATCTCTAAGTACTGTTTTCATGAGCAAACATCAAGAATCCAATGTTAAAACCTCAATTAACTTTGTTGTTGCAAGTCTTTACCTCAAGTACTTTGTAGAGAATAAATTAATCATTCAGGTATGTTGCAAAGAGGATCTGCAATGATGAACTTTTGTTATCAGCTGCCCATATTCAACAGAGTTGTCTCGGTCAAGCTTGAATATTCTGTGTGCATAGCTAAAGTAGATAATGAAATTGACCACCATATTGTGGGGTTCATTTAAGCTCCATTAAACCTGTTCAGCATTCATTTTGATACAAATGGAGGTGCTTACCCATCTCTATATGCATCAAACACAACATGTTGCGCATGACTACAAGTAGATTGGGCCCTAAAATAATCACCAGTATGTATGTATACATGTTCACATGTATACACAGTTGACACATTTGTGAACTGGAACAAAGGAGGACACCACAAGCAATACTCTGTGAAAGACTGGGAGAAAGAAACAGCTCACTAACTCTTTAATGAGAATTTGAGATTAGGGGAAAAATTTTAAGGGTAGGGTTGTATAATCCTATTTCCTGGTTATATTTGGAAACCTGCAAGAACCTCTTGAATGTCTGCAGCTTGTAAACACTGATTAACAAAAGTCATGCCATTCAGAAATGCTGATTTCCTTATACAGCTTTCACCTGCTCAACAGACAGTCAATGAACCGTCAAAACTAAAAAAGAGAGAGATTATTTTGGAAATAGAATACAGTCATACCTTGGTTTAAGTACGCTTCGGTTTGAGTAGTTACAGGTAGGTAGCTGTGTTGGTCTGAGTCGAGACAAAATTAAAAAATTCCTTCGGTAGCACCTTAAAGACCAACTAAGTTTTTATTTTGGTATGAGCTTTCGTGTGCATGCACAAAAGTATCTGAAGAAGTGTGCATGCACACGAAAGCTCATACCAAAATAAAAACTTAGTTGGTCTTTAAGGTGCTACTGAAGGAATTTTTTTATTCGGTTTGAGTACTTTCAGTTTAAGTACTCCACGGACCCATCTAGAACGGATTAACCCACTTTCCATTATTTTCAATGGGAAAGTTTGCTTCAGGTTAAGTATGGACTTCCAGAACCAATTACACTCATACTTTGGGTTAAGTACGCTTCAGGTTGAGTACTCCGCAGACCCATCTGGAACGGATTAATCCACTTTCCATTACTTTCAATGGGAAAGTTCACTTCAGGTTAAGTATGCTTCTGGTTAAGTACTGACTTCCGGAACCAATTGTGTACTTAAACCGAGGTACCACTGTAACTACTTTTAAGTTCTGCCGTAATGTTCTGCTTGCTGCTGCTATGTTGAAAAGAACAGAACAGACTTTTTATAGACTCTGGCACTTATCAGGTAGTTTTCTTGGAATGCCCATGGGAGGACACCGTGAGATATTCCCAAATATTTCCCAAGAAAGACCAATTCCAAATGTGCAAAAAGAGTTTACCCATCACTAGGATGGGTAACTAAACTGAAAATATTTGTGTGCTGATGTCCCACAGTGTTCAAGGGTCATAAGAGGGATCCTTGTGTGCACTAGATTGAGGAGCTGCCATGCTGTTTTTGTGTCATGGGCAATGTGTGCTTTCAATATAATACTAGGTTTTTATATGAGGCAGACAGAACAGCTGCCATAGTATCTTCCGCAGTAATATGAGAGGGTGGTGGAGGGAAAACCCTGAAAACAAATGCCACAGATCATATTTGGCATACCTGAATCATTTATCATTTTGGACACGCATGGGTTGCTTTGAAACCAGGGCAAATAATGATGCCTCAAAACATGCTTCTACAAAATCCTCTTAAGTGTGGAATGTTTCAGTGTACTAAAGAAACAGCTTTAATCTGGATGCTTGCATGTTAGGTTGTTGCATTTCACAGAAGAATGTCAATTCAGAACAGCTGTGGAGTCATCGCAAAAAAGACGACTTGACCATACTGTTCAATCAACAGATAACAATTGTGTGTCACATTTTTTTGCCCTGCTGGAACTCCAGTAGGATCAATCTGAACCCCAGGTATTAGGCACAGTGAGGTAGTGGAGTGTCATGAAAGTGCAGCAAATTGCTGATTATTTAAGCTATCATCATTATTATTTCAGAAATGGGAAGAAGCATTTGGACGATTTTCGGCCTCAGGTGCCAAAATAACTTGGCCATAACTTAGATACTATGCAGAGGGATGGGCAAATTGGTCGGTCTTTGTTTTTCTCAATTTCTTGGAACAGCCCAATTGGCCATACTCATTTTTTATAATAATAATAATAATAATTTATTATTTATACCCCGCCCATCTGGCCGGGTTCCCCCAGCCACTCTGGGCGGCTTCCAACAAAACAGAAATTCTAAAATACAGAGATCCATCAAACATTAAAATTCAGAAATCCATCAAACATTAAAAGCTTCCCTAAACAGGGCTGCCTTGAGATGCCTTCTAAAGGTCTGGTAATTGTTGTTCTCTTTGACCTCTAGTGGGAGGGCATTCCACAGGGTGGGTGCCACTACCGAGAAGGCCCTCTGCCTGGTTCCCTGTAACTTGGCTTCTCGTAGTGAGGGAACCGCCAGAAGGCCCTCGGAGCTGGACCTCAGTGTCCGGGCAGAACGATGGGGGTGGAGACGCTCCTTCAGGTATACCGGACCGAGGCCGTTTAGGGCTTTAAAGGTCAACACCAACACTTTGAATTGTGCTCGGAAACGTACTGGGAGCCAATGTAGGTCTTTCAGGACCGGTGTTATGTGGTCTCGGCGGCCGCTCCCAGTCACCAGTCTAGCTGCCGCATTCTGGATTAGTTGTAGTTTCCGGGTCACCTTCAAAGGTAGCCCCACGTAGAGCGCATTGCAGTAGTCCAAGCGAGAGATAACTAGAGCATGCACCACTCTGGAGAGACAGTCAGTGGGCAGGTAGGGACTCAGCCTGCGTACCAGATGGAGCTGATAAACAGCTGTCTTATCATAAGAACATGAGCCTTTCAGCATCCCACCAAAGATCCATTTAGTTTGTTATGCTGTTTTTCACATTAGCATACCAGATGCATCTGAGAAGCCCAGGAGCAGGAAATGAAAGCAGCATGTGTGAATCCACAAACACCTCATCTCTAGTACCTCATCACCAGTGGCATGTTAGGTTACGTTTAATCATCATAGCTTATAGCTGTCAATATGGTGTCCTCACAGAAACACCCAAAGAACCTCTCGAAAGTAGCTTCAGGTATTTATGAGGCAGCACGCACATGCTTGTGCCATTTCAGCCTGATATGGACGTGATTTTGCTATGTCTAAAAGGGGCATAAAGAAGACCGATCAGCAAAGAATTGATGCTTTTGAATTATGGTGCTGGAGGAGACTCTTGAGAGTCCCATGGACTGCAAGAAGATCAAACCTATCCGTTCTTAAGGAAATCAGTCCCAAGTGCTCACTGGAAGGACAGATCCTGAAGCTGAGGCTCCAATACTTTGGCCACCTTGTGAGAAGAGAAGATTCCCTGGAAAAGACCCTGATGCTGGGAAAGATGGAGGGCACAAGGAGAAGGGGATGACAGAGGATGACAACAACAAAAGGGTCAGCCACCAATTCAGAATAATTGTCATGTCTCATAGTTTCTATCGTTTAAAAAAGACATGCACTTATCTCAAATTATGGGAGAAGGTGGCTCCATGGATCAGGAGAATGAGAGAGAGAGAGAGAGAGAGAGAGAGAGAGAGAGAGAGAGAGAGAGAGAGAGAGAGAGAGAGAACAGCAGCACGGGCAATTTCTTTGTATTGGGTCCAGTAAATGCCACACCCCGCTGAAAACTTTTGGAAATATTTAGTTCATATGTTTTCCTACTAATCCACAATAAGCAATCACTGCATCCAGCATTTCAAATATTAGCCATGTTCCGCTTTCCCTCCCTTCATGCCTTCTTCCCACCTAGAGCAGGCATATATATTTCCTAGGGTGTCATCCCTCATTATGTTGAACATAAAACAGTTTGAGCAGACTGATATGGCCTAACTCCACAGTGCCATCCTTTTTCATCAATGAACCCTGCTGGCAAGACATGTTTTGATGTCTGTGTGCCTTAATAAGAGCCCAGACTCCTTCTGTGTTACTATTCACAGCATTATGCTAATACTGAGGAACTAATATTTCCATCTCCCTGGAAAAGACCCTGATGTTGGGAAAGATGGAGGGCACAAGGGGAAGGGGACGACAGAGGACGAGATGGTTGGACAGTGTTCTTGAAGCCACCAACATGAGTCTGACCAAACTGCGGGAGGCAGTGGAAGACAGGAGTGCATGCCGTGCTCTGGTCCATGGGGTCACAAAAAGTCGGACACGACTAAACAACAACAATATTTCCATCATGAAGGTTTGCGCTGCTATGAGCTAAAATTTTGCCCGATGTGTGAACAATGGCAATTAATCGACTGAATGAAGGGCAACACAATGGAATGTTTTGTCACCTGTAGGCCTGATGGGGCTGGGGCTGGGGCCGTGATGCAGCAGCTATGGTAGGCAAGAGACTGCCTGGGAACCCTGCACACATCGCCTTGAGTTCCATCACTTATTTATTTGCCAAAAAAGTCACCAGGCCACCAGCATTAATGAAAAAAATCACGATGGCATAGCTTCCACCTTTCCCCATACAAAACCAGGACACACATCTCCTGGCTCCTGCTCCCAGGCAAGTCACATGACCCCTGCCTTGCTCTTGCCCTGAAAAAAAATGAGCTTTTCTGGGGCAAGAGCACAGACAAGAGCGCACAAGATGGCCACCAAGATCTCACAAGAAAAAAGGGATGTCCCACCTTTTCCAGGCCACTTGGAAGGCATGCAGTAGTGAACAGCATAAAATGAACAGTAAAATTAAATTAATAAAACAAGTGTAAACTGCTTCACAACTTAGTTAGGTTAGATGAATACATCAATGTAGCTGGATCACCCTCAGGGCAAACCTGGGTGAACAGACTAGTTTTAAGCAGGAGCCTAAATACTGATATGATTGGGTACTGCCACACCAAAGGCCCTCTTTATAATGGATGTAAGACAAACCTTGAGAGCATGTGGCACTACTAAGAATGTCTCTCCCAATAACTGAGTGACTGGGTAAGGATATACATGGTAAGGCATTCTGAAGGTAAACTGGACCCATCAGTTTACACATCAACAGCAAATCCTTACAATGTGTCCATCATCATATAGGCAGCCAACATAGCTCTTTCAGCCCAGGTGCTATGCACTGTCAATAATCCATCAACATCTCGCAGTAGCATTCCAAACCAACCATAAGGTTGCAGTAATCTAATCTGGAGGTTACCAATGCCTGAACTACAACAGCAAAACTATCAGAATTCAGGAATTGCTGGAGCTGTCGTTCTAGCTGATACAGAAGAAGGATGGATATAAATGAAATGGACAGATTGATAAGATATAGAGTGATATATGACACCACCACCGTGAAACCACTTCTGAGTACTTTGACAGTGCTACCTCTATGTCAGTGGAGATGGGATAGGGGTTAGGGCAGTGCAAACCCCACACATCAAGTTACACATTGGGCCCAAGAGAAACCTTTAATAGCAATATGGCTTCATTTGCACCCTTGGAATGTCCAGGTATAAAAGTCAGCAAAACTATCAGGTTTCACAAATGTCCTAAACCCGAGCTACTAATTACATGTGCCAGGATGTTGAAGCACCCTTGAATCTCTTCATCTTAGTATTCACATGGCAGCACTTCCTGACCTCAAATAAGAATCCCTGGGATGAGACTTTCAAAACGATAATCATTTTGTCAGGTGGGGAGCACTGCTATTTTCATGCGAAAGTACAACCGTACTTTAAATGGCATTTGGTCTTCAATTTGCTTCCTCCATAATCTCACAGGAACTTCAACAAAGTGTCAGGTGTTTCTGTCAAAGGTGAATGTGGCCACAGGACTTCAAAGTATAGGTTTGCTTTTCACATGATTGAGAACTGGGCTTAAGCCCCCTGAAAAGAAGCCCATTAATTTGAAGAGACTGAGTCAGGCTTCAAATGCTCCTTTAAGCCTGTTATAGGAAGCATGCCATCTCTCTCTCTCTCTCTCTCTCTCTCTCTCTCTCTCTCTCTCTCTCTCTCTCTCTCTCTCTCTCTCATATACTCATATTTCCCCCCTTTTCTGTGTTTCATATAGGTACATTTCAGTAGTTCCTACTTTTCCTGCCCTAGCTACATTCACACACAGATAGGTCATTTGCATCCTTTGTTAAAGCTGCAAAATGTGGGAATGTTTACATGACTTTCATTCCCCATCAAAATCTATAACAATACTTTATTTACTATCCACTGACCAGAGATTAAAGTTACAGAATTAAGGGGGGGAAGTGGGGAGAGGGGAAACAGACAGCAATCGTATTGTCTAAGGGAAATTGCAACATTTGGAAATGTTGCAACTTACTTAGTCATTTTTAAAAACCCGAAGCCTTCCAGTAAAATATTTGTGGTTCTGTTTTTCTGTTGAACATGCTGCCGCTATCCTTACTACATGTACAAGTAATCCCATTGGTTTTTAGAGTGTCACTGTCCTACTGCCAGAAGATATCCTGAGGTCCCACAGCACCAGCGACTTCATGGTCATACAAAAGTCCATCAACTGGAGACCTGGAGCATCCTTTAGAAATTTAATGTGAGGCATCAGCTAACCAGAAATCCAGACGGCGTACCTCATTTTAATGTGTAACAGAAATGATGCAAAGAAGCCTCTCCTACAACAGCGAACTGGGCAAACTGCCTATTGAGTAGCCTTCACAGTCATCCTAGATAATTTAGTAGCGAGAGCGATTTGGCAGACTCCATTGAGATGCTCGCTGACTGTGGGGGAGGAGAACCACAAAAGCACCCGTAGATTGATCGTAGGTTTCATTGGCAAGGTAAAGCCCACAGCTTGAAATATGGGAAATAAATTGTGCCAGGGAAGTGATTGTGGAGCAAGCTTTGCATAAAGTCAACTGCAGCAGGTTGAGGAAGAACAACGGAAGAAAGGAAAATCACGGGCCCTAAATAACAGCAATTACTCTTAAGAGCACCAACTGCAGTGTTACTGCTTTTTTATCTCTGTCACTTCCAAGCAATGAGAGGTCTCTTAACATAAAAATCCAAGATAGGAGTGGATTCTCTGACAGTGGTTTAAGTTTGATTCACTAATAGCTATTGACCCCATAAGAATTATCATACGGAACTCCTATGGCAGTCTAGTAAATGATATAAGCTCCACAGGGAAGTTAGACTAGCTCCTTCTTGGTCAGTTTCCAAAGAAGGATTTACAAGAAATCTATCTGGAATGTCTTTTATATTGATACTCTCTCTTGAGGGTTAGACTAGATGAACCACTGGGTTCCCTCCATCTACGTTCTGTCTCCAGTAATGCTTCTGGAATCCACTTGCTGGAAATCATGGAGGGAGCTCTTTTGCTCGGTTCCTGCTTACCACAGATATCTGGGACTAGGAGAACCATTCCTTTAGACTGATCCAGCAGGCTGCTTACCTCTGGATGAGTTCCAAACATTTCCTTGCTATTAAATGCATAGACCACCTAAAAGAACACTCATGAGATACTTCTGGTCCTAGCTTATCCCTTGGAAACCCCCCATTTGCTCCATAATCCCCTTGCCTTTGTGTTGAAGCAATTCATAGTCTTCTCTTCTTTCATTGCAGTAACATTTCTGATCTCTCACAGTTTGGCATTCCTGATATCTTAATTTTCACAAATTTTCTCTCTCTCTCCACCCCTCCCTCCTCCAACTGCTACGAAGAAGTACAAACGTTGCAGAGTTCTTCTGCCACTCTGTCAAATTATTCCATTTCTGATCTCTTTGTACAGGTTGCCAATTTCCTCCCCATTCTTTGGCACAGAATTGACAAGAAGCACAGCAGAGATGACAAGGAGAGGCACAGGGATCACGCCTGAGTGGTGTGAAATTGACAAGTGGCAGGGGAACAAGTGTTAGTGACCAAGGTTTTCACCTCAAGATCCGATTTCACTTTTAATGGTCTGTCTGTGAGAAAGAATCTGAATAAGCAGGTATTTTTCATTTCCATCTTTTGTGCCTGTATACAATAGGCATGCAAGCAAAGACACCACTGCTAAGGCTTCATTGAAATTGTTCACTGAGTTTTTCTCACTTTTGCTGTCCAAGTTCAGAACACACATACATACACACACACACTATTCTCAGGTTTAAATTGAATAGCTTTTAATGCATGAAAAGGTTCTCCAAACACTGATATTATCCCTTTCAGAAATTTTGCCTCATTTCCTCATATTTTTAGGATGAATTCTTCCCTCCCAAATCATCATGGTTTCCCAATTTAGCACTAAAGCCTGGAACAGACTTTCTTTTCTCCTAGCACAGAAAATGCACAAATGACCAAAATAGCTTACACAGTCCTCCCCGCCTGCTGGTAGCTCCTGCCAAGTCTCCCAATCTACTAACTGCCATGCTAATGAACTGAAAAAGATAGCAACAGCTTCCTACCCCGTATTAATGCCCCAGGGTTGTTTCTGTTTTTGCTTTTGCCTGTGGGACATTAATGTCGCCCGGTTCATTTCCCTGGGACTCCCAACGCGCAGTGTTCTTAGATGATGATGAGGGCATCAATATACCGGCACCTCTCAAAACCGTTATTAGGAAGTGAATCTACAACCGCATCAATGGCTATGGGATTGCATCTGCTACCCATATGTCATGCTAACCTCAAAGCAGTAAGTGCTAGATGTTGGTTTTGTATGCAAGTTGATAAACTAAGAGGCAGATATTGGACCACCATGTCCTGTAGCCATAGGAAGCAGACAATGATGCAATGAATGAAAGAACTTGTAAGTAATGTGTTTGCTGCCATTGCTGTATTTATATAGTGCTTTTCCCAAGGGGTTCGGTTTAGGGAGACTGGGAGAGACAAGATTTGGAAAAGCCTGTGGGTTATTGGTTGGACATTTGCATGCAAAACATCCCAGCTTCAACCCCTGGGGCCTCTAGGAAGGGATGGATTATAAGTCCTTTTCAAAATGCTAAACAATCACAACCAGTCTGTGTAGATTGAAAAAACTGAGCGACTTGAATGGAGTTGATTTGTGGGGGGCAGGGAGGTGGGGGGGGGAGATACAATGACACTTGTATCTTCCCCCCCCCCACTGATGTAAAACCATCCCGTGATGCTACCATACATAGGGGAGTTTTAGATCAGCATTGTGAGACGTCACCTGATGCAGCCCAGAACTGGAAGAAGCAGACACTACTTACAAAGACACTTCTCAAACAGAAGCCCTATGCCTCTGGAGCCTCAAATTTCACCAGCATCCTGTGCAATGCCAAAATTCTCCACCGTCTCATGCGCCGCTCGCACTCCATTCTAAAGAACAGTTGCAGCATCCTCAGCAGCACCCCCATGGCTCCACACCCAGTGCAACTGAACCGGTTGTGCTCCCCTAAATCTGCCTCTGATGACCATTCCTGCTCATCACTTTGGAGGAAGTAGAAGCTCTCTATTCAAGCACCTGCCTTAGAAGATTTAGCTCTTCAAAATCTACCAGCAGCTCTAGCCTGGGTCAAGTGACTTTTCGCAATGCTAACATAAAGTGAAGGTGCTCGATGGTTAATTGACTTTAATCATTCACACTTTGAAATGTACAGATTCAAACTCGTTAGCAAATAGTTTTACAGAGTATGAAGTTGGTGAACGAACCGCAGGCTAAATTGAATCTAGCCTAATCTGAAGTGAAGCTATCCAAATTACTTACTTCCTGCCTGCTACCCCACCCTTTGAACATCGGTCCCATTACATGTTGTTATTCAACTCATGTCAAATTTTTGAGTCCAGTTATGAAATCTGATGGAGACAGGATCAGGTATGGGGGAGAAATTTGTTCTGTTTGTTACAAAATCCACACATCCCGAACCAATATGAAACCTGAAATGCAGCTATTATTTGAAGTTTGCTCCTCTGTGTTTTGTGGTGATGTTCTTCAACCAGACACGAGTACAAAAAAATGTATATAAGGAGAAAGGGCAAGGGTAAGTGCATATAAAAAGGTGAGTAGTGAAAACAACATTATATATGTGGGGAAGACTTGCAAATAGGTGTATATCAGGCAAAATTATGTACCAAAATGCATATATTAAGATAAATGCACACAACAATGCATATGAATTTCCATGCTCTTTTAAAGTAGATCACAAATTGGTGCAGAAATGGGGCAAACTGAACTTAGGGTTGCAAAAATGAGAAACAGAAAAAACAAATAGATCCATCCATCTCTATCAGCATACTGCACTTGCTATTTTTACAGAAGTTGTTTAATTCCTTGGTTTATTCCTATTTCTATGTGTATTGGGGGAAAGCACAACTATGTTGAAGTGTTCCAAAATAGGGTTATTTTTTGACATCATTGAGGACAATCATATTGTCAATCGAGATCACAAGGTCCTGAACTATATTTATTGAACTTTTAAAAATCAATGATGCTTTTCCATAATTCATGTGTCATACATTCTTATTATGACTTGAGGATTATACAGGCACAAGAGCTTGGGTGGGGGGATCTTAATTAAAGCTATTATATATGTATAACATAGCCTTGAAGAAATGAATTATCCCTTTAGGGGAGAGGAAAAGGATTCAGAAACCAGAAATTCACTGTGCTCAACTTTAATGACACCCGATTTATTGCTACAAGCATAAACCTGTCTGCAGGGCACATTATCTCCACAGCATGGCTGACCAAAGCCTATTTGCAAACAGGTTATGGCCACAGCACAATGCTATTTACTATTAGGCCAGCTCTCCATCACAAGTATGGCAGCGCTTGCAGAAATCAAGCTCTATTCACTACCGGTATCTGTGGATCCTCAAAATGGCTAAACATATTTTTTTAAAACCCTTTCTAACATTTATTGCATAAACACAGCTTTCTTCATTGGCTGCCTGTGGACTTAGAAAGTGTGTCCAAGCAATCATGCTTCATACAAAGACAACCCTATCACGAGACAAAGGAATGCAGACACACCATGTGAAATATAACTGAAGTTGATGGCCTTTTAAACTTGGGGGTATAGTTTTTGGTTGTTATTATGGTATGTGTTTTGTGGTTTTTATATGGTAAATTTAATTAAGCATAATCATATCAGTAGACGATCCCTTACGTGCTGCTTGTGTTCAAGTAAGTGCAAGTAAAAGTCCCTGCACATCTTCTCCATTCAACACAAAGAGGGTCAGTGGGTGGGGACTGTGGGGGTAGAGTTTGCATGTACAACCCTCCCTCCCACTCACAGATTCAGTATTCTCAAGTTGAGACAAACACCCAAGCATCCCAACTCCTGCATATTTTTTGCATTCTGTTACATTACATTCTATCACATTCACACACTTCCATGTACAACACAATAAACAATTTAGCATTCGCTTTGAGCTTTAACTTCAGAAGACAGGAGTCAAACAAAAAAAAGACCATATAAACCGTGGCAGCTCATTCCAGGACAGCATGTAATACTGCCTTTTCACAGTACTCCTCTAATTAAATTAACTGATGACTGTAGCCTAAGGGCAGAATAACAGAACCTGCCATCAATTCTTGTATGAAATTGTTCATTCTGGAATTTGATGTTATTATTCCGCTCAGTTTGGTTTCCAAAGATGTGATCATCCTCACCTGGCTATCTTTAGAATCATTTCCATTAGCTTCCCAACTCCTTTAAAATTTCATTTCAAAGAACTTGCACCCATAAATAAAGATACTATCAGTACCATAGTTGTTGGAGGGAGGGGTGGGTGGCAGTACTAAACTAAAGACCCTTAATTTAACCAGCAGTATTTTCTCACCCCACTGTAAACTGTGCATCCCCAGTAGGCACATATATTAGCACAAGCACAGAATTGAGTCTGATGTAAAAAGACAAAGCAAATGGATTTTTACTTACTTTGCACAACACAGAGAACACACAAATCTTCTAAGGAACCCCAAGGAGACATCCCTAGCACAGATTCTTCTGCAGCCTTTAGTCTCTGCAAGAAAGCTTGGGAGTTCAAACTACAGGTGATAGTAATTTGTTTCTGACCAATATAGCCCACCCATTTTCCTTTCAGACTAAGCCTTTCAAGTACAGCCAATTAAACCCCTATTTAGCTGCAGCTGTAACTAGCAGTACAACTCTATACCTAACAAAATGTGACTTACTCCCAAGTAAGTCTGGATAGAATTGCAGTCTTAGCCTCCCATTTAAACTAGTCCCATTAAGTATCAACTTGTCAGTTCACTGAAACTGTTGTTTATCGGAATTTCTCAGAGAGCCTCAACCAGCCTTTTCTGTGGTGGCTTCTGACTTTTTGAATGCTCTCCCCAAGGACCTGGACACTCAGTTACTCCCTATGGTGGCCAGATGCAAAAGAGAACAGCCCTCTTTTATTTTAACAAACAAGCAACAAACAATTAAAGGTCCAGGAGTCCCATCCTTTGCATTTGGCCACCCTAATTATTACTATTTTGGTGTCAAGCAAAAATATTTATGATTTCCCAAGCTCAATGTATGCATTTTAACTCTGACCAGTTTGGTTTCACTGTCTATTTAAATGGCCTGTTGTTGCTTTAGTTTGCTGTACGAGTCTGAATGATTTTATATTATTAGTAGCAATAGTAGCATAAAATTGAAACAAGTCAATAGGATTTCCTGTCATAACTTGGCTACATTAGGGCCTAAGAGGCAAGCCTTCCTATAAAAGTGGAAGCAGAGTAAAACAGTGTTTACATCATATGGTGAATGGGAAACTTTTAATCAGATGGGGCCAAAAGGAAGGAATTACTTACCAAAGACACTCTTTTGAGTGTGTGTGTGTATGTGATGTAGCGCACATGGTGCAGTGGTCTAAACCACTGAGCATCTCTTGGGCTTGCCGATCAGAAGGTCAGCGGTTTGAGTCCTCGTGATGGGGTGAGCTCCCACTGCTCTGTCCCAGCTCCTGCCAATCTAGCAGTTTGAAAGCATGCCAGTGCAGGTAGATAAATAGGTACCGCTGTAGTGGGAAGGTAAACGGTGTTTCTGTGCGCTCTGGTTTCCGTCACAGTGTCCCGTTGCACCAGAAGTGATTTAGTCATGCTGGCCACATGACCCGGAAAGGTGTCTGAGGACAAATGCCAGCTCCCTTGGCCTGAAAGCGAGATGAGCGCCACAACCCCATAGTCACATTTGACTGGACTTAACCATCCAAGAGTCCTTTACCTTTTACCTTTACCTTAATGGGTTGGACTAAGAATGAGAAGACCTGTTTCTCCCTGGCTTACCTTGGACCAGTCATTTCTCTCACCTAAGCTACTTCACAGGGTTATGGGGATGACATGCAAGGCATTGGAAAACTGTATGCCCAGAGGTCCTTGGAGAAAGGGTAATACATTTAATACATCAATGTAATGAATAAAATCATTGAAAGTCACCTTTTTTTTTATTCAAACAGAAGTACTGAGTGGTAAGGCTAGCCATTCCCGTCTTCTTTATCACTGCTGAGAAATCTGCAGCCTTTAATCTCCTGTCATAAAGCTGGATGTAAAGACCACTGAAGACAATCAATAATAAAAGGCAGCAACCAGCAAAATAGGGAGTATTGTACTTTAAGTTTTTAATACAGTGAGCAGATGAAAATCATTACTGAAAGCTTCAGCCTAAGCAGAGTCCCAGAGAGGTGATATTACAAGAACCAAATAAAATGAATGAAGAAGTAAATGTCATTGAAAAATGTTGGTAGTTCTGCTTCAGTGTTAAATGCAAGCAGGGCTGCTGAAGACCAATTTAGCAAAAAGCAGCCCGTTAAAGCAGGGGGGACTGGTAGCTATTTGCTTAGGGACAAATGTGGCATGATCTTGGTAAATTGCTATGGGAATTTGGTTGGAATGAGGAATGACAGCAGAGTATTGCAAATTTCACTCATAATAACTTCACGGCGTGTACTAGACTAGTTTGCAAAGAATACATAAAAATCCGAACCTTTTGTTAGTTATAAAAAGTACATATTTGAGAGACTGCATCCGACACATTGCTTCTCACACCACTCTGATCCCAATGGAAATTCCTCCTACTTCGGAGGACTTGATGGATCATAGGAGACACACTAGTGACATTCACAGGCAGTGAAATTTATCCCTGGGGTAGAGTCACTGGAATTACAGCAGGGCAGAACTAGGTCCCAGTATATCTTCTGTGTCTAAGGAGGAAAGGGAGGGGAAGTTCCATTTGCCTTTAAGGGAGAAGCATCTCAACCGAGCAGAGTGATTTATTGACCCTGGAGCCCTAGGCTGATCTGGCTCTCACAGTAATGAAAAATGCATACCATGCCCGGGATTTTTGGCTGCCTTAAGAAACCCAAATACTAATATAGTTTAATGCAGCCTGATTGAAAAAGTCTGTACAATATAAGACCATATCTTGCAAGGATGGGAGATTCTCTATATTCTGCTTGCTCTTTCCCAGCCTCGCAATATTCTGAATCCTCCTTTCTAAAAGTGAAGAAAGGGTTCTAGAAGTGAAGATTTCTCTAGTGCGTGCTTGCTCTGTTTCATTGTCCTTCGTCTAAGTCAAGCATAGGCAACCTTGGCTCTCCAGATGTTTTGGAACTACAACTCCCATGGTCCCTAGCTAACAGGGCCAGTGGTCGGGGATCATGGGAGTTGTAGTTCCAAAACATCTGGAGAGCCAAGGTTGCCTATGCCTGGTCTAAGTGGTCCGTGAGCCATCTAATCTAAAGCTGTTTTAGTTTGAGCCTGTCTCCGATCACACCCACACCATACATTTGAAGTACATGGCTTCTGCCAAAGAATCCCAGAAACTGTTGGGAGAGCTGGGAATTGTATCTGCATTCTCAGAGAGTGGACTAGAGAGAATCTCCCATCCCACCCCAACTTTCATCTGCCCATTTGGGTTATTTTCCCTTAGGTTTAATGCTTTACACTTGTTCTTGTTGCAATCTGTCCAGATCCTTGGTCTGTTCTGATAAACTTGAATTGAACTTATCCTCTGGGATGTTCACAGGACAGTGTAATATTGCATCATTTGCAAATCTGTTGAGTGCCTACTCCCTCACCCATGGAGAAAACTATCCACCACAATTGGATCCAGAAAACAACCTGCCTTCCGTGGCTGTTGTGAACTTGCTTAGAATGCAAACATTACTGAAAGTTGTATTATTTCATGCATCTGAAGAAAATGACTTTGGTCCATGGAAGCTTATACCATTAAAAAAAATGCTAGTCCTTAAGATACTGCAAAGTTATTCATTGCAACAGGCTAACAGAGTAATTTACAGAGGTGGGGAGCAGCAGCAGCAGCCCCCCCCCCAAAAAAAATTCCTTAATGGATACCCGCCTGTTCTGAAACAAAGGAATCTGACATTTCCAGAACAAATACAAGAGGAGTATCTTATAATAGTGCCAGAGTAAATAACCTTTCATTTTTCTAGATAAAAATCCTTCATCCTTCCATTATCTTCCTGACTCCTTGCTCTCTTCTCTCTCTTCTGCAAGATGTCATTAAGTTGGGAACAAGGATTCAAATCTGCCTGAGGTGCCCTTTCAATATCTGCCCTGATGACAGCTCCCTGGGTACAAAGTAATGACACCGGTATTATCTGAAAACGACCCACTCCTAATAGATTATGGGACATGTTTCAGAGCTTTGCCCTTTTATTTTTGGCTACCTCCCCAGCGATTGTTACTTACTCTTCACAGTGACAGTTGCCCTGCTGCCAGCTGTATTTTACTGTCATGTAGAAAGAATCCTTAAGGTTAAATCCCCAAACTGATGACCACCAACTGAATAAGGCTTGTAAGATCCTATATACCCGAAACACAAGTTTGCAATTCCTTTGTTTTTGTAGTACTGATGATATTTAGCCTGATCAATACAATTTTGTTTACCCCTACTAAATATGGTTATTCCTTTAAAAATTTTTTAGAAGTGTTCTCTTTTTCAACTAATCTAGCCCTCGTTGCTAATAAAACATTTATAGCAAATGGGTAACTTGGGTTACAGGTAGGTAGCCGTGTTGGTCTGAGTCGAAGCAAAATAAAAAAAATTCCTTTAGTAGCACCTTAAAGACCAACTAAGTTTTTATTTTGGTATGAGCTTTCGTGTGCATGCACACTTATGTGTATCTGAAGAAGTGTGCATGCACACGAAAGCTCATACCAAAATAAAAACTTAGTTGGTCTTTAAGGTGCTACTAAAGGAATTTTTTTACTTTGGTAACTTGGGGATGTTTTTTTCAACAATGTACCCCCCCTTTCCACAAGCCTTGCATCCACACACATACGGTATAATACAGCAACTTCCTCCTGTTGCATTTGTTGAGTGTTTCTCTCTGCCAAGCGGTTGCTTGCAGTATGAAGAAGATTGAGACCACACAAAGAGTCCTCCAGTGATCTTAAACCAGCACTGAATATTATTTTGCAATGGACTTACAATTACAGAAATAAGGTGGGAAAATCTCATTCCCCATCCTCCCCCAATTGCTGTTTTCATGTTACTACTTAAAGGAAAGGCATACAAATCATAACTGAATTATAAACTGATTAGTTTTAAAGAACAAGGTTGCACTCCAAAGCATGCCTAGTTGAAAGTTAGCACCATTGAAATCAATGGGATGTTCTTCAAGGAAAGTATGCTTAAGAGGAGAGTGTTAATGTAAATTAGTTATTTTTCAGCAATCTGACTCGGACCATTTTTCATCCTTCCTCCCACCAGCAATGTTTGTGTGTGTTCCACCGGTACAACTTTGACAAGGGGGAGCAGTTGCATTTATTCCTTGCTGGTGGGTTTGCAGAAACGTCTGGTTGACCATCATATAAAATTGGATGTTGGACTTGATGATCCTGTCTAAATCAGAAGGGCTTTCTTTATGCTCCCCTTTGTCGGCAACAGCTGTCATTTTATCGCACTCGAGTTCAGTGATAGTGTACTAAGAATGGATACAGTTCTACCAATGTAAATTTCATTGCTTCCGTTTATCTTGCTCCTGTACATTTGCACGCTTTGGGATTTATAGTGAAATAGTCCCTGTAAATACATACCCGGTAGCAACCAGCTATATTTTTAAGTAAGGTATTTATATTGGAATGTTTGCATCCACCCTCTGGCTTAAACCCAGTTACTCATATTGGTATAGATTGCTATAGAAACCAATAGATCTATCGGTGCACAGTTGTTAAGAATGTGCTTGTATAATCAGTGAATATACACATAATGTATTACTTCTGGCAATGGGAATCCATTTGTTTCTTCAGAAAGTCTGAGCTTTATAAACAGAGCATTTTATTATTTGTCATATTTAAACATTTCCTCCTCTGCAACAAGTACTGTTTCGAGTGATTGGTTTTCAGTGAGGTGACTATAAAATACTTCATAGCCCTGGTATCTCTTAATTTTATGGATGGCAAAGATTAGCATGAGGAACGTCTAGTAAAATAACTACTGCTATTAGTGGATAAAAGTTGGCAGCGGAAGGCATTTTAAATAGCCCCATTTTCTCCTAAATAGAGGCTGATTTAATTGAAATCTACTAATACCTTTGAGACAGCTGCTTTTTCACAAGCTACTGTCAGCCCAGAGGGTGGGGGTGTTTAACAGCAAGTGTTCAATTTGCTGATAGGGTGCTTTGGCCAGGCCTACCCAGAGACATTTCACACCTGGGGAATAAAATGTAAATTGTACCCCAACTCCTACTAAGTAGCATGGTGCATGATCCACTGGGAAGTTCTCCTGCATAAGTTGCATGTTAATTAAAAGGAGCTGTTCTCATGCGCACCTCCTGGTCATTTTCCAACAAGGCTTCTGCGTGTTGAGTCATGGTAGATTGTGCTACCTGGGCAATTCATCTCATGGTAAGGACCACCTCTGTCTCTGTCCTACTGAGACATGCTTTGGGCTTCATCAGAAGCTGCAATTTGTGGCCTGGTTCATCCATGCTAAAATCCCCCCCAAGAGGCGCAATCCCCTGGTTCCAGCCATTTAAAGTAACCAGGAGGTGGAAGCCCACTGTCTTCCCAGCAGCAATTTGTGCAAGTGCAGTGGGTAAAAAATGCTCACATGAATTGCCACCTGCAACCTGAAGTACGCCATGGCCTTGTGTTCCTTCCTCTCCTCCCTCCCCTTGCAGGCACATCCACTGAGCTCTCGCCACATTAGAGATCTTAGCAGAGACGAATCAAGCCAGAACTGCTGAATTCCTTTGGGATGGTAATGCTGTATCCTTCAACTATATGAACCTTCTTGTTGGTTAATATCACAGATTAATTCCCATGAATGAACTGGTTTCCATCTGGGCCATGTATATCCTTTTCCATGATGCCAGGAAAGGCAATCCTTCAAACCAATTCCAAAGCTGATTTTTTTATACGGAGGATAAATCATCAGCTGGTTTGAACTCCCTGACTGACAACACCTATTGCATGTACATTGTGGGCTTGGTTACAGGTAGGTAGCCGTGTTGGTCTGGGTCGAAGTAAAATGAAAAAATTCCTTCAGTAGCACCTTAAAGACCAACTAAGTTTTTATTTTGGTATGAGCTTTCGTGTGCACTGTATCTGAAGAAGTGTGCATGCACACGAAAGCTCATACCAAAATAAAAACTTAGTTGGTCTTTAAGGTGCTACTGAAGGAATTTTTTCATTTTACATTGTGGGCTTGTTTTTCTTTTCTCCGCTTTAAGTTTTAAGGCCCTGTTTTCCAAAGAATAGAATTGGCATTGAGGGGGTTTCATTTCTAGTGGACAACAACTTGATCGGCGTAGAATATCTGGTACCATGAATTTATTCAACCTTTATTTTTGTAGCAGATCCAAATGGTCATAAAATGTCGCTAAAGCTTGGCTACCAATAATGCTGTTTTACTGCCCCAAACACTGAGACTTCAGGACTCCATACTCAGTGTGTAGGATTGCTGACCTACACCGCTCAAGGATAAGTGACAGGATGTGACAGTAGCAAAACACATTCCTAATTCTCAGTGTTGTCCATAAGGTAGAATTGGCCATGCAGTACTTGGTTTCAAGTCATAGGCCAGCTAACTGACATGAGCTAGTTACTATCTCTTGGCCTCTGTCCACTATCTGCAAAATGGGAATAATAATGGATTGCTCACACACTTTGCATAATAAAACATGCCTGTTGATGATAAGAAGCTTCACATTGTCGTATCCCAGTTCTGCATTCCTGTTTCCTAGTTTCACGTCCTTTCACTTGAATCCTGCATTTCCTTGGACTCTAGGATGCTCCCCATTTAAACCACCTTAGACTGTAGTCCCCTGCACACATACCTGAGAATAAGCCCCATGGAATAAAATGTAATTTTGAGTAAACATGTAAAGGACTGCATAGATGCTCTCACCTACTCCAGATGCACTCCTATGCTTGCTTAATAAGTAGGTGAGACATTCTTCTGAGTAGACCATATGGAATTACAGACGGCAACCTACATTTCACATTCTGGTTCCATCTATTTATCTTTTTTTCTTATTTAGACCTGAGACCCAGTAATTACACTTACCTGGCTTCCAGTTTCTGTTTTTGCTGACAAAACCCATTTGGGTTTTGATATCTGCATGGCAGCCTCATTGACCTGGTGCAAATTCAAACTTGCAGCTGCAGGATTCCTGTCTCTGGGACCTAAGCCAGAATGCACATAGAGGGATGTTGGTTTACTTCTGCCTACTTATTGAAAACAAATTTTCCTCTACACTAGGACCAAATGTCTTTAATTGCAAAATGAATACCAACTAAGCTAACGGAAAGGTCAGCGGTCACGCTGCTTTGCGTTGTTATTTAGCTGACCTGGGCTCACTTTCTCTGGTTGGTTTCTTGCTCCCTGAACTATGCGGGTCCACTGGGAAGGAGCAACCAGTTTGCCAGAGGAGGAAAAAGAGTGCCTTGCATCATTCAGCTGCAGTCCTCCACTTCATTAAAGAGCAGCAATGACAGACTGCCAGCTCTGCTCTTTAATCAGGCAGGAGGATGCCTAGATGAAGCATGAGAGCTAAATCAAAGCAAGGAGAGAGGAAAAATCAGGCGTATCTCTGCATATGAGCTGAGAGATCAGGAGAAATCAGAATTATGCCCATCTTATCTCTTTTACAGCTTAGAGCTTCAATAATAGAATATTTGTGAGTTTTGGACTTTTAGAAATTAGTTGTGTCTGTACTAACGTCTCTGTACCCAGAACCTGGAACTGTGAACACACCAAAATAGGTGCTGAATGTGTTTTGCAGCTGGATACATTATTATATGGGTTGTGCAAAACATTCAGGTAGCAAATATTTTCAGTGCAAAAGGGTTTCCACACCCAACACTCCGAGGTCCAAAATGTTCACCAAGCTCTTCCCACAGAGTTTAGCTTTGTTACACCAGTTTAAAGCTGCCAAGAAAGGCACCAGTTGGCTATTAAAAAAGAAAGAAAAAACAGGACAAAAACAAAAGTGAGGTTTTCTGTTTCCAGCCAATTAGCGATCACATAGCTGGTGTGAGGATATCACAGCTCCTCACGGTCCCATTGTAACTCAGGGCAGGGCTTTCTGTGTGGGTGGCCTTGCTCTGTGGAATGGCATTCCTGTAAGGATATGTTCGGCATCCACTATCTACACTTTTCGCGGGACGCGGGTGGCGCTGTGGGTTAAACCACAGAGCCTAGGGCTTGCCGATCAGAAGGTCGGCGGTTCGATTCCCCGCGATGGGGTGAGCTCACGTTGCTCGGTCCCAGCTCCTGCCAACCTAGCAGTTCGAAAGCATGTGAAAGTGCAAGTAGATAAATAGGTACCACTACAGCGGGAAGGTAAACAGCGTTTCCGTGTGCTGCTCTGGTTCGGCAGAAGCGGTTTTGTCATGCTGGCCACATGACCTGGAAGCTGTACGCTGGCTCCCTCAGCCAATAACGTGAGAGGAGCACCGCAACCCCAGAGTCGGTCGCGACTGGACCTAATGGTCAGGGGTCCCTTTACCTTTATCTGCACTTTCCAGAAGCAGCTGAAGACAAGCCTTTTTTCTGACAAGCCTTCCCAGCTGAATGAACAGGTCTCTGCCATGAGGCAAAAGTCCTGGCATTGCTAAAGGTTAAAGCATGTGCTATGTGCATAGCGAACAGGCAAAATCAGCTGTGCTGGGGTGGGCAGGGGAATGCCAAGGTGGATTGGACTTTCAGCTGCACAGAAAATTGACTGAGCCACCATCACATTGCTCTCCCTAAGAATAGGCAGAAAAGGAAATGCATCCCTATCGCTAAAGCCAATATACTCGCTACCTGTCTTTTGACTCTACCATGATGGTTTCATTATACCTGCCGGCAAAGCAAGGCGAGTCACAGAGCATCAGCCTAATTGCCTTGTCAACAGGAACACACTCCTTTCCCTCCCCTACACAACGGGTGAACACGTCGCCTTCTGTAGTGCCCATCAAAAGACTGACAGAAGGGAAGCACTTCTCGCAAGGTCTTGTGAAAAGGTTTATGAAAACCTGCCCCTATTTTGGCTCATCCCTAAGGAACGCTCTCTCTTGCCCACTGCATCTCTCATTGTTTACAACTCAGGACGTACTCTTCTGCACCCGATCTTTATTCCTCATACATTTAGCTGAATGTAAACCGCCTACCCACAATTACGTAGTGGTCACAATCGGAGGATACACACCTGGCTCATTCCAGAAAGTTTCACATAAACATAAGAAGAGTAATTTGTTGCCTGAGTTGGCGAAGAGAGGTTATCTCACGTAGGAGTGGATTTCCTAAGGATTTCACTTATGCCTGCTTGAAATAGATCTTGCCTGGCCATAGGCACTGTCCGCTCTGCCAAGCACATATAGAAACCCTGGCATTGTACGCAATCACTTATCCAAGAATAAGAGAAAGAAGTCTTGCCCAGGACTGCTGACTCTTTTAAACACACTTCTTCCTCTAATTGCTCCCTCGATTAAGTCAGCAAGTTGGGGACTAAGGCTCCTTCCAGACTGTCACTGTCTTCTGGTGGGATTCAATCATTTACTGGCGAGTTTAGGTTGCACAATTATAGGTAATTGGAGGTCTTGTAAAACAAACCCACTTCCCCCAAAGACCCGACTTTTGTGATAAGTAAAATGGCAGAAAAATGTACTGGAAAGTGTGGAATAATACTTGGTTTGACAAAACATTGTCTAACCTCTCTGTAAACAAATCACAATGACTGCTTATTAAATAGACAATGGTGTCTAATCTTCCTGCAAACAAATCAGGGTGAATGCTGATTAAACCCGTTGTCTGGAAGTGGCTGAAAGTGAGTTCAGGAACTTTCATCACACATAAGTGATGGTATAAAAAGGCTCTCCTTAGCAACACAAACGCCAGGGGTTTGCGAGAGTGGTCCACAAGTTTCATTCAGGTAATATGTGGTGGTGACTCTAACTTTTACAAAAAATACTGTAGCATCTAACACAGCGCATTACAATAGCTAACAACAGGCAGGCAAATCATTAAGTGGTCTGCCAAGACCCTCAGCACAAGATGCAATTAAAAATGAAGATTTTATTTAAGAAGTTCATTAATAGAGTTGTGCAAAATTACAAGAAAGCAAGAAGGATGTAGATGCAGCCAACTTTAATTAAGACTTAAATCTAATTAAACCTTAATGATACTTTTTTGTTACTAGGGTGCCATTCAGCCTGACTCAACATTTGTCAAGGGTGAAAATGTTCAGACCTCAGACCTCTGAAAACTCAACACACACAAACATTTCAATTTCTGAGGAAGTCACCAATGAAAAGCAGTGGAGCTGGGAGAGAGATTATAGAGCTAGGCCTTTTAGAGTTACTGACTTGAACATTGTGGTTAACTTTCTAAAGATTTGGCGAGAGCAGGTTTATACTTTAAAGTGGTGGGAAGCACATTTGTGTATTTCTGACTCAAGTGAAATTTTGTCTGAAAAGAGATGAATTGTAGACAAGTTAGTCTGTTGCAAGAAAAACAACAACAGGTCTTGTAGTTCCTTAAACACTAGCAAATTTATAAATGGCATAATAAGTTTTAATGGACTAGGGCCTACCTACCCCATGCATGAAGTGTTATCCTCAGATAATGCTTGTAATCTGAAAGACCAGAAGAGGAAGCCACATGTACAAGTTCTCCCTGGTGCAGAGCCTCTGTATCTTCTCTCGTTTGTCTCGGAGCAACAGTTTAAAAGGCTAAAAGTAAAAGAAGGCAGCTAGAAGTTCTGTCAGCATCACGTGAACTGAATAGGTAATGGCATCTCAGCACAAGATATGAATCAAAAAGCAGAGTACCAGTTTTTGTAGCTTATGCAACACATCCCAGGAGGAGAAAGCCATGCATTTATTATGGCATTCCTTGAAGAGATTTTTCTGTTTTTCAAATGAATGGTCTTGAACAGTTCATTTCACAAAACATTAGCAAAGAGAGATTTTGGAGAAATTCCATCGCTCTGCTTTAAAAATTGCTGCAGCATGGGCTCTGGGGTTCAGAAACTTTTTTTCCCCCATTTTGGAAGGAAATTAGACAGTTGCAAGCCATGGGAACCAGCAGGTCGGTGGAGGAAACACTTTTAGCACATAAATTCTAGCACAATGTTGGCAAATTATTATTTATTTATGAATTGACTTTTACATGTATCTCAAGGTGATTTAGATACACACCATGAAAGCAGCCAAAATAACCATTAACTGTAAATAACAATTAGCATTATCCTTATTGGCTGAAATGCATATAGTTGGCATCATTCAGGTTTTACCGGTAGTTACAAAATGAATTACATCATTAGGAGTTGGACACAAATATATTTGCCTATTGGTTAAAATGATTCAATTTTTATAAAAGGTAGAATAGGATTGATTTCTTTCCTTTTATACTCGCTTCAATTAGAACACTGGCTGCATTTGGCTGTAACACTAAACCATGGTTTAATGCAGCCTTCCTCAACCTGGTGCCCATCATTCCTGATCACTGGCCATTGCAAGTAATAATAATAAATAAATAAAAATAAAAATGTGCATCCCACCCCTGAGACCATTCCATTGTAACTATCCAGCCTCCCTAAATTTCAACACCCCTTGCGATGGTTTGACCCCTTTCCGTTTTAACAGTACAAATTCTACAAATACCCTCCATAATTCCTCAAAACCATTTCTCCTGCATATTCCCCGTCTTACCTTAATAGCACATGTTAATTTACCATTAATAGCTATATCCCACACCTTTTTATACCATTCTTCCATTTAATATTCACCTTGCCCCTTCCACTTCCTAGCTATAACAACTTGTGCATCCGTCAATAAATTTGTGAGCATTTCCTTCGTAGCCTGTGAACCTTCCATCCCATCGTAAATGGATAATAATGCTACCTCTGGACTTTTGGTCAGCTTTAACCCAGCAATTCCTGTTATCTCCTTAAAAACCCTTTGCAAAAAAATTGTACACATTTACATCCCCACCACATGTGAACGTAAGTCCCAATTTCCTGGCCTCCCCTCCAACGTAACACCGAGTATTCCTTGTTTGTTCAAATCAAATCTTCTTAAGGGCTGTCACATGGAAGATGGTACAAGCTTGTTTTCTCCTGCTCTGGAGGGTAGAACCAGAACCAGTGGATTCAAGTTACAAGAACGGAGATTCCAACTAAACATCAGGAAGACCTTTCTGATGAAAAGAGCTGTTCAGCAGTGGGACTAACTCCCTTGGGAGGTTGTGGACAGGGCCGTCTTGAGCAGATCGCGCGCCCTGGTGCTGAGGGGCGGAGATCGCTCCGCCGCCCGCCCCGCCCTCGCAGGGCGCAATTGGTTTCCGCGCGGCACCCTCCTTGCCAGGCCGGCACCCAGCTTACCAGCCTCCCCGCCGTGGTGCACTGCGCCACCGGGGGGCTATGTAGAGCCGGCCCTGGTTGTGGACTCTCCTTCTTTAGAGGTTTTTAAGCAGAGGTTGGATGGCCGTCTTTCCTGGATGCTTCAGTTGAGATTCCTGCATTGCAGAGGGTTGGACCCAGTGACCCTCAGAGTCCCTTCCAACTCTACAGTTCTATGATTCCATGATTCACTGCATAGCTGTCAGGTTTTCCCCTTTCTCGCAAGGAAGCCTATTCAGCATAAGGGAATTTCCCTTTTAAAAAAAGGGAGAACTTGACAGCTATGATTCACTGCTGTGCTAGAGAATGAGATGGTGACCCTCTTGTGCCATGTGATATGAAACTATGGTTTTTCATTATGTCTAAAACAGGCCAGTGTTTCCTGAAGAACTACCCTCTGAGCCTAATTTATACCCATGGGGAGGTATCCATAGAGAAACTGTGGAAAAACCTCAGTCATTTCAACCCTGCTGTTAATTATGAACCAGTCCACGTAAGTTCAGTTTCTTGGATACTATAGTGCAAGTATGTGAACCAATGCAAAAAGCCACCTTTGGAACTAGCCTCATCATTAGGTAAATTGAGACTGCTCGCTCAAGCGGTACATAATGGGAGCAGCCAAAGTAGCCTTGCCCCTTGCTTCCCAGCCCCATGTCGCTTCATTCGCTCTCACAAAATAATGGCCAGATGCAGCTAAGAAGGCAGCTTCTTAGCCAGTGGGATTCTGACTGCTGCACATTGGAGCATGTCAGAGATCACTGAGATTATGTTGGGTAGCCCCACTCCCACACCCCTCTGCTCAGCCTCCATAAATTGGACCAAAGAAGGGGATAGGATTTCTACACTTGCAGATCCTTCCAGGCCAGGCATAGGCAAACTTGGTGTCAGGAGTATGGGCAGGAGTCAGGCTCTGGGGCCTGTAGTGCTCTGCAGGACTGGGGCCTGCCTCAGCTTGTGCTAGAGAAGCAAGGGGTGGCCACTCAGGTGAGGCCACTTGATAACTCACTGCACCTGGTGGCAAGAGATGGGAGGGATAAAAGCTCAGCATTTTCCTTCAGCTCTTTGCCACAGCAACCCAATCCCTGCCTTGTTGCATCTGGCCTCCTGTTCCTTGATCCTTTGCCTTGCTCCTTGGACCTATGCCTTGCTCTTCGACCCATGGACCTTCGCCTTGCTGACACCTTGCTCCTTGACCCTTGGACCTACGCCTTGCTCCTCGACCCTTGGACCTTTGCCTTGCCGACGCCTTTCTCCTTGACCTTCAGACCTTTGCCTTTGTGACACCCTGCTTCCTGACCTTCGGTTCTTCGACCCTGCGATTTCCTGCTGCTTGACCCACAGCCCCACGCCACCTGGACTCCCGTTCCTGCTTCCACCCTGCCATCTTGCCTCTGGCCCTGGCGTCCTGAGTCAGGACTGCTACCTCCTGCCAGCCAGACCATGACACTTGGCCCTCCAGATGTTTTGGGACTACAACTCCCATCATCCCAGAACACCAGTCCTGTGAGCTAGGGATGATTGCAGTTGTAGTCCCAAAACATCTGGAGGGCTGAGTTTGCCTATGCCTATTCCAGGCAATTGAGAACTCTGCAATATGAGGGTTCCCAATTGTTTGGGATGGTCTACAGGTAACTCCCAACTTCTCAGGGAACGGTCTGAAGATGAGGACTGGGGAATGCATTCTATGGCAGACTAGCTTCTCTCCGATGGAGAGCTGAAGGTGGAAGAGTCACCCCCCCCCCTTGTCCACAGAGTGTTCAGAAGCAGAGAGAGACAGAAGCTGAACAGCTTAGAGTTACCCAGTTACGAGATAATGACAAGAGAACCAGAAGGGAGGAGGCAGCTAATTGAGACGTCACTTCAGAGTTAGAGACCCCCCCCCTCACCACCGACTCGTATCAGAGAGCAAAGGAGTCAGAGGGAGGGAGGAACCTCACGTTGACGCCTAAAATGCTGCGGAAGCCGGAAGGAGGGTTTAGAGTAGCCAACTGCCCTCCTTGCGCTTGCAACATGATTCTGTAATAAAAAGACTATAAATATATCAACTGCTCATTAATTCTAATCTGTGAAGTTACCAAAGGGAGAGGAGGACTCCCCACGCCTGACACACATCCAGCTTTACACACTTGGTAAAATTTGTTTTGTTTTTAATTTAAAGGGGGCAGAAAGCGGGTCGGCATCTGGGGGGAAAAGACTTTGGCAGTCCCACCTGCCATTGAACTCAATGTGTTTGACTATACGCTATTTTGGCTTTGCACGTGATCCCTGGAAAGTAATCCCAGCATAAACTGAGAGTTGCATGTACTTGCAGAGGTTGAGAGCAGGGGAGGTTTGCACACCCTCCCCACCACCACCACCACCTCATTTGCTCTGTATGGAGCTGAACATGAGAAGGAATTAATTACAAAATTTTAAGAGACAGGGAACAATCACTGCAATAGGCTTGTTAAAATTATTGTATTCTCTGGAAGCCTGCCCTGAATGACAGAGGTGGTTTATGAAATGCTACAAATCATCATTGTTCCAACTCCACATGGACTTAATGCAGGTTTAACAACAACAAAATTGGAGCAAAACGAAGTTGGGAGAAGAGGGAAAACAAAGGATGAAGCCGAACTCAACAGCTACAAGCAATCTAATATTTCGTAATTTAATTTCACACTCAATAGGAAGTTCAGGAATTGTAGATACGGAAGAGATTGCGTTTTGAAATAGGTGGTGGCTGGTAGCATAAAGATCTGAAGTTAAAGGAGAAAAACTGCGTTTTATATAGTTTTTCTCGGCTCACTCAGCCAATGACCCATGAAAGTAAAGGCTGGATACATCCCTACCTGCACCCTTTCGCCTTGTATCACAATGTTGGGGCTTCTGTGCCGTTTTCATTTCTGCCCAGCGGTACGCAAGGGGGAGAGTTCAAATTAAATATCTCACCTTTCAGAAAGTTGGCCCTTTTTCTAAGGGTTTTCCAACCCCCCTCCCTGAGCTTGTATCTCTTTCATGGTCTCGTGATCTCATAAGTTCTGTGGCTGCCCTGTGACCTTCCAACCTTCAACTACACGATTCCTTTCTAAATTGCTCCGTGTTGAGACATCAATGGGGGAATATCAACTTTATTATAAAAGACAGCATTCTCTCCCAAAATGTCAGTCTGCGTGAGTCACTGCACCTGACTGGCAAGCTTTTATAAAACAGGAATAAGGATTTTGAAAAGTACTGCGTCTTATTTTACCTACAGTCAAGTTTCTATGTAAAACACACACACACACACATGAAAGAACAATATAATATATATATATATATATATATATATATATATATATATATATATAATATATTCTGGCATCCTCTGTAGCAGCGACTGTCATGTTAAACTCTACTTAGCCACGAGGGAGAAACTCTAGCCTTGAGCAAAAATTACAAGCAATTTAACATTAATGCCATGCTTGAAAGCTACCTTGTAAAGCTGAAGGTAACAATTTGAGATGTGCTAGTAAATTCGACCTACTCTTTTTCTTGGCTTCCCTGTGTTTCTGTTTTCATAATGCCTGTTCTTGGCAGAAGGGGAATTGGATGTCGACACTTGTTTTAATCTCAAGACTTGGAGGCACGTATCTTTCCGACTATTGCAAAATCCACATGTATGGTCCTGCTGGAGACATGTTTTGGAAAGGGAGAGGGGGAACAAGAACAGGGAGGGATAATTATATGACACCTTTTAAGAGTCTATTAGTTGACCATTACAAACATTTGCATCAGAAAGCAGTTATTGCTCTGTGGGGGGGAAATGGTCTATGGGCACCAGCAAAACGGAAAGTGAATTCAGGATCAGTAATAAGAGTTAGACAGGGTTGCCCCCTCTGTCTTGCCACCCCTTCACTGAACACAGTTAGACTTCTTGTGTTTCTACCTCTTCTCATGCCCAGGCCAAATTCCATCATCCCATCATGCCATCTTTATAGATCCAAACCAAAAAGCGACCTAGAAAACGCTAGACCCCTCCCTTATGGCAGGACATCTCTAAAGTGCAAGTTACGGATGAAAAAAAGTTTCATTGATCTTCCTCTAAATACGAGGCGGTAATTAGAGACAACTTGATGACCACACATTATGGGACAGTGCTTATTAGAGAAACCCCATGTGTCTTCTCGAAGAATGTCACTTGAAATATGCTAAATAGCATTAGTATTGACTACTAGGCAATGATACTAATAAGGCCGTACCATTTGCAACAGTGGTAGTATGACAGACCAAATATGAATGTACTCATCTCAGACTGCACATTTGCACCAGCTAAAGAAAAAAACAAGGCGTGGAAAAGCTGTTGTGAAAATCTCTCTAACCCTTTTCTCTGTATTTTGCACGACTACAACTTTATGGACTCAGCTACTGTACATTAGTCAAAAAACAGTGCTCTGAATGTGTTGTACACATGCAACACCAGGTGGTGTTGTAGAGCACAAAACTTTTCTATGCAATTTTACATAGTGTTTTTTTCTTTTGTTGTAACAATTAAATATATGACTTATAGCATTTTCCCATTTATTTATTTATACCCCGCCCATCTGGCTGGGTTTCCCCAGCCACTCTGAGTAGCTCCCAACAGAATATTAAACAGAATAAAACATCAAACATTAAAAAACTTCCCTAAACAGGGCTGTATGTAGATCCACCCTTTATTAAAGTTTTTCTGTCCCTTCTCTCACAAATAGGTAAAGGTAAAGGGACCCCTGACCATTAAGTCTAGTCGTGACCGACTCTGGGGTTGCGGCGCTCATCTCGCATTATTGGCCGAGGGAGCCGGCGTATAGCTTCCAGGTCATGTGGCCAGCATGACAAAGCCACTTCTGGCAAACCAGAGCAGCACACGGAAACACCGTTTACCTTCCTGCTGTAGCGGTTCCTATTTATCTACTTGCATTTTTGACGTGCTTTCAAACTGCTAGGTTGGCAGGAGCTGGGACCAAGCAACGGGAGCTCACCTCATCACAGGGATTCGAACCGCCGACCTTCTGATCAGCAAGCCCTAGGCTCAGTGGTTTAACCCACAATGCCACCTGGGTCTCTCACAAATAGAGTGGGGCAAATAAATCTAAATCCCTATTGCCTGGACATGTAGCATTATACCAACCACACCTGTACAATGTGAATTCTATATGCCACTATGACAGTGTGTGGCATACCACACAGTGCAGCCTGGCTTAGTACATTATAAGCCCCATTATTTTGACAGCTCAAGTCAAACAGCAGAGCCACAGATTTATTGAGGACCTTGCAGGATGCAATACAAGACCAGGTGGACTATAATACAGTGCCCTTGAAAAGAAAAGCGTTCCAAACATTTCATGTTGGTGGCACACTTTTTAGACATGCATCATTTCGCGACACAGTAATTCAGTTTTACTAGCAAACCGGAGGTTAAACTAACCCCTCTCCAGCCTTGGGAGGAGCACAGGGAGCTTTGGTGCAACACGCCGATACACTGCAGCCGACACACTAATGTGTCATGACGCACAGTTTCAGAAGCTCTGGGCTATGCCCTTGTCCACCATGGCTTTCGGCCAACAGTAGAACTATTCAGCATCTATTCATATGAAGCTTTGCCTTTGAGAAGCCAGTTGTGCTAGTGCTATAGCCTGTACCATTGTGCACTGCCATAATTGGAAGCGTTAATATAATTTGCATTGTTATATCTAACAATTTACATGAAATGCTGACAATCTTGTTTACGTTTCTGCCAGGCAACTGCCAAAGGGGAGCTGTAGACACAACAAAGTGCTTTTTGTTCTTCCTTTTAAAGAAAATAATACCTGAGAAGGTACATAATTGTGCAGGTTTGCCGTGTTCAGCGCTGGTTTATTGGCACTTGTTGCTGACATCTCTTGTCAGTAACAGGTAATTTTGCCAGTGTCAACAAAGTTTAATAAAGTGTGAAAGTCCATTAGGATGAATCAAAGCCACTTAGAACATCTACTAACAATAATCAAAGCACTTGCTGGAAGCGCGTTTCATCATATGTAACAGTAAACATTTGACGAGGACCTGGGATAATTGCATTAGTTACCTTGTTGTGGACTGCAGTGTCATAAGCTGGGAGGAAGCCATTGAGTCTCACTTCCCGAGGCTGCTTAAATCTCATTGACTTTAATGGGATTTAAGCAGCTAAACTACAAACAGGATTGCAACATTACTCTTTAGTGTTCGCCTTATCGAGTAATGCAGAGATGATGATGTGGCACATGTTTACTCTAAAGTAGGTTGTGCTATATTCGGTGAGGCTAGGAAGAGCGCTTAGGATTGCAAGCTAAATCACGTCAGGAGATGTTGGTGATTATGGCGATAATGAAATGGCCAAGTCTGGGAATGAAGGTCCATGTCTGAGTTTGTGTCGGGTGTCAGTGGGGTCTTGAGCTGCAGTTGACAGCGGTCACGGTCCAACAACTGACCCTTTGCTGAACCGCCATGCAATTTTCACTGGAAGCCTGGCAGACTGAATGCTGTACTTTGAAGGCTGCGGTGCCAAGCTGCCAGAGCATTCATTTAACTGACTCCAATGTTTAGGGGCAGCCCCTCTTCACCAGGCCCTTAAAGCAGCAGCCCCAGAGATGCTCCCAAGCGTATGCTTACAAAAGAATGTTTGCAATTGTTCTCTAACAATTGGGATTGGGACCACGAGCCAGAAGGAGGGATTCTTACCCTTTCCCCTATGGCCATGTTCCAACTGAAAATTGCCACATTACCTGTTTGGACCTGAAGCTGCTATTTGCATGGAATAGCAGCTTCAGGGGCAATTGTTTGACATGGGCTTAAGCGTTAACCCTTGTACTGCTGTTCCAGTCTAGACTGAGGTGCCTGGCAACTGATTTTGCTAAAAAGAGACAGAGACAAGTTCAGTTGTAAAATCACATTTTAAAAGTGCATGGGTAGCATAATGTGCAGTTTGACTCGCAGGCTGTGTACACATTATACATTGAAAGTGCATTTGAAGCACATTGCTTCCCTGGGAACGGCACCCTCTCTCACACAGAGCTACAATTCCCAGCACCCTTGAAAAACTATATTTCCCAAGATTCTTTGGGGAAAGCCATGCTGTAAATGCAAGTTGTATACAGATAGCTCAATCGGTAGAGCATGAGATTCTTGATCTCAGAGTTGTGGGTTCGAGCCCGTTTGAGCAAAAGACTCCTGCATCGGCAAGGGCTTGAACAAGATGGCTCTCAGGGTCACTTCCAACTCTACAATTCTGTGATTCATCTCTGGTGCGAATATGCTGTCTATGCTACAGTCAGATCCAGTCCAAGATGTTTTGCTGTCTGAGGTGGAACAGCAAATGGCTATATACACACCCTGCCAAGATGTATCAAACTCAAGTCTGGACAAATTATTTCTGACACCCGAAGCAGAAAACCGCACCAGTACTGCCCCCTGGGAGTAAAAATACAACAATAATAAATGAAATAAACAATTTGCTGCCCTTGCATGACACCCAAAAACAACTGCCTCAGGCAGTTCAATCTAACTAGCCAATTGGAGACTGACCCTAGTTTCCCTGTTACTTGCTGCCTTGGAAGCTGCCCTGTGTCTGGTTTTGACTACACACCCACCTCTGGCTTCTCTGATCTTTGTCTGCTGCTCTGAAACTTAACCCCAACTATTTTAGACCATGCATCCATTTCTGGGTACCTGAGTCAAATCCCCTTGGCCCTGGAAGCCAATTACATGGAGCCTGCTGAGGCCTGGCACTCAATTTTGGGGAGTCTCTGTATGAGTAGGGCCTTTGGAAGAAGGATGATAGAATGCCTCATCCCTTGTCCTCATCACATTTTGACAATTCGCATTATAAAACCATCTCCCTTGCTATGACTTGTGCTTTAAGGTAGTGATGTGTCTTACTAAACATAGGACTCCTTATTTGAAGGGCTACATGGCCCAATCCCAGTTTAAAGAGAAAGACACCTAAGAAGGGAATGCAGGGGCCCGGAAGGTGCCTATCAGCAGTTAGCACATGGGCAGTGAGCTGATTTGATCGGAGTCTGCCCAGCTGTGGCAAGGCTTATATTCATTTAAAACATCATAATTATTTCTAAATTTACTCTGAGTGGAACTTAGGTGGAATCTATACACATATTTTAAAAAGCTGTGAAAATGCTTTTTTGAAAAGCGTTTTGAGAAATATATTGAATTTGCCATAGCTCACTGTCGCCATCTAGTGTCATATTTGTATATTGCACTTTACAACACACTTAAAATGTTTTATTTGCAGCTGTATAGCTGAGTCTTTGGTTTAGTACCACGCATGTGACTTAAACCAAACTATGGTTTTGCTATTCCTGCGTGTGATTCAGATTTGTTTGTTCAGTAATTCCCTACCTCAAATCCTTGTTTGATCTAATCATTGTTATCTTGTGAACTGCCCTGAGATCTTGTGATGAAGGGCTGTATATAAATCACATAATTTTTTCATCCATATAAATGATGTTTCCTCTCTCTTGGTGGTGTGCTTCCTCTTTTTGAATGTGTTTAGTTAGCCATCCACCTCTAACTAGGCTATCAAAACCAACACTTTGAAAGCCAAGGTTGAAAACCAGTGGAAAGAAAATGGAATATATTGTTTGATAAGCAAAAACCCACTTAGATTTTTACAAGTGTTTGGGAATTCCAAACCCCACCCCACCCAATCACACTGAGACTGTTGAAATTCATCTCCAATCATGAATACATGACTTGAAAGATTCATTGAAAACAGCAGGCTTTGCTTTTAACTCAGGGTTTTAGAACTGTTGTGTAATGTACCTACATTTTTGTAAGCATTTACCACTGTGACTGGCTCTTATACCTTGTAAATTAGGAACTGCTTTGAAAATGTAAAAACACTCCTACGCAGTTAATCATGGCTGTCTTTTCCAGATCTCTCAAGTTTGGTTTCAGAGAAACTGTTCCGTTAAAGATTTGATAGGAGCATTAAGTATATATATTTCCATGGTTGTCCCTTACAACAATATATCCAGTAAACAAAAGAACCTGAAGGCTGTTTTTGTTGCTTTGATTATAATTACCATGGTACCATTTGGATAGACTGGAAGTTGGACCCAAGGCTATTTAAACAAACAAACAAACAAACAAACAAAGCTATCTCCAGTCCCTTCCCACAGGTTTGTTTAACCCCTGACAGATTTATTGGGGCAAAATCACATTTTATCCTGATAGCCCTGAATGTCCCTTGGAGGAAAGTGGGATAAAAATTAGATTAAAAAAACAAACGTACCCAAATCACATAGTGAATCAAAAGAATCACATGGCATATACACCAAGTACTGTGGATGTAGCCCATATATATGAAAGGTTGGCAGCATTAGAGAGTCAGTGTAATTGCAAACAACAGTACTGCCCTTTGCATCAATGTGGTGCAACATGGTGGTGTTGAACCTGGTTTGAATGCAACACTAAATGCAATACATTGACTTTACGCGAATGAATCTTGGCTACAGCTTGAAGTAAGTAAAGATAGAGCCAGTCAGGGACAACATGGAAAGCCAAACCTTGTGTTATCTCAGCATGATGCGGAAGTAGCAAAGCAGCTATGTCACAGCTGCTTTGCTACTCCTATTCAGAGCCGTCTTTCCCATAGGGCTTAGTCGTGTGTCGTGCCAGGGCACCAGCCTCTCAGGGGCGCCCCAGCAAGGGGGGAGCTGCACAGCTTTGCTGGCAGGCTCCCCTTTCCTTGCACGCCCGCCAACTGCACCCCGCCAACCATATGGCTGGCGGGTGTGCAGCTTGCCTCCCAAGCCTCCATGGAAGAGAGCGATCCCTGCAGAGGCTTAGGATGGAAGATGCGCCCTGCCAACAATATTCTCTGCAGGGATTGCTCTCCTCCCGCGGAGGCTTAGGAGGGGCACAACTTCCCTCCCAAGCCTCTGCAGGGATTGCTCTCCTGCAGTGGCATGGGGGAGAGCTGTGCCCTCCCCCGATGGCTGGCAGTGTGCAGCTTCACCCCATCCATGGTAATTTAGGGGTGCTGGACGGATATTTGCACCCTGGCACCGCATCTGCTAAAGACGGCCCTGCTCCTGTTTCATGCTGAGATAAGGGCCCACATAGACACACCTTACTAGTAAACCATCGTTTGGAATAATGTGACATGCAAACCAAGCTATAGGTTGCACTAAACCACAGCATGTCCTTTTCAGATGTAACAATAAACCATGGTTGGTGTTAAACTGGAAGTTGATATTTCCAATTTCCTTCTTACAGTCACATCAAAAGTGGAGAGGGGCAGAGTAATGTGCGCTCACATGGCATGAGCAGGTTCACTTAGGTAATGCTAAACAGTGGTTTGTTTGGTATGACATCTGATCTGGACAACTGAGGGTTGTTGTCATCTGCACTGCATGCTGCGTTTGATAGCAATGAGCGGGTTTTATGGGACAAGGAGTGGAAATGTGACACAAACACTATTTTATTTTACATTCTTCCATATGAACCAAGGGTAAGGAGCTTCTGGCCCTCCAGATGTTGCTGAAGTGATGCTATCACCCCTGACCATTAGCTGACAGGAGCTGGACTCCAACATCTGGAGAAGCAGAGAGTCCTCACCCAATAGAAACCATACTTTTGTTTATTCCAAGCAGCTAATTATGATTTAAGAGTCTCAGCAGAGCTTTTAGAAAGCATATCTACCTCCTGATAATCAAGGCTTTGAGTAAGGTAGCTTCCATCATACACCACACAAACCCAGTTAGGAATGACCCTATGATTTCAGCAGTACCAATGCCTATGACTGCAGGATTGCAGCCTTATACTGATTCCTAAATGCCTTTGCTTGGAAGGACTTGCTTCTGAGCAACCAAGTACAGAAGGCTTTGTTCAGTCATTTGAACAATGCAATCACCCCTAAGTCCTCCCTGCCCCCCACCTAGACTTGGTATTAATATTGTAGTTTTCCTTTGTGCATGTCTTTGTATACTTACTTTTTCTGCCCAGGCCTGCAGAGTCCCCCTTGCTTTTTAGACACCACAGATTGTTCTTTCTGTGATACCTACCCTTACCTTGTGCCAAGTGCTATGGCCCCTGTTTATCACCCCATCACATTGCAATGCCTGAATCAGCTGTTCAGGAGACAGCATTTTCCCTTAGTGACTGAGGAGCAGTGCTCTTTGTGGCCGGATGGATTTTCTGTCTCTCGCTCTGTGTCACTGGCTTTCTCTTTGTTGCTTTCTCTCTTTATACACCTCCTTGTTTCATGTGCTCTTTTGCCCCCTCCGTTTTTCTCCTCTAGGTCTCTTAAGGGACCATTTCACTTAAGCGACTGCAGGTTGCTGAAATCTACCATCTACGAGCCATTTCGTTTATATATTTTTCACCTTGATTATCCAGTCCTGTCCTTTTATTCAAAACACTGTTGTTTTCTCCAGAAAAGGCTCTCTTAAAAAGGAGCATCCTTCTCAGTGTGAAGGAGCAATATAATGCCTTGAAACACTTGCAAATCCCAAAACAAACAAGGACAGTCACATGGTTTTTGTGTCCTGTATGTGTGTTTGTTGACAGAATGCACTTATTTATCATTTGATTTATATAAATATTCATGTACCACCTACTGCACTAAGCTCAAGGCGGGGTACATAGATATATAAGGAAAATTAAAACAATAAAATTGTAATACAGTTAAATAAAGTGCTGATAATCCAACATGGCACATTGACCAAGCTCAAGCTTTCCCACTGGATGTTTAATTCCTCTAAGTATATTTTAAAGACGCACTGAAACGTCTTCAGTTTTGCTGCTTGTCAGAGCACAGAGGGGAGTTGGTTCTGTAAAAAGGGAGCCAGTGCAGAGAAATTGCTCCCTTTTGTGATTATTCACAGCGGAATGGGTCAATAACAGTCCCAAGACACCCAAGTTGCAATGACGACAGCCCAAAATGAAACAAAAGGCAATTGTTGGCCTTTTGTACCAGAAACAGTAAGGTGCCCGCTTCCTTTCCTCCAGGAATGATGGAGAACCTGCTAGACATGCCACTTTTCTGTAAGATCCGTGACTTGGCAGAGAGAGAAATGACTCTTTGGGGACCACTGCTTCTTTGGTCTCCCGTTTTGTAATTTACCTATATTTACCCTTTTCCTCGTCTTTTTATAGGGCTGTGACTCCTCAGGTCTCCTCAACCTGGAGTAGCCAACAGCTTCTCTTGCCCTGAGTGTTATCCCTTTTTGAGATGCTGCTAAGATTCTAACGCTTGCTTTTAGAGCTTGAGCCCCTTGGCCTCAGAGCAGAGATGCTTTGAGCAGCCATTGACATTTTGAATCTGCGGGGATTAGTTGCACTAATTAACTGTGCTTCTAGGCCTCAGTGAACTCATTGCCTCTAGCTGAGCAATCCTGGGCATATTTGCTTAGAAGTGATATTCAGTGGGACTGACTCCCAGGTGAGTGTGCGTAAGACTGCAGCCATTTGTGCACAAGTGCAATGGCACAGTTATAATTCTATTCTCCTTCTACCATAACTAACAAACAGTCCCCCTTGGTAAACTAGGAGTTCACTGCAGTTCCCCTGATATAAATGTAAAGGTACCCCAGATCATTAGGTCCAGTCACGGACAACTCTGGGGTTGCAGCACTCATCTCGCTCTATAGGCTGAGGGAGCCGGCGTTTGTCCACAGACAGCTTCCTGGTCATGTGGCCAGCATGATTAAGCCGCTTCTGGTGAACCAGAGCAGCGCACGGAAACGCTGTTTACCTTTCCGCCGGTGTGGTACCTATTTACCTACTTGCACTCTGACGTGCTTTCGAACTGCCAGGTGGGCAGGAGCTGGGACCGAACAACGGGAGCTCACCCTGTCGCGGGGATTTGAACCGCCGACCTTCTGATCAGCAAACCCTTGGCTCTGTGGTTTAGACCACAGCGGCACCCTCATCCCTTTCCCCGATATAGTAAATGTCTTTTTCTCTCTCCTTTTTTGGCAGAAACCTCACAGAAGTCTAATTTGTGGCCAATTGCACTGGTTCGCTGCAGCCTGCTCCCATGGCACTGTGGCAAATTGTGCACCCTGCAGGGCACAGGCTGTTCTTGTTCTGTACCTGGTGGTCTAACTTTGTAAACAATTGATACTGCAGCAAAGCACTGATATTGACACATTTGCTTACTTGGGGAAGGAAGAACCTATTGGAGACAACTACCGGTATAGATATGTCTGCCCTTGCTAACCCTCCCCTGCCTTCCTATTGTTTTGGATCTACGGAGCCCTCTGACTCAGAACGAATATCCCTGTCTGGAAACCAGGACTATAAAAGTGCTGTGTCAATTCGAATATGTTTTTTAGAGCAGCTCCTGATCGGAAGCAACGCGTCGTAAGCCAGTCAATCACGATCTTAAGGCGATGCGGTGACGAGGAAACAATAGCTGCTGCCCTCGAGCCTTTGGAGGCAGTTTACAGCGAGAGATTTTTGGAGTTACGTTACACGATCCCCAGATAGCGGGGGAGATCCAAGATCGATATCCTCCTGCGTGCGCGTACGTAGCGGGGAGACTATTAGGGCCGATAATAGGCAGCATTTCATCCTGTACTGTTAAAAGCGCCCCGAGAAAACTCTGGCACTAATGCGGTTTCGTAAGGAGGCCACTTACTGGAGTTGGAAGGGAGAAACCGCGCGTAACCTACCAGCCATGCAATGCACGGGCCCGAAGCTCACTGCCTTACTCTTTCGCAGAAGCACGCCGGCCACGTGAGCGAGTCGCTGCCGACAAGCCTGACAATGGCTCTCTCTCTCGCCCTGTACCGCCCGATTCCCCCCTCCGCCTCCTTCCCTCCCCCTCGCGATAGAGCCTTAATTCGCTTGGCAAGACCCAACGCTTTCCGATGGGAAAGAGAAGCGGGGGGAAAGGAGCGCTGCAGAAAGCGCTTCTTCTTTCTCCCGTCCCGCAGTAGAAAGTTGCAGCGTTGCTTCGGATCTCGCTGCTGCTGCTGCACATAAACGCGCCGGTTGCTTCTTTTTTGGAGCGGGGGGGGGGGAGCGGCGGCGCCTGCGACTCAAACAATGAGCAGCAGCGATTTCTGAAAGGAGACATCCCACGGCTGAGTATGTTGCTAAAGAGGGGGCGGAGCATAGGTTAGGGAGCACATGAGGGGGGGACGCTATACCCTACTCTGATTGGCCGTCGGGAGGCGTGATGCCACGTCCGGCGGGGAAGCCCTGCCTTGCTGTGTGGAGCCTCCTCTTTTTGGGTCTGGCTTTCTTTGCAGGTGGTGCTGCTGCTACTGCTGCTGCCGCCGCCGCCGCCGCCTTGCCGCCACAGCTCGCCGGCTGGATCGGACGCGCACCGAAGCGCGTGCCTGGCGCAGTTGTTCGCCGCTGCCTGGGAACAATCGGCAGCTCCCCCTCCTCCCTCCTCTTCATCCCAGCCTCAAACTTTGCCCATCGAAGCTTGCAGTCGTTTGCATTTCTCCTTGGCACCCCCAGCAACTCCCTCTCCACCTCGGGTCAAGAGATGCAGTAGTTCTGAGGATTTTTATATATTCTACACACACAAAAAGGAGGGAAACCGGATCGGTTCTTTTGTGCAAACCTGTCCCTTATACGCTCATTCTTCTCTCCGTGTGTGTGTCTCTGTGCCGTGAGAGCAGCAGCCGGCGCGCGGATTTAATTTCCTGGGATCTCCTTTTCGAGCGCTGCCCTCCAGCCGCCGCTTTCCTGAAGTGAAAACTCCTGCGCCCCTCGGCCGCTTCTCCTCCCTCGCGCCCCACCTTGGAAGCGACTTGACCCCGCGGCTTTCTGGGCCACCTTGCGCTCTTGCACCGCGCGGCGCCGCCTGCAGCACCGCTTCGTTTGGCTCGGGGTTGCATTGTTCCTTGCCCGCCCCTGGGGGTTTCCCCCTTTGCTTGTTGGAAGCGGAGCTGGGAAGGCAGGCAGAGGGAGGAGATGCCCAAGGGAAGGTGGAACTGAGCGACCGCGTCTCTCTCACCTCTCCGCAACCCGCCGGATCCCTTGTGTTGAGAAGAGAGAGGAGGAGGAGGCGGCACAGCGAGGCCGGTTTGGGATCACCCGCTGCAGGTCCTTCTCCCTTCCTTTTTGGCGCGGGCTTTTAGGGCTACGAGGGCAGGATGCGTTTCTTCCCGTGGGGATTTTGGCTGCTGTGGGTCGCCGCCTCGTCGGCTCGGAGCGACGGCGGCAACAAGCCGAGGAGCTGCGCCGAGCTCCGGCAACTCTATGGGGCCAAAGGATTCAGCCCGAGTGGGGTCCCCCAAGCGGAGATCTCGGGTGAGTAGATGCGTCATTTTACTAGTTCTCTGTCTTCACCGCCGTTACCGGCTTTCCTGCCCCAGGAGCGCCGGCAGGACCAGCCCCCGCTTCTTGGACAGGGAACCGGAATGGCTCCTTCTTCAGCCCCTTTTGCCACATCTCCGAGCAATGTGGGTAGCCAGGATCCTCAGCGAGATGCATGACTCGGGCAGGCTTGGTAACTAATCCGATGGAGAACGGAGAGGCGCGGGGTTAATTGAGCCCTGTAATCCATATCTGAGCCTTGAGAGCGATCCCTAAAGAAGACAGCTGTCGAGCATGTGCAGAGTGCCGCTCCTTTCCTGTTGCGAGCATTTGTAGAAGAACGCAAGTGTTGGGGCTCCGGGGGCGAAGGTGGGGCTTGAAGAATGCTTTGAGCTCCAGGGTTTTTCATTCTAAAACATGTGCACCGGGTGCAGGAAAGAGGTGCTGTGTACAGCAGATCGTGTATTGAACTCCACACTGCTTTGTGTTAAGAAAGGTAGGGATGTGTGGAGTGGGGAGGTCTTACTGATGCAATTTCTGTAATTCATCCATCTAACAAACCATTTTGATGTTGGTGTCTTAAGTAACTAGTTTAGGGGAAAGACCGGAGGCTCTTCGCCTTTCTTCTCAACCCCCACCCCCCTCTATTCAGCACCTTCCCATTTTTCCATTTCCTTTTGTCACCTGCAACTTAACCACCACAGTATTTCCTGGAACTTTGTGTTGAGTTTTTGTTGAGACGGTTCTTGCAAAACCAGCATCTGCTGAAGATTCTGCTTTTGAAGGGAGGGTTGACAATCTCTTTCTGTGAGACATTTTCTTAAAACCAAGTTTTCACCAAAACACATCATTTCCAGTGTCACTGCCTCAAAATTGAGTTTCATTTGTAATATAGAGGGCTCTCTTGCCTCCTGCTTCCAACCCTCTGCTGCTAAGGGCAAATGTGATATTGTGTGTGTGTGATTTGCTGTGTTTATAAATAAACAAATAAATCTGCCCTTAGCATAAGGCTGTAATGCAGTCTGGAGGATTTGAGCTAGAAGTGTGGTGTGGTCCGTTTGGATAATGAAAAACTCTTGTGATTGGTTTCAAAGTTAGAGAATGCCACAAGGTAATAAGAGAAGAGATGGTGTGCTCCATCTTTTTGAGAAGGAAGAGGCTTAAAGACCAGCTGGCAATTAAAAAAAAAGAAAATGACACACAAATGCCCAGCTGTTTGAGGAAGTTAGTGGAAGATGCAGATTGCGGTAACTCCTGAAAGTTAGTTAGTTTATTTATTTACTTTAAAAGATTCACTTCCTCTGTATGTATTGGAGCCTTTCCATTTTAAAAAATGAAAACCTGTATCAAAACATGCAACATATGCAAAAATACAAAAGGTCTGGGGGAAATGGTTCATTTTAGCTGACTTGTGTGAACTTTTTCATTGAAACACAGCAGTAAGGTAATCTTAGGGTAGGCATCAAAGCCAAACGACAGCGTTAGTCCATTAAAATTATGCTCTACAGTCAATTTCTGACAGTTGGTTGTATCCGCTACTAGGGATGCTCAGAGTAGACCCTTATAAATTGAAACACAAGAGTAGCTTTGTCCCATTAATTTCAGTGGGTCTACTCTGAGTAGAATTTGGTTAGATGGAACCTGTTGTTTGCTCAGATGTAAATCCCACTGATTAAAATTGAACTTGCTGCTTCCAAATAAGTTTGGTTAGGGTTGCTGTTCAGTAGTATGCCAGGCAGACCTAATAGTTTTACATTAATGTTGAGGAAGCAGTTACATTAGGTGGTATTTTAAGTTTTGCTCAGAGTAGACCTACAGAAATGAGTGGACCTTAGTCATGCCCATTAATTTCAATGTATCCGAGTATGAATGATGGTGGATACATACAGCTCATAGTTTCCTTCATTGAAATATGGTGAGCTTTGAAAGAACGCCCCCTACAGAATGGTTTCAGTTGTCTTGTTAGTTTGCAATTGTTCACAGTTCTTCCTGGCTCCTTTGCTTCTTCAGGGATGAAATATTTTTTTACTTTGATAGTCAAGCATGATGTTCATAAGACTTGGACAAGTACTGCTTTTTAACTTTCTGCAGTGTGAGATTAGTTGCTCCCTAAGGCTGCAATCCTGTGCATATAGTGTTTGGGAGTAAGTTCTCTGGAAGTCATTGAGACTTGCTTCCAATTAAATATGCACAGGATTGGCCTGTGTGTCTTGTCCTTGCAGCTGCTCACATAGAGTAAGCAGATAGTTGAAGTGGGATTTTCCTTTTCTTGGCCATTTAAACCAGGGGTGGGGAACCTATGGCCTTCCAGATGTTGCTGGACTTCCTTCAGCCAGCAGGAATGATAGAATTGGAATCCAGCAACATCTGGCCACTGCTTCCTTATCCTCGATTTAAACACAGGGCTTAGTTCAGACTGCAACAAAACCAGAAGGGAGTTTTATTCCTATAAATTATACCAAATACAGACTGGAACTTTATCTAGGTGTAGCTCAGCAGCATTAGGAGAAAACTGAAGAACTCAAGTCTATATGGGTGCAATGGAATAACAGCACCATAGCATTTGGTGCAAGTTTACCTATTCAGGATCCCATTACTTTTAAGCAGGGGTAGGCAACCTAAGGCCTGTGGGCTGGATACGGCCCAATCACCTTCTCAATCCGGCCCGCGGACGATCCGGGAATCAGTGTGTTTTTACATGAGTAGAATGTGTCCTTTTATTTAAAATGCATCTCTGGGTTATTTGTGGGGCATAGGAATTTGTTCATTTTTCCCCTTCAAAATATAGTCCAGCCCACCACCTGGTCTGAGGGACAGTGGACCGGCCCACGGCTGAAAAAGGTTGCTGACTTTAGTTTCTGAACGTTTTGGAAGTCAAACGGACTTCCAGAACAGATTCCATTTGACTTCCAAGGTACGACTGTGTGTGTGTGTGTGTGTGTGTGTGTGTGTGTGTGTGTGAAGTCTTGTTTACTATTTTTTTAAAAAAAAAACCCACAGCTTTTAAAGTTTGTACCTACCTTCCTTGCCAGAAAGGTTTATGCCTCCAGGATATGATCATGCAGTAACTGATTCCACACGCACCCCTAATATTTTTTTGCTCAGGTATGGGTTTCATGTCTCTAGTCTTAAATCCATTGTCTTATACCAAGAATATAGAATCAAGAACAGTTAGAAGTAATGGGTTGGGCTAATTATAAGTATCAGTGTTGTGATGTCTGACGAATATATATGTAAATGACAAGGGTGTTAAACTATACCTTTTGATAGCATGTAGACAGGAGCAGTAATGTTACATACATACCATTATGAAAGCTGGTAGAGGAAGTACAGGGTGGAAAAATGAGAGAACGAGAGTGTGCTGTCTTATGAGCCATCTGCTTCTAGCACTGCCAGCTGTGTACTTAAAAAGGAATTCTTCATGTTCCTAGTTGGTGGTTGCCATATGCACTTCAAATTGGTAAAAATTTAGAAAGTCACATCTGTGTTGTGCTAATATCCGTCTAGTGACTGCTGTAACTGCTATATAAGAGTCAGTGTGTTTTGATAGAGCATGTGATTTGGACACTGGGAGCTGACATGCAGAAGATTTTATGGTGGGTTTTTTTGGCGTTACCAGATGCAAGAGTTGCAGGCAAAGTGAAGAGCTGTAAACTACTTTACTGCCAGCCCTGTTTCCAAATGTATTGCTTTCCCCACTGCATGGCATTGCCTCCTATTGCTGTACTCTTTCTCCTATCCAGCTCCCCTCTATACTCACCTTCTGCTTTCCTTCAAAACCTATTGGCAGTTTCTTCCCATCCCAATCAAGTCTCTGCAAATGCTTTATTCTCGTCACTGAATTCTAGACATAGTGTTCCTCCTTCCTTTCCTCTCTGAGACTCCTCATTAGGTACCCTTTGGAGATCGCTGTTGCTAGCTCCCTTTTTCCAGGTTCCCCCCAGCCCCACTATGCGGTTTGAAGAAGGAATTGGCAAGGGGAGACGGCTCTCTAGAGTGCCTGCAAATATGCAAATGCATTGCTTATCAAGAGCTATTTCTGTATCTGTTCACTTTCCCGAGCTGTTCTTAGAGCCGTCTGAGAGTTCCATATGCTTCATAAACTATCCCAGTCCCTGTTTCATATGCTTTTTTTGGCTAGAAAGCTAAAGATTCCTGCACACTGCTTTGCTTTTCTGCTGTGATGGCCCAGTAGGCATTGATGTAGCTGGGCTCACGAAAAAACCTCTACGGAAACCTGAGGCTGCTAAGAAAACGTAGCAGTCCTTGACTAAGCGGACAGATCATTTTATGGATTGCTTATTGGCAAGCTGAAGGTGCGGCCAGATGGAGAGCTTTCACAATGGAGAGAATTGAGCACTGATATCCCATAAGGATTTGCATTGCAGGTGGTGGTAATTAATGATTTGCAGTCAGCAGTGTACAGTGAGGTAATCACACTTGCTAATGATCCCCAATTGCCCACCAGATGTTTTGCCTGCCAGCAGCCTGCACTTTGTTGCAGCTTCCAAATAATCTTCAAGGGCAGCCCCACGCAGAGCACAGTACAGTAGTCCACCCAACACAACAGTGGAGGGGATTCTTCAAATACCATCTCTGAGATATCCTCCACCAGCTCAGTCAGGGAGGCTGCTGGACAGTGGGGTGGGTGGCATGCCAGCAGCATCCCTGCTCAGGTTTCTCACCTAATATGAGATACTGACCCTCACAACTGTTCATAGAGTGGATTGGCTTTCTGGAGACAGTCCAACCCCCTGCCAAGCAGGAAACACCATCAAAGCATTCCTGACAGATGGCTGTCAAGCCTCCGCTTAAAGACCTCCAAAGAAGGAGACTCCACCACACTCCTTGGTAGCAAATTCCACTGCCGAACAGCTCTTACTGTCAGGAAGTTCTTCCTAATGTTTAGGTGGAATCTTCTTTCTTGTAGCTTGAATCCATTGCTCCGTGTCCGCTTCTCTGGAGCAGCAGAAAACAACCTTTCTCCCTCCTCTATATGACATCCTTTTATATATTTGAGCATGGCTATCATATCACCCCTTAACCTTCTCTTCTCCAGGCTAAACATACCCAGCTCCCTAAGCCGTTCCTCATAAGGCATCGTTTCCAGGTCTTTAACCATTTTGGTTGCCTTCTTCTGGACACGTTCCAGCTTGTCAGTATCCTTCATGAACTGTGGTGCCCAGAACTGGACACAGTATTCCAGGTGAGGTCTGACCAGAGTGGAATACAGTGGTACTATTACGTCCCTTGATCTAGATGCTATACTCCTATTGATGCAGCCCAGAATTTCATTGGCTTTTTTAGCTGCTGCATCACACTGATGACTCATGTCAAGTTTGTGGTTTACCAAGACTGCTAGATCCTTTTCACTTGTACTGCTCTCAAGCCAGGTGTCACCCATCCTGTATTTGTGCCTTTCATTTTTTTTGCCCAAGTGTAGCACTTTACATTTCTCCCTGTTAAAATTCATCTTGTTTGCTTTGGCCCAGTTGTCTAATCTGTTAAGGTTAGCAGCTCCTTCATTGGTCTGGACTGCTGCTTCACTGAGTACCTACACGGACAGAGCTAAATCTCCTCGGTTCTCAGGGATGCACACCATCATATTTAAATATATATCACGTTTATTCTACTATTCACAATTGCCACATTTTGAAAAGAGACGATAGAGCTGGGAAAAGGGATTAGGGGTTTGTAACTCTTTCCACTTAAAAAGACTTTGAAAACTTTTCTCTTTAAAATCTTTTCTCAGTTGTTGTTTTTTTAAAAAAACTTGTTCTCAGAAGTAATGCCCTTTGATTTCTATGGGATATATTCCCTTTATAAGGCAGCAATCCCATGCATGCCATATTGGGTCATTTTAATTTAGAAACAAAAAAAAAAGAATCTACGATTAATGGAGAACATAAGGTGATGCCAACTTTGTGGAGAGAATATATAGAAATTCTTTCAAAATTGTGAGGACCCGGAATCATCCCATAGAATTGATTGGATATAGGATCAAGGCAAGCAAAAGAAAATGTAAGCAACATACAGTATACATTGCTACGGAATAGTGTGGTGACGGTTGTATCCTTTATAATGATTTCTATTGCATTTTAGAGTTAACAGTAAGACAATTCCTATGTCTCTTGTGTGTACCAAAATTAAATAACAAGTAATGAAATTTTTTAAAAATGGTTTTCATTGCATTTTAGAAGACAATTGTTTTTTAAAAAAGGTTTAAATGGGACAAATTCATGGTTTTATGGCTTTTGCCTCTGAACAAAGATTCCATATATATAGTTGATGGGCTACAAATAGGGCTGTCAGATCACAAACTGGGAATCCTCCATATTTTGCTCTTGAGAGAGGGCTGTAAAAGTTGTCCCTATGGCCACCTTCTTCCACAGGCCCCTTTGCTTGCTTTTCTTTATCTCCTACTTTTGCTACTCTAGGCAGAAGAAGAGGTTGGGCAAAGGAATTGATGGACAATGAGGAAGGGTTGGTCTGGCAGCTGCACCCTAAATAATACAATAGAACACCAATCTGCTATGAGCTTATTTCTGACAACTAGCTGGCTGCCAGTGCAGGCACAAGGCTGGAGTAGATGGATATCTGGTCTGATGTTACGCTGCTTAATTGATTTTAAAGCAAAACCTGTTCAAGATAATATATTTAAGAGGTAAGATTTTTATCTTGCCCTCTTTGCTTATGTAGAAAGATGGTTACTTCCTCTCTTTGTACTACATCAAACTCCATGGGTGATTCCTAGCCCCACCTGGAGATGCTAGGAAATTGAAGCTGGGGTCTTCTACATGCAAAGCAGAATATCTATCACAGATGTAAAAGAAAGTTTTACAAATATTTCACACAGTTGCTGAGGTCCACATCAAGCCTATTAGTATATAGTATAGGAGGTTTAAATTACTATTATTAATATCATTACAGTGGATGCTCGGGTTGTGAACGTGATCCGTGCGGGAGACACGTTTGCAACCCGCAGCGCTGCGTCTTGTGCATGCGCGGGGCGTGATTCAGTCTTCTGTGCATGTGCAAAGCGTGATTTAGTGCTGTGCATGCATGAGTGCCAATGCGTGAGTATCACGTTCGGGTACTTCTGGGTTCGGCGCAGGATGCAACCTGAAGCATTTGTAACCCGAGGTATGACTATAATGGTTATATTACTCTTTAGACAATGTATTTTCTCCAGATGTTACTGTTTCTTTGGATGAGGTAGGTAGAAACATGCTATGTACCCCTTATATCAGGACTTTTGGACAATTCTTTAGAAAAATCATTACCAGCTTTACTTGGCAGGCAAAACATTATCCAGTGCTGGTATAGAATTCCTGCCTGAATTAAAACTGCCTGGTTATAATTTTCTGGGCAATTCCAGTATTTTCACGCAGTTGCAGATTTAATCTCAGTGAGGTCCAATGAAGGGCTGACTTGCCCTAAAAACTGAGGAATCCTGTGACTGGGTCTGAAGAGTACTGAAATGCAGACATGCTTATGCAGGGGGAACATAGTTTTTTAAAACAAGATGTTTTAAATTGATTTGCCTATAAAGCATCTTGTTTGAATTTTGCTAAACTCATGCTCAAAACTCCCTTAGCTATGTGCCTCCCATTTGCATTTTCTATGGGCCTTTGGGCATCCTCTATCTTCCATGGGCCATTGGCTTCCCTAGGGAGCTTGCAAGTCTAATTGTTCAAAACACTTCTTCTCATAACCCCTTTGAACAAAAGTGGAAGTTGCCAACCAAATTGCTTAACTTCATCTTTTAAAAAATAATTTGACCTAGATGAGTCCCTCAGAGTTTTGCTACGATGGCGTTGGAGAACCTCAGAGTTCGTGAATCCTCTCACTGAAATGAGTGGAAATGACAATATCACTCAGATTTTAAGTCATGGGTGGGGAACCCTTTTCAGCCCGAGGGCCATATTCCTTTCTAGGGAATGTTCTGAGGGCCACATGTCGATGATAGACAGGATCAGAGTCAAAAGTGCATGAAGGAACAATTGTAACATTTACACATTCACCTCTCTGCCTTCCCTGCAGATAAGTAAGAAGGATTATCAGATCTCAATGACATATTTCAATTGGGCAAAATCTCTCAGGGCCAGATAGTGTGTACTGGAGGTCTAAAGTTTGCCGCTAGGCCTGAGGTTCTCTAGCCCGTTCTAGGATATGAATTCCTATCTAGTTCTATTTCTCACCTTGGAGATTTCTCTTGCCTTATTCAAACACAGCTTCTATTTTCGCATTCATTGCACCTGAATCCCTCCCCATTTCCACCTACCAAGTGCAAGTATTGCTGTGCCTTTTGAGATTCAGAATGCAATCTCAGGCATACCTAGCTATGAGTAAACCCTATTGAACACAGTGGGATGCAGTAAACAACCAAAGAATCTGGATGCACACCTCTTCTGTTTTAATGTGTGAGAATATTATGCAGCATTGTGATATGATACAGCAGATAGAACTGTTTGGAAGCATCACAAGATCGTTGCCAGACGGACATTGCTGATTTGCAGGACTATGTGTAGCGATGGCTTCTGACCATTATGAAGCAGCAATATTGCTTTGTTCTACATGGTATTGACACTGAGCTCAGATATTAGATATACTTATCCCTATCATAAGGGAAAATGTGCTCTCTACTTTATGCTGCTGTCAGTACACTTTCCCCTTCGCTCAGGTATGACTCCGTTGACTGCTGGCAGCCTTGAGTCAATTTTGTAAGAACGTTAATTGAGTAAAAACTGAAAAGTCCCCTTTAATTCAGCTGTTCACACATTCCCATATTTTTGAACAAACAAAACCACACTGATACTTGGGGTTCATTTTATCAAGCATTGAGAATTGTTAAAATCTCAGTTCTGCTGCAGTGAAAACCGAGAAGACAGCAGTAGGAATTCTCAGATTCTGGAGAGTGTTTGGGAGCATGTAACAAAAATAAAATTAAAAATTAAAAAATTGTCCAGTAGCGCCTTAGAGACCAACTACTGGACAATTTCATAGAATCATAGAATCATAGAGTTGGAAGAGACCACAAGGGTCATCCAGTCCAACCCCCTGCCAAGCAGGAAACACCATCAAAGCATTTTTGACATACGCCTGTCAAGCCTCTGCTTAAAGACCTCCAAAGAAGGAGACTCCACCACACTCCTTGGTAGCAAATTCCACTGCCAAACAGCTCTTAATGTCAAGAAGTTCTTCCTAATGTTTAGGTGGAATCTTCTTTCTTGAAGTTTGAATCCATTGCTCCGTGTCCGCTTCTCTGGAGCAGCAGAAAACAATCTTTCTCCCTCCTCCATATGACATCTGTCGCAGTGGCGTGGTGGCTACTCTAGAGTAACGACTCCTCACAGCTCTGCATTTTATCCTTTTATTGGTGCAGTCTATTTACAGTGCTAAAACAGTGCTATATACAGGAGGTCAGTACATGTTGTCAGTCTGGTGCAGAACGTCCGAATGGAGATTCCCGCGTCTTTCTCCAGCAAAGTAGCCTGGGAATACTAAATCTCCTCCCTCGGCGCTTCTTACGCAATTCCGGGGTCGCTGGGATCGGTCTTCTTCCCGCGGTTTCCCTGCTTCCCCCTTCCGTTCCCAAGCGGCGCCGTGGCACAGCTATCCTGCCTGAGCCCGGGCTTCTACTTCCTGATTCCCCGCTCGAAACATCTCCCTCCCCGCTCCCACTTTCGCTGGGCGAGGAGCTCGTGTTCAAGATGGGAGGGGGCTGTCTATAGCTCCTGTCCCTCACAACATCCTTTCATATATTTGTACATGGCTATCATATCACCCCTTAACCTTCTCTTCTCCAGGCTAAACATACCCAGCTCCCTAAGTCGTTCCTCATAAGGCATCGTTTCCAGGCCTTTGACCATTTTGGTTGCCCTCTTCTGGACACGTTCCAGCTCGTCAGTATCCTTCTTGAACTGTGGTGCCCAGAACTGGACACAGTACTCCAGGTGAGGTCTGACCAGAGCAGAATACAGTGGTACTATTACTTCCCTTGATCTAGATGCTATACAACTATTGATGCAGCCCAGAATTGCATTGGCTTTTTTAGCTGCTGCATCACACTGCTCACTCATGTCAAGTTTGTGGTCTACCAAGACTCCTAGATCCTGCTCTCAAGCCAGTTGTCACCCATCCTGTATTTGTGCCTTTCATTTTTTTTTACCCAAGTGTAGTACTTTACATTTCTCCTTGTTAAAATTCATCTTGTTTGCTTTGGCCCAGTTGTCTAATCTGTTAAGGTCATTTTGAAGTGTGATCCTGTCCTCTGGGGTATTAGCCACCCCTCCCAATTTGGTGTCATCTGCAAACTTGCTCAGGATGCCCTCAAGCCCTTTATTTATTTTTTAAAAAAATCAATGCCCTTTATTTATTTTTTAAATATATATATTTATTTCGACTGAGTCAGACCAACACAGCTACCTACCTAGATCTGGGAACATGTAGGTTCTTCCTATCTAAAAAGTCTTATTAGGGCTTTCCAAGAACTCCTTTATGGTTCAGAGATTTAGGGACACCATAGAACACCTGATCGTAATTATTTTCAGAACAAACTTTTGTGAACTATATTAAGTGTGCCTTTATACACTCCTTCAGTCTTCTAAGGAGTTGAAACTTAGTCTCCCAGGAGAAGCAAGAGTTCAGTTACACATTTTAAATTATCGTTTCAAGGTGTTGTCTCTGCCAGAGGAAAGATTACCAAAAAAATATGCTTGCTAGAACAAATTCAACCCAGCATGGCTAAACCAAATACCTGATATCATAGGATACTGCAGATGATTCATACATATGCCCCCCCCCCCACCTCCAGAAAACTACTTTCACGGATGATGGATCTGGAAAGTGTGTTTCTAAGCAGGAATTCAGACTGATAGGTGCAGTGTACATGCAGAGTGATCTGTCTCTGGCTGCTGCTGCAGACTGTCCCTGGAATATTGTGCTTTGAAAATTATTTAATGGTTTTGAATAAATATGCTCTCTAGAAAGCTCTCGCCCATCTCGGGTTTCAGTTAATGCCCTCCACAGTTTTAGATGGAAGATATTGCAATACTTCTTACCATCTGCAGACATGGGGAAATGGAGGATTTGTTCTGTTGCTTTTTAACAGGGAATGTGAGGATCAAATTCCTCCCTGAGCTGTTGAAGCGATGTGAGCATCGATCTAACTAAATAGGAGAGAAAGAGAGAAATGAAAAGATTATTTGCTTTCAAATAATGAGTTTGGTCGGAAAGTGCTGCCCTTTCTTCTTCTTTGGATTAGCTGTGGCCATCCTGTCTCCAATACTGCTCTGAAAACTTTGGGGAGTCTAAGGCAGAAAACCTGAAAAGCACCCCTCATCCATTGGTGCAAAATAAAAAATAAAAAATTATCATCTCTTGTTTTTTTAAAAAGTTTATAAAAACCTGCTGAGTAGTAGGTCTGGCTTTGGAAAAATTTCACATGATTGAGGCTTAAATCTTCTTTCCCTTCAAATGATGACAACTCTAGATAGCTGCCTCACCAAATAGATGTTTGTGAGTTTTCATCGATATGGATGGGAAATACAGTGAGTGGTCAACACTTGACAGCACACAGTAAATGTCCAATACCATCCTCTTTATCTATGGGTTATTGGCTTGGTTATATGCAGTTACAAGAACGGTTGCATAACCCAAGTCTTTTGTTTAAAAAGCATTTGCTCCAGTAAACCACACCTTATGCCTTCAGTGAAGATCCCCCTCCCCGCTCCCTTGGATAAGTTTCTAGTGGGATTCCTTGCTTGGACAGCTTTTTTTAATATTAAAAAAAATGGGTAAGGCCAAAACACTGTTAGCAAGTGTAAGCAGTAGGCAAGCAGTGATTTATGAGCACAGGGAAGTTTATTGTGAAAATAATTAATACTATTCATGTCACTCTGCAGTGCTTGATGATTCATGGATGTAGCTTCTTAAATATATATAACTTATCATCCCTTTTCACTTATCCACACGCCTGGATCATATTTAACTTGAATCTTTTAATAGCTGAATGGCAGAGGCTGCAATGCTCCCTCGCTCCCTCTGTCAGATTCATGTTCCACTCACTGTCTGAGTAACCCCAGCAAGGAAATCATCCACATTAGATTTCCTTCCTTCCAAGAAGATGTCAGCATACCATGTTTAACAGCATCCTGGCAGCATGCTGTAACACTTACGGTACGTGGTTTCTGCTTCCATCCAGTAAGATAGGGGATTCTGCTACATCAGGCATCCCCAAAATGCGGCCCTCCAGATGTTTTGACCTACAACTCCCATGATCCCTAGCTAACAGGACCAGTGGTCGGGGAAGATGGGAATTGTAGTCCAAAACATCTGGAGGGCCAAAGTTTGGGGATGCCTGTGCTACATCCAGAAGTTATTGTCATATTGGTTACTTAGGAGTAAGAATGACATTTTTTGGCTTATGAGTAGGGATCGATGGGTGGAATAGCATTGGGCAAGATAACCTGTGTTACTTGCTGGGTGAGGTATCTAATCAGTTATGGTGACAATACAGCTATAGTTTTTGCCAACCAGCACTTCCCAGCCATCGTTGAGAAGCCTCCGGTTAACAGTTTTGGCTGCTACTTTGAGAAGTTGCCATTCTAAGCTTGATTCAGTTTAGGGTTAAAGTGAGAAACTTCATTGGCATAATAAGAAGTATATTCTCTCAGCACAGTTTTTCTTTGCTTTGATTGTGTCATACAGTCGTACCTTGGAAGTCGAACGGAATCTATTCCAGAAGTCTGTTCGACTTCCAAAACTGCAAGCCAATCAGAAGCCACAGAAGCCCGTCAGATGTTTGGCCTCCAAAAATAGTTTGCAAACAGGAACAGTCACTTTCAGGTTTGCGGTGTTCAGAAGCCAAAGCGTTCAGAAACTAAGCTCTTCAACTTCCAAGGTACGACTGTATATGGGGAAACTTTTCCGTCTCAACCACTTGAGGTGACCATTTGAAAGTACAGAATGCTACTGAAATCCAGAATCCCCTCATCCCTATTGGATGTTTTCGTGATGTAACTGTGGGCTGCTTCTCTCATGCATTTTGGAAGCTGGATGTGTGTGTGCATTCCCTTTCCCTTTCCCCTCCATAGTGGTACTCATGTAAGTTACCTGCTGGTCTCATCATGTGCTGCTGTAATTAACAATACAGCACAGTCTCAGCAGCCTTCGTGGCCAGGTATGTGAAGGCCATCATCTCCTATGCTTGCTTCAGCTTGCCTGCTGTTGTTTGAAAACAATGTTCCACCTGAATTTTGAGTGGTGTTAACGTAAATATCCAGAACAAAGGATTAGGTTTGAATGCTGGCGTATTGTATTAACATTGGAAGCACGCTTACAGGAAAGTAAACAGTTCTGTATTAACCTTCTGGCTTGTACTTTTCCTTCTTTCTCGTTTGGATTTTCCTGTTGAGCCATTTCTTCCAAAGTTGTTGCAATTTGAATGACTCGGGCTGCATTCAGTCAGCACTTTATTCTGTCTTCTTGGTGTCTCCTTACCTGTTAATTTCCACAATGTGAAGGCTGCTTCTGGAAATCTAGCTGAATCTAGCAGAAGTTTAGAGCTCATTTCTGTGTTAATTGTTTCTATACAAAACCATTTCCAAACTGGGAGACCCAGGTTATTGCGGCAGTTTTGTGCGGTATGTTTCCTACAGTTTGCATGGATCATGCCCCCACAGGTCACACAATGAAATTTTGGGTGGCATTTTGTCACACTGCACCATGAATCAAGTGGGAACAGGCACATGTATGCTCAGAAAGGGGCGGGTGACATATCCAATGATGTTCATTGTTGTGCCACAAAACACTCAATGGTGTGGATTAAATTTAGTGCAGCATGGCAGTGTGTCAGTCGAAAAGACAGTTCCATAATGCAGCAGGTACTGCAGAGTAAAAGAAACGTTAAAAATCAGGACAGAAGCACTAGTACTACAACCATTAAAACTAATTCAATAAACCCCACTTCTGAAGGCAGCCTTAGCAATTCACAAACAGCCATCACTGTTGACTATATGAGTTAGTGAGGCAACAGAAGAAGATAGGTGTGGAACGCCCTCCCACCAGATGTCAAAGAGGAAAACAACTACCAGACTTTTAGAAGACATCTGAAGGCAGCCCTGTTTGGGGAAGCTTTTAATGTTTAATAGATTATTGTAGTTTAATATTCTGTTGTAAGCCGCCCAGAGTGGCTGGGGAAATAATAAATAAATTATTATTATTATTATTATTTACATATTTGCATTTAAAAGTAGGATAAATGCATGATTCCCAAGTATGACATTAGAAATCTTTTTAATCTCTAACAAGGCCTATTCACCTTTCATTAAATGTCTGTTTCATTTATAGTTTATTACCGTAAATTTTCAAAAAAAGATCCTTAAGGAACAGACTTTACCTCAGAAAAGTGAGATTGGTATGCTTTCTTAGAGGTAGGTGTGTGTGTGTGTGTGTGTGTGTGTGTGTAGCTTATTGAAATTCACCATTAAATGGACCAATCCACTAATTTTTTTCAGGGAGGGTGAGCAAGGGAAAAAAAGTACCGGTATTCTGACAAAAATTTAATCGGCTCTATGCTGTGTCAGCAAGTGCTGAGCATTTTGATTGAAATAACTGTGGTAAGTTATGGTCTAGCACACATGCCCAAACTTTTATGAGGGTCTCAGCTCACTGTTATCTCTCGAAAACCACTTGCTAATATTCCATTCCTTGCCCTATGGCATATCCAAGCTCTGAAGAATGGGTGATTCTTTTAGTTCCCAGGGCTCTTAATATCTTCTAGCCCACTTTCCTATGTGTTCTATTTCTGAGCCTTTTTAATTCAATTTAGGGAGCTCCTGGGAACAGTAGGTGGTCAGTGTTGCCCTTTCAGCCCATGCCACCCCAAAAGTGGGTACTGTATGGGCATGACCTCTGAGTTTGCACTGAGCCCATGCCTGCTCCCTATAGACTTCCAAGTTCATGTTCTTCTCTCAGTTTGGGAAAAGCCCATCATGTGATATGCCTCCTTACACATGATGTTAGTAGAAATAGGCAGAATGAAGGGAAAGCAGCCTGCTGCCTGTCCCTGAAAGAGAGATTATTCTCTGTATTCATTAACAAAATGTAGGTTGTTTTTAGAAGTGTGTAATTATCATATATTAAACTAGCTTCGATGGCTCTTGTTTCCTTTCCTGAAACTTCTCTGTAATTTTTCTTCCGGAGAATATGTAATACAGTATTTTAGAATATGTCATTAGTACAGCTGACTGGAGAAGCAAATATTTCATCTTAGTGTGTTTTATCTTGCAGGTAAATGGAAAGCTGCTAATGTGAGATTTGTTTCTTTTTTTACCAATGAAATGTGCAGTGTACCATATTGCATGTCGCTGAATTCTGGGTCAGCTGTCTAGGGTGTTGAATTCTATCCTTATAAGTAGCATTCCTTCTTGCATTGCAGTGAAGCAGTCTCATGTCATAGTCATAAATTAAATATTTCACTCTTGTGACTGATAATGCTTAAGAGAGCACTTAGGTCTGAAATTCCTAAATATAACTGCAACATAAGTCATGTGTCTGTATCCCACAGAAGTGATACCCAGCTTTATGATACAATTGTCAGCAGCTTTCCACACCTTAGCTTACTGAATTTGAATTGGCTGTTCACTTTCCATCTAGAAAACACCATTTATAAAGCAGCCCTTTAGAGAGGGTCCCAAAGTAGGCTAACTTGGTGTGAATCTAAGGACATATGAAATTCATTGATTATAAACAGTAATGTTGCTGAATTCTGGTGGAAGGTCAGAAACACCTATTTTACAATGAGTCAAAATCCCTTTGAATTTTGTCCAGGCCCCCAGTTGTGCTTGGGCTACTCTCCTTCCCCAAATCTTACCTTCCAGGAGCAGGGACAAAAGGCAAAGCATTGGGCGGTGATTGTATAAAGCCAGAAAGTCTTACAAATAGGAAGTTTCCAGTGAAAAGATCCTCAACTGTTGTACTTTGCAGTGTCTTGTGGACACTAGACAAGGGAACCACTGCTCTGTCCTCTCTCTAGTGCAGGGAGTGAGCGAAATCTCATTTTGGCCAAGCGTTGGAGGATGCAGAAACTTTTCTGTCTTGCCTGTAATTAATGACTTTCAAAGAACCTCAGGGAGGAATGTATGTGTTCTTGGGCAGCCTCCTCCTTGCTCACAGTGAGTAGAAATTCCAGAAGTACTGTATGAGATTTGGAATACAGCCACCCCTCACAGAGACACACACTTTCGAAATCCTGCCCCTTAAGGTGACACCTTAAGAATTCCAACATGGCTTATAACCAGACTTCCATCCTTGCCAGTTTCCCAAGCAAACTTACTGTTGTGAGGTGGGGAGGTTCTCTGGAAGTAGGGAAGACATTGAAGCATGCCAGCTCTCTTCTCTTGCTAGAAAAGCAAAGAATTCACCAAAAAAAGCTAGCAGAAACAGGATTCATGAAAATGTGAGATGGAGTGAATTTGTCCATTTGTGAAGGGCTGTTGATTGTAACTCTCACATCTTAAAAATGTCATTGGTTCACATATAAGTATCTACCTGTAACTTCTCTAAGGTTTGAAATCCCTGTCATTTCCTCGTGTGAAGGAGTGATGATTCTACACTCCTGAGTCTAGGTGTTCAGCTATCTCCCAACCAGAGATGTTCAGCACAGTGATAGGTCCATCCTAGATGCCTTTTGCTGTAGGCACACAAAACCAGGATCTAATGTGAGCCAGGAAACCAGCTCTCTTGTCTGTCAGTTTCTTTCCCTTCTCACTCTCCCAGGTTTGTCGTGTAACAAGGCAAGGGGAAGGAGAAAAGCCCACAACGAAGACATCTCCCCAAGTTCTTGGCAGTCTGCAGCAGGGATGGTTAACCTGAGTTCCTCTGAAGGTTATCCATCTCCTGTCAGCCCCAGCTAACCTGGTCAGTGGACAAGGATGATAGAGTTGTAGTCAAGCCACATCTGGAGGGCCACAGGTTCCCAACCCCTACTCTCCAACGAAAACTTCTGAGCTTGCTAGAAGCATTGGCAAGTGAACTCTGGGACACATCATTTTTCTTAATTCTTCTTGGCTCATTGAACAGAAATATTATTATTATTTTTAAATGCACTTCCCAGTGCTCAAATGGGACTTTGCAGAAGGCAGAAAAAGCCCAAACCTTCTTTTTTTTCCATGGCAATGTTTGGAAAGACCCAGTTCATTCTGAATTTGAGGTGGGTAGGTTTTGCTCACTGCTAATCTCTGCTATCCAAACTATTTGCTTGGTGGATAACACACATAGAAAAGTTCTTTTATAATCCACCCCCTCTTTAACTCCCCTCAATTACGCTTACTTAATTACTGAGTTTAATTTGGTGACTAATGAGCTTTTCTTGCTGTGAGGCAGGCAGCATTTCAGCGTGTTTCAGAGATTGCTACATGCGGAACTTCATCTTTCCCCTAGAGCAGGAGTGGGGAGCTTGTTAACATGTTGCTAGAATCATAGAATCATAGAGTTGGAAGAGACCACAAGGGCCATCCAGTCCAACCCCCTCTCGAGCAGGAAACACCATCAAAGCATTCTTGACATATGGCTGTCAAGCCTCTGCTTAAAGACCTCCAAAGAAGGAGACTCCACCACACTCCTTGGTAGCAAATTCCACTGCCGAACAGCTCTTACTGTCAGGAAGTTCTTCCTAATGTTCTTCCTAATGTTTAGGTGGAATCTTCTTTCTTGTAGTTTGAATCCATTGAATCCATTAACTCCATCCCCCTTCAGCCCCTGCCCTAAAGGCCAGGGGCCACTTGTAATCCAGCAACATCTGGAGGGCCACAGGTTCCCCTCCCCTGCCGAAGCGTGTGCTCACATCATTTGAAAGTGTTTTAAACTGTTGCTCAGTTGAAAAATACTAACACCACATAAAAGAGATCCAATTTTGATACCATTATGCTTCTTTACCTGTAAGGATTCAAAATACACCAGGCACCAGGCTCATTTTGCACCTGGCTACTGGCCACTTGTGACCAAGTGAAGATGCCTGGGTGCCAGCATGGCGCCTGATGTCTCCACCATCTGGAGGTGCATGCCTGGGCATTCTTGGATCTTGACTTTTTTCACACACACTAGCAACACATCCTATAGAATTCTATCCGTTATATTCTATCTGCATAATCAGAATGAATTTCAGGAACCAAAAAGTTGTATTGAAAAATACGACTTTTGAGCCGTTTGGCCCCCAAAAATGGAAACTAGGCATTCCGTTTTGGCGACTGTAACCCTGGTTTAAGGAGCCATTTGGCACCTAGCTCATATATCTGAGTTTCTTAACACTGCCTGCAAGTTTCACTTGGGTAACATTTTGTTGGAATGAGCTTTGGCATGGTGGGGGAGACAGAAAATCTCCTCCCATGAGATCTCTTGAATTCTAATGTTTTTTGAGTTGTAGAAAATTTCAGACCTCACCACTTGGTGTAAAATTCAGAATAATTTTTTATCAAGTAAAAAAGGGAGAGTTTAAAATAACAACAGCATCTTCTAAGTAGGGGGAAGTTAGCACGGTGCCCTTCAGAAGCTGGATGGGACTGATGAGAGTTGTAGTCAACATCCCCTGGAGGGGTCTACATTTGCTATACCCCCTTTGAAGGCATTCTTGACATATGGCTGTCAAGCCTCTGCTTAAAGACCTCCAAAGAAGGAGACTCCACCACACTCCTTGGCAGCAAATTCACTGCCGAACAGCTCTTACTATCAGGAAGTTCTAATGTTTAGGTGGAATCTTCTTTCTTGTAGTTTGAATGCATTGCTCCGTGTCCGCTTCTCTGGAGCAGCAGAAAACAACCTTTCTCCCTCCTCTAAGTGAAGAGGTGTTGGGCTGTAAGCTTTTATCCCAATCCAATTCGTTGGTCTGTGGTTACTCAGTGGTGAAGGAAAGTTACCGTATCTCTGCTTATTCTCTATTAAGGTGTTTGAGCTGAGCACTGGAATTGAAAACTGGTTTCAGGATTAAGCTCTGCTGAAAAAGTAAGCCCTTGAACAGGCTTTCAGGGCCCCTTCACATGTTGCAGTGTTAATGGGTGTTAAGCCACAGAGCTGGGTGTGTATGTTCATTAAGTAGGTACCTCTGATACACATGCCTATAGCTTTCACTTTTGGAATGCCGTAGAAACATGCTGTGAGCAGCAATTGACTCCAGCTACCCAGCATGAGCTGCCGTGATGTTTGCAAGGTGAAAGTTTGTGTGCGCATTTTGCAAAGGTTGCTGCTGTTCTCTCAGGTACAGAATGTGAGCTTGTAATAGGTTATGTGTGAGGCCGCCCTGGCTGTGCAGTTAAAACTGCCTGGAGTTTTCAAATGGAAAAGAGAAGAATGTGGGTGTGAATGCTTACTGTTGCTAGAGAGCTCGAAGTCATTTAAAGCATTTTAACTTGTTGTGTGAACAAGCCCCTTGAGTCCTTCTACACATAAGTTGGGAACAGAGGATAGAGTTTAGCCCTTGAGTGTCTGTCACCTACCTTCTTTGTAGGCTCCAGTGCATGCTGGGAATTATTTTCATGGGTTGAAAAGATGCCTGGAGTTGTGTTACATCTGTTGCTTTATTTGAAGACTGTTTTCAAGCCTATGGGAAGTAGGCCATCGGCGTATTCTTTTTTTTCTTGACAGAAAAGATTGTTTAATAAAATTGAATAGTGCAGCTGAATTTAATTATTACAGACAACTTTGGGAAGTGAAATGATAATGATATTTTCTGACAATTCTGCCCCCCGTCCCATGAAGGAACTTAAATTGTGTATTCTGAAGCTCTCTTGACACAAGCAAAGCTCTGGGGAGTAAACACCCCTGGGCCTGTTCAGAAACTGCTTCCCCCGCAAATAGAGAATCACTGCAAAAGCAGTAGGAGCAAACCTCTGACTTAGTCACACCTCCTGTCAACTCTTAGCATGTGTAGAATATCACATTCAGAATATGTTGCCTGCAGCATCTTTCAATCTCTCTTCCCAACCAGTCATCTAAAATATTTGTCGACTGCTTTAAAAGATTCTAGGGCAGCGGTTGAGAGGGAAGGTGGTTTGCAGGATCAAGGAGGTCCGTGTACAGCTGGATTCTAACGTTTTACATTCTATGGCAGCAGTGGACCTTCAGCCTGTGGACCCAATTAGGACCCTAAGGGACACAGGTGGTGCGGTGGGTTAAACCACTGAGCCTAGGGCTTGCTGATCAGAAGGTCGGTGGTTCAAATCCCTGTGACGGGGTGAGCTCCCGTTGCTTGGTCCCAGCTCCTGCCAACCTAGCAGTTCAAAAGCACATCAAAATGCAAGTAGATAAATAGGAACCGCTACAGCGGGAAGGTAAACGGCATTTCCATGTGCTGCTCTGGTTTGCCAGAAGCGGCTTTGTCATGCTGGCCACATGACCTGGAAGCTATACGCCAGCTCCCTCGGCCAATAATGCGAGATGAGCGCGCAACCCCAGAGTCGGTCACGACTGGACCTAATGGTCAGGGGTCCCTTTACCTTTACCTTAGGCCAGCGCACACAAACCCATTTTGTCCACCAAGCCATTTTCATCTAGTCACGCCCATCTGCCAGTTGCAGCTGGGCCAAGAAAGAGTTTGCAGATTCCTTGAACCTGCAACTAACAGCTGGTTGTTGGTGCTCCAAAGCACAGTGCAGGGCTACTAGACAGTGCAGATCATCAGCTGATTGTAGGCTCTTTGCAGCTGAAGCCTCTGTAATCAGCTGGTATGTACTGCACTGGGGAGTTCCTAGTGGGAAGTCTATAATGTAGCCAAGGCTTCTGGAGGAAACAACTTGGATTCAGAGTGCTTCCTGCAGTGCTGTTGATTTCAAACTGCTTCCTCTGGAAAGAATGACACCACCACCCCCCAGGCAGATCCAGTTCCCCACCCCTGATCTATCTGTGGCTTGGGGCCAGTAGGCATAATTTTGCTCTCCTCAACATATTAACTGAATGCATGAAAATATGTCCTGAGACAAGCATCTGATCTGGCCTCAGTTGCTCTCTTCTCTTAGGGCAGGAGTAGGCAACGTGTCTTCCAGAAGTTGCTGGACTACAACTCCCATCTTCCCATGGTGGCTGGGGTTGGTGGGACTTGAACAACAACATCTGGAAGGCACCACGTTGACTGCCTCAGCCTTAGGGCATGCCATGGTGGTGAAAATTACAGTCAAATTCTTGAGTAGACGTGTATGTTCTCTTGTTTTTCTAATTCCTTTCTTTCTATTCTCCTTATTGTTTTCATACACGTACTTTTATAAAATGCTCATTGTGCACTTTTTCACCCAGTAGTTGGAGTTTAAGAAGTAAGCCCTAAAAGTTAGCATAAAGCGTTCGACTATAATGCTCGACTGCTTATTACCAAATGCGCTCCAGTGGCATCGCAAAGGAGTTGTTTGTCGAAATAGAATGTGTACAGATACCCAGGGGCAAATGCATCTTTATTTTCGAAGTGCCAAATCCCATTGGCCTTCATGCTTCATGTGTTTTGGAAAGTTAATAAAGTAGAAGCGATATATTTGGAAACATTAGGAGAAGTAATTTATGTAATAAAGCTAACCACCTCCTACTATCAGGCAGAGGACTGGAGGAATTTTAAAAACAACAAAAAGGAATAAGCTATGCATTAAACAGCTTGTATCGAAAGCATAAATGCTAGAAAAATAAAACTGCAAAGAAAATTGCTAGGAGAGGTAAATCTTGCTGAAAGTATTCTGGTTATAAGACATTTTTGTAATGCCAACAATTTTAGAACTGTGAGGAAGCCATTGACCATTTTGCAGTAGGACAGACACGTGTTCATATACAGCTTCAATGAACATGTGAACCATAGCTGTCAAGTTCTCCCTTTTTTTAAAGGGAAATTCCCTTATGCTGAATAGGCTTCCTCACGAGAAAAGGGAAAACTTGATAGCTATGATGTGAACAATCTTGAATGTGCTAGCTCCACACCTTGTTGCTGTTCCAGGCAGCCCCTATGAGTTGGAGCAGGCATCCCCAAACTTCGGCCCTCCAGATGTTTTGGACTACAATCCCCATCATCCCTGACCACTGGTCCTCTTAGCTAGGGATCATGGGAGCTGTAGGCCTAAACATCTGGAGGGCCACAGTTTGGGGATGCCTGAGTTGGAGGGTCACTGTATGCAGCAGGGAAGTCTGCTGTACTCACCATGGAGGTTCTCCATACATTTTAGATTTAGAACCCTGATTTCCCAAGGTTCTAAAATGCACCATGGACTTCCATGAATACTGGACAGTCACACTCCCGTTTGTAGAGGGTGATGGGGTGGAACTAGTGTGTTCATTCCTGCCCCCACAGAAGTGAACCTTAATGAAAGCTCCGGAACGGTCCGCAATCTGTTCAAAAGTTTGAGATCAACTTGGACATATTGCTTAGGATACAGAGCTGAAGAAGTTTTGGTGTTCATTTTGAAATTGTTGAGTTTAAGCTTAGCCTCTTCAAAGGAGAGGAATTCAAAGAGGCAACTGAGGGTAATTCAAAATGAAAATAGATACCATTTCTAGCTTCTGCTGTATGAATGGAGAGAGCTGGTATTTTGAACCTTTTCAGACCCAAGACTCACTTTTATCCCAAACATGTGTATGGGAACCAATTCCTTAATCTTTTACCATATACTTGCATGGCAGTAGTGCCCCACAACCCTCTAGTCTAGTGGGTCCCATCTCACCCACTGAAGGCCAGTGGTATAGAGTAGTTGTTAAAAGTTTGAGCTATGAATGAAGAGCCCTCTGTTCATAGTCACCATTAATTAATTATGTAGCTTAGGCAAGCCACTGTCTCTCAACCCAATCTCCATCTGCAACATGGTGACAATCTCTAACTTAACAGGAGATTCTTAAGAGTTACTGACAATTACCCATTTTGCACATCAAAGCAACTCATGATTCCGGCTTAGCTTTACATTTGAACTGGTAGTTGTCTGTTTGTTTCACCCCCAACAAACCACAGTCAGTAGCAAAGTTTTGTTCTTGGCTTACCAATCAGTGTTGGTTTAAGCAAAACTGTCCATGATCTCCGGTTTAGACTGCATGCTAAAACTGGGAATCATGATTTGTTTCCTCTGCATACTAGCAGGGAGGAGCAAAACAGCCCAAATATATGAAATGTTTGGAACACTCAAAAGAATTTTATAGATGGTGGGTTTTCCTTTATCCCCCCCCCCACTTGGGGAGGTTATGTGGAGATGTGGACTGAGGTGGCCCCAGTGTGCATTGTGCAAAACAACAACAACCAGTTGCTGGGAATCTCAAGTGGGGAGAGTGCAATTGCATTCAGGCCCTGCTTGTGCAATTTCTGTAGGGATCTGATTTAGGGTTGGCAGACTCGATAGTGGACAGGACTTCTGTGCCTTTAATTGCCCTGCTTTCTTTTGAGTCTGGAAACCTTAAAAAGAAACCAGCAGACCCTTTGCTTGGAAATTAAACAAAGGGTTTAAATTACGGTAAATTAAAGGCACATAAGTCCTGTCCACTATTGAGTCTGGCAACCCTAATCTGATTGGCCACTGAGATAACACAATGTTGGACTATATGGGCCATTGGCCCGATCCAGCATGGCTGATTTTATGTTCTGATCTTTCAATATCCATATTCTGTTCTTTTTACTTTGGCTGCTTAACTTTTACACAGGAATGGCAGAGACCTGTGTATATTCTTTCCTACTTCTATTGCTTTTAGTATATAGCAATATACTTCCCAATACTTTTCTTTGCTAAAGAGGAGCTTAAGCAGGCTTCAGAGTGCTGCAGAGTTAAAAGTTCAGTTAAGAAGGCAAGAGATGGTTTCAGTTTTTGTCATGTGTAACAAATATAATTTGGGGGGGGGGAACACCCTTTCTGTACAATTATCCTTTTATACCTCAGACAGGGCATTGACATACAGTTTAGTTTTTCCAGAAACATGTCATTATTACAAGATGTTCAGGTTCAGAAAAGCAGAAGCTGGGACTGGTATAATTAACTTGAAGTTTTGACAGTCAGCGCAGGGTTTTCAGTACGGAGGGTCCCAACACACAGACCTTCGACAGGCAGTGGGTTTTGCTGATACTTCTCAGAAGATTTGCCAAGCTCTCTTTCATGCCTGTGTCATTCTTGTTTAACTACTTTCTGATGGGAAATTTCCTGTTCCCTCTACACAGCTGGCAAACAGGCCTCCACTGTAATGATATGTATAAAAACAGTAATCTGTGACTTGTGTTGGAAATCCTTTGAGTCATCATATCCCCGGCGGATAGGTTCCTCCCACCTCCTTTACTGAGAACATAGGGCGCTTCTTAAACACAACTCCCATTTCAAACAACATTTCAAGTTACAGTCATACCTCGGTTTAAGTACGCTTCGATTTGAGTACTTTCAGTTTAAGTACGCCACGGACCCATCTGGAACGGATTAATCCACTTTCCATTACTTTCAATGGCAAAGTTCGCTTCAGGTTAAGTACGCTTCAGTTTAAGTACTTTGCGGAACGTCTGGAACGGATTAATCCACTTTCCATTACTTTCAATGGGAAAGTTCGCTTCAGGTTAAGTACGCTTCAGGTTAAGTACAGACTTCTGGAACCAATTGTGTACTTAAACCGAGGTACCACTGTACTTTTAAGCTTGTACAGTGGTCCCTGCCTTATTGGCTTCCTCAGTGAAATTTTAGTTACAAGCTTCCCCAAACATCCTATAGGACAGCCTGCAACTACCCTGTTTCCTCAAAAATAAGACATACCCATAAAATAAGCCGTAGCAGGATTTCTAAGCATTTGCGCAATATAAGCCATACCCCAAAAATAAGACATAGTGATAGGCGCAGTTCTGGAGGGTGCCAAGGAAGAGGCAATGCTGGAAGCGTAATAAAAAATAAGACATCCCATGAAAATAAGCCATAGTCTGTCTTCTTGAGGAAAAATAAATATAAGACAGTGTCTTTATTTTTGGGGAAACACGGTATGCACAACCAGAAATGACTAACGGGAGCCAGTGTGGTGTAGTGGATAAGAGCAGTAGACTCGTAATCTGGGGAACCGGGTTCGTGTCTCCACTCCTCCACATGCAGCTGCTGGGTGACCTTGGGCTAGTCACACTTCTCTGAAGTCTCTCAGCCCCACTCACCTCAGGGTGTCTGTTGTGGGGGAGGAGGGGAAAGGAGAATGTTAGCCACTTTGAGACTCCTTCGGGTAGCGATAAAGTGGGATATCAAATCCAAACTCTTCTTCTTCTTCTTCTTCTTCTTCTTCTTCTTCTTCTTCTTCTTCTTCTTCTTCTTCTTCTTCTTCTTCTTCTTCTTCTTCTTCCTGGCTTCAAATAACATTTAATTAAAGGTTACTATCAGGGAACTCCCAGAGGGTCCGCAGGAAGAGAAGGAGGTCAGATCGGGTTAAAGGGATCCTCAGCCTCTCCTCTCCAGCACCACCTCTTCCAGCCGGGATAGTAGCAAGTTGTCCAATGGGGAGGAAGGAGGGGATGGTCAGAAAGGTGAAGAGAGAGCTTGGAGTTGGTAGCAAAGAGCCCTTGCACTGCCTGCAACAGGAGGTTTCAGAAGGGGAGATATTGCTTCTGGGACCCTGTTTGCACAGATGGGTCAAGTGCAAAGAGGGTAGGAGGCGCTTGGGGGTCTCCAAGCTCTTATGCTGGGGGAGAAGCAGGAAGTGGGCACTCCCAGATTCTGGAAGTGACTGAAATGGACGTATTTTAATTAGCTCTGCACTGTACCTAGTATGCACAATAAACCTGTAAAAAGCCAGGTTGGAGTCCAGCATCGTTACTCATGAGTAACCACCTCACGCCCATCACAGTTACATAATGTCTTCTCTGTTTGGAATACAGTAATCATAGCTGCCAAGTTATCCCTTTTTTTAAAGGGATTTTCCCTTATGCTGAATAGGCTTCCTCGCGAGAAAAGGGAAAACTTGGCAGCTGTGACAGTAATTGGATGAGTCCATAAGGATTTGTTAAGTTCTTCAACAAAAAGGACAAATTCTGGGCCATTGTCAAGCAAATTTCGTATTTAGGAAAAACTGACTTCTGTGTTTTGTATAAACGATGCTGCATTCTGTGACGTTTCTTCCTGTTTATTGCCTATAGCCCACTTTTTGTTCTAAGGGAAGCCCAAAGAAAGCAACTCTGTTACCAAACTTATCTGGATAGTCAATATACCGTAGTAAATACACGGCACATATAAAAATATAAAACAAGTCAAAGTCACACCCTTGTCAAAACAATAATACAACAAATCTTAAATCCATAAGAATTCATTTGATGTTTAGAGCCTTCCTTCTGACCTGGATGGCGATCTTATGCCTCTACTGCAGGCACCCCCCAAACTTCGGCCCTCCAGTTGTTTTGGACTACAATTCCCATCTTCCCCGGCCACTGGTCCTGTTAGCTTGGGATCATGGGAGTTGTAGGCCAAAACATCTGGAGGGCCGCAGTTTGGGGATGCCTGCTCTACTGTCAGAGACTTTAAAGGCTTTTTAGGGATTTCATAGCAGAGCCTTGAACTTCCCTAAGAAGAGAACCGGTTTAAAATCTCTGGACCATTGTGTGCTGTATTGACATCTGCAGCCACCCAGGTCGAGAGTGAATAGAACATAAAGGAAGATGCACATCTACTTGTAATTGTATCACTTGCGTGTGTGGCACCCACCCCGCTAGGTAACAAGGGGAGCATAGAAATAAAACCGGTAGTGTGTACTTCAGCCAGAGCTGTACTAAAAGTTCTAAAGTGCCTTTCTGTCCAATCGATGCTCAAAGCAATTTGCGACGCAAACATTTTGTTGAGGGAACAGTGGCATGCAATGCCAAGCTGTGCAAGTAAAGGGCTAGCATCCAGTGTTTCCAATTTCCAGTTCTTCCTTCCAAATGAATATTAGTCATTCTCTGGGTGGGAAGCGTATTTGTCTCGTGACAAATGAGAGACAGCTTGCTGTGACTCAAGCAGAAATAGCTCTACTGGACAGCTGGTGAGTCCAGGGTGGCAGGCATAAGCTGGGGGGGGGGTTGATGTAATATGCCTGTGTTTGCTTGTCTGTCTAAACCACAGCAAACTTTATATGTCTGTGCATGATGGTGATGTGTATCGAAAGGGATAAATCAGCAGGATTTTTATTTGTTTTGTTTTTGGCCGGAACAAATCTTTATCAGCAGTAAATCAACACAGATTTGCAGAAGCAAAACAAACATTGCCAAATGATTCCCTGCCTGGGAGTTTAGTTGGTGTGCATAGTTGGCATGTCACAGGTATTTGTTCCTCATATCTCCCTGCAGCCCTTTCTCTGTGGTTCACTTGGGCAATGGAAAGCAGAACGTGGAGAGTCCGCTGTGTGCTTATGCAGGTCCACAAAACTTGTTAAGTGTAAGGCAAGATGGCACCAGGACTCTAGGCAAGAGCAAATTCTGAACCTGAGACCTGCAGAAGTGTGTCAATTCACCTGTATGTCACCATAGGCAGGTCCTGCCAATAAATCACCCTAATAAAGAAAACTCACAACAGCATTGGGTCCAAGCTGCCCTTCCCTATTGGGAATGTACTCCGAATTGGATATTTTTTCCACAAATACTACAGTACTGCTTTCGTTGGTGTTGGTGAGGTTGGGTAAGGTACCAGATTTTGTCTAAATCTCGCACTAACTACCTTCACAGGTGAACGTCATCTTGGTTTTGCTACATTTGTCCAACTCCTAATAGATTACGTCCACCTCATTTATCAATGACTGGATAAAATGTTGTCTTGCTTAACTTCTGTGCCATTAGCAACTTGGTTTTTTAAGCTCTGTATGGTGTGGAGCTCTTGGAAGGTGCAGGGTCGTTCTTTTTCATGGGAGATTTCCCCCTCGCAAATATGTAAACTACGGATGACATACCTTACATTGAAGCTTCCATATGATACTTCCACTAGTCCATTACCTACGGGACCGGCTCTCCTGGTATGCCCCGCGGAGGACCTTAAGGTCCACAAACAACAATATTCTGGAGATCCCGAGCCATAAGGTGTCTAGATTGGCCTCTACTAGGGCCAGGGCCTTTTCAGTATTGGCCCCAACTTGGTGGAATGCTCTTTCACCGGAGACCAGGGCCCTGAGGGATTTGTCGTCTTTCCGCAGGGCCTGCAAGACAGAGCTGTTCCGCCTGGCCTTTGAGTTGGACTTAGTCTGACCCCTGTGTTTTCCTCCCTCATGGCTGGATTTATAGACTACTTAAAATGAGGCTGCATTTTAAATTTTAATATTGTATTTTAATCTGTATTTTAATTAATTGCTTTTTATGTTTTATTGTAATTTTATTGGTGTGAGCCGCCCTAAGCCCGGTTCTGACTGGGGAGGGCGGGGTATAAATTATTATTATTATTATTATTATTATTATTATTATTACTTACCTGAAAGCATCTATGTGAAAGTGTGGACTCTTGTCAAACAGGTTCCCAACTTGTGTGAGGCGGTCTATCTTCATTCAACTGAACCTGAGTAAGAGCCCTCTGTATATCTACGTTGCTCAACATCTAATATTGCCTGAAAAACTCAAATATGTTGTAGGACAAGGAAGAGTGTGTGTGTGTGTGTGTTTCTGTGGTACTAACAGCAGCACCCACTGTTCGCTGCTGCTTTGCTTCCGACCTGGACCCTTTCCGGGTTCACCTGCTTTGTTCCCCCTGGCCCCTTTCTGGTTTGGGGAGTTGTCAGCCAGTTGTGGGCCTGACAGCACCAGTAGCACTTATTTCTTTTTGCCAGCCTTTGCTTCCTCCTGCTCCTGGGCAGTCTGGATACAAGCGGAGAGGCAATGAGGAGGAGCACATATCTGTAGCACTACCAACCGCTTGCCTTTCCCGCTGCTTTCAGAGCCTGCATGCACCATTTGACACGCTGGTGAGTGATGAGAGGCAGTTGGTGACTCAGGCTGCAGCTGACATCCTAATACTGATTGGCGTTGTGGTGGGGGGGGAGGGAGGGGGAATTTTGTTGTGTGTACCAGGGGAAGCAGGTGAACTGTGCAGGAGCCTGCAAGACAAAAGCAAAACCGCAGAACACTTGCTTAGTGAACGTGTGTGGCTTCCCATGCCTCTTTGTCTGGGTATCGAAATTAGCAAGGGCGCCAGGCACATTTTGCACCTAAAGATTCTCCATTTGCGAGCACCTCAAAAAGTCTGGGTGACATTTTTTCCGCCTGGCTGACACTCAAGGATTACCGAAATGTTTGTGCTTTGAAGCCTTGAAGTATATGTTAAAGATAGACAATGTGTTAAGGAGTTTAGGGAAGTTTTTAAATGACGGATGTTTTCATGTATTTTTAATCTTTTGTTGGAAGCCGCCCAGAGTGGCTGGGGAAACCCAGCCAGATGGGTGGGGTATAAATAATAAATTATTATTATTATTATTATTATTATTATTATTATTATTATTTAACAATAAAGAGTAGAGTGTTTTGAAAACTGAAGTATGGTGCCAGTATTTTTTATTGTAAACACCAAATTAATAATAATTAAACATGTATTAACAATTTCTGATAAAAATGTGATAGCAACAATGTATCTCTTATGTGAATTGCTTATTACTTCATGCTTATCAGAATAAGAAATAAAAAGCGTTGCCGACCTCGCCCCAAATGGCGACTAGACATTCTGTTTTGGCGCCCGCAACCCAGGTCCCAAGAGCCATTTGACTCCTAGCTTTTCTCTTCAGAGAAAAAAAAAAGGCTGTCTGCTAAAGCTGTGGCTTTGCCCAGTTGCCTGCCATTATGATTTCTTCATTCATTTTCCTGCTACTGAGACTTGAGTTTCTTTGGCATTATTACCCTTCTAATGACTTTCATTGCTAATTTATTTTTAAGTGCTCCCAAGACGGTTGCAGCTTCAAATGCTCATAGGTGGCTTGGCAGTTATAGGAGTTTTCCCTGCAAAGAAAGGTGCTTTGTTAAACGTGCTTGGTTTCACTTTGTTTAAAATAGACTGCTTTCTCTCTTTAGCCTTGGCAGTAAATTTAATATTTCAGTTACCATTCCTGTAATGCTAATTTCTTTAGATCTGAAGTACACAATGTTTAGAATTAATTTGCTAGTGGCCTCTTATGCAACATATAGCAGTTTATCCGCTGCTAAACCATGTAGGAGCGACAAATGAGTTTTTTGACCTCCTAGCCCCTTAACCAGTTCTAGCTTGTACCTTTTTAAAGCTCATCCAAATCACTTGAAGTGTCAGGCAAGGGTTGAGGAAACACATTGCTGGTTGCAAGGATCTTGTCCAGAACATCAGGCCTCATCAACTGAAACTGATCCCAGGAAATATATTTTTAAATTACAAAAAAATTATCCAGTAGCAAGCACCTTAGAGACCAACTAAGTTTGTTCTTGGTATAAGCTTTCGTGTGCATGCACACTTCTTCAGATACACTGAAACAGAAGTCACCAGACCCTTATATATACCCAGTTTCTCCAAAAATAAGACATAGCCATAAAATAAGCCGTAGCAGGATTTTTAAGCATTCAAGGAATATAAGCCATACCCCGAAAATAATCTGAAGAAGTGTGCATGCACACGAAGAAGTGAAGAAGTGTGCATGCACACGAAAGCTCATACCAAAATAAAAACTTAGTTGGTCTTTAAGGTGCTACTGAAGGAATTTTTTAATTTTGCTTCGACTCAGACCAACACGGCTACCTACCTGTAACCCGAAAATAAGACATAGTGATAGGCGCAGCAGCAATGCCGGCCGCGGCAGGAGGAGGAGGAGGAAAAAAATAAGACATCCCCTGAAAATAAGCCATAGTGTGTTTTTTTGAGGAAAAATAAATATAAGACTGTGTCTTATTTTCGGAGAAACACGGTAGTGGGGTGGGGTTTTTCTCAGGAGGGTAGTACCAGTAGGAGATGGGTGATTGACTCAATTGGTATGGTAAACCTGTTGACAACTATTAAGGACTGCAATTAGTCCTATACGGAAAGAGCAAGGGATAGTATGCAGATGATTAGCCTCATCTGATCCCAGGAAGTTTTAGCAGATACTGCACTAAACACCTCACTGGAGACTGCAGTGAGTGTAGATGTGGCAACTAGATTGCTACCAAGGGAAGCAACCTTACTCTCATAATACCTTGCAAATATTTTGCAGTGGGCTTCCAAAGGGTTTAAAGCAGCATTTCCTGAAGGGGATGTTAACAGATCGTGGACAATATGAAAAAGCTCTACTGGACACCTGCTTGCGGACATAGAGTATTAGGTCTCTGTTATGTACTGAGCTGAATCCTAGAACAATAGGATTCAGAATCAGCGGGAGCTACCCAATCCAACTCCAGGTGGAAGTGAATCCGCAACCTGATTGGCCTGCTGGAGCAGCCAATCAGGCGGCTGGCAGAAGTGAATCTGCTACCTGATTGGCCTGTAGGAGCAGCCAATCAGGCTGCAGGCAGAAGTCAATCCACAATATAATTGGCCCACAGGTGTAGCCCTGAAGTAGCCAATCACGCAAGGCCCATTGTGTAAATAATGTATATAAGCAGACGGTTTGGGGAAAAGAGCCATTCGTCTTCTCTTCTCCTCCTTGATGACTATGAGCTGAATAAAGAGCATGAAATTCACTCTTGACTCCGAGTATATTTCAGTCTCCTTCTCTTCTTCCACCCAATATGGCTTTATTGGAGTGATTAGGCAGTAAAACCTGCTGCATATGGCTTTATACTTCTTCTGCCTTTATACTTGAGTGTGGAGTGGAGCCCAGGGTTCTGCATTAAATCAAAGGTCAATTCATTGCCAAATCTGGAGAATTTTGTCTGAGCAGTTTCATGCAAAACTCTTTGACTATTTTATTTACATGCCACTATGGTGGCGCTGTGGTTAAACCACTGAGCCTAGGGCTTGCTGATCAGAAGGTTGGCGGTTCGAATACTCACTTGCCTTTCACTAAAGTTTAATGGGAGTTAAGAGGGACGCAGGTGGCGCTGTGGGTTAAACCACAGAGCCTAGGGCTTGCTGATCAGAAGGTTGGCGGTTCGAATCCCCGCGATGGGGTGAGCTCCCGTTGCTCGGTCCCAGCTCCTGCCAACCTAGCAGTTCGAAAGCACATCAAAATGCAAGTAGATAAATAGGAACTGCTATAGCGGGAAGGTAAACGGCGTTTCCATGTGCTGCTCTGGTTTGCCAGAAGTGGCTTTGTCATGCTGGCCACATGACCTGGAAGCTATACGCCGGCTCCCTCGGCCAATAATGCAAGATGAGCACGCAACCCCAGAGTCGGTCACGACTGGACCTAATGGTCAGGGGTCCCTTTACCTTTACCTTTTTATTGCAAGATATGAAATTGGGAATGGTCATTTTGCTTTGAATAATAGCCCCTAGAAATCTCTTCTCTTTGGCGATCAAAATATGGTGCATTGACTCAGATAATATGGTAAGCGCACATTTTTCTTTTGCTTTAATCAGCTGCAATGTTAAAGGCTCACAATATCATTTACCCATTGCCTTGTTGACCACAGGAAAATGGTAAGTTGTTGCAAGAGCATACATATGCTAACGTTTGAACATCAGTTGGTGTGCCATGATGTCATTGTTTGATAGCAGGAAACAATAAACCTGATTAAGACACCGTCTCTCTCATCAAAGCAGCCCAAACAGGAGGGAAGCAACAGAGAACTGCAAATAAAATGAAGTTAAAATGCATGCATAACATCTGTGCGGAAAGAAAGCAGATATGAGAGGCGTATTCTGAGAATATGATCCTCATTTCCACTAGCTTTAAAATTGCAGATGGAGGGGTAATATATCAAATATTTCTGAAGCGTGGGATAGGCTGATCCCACATCCATAAAAGTGCCAATTTGCACTGGAGCTTAATAACAGATCTTTCCCACTGCATTCACCAAGTTAGAATTATGTGATAGAAGCCTAAGGAGCAAACTCAAATTTCTGTTTGATACCATATTGTTCTCCCCCACCCACCGAAAAGAGGTGAAGCAGGCAGGGATGGAGAGGAATAACAAGGGCTATATCACTGGCATATACAGTATTTAATGGTGAAGCCAAAAAGGGTGCATTTTTTTGGACATTTCCTAAGATAGGACCGCCTTTCAGAGTTGTTTAAGTGATGGTTTTCAAAGGGGACAAAACATAAGAACAAAAGGAAGGGCAAAATGTGCCCTGCTGGATCAGACCAATAGCCCAGTATCCTGTTCTCACAGAGGCCACTTGGGAAGCCTTTGGGAAGCCTGCAAGCAGGACCTGAGAGCTAGAGCAGTCTCCTGCTGTTTCTGGCAACTGTTACCCAAGAGGCATACAGTGGTACCTCGAGTTACAAGTGCTTCAGGTTACAAACTCCGCTAATCTGGAAGAGTTACCTCGAGTTGAGAACTTTGCCCCAGAATGAGAACGGAAATTGTTTGTCGGCGGCGCAGCGGCAGCAAGAGGCCCCATTAGCGAAATCACGCCTCTAGTTAAGAACAGTTTCAGGTTAAGAATGGACCTCCGGAACGAATTAAGTCCGTAACTAGAGGTGCCACTGTACAACCACCAGCTGTACTCGCCACAAGTAAATTGTAAATCTAAACAATGGTAGGCCAGCTATGGCAGATCTGTTTGAATGCAGTAAGTTTTATTAATCTTTGTGGCTGGAAATTGATCATAAAATTTTGTGTGATGCGCCAGCATTTGCTAATGCGTAATAATGGTGATGAGGATAGTAGGGTGGGCATTGTTGATGGAGCAGTTGTGTACATGCAAATCCTGCCTCGGGCTTGCATGCTGCTCTTCGGATCTTGAAGCAATTGGCACAACGTTCAGTAGAGGATTTGTAAGCATGTTCAGCCGACTACACTGAGAAAGTTTTAAGTGCATTTAACTGGAATACTGTACACATAAAAACTCTTCAGATGTTCACTCCAATCACACGAAGAACTGCAGAACAGCCCTGGGGCATTGCACCCATGCCCAGACTACAGTTTATTTGCTAGAACATAGCTATTGACAGTAAAGGTAAAGGTAAAGGGGCCCCTGACCATCAGGTCCAGTCGTGTCCGACTCTGGGGTTGCGGCACTTATCTCGCTCTATAGGCCAAGGGAGCCGGCGTTTGTCCGCAGACAGCTTCCGGGTCATGTGGCCAGCATGACAAAGCTGCTTCTGGCGAACCAGAGCAGCGCACGGAAACGCCGTTTACTTTCCCGCCAGAGCAGTCCCTATTTATCTACTTGCACTTGGATGTGCTTTCGAACTGCTAGGTGGGCAGGAGCTAGGACCGAGCAACGGGAGCTCACCCCATTGCAGGGATTCGAACCGCCGACCTTCTGATCAGCAAGCCCTAGACTCTGTGGTTTAACCCACAGCGCCACCTGGGCCCCTGTATACACCTATAGGCCCACTAATTCATAGAAATAGAATTGTAGCGTTAGAAAGTAGCATGAGGGTCATCTAGTTCCCTGCAAGGCAGGAATCTTTTTGCCCAACATGGGCCTCGACTAACTGAGCTATCCCAGGGATAATTCATTACAGCTTGCTTTCAAAAGTGGGGTAGGAAGGGGCAGGTATATTGTTGTGTTACCCCCATCATGCATCTTGTCCACACTTTTTATGCATAAGGCATCTTTGTAGAAATTAAACTCTGGCCTTCCTCTTGTTTTCCATGGACTTTGCTGCTGAAGTGGTACAAGTAGCTCTCCTGAGCTTCCCGGGACCAAGGAAGGTAGTATATGGGTATTTCCGTGACACCATTACATTGCGATGTGCGTTTTCACTTTATTTCAAAATGATCACGAGGCTGGGAAGTTGCGAGGAATTCTATCAACAGATACCTGACCCCTCAAGGAAGTGGACTGTGAGCTGGCAGATGTTTCTGTTTGCTGCCAGTTTGCATTAATTTTAAGGGACTGGGAATACTTGTATCTGCTGAAACCACATATTTATGCAAACTGTAGCTGTCCTTGCTACTCAACTGAAACTTAGTGTCTTACTTGTTCTAGCTTTATGACATTTCTGGTTATAATCTCTGTTCTGAGCTAAATCTAGGCTATAGCTGGTGAAAACGCAATGCCAGCATGTTCGCCCATTGAATAGTTTCTTTTGTGCATGTGTTGCTTTTAGATATTTTTTTTTTTTGCCGCTAATATATTCCTCCTTTCTTCATTGATTCCATGCTGCTTTTCAGAATATGAAGTGCTTTACAGCTTCACTTTTTTATTGATCCTTGCAGCAGCAAAGAGAAGAGTGTGCAACTTTCCTAAAGTGTACTAAAGTGGCATATAGAGGTCTCTACCTTGACTGAACAGTACTGGTCTTCAGTGATAGAGCCTCCTTATACAGCATCCCCCTTTCCTTTCATCAGAGTACTAAGCTACTTATCTTCATACACCTTGCCTGGTTTCAGCCCACTGACTTGAGGACTTGAATAGCATATTCAGGGCCAAACTGTGTGTGACATTAATCGCCCAGCACATAACTTGAATGCATAACTTTCATTTCAAAAAATGGCAAGTGGACCTGTTTGTATAATATGGATACAGTACTGGTTTGCAGGAGTGGCTATGGCTTTTAGCACTTTGATCCTTGCAGCAGTCCTAGTCTGGATTTCTCCCTTTAGTATTCATGGGGGGAAATGTCCCTTTTCACTCCAGTGGCTTTCTCCTCATGGAAGATTCACACATGGTGGCTTCAATATGAATTGGAACTGCAGCTGGGGTGAAAGGAATTTATTTATTTATTTATTTATTTATACCCCGCCCATCTGGCTGGGTTTCCCCGGCCACTCTGGGCGGCTTCCAACAGAAAAATGAAATAAAACAATCTATTCAACATTAAAAGCCTCCCTAAACAGGGCTGCCTTCATATGTCTTCTAAAAATCTGGTAGCTGTTTTTCTCTTTGACATCTGATGGGAGGGCATTCCACAGGGCGGGCGCCACCACCGAGAAGGCCCTCTGCCTGGTTCCCGGCAACTTGGCTTCTCGCAACGAGGGAACTGCCAGAAGGCCCTCGGTACTGGACCTCAGGGTCGGGGTAGAACGATGGGGGTGGAGACTTTCCTTCAGGTATACTGGACCGAGGCCATTTAGGGCTTTAAAGGTCAGCACCAACACTTTGAACTGTGCTCAGAAATGTACTGGGAGCCAATGTAGATCTTTCAAGACCGGTGTTACGTGGTCTTGGCGGCCGCTCCCAGTCACCAGTCTCGCTGCCGCATTCTGGATAAGTTGTAGTTTCTGGGTCACCTTCAAAGGTAGCCCCACGTAGAGTGCATTGCAGTAGTCCAAGCGGGAGATAACTAGAGCATGCACCACTCTGGTGAGACAGTCTGCAGGCAGGTAGGGTCTCAGCCTGCGTACCAGATGGAGCGGATAGACAGCTGCCCTGGACACAGAATTGACCTGTGCCTCCATGGAGACTTGTGAGTCCAGAATGACTCCCAGGCTGCACACCTGGTCCTTCAGGGGCACAGTTACCACATTCAGAACCAGGGAGTCCTCCACACCTGCCCGCCTCCTGTCCTCCACAAACAGTACTTCTGTCTTGTCAGGATTCAACCTCAATCTGCCCTACTTATCCATTATGTCAGGGTCCTGTTCTGAATCACCCTCCCTCCACTTGATATTTCTGAAAAACACAATTAATGGCATATGTAATTTGGCCCCAGGGGGGCCACCCATACTCTCCATTTCCTTTGTCTACAATTGCCATGTTTTATAGGTCTCCATTTATATCCTGCTTTATAGCTGAAGCCTCAGGCAGCTAACACTGATGTATATTAAGAACAAGGAGTATTAAAAGCAACAAGGGGCAGCAGATGAAATTCAATATAAAAGCAACAAACTTTTTGGGGGAGGCACTTTAATAATAATAAATGCGCCTGGCACACAGAGCCAGTGTGGTGTAGTGGTTAAGAGCATTAGACTCGTAATCTGGGGAACCGGGTTCGCATCTCCGCTCCTCCACATGCAGCTGCTGGGTGACCTTGGGCTAGTCACACTTCTCTGAAGTCTCTCAGCCCCACCCACCTCACAAGGTGTCTGTTGTGGGGGAAGAAGGGAAAGGAGATTGTTAGCCGCTTTGAGTCTCCTTCGGGTAGTGATAAAGCAGGATATCAAATCCAAACATGGCTCTGGGGAGAGCTCCCAGTTAGGATGCCACCAACAAAAAGGCCCTTTCTCCAATAAGCCACTCTCAAGCCTGTGGCTTTACCACAGATACTAAATTAAAAGACAGAGAAAACTCAGAATGGCTTAGGAATTTGATGGTCAGAGAAGACAGTGCAGGCTCATTTTTCTGCCACAATTAATATCAAAGTGCCTGGAAATCCAGACTGCCTGTGATGGTTGCTTTCAGACTGTATCCTGGGAAACCCTGAAGTTCCTTGTAAGCATAAGGGTTGCTCAGTTTTAAAAATAATTAATGGATGGCAAGTGATCCTGAAAGAGAGTTTGCCCACCCCTTCCAATGTCCTCCTGCAGTTTGTAGCATTGGCCATTCCCTGACATGTACATTCAGAATATGGTATATTTCTGATCCTCTTCCCACCTCCAATACTATACTGAACACAACTCTACAATGAAGGACTTAGATGATGCGCCTCAGGTCAGAAACATAATGGTGGTGTACATAATTTCACATTAGACTATCATGCATGGTGTATCTGACATAAAGATGAGCTATCCTCTTCTTCAGTACAGTGCTCACTTTGGGATTGCTTCTATTTTATCTCTGCCTAGGTACTGCAGTTTAATTCCACTTGCCTTGGACATATTAATGAAAGTCAATTTGGAGTTATTTGTCTGGCAGTTCCCGGCAGAGGAATACAAAGGTGTCTGAATAGTTTACTTCATCCTAGACCTCTGGGGATTTCTGGGCTCAAAGGAGTTCATTCACTGAGCAGTAGTTGCATTGCTTCAAGTGATTTGGGTAGGAAGGAAAACTGATTCCAAGCTGCCCGAATGAGACTACAGGGCTGTTTTTTGCTGAATAGGCTACATTGACATCAGCAGGTAGACCGAGACCAGAGAGCTTGTTTTGTAACTATTAGCATGGCCCAATGGGGAACAGGGAGCAGAAGCAAGCAATTCAAGGTATCGGTTTCACCTTTTTACAGGAGGTCTTTTGCTTCCATTTAAAAGCCGATGTGCATCATTAAGCTGGCTACATTTCAGTAGTAAGGTAAGTGCTCCCTGTACAAATGGTTCATTTCATACTCTTCAGAATCTGCAAAATGACTCTGTGGGCTTTTGCTATGAGGAGCCATGATGGAGCCAGGGATGTGCTTGCTACCAACCGACTGCTTGTGAAGAAGGCACAGCAGAGACTGTATTTTTTTGAGAATTTTAAGGAAAAACCATCTTCCACAAAAGCTGCTGCTTGCCTTCTATCACTATGCCATACAGAGCGTGCTCACGTACGGTTTATGTGTGTGGTACGGAAGCTGTACTTCTCAGGACAGAGCAGGGCTGTGTAGAATTATTAAAACAGCAGAGAGCATTATTGGCTGCTCACTCTCCACCTTAGAACAAATCTATACCACCAGGTGCCATAGAAAAGCACTAGACATATCAAGAGATCCAACGCACCCTGGTCACCATTTCTTTGAGCTCCTGCCATCGGGACGGAGATATAGAATAATGCAGGCAAGAACGAGCTGTCTCAGGAACAGTTTCTTCTCTAGAGCGATTCTGGCCTTAAATGGAAAGCCTGGACTTTGAAGTCATCTTATTTTACTTGTTATTTGTATTATATTTACTGTTTTTAATTAGGTGTTGTAATTTTGGATTATGCGGAACGCTTTATCTGAGTGGATGTAGCAACCGAGTAATTTCGTTGTTCCCGCAAGGGGACAATGACAATAAAGATATCTTATCTTATGTTATCTTATGAGTCTACTGGAATGAAAAAAGGACATTTATGTTAAGCCTGTCCCAGTGAGAGCATCCGAGACCCATATTTGCATAAAAAGCTTTCGAGACAGTGATAACAGTAGATTCCTTAATTATATCTGTAGATTCCTTGTGATATTGACTGTATAGATTTCTCATTATACTGGCTGAAGAAAATGACCTTAACTGGCTTTTAAGTTTGCCTTGTGTTCGCTTAGGACACTTGGGCTGCAATAAGGAACACACTTTCTTGGGAGTAGCTTATTTCGAACTCAGGACATAGGAAGCTGCCTTCTGTCAGACATTTGGCCCATCTATGTCAGTATTGTCTATGTGCTAATTGGCAGTGGCTCTCCAAGGCTTCAGACAGGTGTCTCCCAGCCCAATCTGGAGATGCCAATAATTGAACCCTGGGACGTTATTCCTGCCGAGTAGGTGCTCTGTCACTACCAAGGGTTACTTCTGAGCAAGCATGCGCAGGATTGTGCTGCCAATACCCCAGTTATCACAAAGGCTGATGAGAGCTTTGAGTAGATCCCTGAAATACCTTAATTGTTTCTTTAACTTCTCATCTCTCCCACCTCCCTCTCGTTTTACAATACATTAAGAAACTGCTGCCCTAGCAGACTTTGAACAAGCTTCTATTTTCTTCTTGGCTGTAGTTTTTCAGCTGGCCCTGGCTGGGTTCATCCTAACCTAAAGCAGTTTAAGGAAGCATTTTTTTCCTGCACTTTGGCTAAGATCCGAATTTGTGTTTTTCTTCTGTGGCAAGTAAGACAATGGATGAACTTTTAAAACAAAGCAAAGCAAAGATTTGCTCAGATAGAAAGCCTTTTGTACTTTAAGTTTGATATTTAGTTGGCAGACAAGCACTGAGCATACATTAAATGCAGAGGATGTAATGAAAGGGGAAGGGAGGGGAGGAACCAGAGCAGTACTGTATTATGAAGCAGCCTTTGAGAAAATTGCATTGATTTTCCTATCAGTTCTCATATCGGTCTAATATGCCCAAGTAGAATCCAAAACAATCTCTATGGCAAGTGTTGCTCCATTTTATGGGGAGTGTGGCTAATCCCTGCCCTCTTCTTGAGCTTGGAGTTGAGGAAGAAGGAAGATGGTCTTCCTAGCTCTCATGATGCAGTTTTTCAGTGAGCCTCTCTGCTTGGACACCTCTGCAGCTTAGTGTGATGTTTAAAAAATGTGGGTTGCGATGACCACAAACTTTGACTAGGCACCAAGGCCAGCCGAGATTTGTGATCCACTGCACAGATATCAACACCATTTCAAATTCAGTTCATTTGAGTATGTTAATATTGGCAAAACATACCTTTGTATTAAATGATAACCCAGAAGACCATGTGTACTTAGCACAGAGCACTGCTTGGTGAGAAATTGCTTTATAGTTGTTATTTAAATAGGCACAACAACTGAAGCGATATATGGGAAACTGGAATGTGGAGATAAGTTGTCACTATACCAAGGTCATATATGCAGCACAGCTGTTGCGTAAGATTGCTAAATATCACTTCTCTTCACGTTACAGTGCCATCACCCACATCTTTCCATCCCCTTCAGAAATAATGGATGTTGCTTATAGGGTGATCCTTATTTTTGAAACTTTAATTTAGTGACTCTTAGTAGAACGGGTTGTTTTTTTTAAAAAAAAATCTATTTCCATTTCAGTGCTTTTGAGCAGAAACCATGTATATCACCCACCATACTAGCAACTTAGCCTAACTAGTCTCAGCAAAAACATCATATCAGTTGATAATTTTGAGATCTTAATGCCTCTAATTTTCGTGTTACATGGCTTTACAGTGAAAGCTGGAAATTGCATTAGGCATAAACCAGAAATATGAATTCATCCTGCTGAATCTGTCCTAATCCCACAGGTTTCAGTAAATTTGTGCCAAAGGCAGACCACAATATCTTGGTGTTATGCACGGCTGATCAGCTCTGTCCTTCAAATGCTATTAACTTCAGGCTGGTTAATCTATACTCCTGTACATCGAATACAAAATGCTGCTGGCTGAAGGATTAAAAGAGAATTAAGTATTTGTTCCCTAATCCTAAATGTTTATAAATCAGTATTAATTATTGTGGAGAGGGAAGCAGTCATATTTGGATTCCTATAAAGGGCTTACATCTCAGTTTTTGCCAAATTATTTAGTGATGCAGCCAGCTCATAAATACAATGTAATATAAAAGCAGCAGAAGAGAACTACTATTTCCTTTCCATGCACTATGATCTGTGCATGCTTTCTTTGCTTAATTAGGACTAATTGCAGTCATTATGGAGCATTATAAATTAAAAGCAATTGAAGGGTTGGGTGCGTTCCACAGCGCTGAAGGTGAATAAGGATCACAAGAGAGCTGTTGGGGGAAAAGGCCCGGAATAGAAAAGACATATGCAATGCACGCGCCTCTCCATTTCTAAGAGTTGGATTTATGCTTGTGCCCAACCTGCTCAGTCTACTGTGCAAGCTTAGAGAATTCAAGGACATAATTATTTCAGTCACATAGCAGATGAGATGTAGGGAAATCTATGGAAGATGAACACCATTGAAGTACTGCAATTTGTCACAATACTGCAGATGGCATCAGATGCATTGCACTGTCACACAGTGGAGCCAAATGAAAAGTGGAGAGGGGTGTTTTTGTTTTACTTTCCCCCCATTGAGTAGAAAATATCACAGACGGTGTAAGGGACTGCTTCAAGCCCAGCCGAAAGGACTGGATATGCCACAAACCGAGGGCAGCGTTGTCTCCTGTAGGTTTTGCCCTCAGTTGCAAAATATGCATGAACCGTGTTAGTTGGCGCAGATGTGATGGGTGGATAATGGGCATGTAAATTTCCACTTTCTCCCTTTTCAAAGACATGGGAGCAAGAATAAAATGAATGTTAATGTGATTGCAAGTGCAAATTGTGAATATGCCACTTACTTTTGAAATTAATTACAGAAATTTTCAGTGTATGATTGGAAGAGAGGAGAATGGAATGCAGGGCAGAGCGATGCAGAACATGGGAAATAAGGGCACCCCAATACAAACCCCCCTTTCATGCATGACCTCTTGTGATACTTAACACAAATAGAGCACTCAGAACTGTGCTATTCATGTGCTAATTCTGAATGATTATAGCAGGTAGAAAACTAGCCAGGTGGAGCTGCCTGCAGCTGCCTATGACAGTGGAAGGGGCAGGCACACCCCCACTCATTCCTTTAGGCAGGGCTTCTCTTTCCATGAAGGCTTGCAAAACACAAGCATAGGTGCAGAGGTGTCATTTGACAGCTAAACTTCTGTCTCAACTGTCAATATAATTATCTTAGAGTTGCAAGGTACTCTGCATCTTTCCTTGGAACACATCTCTTGCTGCACATTCCCAGATTTCGTAATCATGTCTGCTGATGTTGCTCACTCCCCTTTTAAAGGACTCTACTTGACCCTTCTCTGCCATAATGCCATTCAGCAAAGGCATGATGTTGTGGGTACATGATGAGATAAACACTTCATTTGCAACCCTAATTCATCTGACCCATCAACACCCGTAAAATAACTTTGCCCTTGCAATCAAGAGGTCTTCTGTGCAAGTTTGTTTTTTGTTCTAAACAAAACCATGAACTATGACTTTTGCATTATAAATGTTGGTTGTATGAGATTGAGATTGAATGGGGAAAATTACACTCGCTAAATCCTAAAATTACGTATTTTGTGGTTTTTCACATTATTTTCATTTAATTTCAGGATTTTTGGTTTTGAGAGGGGCAAATGTCCCTCCACCTCGACATATCTCAACTGTAGTGATGTTCAACTTAGTTTCAGAAAACATCATATCATGGCGTGTTTGGTGAGCTTTAATCCAGAAGAAGGGTCTGAATGTTCTTTGGAAGACTGTGCCCTTGGAGGCAAGCAAATTGTTGGAAATAATACCAATCAAAATTCAAATTCAAATCCAATTTTAAATGTTTCATAGGTTGGTTAATTCACTGTGCTGTGCTGAGCAATCAGCATATATTACAGAATTTTACATCAGAATATTGCAGAAAATTATAGATCCCCCCCCCCCAAATTTCCTAGTATACATAAGTGCTATTCAGCAAAGTCGAAACCTAGGATCGGGTTTACATGATAAGATGTCTGGCGCAATTGCAAGCTAGATACAACATATATATGATTATTAAGATTTCGTGCATCTCTTATCACACATAGAGCACCATATGTGACGCATAGTGTGTGTGCATGTGAGTGTAGGAGTCATGTTTATATTTACACTCCATGTAACACTGTAAACACATGGCACCTATTTTGTGTACATAGCTTCTAATTGCAGTGTGGGAAAGCCCTTAGCCTGCTGAAGGTGCTCTTGCACACACAGTTTCATTAGCACTGAAGCCAGAACACCATGGCTGATACCGTATACCATGTTGTATTCAATGAACAGCCAACACCAGTGCTGTATTCAGTATGGGGCAGTTGGTGGACTAGTACTGGCTTGAAGCCTCCTGGATTTGAAGGGCTGTGTAGTCGTGAATGGATGTGCAAATGGGCCATTCTTTTACAAATTCCATTGAAGTTAATTACTGTGCAAATCTACATCAACTGGTTAGCAATTGCCATAGTGAAGGGATGTGAGAGTCTAGGAACCCTTACCTTTAATGAGCATAGGAATGTTTAGCTTGAATGAGCTGTTAGAGATCCTTCCTGCGAGCCAAGCAGCAGAGAATTATATCCCCCCCCCAAAAAAATGTATGAGAAGCTCAGACTGCACTTAATAATGAAAACGTTATGAAAAGCAGCCACTCCTGTGTGCTTTATCCGCATTATATGTCTGCTCATACTGTCTTGTTTATGACACAGTCTAACAGCTTTTGGAGTTCAATTGTTTAAAAAAAAACAACTTGTTTTAGATGTCTTCAGTGTTTCTCTTCTAAAGCCCAGGAAACAAGAGAACCGTAATCCTCTCAAATTTAAGATAAAAAAGGTTTAAGAGTTTGTATTGTAATGAGTTTGGGGTCAGACTAAAATTGGTGTTTGAGATTTCCGATTCCCCTCCAAGCCTTTGATTTTAATCGTAAGATGAGATTTTTCAGAAACGAGAGACTGCTAAAATGGTCAAACCAGTTTCTTTGCTAGCTAGCCAGCTCAGTTAAATATATGTTTTGTAGTGTAAGCTTAGGGCACTGAGTTGTCACAGAAACTAATTGGCTGAAGACCTGTCTGGATGATGAGTAGAAGGTGATGTCATCAAGGTATTAAAAAACACACAGAGAGAGAATAAACTGGAAGTCTTGGAACTGAAGGTGAAAAGAGACACAGGGGCCGTACAAATTCTCTGGAAGAATCTGAAACTGTGGCACTGATGGCCCTGCCCCAATAGAAAATTAATGATGGAGCAAATTCTGTTCAAGTGTTAATTCTAGTAATAAACCTTTTATCACAGAAATGCCATAAGTCTCCAGAAACCTTCATTGCAAAGAACTAATCCCAGACTATGGGCTGGGATCCGTGAAACTTCTCACTGCAATACCATTGTTGAAAATACTGTTGTTTAGTTGTTTAGTCATGTCCGACTCTTCGTGACCCCATGGACCAGAGCATGCCAGGCACTCCTGTCTTCCACTGCCTCCCGCAGTTTGGTCAGACTCATGTTGGTAACTTCGAGAACACTGTCCAACCATCTCGTCCTCTGTCGTCCCCTTCTCCTTGTGCCCTCCATCTTTCCCAACATTAGGGTCTTTTCCGGGGAGTCTTCTCTTCTCATGAGGTAGCCAAAATATTGGAGCCTCAGCTTCGGGATCTGTCCTTCCAGTGAGCACTCAGGGCTGATTTCCTTCAGAATGGATAGGTTTGATCTTCTTGCAGTCCATGGGACTCTCAAGAGTCTCCTCCTCCTCTGGGATGATGGGAGTTGTAGTCCAAAACATCTGGACTACAAAAGAGCTTGAAGGCAGATACAAAGGAAAATAAAATACCTGCTCATATGTTAACTCATGTTTTATAGAGATGAACGTTTCTATCTTAGGAACTATTTCTGTGTTCTGCTTAGTACAAAAATGTGTGTCTTCTATCAAAATGAAAGCTTAATTTCTTTTTCTGGCTAACTCAAAATTGTTGATATGGTGATCAATCACACCAGTTCTATTTCGCTATGTACAGTATATGGGGCAAGTGCATTGTCGTTGCTGCAAAACATTTATTCTACAGCATGCATAATTGCTGTCATTTAAAAAATAAATATTGTGTATTTTAATCAACAACCATTCTCATGCTCCCCACCTCAAAATCAACTGATTTTGTAAGTTGTTCCTATTTGGTAAATAAGTCAAATTCTGTGAGTTGGCATCTTTGTGTTATCTTTTCACAGCAACCGTGTGTTAGTATTTCCACCGACACACTTTCTGAACTAATGATGAAAATGCACAATTAGGTGGCAATACAAGAAGGAACACAAATTATGTAATTTCTGAATGACTGTGAAGAGAAATGTGTGTATGAAAAAGCTGCAGGAGGTTGAGAGAGATTATATATCGGAACCTTAAAAAAATGGATGCCTGATTTTCAAATCTAAATAAAATGTGTGGTTGCATTTTCTGTGTTGCTGAGTGGTGTCCCAGATCGCTCATGCATCAGGACATGACTACACAAAAAGTTCCTGAAATTCTAATTTGATGTTATAGTGCCTAACTAGGAGCACAGTATCTTTTCACTCATGGTATACTGAAGTACACAGCAGGAAGCCAGCCACGCTGGCCATAGAGCACCCGCTGGTTCTACAAGGGCCTCTGATCCTCTGAATTAGCACCATGCAGATGAGCACAAAAAACTAATATGTGGGCAGAAGAAAAGCTTGTCCTGTCTACTAGCAGGGATGATGCAGGTGTGCTGATGTTCCTGGTATTGCTTTCATCTATTTGATTTATAAGCTGCTCTATCCCATGGCCCTTGTGTTTCTGGCATAGACTGTATATAAAGCCTCTCCATGTAATGATGATTTAGACAGAGAAGTGACTTTCAGGAGCACTCTAATGACTGGAAAATGTTTCATGGGAAGCAAGCAATCCTCTGGCAGTTTTTGAATGTGTATGCAAGATGGAAGGCAATGGAACTCCTCTCAGGCATGGAACACACTCAATACTAAATACGATACCTATCTTTAGGATCATTTCTCACTACTATGTTTTATTGGTCTTCTGAATACTAATTTAATAGAATTAACATTTCTATTAACATTTTTGTCACCTGATATTTGTTCATTTGGAGTATTCTGATTATTTATTCCTCTTGTTGCAACATTAACCAGCACCTTAAGCTTGCAATGATCTGATTTTTTTGTTTTTGTTTTAATGGCTCTCTAAACCTTAGTGTAGAGCCGCCTGATCATTAGGTCCAGTCGCGGACGGCTCTAGGGTTGCAGCGCTCATCTTGCGTTATTGGCCGTGAGAGCCGGTGTACAGCTTCCAGGTCATGTGGCCAGCATGACAAAGCCGCTTCTGGCGAACCAGAGCAGCACACAGAAATGCCGTTTACCTTCCCGCTGTAGCGGTACCTATTTATCTACTTGCACTTTGACGTGCTTTTGAACTGCTAGGTTGGCAGGAGCTGGGACTGAGCAATGGAAGCTCACCCCGTTGCAGGGATTCGAACTGCCGATCTTCTGATCTGCAAGCCCTAGGCTCAGTAGTTTAACCCACAGCGCCACCCGCAAAACTTAGTGTACTTCACTGCAAATTGATTGATCTAGTGCAGGCATCCCCAAACTTTGGCCCTCCAGATGTTTTGGACTACAATTCCCATCTTCCCTGAACACTGGTCCTGTTAGCTAGGGATCATGGGAGTTGTAGGCCAAAACACCTGGAGGGCCACAGTTTGGGGATGCCTTATCTAGTATGTTGCAGCATGTAAATATCATCATCCTCATCATCGGGTGGATTCACCAGAGTGGCTGGGGAAACCCAGCCGGATGGGCAGGGTATCATCATCAACAACAACAACAACAACAACAGCAACAATGTAGCAGAAGATAGCTCCAGGGGCGCAATCTTCTAGCCCAAGCTTAGAGCATGTTTAAATGTCATTCATTTTCAACAGAGCAAGTTGTGGGACTGAAAAGTGCTTAAGTGTGACTGGATGATGTCCCAGCTGTCTAATTTAGAATTTGAATTGTTCATAAATAGCTCCAGAGTGGCATGGCAAATGCAGCAGGTAGAGCGGGGTTTTTTTTGGTATTGTATTGTCTGTCTGAATTATAGCTATTATTAGGTTTGTGGGGACTCTTTTTTTTTCATCTTGGTTTTGTTCCTGGCTGTAGCCCAGCTTTTTCCTCTGTGAGAAAAGCCATTCTGCTGTCAGCTTACCTCACAGATCTAGTGAAGATGAAAAATCTGGAGGCTAAGCTTAAGCAGTGCTCACTTCTGGTTTGTTCATTATGTTGCCAGATTTGATCTGCACCCCCTGGTGCTTTTCTTCCAGAACTCTGTTTCATTGTAAGATTTTGTCAGAGAAAAGTTTTCTCTTTGGGGAAAGGAAAGAAGAGGGAGGGGGAGGGCCGTTCAGCTGAATGTGCTAATGCATGCCAGTAGAAAGCCATCCCTTCCAGGGGCAGAATGTTTTCTAGTTTATTTAATATAAATGCAGCCTTGAATTTCAACACTCCAACACGATCTGGAGCTTTGACAAATCTGCCTGTTTCCATTCCATGTTATTTTCACATATTATCATAATCTGCATTTTGTTTGCAGATTATAAAAAGCATGAAAAACTGCTTTTAAACTGGATGCACATACTTTCCCTATAATGCAGTTTCCCATGAAGCATGCTTCTTCTGTGCATTTTAAACACCAAAACTACACAGTAAATTTCAGAGAAGTATGTAATCCAATGGACAGTTGAGTTCCAATCCACATATAAGTCGGACTGGAAAATTTGGTACACTGTAAAATATGGAGTGAGTAAGATTCAAATAGATCTCCCTTAAATTAAATTGTAATTTGTTTGTGTCAATGCTTTTGTGTTAGGTGTTGAACTTTATGCTACAAAACAGCTTGAGAAATCAAGGAAGCCCCGAAGAAATTGCAGCAGAGCTTTCCCTTCAACCCCCCCCCCCACCCTCCGCGCACACAAATACTCTTGAGTGCTCTATAGCAAAGGTTACGCTTAGCTGCTCAGTTGTCCCTTCTGAATTGCCAGCTTGTCGAGGGATCTTGGTTATGGGATTCCACTGCAATCTTTTTCAAAGCAGGCCTTGTTGCACTTTTTATAAGGAAAATGTTAGCTCCGTGACCTAGAAAATGGCAAAGGTTTGTAGCTGCCAAACATGTGCTTGCTGTTATATACTTTGTGCTTCATTCTCCCCAAGCTCCAGTTGATAAAGAAGACTTTTCCCCAGGCTAACTAAGCATTTTGTGTGTTGGGGGAGGGGTATTATGGTAATGCATTCAAATTTTGGAAGTGCTTTAAAAGCATTGATAGTTTGGCCATGGTGATGCATGCTCAAGTGACCTCCTAGTTGGGTTATTGTAATGCATTATATGTGGGGCTGCCCTTGAAGACAGCCTGGGATCTCCAGCTAATCTAGGCTATGGATGTTAGAATTTGACCTGGTTCATATGAGTTTGCTTACATTACACAAGAACTGTGCTGGTCAGCTATTTGCTTCCTGGCCCAATTCAAGGTGCTTCTACTTGCCGTTAAAGCCTTAAATGACTTGAACGTGAAAAACCTAAAAGCATACCTCTTCCCAAAGCAGTGTGCCTGTGTCTTGAGATGTTCTGCTGAAGCTGTTCTCCAAATGTCTTCTTTATCAGAAGCATGCTGTGTGAACAACAAAGGAAATAACCTTTTCGGTGGTGGTGTCCTGGTGCGTACATGATCCTTTTTTGGGCTCCATATTAAGACATTTTATACTCTGTGATGCCTTAGTAGACTGCATGTTTTAATTCAGGTATGGGGAACTTGAGCCTGCTGGCGGGCCAAATCCTTACCTTACCCACTGCAGGCCGAGTTTGACAGGGTGGTGGGACTGGCTACCTGTCAATTGTAGTGTCATGTGACCCGTTCCCCTTTTCTCATGCAGTTTGATTTCAAAGACGGAGCACTTTGCAAGCCTCCGCTTATTAGCTGTGCATGCAAACCCCACTTTTGGTACAAGCTATGTCTTTACCTGTCCCTCACCTGAGCACATGAGGTGCAGGGCAGGTGGGCATAGTTCGGCTGAAATGGCCTCACCAGCTAAATGGGGGAGCTGGGTGGACTAATTTGACCTGCGGGTCAGAGGTGTTTTCCACAACTGTTTTAGCTGTTGCCTCATGTCAGTGCTAATACTCATATAATTGTTTTATTGTGTAATCTGGTCTTCTGTGTTGTTCTCACTGTGGGACGTGGGTGGCGCTGTGGTCTAAACCACTAGCCTCTTGGGCTTGCCATTCGTAAGGTCAGCAGTTCGAATCCACACAACGGGGTGAGTTCCCGTTGCTCTGTCCCAGCCTCCGCCAACCTAGCAGTTTGAAAACATACCACTGCAAGTAGATAAATAGATACCACTGCGGCGGGAAGGTAAACAGCATTTCCATGCGCTCTGGCATTTGTCATGGTCCTCCGTGCGCAAGTAGAAGTTTAGTCATGCTGGCCACATGACCCGGAAAGCTGTCTGTGGACAAACGCTGTGTCTGTAGACAAATGTCGGCTCTCTCGGCCTGAAAAGCAAGATGAGGGCCGCACCCCATACTCACCTTTGATTGGACTTAACCATCCAGGGGTCCTTTACCTTTTACCTGCACTGTGGGAATATTAGATGAAGGGTGGTGTAATCCTGTTTAAAATAATATAAAGAAATAATTGAATGGAGGGCTGGTGATGGTTGCTTTTCAGAATACTGTATACATTTGTGTGCCCATGTGCTTTGTGCATGTTAGGTACATGTTTGTACCTTTTTTACCTTTATGTGTTAGGAAATCAAAGAATAACCACAGATAAATGGAGAGACTGAGGAGTGCAAATACCGGTAATACATCGCCTGTTGCATTTTCACTGGAATAATTTACAGGAATAAGGTGTGTTGAAATAGGAAGGCTTCTAAGCATTTTAAAGTGTCATTTTGTTAGATAAGTGAAGACATTTCAGGTAGCATGAAATAAGGCATGCCATTTACGTCTTCATACTCCTGAAATTCTGATAGAGGGGAAACAAAATATTGCAGATAGCTACCCTTTAACCAGTGTTAATGTGCACAGTATGCTAAGGGAAGTTGTGAAAAATTGAAATTATGTTATCTTAGAGGCTTACGATTCTACATTAGATTAGCAAACTGGGAATGGAGGTGAAGCTGTGAAGCATCTACCGTAGGAGAAGACCTTTACAGCCTCCGAACTGTGCTTAAACTGAGCTGCTCTGGCCCCCTGGAGTGCAGAAAATTGTAGGATGTATTTTGAGAATAAACTAAAGTTTGTTGTGAGCAGCAGTTCACTAACTTGCTAACTGAACAAAACTGATGTATATTGCATTGCACAGAATCAAGTAATGTAACAAAGGTATGAGCACTCCTTTTACAACCAGAGGTTTTTTTAAAATGACTGATTCCTTCTAGGATGTGAATTCCTTTTTCTTCTTCTTTTTAAGTTCATCCCTTTTGCTGCTACAACTTCAGTTTAGTATTAGATTGGCGATAAGAACTAGTGTCACAGTCAGCTCTACACACATCATGCTAAGCCAAACCATGACTTATCAGGCCTGCATGGTGTGTGGACTCTCAGAGAGAAGCTCACACCCACTTTGCTCCTCTGCTGTTCTTTCAATCAGCGCAGCAGCTGAGCTAAAACACACTATACATTGGAAGCACATTTCCCTTCCTAAAGAGTTATGGTCACTGCAAAATAAAAAAATTCCTTCAGTAGAACCTTAAAGACCAACTAAGTTTATATTTTGGTATGAGCTTTCGTGTTATTTATGGCTTGCTGGGAACCGTGGCTCTACAAGAGGCAAACCACAGTGCCCAGAATGCTTTGAGGGGAATAATAATAATAATAATAATAATAATAATAATAATAATAATAATAAATTTATTATTTATTCCCCAGCCACTCTGGGTGGCTTCCAACAGAAAAATAAAACAATCGATTAAACATTAAAAGCCTCCCTAAACAGGGCTGCCTTCAGATGTCTCCTAAAAATCTGGTAGCTGTTTTTCTCTTTGACATATGATGGGAGGGCGTTCCACAGGGCGGGTGCCACTACCGAGAAGGCCCTCTGCCTGGTTCCCTGCAACTTGGCTTCTCGCAACGAGGGAACCACCAGAAGGCCCTCGGTACTGGACCTCAATGTCCGAGCAGAACGATGGGGGTGGAGACGCTCCTTCAGGTATACTGGACCAAGGTATAGCTGCCAAGTCTCCCGTATTCCCCAGGAAACCCCCATTTTTCCAGCTGTCCCCAGCCGAAAAAACGGATTTTTTTGTTTTCCCCCGGTTTATTCTGGCGTGGCGGCCATTTTGGAACTGGGCGGAGCATGCTCAGAAGCGACTTTTGATGCTGCTTTGCCCAGTTCCAAAATGGTTGCAGCGCGACTTCTGGTGCGGCGGCCATTTTGGAACAGGGCAGAGCAGCATCAAAAGTCGCTTCTGAGCATGCTCCGCCCAGTTCCAAGATGGCGGCAGCGCTACTTCCGGTCTGCTACTTCTGGTCCAGTCCCTTATTTCTCAGGCAGGTATGGACCAAGGCCATTTAGTGTTTTGAATGTGCTTTTACGGTATAGTGTGTATGCAGCCTCACTGTGTCGTCTGAGCCTGGGGTTGTGGTTTAGCTCTCTCCTCCTGAGTCACAATTTGTAGCCAAGAAACTGTTTTCCATTGCATATTACCTGCAGCTCTCTTTTAAAACAGAATGCTAAGTAAAAATGAGCAGTCATCCAATGTTTGTGTGGTTTTAGGATGCAGACATGTTGGGACATAGGAAGTTGAGTATATTAAATTAAGCTACATACAGTGCTTTCTTGGGAAACCCACCTTGGATATAGATAAGCCTCTCTCAAAAGGAATCATTTGAAGAATTGCCCCTTTGTAATAAGTTGCTTGAAGGCAAGAGAATTAATGTAATAGTTCAGGAAGTGAAGGGTTAGCAGTGGCATCCTGTGTCATTGTGATCGCTTGCTGTGGGTGGAATATGCTATCTTCCAGCTTCATTATTTTTTTTTAATGAAACAATGCTGTCTACCCTATGAAACCTGTTGAAAGAGTTATAAAAACAACTCACAGTTGAAAGAGTGCACTCAACTCAAGGACCATACCATGTTAACATAAAGCAGAGCAGATTGAAGCCACCTTCAGGTGAGATAAAGCAGGATTGAATGGAAAGAACAGTGTACTGTGATTTGTATTATTGAGTTCTCTATTCAGTAAAGGGGTGTTCTTAGCAGGTTGTACATATGGATCACTTTTGCTGTACAAAGCCGGGCGTAGAAAGATGAAATCAGTGTCTTGTGGCTAGAGTGTTTGACTAGGACCCGAGGGACCAGGATTCAAATCCCCTCTCAGCCATGAAACTTTGTTGAGACGTGGAACTCACTATTTCTCAGCATTATTGTGAAGGTAAAGCATAAGGTTGTAGGAAAAACCATATATGTCGCATAGAAGCAGAACTGTCAGATTCCTTCCTAGAGAAGATTATCGGTAAGGACTTGTGACAAAGTCCCCCATGATATTATTGTGGAGAAGCTGGTATTCTAGGCTGCATCAACAGAAGTATAGTATCCCTATCAAGGGAAGTAATAGTCATATTCTGCCTTGGTCAGACAGCACCTGGAGTACTGTGGGCAGTTCTGGGTACCACAATTGAAGAAGCTGGAACGTGTACAGAGGAGGGCAGCCAAGATGATAAAGAAACCAAGTGTTATGAGGAATGGTTGAGGGAGTTAGGTATGTTTTGCCTGGAAAAGAGGAGACTGAGAGGAGATATGGTAGCCATCCTGTTTTCTCCTGCTCCTGAGAGTAGTGCCTGAGCCAATGGCTGATGACACCAAAGTCTGATCCCCGTATCGGACAGCTGCTTATTCCTGCCTTGCAGCGGGGTGGTACTAGATGATCCTCGGGATCCCTTCCAACTTTACAATGTTTGATTCTAAGTTACAAGAGGGGAAATTCCAACTAAATATCCGGAAGAACTTTCTGATGGTAAGAGCTGTTAGATAATGGAACAGACTCCCTTAGAGGGTGGTGTACTCTCCACCTTTGAAGGTTTTAAGCAGAGTTTGGATAGCCATCTATCATGGATGCTTTTGTTGAGATTCCTGCATTGCAGGGGGTTGGACTAGATGACCCTCGTGGTCCCTTCCATCTCTACAGTTATATGATTCTATGTCACTTGGAGCTCTTTAGGGGAAAGGTGGGATATAATTATAAATAAAATATAGTGTATATATGTGGCCACTTATTGGGTGTTAATTTACCCCAAGGATGGGGAACCTGTCCTCCAGATGTTGATGGACTACAACTCCCATCATTCCTGGCGGTAAACCATGCTGACTGGAGCTGATGAGAGTCCAGCAATATAGATATATAGATGAGAAGATGCATCTGGGTCAGATGTGTGATAAAATACACTTATATAGGGTATACAGATATAAGTGTATTTTATCACACATCTGTCCCAGATGCATTGTAGGAGGTACAGTTCTCTCATTACACCCAAGCATCCAGCTTGCAAAGGGCTATATGCACCCTTGCATCACATTATGATATGGTTGTTTATAATCGCCAATGGTTGCAAGGAGAGAGCTTCTTCAGAACAAAATAACGAAAACCCTCTTCAGTCTTGACCTTTCTCGGGCAGAAGGAGCATAGTAAACTCCCATCTCACAAGTTCAAATTTCAAAGGTCGACAAAAGTTCAGGGCGCTGTTTTGCCACACAGTTCTGTATGGTTATTGGAAAATAACAAGAAATAGTAGAAACAACAGGGGAAACGGCCATTTAATCACCGATGCTTAGTCTTTGTAATATATGGTTTTCCTCTAGGAGGCATCTATTGTTTCCTAAATGGCTCCGGTGGGTCCACCTCAGCAACTTTGCTTGATGCTGTGTTGCATGTACTAATTCATCTTCCTTTCCGTGCGCTTTCCACAGTGCTTTTTGTACAGTAGTTCCCTTCAGCATATAACACATGGATGTGTGTGTTTGGGTGTTGTTGTTTTTAAGCTTGTTTATTATTGCCCTTAATTTGACCTGGTCCTGGCTTTTATGGCAAATGAGTTTCTTCATAATATCTCACCCCACCCCATCTCTTGCGATTCTCATGGGTGACATCTAAGCTAGAAGAGCCCGAGGCGGGGTGGTAAATACCTGTTTTCTGAAGAGGCAGCAGAAAATATTGCCCATATATATTGTATAGCATCCAATTATCCTGCTCCTCTTGGATCCCTTATTGAAAGTTCTCCGCTGCTCAGTTAAAGGGGTGGTGGGGATCCTCTAACCCAGAAGTCTAATTAGATCTGCCAGACCTTGGAGATTGTCCTCCCCAGCCAATTTGGGGAAATCATGCCCACCTTTCCCACACCTGACATAATCAAGTTGCAGGTAAAATAAAGAAGAAGAAAAGGTATATGCTTTGAAATTTTCTGTACTCTTTAGTGTCGCCTTGCATGGCAACACAAAAGGCCAAGGAATTTTTAATAGTGCAGGATCTTGCTCTGCAGGAATTGCTTTAAGTTTCAGTTACCAGTAGCTTATTGTTGCTTACAGCAAGAGCTCCTCTGCATCTTTTAAGCCTCTCCTCGCTTCCAGGGGGGAGGGGTTGCGCGCAGGGCCCACCTCCCGCGTCTGCAGGGGTGTGTGGTCAGCCTCCTGCACCAGCCCCTCTCCGCCACCGCATCATACCCCTCAGCCAGCCAATAGGGCTCACTGGGGGGCGGAGTCCAGCTCCGTTTAAACGGCTGCTGCGGCGGGGGATCTTTCTCTTTACTTCCTGCCTACATCGGATCACCCGCCCTCCCTCCCTTTAGGTGTGCTTTGCTTTGACCTTGCTGTGGACTTCGGTTGGTCGCCTTGGCCTGGTAGGAGTTTTTTTATCCATTTGGCAAATTGGCACCGGCCTCTTGGTCTTTTCGCCTACCTCAGAGCAATTCGTCACAACTTTTGGTATTGGTGGTTAGGCATTGGATTTTTCAATATGTGACGTATCTGTGTTGTGTGTCGGAGGTCAGGTTAAGGCCATCACCTACCTCCTAGGGGTATCCTGTTAAGGGGATCCGGCGGTCGTGGATCCCGTCCGATGCCCTACTGAGGTTAGGTCCATGGCATGACCCCCGGTGACGTCAGGGGAAGCTTCCAGTTGTATTTGCATCAACAAGCTCCTCCCACTGTTCGTTAACCTTTAAGTGTCTCCACACCAGTAGGGTGGAGTCACATGTTGCATTCCCGTCCAATGCTTAAGCCAATACCACTCACATGCTATAACCAATAAAGTTGTGGCCTTTATTTACCCATTAACCGAAAATCACGTGTCCTTGTGTCTTATTTACTCCATGCGGGTGACGGGCCATTGACGCGCAACTGTTCTAGGGTGCATCTCATTACACACAAAAAGCAGCAACATTAATTTGTGTTTTCCCCGTCTCCCATCAGCTGCCAAAGGCTGATCAGGAGCGCATCTAAAATTGCACACACCTCATATTAGTTCTGATTAATAAAGAGATCAAGAAAACCATTTTTCCAAGAAAACCATTTATATTTTCTGCGTGAAGGTAGCAGTTATTTCTTTGTTACCATCAAAGGCTATGTGGATGTGGCTGCCTTGTCACAAGGCTGGAGATTCTTTTACTTTGCTTTATTTGAAACATTTATTCACCTTTTGAGTGCAACAGAATTTCAAGGCGGCTTAAAAACTTACTTTTAAAACATATGAAAAGCTCATCGAACAATAAATTAAAATAGAACAAATTGGTAGCAGCGTAAAACAGCAGTTGCTGAATTGCCTGGGCAAGCTACACACTATTTGTTTGCTGCCTAAACACCAGAAGGGAGTGTGCTTAATATATATATAGAAGATTTGTGGAAAGGGCATTTAATCTCACTGCCACCACAGGTAAGATTCCTGTCCCAAATTATCACCCACCTAACCTGCATAGTTCGTGTATTTAGAGCCTGAAAAGATGGTGTAATGAAAGGGAAGCTCATATGGGCAGAATTTTAGAGAGATACTGATTTTTCTTCTAGTGACACTGAAATGTACCTTTCATCCCCTCTCCCTGTGTGTATTAGGGGAAAATGCAGTATCTATACATTATAATCTTCCTTTCTTTTCTGAACGGGTTCTGATGCTGAAGCTGTCTACTGATTGATTTAAAGCAAGGCGTTTAAAATTAATGGGTCTGCTCTTGAGAAGTCCCAAGGTCAAATACAGACTTCATCTCCAGTTTGCTTTAATCTCTTCATTCTGCAAATGTCCACTCTCCCTGTGTATGTTTGCTGTTTAGCATAATGGGGTTGAAGCCCTGCTATAGGTGTAAATCCCTCGCTCTTATTGCTGCTTTTAAAGAGAATCTTAACCTTTTCTTGCCTTTGTCCTCTCTTTTGACTCTTCTTTTATGGAAGATGATTGCAAGTCAGGTCACACAGCCCTTTCTTTCATTTTGTGCTGCTGCCCCTGAATAAATCTCTTCCACTTCAAGAGGTTTAATGGTTATGTGCAACTTGCATATCACTGCTGCTCGCCTAACCCTGTAATCATGTGGGACGATAGTTCTCTGAACAAATATCGGGTGGTATTTGCCTATGATGATCCCTCTGCATATGCAGAGAGAGTAATTGCTTAACATTTCACATGACTTAATTCATATCTCATTTAGTCCCACAGCATTCTCCTAAATAGAATATTTGTTGTTTGCTTTCTTTTCAGTTAGACGTATTTTAGGCTCATTCCATTTTGGTGTTTCTTGCGATTTTTTAGCACACATTGTATACAAAGCTCTGAGCCATCAGCTACTCCTTCCTCAACACATGCAGAGCTACCTCTATGAAGCCAAGGAATCCTGCACCTTCATATTTTCAAATATACATCCGAAAAATCATTCAAGTCCCCACCCCCACCCCAATTTATCTTAGAATCATGGAATTGTAGAGTTGGAAAGGGACCACAGGGGTCATCTATTCCAACCCCCTGCAATGCAGGGATCTTTTGCCCAATGTGGGTCTTGAACCCACAACCCTCAGATTAAGAGTCTCATGCTCTACTGACTGAGCTATGCCAGCTTTCCTGTTGTTAACACCTGCAATTCTTCCCCTGCTCTCTGTCTCTCCTCCCCCAACAACCCAGGACAGTTTTAATATCCTGAATTCTACCTAGCTGTGTTTTTATTTAAACTTGATTCCTCAGCACAACCGTTGACTCCGGAGTGAATGCAAGTAGCCATTTTACTCTGAGGTAACGTGTGGCTGCTGCGCAGTATTGAAGGTCTAAGACCCACCTCCCTATGTTGGTGTTTGCAGAGTTGCCTGGTTCCAGAAGGGGTGCAATGGGAGGGAGGTGTTTTCATGCATGCTCACAAGCTTATTAACCTTGCTCCTCCCATTTAGTGCCTGTATGCAAGGTGGGACTGAGCAGTGAAAAGAGGAGTTATTGCTTTTTAAAAAAAACCCACATTAAAATGATTAAATTTTGAGCCCTGTGTTTGCTTAGTAACTAAAACATGGGCTGAGAATATGAGGGATATTTTATACGGTCCTCAACGAAAATCAAAATCTTGAGGCAATGTTAAAAATATAGTATGTTAGCCAAATTTGCCTCAGGTTATTACTGGCAAAAATCTGTTAATGCTGCTGCCTAATTTTGGGCTTGGAGTACTGTTTTCAAAATTGTTTTTTATCCAGACAGTTGTCTGCATTGCACAAACTCCCAACTGTTCTTGTTATTTGAGGCTCATGAGTGCAAAATAATTGGCAGATGGAAATGGCCTCCTTCATGATTGACACGTTCTGGATATTGGACATAATTTGCTTCCATATCTACGAAATGTGGCTCCATCTGACATTTAGGGAGGGTGGAAAAAAGGAAGGGAAAAAAAAACAATAGGTAGCATTTCAGGTCTCACATTTTTCCTTTTCTAGTATTCATCTTCAGAAAACTGAGATTTTTGACATCTTTTCCAATAATACAATTGAAGGTGTCCCCACCCCCACCCCACCCCTCTGTGGATTCTTCTTGCCAAAGGAGAGCCTTTTATTAAATTCCCCCCTTTGTTCTGGCATTAACTGGCTCTGCAATGGCATTGTGAATGTGCAAAGAAATGACTGGAGCTAGACTTACTTTATTAGTCTCTCAATGGGAGAGAATTCAACAGTCAAATAGGTTTGGTGCTGAATCTCTCATTGAAAAGCTTTTAGGTTTCCTAGACAGATTGTTTTTCCCCCTCCATACAACAGGCCACTGCCCTTCTGCTAAAAACAGGTATATCTGAAATCTGAACAGCTTTGTCTGTTCCCTTCCCTAGAGAGAACATTTTCTCTTTCTTTCTTTCTTTCTTTCTTTCTTTCTTTCTTTCTTTCTTTCTTTCTTTCTTTCTCTTTCTTTCTTTCTTTCTTTCTTTCTCTTTCTTTCTTTCTTTCTCAATTCATTGGGAAGCCTATTGAGTGCATTCAGGATCCATTCCCAAGTTGTCAATGAGTCTTTCTCTGTCTGCTTTGGAACACACAAATGACCTTTGAAAAGCAGCCCCGGGGTTATGAAGGACATTGCAGTGTGTTCCTTAAAGTTTCGACCCAAAGCTTCTCAGCCCAAAAGTTGGGTGCAAAAGGAGGAGACAGATGCAAAGTATCACTACTTTCTCCACTTCATCCCTAATACAGATCCTGAATGGGATCCCTTTCTTCAGAGACTTGAGGCTGTGGACAGTTCAGGTGGGCTAGCAATGGAAGGGCAGACTCTCCTTGCTCTGCTTTCCAGAAGCCGCTGCTGGAGATGTGTGTTAGGGGAGAAAGAGCTGATGATGCAGGATGGAGGCATCTGGTGCTGTGGTGAACATGGCTCCTAAATTATAGGTGGCCATGTGTGCTACTTTACAGTGGACAATCCCCTGTCCAATTTGGACTGTCTGGTCTGGTCCAAATACAACTGATGCTTTAAGAAAGGATAGCAGGGACCTTGAAGTTGCCCATCAGCAGTTAACACCTGGTCAGCACTATGGGGAAATGTAAAAGGGGGTGGGCTGTGTCCTTGTCAGGGCTTCTTCCTTGATGCCCCTCTTGGTCCCTGACAATGACCAAGGTCCCTGACAGTGATATGGCGAGAGGGCCATGCTGCAGCCACCCACCTCTTCTCATAAGCAGAACTTGGCTAGAACATACGGAGTCATCAAGCATGTGTTGTGGCCATGCCACACCTGTTTCTTCTCTCTTTTGCACCACATTGTCCTTGGGACAGGATGTTGTTTGGCCACCCCTCTAACCTGCTGCCTGGGGTACATGCCTCCACTTACCCCCCCCCCCTCGGTCCGGGTCTGCAGTCAGGTGGCTGATGTAATAGAGAGCATTTTCTAAGGGCTTCAGCCTCAAACACTCTCCGTCTTGGAGGGTCCCAAAAGTCCTTGGCTGAAAGGAACGAGGGTTGAACTTGGGAGGACCCAGCTCTCTTTTGCTTCACAAGGGTTGGTAGTAAACAGAGTGTTGCTAGAGCTGTCATGGGTGGTGGTGTGCCATTATAAGGATAATGAATTTTGAGCTGTGGTTTTGCAAAGTCAGGTGGCATAACTCTGACCCCCCCCAATGGCACACTTGGGGCAAATTAATTACTTCTGTGGGAAACCTCAGGGGTCGGTGGGTGTGATGGGGAGCTCATATTCAACTCTGATTTTGAACTGAATTATTTGGAAGGAGGGCAGAGGGCAGAACGAAGAATGCAAAGGGCTGTCTTGAAGCCATTATTAGGTAAAACAAAACACTCCCAATTTTAGATCACTTTGAGAAGAAGATACATTGGGGTAGAGAGGAATACAGCAGAGCTATGTCTTGTGTTGGGGTGTGAATGTTTGAATGCAGAGGTTGGCTATGCCTACGCTGACCTTTTAACACATGTTACTAATCTAAAACTCTGGCAATGAGTCACAGAGTGCTTATCGCATATGCTTTATCTTAGGAATGAGATACAGCTGATCTGCAATGCTAACATGCCTGTGGCTATTATGTATGCAGAGAGCAAGATGTGGTTCTCCCTCCTATAGGCTGCCTTGAATGCTCCAATGTGTGTTCAGTGGTGTGAAGTTGTGTTGGCAGCCTTGCAGTGTTTTTCTTTGGCTTCTCACAAAACAAATTGTGGGGGGTGGGGGGAGAGGGAAAGCCTTGCCAAAAAAAAGAGCATTGCTGACTTTTAATTTTGTCTTCGCTTGCAAGGCTTAATGGCTGAGCTTTTTCAGATGGGTATGTGTAGATTTGTAGATGAGAGACAAGAGAGAGATGCAAGCTTTGAACCAACCAAACTCTTAATCACGAATTTGAATTTGCCCACTGATCAATGGGCGAGGCTGTGGAAGAGCACACCACTGCACACAGACACACTGACTCCCTCTTCCTTCTGCCAGATTTGATGAAAAATAATCTTTTTCAGCTTGTAACCAAAAGCTAAAAAAAGACATTTCACATTTCAGGGCGAAACCACATGGATTTCCTTCTCCAGCGGTAAGAACCCACAGGCATTTTAGTTTGACAGCGCTCAGTTGAAATTGGTGGCCCTGGTCCAGAGAGATGCATTTAGTGCTGTGGACTGGCTGTGAGGGCTCAGCTTTTCAACAGGTAGCGCCGTGGGCTTTGCCAATACAGACTCCCCTTTCTCTCCCAACAGAAAGTGACAAGTGGGGACCTGCAACAAAAGGTTGCTGTGTGGAGTGCCAGCCAGCCAGCCAACCAACCAACCAACCAACCAGGATACTTCATTCCATACACAGGCACACATAGGTCTACAGTGTTCAGCCTCATTGGTCTGTTTTGGAGGGCTCCCTTCCTCTCTTAGGATGTTTTTTTAAAGTACATTTGTAAACCCTGAGGCTTCCCCAAGCCTGCTGCTGTCTTGCTATTGTGCGTGGATGGCACCATTTTGGCTACAAAAGGACTGTAACTGATTGAGTTCACTATTACTATATAGGATGGGGGTTGTGAGCCTATATTGACTTCCCCATGTCCCTTGCATACAAGCGTTGGATGCTGTCAATGACAGTGTTGTGTGTTGCCTATATTGGGAATCACACAAAACCCCTGCGTGCTGGATTGAAAAGTCCCCATCCCTGGAAATTTCATGTACAATGCCTATCTGCAGTTCCTGGTCCAATGTGGGTGCATGTAGGGCAATAGTTGTGGGATTGGATTGATGAACGATACAGCCCTTAAATGTGGGTTTCCAGCAGAACAAAGTGGGATTTGAACTTTTGGCTCTGGTTTCTTGTTATGTATAGAATAGTTGGTATTTCCCAAATGGATGACACAGAACTTATAAAATGTGGCCTTTGTGACTTAACAGTGAGTGGTTGCTTTTGTGCCACAAGCAATGAACTCTTGCTCAAGAAGAACTGTACTGTTCAATAACTTCAAGAGGCACCCATGTTGAGGTTTTGATGCTGTGTATGTTTATTTCAGCTTAATCAATTAACCGTCAGCTAAAATATTTTGTTGATAAATAAGAGATCGTTTGTGGAAGTAGTTTACCTGGGAGCAAACTTTATTGCACATAGTAAGACTTAATTTTGAGTAAACCTATATAGGACCATGTTTCTTGGTGCTTCAGAAGAACTGTTGTAGCCTGGAGAATTCTGTGTAACTCAGAATGTTGCCTCCAATATTTTAAAGTCTAATTTATCCAATAAAAGACATTGTCTTGCTTGCAGTTGATTTGCTGTTTTGTCAGATGTCGTTATTTACCTTTCCTTTCATGTCATGAAACAAAATCTATATGTTTAGTGGTAAAGGTCATATCTTTCAATTAGTGGAGATCCAGATATTCATTTATTAAGAAAATTGTGCAACTAATCTAGTTCTTCCCCCTTTATAGATCAGCTGACAGGACCAAGATGGTGAGGAAAGAGACAGGTAGTCCTTTGCGATTTAGCTCTGAGAGGGCTACTATTCTTGTATGAAATTTTAGAAACATTTCCCACAAACAGGTTATGATTTTGTATTTTCAGAAAAGTCATTTTAAACTGTCCTCATTGGTGTGATTAGGTTACATTTTCCACAGGAATGCCTAGATAGAGTAACCATAAGTGTGCACACTAGATTCTGCTGTTTTATACCATCCTGTCTGGAAAGAAGCAATTGTACTGTAATGCAGTTTGTTGATTAGTCTGAAAGACACCAAAGAGAGTGAAGGAGTAAGGTAAAGGTAAAGAGACCCCTGACCATTAGGTCCAGTCACAGACGACTCTGGGGTTGTGGCGCTCATCTCGCATTATTGGCCGAGGGAGCCGGCGTACAGCTTCCAGGTCATGTGGCCAGCATGACAAAGCCGCTTCTGGCGAACCAGAGCAGCACACGGAAATGCCGTTTACCTTCCCGCTGTAGCGGTACCTATTTATCCACTTGCACTTTGACGTGCTTTCGAACAGCTAGGTTGGCAGGAGCAGGGACCGAGCAACAGGAGCTCACCCCGTCGGGGGGGATTCGAACCGCCGACCTTCTGATCAGCAAGCCCTAGGCTCTGTGGTTTAACCCACAGCACCAGTCTTCCTTAATTGACCTGTTTCACACATAATGCTAAGCCATGGGTTGTTTAGTCTAAATGTTGCTCATTTGAACATGTGACCTCATCCCAGAACACTTAGCTGTAGTTTGTTTTCTGCCATCAAATCAGAGCATGAAGCCATGGTTTGTTCTTGGCTTACAAACCATGGTTTGTTTTAGGTATGGTTTAACATTTTGGGCCCGATTCAATCAAAAAGTCCCTGCACAAGGACTTCCTCTAGCACAGCAGGGCTCCCCACCCCACCCCAAATTTGCCTGGGGGCTAGGAGAGCCCCCAGAGCAGAGGGGCGGGGTGGAAAGGGAGGATCGTTCTGTTTGGCAAGCTGAAATGCTTGCATTGATGGAATGATTTCCATAGCACTATAGTGAATTCTTTGATATGTCGAAACCCAACAGCTTTGTTAAACGGTGGTTTCTTTGGTCACCCTATTCTAAGTTTTGAACAGGGGAAACTTAAGTTATCTTGCTTCACTGTATTTGGGGTTGCCCTGAAGCACATTTCTTATGGCTAAAGCATCTGTGGATTCAAGCCTGCTTGTCAGATGCATGAAGTAAAATGTTTGCTGGCAAGAATAAAAAGCAGAAAATTGTAAGGTGGACATTAATGGCAATGAGATGCAAAATTCAGTAATAATTAGAGCTTAAATATATGTGAAATGTGGAAAAATATTTGAAAAATATGTAAAAGTCATACCTTTTACGGTAGCATATTGGTGAAATGATTGTTGATAGCACAAATATCCTGGTATTGGTAAGCTGGTTAATGTGTGTAGTGTGATTAAAAACCATTTGTTTTTATTTAACCCAGCAGCAATGCTCAGTGCCAAATTTCACTTCCTGCATCTGACAAATTGGGCTTATGCAAAATTCATTAGCCTTTAAGGTGCCACAAGACTATTATTTCCTATGTCCCTTTAAATGTTCTCTTTGGGCATTTGCTTAAATTCATATGATCCAGCCAGTCAGCATCTCGCTGTTGGCTTCAGTAGGGGAATAAGAATCTACTTTATTCAAAATAGTTAACAAAGAGCTTGGCAACAAGGAATACAGTAGGGCTTTGTAATATGAGAGAACGTAACACAGAAGGTTGGAGGGCAATTCCTCTTACTTCCCACAGATATGAATACTGACTTCAAATCTGCAAGCAAAGGCTCCAGAAATAACACTTTAAATAAAGAATTTGGTTGTGAGCCAGGAAAAGGCACTTGTGTTCTGGCACTGGTGCTTCATATTAAACAGTGACAGGCAACATATTGTACTGCAGTTGTTAGAACAGCAGTAGGAAGCTAATCAATGTTACTTCCCACAGATATGAATACTGACTTCAAATCTGCAAGCAAAGGCTCCAGAAATAACACTTTAAATAAAGAATTTGGTTGTGAGCCAGGAAAAGGCACTTGTGTTCTGGCACTGGTGCTTCATATTAAACAGTGACAGGCAACATATTGTACTGCAGTTGTTAGAACAGCAGTAGGAAGCTAATCAATGTGCTAGGTGGAGTGGTTTAAAAGGAGGATTAGCAGAGAGAATGTTTTCCTTGTAGCCTTCCATGGTGGAACATAAACATGGGCCTCTTAAAAATAATAATAATAATAATGCTATCTTGGGAGTTTTAATGTTCAGGACCTACAGAATGGATTTGCTCTGCTTGCTCATGCAGTTACTGGCAATTGTTTAATTCTACTCTCGAAAATTAGCTTTCCTTTTCTGTGCCACTTGCCTCAGCCTTGTTGGTCTTCTACAGTTGATCACACCAACTTCTTACTTCTCTTATCCCTGGCTTTGATTGAACATTTCACTTCTCCTTCTGACCACAAGGCCTTACTTTTAGATGCCTCCCCTCTCAGCCCCCAATGTTGTGTTCGCTCCACCCCTTGTGCAAGAGAAATCATTGTTTTAACTATCAAGAAGCTGCAAAGGTGTTCCAAGTTGACAGGTGCCAATAATATTAAAGGTGTATCTTCCTTTCTTTTGGGGATGTTTCATAAATGCAAGGTGAACGTGAGCGTTGTCAATAAATTTCAGTTTCTGCTTTGGATTTGCTTGCTGGAATTCTAACACAGCCAGTAATATTGCTTCAGCAAGTATTTGATTCCATTTTATTGACTAAGCAAAGTGAGATCTTTGGTATAACTCAGCCATTCTGCATTCCGTCTGTCAGTTTTGTTGTAATGCTACAGCTGCATTGAGCGTCGAGTTATTGAAATGACACAATCCAGGACACCGCTCTGAGCCTGAAGTTAAAATACCAGCTCAGGGCCTGCACCTATTTTCAAAAGGAGACGTCTGTATGCAAAGTACGATACGATATAATATCTCAAAGTTCCAGAAATTGGAACAAAAGGTGCCATGCGCATTCAGGGCAACGGAACATGCAAACCAACGGCATCTTGACTCCCGCGCTCATTTTTACGGGGGCTGTGAAAGATGTACAAAATAATGAGATAACTGCCTTGAAGACATATTAATTTCTGAATTAGAGATTAATTTTTACCTTTGAAGATTTATTACAGGGAATAAAACTGGCTACTGTAAAGCAACTTGAGTCACGTTTTCTCTTTCCCAAGGGACTGGGATCCTGAACCATCCCATACTTTGCCTATGAGATACATGTGTAGATATGGATGAACATTTTGCCACTTACTGTCACATACCTGTGCTGGAATGTGCAGTAAAAGCCTGCTTGCTCCTTGACAGGATTGTACAAGCAACCAAGCCACTGTGTCATTTGGAGTGAAAGGGCATATTGTTAAACGGTACGAGTTCAGATTCTGTTTTAAAACTCAATCTTACTCTGAAAGTGTAATGGAAAGAAAACCTTAGGAGAAATCGCTGGATTTGTAATTCTTACAAATGGTAAATGTGGTTTCTGGGCAGCTTGCAAGTGTGGGCCTCACTTGATTTAGCATACTGAGTAAAAGGCTAGGCCAGAAACGTCTTCCCGGGGAAGGTCAGAACTCTTTCCCCTGGCGTCTAGGTTTTTTTTACATTCGGCACTTTATTTTATTTTTGCAGAAAAGGAGCATTCTCTCATGTTAGCCCTCACTTGCAGGCCAAAACCAGTCTTATTGCCTGAACCATTGTCTGTGAGAACTTTGCCTCAGATCCACTTCAGTGGGCCATACTTGAGCATGTTGCATGGGCGACTTATTCCACTGAAAAGTTTAATGAATGCATGTGCACAAATCATTCCAAAAGCCACCCTGCAGATTAAAAATGTGGTGCTTTCACCCTTTAGATAATATGAGGGATTTGTGAAACGTCCTGCTATCAATACAGTTGAGTAAGCTGATCCAGTCTAAAGAGAGGTGCTGACCAGCTTCTCAGCAAGTACTGTTATGTTGGATGAGTGAGGAGAGTCTTCTTCAAAGCAAAGTGGCATTATGCTTTGTTGCCTCTTTACTCACACTGCAGTTTATCTGGCATATTCTGATTATTCCTCAAGATTCCTACGCAAGAATGGAAGGTTGCTGTGGTCATTCATTGCTTATTGCTTTTTCTCCCAGCCATAAAGCACAATAACCTCTTCATTGACCATGTGAGTTCAGCAGTCAGAATAATTTCAGAACCGTTGTTATTTCTTTGTCGAAGTAACCACCTTGGTTTCATCCTGGGAAGGTTCACTTCACAACCTGCCAGCATTTGCTTCCCCGCTGCATGCAAGCAGACATATTTCTTTCTTTGCTGCCTCCTCTGAAACACCCCTGCCCAGCAGCACTTTTGATTGATGTATCCTGACCAGTAGCTGTTGAACCATTGAACTTCTTGCTCCTGTTGCTGAAGTCACTGATTGATAGCCTTTTTTTCCTTCAGGGTTGCCAGCATCCTTGTGCATAAGAGGGTCAAGCTCTCGCTTGACACAGCCCTCTGCAGTTGGTGCTTCCTAACGAATGGAAAGAAGGCAGAGGAGATCCTTCGGCGGCCCTTGTTGTTGCCATCATCATCTCTGTTACTGCCTCGGCATCTCCTTGGCCGTTAACATCATTTTTACATATTCAACCTCAGTATGTGCGGCTGGGAGGGCACCTCAATGTTTGTGTCACAGTCCTGTATGCTAAGCGGGGCTAATTCATTTTGCACTTCACAGTCTTTTGCAAGCACCCATCTTTTGGAGGATGTGAAGGTTAAGCTGTATTACGAAGGACTGATTTCCACCACATGCACCCCCATATGTTTGCCTGAGAGGCATACTAATCTGTGCAGCCGAGTATAGTACTCTTCCAAACCTCACGGCTCCTTCCAGGCAAGCACACCTTCAAGTGGTCACTTGAATGCAAGGCGCGCCTGCTGATGGGAAGCTGGCCTTTCAGAGATGCCCTTTGTTTAATTCCAATTGTCTGCTTAATTAGACATCTGAGGGTCCAGTTAATTGATTGATGAACAATTAAAGAAGCTTCAGCTTCTCTCTGAATAAGATGCATTCAGCAGCTAAGCCCTGAAGTCGGCCCCTTGGGAAATTTCTTTGGCACTTAGTTATTACCTGGGTCTGTTTTGGTCTGTAGCCTTAGAAACATGCTACACAAACACATTAGTGGTGCCTCTGAATAAACCCAGCATAATGTGTAGGGCTTGTTTGAAGCTGTCAGGATTGGTTAAAAACAGCAGTAAGAAAACCGGAGTAGAAGGGAAAAGAGCCACTGTTCCGACTCTAGGACTTCCCAGCTTAGCTCACAAGCTAAGGAGGATGGAAGGAGTTGCCATGAGACAAGTTTCACCTGCCCCTAATTAATGTTCTCTTGTTTCTCAGTCTTAATTAATTTAACCTTGGCTAGAGCAGTTCATAGCAGTCAATTACCATCAGTGTAACAATTAGCTATGCAGATGAGTAGCAATAAAGGTGTTAAAATTAAAAGTTAGGTTGCCTAATAACTTAAACAACCCCCCCCAAAAAAAATTGTGGCTGCTGTAGCAAAAGAGATGGTACGTGGTAGGTGTGGGTCTCAGTCAGCCCTGCTGTCGTACGTTTTATGTGCAGCAGGGAATAGGAGGGAGCCTTGGACCCACCCCAAACTGCATTTTGTGTGTGTTGGCCACCATTGTGTGCTTTGGAACAGTCACCAGGTAGATGTGCTAAGAATAAAAATCCCATCTTCTTCCTGAAGGAGCCGGCAGCCCCGGCCCATTTTTTTCTGCAGCACACTGTGTTTTTGTGGTGGCCCTCTTTCTGAAATAGCACAGCGTGAACTTTCCTGTATGTACACAACAGAACCACATGGGAACCATAGCAATGCTTGGGGCACAGCATGCCCCTAGAGGTTCATTTCAGGAAAGGAGGGTAGCGTGAATGTAGGCCATTTTGTGCATTGGCACAGCGCCCGAAAGTCTGAGTAGCAATTTGTCCCTTTGACTGGCAGGCAGTGACACACACTGAGTTCGACGTGAGTTAGCAAATGTACAGCTTCATGCCAAAAATCTCTTTCCAGCATTCAGCTCTCGGGAATAAACATAAAGACCAGGCTTCCTTGCATGCAATTTTCCCCCAGCATCCATTAATAATAATTACGGGATGCTGATAGAACGGCCAAGGCAGAACTGACATTTGACATGGTTTTTTGTCCCTACTGGTCAAGGGCCCCTCCAATGGAGCTACAACTCAATTTGACCAAAGGATACGCTCAGCCCTGAAACCTCTCCTGGCTGTCAACCTGTAGTTCTAAAACATGAGAATGAATTGGAGTGCCCATGTGCAGCAGCCACACAGGAAGCTGCCTCATACTGAGTCAGGCCTTTATACAGAGGGAGATCAAGATTGTCTACCTTGATTGGCAGCGGATCTCCATAGTTTCATACAGAGAGCTGTCACAGCCCTGCCCAGGGAGATGCCAGTGATTGAATCTGGAACCTTTTGCGCGCAAAGCAGATGTTCTACCACAGAGCTGCACCCCATCAAGTGTTCCTCAGTAAGTGGATCACCACAGACACAACATCTGGAATTAGGGAAAAGGTGATTCCTAAGCAAGCTCAGGTCAAAGGGCATCTCTTTTTAAAACCTTGGCAACTATATATGTTTCCATCCCAGCTGCTTTCGGTCTCCTCCCTAACTCTTGTGGTGTGTGGTGTGATTCTTGAGACGAGAATCAACAGTTAGGGTTTTCTTTGCTAGAGTTTTCTGAATAAGAAAATAGATTTGCCAGGGAAATATGCTGAGAGGCATGCTAGGTACGTTTTATTCCACATCAATTTATTAACAGCCTGTGGTCAGAATACACAACGAGAACTGGCAACAGTCGGCAGGCTTTCCTAATGTGACTCTTTCTTTCTTTCCCAATTTACTTTATGTTTCTTTAACTGTAGGTGTTATTCACAGTAATGGAACTGTTTGCGGAACATTTCAGGGAGACTAATTTCTGCAGCTTTTTTTTGTTTCCTTTCCTTCAGCTTCCCATGGGTTTGTCTGGCTTTCATTGCTTGGTAGGCCTTCTGTCTCCCACAGCCACCCTAAGTGAACTCTTTGTTCTCTTTTGCCCAACGACAAAAAAGCCCCAGCCAACCAACGGCTTGTGCTTTGCAGTCTTTAGCCACAGATCTGGTCTAGCCTAATGTTCTGCGGCTATGGAGTGGAGCACTGGGCAGTTGTCAGGCCTAGATGACCATTCGCTAGATCAGTTTCAAAAAGTTACGTTGACATACGCAGCAGTTCTCCACGAAGCCTCTGAGTTCTGTGACACAATTTCCCCTCAAGTGCTGCGCAACTTGGAGTAGTTCCCTTCCCTGGACCAGCCGTCCAATTTGGTAGGTGAGGCAACCACTTTGAGTAACAATTGGCTGAAAGAGGAGGGTGCCTTGAACCCCCACATCTCACCTGAGATGTGGTGGGGATGCTGCCCCCCCCAACCAGGGTTGAAGTAAGATTCTACTGCTAGTCCAGTTCAGTATGTGAAGTGGGGAGAAGACATCTTGTCCTTCATCTGCCTAGTATATTAGTAGTAGTAGTAGTAGTATTTCTGATTTATGATGTGTGCATGATTTCTGTACTTTTATAACAGTGCCATGTGTCTTCCTGCGCCTCTTGTGTAATTCAGTTTGCAATAGGAAACATGGGGGGAAAACCAGCTGTGGCAGGAGAGATGTAAAACAGATACCATGTGATGACAGTGGAAAGGGTTGACTGCTCAGTAAGCTATGGGAAATACAGCCATAAACAGGCCACAAAAAAATACCGAACAAGCAAATCAAAAATACACGAGCATCTTATTCATTATAAACTTCTGCCTCCTTGAAAATGGATTTTTTTTTCAAGCCCCAAAAGTTAAAGCTGCATAAAAAAATGGCTGAACTCTACCAGGAATCCCTTTCTTGTAAGTAATGTTGTATGTCTGGGGGTTTGGACAAGAGAAGGTTAATGGGGCCAGAATTAGAAGAGCTGCTTAAGGATGGTCAGACATGCTGGCCACTCTCTTTAGAGCAGGGCTTATTTCATTTCACTTCAGAGTTTAGGCCTTTCCTTTTTTTTAAAGTAAGCTGATAGTGCCTTTAAGGAAGGGTACAAAAGCCCTTTTTGGAGGGAGGGTGGTGGAAGTTAAGAAGTCCTGTCCTCCCCACAACACTTGTAAGTGCCCTCCTCCTGAATGGTTTCAGGCTCTGCCCTGAAAAGATTTGCCTCCTCCACTTAATTACACTTGGGGGTTTTGTGAAAAACAGCTTCTTTATTCATTTATTTCCATTTATTTCCATTTCCCATAAAAATCTCAAAGTGACTACACAATAAAAGGACATACACAATTTCATATATAAAACCATTATAATAATCAAAACCAATTAAAAACTGGGATCAAGTTCTGGATTTAAAATGCTTGTTAAAGAAGCAAGGTTGGCCTCCAGTAGCCACCAAGAAGACAACAGAAAACACAACAGAATGGACCTCATGATATGATAGTATCTGCAGGAGGAACTCTGCTGCAGAGCACACTGATCAGTTGGGAGTATAAGACGTGAGATGATCTTTTAAGAGTGGGAAATCTCTGCCTCTTCCCTTGGGTCTTCTTTCTATGACCTCTGTTGAAACCCCGGGTTTCCTTTACTGTATTCAAAACTGTCCATAGCCTTCATTGCTAAAGAGAATAAAACTGAATTATGGTGGTAAAGATTTCCAATATGCTCCTCAATGCTGAGGACGCTTCTCCCCCCCCCCCACCCCCACAATCAATTGTTTTTAGAGAGCAGATGCTTATTCGCAGGGTTAAGTTTTTCAGCGGCCTCGTCTCTATTTCATGCACGTTGCACCCTTTCCCAAGCAATTGGTGTCTGGCTAACTGATTTAGATGGCTCTCTTCTCCTCCTTTCAGCTTTTAATTATAGTCTATGAGCACATACTAATAAAAACAGTTACAGAAGTCATTTCACTAATATAGGCCTGAGGCATCTTACTGTGAAAAATTAAGTCACACAGAGTTGCTCTTCCGATAGCCCCAGAGCTATCGGAACAGTACAGTAGTGCCTCGCAAGACAAAATTAATTCGTGCCGCGAGTCGCTTCGTCTTGCGAAGTGCGGGTTGCCGCGGCAAAAAACAACCCCAAACTGCTGATAAACTTCGCCTTGCGAAGCGCGGCCATTGAAAACTTCGTCTTGCGAGTCACCAAAAACATCGTAAGGCGCTTTCGTCTAGTGAGTTTTTCGTTGCGTGAGGCATTTGTCTTGCGAGGTACCACTGTAGTTGCCATCTGGAAACACTGTTCAACAGAGTTCAGAGTTGGACATCAAGACTGGACATTGCTGATTACAAAGCTTCACAGCTTGTTCTCTAACGGGTAAAGTCCGGCATCGCGATTCATTCAAGATTTTAGTTTGTTAATCTTCATGTTTTGCATTATTCCGTGAAGTTTTTCATATTGTAATTGTTTCTGGCCATTGTGTTGCTTTTGATATTGCTGCTACCTGGCAGCAAGACAGTACATCATGTCCAAAGTCCGGGGACAAATTCACGCAAGCAAAGGTCAGGAAACGCAGGTCAGGGTCAGTCCAAGTAAGCCAAGTCTGTTGTCTAGCAGTCAGGATTCAGTCCAGCTCCTGCTTAGTGTTATGCCTTGGGGGTCAATAATGTCTCGTCTTGCTACACCCCATATTGTTTTATTGCTTAATTAAACAATTTAATTAACCTATCCATTAGAAACAAATTTCACGGTTTATTCACAATGGCAAACAGTTCGTATATGGAGAAACTTTTTTTAAAAGGTTATTTAAAATAAGTACAGCTGAACAGTTCTCCTTGTGCAGTAAACAAAGGGCACAGAGTAAATGGCCAACATATTATTTTCCCTCAATTTATTAGAGCTGTCGAGTGATTATTGAGGGAGTATATATTTCTCCCCCTGCAGAATCTCAGCTCTGCAGTCGCAGGCCAAGAGCATCACCAGCAGCTTAATGCTTCTCATGAACCTTCTTAGTTTGGTTGAATGCAACATCCTGCCGTCTTGGTGTTATCAAGGTTTCAGAAAGCTTAAACAACTTTCAGATTCACATTTGACCCTTAATTTGCCTGCAGTATAGACAGTACATCTTAAATAGTTTTTTAAAGCTTCGAGACAGCTTCTGTCTGAGACCCCTGAGTCATTATCGTATTTTTTCTCTCTCTCTCTCGCACGCACACACACACACACACACACACACACACACACACAATACTAAGCTGGCTTATTTGCAGAGCAAATGTTAATGACATATATTCACTTCCCTGTAGTTTTTTCTGGCATGTGCTAGATCTGCTACCATGCTTCATAGCTCTACTTGCTGTGCATGCAAACTAGGATTTATGATGTAGTGTAACACTCTCCCCCCTCCAGAAGATTGTGGGGTCAGAGGACATTACTGTTTTATGGAATGGATAGCAGGCATATTGCACTTTTTTTTAGCACTTCTGGGAAATGTTAAAGTATTCGTTTTTCATTATAACATAATTTAATGATGAACTGTGCTCCTTAGTTCCTTGCTGATTTTAAAAGGGAAACCGCTTTAACGAATGTACCTTGTGCTTGACCTTCTTATGTCTCAAGTTTGTTTTAAAGTATCCAAGGAGAATAAAAATTGTCCTGTGCAAAAGAGAAACATTTGTTCATATAATACAGAAGTACTGCATTCTGAAGCTTTCCTTGAGAAGTGTTTTCCTTGAGAAGAGTTTTCTCAAAGCTTCATGCAAACCACAAGTGGGCTGAAAATTGTTCCCCAATTTTGTGAGTCCATTTGTCACCTGTAAAATTGGGGATGAGTTTTCTACAGTTCTTTTTTGAGGAGGGGACAGCTCTTTTTTTAAAAAAAAACCCCACAGATGTGAGGACCACAGGGGTGGATTTATTTGTATTTATCTTGTTAACTTCTTAGGGTGATCTTTCTATTGTTTATAAAAAAACTTTTTCCCAAGTCCTGCTTATCTTCACAAAGGCCCAAGGTTCTCTGCACATGTATTCCAGCCTGCTAAAACTTCCCAGAGCATCCATGTGACCAAGTGATGCAGCAATGTTAACTACCCTGTTTCCCCTACTTTAAGACGTAGTCATAAAATAAGCCATAGCAGGATTTTTAAGCATTCAAGGAATATAAGCCATACCCCGAAAATAAGGCATAGTGATAGGCGCAGCAGCAATGCCGGCCGCGGCAGGAGGAGGAGGGAAAAAAATAAGACATCCCCTGAAAATAAGTGATAGTGTGGGTTTTTTTAAAGGAGAAACACAGTAGGAAGTGCTGGCAGGCTGGAAACATGTGTGCAGAGAGCCACGAACCACTGTGGGTGCATGAGGAGTTTTCGAAAAGGTCTTATGATCAATTAAATTTTGTGCAGAGGGTGGGTGGTCTGTATTGGTAAAGTTCTCCCCCCACCATTTTAACATGCCCCCAGCCTCCCTTAAATGGCTGAAAAGGGGGCCACGGAAATGTTCAGCCCAGCGCTAATCCACACTCCGCGGCTCACAACTTCCTGTTGTTCAGTGAGTATCGTGAACAGCTCAGTGAACACAATCGAATTGCTGTGAATGAGCAGCAGCACCCTCATGGCATGAGTCTTGGCTGGATGGAGCCCTCTGAGAGGACATGGTTCGGGGTAATGCCATCTTCATGGAATGTACAGTGGCAAACCATGACTGGTATATTTCATCACAGTGCCAGCTGCATTTAAGAGCTTCAGATACGCACATCATGTTTGCTGTAGAGAGAAACATTACTTTCTTAACTTACTGTAGCTCTACCGTGTTTCTCATATTATAAGACATGTCTTATATTAATTTTTTCCTCCAAAAAAACACACTATGGCTTATTTTCAAGGGATGTATTATTTTTTTCCTCCTCCTCCTGCCGCGGCCGGCATTGCTGCTGCACCTGTCACTATGTCTTATTTTCGGGGTATGGCTTATATTCCTTGAATGCTTAAAAATCCTGCTATGGCTTATTTTATGGGTATGTCTTAAAATATGAGAAACAGGGTAGTGTAAGTATAAAAGTTCCTATAAAAGTTCCTATAGAAGTCCCCAGACGCTTATATGTAGAGAAAAGGTGGGGAGGGGTATCGCTCAGAAGGGTGATTGACTGACTGATAGCTGTTGACTACTGCATGGTCTTGCATGGAAAATGGAAATGAAAAATGGTCTTGCATGGGGACTTCTATTTCAGTGTATCTGAAGAAGTGTGCATGCACACGAAAGCTCATACCAAAATAAAAATACCAAAATAAAAAGCTTAGTTGGTCTTTAAGGTGCTGCTGGAAGGAATTTTTTTTATTTTGTTTTGACTATGTCAGACCACCACGGCTACCTACCTGTAACTAGAGTCATTAAAAGGCGTAGTGGAGCCAGATAGACCCTATTTAAACCAAACAGAGGGCGGAAATGCTGTACATCTGAAACACTGGAGATCTGAATGGGCCACTTCGTGTCAATGCAGCTTCAAAGTACTGTATCTGGAGATTCTAGCCTTTCAGTATGTAAGTTCCCTATCCAGGAGTAGGGAGTTTTTGCGAGACACTGGCCTCTGTGATGTTTTAGCCCTATTTCTAAAAATCGTTTGTAGTCATTTCATAGTTACAATGTACTGAATACATTTATCAAATGCATCTCATTAATGGGTTTTTACAACAAGATAAACCGTAGTTCCTATGGCCCTAGTAATGGATAATAAAAAAATTTCCCTGTGTTTAATAAAGGTGCAAGATTATTGCACTGTATGATTTCAGGGTGCCTGCGAGGGGTTTAATGAAATTACACTGAGTGTACTTGCAGCAGTAGGAATGTTGACAGAACAAGACAGTGTAGAAAACTAGTTATATCTACACACTGCCCCGAGAGAGAGAGAGAGAGAGAGAGAGAGAGAGAGAGAGAGAGAGATGAATTGTGTGAGAGAGATGCTTGTAGAATGGAAGTTTCATTTACTATTGTGTGTACACTCTGCACCCTTCACTGTACTCTTTTCAGCACCTGCTAAAAGCATTCCTGTTTAGACAAGCCTACCCAAATGCTTAGAAAGTTGAGGCAATTTTAATCTGTTTTAGTATTCTAACGTTTGTGTGCTTTAAAATAGGGCTGTAAATAAATAGGAAATAAATAATTGCATTGGTTGAACTGGAAGTCTGCGCCCAAAAAAGACCTCAAAATTGGTATTTGCCCCCATATCTGGCTTGGGTTAGAGCTGTGCTTGGGAATACCGGTCTGTACTTTGAAATATATTTTGTGCCTCAAGGTTTGACATTTTTGTAAGCTATTAGCCTATTTTCAGGTTTTTGTCATAATCGTGGTGTCTCACAACACGTGTACACCAAAATTCAAGTCTCTGGTTCATTGGAAATAACCAAATAATTCCAACACTCAAGTGAGTGAACATACAATGTATTTCAAACTTTAGAATTTCTGGCTAAAGGAGCAGTGTAATGTTGTTAAAAGCAGGTGACTGTAAACACCTTTATTTAAAAGAAAGAAAGGAACAGCGGGCTTCTTGCTAGCAGAGCAGCTGGTTTTCTAAACTGCTGAGCCATAAGCTTGAGGGAATAGAGCATGGCTCTTCTTGGATTTGTGCACATGAGTCCTGGAGTGCAAAAAAACCCACTACTATAATAAGAGCTCATCAGTCATATTCTCCTGCATCCCTTAGCTGGGATGCTGTGGCCCCTTGTGGTTTGCACAGATTTCCCTGGTTTATTTCTGTTGCTCATAATCAAAATTAGAGTCCAGCGTGCTTAGCTTACTGGTTAGTTAACAGGCATGTAATTCCCTTTTCTTGTTACATCATTTATTTTGCTAAAACCCATATGGATGCTTTCAGCATTGGAAGTGATAGGTCAGATTATTATACAACCGAACTAGAGGCGATATGTACACTTTTGCACGTTCCAAGCTCAGGGGAGGTTGCTATTAAGGGCAATCTCTACAAAACATTAGTTATATGATCACATTTCTGCATATATTTTCAACTGCAGCTGTGGTGTTCCTGACTGGGGCTAGAGGAAGTGGGTTTAAACCTTTCCTTTTGTGACATTTTTCTGACAAAAATCACTGGGAAAATGGCATTGGGAAAAGGGCTTCAGCTCCTCTCCCACTAGGTCATGATCCTCTCTGATAGCTGATAAATGTGATATGTTTTTAACATATAGTCTAGTTTGATCCTTAGATTCCCAGTGCTACCAGAGTCCTGTGTAGATGCTAAATTCCTAATATTCTAACCATGGTTGGGTAATTAGGAATATCTGGTGTGCTTTTTTTTTGCCTTTCTGTTGCCCAAACTCTCCCCCATTTTCTCCTATGGTTTCCTTTCTCCCTGGCGTGGTGTTACATTTGCATCAGTACTAACAATTGTGGCCAAAACTGGACCAAAAAGTATAAATAGTATTTCCTTTTTACTGGAAAGAGATGCTTTTTCAACTGCTGTTTGTTTGTTGTTTGTTTGCTTGTTTGTTTTTAAGACGTGTCCAAAGCTTAGCTAGAATTACAACATGCAGGTTATTCTGTATGGAAGGTTTTTTTTGTTTTTGTTTCTTTGCTGAGGGTTCGATAGTACACAGATTATAGATGTATCCATTCTAAATTGATTTGGAATGCAAATAAAAGGAATATTTCCATCTCCACTCACAAACCAGAGCATGCAGGAAACTGTTCTTAAAACCTTGACAAATGTTATGTGTATTTCTGTTTTTCAATGTTTTCATGATGTTTTAACTTCTTAAATGTAGAGCTGGAACTGCAGTGGTACCGCAATGAATGTAACTTTGGATTTCTAGAAGCATCTCATAAATAGCAGAGGAAGTGGAACTCTGTTGTGACGATTTTATGTGCTGATAAGATAGAATCAAATTACACAATCCTCCCCCTACTCAGAATTTGTATAGCATGCTTTGTTTCACGAAAAACCAAAAGGAATAGAACAGATCATCTCAAAACAGGAAAGAGGGCATAAGCAGTGAATAATTCAGGTTGGTCCAACCTCTCAGATTAAGTGGGCCACAAGAGTACTTCTACACAGAACCCACGGGCCACACACCAAATTAAATTTCCAGCTGGTTAATTAAAGTGCTCACAATATAGTTAATATTACTTAATATACACAGTTAATATATTTATATTATTATCGAATCTTCTTTCAAATTTCTCAATTACTTCGTTATTTTTGTTATTTTTTCATTGAATTAGGAATTAGGATAAGTGGTTTGTATTGAAGAATAGGTGAGAACCTGTACTATACTTTCTAAAGAAGTAATCCACGTTAAAAGAGAAAAAAGTTTGTTGGTATCACATATATTTGCCGGGTTGAAAAATACCCCCTGTGGAACTTCCACTGTGAAGAGCAGAGCAAAGAATGTCTTAAGTTAGAGACACTACATTCCCCACCTCCTGCACAGCATCTAGCTTTAAGCTACCTTTCTAGTACAGTCATACCTCGGTTTAAGTACGCCTCGGTTTGAGTATTTTCAGTTTAAGTACTCTGCGGACCTGTCTGGAACGGATTAATCCACTTTCCATTACTTTCAATGGGAAAGTTCGCTTCAGGTTAAGTACGCTTCAGATTAAGTACAGACTTCCGGAACCAATTGTGTTTGTAAACCGAGGTACCACTGTAAAGGTAAAGGCACCCCTGACTATTAGGTCCAGTCGCGAACGACTCTGGATGCTTAATTCTGAATGAGATTCCTCATTTGCTGAAAGTTGCTTTCTACCCTATTCTCAATCCTAGGTAGAAACCTGACTGCACTTCTACCCATTTTACAGCTTTCCTAATGTGAAATTGAGTGTTTTTGAACTTGACATCTGATTGAAAGGTGGCTGTGATTGGTGTAACAGAGGAGATTATTCTAAATCTGGGAATCGGGGGTTGTGATTTGTAGCTCATTTCCTCTACAATTTCTTACCTAGTTTTCAGTTGTTCTTCAGTGAGTAGTAAATTTGTTGACGAATGAACAACAGTCTTGTAGTTGGGGGAAGTTCAAGTCCATTTTTTCCTGATACCTAATACTAGGGATTCAGTGAGTATAACTTTCACAAGGCACAAAGTATTTTCCAGTTACTTGATTTGTTTGAACACTGCATTTGTCTGCAGAGCGGCGGTACAGTGGTGCCTCGACTTACGAATTTAATCCGTTCTGAAGGCACCTTCGTAAGTCGAAAAATTCGTAAGTCGAAAAACGCCATTGGAAACGCGATTTCCCATAGGAATGCATTGAAAAGGGGGGGGAAAGCAACCCTATCTAAAAATTCGTAAGTCGAAAAATCCCTATCTAAAACCGCCGCGGGTTTTTTGCGGATGTCGAGACATTCGTAAGCCTGCGGCCATTACCCCCATTCGTAAGTCGAAAAATTCGGTTGCCGAGTCGTTCGTAAGTCGAGGTACCACTGTATTGTCTTTATTTGCCACCAAGTCTGCTCATTTTGGTTGCACAGTTAGAACACTTAAATGTCATTGGCCTTTGTTACGTGTGTTGTACAGAACTGACAAAGAAGGTTTTTGTTTCAGAAGTTGGGCTTTCAGCAGTGGTTTCCTTTTGCCTTTAGCATTTCCAAGGAATATGGCTTGGAAACTGTCCAATGTTTCCCTTGGACAATGAACAACGCCAGCAGCATGCTATTCTGTGCTCTCATTTTCAGCCCGTTGTCTCTGTAGTTCTAGACTATCTGTGCTAAAAATGCTAGCTAATAATCCGAAGCTGTGGCGTTGCAAAGAATTAACCCAGGAGGCCCAGGGCTGGCTGACTTCCAGTGGTGCTTGTTTCCTCCTGCGATAGGAGCGTTTAAAAAATGAGGCAACACATAACACGCAAGATCAGTATCAATGAATTTTACCCAGCTTATTAAATGACGGAGCTAAATACATCATTAGCATGTTTTGCCTCTCTGCACAGTGGCTGCTGTGATCAGATATCATGAAGGCAGTGACGGAATTCACAAATCTCTGGACCTCCTACCAAGAAGCAGTTCTTTGGCAGACGGCTGCTTGGTAACAGTGTGTCCTACAATTATCACAGTTTCTTTGGTGCTCCCTGCCACCTTTCCAATTATGCTTTCAGCACCAATATTGAATAAATGTGATATATGAAAATTTGCATCTATTTATTTTACATAATTTATAATGATACTGCTGCCCGCAAGGAGAGGGAGATGGAGCACACCCAAAGACAGCAAATCTTGCTTCTCGTCTTCCTTTGGCTTCCACTGCCAGCATGTTACCAGGAGGACTGGCAATTCATTGACTGCATTTTACATTTATTTCTTCTGCAGTGATGGATGTTGGCCTCTTTTGGACAGGCAGCAGCCACACCCCTGTGCTCTGCCTACACACCCCTGGTGGGGCCTTTGCCCTCTCATTTTGCTGCTGCTGTGTAGCAACCTCAAACCAGTTTCATCCATTGCCCTCCATATAGAAGCAACACTACATTGGGGTGGAATTAAACTGGTGGCTCCCTGGTTTGCTATAGCTGCTGAAAGCTCCTCTCCGTGCTGAACAGCAAGGCAGGAAACATTGCCCTTGCAGGCAACTACTAGTAATGGGGAGAGATTAAAGCAATGGCTTCCTCCTTGCTTTGCACAGCATGCCTCTCAGGGCCATATCTACTGTACTCCTTGCCCCATCCCCAACATTACTGCTAGCTCCACCTTTTGGGGGTAAGCACAGAGGACAGCTTTCCTAGAACCTCTTCAGTCCTGAAGCCATCTCTGGACAAGGTCATGTGGAAGGGCTTTCCACATCACCAAACCTAACAGCAAGCAGCAGGTGGCAATATGAAAGTATTCAGAACTCAGAAACCACCCTTTTATCAAAATGCAGCAGCAGAAAGATGGATTGAGATTCAAAAGCTGGATACCTCCCTCCTTTCAATTACAACTCCCATGATTATCTGGTCAGTTACAGAGAGGGAATAGAAAAGGGTGAATTGCTGTGCAGCTGAAATTCTAGGGCTGGGACCTGGGAAACATAGGTTCCCTTTCTGTTCCCTTTAATTTTGGGATTGCAACTTTACTTCATTCCTATCCCTACCAAAGGCCCTGGTGAATTTTAAATACATATATCCATTTGTTTGAAATTCGGAGACACAACCACCATGCAAAACAGTGCTTATTTAGGGCAGCTGTTTGTGGATGCCATGGAAGTTCTTTCCTTGGAATCATAGCTGCCAAGTTTCCCGTATTCCCCGGGAAACCCCCGTTTTTCCAGCTGTTCCGAAAAAACGGATCCCCCCCTGGTTTATTCTGGCGCGGTGGCCATTTTGGAACTGGGCAGAGCATGCTCAGAAGCGACTTTTGATGCTGCTCTGCCCAGTTCCAAAATGGCTGCAGCGCGACTTCTGGTGTGGTGGCCATTTTGGACCTGGGCAGAGCAGCATCAAAAGTCACTTCTGAGCATGCTCCGCCCAGTTCCAAAATGGCGGCAGCGCTACTTCCGGTCTGCTACTTCCGGTCTGATTGTTTATTTTTCAGGCAGGAACTTGGCAGGTATGCTCGGAATGTTCTCATTCAGTGCAAAACGTTGGTACCAATGCATTCATCTTGCACCGTCCTTTTGTTCAAATTGTTTCCCAAAGTTTATGGACAAGGGACCTGCAACCCCCTACATGCTGTTGTACGCAAGCTCCCATCAGCACCAGCCAACCTGGCTGGTGGTCAGCAATGATGGGGAGTTGGGCTGCAAGCCTGGATGGCCACAGGTTCCACACTCATGCCACAGTCCATGCAACATTCACCAATACACTGCATCCTACTGTGGCTTGTTTTGAATGTTCCACTGAGCCTTGTGCCTAGCCTTGTGCTACCTTTACAGTGCTCTTTAAATGCAGCTGAACATCAGAATAAAAGTGACAATGAACAGGACTGGGGAATAGCAGAACTGAAGTAAGCGAGAAGGAGTTCTCTGCCCCTTGAAAGGCTTCAAGTAATGTTCAGCAATAGCATCATTAGTGCAAGCATGTTGCCTCTTGCAACCACCTTTGGTAGTTGAAATGGATAAAGCTATTCCAGCACCTCACCACCCTCCAAGATTTGAGTTATTTGAAACTGACAGTGTCTGTTGCTTCTGTTCCAAAATTGCCCTTCTGTACCACATGCACATAACCGAAAGTTGCTACCAATTCTCCAGACACTTTAATGATTGCTGTTCCTGGACCAATCTGCTCTCTCAACTGCCACCTCCTCACAGCAGAGCAGATAGCATGATAAAGAAAAACTGTCAACTGCCAGTTGTCAGAAAGAGATCAACAGCAGCAGCATTGTTATGAGAACATGGCACACTGTGACTTGCAGAGCACAGATTACTTACTCATCTCCCACACTCTGTCAGCGCAGGAGCAGATAAGAGGACGCCACTATGCACTGTGGAAACCCGGGCCTCTTTCTCGCTGCAGTCATAATCATGTGTCCAGGTTATTTGACTTCAGAATGCAGATTGAGGTTGCATGGCTGAACGCTTCTCTGTACACAAAATCCCCTCCCCTTAGAAGACTAGCATATCATGGCAGCAGCTAAGCTAGGACCCTTCTCCCTGTCATCTAGTTTTATATGTGCATTGATTGATTGATTGATTGATTGATTGATTGATTTAATGTATGGAGGAAGATTCAGTCATGTCAGCTAATGTCCGCTGCCTGAAGTGGTATAGCCCAGACATTGGTTCATCTCTTCTTAGTGGTAGTTTGAGAAGTTTTTAAACGGCATCTGCATGTTATGGCACTTTGGGCTACAGTGAATGCTGCAGGGGGAACAATAAGTGGGAAACTTAGCTCTTGCAGCATTACTAGACCGTCCATTGATAAGGTACACCTATTTACTTTGATTCTTCAATTAGCTACACTTTGTGTTTTCTTTACACAAGAAAAAACAAACAGCCAATAATTTGGGCACAAGTGAATCATGGGAGCATCACTTGGAAATCGTTTAAACTATTTCCAGAGGGTTAGCCATGTCAGTCTATTGTCACACAAACAACAGAGAGCACTTTGTTGCTATCTGAAGTGCACTGTAGCCCACAGAAGCTTATAGAGTTTTGTTTTCATTTCATTCTGCTTATCTTGTATGTTCATAAGCTTTTGCAGTTTGGGAACCATTTTCAAAAGCAAAAAAACACAATGGCTGCCCAAATATTTCTATGCCGTTCAAGAACTGTAGCAATATTTGGGCCTCTATAAATGAGCTAGCAATAATTGCCAATTTTTTAATGTAAGCGTTTTTACTTTTGCTTTATCACAATGGTTTCCAAACAGATAAGCTGGCTCACTTTGAAAGACTGTTCTATCCCAGGGGAGAACACTAGGTCCTGTCCTGGGGAAATGAAATTATGTATCATAGAAATTATGTGTCCCATTGTTCATCCATTTTTTATCCTTTTCACCTTTGCAGAATCCAAGGTTCCTGTGGGCTAGCTAGGATATGCCCAGTTCAAGGAGCTAGTTGTATTGCAGTTCAAAATAATGGCAACTGAAGCAAGTAGCTTTCATCTCCCTTTGTTACATTATTCTAACCTATTCAGTCACTGTTCATCAAATGAAGAAAACAGTTCAGCGGGGCTGTGGGGTTGCACTTTTAGCCCCACCCCTTGAGGTCACACAAACTCCTCACATCTTTAGAGTGAACATCTGCCGCACAGAGCATTTTTTAACTGTGGAGGTACTTAATCACTCAGGTGGTTTCAGCAGATACCAAAGGCTCCTCACTACAGACATCCACTCTAAACATACAAAGGTCCAGGAGGAAACATGCATCTCTTTTCTTCATTTGATGAATAGAGCTCATGTCAAAATGTATGGCGGTCTTTCAAATGACTTGTGTTTCACTGAAACTGGGTTTTCAGTTGTGTTTCTCTTGTGCTTTCAGAATTATTATTCTTTTTAAAGTTATGCTCCTATTGCAGGGGTGGGAAACTTTTTTGGCATGGCAGGCCAGATCTTTATCTCCACCTGCCTGTCAATCTTCTGGCATCGTAATGATGCCATGATTGACAGGTGCGTTGTCCCACCCACCTGTCATCACTGGGCCATGGAGGTGTGGGAAGATCGCAACCAAGCTGGATTGAACTCCCAATGCCTTAGATCAGGCATGTCAAACCTGCGGCCCTCCAGATGTTTTGGCCTACAACTCCCATGATCCCTAGCTAGCAGGACCAGTGGTTGGGGAAGATGGGAATAGTAGTCCAAAACATCTGGAGGGCCGCAGGTTTGACATGCCTGCCTTAGATGATCTGTGAGTTCATCCTATTTTTTGCAGTATTCAGATGCTCCAGCAAGTTCCCTGTGGGGAATTAACACACCTGAGCCAAGGAGGATTGACTTCTCCACTCATCAGCTGATAAGTTGGAGTGTTGTCCTGGTTTTTACGTACCAGACATGTGATGTCAGGTGTGTGGCAGGTGGGCATTAAAAAGGGGAAATGGCCTCATGGGTCAAATGGGGAAGCCCAATGGGCCAAACATGGACCTCTCCCCAGCTTTATTATCCTGTGCTATATTTTAATGCAGGCTTCCTCAACCTCGGCCCTCCAGATGTTTTGAGACTACAATTCCGACCATCCCTGACCACTGGTCCTGCTAGCTAGGGATCATGGGAGTTGTAGGCCAAAAACATCTGGAGGGCCGAGGTTGAGGAAGCCTGTTTTAATGTTTTGCTTTGTGAGCCACCCAGAGTATATTTTTTTAATGGGACCACTAGATAGATAAGTAAGAATTTGCAGAACAAAAATGCTTGCTCTGCATCTGCTTCCCCCACCCCACCCCCACCCCCGTGCACACACACCATGGGATAGGAAAACACCATAGATTCAATTATCTGTCACAAAGTATCTTAAGGTGTTGCAACCAAATAGTGTTTGTAGGTAGCAATGACAGACAGCTCCAAATTGTACTTTGTAGGCTTGAATAGAGTTGTTAAATGGCATCTGAAGGACTTTAGCAAGGGCGATTAGAAAACGATGCTATCGTCACGTCCCAGAAGACTACAGAAAAGTGTGTTTTGATGGCTGAATACTGAAACAGTTACATCCTGGAGTACAGTCAGTTTGTTCTTGGGTTATCTAATGCCGAGGCTTTCCTTTTAAAGCAAGATTTCAAGTGAAATTTTATTATTTCAAGGAAACAGATTGTTGGGGCTCTGCTTGGTGTCTTGGGGCCAAGGCAGTAGTATTCAATAGGAAGGGCAGCATGTACCTGTGAAAAGCACATTTGCCCTCACCCCCATTGAATTAGCCCTAAGGCACAAAATTGTAGAAAGTGTTATGTGTATAAACATGAGTTTGTAAGCAGGTAGTACGCATGCTCTTGAGGCCTGTAATAGGACACAGTTCCTTCATGTGTGTTCATCTCATGTTTAGACTAGCATCTCACCTTCACACTTCATAGCGCTGAGACAAAGAAATGCTGCAGACTCATCTGCCTCCCTAGGTGTGACTTTGCCCTCAGGATCAAAACAAAAGAGGGCAGGTGTTTCTAAAACTGCTTGAGTTTACAGCAATACATTGATTCCTTGGGGAAGGTCTGCTTTTATACTAGTAGAAAAATATTAATTAATATTGTTGCGTACACCAGAATATAGTTTGTCATTGTGTTCTCTGATCATCTTCAGAGTTTCTATTTTAGTATATTGCCGACAACTCTTTGGTCTTTTTCGTTGTCATTCTTGCCTGCTGTTATTGACCTAGTTTGCACATAAGCCATAGAATCATAGAATTGTAGAGTTTGAAGGAACCACAAGTGTAATTTAGTCCAACCCTCTGCAGTGCAGGAATCCTTTGCCCAATGTTGGGCTCGAACTCACGACCCTCAGATTTAGAATCTCATGCTCTACTGACTGAGCTGGTTTGAGCATCCGAAATCAGCCCAGGAGACTAACCATGGTTTGTTTTCTGCCACAAACCACAGTGTGAAGGCACTGTTGGCTTTTGAAGCATTGTTTACTTTTTAACTATGGTTTGGCATTGTATCTAAACCATAAAGCTTTGCTTAGTCATAGTATGTTTGTACACCCAACTTCAGATGTTCACAAAGGCACAAGGCAGGTGGAAACAGGTGGAAAACAAGTTAGAGAAACAAACCATGGCTTTTTTGGTCATCTGTGAGATGAATTGGGATTTGTTGAACAAACCATGGTTATTTGTGAAGGCAGCCATCAGAATATGGCTTAAAACTAGGTATGACTCATAGTTGCCACACTAAGATGAAGGGTTTCAACATAGTTGATTATTCATTTCTCCTTTCAGCCCTCATCTCTTCGAGGCAATCCTTCTTTCATCAGAATACATTTTTCATCACAAATAAAAAATCTATCTCAACCTTCCATCTTTCATCTAATGAAAAACAAAACAGAAAAGAAACAGCAGGAACAGAAAGTATGGAGGTTTCCAGAATCCAACTAAGTTTATGGGGTATAATAGTATTATGGGAATTGCGTCAGAATGCGTGATCCATTTTCATTGCTGAGGAAATGCTTCCCTGTACCCTCAGGCATCTTCTCATGATTTATTTTAGTTCTTGCCTTATGAAGCTATTAAGTCTAGAATAAAGGGTAAAATTAACATTATCTTATATTTTATAATTAAAAGATAAACCCATTTAAAAAGAGAGTGAAGATTTAAAAGAAACTACAGAGCAGCTGAAATAAGAACACACTACTGTATTAAAATTTTTAAGCTGTGTTACCATTAATTTTTTTAAAAAAGAGAGTCTGGGAATGAGGTCAAGTTACTAAATCACACCCTCCTCAGTAGCAAAAAAATATTTATCAGTTAGGTACAGCTTCTGGAGACTGGAAAAGGGAAAAGGTGCTCTTATTCCTTTCCTCTCCTTCATCATACCTTTTATAATGAGGAAGGAGATTTGGTAATTCCATGGCACACATTTCTTCAACTACAATCTTCCCCATAAGAATACTTAACAATAAACTCTCAGGGATCTCTCATTCACCCTTTCTTTCCTTTTCCTTTTTTTGCTTTTGCATTCAACTAACCCTCTTAACATTTTGTGTCTCACCTGCTCTCTACCACAGACATAGTTGATAGACTCCTCAGTGAAGTTAGCTCTTTATTCAAGCAAACGACAACACTTCCCAGTAGGTCTTGCTCCTATGGAGCAGTTGCCAGGACTGAAGGTCCCTGCCTTCCACCCTTTCTAAGGCTTCTCCCCTGGATGTTTCCCAAGCGAACTGTGTCCCTGCACCTCTGGTTTCTGTTCCCCTCTCATTATCCTGCACTTCCTTGGAGACAGGGTGTGTGTGTGTGCTTGTCACAGCAGGAGAGGGAGACTCCCTGGATACAGTTCCTTGATCCCCTTCCTCCACTTCAGCCTCAGAGTCTGAACTGCTCCATGTCACCAGCTCGTCCTTCTCACTAAACCCTGTTGCTCCTTCAGCAACCAGCCCCTCTTCCCAATCTCCTCCCTCTGATCCTCCTCAGTGTCCCACCACCAATCCCCTGGCTCTGAGCTTTCCTGTTCCAGGGTTTCCCTTGGGGATTCCCCAGCTGGTGTCTCTCACCACTGTTGGAGATTCATTCCCCGTGTGCAGTCATAGGTTTGTTGTCTGTCATATGACTGTATGTGTTTTCATTCCACAGAGTGGGAAGTGACATAGACAGGATGTTTGTCTTACTGTGTTCCTGAAGTGGAACTGTTGTTCTTTGTTCTTTCTCTTTGCTGTCTGGTGCTAGAGAGAGAGGGAACCATGTTACGGTGCTCTATGTGTTTAAATGTAAATAAAGTAGATTAGCCAAAATGCTGTGCTACTGAGTTCTGTTACGCAACTGCGCAACCTCTGCGGATCCGTGAAGTGTGCTGATGTCTTCTGGCTCAGTCGCTGTGATGTTCGGGCTGGAGAATGCTTAAGAAGCTCCTGAACGATCGACCAGGAGGGAGGGAACATGCCTGTCGGGCCTGTGTCTCTGCCAAGGTTCTACTTGTGAGTAGGCAGCCTCCTGACAACCACTACTTTTTGTCCAGCCAGTCCCTGGTGAGCTTGGGCCTGTAATGCACTCTCGGCCACATCAACCTCACAAAGTTTTTGTGAGGATACAATGAGGTAGGGAACCATGTACACTGCCTTGAGCTGCTTGGAGGAAAGGCAAGGCATAAATAAAACTAGCTGTCATGACATATATACCGTGTTTCCCCTTTTTAAAGACACCGTCTTATAACTTTTTTCCCTCAAAAAAACACACGGTGTCTTATTTTCAGGGGGTGTCTTTTTTTTTACGGTGCTACAAGACTTGGGTTTTGTGAAGGAAGAACTGTCTAGGGATAGATCCGCTCTGGGCGCCGGCGCTGGAGCCCTATCGGTTGCGAAAGCTGGCGCAGATTGCAACGTAAAAGAGGAGATACTCAAGCCGTTGCATTGGGACACCTTGCTGTAAAAAAATGGAAAATCTCCCCGTTCGCAACGCTTTTAAAGCCTTCCCTTTGTCCCCTTCCCGAGCTGACTCTCCAAACATTAATGAACTCCCCCCTCCCTTGCCCTCCTCCCCTCTAAAGTGGCAGCCTGCCTGCAGGGACAATGAGGTGGGAAACCTCTTTGCCAAGTTACCGTACAACAGTTAAGAGAGGGGTGCGGGCAGATGGACAGGTTGCCCTCCTCGCCACCCCTCCAGGCTCCCTGCGCTCCACCGGCAGCTCTTAAGCAGTGGGGGCGGGAAGTGATCCTGCCGAGGGATCTGGCTCCGGAGACTCTGAAGGGGGTGGGGTGGGGCTGCTTCATCCAAGGGGCAGGCTCGCAACGCCCCCCTCGCCGTCGCTAGGGCTGCCGAGGCTGGATCGCGCCCCTTATCCCGTGCCTGCGCTCTGCCTCAGGCCATGCAGCCCGCAAAGTTCCGGTGGCGCGGCTCTAGCCGCCGCCAATCGCCCCATTGCCGCTCTTGCACCTCGGGCCATGCACCCCACAACGTTCCGGCGGCGCGGCTCCCGCCGCCGCTAATCACCCCGCTGTCGCTCTTGCACCTCGGGCCATGCAGCCCACAAAGTTCCGGCAGCAGGGCTTCCGCCGCTGCTCTGCCTCCCGCCGCCGGTCTGCTTCGGGCCATGCGACCCACAACGTTCCGGCGGTGCAGCTCCCGCCACTGTAGTACCCTGCTGTCGCTCTGCCTCGGGCCCCCTCCCATCTGGTCTCAAGCCTCTCCGAGGCTCTAAAGGAAAGCAACAAGGTACGTCTTATTTTCGGGGGATGTCTTATATTTCGCGAATGCATTAAAAACCCTGCCATGGCTTATATTATGACTACGTCTTAAAAAAGGGGAAACACGGTATTTATCAGCATACATACACACACTCCATGAGGACTCCACCCAACTTGCCCCTCACCCTAGTTGTAGGGAGCAAAATTTTTAGCAATAGAGATGTATTTAGGAAGGGCAATGGAGAGGGTGAGGGGTATGGAAAAGGAAGTTATTTCCAGATCTCTGGTTCTCTCACAGTGTACTGTACCTCTTTTCAGGCAGGAGATCTGTCCCCTCATAACCTCTCTCTGAATGCTTGCTGGCAGGGGATGTTGAATTTACTGGGGATTAAAAGAAGTAAATCATGTGAACTCTGTGCAAATCAAGGCTGGTCCATGTGATTGAGCAGAAAAACACTTCAGATGGATTTCTGTTTGTTTTGAACCATTTCATGTAATTCTGTCTTCAGACAAATTCTTGGCAGCTTTCAATGTATCTGTTCTTTTGAGGAACCACATGTTTTGCATGAGCCAAGTTGCTTATGTAGATTACCGAGTTGCTTGACGCCGGTGTTATGCTTAAATTGGGCACTGGAATGGAGAGAGATTTGCAAGTGGAAGCTCTCAAAGAATTGAGGGAGCTCCTATGATGATGCCCTCCAATTTGTACACCTGTCTTTACTGCATTATTCTGTTGGTTATAAGCCAAGGTTCTTTTGTGGCTCTATGGATTATTTTACAGATTTCAGAAATATTACACATGCTGCCTGGATCTGGATTTGGCCAGGTGAGATACAGAATAAATATAAGCACATGGTATCCTAAATTCAGAACAGCCTGGTTTCAGCCAGTCTTTTCTATAATGGCAAAAGTGTTTAGCACGCCTAAATTGTATACAGAACTGGTGCTGATAAAAAATTGCTATCTAATTAACACTGCTGTTGAATGACATAAATAAGGATACAATCAGAACCCACCCTGCTGTACAATCTATATTAAGTTCTCCATAACTCCATCACCAGCAGATCTATGTCTGAAATTAAAAGTAACCTCTGGAGCTTATAGCAGAAATTAATGAGACTCGTGTCTTCATTTCTGCAGAAACAGATCTTAACTTGGGTGTGTACAAATATTACCAAGGAAAAGATTGGTTCAGAGTTTCTTTTTCCTTATGTACAGCCAAAGTGCAAACTTCATTATTCCTTGCCAACTCATTAAACAGTGATAGTGAGGCTTTACTCCATCCTTCCTTCATCATTGGGGAACAATTGAGAATTAGTCATCCCAAATGAGCTTAGATTTTGCATTCTAATGTGCCTGAAATTGTATTCTATTGTATTGTATTCTAATATGCCTGGAGGGATGTTGTTCTATTTGTGTCTCACGTGTAAGTTGCTAAACTGTAAAACCAAGTTACAAAACTCTTAGAAACACAAGGAGATTGCATCCACCACCTTTTGAAACCAGCAGGGGGTTTTGCCGCTGACTTGCACGAGAGCTGGCTCACTCCTTAGGTGAGCATCAAGTTTAAATTAAAGCAAATGCTTCCCATCATGTTGAAAAGGATCAGGATTTTTTTAAAAGCATCTCCTCTGAAAGGAGATCAGATAAATTCCCGTTTGCTTGCCTCGTCAAATGCAGCTTTAGAAGTCTGTAATTTCAGCATCTCTTCTGCTTAAGGCAATTGCTGATCAAAGTGCAGCTTTTTTGGTTATTTATAAATATCTTATCAAGACAGATGTAGAGCTCCTCGAGGGCAGGGTGGGAGGGGCTGGGATTGATTTGTAAAATGGAAAGCAATGCTGAAGGTGAAGTGTGAAGTTTAACTGTTTTCCAGGGCAGTAATTAAATCCAATTGAAATTCATTGTAAGACGAAACCATTAGGTAGTTGGAAAACTATGGACTGTGCCAAGGGCTTGAGCTTATTCAGCACCAGATTGCACATACCATGATGACCTAGACCAGGGGTAGCACCAAGTTTCAGGGGACTCTGGGCATACTGCACTCATTTGGCCCCTCTCCACAGTAGTGCCAGTCTTAGCTGACTGTGCCTGGTGGGTAGGACTTGCTCACACAGCCATTTCAATTACCCCACAATGCAGTACCCACAACATGTACACCCAGTGAGTGAGCTCATCACTCCTTTTAACACTGCTGGAAGGGTAGTAGCAACAGCACCGCAGTGCCAGGCGTGCAGAGCTAAACTTGCTGCTGCTGCCATTTAGATTTTCCCACAATGCAGTGCCCACTGTGTGCGCATTGTAGGGAAATCAAAATGGTGGCAGTACCAGTGAGTCCAATATATGGAACTAGCACTCGTGTTGGTGATGAGAAACACAGAAAAGAGTGATGCAATGAAAATTAAGGAGCTGTAATAATACCTGTTATGAGAGCTGTGTTTGTTTACCCCTTTAAGCTCTGCACTTTAGGAGTTACACCCTGTCCAATATTGAAAACAAGATCTTGAACCCCTTCCCCACCAACACTCCAGCTGTTTGCTCAGCTGTTTCCCCACTTATGTAGTGTGCACAGGGTATTTGTTTTATTTATTTAAGTTATTTATACTGTAATCTGCTTTCCAAACTGGCTGAAGGGTTGATGTAGTCACAGATGTTCTAAAGCTCCAATATCTAGTAGTTCCAACAAACACAGAAGCTCCAGAAAAGTTGGTGTTACTTACAAGCTTGTAGACGTTTTAGCAAATAGAAACTTCAGACTTTCAAACTGTGTTTCAGCTGTGGGGGGAGCTACGGATAATTATGTCTGGATGCTGCAAGCACTCATTTTGGTTTGGCAAGATCCACTGCTAAATGTGGGTGTAAGCCAGAGCTTTCTAGAGTAATAGAGGAGGAGTAGACTGTGAAATTAAGCTTTCTGGCCTATGTAAAAAGTATGCATGAGGAATATGCATGTCAGATGGAAAGTGGCTTTCCAGGTCTGCTAGCTTTTTTAAACACACACACACACACACACACACACACACACACACACACAGGATATTATACTTTCTGCTTTCATGCCTAATCTTGAAATCTAAGCCATGGAAAGCCATCAAATGGACAAGTGTTCCTATGATCATTCCTTGATAGTCCCTACTTATTTCCAGAAACCTTAGGGGCAGACTATCAGAACTATATTTCTTTTCACCTTGTTCTCTCCCCCGCCCACCCCCTCAAACTATTTGGTTTGTTCTACAAAGAGAAGAGGCTTAGTAGTAGAGCCCATGCTTTGCAATTAAAAGGGGCCAGTTCAATCTTTGGCATCTCCATGTAAGACTTGGGAAAGACTTTTGTCTGAAACCCTGGAGATATGCTTCCAGACAATACAAAGTACCAGTAGATGGGCCTAATGGTCTGATTTGGTATAAAACAGATTCCTGTATTCCTAAAGTACATCACATGGAAAACTACAAGGAATCCAGATAGCATTTTTGTCTTCATCAACAATGAAACCTAAGCAGCATAAAACTTTTCTCACATTTTGGGATGGAAGTCACCAGGGAGATGTTAGGAGGTTTGTACCAGTAACTCTGTGTATGGAAGGAGTACTCCTTGAAAAGGGAGAACAGAGGCACTTTTGAGGTGGTAGGTGCTCTGTCTGTCTTAGAACCCCGGAAAATGTCCAACCTGGCCACTCAGCCTTGAGAAGTGTCACATGTCTCTTGGGCAAGGTAAATTGCCTCTCTGAACTGTAAAAACTAAAACCCTGAAAGCACTCAGTAATGGCTGGGCAACAAAGGATGAATTGATTCTTAATTTTTTTTAAAGGCATGCATTTCAAGCAAAATGGATATGTCACCAATAAAAAATCAAAAATCTTGCTTGCACCAGAACCTTTCTTGCCAAGTTTCATGGGAGGGTAATTTTGTAGCTGAGCTATAAACTTTTCTAGGGGAAAAAACCATGTGTCCTTAAGTGGAAACCCTGACTAACTCTGTAACTACATGGTATTATGAACAGAGACACTGTAATTACTCCCCACATGATTTTACTGAGACCTGTTCATGCTACAACTTGTGCACACACACACACACCAACCCGGTTTGATGGTTTGGAGAGCATGTTTTAATATGTGGTCTTCTCTTTGTTCATTTGACTTCTGGCACGCAGATTTCAATAAGTATTTTTGTGATGGGAGCAGTGCAGACTGCTATGATTAACCACAAAATGATTGTGCAAGTTGTTTGTCAAAGTTATATATAGGATCCCACAGAATCCCAGCACTAATTTTGCAAAACAACCAAAGCCAGTAAAATTGCCTGGTCCTATGTTGATGCTTTTCCATACAGAATAGCTAGATCCTGCTCCGTCGTAAGATTCAGCACATTTTCATTGGAAATGGCTGTTTCTTAAAATAACTTCTTTTTGGGGAGGAATGTAATCTTGAGTTTTAAATATTCAGCACTAGCTTGTAACTGAGCAGAAACCAATAGAGAGGCTTTGGCCTATGCCAATCTTTTGGGGAACATAGTGAAATAACTAGTTAATGACTGAAGATATGTGTCTTGCTGCATAAGAGTCAGAGGAATGAATGAACAGTGTAGAAGAGGTTTCCAAAATTTGTGTCTGTTTTTGACTTGGGGAGTACTTTGCTTGCCTTTGTTCTGAAGTCTCCTGCAGTTGTAAAAAGGAGGAGTTTGGAGTTTTGGATTTGATATCCTGCTTTATCACTACCCAAAGGAGTCTCAGAGCGGCTAACATTCTCCTTTCCCTTCCTCCCCCACAACAAACACTCTGTGAGGTGAGTGGGGCAGAGAGACTTCAGAAAAGTGTGACTAGCCCAAGGTCACCCAGCAGCTGCATGTGGAGGAGCAGAGACGCGAACCCGGTTCACTAGATTACGAGTCTACCACTCTTAACCACTACACCACTCTGGCGTAAAGGTAAAGGGACCCCAGACCATTAGGTTCAGTCGTGGACGACTCTGGGGTTGTGGCGCTCATCTCGCTTTACTGGCCAGGGGAGCTGGTGTACAGCTTCCAGGTCATGTAGCCAGCATGACTAAGTTGCTTCTGGCAAACCAGAGCAGTGCACAGAAATGCTGTTTACCTTCCCGCTGGAGCGGTACCTATTTATCTACTTGCACTTTGACGTGCTTTCGCACTGCTAGGTTGGCAGGAGCTGGGACCGAGCAACGGGAGCTCACCCCATTGCAGGGATTCAAACCGTCGACCATCTGATGGGCAAGCCCTAGGCTCTGCGGTTTAACCCACAGCGCCACCTGCGTCCTTCTTAACTCTTAACTCCCATTAAACTTCTATGAAAGGCAAGTGAGGACACTGACACAGGAACAGAACTCTCAGCCCTGGCATATCCTGCTTCTTGCATAGTCATCAAGGCATGTGTAACAAGCAAAGAGCAATGCAGGACAGCAACAGCGAGTATCCTAAAAGCGGACTCATGCTGAATGCGTTCTTCATAGAACTGGGACAACAAGGTAAAGCGCTGCATCCAGTTTGGAGCAAAAATCAAACAAACCTAAAACCAAATTTATTTATTTTTACTAAATGTTCTCATCTTCCCTCGAACACATACAAAAAGTCTGTCAACGTTAACACTGCCTGGCTTTGAAGATGCATGAAGGAAAAAGGCTCAAAAGAGTCCTTACTCTGGCATGCGAAAGTTAATTGGGAAACTGGATTTACCGGTATTTAAGGAGAACCATTACAGTGGATTCTGGTTCGCCAGAAGCAGCTTTGTCATGCTGGCCACATGACCTGGAAGCTGTACGCCGGCTCCCTCGGCCAATAATGTGAGATGAGCGCGCAACCCCAGAGTCGGTCACGACTGGACCTAATGGTCAGGGGTCCCTTTACCTTTACCTTTAAGGGCTCGCAGGAGGATGATCTCTCAGTTCTAGACTAATGAAAGAAGTGAGCAGGATAGCCCCAGAAACCCTTGTCGGGCAGATCAAAATATTTTATGTCAAGCTTGATCTGTGAACTGAAATAAGCTTTCTTCTGATTCCTGCTCTCTCCCACCCAACCCTGGCCCCAATTTCATGTATGCAGATTTTAGGTGCATACATTAGAGGTTTGGGTACGGAGGTTTTTCCAGCTATAAGCAGCCCAAGCAATGATCAGCTAGACTTTCAGAAGCATTCATTGATCCATGCCCATTTCTCCCCAGGTCCTGTACATCAAATCACTTCCTCCAAAGGTCTGCCCATTGGTAGCCAATTAGGTTGCTATTAAGTTTCCTATTCATAGCAACCTCTCAGAACATGATCCATAAAAGCACAGCACAAAAACACTGGGGAGCTACTAAGCTGCTGTGAATCGAACATTGCACTTTGATACCCTGATGTAAACTAGGAGTGGCTAACCTTTGACCCTCAAGAGGTTGTTTGACTCAAGCCTCCATAACCCCCTGCCAGCATGCCCAGTCATTGAGGATGATGGGAGTTGTAGTCCAACAACATCTGGAGCGCCCCAAGTTCCTCACCCCCATCTGAAACTGCAGTAGTGCAACTGGACAGCCACTGCTGCAGTTCAGATGCTCTTTGAAAATGCCAGTGCTATTTTTCTAGAAAAAGAGGTGCTGGAACTCATCATGAATGCCTCCCTTGTTCTCTTGGAATGGCAATGAAGCCCACCTGAGAGGTATCTCAACTGAGTTCTAGTGAGTTCCAGCTGAAAAAAAGCTGTGGAAAATGCTAGAATTTGAAATCAGCCTTCCTTCCCAAGATACATCAACTACTCCCTTCTTTTTAGGTGTGGCTAGTACAGTCTCGGGTGCAATTGGTACAGTCTTGCTTCAGCCTTTGTGTGCTTAATGAGCCGAATTTCTCTAAAGGCCTGTCATTTGAGTGGGAGGGGGAGCCGGAGTGTTATGAGGCACCACAGTTCTGGGCACCACAGTTCAAGAAGGATACTGACAAGCTGGAACGTGTCCAGAAGAGGGCAACCAAAATGGTCAAAGGCCTGGAAACAATGCCTTATGAGGAACGGCTTAGGGAGCTGGGTATGTTTAGCCTGGAGAAGAGAAGGTTAAGGGGTGATATGATAGCCATGTTCAAATATATGAAAGGATGTCATATGGAGGAGGGAGAAAGATTGTTTTCTGCTGCTCCAGAGAAGCGGACACGGAGCAATGGATTCAAACTTCAAGAAAGAAGATTCCACCTAAACATTAGGAAGAACTTCCTGACAGTAAGAGCTGTTCGACAGTGGAACTTGCTGCCAAGGGGTGTGGTGGAGTCTCCTTCTCTGGAGGTCTTTAAGCAGAGGCTTGACAGGCATATGTCAAGAATGCTTTGATGGTGTTTCCTGCTTGGCAGGGGGTTGGACTGGATGGCCCTTGTGGTCTCTTCCAACTCTATGATTCTATGACTCTCCAACTGAAGTTGGCTGAAACAAGAGGGTACAGCTTTGGGTGGCTGACCAGTTTGCTCTCTGGGAGATTTTCTACCTTGCAGGAGTGCCTGTTCAATTTGATGGACTAGGCAAATTTGATGGACTAAGGCAGCTTGGGGGGGGCGTGTCTGAGTTTTTCCTATAAGCTACCTTTACAACACGACTTAGATTTTCACAGAAAATTGTATTCCAGCTCATCTTGAATTAAGGGCTCCTTTTGGAATGCCATGTGTCAGATCATCTGCTTCTGGAGAAGAAAATGTGGCCTTATTACTGATGGCTTCTCTTTGCTCTCCAGGGAAATGCAGGCGGTTCTTTTCTATCAGAATTCACGCCCACCAAATGAACAAAATGTTACATTATGTGGGCAGAAGAACCCCATGGATAAATGGGTTGCCCCCCCCTCCAGTTCCTCTGATCCTTTTGCTTTAATCCTTTCATTTTAATGTTCTCAAAATATTTCATTGCAATTGGCATAGCTATTTTGCTTAGTCAGCTGTGGCCTTGGAGATGGAAATAGTTGCCCTGCCCCAAGGATCATTGACTGTTAATCATTGTGAGACTCTGGCTACAATCCCAGTGTGAAAGCCGCTACTAGTCTGGGCGATTGCATGCTTCTGAGCTGTGAAGGAAGACACCCCCCCTCCCTACCCTCCACCCCAGTTTCCTTATTAAACTGCCTTTTCAGCAAAGGAGGAATGACAAAATAAAGCCAAATGATCTGAGAAAGCAGAACCAAGAGCGCAGTTAATATTTCGTCGGCCAGCTAGGAAATGACAGGGAACCACCACCACCATTATGGGGTCAGATCAAAAACTAAAAGATGTCTTTGAAGACAATTTCCTCCTTATATTGTGCAATACATTTGAATTGCAAAGAGAAAATATGAAAACTTTGCTTTCCTCTTGAAATGCTGCGATACCAAATGTCACAGATACCCTTGAATAAGTAGAATATGAATTGAATTTTATTTTTTTGAAAGAGTTGATGCTGTTATTCAGGCTGTCTGAAAATACTGGTTTGTAGATGGATTGCTAATCCAGTTAATAGTAGCAACTAGCTGATGTGCAGGTCCTTTTGGACCTGGAAGAGGGTGGAATGGGGTGGGGTGTGAATGGTCACTGCCTGTATTCTTCAGCTACCATCCATATTCCCCACTCCCCAAGAAAAAAATATTGTTTCAGTGTAGCCTTCCATATGTTGTTAGACTGGAACTCCTTTCAGCCCCAGCCAGCATGGCGACTTGTATGGTACGATGAGAATTGGAGTCCAACAACATTTGGAGGGACACAGGCCCCCAACCCCTGGCATGGTTTAGTGGCTAAATTTACTGGATTGCTGGTGTCACCTAGGACAGGTAGAATTGTCTAGTATTCATTGAAGGGTTTTGTGCATTGTAATTACTGTATATAAAAAGCGTCTCCTTCCTCTGATTGCAGGGGAGAATCTAGACCAGGCACCCCCAAACTTTGTCCCTCCAGATGTTTTGGACTACAATCCCCATCATCCCTGACCACTGGTCCTGTTAGCTAGGGATCATGGGAGTTGTAGGCCAAAACATCTGGAGGGCCGCAGTTTGGGGGTGCCTGATCTAGAATCTGAGGACAATATGTACTGTTACTGCTTTGTGTTTTCGTGCTGTGGGGAGGGAAGGAGGGAGAGGAGGACAGAGCAAGAGCTTATGGTTCTCCAGTGGTTGCCTGCTGCTCTCAAAAGGGACAATATAAATGAGTCTTGCAGCCTTCCTGCTGTGGATCAGAGAAAAGGGATTCAAGGCAGGTGTAAGCTATTACCTTGTAGCTGCCAAGTATTGAATGCTTATCTATCCAGCCAATCTGAAATATCACTGGCAATATTTTCTCCAGCTCTGCAGTTTACACAGTGAGTTACAGACCAGATTCATCACCTTCAAGAAGAAGAGCCCTAAGGCACTCGGTTGTGAGAAGTATGCGCTTGGAGGAGCGTGTGCAGATTCCAATGGCAGCCTCCCCACTTGCAGGGCTGCCTGGGTTTCAAAACAGACAAGATGAAGCACGATTTTTCCAGCCGTTCTATAAAAGCACCCGCAGGATCGTGGCTATCACAGCCAAATTACATTATGTGTGTTGACTCTTGTAATTGGATTACTTTAGCGCATGGTTAGACAAGATATGTTTGGGGTGCCTTTATTTTAACTGAGTGAATCCCTATCAGGAAGTGAAGAGGAGGAGGAAACTGGGATGCGTTTGCAGATGTACAACTCTGGTTCCTGAATGTCTTTAATATTGCTCTGAAAGGAGTGGGTTAGCAATCCTTGAGACCTGGAGTGTTTCCAGATTAGGTGCTTATTGTGGGGTGGGTGCCCTTCAAGAGCCCATTTTTATTTTTATTTTTTGCAGCACCAGCACAATGTCATTGGCATAAAAATGCCTGCCTGTATCTCTTCCCCACCCCATTTAATCCAGATTTACCCTTTCCAGGGGAAATATGGTAAATTTAGAAAAAAACCCTGTTGCCAGCAACCCGTTTGCAATAACTCAATGACCTGTTTGCCATGCTAAGTCCCTATCTGGAAGCATCCACGGTTAAATAACTGTGCCATGCCCTCCCTTCCTCCCTCTCTCACACACACACTCACACTTAGAAATGACTTGTACATGAACTACTATAGTAAGCTACATTTGTCTTTCTCGTTTTCAGGGGAACACTTGAGGATTTGCCCCCAAGGCTACACTTGCTGCACCAGTGAGATGGAGGAGAACTTTGCCAACAAGAGTCGGCATGAATTTGAAGGCATGTTGAAGGAGGCCACACGCTCGGTGCAAGTAATCTTAACAGCCCAGTACAAGAACTTTGATGGTAAGTAATGCAAAACGTTTACAGGCTGGGCCAGTTTGGAAAACAAGCTGCCGTCGCTTGTGGTTTTATACCCCTTGCTTGCTCCTGTTTCCCCTTTCCTCCTGCCTGCAGCTGGGCAGAGGACTTTGCCAGAGTTTAGTTTAACTTTCAAGGAAAACCCACTTAGTGCTGATTCAGACTCTGGCTTGTTTAATGGTTTTGAAATCGGCTTATTATGAAATGATCAGAATTTGTTTAAAACCAGGAGTACTGCTTTGAAAATAATGTTAAACTGAGATTTTTTAAAAAGTAAAATTGAATCCAGACAAACTCCTCTCGTCCACACAGGGGGAGGCAGGAGCTTTGCAAGCCTGGTTTGGGGATTGTACAGGCTCAAACCATGGTTTTCCATTATCTGCTGATTTGTTGTTGTTATTTCACAGGTATGTCAAAAGAGTACTGGAAAGTGTATCTTTTGTTGAAAAATGGGCTTCAGACACTGAAATCACTAGTTAATTCAATATAGTTGCTTGAACTGACTTTTTCATGTATTTATAATGTACAGCCCGCAAACAGAGCCTGTCTCTTGTCTTTAATGAAATTAAAAGCAGAATTCACTATATAATACACTACAAGCCAGCAGAGATCGCCTGATAGGGTTGTACATTGTTAGATAATTAACTCTCCCCCCCAAATGAAATACTTGCTTCTATCTTAAAACTACTGGCTGGAGTTGCATGTTTTCCTTATCTGTGTTTTTTCCAGCAGTTTAGGAATATTATTTTTATTTCTCTAGGACTCATTTTATCTTGGTCCTGAAGCGAAGTATGTGTTCAGTTAAACAAGCACATTATCAAACTATATCGTATAAATCACTGCTTCTCTGTGGCAGCCATAACCTCAGTGGATGCTTTAGGCTTGTAAAGATGTTCCCTTCTCCCATCACATCTTTTTCAGTTTCCTTAAGTAGTGCCGCAATTAGTGTTTGGTATTTGATTTAAGTAAGATTATTTTGAAGTTACTCATGGTCTGATTTTTCTAGGACTAACTTGTTTAAAGTTCTACTTCTGCTTTCTCAGTTTGCCAAATATTTCAGATAGGAAAAAGATGATACTGTTAGGTAAATTGTGGAACAGAAATCTGGGGTGTCCAGACAAGCATGCGTATAACGTGTGGAATTTCCCAATATCTAATGTTAAACACTACATTCAAACATGTCATCTGGGCTGTGTTCATGCATAACAAAAAGCCAGACTGGTTTGACACTGCCCATGCATACCTCTCCTGGAGTGACGGGCATAAACAAACCAAGAAGTGTAGCAATTGGTAATCCAATAACGAGATGGAGGCAAGGCTGAGTTCCCCAAAGGCCAACCCCGGGCGGAGCTCGGGAGCCTGTATTTATTGACAGCAACTTTGACAGCTAATGATTAACTTGAAAGGCAGCTTCCAACCAATTACAGAGTATAACCTCATGCATAGTAATGTACAGGTACATGTCACTTCCTGCCAACACCCCAAACTTTCCGCCATGAAGGAAGTGGTGAACTGCACATCCCACACATCATGTACCTGTCACATGCCTTGCTCTTTAAACATCCCCCTCCTCTCAATCTTGTGACTCTCAGTACTTTTCCATGCCTTTACCTGCTTTCATTGTTTCTCCCTAACCCAAGTGTGACCCATCCTGGTTTTCTCCTGTCAAGCCTGCTTCAGCCAGATCTATCCCAATCTTTCCAGATCCACCAAGCCTCACTCAGTACAACTGACCCATGCCTTCACCTCCTGACCTGTCACTGTACTGGCTTGCCAGTATTACACTTCCTAATCCTAGAGGACCAGCGGGTGTGCCACGCCATGTTCTAAATCAACCCCACAAAGAAGCCCTGGTTTTGCATCACATCTAAACCAGGGCCTGCAATTTATTGCTTCCTAGTAAGCCATGGTCAGCAAACCAACAAACCATGGCTTCAGGTTAGTTTGTTGGGCAGCAACAAACCACAATCCTTTGGACATAAAGCAGAACCAAGGCTTCCTGACTGCAGTGGCGGAGCTTCATGCTCCGCCACTGGGGGGGGGGGGCAGAGAGCAGGCGAGGGCAGGGCTGGCGCACGTCCCAGGGATGTGGTGTGCCGGGGGGGGCAGCCGCAATGGCACCCCACTGGGATTGCCCTCTTTGTCCGCCAGTGCCTGACTGTTTATCCTACTTACTTCAGAGGAGGAGCAAAGGGGGAGCAATCTGTCTGAACCATCAGTTCTTGGTTAAATTTTAAAGCAATAGTTAAGAACCTAAAGCAATTTAACACCAAATTGTGATATTATTTAACAACATTTGACTTTGCCAAATCAATTGACAGGGCACACAATGAGAAAATACAGCGTGACATGAATTTGCTTTCTTTAAAAATATAAATAGTTTGTCTCTTTCACTGATACTCCTGTTCTGGTAAATGAACAAAGGAAGAAAACTAGCAAGAAAAAGAGTTGCTGTGCGCTCATATGAATGTGGCTTTAGTAAAATCAGTGTCAAAAGAAATTATTTGCAAGTATCTTCTTAATTGGAAAAAATAGCTACCATTCTATTTATATACATGGGAGACAGACAGAGTGGCTTGCTCTGATGTAGCTACAACTGTGTTTTATCTTGTTGTTGAGGTTACATTTACATTGGTGTGATTAAAAATGGTGAATTAAGAGCCTCTCATCTTAGAAGGACTTACGGTATTTATTCATTCTCAATAGACACACACATATGTGGCCTTTGATTCACCTCTTAAACATATACTGTAAACAAATCGGAAAGCGAAATTGGATCAGGCCATTGTCATCCCAGAACAGTTGCTTGTATAAACAAGCCTTATGTGAGGGTAGTTGGACAAAATGCTCAGCTGGTTCTTGCTTGCAATCCCACAGCAGCATCTTTAAAAACAATTTACTGGATCATGTTTAGTGATTCCGATATAGAAGGTGCCATATTGGCACAAGAAGCCATTTCCACCCCTTTCTTGCTGCGTGGATCATGGTATCATTGATAGCATTAGAGACACAATCCCACAAAATGTTTCAAAGGGTTCATTGCCACCAGCATAAATATATATGGTAGGAGCCAGCATCAGTTTTGGGGCTTCTTGGGGAATAAATAAAAAAGAAGTCAAGGGTTAAGGGCCTTTCATAGATCTGGTACCTCCCAAGCAGGGACACTGAGCTTCTTGGACTTGCCAGTCCAAAGGTTGGCAGTTCGAATCCCCATGAAGGAGTGCGCTCCCATTGCTCTGTCCCAGCTCCTGCCAACCTAGCAGTTCGAAAGCATGCTAGTGCAAGTAGATAAATAGGTACTGCTGCGGCGAGAAGGTAAACAGCGTTTCCATGCGCTCTGGCTTCCGTCACGGTGTTCTGTTGCGCCAGAAGCGATTTAGTCATGCTGGCCACATGACCCGGAAAGCTGTCTGTGGACAAACACCGGCTCCCTCGGCCTGAAAGAGATATGAGCACCGCAGCCTCATAGTCGCCTTTGACTGGACTTAACCGTCCAGGGGTCCTTTACCTCTACCCTTTTTTAGCTCCCAAGCAGTCATCTCCAGGAGTACGCAGGGCTGCCAGTGGGATTGTAGGTTGGATAGAATCCTACAGATATACCTCTTTTTGAACTAGCCATTTCTCATTGTGGTTGGTCTAAATGTTGCTCAAGTGGTATGTATGGTCAGAGCAGAGCCTCACTGAGAGTTCAGTACCCTCCAGCTATCCAATTAGATTGATTTTCTTCTTTGCCTGGCCACAGTTCTGTCTCAATCATACCTTCTACCAGCAATCTGAAATATTTAACTTATCTGCAATAGTGATACTGGGAATTCCCAATGCTTTTAGTACTCCGTTTGATTGATTTACATCCTGCTCTCTCCCATTGGCTCGGAGCAGCTTACAGCAGTTTTTCTAAATGTTAATAGTTTTGTCCCCAAGGGGCTCTCAATCTAAGGAAATCAAATAGTTTGGAGGATAAAAGGAGCCAAGTTTTGGGGGGGGGGGTGGAATGCCACTGTAAATATAAAAAACTGGGTGTGTGCTTTTAAACTACGAATAACCACATCAAAAAGTCATTCAAAGAACAATGCTTTTTCAGGCAGTCATCTGCTAAATGTCTGTTCATTAAAGAGGTGAAAGAATAAAAGAAACTGTAGCTCTGTGGTAGAGCATCTACTTTGCATGCTGAAAGTCTAGGTTCAGAAATAAGCTAGAGGGACCAATGGCCTGAGTCAGTATAAGGAGGCTTCCTAGGAGGAGGTGCTGTAGGGAGGGGATCCCAGCTGTTGTGGTGATGGTATTTCTGCCCAGGACGGTAGATATTCCCTCCCAGATCCTGGAATCTTCAGCAGCTGAGCAGACTGGCAGCCTTGACTATTGGAAAAGTGTGACAGGTTGGGATGGGGTGGACAGGCAGCTGAACTCAGTTTCCCCTACAGAGTCATCATAAGTATTCTGGACCCCCCAAAAGTGGCAAAGCATCACCTTTCTCTCTCTCTCTCTCTCTCTCTCTCTCTCTCTCTCTCTCTCTCTCTCTCTCTCTCTCTCTCTCTCTCTCTGTGTGTGTGTGTGTTTCTATAACTTATCAAAAAGTGATAGGGTGTGCCCTCTGCTGGTTGTTAGCCAGACTTTCCTACTTCAGCTGTGCCATCTGCAATTCAGTAGCCACAGAATTCTTAATCTTGCCTGTTGTTACTTGGAAGTAACTGTGCTTCCTTAAAAGTGTGTACAGAATTGTAACCCTAGCTGTGGGTTGCCTTATATGGACCTTTGTCTGGGCACCTGTGTATAAGATGTTTTTGAAACAGCTTAATATTTGCAACGTGTCCATCAATAAAACTTTGTAATAGTTTGGTTTTGCTCCAAAATGTTAAGGGAGCAAGTTAACAATATGACATATGCAAAGAAGTGTAAAAAAAAAAAATTGAGATCAACACAGAAAGCTATGCACTGATGTCAACAGATAGTTCATTCTCATTGCTGTTAATCCTTCAGGCACTTGATGATAATAATAATAATAATAATAATAATAATAATAATAATAATAATAATAATAAATTTATTATTTATACCCCCGCCCATCTGACTGGGTTTCCCCAGCCACTTTGGGTGGCTTCCAACAAAATATTAAAATACAATAGTCCTCCAGATATTAAAAACCTCCCTAAACAGGGATGAATGTAACCCACAGGACTAAGGCTAAAATCTTAACTCCGTGCTCTATGAGGCTAGGGCATAACACTAGGCACTGTTGGCCTCTGTGGGATCCTAAGTTGATCCTTTTTTCAGCAAGGGGGGGGGCGGGCAGGTTGGGAGGGAGCTGATGAACTGTACTGTACCATTGAGTTAGGATAGCAAAAAATTACACACAGGCTGTGCCCCCACCCTTCTGCCTTGGCTGACATACAGCTAACAGGGTCAGGTGCTGCAGTTGATTCACTGCACTGTTGCTTCCAGCCAATGTTTAGGATTGCACTGTGGTTATTCCAGCAATAGCCCTAAGACTTGTACACCAAGGAGCTGTCGTACATGCTATGGTAGCGTAGTTGGTTAAAAGCAATGAATGCAAAAGGAGTTTGTCAACAGGAAGTGACAAGAAGGGGATCCACGCTGAACATAACAAGGCTGCCGTTATGACATTAATCAAAGCTCAGTTGTTGAGCTTCAGTATCTCCTCCCTCCTCCCCATTTCTCTCCGGTTGTAATAATGTACTGTTTCTCTCTTCTCAAATACTTGGGTGCAGTTTAGTTACAAAGACCATATGTCAGATGACCTTTATCCGAGAGTCAGGACATTTTCATTTTCAAAATTATTTGGTCCTTTAAAGGAAATGTTAGCATGCAGTTTAAAAAACAATAATCCTGTTTTCGTTTAAAAGCCCGGATAGTTTATAGACCAACAGTTTAGTTTATTTGTAAGCTATTTCCTTGCGAATAAATGTGGTTATGTATTTTTAGCACACTGTCTGCAAAGTCATTTGGTGTCATCTAAAAGCCTTATTAGCTTTAAAGTTCCGAATGAATGTATTAATAAACAAGGGGAGGGGAGAACATCTGAAATCATGACTGTGGCATTTTATGTGGACAGTTCCATATTCTCTTAAAACTGAATCACTACTTCCAGACATTCAAAGGGAGATTATGCGGGAAGTTGTCACGAACTGAAGACTAACCATCTGACTATTAATAAATTAACAGTGTTTTCCGCTGCTCTTGCATCAGATTTCAAGTCCAAACAAATGCTGCTTTGTAAAAGGAATTCATTTACATTAGCATACCATTTTGGACACGCTTTGCTGTAGCCCTTTTATGGAGGGATGCAGTGTAATTCCAGTAGTGTAGGCATGAAGGATTTAGGAATGAAAGGATCAGTACAAAAATAAATGACTGTTCAGCTGACATTTCAGTGGACTGGCAGATAGGAGAATGGTTATATATTTTCACATTTTTTTTATATTTAAAGCAGAAGATAAGTGCATGAAATGTTATCTGTTGGATCAGATTAGGCTGGTTTGGGCCAAGCTTCATAGAACTTGCTAAAACTGGCCACCAGCTACACACTCAGTACTCTTTGCTTTTAAATGAACACATGAGCAGGAAAATCACATTGTGCCACGCACTCTACTTTCATGTATTGTCCAAAGTCACTGCCCTTTCATATCATAGGTACAACATCTATGTTGCTTTTTGTGCTTGTGAACACAAATCCTTTGACACGGTTTGGGCAAGATGGTGTGCACATTGCAGCTGCTAGTGGAACAGCTCTGCTAATGTTTATAGAGGGGATGGGGAGGCAAAGCAAGAAGGATTCAGAAGAAGTCTTAAGGCCAGCCAGAACCGTGTGTTGTGGGAGAAGGAAGCTGGAAATATGGAAGTGAGGCAGAATCTGTGACCCTCCAGATGTCGGTCATGCTGGTTGGGGCTGATGGGAGAACCACAGGTTAACTACCTTTATTCCAGAGCTCATCCAAGGAATAAGTGGGACAAACGCTGTAAGCTGCAACAGGGATCTAAGGAATGGAGAGATTAAGTCAAAGAAAGAAGAAGCCAATGAGAAAGTTGATCTTAGGCATGGGATCTTGGAGGCAGAGGGTCTACACCCCAGTGGTAGGAAGACAGTACAGTATACATGCAGAAGAGAATTGGAGGGCCAGAACAAAGGGTTGTTAAATAATTACATTATTTGACTAAATTTTCCCCGAAGTTTAAACTTAATAATTCAAATAAAACAGAGCAGCTATAGAACTGCTGTTTTTAGCTCATTTTAATGTATTCATTATATTTTGTAGTATCCAACCTGATAATGTATTTGAAGGGTAGGGTATGCTTTTTTGTACGTCAACCTGATAATGTATTTGATGGGTGTGTTGTAAAGGTAAAGGGACCCCTGACCATTAGGTCCAGTCGTGACCGACTCGGTTGCGGCGCTCATCTCGCGTGATTGGCCAAGGGAGCTGGCATACAGCTTCCAGGTCATGTGGCCAGTATGACAAAGCCGCTTCTGGCGAACCAGAGCAGCTGCAGCGGTACCTATTGATCTACTTTGCACTTTGACGTGCTTTCGAACTGCTAGGTTGGCAGGAGCTGGGACCGAGCAACAGGAGCTCACCCCGTCGCAGGGATTCGAACCGCCGACCTTCTGATCAGCAAGCCCTAGGCTCTGTGGTTTAACCCACAGCGCCACCCACGTCCCAGGTGTGTTATAAGTTTTAGTAATAAATATACAGTCTAGACTAGCCTTACCCAACCTTACACAGTCCTTGGGTGGGACTGGTGGGAGTTCAGGTCCAAAATATCTGGGTCACCTGATGTCATCACAACATCAAGTGATTGACTGGCGGGCGAGGCCTCCCACCTGTCAAACTTCCTTCACTGGTGTGCATAGAGATAAGGATCCAATCTACCGGCCAGTTTCCATTCCCCATTCCTGCTTTAACAGGTGCATGTTCACTGTAGTTTCTAGAGGGCAACAGGGCCATTGAGTAAGAAGTAAAAGCTGAAGTTCGCATACTTGTCCCAACTAGAAAATTAACTGGCAGTAGACTTTCTGGTCCTGCTATAGATGAGGCAGGTTCTGCTTTGTTTTACAGTGCAGCTGCTTCATTGGCACAACAGCAACTGGAGCTGTTACGACGCATGTAGGCAAGAGCTTCCTATCATCCTGACCATGAGCTGCAAAGCACAGTTGGGAACAGAGCAAATGCAGCAACTTCCTCTCTGGAATATCCTCATACCCTTTGTAGGAAGTTTTGCCAAGCCAAGAACATTGTGCATAGCCCATGTCAGCCCCCCATTAGCCTTACATAACCGAAGCTCTAAAGTAGCACAACCAACCCCTTAAATTGGTCTTACCTGTGCATGGTGACTTGTGGAATGTTTATTCTGCACAGTGTATTTGTGTCAAAATGCACACTTGTACAGTACTTCACAAGAGGTGCGGGGTCGGGTGCACTCCAGAGAGCTTTATGTCAGAAAAGTGTTAAGTGAAAAGTGGCTCATTGCTTGAAACTCCCATGGAAGTCCTGTTAACCAAAGTGTGCATTGGTTGGTTCAGTGACTGAAAGGTGCCTTCAGAATTGGTTCTGTAAATTCATCCCGCTTTCTTGTGTTGTGGCTGTTTGGGAAGCAGGGTGGTTTTTTTGAACTTGACAAGCACAGTGTGTCATCCCACAAACTGATAAGTCTGAGGCCTTATGTAGGAGAAGTAAACAAGGCTCAGAACAAAGGGAAATAAGACCCTTTATTCCTCTTGGAAGCTAGGCGATAGGAAGCCTTGAGCAGTCCTGCTGTCTTTGTGGTGTGGAGAAAGAGGGGATATCTACCTTCAGAAAAACACAAACAACAGGAAGTGATTTATGTTGATCCTGCCGCTTTCAACAGGAATCAAGGCTTGGCAAAGAGGCAGTTCTTTCTCATGCAGTGAGCAGCAGCTTCCCTCTCAGTGTTTTTGGTTTAACTAAACATGGGGGCAAGATGTCTATCAAAAGCACATTCCAGAACTTGGGGAGATTAAACCTGACAGAGAGCTGCCTCAGGGAAGCAAGGGCTTCTATTCACCTGTAACAGCTTGAGCACCTGGAGGTTTTCTTTCCCCACACAGCCCCTTCTCCTCTCATTAAAGCTGCCAGCTCCCATTGTAGGCTTACGGGCATGGTTTAGTGTGCGCGCAGCAGTTTGTTTTAGAGAATGACACGAGCACAATCTCTCTTTCTTTAAGTCTGCTGACTGAACGAGAAGACAATGCTTCTGGGTTCACTGGACAAGGAATAACATACCTAAAACAGAGAGCAGAAAGCTGACATCTATCATGAGCGGCTGTGTTTAAAATAACTGAAATTTAGGTCAGAAGAGTAAAGTGTTTTTCTTCAGCTCTGTACACAGCGGGGAAGCAGATGTTACCATGTTGTGTCTCAGATGGATCTGTGGTGTTCAGAAAACAGTGGGATGACATCTGTTTTGGGACTTCAAATGTAGATCGAGCTTTTCTGTGATATGCGATTGAGTTCGCTAAGCTAATGAAGTACTGCCAGTTGTTTCAGAGGACAACATTGGTGGAGTTCACTTTAATGTTCAGGGGGACTAATGTCTAAACCCCCTTTTGAAACTGCCTGTATTGTAGAGTATACCGTCAATCAGCCCAGCTTTGATTATAAAAATGTGATGTTACCATCAACCCCTGAAGAGACATGATGATGAATACGGTCACAATCATCCAGCTGGCTTGAGTTCAGAACTGTAAAGTGAGATAGGATCAGCTAAATTCTGTCTGCTGCCTTCTTCCAAGAATCCTGTTACACCAGCCAAGGTCTGATGCACCAGAATTTGATTAGCAGTAATTAACACCAAGATAACAGCTCCTACCATTCTTCCCCACCCTCTTGCCCCCAAGTAATGCAGCTAAACGTTGTTCCTCATGAGTGCTGCAATATAATTTATAGTAATACTGAACCTGGGGTCTGTGTATGTGTGATTTATCTATTGTGTAATACTGCTGTTAATATAGTATTATGTAGGGGGTTTGGTGCCCCATTTTACAAATAAAAAAATGGAGGTGCCATTTGACAGTTTGCCCTTCCTCAGATGCATTGTGTGGGTGAAATGACCACTGGTAACAATGGCTCTCAAACAGTGGGATCAGGTGTTAAACAGGGTTGTGTTATCGCCCCAACTCTATTTATTATTTTCATTGCCATGATCCTACACTTTGTTGAGGGGAAACTCCCCACCAGAGTAGAAATCAGATATCAAACAGATGGAAAGCTCTCTAATCTGAGTGGGCTGAAAGCAAAGAGTAAAATCACTGTAACTTCTGTCATAGAGCTTCAGTATGCTGCTGACAATGTAGTGTGTGCATACTCAGAGGATTATCTCCATACCATCCTAAATATCTTCACAGAAGCTTACGAAAAGCTTGGCCTATCACCCAACACCCAAAAACCAAAGTGCTGCACCAACAAGCACAAAACAGCCCCTCTGCAGTGCCACAAATCCAACTCAATGGTGTAACATTGGAAAGTGCTGATCACTTCTCCTACCTGGGCAGTTATCTTTCCATAAGGGCTGACATTGATGCCAAAATCCAGCATTGCCTGAGCTCTGCAAGTGCAGCTTTCCCAATTGAAGTGCAAAGTGTTCGAGGGCATGCACAGGGAAACCAAAATGCTTGTTTACAAAGCTATTGTATTACCAACCTTATTGTATACTTGTGAAGCATGGATCACTTATAAACACCATCACCAGCTCCTTGAAAAATTCCATCAACAGTATCTCAAAAAAAAATTACACATCACTTGGGAAGACAGGCGAACTAATGCCAGTGTACTGGAAAAAGCAAAGATCATCAGTTTCAAAGCAATGATTCTTCAACATCAACTTCGTTGGACTAGTCATGTTGTGTGGATGCCTCATTATCGTCTTCCAAAGCAACTACTCTATTCCAAATTTTAAAATGGAAAGCATAATGCTGGTGGTCAACAAAAGAGGTTTAAAGACTCTCTCAAGGCAAATCTTTAAAAATGTAGGATAAACACCGACAATTGGGAAACAGTCACCCACGAGCGCTCCAATTGGAGAGCATCCTTTACCAAAAGGTGCCATGGACTTTGAAGACTCGGAATGAAAGGGAGAAATGTGCTGAGAGGAGGGAACGTTTGACAAACCCTCACCGTGATCAACTCCCACCTGGAAACCTATGTCCCCACTGTGGAAGGATATGTGGATCCAGAATTGGCCTCCACAATCACTTATGGACTCACTGTTAAGGCTGTGTTCATGGAAGACAATCTTACTCGGCTACAAGCAATCACCAAAGAAGAAGTTAGAGAAGGATGACTGCCTCCCTGGGAAAGTAGAAAGGGAAAACAAAAATGGTTTAAAAGAAGGCAGCTCTGGCCATGCTACTGCCCCTGACTGTTTAAAAATAAAAATGCAAATCCTCTGTCCCCACAAGTGCTTCCCCATATCCATCAGAAGTTCTTCACCCTACTTCTTTCTTCCCCTACACTTTGGCCTTCCTCCACTCCTTTGAATGTGTCATAACATTCGTCCTGAGAACCATGGCCCTGTGGCAGGGGCAGGAATTGAAGTGGGGTGGCTCAGTTTTCAGGTGGAGCACCAAACCTATACAGGAAATATACTCCCAGTCTGTCAGATTCTTCAGGTGGCAGGAACTGATGGGAGGCAATTGCAGACAAGGGAGAAAAGTAGTGGAAAAACTGAGCAGGATCCAGGAGTGCTTGTGTTTAGAATCCAGATGGCCTGCTCCAATTAATCAGCGCTTCACTCTGAATATGTGAACAAGCCATTAAACTGTAATCACACTGCTTAATCAATTAATTCCTGCAACCCTAGTCTTTAATCATTGACAAGCTTTGACTTAGCTGTTTGCTGGACTTCCGGGCATAAGGCAAAAGAGATGTAGCATTGCCTTATCCTTGGTTTCCAGGCAAAGATTCAACCTGAAACCAGTGCAAAAAATCTGGAATGTAGGGATATTTTTATTACCGTCTTTCAACACCTTTCTCTTTTGCTCCTTCATGAGAGTGAGGAAGAAAAAGAAGAAAGGCCTGTTGACCTTGGCTGAAGAAGTTAGGATATTTTTGCAAGGCTTACCAGCTTTAAGGATTTTCTCATACTTTGGGTTTACTGTACAAGCATGTTATAATACAGGAGCCCACATCATACCTTGAAACATGTGAACTACAGCAATTCCACACTGGTCACATACCAGCTACATTCCTGATCAGCAGAGGAAGTCATCACTAGCAGAAAACCTGGATGAGTGGTGAGCAGACATTGAAGGTTTCCTGGACCTTTCCTCGTTAATACTCTCATGCCCTTGTTTGGGCCCATACAATACCCAAATGTGATGGGTGCTGTATACCTAGTGAAAGTGTAACATCCTGAAGAGACTATGGGAAAGTAGGAAAACCAGAGAATGGAACAACTTATTCTCTGTAGTACCGTCAGAGACATAATAGTAGACTAGATGGACTTTGGTCTGATCCATCACAGAACTACCGGTACTTCTTTTTTAATTACCATTTTGCCTAACTGCTCAGATAGAAGCAAATGAACAATTGGTAACCACATGTTCCCCTAACTACATATTCTCTTGGTACTGCATAAATTAGACAGTAAATGGCACTGTTGCAGGAAATACTGTAGCCTGAGAAAGAGAGAGAGGGTGTGTGCATGTTTTTCATGGAAAGGTCCCAATTTCAGTCCCTGACAGCTCCAGCTAAAAAGAGGTAGGAAGTTATGAGTAAAGCCTCTGTTGAAGAGCCACTGCCAGTCAGAGTAGACAGTACTGGGTTAGATGGACAAAGAATGTGACCTAGTGTAAAATAGCTTCCTGTGTTTTTCAGAGTCTTTTGAAACATTTGTGAAAACAATGCCATGACGCCACCTGTGATCACATAAGAAACTGCTTGGCGTGCTCAGTTTTATATATAGCTAAGTTCTCCTCTGGAGATGGGTAAGGGACTGGATTTTCTTCCAATTCCCTCTCTACTCACCCAGGTGATTGCTGAATATGAATGACAGTGTCATGCAGTGCTTTTTCCCCCTAAAAAATTGTTTAGGGGTACTCTCATTTTCCTACTCATATTGAAATACTGCCCCTCAATGAGGCCAAACTTAGATTTACAAAATGTTTAGGGGTATGCGTACCCCTGCATCCCCCAGGAAAAAAGCACTGGTGTACCTGTTAGGTAGCAGGGCATGCACTATAGCATGACTGCTGAATCAGGACCCTTAGAAAAAAATCATGAATCAAGTGTACATCTCCCTTAAAATGAATGTCAGTCAAGTTAGTATAAAGAAACAGCAACTAAAGGTCATTTCCTCCATCATGCAAGATGCTAGAAAATATTTGCTACAGTGTCTGGATTCAGGGTAGAAACTGCTGGAGCCAACTCAGCTGTTAAGATGGCCTCAAACAGCAGAGTGGTTTCCTTGTAAAACATAAAGCCCTGTTTTAATGCCAGTAAAAATGAATAAATTGGTCCTTGAAGAGTAATAAATGGCAATAAACATATTGCTTTGCAGCATGTGGTAAACTTGCTATTGAGATTCACTTCTGTAGGGAATGGGCTGCTGTTTGGTTAACACACACCTCCAAAGTAGTGGCATCAAACTGTGTTATCCCATTGTCCTTTTGTTCTTTAGCAAAAGTCGTGATTCATTTTCAAAATAAACTTCAGAATGCCAGTATTTTAAATGATGCCAGCTAACATCAATTTGCAGGTGCCAATAGGTTTTAATCAACACAGTTCTCAACTCTTTCTGTGCCATTCTGCCTCCCCTGCCAGAGTGGTTTAAATGAAGAGGACTTTGAGAACAAAAGCTTGACTACAGCAGTCCTTTCGTTCCTGGCATGCCCTTCTCATACCTCATTCCCCTTCCTTCCATCCAAAACATTTCTTGCCAAAATAATTAACTTCATTTGGTGTTCAACAAAAGGGGCACCCCTCCTCTGTTGCCTTCTCTTAGGTTGTATCGCCGCAGGAAGCAGAATGAAGGGGAAACTCCGGGTGTGCTTGGCTCATAAGGGAGTAAACTGTACCTCTCTAGAATACAACTTTTGCATGCTCTCACGTTGTTAAAAGCAACAACCCCAAATATTAGCATGTTAGGGAAAGAGGTTTTAGACCAAGGGCATGGTGGCCAAATGCAGGGGGGAGGGCCCAGCCCCTCCAACCCATGGCTCCCTCCCCAAGCGAGAATCCCTTTCTTTTGCTTTTGTTACTCAGTAAAAAGCAGGAGTAGAGAAACTGAGGCCATCCAAAGGTTGTTGGATTTCAACTTCCATCAGCCCCACCCAGCATGACCAATGATCTGGAATTATAGGTGTTGCAGCCCAGCAACATCTGGAGGGACACTAGTCCCCCAGCCCTGCTATTAAGCATCATACACATTGATGCTGCACTGATGATAGAATCAAAGAGGTGGAAGGGACCCCAATATTTGCCTAGACTCTAGTGCCTAGACTCCATGTCAATGCAAGATATTGATAGGCAGAATGGATTTGTCCCCTGCCTGCAGCCTGTATCAGACTTGCTGGAGGAGCCATGGCTTGTGTATATATTGGAGATGTCCTTCACCCTTTGGCCCAGCTATTTTGGCAATTCATGTAGGAGGGTTGTAAACGCCCCTCCTCCGCCTCCTCCCGCTGTCCCGAGTGGCGACAGCCTCCTCCTCCACCGCCTCCTCCACCTCCCTGCTGCGGCGGAGTGGCGCGGGGTGGCAAGGCGGGAGAGTGATGGGTGGCGCGCTTACCTGAGGCGCGCTGTGGGAGGCGGTGGCAGAGGCCTCTTCCTTCTCAGGAGAAGGGAGGTGGACGAGGCCGTGGCCATTCGGGACAGCGGGAGGAGGCGGAGGAGGGGCCAGTCTCTGTGCTCCAAGTCTCTGCATCCAATCCCTGTGTCCATGGGGAACATGCGCAGTAACGCGGACACAGGGACTGGACGCAGAGACACAGGGACTTTATTATATAGGGTGAATGAACGGTAAGTGGTTCTCAAATGTTCAGCAGTTCCCCAGTTTCCTTTTGGCTGAGCTTAAACTCTAGTCTTTTTCATCATCACATATATGCACACACATGTGCCTAGCTGCACTTCATTGTGCATGATATTAGTTTCATATGAGTCCAGTCATTTCTTGTAGGCACTTAATGGCCTCAAAATACACAATTATTGTTATGTTCTTGCAATTAATGTGCAGAAGGTCATCAGCTGATTACCAGAGTCTCTGTGTTGATCACTTTTTTTTATTATGGAGAGATTAAGTCAGCTATATAAATATGTTTTATGTCCTTGTAATAAGTTCAGAATGCCATGGAATACAATTTAAACCATTCTAGCCTATGCAGCCACAGAAACAAAACATGGAATAAAATGTTTGACCTTTCTTGACGTTGGTGAGTGGTAAACGATTGTTTACTAGTCTCGACATTCATTTTTTTTACTCCTTGGCTTCATTATAAGAACAACATATCAAGGCTGCAAACCCGTCAGATACATAAAAATGGTTGTTGTTGTTCATACTTTCCTGGGAGTGAGCCCCACGGAACATAATCTGACTTTTTCCCAAATAAACATGCCTTGGATTGTGCTGCAAATCACCCATTTAGGCTCCAATCTTCAACACGAATGAGCCCCATTGAATATGGTGGGAGTTGCCTTTGAGTAAACAAGCGTAGGATTGTACTGCACAGCTCCCAAATGCTCCTTCATCTTGATTTTCTGAAATAATGAGACTTAAAATAATTTAAAAAAGCCAACGACTACAACCTATCTCTAAACTAGGCCTATATTGTGTGAAACGACAGGTTGAGCACTGCAAGATGCTTTAGTGTTCACATGCATGCATTTAAATATATTTGCACATCATTTTCCACTCAGGGATTTACATTCTAGAGGTTCTGGGGAAGGAGTTGAAGCCAGAAGAATGGCAACTGAAGCAACTCACGTAAACAACATTTGTTGTTTCCTGGATGGGTACCAGAAAATATGGCAATGTCCCTGGTAAACAGGGACATATGTCACATATATGGCACTCACTGGACCAGTTCAAACAAGTCTAATGAAACTTTATTTAATTCCTTCTTTATTTGGAGGGGTGGGGGAGTGGAAGCCCTTCGCTACCTGTCCCTTCCTCTGCCTGTGTTCTTGGATAATCTGCTACGAACCTAAGAATTCGTATGTATTTTAACCCTTTATTTTCTACTGCACATGCCCCCTCTGTGGGCTTTCTCAAACGCCAGGGCAATTTTATTAGAGACGTGTTGGTCTGTATACACAGATGCTACTGGACTGTGAATAAAAATAAAGAACGTGCCAGATTGATTATTTCTGAAACAGATGAAGATATACAGCTAGAGAGAGATGGGAGGAAATAGTCTAAAGCGGTGAAAAACATTTAAAGGAATAATGAGCTACAGCAGCATGTCAGTGGGCAATATTTCCTTTTTTCCAAAGGACAAGATGATTAATTTTCATTGGAAGGATTAAATAGATTGGAATCTGTGCTGTCATAAAAATGGCTGCCTCCCTCATGTGCAATATATTTGAAAGGGACAACTGTTCCAAGATAACGGTTGGTATCTATGCAGACCACAAAGAGCAATGTGGCTGAAATGTTTCCTCACCAGAGCAGAGTGATTGGCTGTAGCACATGGACTGAGCATTCTGTCATTCGAACTGGACTGTTTGATATTTTCCTGTGTGTGTGCACATGCAAAGGCTGGGTCCAACAGTCGCAAATTTATAACCTTGCCAATCCAGACAGTGTAGTTTAGTGTATTCAAATCTTACAATAAATCTGTAAATGTTTTGCACAGTGAATTAGTCCAGAAATAAAGGATTCTCAGTGAAATGGTGAACTACCAAGTATGCAAGTCCAGAAATAAAGCAGTTTCCTTAAATTTATTTTGTGAACCGCCCTGAGATCTATGGATGAGGAGCAGTATACAGTTGTTGTTGTTGTTGTTGTTGTTGTTGTTGTTGTTGTTGTTGTTGTTGTTGTTGTTGTTGTTTTCATTTTCGTTTTCTTTCTCAGATCAGATATCACTTGCCCCAAATTAAAAGCAGTTTCAGTGTAGTTCACAAACCACCCTTTATTGCAGAAAGTTAAAGGTAAAGGGACCATTAGGTCCAGTCGTGACCAACTCTGGGGTTGCGGCGCTCATCTCGCGTTATTGGCCGAGGGAGCCGGCGTACAGCTTCCGGGTCATGTGGCCAACATGACAAAGCCACTTCTGGCGACCAGAGCAGCGCACGGAAACGCCGTTTACCTTCCCGCTGTAGCAGTACTATTTATCTACTTGCACTTTGATGTGCTTTCAAACTGCTAGGTTGGCAGGAGCTGGGACTGAGCAATGGGAGCTCACCCCGTCGCGGGGATTCGAACCGCCAACCTTCTGATCGGCAAGCCCTAGGCTCTGTGGTTTAACCCACAGCGCCACCCCCATCCCTTCTGCAGAAAGTTAGGCAGAATTTATTCAAGGAATTAGGCAGCATTTATTCAAGGAATTGAGGAGAAGGTGTTGTATGTGCTTGCAACAAAACTATTCTGTAATAGTTGTCCAATGAACTCATGTCAGAGAACTTGCAATTGCTTATTTGCAGATCTTTATACATGAGGAGAGTCTAACATTCTAATGTACCAAAACAGCCAGCACAGACCAAATCAATGTTTAGAAAATCAATAGTACATTAGGAAATATATAGGAAATCTTTCAAATAAATATGCATTATCTTTAGATTATACACACACATTCTCCAAATTGCTTCCATTTCTATAGGTTAAATGAATGATTCACATGAATGTAAACAAGAACATTTGCACTTGGATTCTAATCCTAAATTCAGTAATGAGGAAGGAAGGAAATCTCATTGGACTAGATGAGAATTCTAGTTGTCAGTTCACATGCTAAATTCAGATCGCAGTTAGCTTTTGCCCATAGTTCCTTTCTGTTTTATTTTAAATAGGGAAGATTTCATGTCTGTTCTAGGACGCAGATCCAACAAAATTTAGTTGTGGGTGAGGCTCTAATCCTAAACACTCTCTCTGGAGAATAAAGCCCCAATGAATTGATTGGGACTTACTTCTGTGTAAGCATGCATAGAATTGCATTGTAAAGACCATTGAAACCACTGAACTATGCCATTGAGACTTAGTTGTGATTACGGAAACTTTAGCTAGGTCAGCATAGAGATCTTCACAGGTTCATCATCTGCTTCATCATCTCACTTTGCTATAAATGCATGACACTAGATAAACTATAGCTAATTCTTGATAATTCTTCCCTTTTACAGCGCAAGTATTCTGAGGTGTTAGGTTTATTGCCAGACACTGTTGGTTTTGTTTTCCTATCACAATCCATCTTCATTGTTATTGGGATCATCATAATCTTATCCAATGTATTGTTTCTGGATGACATTTAGTCCATCCAATTGCTTCAAATTGCTATTTTTGCTTGCTGTTTCCCCCCATCACAGCCCTGCATTCTCCATCTTATTTTACACATAATAGGCATTTTTTTTCTATGCCTCTAGTTTAGTGAGAGACCATGAGGCTTACCACGTGATATTGTGCAGGTCAATTGCACTTTGCTTAAACCACCTCGCAGGGTTGTTGTGAAGATAACATATGGAAGATCTTTGTATGCTACCGAAAGTTCATTGGAGGATAATTAATATGTCTCAACGTTTACATGTAATTGCTGTTTATATTTCTAGAGACAGTGCTAAACTGCATAGTAATAAAATTGTTTTACTTACAATTAATTATAGTTAATGATATTTTTAATTACAGAAAAACCAAAGTGCAAAATACAATATTAAATTGTCATTTAAAGGTAGCTTCATTGTAATACTTACAATAAATCTTTTTAAAAGATTTGTTAAGTCGGAAGATTAATGTGCCTTATTTCCCCAAGAATTTGGAATGATTTTCATTTGTGTGAAGGACAGATTAAAGACTTATACATGAACAAAAGAAAATCTGAGTTTGAGATGCTTGAGGAATTCTTTCATTGGCTGGAGGGTGCCTTATATTCTACATCCTTATCTAACCTATCTTTTTTTGTTTGCTCTTTTCTCTGTTTATATTGCTAGTTTAGTTGGGCAGGTTTCTGTAAATTACAAATAAAGTAGCATAATAAAGAAAGCAGATGCACTGTTCATCTGATATGTTATGAAGGCTAAAGCATCTTTTGATTTTTGTTTAAGGGTTTTGGCATAATTTTTTGGCCACAACTTTATTGATGACATAATGAGTGTGGTTGCTTAGGCATTGGTTTGCGACTATCTGTTCCCACCTAGAGGTAGGAACAGAACTGAGATCCGCAAGCTTGCAAAAGTCAATAAGGGAAAACATTTTGGGAAGAGAATAGAGCTGGGTACCAGGCCCTCACCTCTCCCCCAATGCTCCCAGGGGCTTTTGTGTGGCCCTAGCCCTTTGACAGGGGTTCAGACAAGAGCATGGCGAGCCCCTGGATTCATTTAATGGAATACCCTTGCAGCAGCAGCATTGGAGGGGCAGGCACAGCCAACCATACCCCCTCCATCAACCAAATTTAACCAATGCGTTAAACCACAGAGCCTAGGGCTTGCCGATCAGAAGGTCGGCAGTTCAAATCCCCGAGATGGGGTGAGCTCCTGCCAACCTAGCAGTTTGAAAGCACGCCAAAAAGTGCAAGTAGATAAATAGGTACCGCTCCGGCAGGAAGGTAAACGGCGTTTCCGTGTGCTGCTCTGGTTCGCCAGAAGCGGCTTTGTCATGCTGACCACATGACCTGGAAGCTGTACGCCGGCTGCCTCGGCCAATAATGTGAGATGAGCACCGCAACCCCAGAATCGGTCACGACTGGACCTTTACCTTTACTTAACTGCAACCTTACAAGTTGTGACGATTTGCTACACAGTAGGCAAAAAAACCAAATGGCACCGGCCAATCAGCCAAATGGAAAAATTCCTACCAGGCCCCTGCCCCAAAGCAGACAACCCCATGACAGGCATAGCAAGGTCAACACGAACAGCCCTAAATTTAGGGAGGGTGAGCGGTTGATCCGAGGCAGCTCAACGCTGCATGCAGGGAATAAATAGCCCATTGGCTGTCATTCATAAATTGCAACATCAAATTCTCCACAACGACCAAGTGGTGCCCAATAAGATTTGTGGTCATCCAAACTAACCCGCCCAGCAACAGAGGGATATCTTGTTTGCCCCCACCACAACACATGCTCTCCATGAAGGAGAACACACTTTTTCTCTTCCTCTCTTCAAGCTTGATGAAATGTTCTGTGAAACCTGAAAGCTTACTTTTGTGCTTTATAGTTAATCCTAATAAATGTATTGCATTACTCTCCCTGTTTCGATTTTTCTGGTGGACCAGCAAATCTGTTTTTGAGAAGAGGGAAACTAATGAATATTACCATTTCTGAATTATACTTTGCAGATATTCTCAACCCCAATAATGTGACTAAATGTGTACCAGTTAGGTTCTGATCACACACTGAATTTTAAATGCCTTTGTAAATCTCTTCAAACAATGTGCTGCCATATATTTGAAGATTATGTCTTCAAGAGAGACTAAATAATGTTTAGCTGAGCTAAATTAACGTACTTAAAAATATCTCCGGTATAGAATAGCACACTTCTGTACCATAATGTGTTATGGGGTTTCATAGGCCTTTGAACTATAACGCTAATTGTTTTTTGTTGAGTATGCTTTAATAAATAATTTCTGCCGTTGCAGACTATATGCTACTTTCTTTTCTTTGATGACTCTTAAGTACTGTAGTTTCTGTGAGTTATGAATGAAAGCTTGTTGGATCTGTTATATGAAAGGTTATTACATTAAAATGTACTTCGTAAGGTGATAGATACACATTTTGAGCCCCCCCCAAAAAAAACCTTCTTTCTGAAAGACTACAATTTGCTCAATTTTCATCTCACAATTTAGCATATAATTCAATGGAAGCATTGTCATTGCATTTTAGTGAAAATTTTGTAAAGGGGAATTTGAAGAATTGAATGCATCGCTGCCCTATTCCAGAAGTCCCAAAATGGACAGGCCTTTTGATGACTAAGAATTAACGGGGTTCTCTTTACGCCATATTTGGGGTGTTTTCAGTCATGTAAAAATGAGGTCCATGAGCCTGATAATTTTTCTTGTAATGCATATACTGTATATAAAAATGTAAAGGGTGCATGTGTGTGACACCGAACGGTTCTCAGAAACTGCTTGACCAATTGCGTTCAAATTTGGGCACAACATCCCAGGCGAATGTCCAAAGGTTGTTATAAAGTTTGCTAAGACAGATGTCAAACCTCTGGCAAGTAAAACACCAAAAAACCCGTGTTTCAAAACACTCCACTCAGACGAAAGTGCATGCTGGGGAAAGAACTAGGTTACAAACCAGCACCCTCTAGCTACACTGGTACTGCACCTATAAAACCTTCCCTCTCAACAACACCTAGGCCGAAGCCTTTACAGACTAGGCCGAATGGAGATACTGACTCGCCTGGGTGGGGGTTTGGGGGAGGGTGGGAGGAGAAGGGGGTGTGATACGTACAGTGGTACCTCGGTTTATGAACACAATTGGTTCCAGAAGTCTGTTCATAAACTGAAGCGTTCATAAACTGAAGCGAACTTTCCCATTGAAAGTAATGGAAAGTGGATTAATCTGTTCCAGGTGGTCCACGGAGTACCCAACCTGAAGCGTACTTAACCCGAAGCATGGGTGTAATTGGTTCCGGAAGTCTGTTCATAAACTGAAGCGTTCATAAACTGAAGCGAACTTTCCCATTGAAAGTAATGGAAAGTGAATTAATCAGTTCCAGATGGGTCCACGGTGTTCGTAAACCGAAAATTCGTAAACCAAGGTGTTCATAAACCGAGGTTCCACTGTAATGGGTTGGGACAGGGAGGGGAGAATCACAGGAATAAGGTGAGGGAGGGGTGGGATACGTTATGATTGGAACAGGGTGGGGAAAATCACAGGGATGGCCCACAGCAACGCGTGGCAGGGCCAGCTAGTGATAATATAAATTCTTAATTTCAGCTACTGAGCTTTAACAAATCATATAGAATTGCAAGCTGTGTACAGCAGTGGTGCAGGGCAAGAGCTGACCGTCTTGCAGGGTTGTTGTTTTTAAATAGCTGTAGATTACATTCAAAGTCACATTATTTTCCTGACCACAGGTCATATAACACAAGCAAGTGTACAGATCAAGGATACATTGGGTGGTATAACTTAGTTTGGAGGTTTAGTTATAAAGCTATTTCCTCAGGTGCACAGGCCCATACTTTTCCAAGTTATTGGCTTTGTTTTTTTCAATCCTGATAAGGTGGTATTGAATTCTGGCAAAGTCTCTGAAGCATCTTCTCTCCTTTGGTTCCAAATTTTAGTAATAAAATGCTGATGATTAGGTATAAAATCTGGGTTTAGAAAGTCATTTCGATGTGGGTGTGCAGGGTTTTGATCTCCACAAAGCTCATTTTCAGACACATGCTTCCCAACCAAAGAAGGAATCCAAGGTGCATGTGTGAGTTCACTTGAAGAACAGCTCTGAGAAGGTCAAGAGGCCACACTCATCTAATTGAGTTTAGAAAAGGCTATATCAGGCAAAGGAGAGGGTGAGGCAGAGTCATAACAGATGGAAATGATAGCCAGGATGTACCTTTGTGCTGAAAAATCAAATTATGCACCAAGAAATAAGAACAAACAGAAGAAGAGCCATGTTGGATCAGACCAAAGGCCAATCTCATCCATCATCCTATTTCCTACAGTGGCCAACAAGTTGCCTATGGCAAGTCCACAGGCAGAACATGAGAGCAATAGACCTCTTCCACTGTTGTTCTCCAGGAACTGGTATTCAGAGGCATGCTGTTCCATTTTCAGCAGGGTTGAAACAGAGTGCTGGACCAGAAGGAGCTCTAGCATGATCCTGTTGACAAGCGCCAGAGTGCAGCACCAGAAGGGGCTCTGACACAACCCTATTGGTGTCCCAATTTGGGGGATGAAAATTATAATAATACTGGCACTTATTGAGACCTGTGCACGCACTGGACACATTGATCTTCTCTGCAGATGATGGAGGGCAGATGCACATGCCTGGGGTGACATTTTTAGGAAGGGAGTCTGAAGAGCTGAAGCAAATAATGATGACATGAGTTAGGCCTCATTGATAATTAAAAATCAGCAAATCACTAAGTCCAGATGGCATCTTATCTAAGAGTTCGTAAAGAACTCAAATGTGAGCTGTGCCTTGCCCCTAAGATTGGCCTCTGTACCCGAGGATAAGAAAATGGCCAGTTTAACATCAGTTCTGTAAAAGGAATACAGGTGGAATGCAAAAAATTACAAGCCACTTCACTCAGCATCGGTTCCCAATAAAATAGTTAAAACCATTATTAAAGATTAAATGAACAAGCATATAGAAGGACAAAGCATATAGAAGCCCTCAGGAAGAATCAACATTGCTACTGCAAAGGTAAATCCTGTCTGTGAAATCTTTTGCGTGTGGAGACCCTCTATCCCAGGCCTAGAAATAAATTCAGACATGACTCATATTTTGGTTTGGTTTTTGGCAGAAATTAGGCCACAACTTTATTGATTACAAATCAAGTGAGTGGTTGCATAGGCTCTGGTTCGACTAGCTACCTAGGGTAGCACTAGCTCAGGGCACACCATGAGTCAGCAGCCAGGTACACACCTGGGACGGGGTTACCCGACTGGCGCACGCCAGCCAGGCCCTGATTCCCCCACATGGGCCCAGAACACTGGATTAGGGCAACCCCGCTTGGGGGAATACCAACCATTGGTCCAATAGATTCCTTTAAGAGGAATACCTGAATGTATATATAGGGTGGTAAGGGGTCATACCACCCTATCAGCATGAACCAGAGCCTATCCGCCAACCTTACAAGTTGTGACGAATTGCTAAGTGGCAGGTTAAACCCAAATGGCAACAGCCAATCAGCCAAGTGGGGAAAATTCCTGTCGTGCCCCTGCAACAATGGCAGACGACACACGACGGCATAGCAAGGTCGAGCGAAAGCCCTAAAATTAGGGAGCGGTGGACGGGTGTTCCAATGCAATTCAACCGGAGGAGGAGGCTCTCTACGGTGAGTGCAGCGCTTAAATACTGGTCCATCTGACTCTTTGATTGGCAAGCCCTCAGCCCAATTGCACCCTGTCAGGTGGACCACCAATAGGGTGTTGTGGCTGCTCCAATTGTCCCGCCCCAACACCTAGACCTGGTCTGCTGGGATCCACCGCAACGCGTGCCCTCTCTTGCAGGGAAGACCCGATTTAGAGTCAACAAGCATGTGGATAAGGGTGATCCAGTAGACATGGTGTAGGTGTACTTCGACTTTGAAAAAGCTTATGCATCAGCCAAAGAACTGGAAGCAAAGTGTAGGAATAAATGGATGGTTCTCACAGTGGAGGAATGTAAGAAGTGGGGTCCCTTATGAGTCAGTATTGAAACCAGCACTTTTAAACTTGCTTATAAATGCTCTGGATTTGGGGGTAAACCATGAGGTGAGCAAGTCTGGAAATGATACCATTCATGTGGAGAACGTGAATAGAGAGAAGTCCCGTCCCCCCCACTCCTGCTTCATAATACTGGAACATGGAGTCATCTGATAAAGCTGAAGTGTGGGAAATTGAGGACAAAGGGAGGTTATTTTTCACACACCAAATAGTTGAGCTGTAGACTTTGCTTCCATGGGATGTGGGCATGACCACCAACTTAGATGGCTTTGAAAGAGGATTTAACAAATTCATGGACGATAGGACTATCAGAGGCTACTAGTCACATTGCCTCTATATTTGCTTCTGGGAAACAGGATGTTGGATAAATTTGGCCTTTTGTTCTGACCAAGCATGGCTCTTCTTGCATTCTGGCCAGCCACTGATCTTTCCAGAAATTCTCTCGGGAGGCTGGGGTCCCTCAACCCCCAGATATTAATGTTTTCCCACATCTGCCTTACACACTGGTGATGTATGCAATGGGAAAGCAGTGGTTTGGGGGAAGTGAACAGTACAGACATTGGTCTGTTTCACAAGAGTCCCTGAACTGTCTTTTGAAAGCTGCCTGGAAACTGATAGAAAAAGCAGAGAACCTGTTAAATGTCTCCGTTTGAACTGCTTACCACCAAGCATTATCTCCAGAACATAACATTTTTATGTAAACTGGCCCACTGTGTTGTAAGGCAACAGAGCTACTCCTGATGAATCTGACTTAGAGGGAAGCTGAAAATTGTTACTTTTCAAATGAAAGACTTGTAATGGCTCTAAATAGAGCTAGTCAGTGTATTTGCTGTAACCTCCTTGGTCTAATTGTTAGTTGTTGCTTTAGAGCTGCCTCTGGGTTTTAATTTGTGCTGTGTATGAACACCACCCCTTTACTGTAAAAACCACATGCCTCTTGCTGCAGATCAATTTCCTAGACCTTATCAGAGTTCTAAGAATGTTCTCAATCCCCACCCCACCCTTTTCGCTTTAGACCCACCCGTCTCTGAGGTTCCTTGCTCCCTACTGAGCATTTTTGTCACCCCGACCATAATGTTTCATTCTTAGAACGCCACACAATAGAAGCTTACTATTTCAGTGGTCATTTGTAATGAAATCTATTTTTATTCTTTCATATGATGTCTTCATGTTTGGTGATACTTTAGATGGTGATGTGGGGGGGGGAGCATTGTTTTAGAATAATTTCATATATTTAGGCCTCTTCTTTAAGTTTCCTCCTTCCCCACCCACACCCATTTTAATAGCTTGGGCAGCATAACTAAATCCATGGTTCTTGGAATAATGGAACTTTCCTTTTATATATTTATATAAATGTTTTGGTAGTTGGTCTCATTTGTTTGCTTAAAACCGACAGCCTTCACAAAGGGGTGGGGAAAGGGGTACATAAAAAATCATAAGGATGAAACATATCATCCAAATATATTTTCTCTTTGTAGCATAATACCAGGTTCTGTAGCATATATATCTCATTTATCTATGTGTGCATGCCATGAGCACAGACAAAGCAGTTTTATACATAACAAGCTTGTTGGTCTCATAAAAGAGAACCACTTTAGTCAGAATAATTTTTATCAGCAAACCTTCCAAGAATTCCAGCTGAAAATGTAGGCACTCCCAACAAAGCTGTATAACACAGTGCCCTCTGGGAACCACACATGCACTGGCATCTATTTACGTATTTCCCTTTCAGATAAGCTGTGGGCATAGCCTGAAACTGGAGGGCTGTAAAAGTCTTCCTCAGCTGCTAGAATATTGTATTAGAAAGATAAATTTCAAGAAGTAAAAATAGCATATTAAAAATACACCTTTTGCATCAACCAGTTCTGACCTATAAACTGGTCTGTTTCATGGCTGTATTATAAACAATGGGTAGCATTCACCTACCATGTCCTAACAGGGCAAGGAATTCTACTTGCGCAGCGGAACACCCCTCTGCTTCTCCTGTGTGTGCCCTGAGGCCTCCCCAGATCTGCTCCAGAGGGTTAGTGCAATCTCTAAAAGAGATTTAGGGAGAGCACGGGTAGGGAAGGGAAGGTGATAATGTTCCATTGTGCAAACAGAAATCTTTTCACTGACAGAACAAGAGACTTAGTGCCACATTGGCAGGGCCGTCTTAAGCATATCTGGCGCCCTGGCGGCGTGGTGCGAAGATCCCTCCGGCGCCCGCGCCCGCCCCGTTTCCCAGCGCGGCTGTCTGGCGGGCACAGCGTGGCCATAGGGCTGGCCCTGCTCAGTTCATCATATGTTGACATCATTATTTCACAGTTCTTGTTTCAGTTATTTTGGTTTTGGCACTGAGACAGCTTTGGTTGTCTGTTTCCTATAGAAAAAGTGGGGAGGAGCATGTTCCAATCTTGACCATGCTGCCCATTCAGAAGGCTTGAAGTTTGTGCTACTTTCTTCATGGATTGGCTGTGTGGTTGAATTTCCCTCGAGGAACTCAGTCATGCAGCCAGCTCAGCCATGTCTCGAGCTGCCCCACACCTGACATCACGTGGACTCATGCTGGGCCAGTTATGGCCTGCGTGCAAGTCCCACCCATGCTTTATAGGATGCAAAGGGTGCTGATGTCATTCCATCAGCTATAAAGGGTCAGTTAACCAAGGTTTCGTGTTTCCGTAATGGAAAAATATATGCTTGTTAATATCACTCTTGTAAAAGGTCTGTTGAAAGGGTGGTTCTTACGGAGATGTCAACATTTGTTTGAGAGTGATACCGGTAGCTCTCAGAGTAAAGAAATATTGAAGTTTTAGGATCCACAGCCACCTAAGCCATGGTTCCTGAAAGAAGGATAGCAGTGAAGTTTCAGGGGAAACAGTGGGATTCCATTCAGGAATTTTCCAAACTGCTCACTGGAAAAACCACATCTTATGAAAATGTACCAGCATGAAAAAATGAAATAAAACCATTTTGTAATATTTTACAATAGTAACCCTTCAGAAGTCTACTCTGCATTGCACAACTGGGTGTTTTCCTTGTTCTTATTAATAGAAAGGAGGAGAAATATTAAATTCCTTTGAAAACTGAAAGTTTAGATTTCTTATACTTTCACTAATAAATTCAAGATGTTCATATTAGAAGGATTTGGTGGTATTCTGGTTTATGAGTTCCAAGCAATTTAACCTGTAATTCCCTAGTGATAATTTCAGAGGTCACTAAATTATGCTGGTATACTTTTATATAATTATATTTTTTATTACTTCTCAGAACTCATATTTAGCCCTCCCCAGAGCCCACCCATGTTCTGGAGGTGTGGAAGCCTTTAGTTTGCACACTCTTTGAGAGTGCATAACATCTGTGAATTGTACAGTAGTCTAATTATACATACAGTAAATCAAATACATATAGCTCATTGTCCATAGACCCAACATTTTACAACACTGGTATGTGAATGAAACTCGGTAGCTAAGTCAAGGTGTGACTTGCTTCTGTGCTGTGATGCCCCATTTGCTGGGATCCAAAGTGCCACACATACAATGTTACACTTGTGCACAAGAGCTTTCTGAATCCCATTCTGGTAGCAACCCCCTGCACTCCCCCCAAAAGACCACACCTAAAGTAAGGGGCCTTCAAGAGTGGCAGTCCATGAACCCACCAGAAGGACTGTGTACACATCATCTTCATGCAAAAGTACACATTGGAGGGGAGGAACTGAATCTCATCCAATATGTAGTTGATAGAACTTGTGACAATGTTCATGCAAGTATTATTGGCAAATAAGGCTTTCATGTGATCTGTGAATCTGTGGGAGACTGTTGACCTATCAAGAAACGCATCAAGCATTGTTTGTTTGCATTTTATATCTGCATGAGGCATCTACATAAACTTTTTGGTTTAAGGGACGCACCACAAGACACACATTAGCATAGTTAATGGAAGGTTTTCACAGAATTGTAGAGACTACATTCTGTTCTTTTAATGCCAATGATACAGCAGATAATAATGAAAAGTCATATCTGTAAGAACTTGCAATTTGTACATAATGTGCTGTAACCTAGTGAACAATTAATTCTAGAACAGAAGTTCAACAGAAGTTTTTAAGCAGCCCTTGAAGATGCTCCAATTTAGCTTCTTTTCTTGAAAAACCAGAAAACTTATAATTTTCCAAATCGTGGTGGGTGGGTGATGCCACACTGTGAGTTTTGTATAACCAAACCAGCAGACGTCACCTAGTAACATGAATCATGATGATGCCATAGTGTGCACAAGAGGCTGGGACAAAAACAGTCACTCAACTCACATAAACAGATGACCTTTCTGGGTCATTTTCCTGACATGCAGAATGGTGTCATTGTGATGCATGTTAAGTTTAGGATTGAATCAATGGCCTCATGGGTCAGAAGGAAGCTACTCACTCAGAATATATGGTGATATAATTTTTATTTTCTGTTTTTGGTGGTGGTATGTGTTAGAAGAAATTCGGAATATAAAAACTTAATTAATGCACAAATAAAATTGCCAGCATACTGACATTAAGATCAAAAGTTGTGTCCAACACCACAGCATTCTAGACTAGCAAGTCATCCAAGTGATTTATGTTTGGATATGACAAATACTTTAACAGGGTCATGTTTTGTTCAGAACCAAGCCCTGTTTCTCTTAACTTTTTCAAAAGGTCGTTTCCTTCAAGCATGTAAAAGAGTTATGTTGTTTTCTCTACTTAGTTTTGACTCAGCAATAAGAATCTTACTTTCTTGATCTTTTAATCCAAGCTTTGCATCAGTGTAGGAATGAAGATGAAAACTCATAATCTTGCAAATCATAGTGGTTGGTTGGTACCACACCTTCAGCTTTGTAAAATCCAAGCACCTGTACCCCAAGCTGCACAGTTCAAACATATATACTACAAATTTGGACCTTAAATAGCATTAGGTTGCTTTTGTTTTAATACCCTGGAGGAATTCATACACACACATATTCCAGAAAATACAGAAACATTAATTGCATCTGTCATCTTGCATAATTTTCATTTAATATGGAAGGAAAGAGCGTAGGATGAAGTCTGCTAAAGTACACCATTAAACAGTTTGACTAGTGGAGGAGATCATGACAAATATTTAATATATAAACATTGATTTTTATATTTGTTGGAAGGTCATTTGAAAGCAGCATGATTTGTTTCAGTAAACATATTTCTACATAACACCTCTCACAGCTGTTAACATCCAGCTGTTTCTGGAATGTGATATTCCTTGTTCTATGCTGTGACTTTTGAGGATGAATTATGACATATTTTCCAGACAGCTAATTAAGAACAAATAGGCTTGTGCTGACCAGTAATGTATTCTTCACTGCTGAGAGCTGTACATAACTGCAGCCAAATTACCGGTAAGTCTCATACAAGCCAGTCCTACCATCATACCCATTTAGTCTGTCTTACTTGGATAAGGCAGCACTCAGCAGGGCTCCTGCTTGTTCTTATACAAGGAACCCACCCATGGCTGGAATGGTAAGAGACTTTGCCAATGGAATCTATCCCAGAAAAAAAGAATGAGGAGGAATAACAAAGGAACGATAAGTCTGTGCAGAATCTTGAATTTTCTCAACACTCCCAAATAAGAGCTCTTTGTAACATAGCAAAGTTCATTCTCATGAACCACGTCTACTCTATGCCATAAAAAAACATAGGAAGACAGGCCTGCTGGATTGGACCCAAAGGCTTTTCTAATCCAGCATCTTGTTTCCCACAGTGGCCAACCAGTTGCTTATGTGAAGTTCACACGTAGGACGTGACTGCAGTAGTCCTCTCCCATTGCTATTCCCCAGCGACTGATAAGCAGAGGCATGCTGTCTCCGATCTTGGAGGTGGTATACAGGAGATAGTGTATCATGACCAGTAGCCATTGAAAGCTTTATCCCATTTTTAAGCCAACCAAGATGATCAAGGGTCTGGAAACCAAGCCTTTTGAGGGAGTTGAGTATGTTTAGTCTGGAAAAGAGGTGACTAAACACATGGAAGATGAAGCAAGCTTGTTTTTTTCCTGCTCCGAAGGGTAGGACCCAAACCAATGACTTCATGTTAAAAGAAAGGAGATACCCACTAAACATTAGGAAGAATTTTCTGACAGTAAGAGCTGTTTGACAGTGGAAAGGGCTCCACTGGTAGCTGGTAGAGTCACCTTCCTTGGACATTTTTAAGCAGAGGCTGGATGGCCATCTGTCATGGATGCTTTGGTTGAGATTCCAACAGAAATAGTAGAAAGGCAAGAACTCAGGCCACCATAGTAATGTATTCCTGATAGTAGTTCAAATGATACAATAGTTTCAAATAGTCTCTTCTGTGGTTGGTTTTATTTATAGAAGTTTATACGTCAGATGAAGTGTATATACCAGGACAGGGCCCTGATTCAGCAATTCTTCAGCAAGTAGTCTTAGAGTCAATGTGTACATGTAGATCAATTTGATCAACGTGTACATGTAGATCAAATTGAATAATTGAATAATTATTGAAACAGGGCCATGTCCTGGTATATACACTTCATCTGACGTATAAACTTCTATAAATAAATCCAACCACAGAAGAGACTATTTGAAACTATTGTATCATTTGAACTACTACCGGTATCAGGAATAGATTACTATGGTGGCCTGAGTTCTTGCCTTTGTACTATTTAGTTGAGATTCCTGCACTGGAGGCAGTTGGACTAGATGACCCTCAGGGTCCCTTCCAACTCCACAGTTCAACTCTGAATATGATTTACATAGGATTTTTGTGTAACGTGATATGAAGCAAGTAGTTAAGGCTATAAAATGCTTGGTGAATTTAAAATGTTGTATAATTGACCAATGCCTGCTGTAACTCTGGTGCAGAGGAGGTGAAACAAGCCACAGAAAAATTGGATGACACCTTTAATTCCTAGTCTGATGCATGTTTTTGCTCTCAGTTGGATGTTGGCAGTGTTCATATAAAACCACAGTCAGCAGATTGCAAACACAACAGAGCAGCTTTCACTGAGATGGAAACACTGTTTAAGGCCAGGTCTTAAAACAAGACCACACACACGCTGATTGCTTTGGGTGCGGTGAATTTATTTTGATGTTAAAATGTGACCAAACATTTTGAAATTATCTAATATCATTTTGTTGATTCCCATAGTCATCATGAGTCATACCTATAATGTTCTTTTCCTGATACTTCCTTCATGGAATAAAAAGAAAGGGGTCTGTGCCCTCAGTTAAGCACAATTGAGCACACTTTGTTTGTCAATATTCTCACCATGACTAATGGGAGGGCAACTGTCATTAATCTGAGATGAACACTGGTTGAGCATTCTCACCAGAATGTAATTCCTGAATGCACCCTTATACCAAGCACAACCAAACTGAGTAAAAGAGGTAAATGTTTGGAATTTTACATTAGAATCAAGGGCAGGGCAATCCTACAAAGGTCTTTCAGTCAGCCTTCCTGGGAGCTTAGGATTGCTCTTTGATGATAGGAATTTAAATGCAATAATAATTCTGCTTTTCATTTCTGAAGATCTCAGTTCATTGTTACTAGAAGATTGTGGACAAAGAATTGACTGGTTAAGTTGTTACATTTATGAAATTCAGCATCCTGCCCCATTACCTCTTGACCTGCCTCACTGTCACCTTTCAAGGAATTCTCCTTTCTGTGCAATTCTTAAAGGCAAAGGAGGCATCAAAGAATCTAGACTGAGCAACCAGGTTCCTAGTTCACAGCTCCCAAGCCTCTTCCTCAGGGCTCTGTCTCTTCCACTTGCCCTTCATGTGGATTTCTGAATTGCACAGCACTGTCTGTCTTGCCCATTTGGGCTCTTTGCCCTTCATGTTGCCTGCTTTCTAGGACTTTTTCCTAGTTAGCATTACCTCCTTCCTTAGGGCCTGTGTTATGTGTGAAACCAAGCCACACTGACCACCACTTCAAAGACTGAGGGTTTATTGCTGCCGACAGCTTTGTTCCCTGAGCAGTTGGTATCTTTATGAACCTTCTGTGAAATCACACCAACTCAACCAGTTAGTGTTGGAAGCTTTACTACCACAAGGACAATACTGTATAGAATTGGATAGGCAGCATCTACTCATTAGTTAACTGGAATGGGGTCTTTTTCTTTCATCATTGTAGAGTATATACAAAGAAATGACTACAGTCTCTTTTTTTGGAAAATTTTATTGATCTTTTCGTAGAAGTACATTAGACGATTCCACTGTGAATACCACAGAACAACTTTGGGGTGCTAGTGGCCTGGGGAACTTTGAGATCTATTAATACTGGTATATTAATATAACTAATGAATAAAGGGCCCCCTGACTATTAGGTCCAGTCGTGACTGACTCTGGGGTTGCGGCGCTCATTTCGGGTTATTGGCCAAGGGAGCCGGCGTACAGGTCATGTGGCCAGCATGACAAAGCCGCTTCTGGCGAACCAGAGCAGCACACGGAAACGCCGTTTACCTTCCCGCTGTAGCGGTACCTATTTATCTACTTGCACTTTGACGTGCTTTCGAACTGCTAGGAGCTGGGACCGAGCAAAGGGAGCTCACCCCGTCGCGGGGATTCCGACTGCCAACCTTCTGATCGGCAAGCCCTAGGCTCTGTGGTTTAACCCACAGTGCCACCTGCGTCCCACTAATGAATAGAAACCATGTAATGTCAAGATTATCCTGTTTTGCTTACTCCTCAATGACTCGCCTATATTGGGTCAAATGTTCAGGTAATACTATGTCCTCCCCCCCAACTGTACTATCCCTCCTTTGTGGGCACAGGAGCCCCTTCCAATGACTAGCTGCGCCTGCTGAATAGAATTTTTGGCTTATTTTTCTGTAAACTATTGACTTTCATGCCACATTGTACATACATTGCTTTTGAATCACATTTCCATTCTGAAAGCAGTTTGCCATTTCATGGTGAGCAACTGCTGTTCAAGAATACCCAATCAAATCCTGCTCCCCTACTAATTTATTACATTTGTGGCCTGCCTTTTCACCAAAAGGAGCTCAAGGCAGCCAACAACAATCAGTGAAAAAAACAATAATATAAAAATTTAAAAATAAAATAAAAAACAAGACAAGTAAAACATTCATATAAATAAATAAAAGCAACTAGTTAAAAGCAGTTGCAACATATTTAGAGATCGACTTAAGACAGAAAGGCCTGGCCAAATTTTAAAAGAATTGTCTGTTGGCTATCCTAGGCATATTTATTCGGGAGTAAAGCATATTGAATACATTGGAACTTTCTCTAAGGATAGACTGTTTAGGCTGCACAGCTCCCTTTGGTTTGATTAGTTTCACGGTCTTTCAGTCTTGATCCAAGTCTACAGCAGCGTAAGAAACGCTGACTAAATCCTACCTGTTCTGTGATTGCTGAGTGGTGAGAGAGAGCTGGTCTAGATTTGTAAAAACAGAAACAAATGGAGCATGCTCCTCAGTTAAGAGGTGTGCTTATGTGATCATTTGGAACGAGGGTGCTTTAGACTGAGCAGAGGTATTGATAAGATCTTTTTCAGTGCAGTTTTTGACAGGACTCCTTCAACTTCCTACCTTTATCACTTCATATTTAGACACTTTCATTGTCACGGGAGAGTCCTTTTTGGAACTTGGAAGAAGGGCTTTCGGCAGCTTTGTGTGGGAAAAGATTGGAATGAGAAAATGTGCTTCCAGTTTTTGTAAGCGTTGTTCTTCATGCGAAAAAATGTTGCTAGTAAAATATTATCTGCTTCCCCCCTCCCTCTTTTAGGATGCATTCCAGAATATCCCATTGTACTGGAGAAATATCATATTCTCCCTTTGAGCAAACCAATATTGGCCGGATTAGCAGCTGAAGAGAGCAGTTTATTAAATGGATTCCTGAGACTATCCCACCCCAGCTGTATTGACAAGAAATTCTGACTTGGGTTTAAACAACACGCCTTTGTTTTCTGAGCATGATCTATAGCTACCATTGAAAATAACCAAGTGATATCATATTGTCGAGCAAAATTCCCTTAGCAACTGATTCAATATTTATGGGAATGGGAGGCCAAACGAGGAAAGCCAAACTTGCTGTCGCTGCATCAACTTTGTTACCATACACTCATTTGGCTTGGGCTTATTTTGTGCATGAATTGCTGTAAAGGCTTTCACCATTCATGAGTTATTACTTTGTGCTGCTTGTAAAAGAGCAACTTATCCCATTTTCACTCAACAGGCCTTCATAGGGCTGTAGCTTGTCTAAGAAGATAAAGCACTCATGTTTGAAAGAGAAGGTACTTCAGGGAAAAGCATTCCACGTGGGTTTGGTATACCTCCAGTCACAACCATTTCCTTTATAGGATAAGGAGGAGATAAAGCCCCAAAATATGATTGTAAAGCTATATTTGGACTCTGTTAGTTGAAAATTAAAGTTGGTTAATTTGCATTATTCTCTCTCTTTTTGTTTCCTGATTATTCTAGTAATTATTTGTGTTAATTGTGAGTGATTGCATTGCAGTATAACACAATTTTCATCTTGTGGTTCATCTGAGTCCATTCCTGTATTCTGATTTTTTATTTTTATTTTTTGCATGAATCAGTGGGGAGTTAAAGGCTATTTCCTTGAGAGTGGAGGTTTGTGCCTAACAACTGCATGACATGGGGAGAAATTCAATAGGGAGAAATTCACCCCTTACCACAGAGCTGCAATGATGTGAAAGAAGCACCTTCTGCACCACTTGAATTTCTTTCTACATTTCAGTTGTTAAAGGTTGCAGAACCACAGTCTGGAAAGGAGTTGGCAACCCTAACTTGATGGCTAAGTAGAGGGCTAGAGTAAATAAACGACCACTCAGGCCCCATGCAGCTATACTGTTTCATATTTCTGTCATCAGTGTCTGGATGGTAATAGCTAGCATTATGGACAATCACAAGTAAAGCAATTACAGTCTGTGCTGTATATATTTGAAAAGGCACAATCTACCAGGATGTAGTTCCCATTCCGATCATTCCAGTGGAGCGTCTTCAGTAGGACTCCCTATAGATCATACCCCTAATCTATTTATTTCCAATAATACTATACAATTATAGAGGAAGTATATTATAATGTGGCTTCCCTTTAAGGAAATATACTTGTTTGTTTCTTTTTTTTAAAAGAGCACCTCCCTCTGAATGGGATATAAATGACTGGCTTCGAAGCCAGAAAAAAATTAGTGATTTTCACATACTGACATTTCAGCTTTAGAAACAAGTGTTTTTATTGTATTCCCCCCCCCCCCATAATTTCTGCCTTGTCTATTTTGCGTAAAATTATAAGCATTGCAAAAGCTCCGCAAAAATCGTCTCTTGTGCAGAGATTATGTGTTAAAGGATGTTTGGATTGTTATACTTGTATGGAAAAATTGCTGCAATCATCCACTTGTGGTGGCATGGTGTCAATAACCGGTGTTTATAGCTTGGGAAAACCAGAGTCAAATAAAGTTCTTTGGGCCCTGAGCCAGTAGGGATTAAGACACTTGATCCTTTGTGCCACCCTAGGATTTCTAAAGCCACTTGCCTTAATCTGCTGCATTGGAAAGCAGACTTGTAGCATCAAGAAACAAGGTGGCGACAAACATTACTAGACTTCGTCAAGTTATCATCCAGATAAAAGGATGCGATGCCACTTCTTTCACCACATACAGACCTCCTCTGAAATTCAGAGAAGAGACGGCACAATGAATTGAGCACCTTAATCACTTCTGGCTCAGACAGCAGAGAAAACATATTGTTGCTTTCCATTTCTCCTAGGAGTGAGAGATCTAGGAATGGGACTACTGGTTTAGTTACACTTGAATGAGAGGAAGCATAGATACCTGTGACATTTGCTGTACTAACAGATCCTCAGACAAAGCATTTTTGAAGCAGACATCCTTGAAATTGGCAGCATGGGTGCTAATCCTGCATCAGATCTAGTTCACACACACATTTTTTACCGGTGCATTAATTTTAAAATTGGATTTTTGCACATAATATCCTTGTGTTTCGAAATGATTTTGTTCTCTGCTGCAGGTTATTGAGAGAATTTGTACTGTATTTATATTTTGCACAAGTCAACTAATTATTTGCAGAACTTCTGGGTTCTTCCTCAGGCAGCTGTTGTCTGTTAAGGTACAGCCTCCTGGGGTGTACAGCCTTACCCAGAATACAGTGCACAGAGATGGCTCACCCTCCTTTGGGACAAGACAGCACAGTGTCTTTGATGTTTAGTAGAGCTGTACTGTTTTGTAACTGCCTAAGGACATGGCTCAAAGGCTACCACTTCTGTTGCCTTGTTTTGTATAGCTCTCTGTAGTCGTGAACACAGATGGAATAAAAACCTTGCAATTTCCTGTTGCAAACCCACTAAAGAATAGGAGAGCTTCTTGCAAAATGCCTGGTAATGTTTACACACACTGAGTGCATAAGGTTTTCCTTTATAACCAAGAAGTGTATGGAATAAGAAACCAAAGGAAAATTTCCCAAGAAATGGCTAATAAACCATGGGAACAAAATTTATCCTGTCAAATAAATCCTTAATTACAAAAGCTTCCATCGATATCTCACTTTAACTCATCTCACAATGTGTGAACATCCTCTTCTTTATACCGGTAGTACAGCTTCCCTCATCAGATTGAAGGAATGATCTAAATTGAGAGCCAGTGTGGTGTAGTGGTTAAGAGCGGTAGACTCGTAATCTGGGGAACCGGGTTCGCATCACCGCTCCTCCACATGCAGCTGCTGGGTGACCTTGGGCTAGTCACACTTCTCTGAAGTCTCTCGGCCCCACTCACCTCACAGAGTGTTTGTTGTGGGGGAGGAAGGGAAGGAGAATGTTAGCCGCTTTGAGACTCCTTAGGGTAGTGATAAAGCGGGATATCAAATCCAAACTCTTCTTCTTCTTCTAAATGAATATTCTCTATCTTGTTTACTAAATTTGTCCCAATAAGTACAAATACTACATAGTCAATTACATTCTTCCAAGCACTTCTTCAATTACAATAGGTCAGGGGCTGACATCCTGGCACCCAGAAGCACCAAGGAGGTGCCACGAAGGCATCCAGTTGTGCCCCTGGACAGGTGTTCCAGCATAAAGTGGTCAGGGCTAATTTTGTGCTATGCCATGCACCATGACAGCCATTTAATGTTATACCATACCTCTTTAATGGCATCCATTTTGTGACTGGTGCCTTCAGCACTCTTTCAGAACTTGAAATGTGTTTTTGAGGTTCCTTAGTATGAGGGACCAAACACTGACATTCTATTGTGATTCAGATTTTATTTCCAGGACCGTCAAACACACTTGATGGGCATATGTCTGGAATCCTTTGTGGATTCTGCTGCTTTTTTCAACAAGACTGGGAGACATCCATCTAATCAAACACAGAGGAGACCTGTTGATTTCAGAAGGTCTATTTTGAGTATGACTAACATTGGACAGCGGTAGGTAGCCGTGTTGGTCTGGATCGAAGTAAAATAAAAAAAAAATTCCTTCAGTAGCACCTTAAAGACCAACTAAGTTTTTATTTTGGTATGAGCTTTCGTGTGCATGCACACTTCTTCACACTTTTTTTTATTTAACATTGGACAGCACACAGTGGGTTGAATTCAAGTCTTGCTCATAGTAGATCCATTGAAATGAGTGAACCTAAGTTAGTCATGTCCATTCACTTCACTGAGTTGGCTCTGTGTAGCACTAGCGTTGAATGTTTTTACCTGTTGCACACAAGCAGAGTTTGGGGTGGGTAGCTTTGAAAGATGTGGGGGAACCAAGAGCTTCGTATGGTGTGCAGATATCAATAGCATGGTGTGATTTAGTTATAAACAAAAATGTAATTATTAGATCCATCCAAGTATATGAAGCTGCATAATTACAATGGCAAAGACGGGTTTTTTTGTTGCTGTTCTTGAACAAGTTAAGTTTCCTGATTTTCCCACAGCATCCTCCAGACTTTAATTAAGATTGTTCTACCTAATCTACTTTCTCTTGCAATTACACATTTTCTTTCTATGACTCATATTCTGAATATGACCTTTGGCATGCAACAGTGCAAGTATCAGATAATCTGCCTAGAACAGGGGTAGGAAACCTAAGGCACAATCGCCTTCTCAATCCAGCCCACAGATGGTTTGAGAATCAGTGTGTTTTTACATGAGCAGAATGTGTCCTTTTATTTAAAATGCATCTCTGGGTTATTTGTGGGGCATAGGAATTTGTTCTTTTTTTCTTCTTCACAATATAGGCCGGCCCACCAAATGGTCTGAGGAACGGTGGACCGGCCCACGGCTGAAAAAAATTGCTGACCCCTGGCCTAGAAGTAATGTTCTGCCCATCGGCAGGCTGTAAGCTCAAGATGGAAATAATCCCTACTCCAATATTTACTTAAATTTTGCTTTGAGTAAAAGGTGTCTCAACATCTCCAGCAAGTTTTGACAGTGGCCATGGATTATGTTTGGCAACATCTGGAGGTCCCAGTGTTCCCCATACCTCATGTGAACAGTGCCCAAGGCTGCAATCCTATACACATTTTCTGACAGTAAGCCCCATTGCATTCCGTGGGATTTACTTCTGAGTAGACATGTGTGTCAGGGCTGGTGTGCGGCTTCCCACGACCAAAGACCACCAAGGTTTGATGCTGGGTTTTCAAGCTTTATTGCTATATACATATGTACAGTTCAGAGTTCAGAAAGACATGACCGAGTCAGAATCTGGAACTGGCGCGCGTCTCGATCTACGCCAGCAGAACAACTTCAGCCTGCCTCGTTTCCTCCTTTGCTCCTGATGCTTTTCTCGTCTATGGACCTCAGGGGAGGGAGTGGGACCAGACCCCTCCCCTGAAATTCTCAGCAGCCTCCTCGTTGCCCTGACCTCCGAAACCTCCCCTGCTGCAGTACCTTTGGACACCTCCTCTCCTGCGCATGCGTCGGTAGCATCCCTAAGCCCCTCCTCTTGCTCTGCCCTTTCCTTGGGTTCCTGTCCCTGTGCGAACTTGCTCCCCTCCCAGGGTCCCCTGACACATGTGTAGGGTTGCTCTGGAAATCCCATTGTAGTCAGTCACATTTAGTTCTGAGTAAATGCAGCTATCCTCACAAAGGCAGCTTTCCACAACCTCAAGAGTTGGAGAGGCAGTCATAAGGACATGGGGACAGTCATAAGGACATGGGGACAACAGGATTTCACATTGTCATCGAAGACCGCAGAAGGCGGCTTAATGAAAGTAAAAGTTACAAAACCTGGTTCTGAGTGTGGCAGCATTGCTTTGGCCAGATTCCAGATTTCCTGTTGGCAGGCCACTATATCATCACTACTTGAGAAATTTATTTCTGTGCTCTGGGCTGTTAGACACCATCTTTGGGGCGTGGTAGGTGAGGGTGAATTGAATTCATGTTCATAAAAAATTCCAAGCCTTTCACAGATGGAGTGTAATTCTTTGCCCTCCCTTGCCTAGCATTGCCAGTTGGCATGTCTCTTAGATTATTCATTGTCAGTGCATTTGGTAAATCCTCCTCAGCAGGTGTTGAACATTAATATAAGCCAAAGGTATCTGAAGAGAGTTCCAAGCTCCCCTGCTGGTCTTTTCATCAATTTTCTGTGTCCCGGGTCACTTAGTATCACTATACGTGTTTGCAATTTTAATGAAGTTTCTAAAGTAACGCACATAGAATCCTAATGCACACACATTCAGAGGCAAGCTGAAATTGCTACATCTTGCTATCCAAGATGCTTAAGTATAAAGAAATAATTCTATTCTCCCTGTATATGCCATGGATCACTGCAAATATATTTATAACATGGGTCGAGTGACTCCTTACATATAGAAATAGCAGGTGAGACATGTAACAAAATGATGCAGTTTTGAATGTTCTAGTTAATCAGCTGTCCATGTCTTCTGTCAGAATACTCGATTTTATTGCAGTGGTTCACAAACTTTTCTCCCTTCGTGGACTGTTTGAAATTTGCTGTGGGTCTTGGTGAATCACTTAATTATTTTTAAGCCCATTGTGGCAATTGTGAAGCACTTGGCTAGATTCTGTATGATTTTTAATTGTATTTTTATTGCTTCTTTGGTTCCGTATAGATTTGTATCCCACAGGGTTCAAATTGTAATGCAATAAAATACAATACAAGAAATAAAAAGAAGCAATAAAAATACAATTAAAAACCAATATGAATATTTAATGGAGACATGCCACAAACCACCTGATTGAAGCTGACAGACTACTTGTGGCCCATGAACCACAGTTTGGGAATCTCTGTTTTGTACCAAGAGATATGCCATTGCAATCAGCTGTTTTTCAGAGGGAAGGAACAAAAATTCTCTCATAATATTTTGAACCATGTTATTGTATTAAAGGGCTATTTCACCTGGAGAGTTTATATCAGACTTGCATGGCGAATCAAAATAGCAATTAAGGACTGTGTGTGCTGCGTAGAGACTGCTAGCTGATATAAAGCTATATTCAAACATTCCTTCTGTCAGTGGTGGGCCCGAGATCTACTAGGTTGCTTCTTTATCCCGTTTCCTTCAACCTTACTTTTCAGTCAGAACATGGAACATTGCATCAGTTAGAAAGCACGCTAAGTCCAATCTCCCAGCACACGCCAGATGACAGGAATATGGCCATATATCTGATTACACTTTGATTATGGAACTGTCATCAGTTTGGCAGTCTGTGATTTTGCAGATGTAGTTATAATGACCATGGACAGTCTTGTCTGCAGTGCCAACAGGAGCTGACGGGAGCAGTTCTGGAGAGGCAAAGGGGCGCACACTCTTATTGAAAGATGACACTTTCCCACTCTCCAGCAAAATGAAATACAGTATAAATCTGTGTAACTCGTAAAGAAAGTGAAAATATTCATTGTGCAGAATTCAGTGTGACTATTCTTGAATTGCTTTAAATGTGCCAAAAGCAAAAATAAAAAATAAAATAAAATAAAATGCTATGGAACAGTATGTACCAGTAATAGTAGCTATTAGCACTAAGACAGCAGAATATAGAAGTGATAAGGTATTCACCCATAAACTCATTTTTGGATAGTCCCATACTCAAATGGTTACTTGAAGACAGTGAACATTAGGGACAGGTTCCAAAGAGAGGACAATTTTCATGCAGATGTGCTGGCCTTTCTTCAAATGATGTGCATACTTTTCTTTGAAGGAAAAAGGAGTTTGCGTCCAGTAGAGTGCATCTGCGTAAAGTCCCCCCCTCCCTCGCCCCCGTTTGTGCAAGAAAAATAGCAGAAGTCTGTTCCCACAGGCTGAAAACTTTCCCTGGATCCTAGCCCAGGTGTCACATTTTAAATCTTCTTGTAAATACTATAAAGTAGAAGTATAAAGCAGTAGTACTGTATGTGGCTTTCCTTGGAGGAGTTGAAAGAATCTTTGTGTGAATAATTGTGTGTGTATAAAATGGCACACGCACACACTTCCCCAGCCTATACTAACAAGTCCTCAGACCATACAGAAAAAGGCTAGTTCTTCTAAAGCAGGCTTCTTTAACCTCGGCCCTCCAGATGTTTTTGGCCTACAACTCCCGTGATCCCTACCTAGCAGGACCAGTGGTCAGGGATGATGGGAACTGTAGTCTCAAAACATCTGGAGGGCCAAGGTAGAGGTAGCCTGACCTAAAGTAAAGGTGAGGAGATGGGACTTCAGCTGGGCATTCTCTAACAAGTTTGTGCTGTTCAGACTTCTAGTCTGAAGGTTGTTTAATTTGGGCTGAGCATTCCTCGAGTTTGCTCTTTTCTTCTCCACAAAGGTCCCCTGAGACATTAGATGTTATTCAGTCTAGGGATGTTATTCAGTCTACTTGCCATGGAGTAAATTTCATTGAATTCAATTGGGCTAACCTCTGAGTAGACATGTGTAAGGGAGTATGCTGTAAGAGAATCAATGTGATTTGTCTTTTAAATGATGTTTCCCTGGTCCCATTGTTTGTATGGTTTGGATTGCCTAGGAAACCATAATAATCTTGTTACAATAAAGATTTAATCTCTCTGTGGTGCTAACGTTAGTTCAGAAAGTCAAGCTCAGATGTGCTGGTTGTCACAGTTGGAATATATTAGCTCAGAAATGCTCACTTTATTGTGAGTGGGTTAGTTCCAGTTCCTTGTAGACAGACCTTACAGGGCCTGATGGAGGCAGGCTGAACACTTGCCTGAATGCTGGGGAGAATGAACACCAAGAGGGACCAGCTGCGCCGGGCAGCTGCAGTCAGTATGCAAAGCTAGATTATTATGATATGAACAAATGGAAGGAACTTTGAAGAGCTCCAGGTTAGGACCAACACAGTTGCTTTCAAAAGGACCACAACCAAAGAAGCAAGGCCAGCTGTAGCAATCCAATTGACAGCTGTCTGTCATAATCCCTTTTACTCTTAAAGAACAGACAACTGTGGCTGCATGCTCCAAATTAAGGCTAGGTTGTTTGATCTTTTACCCAGGAATTGAGTATTCATCTGTCATTTAAATTTATTCTGGTCTTTGTGTTTTCTGCAACTGAACAACAGCATTGGAAATTTAACCAAAATGTGATAGTCACCTCCCTTCTTTCATTTTTGCTTTGTTTTATATTCTCTTTTGACATCTGTTTTGTAGTTGCTTATGTCTCCCTACTTGTTCCAAGTAAGAGTCACAGATCTTGTTGCAAACTGGCCAGATTCAGATAAATATTGGACATGGAAATTAAGGCTGCAATCCTGTGTATATGTATTTTGGAGTAAGACATATTTTGAACTCCATGGGACTTATTTCTTAGGTCATGTGCATAGGCTGAAGCTTCACAGCTGCAATCCTGCACATGTTTACTTGGAAGTAAGCACTGTGGAACACAGTGGGACTTAATTTACGAGTGATGCAATTTCTAAGTAATTATTCAAAGCACAGTGCTGCCCAAGATAAAAGCTACCTAGGGCTTTTAAGTCCTATTGATTTAAACTGGAGAGATTTGAAGCATGATCTTAATTCTGCCATTGAAATCAGTGGGCTTCAAAAGTGCTTAATTTTGCTGGAATGTGCCCCTAATGTCTTTCAAGGAACTGATTCTATTGGAATAGTAAGCAACTTTCTCAGTTACACAAAACTCTTTCATATAGAATAGCTTAATTTTCAGCTCAAAATTACACATTATGTGGATTCTATTATCCTTTTCTCTACTTATTGGTTTTTTGTTGAGGCAGAGGGAATTTAATCCTGCGCAGCCTGGAGCAGAAGCCTGCAGATTGTGTTCCCTTTTCTCCTTTTAATGGTTTCCAGTTCAAACCCCACCCCGCCCAAGTTTCTTATTCGCCTGTGGGCAGCAAGTAGAAGTCACTCTATGGGATGCCTGTGTCTTCCGCTTATCACTCCCTAGTGAAAAAGCAACTTGCAAAGGGTTCTTTTTAGCTGAAAAACTGACAGAGAAAGGGTTAACCAGTGTTTTCTGTATTAATTCTTAAATATTTACTAAAAACCTTTCTATGCCTCCAGGCTTATGCAGACCATTAAAGAAAAAAATCTTTCTGCTACAGCTAGCCAGTGATCTGCGATTTTTGCTATGACATTTTTATTGTATTTATATCTGCTATATAGATCTCTGAAAATTTTCTTTTTGAAACAGCAGCATAGAAATATTTTTTAAATTAAATTTAAATAAATAGAGCAGTGGTCAATTCTTGTTGAAAAGGCACATTGTTAGTCTATTCAGATAGTAACAACCGTGAAGCTTCCAGCATTTGTTTGAACACTGATTTCAGTCAGGTAGAAGCCAAAACAACCTAAATCTCTGCTTTAATATACTCGATTCATTCCTATGGCTACAATCACCCACTCCCTGCCCTGCACAGTGAATCAATCAGACTATAATCCCATTGATTTAAGTAAATTCAAATTAGAGCTGAGGCAAAACTTATCAGAGAAGTTTTTGAGGAAAAAATATCCCCCAGGAAAAGAAGTCCCTGCTCTATGTCTTCCTTGGATATTTTGCATGTCAGGAATGCATCCTTGAACTGTGGTAATACCTCTTGCTTGTCTGGATAGGACAGGTGTGTGTAGAATCTTCTGAACTTTATGTGGATGTGATGTCGCCTGCTGTACCTGCTGTTACACCCATTTTTGACTCTGACCATGCATACCCTCCAACACAATGTGGCCCAAATCTGGGGCACCATCTTACGGGTCTGAAATTCTGTGAGAGTCACGTGACACGCATGAAATTGCGGACCTGGAAAAGTGCTTTGGGGGGCATGGTGCCCCAAAACACACATTTGGGGGCAACACTTGAGATCTTGGCCCAAAATCATGAGAAAGCATGGTACCCAAAATGGCTGCCGTGCTCTCGCAGGGAAAACTCCCAAGATGTCCTGTTTTTCTCAGGGCAGTGATGTCACGGCCATCACTGGCATCACACCCACCCACAAACACACCCACCAGAAGGTTGCCTATGAGGCAGTGTATCCCTGGGTCAGAAAAAAGGGTTCCCACCCCATGTCCTAGAACAGTGGTGAAATGGTTTCTTTCGCTCATGCCCCAATTTGCAGGTGGAGAATTTCAAGAGTTTTCTCCCACAGCTTTAGTTGGAATACAACACACAAATGCTCAGTGGTGATCATGACCATGAAGTTTTTATGTCTCACTAATTTTCAACAGCACATGACTAATTGCACTTCATATATTAGTTTCACATGCCAATGGATAATTGATATTTTTGTTATTTGAGAAAATAAAAAATCATATGCCTGTTTACCCTGAAACGCTAAAATGTGGCTTTGACTCTTCTTCATGGGTGATGTGCACCCATGAAGTTTAGAAAGAAATTGGTGGTTTTATTTTTGAAGTGTAAATGCTTACATTGTAAACCATATCGAGAGAGACTCAACTGCAGTCAGCAATAGAGAACTCCTCTATTCTATAGCTATGAATGACCCATGAGAGTATCCAGCTTATTGTTTTCAGAATGCTGATTATGTTTGGAGAATGGGTTTTAGAAAGCTTCACTATGTGCCCAGATCGAACTATTAGTGTGCATGTCACTTTTACAGCATAAACAAAAGCAATTGGTTTCCAGCTCAAGGAGCCTACACTGTCTACAGTTTGACGGTGGAAAGTGAACAGAGAGAGGGGAGGGTTGGGAGAAACTGTCGTTTCAAAAAAGGTGAATGTAAAAATATACTTGTACTTTCTTTGCAACTGGGGAAGAAGATTGGGGGTGTGTGAGTCAAGAAAGCACTGCAAAGACCCCTAAGTGGTGGGATGGTTGTTGGAAGACGTGGATGTCATTACTGTAGAATGAAACATGGAGAATACGTCTAAGTGGAAGGAAGTTTAAAAAGGAAATAATACCTATGCGTCCTATTCCATAGGGTAATGGGAAGTGTTTGACATCCTGTAAGGTAAATGGTTTCTGTGACCATTTGCATGACAATCATGGAATTGCCCCCACCCAGCCAAAACAACAACATGTGATCCTTAACGGAGTGGATAGCCGCTATCTGACCTCAGCACTTCCCATGCTGAGGAGAATCACAGAGCCTGGACTCGTTTAAAACAAATATAGGGTTGTTTTCTTTTCATTTAGACAGAATAATGTAGAATAAGCTTTTCTCATGTTCTGGGTCTTTTAGGTTTTATTGTCTATTTGTTCTGCACAAATTAATTCAACATGTTTCTGAGCCAGAAGAGGCAACTGAGCTCCACCAAAAGTCAATATCCAATTCAGTAGCAGATTCATCCCCCCTCCCCTTTCCCTCTCCTCCACTAATAAAACATATTAAAGTGCAAGGCAAAGAGCCCCCTTAGGGAGAATTTAATCTCTGGCCTCTGGGAGCGAGGTTTGGAAAACCTTGGGGCAGACAGCCTTGAAGAAACAATGAGATTCCATTATCGCCCACTGCTGCTATTCGCTCTTCCCCTTCTACTGAGAGCTGGGTTGGAATCCCCACTCGACATTTACTTGAGTAGTGGTTCCATACCATGCCTTGGATTTTATATTAAATGGCTGGGGGTGAGAGTAAGGGACATTCTTTTTGCATTTCTCTTCCTTCCAGCTGTTCTTCACATAATCAGAATCAGAATCATAGACATTTGCAGTTGGAAGGGTCCACGAGGAACATTTAGGCCAACCCCCTGCAATGCAGGAATCTTTTGTCCAACATGGGGCTCGAGCCCACGACCTGAGTTTAAGAAACTCGTGCTCTACCAACTGAGCCAGTAAATTGATTTTTTTTTAAGTGCTACACCTTAGGGTAATAAATATATTTCAGGGGCATGAGTTTGTTTATTAATACTGCATATGGAATGATATTTATCAAAACTTTCTGCTAAACTGCCCCCCCCAGTCTTCAAAGTTGCTTGCAGACATTAAAAACAACTTAATGGCCAAAGCACTACTTAACATAGCTGCCAAGTTTTCCCTTTTCTCGCGAGGAAGCCTATTCAGCATAATGGAAAATCCCTTTAAAAAAGGGATAACTTGGCAGCTATGCTACTTAAAGCTCTTAAGAAACCCCTATAAAATCTGCAGGAAGCACACTGTCCAGCAAATGCATGAGAAAATAAAATTGTTTAAGTCTGCTGCCTAAGAGACAATAAAGTCAGTGCTCCACAGATGTGTCTGGGGAGCATGTTCCACAAACTGGGAGCCACCACAGGAAATACCTTAAAGCCCAGTAAACACCTGCCTGACACCTGCCTTCAGGGAGCCAGTGTGGTGTAGTGGTTAAGAGTAGTAGACTTGTAATCTGGGGAACCGGGTTCGCGTCTCCGCTCCTCCACATGCAGCTGCTGGGTGACCTTGGGCTAGTCACACTTCTTTGAAGTCTCTTCAGCCCCACTCACCTCACAGAGTGTTTGTTGTGGGAGAGGAAGGGAAAGGAGAATGTTAGCCGCTTTGAGACTCCTTCGGGTAGTGATAAAGCGTGATATCCAATCCAAACTCCTTCCTCCCCCTTCTTGGAAGAGAAGGCAACCATCCATATCTGTGTTCATAACTCCAAAGCAATTCTGATATTATTGCATCAACATACCACCATAGCAATTTTCATCACTAGCGTAGGAAGCTGTCAGAGCCAGACTATTAGTCTATCCACTTCAGTATTGTTGTCAAAATTAGAAAATGGCAGCAGGTCCCATCCTGTCCCATGCTGCTCCCCACCTCCCCAGTCACAAGGTAAGTTTGGGAAAGGGGAAAACAAGTTTGAGTTAGCTGGCCGTGAGTTGAGCTAATCACTATGTGGGTCAGATGTCAGAGAGGAGTTTGGTTCTGTACCATATTCAGTTAGATCATCCTCTGAGTCAAGGTTCTTCTCCAAATTACAATAAGGGCTGCAATGATTAATTGGTTTGATTAATTCTTTTTAAGATTTTCAATCAACTAAAATAAGAAGCATTTGTCAAACTGCCTGCGAGGGCTATCGCTAATGGTGGCCTCTCTTCTGTGCTGCTTGCCATGTCATTCTGTTGTGGAGTAATACAGCAGAAAGCATTTTAACCAAGTCCCTGACATCACTATGGAAAGGTTCACCTTAAAAAAAAAAAAATACAGTGAACCCTCAAGTTACGTACCGCTCTGGATACGTAACTTTCAGGTTGCGAACGTGCCGTGTGCGCATGCGCAGAAGTGTTGTGCGTGTGCAGGAGCGGTGCCTCCAGTTACGGACTTTTCAGGTTAAGTGCAAACCCCCGGAACGAATTAAATTCGTATCCGGAGGGTCCACTGTAGTTGTCTCAAAAATTTACTATTACTCACAAAAGGTCCTATTTAATTTGGAACAAAACAGTGTGAGACTGATACCTGGCTGTCATGACATGGGATCCCAGTAAATGCCATGACCTAGGCCAGATGTCAAGCACAGCATACACCTATGCTCACATCCTCTGTCACTCTTCTTACACAGTACATGTTTCTGATATCTGAGAGATATAAATGAGGAGTGCCATACCTGCATGTTGTAATTCAGAAGTGCTATGACTCTGAAGTGATCACATCACGTATCCAGCTGACCTCAGCCTGCTTAGTGCTGAGTCTACAGAAACATGTTCTCACCGTCACAAGTGCAATGTATCCACAGTTGCTTAGCCGCAAGATGTGTACCCACAGTTGCAACTACAAGGCCAGTTACGCCTAGCCTGGCCTGAGGTCAAGAAGTACGGTAGCTGTCCTGTAGCCAAAAAGAGAATACCAGACTTTCTCCATGCACTTTGTCCATGCGCTTTCCTGGCCAACATTGACACAAAAGATAATGGATTTGTGTGGTTTATGTGTTTGCTACAATTTTATAAATGCTTTGTGCCTGCTTTGTTCAAGGCTCGGTTATTTCTGTAATTATCCTGCCGATGCCTTCGAATGCTGCAGCTTAGAAATACACTTTTTTTACCTTTCGACCCGTTGTCCCTTATCATTGGCCAGGACAGCGTTTTGGACTTTTGTTCTGCTAAGAAGACAAATGAAGAAATCACATATTGGAAGATGATATAGAAAGAACCCCTAAACCCAACAAATTAATGAATGCCAGAATCTTGTTAATATTTGTGGTATTAAAGGGAAGATTCCAGGGCAGTGAAAAAATACAGGTTAAGCTTCCGTTCCAAGAGGGGGCCTCACCTGGGATAGAGCATACCTTCTAACTTGAAAACTGTGGTGTGCTCTGGGCGAGTCATGTGACCCACACTGTGCCCTCCCCACCCCCACCCCATGCTTTTTGGCAGCGAGAGGGCTGCGTGAAAGAGCAGCACCCAAAATGGCCGCCAATATCTCATGCGGAAAAATGAGGTGTTCATTTTTTTTTCAGGGCACTTGGCAGGTATGATAGAGCTGTTACCATGACATAAAGAATCCTTGGGCCCAGATTGACAGAGTTTGCCAAGCTGACAGGTGTGTGTATGTGAGGCAACAGGAAAAGGGTGTCTTTAGCAAGGTGTGTTGGAAACAAGAGGGAAGAACAAAGGGAGACCTGTTTTTGGCAGGCTGGCTGAAGGGAGAATGGGAGAGAGATGCCCGGGGCTCCAGTGTTGTACTGTTGTGGGGAAGTAGCCCCTCTTGAGATGACTATGCAGTTAAATCTGGACTCCCTCCATCCAAACTCAGGTGTAAATATGATATGAATGTGAGTAAATCATAGTTCTTAAAGCTGCTACAGTCTCCACTGTGTCTTGATTCCCAAAGGAACACAGACCCTGGGTGAGCGCCTGGAACCCCCCTGCAATCTTGCCCCAGCTCGGCAGAGATTGGGGGTGGCGCCCAACCTTTGTATCAATATGGAGAATAAATAAGGAAGCCTCGTAGGTCTTAAGAGAAATTCCACCAGCTTGTGGCTACATGTCATGATGACTCTGCAGTGCTATAAACTGCTCATTAGGGAAACAAATGTAAGCTAAGCTTCAGTGTAGACCTCCCAGCATAAAAGTACATCTATATGTAGAAAATATATCTTAAATAAATGTTCATGAGAGATCAAGGAAAAGGTCTTTTCAGCTGTGGTTTCTTGCTTACAGATGCTGTTCCCGGGAGACTCTTAAAATGCTGAATTGCCGTTGCTGTTATGCTGCCATTTTTAGCTTCTGGTGTTATTATTGTATCTGCTCTTACTATTTTTGTGTAATGTTAGTGCTGTCTTGTGGTTGCTTTAATATTTCTTTTAACTTGTAAACCAGCTTGCTAGTTGTTGATGCTGTTTTTTAACCTGAAAAGCAGAGTAAAGTTTTCATTTATTCCCAAATAATATTCTGGTGCTTCATCCAGAAAAGAAAATGGATAGGGAGGCTAGAGGAGCAGCCAGCAGCCAATCTCAGATCATCAAGAAGTGTGATTTATTTTCCTTTCCTTCGCTTTCCTCCACCCTTTTGATTGATGACTCATTTTAATAGACAGAAAATATGTCTACCACAGATAGCATAACATAAAGCAAAGCTACTGTTCACACTGTCCATCTCTTCACCACATTACACTACTAATTAGTATATACAGTATGTGAAATTAGGTTAGTTCTTAAGCCAGCTGGAGCTAGCTTCTTTTGCCATGAGAATCACGTTGAAAATTTTCTAAATTTTGTTCACATCCACATCATGCATTTACCAGTATATCACTACTGTATTGTACTACTTTAACAGTCATGGTGAATGCTGGGAACTGTAAGTTTGTTAAGGGAGGAGGGAGTTGTAACTCTGACAGGTTAACTACAGTCCCCAATATTCTCTTTCAGGAAACCACGACTGTTAAAGTGGTGTAAGAGTGCTTTAAATGTATGGGTGTGGTTATGACCAAAATGTACATATTTTGTGAATAAGGAGGACTCTGTGGCTTAAGGTAAATATGTTGCACTGCTGTCAAGCAGTGACAGGGTTCTAAAAGCTTTTCTTTTCTGAGGCAGATCAGTGGTTTTCTTGTAATTTGCTGGTTGTAATCATCTTTTATATTTTGAGAGTGATTTGGTATGTTTTTAAATCATTCCCAGAAGCCTTGGACATATTTAAAATAGTAATAAAAGAAGCAGAATACTGAAAATATACTTAATACAACACTCCCTTCTGCCCCCCCTTCTCTTTGTCTTGGTCATTCCATCACAAAATCCTCTACAGCTATGAGTGCTAGCAACTTTTTACAGCAGCAAAACAGCATGTCATAGTAATCTGTGTGTGCTTTGAAGGACAGCTGTCTTAACAGGTGTTCGTTGTTGCAGCATACCAACATTACTATAGCATCTCCTAAGACTTTCAGGATCATGGATTAAATATTATAAGTATATTTAGGGGGGGGGATGCTATATTTGTGTTTAGGGAATACTCCCCTCAAGTTTCGTGCACTGGTTATTCTTAGGGTAATTTGTGTGTGAATAAAATACTGTAGTATGAATTCATGGAGAGCGCAACTGTGGAGAAAGAGGGGCATTGAGCTGCATCGTTCTCTCTTTTTCTTCTTCCCTGCTGTTGAGTAACCCTCAACCTATATTGCAGTTAGCACACCAAAACATTTTTTTTAAAAAAACACCAAGTCTTGGAAATAACCATTTTCCGTGTGTTTATATTGGAACTGGAATCTATGCAGAGCACACAAAATACAGTGAAGGCTTCTGTGCATGCAAAATGCTTGGCTGCACATGGCAGCCAAGCATCCTCAGTTAGGAGACTCAAGTTGTTCACACAAAGCTGCCATTCAGAGTGTGATCACACCATCAAATACGGTAGCTGCCTCTGCCCTCTCCCCCGTCCCCCGGTCTCTTTTTATTTGTGTGTGTTGATAATGATATACTCCCAGGAAACACTGTGTTCAAAATATCTCTGTGTGTGTTGATAATGATATACTCCCAAGAAACACTGTGTTCAAAAGTCTTTTGGCAAGCGCATATAATGTTAAAGGAACAAGCAGGGCCATTTTAAATACAAAATGAAACCTTGTTGGAAGCACCAAATGGACCAAGAGTTTGCTCCTTGCCCCTTAGAGCAGCATTTCCCAACCTGGTGTCCTCCAGATGTTTCCTGGAGGCAGTATACTTCTGAATACTGTACCAGGTACTGGGGATTGATAGTGGGAAGAGTGTTGTTACACTCCGGTTCTGCTTATGGGTTCCCCAATGGTTGGTGCCTGTGAATGAGGCCATTATCCATAATAGAAGTTGGGAGACAGTGAACACCAGATCTCTTGACCAACACATTTACTTGTCTGATTTCAGTTTTGTAAAGTCTGGACCTTACCTCAACCAGCACATTTCTGCCAACATGCACCTGCTCACTTGACTCGTGTAATACCTGTTTTCAGAATAATATTTATCTCTCAAGCACTGAATTCTGACGTCCTTAATCTTGGGCGGAAATGGACAAATGACATCCTGAGGTGAACATGTGCTTGCTGGTTTTAATATATCCAAAACATGTATTTTGAAATTATTGCTTCCAAAATTTGCAGTCTTCCAGCACAAAAGGAAGGACTAACTCACTATCGTTCTGCGAGCCTCTTCTTTGTACGGTGCCAATCATCATACCTGTTTTCTGCTTTCAAATGCTTAGAGGTAGAGGAATAGGAAGTAAGTAACCCTTCTGAGCTCTCATGTGTTTAACTTGGTGGCAAAATAGCACAAGCTATAATGTGAACAACTCCAGTGAATGGTGCTTTGTGCTTCTATGAAGTTGCTGATCATAAAAATAAATTTGTTATCCTGCCTCTGCCCCCAGAGCTTTGTGGTGAAATATTTGTGAGCAATATCCCATATAGATTTTTTTAAAAAAAATCAGACATGTTTTCAAATTTTAATTTTGAAAGAGGGTGTTACATTTTGAAAACAAAAAAATGCTTAACGTTATTTAGGGAAGAACATTTTAAAGGGGAGGAACGCACAGCATATACATGTAACTCACTTTGAGTCAATACATTTATTTTTAACTTTGAAAATGTGGGTTTCTGTAGTGTGTCATCTTCATAAAGGACTTTTATTCTGAGTAAGAGCACAATTGAGGATATTTAGCCTGATATTGTTCATGGAGGCAGCAAGTGCACTCACAGAGACAAAAGAACTACGGTATGAAATCCACTGTGGGTTGTAAGCAGAATACAGTGACATGCTTATATTGCAAAAACAGCTGCTTGGAAACCAAAATCCAGATTATTGTCCCCAAAGTTTACCACCACACAGACTTTTAACAGATTAATTTAAGCATTTTGTCATGCAGACATACTGAAAAATAAAGCTCCTAATGATTCTGCTTTTGAATAGCTCTTGTCCTGTCTTGTAAGGCTTAAAGTCCCTCCATCCCACATGCAGATGCAGGGGAGCAGAGGGATATTTTTGAGGATGAAAACTAATGGTTTTAATTATCAGCTTCTAATAGCAAAAACTGTTCCGATTTTTTCAACTGGAAAATCCCCAGTGTGAAAGAGGAGAAACGTTTCTTGATTACTGGAATAGCTCAGCTAGGCAGCCAGGATATGTTAGCCTGTGGACAGAAGTGAACATTATCTGGTGGCGGTCCTTTTCTGTGGAATAGCATTCCTCTTGAGATATGGCACGCACCCATTGTCTGCACTTTGCAGAAACAATTGGAGATATATTTTATTCCGACAGGCTTTCCCAGCTGGATCAATGGGGTTTTACCACAAGTGTCCACTTGCTAGGGTTTTAGTCTTCTTTTAAATGTATTTTAAAAAATGTTTTTAACTGTTTATAATTATATTACTAGCTGACCCGGCCACGCGTTGCTGTGGCTCATCCATGTGATTTCCCCCCCACCCTGTGCTGATCCATGACATACCCAATCCCCTCCATAGCTGCCAAGTCTCCCTTATTCCCCGGGAAACACCCGTTTTTCCAGCTGTTCCCAGCCAAAAAAATGGATTTTTTTGTTTTTCCCCAGTTTATTCTGGCACGACGGCCATTTTGCAACTGGGCGGAGCATGCTCAGAAGCGACTTTTGATGCTGCTCTGCCCAGTTCCAAAATGGCGGCAGCGCTACGTCCGGTCTGCTACTTCCAGTCCGATCCCTTATTTTTCAGGCAGGAACTTGGCAGGTATGACCCCCTCCACCCCACCCCCGGCTTCTCCCACCCTGTCCCGACCCATGACGTATCACACCCTCTCTTCCCCCCACCCGCGGCTCATCCCTGTGACTGGTCCCACTGTGTCCTGACCTATCCCATCACCTCCTCCCCCCAACCCTCACCCAGGCGAGTCAGTACCTCTATTCGGCCTAGTCTGTAAAGGCTTCGGCCTAGTATGTAAACAGGAGCTGAGGTGCTGTTGAGAGGAAAGGTTCTATAGGTGTAGTACCAGTGTAGCCGCCGCTAGAGGGCGCTGGTTTGCCACCTGGTTCTTTTCCCAGCATGCATTTTCGTCTGAGTGGTGTGTTTTGAAACACGGGGTTTTGGGGTTTTTACCTGGCTCAGATGCAACATCTGTCTTAAACAGTATGGGGTCACTCTCATATTCACATGCGGCATTGTGTCGAAATTTGAATGCAATTGGTCAAGCGGTTTTGGTGAAACGTGGATACTAACGGACATGGCCAGTTTACATTTATATATATATAGATGTGTAAATCACCTTGCGACAGTGGCTAGGAAGCTGGTTAATAAATAAATGGCAATAATAAATAATAATATCTTTATTTCAACGATCCAGTTATTCTATGATTTCAGTACAAAACGCCAATGGGATACAAACTGTAGATGTGATTATCGGGCTCCATAAATCTTTGACAGCTATCTCCTGGAAGTTGGGGAGCTGTTTGATCCCTGAACTTGTCTGACTAGACTTGAGGATGTTCTCCTATCCAGCTGAGCCAAAGCTTTATATATACTATATATATACTATTCTGAACTTTATTACTATTCTGAACTTAAAAATGGAAAGCATAATGCTGGTGGTCAACAAGAGGTTTAAAGGCTGTCTCAAGGCATTTTTTTTTTATTGCGAACTCAGCATGCAAGGGAGAAATGTGCTAAGAGGAAGGCACGCTTGGCAAATCCACACTGTGATCAACTCCCGCCCGGAAACCAATGTCCCCACTGTGGAAGGACGTGTGGATCCAGAATTGACCTCCACAGTCACTTACGGACCCATTGTTAAAACCGTTTTATGGAAAACAATCTTACTGGCTATGAGTGATCGCCAAAGTGTTGTAACAGCACCAAAGGTTGAAAGCCAAAAATGGCTTATCTTCTGAGTTTACGACAATAAAACTCAGAGACAAGAGGAGTTGGGAGTCCATAGGTTACAGTCGAATCTTTTTGCAGAACTGCAACCCTGACCAAGGGTCCAGGCAGGGGTATTTATAACATTTCAAACAAAGGATTTCAATTTTCACCAATCATGTACATCATTACCTCATTTCATGTTTAATACACATGTGCAATAAGCATTGCTAACTAAACTTTGATTCTCATCGTGATCTGTTACATTGTGTTAGTATGAATGTTGGGAACCTATGTTACGTGTAGCCATTTGCACCATGTATCAACTTATGTTCTAGCTTATGAGCTGTATCTTTCGTGATTTACGTATTAGCTGTCCTTCTGTCCCAGTGGAGGAGGACGGTGACTTGCCAAATCATCAGTTTCATAAAGCAACAGGTTACCATAATTTCTCTATTAGAAGCATATTCAAGGATTTACTGTATAGGGGTTTACATTATCACATTCATTATGGCCCTTTGGGCCACTACTACAAAAGAAGAAGACTATCTAAAAGCTAGTTTATGTGATTGCACACTGAACTGGGGGGGGTGGGGTGGGGTGGGGGTGATGTTAGGCCACATTCACACCATACATTTAAAGCAGCACTTTAAACAGTCAATGCTTCTCCCAAATAATTCTGGGAGCTGTAGTTTAACATTGCTGAAAGACCCTCTGAAAGCAACGATTTACGGAGTGGTTTAACAGTCAAACCCCCTTCGCACAGAACGCTGGGAATTGTAGCTCTGGAAGGGAACTAGGGAATTCCTAACAACTCTCAGCACCCTTTACTACAGCTCCATATTCTGCGAGGGAGTGCCATGACTGTTTAAAGTGGTATCATTGTACTTTTAATGTATGGTGTGAATGTGGCCCTAATCACATGGGCCAATGCAGCGCATGCAGAGAGCACATAGTCCACCTAAGCTTTACGTTACTTTGGTTGGAGCAGTTCTCCCAGTTTGATAAGACAAATTGAGGGGATTGCTACAGCCACTCACATCCAAGGCCTGAGCTATGTCCCGTAGGCTAGCTCTGATCCATCCACAATTTTTTGGGAGCCAGAAGACCCAACCTTCAGTGGATTTTTGTACAGCTCTTTATGCACAGTTGGAGATGGCCGGAATACAGAAGAAGAAAATAGATTAATTTTTTAAGCGCACACAAAAAAATCCATATATTCATTTTGACAACAACAAAATTGAAACAAAATGTCTTTCTGATTTACGATCAGCTTTAAAGCAAGTGGCAAGCTGTTTTCTGTATTGGCCCATAAATCATATCAATATTGTCTCGATAGAAACACAAACCTTCCCAGAGACACCCCCCACCCCACCCCAGGCAAGGCTGGTGACGTTGTGTGGTTGAGGGTATCTGCTCAGTTAGCCCATGAACAGCCATCAGGACAATCACCACATAGAGCAAGGCAAGGTAAGCTTCAGGAGATGTTTCTGTCATGTAAACTGACAGTGGACTACAAGTTGGAAGTCTCAGTTTGAAAATTCCTGATATGCTTGATATATTATCATGGTGACTGCTTCACTCTGTATGCTACTACATTTTTTGACGTAAGAATGCACAGAAGCATCAGTCATCTTAACTTATTCAGTGTTCCTGACCTTGATATTGCTTACTAAATCATCTTTGCACGTTTCAAAACTTTGAGAGTGTTGGAACATGCAGTGAAGGCAGCCATTTTGATAATACTTTCTGGAAACATCCTAGTTTCTAGATGTTTCCAAGTAAGAAAGGAAGTGTGTCTTGATAGCAAGGGCAGAGAGATAAAATTATGTGAGGCTATGGCAAGAACAGCTAATACAGGGAATGGTGACTGAAACAGAAGTGTTATTCCAGCGGCTGGTTTATCTTCTCCTTTTCTCTCTCTGGGGATTGTCACTGTGTCAGAGACACTGTGCAGCACAAATCTCTCTTTAGCCTTTTTGAGATGCTGGATTGCTTAAAGGCCCTGCTTATTTCTCTTGCAATCCTCATGGCACAAGGAAATGTGTCTTCTGTCCACCTTAAAGCCATGACCGGTAGCCTGAATACCAGATGCTACCATCCTTAGGTCCTGTGGCACAGCGCCTGGGGAAGTTGATGTCATGGCACCAAGACCAAGAGTTTGCTCCTGAAGTTATGGAGTAGAGAGCACTCTGTTCTCACTATGGGAGTGACTTGTGTGGGGTGGCTGACTCACATTGAGTGAGCAAGTTCCGCAGGTCATGGAGCAGAGACTAGCTGCTCAGTTGTGCCTTCATATTATCGTTGGCATTTTGCTATTGTAGTTTTGCTGATGATGTCTTTTTTTTGGTAACTATGTAACGACGCGGGTGGTGCTGTGGTCTAAACCACTGAGCCTAGGGCTTGCCAATCAGAAGGTCGGCGGTTTGGATCCCCACGACAGGGTGAGCTCCCTTTGCTCGGTCCCAGCTCCTGCCCACTTAGCAGTTCGAAAGCACGTCAAGCGCAAGTAGATAAATAGGTACTGCTTCAGCGGGAAGGTAAATAGCGTTTCCGTGCGCTGCTCTGGTTTGCCAGAAGCTTGCCACATGACTCAGAAGCTGTCTGTGGACAAATGCCGGCTCCCTCGGCCTGTAAAGCGAGATGAGTGCCACAACCCCAGAGTCATCCACAATTGGACCTAACGGTCAGGGGTGCCTTTACCTTTACCTTTTAACGACTTTTTGCAAGTGATGGGGGAATTCTGTTTTATTGCTGCTGATACTTTGTCAGTATTATCATACTATATGTAAAAAAGGACAAGGCCAGCTCAAGACATTTTGCTGCAAATCACACACATTCCCATCAAGGTGCATAGTGCCCAGGGCTGGCCAGGTTATTCACACACCTGCAGCATAAAATCCCCAAAGCGACCCTCCTTACTTGACAATACATCAAATAATTAACTATTCACTGCCCTTTCAGGATACCCAGTCTGAGTTGCTTTAAAATGAAGTGTTTGTCTCATTCTGCGTAATGGTAGTTCCTGCCTGGAAATGGATTTTTGAATGTTGTAAATTTGTTTTTTGTTTCATTTGAATTATTATAGATAGATTTAATGTGCTATAGAATGACAACATGATCCTTGTATATTTTGGCAGTTCTGTGGGTTGTAAAATGCCTCAAATAGAGTGACATAGAAAGGTGGCATAGCTATTGAAAAATAAAATGAATGCTTGTGAGTTTTATGGAAGCATCTGACTGACCGTTGTTTAAAATAAGGTCCTGGTGTGATCCAGCGGGGTTTGTTACATTTTCACTAAAAATGAATGGCTGGTTGCCACACAAATGTACAAAAAAGACACAATTTGATTTTCAAAAGGCTTACATTTATTTATTTTATTCTTTTGCCTCCATAATTTCTTCTGCTGTAGCATGAAAGCCTGTTATGAGAAATGTGTTGGACACAACAGGGCATTGGAATTTGGGATGATAAACACTGGCTTCAAATATACTTCACGCTGATGTAGCTACCTTTCCAAGGGAGTTTTGAAAACTACCAAAAAGGGAGAGCCGCATGTTTCTTTCTGCTTTGTTAATATTATATAGGGCACCTCATACTCTACTCTTCCTCCTCACATTCTTACAAACCAAAGATTATTGAGATATGATAGCAATACTGATGTGAAGTGTATTTCACTCTTGTCTCTTTCACTGCGGTAGTCTTGGATAGAAAACCTTCCTTGGCATCCATCCATTTCTGAAAGAGTTCCATTCATTTTGAGCTGAGAAACAGTGATACAGCATTTGATATCTTCCTGCTCTGCTTTTCTTTGTAGACACTTCTTTTCAGAAATGAGCTGAATTCTGTATCGTATTTGCAGTTTGATGTTCTCTAGAGAGTTAGACCACTCTGACACAGACAGTCTTAAGACAAACTGACAAATAACTGTTACCAGTTCGCAGTTTTTATTTTATTGAACTGTTAAAAGCAAGGTTCGGGCAACTTTAAATCTATGCCGTCAGAATGAACATTTATAGCATTTTTATAAGGGGTCAGTGAGTGCAGAATTCAGATAATATCCAATGTTACTCACCTTCACCTTCCATTTAGTTATTATTTAATAAATATTTATAGTATCCTTCAATAAATAATTAGAAGTGCAGTTCACAAAATAAAAACAATAAAATAATAAAACCAGAGCAATCACTAAAATACCAAACAATAAAGCAATCAAAATATCAAAACTCATCAGATGTGAAAAGCCTGGGACAATTTAAAGGTATTTGCCTGCCACCAAGAAGACATTTTGCAATTCAGATGAATGCAAAAACAGTGAACTTTAAAGACAGCAAGCCAATAATGAAACCATGTGATGTATATAAACAGAAGGTCAAAAAATCAGAAGCTGGTAGCATTAAATGGATTTCAGACTGTAACATCTAGCAATGAGAAGTACCTGCCATTGTGTAAAAAGGAAGTAGGCTTGTTTTGCTGAGTTAGCAGCCTTGGAAAATCCCACGCTGAGCTTTCTAGAGCAGAATTTGTTGCTAAGCTCCTAACATTTAAGAATGGCACTGCCCATTTATAGAATGTGCTTAGAGCAGAATTGCTCAATATAACAACAGCTTTATGAGGAGCTTGAGAAATGGCTTTGAAAACCTTGTCTACAGTAAGTTCCTTGATCCAAATTAATTCCTCATAAACCAGTCAGAAAATCCAGTAATTTCATGTTTTAACTCTCACTCTTTCTTTTCTTGGTATAAGCAGGTGTCACGTGACCTGACATAATAAATACGAAAAGCTGTTAAGTAGGTAATCCTAAACGGCATCTATAACAAAAATTAGTTAAAAATGCAAATATTCTAATTATTTTAGATAGTGAGCAAATAATGACCTTTCTGAACTGGCAAATATATATGCTGTGACATAGACAAAACTGGGGCATTGATTGGCTTCTTTCATTGTTTCAGTGTAATTTTAAATTTCTCTGTGTTTTCTTGGCTGCAGATTGTGGTTCAGGAAGAGAAAACTTAGCTCACAATCCCAAATTCAGATGATACGCTGTGCCAAACTGTGGCTTAGCTGCTGTGCCACACTAAGCTCAAAGGACTACAGAGGTGCAAAGTAGCTCCGAGCTGCTCTCAAGGAGCCAGCCCATTTGCACAGCTTTGCATGATGTGCAAACCAACCATAAGGCCTGACCCAACGCTAACAGAGCCAATGACAGTCAACCAACACTGATTTTAGGATTTTTCACACCCATAGACAATGTAAAGGTTCTTTCCGCTAGCATCTATAATTCCCAATGGACGTACCGTAAACAAAATAGAAATAGCTTTTCTGTGGGATACTTGTCTCAGGGATGTACTATACATAATAGAGAATCAAATGTATTTTATTGGACCAGTACATTCCAAGAACTATGCAAGCTTCAAACCTGCAAAACGGTGCTATTTTCAGTAGGCTAATAAAATGTGTGTTGGAATATTGAACTCTTTGATTAACCTTGCCTACGTTAGGGCATCAACACCAAAGTAATAGGTGTGTAAGCTATTTATTTGTAAGAAAGTAAGTTCTTTGAAATGAAGTAATTTTGTTTAGTATGGGGAGTGAATCAGATTCACTCATAGCAAGTTCTTAAGTAGAGAATACCATGGAGAAAGAGTTGATGAGTTATTTAATAGCAGCAGGCATGCCTGAAGAACTGTCTTTTGATAAACTACCAACTAGTGGTTCATGTGCATTCATTGCTCATTAAGCCATCAGATTCAGCTAAAGCATCCACTATTACTTAAGCATCTGATTTTTCTCACTGTCAAAAACCCTCTATCATATTTTTCTAGGAGGCTCAAATATTCCCAAGGAGTTCTTGACATTATGAAGACTGCTGTGCACGCACACACACACACACACACACACACACACACACTTTCAACGGGGCTTTCGAGAGAGAAGCAAATAAATATTGGGCGAAAACAAACCACATTATTTAACAAAAACACATTTCTAAATAGAGATTCCAGAACTCACATTCCGTCTCCCAGTAGTACTGCAACTACTCTAAGCATCATTGGAGCTAGAGACCGAAAAAGAAGCAGCGGTGCAGTTTGTCCACCCATCCTTGTCAGTTCCTTTGCAAGTCCCATTTGGATGCTGCTGCCCAGCCTCCTGTACCTCTCTACTTAAGTTAGAAACCAGTGATTCCACAGGTGACCTTTCACTACAGGTGACACATGCAGTGCATCTGTGTTTGCCATAGCTTCTTTGTTTTAATATATAGAGGTCTTAAGAAACTTACACTTCAAAGGGAAACAAGAAGGAAAGCCACAGATCCATCTAGATGGGTGGTGGAGCTGAACTAGCTGTCCACTTCCAGGTTCCCAAGGCCCCTAAATCTTTATGTTTGTCCCACTTTCATATGCTTTCTTCCCTGAATTGGTAGGGAATGGGTAGAACAGGCATCCCCAAACTTTGGCCCTCCAGATGTTTTGGACTACAATTCCCATCATCCCTGACCATTGGTCCTCTTAGCTAGGGATCATGGAAGTTGTAGGCCAAAACATCTGGAGGGCCGCAGTTTGGGGATGCCTGGGGTAGAACAAACATTCTTTTTCCTGCTGAAAAGCACCTCCACCTAAAGTGCTTTTCACTGCAATCTACATATTTGTGGGTGACATCTGAATTGCTTCTATTTTATTTTCATATTCAGTTCTAATTTGCTTAAAACATGTTTAACTTGAGCTTCAGTTTCAGATTCTGTTTTCCCTATTGTTTGCCACCATCCCTGCAACCCAGCAGCTGCAGTTTCTGGTGGTTTGGGGTTTTGTTTTTGTTTTTTGGCATAAATATTTATATTAAGGTTACCAGATTTTTTTTCCCCAATGAATCCGGGGACACTTTTCAATAGATTTTATATGGGGACTGATTTGTAAATCCGGGGACTGTCCCCGGGAAAAGGGGACGTCTGGTAACCTTAATTTTATATAGTTCATTAAAGTTACTGGAATGTCAGGGCCACACTACACGTGATGCTAAATATGTTGCTACCAATCACTTTTGATAGTAAGCATGTAGAGGGATCGGGACTGCAGTTGACAGGGATGGGGAGTGTAAGAACACAGCATTTGGGAGTATATTGGCACAAATGAGAGTTCTCCCCCCCCCCCCCGTCACTAACGGTAGTTGCAAGGGGGGGTAAATTTCATGGAGATTATAGTTGGGGAGGCAAGGGTATGGTCCTTCCTCCCCGTATACTACAGTCCCAATAAAAACTGGAGGAAAATGAGAACTTACTATTAAATAAACATAAAACACGGATATGATTGCAATAACACAGTTAATATTATATGTAGTTAGACCCTAATAACAACATGAGAATTGCTATACTAGTTTACATCAGCGGTCCAAAGAGCTCAGTACTGACTCTGTCAACAGTAGACAGAAATATGTCTTCCAAACCGGGCATGGTACCAATATGCAACAGTTTTTCTCCTGTTATGGCACATAGAAAATAGGAATAAGAGTCACCAAAGTTAAAACCAAATTCAAATAGTTAGCAAATAACTTTACGAAAAGGTGCTTTAATTCAGTAGCACTACTGGACAGAATGAATAATAAACAGGGCTGCATATTTATCCTGCCATACAGGGGTATATGATACCATTTTTAATGTTTCAGTTAAAATACCTATAAGACACCTTTCCTTGCAGTAAAAAAAAAACCTCTAGAATAATTCAGTTTCACAGTATTTTATAAAGCAGTAAAGCCCAGGAGAACAATAAAATTAATCAAAAGCATCAGTCAGTTTGTTGTGCTGTTGAAAAGATCCCAAGGTTTTGCTCATAGGGCTTCACAGCACACCTTTTTTGAACAACTGTGCTTGAGCTGATGCAAAGGAAAAGTGCCTTTAAGCAGAGAAACAGTCTATCATCTAACAGCAGGAGAAGACGGCTAACTCAGAGTGGCGCTGTAAACTCTGAAATGTTCATGGTCTTGTGAAGGTTGCTTGAGGGAGGATATGACTCTAGGAATTAATATCTGCATATTTAATATTGGTCCCTTGGGTTAATAGAAGAATTTGCTTAGGAGAAGTACATTAGAGTGCTCTTGGAGATCTGAATTTACAGCCTAAAGCCTGTTCTTTGGTGACAACTGGAAATTAGTTTTCCTGTTTGCATCTGTAAGACTGCTTATTCTCCGGCTTCTTCCAATGTAAATAGAACATGTAAGTAGTTTTAAGGAGCACCAGGATTCTCAGTAAGATTAACCTTTTCAAAAATAAGCATTTTCCTTGTACACAGCATCATCAGATAGAACTTGCCTCCCCCAGGTTTTACCCCCTTTTGTAGCAATTACAAACTGTCAGCGTTCACAAAAGTTCATTTTTAAAATATTGGCATTTTGATAAATATCTAACTGAAAGATGCACCAGGACTCTTGATGTTTTCAGAAAGGAGAAAATATAATGCTGACCCAGCAGCTTACAAAGCTATTTCAGAATTAGAAAATTAATTTATGTAAAAAGCGCTTCAAGCACATTACAGTTTTTAATGTGAGTTCAATTTGCAAATTTTACTTACTCACACCTATGCTACTAATCTTCATTTGTTTGTTAAAGATGGAGGCAAGCTTCACCAAGACTGGATTTTCATACTGTATTTGAGAAAACCAGACTTTAGGATATACAGTGGTACCTCGGTTTATGAACACAATTGGTTCCAGAAGTCTGTTCATAAACTGAAGCGTTCATAAACTGAAGCGAACTTTCCCATTGAAAGTAATGGAAAGTGGATTAATCCATTCTAGACGGGTCCGCGGAGTACTCAACCTGAAGCGTACTTAACCTGAAGCATGGGTGTAATTGGTTCTGGAAGTCTGTTCATAAACTGAAGCGAACTTTCCCATTGAAAGTAATGGAAAGTGAATTAATCGTTCCAGTTTTTTTAAAAAAAAAAATTTGTATACCGCCTTTCTATCATACAATACTCAAAGCGGTTTACAAGCTGAAGAAACAGAATCTCATGAAATACAAAACAACCTTATAACAATCTAATGCAATACATAAAGATGATAATAAAACATAGCTTTAAAATAAGCAATCAAATAATGTAACGTTCAACAATCATTACAATAGTATAGAATAATATCAGCATATGAAAATTAAACAGAAACCCACTCTTAACATTTACAATAAATAATTTCAAAACAATAATCAATAAAACAACAGCAAGCCACAGTGCATAAAAGAATAAAATACAAATTGAAAAATAGAGACTGGAGGGTGAGGCAAGGCAGGTGGAAGGAGGCCTTGCCTGATGGAGTCTCTCCCCTCACAGTTCTTCCTCCAGGCACAGCTTCCTTATGAGGAGTCCCAGGGCCGGAAGGGATGGGGCAAGGCAGGTGGAAAGAGGCCTTGCCTGATGGAGTCTCTCCCGCGGTGTTCGTAAACCGAAAATTCATAAACCAAGGTGTTCATAAACCGAGGTTCCACTGTATAGATGTGGTCGTGGTCTGAATTGTAATGATACCCTTGCACATGGTAGTGACATTGCTAGGATCTGGAGATATTTATACCTGTTGCCGTGTTCACCGTCAGAAAGAGGGTCCTCACCACTGATTTACTTACAACACAACATACAGTTTGCATTCCCGTTGTTCCAAGCATTTCTGCACCACGCAGGGTTCATTATCTTCTACAACTTTCATTACTTGCTAAGAATCTTCCCACACTGTGCCATTCTCCCCTTGCCTCCAGTAAGTATGGTTATGAGGTAGCAGTTTCAGAGACTGCTCCGTGAGTGCTGTGGCAAGGACTGATTCCTCTATACCCAACCATATGCTGATGATGTCATTGTATGCCAGAGTAGAGGCTGATCCAAGCACAATTTGATTCAGTTTTCTGGATTTCAGAGAATGTCTCTTAAGTCAATGTGGTTACTTTGGATTAATGCCAAAGCGAATTTGTGTGGGTCCACCCATCCTTATTTATAACACATGCCATCTGCACACTTGTGTTTTAAGCTGATATCATTATGCATATTGTGAGTGTCTTCAGGCTCGATGATTGCAATACCAAGTGATGACTTGTGAATGGCTGCGTGTAAAACAACCACCATAAATCAAACATGATAATACTTTCTCAATCATTTGATGTACCTGAAAACAACACTTTCCTGTAAAAATAATCGCATGTGTTCAGCTTCAAGGCACTGAATGCTGAGATATGCATGCTTGAAATAGCCCTTTAAATCTTTCTGTCCTTTAGTCAATAAACCAGCTTGTGCTTCTTGGTTTTTCCCAGTATGGAATACTGTATACCCAAATTGCTGACTTCCTGCTTATTATCTTCACACATTTCTCCTGTTCTGTTTGCTCCTCATGTTTTTATTACAGGTAGTTTTATTTCCTTCCTGTGTTAACTTGGCTATTAGTCAGGTGCACCTTGGGGACCCAATTAAAAGGTTCTGTGAGTCCTCCGGACTCGGACATGCCCCCCCCCCAGTCAGAAACTACCATGTGTATTCCATTAGTGAATATAGGATAGCTGCTAGCCTTGTGCCCCTAGGATTGAGTTACACAAATGAGTTTAGAATATTTTATTGTAACCTGTCTAGATAATATAGGCACCTCTGCACAAATGGCTTTTGATGCATTACTTTTAAGAAATATGTTATTTACACAGGTCTCGGGTTGTATATTTGCACAAAATTATAGAAGCTCTGAAACAGCTGGCTTGCAACACTATTGAATGGCTTGTAAGCAGGAGAAGGAAAGGAATAAGGAAAGAAAAATACAGTACCGGTAGTAGGAGGGCAGTAATATACCAAAATATTGCCCCCTCTTCCATCTTCATGTTTATCCATGTAACAGGATAAGGGCTTCACATTTCCATACTAATGAACATGTAGACCAGGGCTGGGCAATATCTGAGTTTTCGACATCACGATGTATCAACATCGTGATATACTGATGTTTATACTGATGTCATTATATCACGATGTCTGAAATATGGATGGAGCTATGTAGAGGCATTTGCTGGCTTCACAGTTTTTCCCACAATGTGATTTTTGCAAAGCACACACACATATATCATGATTTGCAATATATTGCGAAAATCTATGAAACAGATATCACAATGTGGACTTCAAACTGGTTTTGGACAATGTATTGATATATTCCCAGCCCTAATGTAGGCATGGTTTTATATCACCATGCAATCAGGGCACCAAAACTGGGGAAGACCCTCTTTTTCACTGGTGAAGTACTGTACATGGAATATGGACAAATTCTTGCATGATTGTTTCCCTCTTATGTTTGAAGTATTGCACCATGATGTTCTAAAAGAGCATTTCATTTGACTTTTAATGACTTACTATTCCTGGCCACAATGTTCACTATTCCAGTGTGTTTTGAAAGGAAATACTGCCTCAGCCTAAATGTCAACAGCACCGTAGCAAAATACTCTGAAAAGACGTAACATTTGCTCTCTTTTGTTAATTATGAGATTGGCAATAATGCAGCAGTTAAATGTCTGCTGTGCCATTTCACTTGAAAGTAAATGTTTTGTAAGGTGTCAAGCGCTTTTTCATGTCTTCTTAAAATTGAGAGCAAGTATTAAGATTTTAAGAACTGTTTGGACTATTTTCCTGCACGTGTTATTTTTTTTGTATATTCTCTTAAATAGGATTTTTAGCTTTTGCACATGAGTTCCTCTCAGGAGCAGTGGCATGGAAAAGAAGCTTTTAGCATCTTTTAATCCTGTCAGCCTTTTGTCATACTGATTTACACAGTGATTTGCATATATTATCCTTAGGGATTAAACAGTCAGAAGAAGTGTGATTGCATTTAAATTTCACTGGTGCCTTTTGCCACCGCCCTAAAATGTCCATGAAATATATTTCATCACATTTCACATTGATGAATTTGTCCATCAGTTTTTGCCAAACCAGGATCTGTGGCTGGTTTCCAGCTGTACTTTAACCCAGAGAAAATATGGTGCTTTGATTTGCAGGCGCACGGGAATGTTGTGGAAATGCATTCGGGACCAGGGGCGTAGGAAGATAGGGGCAGTGGGGGCAGGCCACCCTGAGCGGCAGGCTCCAAGGGGCACCATTGCAGGTGCCCGCCCCGCCCCCAAAACGTGTGTCCCGCCCCCAGAACGGGTCTTACGCCCCTCCGGGAGGTGCGCCCCGCCCCCGGAACGGGCGCCAGCCCTGCCCCCGGTGCCGGAGCATGAAGCTCCACCACTGTTTAGGACACTGGCCTTTTGGAAAATACTCTTTTGCAAGTAGGAGCATTTGCATCTACAAGGTGTTGGAAATAAGTGAGCAGATTACAATTAATGTTTCCTTTTCAGTGCCTGAAGAAAATACACATACATTGAAGAATATCTGCCATATGCTAATGGTGTATAATAGGCTAATCTAAATATAATTTGAAGCATCATATTTGAATGGCCTCTCTTTCAATCTTTCTGGAAATTTCCGGTTTCAACGCTGATTTGTTCCCCGTACTTTTTCTGTTTGCAGGTTATTTCCAGGACTTGTTGAATAAGTCCGAGAAGGCCCTTTATGACACATTTCCTGGTATGTACGGAGATCTATACACCCAGAACTCAAAGCTTTTCAAAGACTTGTATAGTGAGCTGCGGCGCTATTACCGGGGTTCCAACATCAACCTAGAAGAGGCTCTCAATGAGTTTTGGATTCGCCTGCTAGAACGGCTCTTCAAGTTGATGAATCCTCAGTACTACCTTCCTGATGAGTATGTGGACTGCATGGTCAAGCACTCTGAGCAGCACAAGCCCTTCGGAGAGGTTCCAAGAGACCTGAAATTGAAGGCAACCAGGGCCTTCATTGCAGTCCGCTCCTTCGTGCAGGGACTTGGTGTGGGCAATGACGTTGTCAGAAGGGTCTCTCAGGTAAGTTGTTGGTAAGAATTCCTTACCTGAGGCATTTTCAGGACTCTGTCTTATTAGCACAGGTGGTAGTTATTTTTAACAGCTCGTATGAGACAGACAGCTTTGTTGATAACTGTCATCTTCTAGTTTGTTTGGGGGTTTTTTATTTTAAAAAAGCGCTTGTGGAAGAGCCAGCTCCAGTCTTGGAGGGTGCCCTCTGCAAACTGAGCTTTTTTATAAAAAAAATATTACATACATCACATATCCATCACATTCATATTACAAAAAAAAATTCCTTCCAGTAGCACCTTAGAGACCAACTAAGTTTGTCATTGATATGAGCTTTCGTTTGCATGCACACTTCTTCAGAGACACTGAAATGGAAGTCACCAGACCCTTATATATAGTGAGAGGGTGGGGGTGATACTACTCAGAAGGGTGGTGGGAATGGGTGATTGGCTGATAGGTGTGGCCAATCACCCATTCCCACCACCCTTCTGATTAATACCAGTAAAGCCCAGGGAATCAATTTGCATTTTGACCCATATATGCATCTTCACCAGCAAACAAGGATATCGGCCTATACCACTCTTCCTCATTACAGCCATGATGATTCCCCTGTAGATTTAGTGCAAATAAAAGGAAGGGAAATGGGCTATTCGTAAAAGGGTATATATATATATAAAATTGTCCAGTAGCACCTTATAGACCAACTAAGTTTGTTCTGGTATAAGTTTTCATGTGCATGCGCACTTCTTCAGATATTTTTATTTTGACTGCGTCAGACCAACACAGCTACCTACCTGAACATAAAAGCATATGTGAGAGAGCCAGTAAATAATTGAGGAGTATGTCAGTGGCCACATGACAAGCAGGACTCTTGTGATTTACAGTGGTACCTTGGTTTATGAACTTAATCCTTTCCGGATGTCTGTTCTTAAACCAAAACCGTTCTCAAACCAAGGCGCGCTTTCCCTAATGAGGCCTCCTGCGGTCGGTGCCCTTCCACCATTTGGATTCCGTTCTTAGACCGAAGTTAATTTCTCAAACCGGGACACTATTTCCGGTTTTGCGGAGTTTGTAAACCAAATCATTCTTAAACTGGACTGTTCTTAAACCGAGGTAAAACTGTATTTGTTTTTAATGACTTCTGCCTCCACGTTTTGCCTAAGTTGAAGTTCTTTCCTTGCCACCAGCTGCTAGACCTCATATCATTCTAACATTTCAGCCATCACCCTTTTCAATTTGCACTTCAATAGGCTCTATATATTGCAGAAGCTCTTGCGGTGATTGAAAGGCATGTGTGCAGAGAGAGAACTGAATAGAAGCTGCTCAAGGAATCACACATTGGAGGAGACCCAGCGACGCAAAAGTGCCCAGAGCCACAATTTCTCTTTTCCAGAAATGGCATTCAGAGTTGGTTCTCCTAATAGTCAGTGGAGGAAAAAGGCATCCTTGGTGAAGGAAAAGCATCATGTTAGATTTGGAGCATTCATAATTGGGTCTGAAACTCTTCCTGATTATTTGTTGTAACAGAAGAGTGGGTAGGGAAATGATTGGCAGAAGGGGAATATATTGAATTGGTGGCCTGCGACAGTGTGAGTGACAGATTGAAAAAGACAAGGCGAGTGAGGCAGAGTTAGGGCACATTCTTATTATACATTTAATGTGCTAAGATACCAGTTTAGTCATGGCTCCCCCCCCCCAATAATTCTGAAAGCTGTAGTTTGTTAAAGATGCTGAGAGTTGTTAGGAGACCCCTATTCCCCTCCCACAGCTACAATTCCCAGAGTTCCCTTTGATGGGAATTGATTGGTCAATGACCTTGGGAAGTGTTCTTGCCAATATCTGGGTCCCCTTAACATTTAGGGCTGTAAACATCAGAGTAAGTATCTGAATTGGGCCTGGAAAACAGTTGGTAACCAGTGTAGCTCTTTTAAGGGAGAAGCAATATGCTCGTGGTCTGCTGCACTAGTTGTTATTTCCAGGTCATCTTCAGGGGCAACCCCACATTACAATTGTCCAACTTGGAGATTACCAGAGCTGGTATAACCATGGCTAGGCTATCCCTACCAAAAACGGCCATTGCTACCTTGAAATACTGGATCAGGTCTCTCCATTGGTACCCTGTATCTCATGTTACTAAGCCTTGTTATTCTTAATTTAACAGCAATGGAATGTTGGTGATTTCACTGAAACAAACGTCCGTGTGTCAATACAACTGCTAGTCAGGTTCTCCTTAACAACAGCTCTGATTTTGTGACTGAATTTGCACAAGCTTTCTTTTGAAAAAGTATTTTGTATTATTCACAAGATAAGCTATTTTCCATACAGTCATACCTCAGGTTGCAATCGCCGTGGGTTACTTCCGGGTTCCGGTGCTTGCACAGAAGCACTAAATCGTGCCTTGCGCATGCGCAGAAGCGCCAAATCGCATCACACGCAGACGCGGCGCTGCGGGTTGCAAATGCTGCGGGTTACAAATGTGCCTCCCGCATGGATCAGGTTCGCAACCCGAGGTTTCCACTGTATCTCCTTAAATATATCTGTAGTTTGGCAAAATTAAGTGAAATAGACCAAACCTACAGAAGAGGCAAGATACTTTTTTGTCAATTATGTCAAGTGGAAAAACCCAGCATGCAGTGGTGCCCTCAACCATTTGTTGTTGTTGTTTAGTCGTGTCCGACTCTTTGTGACCCCATGGAGCAGAGCACGCCAGGCACTCCTGTCTTCCACTGCCTCCCACAGTTTGGTCAAATTCAACCATTTATATGTACACTTGATTGTTTTTTAGGGTTAGAGTGATAATTTCCCCTTAGCCTTCCAGGTGTATTGATCTATGGAGATCAGTTTTTTGTACCACAGTCTTGCCACCTTTTCAGAGGTCTGAATAGACAAATGAAATGAACTGTGCATTTCCCGCCCCCCATTTCTAGTATATTTTTAGCTCAGGCAAAATGTGTGTGTCCCAATGATAAACTGTCTAGGATGGAAGTGAGTTGGTCAAGCACCAGGCTTCTGTTGGAAGATATATGCTATTTAAAAATGATGTTCCAGATTAATAGAAAAATATTATAGTCTGTTGCAGACTTTATAAACTAAACCGTTTTGTAGGTTCCTCTCCACTCATCACATCTAATTTGACTACAGCCCTATCGTGATGCTTGGAGAGCACATTTTCTCCTTCATGATAATCTTTTCATTTATCATTTGTCTTGCCTCTTGGTCCTGTTCTCTAAGGCCAAGTTTGCTTTCTCACGCCAAAGGATAAATGGACATAAATCTGACATCAGGAATCACAAGACAGAGAAACCAGTAGGGGAACACTTCAATCTCCCAGGACATTCTATACAAGATCTCAAAGTAGCTGTCTTATTACAGAAAAATTTCAGAAACAGACTGGAAAGAGAAGTTGCTGAATTGCAACTCATTACCAAGCTTAAAACCATGGAGAGACCTGGTCTGAATAAGGACATTGGATTCTTATCTCATTATACACGATAACGCTTTCTTTAGCCATCTCACCCCTTGCTTTTTCCTGCAGGTTTACCACTCCTGGTTTACCACCCGTCAACAGGTTTACCACTCCTGGTTTACCACCCATTCCCACCACCCTTCTGAGTACTACCCCTCCTCACCCTCTTGACTATACATAAGGGTCTGGTGATTTCTGTTTCAGTGTATCTGAAGAAGTGTGCATGCACACGAAAGCTCATACCTATGACAAACTTAGTTGGTCTCTGAGGTGCTACTGGAAGGAATTTTTTTTATTCTTTGTATTCAAGGACAGGTAGGTAGCCGTTTTGGTCTGGTGTAGTCGAAACAAAATATAAAAAAAAAATTTCTTCCAGTAGCACCTTAGAGACCAACTAAGTTTGTCATTGGTATGAGCTTTCGTGTGCATGCATACTTCTTCAAATATACTGAGATATATATTCTTCAGTGTATCTGAAGAAGTGTGCATGCACACAAAAGCTCATACCAATGACAAACTTAGTTGGTCTCTAAGGTGCTACTGGAAGAAATATTTTATTTTATTTTATTCAAGGACAGTTTTGCAGAAAATGAAGAATGTAAATGGGCTATAATTAGGGCTGAGCCAACGTAACTTTTCCAAAAGCAATAACGGGAGTAGGGGTAGGAACATCCCCCTATACCTTATTATCTTCATTTCTGGGTGGCTGTTCACAGCCACAGTATTCTCTGTTACTGTACCTCCTCTGGAATCATTTTCTGTTTTTTTGCTCACTGTGTAATCCTAGTCGATTGGAGATCATGTAGTGAACAAGATGATATCACACAATTTTATAGATTTCACATTGCTGTGCAGCCAGAGGGGGAGCACTGCCCATTTGCTTAAGGAGCTGGGTGGTGCTGCCTCTCTTGCAGCAGTGCACAGTGAAAGCAGGTCACAAAACGTCTTAACACCTGGGAGTAAGCCCCCATTGAATTCATTATGACTTCATTGTGCTGCTGGTGTATTTTGGTATGTCCTTTTCAAGTCTGTCTCATAACAGCCACTTCTTAAGGCTATATTTAGAAGCTCTTTCAAAAAGCTAAATAACTGCATCTAAAGCGGGAAACTTAAGATGGTGATAAAGAAGATCTAAATGTATTTCTGCTGTGCACACACATGCACATTCATTTTATATCTTTGATTTGGATAAAGCAGGGTAGGGTGTGGGGGGAAATAAATCACTCTTCAAATGCAAAGGATTATGATGCTTTGCTGTTATCGCTATCTCCAGGTGCACCTCTCTTCCATAGAATATCGGCTGGCTTTTTCCTTTTTTTTGCACGTTGATAATATCTGTCAGACAGAAAACCTTGGCGCATTAGTCCCTTTAAGTGATGTATCATGAGTTCTCTGAAGTTTAAGGTTCTGCCACCATGCTAGATGGGACATGCGTTTTTCTAAATGCCCCGAATTGCAACTGACCACTCAACAAGAAAACACACAGCCAATCAAGTTTTTGTGGGATTTAACAGGGGAAACCCACATCTCTCCCTCCCTCTTTCTCTCTCTCTCTCTCTCACACACACACACACCACACATCTTTTAAGGCACATCTCAGAGAGATGCTGAGTGCATCTCTCGGTACTGATCGTAACTGCGCAATAATGGCTGGTGACAGCCTTCTTGAAATGTCAGTGTTTATTGGAAACAAGGTGCGATGCTATACCAAGGGGTGTGCTTCTGTTGCATTAGCCTCTGAAATCAACTTCATGCTGTATCAAATATCAGTACAACATCCTGATGCATTCTGTTTTGTGTACTCTTGTGTTTATGTCCCCTTGTATTGACAGGCCATTAATTCACTAACAGGGCAATCCTATGCATGTATACTTGAGCACAAGTGTGCATAAGATTGCAGCTTTAAGGGGCTTAACTACACATCACCTTAAATGTGTTGCCTGACTTGACATCAGGGTGTATTAACTAAAATCAAGAGAGGGGAGGCTGATCAAGATTAGGACCATTAGGAGGGGAGGTTTAACCCTTCCCTCTCCTGCCACAATTTGAAAGAAGTTATCATTCTACCCCCATAGAGGGACGGGGAGAATCTCCGTGCCAATGGGAGCTTTTTTAGTTTCACTGTTTCTATGCAGAGGGAGGATCACAGCAGCTAAATATTCCCTCTCCATGTGCTGTAGCATCAGTCTAAATCCCATCCCAACTTGGTGTTACTTCAAGCAGTTTAAAGTGATGTAGAGTACTAGTTAGTTCTCTAATTTGCTTTTATGAAGTTTTAACAAAGGCTGAAGTGATTTGAAAGTGAGGAAAATGACCCTTGAGTCATTAAGAATTTCTGATCTGTTTCGGTGGTGGCTGTTTTCATCATTACAGACCATGAACTGGCAACCCACAAGTGTTCTTGATGGTATAAACACTCCTTTAATGAGTTCCATCCTAATGTATTTATTATTTAATGTAGGAACTAGTGAAATGGCCCATCCTTGTGATGGATAGGGTATATGTAGACATTGCAGACAGAGACCCCTATGTATCTGGGGGGGGGGGTTCAATGTAGAGAGAAGCACACGAGCCTGGGGTCTTTCCCCATCATTCCTCTTGAGTGCTATCCATTGAGGAAAGTATTATTTTTAAAGACCCAACAAGAGGCAGTTCAAAATTGGAGGCAGGACAGAGTAGGACATAGTGAAAGAAGGTAAAAGAAAGTTGGAAACAGACAGCTGTATTTGCCAGACAGAGTACAGTGGTACCTTGGTTCTCAAACTTAATCCATTCCGGGAGTCTGATTGACTCCCGAAACTGTTCGAAAACCAAGGCACGGCTTCTGATTGGCTGCAGGAGCTTCCTGCACTCAAGTGGAAGCCACATCGGATGTTCGGTTTCCAAAAAATGTTCACAAACTGGAACACTTACTTCCGGGTTTGCTTCGTTCAGGAGCTGATTTGTTCGACAGCTAAGCTGTTTGAGAACCAGGGTACCACTGTATAATATGTCTGTTAGTAAATACTTTTGGTTTATATTTTTAACCCAGGTGGTAATTTATTCTTGGCAAGAGGTAACTGCACCTTGCATGATGCCAGGTCTACACACTTGGCTAGGTCAGCATGGTGCTGAGCTTGCACATCAAGTTTGACAGGCAAGTGACAAAAAGGTAGGTGTTCCTTGAGCATATGTTGCGTCTATGTCAAAGTTAGACTGCCTGTAATTGCCCTTCTCCCTCCGAGTCAGTTGTTCAAAAAGACAGGAAAGCAATATATTGTTGTGCATTTGAAGTGAACAGCAAACCTCTGGTTGACTCCTTAGTTAGAATACCTTGGCATGAAAATAATGAAGTGTGTATATTAAGAACGTATCTGAAGAAGTGTGCATGCACACGAAAGCTCATACCAAAATAAAAACTTAGTTGGTCTTTAAGGTGCTACTGAAGGAATTTTTTTATTTTATATCAGATTACATTTGCCTTGATCTGTTACTTATCTCAATTATTTATTCATTCCCAAAGGATTATTGTGCGTATGAACAAAGAAATTCTTCACTAGGAAATTTAGACAGGTCTGAACAAGGTGGTTTTTTTAAACACTGATCCCTCCCTAATATGACCCTTGGAAAATGCCTCTTTAATTCCCCTCAATTAAAAGGTAAAGACAGATTGCAAGCGTCTGGCAGAGCTTTCCTCCACACCTGCTCAACGAAAGCATGTAGGAACACATCTCAGTGAGAGAGATGCCCACTTGCCAGATTTTATCTGCAGCGACTGCTGCTGAGTGAGACCATAAGGAAGAAACTTTAGGAGAATTGTGTTTGCATAAAGATTGCATTGTTGTTTCTCTTCACTGAGTTGTCAAGTGATATTAGAAAGGCCTTCACAATCCTGAAGATTTGACCTGGTATGAACTGATCTTCATGAAATTTTTGTCTTAATGGAAGTAGCATTGACAGGAGTACACCTAGGTATTTCAGCAGATGCGGTTACAAGAACAGGATTGATGGTGCTTGGCAAAGCCATTTGCTGTCATGTTCTGCATTCACACTGCACCAGGTTGTTTACAAATGGAACAAATCTTGCTATCCTTTGCTTTGGCTACAGTCCTTGATTTCTGATTTCCATGCACCCAGAAACGACAGGCTTTAATCGGATAATTGTTATGTTGATCACTGAGTGTTTTGGTTTGAGGTAGTCCTCTCCATTCCTGCCTACGTAACTTTTCATCAGTTTTGAATTAGCAAGAGAAATTTTACTTGGCAGTTATTTGAGTGAAAAGCAGCATTTTCAGAAATATTTCAGCTATTCAGAATGGGAGTGGGGTATGTTTTAAAAACAATTAATTGGATCAAAGCAGCACTTTCCGCATGTCATGAGGATGATCTACCTAATCAACACTTTTCAGTTCCACTGACTGCAGTAGGAAAGGCTTATGTGTATGCTGAACTCTCTCTCATATTAGAAGCAATGAGATGTGTCTGTTCAACTTTGACTTCATTATACCCCATATTGACATGTTTCCCATGTTTTTATTGATTGGTTGATTGAATTTATATACCGCCCTGTACCCGGAGGCTCAGGGCAGTTCACAGAATAAAATCAAAATATAAGACCACAAAATACATAATCAGAATAAAAATATCAACCCAATAACCCCTGTCCTCCATTTATGACCTTTCTTGTGTGGTTGCATGCTGGGGGTTGCTGTGACTGCTGGTGTGCACAGGAAATGTGTTTTGTGAATTAAAAAGAGAAATCAGTGAAGTTACAGCTATCCATAAAGACTTAAGCCATTTCCATACACAGGCAGCAAATGTGATGCCATCTTTTCCACCCCATCCACATGTGTTCATTGAATGCATGGAGGAGAACCCAATAATTACAAAAGGTATTTAGCATGTCATATTTTATTGGTAGCCAAACTAGTGATAGATAGTCATCGAATAAATTAGGAATCAGTGGGCTGACATTCTCTGGCATAATTTGGTGATGAAAGAGGTTACCTGCTACGTAAAAGTAGGCAGAGACCGAGCAAGACCAGCTGATTTCTTAATGCTTAATTATGATTAGATTCCCAACATATTTTGTTCCAGCCCCAATATTTACCCATGGAGGGGCCATGCCCAGTGGCTGTTTGTTGGGAGAGTCAAAGAGTGTTGTAATTTGGTCTTGCTGGACCCAGTTCTTACAACCATTCAGGGACGCTCCCTCTGCCTCCTAGCAACAGGATGCAAGGACCAGCAAGTCATCTTCCAAGCACATCCTCCCTGAAAATGGGACCAGTGGTACACCACCATGTGCTGTTGCTTTCTATTCACACAGTGCTGCTACAGGCTGCTGGAATCCTCTTCCTTGTTTATCCAGCGCTGCACATAGAGGAAAGGGAACAACAGCCTGGACAGCTTGTAAAATACTGAACGGTCCAGTCTGAGAAACCACAGTCAATTAAGAGTTGTATAAGGAACCATGAGGGAGCTACAGTATATTGCATTTATCAAATACTACCTGAGGAATGCTAATGGCTGCAGTTGGAAACATTTCTCAGTACAAATGGCAAATAATGACTTATGCAGAGGAACATTGCATGTGAAGCATGGACTGATATGAATCTTAACTTCTTAAACAATGATACCACAACGCTTAGATAGGGGGTGTGGTTGGTTTAGGTTCAGAATATTTCCCTAAGGTCCTGAAACCCTGATTTAAATCTTTGCTTTGTGGTTGCATCCATTGTAGGAACTTGATTAGGACTCTTTATTCAAGTAGATGAAATTACTGTTTGACTGAGATCCCTTTATGTCAGGACAAATGCAAGTTGATATAGTAGCTCTCCACTCTACAGTCTCCCATTTGACCTAAATCAAGAAAGTATTAGGATCCTTACCAGGGCTAGCCCAATACATTTTACTGCCTAAGATGAAGGACACGATGGAATCGCCAGTATTCCACAAACGGATGCCATCCTGACTGGTGATTGAACCTTCCTTCAGCACTGCACATGAGGCATGAAGTCATTTTAGGGGGCCCAAGACAGACCATGTGGCAACAGAGGAAAATGACTGGGAGGCTTAGAAGGAATTGTAGTGGGTTGATGTTGCTGCCACCTGAGGTGGTTACGGTACCTCACTCTGTATCGTAGAGCCAGCAAGCCTAAGGAATACTGAAGGCTGCACGGATTGATGGGTTTGCCATACCATAACTATTCAGTTTATAAGTACTCTAACACCAAGCAATAGTGCTATGTTTCATATCTGTCTTCTCGAGGAACTTCAGTTTGAACCAGGAGTTTCACTTAATCCATGATACCTCCATGTTTGAGAGCGTGATCTAGCAATTGTACTGCTTTTTTTCCCATGCACTTGCTCCAAACTTTGACGCCAGCTCAGAGTGTCTGGATAATTCTGTGGAATGCTCTGACCTGCACATTGTGTTCTGGGCTTTGATGTACAACTGAAAAAACAGCTTATTCCCCAGGAATCTGTTCTGTACACTAGTGCTGGATTACATTAGAAACCAGAACTGTCGTGGAACAATTCCAGCACTTGCCTTTCCGTATCTGGGATAGATCTGAAGAGGATTCTGCATGATGCATGCGCACAGAAATCCATTTCAGGTGGAACTGGTCTTTAGGCTGTTTGTACAGCTGCACACTGGGGGTATTTGTCAATCTTTCCCTCCCCTCCCCTCTCAGTCTTTAAGAATATTCTAAATCTTCTTGGAATTCAGTTGCAATATACCCAAAACCCTTTCTGGGAACTCACGTACCGTAAATCCTAGTTCCCTCTTCTGTTTTGTAGTCTGCTGGTGCATGTCATGATTCCATTTAGACTCTCAGGTCTCCGCTTTTACATTAGGCTGGTGGCATGGGAGCTATTGGAGCATATTTCGTTCCCACACCGCTGAAGCAACATGGAACACCCACATTCCACCCCATGCCAACATTGCCCCAACTTACGAGAAAGGAGGTGGTAAGGACTTTTCACGTGTGACTCTCGTGACTATAGAATGATCTCCTCAGGGAGACTTGTCCTGTGTTGAGTTTGATGTATTTTTAGTGCTAGGTGAGAAAAACTTTAGTTTTGTAGGGCTTTTTCGATTTTAAAGTTTTTAGATTGTTGTTTTAACCTGCTCTGGTACTAATATACTTTTTATTGCTCTTGTGCCAGTTGTTTTTACTTCTAAATCTTGGTTAGCCTCTCTGAAAGCCCTTTGGCTGAAGATCAGGAATAAAAAAAAGTCCCAAATAAATAAACAATAAATACATGTGGGTTGCTTCCCCGCCAGAGGGTTGCCTGCTGGTCTCCACACCTGGTGATGGTCAAGCTGATCAAAAACCATGCCTAGAATACTTCCAGACATTCTTTCCATAGGAAATTCAGGTTTTGAGCATTTGGTTGTTTATTAAAAAAGAAAAGCCTTTTTATCTTTGCAGCACCTTCAAGATTAACTTGTTTTATTTTAACTCTGTGAGCTTTTGTAGACTCCAGTCTGCTGCATCAGATCCTGAAATGGACATCTAGGGACCAAATGAAAGTGTATGACAGAGTGAACTGTTGTCTATGAAAGCTCATGCTGGCAAAATAAAATAAGTTTGACTTAAACTTGCCACAAAGACCAAGCCTTTTCTTTTAAAATATCTCCATAATAATCATTCTTGGGAGCCAACTTGTAACTGAAAACTGTTAACATGGCAGTGTTAAGAAACCATAAATAAGGCACGAGGAAGAGGAACAAATTAAAGGCAAGTAGTTTCTTGCTACTGCTTTTTGTTGTACACACAGAATGATTTTCACTACTTATACACAGTGATTCTTTAGGCCGGTGTGTTTCTCATGTGCCAGTGGTCACGTTCTCTTCCTAATGAGGTGGACCATAGTTGATGAAAGCATATGCCATAATAAATTTGTTAGACTTTAGGATGCCAAGAGATTCTTAACTGTTTTTGCTGCAAGAGATTAACGTTCCTACCCTTCTGGAAACGGGGTCTTGTTTTTGTTTTTCTCCATTAGGGCAAGCTGAGTGCAGGCCTTTTTCTAGAAGACTGGTTAGCTGGGAAAGGGAAGGAGCTTCTGCTCTGTAAACTTTTCCTCTGAACAGTCCCCACTTTTAAAGCATTACTGTTTTTGTTTGGCGCCATTAACTTGACATCACAATAATGCCAAATGAAAATAATGAAAATCTTGCATGTCAACATTTTTAATAAGTCTTGGTGTTTTAGAAAAAAAATTAATAGGTGGGATGTGTGTGTGTGTGTGTGTGTGTGTGTGTGTGTGTGTGTGTTGTTTTTCTCTGGTTGATTAATTTCTGTTCTTTGAAACTATTATCCTTTGATTGCCTTGCTATTTACAGAAGGACTAAAGCGCCACCCAGTGATCAGCAGAGGGGACTGAAATGATTCCGACAAATTTAATCCCAGGCATTAAGACACATATGCCTCAATCCAGTGCCAGTCCAGCTAGGAGCACTGCATTTGTGTGTCCCTAGCTGAATTTGGAAACCTATGTGGTCTGGGTGAATGCAAAGAGATGCCTCTGGGAGCCTGCAACAGGGCATGAAGGTTCTGCCCCAGCCTTGGTGTTCTGTAGCTTGCAGATCCTAAACATGGAGATTCCCCATCTAGCTGACATAACGGGCCTCTCCTCCATTAATTCATCCAGGCCCCTTTTAAAGCCATCATTCACATGTTGCACTGAGCACAGGTATAAACTGTGGACAACTGTCTGTGTGAAGCAGTGTGCACTTCTTGATTTGTGCAGCTCAGACTTTACACTCGTTCTTGTTAGTCCTTAATGTCCCATGAGGCTCTCAGTTGTTTTTGTTGCAGGCGTCTAACACAGCTACCTCTGAAACTTGGTATTTTATGTCACTGTTTGGCTTTTGACAGTATTTGATATTTAGGTTCGACAATTTTGTGACAGTTGGAGCCATTACCCGGAATGATATTTAACATTTTGTCATTGCTGTCATTCTTAACAGTATTTAGTAGCCGGCAGCTTTCGACACTTGCTTTTTCATACCTGGCGAAACCCTCAAGAGAGAAGTCTAGAGTGGGCAACAGGACTTAGGGACTCAAAGCGTTGATTTTCAAGGTCAAATTATAGTCAGATTCTACATTTAAGAATTTGAAACATTGAGAGGTTTTTCGTTCGGCTCAGCTCTAATGATAGACTTAAATTTGAGATAAATTTAGCCATACCCATGAATTTCAGATAGTAAACTATTTACTGTTCTGCTTAATGAGCACAAGGATTTGTTTTCAAATTGTACAGATTGCCGTGTGTGTGTTTCATCCCCCCCCCTTCCCCAAATCCCTTCTGCTTTCTTTTTGTGTCTGTTTGTTTATTTAGATTGTAAAAATCTGCAGGCAGGACTCTGCTCTCTTTTATCCTGTATTTTATATTGTACAGCTGCTGCTGCTGCCTTTCATTTTCTTTTTCTGGTGGCACTTAGGAAATAATGGCTGTGTTCTTTTAAAGGTCCCACTGAGCCAATATTGCACTCGGGCTATTATGAAGCTGATGTACTGTGCGCACTGCCGGGGCATGTCCAACGTAAAGCCCTGCAACGGATATTGCCGCAATGTCTTGAAAGGCTGCCTGGCCAATCAGGCAGACCTGGACCCTGAATGGAAGAACCTGATTGGTAAGAAGAGCCGGCAATTGCACATGTTTTCACATTGGCTGGTCTTTTGCATGTAACAATCAATAGAGTGCAGTTTGGGAGACCAAACAGATCAATTGATAGAAGCATTCACAATCCCTTTGCACTAAATTCTAAACACCTATCGATATGTGTAGATGTTCTTGAAGCACCACTTCATCCTGTAGACTAAGTGCATACCTGCGTCTCGGCTTCCCATGCTCTGGGCCTGGACACTTTTAACTGCTAAGGATTTGCAAAGTGGCCTTGTAAAAAGCTATTTCATTCTAGAAGATCCCAGATTCAGCATTTAGCACAGGGTTACGCAAACTGTGTCGCTCTCAGCGGACTTGAACTTGCCTCTCTCTGTAGTTTGAGGAGAACAAACAGAAGCATGGGCTAAAGAGCCTGGAACACATGCATGCGCATGGTGGTGGGAAAGAAATTTGGATGATCGTTTGGCCATTCGAAACCCACCATTGTTTTGATCAAATGACAAAATTTCCTTGTGAGAAATTTGAATGAAATGAATCACAGTTGGGGAGCAGCAATGTCTGTTTTTTCTCCCGAAAGCTCTGTGCCTATCTGCAATTATACAGACATTTAGGAGGAGTGGCATTCATCAGCAGAATGAACGGGACCATTGCTGGAATCACCAAGGGAGAAAAGACTAGGCTAGCTTTGCAGTATTTCCCCTTAATTAATTAACTTGTGAGCCCTGTGGCAATAAGTATGTGCTTTAACACACGGGGGGAATTATTGGGTTGTCTTTGTTTTTTTTCTGTATTTTGTGTTTTTTATATTGCGGGTTTGTTTTTGTTGTGAACCGCCCTAAGATCTGCAGGTGTAGGACGGTATACAAATTTAATTAATAAATAATAATAAATAAATAATAATAAATAAATCAACAGAAGTAATCATCACCACCCTTTCTGCAAGACCTTAGGAGGCTTTTAAAAAGCAAGTTGTTGTTCCTCGTTTGCACCATTGTTATAATCGGTTAATTTTAGTACAGGTAGGAGGATGAAATGGAGTCTAATTCCTGATACTTGAACCCATGAGCTTGACATCTTTTGTTGGTTTAAGCTTGTTCTGGAGACCCACTGAATGAAGTTGTTTGTGTGAGAAATAGACATAGTACAGCTTAGTGCTAACATGGTATTGTGAGCCAGCATGCTATAGTGGCTAAGTCTGGGGAGATCCAGGTTCAAATCCCTGCTCGGCCATCAAGTTCACTGAGTGACTTTGGGCCAGGCACACGCTTTCTTAGCCTGACCCTGCATCACAGGGTTGTTGTGAGGATAAAGTTGGAGCTGAGAATCATGCCTGCCACCTGGAACTCTTTGGAGTAAAGGTGGTGATGTAGATGTAGATGTAGATGTAGATGTAGATGTAGATGTAGATGTAGAAGAAGAAGAAGAAGAAGAAGAAGAAGAAGAAGAAGAAGAAGAAGAAGAAGAAGAAGAAGAAGAAGAAGACAAGCTTGGGCGATGGTGTCATAGCTGTCAAGTTCTCCCTTTTTTAAAGGGAAATTCCCTTATGCTGAATAGGCTTCCTCGCGAGAAAAGGGAAAACTTGACAGCTATGGCTGGTGTTATGACTTCAATCCATGCTTCAGCCATGAAAAAGGAATATGTTTTTTTTAAAAAAAAATCCTAGTGCATATGATACTGTAATCATAAGAATGTGGGGATAAAATTGGTGCTCCTTATAGGCTAAATTCCACACGACTCACAGTCTCCCTGGGAATAAATGAATATATAGAACAACCCATTGAGATACCCTACATGCCCAGTCCTGGTATATATACCGGTAATGATTACATAGGTTTTTGAAACATTATTTGCATGGTGCATTCTTAAATGGTGTCTGTTATTTACCCTGATAGATTCACTGCTGTTGGTGGCTGACCGCTTTGATGGCCCATCCAATGTAGACATAGTCATTGGTACAATTCATACCAGGATTGCAGAAGCCATTTCAAATATGCAGGAGAACAGAGAATCTATAAAATCCAAGGTAAAAGCCAGATTGCAAAAGCTGAAAATGCAGTTTACTTAACAGCGATAATTAATTTATTGTATGTATTTAATTTATTGTATGTATTTAATTTATTGTATGTATTTAATTTATTGTATGTATTTAATTTATTGTATGTATTTAATTTATTGTATGTATTTATATCATTCCTCCATGTTACAATGTTTGCCATTAAGACATGTATCAGTCCTGCTTAGCTTCAGCCTTCAGATCATGCCCTGGGAGCTTTTGGCCTCCGCCATTTTCATATCTGCCATCTCAGGCAAAGTAACGACAAGAGAATTCCAACAATTTCTGCTGAACAACATTAGAAGTGTTAGGCCCTGGGTTGTTCCTTGCATGAGTACTGGACAGGCAGAGATAGCCTGATTATCTTGCCTGTCTTCTTTACTTGCACATCTTTGCCAGAGCCCTTCCGCCATAGGAGCTGGCCAGCTTCCCCTGAGAATCCCAGCTGTCTCTCCTTCATCCTCCTTGATTTCAGAAGATTTTCGCAGCTGCATTTCTGAGCAGAAAGTGATACATTAGCCCTGCATGGAGGGAATTCGCTCCTTCATCAGTCCTAAAACTCTGCAGCTCCCCATCCAACTGAGTCAGATGTTAACAGCGGAATAATTTGTGCTCCTGAAGCCCAGCTGCTTTCCCCATGATTCCTAAGAACTGTAACTAACAGGTGCTGATGGAGAATGAATCGGGAACTGACTGGCAAGTAGATAAGTCACTGATAGGCCAGCAGGGATGGAGGAAACAGCAGTGCCACACAAAATACAGTGTTAATTCAACACAGAAATAGAGCCATCAATTCAGAGAGAGAGAGAGAGCACACACACAGGGGGACGAATGAATCTATACCTCTCAGAAGGTATTTTTCATTGTTCTTGCATGTTTTTATGCCCCTAAAAGAATTGCTTTGTAATAACCACAGTAATAAACTATAAATGGGTGAGCTGCAGGGATGAAGCTAGATTCATTTCTCTCTTCATAAAACAAATTTGAGAATATTTTATATACAAGCATTAAAAAGAAATGGCTAGCAAGGCAGTAGGCTCACCTTGTAAATCACAGATATGAGCCAAAGTGCACCATAAATGACATCCACATTGTCTATCATTATAATGCAATTAATCTGAAACTCTGCTCCAGGGCAAGTTAGCCAGATTGTTGTCTTCTGCAGTGTGAGCACCCAAAGCCCAGTTGACCATTCAATTGAAAGCACAGCCAGCAAGAGTGTGGGCTAGAGTGTTGATAGCTGTCACACAGAATTATCACACAGAAATGAGATCTCACGTTGGTAGCAGCATCAGAATCCCAGATTTTAAAAGGATTGTTCTTCTACAATCCCCTTTTTCTGTTCTTAAAAGGAAGTTACAGCAGTGGAGGGGTTATTGTTCCCTTAAAAACAACCACCAATTATAGATATCTCAGCAGTTTAAAACAACAGCACATACATAAAATCGGGGGTAAAGATTTCTATTGAGAAAGCTTTTTGAAAGAGAAGCATATTTACCGTAGCAAGTGCTGGAAGGGCAGTAGAGAAGGTGCCTGCCAGGTATATAATGGGAGGGAGTTCCAAAGGGTAAGATCACTAAAGGCCCAATTCCAACATCATGCAGAATGGGTCTCCCTTTAGAACAGTATCTGGGAGATGCACTGCAGAACATAGTGATCGGTTTAAGAGGAATCCTTAATTCACTGGTTCAATTGCAGCTCAACTGATAATAGATAATATCTTTATTACGGTCATAGACCAGCAAAAAAAGAAAAAGAAAACCAATAATACATAAAATACATAAAATGATACATAAAATCAGCTCAGCTCAACTGAGATTTGATTTGGGTGAAGAGCCCTAGCCCAATGGCAGAGCATATGACTTGTATGCAAAGGTACCAATCCTTGGCATCTTCAGGTAAGACTGGAAGAAATATGCACCTGAAATTGTGGAGATCTGCAGCCAGTTACTCAACTAGACAGATCCATGGTCTGAACTAGTACAAAGCAGCTTCCTGTGTCCCCAAAGCAATGAGATATCTGAAAATTGGATTACTATTGTGTTAAAATTGGTATGTGTGAGCAAATGCGAAGTTAGGAAGAAATATGATTAACAGGGACATATTTTACAGCTGTGACTTATTAGATAAATGCTTTGCTGTTAAGTTTCGTATATTTTCTCCAGACCTTTCAAGGTTGTGGAAACCCCAAACTCAACTCAAAAGCTTCCAGTGCTGAGGAAAAGAAGAGGCGGGGAAAGTATGTCAGTGAAGATAAACCTTCAGGGCTTAGTTCAGAGAAACTTGTGAGTATGGAATTTAGTTCTAACTTTTTTTTACAAATGCTTCTGTATGGAAACAATCTGTGTGGCCTATTGCTTAGAATAGCACTGGTTCAAGGTCACACAGAGAGCTTCCAGGTTGGCTGCTGGCTGGAAATCCAATATTCCCCGTCACAGTCTGACACCCTAACCCCAACACCACGTCACAAGCGGAGCTCGTCTTCCTGGTTTAATTATTCTTTAGGTGATGCCATTGGCATTTTTGAGATACTCCACTCATAATAATTTCAGGACAAAGTGAAATGTGGGCTGCCCACTGCTTTGCTCCTTCCACTTAAGCACTCACAGGCACCGTCTGTCTCTTGAGTGAAATTACAGCCTCCCTGCAACACTGTTGCAACTTAATATTTAATAAACTAACATGAAAATAAATGGGATAGTTCCGAGTACAGTCATACCTTGGATCCCGAACGCAAGTCGAACGTTTTGGGTTCCGAACACCACAATCCCGGAAGTGAGTGTTCTGGTTTACGAACGTTCTTTGAAACCCGAACGTCTGACGCAGCTTCCGATTGGCTGCAGGAAGTCGCGCCTTGGTTTCCAAACGTTTTGGAAGTCGAACGGACTTCCGGAATGGATTCCGTTTGACTTCTGACATACAACTGTAGTGGCCTTTCCTTCCCTTTGATTTTGGGACCTCTCTCAGTAATGTCAATGAAGTTCTAACTCTTGTTCCAGCTAGCCATTACTCAGCCTTTTTTACTGGCACACATCAATGTTACTACAGTAGTCACCACTAGCCACTTTCTTGAAGGAAGTTGATCTTCAACTTACTAGTACATCCTGACAGTTACTCACCCGCTCTCCTCCTTTGCCAAACTCTTCTACCATTTTAGTGCTTCTGTTCCCAGGCCTGGCATTCTGGGTGCTCTTGTCCATTTCTCCATCATAAGTACATAGGAAGAGGCCTGTTGGATTAAACCAAAGGCCCATCTAGGCCAGCATCCTGTTCTCACAGTGGCCAACTAGATGCCTGTGGAAAGCCCACAAGCAGGATAGGAGTTTGAGAGCTTTTCTCTTGATTTTTCTTGGGAGAACTTAAATAAATGTTGTGTTGATAGCTTTCTGCTGTATGAAATAGCAGCTTCGGTAAAGTAGCCTGTCTTGAATTGTGTACTAAAAAAACAACTATGGCAATTATAGCAGAGCTGCATTGTTTTAAGTGGATTAACAAACTGCCCAGTGTTTGAACCCACAAACTCTGGATCAGTTTATCATGATTGAGCTTGGCATTCAAAATGTCACTTTAAAATACCTTCCTCCTTCAGCTTTGATTCTTCTCCATCTGGCAGGTTTCAGATGCCAAAGTGAAGCTGAGAGAAATAAGGGACTTCTGGGTTGCCCTCCCAAGCACACTTTGCAATGAAAAAGTTTCCTCTGGTTCTGTGAATGAGGACAGGTGCTGGAATGGAATGGCCAAAAGCGGGTAAGGCTGGTCAAAATGTGACAGAAGTTCAGCAGGGTGAAGTATACTCACACACCAGTTTCATGAAGCTTTGTAATCTGTAAATATGCACCCCATTATGGGGTAGATAAGAGAGAAAAGGCACAGTTTGCCTCGTCGAGGGAGTCAACATTAGTAGTCATTGGGATCCTTTCCTTTTCCTTGTTTAGACTGAGCCCCACATAAACACGCCACATTTGCATGGGCAAAAAAATGGCTGCTGGTGTTATTCCCTGCACCTGGTTCAGACGTAATGCTGAGCCATAGTTTAAGGAGCCAGTCACAGGATTGAGAGATATTTCACACACACACACACACCATCTCTGGTTAAGGGCACCCCTAAACACCAATTTAGAACCAGTATTTCTTTTTAGAAGGGTTCTTTAGTAGTGTTAAAGGTAAAGGGACCCCTGAACATTAGGTCCAGTCATGACTGACTCTGGGGTTGTGGCGCTCATCTCGCGTTATTGGCCTAGGGAGCCGGCGCACAGCTCCCAGGTCATGTGGCCAGCATGACAGAGCTGCTTCTGGCGAACCAGAGCAGCACACGGAAACGCCGTTTACCTTCCCACTGTAGTGGTACCTATTTATCTACTTGCACTTTGACGTGCTTTTGAACTGCTAGGTGAGCAGGAGCTGGGACCGAGCAACGGGAACTCCCCCCGTCGTGGGGATTCGAACCGCCGACCTTCTGATCGGCAAGCCCTAGGTTCAGTGGTTTAACCCACAGCGCCATCCGCGTCCCATGTTAGCAGTGTTAGGATGCCTTTAATCAGGGTTGGGGACAGACATAAAGCCAAGATATAGCAGGTGGAGGCAGAGGGCAAGTGGAATTTGTGCCAACGTGTCAAATCAGTTGAGATAATGTTTGATACCCTAAAGTTGGCTTCTTGCATGAACACACATGGCTCTTTGCAGGTATCTTCCAGATGTGATGGGAGACGGACTAGCCAATCAAATCAATAACCCAGAAGTTGAGGTAGACATTACTAAACCAGACATGACTATTCGCCAGCAAATCATGCAGCTGAAGATTATGACAAATCGACTGCGCAACGCATATAATGGGAATGACGTGGATTTTCAGGACACAAGTAAGTACGGAGCTGAGAAAAGGCAACAGTGTTGTGCTGTGGAGGTGGCACAATCTGTATTATGCATACTTATATGATTTATATGATTAGCCGTTGAAAGAAAGCTCTGCAGGATTCCATGTTCAGAAATCAACAGAACATCAAAGAGGTTCAATTCACAATTCTGTTACTCCATACTTAATATAGGGCCAGTGCACAGAAGCAGTGGCAAGTTGGCTGCTGCAAGTGTTGCCCTTATTTGCTGACACCCAAGAACTGGAGTGCAAGAGATCTAGTTAGAAACACTTGGTGTTTTTACTCCTCCCTCCCTAGAGTGCTGGGTGCTACATCCATATCTTTATACAGGCATTCCCAAGACTTGTGCACCTGAGATTACCCAGTGTCTTCCCAGGGTTTCTTCTCCCTATCAGTCCCTAATGCCTCATTTCAGTGGACAAACTCCAGCTTTCCTCTGTCTGTTCAGCAGCAGCAGGGGCTTCAAGCTTGGGAAGATGCTGTAGCTCAAGATGGTAGTTCAAAATATTGCTCCTTTCTGTAATTAGTCCTTAGGAGCCTGTGGGCTCAAGTCCTCTTGTAACTACAGTAACAATGAGAACATGTCCAACTTCGGTTTGCTAAAAATGTGGATTGAAAGGCTCTGCACAGAATTTGGTCCACTCATCCCATTTCCCCCACCAGCTTTTGGGTGGCTTGTTAAATGTGGGCAACATTTAACAAGGGTGAGGTGAGACATACACTCCTGCTTCACTGCGTTCCAAATTCTTCCTTTGCTGTAAATTTGCTTTCACTGGCTTTATGGCAACAGCAATGCGCACATGGTGTGGTTTAATTTGCCAGCTCTTTTGGGACTGCCAAGCTTACTTGAACTTTTGTCTTGCCTAGGTGATGACATTAGCGGCTCTGGAAGCGGCGATAGTTGCATTGACGACATCTGCGGCAAAAAACTGTCCAAGAGCGCTAGCACCAGGCCGCCAGAGACACACCCAATGCCTAAGCAGTCTGGACAAGGTGTTGGTGGAAATAGCAGCAACATACTCTTGCCTTCTTCCTTTCTTTTGCTACTTTCTCTGGCTGCTGTTGCAGCACAGTACCTGCGGCGGTAACTCATTTGCGCAGCCGTGAAAGAGACTGTGGGTGGTTGTGGTCTTAACTTTGCCAAAAATGTGGACTATATTTAATTCATCTTGGCAAAATGAGGGAGATAAAACGTTCTTGATTGTTTGTGATGACCTGGCAGTGCTAGAACTGGTCTTTTCCCCCCTCCCCTTTCTTTTTTGGTCTTCTTTGAATGCTGGGGCCTTCTTTCTTTACCTCTTTTTATTATTAATTTGCCACAACGAGACACTTAGGAGCCTACAACAGATCTTGGCAGATAGGGGTAATAGGTAAAAAGGACAAATGACCCTCAAGGCCACATCATTTTTATTGACTCCAATAAAACACACAAGTATCTCATATTCTTATTTAGCTGTAGCCAAAGATGTGCTACATTTGTTTAAAACAATACACCTTTTTTAATTTAAAAACCTTTCGAGTGCTGTAACAGGGGGGGTCAGTTCATTATTTTCCATTAAGCAAGTGGCAAATGGTCCTTCCTGTATACTAGATTAGCAAAGTGATTATGGTGGAATTTGGAACAAAATTACTTTAATTGGCAAATACCTCTGTTAAAATTAGTGGTTGAAGCCACTTAGTATTTCTCCTACATCTAAATGAATTAAGAGTGAGTTTCAAGTTTTGCATGATCCTTTGAAAGTAGCATTCAAAATTGATTAAATGCAATACAGAATTGTAATATGCAACATTGTGCTAGAAATATGCATGGGGAGATTTCTGTCTGGAAAGCATTGTTTTCAGTTTGAGGCTGAAAAATTTCCCGTTATTAATAGACCAAAGGGATGATGCAAAGAAACTGCTTTGTGTATTAATACTGATCCTGTTAGCCACGCCTGGAGGCGACTTAATTGTTTGGCCCAGGGAACAATCATATACTAGCAAATACCCAGGGAATTTCCGTGGATACAACCTGCCCAAAGTACCACCAATTATGTCGATGGAAAGCAGACCAAAGCCATAGTTTGAGTCACCAAGTCAACCAGCTGCTACCTTATTTCATCTCACATCGGCATAGTTAACCTTATGTTCTCTAGTCCTTGTTTAGTAAAACTGCTTCACTTCAGCTAATTTTCTGATTGCTGCTACATATTTGCCAGGAGTATTGTCTGATATCAAGGTGGATGGGGTTGGAGGAAAGAGGGGCTGTCCAACCACATATCTACACCAACAGATTCACGTATGTATTTCACTGTCAAAACATCTGTGCTTACATAGTTCTCTGCTTTGGGTTCTTTTGGTACAGCCATAAACTATTTTTTTCCCTCTTTCAAAAATATCTAGCATAGAAAGGCCAATCCTATTCATGTTGTTGAATGATAGGAAGCCTTTGACACCATCTTTGCTGTTAATTCACTTTGTTTCATATCATGACTTTCCTTTTAGGACACAGGGATTATGAAAGCATATTTTTTAAAGTTTAATATATAGAGATAGGGGCTTTGCATAAATGTTGAAAACATTTCTTTTCTGCATCAAAGACAAATGCATTTCTTAACGACAGCATTCAAAAAGGCAGAATTACAGAAGCCGCCATCAGTTATAAAACGTGCAGAGTTAGCAGGGAAGCAATTCTAGTACTGTGGCACATGAATTAATGCAAGCAAATTAATTCAAATGAATTATCTTTCCCATTCCCGGCCCTATTTGTTTTTCTACAACACTGGGAGAAATTAATTTCCTAATCACTTCCATCGGTATTGGAGGCTGCCAAAAACATCACCAGAATGTTGAAAATACGCTACTGAAGTCTGATGCCAGAACGAATTTTTTTGCTTCAAAGAGCACCTGATTTTGCACATATTATTTTCAGTCCCTTGTAAGTAGAACAATACACCACCCCACTTTCATTATTGATCTCGTCCATCTATTATATTTATTTTTGTTTTCAGTTTAGGCCATTCTTAATAATTCTGAATACAAATGAGGCGTGAAAAGCAAATATCCTGCCTCCTTTGAACGTTAAGTTCAAATGCCTGGGGGGGGGAGGGGAGAGAATGGAGTGCCACATTCAAATAGCATTATATATGTAGCGTTCTGTTGGTAAAAAATAGAAATGAAATGCTATACACATTGAGGTAAAAATGAAACAGCTGCCATTTCCTTCCACCCCTAATTGAAAATCTTCTGCCAAACTGCTGGAGAGCCGTAAACTCAACACAGTCCTGGGCTCAAACTATGAGAGAAGTAGGGCCCGGTGTGTTTACTCTATTGCTTTTAACTCGGCCTGCCACATGACATCTGAAACAGAAATTGGCTGTGTGAAAATATTTTTTCTAAGAGGAATGTGCAAATAGGGACTGATGGCCCCCGCCCTCCACTTCCCTCCCCAAAGCCTCTCCCTCCCAGCCAACTTGACTTCCCGTATGAGAGCCCAATTGAGGAAAGCATGACATTGGGGAGAGAGGCAATGCTGCAAGGAAGCAGGCTGTGAGGGGGGTGGAAGTTTTCAGCGCTCATTTGCTCAATCCTGATTTTTATACGCAGTTGGGCCATCCCATATTTAAATAACACCTAAGCCCTTTGCAAAGCTGTCAGTCAGAAACCTGTCATGGTTTTTCTTTGTGCCATAATGTCTTTTTCAGTGGAGGGCTGAGGGTCAATAGAGGCTTTAAGAGCACTGATATTTATCATTTACAAATGACAAACAACCTATAATTTTCTGGTGGGCTTGTTAGGGAGTTAAGGTACAAATATATCCAGAGTACACCTTGGCTTTTTTTTTTAACTGCAAAATTAAGATTTATTTCACTTACTGGCATTCTTGGCCATTTATATATTTCTTTTGGTTACCAAGTTCCTGTAACTATCTTGCACTGTTGAACTATGTTCTTTGAATCCTTGTATAAATAAATAAATAAAAAAGGCTGGAGACTTAAATCTATATGAATGTCCCTTGCAACAACATGCTGCTTTATTTCTTCTGTTTTTACCGATTTTCAGAAGGTGCCAGACTAGCATCATGAAAAAGCATTCGTCAACTCGCTGGTGATAATAGCACAAAGAATGATCTGCCATTCCTGTATACTGTTAAAATAGCTACATCTTGATTAGTATTGCTATGCATTTACTCAGAAGCAAGTTTAAATTTTGATGGGCCGTAGTGCTTAGTAAGTGTATTTAGGATAGCACCATTAATGCTGACACTTGACAGCAATGAGCCACCTAGTTACTGTGGTGCGCCAATATGTGATGCCCTTCTAACTCCCTATAACTGAATGTTGTAACCGACAAGACACCAAAATGTATTTTTATCCAGAATGGTGTGACCAGGACAGCAGCCACCTGTGTATGGGCTGGAGTACAGTACAAGAAACACTTGGAGCTCCCACATGGTTTTTCAGTAGTCCCTTTCTTTCCCTCCTTGCCATTCCTGCCTGCCATTCTGAAATTCAAATTGTGCCTGTAATTTCAATTCTGACCACTAGTCAGAGTACAGTATTTAGGATTGGCGTTCAACTGTTAAAGCATGCTTAGTGGTCCAGAGAACCAGAGGAGAGGCACTTCTAGATAAACAGTGCCTACTTGGAAAACAATTGTACACCTGTCCCAATCCATTATGTGGATGGTCTGTGTTGGATTTAGTTGCTCACATCTAGCAGCAGAGATGCAAGTGTGGAAAGAGGTTTATGCACATAAATCTGGTTGGTGTAGACAGGGGTATAACAGCCCTGCAGAGAAAATATGCCTGCAACCAAAACCTGTTCCCAGCACAGCTACCAAGAGGTACTACCTGATTCCTCAGCAGCAGTCTCCTGGCCCCCTCCTCTCCTGCCTCCGAGTCTGAATTTCCCTCTGCCCCAGCTTCTTCCTGCTCACTAAGTCCTGTTGCCTCTTCAGCTTCTGACACCTCCCCCCCATCTTCTCCCTCTGACCACTCATCACCATCCCACCACCAATCCCCTGGCTCTGAGCCTTCTTCATCTTGGGGGGGGGGGTCCCCCAGGCTGGGGTCTCCCAACACTCCTCTGCATCCAGCCAATCCACGCCACAAAGGCCTCAGCAACATGTTATATAAATTGCATCTCCATCACTTATACACAAATAAACAAGCAACCAGGCAAACTGCCATCCCAAACGAGGATGAATTGCCAATCTGTAATGCCATTAAATAAAGATATATATGGATTTAAATTGTCTGAATGCTATCAAGCAGATGAAGCAGCCTGGCTCATAGCAATCCGATGTGTTCGCTGGGTTGAACATGGGCTAGAACGCAATTATTTCACATGAAACAGCACGCATATAGAACATTTGATATAAACATGCCTTGTAGTCCTTCATTTAAATTCACTACAAAAACGAGGAGGAAATGGTATTTCAGAATTATTTTTATTGTGCAATATTTAAAACCAGTTGTCAGACACACACAAAAAAATCAGGTCACAGATTCTTCCATTTAACAATGTAGTATAGGGACCACATATCAGTGAAATCAGTGGTAAGCATAATAACTCTGTAGTCTATTGTGGCTGACCTTTTCATGTCTGGCACCTGCCGAGCCTTCCAACCCACCTCTAAAAAAATTTCCACTGACTGCAATAGGATCTGTAACAGTGCAGGTCACTAATACAGTTGCTGAGGTACCTCTCAAACAGAGTCCACAATTTCAACTCAATCACTTAAACTAATACTACTGAATGATATTGGGATCAATTCTATACTCTCCTATTAACGTCAACAGGTAATCTGGGCCAGATTCTTCCACTTTGTTCCCTCAGATTCCACAGCTTGAGTCAGTAAATGCTCACTGGATTAAGGACTGGAACCCGAGTTTGCTTCCCCGTTTATTGGACCAGCTGCATTTATCTCCCTACTAATTGTACATGTGTGAAAGATTTCATCCCACACATTTCCTACTGCTGCCAGTTCTTAGAACAAAAAGACCACCATAGGCAAAGGCTCTGGTCTGTGAAGCCTAAATTGCTTTAAAAGACTACTTTCCACTGAGAACACACAATTGGCAGGCAAAAGTCCTATTGCCACCAGGTAGAAACAAACTAAAGCCCTTTATGTCTGGAACAAGAAGGCACTAGCTGAAAAGCAAGCAGGTTTTTACCCTCTTGCTGCCACTGTGTCGCACCTCCAGGAGATCTACCAGCTAATCCCAAATCAAAGTGTTTTGAACTGTTTATTTATTTTTGTATTCTTTAAATGTGAAAAACTTTGGTTTTATGTTTGTATAGAAGAACTGACCTTGGAAAGATAGAGATATTTCACTACTACGTCCACGTTACCCAACCTCACTTTAAATAATGTAAGCGGGTTTCAGTACTGACACAAGAATGCAAAGTTCCTTTGATTATATCTTCCAGCGCCCTTTTCCCCCATCCTCCCTTATTAGCATTTTTCACATCAAATTACAGCTGAGCTGTACCAGTAAAAGTTAGAAGCATTTAAATGTAACTATAGTTCCCAGTATAAGGGAGATCTGCATGGCTGCTGCTCTTCTCAGGGTGTTTTGACACTGCCTCTTTCAGTTGTCTTGTCGCATCTTTCAATTGCTTCTTCTTCTTTTTCTCCTCCTCTTCTCTTCTACGTCTGGCTCTTTCATTCTCTCCCTCTTTGCCTTCCTTCTTCCTTCTGGTTGAAGCCTCTTTGCCCTTCTGAATCCGACCAGACCTGGTTATCCGCACTGGCAAAAAAGTACAGAAACATATATGTTACATTAATTTTATAACAAACCCATGCAAGAATGCAGTGAATTGCCAAAGGTGGAACTGAAATAATTATTCAATGTGTTTTTAATCACTGCCCACTAGTGGGCTTTTAGATAGGTTACTCTGTGAAATTCCTGCTACAATTGTGTATTGAGTTCCTCTCCAATTTCAGTCACTGAAATTCAGTCTCCTGCCCATGGTGGCAAAATGTTTCAAAGAAAGAGGGCAGACGGGATCCATAAAGGTGTTCGTCTATTTAGTCATCTGCATCTTTTTCTGCCTTCATCCCTTTCTGCAGAAATTGAGCAGCTCAGAATAACAGGATTGGGGGGGGGATACAAAAGGGCACAAGGCAAAACAGTATCACACAGTGGTACCTCGACTTACGAAGACGATCCGTTCCGCGGCCATCTTCGTTTCTCGAAGCGCCTGTTCTGCGCATGCACGAAGCGCGATTTTGCGCTTCTGCGCATGCGCCGACCGCGCACACCGCTTCTGCACAGCGAAAAGACTTCCAGGGTTGTCGACTTCGGAAGTCGAAACCTTAGGAAGTTGAGTCGTTCGGTTGTCAAGAAAATGGGAAGGAAAGGCGTGTTGCAGTGGGGAAGGGAGGCGCTAACATTGCACAGAAAATGAGTTCTTGCCTAACAACTGACATTTGCTAACAACTACACTGACCTATTGTCTGATCATTGTTTGACTGAGTTTTCTCTATTCTCAATACCAACAAAGCAGGAGCAACAGATACATGAGCAGAACAGCAAGAAATGCAGTTTTTGCAAACATTTGTACCACTACTGAAAGGTGTCCCTCCTTTGGGAAATAATCTTTCAGAGAATGCTGGTAAAGGAACAAAAGTGTTCAGGAAACCCTGAATAGGTTTGATTGTCCTCATCTTCCCCATTGGCTGGGATCACCCAGGAGACAATTCCTTGAAGCAGTATGTTCACTCTCAGTTTTGTTTGCCCTCAGAAATAAGTACACATAGCAAAATTTGACTAGTTACACAGCACATTGTGTTTTGCGAGTTCATTATGTGATTCTTGATTGGCTGAAATCCTGTAGTGGACGAGAATGAAGTCCTGGGCAAATAAAACAATGAACCTGAAGCAGCCGTTGATTAGAAGTTCCACGACTACCAAACAGACATGAAAAATGGAGAAGGGTCTCGCTGGCAGGGTTTTTTCTCATGCAATTTTCCTATTGCCTCTGAAAGCACTGGTTGTACACATACCTCCCTCCACAGAAACAAGCAAACATTTGGCATCACCCTACTGGAAATGTATATTGTGACAAAGCATACACCCTAGCTCATCCCCCCCCCCCAAGCGTAACAGCATTTGTCTGTCTTATGCTATCTAGCAAAATCTAGCTTCCCTCCCACCCAGTTTTTAAAAAGACATTTGCATTGTCCATTCTAACCTAAAGAGTTGTATGGATTTATAAAGCAGAGTTCCCTCACCCGACCGCACTCACATTCCCACCAATTCAATGTAAAGAAGACAGTGTATGTTCATGAATAACAGCAGCAACAGAGAGAAAATACACTGGAAGGATTGTAGGATTGTAATGTACTTTAGCTATAATGGCATTTTATTCATATATTTATATATTTAGATACTGCTTATATGCCAATATGGCTTCTAAGCAGTTTACAACTATAAAATCAATACATAGTTAAAATACACAAAAACAATTCTATTGGGGCATTAAAACATCCTTAATTAAAATTAATTAAATTAAAATATAAAAATATACAATAAAAAGCAACTAAAGAAGGAAATAATATATTTTAATATTATAAATTATATTTACAATATACATGTATGCCCCAACTTATTCAAGCAATGTTCATGGCAGCTTACACTATAAAAAACATTAATAAACGTACCAACCATTTAAAAAAAATTTGAAAAGCAGGAACTAGGCTATAGCAATTAAACCAATAAACAACAATAATAAGCAGCCCCAGAATCTTAGCAAAAAAGAAAATCAGCAGCTGATTGTTACAATTACTGACCATGGAAAACAAAAACAAAAACAAAATAACAGATTAATAGTGACTGCTTACTTACCATCCAAATCACTTTCTTCTTCTTCCTCACAAAAATCAGCTGTAGAGTTATCATCTTTTGCAGCAATAAAACAAGGTGTAAAGACATTTCAGAATGTTCAACATTAAGACAACATTATGAACGCCTCAAAAGAATTGTGCCTTCCATGGAAGTGCTAGCTACAAGTAACTTCTATAGTGTAAAAATAAATGATGAGATTTAATTTATTGCAATGATAGAATTAACAAAGGATTGTGATCCATTTACATATATTCATAAAGTGTACATGCTTCCACTTTAGCAATCATTTCAACATATATTGCATGCCAAACAGAAATTACAGTTTTGTCTTTACATAAATGGTTTTCTTAAGACTACATTCACATGAACAGTCAGTTCAGTTCAATGTACCTTAACGTATCTAAACTCCAGCTGTGTTCTCTGAGAGGAAGTTAAGGTGAAGCAGGAGCAAGAATATTCTTCAAAAAGAGAAATGCAGAATTCCACCCCAGAATTGTTTGTGGAAATGTTTGTTTCTGACTCATCCCTCTCTAGAAATCAAAGCCAATTGAGAACTCTGGGGTGTCACCTCTTGACTGATTGAACGTGGGAATGTACCCATGTATATAATGTGGAAGCGAGCGGCACAGATATCCCTTCCTGCTAATAAGTAACACTGTTCAACGGTTTTCATGTGAATGTACCCTCAGGTTTTCTGCAATTGACATCAATGATCACTGGAAATTCTACAAATGAAAATCAGCAGCTACAATTAAAAAAAATCACTACCAATGATCTATTCATCTTCACTTAAACCACATCCTATTGGCTAGAAGAACTGAAGTGGAACTTTATGTCCTATCCAATCAGTGATCTGTTCTGTATGACAGAGATCTCACTGTATTATCCAGCCTGGTTCAATGAGGGAAATGCTGTTCACTGCAAAACAGTGTTCAAAAATTTCTCATCCATGGAAGCACCATTCTGTATCCCTATACTGAGAAATAACACTGTAGGTGGTGTTTGTAGTGAATGTTCCCATGGAGCACTTTATAAATAGTATTTATTTTCCAACTTCCTTTGTTAAGTGGCCTGATATTGCATCTGTCCGAGGCTCATGGTTTCAAATGTAACTAAATTTGATATGAATCACATCCCTGATTTTCAAACTGTTTGATGAACGTTTGGTCCAATTCTTTGTGGGCAAAAGATCCGCAACCATTTGGCAAGTTTAGCATAAGCAAAGCAATATTAGATTGCACAGTGTTGTCCAGCATGTGGAAGCCTTTATTGATATTATCTATGGCATCTATTTTTTCTGTAGAGAAAGAGGAAGTCAGTATCTTCTCAGACTTTCTTTCCCACTACCTATAGACAGAGAATTTCTGATGTTTAAAATTAACATATCCTGAGTTCAGTCTCTAGTAGTTTGGGAAAATCTTAGCCATGCTTGCTCCTTTCAAATGTGTCAAGTTCTTAAAGGCCAGATCTCTTCATCCCTCTTCAATCCTAAATAAGGATTTTTATTTTATTTTTTCATCACATCAGCAAAACGTAAACAAAAAAAGTATTTCAAAAAGACCTGAATGGTATCCTTTATGGGGGGAAACAATGGTTAAACGCACATCATATTCGTATATAGAATTCTTTGCTTCTAGGTCCTCTTTGCGGTAGCAGAAATCTTCTTCTTGCTCCAGTTCAAATCAATGAGTCTTCACCACCTTTTGTGGCCATTCTCTTATCAATCTTCTACTTAACTTTCAAGTCCAAGTGTTCCAGGAGTTGAGCTATGATAAATAAAGCCATCTGTCTTCACCACCTATGTGCTGTAGCCATGACTTTTTGTGCAGTACCTCAGCCAAAATGTCATGTCACTCTGCATACTATCAGTCTCTCTCTTCAGTCCTAGTCTAGACTCTTGCACGCCATAATTTCCAAAATCCAGTACATTTCAGTCACATTTGAATCAAACATAGGAAATAAAATAATTCCCTCTTAACAGCAAAGTTGGCAATACTTCATGTTATTTCCAGTTGGACAGCAAAACGGGAGCTCAACAGTTCCAACATATACTGTAACATTCTCTTAAAGGTTCCTGCATTTTCCTGTACAAAAACGCTGGGTTTTTTAAAAAAAATAAATGTGAATTCTGATCTTGATCCAGTACCAGCAGACCTGTACATACACACACAGGTATTTCTTTCATAGCAGAGATAAAATTCATACTTGCTGATCTTTGTTTTTTGCCCATTGTGACTCAAATAATAGGTTCAAAATTCCAGGCAATTGTTCACTTGTCTTCCCAAATAGAGTTGTTTCTTGCAAGGATGGGTACACGAGCTGATTTTTGAAGAAAAGAAATTACCGGTACTTGAATAAAACCAGATTATTTTCTGCAGCATTTCAACTCACTCCTTTTCACAGAGAATTATACATCCTTCCATTCCAGAATCAATCAATCAATCAATTTGGGGAAGGTCTGTAGCTCAGTGGTACAGCATCTGCTTTGTATGAAGAAGACCCCAAGTTTGATCCCTGGCATCTCCAGGTAGGAATGGGAATGTCCTCTGCCACAGACCCTGGAGAGCCACTGCCAGTCTTTGGAGACAGTCCTGAGGGAGATGAACCAATTGATCTGCTTCGACATCAGATAGCCTCCTTTGTATGACACAATTCAGAATGAGCTGCGGAGCCTATATACTGCAGTAACTTATCTGGCAAAGTCAACGTCTACTCTTTTATGACACCCTAGAAGTACACTGTGAAAGAACACCATATTGCAGGTGCATAATGAAGAACCTCCATGGAACAGTACAGTCTATTATCCTTTACAGTTACTGACAAATTGTATTGGTTACAAAACTTGTAAAGAGATGCATCGTGTTTCCAAATCAGTAAGTTAGAAAAAAAAACCCACAAAAATGTAATGCCAAAGTTCACTTTTCAAAAATCCACACACACAGGTTGGGAATAAGTATAAGGCTCTTTGTGATACTAGCAGATCTTATGATGCTCCTATACTTACTAGTCTCTTGTTTTTACCGTTGTGAATACACCTTGCTTTGCCCACAACCAGACAAATCAACCTACCTTGGAAACATTCTCTCTTATGGCGCTCATTCCAAGCCCTCACTTTACAAGTCTTGCTGCAGGTGAAGATCTCGAAACAGCGTGTGCATACTGAGAGGTTCACACCAACTGATCGCCCACATTGGTAGCAATATTTAAAGACTCTGCAAAAGAGAAATTATGTGGAAGTCAACATCTGTGATATTTGTATAAGTTACCTTGTTGGGATGGACATAGCAAGTAATTATGCGGCTAAGAAAGGCGTTGTTGAGAATTTATTTACTTACATTTGGATTTCTAGTACTACCCTTATCACAAACGTCTTAGACTCACTCTGCTGCAAACTCACACTCTCAATTAAGCACCTGCAAGTCTTAAAAGAACTGTCTGTTTCTTCAACACAAATACTGTCTATAGGCAACTGGCCCAAATGCCAATGTTCCAGTTTATTGAATGTTTTTTTTCCCAACTGGTAGTTTCACACCACTTTGGGAGTTGGCTGCAAAACTGTGTTAACAGATAATCATAGTAAATTAACTGAGCACTACATGTACAGGGGCGCTTACATTGGCTTATTCAAGTGGGTCCAATGGAGAGAGAGAAACATTGCAAGACAGCGCGCCGTATAGACTTCTGTAAGCTAATATGGACAGGGTGAATTTACATTTTTATATGCTGATCTTACCTGGGTGCATCTCCTTCCATTGCTACCACAACAGATCTCTTTCTTCCTGCACAACAACAGACACGCAAATGGAGATATTAAAGGCTTTTTTTTACCTAAAGCCAGAGCGTGTATACAATTGAAAACAATTACTAATGTTTCAAATATCTCAGAATTCAATGAGTTCCTTTCATCGATTGTTTCCTTCCTTATTTATTTCCTTACCAAAATTTTCTATCACTTGTTCGTTAAATATATATATATATTATTTTAAAAAATAGTTAAAAACAGGTATTTTAAAATATCCAAAAAGAAAACGCATGTAACTTGCGCATATGTGGACAGGCTTGCGTAAAGAAAACTATTTTAAGCAGGCGCCAAAAAGAGAACAGGAAAAAACTACCAAACAGAGAAAATGCATAAAGGATAAGGACCGTGACTACTGTAGTGACCACTGTAGTGTTGAGGCTACACCAGCAATAGCAGGAAATGTTAGGAAGTACCCCTTAAATCCAGCTTTGGGTCTAAGAACAGCAGCCTGCACCTGAGAAGGGAAGTTCTGGCCTGGAGTGGCAAGGAGAGAACATCCATTACAGTAACTCAGACAGGGCACGCTCAGACAAGCTGAGTTGCAACCCTTCCTACTAAAGGCTCTGATTACTATCTTTTTCACTATAAATATTGGCTATCCTCTCTTATCACTTGTAAATTTAATTTAAAGTTAAAGAAAAGAGAATTGGACTCCTCCTGGAAATGTTAAACCAAGATATGATCACCTAACTGTCACTCTTCCCTTCTCCCCCATGCCCATATAATTAAGCCATGGTCTCCTACCAGTAAGAAGCAAAAAAAATGTTAATCCCTTTTCTCCAACTCACCTGCACAGAATAAAGATGCATTTTAAAGCCATTTTGGCAGCGATTTGGGACTCCGATTGTGATTCTTCCATTGGAGGGGGTTAGACTAGATGACCCACTGGGTCCCTTCCAACTTTACAGTTCTATGATCCTACCGCCTCCACTTTCCCTGCCCAAATTTACTGCATCCTTGTTTTTCTACATGTTTTCGGGCATGTTTTTAAAATGACATATATAGTTACTATTAATTTCAAACTCTATTATTCAACCTATTCTTATTGTGCCGTTCATCGATTCTGTCTTAACATTATTAGCAAATATGCCAATTCCTTTTTAGTGCAATAAAATTACTCTTGATTTAGCTTCATTGTCCATCCTTGTTCGCCCTTGGGGTGCCAAATTCTGGAGTGCATTCAAGTCTCAGTGTCAAAAGATCAAAAAAAAAGAGGAGTGTAAGGATTGAATGTGAAAATTCAAAGCTTACAAGCAAACTGCAGGTTCCTAAAAATATTGTTATACTTCCAAAGGTTTCGCTTGGACTCACCATATTTGAGTCTTCGAAGTTCCTCTCTATCCCACTGTTTTTCTCTCGACGTGACGCACTCTCGAAGCCGTTCACTGAGGTACTCCAATAACTTTTTACGACTGGAGAAGGTTTCCCGCTCCGTTGGCGATAGGGCATGGTACGGCGTATGGAGCATTCTCTTATCCTGCAAAACACAAACGCCCACAAGATGCCAGCGAGGAAGCAGATCTGTACCTTCCCAAAAATCTACTTCCTTGTTATATTTGCAGGGAATGCGCGAGAATGTTGGCACAGGAAAACCACTATGACACCAGTAAGACTGGCATTAAAACACCCTGTAAAATTGACAGTGAAAGAGGCTGCCTTGGAGGGGGGGGGCTCTCCTTCACTGGAGGAGAGACCGGACGGCCATTTGTCAGGGATGCTAAAGTTGCATCCTACATTGAACAGAGCACTGCTCTGGATGACCTCCAAGGTACCTTCCAACTCTATGACTCTATTTTTTGTAAATTATTTTAAAGTGTTACAAAAGCATCCCCGGAGTCTCCTGTGATCCCTCCTTCCAAAGAAACTGAAGCTCGGAGAAGTTCTGCTCCTGGAACTTCCATACCACTTGGGAAGCGGAGCATACGTAACAGAACTTAAAAGCCCCCAGCCAGACATCACCAAGTGCATGGGGCTCTGTAACTGCTGTGCCCTTATTGCTCAGTGGTGATGTCTAGATTACTTGCAGAATAGGCAGGTTTGTTGAAGAAAAGAGGCTTCCAGCCTTTCGACCACTTTCTGGTGGATGGAGCAGTCCCCAAGAATACAGACATTGGCCAACCCTGCCCTATTCCCTAGCTCAGGAAACACAACAGCCAACTCCAAAAAAAAAAAAAAAGCAAAAATCCAACACTTCCTCTTATCCTTACTTTACTATGTCATTTAAAAGCAGCAAGGACTTATGGGGGCTCTTCTTTTCACAACCACATGTAACTTGGAAGCAAGTTTCAGGAACAGCAAATTATAAAGATAGACAAATGTATATAGCTTTTTATATAATTATAAATATTGAGAAATAAATACACACACATACAGAGAGAGAGGTGTATATATATGCATGTTGACGGAGAACAAAAGACATGTTCACACATAGGAAAGAAATGTACATGCAGCTTGAGTTGCACTTGCTTTCCTCGTAGTCATTTCCATCTGCACTGCTCTGCTAAATAAGTGGTACTCCTAATGCAAATAGGAACTCTAAAACAGTTAAACTTGCCCTCCTCCATACCTGCTATCATCCCCCCAGCCAGCAGCCGTTATCTGCATTTTAAAGAACACGTACAGTAAATGCAAGTATGTTCTTCATGTCACATTAGGTTGGTCCTGAAAATCACTTTTTATCACCTCTGATCTTGTAAGCTGATTGCTACTAATAATAATTTAAAGGGAACCTTGCGATCAAGTGTGAATTCATTTTCTTTCCAAAGGCAATGTCTGATCAAAATCTCTGTAAATCTTTGTGGAAGTAAAAGGTCAATGGTAAGATAAATTTGAGTTCTAAGGAAAATGAGAACAGATGCTAGAGCAATCTGTGGCACTTGGCATTGATTTCTTTTGTCAATTATAGCAGCAACGTTCACATATTTTTAACATGCTCAAGGCACTGAAAAGATACCTGATAGATTCTGAAATGTGCATAGTCCACCACTGTTCCCACTGCAGTTCTTGTCTCATCCCCAATAGTAATTGGCATCAACATGTCTGCACCTCCTGCTATTAGAGAATTAATCTGGGGAAACGTGGGAAATAAAATAAATAAATAAATGCACATCTATGTATATTAGCACATCCCATAACACGTCATCTCATTTCTTCACCATCAAACGTCTGCACCCCACTTTTTAGCCCCTCTTTTTCTCAGTCACCTCCTCTCCTCTCTCTGCACCCCTCAGCACTTTCACAGGTCTACCTGCACCTACATCTCTGCTACCCCATTTTTCTCGCTGTTTCCCCACCCGCAGGCATCAACTCTTTTCTTACCAATGCAATCTTACTTGCTAGCGTCCTCTTAAATTCATATGTTGTGTTAGCGGCAGCACACAGGGCACTTCCAACTGCTTGGCCTAGTGGGAGATTTGGCTCAGCTCCACCAGCCAGAAGCTCAGTCACTGCCTGAGTAAATGCAGCACAAAGAAAAATCTTGGAAACCATCTCAATATACACGTTACCGCTTAATGTGACATCAATGATCTGCTAAATCACAACAGCATTTAACAGAATTGACAGGCATTCTGTCTTAATCTTGCTGCTGGTACAAGCATGGCTAAGAAACAGGGCAAGGTTAATTCGATGGATGAAACAGGGCCGATTGCTCAGGTTCCTCCCTCCCCTTGTGAACAAATCCTCCATTGCTATCACCACACCACCTTCTGCAACAAAAGTAGCAGTCGAGGTCTGAGCATGTCCAGCAGATGGTGAGGAATCTGGTGAGAGGTTGAAATAAAAGGGAACGCTTAGCCTAAATAGAAGCAAAGGTTAAAGGGAGACATCATAGTGGCCTACAAAAATTTGAAGAGCTCTCATGCAAGAGATGGGGACTTGATCTCTTTTGCTTCAGTGGGCAGGACTAGACTGCAGGGTGGAAATTTCAGGGAAGCAGAATTCAGGTCAATATTAGGGAAAACCTCTTGGTAAGAGAGAGTGGAAGCCTCAGAAGGATGTGTGTTCTTCACTAGCTGTTTCTAGGCGTTCTAAGTAGAGACTGAATGGCAATCTGCTACGATGCTGTAGTAGCAGGATTCCTGTACTGAGCATGAGGTTGGACTGGATGCCTTCTTAGGCCTCTTCCAATTACAGTCATACCCTTGAAAGTCGAATGGAATCCGTTCCAAAAGTCCATTCGACTTCCAAAACATTCGGAAACCAAAGTGTGACTTCCCGATTGGCTGCAGGAAGCTCCTGCAGCCAATCAGAAGCTGCGGAAGCCCCGTCAGACATTCAAGTTCCAAAGAACGTTTGCAAACCGGAAGACTCACTTCCAGGTTTGCGGCGTTTGGGAGCCAAAACGTCCGAGTACCAAGGCATTCAGGATCCAAGGTATGACTGAATATGATTCTATGAGGCAGCTGCCCACAGTGTGGTCAGAGTAGGGTGCTCTGCTAATTGAAGAATTTCTTCCCATTGTAAATAGCAGGCATGTTGGGGGGGGGGTGGATTCTGATTGGGACCCCAGTGGGAACAAAAGTTTTGCCACCCTCCCTATGGGGAGGGGTGCTTATACCAGCCATGGTATAAATCAGCCACACAAGGCCAAACTGCGTGAATAAAATGAAATGTACTTTGGCCTTAAGTCACTGCCCTTTACCGTTGTCCTCATTCCTCCAACCCAAATCTGATAATGTTTTTAATGGTAATATTGAAGTCTGCATCAATATACTAGCAAAACTAAGAAACTGGGCAGGTTATAAAAGTGATTTATCATTTGTGCTATAGGGATTTGTAACCTCCTAGAGTCCTGTAAGATTATGACAAAGGTTAGAACTATATATAACTCAGTTATATAATATGCACATTTTCTCTTTTACAAGCTTCAAATAAGATTGATTAAAACTGTCCACTTGTAACTGATTGCTGTTTAAATAAGAACTGGAATCATCCATCTGATGTGGCAACAGTGTCTGCAGATTTTCTCAAAGAATAAATATGGAGGGAGGGGAGGGGAGGGAAGATAGCATACCTGATCATTTCCACTAGCTATAGCCAGAGAAAGAGGGGAATGGCCACTCCACAAAACATTTGGATTTGCATTGTGTTCTAAGAGAAGACGAACAACTCTGCTTGCACTCTGGAAGAGGAAAATAGAATGAAATATGATCAATAAAGAAGAAACTTTTTTTAACTTAAATAATGGATCAGCTTTTTAAAAAAGTAAATTACATATTTAGAATAAAATATGTTAAGACAAAGACATGCCTGCATCTCTAACTGTGAAGTTAAAAGCTGAAGCTAATTTGATTGGGTATTTACCAACATGCATACTGATAAGTTTCAGTTCAGAATTACATAACAGAAGTTATGGATTTGATGCAACGAATCCCAACAGTATAGAATTAAACCTACTCATATAGACATAAGAAAAAATGGACTAAACTGCTATAAACAAAGAATGCCCACAATTACAGATAGTTAATTAGAGGTAAAGCTGGGTTATTGACTTTTTATTTACGTAACCGATGGCAGCAATACAAAACTGCCAAGTAAGAAATCTATGTCAATGAAGCAATCAGCTCCCGAAATGAGATGGCATATTGGGCACAACACCAATACAGCTGATTAAATAGGACCTTCCAGTTCTGTTAATCTACAGAAGACTCAATCGTTAACTGTAATTAACAAATAAAAACCTTAATTGTTCAACGAGAAATCTCTAAATGCTTCAAATATGGTGCTCAAATGTATTTAACATTTCCCATTTTCTACCAAAATACCATCATCACCTGCTATCCCTCCAGCTGGCCTGAGGTCACCATCCATGCTCATTTACCTGAAAATAAGTCCAGCTGAACTCACAAGGACTTGTCCTCTTTAACCTATAGAGTTTACTATTGTAATTTCAATGAGATAATGATTTCCCATCATATCTCTTTTCAACCACCACTCTATTCAAGCTCTCCAAAAGTGGATAGAAAATAGGAATGGAAATGGAGAGGAAAAGAGTGATGCTTAAGAAGTGTCAAAGCTATTCACATTCATTCAGGTCTAAAATTGGAAACTAGATTTTCCAAAAGCTCTCTCCCCAAATGTATAATTGCTTTCTGTACCGTACAATTCTGGAACTGAGAGATCTTCGATTTGCTTTCATCTCAAAGGGAGTATTTTGCCCTCTAAAGTTGAAAATTCTATTAAAGCAGGCCATAAGACCCAGAGTTTTTGTTATTCAACAGATCCTATACAATAGGTTTGTATAAAAACAAAGATCTTCCTAAAACAAACAAACATAACAGTGACCACCAGGTGACAGAGAAGGGATCCAGAACAGGACTTCAGTGCTGAAGGAAAGCAGAAACAACTCTTTCCCCCAGACTGCTTCCTAGTTCATAAAATCATAGAATTGTAGAGTTGGAAGAGACTTCGAGGGTCATCTAGTCCAACCCCCTGCAATGCAGAAATAAAATAAAATGTGAATAAAAGTTCGAATTGCATCCTGCACCCAAACTGTTCACCCCTTGGGGGAGACATATAGGTCCCTCAGTGTGTTTGCCCTTGTAGGTCAAATAGCAGTTTTAGATATTGATTTAAATTAGGAAAATAGCCTGGGTGGAAAGGATTAACTGCTCCCTCGGTCAAACCTATTTGCCACAAACACACACACAAGTGCTATTAACTTTTTAAAAATCCACAGGAGAGCCACCATTATGTAACTTCTATGTTAAATCTAGCTTGGTCCCGTCTCAGTTGTGGTCAGAAGTTTAGACAAGTGTTGCAACCTCCATTATAACATCTTATTTGCACTTACTCTGTTCCAAGACTGGCTTAGATGGCTTAACCCTGCCATAGGTCTTGTCATTGTACGGCAATGCAGCAGAATGGGCAATGAGACCACCATTTGAAAGAGAATAAGGGCAAGAAGGACCTCTAAAGCTGTTGCGTGCTTTCAGCCCAATCCTAGGATTGCCTCTCATGTTACATAGCAACAGCAGATGCAGAACTGTCTCACAAATTTGCTATACAAACTTCTTGTATAATGTGAAAACAGAGCAAATTGTATTTCTCCTTCTTCCTAAGAAAACCACTTATGTAAGCAATTCTTAGACTGCAGGCAGCCTCCCAGCTAAAGGAACTGCCAGATTGGCTCTAGTTATAAACGACAGTCCATTTGTAGCTGGCTGGACAAGAATTTAACCAGTAATCTTTCAAATTAGCTGTGCTGGTCCCTCCAAACTACAAAATAAATGCAATTCGGTTGTTAATGTCGAACCTTTCCTTAAACCAGTACTCAGGACTTTTCCCAAACTAGAAAGAGGGTGCTGCATTTTAATTTAATGAACTGCTAAGGGCCTCTAGCGGTCAAAGTTTGTGACTGCTCCATTGTTGCCCTCACCATAGTTCTGATTCACTGTCAAAAGCACAATATCCTGTCCCGATGTAATGAGTAGGAGAACTATCCTTGCAGCAGAATGACTAGCAACCTGATGTTTATCTTGTGCGGGGGAGGGGGGAATTGGAGAGACATGCAATGGAGACAGAGAATAAGCATTCAAGCAACCAAATCAAATATTCTAAAAAAGCAAATGTGTTCTTGAAACAATGAGAATGGCTAAGGGACGTCTGTAGCACGTATTTTGATTTGTAATTAACTATCTGTGCTCTTCAATATTAAGTGTTCCAGCAAGGGACCATCCAGATTAAAAACTATCTAATAATAATAATAATAATAATAATAATAATAATAATAATAATAATACAGTACAACTTTTCAAAGGGTTACAAAATGGTTAAGGCTGTTCAGTCAAGGCAGCTTGTGTGTGTTTAGACACATACACAAACACATATCATCATCACCCCAATTATTTCCTACCGTTACACCAAGGAGCTCAAGGTACATACATGGTTCTCCATCTCCCCATTTTATCCTCACAACAACCCTGTGAAGGTAGGTTAGGCTGAGAGACAGTGGCTGAGCAAAGTTCAACCAGTGAGCTTCATGGCTTAGTGGAGATTTGAACCCTGATCTCCGAGGTCCTTGTCCAACACTGTAACTACTACACTACAGGTGTAACGGAGTAATTACTATTCAAAACGTGAAGATGCGAGGAAGCCTATTTGATCTGTGAGGTTTTGTTCATGATACAAAAGAAACTAGTATTTTATCATTTGAAAAGAAAAAGTGGTAATATCCAGTTGTGTTTTCAGAATGTGTTTAATGATACATTTCTGTTATTTAAAACAAGTCTAATGAAAAGACAGTAAACAGTTTATGTGCTCACTTTGGGGCAACCAATTCAGACTCCTGGTCAGCCAGCAGCGATTGCAGATCTTTGCCCATATATACATACTAAAGATTAGTTTTTAATATAGCAGGATGGGTGCCTGAGCTACTGGACTCAGGGTGGATAAAAATCAATGATTTTTTTTAAAAAATCGGATTTTTTTTATTTAAATCGATTTTTTTGATTTAAATTGGATTTTTTTAAATAAAATGCTTTTTGAGGAAAACATATTACCATCCAAAGGTTATTCCATCATGAAATAAAGATTAGTTTTTTTAATTATGTAGTATAAGGTTGTATATGTTTAATTTTTGGGGTAAATAAATTCCATTAATCCATTCACCTCTTCCAGAGGTTTTTGTAAGATTATTGGGCAGTTTCTCTGCCTACAAGATATTATCACAGGTGCTTGGTTTACTTTTGCAGTTCTCAAAACTGAATTTAACTCAACAGAGATCACATGCCTCTTCTTCACAGCAAAAATTTTATAACATGAACAGAGTTGAGAAAAAGACCTTAATCCTATTGTTCTACAAACCTATGAATACAGAAGCAACCCCTTCAGTGCTAAGTTTCAAGAAGTTCAGTGAATAGAATAGAAACAATATTTTTCTGATTGTTTGGAGTGGACAGTATTTAAGTTTTTCATGTGTAGGCTGGGCTGACAGTCTAAGTTTCTTAAAATATATATATTTTGTTTTTGTTTAGCCAAATTAGTTAACAAACATGGATGTTTGTTTAAGCAAATAACATTTGCTGAAATGTTATTGTTTCAGTTGAATAAATCTATTTAAATTGTTATTATTAAGGTAATGATTATTTTTCTCCTTCCTAAGTACAACAGTAAAGTTGTCCAAATATGAATGATTAACCTATTAAACTGGGGATAAAAAAACTAATATGAAAAGTTGTTATTCTAAAAATCTTCATCTACTTGCATAATAAAGTTATACCAGCAAGAATTAGTCTTTATGATTTAAATCAACTATGATTTAAATCAAGCCTTACTGACTAGTGATTTAAATCGTGATTTAAATCAGTTTGATTTAAATCAAATCCACCCTGACTGGACTTCAGGCTTTATTATCAGACCCTTGATTTCCATATGTTTGAAGTAGCTGGAAATATGTGATTCCTTCTTTTAAAACATAAATTCCTTACTAATGTAACATCTGAAGACTACACAAGTTAGGGAAGAAGAGCTTTCAAGTTGCAGAAGAGAGATTCCCACAGCTATCACTCACCTCATAGTCATCTTCCCTCTCACATGCAATATGAAGAGGGGTCCTCCCACCTTCCTCTGGGATAATGGCACATTCTTTCTGGTAGCTTTTGGGTGGTCCCATTTCATTATTCATTTTAATCATAGATATATTTTCAGTAAGCTCATTCTGCAGGTAGAAATGGGAAAGAAAATCACCAATGTAGAAGGCTGCAGGCACCTTAAAAGAGGCACACAGTCTGCTTCCCAGAGTGAAACAAGAACTATCCTCCCTAAACTATGCCTAGTGGGAGTTCATAACCTGTTATGAAAAGTTCACTGCTTCTCTCAGAAATCTGCACTTCTTCATTATTCTGAAAAGGCATTTCTACATACCCTCCAGTCATGAGCTGTACAGTGCTTATTAACATAGGCCTTTTACTGAGTCAGACCACTGGTTCATCTAACCCCGTGGTTCCCAACATGGGGCACACGCCCCACAGGGGGGGGGGGCAATAGGATTTTTAAGTGGGGCAATTTGAGAATGAGTTATTAACAGTGAATGGCCTTTTAGGCTTCCTCCACGTGAATAGAAGTTCACTTTTTGAATAATAAGAATTATATGTCATGTGGGGGGCAATCAGGATATTAGATGCTTAGGTGGGGCATGGCCAAAAAAAAGTTTGGCAACCACTGATATAACCCAATGCCACCAGTGGACCTAGAAGGTCTTGGGCTGAGTTTTCCCCCAGCTGCCTGGGGTCCTTTTAGCTGCAGGTGGTTAGTAGGTTGCCTAAGAAGTTCAGGAAGAGAAAGTAGAGCCAGTCAGACTCAAGGCATTCTGTATATATCTGGAACTTCCCCCGCTCTCTGAATATATGTTGCTGTGACCGCATTTGCTACGACGTTACTTTCTAAAAGTAATGTTTCAGGATAAATAGTACAGTTCTTAGGATACAATGCAATTATTTTCCACAACACTTTTGCCAAAAAAAGTCAATTCCTTGCTCCTCTCCCGCACAACTAACAAAGGTTGGAATTAAACGGACATACCTTGCATGAAGTCCTATCAGGTCCATATATATCATTCTCATCCTCTGCCCTTACGTTAGGATCTGTAGCTGAATGAAGTAGTGAGCGTGTTATTTCAACCCCTTCTTCACCAGGAAGAGCAGCAGCAATATGAAGAGGAGCTAGGCCTCCAAGCTGAAAAAACAATGATATATTTAACTCTAATATCACCGTATTTTTCGTTCCATAAGATGCACCTTTCTCCTCCTAAAAAGTAAGAGGAAATGTCTGTGTGTCTTATGGAGCGAATGCGTGGTCCCTGGAGCCAAATTGCCCAGGGGCTAAAGGCAGAGTGTGCTTTTTTTTTTTGTTTTAAGAAAGAGCTAAAGGCTAACAAGAGGGAAAGAGAAAGGAACCAGCTCAGCAGCTGATTGCAAGAGATCAGGGAGGGAGATAAGAGAGCTAGCTCCCTTCCCGGCCCCTCCCGGCCCCTTGCCTAGGCCTCAATTGTTGTCTGCAGAGGAGACACATGACTGGCTGATTAGATTATCTGCCTGGAAACTGTAGAAATGGGTCCCTTTCCTAGAGAAGTTGCAGAACTGTGAGTTGAACCCCATAAAAATGGGATTTTTCGCCTTTGCAAAGAAACTCAGCAACTTTGAGCAGATCCTAAAAAATGGAGCTTTCCCCCTTTGCAAAAGAAGCTTCCTCAAATATTTAATGGGGGGGGGGCAAAGGCACCTAGGCCTCTAGGAGTTGACTGCTATGCCTAGGACAATTCAAGAAAGCAAAATATATTTTTCTTGTTTTCCTCCTCTAAAAACTAGGTGCGTCCTATGGAGCGAAAAATACAGTGAATCATAAGTTACAGAACATCTCACTACTGTGCATTCCTGACAGTGAGCCATTCCAGCATTCAATGTCACCATTAAAATTTCAGCTCTGACCGCTAACTGCAGTCAGAAATACAATCACCCTCCACTGGATGGAATGGTTAGGCTGCATGGTTGAAATTGTTGAAATTTAAAACCCGTCCAGGCAAGATGGGTTCATCAGGAAATATCTCTGTCCCTTAGAGCCCATGTCAAAGCAGCAAACCCACTCCTCTATCTGGGCCTTTTTTGGAGGCAAGTTCCCTGCTGAAGTTCTGAAAGTGCCCAGCACATGGTGCATCATCGTAGCACCAAGATCAACTTAGGATACAGAGGACTTGGTCCAACTCAACTCATATACAAGACACCCTAAAATTCCTATTAATTTCCATTATTACCGACATTCATTAAATTCCTCTAAAATCTCTCTATCCTAATGTCTAGAGATGGGGGTGAATTGTTGCAAACTAGTTACAACCAGTAAAAATACTTTTTTTCTGCACTGATAAAACTATAGGGTGAAACCCAATGCTGCCCTCCCACTCGCAGAAAAGCTGAAGAACATCTTCTGATCCAGTGGAGGCATTTGCTAAGTAAGATGAGAGGAGGTAATTTTCTCCAATTTCCCTGCTTCCTGCTGCAATCCTATGAACCCCCTGAATTTTTTTCCCAGAGGGTTGTGGAACAATACAGAACAGCCTATAAGATGATGCAGGGGATTGCAGGGTTAAGGGGGGGTGAATGCCTCCCCACCTCTTCTGTTAGCAGATAACTCAAAAGGATTTTAAAAACCCACTCTGCAAGATTAGCAATAGCATTCACTCATTAAGAATAACAGACTCACAACACAGGCCTACTATACAAGTTTACTCTGAAGTAATCCCCACTGTACTTGTAGGATTTCAGCTCAATAGTTTTATCACATGAACCAGAGTAACAGGATAGTGTGCTGCAGCTGACAACACAAAAGGGTAGGCATGCCTCCTGCGACTGGAGAAACAGAGATTTGACATTTATATCTGGCAAGTGAGCTGTATTTGATGTGGTGGGTCCCAAGTTCTGTACACTTGCATAAGACACCAAAACTCATACAATAGCATTTAGGCCAGGCATAGGCAAACTCCAGCCCTCCAGATGTTTGGGACTATAATTCCCATCAGCCCTAGCTGACAGGACCAGTGGTCAGGGATGATGGGAATTGTAGTCCCAAACATCTGGAGGGCCGGAGTTTGCCTGTGCCTGATTTATGCCATCAGTCCAATCACTAACTTAAATTCTAGTCTCTCTTTTTTAATGAGAATTATCACACACAAATAAGGTTTCCCTACTCTGGTCGGAAGTCGTATATCAGTCCTTGCTCCAGCTTCTAAAAGTAATCTCACTACATTTGGATCTGCAGCTTTAACAGCAAAGAAGAGGACATACATAGGGATTCTGCACATATTGGGATCTGCACCTCTCCTGAGCAAAAGCTTGATAGTAGCCAGTCTCTTTGTATGTCTAAAAACCAGCAGAAAACAGAACCCCATTAATTGTTGAAAACTTTGATAAGTGCAATGTTGCTAAACCTGAAGGTGAGGGTGGTAGAACTGTAGATGCAAAGAGCTACAAATATATCATTGCTGTAATCTATCCCAGCCTTGCATCATCTCTGGCCTTCTCTTACAATGCAAAATAGCCAGATTTCTGTTTGGCTGAGGCTTTTAAAATGCTAATAAATGCAATAAGGTGCACAGCATAACTGCCCTCCCGATGTAGACAAACACTCCCTAAGTTGCATGTTTTTGCCACTAGATTGAAGTATGCTTTGGCTACTTGGTGGGTAAAAATCAATGCTTTTATTTAAATCACATTTTTTTATTTAAATTGGATTTTTAAAATAAAATGCTTTTGGAAGAAAAATCTTTCTGAAAATAGTTTTCTATTTAAGTTACATTATAGTCCAAAGGCTATTTATTCATCAGGATTTACGGTAAGTTTTTCATGTGTGCTAAAACTGTTTAACCACATCAGTTAACAAACATGGATACATATACTATAACGTTATTGTTTTAGTTATTTTAGTTATTTTAGTTAAATAAATTGTTTAAATAGCTACCGTGTTTCTCATATTATAAGACACGTCTTATATTTATTTTTTCCTCAAAAAAACACACTATGGCTTATTTTCAAGGGATGTCTTATTTTTTTCCTCCTCCTCCTGCCGCGGCCGGCATTGCTGCTGCGCCTATCACTATGTCTTATTTTCGGGGTATGGCTTATATTCCTTGAATGCTTAAAAATCCTGCTATGGCTTATTTTATGGGTATGTCTTAAAATATGAGAAACAGGGGCATTAAAGCTATTAAAGAAATGGTTGTTTTTCTCCTTCCAATAAAGTACAGCAGAAAAGTTGTCCAAATATACCAAATCGGGGCCGCCTCCCCCAGGGTGGGCTTTGTGCACGCAGGAAGTCCCGGTTTCTACTTTTGCTTGCTGCTTAGCGATTGCTTTCCCGGGTAGTGTTTGGAGTTGGGGGGGGGGGTTGGAGGGAGGGTGTTTGCATAAAGCATGCTGAAGCCACCGGGAGATGCATGCCTTGCCTGCAAAAACCCTCCCGATTTGATTATCTCGCCGCAGCCGCTGCCTTCCCCCTTTTCCCCTCCCAGCCAAGAAACTGCCAGGAGTGCGAGGGGAAAACCTTTCGGAATCCCAACCCTGCCTTTGTTGTGCTTTGCTTTGTGTTTTCTGCTTTCCTGTGGCCCACTTTATACTCGGTAGTAGATTGCAGCCTGGTCTATCGCTTTCATTTTATAGATGAATGGTCTTGTTAGATAGCAAAATCATGTTAAATTGCTGTTTTAGGGGTTGTTTATAAAAGTCTGGAACGGATTAATCCATTTTGCATTGCTTTCTATGGGAAAGCGTGCCTTGGTTTAAGAACACTTTGGTTTAAGAATGGACTTCTGCAACGGATTAAGTTCGTAAACCAAGGTGCCACTGTATACCATCACTCAGTACCAATGCAGCAAGCAAACTGCACCATTTCAGATCATTTTTCAGAGGTACCATATGATGCTTTCCAACCTTCCTTCAGATAAACTCTTCACTGCAGAATCAGGGAAGTTATACAAAGAAGCTATCCATCCTGAGCAGATCCCGACTGGGATCTCACCCTAGCAGCAATATTAGTGTGGTCATTGGCTTTAGCGGGCTGCCCCATGTTCTTCTATAGTCACTTACTCTGTTATTGATGCTGCCATTCTTCCCAGAGTGCCTTCCTGCTGAACGAACCCTTCACAGTCAGGGAAGTATGGCACTTTTAACATGTGCTCACTAAGAGCAGCTGCACCGCGCTGCATGGCTTCTACCGAAACCTTCATCTTGAAGTTGTAAATGCCACAATTTGTCTCAGAGCTCTTTTCTACAGCGCTGCTCTCCGATTCCTCAGATGACTTAGTGTATGTGCCACGTTCTGACTTTCCAGCAGAGCTCGGCAGTGGGGCCGGTGATACATGGCTGGCAGAAGAGGATACTTTCAATTCTGTACTCGGCTGAGATGGTTGAGAGGACTCCGATTGCGAAAATGGTATAGATCCTGGAGATATTTCCTCTGCCATGTCATCCATTGCCTATATCAAGCAAAAAAAGCGGGGAGGGGGGTATTATTTCCAAAAACAGATTGCTGAACCTTAACATAAAAAACTGCATTGTTAACATACACAGACAGATTCATACCATTAGGTTGTCAAAGAAATAGTGAAAAAGTTGACGTATGTTACTCTTCTAAAGACTTTTACAGAAAGAATTTGTCAAATACACTACATATCCCTTATTTGTTTCATTTATATGCCAACTTTCTTCCATGAAACTCAAAGTAGTATACAGATGGTTCCAGCTTTACTCAGAACTGTCTAACTTCAGCAGGTCTGCTGCATCACATGCCTTTGGACTATGTTTTAGACTCACTTCATTATGAATGGCTACTTGTAAGAGACAAATATATCCAGTTGTCGTAAGTGGCAATGACTGCTATTCAACTCTTTCACAGATACAAATGAGTTTGCTCCTATACACACAACATACAGGAGGGGCAAAATGTCCAATAATAGAGATTTCAAACCTTACTTTTATTGTTGTTAATAAATGTCTGGACTTCAAAATGTGTATTGGTTGTACTTGAATCCTCTTCATGAGCAACCCTACATAGTACACATTACAATAGACTATTCTAGAAGCACAATGCCATACAAGGCATAGTTATCACATCATGCCCCAACATCATCTTTACAATCACAACCCTGGAGCAATTTATTTCACTCCACCTCATCATCTCTGGACTACAATGCAAAGAATGCTTCAGGCTGTTCTGCCTTGCAGCTTTGAGTGAGTAGTTAGGTTATTTCTAGTAAATGAAATTAATTTGTATCTACAGTAAAAGAAGAAGAAACTATTAGGCATTTCACTGAACCGTATTTCCGACTTACAGATTTATGATGGACTGACCTCTCTTCGAGAGAAGCTCCTTTCAGCAATGTTGGGATGAAATGATTCTTCTGGGAAATAATGAATAGCACACATAGAAAGAGCTGATAATCCTTCATCACTACATTTATTCACATCAGCCCCATTATCAAGAAGAAGGTTGATGATGTCATCATGGAAATTCATCTGCACAAGAAAACTATTTAGGTTATTTTCATACAGAATTAATACAATTTTCAGAAGCCTACTTAAAAATTGAGTTTGACGTTGTGGGTTTGTTGGAGGTAGATATATACTACAGGTAAGGTTTCATATTCCTCCATAGGGGATTCTCCCTTAACCTTCTGTTCATGTTCACAACTGCTATTCATAGCTATTACGGTACATTAAAAGAGAGGAATTATGTCACAGCATGGAAGACAAAATAAAACCAAGCCTATTTTGCCTTAACAGAGTATAACACAGGAAGATATGGAGTCTCACAGCAGCAGCAGCAAGGGCAGTATATCCATGTACATCTGCTATATCTGGAGGGGCCAGGTTGTCCATCAGAATCTCATCAACTCTATTATAGTTTCCTTCGGCTGCCTCCTTAATCAGCTCTTCACAAGCAAGCTCTTTGGGACCTTTCTCTCCAAAGCCATTCCGGTAGCCTTCCAAAATGAAATTAACATCCCAGTCCACATCATTCTGGTAATGCCTAAAAATGAACAAAAAATGAAAAAGCTAGATAGACCATTATTTATATTCTCATCAGTTCTGACCTTCCAAAAAACTATTTGTAGTGATGAGATGGACAGTTTTCCCTTTCCTCACCTGTGTGTACATATCACTGGCCTAGCTTCTCACTGAGGTGATAAACCTGTATCTTGGCTGTACTACCTCAGACTGCAGATATATGTTCATGTGTTGTGCGGTATTGTAGGACTGAATGCTCCCCCATACAAAAATATTTCCCCTATATACAAAACTAGGTTGTTGTTGTTACTATTATTAGACAAGTAGAAGGGTTTTCAATTTAGCCTTCTCCCCAATATGATAAAAAACTACGGTATGTGGGGGGCTTTTTTTTGTCTTATATGAAAAGCAATCAGTCATGTAAGCATCCATGTTTAGTCTGAAGTGGCATGTTCCCAGCACAGGCTAACCATCCCTGCAGTAGCTAGGCTTCTGCTCCTCCCTTCTTGCAACAGCTCCTCGGGCAGTTTGATAAAGAGAGACAGGGTCACAGCACACAAAGACCATGAATTCCATGCAGAGGGCCTTCTTGGTAGTGGCACCCGCCCAGTGGAAGACCCTCCCATCAGATGTGAAGGAAATAAACAACTATCTGACTTTTAGAAGACATCTGAAGGCAGCCCTGTATCAGGAAATTTTTAATGTCTGATGTTTTACCATTTTTTTATATGCACTGTAAGCCGCCCAGAGTGGCTGGGGAAAGCCAGCCAGATGGGCAGGGTATAAATAATAAAAATATTACTATTATTATTCCAACTTGCACGTCACTTTCCATGTCCCTCCTTTCAACAACACCCCCCCCCCCCCCGCTAAGGAAATGGTGAAAGGACTATTGGGGGATGGAAGAGAAAGGTTTGATAAAGGGGAGACAAGATTGGCTCAAGGCCACCCTAACCAACTCCCACACTAAAAAAACCTAGTAGTGCCCAACAAGCAGTGCCACCAATAATATCAAGGGAAAGGAAATGAATGCAACTGTCAGGGACTGTTCTAGCAGTGAACATTCCCTGACTATCGCAGAAGAGAGGCACCATGGCTCAGGCAGCATCCTGGAGCCCTTACTGCAACCTGAGACAGGCTATCAGGGGGAGGGATCCGGGGAAGTGTCCAGCGGGGAGATGCCTCGCCCTTTTAAGTTCATGCCTGACTTGAGACATTCCAAAGTGCACAAGCGCAAAGGGAGGAGAGCAGGAATCCCACGCTTATTATGCTGGGGGAGGAGCAGACTACAGGCATTGGGAGAATCGTCGTCAGACTGATCAGACATGTATTCTTGACACTGAATCACACTGTAAATATCAGGCACAATAAAAGTCTTAAAGACAGAATGGCTGTGGTACTAGTTTCTCAGAAGTAGCCAAAAAAGGCCCGTGACAGCAACAATGAATGTGCATGGACCTTTTGGCATGTGTTGGGGCTTCACTGCAATTTAGCAACAATTGACATGACTACAGCAAAAGTGATATAAATTTAAAAAAGTCACACAAGCTGAACTGCATCAGGTTGAAAAGAAGAAACAGCAGTAAGAAATGGGACTTCAGCAGCACTATCAAATGTATAGCTATTATCTAGTCTTTTTCTCACATTACCGCTTACCTATATCTATAGATGTGTTTCTGCATCTTGACCAAGAAAGGGGTTATATTGGTTATAGGCCATAGTTTTTCATAAGGCAACCGTTTCTTTTTCTTAAAATACTGGCAATCAAAGTCTTTCAGGAAAGTCTTAGTACGAGGAAGATTATCTGCATCAATTGAGTATATGTACAGGTCTTCAGGCAATGTGTAGCTATCATCATCTAAAAGAAGTCGCTTGTAGCGGTAGAAAAATGGGTCCTTCTCCTCATTCAGATCCCAAAACTTATGCGTATCCTCTGAAATATACCCTCTGCAGGTCTCAGCATCAAAATAGACACTAAGTTCTGGGAAATCCGCAAGAGTAAAATACCCAGGTACTTCCGTACATAGTTTAATTATATGATTTCGATGCCACAATCCAATGTCTTGACTATCATCTGGATGAGTTTGAATTCCTGGTCCAAACCGCTCATCACCCTTGTAAAGCCCCTTTTGGGAGGAAAAAATGAGAACATAAGATGCAAGAGAGAACCACAATCAGAATTCACACAGTTTAATTCAACTTGCAATAATCTCATCTCACCTGTCAGAGGATTGTTGCGGCTACTCCCGAGTCAACACGCCCAAGTCTGTTCTGTCTTTAACGGTTTTATTGTGCATAGCATCTACCATGCAGAGATATCAGAAAACATGACCTCCTAGTCACTCGCAGAATCCGGCAATGGCACCCTTCTGCTCCGGGGCCAGCATAAAAGCTTGGGCACCCCGAAACATCGCCCCCTAACCTTGCGTTTGGGCGCGCGCCTCAATTTGGGCGCCGGAAGCAGCTGTGCTCCCTCTCCTACTTGTTGGCTGGAGTGGTGCAGAGGCTCTGATACATCGCTGAGCCGTGCCTCCTCCACTCCGCCCCTATCCTCATTTCCTCCCCCTGACCCTTTTGCTGGTCAGGATGATGGGGAGAGGCTCCCTGTAGGGAGTCCCCCTGACATCCCCAAAAACAATCAGCGGCATGATCCTGTCAAGTGCCTAAAAATATTCTTAGCCATTCTTTTACCAGCAGTATTTGGATTAATTTTATTATTAGCATTGAATTTTTCTGAAAAGCAATGCTTGAAACAAACAAGGTAGGATCCATGAAAAAGATGCAGAAATTAAGACTGTATCTGATTTTACATCATCATCATTATTATTGCTTATTAAATTTGTACACTGCCCTTTGCCCGCAGGTTTCATGCAATCTTGTATTATTTGATTTATTAGACATATATTGCTTTATACTAAAAAAGTCTGAAAGGGATTATATATTATATTATATTTAACAACGCTCAATAAGAGTATAGTAACGGTTATAAACACACACATTAATCAGAATTCAGGCACCAGATTTTAATGAATTCCAGGAGCTGAAATTCTACATCCGCTCCTCTTTCTAGGTGCATTTGACACAGGCCCCTTAAGTATGCATGGGGGTGGGGGTGGGGGAATCTCCTTAGTAAATTGCTTCAGAGCACTTTTTGAAATTTACTTTTCCATTTTAGTTTGCTTTTATACACAAAAGTTTGCAAAATCCACACCTTATCCAGCTGCGATTACCTGGTATCTTTCACTTCCTTACACATTTTCTAAATTCTGTACAAACTGATTACAGTTCTCAGGTAGAAGCAATGTATCATATGTGGCTTTTTTTGGGACACTAACTAGCTTTGAAGTGCATTCATTTTCTAATTTTAAAATGAGCAAATTTGTACTAACTCTGAAACATTCAAACATAGAAGTTTTCTGCAATTACTTGAAATTCACATCATACATTACCTATCAAACAGCACTATGATAATTAGAAATACTTTTTATTACCTGAAATTTTCTTCCATCATTAAATTCCATGATACCGTAGCCTTCTTTACGGCTAAGATAAAATGACCCTATAAATTTGGAACCATCAGGCCAGAAGTAAACCCCTTTGCCATGACGGTGATCTTTATAAAACTGCCCCACATATCTCTGCAATAAAACAGAAAGAAAGTTAGGGGAGAACAGGTGAAGTACAGTGGCCAGTCACAACCGACTGCAAGTAAGTATCACAGCACTCTCATGAAGAATATTATGGAAAGAAATAAAGGAAGGATTTAACTAATATTTTCAATACAGTGTAAGAATGGTAGCATTCATTTCCAATTCAGGGAGGCTTATTCCACTTGGCTTCATCCTGAGGAAATGACTGCACAGAAACATATTGAGAATTACAACATTTAATAAAAATGGAATATATGGAGGATAAAAGTTCAAACAAAGTGAGTATCCCTATTCAATCCAGGATTTACAGTCTTGGAAAATTTCATTAATATCAGATTTATTAGGGTGAATTACTTTCATTTCAAATCAGAAAAACTGGGTAAGAGTATACACTCAACTATGACAGAGATACTTATTAAATTTTGCCTTAGCAAGCATTACTGAGTGTAAACAAGGAAGTCAGGGTGATCTACTTGACAAAAGGAATAAACAGAACACATGACGTTTTATTTGAAAGCAGCAGACCTGAACTGTTTACTAATCTACACATTTGTGACTGTAGGAACACCGCAACTTGCACACATTTAACTTGTGCGTATTCAGCTTTACGCGTATGGCAAAATAAATAATTAAATAAGAAGGGGGCAGAAAGGAGGCAGGGTTCCAGAAAAAATGACTTTGGAAATCGCATCCGCCACTGATCCCAGTGGGTTTTGACTATACACAATTTTGGCTGTAGGCATGATCCCTGGAACATAACCCCCGTGTAAGATGTGGACCTACTATATTCCATATCTATACCCTTGTGGTTGCAAGTAGCAGCAAGAACAAACCACTGTAGCAGCTAGGTCATCTGGAAACCAGGAGAATGACTTGTATTTAAAAAATAACCATCTTCCCCTTGCGCTTTCTGTGCTGTCTTGTGATAATACATACAGTATTTTAATTAAACAAACATAAATTACTCACAAAAATGATAACTGCATCTAAATACATTAGAAAGGGTCTGGAAACCAAGCCTTATGAGGAACAGTAGAGGGAACTGGGTATGTTTAGCCTGGAAAAGAGGAGACTGAGAGAAGAAATTATAACCATCTTCAAACTGTGCATAGCTTGGCATTGGATGGTGGTTGAACTATGTATCTTATTTATTGAACATTTACCGTTTAGACTTGAAACTAACATGACTAAACCTGCTTCCGATAGTGCGTTTTGTGAACCACAGTTAAAATGTTAGACTATACTGTAGACTGCAGTTGCATCTAATATCAAGTTTTAGTAAAATAAACAAGAAATTAAGATTTTATTAAAGTTGTTATTTCCTATGGAAAAGAAGCCACACTGCCTTTCAAGGTGCATGCATGTTTTAGGCTGCAATCCTAACCTTGTCTACTTAGAAATAAATCCTAGTGACTCCAATGAGGCTTACATCCAGGTAAACGGAGTAAGGTTTGCATAAACTAATGGGATTTACATCTATGTAAACATGCGTAGATCATGCTATTAAACAAACATTAAACAGATAGTATTCCGATATAAAAACTTACCTTGCTAGTTTTGTTTATTATCATCATTATATATAAGAATAGCCACGTTTTTAGATGCAATAATATACATTGCAACATTTTAATATTAAGCCGGTTTACCTCACCATTGTCCCACGCAAATTCTCCATACCCAAGTTTTAGATCCAATGCAAATTCTCCTCTATAGCGAGAACCATCCGGCCACTCTTGCACACCAACTTTAGTTTCAATCTTGTTGTTGTTCATGTCTTCATCACAATATAAATATTGTTCGCTACTTTCTTCCTCATAATCTTCAGCCTCCTCCTCCTCTTCTTCTTCTTCATCTTCTTCATCACCATCATAATCAAGTGCAGGTTCCGGCTCATGCTCAGTTTCATCATCCACTTCATCATCCTTTGACATGCCACGTCTTCTCTTTTTTTTTGGTTTCACTCTGAAATCATTATTAGAGTCGCTAATGTTAAATTACCAAACTGAGGACACAGAACATTAATCAACCAAAGGCCTGGTTAAAGAGATATGTTTTCGCCCAGAGCGTAAAGATATGTAAAGGTGGTACCAGTTGAGCCTCCCTGCAGCGAGCATTCCACAAACGGGGAGCCACCGCAAAAAAGGCCCGCTCTCATGTTGCCATCCTCCACACCTCTTGAAGATGGAGGAGGCATCACAAAGGAGGGCTTCAGATGATGAACACAGGGTCAATATTGCACTTCTGAAAGGTTTTTAGTCTGTCTGAGGCTTACAACAATTTAAAAAAGAAATAATGTTAAGATAATTTTAAGAAAGTGTGCATCCTAGTAATTTAATGAAATATTACATATCTACAGGAACGTTTCATACAAACAGCCATACCACAGCAACCAAATGAAAAGAGCCAGCACTTAATGCAGAATCTAGTGACTATATCTAGATGCCTGACTCTACCGAAAGATCATGTCTGCACTTTGCCGCCCATCAAACTCAAGTGGTATGTAAGAGAGTTCACCCCACAGAAGAAAATTCCCCATACTGATACCACCTTCACTCATGGCACTTAAATCACGTAAAATATGTCAAGTATTTCCCATACAGAGAAACAAACACAAATGTTCTCCACCCCCATCTATCTACTGTATGTTCCCCTAAAGAGATTGGCCAGGGCTGCCCGAGAAACCTGTTAATTACGATAGACAGATAAATCATTGTGCTTGTATACGGCACACCACACTCCAGTGATTTTGGCTTTACCTGTCAAGCCAACCTGTAGATTTTTTAAAAGTCTACAGTACATTACGCATCACAGTCAAGCCTCAGGGGTAGTTCTGCATAAAACTTTTCAGTACCCCTTGCACAGGTGCATTCTTCATCTGCCACAGGCAACATTAGTACCGGTATGTGTGAAACCACGCTCCTGACACCGAGGACACATTTTATGTACTGTGGGAAGCAACCATCATAAATCAATGTACTTTATGGCACCCACCAAGCTGCTAGCTTTAAATACTCGCTCAGTTGGTAGAGCATGAGACTCAATCTCAGGGTTGTGGGTTTGAGCCCCACATTCATATTATTATTATTATTAATAATAATAATAATAATACCTCACCCATCAGGCTGGGTTTCCCCAGCCGCTCTTGATTCCTGCATTGCAGGGGATTGGGCTAGAATGTAGATGATCCTTGTGGTTACTTCCAACTCTAGAATTCTTTGATTCTATGTAGACACAGATATGGCCAAATGGTACACACAGTGTTTTTTCTGGGGGGATGCAGAGATACGCACACCCCTAAACATTTTGTGAATATTTGTACTTTTGTCAATTCACTGTATTTATTTCCCTCGATTTGAACTATAAAATGGTGGTTTTCTTGAGTCGAAATTAAAGTACCCCTAAACAGTTGTTGTTTTTTTAGTTTTTTGTTTTTTGCGGGGGAGCATTGGGAACATATATGCCCTTTGCTCCTGCCCAGCCACATTACGTTTTCATTTGGTACTCACTCCAACAGTAAGCTCATGTTTGGCTTTCCTAAAGTGGTTAACGAAAGCTAAACTTGCGTCATTTTTCAATGCTTACAATTAAAAGGAAAACAATAAAAAATACACCAAGGTAGGAGAGAAGAAACCCTCACAAATTCCACCAATCTTCACCCACCTATATGCACCCACCCACCACGTGCCAGAATGGCCGCGTGTCTGTTTATGCCTTCGCACACGCAGCCCAGTTCCACCGTTCACACGTAACTTTCCCCACGCGTGCACATCTGCAGCCACGCGGGGGGATTGTGACGCGCCTGGGCTTCTGCCAGAGGTCTCCCGAGGACAAGAAACCTCTCCCCCCCCAACCCATCCACACCCTCCAAGTAAGCAGACGTCCCGCCTATGAGAAGCCCCCGAAGGCGACCAGAGCACCCACCGACGAGCCGCAGCGGCGCCACCGGCAGCCTCCATTCGGCCTCGACGCCCAAAGGCAGAGAGGAGGCTCTAGCTCTGGCTTAACCCGCCGGATCCGCAGAAGAGCGAGGGCGCAACGTAATAGACCCCGGTGGCCGGAGAGCGGCTGCCCCTCAACGGAAAAGTGGAGGCGCGTCTGGTCCGCTACGCAGGTGCCGACCGACTCCCGCCAACGCCTCTCTCCCGTTTGGGCAGCGCCGCCTCCGTGTTCCCATAGAAACCGAGTCGGGAGGGAGGGTTGACGCAGGCGCAGGCGCTGCCTCCTTGGGCCCAACTGCCGCGGGCCCTTTGATCCCTGAGGTGGCTTTCGTGCCCAGATGTTGAATTGTCACGTCACGTCCCTGCCCTCCCACCACCCCAAGCCAATTCGCCCTGTTTCCTTTCCCTGGAGGAAAGCCTTCTTAGGTACTATATTCCTATATTCCGTGTTTCTTACAACAGAGTGAGCAAAATAAGAATAAAAATATTTATTCTATGCAATGAAGGATGGCAGGCACAAGTGTCGCTCTTCGTTGCTTTCACCGCTCTTTGGTGATCAGGTGTCACCTTTAGCAGAAAATTAATCTACATTCAGTCACGCCTTGTTGATTCACAATGGTATGTAATTATAATCGGATCTAGCCAGAAATTTGAAAATTTAAAAATATTGGGTACATCTTTTTATTTTCTGCAGCAGCAATAACAAAGATGCCCGGTGCTTTTTCCCCTAAAAAATAAATGTTTAGGGGTACTCTCATTTTCACTCAAGAAAATCACCATTTTGTAGTTCAAATCGGGGAAAATAAATATAGAAAATGGACAAAAGGCCGTCATCAGGCGTAGCAACGGAACTGACGATTCACCATGCTAGAGAATAAGCTAAAAAAAAAAAAATTAAACTTGTAGTTTCTTCTCCCATTAGGTTCACAAAATGTTTAGGGGTATGCTTCCCCTGCGCCCCCCCCCCCCAGAAAAAAGCACTGAAGATGCCTACTAATAGAGAACTCATTCTCTGAATCCTTGGCATAAAAAGCCCAAGTCAAATTGATATAGATAGATGCTCCTTGATGTAAGGAGTTCCTGCTTGCCATTACTTGTAACTGCATGATAACCTAAGAAGGCCAGTCTAGTCCAGCCTTGTGTTCTCACAGCGGCCAGCCAGATGCCGATGAGAAGTCCACAGGCAGGACTGAGTAATGTAATGGCAAGCTCGCCACTTGTGATTTCCAAGCGACTGGCATTCAGATATATTGCCTGTGATGCTGACTATCATCATATTGCATTTGAGCCTTGTCATGGACACGGAGCAATGGATTCAAACTTCAAGAAAGAAGATTCCACCTAAACATTAGGAATAACTTCCTGACAGTAAGAGCTGTTTGACAGTGGAATTTGCTACCAAGGAGTGTGGTGGAGTCTCCTTCTTTGGAGGTCTTTAAACAGAGGCTTGACAGGCATATGTCAAGAATGCTTTGATGGCGTTTCCTGCTTGGCAGGGGGTTGGACTGGATGGCCCTTGTGGTCTCTTCCAACTCTATGATTCTATGATTCTATGATTCTATGTTATTGTTACTCTCTAATAGGCTGTGTGAGCTACCTTGCCAGATGGTTTCTGTACTGTGACATACATCTATAGGCAAGTCATCCTGTCCTTTTGTTTTTTGTTTGTTTTTAAAAAGGATAGTGACAAGGCTGACCCATTCTTCCTGCAGCCATTTCCTAAAGCTGCTGGTTCTCCCCCCCCCCCCAAGGTACGGTATTTACACCTTCTGCAGTGGAATACAGACATGGGCGTACCCAGGATCAAAACTAGGGGGGGCAAGGGGAGGGGCCAAGGCACGGAAGGGGAGGGGCCACAAAGTGGGCGGGAACAGCGAACTCGCGCTCCGCCGGGCTGTGCCCCTCCCTAGCAGCAGGGCTGGTGGGCGGAGGCGGAGCCCAGCCCAGCGGAGCGCGAGTTCGGCGTTCCCGCCCACCGTGCCGCGCTCCCTGGTTCCCCGCCGCGCTTGGCCTTGCCTGAGGGCGCGCCGGGGAGCTGGAGGGAGGGTGCGGCGCGGTGCGGCGGGAATGGCGAACTCGCGCTCCGCCGGGCTGTGCTCCGCCTCTGCCCACCAGCCCTGCTTCTAGAGTAGGGCAGCTGCCCTAACTTGCCGCATGGTGGGTACGCCCTTGAATACAGATAACTATTTCCCAACATAGCTGCCAAGTTTTCCCTTTTCTCGCGAGGAAGCCTATTCAGCATAAGGGAAAATCCCTTAAAATAAGGGATAACTTGGCAGCTATGTTTCCCAACTCTCAGTCCATATGAAAATGGAATACCACAGTAACCAACTTGGAAGTGACAATCAAAAGTGGAAAATGCTTCAGTTGATTGAAGATATGCGAAAACAAATGATACAGAATAGGCATCAGAATGCACTGGTTGTTTCCAAATGGTCACAGGTGGTAAGCTACTTGTATAGCTATATTCTGATGTTTGCAAGTCAGGATGCTAAAAAAGCCCATTCCAATGGTCATTTGTGAACAAGCTTACAAATCACTATGTAAACTGCCAAAGAACCCTTGGTTTACCCAGAGTTGCCCCACCTCTTCCTTGACCTCAGAATCTGCCAAGGCACCTCTCAAATTTTTGTTTTGGCAGGGGTGTTTGTTGGACATTGCTTGTTTTGGGGGGGGAGACGTTCCTGCTTTTTTGTTAGTGTTTTGTTAAGCCTAATTTTTGGAGGTTGGATGTGTGTCCGAACCTCACCAGTATTCCTTCTTTTAAATGGATATTTTGTGGTGCCCATGAAAGATTTCCAAATTTGCTCCTGGCCCATAACAGGTTAACAACTTTTTTTAATGCATTCAGCTGTATCTCAGTTAAAGAATATGCAGTAGCAATATATAAACAGATAATTTAAAACTCTATAAAGCAATCAGAAACAGAAAATTATTCAGCACCTTTAAACAAAAGCCCAACATGACCACAAGCCACAATAAAATAGTAGAAATCAAAACCACAAATTTCTACAGCCCGGTTAGTCATTGTGTAAAACAACAGTTAACAATTTCATTTAAAAGAGTTGCTTACGGACTTGTAGGGATACGGCCTGTCCAGTCTCACTTGAAAGAGAGTTTCACACATATCCTTTTTAAAGAAGCATGTTTGTCTTTAAAGCTGTAAATGTCAACTCGCACATCTCGGAGTCATTATATAATTTGAATGGTTATGAGTTCTGCTGTTATTCAAAGCGGAGAAAAGCCTCTCCCTTAAAATGGCTTGGTCCTTGCTCTTACTCAGTATCAGTGTGCAGTTTATTCATCATCGTCATAATCAAGTGCAGTTTCTGCTTCATTTTCTTTTTCATCTTCCCCTTCGTCATCTCTTGGGATGCCATCTCCTACTTCCTCTTTGTTCACTCTGGAAGCATGATCAGAAAGAGTCACTAATGTTTTACCAAACTGAGTTCATCCAACTCTAAACTCACATTTGGAAGTTCCACAGATTTCAAAGTGACTTACCTGGAAATAAGTATGCTTAGTGTGCCTATTGGCTATTGCACAAAATCCCTACGTACTTCTTTTGTGCAATGCTCTCCCAGCCATCATTTGACAAGAGAGTAAAGTAACATCTGAATTGATAAGCCTTCTGGGGTTACATTCTGGGGATCGCTCCTAAAGCCAAAATCACATATAGTCAAAATACATGGTGTGAAATGGCAGGTGGGATTGCCAAAGTCTTGTTTCTTCTCTCTCTCTCTCTCTCTCTCTCTTTTGCCAAGCACTTTGTACCTCAAGGATCTCCTCTCCCCCTCCTCCATATGAACCATTCCAGACCCTGCAAAAAATTATCAATTGACGCCCTTCTCTGTGAGCCTTCTCTGTGAGAGGTCCAGAGGGTAGCAACACAAGAATGGCCTTTTCTGTAGTGGCTTCCCACTTGTGGAATGCTGTCTCCCAGGCATGTCCAACAGGTAGATCGTGATCTACCATTAGATCACTGGACATCTGCAGTAGATCACTGGTAGATCATTGGCTCCCCCCAAAGAAGCTGAACAACTGTGGCTCCCCTAAAAAAAGCTCAACATTTTACCTCCTCCCTGAAAAACTCAACAACTTTGACCTGAAAACCCCCAAAATCGGTCTTCCTCCTTCCTTAAAAAGTTCAACAACTTTGACCTGAACCCCCCAAAATGGGGATAGATAACTGCCAGTTTTTAACTCTGTGAGTAGATCGCAGTCTCTTGGGAGTTGGTCACCCCTGCAGTGTCTTCAATAATCACACTCCAATAACTAATAACCAATAACACCCCCCCCCCAAAGGGCTATGGCATTTTATTTAAAACAGGATTTTATGATTAAGTGATATACAAATGATTATGATATACAATCATATACAAATGATATGATTAAGTGATAGACAAATGCTGTCATATAAAAAATTAAATCACAGCATCTACTAAAATAACAGACAATGGTAATTGTAATGCATTTAACCCTTCCAAACAGCCATAGGAATACATGGAGAATTCTGAATTGTCTCATTCATATACAGGTATGATTATTTTAAATTAATGTACTTATTGAATACATTTATATGCCACATTTCAGAGGGGAGGTTCCACACAAGGGAACAAACACAAATGTATAAATTAAAGAATGTGCAGTACCAATATGTAAAGCACCTTTAAACAAAAGCCCAATATGACCATTAATCACAATAAAATAGTAGAAATCAGCACCACAAATTTGCACAGCCCAGTTAGTCACTGTGTAAAACAACAGTTAACAAATTCATTTTCAAGGCCTGCTTACAGACTTGTGGGGATATTATGGCCTGTTAATCTCACGTGTGTCTTTAAAGCTGTAAATGTCAACTGACACATCTTAGTCATTAAATAGTTGGAATTGTTATGAATTTTGACCCTCTCAATCAGTATCAGTGGTCAAATAAATAAATTCCTTTGGAGTGTTGGATGGACTTCCCCCAAACATCAGCATCAGAGCTTAAGAGTACTTCTAGATCCAAGCATCCATCTGATGTCCAGGTTAAGTAGCCAGAAACATTCATGATTAGATCTTGTTCCACTGTCAACCCTCTTGAATTAATCTGTCTTTGTATAATGTTTATTATTATTGCCATAATTGCATCAGGATTTTATTTTTCTAACCTGCTTTGAGACGAGTGGTTGAAAAGCAGTATATAAGATGCCAAATAAATGAATCAAATCACACTTGATCCCTTGTACTATGTCGTGCTGAAGGACCAAAGGGTCTGAATATGACTTCTTTTCCCCTTGCATGAATACTGGCAAGACATACCAAAAATCTACATTTGGTACAGAAGTTTGTAGGACGATGCTGGCCCAAATTATTTTACCATAAAATGTACCAATGCTTGGGTGTCAGAGATTCCTGTATGAGAAGGTTCACACTTTCCTTTCAGACAATTTTTATAGCATGTGGTTCTCGCAGATAAATAATGCCATTAAATGTGCCCTAAAAAAACAAGAAGGATCCAAATGTGCCATTTGAAAAAAAATTACTATTTAAAGCCAAGCATTTGATTCCTGATCCGGCAAGCTTGAACAACCATAACTTTAGGAACTTGTGCACTAACCTGTGTTTCTTGGGTAGAGGCTCAGTCTTGTTTTAATGTGTGGGTATGTGCAAGAGAGAGATACTTGAAAGAATCTACAGAGCATGACTTCACAATGGCAGTTGGAGCTATTATTTACAGAATCAAGGAGTATGTTTCCATGGTACTACAGTAGTTTATTCCATAGTTTCTCAGACGGCAAAATGAAATTCTGTAGAGAAATGGGATTTTGGTGAGTGCTAAAGACTAAAGGCGTTTCCGTGTGCTGCTCTGGTTCGCCAGAAGCGGCTTTGTCATGCTGGCCACATGACCTGGAAGCTGTACGTTGGCTCCCTCGGCCAATAATGCGAGATGAGCGCGCAACCCCAGAGTCGGTCACGACTAGACCTAATGGTCAGGGGTCCCTTTACCTTTACCTTTAAAGACTAAAGAAGATTGATTTGGGTAGGTGGTTCTGGACATACTGCATCTCTGGATTTTAACTATTTCATATTTGCAGATGTATTTACGGTGTGGTGGCAGACACATCACATACTTCATGAATGCAGCATACTGCCCCAGCAACCTAGTTATCACAGGTGATGTGAAAATTGATGAATTTATCTCACCAGTGTTTGTAAAAGTCTAGAGTAACATGTATACAGTAAAACTTTAGAGGCAGGAATTGGAAGGCAGGGATTAATTTAATGACCAGATATCAAGTCTCATAATTCATACAGAAGTATATCAGCACCGTGTGTTTTCCCACAATTAAGAATTTACGTACATTAAATTGATCTTAAAAGTAATTAGGACTATAAGGAAGCACTCTTAAATACATACGTTTGATACAAATATGCAAAAAGATATACTTTAAACCTATTACATGAATTCTTCATATGCCTGAAAGATAGATATATTCTGTGGCAATAACAAAGGCTACAGAACAAAGCACCACATTTTACAACTAAATGAAAAATAAAATAATTACACACATTTGTACCTTCCAGAATTAAAGCTTCTCAGTATCCAAAACCTGTTTTTAAAGTATAGGCACGCACAGGCAGAGCCTACAGCCAGTACAGTATCCTCAGCTGCATTGGACACAGGGTTGGCCCTACCATTAGTCAAAGTGTGATAGCTGCTTTGGGGAGACGTGAAAAGGCAACAAATCATTACAAAATTTATTATTAATGTACTTTTGCTACAAGGGAGGGATGGAAGTGCTTGTTAGGTTTTCTGCCTCAGGTACCAAAATAACTTGTCTTGCCTTAATGGGTACTATGCACCTTGACTTGGTGGGGGAATGGGTGTTATTTGCTTCTCAGCCTCAGGCAACAAAATATATTGAGCCAACACTGGCTGCAGGCTAGGCTTAGAACTGGAGAGCAGCATAGCTGCCAAGTTTTCCCTTTTCTCGCGAGAAAGCCTATTCAGCATAAGGGAAAATCCCTTAAAAAAAGGGATAACTTGGCAGCTATGGAGAGCAGCTGGCTGGTTGCAGAACACCCTTCTGCAGCCGTAGATTCGTACATGTCCACCTTCTAGATTTGAATTTCCTCCTCACATCTTGAGCTCCCACAGATGAAGGACTGGAAGATGTTTGCAGAGATGCCAGCAGATTGTGGTCCATGTTTTCATGAGTCTTACAAAGGTGAGATAGGAGACCCACTACTGGACCAGTGTCTTGCCTCAGTAATGGACTGGATGAGAGCCAACAAACTGAAACTCAATCCAGATAAGACTGAGGCACTGTTAGTGGGTGGTGGGAGGTCGCCTGCTTTGTAGCTGATCCTTTGCTGTCGCAGGTGGCCTCAGTGGCCCAGAGTGCTTTCCATCACCGTTGGCTGGTGGCCCAGCTATGGCCCTGTCTGGACAGAGGTAGCCTAACTACTATTGTCTATGCTCTGGTAACCTCAAGGTTAGGTTACTGCAATGTGTTATATGTAGGACTGCCTCTGAAGATGGTTTGGAAACTTCAGCTAGTGCAGAATTCTGTGGCCAGGTTGCTCACCAGAGCAAGGCAGTTTGAGCATATTATACCAATCCTGGTTCCAACTGCACTAACTACCAATAAGTTTCTGGGCCCAATTCAAAGTGCCGGTTTTGACCTATAAAGCCTTAAACGGCTCCGGACCACAATACCTCAAGGACCGCATCTCCATATGAACCTACCGGGACGCTGAGATCATCATCTGAGCCCCTTCTTCGTGTGCCTCCTCCTCGAGAGGTCCAGAGGGTGGCAACACAAGAACGGGCCTTCTCTGCAGTGACTCCCCATCTGTGGAATGACTGCTCCCCACATCAAATGGGGAGCGCCTTTTGCATGGTCGTGCGCAGCCCCCCGGATCCCAATGCGACTCCTGGTAGTTTGGGCTGGCTTCATCCTCCCCAGGCCGGATACCTGGAGGTCTCTGCCTACCTCAGCCAATCACCCAATCCCGCCTGGGGAGGCGTTGCCAGGGGATTGGCCAGGTAAGGGGAGGGACTGCCCTGCCCAAACAACAGAAGGTGAATCTTACCTGCAAAGTGGAAGTTGGCTCCTGAGCTTCTCCCACCCTGCCCTCCCTCAGTTAAAACTTCTTTTGCAGCTTAACCTCTTCTCCACAGGTACTCAGGTGCTGCTACATCAGGGTCACTGTTGAAGGGCCAGAAAGGAATTTTCCTGCATTGGCAGGTTTTGCCTTTCCCGTAGCAAAACGTCACAACTTTGGCGGTTTCAGGCCTTGGGCAGAATCCTTTAGTCTATCTTCCTAAATGGGGGGGGGCATGAAGCGGTGACCCACACCCCCCTTGTGGCGGTGATCCCTGAGTTCCCCGTTAAAGGGGTCTTGGGGGGCAGGCATTGGCCATACGCCGAGAGGTTGTCATTGCTCTCCCCTCCAATGGCGGCAAAACGGGGGGGGCGGGCTCTCTGCTTGAACATATGTTCTCCAGAGCCAGCCGAATCCCCACACATTCTGGATAACCCTGAAGTCTCTCAGATCCCCAGCTGGGGATTGGGAAGGATAAACGCCCAATGCCTGAGCCAAGGTCTCCCTACACCTTCAACTTAATAAAGTTGTGGCCAATTTTAATCCCATAGCACGTCTTGAGTCATTATTCCGCTCGGGGATACCCTGGGGTTGGGGGGGGGCTCCGCCTGTCCGCGCAATACTCTCCCCAGGGAAGTTCGCCTAGCGCCTTCATTATACACCTTTAGGCACCAGTCAAAAACATTTACGGTATATATATTTTCTGTTTTACAGAATGAACCATGGAAAGAGAAGATGGGAAGTCATTGATACTTTAAGGATGTAAAATGCGTATTTGAAATTGCAAAAACATTCCTTTTTAACCAGCCCTTTGGTTGATTTGATTGACATCCTATGCCCTTTTAAAATGTGGGTTGTTGATTGTATTCTGATTATGTATTTTGTGGTTTTATATTTTGATTTTATTCTGTGAACCACCCTGAGACCTTCAGGTATAGGGCGGTATATAAATTCCATAAATAACTAAAATAAAAAATACTTCTTTCAGAGGAACCTTGTATCTCCCTCAGGCACAGGCTTCCCTGTTCTGCTGAGACTCAGAATCTTTCACCTAGTTGTTATAGTATGTGAATATATTATTCCTTTCCCCTTAATGGTTATAGAACACTGTATACATAAAATAACACTACTGTGGACATTCACTTCTCATATAAAAAACAGTGGATAGAAAATTGGACCCTCATTCCTAATGATGGAATTGCCGTCTGGTGGTTTCCACCAGGTTACGATTACAAGCTGTCATTTTGTGTGTGCTCTTCTTCCTGTTAAAGCAATTATCACAACAGCTAGAAATAAAAAATAAGCCATTAACAACAGCAGATCACAGGAAACTTAAAGTGAAGTCCATTCAGGCAGGAAAGCTTGTGATCCCACTGTAATGTTTTCAACTCTGGTTATTCACCATTTTCTTGATGCTAGACAAGAGTTGTGACATAGCAGAAATCCGCTGTGTGTCTTTGATATGGTACATCTGAAACTGAATAAAATATAGGTGTTAAGTGAAACAACGTAAACATTCTGAACTGCAGACACTTTGCATAAGGGTGGGCAGACTTCAGGCATACAGGATTTGCATTTGTATTTTGCTAATAAAAAAAAACCCTGGGGAGCCTAAAACTAAATGGAGCATATTGGAAGATACATGCACTTCGTATTAAATATTTTATTTTTTTATTTTTGAGTACAAGAACTGAACAGAGTTCACAGACATTCCACATAAAAACCTTCATTTCAGTAGCATGCTTCTAGGGCAAGAGGAATGGAAGTCATTTTGTTTTTCTGTCATTGTACTATCTATTGGGAGTCAGATATTGCCAATGCTGCAAATCATTCAGAAATCGACCCATAGATACAAATTGATTTGCTGCTTTAAGAAAGAAAGCTGCCAGCAGCTCCTGAACTCAGATTAGTAACTTTGTACAGAACTAAATGATTACTACTACTACTACTATTGTTATTACCATATTGGCCTGAATATAAGCCTCACTTTTTTTCCCAAATTCCGGCTGTGAAAATTTAAAGTGCGGTTTAAATTCGTGACCTTACAAAGACGGGCTTTTACGATATTGCTGCTGAAACAGACATACGGTAAAACAGAACGGGTGCGAGTGCCTGCGGATTTTTAAAGGAGCAGCTTATATTCGGGTATTGTCTCCCCCCCTCTTGAATTTTAAAGGTGCAGCTTATATTCGGGCCAATACAGTATTACAGTCATACCTCGGTTTAAGTATGCTTCATAGAATCATAGAATCATAGAATCATAGAATCATAGAGTTGGAAGAGACCACAAGGGCCATCCAGTCCAACCCCCTGCCAAGCAGGAAACACCATCAAAGCATTCCTGACAGATGGCTGTCAAGCCTCTGCTTAAAGACCTCCAAAGAAGGAGACTCCACCACACTCCTTGGCAGCAAATTCCACTGCCGAACAGCTCTTACTGTCAGGAAGTTCTTCCTAATGTTTAGGTGGAATTTTCTTTCTTGTAGTTTGAATCCGTTGCTCCGTGTCCGCTTCTCTGGAGCAGCAGAAAACAACCTTTCTCCCTCCTTTATATGACATCCTTTTATATATTTGAACATGGTTATCATATCACCCCTTAACCTTCTCTTCTCCAGGCTAAACATACCCAGCTCCCTAAGCCGTTCCTCATAAGGCATCGTTTCCAGGCCTTTGACCATTTTGGTTGCCCTCTTCTGGACACGTTCCAGCTTATCAGTATCCTTCTTGAACTGTGGTGCCCAGAACTGGACACAATACTCCAGGTGAGGTCTGACCAGAGCAGAATACAGTGGTACTATTACTTCCCTTGATCTAGATGCTATACTCCTATTGATGCAGCCCAGAATTGCATTGGCTTTTTTAGCTGCTGCATCACACTGCTGACTCATGTCAAGTTTGTGGTCAACCAAAACTCCTAGATCCTTTTCACATGTACTGCTCTCAAGCCAGGTGTCTCCCATCCTGTATTTGTGCCTTTCATTTTTTTTGCCCAAGTGTAGTACTTTACATTTCTCCTTGTTAAAATTCATCTTGTTTGCTTTGGCCCAGTTGTCTAATCTGTTAAGGTCATTCTGAAGTGTGATCCTGTCCTCTGGGGTGTTAGCCACCCCTCCCAACTTGGTGTCATCTGCAAACTTGCTCAGGATTCCCTCAAGCCCATCATCCAAGTCATTGATAAAGATGTTGAACAAGACTGGGCCCAAGACAGAACCCTGTGGCACCCCACTAGTCACTACTCTCCAGGATGAGGAGGAGCCATTGATGAGCACCCTTTGGGTTCGGTCAGTAATCCAGCTACAAATCCACTGAATGGTAGCATTGTCTAGCCCACATTTTACCAGCTTCTTTACAAGAATATCATGGGGCACCTTGTCAAAGGCCTTGCTGAAATCAAGATAGGCTACATCCACAGCGTTCCCTTCATCTACCAGACTTGTAATTCTGTCAAAAAATGAGATCAGATTAGTCTGACATGACTTATTTTTCAGGAACCCATGCTGACTTTTAGTGATCACAGAGTTTCTTTCTAGGTGCTCACAGACTGTTTGCTTAATGATCTGCTCTAGAATCTTTCCTGGTATTGATGTCAGGCTGACTGGGCGGTAATTGTTTGGGTCCTCTCTTTTCCCCTTTTTGAAAATAGGGACAACATTTGCCCTCCTCCAGTCTGCTGGAACTTCGCCTGTTCTCCAGGAATTTTCAAAGATTATTGCCAGTGGTTCTGAAATCACCTCTGCCAGTTCTTTTAATACTCTTGGATGTAGTTCATCTGGCCCTGGAGACTTGAATACATCTAAACTAGCCAAGTATTCTTGTACTACCTCCTTACTTATTCTGGGCTGTGTTTCCCCTGCTGAATCATCTGCTCCATATTCTTCAGGTCGGGCGTTGTTTTCTTTCTTGGAGAAGACTGAGGCAAAGAAGGCATTGAGGAGTTCTGCCCTTTCTCTGTCCCCTGTTTGCATTTCACCATCTTCTCCTCTGAGTGACCCCACTGTTTCCTTGTTTTTCCTTTTGCTACGGACATACCCATAAAAGCCCTTTTTGTTGCTTTTAACCTCTCTGGCGAGCCGGAGTTCATTCTGTGCTTTAGCTTTTCTGACTTTGTCTCTACACGTGCTGGCTATATGTTTGAATTCCTCTCTGGAGATTTCCCCCCTTTTCCATTTTTTGTACATATCCCTTTTAAATATTAACTCAGTCAAAAGTTCTTTAGATAGCCAGCCTGGCTTCTTTAGGCACCTTCCATGTTTCCGTCTCATTGGTATTGCCTGAAGTTGTGCTTTTAATATCTCCCTTTTAACAAACTCCCAACCATCATGAACTCCCTTCCCTTTTAGTATTACTGTCCATGGGATTTCACCCAGCGTTTCCCTAAGTTTTCTGAAGTCGGCTTTCTTAAAGTCTAGAATTTGGACCTTAGTATGCTTGGTTGCTCCTTTCCGCTGGATAATAAACTCCAGAAGAGCATGGTCACTCCCACCTAATGATCCTGCCACTTCTACCCCACTAACCAAGTCATCACTATTGGTTAGGACCAGATCTAAAATGGCTGATCCTCTTGTTGCTTCTCCCACTTTCTGGACAATGAAGTTGTCTGCAAGGCCAGTGAGGAATCTGTTCGACCTTATGCTCTTGGCTGAGTTTGACATCCAACAAATATCAGGATAGTTGAAATCCCCCATTACTACTATCTCACTTCCTTTGGAATGCTTGGCCATCTGTTCCAGGAAGGCATCATCTGTGTCCTCAGTTTGGCTTGGGGATCTATAGTAAACTCCCACAATGAGATCACTGTTGTTTTTCTCTCCCTTAATTTTGACCCAGATACTCTCAATTTGGCTTTGAAGTTTTAAATCCTGGATCTCTTCACAGGTATACATATCCCTAACATATAAAGCTACTCCTCCTCCTTTCCTGTTTGGTCTATTTCTCTTAAATAGATTGTATCCCTCTATTACTACATTCCAGTCATGAGACTCATCCCACCAGGTTTCAGTGATGCCTATTATGTCATATTTAGTTTGCTGTACCAAGAGCTCAAGTTCATATTGTTTATTTCCCATGCTCTGTGCATTAGTATACAGACATTGAAGACCGTTGATCATTCCCCCATGTCTCTTATTTAAGGATATTTTCGTCCCACCACTAGGTCTGCATGCTGCTTGCTCCATTTGGTCCTTGACATTTGGATGATCATCTTCAGCATTTGATAGACTCCTACCTTCAGGACCACTGTCTCCCTCCCCCACATAAGTCAGTTTAAAGCCCTCCTGATGAGGTTTTTGAGTTTTGTGGCAAAAACATTCCTCCCAACTTTTGTGAGGTGCAGTCCATCACTTGCCAGAAGTCCATCTTCAAGAAACTGCAGACCGTGATCTAGGAATCCAAACCGTTCCTGTTTGCACCATTTGCGAAGCCAGTTGTTCACTTCCCCTATTTTTCCCTCTCTCCCTGGGCCATGTCGTTCAACTGGGAGGACAGAAGAGATGACAATTTGTGCATCTAATTGCTTCAACTTCCTGCCCAGAGCCTCATAATCATTTTTGATCTTCTGTAAGCTATGGCTTGCAGTGTCATTGGTTCCCACATGCACCAAAAGGAAGGGGTATTTGTCGGTGGGTTTTATGATTCCTTGCAGCCGTTCTGTTACATCTTTGATCTTGGCCCCAGGTAGACAGCACACCTCTCGAGACATCTTGTCAGGCCCACAGATCACTGCTTCTGTACCCCTCAGTAGGGAATCCCCAATCACCACTACACGCCTCTTCATAGGCTTGGTTGGGATTCTTCTATGTGCTGTCCCTTCCAAGGTTACCTGCATATTTCCAGAGGACTGACTTGGTTGCTCGTCTTCATATTCCTCATCAACTGTGATGAGGGAGAGATCCTCAGGTGGAGTCTGTTCCTCGTCTTCCATGAGCACTTCAAAACGGTTGTGTAATTCTAAGCACTCAGAGCGATCCCTGGGCCTTCTACTTCTATGAGTCACGTTCCTCCATACATCTGGCTGCTGTGTTGGGGAACTGACCTCCTCCTCAGGGAGATCCCCTGTCTCCTCCTTGGTGCAGACAGTGTGCTCTGCTGCATCCAAGAAAAGCTCCAGCTCTTTAATTCTCTGGAGCGTAGATACACGCCCCTGGAGCTGCTGCACCTTCTCTTCCAGAAGGGCAACCTTGTTTTCTAGTAGGGCAACCAACTTGCAATTGTTGCACGTGTAGCTACCCACATCCTTTGGCAAGAAAACAAACATTGCACAGGAATTGCAGGTGACAATGGTTGTTCCCTCCACCTCCATCTTGAAAACCTTGAGGTCGAGGGGGAAAGAGGAAGAGGCCTAGGTCCCCCCTAACAAACGTACGAGACTTGCTGCCCTAGGTCAAAAAGATGGGTCAAACAGCCAGAAACAAACACCCACACAAGCCTGGACAGTCACCCAAATCCAAGAGGCAGCAGCCCTAGAAAACCAGCACAAGCACACAAACAAGTAAGAAAACAAATAAGCACACAAACTTACACACACACAGCCCCAAAAGACAAAACCACAAAACCTACAGAGTGTCTCCCAAGCTCAGCTCACCTTCTGCTCCTTCCTCAGTCGCTGCACTCCAAGCTCTGACTAGCTCCGCCCACAGCTAATCACCTGAACTTCCTGACTCACACTTCTAGGTGAAAGGTCACAGCCAGAAACAAACAAGGTCACAGCCAGAAACAAACACCCACACAAGCCTGGACAGTCACCCAAATCCAAGAGGCAGCAGCCCTTCTGCTCCTTCCTCAGTCGCTGCTCCTTCCTCAGTCGCTTCAGTTTGAGTACTTTCAGTTTAAGTACTCTGCGGACCTGTCTGGGACAGATTAATCCACTTTCCATTAGTTTCAATGGGAAAGTTCACTTCAGGTTAAGTACAGACTTCCAGAACCAATTGTGTACTTAAACCGAGGTACCACTGTATTCATTTCATTTCTATACTGCTTTATATTTTTAAGGAAAATATTTGTCTCCACTACTTGTCCCCAGAGCACTCACAAAGATGCATTTACCCCATATGTGCTTGTGAGTTAGACCTGGGCCAAGAAGACTACAGAACTAAGGATTGGTGACATTCATTCCCCACTCATCTGTTCTCCAGTACAGAGTTATTCCCTTCTGAAGGTGCTTTGCCAATGTAAAGGGGGTGTTGTGTTCATTGTGTATAGTCAGCTCACTGTAACATGTAATTTACCCATGTCAGACCTGTGAGTGGAGAGTATAAAACATGAATCTCAGATACCTATTAAAAATATCAAAGAACCTTGTGGCGGCTTAAAGGCTAACAAATTTTATTATGGTATAAATTTAAGTCATGATGGCTTAAAAAAAAAGTTTCCTTCAGCTTTTAGAAACTAAGGAGAGCGAAACAGCCTTCATGCAATAGCCTTGGGGAAAGGCTGCCTGCTGAGGCATGAAAGGGCAATTAGTTTAAATCTGACTTTTAATTGTGTATGTTTTCTCTTCAGTTCCATATATCAATAAGAGACACCCTGTTAGTTCTTCCCTGAAGCCTCAGGAGCAAGCTTGAATTACAGGTCCCAGGACGAAGCTAAACCAAGTTGATTTAAGTCAGAGAGATATTTTTATAATTCAAATCAAAAAGTGTTATTAAGGCGTTGTGCGCCTTTGGCTTCCAAGTTTTGATATGGGTTTGTTTTTCATAATATTTTTAATGCTTTTAAAAAAATTAAAAACTATAACCACAATGTTAGTCAAAGCTTGCGAAACTGAGATTGTGAAAATTATCAAAACCAAACTATTGATTCAAGGCTCAGTCATTATCACAGAGTTTGGTGTAACTTCAGGTGGCAGTAAGTGCTAGAGTAGAGCATCTCAATAGGAGCATGTCATCATATTTGAAATTAATCATGCCCTTACTTGTGTGACTTATAACCAGCCACTTGAACTAGTGCCATAAATGTTTGTGATTTTCCCAGGCTTTTACTCTTTTTTATTTGTGTGTTTTATCTTGTAAAACACTGATGAGCACCATATAAACCTTTTAAAACAAATACAGTAAACTAAAAAATCTGAATCACCCTTTAGTGCAGCGGGATGAGAACCTGTGGCCCTCCAAATGTTCATAGAATTGTAGAATTGTAGAGCTGGAAGGGACCCCAAGGGCTATCTAGTCCAACCCCCTGCAGTGCAGGAATGTTGCTGGCAGCCAGCATAGCCACTGGCCAGGCATCCTGGGAATTGTAGTCTAACAACATCCTGGAGGCCACAGGTTCCCCATCCCTTTGTTAGTGGTTGTACTTAAGAGTGCAAGAGTAAGCATGAAGGTCTCATAGACCAGAAGGCAGCCTCTCTGCTTCTCAACTATGAGCCTGTGTTTGTGAATATATTACCTTATTAAGCAGCATATCAAAGAAGGCAGTGTTCCAATAGGCTTTATCCTCAGCTGGGAGATGAAGTAAGGCTTTGAGACCATTGTCCATCTGGTGGTGTGTTTTGCCTTCCCTTACAAAATTGAACTTCAGGAAATGCTCGGGTTCGATAGCAAAACTCTCCACTTTGGGATACAAAGAGCTCAATTCCAGGACATCATCACCCTGGAACAGATTTTGCTCTGGATACAGGAAATGGGGGAGGTGTTTGGTCACTAAGCAACAAAGCAGGATCACCAGAAGACGGTACACGGACCCTTCCAGATCCATCCAGTCTTCAGGGGAAGGGAAAAAGTGAGTGGCCCAGAGCAACACCATCTAGGAAGAAGTATTAACAAAGTTAGCAAAAGGGCAAAGGCAATGCGGGGGGTTGGGGGTTGGAATGAAAATCAGCCTTTGGGTCATCATCATTTCAACATTTTAAATTTGTATACTGTCTATCTTACAATACTCAAGGCAGTTTACAACCTGAAGAAACAAAACATGTATATAACAATCTAATGCAATACAAAAATGTGACAGTAAAACAATACTTTAAAATAAGCAACCTACATCAAGATAGTAACATTTAACAATCATTAGAATAGTATAAAATAATAATATCAACATATGAAGTCTTAGAGGATGGACCTGTGCTTTCTTATTCTTTTAAACCATAAGTTGTGTACTGCCTTGATATACTTTTATTAAAAATACAGATTATGGGTGCTTCAGTAAATATGTGTTGTCACATGTAAGAGATAAAGGGAGGCTGGTTGGATTGTTTAAGTCATCATTTAAAGTGCTGCTAACTATAATGGCTTGAATAATATCTAAGAACCAAATAAACTATATTTCTGGCCTCCCAATTTTGTTTCTCATGCAAAGGGTTATGATTATGTTTATGTTTACTCATTTCATTTCTATACAGCTTTATACATATTTCAATTAAAAATTCTCAAAGCAGTTTACAACACATTAAAACATCAACTAAAACAACCCAGAACAAAGCATTCCTGAAGAAGGTCAAATATAAGTATACATTGAAAGCAACAAGAAATCAAAATATTACCTAAGATTTCAAAATAAAACATTACAAAGGAGGTCAATTACCGAATTCACCTTTAACTTAGCAAAGCTAACCAAAAAACATTATCTTAGCCTTTTCAAAAGAAAACCTTACTAAAGGAAGTCAAATGTGAAATGCACATTTAAAATAGCATAATTAACAAGAGAATAAAATGTTGCCTTAAGTACAGAACATATGGTAGATTGCCCAAATCTATCAAGTAAGTTCAGGTGCCGTTAACATTCTTGTCATTGTCCCCTGAGTGACTGCTCTGCCCCTGCTTCCTTATTGCCCTCAACCTATGGCAAGAGCATCATGCAGGAGGCACCATGTGTATTAGGGGAACTGCTCTAAGTAGTTGCCATCTTGGTCGTTTCTTCACCCCTAGAATAAGCTGGCAGGGTTAGGGTTTGCTTACTCAGTACAAAATTCATCCCAATTTAGTCAGCCCTAAATTACACCCTAATTGGTGGCCTAGCTGAGCTGGAACTTTATCCTTGTTGCTTGGGAAGTGTGTTGCTGCATTCATGTTTCCTAGGCACTTACTCTAATGATTAAGAGACACACGGTCAGCTTTTGATCAAACCAAAGCAAGTCATGAAGTTAAGTCAAATCAGGTAAGCTTTGTAAACTCAAGACAATTAAATACACAATTTGCAAACAAAGCTGAACAAAAACAAGCTAAAATGTGTTTGTTCTGAAATTGGCCTGGTTCCTAGAACAATCTTGCATCTAGCTACAATAAAAAAAGTGCAACTACTCCGGGAAGATGCCCGTAAGCCACATGGCATGCATCCAGGATTTTGTAAAACATGTTTTACTGCTTTGTGTTCTCTATCCTGAAGTGGTGAGAGATGAAGCAGCACGTCCCAAAAAATGAAATGCAAACTAAACAGCAATGTAGGTGTCCTGCTACTGCCATGTTGCAGTGCTGTAAAAGCATCAAGTCTGAAGTTGCTTGCAACAATATAGAAAATGTGCAGGACAGCCTAAACTCAGACAGCACGTGGAACCTAACACTGGTGCTTCAGAACTATAAAACTAAAGTTCTCAAAGTGTGAAGTCAGCTAATAATGACATAAGCAGTACCCCAGTTCACCCATCATATAATCTCCCAGTCAAAACACGTGAAGCAGAAAGATGTTGCTCCCACCATTATTTTCTTTCTCAAAAAGGAGCTATGAGGAGAGGGGCCACAATTTGGAGCAGAGCTATGGTACAAGGGGAGAGGGGATTTAACCCTTAGCTCCATGCCTGATATACATTTTCCACCAAAGCAGGTATTAATAATGGAAAGGAAAATATAGACATACGTTTTTGTGCTCCTTGACTAACAGCAGCTTTGCGGGGGAGGGGGTTGGGATCTGCACTGAAGAACCATCAGAGGAGCTTTTAAAAAACCCCAATATCCACACCACGTAACCCCAACCATGGTTGCTTTGTTGAAATTCCCACATTGGCCTTCATTGTAACAACAAGAATAACACAATGTGTCCATGGCACAGGGATTAAGCAAAGGAGAAGGGAAGAGAGGGCCTAGATTCTTTAGGAAAACACCTGAGAATGGCTACCACATCACGTTTCATAACACTTTCCAAATTTTAAATAACCTGTTTGCCTTCACTTTAGGGTCACTATTTGCAAGTTGGGATTCAATCACATCCCAGAAAATTCAAGTTGATTAATTAAAGTGAATTCGGACCTCTTGTGCAACAAACCTGCTCCCCCTCCAAAATGTGACTTTTAACTAAGGAAAATTATTGAAAAACGCACTGGAATGTATAGGGTAACAATTACGTGACCCAACATCATATAACACTCCCACAAACAAATCAGAATCAGAATTAATGCTTAATAAATAGCCAATATTGCTTAACCTCTCCTCAAACTGAATACTCAATAGCAGATATTCTGAAAGTGATGTAGATTTCCCCTTATTCCCAATTTGCAAACGGGGTATAGGGCTGAGAGGCCAAAATCAAATGTATTTTAATACATGCGGGTAATTGACAAATCTCTGCTTTGCTGCAGCTCATTCATATGAGCCACTGTGCAGAGAGAGCAACCAACAGGTTTGCACATAAAAGGTCACAGCATCCTTCTCACTGTGCCTCTGGACCAGTGCTTCCCCACCTTCACCTTCTTAGCTGGCACACATATGCTGCCCTATGGGCTTTTCCACCTCTGCAGGAAACAGCATCAGAGAGTGGGCAGCAATAATTATATAATATATTATAGGCTGCTTACAGATTCGGGTGTTAAAAACAGCAGCAGAACCCTGCCCTGGTGCTTCTTAGTACTGGGTGTGGGGACTTTAAAATAACAAATGAGGCAGAGCTGCTTGTTTTCCATGCATACTTGCCAGGGAGCATACGCTACTGTTCTGCCTACCATTGCACAAGCAACAGCTTGCTCCAGGACAAATAAGCCACATCAAAAAGATTGAGATTAACAGTCCAGAAAAACCTACCTTCAAGTGGTGAAATGCAAGCCCACATTTCTTGCCTTCCTCTCTCCAGTTCTCATGGACGACTTGATCAAGGAGGCGGAGGCTGTCCAAACGATACCCCTTTAGGGTGCTCACAATCTGAATGAGTTTCAGGATGGGACGATTGGTGGAATATCTAACAAGAGAAACACATGGTTAGAAGTTGAAATATTTGAGGATTTCAGGGTAGAATTGACTACAGAGGGGAACCATTACACTAAAGGGGAACGCATGAAACTCACATTGGCATCCATGATGTAGATTGTGTCAACACATTAATATCCCAAGCTGAGCCCCCTCTGAGGGGAGGGCTACATTGAAGCTATTAAGCCAATGGAGATGGTGATCTGGTCACTGCCAACTTTCATTTTTCCCACTAAGGAAGGACGCATCGATTCCAAACACAGCAACAAGCATAACTTGCAAAGCATCAGAAGAGAGCTCAGCGACACAGACATATACAAGTCCCCCAAAGCTCCATATTCTTGAGTACACAGATTTGTTGAAAGGCCAGGTTATCTATCACCTTTGGCAGTCAAGTCATGATAGACAGGGCTATCATGCATTTGCTAATGTCTCTGTGGCACACAACATACGCAGAGTCCTATATGCATGTGCAGAATAATGCAAGAACAATATCCCTCAATTATGAGGGATAACATTTGTGCATTATTAGGGGAATATACATATGATTCTGTGAATGTATATGCTATATAGACATAGTAAGCAGGGGTTGGGTCAGAACAATTCAATAACATTTCCCCATCACATGTTGACTTTTCCCAGTATTACAACTCTGTATGCTATTTTGGTTTTAGGTATGCAGATGTTTGAGCCACTCCTTTATCTGCAAATTCCTTCAAAGATGTAACATGTAAATCAGTCACAAGTGTGATGGCCAAACCCATAACTCTCCTTCATAACTGCAATCGTGTTCCTCACAGGTGTGTGGCCTGGATTTTGGGCATGGCTATCCCGCCCCCAGTCTTTCAAGTTTGTTCAGGCAAAATAGCTCTTCTGCTTTGCCTTTAACCTCTGTGGGAGATGCATCTCTTTCATGAACTAGGGAGAGTTACTGATTTGTGAGGTAAAGTTTGAAGGTGCCCAACACTGACAGCATACTTAAATTCAACTGCAAAAAAAAAGCAATGGCTTCAAAACTTGCTGCTCAAGGGTCAATGAGGGGCAAAATGTTCAGTTCTCATATTAACACACATTGATTAAATGAATGTATGCAAAATTAATTTGGGATTTGGTTTACCATCATGACAGATCTAAAAGATGGAGAAAGATGCTTTCAAACTGACCCCTTCCTACTGTGTAACCTTCCCATTGCATTGCTTCTGGCTAGATCTTTATACTGTAGTTAATTGTTCTCAACAGGTCTCCTGGGTCAATTGTTGACTTCAACCAAGACAACAACTCTTCCTCCTCCATCCACTCCTTCCATATTGGTCAATAGGGGACCTTATCATTAAGGAACAGCTATTTTGTATTCTAAGAAAACAGGCAGTGAGAGCAGGCTAGAAGAAAGAATGACCCTGGCAAAGGCAGTCTCATTCTCATATTAGTTGAACTGACTTGGGGGTTATTCACATTTACCTTTCCTCCACTCTTTCTGACATAGTTCATGCTGAAAAATTCCATGTCTGAGTATGTAAAAGCTTTCTCTGAAAAACATGAGCTTTCCTTGCAAAACTCACTCTTTAAAGCTCAATCGGAGCAAACAGTAATCTGTGGAAAACCCAAATTGACGTTTGCTCCAACTGACTGCTAAAGAGCGGGTTTTCATGGTGAAAACTCAGGGCAAAAAAACCCAGATAAACTGCCTGGACATGGAGCTTCTAATGTGGACCTGTGTCTGGAAAGAGTAGGGCAAAACATAATTGTGAATAATCCCTTATCTTCACAGGGACAAAACTGGTTGCAGGTCATCCCAGGGTGGAAACAGCTTGTTTATGAGTTCATGACTTGGGGCATGTGGGAAGGCATACGGAAACATTCTAGAAACCTAGGGCAATTACCCGCAGTCAGTCAGGGCCAACTGCCCTCTGGACCACATAGATTATCAGAGGACCCAAACAACTAGGATTGCCTGTGCATCCAATGAAGATAATCTCACTGCCGGTTTATGGTACTCAGCAGCATAAATCCAATTTTAGCTGCATAAATGAACCTAAAACCATTTTTCAAATGCTCTGTCCCTAGAGCATAGATGAAGGCAAATAAATACGCACCAAAGGGATCTATTTGTAATGAAATATACAGAACTTTCTTGTAGTCCGGGGTGGGGAACCTGTCCACAGACAAATTATATTTTATACCTTTCCATGCAGCAATTATTAGCTTCATAGTCCCATGCGAAAAGCACAGCAATTAAGAATTTAAATTACATCTGCTTCCTTTCTTAAAATACTCATGATCTACCCAGGCTGGCCTCCTCCTCGCTTCCCACCCTTCAAAGATTTTAGGAGGTGATAATGCTGTTGAATCTCATGCCTGAACAAGTTACCTAGGAAAGCTGCAGACATCTCTGACAACTTTAAAGTATAGGCTATCAAACATAGTGCACTGACTCTGTGACATTGTTTGGTCCAATATTCCTTGAATCTTCATCTGACATAAAATGTTCTTGTAGAAATATGGAGGCAATTAATTATCGATCTCATGCTCTTTTCTAAAACAGGATAATCTACACTGAAAGCATCCTGGCATATATGTATCCAATGTATATAATTAGGAGATGGGATGTAGCAGACCCAGAAGGGGAAAGCATTTCCCTACAAGTAGAAAAAAATCTTGCATTTTGCCTAAACTCCATGCTGAAGTATTTTAAAAAATTACAAGTTGCTAAGAATGTCCATTAGTCTGCAATGCTTTGGTTGTGGATGTCATAGTTCTCCAATTAAATGTACACCAATACAGCTTTTTATATGCCTGTTGTCTTTGTCCATGGAGTTTTCTTGGCAGGGATACTGGAGTGGCTTGCCAGTTCCTTCTCCAGGTGGATCACGTTTAGTCAAAACTCTCCACTATGACCTGTCCATCTTGGGTGGCCCTGCATGGCATAGCTCATAGCTTCTCTGAGTTATTCAAGCCCCTTCGCCACGACAAGGCATTGATCCATGAAGGGAGCTGGAGGAGACTCTTGAGAGTCCCATGGACGGTAAATAACGGGAGGTAATCTTTTGTTTATCTGTTTTATGTTTTTTCTCCCTTTTTTATCCTTTTTGTATGTTACATTTTGCTTTGTTATGTTTTGTATGAAGACCGAGTTTAATATCAGTTGATTACTTTACTATATGATTTATGTAAGGTTTATATGATTTATATGATTTTGCGAATGTGTTTTTTGCTAAATTTTCTTTGATGTTCTGCTTTTGTTAAATGTTTTCTTTTGATTTTTTTTTTTACTTTTTGTCTTTTCCCCCCCTGTAAATATCTTGGAGAGTTTTGTAACTTTTAATAACTAAATAAAGTCTATATTAAATTTTTAAAAAAAGAGAGAGTCCCATGGACTGCAAGAAGATCAAACCTATCCATTCTGAAGGAAATCAGCCCTGAGTGCTCACTGGAAGGACAGATCGTGAAGCTGAGGCTCCAATACTTTGGCCACCTCATGAGAAGAGAAGACTCCCTGGAAAAGACCCTGATGTTGGGAAAGATTGAGGGCACTAGGAGAAGGGGACAACAGAGGATGAGATGGTTGGACAGTGTTCTCGCAGCTACGAACATGAGTTTGACCAAACTGCGGGAGGCAGTGGAATACTGGAGTGCCTGGCGTGCTATGGTCCATGGGGTCACGAAGAGTCGGACACGACTAAACGACTAAACAACAACAGCTTTTTATCTGACAAAGTGTGCATGCACACGAAAGCTCATACCAAAATAAAAACTTAGTTGGTCTTTAAGGTGCTACTGAAGGAATTTTTTTTATTTAACAGCTTTTTAATTCAGTTTTGTAAACACCAGAAATGCAAATACGGATTTTGCTTCATTGAAAATGGCCTAATGCTGAATTGGCCAAGATATTACCTAAATGGCTGTTTAAAGTCACTTGTTTAGTAGTTTTCATTGTTTTGCTATTTTATTTTTTGTTGTTGCATCTATCATTGCTTTTAGCTTGAATCAAGCCCAAGGCAGCTAAAAACAATGCTAGATACAAAAAAGGGGCAATTACACACCCACCCACACTCACACACAAAGATGGGATGTAAATATTTATAACAAAATAAATGAATCCATTCCAAAGCAAAATCCACATTTTAGCATGAATATGCCTGAATATTTTGTTAGGCTAAGCTGGAGCCTGAACTGGGGGAAAAGGTTTCACTCTAGAGAGAACTGATTATAATGTTAATGGCAGTACTGACAAAATAACTTTTGTGTTTGTTGTCCTACTTTGTCTTAGAACTCTTCAGATTCACAAAAAGAGAGGGAAATGATTGGTGGCGTTCATTTAATTCCTACAATGATGATGATGATGATGATGATGATGATGATGATGATGATGATGTTTGTAAACCTCATGACTGGAGAGAGGCACACAACAGTTTTGTGATAAAGGAAGTGTATGGAGTTCATTGGTCATCGTATATGATTTCTGAAGCGTGTAGGATTTTGACCCTTCACTTTCCTCCATGCAACTCAAGAGAAATCTAGTTGGACAACATGCAAATTCGAGAGAAGACATGACAGCTGAGACACTCTAAAAGATGCTCCTTTCCCCTAAGATAGCATTCATAGCAACAATATAGGATTGCACTTTACCTCCAGTGATAGTAACTGGCAGGGATGTAGTCAGCTTCCTGAGTGACTTTGCTCATGCTGCTTTGTGGAAAACCCTTTTCTCGCCAATTGTTGCCGAGTTTCAGAACATCCTGCTTTCTCCTTATTACAGGGACAACATTGAAGCAGATCATTTTCCAACCACTGGACACTAGCAAAGGCAGCTGCATGTCATCATCCTTCAGCCTCTCGGCACTCAGTTCACCTGGAGAGGGTCAAGGGAATAAATGCAATTAGAGATATGCATGCCAGTGCCTCTTCTCCAGGCTCCCACCATAGTCTTGTTTATTTTGGAAACAACACTCCCATCAGAAATAAAAGAAAAGGATCCTGTGTATAACTGAGAAGTGGCACAATTAGCAACCTTCATTTAACCCCCCCCCCAAAAAAAACCCAGCAAAGCATTTTAAGGCCTATTGTGGACAATAATAATTTGCTTGGGAGACGGTTTAGCAAAAGTAAATTTAAGTTAAACCACACAGGAATCAGCAGAGCAACCTCGGACTTAATTATTACTAGATTGTGCCCCATTGTATACATATATAAATATATACAGTGGTACCTCTTGTTGTGAACGGGATCCGTTCCGGAGGCCCATTCGCAACATGAAAAGGCCGCATCCTGAAGCGCCGCATCTGCATATACATATCATGAGGTATGACTGTATATAGCCAAAGGAGTACACATATATAATCCCTATATGTTCCTAGCTAAATTTACTACATTTATATACCGCTTTTCCCTCCAAAGAGCTCAAGGTGGTATACAGGGTTCTGCCCTCCCCATTTTATCTCCACAACAACTCTGTGGAGGTAGATTAGACCGAGAGACAGTGACTCGCCCAAGGTCATAATCCAACACTCTAACAACTACACCACCACCACCTCCTCCTCCTCCTCCTCCTCCTCCTCCTCCTCCTCCTCCTCCTCCTTCTTCTATCACTCAGAGCCAAGTAAGATTGTCTTTCATGAACAAGGTCTTAACAGTGGGTCTGTAAGTCCCTGGGCAGAGGAAGAATAGTGAAGACTGCTTCCCCATCCTGGCCCTTCCAAGGAGGAAGAATACAGTATAGATTTACAAGAGGGGTTTGAGGGAGGTTGCAGCTCAGAGGCAGATGAGGGGGAAAGTTGTGAAATCATGGGAGAGCCAGAGCAGCTGGCTGACATAGTGTCAATAGAAAGCATTCCAGACCCACCATCTCCGAGAACCCAGCAAGCCTTAAAAGTAGGAGAGCAAAGAGCTTGAAGACAGAGGGCACATAGCAGCTCCCGTAGAGGAGATGATGAGGATGACAAATGAGGAAGTGGGAGAGATGGAGAAGTGGAGATTCACTTGGGATAACGTCATTATCCAAGAGGCTTGTTTCTATAGCCTCTCTCTGTAAAGATTGAAATAAAAAAGGACTGTAAGAAAGTTTTCCTTGTCTTTATAATTTCCTGGGCAACCAGCTGGGGGCTGCTGACAACATCCTGACAGTAAGTGACTGTGGAGGCCAATTCTGGATCCACACGTCCTTCCACAGTGGGGACATAGGTTTCCAAGCAGAAGTTGATCATAGTGAGGGTTTGCCAAATGTGCCTTTCTCTTAGCACGTTTCTCCCTTTTGTCCTGAGTTCGAGCATCCAAAGTTCATGACACCTTAGGTAAAGGCTGTTCTCCAATTGCAGCACTCGCAGGCCAGTGTTTCCCAAACGTCTGTATTTATACTACATTTTTAAAGATTTGCCTTGAGAGAGTCTTTCAACCTCTTTCGTTGACCACCAGCATTACGCTTTCCATTTTAAAATTTGGAATAGAGTAGGTCCTTTGGAAAACGATAATCAGGCATCCGCACAACATGACCAGTCCAACAAAGTTGATATTGAAGAATCGTTGCTTTGTCACTGGTGATATTTGCTTCTTCCAGTACATTGGCATTAGTTTCCCTCTGTTCCCAAGTGATGTGTAAAAATTTTCAGAGACACCATTGATGGAATCTTTCAAGGAGTTGGAGATGGCGTTTATAAGTGGTCCATGTTTCACAACCATACAGTAAGGTGGTAGTACAATAGCTTCGTAAACAAGCATTTTGGTTTCCCTGCAAATATCCTGGTCCTCAAACACCCTGAACCACTGTACCACATTGGCTTTCAGTATGAGTTACTGAAACCCCATGACTGAAATCATGATAGCTAAGTTCTAACAAATAGTGCTTGTCCAACTTCTCTACACATTTAACATTCATTCAGTGATCTACCAAACTGCATTTTGCACATGGTACTTCTGAAGAAGCTACATCCTACCTCATTCTTTTGTAGCCAGTTTAGATTCCTAGACACAAAAGACTGTGTCTTATTTGTTAAGTCTTCTGAATTCCCTTCTTCTAAATTTCCCCCCAAAAAAACTGCACCTCAAAGAGTTCCTTATATCATAACCAAAGAAATGCAATTAGAGGGGAGAAAATAAATTTCCATGATGTAAGATTAAGAGTTTAGGATTGGTTCTTGTTACCACTTGTCTCTCATTATTGCTGACAGGTTGCTAGGAAAGTTTGACTGACCTATTCATTTAGCATTATTGTGACAACTGCAAAGCTATCCTCCTACAAGCTCTTTGTGGAATAAATTGTAGGCACAAAGCTGAATGTATGCTACATACAGAACATAGCATTCTGAATCTCTGGCATGCGGAATCCCTAAGAGCCAGAATTTCCAGATACTGCTGTTAGAAGCATAAAAAGAGTCACATTTTCCAAAATGTTAGGATGCCAAAACTTCCCACCATTCATACCAATGAACCAGGTTCCAGAAATAGTCCGGCACAACCGAATCTATAAACTGCTGAGAAAGCCTCTCTATGTATAGGAATTCTGGAAGTGGAAAGATAGATTCAAAGCCATCAGGCCTCTGGGCCAGTTCTGCTCTTCCTCGCCTTAGTTCTGCAATAAAGAAATGACCTTCATCTGTCTCTCTGTAGCAGGGATAATGGATATGACCTAAATTTGGATTTCTGCTCATCTAGCTTGTGGTAAATTCCAGCAGGCATTTTAAGGTCATGTTCGGATTTGGGACCATTTTGTTACTGTTTCATTTTCTGCATGGTTTGTTTTTATGTACGCCGCTTAGAAACGCTAATGATTAAATGGTATATAAATGTCTTAAACAAATCATATAAATAAAGAAACAATACCTCTAGGCTCTTTTATGCGAAGCAAAACACCACTTTATAGATAAGATGAGAAGAACCAAGTAAATGACTTGAAAACAACATATATATACGTCAGAGGTAGATAATGCCATGTATGGGAGCCTGGTGCAGCTTGCTCGCTTATTTATTTATGTATTGAATTTATATACCGCCCTCTAGCCTCAGGTCTCAGGGCAGTTTACAGAATAAAAACAAAATATAAAACCACAAAATGCATTTTCAAAATAAGAACAACAACAACAATTCAATAACCCCCCTCCCCCCCAAAAAAGCACACACACATTTTAAAAAGGCATATCAACCAAAGGCTTGGTTTAAAAGCACATTTTTCTAGTCCATCAAGGTCTCACCAAATCTGTCAGTGGCAGCAAAACATTTTTTCAAAACTTATTCAAAGCACTGCAGCATCCTGATGAGAATGTGAACCACACCTTCCTAGTCACCAGATCAATAATTTAATGAGCAGGAAAGGGTGATGACCTCCATCCCTGCTGATATTCATGAGTGGTGTGTGTGTGTGTGTGTGTGTGTGTGTGTGTGTGTGTGTGTGTGTGTGTAGGCGCATAGAATGACCATCCCTACCCTCTGGCTACCACCCCCGATTGTTGGTGTACAGCCTCTAGAGGATTGGGGTAGGGTGAATATGGCCCCTGAGCCAAAATAGGGTTAGCCACAGCCCTGATATGAGAGAGGAGGCTCATTCTGGTCATCACCCACCTTACCCCAGATGGTGGGTAGCACCCAAAGAAAGGACTCTGAAAATGACTGCAGTACATGGGCAGGCTAATCTGTAAGCAGACATCTCTTTAAAAGTGTGTGCTGTTAGCGGTAGTCTCACAACTTGAAGTGTGGGGACATGGTCTGAACCCCCTGTGTATGGAACTCCTCCCAGGGAAGTTTACTTTGAACCTGTTTTCATGTTTTTTTGGCCACAAGTGAAGATTGCTTTCTTAGCCTTTTCCTAGCATGTTTCTGCCTTTATTGATGCCCATATTTTGCTGATTCAGTAGCTGTTTTGTGGATTTGTTTTTAGTATACTTCTATTTTATTTTTTTGAAAATTTCATGGATAGTTTTTTTACTGAAGTATGGTACAGAAAAAAAATAAATAAGATCCAAGGTTGGAATTGCCAGGCAGCCTGTGGGGTGTTATCCCCAATCCAGTATATTTCAGGCTCCATTCACGAATACCCAGTTTTATACAGAAAAAAAATATGTGCTGCGAGTACTATTCTACCCAGTTCCCTAATAAGCATACAATTAACTGTGCAATCCTATGCATGATTACTCAGAAGTCCCACAGAGTTCAATAGTACTTATTCTCAGTCCCAAGAATGCATGCACTGAATTGCAGCCTAAATAACTTTTACAATGTCAAACTACCTCTACTGGTGTTCCGTGAAAATTCTCCTCTTGCAAGAAGTTCTCTTGCTCCAGACCAGCAAGTCTTCCCTCCTCGCCACATTGCCAAACCTGACTGAAAGGATCATGAAACCAGAGGTAGGAGGCTCTGAGATCCCTGAGGCTCTGACTCAGGCCCTGAGACTCGGCAACCCCATGAAACCCTGATTCATTTTTTTTGGAATGGATTATTTCCTAGTTTGACATAGGACACCTGCAATGATGCGGTGAAACACAACTGTCATGGGGTGTAACGGCATGCACAAAACAGACTGAAAAATCAACAAACAGATCAACAGAAAAATGCACTTGTCAAAAAGCAAACAGAAACCAAGTCCAGGGCTTTCCTGGAACATGAAACAAGCGAGGGCTAGCTGGGTGTTTGTTTCCATGCAGCAAAGACAGGGCAAAGGGTACTGCAGAAGAATATATTGTGAGCTTCACTGTCATTATGGCTGTGAATGAATGACTAGGGATATTAATCAAAGAATCATAATGCTCCTGATAATGACAGCGGGGGATTTTCCTGATGGCCTGGGAACCAGCCTTCAGCACATGACAACCCTTGGAGTTCGAGAAAAGGCAGAGATACAGTCTGCAGTTTGAATTTTGGAAAAGAGAGAGCGGAGAGTTTCTAACTGGAACCAATGTGCAGACTGTCAGCAGGAAGAGGAGAAGCACACAAGTTTCTCCCCGGGAATCAGATGCACAGTTAGCTTACTGTAATTGTATCTGCTTGCTTCTACTGTACCATGTTTAGTGACAAATAAAGCCATCACTAAACAACTGTACCATAGGCAAGAGGAAAAGGGCAGAAGTGCACTTAACTGGAAGTGAAACAGGGATTCAGCATGCACTCTGTACAGAAAGAATTTCTCATGCCTACAGCTTTCCCTCCTTTCCATTACCATCAATGCACATAGGGGTGTGAGAGTGTGCAGTTTATTTAAACATTTATATGCCACCTTATATACAATTCAAGGTGTGTGAAAATACCCTTCAAGTATAAACATGTCCTGGCACCTCGATCCCAGTCACACTGGGGTGATATTATGTATGTGTTCTAGCTTAAGAACATGCTCATCTGAGTGACCACCTATATCTGGTCTCCTACTGTATTATTCCTTAGATCTTCTCTCCTTTCCCTCTCTTTAAGTCTTATACTATGCATGTTGACTCAGAAGTTCCAAAGAATTAATTCTCAGCCCCTACTTGTCTGTCTTTTTCTTTCTGCCTGTCTCTTTCTCTCTCTCTTACACACCCAGCCACAGACACACCTTGTTTGTTTCCATTTCAAATACCTGGTTTGATAAGGGACTGGTGCTTGCAATGCACAATTGCAGCAATGATCAATTCTTTCAGGAGATGAAGGACCTTGCCTGGCACAATGTGGCCACTGGATTCAGTACCACCCACCGCACTGAATACATCTTCTTTGGTCCAGTTTTCAGGGTGAGCACCTTCCTTAGGTACTCCTACATAGCAAGATCCTGGCATCTGATAGTTCCCACGAGTAACCTTCTCGGAGTCGCTCTGTTCACCTGAACACTCCTGCATCAAGAGGGCATCCGCATCAATACTCAAGGGAACCTCCATGCTTACTTCATCCTCAGCAGCAGAGAGGGCAAATTCCAAGGCTTCCAAGTTTCTTGAATAATCCACTATAAACCTGGGGTCCATTGCATTGACTCTCTCCAGTACAATAAGCAGAATGTTCTCTGCTTTCTGGAAACACTCAACTCTCCGGCTTTCACGGGACAGAATCACCTGGAGATAGCTATTCCAGTGAACAACCTTTGCAGCCATGGCTGAAGCGTGGGACAGAAGAAACCCCTCCCGAAAGTTCCTCTGCTGTTTCTGGAGCAGGCAAAAACATTGATGCAGCTGCACACACAAAGATATGCCTGCAGGTGGGAGGAGATAGGCAAGGCAAAGTGGGCTGGAGCAGGGAGGAGTAGCATATAAAGAGGAATTCCACTGAAGCATGAATAAACCTAATGTTTTCCTGTTACATAGTTGATAGAGTGCCAAGCTATTTTAAAATAGTCATTGTGAAACTGGTACGTTCAGGTGAGCCAACTGAGACATCCTGTTGTCTGGCTACCTATTCTAATACCACAGAATCATCCCACCCAGCAAGCCTGAAAAACTGGGCAAACTGGTATAAGTCCACATGGCTCATTGATATTAAAGTAGACCTAACCCACACCAGCTGGAGAAATGACTCTATGAGTTCGTGTGATTTAAACTCGGTACGATTTGCGGCTTGCAACCATTAACAAACCCTCACCAACATTTCAAATGAATGTGAAATGAAATACATTTCTAATACTGTAGATTAAAAAGCATGGGCAAATGTGTAAGTTTTCATCTCAGTTGCTCGTTATTCCAGTCTTAAGATCAGCTCTCTGCATCTCCACATCAGATTGCAATTTTAAAAATAAAGATTATGAAAATTCGCATTTCTGAACGAACTATTAAAGTACACATTTTTATACGCAATTGTGCCCAATATACAGTTTTTGCAAAGAAAGTTTCCCCTAATATTTCCCCTAATGTAATGCATTTCTGTATATTCTTTTCACAAGTATGTGGCTTTTGTGCATACTTTATATGGATGTTTGTTCACATTACTTGGCTGGAGAACTACATTGCGAAATTAAGAGAAGCACACATTTTGAAGGATTGCTCAATCTTGGTTCACATAAATGCAAAGTGAATTAAATTTCTCCCACATCCCTGCCATGAACCATATACTTAAATCCAATTGAAAGAGGGTGACATACGCAAGAAGGGACTCTGAAAGCTAATTATGCTGATGGCCTATATATAAATACTTTTCCAGCATCCCCCTCAGATTTAAAGGGAATGCACTTACTAGCATTTTTTAATTTGCTTTTTTATTTAGAATTTTAAATCCTCCTTTTCTTTATAATATAAACTCAAACCAACTTACAACATAGAAATTCATAGGAAAACACATCAAATGCAAACCAAACAACCAGAAGACCAGTCAAAGTCATTTTCCCATCTCAGGCAAAGGACAAGATGGTACCTTCAAGTTCTGGAGCTGACAAGCTGAATTTAACTTCAGCACTGGCAATGAGATAGCCAGTGGACTCGTAATCTGGTGAACCAGGTTCACGTCCCTGCTCCTCCACATGCAGCTGCTGGGTGACCTTGGGCTAGTCACATTTCTCTGAAGTCTCTCAGCCTCACTCACCTCACAGAGTGTTTGTTGTGGGGGAGGAAGAGAAAGGAGATTGTTAGGCGCTTTGAGACTCCTTAGGGTAGTGATAAAGCTTTCTTCTTCTTCTTCTTCTTCTTCTTCTTCTTCTTCTTCTTCTTCTTCTTCTTCTTCTTCTTCTTCTTCTTCTTCTTCTTCTTCCTCTTCCTCTTCCTCCTCCTCCTCCTCCTCCTCCTCCTCCTCCTCCTCTTCCTCCACTGCACCTGAGGACAAGAGCAGACTTGTTTAGGGGGTGCATGGTAGGGGCACACACAGATCTGAAAGGGGAATGAAGAGGGTCTCAAAGCGAACAGCCAGATGCCAGATACCACTACCTTAACCAGCATCTGTCACCTGAGGCGAGTGCCTGCCTCTGCCTAATGGTAGAGCCCCGAAGGCAAATCAAAACTACTAAAATCAATTAAATACTGTAAAACCTGGAGCAGGATAAAAATGATATGCAGCTTAATTGTAGGAAAAACCTCAAAGCAGTTTACAAAAGATAAAACAGTAAAATTATCACTAAAAACTTTAAAACTATAATTCCTAATATGCAGGAAGTTAAAACCACAATAAAATATACTAAAACAAATTAAAATTGTTTAAACATCTGGGTAAGTGTATCCAGTTCGTTTTTTCCTGAAAAAAAATGTTTAGGAGTATTCTCATTTTGACCATAGCTGCCAAGTTTTCCCTTTTCTCGCGGGGAAGCCTATTCAGCATAAGGGAAAATCCCTGTAAAAAAGGGATAACTTGGCAGCTATGATTTTGACTCAAGAAAACCACCATCTTATAGTTCAAATCAGGGGAAAATAAATACAGTAATTCACAAAATGTTTAGGGGTATGGGTACCCCTGCATACCCCTAGAAAAAACCCCACTGGGCATATCTAAATAGGAATGTCTTCAGCAAGTGCCAAAAAGAATACAGTACAGTGAAGGCGCCTTATTGGTATCACTAGGCAGGGGGTTCCAAAGTGTTGGCACTGCTACAATTATTCTCTACAATTGTGTCTTACCTCCGAGGAACTTGGGCAGACCCTGGGAAGTAGCTAGATCGGACTGAAAAGGAATGGCTTGGGCCAACTGTCAACTTCAAATGTTTAGCTTATTTTTTATTTTCATCCAGTGGTATGAAAAGCTATGTTTGTGTAAGCCAGCACTAGCTACTAAGCCAGAGTAGCCTCTTTTAGCTCTCTCATTGGCAACAGTTTCTCCTTACCCATCCTTGAAAGTTGCACAAACACATATTACTGGAATGGATATGGGTTGCAAGGCGCATCATCCACAGATACTAGGAAGGGAATGTTCCCAAAATGCTGAAGGTATTTTCTTTGCTCTCATTTGTCCATTAGACACAAGATTTCTAAACCTTTCCAGTAAAACTGATGTGCATTCCAGTGAAGGGTGTAAAATATCTTGAAGATTCATCATGATGTACACGTCTGTGTATGTAATGTAAGATTCCCCCCCACTCCACCCAAGGAAAATGTATTTATGGATTACACTGGACAAATGCAAATAGAAGGTAGAGACCTGGCCAGAAAAGGTATTCTTTAATTATACTATATGTATGCACTAAAGTGAAAAATGTTGCTAGGCAAGATGAGTTCATAGCAGAGGAAGAATGTAAACATTTGACAAGTAAGAAGGGTGCAATCAGGAACTTGATTAATTGCTTATTAGTAACATTGTTAAGAAATATGCAGCTCATGCATAAAATTTGAATGAGTCCATTGAAGCTTTAGTGAATGTGTCTAGGACTGCAGCCTTAATTACTAATAGCTGAGCTGGAGCTCTAGCCTGAGGCTATGTATACATTACCAGTTTAAAATGCAGCAAGGATGTCTCCCCCTGCTGTGTTTCAAATTGCACTTGCCCATCGTTGTATGCAGGGGTGCCAACTTGAATACAATATTGGAGGGGGCAGGTAAGCCCCTCCTTGCACAATGGATCACAAGGCACGGCACCCACCCACCATTAATAATAATAATAATAATAATAATAATAATAATAATAATAATAATAATTTATTATTTATACCCCGCCCATCTGGCCGGGTTTCCCCAGCCACTCTGGGCGGCTTCCAACAGAAAAATAAAACACAATAATCTATTAAACATTAAAAGCCTCCCTGAACAGGGCTGCCTTCAGATGTCTTCTAAAAGTCTGGTAGTTGTTTTCTTCTTTGACATCTGTTGGGAGGGCGTTCCACAGGGCAGGCGCCACCACTGAGAAGGCCCTCTGCCTAGTTCCTTGCAACTTGGCTTCTCGCAACGAGGGAACCGCCAGAAGGCCCTCGGTGCTGGACCTCAGTGTCCAGACAGAATGATGGAGGTGGAGACGCTCCTTCAGGTATACTGGACCGAGGCCATTTAGGGCTTTAAAGGTCAGCACCAACACTTTGAATTGTGCTCGGAAACATACGCCATTTGAATGGCAATGCCCATCAACTTTTTTTGGGGGGGACTGGTCCCCTCAAATATTTTATGGAGGAGGCTGAAGGGACCTTTGCCCCTGGGAGTTGGCTCCTGTGGTTGTACATATCAGGACAGCTGAATGTGTTTCCAAATAGCTCAGTCAGTAGAGCATGGGACTCTTAATATCAGGTTCATGGGTCTGAGCCCCACGTTGGCCAAAAGATTGGGTGTTCAACTAGATGACTCTCTTGCATCCTTCCAAGTCTACAATTCTATGATTCCAAGTTGCCCTTTGTCTGTCCACACCAGTGGGAAGAAAGGGTGTGTGGATGTCTTCATATAGCTTGGGTTTCCAAATCATATTAAAGCTGATTTGGGGAAAAACATGTCAAAATGCAGCATTTCTCAATAAAGTACAGGATAGATGTGGGTCATGGCTAACATAATGTGCACATGGTTTCACAAACCAGTGGTGGGAGTGTGCTGGATGTAGAGTAAACGAGAGTGTGCACATAGCCTTAGTTTTGAATTCCAGGGGAAACAGGATAGCTTGTTTTAAGACTATCCTATGGTACCTTAAAGTCTGACAAATGTGTGGCAAATTTATAGGACAATATTTTGTGTCCTGCCATTGATCAAATTGTACTCCAGCCCCCTAAGTATCTTACTACCACTCATCAAACACAGGGAATCGTATAAAATTGAGTTTTACTTGCACTGAGCTGCTGACCTGTGGATGACTTTCATGCATTTATGGATTCAACCTTGCTTCCTGTCCATTTTTATGCGTGTCTCATATGCTGGGCAGATCCTAAAACACCAAAAGCAAATGATATGCTTTGCTACAGCTGCACTGGCTTCATAATGTGTCATATGTTTTGCATAGGAAGAGGGGATGGAAATACACTAAATGTTCCTTAATTTATCCAAATGCAGTAGCACTTAATGTGATAAGAAATCAAACACACTGTTTTCTGGGAATGTAAAAGCTGATATATAGTGATGACAACATTCTAGATCGCTGCATGCATATAACAAGGTGGACTCCAGATGACAAATGTTTATGCTGCAATAAACTCAGTCTTAATGTAGCACAGAATTATTTATTGGGATTGCTAATTAGCAAGGACAGCATTAATTCTCTCTACCCACAGTTGTGTTTCAAGACATAATAATAGTCCTGGAGATCAGAATTTAAATTATGTTGAGATATTTAACTGGTGTATCTTACTCTTAAAAAAAAAATCCATACAGCCTTGAAATTTAAGTTGTTTCCAGACAAAGGGCTCCTAGCTCTCATAAGTCATAGCTCTTTCACTGTAAGCTATAAGCAGAGCAGCAATTCTACACTAACAGGAATTATGTTACAGGGAACCAGGCAGAGGGCTTTCTCGGTAGTGGCACCTGCCCTGTGGAACACCCTCCCATCAGATTTCAAGGAAATAAACTACCTGGTTTCAGAAGACATCTGAAGGCAGCCCTCTTTAGAGAAGTTTTTTAATGTTTGATGTTTTATCATGTTTTTAATGTTCTGTTGGAAGCCACCCAGAGTAGCTGGGGAGGCCCGGCCACATGGGCGGGTATAAGTAGTAAATTGTTGTTGTTGTTAACTTTTATTTCTGTGTCTACACCACTGTGTTTTGTCCACACTAGTGGGTGTGGCAGAGCTGTGTTGGTTTGGAAAGGGCCATTCACTGAAGCAGAAAGTTTTAAATAATTTTCATTCCCTCTCCTCAATCTTATTTTTAAAATCAATACCAGCCTATCCTTCAGCACAGAAGGAGGAGATTGGAAAGGGGAGTTGAATATTTTTGGGCAAATTTAAATAAAACCAAAATGGGAGGAGGGGGCTGGAGAAGCATCAGAAACAAAAGGTTTCACTGAGAAGGCCGAATTAGTGAAATTAGTTGCAGCTGTGCAGCGATGGCATTCCAACACTTTCCATTTAGGGAAGGTGGAGAGCAAAAGGCTCTTACCAGCCACTAAATGGGCATTCCTGCCACTCCTTTATATTTAAAATAAAAAAATTCCTTCAGTAGCACCTTAAAGACCAACTAAGTTTTTATTTTGGTATGAGCTTTCGTGTGCATGCACACTTCTTCAGATACACTGAAATAGGAGTCCCCAGGCTCTTATGTGGAGAAGGGGTTTTCCATGATGAATACCTGGCATATAGGAGAGACTCCTTTGCTTAACACAGGCAAGAGAGAGGACCGAGTGGTAGAATGGAGGTGGGGGGGGGAGGCGAAATGGATTGATGTAGTTTATGGGCATGAGGGAGGTTACCTCACTCTGCATACTTATGTTGAGAGTCAGTTTAGAAATACTATTAAGAGAGACAGAGTATTCCATAGAGTTGCCTCTCACAACCCTAACTATATATGTTTATTTGTACTGTACTTATTTCCTAAGGCTGGAGTGTGTTATTAATTACATTATTATTACCTTGGGATCAACCTTCCCCTGCCCAACAGTGGGGAGAGAAGTTCTCCCGCTTTCTCCTTCGCCGGGCCCGGTGAAACAGTTCGGCTTCCCGCGTCTCTTTGGTTTCCGCGGCAACCCCGGGCCGCGTTCTGTTTCCATGGCGACAAGGGTTACTCGGCGTCCCCGTTGTCTTAGCAACCGCGGCCGGGCCCCGCCGCGTGCGTCCTCCATTCCTGAAGGCAGCGGAGAAGGTTCCGCAGGGAGTCGCCGACACTCCAGGCCTGCAAACTCTTTCTCCAGGGAGCGGGCTTCCGACCCGCGGGTGCACCGTTCCCTCTTATTTTGCAAGTCCCGAGAAGAGCTGCTCGGCCCGCGCTCGGCCTCTCTGGCTGGTCCTTGCCCCGGTCTTTGAGCGATGAGCGAGAGCAGCGAGGAGAAGCCAAGTCTGAGGCTGGAGGCTGCAATCCAGGTTGGTGAGTGAGTGGCTCGCTTTCTAATACTTCTCCTGCGGCTAAGTCCAGAGCATGTAATTAAAACGCACTGCCTCCGCCCCCTCGCACATGACGAGCCAGAAAAGGATAGAATTGCATTCCCTTGGCGGGGGGTGCGGGCAGGGGCCAGGTTCCCAACTTCGGAAGTAAAATGGCGAAATAAAAATATTTCGCGTCTGCTCCCCTTTCATGTCGCCGATCTGGACAATATTTAGTTTCTGGATGTCTACAGAGAAGATGATATGGATTAAAACCTCTGCAATCTCTTGATATGATGTGCAAATACGTGTAACAGTGTTGGACAGCGGGGCCCAGGGTCATATCACCAACCCGTGGAACTCAGAACAGAAATCCTAGAATCAGAGTGGGGAGGGACATTGAGGACCATCTAGTCCAACCCAATACTCATTGAGTGACCTTGGGTCAGTCCCTGTTTCTCAAACTAACCTAGTACCTGCCTCACAGTGTGGTTGTGAGAATATTATCAGGGGAAGGGCCATTACAGTGCATTAAGGTAGAGCACAGGCTTTGTTTGCAAATGGTCCCAGGTTTGCTCTCCAACATCTCCACCTGGGGTGGGGGCAACACTGTCATGAAACCCTGGAGACCTGTTGCTGGTCAGTACAGAGTGTACCGAGTGGGATTGACTTGGTATCAGGCAGCATTCTGTGTTCATGGGAGTACTGTACAGCATTACAACTGGGGTATAAAGTAATTGCACCAGCAAAGTTTATAAAGTATTAAATCAGACAGGGCTTCTATAAACCATGGGACCATACAGAGACTGGTTTTGCAGCATGACCCAGAAGCAGCCAGCTTAGCAGAGTACCCTTTTTTGTCTCATCTCAAATCCTTAGTGTTCTAAGGAGAGCTGTTATATGTTTGTTTGTTTGCATGTGCATTTTACTGCAAGTAGAATTTCTCTGGAGATTTTGAAAATATGGCCTATTAAAACCCATGATTGAAGTCTTTCTGTGTTTGGCTTCTGCTCTGTCCTTCAAGGCATCCGTGTATGACTGTGGCATCCGGGGTTGGTGGACTGTTGTCTTACATGGGCTGAAGTTGTTTTGTGACAAATGTAGTTGTTGCCATTATAAGTGACAGTAGATGGCAGCAAGTTTTCAGAAATGAGAGTAAGGAGCAAAGGACTAGGCTGGAGGATGTGTGAGCGCAACCCAACCATAGCTGCCAAGTTATCCCTTTTTTTAAGGGATTTTCCCTTATGCTGAATAGGCTTCCTCGCGAGAAAAGGGAAAACTTGGCAGCTATGCCCAACAGGAAAATAGATTTACAGCCCTATCCTACACGTTCACTCCGAAGTCTCGTTGAGTTTAATTAGACTTATTCCCAAGGAAGTGCTCATAGGGCTGCAATGGTAAACTGGACTTAATTCTGTGGAAACATCTATTGATTTCAGAGCTGCTGTTCACTGGATTGAATTCCAGTGGGGGAGTACAGAACTAGCCTACCATAAAACTGTCAATATTGTAATGCTTTGATGCTTCTATACAGCCTTTATCCACCCCAGCCATACTCTCCCATCTGTCCCAGCTAGATGGGAGTTATAGTCCTGAACATCTGGAAGTCACCAGGTTGGCAAAGGGAGGGCTGGCATAATCTTTCTTGGGCCAGGGTCTGCTTAGTCATGTCTTTATGGTAGCATGATATTCTGTTGTTTTTGCTAAAATAGACTAACATGTGGCTACCCCTTCTATAAATCATAAGTGTAGAAAGGAGCCTGGCACAAACCACTCTGCTAGAGGGATGGTAAATTGCCATGAAGTAGGAGCCAGAGAACAAGATTGTGACTGGCTCAAGGGCTTCATGTGAGATTGCACTGTCTTACAGAGTAAGGCCAATCATCTCATTCTCTTACACTTATCATTTTACGTCTGTAAATTGGAATAGTACATGGATTTCCAATAAGGAGGCAATCTTCTTCACATTCACAACCTGGTCCATTCACAATGCCCAACCTGGTAAGAGCAAGAGCTTCATGCCCCCAAATACCCTTCATATAGGAAAACGTGAACAGCTTTCCTACAGTTGGCTTTCCCGCATTGTGCTTCATGGATTTTTGAGCTATGCTTGAAATGAGGTGGGATTGATACTGTTGAAATGATCACACTTGTCCTTCGCCCTGCGGCATGAGCTGCAAGTGGATTGTCAACTTACTACAGGCCTTGACACCTTTCAGGAGACCATTTTGTACTTGCCTTGCATGTTGGTGGATTGTGTTTCGCTACTCTTCTTTGTGAATGGGCAAAGTCAGCTAACATGCAGATGCCTCACCAATGGCTGCTCTTTCCACAGCTGTGCTGACATCACCAGCTGCAGAGGGAGTAGCTATCTCCATGGGTCCTATTTAGAGACTCCATACTACAGCTGCAACTCATTACCCAGGCAAAGTGTTTTAATCAATGCCTTTGCTGATGGGTGGCCTCAATGTTACAACTATGCTAAACTGGAATTTCTGCTAGTCTTGCAGTTTTCATACTCACATGTGGCATCTGTTGTTTCAAAAGGCCAAAATGCTAAAAAAAAAAATAGGGGGGGGGATTGGATAAGTTGTTAAAGGGACAATATCACCTTACAAAAACATATTCCCCTCAGGTTTTTTAAAAACCTATTATTAGCAGTCCTAGGTGTAGCATAAAACCTACATAGCACCCAGTAGAACAATGGTGAGACATCTTTGATCCTCCAGTGGTGGTTAGACTACAAGCCCCAACTCCTCTGACCATTGTCCATGCTGGCTGGGACTGATGGGAACTGGAGTCCAAGACCTCAAAGGTTTCCCATCACTGGAGCAGAGCCTAATCTAACTGAAACTATCAGAGATTTGGCTCTTTGCTCCTAGTCTTCATCAGGCAGCATTTGATATATGTCTGAGCGAATCTCGGTGTCATTGTATGTTTCTCTGTGTGATTTCCATTTGCATTTGTCTGCCTTATGCCATGTGTGGTCTGTGCAGTGATCTGCATTTTTAAAACAGGAATTTGTTATTGCAAAATGATACCATTTGTATTTGAGTTTTAGAAGTAGAATGTTTTCAATCTCTTAAAATGATTGTACTTTGTACCAAAGCTCTTCTTGGACTTCATTGTGATTTGGTATGCCCAAGGTGAATTCATTGCTTAAGTTGTAGCTACGAGGGCCAGTTCTCATCTATTTCCGTGGATAGACATATTGATTTTAACTGCACAGCAACTGGTCCTTCAGATGCTCATGCAATATAGCCTAGGCACTTGCTATTTTCTTTTCTTCCCTCTACAAACCAGGCTGCCCACCAAAGTGCTTGGATAATTGTAGTGCTGTGCCAAACTATTCTCTCATGTTTTTCCCCCAACCAAAATTATTGAAAAGGAGAGGGGTTTTTTTTTGGTAAAATTCTTGCGGGTGGGGTGCAGGTCTTTTTTTGCCATGCTTTCTTTACTTTTGAGGTGGCTAAATTATGCTTGGTGGGTGACATTTTTCTTCCCATTCTACAAAACATTTCCTCAGTGGTCTGCCCTTTGCCCTCTGCCACTGATTCAATCAAAGCCCAGGGGGAGAAATCATGAGGTAACTCCTCCTATGGGACTTTTTCAAATAAGGAAGTGCAGCCAGCCAATGGGGTTGCAGAGATGCTTGAGGAAAGTTTACAGGAAAGAAAAGATCACATACCACCCTTGGCCACCTTGCAGAAATAATAATATGAGAGCACCAAATCTCTCCTGCATCCACCAAAACCTTAAAGTGCCCTGAGAATAGTAGTCTGCAGTGGTGCTTTGGTTCTCAAACTTAATCCATTCTGGAAATCCGTTCCAAAACCAAGGCACGCTTTCCCATAGAAAGTAATGCAAAATAGATTAATCCGTTCCAGACTTTTAAAAACAACTCCTAAAACAGCAATTTAACATGAATCTTACTATCTAACGAGACCATTGATCCATAAAATGAAAGCAATAAGCAATGTACTGCAGTCACAATCAATCAGTAGCTGAACTGGGTTCCACACAGTCACAAAAACAAAAACATGTATACACTTCCTCATCTTGTAGTCTTGGGTAGTTTAGGAAAAATATAATTTATGCAGTCTCAAGCACACAGGCACACACACACAGAGAGAGAGATTTTCTGCAATGGGAGACAGGAATCTAACTTTTGAGATACAGTACTAATTTTGTTCTAGCTGAAGTTGTACATGATCCAAAAATCCCCCCCCCCTACTGATAGATCAGCTGAAAATATTATGGGGATGTGCATGAGAGTGGATTGCATTTTAAAAGGGGGGGGGTTGAGGCTCCAATAGTGATGGAGGAGAAATGATGAAGAACATTGTGAGACATTTGTCAAAATATAAGCAAGAGATTTTACAGGATGGTTTTGCTGTCTTTATAACATCATGTGTATCCTGGGAAGTGGAGTACTGTACCGTGCTTTTCAGAGACAATTGGAAACAAGATTTGGAATGAAGTGCAGATTGCAGCAGCCTCCTTATTTCAATGAGATTTGTTCGTAATTGATGAGGTACAGACGATAGAGGGCATTGTTGCTGTATTTTCTGTACGACGTTTTAGCTCTGTTGGCATGGCAACAACTGTTTTTTTGTTTATTATTATGCTTCACATCTTCATGCAATATGTCTTTCTTGTTCTGTGAGCACAAGGGAGCCCCAGTAATGACTGGGCCCAGCAATAAAACATTGAGAAGATAAGCAGACAAGCGAATTAGCCACCTGTGTGGGTTTGACAACAGGGTGAGAAGGGCAAAAAAGTAAAGATGTTCCTACCCGACACAATTCCAAAATCGCCTCAGAATCAAACTTTACAACCACCTAATAGGCATAAGCCCCAGTGCCTTTGGCACAAATTAAGTTCAGATCTCAGATCTACCCGTGATTTACATGCACTGTACATTTGCGAATAGCATCAGCCATGAGAAAAAAATACCCTCAACATTTTGCAGATCTTCTTCTTCTTTAGTGATCATTTGTAGCCGAGTAAGATTGTCTTCCATAAAAACGATTTTAACAATGGGTCCATAAGTGACTGTGGAGGCCAATTCTGGATCCACACGTCCTTCCACAGTGGGGCCATTGGTTCCCAGGTGGGAGTTGATCATGGTGTGGATTTGCCAAGCGTGCCTTCCTCTTAGCACGTTTCTCCCTTGCGTCCTGAGTTCGAGTTTCTTCAAAGCCCATGACACCTTTGGTAAAGGCTGTTCTCCAACTGGAGCGCTCGCAGGCCAGTGTTTCCCAGTTGTCAGTGTTTATACTACATTTTTAAAGATTTGCCTTGAGACAGTCTTTAAACCTCCTTTGTTGACCACCAGCAATACGCTTTCTATTTTTAAGTTTGGAATAGAGTACAGTCATACATCGGTGTTGTTGCTTTGGAAGACGATCATCAGGCATCCGCACAACATGACCAGTCCAACGAAGTTGATGTTGAAGAATCCACACTGGTGATCTTTGTTTCTTTCAGTACACTGATATTAGTTCACCAGTCTTCCCAAGTGATGTGTAAAAATTTTCGGAGACACCATTGATGGAATCTTTCGAGCAGTTGGAGATGACGTTTATAAGTGGTCCATGTTTCACAAGCATATAGCCCTTCAAGACCCCATTTTGCAGATAGAAATAGGGTGCCAGAACACCATTCTCATCATCTTTAGTACTAGTTTTAAACGGTGCTAGCAGTTCTAGTAGCATCAGCAACAAAACATAAGGTCCAAGAGTAGTGTTGTAATTCCTGATGTCATTTCACCTTGTTCATTTCCCACAAAATTATTATGCTCATCTTGCATCGAGGCTCTTTATCTTTCATAATTTCGATGCTCTTTTGTCCTTGCGTGCTTCACCTGCATAAGATTTCATAATGGTTTTCAGAAACTTTGACACATATTTCATAACATGAATTCTGGCCATGTAACCGACAACATTGGTTCATGTAATTTTACCGCAGACATGTGATAAAGTGAAGCTAATGTAGCAGGATTTATTATCACAAAAAAGCTTTTAGAAATATTTTTAAAATAACACAGCGCAAGGCCTTGTAATGCTGTGCACCCTTGTAGAATCTTAACTTGCACTCACCTAGGTGAGGACACAAAGTAGAGAATTGTATTATATTTCATAAGCAATTTTGAAAATGCTAACTTTGTACATAAAGAGTGAGTCAGGAGGGGGAAATAACTTGTGCAGATATTTGAATTCCTGGATCTTCATAAGTTTAAAAGATTGGTATCATTGTATTTTTGGTTTTAGCTGAAGCCTTGCAGATGTCCTTGCCTTTCTATTTTTATTGAGTTTATAACTTGTTGAAATGCGCTAAATGTCAATGAGATATAAAGAGATCACTTTTGTTTTTACAGCAGTCTCTCTCTAAACCACTCCCCCTTACCTTCAAAGGTTTCTAGCTATGTGACAGCCATTCTTAGCTCTAAGTTTAGTTTTATGCTGATCTCAGAAAGTCCATCATAAAGAGGTAATCGCTTCCCAGGGTCCAGCAATGGCTAAATAAAACCTCGCTTGGATTACTGCAATGCGCTCTATATGGGGCTACCTTTGAAGGTGACCCGGAAACTACAACTAATCCAGAATGCGGCAGCTAGACTGGTGACTGGGAGCGGCCGCCGAGACCACATAACACCGGTCTTGAAAGACCTACATTGGCTCCCAGTATGTTTCCGAGAGCAATTCAAAGTGTTGGTGCTGACCTTTAAAGCCCTAAACGGCCTCGGTCCAGTATACCTGAAGTAGCGTCTCCACCCCCATCGTTCTGCCCAGATACTGAGGTCCAGCGCCGAGAGCCTTCTGGCGGTTCCCTCACTGCGAGAAGCAAAGCTACAGGGAACCAGGCAGAGGGCCTTCTCGGTAGTGGCACCTGCCCTGTGGAACACCCTCCCATCAGAGGTCAGAGAGATAAACAACTACCTGACATTTAGAAAATACCTAAAGGCAGCCCTGTTTAGGGAAGTTTTTAATCTGTGATATTTGATGTATTTTAATGTTTGTTGGAAGCCGCCCAGAGTGGCAGGGGAAGCCCAGCCAGATGGGCGGGGTATAAATAATAAATAATAAATTATTATTATTTATTACAAGTTTGCCAGCCAATGCTTAACTTCTGTGTGTATTTTAGAAACTGGAGGATACGGTGCTGCATCCCAGAGCAAGCAAAGATGACAAAGCATTGACCGTGCAAGGGGAAGGAGAGAGCGCTGCACCCACAACTGTCCCAGCTAGGATCCGGCAAATCATCACACAGAGTCTAGCTGAGCCGTCATCATCCCAAGGTGCTGTCTTGGACTTTGGCAGAGACATAGAGCAGAGACATCCCGAGGTTGGGGTTTTCAAAGCAAGAACAAATGCAGGAAATTAGGAAGCTCCTAACATCCCCACATAACACGCAGTGTTGGCTTGATGATGTTTCTGAAGACTTCCTCCTTGGAAGAAGTTGTCAGAAAATTCAGTCCACTCTCGCCGTGCATGTGGTAACAGCCTTTCCTCGCTTCCATTCCATGCAAAGCAGTCCATCGGACTCGTTCAGAGTACTATGTAAAACTAGCAGCTTCTGTTCATGGTAAATTAATCCAATATTGTGTTTCTGACTGTGAGCAGACTGTAGCCTTTCCAGGTGGAAGAGGGGAAAGAGCAATCACCAGGGCCAGTCCTAATATTGGGCAGAGCGAGGTGAATGCCTGAGGCAGCAGACATAGAAAGAGCAGCAAATGGTTTGGTCTTTGGTACATGCACCTTGACTTTGCAACTGGGGAGCATTTCCTGCTCTGCCTCAAGCAGCAAAATGTCCTTTGCCAACCCTAGCTATAGCAAGGGAGAACAATGGTCCTAAGTCCAAAGGACACCCTTTCTTTCAGATGATTGCCCTTTTCTTTTATGTCCCCAAAAGACATTGTGGATTTCTCTCTCATTGCAAAAATAAATAAATCACAGTTGGGAAGAGTTCCTGAACCTTAGAGATTCTCAGCCATAGCCACCAAGCAAAGACGGAGGGAGATGGTTTAGCTCAGGCTTCCAGAAGACAATATAAAGTTGTTTGCCGTCATGTTGCATTTGAGGATCAGAAAGATTAAGCAACCTGCCAAGCAACACTCAGCGTGCCTGGACTCGAGCTGGAAAATTAGCCCAAGCTTCTCAGTCCCCATATGGAAGATCATCATTATCCCTGTAACGGTTGGGTATGGCTATCTTGCGGCCTGTGATTAATAGGCCCTCTCAAGGCAGCTTTCCATACAGCTTTGTAAACGCATGGCCACACTTTTGGCTAGACATCATCTGGCCCCAGAACCTGTTTTCAACACTAGAAAGCAGCCCTGGAACGTACAGAGTTAGATAATGAATGCAGGTGTCTCTTGCTAAAGAACAGTCTTTAGTCCCTGGAATTCTTTAGAAACATTGCGCGGACAGGCAGAGCCCCCCCCCCAACCCCAAGTGACCCCCGAGCGGAATAATGACACAAGACAACATGCTATGGGATTAAAATTGGCCACAACTTTATTAAGTTTCAGATGTAGGGAGACATTGGGTGTTTATCCTACCCAGTCCCCAGCCGGGGATCTGGGAGACATCAGGGTTATCCAGAATGTGTGGGGATTGGGCTGGCTCTGGAGAACATATTTTCAAGCAGAGAGCCCGCCCCCCGTTTTGCCGCCGTTGGAGGGGAGAGCAATGACAACCTCTCGGCGTATGACCAATGCCTCCCCTCAAGACCCCTTTAAAGGGGAACCCTGGGATCACTGCCGCAAAGGGGGCATAGGTCTCTGCCTCACACCCCACACACCCATTTAGGAAGATAGACTAAAGGATTCTGCCCAAGGCCTGAAAGCGCCAAAGTTGTGACATTTTGCTACGGGAAAGGCAAAACCTGCCAATGCAGGAGAATTCCTTTCCGGCCCTTCAACAGTGACCTTGACGTAGCAGCGCCTGTGTACCTGTGGAGAAGAGGTTAAGCTGCAAAAGAAGACTTAACTGAGGGAGGGCAGGGTGGGAGAAGCTCTGGAGCCGACTGCCACTTTGCAGGTAAGATTCACCTTCTGTTGTGTGGGCAGGATGGTCCCTCATCTTACCTGCCGATCCCGTGGCAATGCCTCCCCAAGCAAAATTGGGTGATTGGCTGAGGTAGGCATAGACCTCCAGGTATCCAGCCTGGGGAGGATGAAGCCAGCCCAAACTACCAGGAGCCTCACTGGGATCCAGGGGGCTGTGCGCGACCACGCAAAAGGTGCCCCCCCCATTTGATGTAGGGAGCAGTCATTGCTACTTCCGTTTCATAGGATGGCTCAAAGAGTGAGCCCTGTCCCTCAAAAACGGAGAAAGAATGCTGTGCTTTGCCATAATTAAACATTAAACTTTTATTGGAAGATGCTTTAGCAAAATAAATAAGGCAGATATCTTGTATCAAGTACTTGCTTGCAATCAATTCTTAGTACAGTGGACGCTCAGGTTGCGAACGTGATCCGTGCGGGAGGCACTTTCGCAACCTGCAGTGTTTGCAACTCGCTCTGTGCACGCACGGGTTGCGATTGGGCACTTCTGCGCATGTGCAAAGTGCAATTTAGCATTTTTGCACATGGTCGCGCACCAAAACCCAGAAGTAACCCATTCTGGTACTTCCGGGTTCGGCGCTGAGTGCAACCCGAAAAGATACAATCTGAAGCGGCTGTAACCCGAGGTATACATCCCTTTTGGACAACTTAAGTGCTTATGTTTTGAATCCCAAGGTTTTTGTACTAAGAGGTTAATCCATATACCTTGGTAGGGTGAACATCCTCAATCTGTTCATAGGTTGCCTTTCCTGGAACTAGGAAGGAAATGGTCTGTCAATTTTAGTTCTCTGAGTTCCTCATTTTTCTAATCATAAATTCATTTAGGCATCTGCGTGTGAATTCTCTTAATAAAAACATTTTTATAGGCAGTTTTGACTAATGTGCACATTTTTGCAAGGAATTTTAATACATGAATATATTTTGTAAAAACATCGCTTGGTTGGAGAACTCTTATCGCAAAATTCAGATAAGTGCAAATTTAGAACGGTTGTGTTTCAGTTCCCATAGTGTTTCAAAAAGTGTGGATTTGGTAGGCTCACCTTTCACTGTGAACTGAATTAAGTATATCCCTTATTCCTACCTGCAGCCAACCTATTCCTTTTATTGCTGTTTCCAGCTTTGTCAGAAACAGCCTCTGCAGTCAATATGCAAGAAGAAAACCGCTTGTTGCAGAAGGAGCTCTCACGCCTTGAGGACCTGTTGGCACAAACTCGTGCGGAGAAGGATGAGCTGGCTAGCAAATACCATGCCGTTAGTGAGAGGGTAAGATCAACATTTGAAGAAACCCATCTAAAAAAAAACAACAAGCTACTTTTTGTATGGAACAATCTTGCAAAGACACAAATCCAACTGAGAGCTCCGTCACGAAATGATTATCCATCATTCTCTCTTGCAGCTGGTGTAGATTGGCAGCTGATGACATATTGACTGGCAACACAGAGAGAGAATTAAGATGGAGGGCTTATTCATAAGTTCAGATAAACCTTACATTGCCATGACTCTTGGTCATGCACACTTCCCCATGTCCTGCGCAGGTCCTGTGACATGACAACATACAGTTTATGGACATTGGTTCCATCGTTTCATTTGGCTGCTCTCCCACAAGAACTTAGATTGTAGCAGTTTCCTTTACTCCTTGTAGTCCTGGCTGCCCTTCAATGTCATAAACATCTCTTGAGACACAGCAAGAGCAGTTTTAAAGGAGGAAGGGCATTCAGAATCTGTGGTCTACATTGCAAAAGTCAGGCTGTATATAGGACCATTGGAGAACCATATTCTTCGCAAATGGTTATCGGTTTGGCTCCATTTTGAAGTCGCTGGGAGCTGCTTCCAAATCAAAACACACATAGATAGTCATACACGATGACCACATGAGAGAAGGATTAAAAAATAAATAAAGTGGGTCTCATGTTACAGTTTGGTGTGAAAGGTGAGACTTGGATCTGAAAAGATTGGGAAAAAAATATATCTATTGTTGAGCATTCTAGGCTTTGTGGTGTTTTGGGCTCGTGTAAACTTAGGAGCACCCAGGCAGAATTTCGTAAGAAAGACATTCAATCAGGAAAAGATGAGCTTCTAGCAAAAGAACCTTATTTCTTTACAGACCCAGGTGGCGCTGTGGGTTAAACCACAGAGTCTAGGGCTTGCTGATCAGAAGGTTGGCGATTCGAATCCCTGCAACGGCGTGAGCTCCTGTTGCTCGGTCCCAGCTCCTGCCCACCTAGCAGTTTGAAAGCACATCAAAGTGCAAGTAGATAAATAGGGACCGCTCCGGCGGGAAGGTAAATGCCGTTTCTGTGCGCTGCTCTGGTTCGCCAGAAGCAGCTTTGTCATGCTGGCCACATGACCCAGAAGCTGTCTGCAGACAAACGCCGGCTCCCTCGGCCTATAGAGCGAGATGAGCGCCACAACCCCAGAGTCGGACACGACTGGACCTGATGGTCAGGGGCCCCTTTACCTTTACCTATGTTTTTGATGTCTGGAAGCACCCCTCCCATTTTCTATCAAGTTGCACTCCCCTTTTATAAAATAGTGGCTCCTGTGAGCGCAAATGCCATCTGGTTCAGCGTCATTCTCCAGCTAGCTAGCTAGATACTTTATTGTCATTGTACTTTAAATAGTACAATGAAATTGAATACTGAAAGTAGAATACTGTAATAATGTTATGTTGTAAGTAATTGAGGAGCACCTATGAAATAAATCAAAATAATGAGGAAGAGGCCTCATTAGGTTGTGCTAGGTTGTGTTTCCCACACTACAGTAGGGTAAGCACACTATGCCTAAGAAAGAAAGGTTAACGTAAGCATAATGTTTGGCCAGTATGTCTTCATTACTTAGATACAGTTAATATGTTTTAAAAGTGTTTATTTGTGTGAAAGTAGACTCGGAAACAGAATGGCAGAGCAGCTGCTTTTAAACCCAACCAATCATCTAGCATTCTGCTGCAGCAGTGACCCTTTGAAGGAAAATTGCCAGGAATCACATTCTAGTGTGCAAATGTTGGGAGATTATGGTGCACAGACACAGTTCATTGATATCTCCTCAGGCGTGCTAGAACGGACAGGATGTTGGCCCTGTTTTCACATACTGCTGCTTTCTGGAGTATGCAGGTGGTCATGGTGCTTAGCTGTGTGGCCCCTTCCCCGGGAGAAACTGGTGCTTGGTTTGCTGCCTGGAGAACATAGGGCACATTCTTGGTTAGACAAAGGTTCCCATCCAGAGGAGCATAAATAATTATAAGTCCAAACAATCCCTGCCTCCAGTCCACATGACAGGCACGGAGATCCAGGCCTGACTCAGCATCAAGCCCTTCAAAAAGCTGTTCCAACAGACTGGGACCGCTGCCCTGCCCCCAGCTGCTCCTTTTTGCTGAATGGTAGCAATGGAATGAATGCTATTTGGGAGGCCAAAAGAAACGGAATGAATGGGTGAGGTCTTGATTCATGTAGGGAAGGGATGGAGAACCTTTTTCTGACCAAGCGCCACATTCCCTCCTGAGTAGCCTTCTGTGGGCTGTGGGTCAGTGGTGGGTGGGTCCGGAGGAACAAGTGGGTGGAGCAACAAATGTAAATTTTACCTGTATATAGTAGGCTAGTCTTACAGAAACCCACACACTCTCCCTTCTCTGTCCTCCATCTAGGCAAGTAAGAGGCATTATCGGAGTTCAAGGACACAGTCCAGCCAAGCAAAAACAGTCAAGGGGGGTGCAGGGCAGGGCCAATGAAGGATGTGCCATGGGGAATTGGGTGTCTATGAAGGGTGTGTGGCCTGGGAAGAGTCCTGAGGGTCACACAGTGAGTCCTGGAGGGTGACATGTCGCCCCCAGACCTGAGGTTCCCCAACCCTGCTGTAGTCGTCATAAATTTTGCTAGGCAGAAGAAGGAGCTACATTTGAATTCCATTAGGAAGCTTTTGCCACCATTTGCTTTGAGGTTCTAACTACCAAATCATAAACAATATTCAAGCTGGTGTATTTCTGCATGTAGTGCAAAGTGCAGGATTGTGTGAGACCTAGTATCTAGGGCACTATTTAACCTGAATAATCCTATGCATGTTTATAATTTAGTTCCAGTGTGTCTAGTGGGGCTTAATCTCCTGTAAGTCTGTTTAGTGTTGCAGCCTAAGGCTGCTGTCCTGTACACATTTACCTGGGCATAAGTTTCACTGAACCCATAGTAAATATGCATAGGATTGTACTGTAATAGTCTCAAGTTTCTTTTTTTTTCTTCAAAGCTTTTTTATCACCCTTTAGCTGTCCAGAGACATACCAAAATGAGCAGGCAGTGTCTACAGAAAGATTCTGTGCCCATCACCACTATATTTCCTTCCCTTAAGGCCTTTAGTAGTGTTCTTGTTAGGTACGCTGACCTTTCAGCTTCTCCGTAAGTCTCTTCCTCCTGTTCAGCTTTCCCCTGCCAAAAATCTAAATTTGTAACCAGCCTTAGCTAATTTGAAACTGCAGGATTTCAGACGCATTACGGTCTGAAAGGAAGAGAGAAAGAAGAGCATGCAAATTCAGTGATTCATATTTGCATGAATTCTCATTACATTTGCGAAATGTAGGCATGTATATTTTGAGTATTTGGGATGTTGAATGTGTATTTCAGAGAAAGGAAGTTCTTGTTGTCCAGAGGTCCAGGAACAGCTGGGAGCCCTGCTGGAAACCCTGAATTCTGCAAAGCTAGAGCTCATTTTCAAACACAGATTTATTTATTTTCCATTCATTTGGTTGCATCCTGCCACATTGCTCTTGTGTGACATCTAAGGAGCCAGGCATTGGTTCCTTGCTGTTCTGCTCCTGACCCTTGCTCTGCCATTTGGATCAGGGAGGGTGTTTGCTTTTGTAGCTGGAGCTCCGAGGAGAGGAGGAAGGAAGCACAATGTTCCTGCAGATGAGACAGCAGTTCAGAGAGGATGAGAAGGCATACAAGCGCAAGCTGCAAGCCTACCAGGATGGGCAGCAGCGCCAGGCTCAGCTAGTGCAGAAGATGCAGAACAAGGTGGGTGGCATTACCTTGAACAGGCACTACTTTTCATGAATGGGAAAATGGTGGGGTCTCACAGATGGATTCCATAAAGACTCAGCAGTGGGGCTTGGTGCAGAAGTTCTCCATTAGGTTTGTTGGTCCTGTCTTGTTGATTTAGAAAGCATGCTCTTTGTACCTGCCTAGCATTTTCTGTTCCATGTGTTCTGTAGGGACCAGTACTCATGGGTGATGGGAGTAGCACACCAGGCCTTTTTATGAGACTACAAGAAGAAAGAAGCCCCACCAACCAGCAGTTTCAGTTGTTTCCATGTGGATCCATTGGCAAACATAGCATCAGGCAGCATCTTAGGTTCTTAAGAAGTCCTTCCTTTGATCTGTCCAAAGCTCTGGGGAGGAGCTTTGGGTATTTTTTAAACAGGGGTGCAGGCAGAGTTCCAGGTCCCTGTATTCAGCCCTTAAGACTCTTCCTAGATCACACTCTCTCTTTCCAGACTATACTCCTCACAGGCTCTGCTGCACACCCTCCTGGAGTGCTTTTACTTAACAGGCGTGTGTCCCTTGATAATGCCTCCTGCTTGTCTGGACTGAGGTCTGAGAGGGTGGGGGCAGGAGGAGGAAACATCTGCATATGTATGACAAGAAAGCAGGTCACTGTAAAAAGGTACGGGTCACACCTGTTGCTCCACCCATTTTGCCTGCCTACCACTGCCATGTGGCCCCAGAAGGTCTATCTCAGGGATCCCCAAACTTTGACCCTCCAGATGTTTTGGACTACAATTCCCATCTTCCCTGACCACTGGTTCTGTTAGCTAGGGATCATGGGAGTTGTAGGGCAAAAGATCTGGAGGGCCGCAGTTTGGGGATGCCTGGTCTATCTCAAGGGGATGCAATCCCCATACTCAAAAAAGTCCCTACCCCTGGTTTAAATGGCCCCTTTGGTCCTGATAATCAGGCCTTCTTTCTTTGGGGCCCTCTCTCCCCATCATCCCTAGCTGTTTTGGCAACCACAGTCATTCCTTGCTTCTGGTTAGCAGCAATACTTGCAGCCCTATTCAGGTGTTCACCCAAGCTAGCCTTTCTCCCAGCGTCCCTGCCATCTGTGCTCCTGCCAACGTTGGCTTCCCTCACCTGCGCTAGGTGCCTGTTGACAGATTGCAGAGAGTGCATTTATTTGTGGTATCTGTTTTAATGCTACCATTCCCCTGACCCTTCCCCACAAGAGGAATTTACCTCAGGCTTATTTACCACAGCTTCCGTTTCCTCAGATGCTCGTCCTCCATTTCCCAGCTGATACTCCTAAGAATCTGTATTCTGCTTCCTGTTTTGTTCCTTCAGATTTCCTTTAATTACAGATGCTTCCTTCCTCACTGACCACTGGGGTAGTCATGTATTTATTACATACAATGGCTGCTTCTCTTAAAAAAAACAAACCCATCCACATTCTGGTTATAGGCCTGGCCTGTCTTGACAGAGATTAAAATGGTGCCAGGAAACACCCAAATTCTTCCTCCATCTTGTATTTACTTACAAGATTCATGCTGTAAGCAGATCCCAGCTGAAGAGAAATAGGGTTTAGAACAACCACCTCTGTGGGATCCATTTTGCACGTAGAATATGGCCCAAAGAATTAAACTAGATTTTGCCACCAGAACAAGCACATGAGGAGAATAGATGTTCTCCAGATATGCTGTTGCGGTGCAAGAGAAATGAACATAGAACTTCAGAGTTGGCAACAGGTAAGGGGAGGTTGTACATGGCACATCCAAAGGTAAAGAAGGTACATTTCCCCCATTTCAACTTTTATTTGTGCATGCACTCTGAGGAGCTTGAATACATCAACTGTGTGATGTATGTTCCCCACAGTAAGTTCCAGCTCCTCTCCTGGTGTAAAGTTTTATGTTGTTTTTTTAAAAAAAGAAAATACTTGATCTTCTGGTCAACAGTGCCAGTCAATGGGGTCAGAGCTTGTTACATTCTTTAACAATAGCTTGCATAGGATAAAGTTTGGGGTGGTGTTAGAACAGGCATCCCCAAACTTTGGCCCTCCAGATGTTTTGGACTACAATCCCCATCTTCCCTGACCACTGGTCCTGCTAGCTAGGGATCATGGGAGTTGTAGGCCAGAACATCTGGAGGGCCACAGTTTGGGGATGCCTGTGTTAGAATATAGATTGGCAATGTTGATATCAAGTGCATAGCTGTAGTGGAACTTAATATGTGGCTGCACGCTTCTGGTTCTCTTGGTCCAGCTCTTATCATAGTCAGTGTTTTATTACATTGACCAGTCTCCATCAGATGTCATGGTAGTAGTCCAAGGGAAGTTTTCAGAAATCTCTTTAGAATTTGTTGAAGACCTGTTAAAATTGTTGGATAAATTGGCCTCGTGGATCAAGCTTTCATTCTTCGTGCCTCTTTTATTCCTGGTAAGTAGCTTTGTCTGGGCTACTGGTTCCTTCCTTTATTCTCTCTTGTCTTATTTTTTAATTCTCTTACCTAAGGCTTGTACCCAGTACGGTGCTAAGTAACCATCCTGTCAGCACAGGGATAGACACTTAGAATCAGAGCATCGCAGAGTTGGAAGGGACCTCATCTGCTCTAACCCCCTGCAATGCAACGGGACTTTCCTCTTTTCCTCTTCCCCCAACCTACACCCCTCTAGATCTATTTTGACAGTCCCCCACCCCTGCCCCGTAACCCTCTGGTGCAGATTTGGGGAGGGGACACATGGGGGAAGGAGGGGGGAAGTTCCATGGGGCAAGCATAAATCCTTGCGCTGACGTGATGGTTTCATAGCAGTGCCTTGTTGCTTCTATTCCCCGGCGCAGATGCTGCAGTACAAGAAAAGATGTGGGGAGCTGGAGCAACAACTGCTGGAGAAAACCTCCGAGTGTGAGCATCAGAAACAGATGGTGCGTATGGCTTTTCTCATGCTATAAATGACCGTGATGAAGCATGTGGCAGCCTGACTGTTAGCACTGTGGGCAATTTGCAGATCACTGTCCCCTCACGCCATGCACCTTTAATTGGAGCGAGCGCTTGGCAGAGAGCCTAGCCTAATGACATACATGGTACAAGTAGTCTTTGTGCAGTTCATATCCTTTAAAGACTCCCACTGGTTTTCTGAATGTCCAGTTTGGTGGTGTTTTGTGTGTGTAAAGTATGGGTCATATAGGCAACCAGTGGAGTACTTTTATTTTATGAAGGACGTTCTGGGTACAAAGCCTTTTTCACAGCGGGGTAATAATATTATATAAGGCTAAAGCCTGTGGGGTTTAGAGGGGATTATAATTCACAGAGGGGAACCTATGCAGGACTACAATTATTTGTGAGAAGCCCAAACATGGAGCGGTTCTTAAAAGGCAATTATTGCCGCGCTTTAACTAGAGATCCCTAGTGCATCACACAGTGCAATTTGAGCAGGAGAAGGTGCAGAAAGGGGCAACCAGAATGATCACGGAGTTGGAGCAACGTCCCGGCAATGAAAGGTTACCACATTTGGGGCTTTTGTCGTTCAGGAAAAAGGTGACCAAGGCAGGGGAACATGACATGCTGGTATGGAAAAAAAGGATAGAAAGTCTTCCCATCCACACCCAGCCTGTTGCCATCATATTCTTTCGCTCCACATTTTTTCACTATCCATGAGAAGAGTTTAGCTGAAGGAACTAGGGCTCTGGAATTCTTATGACATGATAGTGTCATGTGAAGGAATACAAAGCTATGTGGGATGAATACCTCTCCCATGTCTTTGAAAAACCCTGCCCAGAACCTGTTTTATTTCTGAGGGTTTAGGAAGTGGCTGTCTTTAATGTTGCCTACCTTTTCTCCCAATCACAGACCTCTCAAATCTAAATATTTATGGTATTTTTTAAAAAGCAGTTTTGGGATTCTGAGAAAGTCTCCTATTGCCTTAAACAGATTCTGTGCTGTACAACATATATATAAGGACATACACAGCTCCTGCCAGCCTTTCATTCTGTGTGCTGCTTTAATATCAATGCACAATCTGTCATCTTTCTAGGTGCAGAGGAGGTTAGACTCAACAGAGTCGCATTTACTCCGCTTTGAGCATGACCACAATACAGAGCTGGAGAGCACTCTCATCCACCTGGAAGAGGAGCAGCAGAGGTGAGGTTGTCATTTGCTTCAGGGGGTTTGTGTATATGGTACATTCATATACTGCTCTTCAATGATCAGCTGGTCGGTGGTTATGGCAGCCTCCTTTGAAGACACACTTTCATCACCAGTCAGCTGACTGAGGCAGAGAGAACACCTTCAAAGAGGATTGCTGCAACTGCTCAGCGCTGACAGAGATCCTTGCTTTTGAAAGCACCATCAGGAGTTCCTGTAAGCTCCTGATAGACAACTGTATCCTGCCCCACATCTGATGCCACAAAGGGCCGTCTTAAGCCCATCCAGCGCCCTGGCGCTAAGGTCCCTCCAGCGCGCCCCTCCAAGGACCCGGGAGTGCCAAGTGGACCGCGGCAGCAGCGGGAGGCCACCTCCGAGGACTCCGCGCTGCGCCTCCTTCTCGTTTCCACAGCGCTGGGTTCCGCTCAGTCAAGCTTCGCCACCAGCGTGGGCACCGCGGGACCAGCAAGAGCTGCTTGGGCACTGTGCGCGCGTTGGTGGCGAAGCTCGACTGAGCGGAACCCAGTGCTGGGGAAACGAGAAGGAGGCGCAGCGCGGAGTCCTCGGAGAAGGAGAGAGACGCGACGCAGCCTCTCATCTCGTGGAGCGCAGTCCTGGCCAGATCGCCGGAACCCTGCGCTCACTTGGCGCCCTTCCAGAGCCCTCCAGCGCCCGGCGCCGTGGTTCTCCGTGCCACTAGCCTCTATGGCTAGGACGGGCCTGATGCCACAGGATGCCAGGTGTGGGGCAGGTGGCCATGGTTTGTAGGAAATGGCCTTGCCTCACCTGGGACTCAGGCTGGGCATAATTAGACTTGTATGCTGGAGGTCCCCCACTGCTAAATTGGGGTCACGGTATTTTATCCATAGGAAAGGTATAAATTAATGTTCCATTTGAAGTGTACAACTGTATGTCATTGAACTTTCATTTGATGGTAGCAGCATCCCTGAATCTATTACTGCAAATCATGAACACTATTTTAATTTGTGATTTAGGTGTGTTAGATCCGTATTCCATTCCTTTTATCCTAAGCTGGGGTGGGGAACCTCCAGCTCCCTGGGCTTCCCCATTTTGCCCATGAGGCCATTATGGGCAAGCTTTACCTACCTGCCCTATCCCTGATGTCATACAAGTAAGGGCAGGTTTTGGCCCAAAGGGTGGGACTTGCTCAAAACCCACTTTATTCAGGAAAGTGCTACACCGCCATCTTTTTTATTATTTAGTACAAAGCCTTTGTTGTGACTAACATGGTTTGATAGACATAAAGACATAGAGGAATTCTTGGATTTAAAAGAACTAGTGTGCCATATTGTGATTGTGGAGGAAAACACTGTCCTTGGCTTTCTTATTTTTTGTCTTAGGAGCACCAGTCTTTCCCAGATGAATACTCTTCTTCGGGAACAGCTGGACCAGATGAACTCCTCAAAACAAAGACTAGCAGGGGAGCTGGAGAGGGCAACTTCTGAAGTGCACAGGCTGAGGAGTGAACAGAAGGAAACCCAGTGGCACAAGGGCAGGGAGGTACATCATGTCCTGTTGGTTGCTTTTGGAAATGCCTGGCAACAGCATGATTAGAAATCCATTTGCTTCATGTTGCACCATTCTACTATACACTTGTAACAGATTTGGCACTGGGAGTTTTTTGTGACCAATTCTTTGCTCAACTCAGCATCTTGTTGAGTCGGCTGTCCATAGGATCAGCACTCCTGCCAAGACCAGAAAATTTTGAGTCAACTATCCCTGTTTCATCTTCATTACCTTCACTGGTTCAGCTCATGCTCCCTCCAGGCTGCTGTTTTATTATTTTGATATTTTATTTTATTTTAAAACCTCAAAGTGGTTTACAAAAATATAAGAAAATCAGGGAAAATGTACAGCCCTATTTTAAAGCAGACAAAAGTTAAAATACTAAAACTGATTATAATTACCTCCATTCTCTAAGCATCTAGGTAAAGGTAAAGGGACCCCTGACCATTAGGTCCAGTCGTGACCGACTCTGGGGTTGCGGTGCTCATCTCGCGTTATTGGCCGAGGGAGCCAGCATACAGCTTCCAGGTCATGTGGCCAGCATGACAAAGCCGCTTCTGGCGAACCAGAGCAGCACACAGAAATGCCGTTTACTTTCCCGCTGTAGCGCTACCTATTTATCTACTTGCACTTTGATGTGCTTTCGAACTGCTAGGTTGGCAGGATCTGGGACCGAGCAACGGAAGCAAGCATCTAGGTAGGCTTGTCTAAATAGGAATGTTTTTAGCAGGCACTAAAATTACTACAGCCATACCTTGGTTGACGAACGCCTTGCGACTCAAACGTTTTTGCTCCCGAACGCCACAAACCTGGAAGTCGGTGTTCCAGTTTGCGAACATTCTTTGGAACCCTGAATGTCCGATGCGGCTTCTGATTGGCTGCAGGAGCTTCTTGCAGCCAATTGGAAGCCACACCTTGGTTTCTAAACATTTTGGAAGTCGAACAGACTTCCGGAAAGGATTCCATTTGACTTCCGAGGTACGACTGTATTTCTCCAGTTCCAGTCCTTTGGCGAGTGCCATAGCCCGTATTCCCTCTTTCCTTGCAATCCTGTTGTTGGCAGTGGGAGCTTTCCTCTGAATGCCTATATAATATGTTATGTATTGAAGGAGCAACTGATCTGGCTCAGGACTACGGTGTTGGCAAAGGGTTCAATCCCACTCTCCCACCCACATTGTCCTGTTCAAGCCCCTCCCCCCCCGCTGTTTACCTTAAAAACAAACAAACAATGCTATTGCTAGCTGCGTGCATAAAATCATTTATAGTTTGGCCCCCACTCCTTCTTTGGGGGGAGCTCCTTTCCCCTCTTCTCTTACTGTCCCCTCTTTTCTATAAAAAAAAAACCCCACCCCAGATCAAAACAAACTCTCTAGAAAATAAATGTTGGTTGTGGACGCTGCATTTTGAATTTATTATGCATTGTAAATCCAGCTTGGGTTTGGCAGAGTATTTGTATTTGGCAAAATGCAGAGATCCTAGTTAGCAAAGGCAGTGTGTGTTTTGGTTCAATGAATAAGCATCTCTCCTCTCGAAGAGGACACAGGCCAACTACTAAAGAGTTTTATCTACAAGACTGAGGGGCACCGAACATTGTACAGGGTTAGTGAATTCAGAATTGTTGTCATATATCAACAGTTTTTCCTTGGGTTTGTTTCCAAATGCATAGAGTACAGTTTATTGTAACCTTGCCACACTGTTCACTATCTGGAATCTGCCCCAACCATTGCTTTCAGGAGGTGCGAAGGACGAGGTGCGCAGCCTGGGAGCCATTTTGGACTCACAGCTGTCTATGGAGGCACAGTTTAATTCTGTATCCAGGGCAGCTGTTTATCAGCTCCATCTGGTATGCAGGCTGAGACCCTACCTGCCCGCAGACTGTCTCGCCAGAGTGCCGCACGCTCTAGTTAGCTCTCACTTGGACTACTGCAATGTGCTCTGTGTGGGGCTACCTTTGAAGGTGACCCGGAAACTACAATTAATCCAGAATGTGGCAGCCAGACTGGTGACTGGGAGCAGCCGCCGAGACCACATAACACCGGTCTTGAAAGACCTACATTGGCTCCCAGTACGTTTCCGAGAGCAATTCAAAGTGTTGGTGCTGATCTTTAAAGCCCTAAACGGCCTCGGTCCAGTATACCTGAAGGAGCGTCTCCATCTCCATCATTCTGCCCGGACACTGAGGTCCAGCGCCGAGGGCCTTCTGGCGGTTCCCTAGCTGCGAGAAGCCAAGTTACAGGGAACCAGGCAGAGGGCCTTCTCGGGAGTGGCACACGCCTTGTGAAACTCCCTCCCAACAGATGTCAAAGAGAAAAACAACTACCAGAATTTTAGAGGACAACTGAAGGCAGCCCTGTTTAGGGAAGCTTTTAATGTTTAATAAATTATTGTATTTTAATGTTTCTGTTGGAAGCTGCCCAGAGTGGCTGGGGAAACCAATCTGCTGCTCCCACCAATAGGCCCATGCTGGCTTGATGCTACCTTGCTCTTTCCTTCTGCATCCTCATCCAGGTAAGCTGCAGCACACAGGTCATGCACAGTAAAGGTAAAGGGACCCCTGACCATTAGGTCCAGTCGTGACCGACTCTGGGGTTGCGGTGCTCATCTCGCGTTATTGGCCGAGGGAGCCGGCGTACAGCTTCCAGGTCATGTGGCCAGCATGACAAAGCCGCTTCTGGCGAACCAGAGCAGCACATGGAAACGCTGTTGACCTTCCCACTGGAGTGGTACCTATTTATCTACTTGCACTTTGACGTGCTTTTGAACTGCTAGCTTGGCAGGAGCTGGAACCGAGCAATGGGAGCTCACCCCATCGTGGGGATTCAAACCGCCAACCTTCTGATCGGCAAGCCCTAGGCTCTGTGGTTTAACCCACAGCACCACAGCTATACACAGTATAGCTGACTAAAGCAAACCTTATGCTTTAGCATTATTGCAAACACAAATAGCGCCATTTCCTAATCCTTCTCTCTTATGCCAGCACCTTTGTGGTTTCCTTTTTCTTTGTCATCCTCCCTTGTTTGACTCTTACTTAGGTTAATGGTGCTGAACCTCCAGCACAGGAACAAATCCAGAATTCTTTCTTTTACCTGAAATTTCATGACATCTCCTATGCCGCTAGAAGGTTAATGCCACATCACCACACTGATGTTCCTGGCCACCAGAAAAAAACGGGGAGTGTTCCAACACTCACAGTAAAACCCTCTTGGCCAAGTTGTCCTTGACTCTGCTGCTTCAAAGATAAATTATTCCCGATCTTCATAATTATCTTGCTTGTAAATGCCGGCTGTAAACAAGCTGTGTACCAAAATATGTAATACTTGGCCTTCGCCCATCACTTTTCTTGTTGGGTCAACATGGACTATTAGTGTTGAAGTGAGAATTGTTACAGTGGAGTCAGTTGTACTTCTTGGCTCTCTGCTCTGTTGGCATTGCTTCATTCATCTCAGCAGCTTCAACCCGCTAACCTTGAATATTTTGCTACAATTCTCTGATTCTCTGCCTACATATCTTTGGAGAGTATCTCCCTCTATTGGCCTGATGCAGCTTTTTGTTCTTCTAGGTTCTCCCTGAATATGATCTGTCCTGATTGAGAAGCCATTTGTCTCTCTCTCTGACTCTCTTTCTTTTACTGCCCCTCTCTCAGAACAAACAGAGTGACCTTGGCCATTCTGATTCCATAACGGGCTGTTGGCATTTTTAACCCAGTGACACTTCTATCATGTCATATTTGCCGCTGCTTTAGTATTTCCATGCCCTATTAACCAGATGTAGTAGTGCTCTAGTTAAAATTGCTGTTGGATTACCCTTCTATGGAGCTGAGACCACCAAGGCATTGCTGGAGCTCTCCCAGTATTATGAAAGAGCTCCTTTGTGAGAAAGAGTCTGGGTCCAATAGGAAACCTTGAAAACTCCAGTTCTAAACAGAAAAGCCTTTGGTGACATTATTTATTTATTTATTTATTTGGACTGCAGAACAATAATCTGTATGTATAGATATATATTTTTTTACAAGCACTGAGACATACACATGTGTACAGCAAAATATTAGCTCATATATATGTTGGCCAAGTTCTGAGCTCAGAGCTCTTATTTGCTCAGCCAGAGCTGATGCCAGCCTTGCTGCAACCTTGGAGAGGAAGCATTCCGTTGAGTTCCTGGTTTGCATTTTAACTTTTAACAGTTTTGTTGTGCGTTTTGGGGATGACGCAGCAGTATCCCTGCCTGGCTTCAAAGTACTATTTATTGGAAACTGAAGGTTAGTTGCAAGTTATTTTATTTAACATTTTCTGCCTTACTTTTCCAAACGTTCCTCGCAGCTTGCAAAACAAGAAGTGCCAGGAAAGCAGTCTAGTGAGTTGTAGGTAAATTTAAATAGTATCTTCCGTAACCCTTCTACTTGCCTGCAGCAGGGGCAAAAACATTCTGTTTCCCATGCCTTACTCATATAGGACCTTGAACAGATTTTGGAAGATGGTTAACTATAGCGGGTAACACAAATGGGGGTCGGAGGGAGGTAACTTTCTGCAGCTCTCAGTTAATAAAATGTTGAAGTGCTGGAACCGGTGACATGTCCGTATCCTGTTCTCTCCGTCATCCTTTGCAGAGTTACAGTTCCTATTTAAGCAGCGAGCACAGTGGGATCCTGCTGCTGTGGCGTCAAGCCGCCACACTCCGTGGCAACTTTGCAGAGCTCCGCACAACCATGGAGAGGTGGGTTCTCCCTCAATGCAGCAGCACTGCTACAAAAGGGAGCCCTGAGGGCTCTTTAGAAAATGCCTGAAAGATTTGCCTGTGCTGCTGATGCCCTCGTAGGGGGACCTCGTTGTTTAAAAAATATTGGGTGTCGTCAGCTGCAAAAACACCAATGCGAAGCATTTGGGGAGGGACAAAATATACCCCAGTTGCTGGAAACCACAGCAGGGTATTGTGCCTGGGTTCTGCTGGTGGGTTTCCTGCAGGCACCTGATTGGCCGCTGCAAAAACAGGATGCTGGACTAGATGGAGCAATGACCTGATCCAGGAGGTTCGTCTTACATTAATATATCTGAAAACCGTGGCCCTATGGCCTAACTCTAAATAGAACCCATCCCAGCTTTCAGCGGGAACTTCTGGCTCTCAGCTGGCCTTGCCAGAGACAAAATGTGTGAATGCTGAATGAGAAAAGATTTTAACTCCCTCATTACCAGAGGTCTCGCTGAGGCAGGGACCGACATGGCAAGAGCTGCCCGCCGCCTCCAGACCGCCTGCCTCAACTTGGATTCCAACCTGCGCCTCTCTGAAAGCAGCTCCACCTGTTTGCTGGAGAAGCAGCTTCGGGAGAAAGTCCGGGAGATGATCCAGCTGCAGAGCCAGTGGGATGGAGAGAAAGCTGAACTGAACTCCAGGTTAGAAGAGCATTCGCAGGTGCCTCTGGTCTTTGGGGCACACACTTTTAAAGTGGGGTAAAAGCTTGCCCATTGCTATATCGAGCAGAATCAACCCGCTGATTGCAATGAGCTTGTTAGTCAAGGGATTCCAGTGGGTCCACCCTGAGTATGACCTGTGAATCATGGCACAATAATGTGTTGTTATTGCTGTTATCATTGCATTTATATTCCACCTTTCCTCCGAAAACCTCAAGGTGGTGTACACGCTTGTCTCCCTCTCCATTTTATCCTGATAACAACAACCCTGTGAAGTAGGTTAGGCTGAGAGACGGTGACTAGCCCAAGGTCGTCCAGTGCACTTCATGGCTGAGTGGGGATTTGCACTTCCTTCGCACGGCACGTAGTTAAACTACGGAACTTGTGATGGCCACGAACTTTAAAAGAGGATTGGACAAATGCATGGAGGACAAGGCTATTAACAGCTACTAAATCACGGTGGCTATGTTCTGCCTCCACTGCCAGAGGAACTATGTCTCTGAATGCCAGTTGCTGGGAATTGCAGGTGGGCAGAGTGCTATTGCATTCCTGTCCTACTTACAGGCTTTGCATGGGCAACTGGTTGGCCACTGTGAGAACAGGATGCTGGACTAGATGAGCTGATCCAGCAGGGCTCCTTTTATATTCTTAGTCCCTCAGGTCCTAATCCAGCACTCTAGTCACTACACCACACTGGCTCTCTTAGAATGGAAGGCAATTTTAATGGAGGGGGCACTGTCTGTGATGTTTATGCATACCCAGCTTTTGCTTCCGGTAACCCAGAAGCATTGGCATTGGGACAAAACAAAGAAACATATTTGCATGTCACAATCTCAACTGTGAGCAGTGACTAAGGCACTGAAACAAAGGAAGAGCTGGCAGCCAGGTCAGTAGAGCCATTGATGCAAGCTGGCACGGTGGTGCCCAAATTGAATAGCAAGGAGCACCTCAAGCCAGCATCCCCTGCAAGGTGAGCTCCTTGGAGATAGCAAGTCCCCAAGCTGGATTCTCGAAGGGACTAGCACACTCAGGAACAAAAGCTTCCTAGTGCTCAGCTGCCAGTGCAACCAACACCATTGGCAAGAAGTAACAGAGAGGCAATGGAGTGCTTGGTTCTAGCCCAGAGGACTACTCTTTGAGGCTCTCTGCTCCTCGGGGAGTGGGGCAGAGCCTGTAAGGAGTAGCTTGGTCCAGGGAGGATATAAAGGCGAACTGGGACCTAGGAACTATTGGGAAAAGTTGTCTGCTCTCTCGGATATCTGGGGGGGGGGGGTAATATAAACTGTAAATCTGACAGCTCTTGTTCTCCATTGGTTCTTGATCTTGGATTGGGGCCACACCATCTGGATTCTTATTGACTGTTCTCTTCATCAATCCATCAACCAAGACCTCTTGCTGAATCTCCTTTCTCCCAGTCCTTGTGTGAACTTGTCCAGGACAGTACATAGTGGGAAGGGAAGCCTTTCTGAAGCTACTTTCAGCTCTTAAAAATTGTTGTCAGCCCCTGACCATGTATCTTTTTAATGTGATGTGTGAATTGGTGGTTTAACGATCCCAAGAGTATGAAGAATTGAGTCTTTTGAGGTCTTATGTTTTCACTCCTGATCAATCTGCCACCTATGCCTGCTTTGTGTCTTACAGGATTGCAGAGTTGACCATGTTAGGAGATAAACTTAAAGAACAGAACGCAAAGAAAGAGAAGACCATCTCTGCCCTAAAAATGGACATTCAGAAATTGGTATACGTACCCACAAACCCCCCTTTCTATCACTCTCTCAGGCAAACACACATAGCCTTACCAACATATACATCCTCACAGGAATGCACGGCCTAATACATACACACTGGCTTGCACTGCCACACACACACACACACACACACACACACACACACCTGACTTCTCATACTTTCTGTGCCCTTTCCCCATGTCCATTTCTGAGAAACTGCTTATCTTTGAACACTAGGAGGCCAGTAAGATTGGAGATCTAGAAGAGGTGAAGGACCTGAAAGAAGAAATCGAATATTTGCAACATAGCTTGAACAGCATCACAAAGGTGTGCAAAACTTTTACCTACCCTGTAATCCAGTTAAATTGTTATATATTCGTTCACAAGACGACTCTGACTCACTCTGTGTAATTTGATGGTAGACATCTAACTTGAGTAGAAATTGATGCTCGATTCACTAGGAAGTTCTTACACAAGCCCAGCTGAAATTAAAGGGCGCTATAGTGAGAGAGAAACCTATAGACCACAACCTGCTTTCTCTCTCACTACCACTATTTGTTGATGGCACTCACCATCCTCCATTGGGCTTCTGGACATGCATCAGTGGTGGGCAGTCTGCAGCCATTTTGAACACGGGCTAAGTTTGTTTTCCATCATTGGTGGCTGCCAGCAGTGTTAACTTACCCAAAATGTAAAGTCTCTGTCCATAGACACGAACCTCTAGCCCGATCCAGACCCAGTAAATCTCATAGATCTGCGTTGGAATCTGCCAGGCCTCTTTAGCAGTCTCTTTTTTACAACCATAGTCTCACAGAGTTAGGGTGGGGGATGCGGGGAACCCACTTAGTTCAACCCCAGTCTCATTACGGTATAATAACTTGTGATTGATTTGACTGGCATTCACTTCCTCTCAACTCTCCTCCTAGCTGGCTTTGTCTGAATCCAAGAGCACAGGACTCGGTTCCTTGGAAAGTACAAGAACCTCGTCAGAGGAAGACGCCCTATGGCAGACGTCCCCTCGGCGCTCCACCTCTCCCCACCGCCGGCGGGTATCACCCTCCCGGGCACACCCTTCATCGCTTCAGAATGCAGCACTGCAAGCAGTTCGTGCTGCTATCCAGAAATCACAGCAGCATGAGCAGGTTTGGATATCTTGAGTTTACGGTTATAAATCTTAAAAGAGAGAGAGAGAGAGAGAGAACAGTGATACAGTCATCTAATGCTTCTACCTTACAGTTATTTCAAAATATGTATAAAACTGTAAATTTCACAGAGTATTGAAACCAGGAGGTGCTGCAACAATAGCCTCCCAACTGCAGCGTCACTTACTAGGAAAGGCGAGACAGTGAGGTTGGTGCTGTGCAGGTGCACCAAATCCGGCCCTTTTGCTGCTTCACCCACACTGCCCTGACCTTGCTGGATTTCTCCAAGAGAAATGGGCTCCTTCCGCCATCCCCTGGGGCTCTTAGTGCACCGGCTGCCACAGGAACCCTTCACCCCGCCCCCATCCTGGCCTTTGTCAGGGCAACAGCTGCAACAACCTTTTGCAATGGCTCTTAGTGTCCACCCATACCCCTCGTGCATGCAGGCAGCATAGCCGAATGGTGGAGCTCAGGAAACCAGCTTTCAGAGATAGGAATGCAATGCCTCTTCTGCACATTTTGGGTTTACCCAAACCACAGATTTCTGTATTTATTTGCAAAATCCAGCTTCTCTGGCTATACTCAGCTCCTCAGCGTCAGTGAAGGTGTTGATCACAGCACTTGCCCAACTGTTAAATGGGGTAAACCCCCCCCCCCCGTGCATATTGTGTTGTATGATGTGGAAGGGGCTTCCTGCTTGCTTGCTCCCCCCCCCCTCTTTTTTAATGAACAGGAGTTGCGTGTGCAGCTGGAGTCTTGCCAGGATGTCCTGGGAACTGTCAAGAAGCAGCTCGCTGACTGCCAGCAGGAAGCGCAGGCAGCAAAACAGCGGCTGCAGGAAGAGAGGCAGGAATGTGAAGAGCTGAGCCGGTCACTGGAGGATTGCAGGAGGGAACTGCAACGCTGGAAAGCCTCAGTGGAGGTGCTAGGAAGGTGAAAGAGGGAGCCTTCAGATCTGTTAATGCTTTTGAGGGACACGCCTCTGCCTCAGTCCTTCAGGTGGTTAAGTAGATTGTGACCTTCAAATAAGTGTCTCGGAAAGGAAGCCATCACCCTCTGCAGTGACGCGTCAGTGATTGGAAACTCCCTATGCCACCCACCCATTCACATCCAAGGAGGGTCCACAGCTCAGAGATAAGAGCATATGTGTTGCATTTAGTCCGTGGCATCTCCAGGCATGGCTGGGAAAGACTCCTAGCGAGCCACTGCCGGTCAGTGTAGACCAGCCTCTGCCAACCTGGTCCCCTCCAGATGTTTTGAATAGCAACTCCCATCAGCACCAGCCCAGCACATCTGGAGGTGCCACAGTGGCAAAAACTGGTGTGTGTAGAAGATACTGAACTACATAGGCTAACTGTGTGACTCAGTATAAGGCAGCCCCTGTGCTTACCTAAGGGCAGCACATTCATGATACAGTTTGACTTGGGTTGGTGGGTGGATGAGGAATATTGTACAACTCACTTTTCCGTAGTAACATAAAGGGGTCTCTTGTTCTGATGATGTGATTTCACACCTCTGCACCCATTTCTGTTGTGATTGTCAGCCAAAGAGATGAAAAGTGATTCTTAAAGTGATGATGAAACACCGTCTTTGGGAATAACATGCATCAGCATTCGTTGCTGCCAAAGGTTATCAAATGCCTCTCCACAATAGCCCCAACAGTATTACTGCAGTGTTATTTATCTTCGACGCATATAAAAGAGTATGTGTGAAATTAATTTCTCCCAGGAAGGTCTTTGGGTAGCATAGAGTGGCACCTGCTTTATTGTTCCTTGTTGGGGATTTAAAAGAAGAACTTTTGCTGCATTTTGACAGGTTCCCCCTCCTTGCCCCTGCTTCAATTATTTGAAGGATTCACTAAATCAGCCTTCCCCTACCTGGTGCCCTCCAGATATTTTTGGACTACAACTGGTTGGGGAAAGCTGCACTAAGTTGTATGAGGAGTGTACAAATACAATGGATGGACAGGCAGGTAGGTTGATAGAGGCATTTTTGCTGCAGATACATTTCATGCTACAGAATATTTGAGTATGAATTGCAGCATTCAGTACTCCTGGCTTTTGGTAGAGGGTCTGAATTGATGGCTTTTAGTTGCTTTGCACTATCTTTTTTTATTTTGTCCCCTGCCACTGGAAAACTTTTTTTTCTGTTCAAGGCCTTTGGTGGGGCAGGATTAATTGCCTTCCTCCTGCCTGCCCCTTCTCTGCAAGCAAGTAAGCCCACCCACTTGCGAAAGAGAAGTGGTGGTTGGTCACTAAATGCATGTGGAGGAAGCAGAGCATGTATTTCTACCCCAAGACAAACGGGGGCCTGTTTTCAGGGTGCATTATCTTGACCCCAGGTTGCTCATATTTTGTTTGTTTGTTTTTCACTCCCCAGAGAGAAGGAGGCAGCAGAAATGGCAGTGGAAAGCCTGAATCAGCAGCTCGATTCCTCCCATCTGGAGGTGGAGCGGCTGAAGACTATGAATGGAGAGCTGCAGAGACAGCGAAAGCTCCTGGAAGAACAGAAGGAGGATGTCATTAAGGAAAGGGAGAGAACGAAGAAGGAGCTGGAGCGGGGGTGAGGTGCTGCAGTTGTGTCCCTGGTGCTTTGATGCACAAGGCAATCCTGCTCTCTGTGCTGGTCTTCAAAGACATGGCAGGACTTTTCCAGATTCTCACACTTGGGCAGATAGATAGCCTTTGCTAATAATATTGGCCGTAGTTCGTGTGAATTATCAGCGCTGCAAGTCATGATAGCTGTATTCTGCCTCAGAAGCAGTGAGCCTCTGCGTGCCGGTTGCTGGGGAACAAGAAGGATGTGGTCATGAAAGATAGCTGCAATAATGGAAAGAAAAAACTGAACCCCAACGACATTAATTGGCATCCCAAGGTGTATCAACACAATGAGTTAAGCGTAATCTGGCTTGGTTGGTGCAAGGCATAGTTAGACCTTTTCTTCTTCCTCAGGCAAAGATCCCTGGAGCAGCTTGAGGAAAGGATGTCTGCCCTGAAGAAAGAGCTGGTGACAGTCAAGGAGTCTTTGAACCAAGCCATGCTGGAGAAGGATATGCTAGAGAGTGCGAAGGAAGGCTTGAGCGGAGCACTTTCCAAAGTAAGGGTGGCCAATAGGCACATTCCATATGCCAAATAACTCTCCTCCTGTCTGTTGCCCTAACTTGAGGATATTGTCCTCCCCCTTATGTTTCTAACTATTGCTGACATGGCCCCCAAACCCCCCCCCCCCCAGCATCTATTTGCTTTTCTTGGAAAACAAAATCTTGACTTTTCTATATGTGAAGTAATTACATATAGCATTGTAAAAGCTATAAAAGGATTTTATCATGCATAGCCTTGTGTAGTCAGATGGGAAAGAAAGCCAATTAAAGAAAAGCGGCGACAGCCTTAAGAACAAAGTATGGGATTGTCCAAAGTCAAGGATAGGAACAGGCAGCAGCTAAGTCCAGAGGTTGTGCGAAAGCAGGACTCGACTGGCAGCAAGTACAGAGACTTGGGAGGCAAAGGTACAAAGCACAAGTTGTAAAACATTTATTGTTTTTGTATATTTCTTGTTTAGCCACCTTGAACTTTTCAGGAAATGTGTTTTTAATCATCGTTAATTCAGTTTATTAGCCACCCCATAATAAGAGTTCCCTGGGCAACAAGCAAAGCAACAATAGCAGCAACTTAGTGCAACTGGTAGTCTGTCGCTGTCCACTTCTAGTACCAGGGAGTCTGGAGGGAGAGGCTAGTATTGCCACAGCAGGCTAAGACCATAGATCTGTAATGGTTGGGTTCCAGGGTTTTATGGGAAAGCCCCTTGGCCAAAAGTCCCGGGAGCTTGGTTTATTGCAAAGCCATGCCAGGCAGAAAGGCATAGTGCCCTTTTACTCTGGAAAATGTCACTGAATATTTGCTTTCCGCGTGGGCTTCTATTAGTGCCTGGTTTGGAGGAAGGGAAAAGAGAATGAATGTAAAATAATAGCTGTTGTATCTTGATACCCGGTGCTGACAGTTGACTGTGAATCCCAGAGACTTAGCCAGGAGGGCAGCATTACTGAATCTGAGACAATCCAGCACTCTAGAAGAACCAAATTTCATTCCTGACAGCTTCGGTCCCTTATGTTTTAAGGGGAAAGCAGAACTGTGGGTGAGGTACCATTGCATGCCATCACATCATCAGGGCTTGATATTTGAAAACAGTAAACTGTGTGCTAAGTTTAATCTCTTTTCTTGGAAATAATGTGCCTGCCAAGGCCATGGTCCAATAAAGTGTTAGGGCAGGCCCTGAATGAGTAACTATTTTGGTAAAAAACACTCCTATGAACACTGCCCTAGCAGCTCAGATTGGCTCTGCTGAAGTGAGTAGCATATCTCTTTGCCACCCACACTTTGGCTAGAATGAACTTTCAGGGGGGAAACTATATTTTCCTAACATAATATTGCCTGGTTATGTAATGAACTTGATCTTAAAGAAAAATATAGTGTTAACTTTTGTATGCACAAATGCTAAGGATTCCCTCTTCCTTTTCTCAGTTTCAAGGTGTTTTTTGTTTTTTTAAAAGGCACTGATTGGTATTAAATTGAATGTGGAATGGACAAATAGACCCTTTTTAAAAAAAGTTTGGCACAAGCCATATACAGATATAGATATATTTAACAAAGAAAAAACCTCAATGATAGATTTTAAACACACAGAGTAATAATAATAAAATGTTCAAATGTGGCAAAAGAGAGGAGGTCCTCAGACTACTACATAATGGATAAAAGGTAAAGGTAACGGGACCCCTGACCATTAGGTCCAGTTGCGGACGACTTTGGGGTTGCGGTGCTCATCTCGCTTTACTGGCCGAGGGAGCCGGCGTACAGCTTCTGGGTCATGTGGCCAGCATGACTAAGCCGCTTCTGATGAACCAGAGCAGCTCATGGAAACACCGTTTACCTTCCCACTGGAGCAGTACCTATTTATCTACTTGCACTTGATGTGCTTTTGAACTGCTAGGTGGGCAGGAGCTGGGACCGAGCAACGGGAGCTCACCCCATTGCGGGGATTCGAACCGCCGACCTTCTGATCGGCAAACCCTAGGCTCTGTGGATTAGATAGTGCGTATTTATTCTTTCAGGTTTGAAGTATAAGTCTCTTGGCCATAAAGGCTCAAAACATTCACTCTTGTTTTCCTGCTATTAATCCCCAAACTGTAGTAATATACTGTAGTTTAAAAGTACCTGAACATCTGTAAATATCAAATATTTTGCCCATGCAAAATTTACGTGGACAGCAACTTCAGATCAAAAATAATATTTCTCACTGGATGTGCCCACATCATATGCCTCAACAAGGCCCTTTTAGCATTACACTTCCAGCATCTATCTGGATTGGACCATGTCTTCCTGTACAACTTGTTGTGGAGTGTAGTATTCATCAAACAGCTTCATTATTGTTTTTTTGCAGGTTCAGTCTCAATTTCAAATCTAGAGAACCTCCAGTATAGATTCTAAAGCAGTTTCCCATTGTTTGGGTTTTATAGCACATTCTAATTACCTATTCCACAACTCTCCCAAGTTCCTAAAATCTACTTTATAAAGGTCCAATAAGTATTATAAGCAGCATTCGTGGATTTAGCTTTCTGAGAAGATCCAATCATTTGATCTAACCATTTAGGAGATGCTGAAGCACAAATAGACACCGACAAATGTAATTGAAGATGCTGCCATTCAGCAGTCAATAAATGATATTTAAACAACAATATAGAAGACGACAACCAAAATGCCAACCAGCTGATTTAATGTATAAATTCCACAACTGACCCATTTCTTCCATGGAAAAGGCTGCCTACGGTATCTATCGTCAAATTCGGATTACCCCATAAAGTTAATTAGGCATGAGTTTGTGGACCTCTGTTCCCTAAAGCAGAGATTCTCATCTGAGGCACCATTGCTATGCCTTGAAGGGGAAGTAGCCTGGAGTTGGAGGTGAAATTCAGTATCTTAATTTCCTCCTCAGGTTAAAGCCACCAGTGCTAACCTTGAGCTCTCCATACACAAGATGAAATCGGAAGACGCTGTGCTGAGAGACTCGTTAGCCAAGATGGGTGCTCTGAACGAAGGGCTGGCTCATGACAAAGTCAGCCTCAACCGCATAATTCTACAGGTAACAAAGACAGCCAGGCTGTAGCAGGGGGTGTAGCTGAGTGTAGCCACTGCTTATGTGAGCGTGTAGGCACAGCTGGCCCTACCATTGGGCAAGTGAAGTCAACTGCCTCTGGCAGAGGATCTGAGTCAGCTCTAAGTGTGGTGGAGGGTGAGACAGTGGCGGAGCTTCATGCTCCGGCACCAGGGGGACAGAGAGCAGGCGGGGGCATGACGCGCCGCCTGTGGGGGAGTGGTGCTGAGCTCGGGGGGCAGTGCGCTCCCCCTGCACTCTTCTTCCTCCGCCAGTGGGGTGCGATAACAGATTGTACCCCTGGTATAACAATCACCTTGAGGGCTACAAACAGCATGCTGCAAACGATTTAGCAGAGCCCAAGATTTAAAATGATCACTTCTAGTTGTGTTAGGAAGAAGTTAGGAAACTGCTGTGAACCTTGGAGTAGTGCTGTCTCTGCCTCGTGATAGAATGAGAGTTAAACTAAAGGAGAATAGAATGGAATCTCTCATCAGTGTAAAATGTTAAAAACAGCTGTCTACAAGGTGTGGGGAGGAGTAGGGAACTCTAATTGGGACCTTGTTGCTGGGAGAGGGTCTGTTACCCGCTCACCCCCATTGCCAATGCCAACATACCTGGGCAAACTCTCTGAAGCTGCTGTTTATCCGGTTAGTATAGCATTTTTGTATGATACTTTACATTTCCCCTAATAGGGCAAATAGCAACTGGGGAAGGGGGGGTGATTATCAGGAAAACATTGTATGTGTCAGAGAGAGCTAATTCTCTCCTCCCTTAATATCAGGGTTGCAGTCCAACACACACATACCACCATCACTTTCCATAAGTGTAACAATATGGAAGATCCAATACAGTGGTACCTCGGGTTAATAACTTAATTCGTTCTAGAGGTCTGTTCTTAAGCTGAAACTGTTCTTAACCTGAGGTACCACTTTAGCTAATGGGGCCTCCCGCTGCCGCCACACGATTTCTGTTCTCATCCTGAAGCAAAGTTCTTAACCTGAGGGATTACTTCCGGGTTAGCGGAGTCTGTAACCTGAAGCGTCTGTAACCCGAGGTACCACTGTAATGGACTTCTGTTGTCTCATCTTCTTTGACCCTGTCATATGTAAATTCAAAAACAAAATACAACTACCCCGAGTCCTAGTCTAAGCCTTTTTTTTAATCCTAAAACTGTGGTAGCCATATCCTGGAAGAGCATGCCTTGAATCCCGGTTTGCCTGTCTGTCCCCGAGTGTCCCTTGCTCAGAGCAAACAAAGCTCTCCTCAGTGGTTTCGCTGGCTGCCAAAATGCACACTTTCCTGTCAGCCTCCTTAAACCCATGGTGTGCCAGAAAGCTTTCGGCCTCATGAGCACCATCATCCCTGCGGGGCTTGTAACCGCCAAGAGCTTGTAACTTGCAGTGAGGCCTGAAATGGGGGGGACTCAAGAGTGCTCACACACTCCACAGCTTATGCCAACAGCATTTATAACTTCCGGAAGACTTCAAGCATGCTATTGCTGCCTAATGGAAGCTTGTAAGCTGCCTACAACAAGCACATGGGAAAATTCACCCAAGCACTGCTATCGTAGCCTTCAAGACTGTGCCCTCATTGAAGCGCCTGCTCAGTTTGGGGGGAAATTGAAGCAAAACCTTTCCTGTCACCATTCATTTGTGCAAGTGGGGGGCGGGGGGTAAGGAAGGAAAGCAAAAGGAAGGGAAATCCAGAGTCCAGAATTACCCCCAACGTTTCTGCATGGTTGAAATTGTGAATCAGAAACTGAGCTGGCTTAAGTGGATCTACTTTACTAGAAGGTCCTTTTGATTGACAGTGCTTAAATATGTCCACTGGAGTACAGTATTTGAGCAAAACCAGGCCCAAACAGAGGGAACAGAATGAGAACTGATGGTAGGAGGTTTGGTTCAATCTAGATGTGCTTTTAATGGACTTAATGCAATTAATGTGCATATTTTTAAAATTGTGAATAGCAACTAAAGACAGACAGACAGACAGACACTGCAGAGAATGGGAAGGCAACCTTCCTTCTTCAAATAGCAGCTTGGGAAGCCAATTTTCATTTAGACTACAAGTGGAGAAGGATAAAGCCTTCCCGTATATTGTGGTCTCACTGCTGTTTGCCCCTCTTCCCCTGCCCTGCGACTGTTGTTTAGGTTTTCTGAAATGTGTTAATTGCATTCACACAATTTATGTCACATTTAGCATTTAGGCCTCATTTGCATGTCACCTCAAACAATAATTACCGTAAACTAAACTTATGGTTTAAAGGTGAATGCTGGTGCACACTGCTGAAACCGCAGGCATTTTGCTCCACTCCACTCCTTCTGATGGCACCCTGCTAGGAGTAAATGATAACAACAACAACTTTATTGTCATTGTACAACCTGTGTACAATGAAATTGAATTTCTGAACTCATGAGTTGTTTCCCCCAAACAAACTACAAGTAGGGGTGTTGGAAAATTCTAATGAAAACTGAAAAAGAAGCGGAAATTGATGCAGTCCACACATTCATTTGTGGTCAGGGATGGAATTCTGTCTAGTGAGTCTGACCAGTATTGGTTCGCATTGTGTTGCTTTTCTAACTCTGCAAATGGTATGCAATGAATGACTTTTTTAAAAAAGCATTGTTTTGACATTTCCTTTACATTGAAATGAATGTAAGTTCCAGAAATACTTATGTAAACTTATGTAACTTACGTTAAATACTGGTCAGCGAAACAAATAACTGCACTGAAAAATAAACGGCACTGATTCTGACAAGCACAAGTTGGAACGGAAACCACTGCCTTCTTATAGCTCTACCCATGAGCTGTAAGCCAAGCGCAAACATCGTTTACCATTCATGCTTTGTTTGGAGAGAAATAAGCCACAATCCTGGGTTTGGACGTAACGCTAAGCCAGACCATGGGTTTGCTCCTGTCAACACGGCAGGAGAGGGAGGAGAGAAGAGTCATTATGTCAGCGGTGTGTACGACTGCACTGTGTGTTCTCCTTTAAATCAGTGTTTAGTTTGAAGAGATGTGCAAAAAGGTAAAGATAAAGGACCCCTGGCAGTTAAGTCCAGTCGCAGACGACTCTGAGATTGCGGCGCTCATCTCGCTTTACAGGCCATGTTTGTCCACAGACAGTTTTTCTGGGTCATGTGGCCAGCATAAGCTGCTTCTGGTGCAACGGAACACCAAAACCATAGCAGCACACAGAAACGCCATTTACCTTCCCGCCGGAGTGGTACCTATTTATCTACTTGCACTTTTTGGCGTGCTTTCGAACTGCTAGGTTGGCAGGAGCTGGGACCGAGCAACGGGAGCTCACCCTGCTGCGGGGATTCGAACCGTCAACCTTCAGATAGCCAAGCCCAAGAGGTTCATTGGTTTAGACCACAGCGCCATCCACATCCCATGGATGTGCAAACTAGACCATAATTTGGTCCTTAGAATCTCTGCATTGGAGGGGAGAAATGGCCAAAAGAAAGGAGCTATTGCTCTATTTTTACACTTGAAACGTAATCAGATTTTTGCCAAATTGGTTTTTACCACAAATGCAAAAGCAAAATACCCCCCCCCAATTGACCAGAATATACATTTGAATAACAGAAGGCCTCCCTCCCATTTTCTCTTCTGTGCTAATGATTGAATTCAACAATAAATCTAGGGGTCGTGTGTGAAAGCGCCACAAGGATGTATCCTCTTACCCTTCCACCAAGGTTAGTCCACCTTTTGTTTTCCTGCTGGATCATCCCCTTCTAGAGCCTGCAAACCCCAGTCTTTCCTCTTGTTGTGCAGCTTGAAGAGGAGAAGAGCAGGCTTTCAAGTAGGAAGCGGGAGCTGGAACAAGAGCAAGCCGGTTGGCGTGAGCAGCTGGCGCACTTGGAGCAAGAACTGATGTGCATGAGGGCAGAGAAGCAGGGGCTGGAGCAGAACTGCAAGGCCTCAGAAGAGAAGCAGGAGAGACTGGAAGGGGAAGTGGCCTTGCTCCACAGGGAGAGAATCCAGTTTCAGGACCAAATAATGCAGGTATGAAACAGAGGGCAGGGCACAGTACCTTTTTATTTCCTCAGAATACAGTAAGGATGTGAATAAGAGAGGGCTTAGGATCAGTTTTGTCTTCCTGGGTGAGCACTCTGCTGGGGAGGTGACAAGTGGGGCATGATAGATCACTAAGTCTTTCCTATTGCAGCCGAACATGAGATTTGGAGTAAATTATGTGAATTACAAAAACTTGGCCCTTCGGTTGCTATCCTGGTTGCAAAAGTTGTGGGAAGCGGGAGTGCAGCACTTGGCATTCCCCACCCCCCCACCCCGCAACCCCAATGATTGCTAACATATTGGTTTGGCAGGATTGATCTGCTGGAAATGCGGAGGTTTGATGTGTTGAAAACATTATACAGTATTGCATTTCAGTTGCCAATTTAGCTCTGATGACAGTAGAGATATAACTTGTGCTCGAGCATTATTGTGCTTGGATCCGTTACTCCAATATAAAAAGACTTTTATAAATAAATATAAGAATATAATATGCGAAAGGTTCCAGTGAGAAACGCCACTTGTTGATTCAGATGGTTGCTCATAATAACTAGGTTGGCCCTGACACAAGAGCGCATCTTGGCGATACACTCGGCAAAGCTTCTGCAATACAGTTGATCCAAACAAACCATTTTGGGATCCCTGTCCAGCAGAACCACTGAGTTCAGAGGCTGTCCTAAGCATACTCAGCCCAAGGAGGACAGACGACTGGTAGTTCAGTTCTTTATTGACAAGGCACACACTTATGGTAGCTCCTAAGGTGCACAGAACACACACACACATGCTTCTACCAACTTCAGTAGCTGGCATCCCCTCCCCAGAGCTGGACTGGTGGAGCAACATCATAACCACACCTCCACCCAACCTTGCTCCAGCCCCATTTCCTGACCTGTGTCCTTCACCCCCTCCCCTCTCTCTGTTGTGGAAAGTGGGGGTGGTTAAAATAAAATTTAAAAATCCTCCTGTCAGACTGGGAATATCCCCTCACTCACCCAGTTTAGGGCATTCCACCATTCTTCAGCAGAGTTTCTTTTCTTTCAGAAAAGTAAGCGGCTCACAAACAAAGCTTTAATAATGAAGAAAACTAAAACAACATCATGGTTTCTCTAACTGAACTTAACTGAACACTTGAAGGGAGGGGCCGATTCCGGAGCACAACACAAAAGCCCCGCTCACCAGATGCCAGGCACTCTACTATTCAAATTAGGCTCCACTTTGTTTGTTTTTAACAGTCTCCTTCTGCAGACTCTTCCCTCCCTCCAGCCCTGACTGCTGGAGGCACCAAACCCCATAAATCACTGCCCCCTTCCCCTGTGGCAGGCTCTGACCCTGTGGCATCTGCCACACACTCCTCAGCAGCCTGCCAGTTCCTGACAGAGGCACAGCTCTACCAAACTACTGCCCTTAAGAGGAGTGGTTTACATCAGGGATGGAAAGCTGGTGACTCTCCATACATTGTTGGATGACAACTCCTCAGCCATCCTCCTTGACCATTGAGTGGAAGGACTGTAGCTCAATGGTCCAGCTACTATGTTGCATGCAGAAGACCCCAGGTTCAGACCTCAGGTTCAGGCCCCAGCATCTCCAGGTTGGCATGAGAGAGAGTGCTCTCTGAAATCCTGGAAAGCTTCTGCCAGTCAGTGTAGGCAGCCCTGAGCCTGATGGATCAGTGTTCTGACTCAGTAGAAGGAGGCTTCCTGTGTTCCATGCTGCCCAAGGCTAATGGTAGTTGAAGTTTAACAACACTTGGAGGAGCCTCCCCGCCACCCCAGTTTGCAGGGCTGTGTAGCTGGGATCCTAATTAGGCTCTTAATTTCCTGCTGTTACCATTATGCTCTCTCACACACTTCCCTCTGCTTTTTGCCAGCTGAACAGCCAGAAGCAAACTCTAGGTGAGCAGCTGGCCCAGAGCCACCGAGAGATGGAGATGCAAGCAGACTCCTTGCTCCGTACGCTACAGGAGAAGGAAGACATGGCTAAGGAAAAGGCACAGGTGGTTGTGGAGCTCACTGCGCTGGAGAGGCACAGGAAGTTGTTAACAGAGGAGGCAGATGCTCTCAGGTAATGCCCACTGGCTATGAAGCAACTGGTGGTCTCCTGAAGACTGGCTTGCAAATTAACTTAAGGGAGGGGTGGCATGAGGCAAAGTCATGCAACCTAAACCGGGTAAGCCTTGCTCCACCCCTGTTTTAAAGCATAAGCCTGTGGATATGCTTCACTTGTACACCATACCATAGTTCATAATATGCTCAGTGTCTTGGTTTCAGCCTTCCTCTTTGTTTCAGTCAAATATATATTTTTTCCTTTTCCCTTCTGGCCTGTCCAGGCAGCAACTGCCTATGCCCCTCAGTTCAGTGCTTCTGCGCTAAATGAGAAGCACAGGAAGCTAGCTAAGTATAAACCTGCAGGCAGGTGCCCTTTTATTTGTTGCACATTTCCTGGTCTCTGGACTTCCTGTGGGGTGAGCAGGGCTGGCAGAGTACCTGTGGTGGATGGGGCTCCTTGGTGCCCACAAGCTTTCTGGGGTAGTGGATAAATAGATGCCTGTAGGATCCAGGCATTGGCAGCTTAATTGACTGGCCTTGATTATTTCCTGATGTGCTTTAGAGTGGAGAAGGAGTCCCTGGAAACCAGCCTTTTTGAGGCACAAGAACTGGCAGCACACCTGGAAGCTCGCAAGGAACAACTGGAAGGAGAGAACCAAGGCATCAAGATTGCCAGAAAGGCACTTCAAGGTATAGTACACACATTATTCAGTCTGATTCAATACTCCATGGAATCTTCCCTTTAAATTCTTAAGGTGTGCACAAACCATACATTGAAAGCACATGGCTTCCCCCAAAGAATTCTGGGAACTAGTTTGTTAGGAGGGTTGGGAAGCATAGCTCTGTGAAAGGTAAACTACAGTTCCCAGGAGTCTTTGATGGAAGACATGTGCTTTAAACGTATGATATGTATACACCCATTGTTAAGTGGTTGGGATACCACTGAAAGTGTCCAATAATTATTATTATTTTTAAAAAACAACAACACACCTGTTATCTGACTATACCTGACTATACCTAATAACTGGTTATTGGTGACACACATTCAAATTACCATTTAACATAATTTTGCATCAAGATCAGCCAATGAACAGGTTTCCAGACTTATTTGCTTTATCCTATCTTTTTGTGATGGCTTACAACTTGGTTAAAACCACATATATAAAGCCAGATGCAATAAAACATAACAGTGCAACAATACAATTTATAAAAATGGTATTTTATATTAAAAAAGCAGTGTGGGTGCAAGAGACATTTAAAGCCACTTTCAAATTACAGTAATGAAGCTGAAAGAACTGCTTGCTGAATTGTGCCCTCTGTTGAAGAAACAATTTGTTGTCACAGCCTATACTGAAGAGTTGCCCAAAGATCTGTCCTGGATGGTGTGTGTTTTTTCTTTCATAGTGGAGTTGGGGAAAGCCCAGCATGAGCTTGAGCTTCGAGAAACCACACTGAGGCGAGAAATAGAGATGTTGAAGCTCCAGATAACTGAGGAACAACAAGGGTTACAACAGGTCATAAAGAACCAGAAGCTGGGTTTTGAGGAGGACCTCGAGCGCCTCAGAAAAGAGAAGGTCAGTGCTGAAGACTCCTAACCCTTATGCAGCCAAATTCTTCAGTCCACTGTCATAGAATCATAGAGTTGGAAGAGACCACAAGGGCCATCCAGTCCAACCCCCTGCCAAGCAGTCAGTGATGGTTGAAATGAGTGAAATCACTAACCAAATCCAGTTCTAGTGTTCAATTGTAAGTTACTTTCATAGTCGTTAGAGCAATAAGCGGGTTCTGGGTGACTCCAGACTGTTGTTGTTATTTTGTGGGAGGGACTTGAGTGCATACTGGATATTTAGGTATGTACAATTCAAGCAGATTAAAGTGCTCTGTCAACCTGTCTGATGATTGCTGTTTGCCCACTTCAGTCTAGTTATCTACCGTAGCAGCTCCCAACATGCCAATAATAATAATAATAATAATAATAATAATAATGTGGTGGTGGTGAAGCTAGCAACCATTGGTGCTGAGAGAGACTGTATAACTGTTCTTTCTTCTCTATACTGTAGTTGTTGTGGTATCAAGACTACTTGAGATGATAGGAGCTGATTTCCAAGCACATCACAAGTTGTATATGTATATTGAATGAGTTGTGAAGAACACTCATGTGGTATAAATTGTGAATGCTTCCTTCATAATACACGTTAATAAGGAGTAGCTATTTTCCTAGTAAGGGACCCAGGTGGCGCTGTGGGTTAAACCACAGAGTCTAGAGCTTGCTGATCAGAAGGTCGGCAGTTCGAATCCCTGCGATGGGGTGAGCTCCCGTTGCTCGGTCCCACCTCCTGCCCACCTAGCAGTTCGAAAGCACATCAAAGTGCAAGTATATAAATAGGGACTGCTCCGGCGGGAAGGTAAACGGTGTTTCTGTACGCTGCTCTGGTTTGCCAGAAGCAGCTTTGTCATGCTGGTCACATGACCCGGAAGCTGTCTGCGGACAAACGCCGGCTCCCTCGGTCTATAGAGCAAGATGAGCGCCGCAACCCCAGAGTCGGACACGACTGGACCTGATGGTCAGGGGCCCCTTTACCTTTACCTTTTACCTATTTTCCTAGTAATAACAGTGTTGAGCAGTGGTGTAGTATAATGGCTGGTACTTGAATAGGAAAACATGGTTTCAAATCTCCTCAGCCATGACAATGCGCTAGTCATTGTATCTCAGCCTAAACTACCTGAAAGGGTTCTTGTGAGAATATAAAGGGAAGGGAAACTGTATGTTCACTGCCCCAAGGTCCTTGAAGTAATGATGAAATAAAAGTGCATATTACTGAATATGTTAATAATAATAATACTTAATATTTATAAGGGAGGTGCAGGTGGCGCTGTGCTTTAAACCACTGAGCCTCTTGGACTTGCCGATCGGAAGGTCGGCGGTTTGAATCCGCACAATGGGGTGAGCTCCCATTGTTCTTTCCCAGCTTCTGCCAACCTAGCAGTTTGAAAGCACACTAGTGCAAGTAGATAAATAGGTACCGCTGTGGCGGGATGGTAAACGTCATTTCTGTGCACTCTGGCACTTGTCATGGTGTCCCATTGTGCCAGAAGCGGTTTAGTCATGCTGGCCACATGACACGGAAAACTGTCTGTAGACAAACACTGGCTCTCTCGGCCTGAAAGTGAGATGAGCGCTGCACTCTATTGTTGCCTTTGACTGGAATTAACCATCTAGGGGTCCTGTAAATAGGCAGCTGTGATTTCTACATAGGAATGGCCTTTATACCTGTCAAATATACATTTGTATTAAATGATTCAAACTGGATTTTAATTACAAGATGTACCACATTTGGGTGGTTTCCTTTTCACCGGAGTCCTCTTAGTCTCTGTCATGGTTTCTTTGAACTGCCTTGAATATGTTTGAGACTGAAAATCTGAGGCAGGAACTGGAGATAGGGATTTGGTTGCAAGGAACTTGCTTGTGTTCAACACCAATAGGAGCATTGCTAGGTACTTAAAAGACTCAGGGCAAAAGGCTACAGACACAACTCTGCATAACATGTGAATATGCTAATATATATGTACAGATGCAAATGTAGAATTTAAATGCCACAGTAGGAAAGCCAACAAATTTCCAATCAAAATAAGCCCAGATAAATTATTCCATTATTTTGCACCCTAGCCCCAATCACTCCAAATCAGTTCCTCTTTATTTCTCCCAATTAATTTCCCAGCACGTCCTGCTCCAAATTAATTCAATTCCCCCTCTTCTCTAGATAATTTATTCCCACAAAATTAATTAATATCCTGCTCAGTTAACCAAGATCACTCCTGTTCAATTTCTTCCAAATTCACTATCTACCAGAAACACTCAGTGCACTTAGAAAAAAGTTGGGGGGGGGCCTTTGCCCCGTGATCCCATTCTTGCACCATCCTCAGATACTACTTTACCTGATAACTTCCTGCTCTGCTGACACCAGGAGGCCCTGCATCTGGCATTGATTGAGCAGAAAGACGAGGCTATGCATCATCTTCAGCAAGAGAGGGAAGAAATGGCATCCAAGCATGAAGCTGAAAAAAGGGAGTTCATGGAGGAGATCCTCTCTTTGCAGCAGAACCGGGATGAAAGCCTCCTCCTGCTAGAGAATGAAAAACAGAAGGTGAGGAGAGAGTAACATTAGTCGGAAGGAAGCTACGGTACCTGGTTTCAAGCCATGGTTTGGCTTAGCGTGAGGTATGAACCAGGCCACTGGCTGTGTAACACTACTGCCACAGCTGTAACCATTGCGCCCAGACAGCATGGATAATGGTTAGGGTTGGTTGGAGTTGGGACCAGGCGCCTAAAGGATCACATATGTTTCCCTCTTGAGCCCATGTATTTTATTTCTTGCTATGAGCCATCCTTAAGACTCGTGTTATAGGGTGCCCCACAAATGCTAATAATAAATAATAATAATGTAATTTCCAGGGCATTATAAATATTGGTTACATATGTGAGGGTTTCCTTTCTACCTCCAGGCTTTGTCCAAGAAGGAAGCAGAGAAGAATATCCTTTTAGAAAAGCTCAGTGAGTCACAACGCGAACTCACAGTTGCCAGGTCAGAGTTTGACCGGGTGAAGCTGGAAGCTCTGAACCGCCAGGAGCAAGACAAGGTGAACTCTGGGCTTTGTGATTTTTTTCCCCCCATGGCAGGGAATGCAAATATTGAAATGCCTAGCAAGATAGTGGTAGGGTATTGCCATCACCTGAAGGTCCTAACTCAGCCTATGATCAACTGACAATTAAGAGAAGGAATGAAACATACCTGCGGGGAAATAAAAATAAAAATAACTTATATAAACAGAAAAGGGGAAGTGGAACTTTATGGGGTCATAAGCAACACTTTGTGCTTTAACATGTAGCACTGCAAGGAACCCAGAAATAGATTACCACGTTGCTTTTCCCTCAGTTGCAGCATAGCTGCCAAGTTTTCCCTTTTCTCGCGAGGAAGCCTATTCAGCATAAGGGAAAATCCCTGTAAAAAATGGATAACTTGGCAGCTATGAGTTGCAGCTCTGCTGTTATTAGGGATGTTGGAGAATGTTGATGAAAACAGATGCAGGATTAAAATTACTGATGTTTGCTCATTTATTCCATGCCTGGAACAGAAATCAACCCTACAAATATGATCAGTATTCACTGTTGTTGCTTTCAATCTACAAATGATATGTAATTAATTACGTCAAACCTTCCCCACCCCATTCTCATTCTGTTTAATTTGCATTGGTGTGTGGTACGCTAACATGATTACAATGTAATTTACATCATTGGCATAATTATTTTTTGTAAATTATGTAAGTTACATTATTTTGCCACAGTGGACAGTGAGACAAGTAACATAGTTTTTGGCTGAAGGCAAACTGTAGTGGAGTGGAAAAAGTGCTACATGTGATGGATTCAGAGTGGAACAGAAGACGAGGCCTTATTACATCCTTAATTATCATTTTCCTCCAAGGTCTCAATTCTGAAACACCTGTTAGCTTATGCAAGGCATGGCACTTAGATTCGCAGACATTGCATAGAATGGCATATATTGTCATTACCGTTACCAGTTTCTCAGGCACAGTGAGACCCCTCTGTTTATCCTTTGGTTTGCTAAAGGAATGTTCTATCCCATTTCCGCAGTGGTTAAACGCTTTATTGTACAGTGGAACCTTGGTTCTCGAATGGCTTAGTTGGCGAACAAATCAGCTCCTGAACGCCAAAAACCTGGAAGTAATTGTTCCGGTTTTCAAACGTTTTTCAGAAGCCAAACTTCCAATGCGGCTGTTGGCTATTGTTTCCGAGGCCACGCCTTGGTTTTCGAACATTTCAGGAGTCAAACGGACTTCTGAAACGGATTAAGTTCAAGAACCAAGGTTCCACTGAATATAGTCCTTCTGTGGTCAGAGGGTCCACCATTTATTACCATTTATGTCTAGGGTAGGCACCATCAGTGAGGATGAGCAGAGGAAACCACACACACACACACACACACACACACACACCAATCCAACTGTGGGGTTACTAGGAATGAAGACTCCCACTATGTATCTCCGAGTAAAGAGCTGCGGATGTTCTGTGCAATGCTGAGAAGCCAGGTTGGCCTGTTCTGCTCTGCTGGCCACTACCGGTAGTGTCTACTTTCTTTGTCCAAATCTCATGAGAAGCCTTTTAGGGGAAGTGGATCTACCTCCATATCAGGCTAGAACAGGACAGCAGGATTGCTCTGTGGGTGTTAATGAGGGGCAGAATAGCTTCTTGGGCACACTGTAGAATAAGGGGGAGGCTAAGCCTTGAGAAGGGGCCACTTAGACCAGGAAAACAGCATGAGCAAAAAGATATTTTTTCCACCCCCTTCCTAATCCCATTCAGAGGCATCCACAGCTGTCTTTAACATTAGGGCTTTTTAAATGTGGGAAATCTGATCATAGATATCCCACCATCTCATCTAGTTGTGCCCTCATTTTCCTTCCTTCCTCTTTTTTTTTAAAGAAATCTACCAGAGGTCATAGTTTTGAAGCTGTGATGCTATCTACCCCAGTTGTTTCTGAGAAATTTGCAAAATTAAACAGCTGGTGCAGACTACCCCTCTTGTTGAGGGACATAGGAGCCTTGGAGCATCAGATTACGGCTGCATCTAACTCAGTATATTGTCTGCGATGGCCAACTGCAGCTCTTCAGGGCTTCAGACAAGAGCCTTTCCTAGTCCTGCCTGGAGATGCTGAGGTTTGAACCTGGAGCGTTCTGCATGAATGGCATGTGCTCTTTGCCCGAGCTGCAGCCCTTTCTTTCACGTACTGAAACTCTGTACGTGAGTTTTTCTGGAAGGAGGGGGGGGGCGACCACTGGAGTTGCTGTATAGAGCACAGGGACACTGCTTGCCCACGATTTGCTTGACTCTGGCTTGTGCTGTCTCTCTCCACAATTTGTTTCCATAAAGCACCACGAGATTTCCCCCTCCCCCTTTTCTTTTCTTTTTTAATAGCTCAATGTGGGATTGTTTGGTTCTGCCTTTAAATAAAAAACACATTGGCAATATTAGCCGGGGCCCTATCGTATCTCTGGAGAGATCAGTTCACAAGCTCACAAGGCACAGCCTCCTAAGACCGAGCAAACAAATAGCACAACAAGGGTGAGAAACCCCCACCAGAACAAATTTGAAAAGCATTTCAGCTGGAAAGATTGACTGGGAACCAAAGGGAAGCCAGCTTTAAAACAAATAATTTCCCCGAAGGACTGTAAACAATAGCCCCACCCCAAACTCGTAGAGCAGCACAGAATGACAGGAATGGATGTGACCTGCCCTATCGCTGGGATTTATTGGCAATCTCTACCGTTCTGGTCCACCATCTCTAACCCGCCCTCGCGTCTGCTCACTCAATGGAACAGCTCTGAGCTGCACCGATCACTGTGATCCCTCTAAGACAGTGAGATTATGACTGATACAGTAAGCTGTTTTCTGGAGGGTCGTGCATGACAGGGAGATTCTTCCAAGCTGGGACAGAGTAGGGCGAGGCAGTGAATCCAAGCCAGACCCTCCTCCCTAGGGGCAGGGGATGTTGCAATTCATAGCTGGAAGCTGCATGGCTGTGGTCCATGCATGGTCCAATCTCTCTCCTCCTTGGAGAAGCTTGTGTGTGGCTTGCAACGCAGTGAGCAAGTTCCTGGCACCAGAAGAAAAGATCTTGCCCAAGAGCTTCTCATTTCCTGGAGCTCCCCCTCCCTGAATCCCCTTCGGAGTTCCCTTCGGCCTAGATGGCAAAACAGAGCCTTGCAAACTCAGCAAGGGAAGCAGGAATATCCTTGTTCCACTCTGGGAACGGCAGTCCCTGCCAGTGGCTCCCCCCCCCCCTCACAAGACAAGAGTGTAGGAATTTTGTCTTATTATTTCTACTTTTGCCAATTCTGTAGTAATCCTCTACTTCCCTGTCGCCTGAATCCCATTTTAAAAAAGAAGAGTGGACCATCACATTTTGGTGGGCCCAAAAGGTAGGCAGGTTTAGGAAGGAAGGAAGGAAGGAAGGAAGGAAGGAAGGAAGGAAGGAAGGAAGGAAGGAAGGAAGGAAGGAAGGAAGGAAGGAAGGAAGGAAGGAAGAACTCCCCTGTTGTAGATGGATATTATGTTCATTTGGGACTGTATGCTCCTCACCTAGTCTGAATAATAATAGTAAAATAAAATAAAAATAAAGGAGACAAACCAATCTTGGTCATTCAGTTCCATCTGGAGTTCAGAAGTCTGTGTTGGGCTACTGAACTCACCCACTCTGTTTGTTTAACAGCTGTGTCAGTGAAGTACAGAAATCTAACCTTTTGATGTATTGATGCTCCTATGTGCCTCATGCCTTGTAATTACATCAGAAGCATTCTTATGAGCATCATCCTCAAGGACTTCTAGACTGATGTCCTTTTGTCTCTTTCCAGTTCCACTTGTCCCATGATATACTATGCCTTTTATGATCCAGCAAAGACTCTTGTGGCTCCATGGAGACTAGCCCATTTATTGGGGCTTATGCAAGGACAATAAACAATAAAATAAACATGGTAGTCTTTAAGGTACCCCAAGGCACTCTGCTGTGTTTCCTGTAACAACTTACATGGCTTCCTAGCTAGAATTTGTCCTCTCCAATTAGTTACTAGAAGAAGGTAGGAGCAGTGTGATGCAGCAGCTAAAAAAGCCAATGCAATTCTGGGCTGCATCAATAGGAGTATAGCATCTAGATCTAGGGAAGTAATAGTACCACTGTATTCTGCTCTGGTCAGACCTCACCTGGAGTACTGTGTCCAGTTCTGGGCACCACAGTTCAAGAAGGATACTGACAAGCTGGAACGTGTCCAGAGGAGGGCGACCAAAATGGTCAAGGGCCTGGAAACGATGCCTTATGAGGAGCGGCTTAGGGAGCTTGGTATGTTTAGCCTGGAGAAGAGAAGGTTAAGGGGTGATATGATAGCCATGTTCAAATATATAAAAGGATGTCATATAGAGGAGGGAGAAAGGTTGTTTTCTGCTGCTCCAGAGAAGCGGACACGGAGCAATGGATTCAAACTTCAAGAAAGAAGATTCCACCTAAACATTAGGAAGAACTTCCTGACAGTAAGAGCTGTTCAGCAGTGGAATTTGCTACCAAGGAGTGTGGTGGAGTCTCCTCCTTTGGAGGTCTTTAAGCAGAGGCTTGACAGGCATATGTCAAGAATGCTTTGATGGTGTTTCCTGCTTGGCAGGGGGTTGGACTGGATGGCCCTTGCGGTCTCTTCCAACTCTATGATTCTATGATTCTAGGTCCCAAGTCTAGAAACAGTTCGATTCATCGCCTACCAGTACCATATATGCAGTATCAGAATCAGGACGAGCAGTGGCATTTCCTTATGCCTTCTCACAACAAATATTGTGGTAGAGTTGGCAAGCTGCACCCATTTCATAAATCAGATAAGTGCGCTTGAGAAAGTGTGGCTTGCCTAAAAATGTCAGGTAAGGACATGGTGCACACCTGGAATTTGAACCCCCAAATACCCATGGCCTATATGAAGGGGTTTGTTTTTGGTTCAACTATTATGGAGTTTTTATGTTAGGCAGATTGGCTTGCTTTGGAAATGGCTTAACTGAAGGGTCCAGAGTAGAGTCTTACCTTTGTAACCTACCTCCTGCAGCCAGGATTGGGCCAAAGTTTTGTAGTACTGCTGCTTTGGTAGCACTAGAGGGCACTCAGCATCCATAAGTCAATCCCCTACCTATTCAGAAGAACCCAATATGGGAATAGATATACAGTAAAAATATGAAAAATGTATTATAAGTGTAAGCCCACTGCACTGTGATCCAGGAAACCATTGTGACAATTCATGTGATCAAGGAAGCAGAGAGCATGGACAATATTTAACCAGGGGTATAGACAGGCCGAAGGTCCAGATTGGTCAGGGTTTTTTCTTTAATCTGCAGAGCAAGAGCAATATATATATTTATTTTGCTAGGTATGTTTGAATAATGAAAAACATTTTGCAGGAAATTGGGGTGAGAGTAAGGACTTTGTAAAGTCTAGTAAACATTTAGAGTGAGAAGGAAAACTGCGGCTCGTGCATTAAGCAATGTTAATATATTTGAACAATAGTTGTAATAGAAGATTCCTATTCATTGAATGAACAGAACAAGTCATTAGATGCAAGGCCAGCATCAGTCACTGGGCATTTTAGCTGTTGCTACCACTCCACAGGAAGGTCTATAGCTCTGTGTTGCAGCACACACTTTGCATGGAGAAGAACCCAGATTCAGTTCCAGAGAACTGTAGCCAGAAACATCTTAGAAACCTGCTACAACTCAGAGTATGAAATACTGGGCTACAGTGGCAGAGATGAAGCCAGAGGTGTCCCTGGGATCCCTCATGCCCCTGGCAAGCAGCTGTTTCGGTGCCCCCCCCCCCGGAAGAAAATAACTTTCTTGCTTGCCTTTGTGCCATGATGCGAGAAGGATGGAAAGCTTCTGTGTTTGATCTTGCTGTGACAGCAGCGGCGCATCGCCACACATATTTACATCATACATTCCATAGTCTGATAGGTGATTTTTGTGGGGGGAGGCAGGCCTGCGCCCCTGGCATGGGCCAGTTTCACCAACCCCTAGGTACACCTCTGGACAAAGCACAGCTGCTTATTCCACAGCACTAATCTCCTGGGGTGCTATTTGTCAATCCGCTGCATGTCAAATAAATAAGCTATTCTCAGGCAGGGGTGGGACAGGAGAATCCACCAAATCAGTTAAGCAGAAGAAGCAATCGTTGGCATCAGCCTGCATAGCTAAGGGTTAAACTGCCTGTTTTACCATTTGAAAAAAATGGTAAAGGCCTTTGACCAATCATAATGCTACAGAATAGTGAGTGAATGTTAAACAAAGCAGAAGGGGGTGAGAAAAAGCTGTCTTGATATTGAAGCCATAATGTCTTTATTGGTCAAAAGACTCTCTCTCTCTCTCTCTCTCTCTCTCTCTTCTCTTTCTTTCTCTCTCTCTCTCTCTTTCCTCTGTTCTCTCTTCTCTCTTCTCTCTCTCTCTCTCTCTCTCTCTCTCTCTCTCTCTCTCTCTTCTCTCTCTCTCTTTCTCTCTCTCATCTTAGAATACCTGCACTTCAGAATTAATCACTATGCTACTGCACTGAAAAATAATTTCTGACCTGGGATAATCCAGCTTCCTTTGTTTCTGCACATAACACACTTCCTTTTGGGGGGAGATTCGTTCACACTTTCTCTTAGCTGGTTTGTGGCAGCAACACATTGTCAACTAAGTTCCAAATTGTCCGGTATCAGTCCCACTTTGAACAGCTATAGCATTGCCTTTAACCCAAAAGGGTTCCGTGTATGTTGCAGGTGCCACCTCTGCCTCCACCCAAGGAATCTGAAACAAGGCTGCTTTTAGCTGAAATGGGAGTCAGGCCTTACTGTTCATATACATCCATTGTGGCTCACATTAGGGTGCATAGGGTGATATTCAATGAAGGACTTGTCCAGGCTTCTTTTTGTGCTGTGTTCCTAGGCACAGATCCACACTGCACCTAGAAAGTGCAAGACAAAAGGTGTGTGACTGAGCCCTTAGCTTTACTCAGAGTAAACCTATTGAAATAAATGGACCTAACATAGTCATGTTCAATATTTCAGTGGGTCTACCCTGAGTAAAACTTAGTTGAATACCATCCATAATCCATCCCTCGTCACCCCATTTATCATCCTAGAAATACTTTCTTACCGGATATTTGAGAGTAGCTATATTGAATCTTCCTTTGAACACATCTCTTGGGCAAAGTCATTGTTTACACAAGCCATGCCTTAAGTTAATTTCTGCTGCTCATTATGTCATGACGTGCTGTATCTTTTTGAACTTCCACCTTCATAGGCTGCTGAACGATACAGCTCAGTTCCAAAGATTCCCAGAAAAAGCATGACTGGTTTCAACCCAGGGAGGAGCCATAGCTCATTGATAATGCAGATGCTTTGAATGCAGAAGGTTTTAGGTTCAGTCCCTGACATATTCAGTTAAAAGGGATCAGGTTGCAAGTGGTGGTAAAGTTCCCTGCTGGAGACCCCAGAGCCACTGACACTTGGAGTAGATACTAGGCCAGAATGAACAAATGGGAAGCTGCCTTATAGGTCACTACGTTCTCTCTCTCTCTCTCTCTCTCTCTCTCTCTCTCTCTCTCTCTCTCTCTCTCTCTCTCTCTCGTTTCCACTAAAACTGATCTGAGATTGTACACCATTTCCTTAAAGCTCAGCTTATTTCTTACCGTAAGTTTGCAACAGCAAAAGAAGATTGGTCTCCTGCTGCTGACCATTTCCTAACTTCCATGAAATGGTTTGGCTGTGCTTTCCTGTATCTTCTCTCTCTTTCATGCCAAGGAGGTCATTTCCCATAAAGGAGACAAATGTTCCAATGAACAGTCTTTTACTAGCTGACTAATTTGCAGGTCACAATTCTGTTGGTTTTGTGTATGGCACTGGGAAGGAAGAAATACACAAACCATGAGTTATAGCAGGCAGGGTGTTTTTGCATTTCCCTGTTATTGACCCCCTGATTACTCCAGTCCACTCACTACACCTTAAATTCATGAAGTGAGTTTTGCCTATTGAAGTCTTGAATATTTCTCCTATATTTTTAATTTTGTTATTTCAAAATAATTTATTCATTATTATTTCAATGGATATAGTTTTACAGATACAGAGCTGGGGTTGTAGACCCTTGGTTGTTCTGCCAAAGAGAGATAAGGGCTTATTCACAAATCCTTCTGCTGGAGCTGAATGCTGCTTGTTTTCAGTTTGGCATCAAAACATACTCCTGTCCTGCCATAGTTCTGTTGAGACCCAGAGCAATTGCTAGTATCCATAATTTTGTCCAGGGAGTTTCTTGTTTTAAGACAGGGTGGCCTGTACGATTTAATAGGTCACTTTCCATCTTGGCATGTTATAAGTCTATAAAACTTGTAGAATCATTGACTGTCACAGGCAGGGGAAGAAAAACCTTAAAAGAATATTAAACTCATGGAGGACACCTTACAGTGTCTTGCAACTTTATATGGGTGAATACATTGGCAAGTGTTTTTGGCTTAGAGTGAGAAACAAGATCAACTCTGTTCTTGTTGCTTAGGGAAGGACCAGTTGTCCCTACTAGTGATGGGTGCTGAACTAAAGCTGCTTTTTAAAAATGTCTTTGTAAAGATAGTTGCATGGGCTGGTAAACTTTACAAACAGTGTTGTTGTCAGCCCAAAAGCTCTGGTACAATATCTGTCTTGCTATTTCTAGATATAGAATCATAGAACCAAAGAATTGTAGAGTTGGAAGGGACCCCAACGGTCATCCAGTCCATCTTCCTGCAATGCAGGAATCTCAGCTGAAGCATCCTGACTTTTTTTTTACATTTGGCCAACTTTCTCTTTGCTTAATTTGAATGCTTTGTTTTGTGTCATCAACTGGATGTCCTATTCACTTACATTGGGATTGGGATTACATTTCCTCCTGTGCAGAAAAACTGCCCTGCAGAGCTTAAAAGGGCCTCAGCCCCGTGAGAGAGAACAGGCTTTGCAAGCAGAAGATCCCAGGTTCAATACCTGCCATCTTCATGTAGGGCTGGAAAAGACTGTTGCCTAAAACCCTCAAGAACTGCTTTTCAGTCAGTGTACGCAATACTAAACTAGGTAGATCAGTGGTTTGACTCTGCATAAGGCAGCTTCCTATGTTCCTAAAGGAGTTTCCACTGGGGTTTTTAAACAGTCCTGGAGGGAGGCACACGTACTTCAGATACGAAAAGCAAGTGCCTTGTTGCCCTGTAAAGGAATCTCACTTGTTCCCGGACTAGCAAGTTTCAGATAACCTGCAGTGCTACCCTAGAATTGAGCTTTGTGAGGAAACAGTTGTGGGAGCCAGTCCTTTGACTGCTGGTGTCTCCATATTCTGGAACTTTACAGAACACATAGAACAAAGTGGCATATACCATCCTTCATTCTGTGATTTCTTCATTACAGAACACAGTTGCCAGCATCACCAGTGAGCTACGGACCTTCCAGGCACAGTTTGAGGACGCAATGGCTGCCCACCAGAAGGAGGCAAAGCGCTTAAATGAACACATAAAGGAACTGGCAAGAGAGAAGGAGCTTGTTGGGAGGGAGGTATGTTCGGGTTCCTGGCTGGGTCTTCTTTCCGTGGAAGGATTCTCTGTCCCTGTTCAGTATGGTCCAATAAGTGCTCTGTGTATCTCTTTGTCAACAGATAGGTGTTTGCCCCAGTTCAAGCCATCTGTGAATAAGTTGGTTGCAATGGAAGCTTTTCCCCTCTCCACTGAAAGAGCAGGCAGTAGCTTTGAAATCTTCTGCTCCTATGGAAATCAGAAGTGCTAAATCATGGCAGACTAAACACTTGAGCAGGACTTCAGTGTTGAAGGCAGTAACTGAAGCAAACCTGCCTGTAGGGTACAAACTCATAGTGCTTCCATCCCTAGAAAGACAAGTTTTGTTAGCTTTGGAAACCTGCAAAACCTATTTGACCAGTAAAATAAAAAAAAATTCCTTCAGTAGCACCTTAAAGACCAACTAAGTTTTTATTTTGGTATGAGCTTTCGTGTGCATGCACACTTCTTCAGATACACTGAAACAGAAGAGCCCTTATGTATATACAGAGGGTGGTGGGGGTGGGTGGGAATGGGTGATGGGCTGATAGGAGTGGTAAACCTGTTGATGGCTGTTAACGACTGCTGATGACTGCAATAGGTCCTGCGGGGGAAAAGCAAGGGCTGAGGCACTAAAGAAAGCTTGATCATGCATAATGAGATAAGAATCCTATGTCTTTGTTCATCCCAGGTGGCTCCATGGTTTTAAGCTTGGTAATGAGTTCCAATTCAGAAACTTCTCTTTCCAGTCTGTTCCTGAAATTTTTCTGTAATAAAACAGCTGCTTTGAGATCTTGTATAGAATGTCCTGGGAGATTGAAGTGTTCTCCTACTGGTTTCTCTGTCTTGTGGTTTCTGATGTCAGATTTATGTCCATTTATCCTTTGGCGTAGGGTTTGGCCTGTTTGTCCAATATAGAGAGCTGAAGGGCACTGTTGGCATTTGATGGCATACACAATGTTAGAAGATGAGCAATTAAATAGTCCTGAGATGGTATGTTGGATGTTGTTGGGGCCAGTGATGGTGTTGTCCGGGTGTGTGTGGCAGCAAAGTTGGCATCTGGGTTTATTGCAGGCTCTGGTACCAGTGTCCATGTTAAGTCTGGTGGTTGTATTATTGTGGGTGAGGAGTTGTTTAAGATTGGGTGGCTGTCTGTAGGCAATGATAGGCTATTTGACCAGTGAAGACCATGAGACAGAACGAAGGAGAAGCTTCGGTGCTTGTACTCTGTCACTTTCCATTCTCTATTTAGCAATCCTCCTTTTGTAACATAGAATTGGATTGGATAGGTGTGAATTAGGAAGAACAGGCAGTGACCCCAGCCACTCAGGGCCCTTTTCACCCTTTCTAATAATGGTGTGCTGTGGGTTAAATTGCAAGCAGGGATCCCTGCCCACCCCGTTGCACCCCCTTTTTCCTAACACGCATCTCCGGGTGGTGACTCTTGGGGGTGGAACAATATCTGCAGCTCTGGAAAACATCCCCAGGTGGAAACCCTCACCCACTGCCAGATGCTTTCCGAGCTCTTGTTCTCTACAAACACAGTACATCAGAACAAGAGAATGACCCCCAGCCCGAAAAGACTGGGGTGGGGTGAAGGGGGGGGAATAGAAAATTAAAGGACATAAAAGAGGAAGAGAGAGTAATTTAACATGACAGGCTGTTTATTTTGGCAAAAAAATGGCCTCCTTTCAACAGATTTCAAAGTCCAGCCCCAGGAGGGACCACACAAGCAAGCAGAAGAGGGTTGTTTCAGAGGGCAGGGAGGGCAGAAGGAATGGGGATGGGGCGAAAGGGGGTGCATATGTTCCTAGATGGATGTAGGATGGGCAGAGAAAGAGTAACACAGCCTGGGAAGGGAGACAGCAGCAGATGAGAGAAAGAGAGGTGGGGGGAGTGGGAGAGGACAGTTGTGGGACTAATATAACAAGCTGAGGGCAAAGAAACACAGAGTGAAATCCTCACAGGCGCCAGCATTGCCCTACTTATCACCATGGGAACCATAACATTTTCACAGCCTTTTAACTTGAGGAAGTCAGGCTCGTTGAGCAGCCATGCCTTCCCTTAAGTGCAAGCCACACTCACATAGACTCTCACGTCAATGTACATACACACAAGCCCACGACTATACGAGGCACATCTGCCACATTCGTGCTCTCTCATGAGTACATGCATCTTCAAGTGTACATGTGTGTGTGTGTGTGTGCGCGCACACACACACACACACACACACACACACACACACACAAAATGTAGTGTTGCACCCCACCCCAGTCTTTGAGCTATGTGAGATTCCAGGGCTTACCCAGGCTTCATGTTCCTTTCTGGAAATGAGGCACAGTGGAGACGGCAGTGTCTTTATGATATATGGTTTATTCACACATATATAGAACCTGGAGGGCTTCACAGCTTTAACACCCCAAAAGTGTCTTGCTTCTCCCATCGTCGCAGCCCTGGCTTTTAACAGATATCAAGCACTGCACTCTGGCGCTCTCTCTCGAGCTTGCTGCTTTTTCCTCTAGGTCACATCACTGCAAATGCTCAACTGTGGCTTTTGTCCACACAGAGTCCATTTCCTTTGTTTCTCTTAGTTGCCCATCACCCAGGCATGCGCGCACACACACACTAATTAGCTAACTAACACACAGTGTTCTTCAGTGGTGTCAACTTGAATAAAATATTGGGGGCCCCAATTAGGCCTTATCCCGCATAACTGATCACATGATGCTGTGCGCACACACCATTTGAATGGCAATGCCCATCACCTTTGGGGGGCAGCCCCCTCAGATATTTTATTGGGCGGGCTGAAGGGACCTCGGCCCCTTGGAGTTGGCTCCTATGGTGTTCTTACTGTGTGGAAATAGTTGCATGAATTCACATGCATGTGCATATAAATATATTCACATACATGTGCATATAAATATATTCCCACATCATTCTGTGAACTCAAATGCACAATCACTCCTGCCTCCTCCCCACCCACCACCCACCCAGCCTGTCTCTCACACGCATGCACATTTTCTCTCCCACCATGAAATACCCTGTTCCATGTGTCCAGGGCTCAGCTGGAGACTTGGCTGCCCAGGCATGATTTCAAAAGAGACTGTTTATAAAAAAAGTTCTAGTCAAGATATAATTATAATAATCACATTAAGAGCTTTGCTGCAGTGTTCCTGTAAATGAGGAAAGCTCTGCCCTTACACAGAGAGTGAGCGAGCCAGGAAGGAGTGTGTGTGTGTGTGTGCATGTGTGTTTGAGGTGGGGGTGGGGGGTGGTTCATGTGCAATGTTTTCTTTTCAGTCTCACCCCCTGCTAGCCCCCCTTCCTTTATCCTGGGGAATAAAAACAGTTTATTTTATGATGGATCGCCCCTCTCTTTGGTCACTGACCTTTCTTCGTGGATTTCTGCTGAGCTCAGCAGAAAACCGCTGACTGCGTTTGTGGATCCCATATGTAGGTGGGGGTTGGGAGAGAAAGGGGCTCACCCTAATCCTTCTCAAAAACAGAACAACAATAACAGAGAGCTGGTCGGAATGAGACAGGCCAACAGGGAGGATCTGGACAATGTTAAGAGCTTTCCAGAGTAAAAGCATTAGGAAAGAAAGTTGGGAAGGAAAGAAAGGGGGTTCATATCGAAATTGTCCGTCCTCGATTCCAGTAATATAAAGGACCAAGGGAGCAAGAGCAGTTGTGTGTAGCCTCAGCTTTTCCAGAGAGGCAGAATTAAAGCACAGAGAACCCTGTTTTCTCCTGCATCTGAGACACCCTGTGCTGCTATCCCAGGAAATAGCTTATCATACCTAGTTATAGGTAGGTAGCCGTGTTGGTCTGACATAGTCAAAACAAAATGAAAAATTCCTTCCAACAGCACCTTAGAGACCAACTAAGTTTGTCATTGGTATGAGCTTTCGTGTGCATGCACACTTCTTCAGATACACTTATCATACCTAGTAATTCACTGTGCAGCCTCTGGAACACATTGCATTGTATTAGAACACAGGCTTGCTTGTACCTGTGTGGCTGAAGAACTGATGAGCGATTCTTTGGGTCTGGGCAAGTTCTGGCCCTCTCTAAAAGTTCCTCTGCACTGCATTTGCCCTCATTAAGAATTGATGAAGTTAGCTCTACTTTTTAAGATGCTGTTACTTCTCCTAGCCTCCTGCTGCTGAGGATTTTTTTCCTGTTCTGCCTCCACACCACACTGTGGACCAAGTGGAATGCGCAAAGGCATCAGAAAAGAGCAGTGTTCCAAGGACAAGATCAGCTTGGTACAAATGGCCAAGCACAAATGTAATTCAGATTTCCATCTCTTTCTCTTTTTTTAATGCATTTTTCCAGTTGTTAGCAGAAATATTAATCCTTCTCAAATGAGTACAGCTTGGCCTGCAAAACACCATTTTTAGTGCCTGTACAGGTTCCCACATATTTTCAGTAAGGATGCAGCATGCTTAAATGCATCACTCCTAATGCAAACAAGCGTCCTCAGGACAGGTAGCTTTTCTCACTGTATCTGCGGAGTGCATGGAATGGAACAGCCTTGAGATCACCTAAGGCCACGAGTTGTTGCTGTCGTTTATCTTTAGCAACTGAGCTCTTCCAGTTGTAGCTTGCTTCCCCCTCCCTTCCTTGCATTCCAAACATAATCTTCCTCCTCTGCTCCTACTCAATTTGGCACTCAAATCCAAGAGCATGCTGATAGCTTCAATTACCCATTCCCACCATCTGATAAATGACTACTATCTCACACATGAATCACAACACCTCTCACTCGTGCTCCTGTTTAGTCACACAAGTTGGCATCCACAATCCGAAACATTCCCATATCCTCCATTCACACATGCTTGCATGCTTTCCTTTGCTGAAGTGAGAAATTCCGCTTTGAAGCCACATGGCTCCAAGAGGAAAAGAGTTATGATAGGCCCAAAGTTACACAAGTTATTTATTCTTCTCCCCACTTCCTCTAGTGGCAAGAAGTTCCACGGGTAGCATTTACCCATGAACAGCAGTTCCCCAGGGGATTGCTTCCCTTAGGAAGAAGAGGTCACTTGGGAATTATGGCTTCCTTATAACATTTTGCCCCATTGGTACCCCAAAACACCACAAGTTAAACACCACAAGAGAGTTTTAGCCAACAATTTCCCCAACCTGGAGCCCTTCTGCTGATGTTGAACAATGTATTGACCATGGTAAAAAATGGTATAGGTAAAGGACCCCTCACAGTTAAGTCCAGTCGCGAACAACTCTGGGGTTGCGGCGTTCATCTTGCTTTACTGGCCGAGGGAGCCGACATTTGTCCACAGACAGTTTTTCTGGGTCATGTGGCCAGCATGACTAAGCTGCTTCTGGCGAAACCAGAGCAGGGCATGGAAACGCCGTTTACCTTCCCGCCGGAGTGATACTTATTTATCTACTTGCACTTTGACATGCTTTCAAACTGCTAGGTTGGCAGGAGCTGGGACCGAGCAACGGGAGCTCACCCCGTCACGGGGATTCGAACAGCCGACCGTCTGATCGGCAAGCCCTAGGCTCAGTGGTTTAGACCACAGCGCCACCTGCATTCCTTATTGGTACCATGGTACATATGACCATGGTAGCTGGTGCCTAAGGGAGATGGAATCCAAAACATCTGGAGGGCAGCAGATTGGAAAAGGCTGATTTTAACTTTTCAGAGTTAGAGCTCTCTGTGTCTGTTTCACACTTAGGGTGCCTCCATACTGTCACCGTTTTGTGGGAGGAATTCAATCACATACTTCAGATATGCACCATTAAAGTGGATTAAAGGGTTCTGTTACCCTAGCACAACGTTTGCCCTTGTAGAAAAGAATTTGGCTTTTTGCCATTAGGAAATGGATGGGGAAATGGATGGTAAAGTGTAGGGTGAACGAACAACATATAAACACCCCACAAGCAAATCAGGATAAATGCAGGATGAATGCTTATGTTCGTATAACTGTCCCGTAAACAAATCAGAGGGAAAGCTCAGAAAAAGACTGGATGTAATCTAAGCTCCTTGTAAGTTTTGTGCAAGCAAGTCAGGCTGAATGTTTAATAAATTAGTCCTCTGGAGGAACTCTGACACTGCAGCCAAAATAAAAATAAAAAATCCTTCCAGTAGCACCTTAGAGACCAACTAAGTTTGTCGTAGGTATGAGCTTTCGTGTGCATGCACACTTCTTCAGATACACTGAAACAGAAGTCACCAGACCCTTATGTATAGTCAGAGGGTGGGAGGGTGGGGTTTGAACACTGTAAACCCAGAAGTAAATGCTTCGGTTTTTGAACACGCCTCGGAAGTCAAACATGCCACATGGCTTCCGCTGAGTGCAAGATCCTGACGCCTAGCTGTCGGCTGTTGTTTTCAGTTTTCAAACGTTTCAGAACCTGAGCAGGATTGCGTTCAAAAATCAAGGTACCACTGTACTTTCCAAATGCCTATGTTTCAGATAAATGCTCATTTTGCTTAGGCATCAGCATCACCCTCCAAGGGACAGTACAAGCATCATTTCAACCATGCATCCCTATTTGCTGCAATCCTAAGTGCACTTATGAGCGAGTAAGTCCCAGTCAAGTCAATGGGCTTTTTTCTGAGTAAGCCTTAGGATCGTGCTGCAGGTTTCAGGTTCCTGGCTCAGCCGGGCATGCTTTTTTCTTCAAGGCAGAACAGCTAAAAGCACAGCTGCGGCTGGCAGAGGATACCCACGCAGAAATTCGCAAGGAGCTGGTTGAGCTTCACCACAGGCTGCAGGAGACTGAAGAGGCTCGTGACCACCAACAAAAGGAGCTGCTAGAAATTCGGAGGGCTGTGGCAGACGAGAGCAGAGAAAAAGAAGCACTGCAGAAATCCAACAGTGAGCTCAGAACAGCTGTCAAGAGAGCAGAGAACGAGAGGCTCAGGTAGGTAGCCTTGGTACTGTACTGGGCAGACATGTTGCTGGCATAGTGGCAACTGGCTCACAGCACTTTTAGAGGTTACCAGTAATGAGAGATTATGAACCTATGCATCTGCTGCAGCTTGCAGAGATCCGAAGAGGAGAAGGAGCAGAAGATTGCTGTGCTGGAGGAAGCAAAAGCAGCTGTTGATGGAGAGGTGGGGGAGGTCCGAGCAAATCTACGGGAAGTGGAGAAGTCTCGCATGGAAGCGCGAAGGGAGCTGCAGGAGCTGCGCAGGCAGGTATAACTGTGTCTTAGAACTCTCTCTCCCCACACCCTTCTCATCACAACCCTAAGGATATAATAGTTGCAACAAGAGATCTTTGACATCGCCCAATATTGGATTCTTTATTCAAAGCCACTTGTAGCTGCTACAGACACTGTCAAAACTCAAGGTTGTAGGTACAGTATCTACCGTAAGCAGCGGACAAGAGAAGCATCATCATCACCACCCCAAATGTCTTTCTGGCTTGTTTAATTTGCACCTGAAAATTCCTATTAAAGATCCTTGAGACCTCGATCCTCCGTCATAATTCCTACCCATAAGGCCTCTCTTTTTTAATATTCCCACCTGTGTCTCCCTCCCGCTAGGACTGTCGGTGCTACTCCCGCCCCCTTTGGGGTTCCTTACATCCAGTTGAGGCTGGTCCATTAGAGTGAGTGAGACACTAACCCACCAGCCTTGGTCTGCCCTCAGTTAGCACCACCCCCACCCCCACCTGCCTGCTTGTTCTCTACAGAGGAATTGCTCTGCTTGTCATTGGCTATGGCTTCACCTCCTGTTGGGGTCCCTCCAGACTGGTGTTTTGTTGTGGGTGTATTCTGCAATGGTGTTCTTGACATCATAATAGTGCATCAGTGGTAGGTTTATTCTGCTTTAGGTTGTTCTGCAATACTTCTGCAATGCTACCACATTGTTGCTGTCCAGAGGGGGCAGTCCAGAGTGGGACAAAAATAAACCAGAACATTTGTGGTACAAAACGTTGCAGGATCTAAACAGGAAGTTGCGGGATATGCATTGATTTGGAAAGGAAGCAGTGTGGCCACCCCAAAATGTGAAAGTGGAGTAACGTGTGACACCCCCCGCCCCCCGGTAATGTCACAAGCACAAATAATAATGATTGTGCAATAAAAATGATGTCTGGAAGGGGGGCCCTTGGCCTCTTTGTCTTCTGTCCTACTAGCCCTATATAGTCAATCATTTCACTCTAACAGCAATTGCCAAATATGACAGTAGGGAACCCCCACCCCACCCCCACAGAAGCTTTTCATGTGAGCTGGGCTTCTGAGCATAGAGCCCATACAATAGATAATACCCAGAGTTCTGGCATACCTTTTGCAGGTGAAGGCCTTGGAGAGTGAGAACAGCAAAAAAGCCCAAGAAATCAGTGAACTGCAGCATCGGTTGCTCGAGGCAGAACAGCAGGAGCAGCAGAACAGCAAAGAGGCCCTGGAACTGAAGCAGAAGATAGCCGGGTTGGAGATCAGCCGTGAATCTGCTCACAAGGAGGTAACGTTGTGGTGGGTGGTGGAGGACAAGATGCAGGAGATGGAAGAAGTAGTGAAAAATAAGCTGGGAGAGTTGAGGAAGGCAGCTTACTCCTCTTCCATCTCCTGCGTCTTATCCTCCAAGAGGTGGTAGTGGAGATAAGTTGCATGGAGGGTTGCATACAGAGGGGAGAAGACAGGGTATCTGTGTGGACCGGGTTTCCTGCAGTCTCATCCACTTTAGCTCTGAGTGTGCAGCAGGATAGTGGTAGCTAGCTGGATATAAATCACTTTTATACACGTAGGTGAAGAACCGTGAGTGCAAGCTACATTTACAGCTGTGCTTGGCTTCCCTGTGTCCTGAGAAGGTGGTGGTGTGGGCGGTGGTAGTGCCCGTACATTGCCATGGCCTGCCGACTTTGTTCTCTTTCAGGTGCTGAGCTTGCGGAAGAAGCTGTCTGCCATGGAGGCAGAAAGCCGGCTTCAGGAGCAAGACCTTGCGCAGAGCCTTGCCGAGAGCCGTGCCAAGGAGAAGAAGCTGAAGGACGATCTTCATCACCTGGAGATGAAGCTGCAGGAAGCCAGCATGGCAGGCGAGAGCCTCCAGATGCGCCTCAGCACCTGTGAGGGGCGTTCGCAAGGCTTGGGAATAGAACTAGCCAAAGCGGAGGCAGCCAAGAGGGAGGTTGAGCTGAAGCTCGTGGCACTGCATTCGGCTCTGCGCCGCACGCTGGGGCTTGGCAGCCGGAGTCCATCGCCACAAAGATCCTGCTCTCCAGTCAAAGGTCAGAAGGCTCCTAACCAGGATATCCTTCATATGCTGTGCATTAAATTTCAGCTAAGCAATAACTGCAGTAGACATCAACCTCTAATTTGGGTAATGAAATATGCTCATAGCTAAGGAAATTAATCTATTGGGGCTGGACAACCTTCTGTTGAACGCCACATTCCCTTGAGGGAATCTGTTGGAGGCCACACATCATTGTGGTCAAAAGTTGATAGGGCCACCAAACATTTCTCTGTTTCTTTTTCTTTCTCTGCTTTCCACCACCTTTTTCCCTTTACAGTCTCTTCCTTCCTTCCTTCCTTCCTTCCTTCCTTCCTTCCTTCCTTCCTTCCTTCCTTCCTTCCTTCCTTCCTTCCTCTCTCTCCATATATATTTATGCTACCCACTGCGTACCACCTACTGGAATAGATTGAAGGCTGCAGGTTACCCACCCCTGATTTATACCAATGCACCTGGTACAGCTATGAGGGGTAGGAAATGTGGTTGTTTTCTTAAATTAAGGTACGCATAAAACTACTTTTTAACCCAGGGAAACCTTCTCAAAAGTCGGGGGTCGTCTTATACGCCGGGTCATCTTATTTATATGGAGAGTATATCCCAAACTCTATATTTTAACTGGGAAAGTTGGGGGTCGTCTTATACGCCCAGTCGTCTTATGCGCCGGAAAATACGGTAGTTTGCCACCACTTAAGCAGTGGTCTTGGTGAGCAACCAGGGAGCATGGTCATGATTTGTGTGCAGAAGCACTTGCTTCCCAGATTCAATTCCTGGCTTCTCCAGTTCAAAAGATTCCAAGTAACAGGGCTGAGGAAGACTGAGCTAGGTGGACCGTTGGTCTCCCTCTTTATAAGCAAGCTGCCTGCATGTGTTCACTGCTGTGCTGAGGATTCCGTTTTCAGTTTGTAAGACTGCTATTGAAAGCCAAGTCCTGCCTCTGGCAGTGGTTGCTCATGGCCTGACTGCTACTCCCCGAAGGACATTTTTCATCAAAGCATCGTGCATCTGATGGTTGTATATCTAACAGGTCTCTCAGTCCTGGGAAGAGGTCATAGTTCAGTCGGAGAGCACCTGACATAGTTCAGTCATTGGCACATCCAATTTAAAAGGATCAGGATTCAGACAATGGGAAAGATCTCCTCCTGAGACCCTGGGGAGTTGTTGATAGTCAGAGTAAGACGGTGCTGGGCTAGGTGTATAGAAAACCTAAGCTTTGTATAAGGTGCTTCCTATATTTAAAGACCCCTTTAAAGCATTTTGCTGAGTTGTGCAGAATTTCCTTCCCTTTACCCATCTTGAAATCCTGATCAGAGCCTCCCTCTTTGGCTTCTGAGACTTTAAGAGTTTATGTTTCCACAGGAACCAGTGGCCGGCAGACACCTGCCTCCCGCACTGGGTCTCCTGAGAGGAGCCGCTCACGTTCCCCATTTCACCAACCTTCTCCTCTCAGAGGTGACCAAGTCACAAGTGAAATTGACCCGGATGTAGTTCGAGATGCTTTGAGGGACTTCCTTCAGGAGCTGCGGGACACTCAGAGAGAGAGGGTAAGTAATGTCATCTCTTTCATTTACTGTTTTTCTCGTTCGTGTGTATGTATGTATGTATGTATGTATGTATGTATGTATGTATGTATCCCATGAAGCTCTGGAAAGCATGAGGTTAGGGTAATGAGGTTGAGACCAGATGAGAGGAACCGTATGCCCACCAGCTCTTGACTTCCAGAATCCCTCCATCTGTAAGAATTTGTGCGCACACAATCATAGTGTCAGGAGTGCAATATATGACACATTACTCACATTATTGAAAGACATGCGTACTGTTTGTGGGGCTGCACATAATTAGACCTGTCTTAAGGACTCACTATGCTATAGGTAGAGGAGCCTTCTGCAGTCTCCTCTAGGCAACCTTTTTGGGGCCACATGCCAATGGTGGGCAGGGCTAGAGGCAAAAGTGAGCAGGGAAATGGATGCAAATTTTACCTTAGTACAGTAGGCTAGTGTTATGCACACTCACACTCCCATCTCTATCCTTTATCCAGACAAGCAAGAGGCACTATTAGACAAAAAACAGGCGTGGGTGGCGCTGTGGTCTAAACCACTGAGCCTCTTGGGCTCGCCGATCAGAAGGTTGACGGTTCATGAAGTTCCCGTTGCTCTGTCCCACCTCCTGTCAACCTAGCAGTTTTGAAAGGACATCAGTGAAAGTAGATAAATAGGTACCGCTGCAGCGGGAAGGTAAACGGCGTTTCCTCCGTGCGCCAGTAGCAGTTTAGTCATGGTGGCCACATGGCCCGGAAAGCTGTCTGTGGATAAACACTGCCTCCCTCGGCCTGAAAGCGAGATGAGCGCCACAACCCCATCGTCGCCTTTGACTGGACTTAGACGACCAGGGGTCCTTTACCTTTACTCTCTTTTTTTGCTATTAGACAAAATGCTAGAACATTTTCCAGACAGGCAGGGCCAGTGAGGGTTGTGGCTCGGGGAGTGTTTTGAATCCTGATGGAGAGGCCTCCACTGCAGCTGTGAACTCATTTACTAGCTTTGGACAAATCACCATCTCAGCCTCAGTTCTCCAAATATATAATGGGTACAGATTAGCAATGTAAAGATTACAAAGTGGCTTAGAAAATTTTAAACAAGCACGACCAATAAATATAACTGAAATGATCAATGTGAGATCACACTGCTCCAAGCCTCTCCCTGTGGCTTGATCCTCTGCCTACTTGCATTTTGCCGTAAAAGTCTCAGGCTTTCTTCCCCATGCCCAGTCCTGACACTCTGACCACCCCCTGCCAAAAACAAGGCATTAAAAAAAATCCATATTTCTGCAAAACACTTTTTGTAACTAGAGCAAAAGCATGCAAGTCAAGTAAATATGTGTAAAAAAATGTGTGATTTAATACAGCCATGTAATGTAATTGTTTTTTAGCACAGAACTTTAGACCTTTTCAATGCATGTTTTCAATGCTTTTCTGAGCCCAGGCCAGAGACAGGAAGAGTAGATTCCACCCCCGGCAGGGCGCAGGCTCAGGACCACTAGTTTGCTTAGGTTGTGCAAGGACCCACTTCATTCGCCCTGCCTTACAATCCATTAGGCTATCCCAGTTCTGTTTAGCAGGAGCCAGCCTAGCTCAGCTTGACCCCAAGTTGACTTCGAAGACATATGTTTAGCAACATTCAAGGGCAGTTCAGCCCTTTCTCTGTCATGTGCTATTTATTGCTCAAAAGCATGCCTCTTATAAAAATGCATAAATATTTATACTGTACCAGAATAATTAAAAAAACATGGTCTGTCACAATAATCATAGCATCAGATCATCCAGTGGCCTTTCTGACAAATGGAGAAACGGAGAATTTTTTTTAATTCTTTTGGGCTGCATAAAATCTAAGGCATTCCTTGCTTTGTTGTCTTGTCTCACCAGGATCCTAGAGTTCAGTGTTAACATGCAGTAACCAAAAAGAATGTCTACAATCAATAACATCTTTCAGTTAGCAGCTTTGTAGCCTATTCCCCTTTGCTCAAAATTAAACCCCATTGAGTTCAATGGGTCATGCAGATTGCAACCTTAACTGTTCGTGTTTACTCAGTGTGACTTTTCCTTGAGTAAGTCTACATAGATGTGCATAAAGGAAAGTAGTGTGCCCTGGAAATACTTTGGTGAGGCCTGTTGTTTTCAAATGATTATTGCCTCAGGCCCCGGTCTCAGGGAAGACTACTCAATGTAATGCTTAATTCGTAAAAAATAGCATGCTTTCCAACATTTCATAGATGAAAAACAGGACATGCTTGTAATGCCCCTGTTCTCAGACTAAGGGATTGGTGCCTTAGCACTCCCCACCTCAGATACATATTGCCGATGACTGCACTCTGCATGCTATATTCATTTATTCTGCAGGAGCCTATCATCCGCTGATTAAAAAGGCGAGAGGGTGATTGTTCTTTGACACTAGAAATCTTAATTGTCAAAAAAAAATGTTACCAACAATTGAAAGCATACCACAGCAACTGTGTGAAATGGCAGGCTGCCAACTGCATGGGACCTTAGTATTCCAACAAGAAGAAGGTTTTTTAAAATATATATATTGGTAGCTTGGGAGGCAGTTAGACCCTTGGATGACAAGGTCAAAGGAGTTGTAAAGGAAGATAAAGAAGCTGCAGAGAAGCCAAATGATGGGACAGAAATAGCAAAAGGGTGCATTAAAATAACAAAATGCAGTTTCATATCCCAGGTGTACTTCTTGGTCTTCTCTGGTGAGAAGCTAAGGATATCAAGAGAATGTCTATATATCTTGTTTCCAGGATGACCTGAGGATTCAGATTATGAATATGAGCCGTCAGCTGAATGAAATGGAATCTGATCGTGACCGGACAAAAAGTCGCATCCTGCAACTCCAGAAGCTCCTAGCAGACTGTGAGGAAGGCATGTTCTCCTTTCTTCCCATCCTTTATCCCTTTCTGCATATAATTTTCTATACCTCTCTGTGGGTGCCTCCTTTCTTTATCTTGCTGATGCGACTCTGTGCTGGCTTGCTGTGGCACAGCTCACAGCTCCTCTGGAGAGCTTCTGCCAGTCACATCAGATGATCTGTCTCAGTAGAAGGCAGCTTCCTATGTCCCTATGTAGGCGTGTGTAATGAAGCCTTAGCATTTTTAAAAATGAAAAGCGCAGTCTAGAGCAGGACGGCCCAAGCTTTCCTACCAAGAATACGTCACGATGGAATCTGCAGGCCGCACACTGCCTTGTCGTGTGGGGTGTGTGCAAAACTTGGCACACACACTTCAGTCCTCAGGCTGCCTTCCCAAAGCCAGGTAAGCAAGGTGCTGGGGTTTGGGAAGGAGGGATGAGGCTCCAGCAGGGTCCTAGAGCCCTTTCACCTCCTTCCCAAAGCTGGGAAAGCACCAACTAGGCTTTGGGAAGGAGGTGGGAGGACTCTAGGACACTGTCAGAGCCTTCACGCCTCCTTGCCAAAGCCCAGTGCATCTCTTACCTGGCTTTGGGAAGACATCAAACATGGCCAAGGGCTACCAAAATAGGCCTCAAGGGCCACATGCATGTTGGACCACCCTAGTCTAGAGGCTTCCTTAACCCTTTTGCTACAGAGCATTGGTCTTTTCAGAATCGTTACCCCAAGCAGCTCACTTGGGAAGGTTCCAGGTGTGTGTTTAACCACAAATGCATCTGGAACACTGGAGGGCAGAAAACAGCTTGGTAAAGTTGGGGAAAACGATAAAGCATTCATCTCCCTTGCTGTTTGTTTGCTCAGAATGGCAACCTCTCCAAAGCTGCTTTTCATTTTTGTAAAAATGGGGGGATGGATTTGCATATCATGTATACTTTGAACAACAATAAATTGAACATTTCTAAAAATTTGTTCTAAAGAGCAAATGCCATGCGGGTCTCTGCTCTCAGAGAGGCAGGTGCTCCTAAGCCAATTCCCAGGGCGAAACCTTAATCAACCATACAATTTTAGCCATGTAAAATACTAATCTGATTTCCTTCATATAATTGGATATCAGAGGAGTTGGGAGAAAACAAGAAATATGCCAGCAGGCTGTCTTTCCCTAATGGTTTGTTCCCCCACCTCCTGACATACCCCCGTTGTACAAATAGATCCTTCTTTAGGTTTAGGGCAGTTGACAGCTTCTTCCCTTCTGGAGGGATGGCAATTTGTAAGTGTGGCTTTTAGCTGGAAGGACATTCAGTGTCCTTCCCAAAGCATAGGTTCAGCTTAGCCAGGCAGGCAAAGCAATGCAAGAGTGCATGGATGAATGGTTTTTAAGTACACGCCCCATTCTGCAGCCATCCTTTCCTTTAAAAAGCAGCCTTTTGTTTTCACTTGCAGGCAAACGGGGAGCAGACGGGCGCCTAAGCAGCACACAGGCAGCGCTGATGCTGCAAGAGGAGACGGCTCGGAAAGCGGAGAGGGCGCAGCAGGCCCTTGCAGATCAGGTGGCAGCCCTGGAGCGCAACTTGCACATTTGTCAGGAAAAGAACAGGGAACTGCAGGTGGGCAGAAACCCTCTCCCTGGAGAGGAAAGGCATTCATAGAATCATAGAGTTGGAAGAGACCACAAGGGCCATCCAGTCCAACCCCCCTGCCAAGCAGGAAACACCATCAAAGCATTCTTGACATATGCCTGTCAAGCCTCTGCTTAAAGATCTCCAAAGGGGGAGATTCCACCACACTCCTTGGTAGCAAATCCCACTGCCGAACAACTCTTACTGTCAGGAAGTTCTTCCTAATGTTTAGGTGGAATCTTCTTTCTTATAGTTTGAATCCATTACTCCGTGTCCACTTCTCTGGAGCAGCAGAAAACAACCTTTCTCCCTCCTCTATATGACATCCTTTTATATATTTGAACATGGCTACATTCAGTGACATGTCACGGGGCTGCTCCCTCCTAAAGGCCATTTCATATGTTGTGTGTCCATAAACTTAGGTTTGCCATGGAGTGTGCACTGCTGTAGCCAGCCCTTGCGTACCTGTATGAGCATACCTGTATGATACACATTTCTGAATGCTTTCTTCTCATCCACACTTTGCAGTTTTAGGTGTACGCTTTAAAATACCTTGTGTTTAAACTCTCAAAGCAGTCCTAACATTAATTGATGGCAAAATGCCCTACAGAGTGGGGGAAGAGAAGTTAATAATATTGCAACCCAAGATGCTAATCCTAAGATGTAGATGCTGGGACTTCCTTTTTAGTAGATATGCACAGAGTTGAGCTACAAGGCACTTTAACTGCATATTTTAAATACAGATATCTCAAAGATCTATAAATAAAAATATATTTTTTAAAAAATCAAGAGCTAAAGGGGGTTTGTAAAGAGCTAAGCAGTGAGTAGTGGGGTATAAGGGTATAACTTGCTTTAATGTGCACACAAATTACCTACTCTGGTTCTTAAAATAGAGGTGTGAGCAAATTAGTGCTAGAGAAACCCCAGCGGAAGAATTGCTGCTTTTTCTTCTTCTGAAGGGGACTTTACCCAGCTGTTTAAAGAACACTTTTTATTCCAACTGGCACCCTCAAGCAAGGGTCTGGCTGTGTTGACTGCTTGGGCTAACATGGACTGTTTGGGTGGAGTTTCATCCTGTGTACATTATCACCTGTCTCCATAAAAAAATATTGATTCTTTCCATTTCTCTCTGTAATGCTACCATAAGGCTGTGTGATGTGGTAAGTTTCCATGTAAACGGGGTCTGTAATTCACATTGTGATCTTGGCAATATGCTGGGTGGTGGCGCTTTTATCCAGATGGTGGCTAGAGGCTGGCGGTGCGCGAGGTGGGTGTTGGGACCATCCTGAATGCTGCAGCTTAGTCCTGGGTCCTGGGCTGGTAAATAAATGAGCTTGGGAGTGTTGCTCACCCTTTCAACACTCCTGACCAGTAATGGCAGCACACATCGCTAATGTGCAGCCTGAAGTCCCCTTCTTTTATTTTACACCTCTCTTTGAAGCTCAGATATTTTATCAGCAGACTGACTCAGGGTACACCATTAGGTAAGGTGAAGCATCTGTCTCAGGCAGCACATACTGATGGTGGGGGTGGAGGCCCACCTACATTGCCCTTGAGCACCCTAAGCTAGCCTGCCCTGCACCTCCCAAAATATGTGGCCCTCGGGTTGATGGGTGTACATGGATTGGGGGAGGGTGCCCTGTTATCCTTTGCACCAGGCAGCAGAATATATTGAATCAGACCTGCACTCATTTCTCATTGCTTTATAAATGGGTACACATTCACACACAGAGTTTGCATAGAGTGCTGGTTCTTGCACCTGCACAGCAAGGCTGCAATGGCACCCAGTCTTGTTCACAAAGGACTTTCTCCTTTTCCTCTGCAAGTCTGGGCCAAAGCAAAAGTGGACAGTGGTGCTCATGCTGCTTTTGTTTATTCTAGGAGAAAGTCAACAAGTTGAAAACCAAGGAAGCCAAGCTAGAGACAGAGAAGTGGAAGCTGAAGGAAGTCCTGGAGGCGGCAGAGAGTAGGGCCACCAAGTTGGATCTGAGCCGCAGGGCTGCTGAAGGAGAACTGCAGCGGGCCGAGCTCAGCTTGACTGAGCGGGATGCAGAGATCCAGTCCCTGCAGGAGCAGACCCAGGTGCTCTGCTGCCAGTTGGGAGACAAAGAGAGCAAAACCACCCAACTGCAGCAGGAGCTAGACCACCTGACCCATTCTCTGGCCAGGACTGAAGGCACAGAAAGCCACCTAAAGGACCGGGTGCAAAGCCTGTCTCAAGCTCTGTCTGATGCTACCGCTGGCTCCTCCTCCCTCCAGGAGAACGTCTCCCAACTCCAAAGGGCCCTGACTGCTGCAGAGCAAGACCGTCGGCTACTCCAGGTAGGAGGAACCGGCTGCTTCAAATGTTCAGCCACTGCCTGTTTGTGTGTGGAGAGATAGCATCTATTCTGAGCCAAATAGTATGTGCCCTCCTGTAAAAAGTGTTGTGTAGACCAGTCCCACCCCAATGCTTAGCACCTGCTACCTCCAGTGGCCACCTTCTCCCCAAATAATCTACCCCTATTTCCTTATGATACCGCAAATTGCAAGGGGTGGCACATTCAGAATAATATATGTAAGGAAAAATGAAGGGCCTAACTGTTTTATGTTGTGCATGGGTGCACAAGTACAATATATTAGGGTAACATAGTGTGTGTTGGGTAGGAATAGATGAATCTGTCCATTTTTGGTTCGCTCAATTTCTTTTTTCTAGCCTTATCTTCAGTACTCCAAATTTCTGCAGGAATTTTTGTTTTGTTTCTTAATAAAACAACCCTTATGACAATTCACCAGCATTTTAGTGCTCCCAATAAACACATTTTGCATGCAGTTTTGACAAATATACACATTTTTGCAAGCAGGTTTCCCTGATATGATGCCTTTTTGTATGGTATTTTCGCTAATATATGCATTTTTATGCACACCTTACCCAACACATTGCTTGGATGGAGAACTTCACTGCAAAATTCAGAGAAGTGCAAATTTTGAATGATGGCTGTGTTTCAGTTTGCATATTGTTCTGGAAAGTGTGCATTTGGTAAATTCACCTATACTGTGAACAGAGTCAAATTTCTCCCCTGACCCTAGTGTTGGGTGACTCCAGGAAAGTTTTCATGCTTTGGCTTGGATCCGCTGGAGTTTCTACAGGCCCTATTGTTTTGTACAAAATATTCTCTCCACCCATTCCTCCCAAGAAACTTATGAAATTGCAAACTAATTGAAAGAGCTGAGTTTTTGCCTGCTTCAAAAGCCCTGTGGAAGTTGGGAATAGCCATAGGCTGTCTCCAAGAGTATCTGAGACAGAGGCTGCGGTTAAAATTATTGGAGCCAATGAAGTGAAAAGGCTAGCCCAGGGGTCCCCAAGGCCCGGGGGCCGGATACGGCCCAATCACCTTCTAAATCCGGCCCGCGGAAGGTCCGGGAATCAGCATGTTTTTACATTAGTAGAATGTGTCCTTTTATTTAAAATGCATCTCTGGGTTATTTGTGGGGCATAGGAATTTGTTCATATTTTTTTCCAAAATATAGTCCAGCCCCCCACAAGGTCTGAGGGACAGTAGACCGGCCCCCTGCTGAAAAAGTTTGCTGACCCCTGGGCTAGCCTAAGTGCCTATATCTACTTGCTTCAATGCATGGCAAATACTCAACATTCTGATCAGACAGCACAAAATCTTAACGTACAGTGGTGCCTCGCTAGATGAATGCCCTGTAAGACAAATTTTTCGCTTAACGAAGAGATTTTTCGAGCGGAGGTTGCCTCGCTAGACAAATTCGTTTTACCAAAAATTCGTCTAGTGAATCGCGGTTTCCCATAGGAGTGCATTGAAATTCAATTAATGCGTTCCTATGGGCAAAAAAAAAATTGTTATCAATGCATTCCTATGGGATTTGCTAGATGAATTTTTCGTTATACGAATTGACCCGTGGAACGAATTAAATTCATCTAGCGAGGCACCACTGTATGTTGGAAAGACTCTTTACACTGGGTTGTATCACGTCTGTGCCTAACAACTCATAGGGAAAATTCCAAAATGCAGATCCTTTTTGCCATACCTCCATGATTAAACCAACACTTAGCAATCACCTAGATGTAAATAATCTGGATGGGCCATAGCTCAGTGGTAGATGACATGCTTCTCATGCATAATGTCCCTGGAAACTCTTTGTGAGACTGAAAGAGTGCCCTGCCTGAAACAATGGAGAGCAGCTGCCAATTTGTACAGGCTAGTACTGAGCTAGATGGTCCAATGGTCCAACTTGATATAAGACAGCGTCTTGCGTTCCTAATTCTTTTCTGGAGGGATTGTCCATACAGAGGGTAAAACACTTTCCAGCATGACAATTAGCTCCTTTCTGCTGGCTTGAACTGACAAAAGACTAGAGGCAGCATGATGATTTGGCTGTGTATGTACGAATCACACAAAAAAAGTTATTTGACCAATAAATCTCACCACAAACAGTACATATCAATTCAACCAAGTGGTTTTGGCCCATTCTGTTTCTTTCTTTCCCTTCAATAGATTTATTAAAGTTTGAAAGAAAATATTCAAAGATTAATATCAAATATCCAATACCTTTTTAATGAAAGATAAAACACTAATCTAAATAAAAACACAAAAGAAATGAAAAGAAAAGAGGAAAGGAAGCTAAAAGGAAAAAAGAGAGCTTCCAATTCTTCGTCTGTCAGCTATATATAGAAAATTGTTTAAAACATCCACTCCAAGGTTGTTGTTGTTTAGTCGTTTAGTCGTGTCCGACTCTTCGTGACCCCATGGACCATAGCACGCCAGGCACTCCTGTCTTGCACTGCCTCCCGCAGTTTGGTCAAACTCATGTTCGTAGCTTCGAGAACACTCCAAGGTAACATCCAACAATTCCATTTTCTATAAACCACTATTTTCTTCAGTCCTCAAACCCAGATATCATAAGTTCATTTTCTTTTTCACATGAAAAGTCTTTAAAGAGTTTCCCATCTTTAGTAGGTCCATTCTGTTTCAATGGATTTCTTTTTCCCTTGTTTCAGGATCGCTTGGACTCGATGCGGCATGCATTGTCAGAAAGCAAGAGGCAGAACCATAGTTTGACGGATAAAGTACATTTGCTGCAAGATCAGCTGGGTGAGATGGAGCTGCGATGCAGAAACCTGGAAGGGCAGTTGGAACATTTCCAGGAAGTGAGTAATGATGAGGAGAGGAGGATGAAGCAAGAGACAGTGGTCTTGTGGATGTAGCTATCTCACACTTGTGATTATATGGATTGAAGCACAGGCCACATCTAACAAGCATCTTTTGGAGAGTCCCCGTGCTTTCACTGCTGATGAGTGACAAAGCTTCCTTTTCTAACCCTATGCAAATTTAGGAATTGTTTAATTTCCAAGCAAAGGGTCTGATGCTTTCTCTTTAAGGTTTCCAGACTCAAAAGAGAGCAGGGCAATTAAAGGCACAGAAGTCCTGTCCTCTATTGAGTCTGGCAACCCTACTCACCTTTGCAGAACCTATTGTTCCATCTCATCTTTCAAGTGCACAGTTTTGTTGAAGAAGGGAATTATACCCACCTGAGCATTCAGGAATATTATCAACTGCCTTCTTCTGTCAGGCTTCGGGGAATCAGATCCCTCCCGTGGTGGCAGCCAAGAATCAGAGAAACGATAAAAGTTCTTACCAAGCAATTGATTCAATAATTCACAGAGAGCAATGAAGGAATGCAGCCTTCCCTAAATAATGGCGCCGCTCCAAGTAAAGTCCCACCCGCCTATGTCGTCCCTATTCTATGTCACCCCTGCGTCAGCTAATCTGAGCTTTCTGCCTCTGAGCTCTCTGTTCTACTACCCGCAATTCATGCCTAGTCCTGGCGGGGGAGGGCAGGAATGCTTTCCAGGGACACTGAGTCTGTCAGCTGTCTCTCCCCTGGTGCTTCTTCTTCCTGCTGTTCCTCTCCCAATATTTCCCAGCTTCTGCCCCCTGCAGCCTCTGAACTACGCCCTTCTGCAAACCACTGTTCTAAATTTATACTGTCCTGTTCTCAGGAAGGTTCAGGGGAAGGTCCCCACCATTCCTCCTCAGTCCAGCCCCTGACATCATCTGAGCCCTAGCAATAGGTTAAGGCTGAAGCCCCAAAGCAGATTCTAAGGGCATTATGCGCCTCCCATGGGGCCTGAACCCAGGCCTCGTTTAGCTAGGATGAAACTTTAGTTAAGAGATTCTGAGCTGAAGGAGTCTATTGGAGACACTTTTGATGCAAATCTAATTACTTATTTTAATTCCCTTCCTATTCTAGAGCAATCATGACAGAATTGGATTTGTTAAGATACAGACTTTTAAAAATAAGAGAACAATTTCCTTCCTTGGTAACTCCAGGAAGTGTTTCGTGGATGATGTATTGGTATCTCCCTCAATAGAACCTCATCCAGCTTGGTCAAAATCTTAGCAAAAATGGTAGATTCTGACAAATAACCTTCTCCCTGCAAAAAATATAATTTTATGCAGTTAACTAGCAACCTCTAATCATCAGAAGATGGGAGGCACACAAAGAAGGTTGAACAGCTTTTTAAAACATTCTAACAATTCCTCGATTCTTATTCAGCTTTTTCCATCTAGTGACAGAAGTGTATTTGAAAATGCTTACGGGGACCTTGATAAAATAATTGCTTTGGGCTGACATTTAATGTATAGAATTATAGTGAAGAAATATGAGAAATTTAAAAAATACAATGCTTATTCTTACATAGTTATATCCCTTCACAAGAATGCATACTTGTAGCTTATGGCACTCTGCATCTTTAGGTTTCAAAGGATAGATATCAGTAATAAACTTCTATTAATTTGCTTTTAGGCTATATGGGTAAATGCATGTGCTATTCAGTGGTTTACACTACAGGGTATGGACCTTTCACATGGCTGTTTTGAAAAATGTAGAGATGAAAAGAGAACCTTGCTCAGTCCCTTTCTGTCGCTTCAGGCACAGAACTTCTGTCACTTTCTGCAAGTGGAGAGAGTGTGTTTGTTGGGTATAACTTTTGTTTCATGGCCCCTGTCCAATGACTTCCCAGTACACACAAAATTACTGCTCTCAGATTCTTTGAATGCAGTCCAAATAATGCATTCAGAACTCTTCATTAAAGTAAAATCTCAGCTCTCACAAGCGCACATTTATGCATGCACATCCTCAGGCTACCTGCTTTCCTCTCCTCTTCAGAGAAGCAACCAACAACACACAGCTCCAAGGAGCTGGTTCAAGTTCACAGAAATAATTTGTCACACATGTGTTTGGTATCAGCAGGGGCACTCTTGGATCAGCCTAATTAGCTGTAGTGATGGAGAAACAAAATCCAAACCATGTGGCAGATCCTTCTCCTAAAGTTCATGTAAGCCTCTTCAAGTCAACCTTTGTCCCCCCCAACCCCCAACCCCCCAAAAAAATCTATATGTAGAAGTTTCCACATCTTTAGTCAATCCTTGTCCCTTCTCCCTACTTTGTCAACAAACTTGTACTCTCTGCTGCATTTTTAGCAGGGAGTGGGCTGCTTCAGTTCCCAACCAGCTTGATACAACCGGAATGTATAGATTGCTGCCTCCAGATGCAATCTGAAGTGAGTGGGAACAGCAAGAAATATTCAGGGCTGCCTCCTAGGCAACTCCCCATTTTGAGGTGCATTTGCCTGTAAGAGGTCATGTCATTAAAGTTTAGCCTAACACAATAGTGCCAGAAATCCTTCCATTTTAGCTACACTTTTGATACTGAGTTGTACTGTGAGATACCACATTTCTATGTCACAGTTGTCTATACTGCATTTGAAAGATTAGAGGAGGGTTTTGGGTAGGGAATACCATACCATGGTCAAGCTCTGTGAGTATCCAAACCAGAGCTTGCAGGAGTGGGGCTCAAAAGCATCCTTTCTCATCTCCTGAATATGCAATTAGACTTTAGGCTACAAACTTTGCCTCGGTACCTAAATCTGGTTTCTTTTCAGCAGCTCTACTCTATTAATCAGGGACACGGTTGGCGCTGTGGTCTAAACCACTGAGCCTAGGACTTGCCAATCAGAAGGTCGGCAGTTTGAATCCCCACGACGGGGTGAGCTCCCGTTGCTCGGTCCCTGCTCCTGCCAACCTAGCATTTCGAAAGCACAGCAAAGTGCAAGTAGATAAATAGGTACCGCTCCAGCGGGAAGATAAACGGCGTTTCCGTGTGCTGCTCTGGTTCACCAGAAGTGGCTTAGTCATGCTGGCCACATGACCCAGAAGCTGTATGCCGGCTCCTTCGGCCAATAAAGCGAGAAGAGCGCCACAACCCCAGAGTCATCCGCGACTGGACCTAATGGTCAGGGGTCCCTTTACCTTTACCTTTACTCTATAAATCAGCCTCTGATTTGCAGACCAACGTACTCAGTGGATAAATCACCCCTGAAATTGGGCATCTTTGTAGCCCTAAGGAATAAAGTAGACAGTATGTTCCATGTGTGAATACATTTAATGTGCCTGGATTATTGCTATTTTAATAGCAGCTATAAGGGTAGGGAGAATCGGGACTATGGGTGTTTAACCCTCCCTGCACTGTAGTCAAGATGAAAATTGCTCTCTCCCAAACTGTTATTCACCTCCTGGGGCAAACAGGAGCTTGGGGTGATTTTCAGTGGAGATTACACAGCACAAAGGGAAATGTAAGGATGACAGATGGTTGGTTCTTTAATTATATATTTTTATCACACAAGAGGGGAGAGAGGCAACTTGTTTTGTTTCCTCAGTCTCCCAAATACCCAGTGGTTTCCACATTTCCAAATAATGGATACCACCAATGAGAATTTCCTTTGTTTAAAGCTTATCTCTGAAATACACCCTTCCACTTTGCTGTAACATGAAGTTGTCCACATCTTTGTTGGTCTTGCATTACGTGATCCATTCATAACTGCTGAGCACCAGGTGCTGCCATCCGTCGGTGACTCATGGGCCAGATATAAATAACAAGAACCTCCAGAACAGCACACAGGGTAAGGAGAGGGAAGATTGTTGTGTGGCAATGTCCCTCCATCCCTGTGAGAATAAAGACCCTAAACACACCAGATAGATTTAAATGGGCGAAAAGGCCACAACTTTATTGGTTACGGATGTTGAGCGGTATTGGCTTAGGCATTGGACCCTAACCGTCTATGTCCGACTCCAACCCGTGCGTTGGACGTCCAGGAAGAGTTAACCACCAGTAAGGAGCCCAGTGGTGTACATCAACCGGAACTCCTCCTGTGATCACCGTTAGGGGCGTGCCTTAAGGCCCTAACCTCCCCAGGCTTCGGACGAGGCCACGCCCCTGGAATCCTTTAACGGAATACTCCTCCATTTGCAGGGCAGGTGATGGCGCTACCTACCCTCCTCAGCTCTAACGCAATTTCCAATGCCTAACCGCCAAAACCAATACCTGTGACAAAGTGCTATGAGGTAGGCGAAGTGCTTGTTTGTGCTTGTATGTTCCCGTGAAGTGCTTGTTCTGATGGAACAATTGCCATAGCACAGGCGTGTCCAACTCCCAAGAGACTGCGATCTACTCCCACTATAAAAACACTGGCAGTGATCTACCCATTGGATTGACCAAAGTTGATGAGCTTTTTGTGGGGAGCCTTCACCAAAGTTGTTGAGCTTTTTTGGGGGGGAGGTGATCCGTCAGGATCATGAGATCGATCAACCAGACATGTCCTGGGCACAGCTTTGGCCTTATCGTTATTTGATGTTGGAGCCAGTGTGGTCCAATAGAATAGAAGGTTGAGCTGTGATCCCGTGGGCTTGGATTTAAATTCTGTGCCAGCCACAACTATGTTGTGTGACTTTGGGCAAGTTTTTATCTTTCAGCACCAGTAGTGCCTTCTGTGTGGTATAGAGTTTAATGTTTGCAACTTCGTCTGTTTATTTGCCCAATTCCTCATCCTGAACTGCCTTCCTATCTTTTCTTTCTTTTTCCTTTTCTTTTTTGGAAACCCAATTTTCTAGTACTTTATATGCCCATAATAAAATACATTGGGTATCCCTTACTGCTATTCTTAAAATAGTGTCAGCATAAAAAGAAAAAAGATATCCAAGGTATTTCTTATTCAAGTTAATATATTGATCCACCAGCTGTGAGATACTATACTACATTCTTGACCATTCCAGATAGCTGTAGCTTATTCTATAACCCCTGGATATGTGTATGGTCTGTATTAAAATTGTACTGCAATGCCTCAGCGAATGGGGATGTGCCATCTCCAGCAGATGTCAACTTCCCTAGGAAGAGTTAAAGCATGTCCTTGCCAGGCCCAAGTGTTAGGAAGGGCCAGGCTTGGCATTTTCCAGAAATTATTTATTGTTCATCTTTAATGGATTTGTCTAGCTGTAGAAATGAAGAGGGTGACGAATATGATGTTTTTCTGTTATGGCAAAACAGCATTACAAGCATTTATCTCTGCAAGCATAAAATAGCCTTGTGTGCCGTGCCCCTGAATTCCCCCATGCACAACCCCTTTCCCTGGGTTGGAGGAAGGGGAGAAGCTAGTTAATGAGTTCCAGAAGATCAGCTGTAAATGGCCAGGGAGGGTAATTCATATCAAGCTCATAAAACTCTTTATTGATGTCTCCAGAGGGGAAATCCGGATGTGGCCGTTTATTTATTCTGGATTTTGCTTCTCTCTCTCTCTCCCCACCCCCCTCCTCTATTTAATGTTTTCTTCTGTAAGTTTTGCATGGAATTTTAAAGGAACAGAATATCCCATCACCCCAACAGTTATTGGGAAGCTTTCTCCCTCTACATAGCACAGTGCCACTAACTCTCCCCACCCTCGATTCAATTCTGCCCCTCTCTTTCCCCTCCCCATAGGGGAGCCTTGCTTCTTCCGGCATTATAGTTTACTCTTTTTGGATCTGGATCTCAATTCTATCCGAGATGGCTAGACAGCTAAAGCAATGTGGTGAAGAAGGAGGGTAGGTGGAACAGGCTGGATTTGCCATGCTTTTCCTTAACCCAGATTTCTTTAAAAGGAAGGGGTGGCACCTTCGGATCCAGTGGTGGTTTACTTAAGGCCAGCTAGCATGTAAAGACACTCGATCTCAGGACGCAACTGAGAAACCTGCTAAGAGGAAGGCACGCTTGGCAAATCCACACCATGATCAACTCCCACCCGGAAACCTATGTCCCCACTGTGGAAGGACGTGTGGATCCAGAATTGGCCTCCACAGTCACTTACGGATGCATTGTTAAAACCGTGTTTATGGAAGACAATCTTGCTCGGCTACGAGTGATCGCCAAAGAAGAAAGAAAGAACCTAGAAGCTGGCAAAGAAGTATAACTGACATTTGGTGTTACCTTCCTCCATTTGTGTTAAACCTTTGGATAGCATCCACAGTTAAAGTCTATGAGCTTCATAAGCCTTCAGCAAAGTGTCTAGCTTAGGTGGTTTTTAAAAGAATTAGGCAAATTTCATGCAGGATGGGTCAGGCAGTATCTATGGACCATGGCAGCTGTAAATGCAACCACGTGATTCCACTGCAAAGTATCTCTGATTCACAGGGGCTTCAGCAAGCCCACAGAGAATGGAAAACTCTCTATTGGACTCTGTGAGTTTTGCTGCCGCTTGTGAGTTTTGCAGTATTCTGTTGGATGCAGAATGTTGGACTATATGGATGCTTTCCCTGACCCAGCAATTGTAATGTTTCACGATAAACAGTTCTGTCATCATCCTTGAAGAAGTACTGTACAAGGACTTAAACCCGATGTTCACATGTTTCTGCTTTCTTTCATAAAATGCTGTAGCCTCCCAACATTTCATAGAGGAAAACAGGTCCCCTGATAAGGGATGGAAGGATCCATCAAGTTTGGCTCCCTCAGTTTCTCATTTTTCCACTCTTAAATTTCATTTCCCACATTTCTGCAATGAATCGTGAATTTTCTTTGTAAAATCCACATGAAAAATTCAGCTTCCGAGAAGCTAAAAAACCAAGGTTCCATTGTATGTGCATTTTCACAATCTTTTTTGGGGTGGGGTGGGGGTGGGATACCTGCATCACAAAATTTGGATAAGTGCAAATTTTGAAGGATGGTTATGCTTTGGTTCTCATACAATTTCAAAAGGTGTGAATCTGATAAATACAGCTTTAAGTGTGTACTGAATCAGATTTGAAATTGAAATACTTTATTGTCACTTGTACAACTTGTATACAGTGAGATTACACGAGCACCCCCACTCAGCTCTCTTAGTCTTAACTCCCCTCATTTACTGATGCACACCCACCAAACCCGAAAGTCAGTTGCCCTGTTGTTATCTTTTCATTCAGCAGCCTAACAGCCCACAGATAGAAGCTGTTATTTTTTACCCTGTTGGTGCGACTAATCATGCTTCTATATCTTCTGCCCAAGAGCAGGAGATCAAAAAAGTGCCAGCCAGGGTGTGAATCATCCCTAAGAATTTTCCTCACTCTCCTGAGGCAACGGTCTTCCACGATGTCATCCAGCGGATTCACAGGACAGCTCATAATATCTTGAGCTGTATTCACCACCCTCTGTAGGCACTTCCTATCCGTTGATGTCAAGCCAGTGTACCACATCGTGATGCAGTATGAAAGGACACTTTCCATTGTGGACCGGTAGAAGGAGATAATCAAATGTTGATTGACATCGTTCTTTCGCAAAACTGGAAATGGAGTCTCTGTTGGGCTTTCTTAACCACCTGGGTTGTATTGATTTTCCAAGGAAGGTCTTCACTGAGATAAAGTCCTACGAATTTAAAGGAAGAGACTCTCTCCACACAGCCCTCCCCTATGTACAGCGGGGCTAGTTCTCCTTTCTTCCTCCAGAAGTCCAACACCATCTCCTTTGTCTCGCTGGTATTAAGGTGCAAGTTGTTCTCTAGGCACCATGTAGATATTTTTTGGACCTCCCCTCTATACACTGATTCGTCTCCACTTGTTATTAGACCCATTATGGTGGTGTCATCTGCAATCTTAATAATTGCAGTAGACCTGTCAGATGTTACACAATCATATGTATACAATGAATACAGGTAGGGACTTAGCACACATCAGATTTCTCCGCCATCCTACATTTCTTTTGTGTATAATAACCTTGGGATTTATATGGGCCACTTCCATGGGGTTAATAGGATGAAGGGACCACTGTTCCCTTCAGCCCCAGCCAGTATGGTCAGGCATTGCTGGAGCTGTAGTCTCCAACATCCAGGCAGGGGCAGTGGGTTGTAGAAGGCTAATGTATCCTTTCTTATCCATGTCCCACCAGCATCTCTATCTTTGCATAGGACGTTTCTTTTTTGTGTTGCTTTCCTTCACCAAACTTGAATTGTTAATCATTTTTGTATCCTGCCTGTTCACTTCAGTAGATCATCTCCTCCATTAATACCTGCATCCAGTTATCCATCCCATTCACGCCCACAGGTAGGCTGGCCCTGTGCATGTTTACTCATGCAAGAGGCAAGTCTCCCTGCATTCAATGTGGCATGAAAGTTTTCACAGGACTACAGACCGAATGTGCCCTCCATTAATTTTTCTGACAATGACTCTTCCCGGCCTGGCCTGGCCTGGCCATTATTCACAGTGATGTGGGCACCTCGGGCAGGATATGCTGGGAGAAGTGACGTGGTGGAGGACAGAACGCTCTGCCCTGATCCATCACCAATATCGAAGTAAGATTCAACTGTCAGCCCACTTGGCTTCTGTACATAGAACGGGATGGCCATTTTGTCCTTTGCCCTGGCCTTATTCTCTTTCTCCCTTTTTTAACCCTACAGTCCAGAATAACCACTTCACAGCCCCCCCCCCATTCCTAATGAAGTTGGTGAAGGCATCTTCTCCACTCATTTGCCTCGGCGTGACCTTCAGCATGGTTCCTTGGAGTCACTTTCTAAGAATCACTTTTGATTTTCATTAAGTTCTCCCTCGTCCTCATTCTTTCTCATTTCTGGCTGTTCTTTTGCCATTTTCCTGTGAAGTCATTCTTCCTTGACTATAATGGGTTTTATCTGGAAATGACTGCCCAGCACTCTCCACATAAACACAAAATTTGCAGTGTCAAGTATGACTTTTAAGCTCACAGGACAAATTCACGGTGTTGTGTATTGGGGACGAATTTTAGAAACAGAGAGAAAACAAAATATAATTCTGCAGTTGTGTCTGACCTGGAGCTAACTGAGCTGTTTTTTGCAAGTGCCAAACTGAATAGGTATTGTGGATTTAATTACAGTGGTGCCTCGCAAGACGAATTAAATTCGTTCCGCGAGTCAATTCGTTTTGTGAAAAATTCGTCTTGCAAATCGCGGTTTTCCATAGGAATGCATTGGAATTTCTTTTTTTGCCCATAGGAACACATTAATTAAATTTCAATGCATTCCTATGGGAAACCGCGATTTGCAAGATGAATTTTTCACTAAACGAATTCTTTGCAAACTTTAGCACCTTCAAACTTGTCAGGATTTCCCCCAGATTTCCACCAGGTGTGGGGAGAAAAAGCATGCGATGGCAGTATCTGAGCTGTGCCAGGTACTGGATAAGGGATTGTGGTGTCTCCTCTGCAGGCAGAGCATGAGAAATTCAGGAAGGAAGATGACACATTTCGGTTGAGTCACATGAGGGAACAACTGGACCGGTCCCTGAACAGCCTGCAAGAGGAATTGGAGGATACCCTGAGGCAAAATGAACACCTGCAGGTCAGCAAGGACTTACTGAACCTGGAAGGGGGAAAGCAGGAGGACATGAAAGGATCTGGTCTGAAGGGACATGAGGCGTGAGAAGGCACATGCCAAGGCTGAGCAGGGTGATATGAAAAACATGAAAGAGAGTGGGTGCTGTGGGTGCTACCTAGTGAAAGGTTACACATATTGTGGAGACTAAAAGGATGGAGAGAGGAGGGCAGCTGAGCAGGTTCTTAATTGTGCCCCTTCGCCCTAACAGCAGTTTTCCACCTGAGCTTCAAATGCACTGGGACCATAGGGCTGAGAGCACATTCCAGAATTTACCTGTGTACTGGACTGATCCTAAAAGGGCCGATTATGTTGGTCTTCTTGTATGGGCCCTTTCTTCCTAGTCTTGCAATGAGAGGAAACAGATCTAAGAGCTCCAGAGGATCATTTGACTAAAGCAAAAGTATTCAGCAGGTATCAGGATCACAACCTCAAGAGCTGGACCCTATTGTGTGCTTACTCTAGGCCAAGATTGCAGAGCTGGAACGAACACATGCTCAACAACTGATGGCTCTAACATCCCGGCATCAGCTAGACATGGAGTTGGAAACAGAGAGGCTTCACAGTGCACAGCTCCAGTCCGAACGTAAGCTGGAGTCACGAGAGAGAACTCACCGGCAGAGAGTGAAGAGCTTGGAGGAGCAGGTAGAGTGGAGAACTAGACTGGATATTTCTGTTCATTTCCAAATTCCCCAGTGATGCCCAGGTTCTGTGACCAGAATTTATTGTGCAAATTAAAAGTGTTTTGCAAAATTTTGTAATGATATTTGGAGTTTTGAGGTGAGAACTGGGGTGATGGTTGGAAGTAGGGGGAAGAACTGGGAGTATGGACATTTTTGAAGTCAAAAGGGTGAGGACACTGAGGAAAGAGACAATGCACCATTGTTCATGGATTCCTCCTCCCAAATGCTTCCTGGCTCTCTAGTGCAGAAGGCACCAGAGTCCAAGAGGTGATTTCTAGTCTTGAACAGCAAACATTCATAGAGCATAAGCTAACCTGTGAGGTCTAAACAGCTCCATGGTTTTCTTGTCCAACAGCTTATACTGCCTGTGAATCTGGGATATGATGCAGTGGTGTATTGCTTTCTCTGCCCTTGAGAAAGAGAAGCTGGCTGGTTGCTTAACCCCTAAACCCCTCCATAACAGCTAGAGGAGGGGGGGTGTTAAGTATGACTGCAAGAGAAGTGGGGGAGGTGGTGAGAGATCAGATTTAATCTACTGTTCAACACAAGGCCTTCTCATCATGAGGACAATAAGAGCACCAGACCCTTCTCCTGCTTCAATTTAATAATCCTTGGTAATAATAATTGTGGATATTTTTTTTCAGTCATGCTGCAGCCCTAAGAAAAAGAACAAAGTATGAACTTTCCTCTTTTAAGGACAAACTACATGTTTATGCTAGCTTTATACTAGCTTCCTAGCACCGTAGCACCCAGAAAGAGAAGGCCAGCAAGTGGACAGAGGTGAACAGACTTCTGCTATCTCTCCAGGCAGCACCATAAGCTCTGGACACCATAAGCAGTTTGCCATGGTGCCCAGACAGGATGAGCCAGAGATAAGAATAGAGGTTTAAATAGTGGAACAGAGCAGAATAGTGGTTTATATGAACGTAGCCCTATTTGTCAACATGTGTTTCCCCAGGTGAATGCTCTGAAAGAGCAGCTGGATCAAGAAGTGAGAAGACGACAAGCCTACATGAGCCAGAAACTTCACACTGGGAAATGATTCAGAAAGGAACATTGTGCCCTGATCCCAGACAACCAAACACAGAACCAGCCTTCAGGAGACTCCTTGCAGCTCAAGCATTGGATTTATCAATCTCCTGCATAAGAGTGCTCAACTGATTCATGGTCTGAGAAACCAGAGCTCCCGGACCCACAGTGCTAGGGAGTAATATCTCCCCCACCCGAGGAGTACATACCCTGAAGACTTGGAAGGCACAGTCAAGACAGCAAATGACTAGGCAGCCTGCAGCCAAGAGGAAACCCTGCTGTGGGGGCAGCTGTTCTCTCTAAGATGCTTGGAACCCAGGGCACTGATGCTTAACTAATTAATTTAGGACATTTGACGAGGGCATTCTCTGTTGTTTGGTTTTCTGGGTAGAGTATCCCTGCATGATCCCCGTAAGGTTTTGTATTCAGGCTGTACAAATTGGAAAATTCCACAGCCCAGATAGGAGCATTTATTATTGAAATACCTCTGCATTTCCATCACTGACCGGGTTATTTTATTATCCCTCAGGGTTTGGAAGTTGCTGTCAAGTACTTCCTGGTGCCTCGTGCTGTAGCCATACCTGTTTAGTCAGTGGCATCCATGGTGATGGCGGCTGTCTGCCAATGATGTCACAGATCCATATATCACATGCCCTTCTGCAAATGAAGGAGGCAGGTATTTCTGCTGCCATCCAGATCATACTGTGCTATAAAGAGTAGTTTTGAAGCAGAGTGTGAACCACACCCAGGGATTGATCAAATCCTTTGCTGTGTCTATGAACATCAAGCCATTTTCATGGTGGCAGGTGGCTGAGATTAGCTCAAAGCCAAGCCATCTTATGACTTGCTGGCCCCAAGACATGTCAGGGTGTTAACATTCAACATTCCACCCACTCTGCCGGCTGACAGGCTCCAAGGAAATCCCTTTAGGAATCAAACTTTGGTTTCCTTGGTGATGACAGGGAAACCATCTTGGAGCTGCTGCGAGTGTCACCTGTTAGCATTGTTCCACATTTTTTCCTCGTGAATGTTTGTTTTTCCAAATGTGGTACTGCGAATTATTAAAAATAAAGAACCACTTCCTAAAGAAACCGAGGAGAGCAATTTCCACTGTGCTAATATATAAATACTGTACATTCTGTACTGGCTTATTTAATATTTGTCATGTAGCCCTGAAACTTACCATTTTAAACAAAACAAAAAAAAGAGTTTTGTGGCACCTTTTAAGAGTAACAGATTTACTGCAGCATAAGCTTTCATGCCAATTCCAGTGGACTGTAATTCACAAAAACATGGGCTACAATTAATCTGTTAGTCTTTCAGGGGCCATAAGATTCACCCCATCCGCTACAGCTCCCCACATACCATCTCTCACACACTTTTCAAGGGTCCCCCAACTCTGGAGAGGATTGGGGAGTCACAGCAGAGCAGAAGGTGTATATGTGAAAATTGCCTTCTTGCCGTGCCCCACCCCTCCTGACAGAAGCCTCCTCTGCATTAAAGAGCTTTCCGTCATCAGAGAGATACCACTGGATAAAATACTTGCTGTTTTCTGTTGCAACAGACTAACATGGCTGCTCTTCTGAAAGTTGTATAAAATAATTGTCCTCCTTCTTATCGTAGAGTTGGAAAGGGGCCCAAGTCATCGTCCAACCCCCCCCCCCTAAATGCAGGAATCTCAACTGAAGCATCTAAGCCATCCAACCTCTGCTTTAAAAACTCCAGTGAAGGAGATTCCACATCCTCCCAAGGGAGTCCATTCCACTGTCAAACACCTCTTACTCCCAGAAAGTTTTTTTCTAATGTTTAGTCAGAATCTTCTTTCTCCAACCTATCATTGTTTACAAAAATGCATATATTTGGGGGGAAATGCACAAAAAATGAATAGCTTCATAAAAATGCATATATTTGGGGGGAAATGCACAAAAATGAATAGCTTCATAAAGAATGGCGTACAAAAATCCGTAACATTGTTTTCAAAAATGTGCATATTAATCATTTCTTGGGAGAAATTCTACTAAAAAGCTGGTGAATTTTTATGAGTTTTCTTTAAACAACCAAAATCACAAATTACTGCAGAAATGTGGGAAACTGAATTTAGGATTGGGAAAAATTAGTAACTGAAAGATTGACAGATCTTTCCATCCCTAGTTGCAGTAAATTATTTGGGCTAAACGTCTGAAGTAAGGTGCTAGTTCCTTAGGACTAGTTCTGATCCTGCGCTGGTGTCAAACCACGATTCTATTCACTTCTGCTGGGAAACACGCATGCACCCAAACAGTGCTGTTTAGATGCATGTAAATTAGGATTAATTTAGTTGAACTGCCACAAACCTTATATTGAGTGACTAACAATGGCAGATGACTTTCCAACCTTTCAACCTTGAGCAAATAAGTCAAACTGTGGTCCACAGGCCACTGTTTGCCCTTTCATGTAATCCACAGAGAGGCTGCAGAACAATCAGAATATCTGCAGGTGGTCCTGCATTTGTTTGATTTTTTTTCTGAGCAGAGATTGAGGCCGTTCTGATCAGGGCCAAATTTACTGAGCCGCTAACAAGGCATTACCCTGAGCCCCATGATTGTCATGATATGCTACTTGTGCAGTCTATTGATCTTTCCCTAAAACTTTGCCAGGTAAAGGGACACCACTCAGCATAGCTGCCAAGTCTCCTGTTTTTTGTGGGAAACCCCCATATTTAAACCTGTTTCCCGCTGCTATCCTGAATAGAGAAAAATCGCGTAAATCCCCCGGATTTCCTACCTGCCAGGGAGGCTCCTTCTGCGCATGTCTGGACATGCATGTCTGGACATGCGCAGAACCGATTTTGGGTGCCCATGTCTGGGCACCGGAAATTGGGCAGCGCCAGCACCGGAAGTTGCTTCTACACATGTCCAGACATGCGTAGAAGTGACTTCCGGTGCCACGCCGCTGCTGATCCCGGATTTTTCTTACCGGGAGTTGGAGGGTATGCCACTCAGTCCCCTGGCTCAGGGCCCTTGACTTGCATAATATGTCACTGGTTCTGACAATGGTACTGGGACTGAAGTAGGGGAAGGGGAGTTCACGAAGGAGTCCACTGAGATCCCCAGCAGTTTGCAAGTGGTCTATTGGGGGGGAGGGAGTTTGGGAATGCTGGCCTAGACCATTAAGTGCCAGATAGCAAAGGGGATGGTATGCCAGCCGTAGTTGCCATATGTATTAGGAGAAGTTGAACGCTGCCCAGTTTCCACCACCAGGTTTTGAGCTATCCATAGGCACAGAGCTGGGAATCCCAGAAAATGTCTATCCATCGCTGGCACAATCAGGCTTTAGTGAGGGAAACTTTCCATGGGGGAATTTAGCTAATCTGCTGCTGTTCCTTCTGAGCCCTGCTGTTCTTTTCTGCTCAGTTTCAGTTCTTACACAGGAATCTGTTCCTTGGCCTCAGTTCAGCATTGAAACGGACCTTGCAATAATTACTACGGCGGATATTTCGATTGCCTTTTTATTGAATACAATCACAGTTTCAAAGCATGTTCCCAGTGGGAAAGAGTTTTATCTTCAGAATGTTGGAAGCTAAACACTCGGTTGCCGCTACCAACAAACCACTGCGCGTAGGACCACTTTTTTTGCTACAGATACTCAAAGTATAATAGCAGTTGCAATGGTGTGGTCTTAAGAAAAGAAGAATGCAAAGGGATTAAACATGTCAGCTTTGTTCTGCCACTCCCCCCCCCCCCCCGATCACAAGCTTTGCAGAAGAATTTAGAGCTCAGGCTAGTAGCACTGAAGCTGAGAAACCGAAGCCTTGAATGTAGTGCATTAAAGTAAGTCCTCCCAAAAGCCAATGGGACTAATTTAAATGTACTGGCCACAAATCCTGCAAACCTTAGCTAAGGCTAATACGATTGAATTGTATCCAGCTCCATTCCAAACTCTGCCCAGGGAACAGCAGGGTGCTGTATGTGCACCCTGAAGCTCATGCCAGCTGGGGTGGAAGGTGGGGATGTTGGGAGGAGGCAAAATGCTTTGGGACCCTTGAACTGGCACAGCAACTGGGCTCAAATTGGGACCAATGTCACGGTGTGATGGCAATGGGGCAGATCCCAGAGCTTGGGCTGCCCTTTGAAAGCCCTGTGCCCATCGCCGGCGCACTGCACCGGTGAGGCGACCTGAAGTGGCCCGCCTCAGGCAGCATGCTTTGCAGGGGGTGGGAAACCCCGATTCCCCCACTTTCACCACCATTTATCCTCCTTTCTTCCAGCAGCCACCCCTCTCCAGCTTCTGCAGTGGCAGCTTCCAAGTGTACTTTGGGTAAGCTAAAGACACAGCTGTAAGCCAAAGCTGTGGAGAGCAGCAACAGCACCTCACGGAACACCCCCATTTCACCAAGACTCATCCAAAAGGCATTCCCACAGAGCGGCTGTGTTGCTGCTGGTCTTCCACCCCTAGAGCAGTGGGGAGATTAGCACCAATGCCTCACAGAAATCCCTCTTTTTGCCAAGTCTCTCGGTGAAAGCGGGCATTCCTTCAGAGCGTCTGCACTGGTCTCACACCATGCTGGGGCCTGGCTTGGGGGTGGGTGTCGGCAGTGCGTCTTGCCTGAGCCACCACAAGGTTTCCGTCTGCCCTCGCCAGAGCCAATGGAGTGGCTTTGATGTTCCACAGATGGTGGCCAGCAGAGGCTGGTAGGGCTCAAACTCCTTCCAGCCTGGTGCAAAGAGCAGTGCCCGTTAGTTGAGCTTCACTCGCTTTTATAGCAATGGGACTCGTTGCATTGATTTTAGTGGAAGTGAAGTTCAGGTAACAGTCTGGATCCAACTCATTGTCTTATACATACTTACTTGGGATTAGGGCCAAAATGCATAAGGCCTTTTGGTAAATGGACATAGGAATGGCCTGGATGTTCCATTCAAGGCAACAGAGTGGAGCATGTCAGCCCAATCCTACCATAGTCATTTTCATTCAGAAATAAGTCCTGCTGATCTCAGGCTGGTTTTTAGGTAAGTAGACATAATATTGCACATATTAATTACATATGTACATGGAACGTAATTGTAGTAACTTTTGTTGGATTGTATTAGGTGTGATAAGTGAAAGAACTCAGCTCCATCATTAGAGCATGAGACTCTCTTAATCTCAGAGTCATGGGTTGGGGTCCCACTCTGGGCAAAACTTCCTGCATTGCAGGGGGTTGGGCTACATGAGCCTCATGTTCCCTTCCAACTCTACAATTCTATGGTTTTATTATTCTGTTTTAAGTGCTATTTATCATGACCATATTGACAGCTTGAAAAATGAGGGTTGCGACTAGGATGACCCAGACCACACTTACTGCAACATAACTTCACAGTTTTTCAGCTATTTTGCAAGATAAATATCCCTACTACTGTCTTCTAAACTGGAATCATGCATGACATAGTTAAGAACATAGCACAGCAAGCACACTGCTTTAATGCTTATTTAATTTGTTATCAATTCACACAGATCCCCTCATTCCATCTGAAAGCCCAACCCACAGCAAAAAGTTTGTGTTATGGTTGAGGGTGAGCCACTAAGCATCTTTCTCTGCTTCCTTAGTAGGGTAACCAACTTAGGTAACAAAAGCCATCCCATGAGAGGCTGCCAGTTTTTTCTTTCCACAGCTGCCGCCTGAGGCAGTTGCCTCACTCTGCCTAATGGCAGGGCCGACTCTAGATTGTGAGAACTATGGACCTGGGCAGCTGGAATGCGGTTTGCAATAATGAGGAATGGAGGAAAGAACAAAAGTACATAAGACAAGAAAGGGGAGGAATGCTAGATAGCTAAAGGGATTAGTATTAGAGATTAGTTCACTTTGTGGAAACAAAGCATGTATTTAAAGGCTCTGTACACTGTTCTTGTGGCTAGTTCTCATGTAACCTTTCCAATTATTTTCAAGACTCCCACCCTCGCCCCCCCCAAGTAGAAAACTGCATTAGTGGATACTAATCGGGGGTTTTGTGATGGTGGTAAAAATGCCCAAATATTTCTCCATGTAAAAATTGGGCTGAATAGGAGACTGCTTTCACAGGAATATTCACATATTTGAATGACATCTATGGACTCAGCTGTGGTTCAGAGAGAAGCAGGCACCCTTATTTGAGGATCCAGTTTAAACCATTCATTGCTTTTTTAAACAGATGGAACAGCCATGTGATGCCACAGCAGCATACTGGGATACATATTCATGGGAAATGTAGTGACCTCACTCACTGCTTGTACTACCATTTTCCCAGGGGAATGAAGCCACAAAAGGGAACACCAGGACTTGCCTTTTAATGTTCATGTTAACGGCACCATATGTCTGAAAGTGGGTACATGGCTTCAGTTAACTAGTTTCCAAATTACTAATAAGGAAAAGAATTTGTGCATGTAAAATGTGTCCACAGCCAAAGCTCTTCCCTCTGCATATGGAGGTGCTTTGCTCCTACTTCCGTGAAATGGAACTGCCTCCTTATGTGCAAATTGCCAAAAAGTAGGTGCAAGCCTGGTTCCAGCACTGCTGTCAAGAAGGAAAAAGGAGAGCACCTCCAGCTGGCTGGGACACTTCCCCTGAGACCTTCCACAGGAAGATGGGCAACCCAACTAGCAGGGAATATTTGAGAAGCTGCTCTTGGCTTACACTCCTCGGTCCAAAGATGTTTCTGTGTCAAGGGTGGGGGACCTTTTTCACCCCAAGGGTCACATCCTCTAGGCAACCTTCTCATGGGCCAGTTGCAAAGTGTGAGGAAGAATGAAGTCAATTTTTAGCTTTATGCAGTAGGCTTATTTCTACACCCATGCCCCTCTCTAGCCACCATCCAGGGGAGCAAGAAGCATTATCAGGGTTCAAGGACATCTTCCAGCCAAGCAAAAATTACTTAAGGCAGCTGCTAAGCAGGGCCAGCAGGGGTGTGTGGGCTTAGGAAGAGTCCTGAGGGCCAGACAAAGAGGTTGGAGGCCTTGGGCCTGATATTGCCTCCCTGCCCACACCTGTTGCATGACAGATTTGTGTTACGATTCAACCAGCAATGATCTCAGCCTGAGGCAGATAGGGGTCCCAGTCTGTTTTGCCTTTGGAATCATTCCCACTGTAGGAGTGTATGCTCTTCCCTTAAGCCCTTCATAGGGTGTGCATGGAGAAGAGAGACTATATGTTCTTCACTCAAGGCATCCAGGCTGAAGTTGGCTTCTTTCTCGCTTGGTTGCCCAAAACTTGGGCTGCCAATCTTCCATTTCCTCCTGCACTTCCAGTTCTCTATCTTTTCATGTTCACTTTGTTAGTAAGCTCCACGTTAGAAAAATCCTCTTGGTCCTCAGTTACTAATAACAATTCTCCCATCAAATCTCATCAGCTGGATCTCCTCAGCCATTCCTGACCAGGAATCTTGCAAGTGGCCTTCCACGTCCCTTTATTTGACCCCAAAAGCTTTTTAAGCATACATACCTCCCATGAAGAGGAGGCTGCACTTTGCAATTGTCCAGGGCTTCTCAGGCTAATTTCATGGCAGGCTTTAAGACAGGGTGGAGAACCACTAGCTTGTGGGCCATAAACAGTGTGCAGAGCCTTTCTGAATGGCCCATAAGACTCCTATTGTTTTAGGCCCCTAGTTGAAGTGGAAACAAGCAAACAAGCCGTTTGCTTTCCTTCAGCTTAATTCCAAACTCTGATGGGCAAGAAGTTGTCATAACTGAATAGCTGTCTCTGCTGCCAACATTCACTGGCAACATGAGGGCAACATCCATGTGCAACCCTCACTCCCTGCTGCTTTTGACGTAATTGCAGAGAACTTTTAAAAATGCAGAACTTCTGTACATAGATCAAGCCCATCTTTGGGACTCCCTCCAGTTCTTATTCCTCCAGTTTCATGGTCAGGGTGTCCATATATGAGACACTCATTTCCTATCCACAATTTCCAGGATATAGTTTGAAGGTGCATAAATGATGCAGTAACCTTATGTTATCAAACCTAAGTGCTGAGTGACCCTCTCTGGATAACTCTGTGTTCCATGGAAGAAAGACAGTACTGTATATAAATGTAATAGATAAAATCATTAGGGGGAAAGTGGTAATTTATAAGAAAGGTCAGAATCTTGTGAATACTTTTATCTTTCTTATTTGAATTAGGTGGGCTTTCCCAGGTTTGTACGCATATGTAGAAATGGGTATAAATAAATAAATGAGACCATTGCGAGTATAGTGGAGCCCTGAACTCTAATTTTTAATAAGATCCTGATGTTCCAGTTCTGTCATAGCATCATAAATCCACAGCAACAGTTTCAAAGTATTTGTTTACCTTATGCAGTCTACATGTTCATAATCATTAAGTGGGAAGCATTAAACAGAAAATCACTGCTCTGTTTGAGATCTAAACTGAACTTGTATTTAAATTTATTTGTATTCTAATTGAGTGTGTCATGGGGCTTTCATAGCTCTGTGAGGGTGTTTTGTGCTACCTTTGCAATAGAAACTTGAGCCTGCTAGATAAAATGTTTTGCTTAAGATAAATGTTGCATTATTCCTAAACAAAGACAAAGGGCTACTTGAGGTTGGCATGTAACTGAAAATGTCACATTGCTACAAATACTTTCCCGAGAATATTTTTAGCACCACAAAACTGCAGTGTGGTATTTACTGTTAAAATATTGCATACCCTGACTTTGAAACTGTACTTTATTTAGTTCAGTGACAGTTCAGGTGACAGATCAAGTGGCGTATGGTATGCTTTACCCACCTCGTCATATAAACTCTGGGAAGATTCAAAATTCAATCTGGAGAGTGAAGTATAGGAGTACAGAAGGAACGCAGCCCTGAGTCAGAATATCTTCTGGTACACCTCTCCCAATATGAACCTACTGGGCCTTCAGATCTTTATCTGAGACCCTTCTCCAGGTCCTTCCTCTGAGGTAGGCTAGGAGGTAGGTGGCAATGGAGGGGGCCTTTTTGTTTTTGCTTTGACTGCCCAGTGACGTCTGCCTGGTGTTTTGGGGCCAAGTAAAGACTTGTCTCTTTCCCCAGGCCTTTAATGGGCTGAGCTGATTCTGTTTTATTGCCAGTGTACTGCCAAAGCTTCCTATGGCTATTGGCAAAGGTTGCATATTGTATTCAAGAGTGCTTAGGTTTTATATGATTTTTCTTCTTCTTTCTCTTCATTGTAGAATGTATCTACATCTATGCTTTAAATGCTGGAGATGTTTGAGGTAACTGGCAACTAATAAGTTTAATCAATAATTACTATTACATAAAAAATAAGGGTCATTTTATTGGTTTATTTGCATCTCTTTGGAATGTGAGTACTGAGCAACAATGCAATTGTATGCATGCTTAATCATGAGTAAACCCCACTGAGTTCAATGGGACTTACTCCTAGGTAAGTGGGTATAAGAATATAGCCTTAAGCATTATTCCTATCCCTTTGTCCAAGGGAGGGTGAATCCTGTTTGGACTCAGTTGTGATTTTGATTGGTTTTACGACCAGTATTAATTAGTCTGGGGATGTTTTATAGTAATTCTCAATAAGAATATGCAGAATAAAGACAGAAAGTTGAATTTGCTGGTGAGACAGAGAAGCTAGATTATATTTATGATTAATCAATGGTTCCCATCAGGAAAATGCTAAAGGGTGGTATTGTGTTTTACTCAAAGCAGACACACTGAAATTAAAGGCCTTAAACTTAGTCATATTCATTTATTTCAGTGGTTCTACTCTATGGTTTTCCCAGTAGTGATGTATGGAAGTCAGAGCTGGACCATAAAGAAGGCTGATCGCTGAAGAATTGATGCTTTTGAATTATGGTGCTGGAGGAGACTCTTGAGAGTCCCATGGACTGCAAGAAGACCAAAGCTATCCATTCTGAAGGAAATCAGCCCTGAGTGCTCACTGGAAGGACAGATCCTGAAGCTGAGGCTCCAATACTTTGGCCACCTCTTAAGAAGAGAAGACTCCCTGGAAAAGACCCTGGTGTTGGGAAAGATGGAGGGCACAAGGAGAAGGGGACGGCAGAGGACAAGATGGTTGGACAGTGTTCTTGAAGCTACGAACATGAGTTTGACCAAACTGCGGGAGGCAGTGGAAGACAGGAGTGCCTGGCATGCTCTGGTCCATGGGGTCACGAAGAGTCGAACACGACTAAACAACTAAACAACAACAACACTCTGAATAAAACTTAGCTGAATAATACCCAATTGCTTTGAAAGTGCTCGGTTTTAATTCGGTGTCACAAACCACTGCAGCCCCAGCTGACCATTATTCTTTTGATTTCCTTTTTCCATGAATCTGGTAAATCAGCAGGCACAGACAGAGTGAAGCTAGACCTCTTCACAATTAACAAAACTTATCTTATTATAAGATTGAAGACTTAACTTTCAGTGATGGGCAATTTGCCCTCATACAGAGTTCAGTGTATGCAAAGGGCATCAGGAGGGATGTGGGAAGAGGAACAAAAAAGAACAAATCAGAGCTCCTCAGGAAAAGTTGAGGAAGTGTTCACTGCCATCAACAGCCACACACACATAGACACACACAAATTGTAGATGTGCTTTCCATAGGGCAGTTTGCCTACCATTTTCTTACTTGATGACTTTCGGCAAATTTGTATACATGAGGGGCAGAGCACATAGGCACATACATGCCTGCACATCAAAAGGTGCTGAGGCAGAAGAATTAAAAGTTACAAAGCTAAGCTCAGCTACTATTTTTGCTTTGCACATTTGCTGAATTTAGCCATAAATTATACTACCGTGTTTCTCATATTATAAGACATGTCTTATATTTATTTTTTCCTCAAAAAAACCCACTATGACTTATTTTCAAGGGATGTCTTATTTTTTTCCTCCTCCTCCTGCCGCGGCCGGCATTGCTGCTGCGCCTATCACTATGTCTTATTTTCGGGGTATGGCTTATATTCCTTGAATGCTTAAAATCTTGCTATGGCTTATTTTATGGGTATGTCTTAAAATATGAGAAACAGGGTATCGCTGTTGTTTTCTGGCGCTCTCCCAGATTTGTTCTGCTAAAAAGGCCTTTAGAGGTTTCAGCGTGTAGCACTTCCAACAAGCAGCTGGTGTAAATTTGTAAGAATATGTCCTAGTTCTGCTCCCAAAATTAGATTGTATCTCTGTAACCTTTTCACTCCCAAGCAGGCCTGAGCTCACTTGATGAGCATTGTTTTAAGTAACATCAAGTCCACATTGCAGCATTCAGATTACGCTACCAAGAGAGTTGAGGATAAAGTCAAGCTTGGTCTTGCTGGCTGTGGCTGATGGGACTTGTAGTCTAAAACATCTAGAGGGCACTAGATAGGGGAAGCAGTAGTTGAAGCGCTTGTCTAGGATTGGTGAGATCCAAGTACAGTACAAATCCCATTTAGCCTAGGTGACTCAAGCCAGTCAATAACTCTCTTTTTGCATTCTGCCCAAGCCCTCTAGTGACTGGGGGAGGGGGGAGAATGTGGGCAGCTCATGCACTAAACCTGCACACAGAAAAATGAGATTGACCCATTTGCAATACAAGACTCCCATCCAAGCACCTATAAAATTGATAAGGGACCTTAGAATGATTTAGTCCAGGGGTCCCCAGACTTACCGGCGTTTGGGCCGGTTCCCACCGCGCCGATCGCGCGGCGGGCCGGAGGACGGGGGAGCGCGCGCCTGTGCGGGCCGGCAGGCGGGGGAGTGCGCACCCGTGTGCATGCGCACGAGCGCTTACTGGCGCGGCGGCGCGCTTCCAGGGTGGAAAAAGCGCCGAAAATCCGTTGTGCGCATGCGTATGGGCCTCCCCCGACCCGGAAGTGCACCAGAAATGACCTCTTCCGGGTCGGGAGAGGCCCATACGCATGCGCACAAAGGATTTTCGGCGCTTTTTTCCCAACCCGGAAGAGCGCTGCCGCACTGCGTGCTGTAAGAGCGGGCGGCAGGCGGCGGGGGTCGTCGCGGGCTGGATTGGCAGGCCAATTGGGCCGCATCCGGCCCCCGGGCCGTAGTCTGGGGACCCCTGATTTAGTCCAATTCATTTCTGATGCAGGAAATGATAATAAGTCAGTGATGAAAGAAAGGAAGTTTATTTATTTCTTGCAGGGACACCACTATTATTTTATGATAGGCTACTCTGAATTCAATGTTGTTCTGCAATCACTCAGATCTCTTTTCAGTGTTCACACCCCAAATCTCTGCTAGGAATAAAAGGAGCTGCCTTAGTCTGTGTTGTGACAATGGCTGGCAGCAGATTTTCAGGTGGGGAACTGAGCCTGGACTCCGTTGCATGCAGACTCAGCCTCCGTAAAGGAATAGTAATTAGGAAGAAGAGAGCACTAGACACAGAGCACTCTGTGAATTCTCACAGGCCAGCACATAACTGGGATTGAGGTGATGGCCCAGAGTCAGGGGCGTAGGAAGGGGGGTGGGTCCCCCAGGTGCTATCATGGAGGGTCTGACAAATTATCAAGGAACAATTACTGCCCTACTTTCCATAGTTCTAGTTAAAGGTATGTAGCCATGTTGGTCTGACGTAGTCGAAACAAAATAAAAAAATTCCTTCTAGCAGCACCTTAGAGACCAACTAAGTTTGTCATTGGTATGAGCTTTCGTGTGCATGCATGTATCTGAAGAAGTGTGCATGCACACAAAAGCTCATACCAATGACAAACTTAGTTGGTCTCTAAGGTGCTGCTGGAAGGAATTTGGAATTTTTTTATTTTGTTTTGCCCTACTTTGTTGTTGTTTAGTCGTTCAGTCATGTCCGACTCTTCGTGACCCCATGGACCAGAGCACGCCAGGCACTTCTGTCTTCCACTGCCTCCCGCAGTTTGGTCAAACTCATGTTCGTAGCTTCGAGAACACTGTCCAACCATCTCATCCTCTGTCATCCCCTTCTCCTTGTGCCCTCCATCTTTCCCAACATCAGGGTCTTTTCCAGGGAGTCTTCTCTTCTCATGAGGTGGCCAAAGTAGGCTGGTTCATTAAAAAAAAACTTTTTTTTTTAAAAAAAGCCTGCTCCAAAGGTCTTATCTTACTACACTAGGGATTATATAGCTATATCTGAAATTTCATGCATATCAGTTAATATCTTGACCCTCCTCCACGAAAATAGCTGTTTACTTGGCCGTTTTCCATACCCTCCAACTCTCGGATTGAAAAATCCGGGATCAGTGGCAGCGCAGCACCGGAAGTCGCTTCTACGCATGTCCAGATTTCCAGTGCCCAGACATGGGCAGAGCAGCACCGGAAGTCACTTCTACGCATGTCCAGATTTCCAGTGCTCAGACATGGGCAGAGCGGCACCGGAAGTCGCTTCTACACATGTCCAGATTTCCAGTGCCCAGACATGGGCAGAGCGGCACCGGAAGTCACTTCTACGCATGTCCAGATTTCCAGTGCTGAGACATGGGCAGAGCGGCACCGGAAGTCGCTTCTACACATGTCCAGATTTCCAGTGCCCAGACATGGGCAGAGCGGCACCGGAAGTCACTTCTACGCATGTCCAGACATGCGTAGACGCGACTTCCGGTGCCGGGCTGCCCATGTCTACATGTCTGGGCACCAGAAATCGCTTCTGCGCGTGTCCAGACATGAACAGACAGCCGGGAGCCGGGACATGGCCGCCGGCAGGAGCTTTATGGGATATAATCAATTTGGGATAACAGTGGGAAACGGTAACAAAATATGGGGGTTTCCCGTGAAAAACGGAAGACTTGGCAGCTATGCCATTTTCCTATGTCGCGAAGGCTGAAAATTCAATTCAGTGGAACAGGGTCAAGATATTAACTGATATGCATGAAATTTCAGATATAGTTATATAATCCCTATTTTAAAAGTTTTTTTATGAACCGCCCTACTGCCCTACCCTCTGCTGGGCTTCCCTCCCCCACCTCCAGTCTCCCTTCTTGTGTCTTTATGCCTTGTGTGTCCTGGCTGAGGGGGGAAACAGAAGACGGATGGCCATCGGTCAGGGATGGTCTAGTTGTCAAAATTTATCTTTCCCCCACCTCCAGTCTCCATTGATGTGTGTCCTGGGTGAGAGGAAAAACAGAAGACTGATGGCTATCAGTCAGGGATGGTCTAGTTGAGATTCCTGCATCGCCCCCAGGAGTTTGGCTAAATGACCCCCAGGGGTACCTTCCAACTCTACAATTTTCTGGTGCAGGCTTGTGCAGAGTTTTAGGTACAAGCTGGATGCAAGGGGTGCATAGGATTGCAGCCCATCTTATGCACCGTCAGCTCGGGAATAAGTCCCACTGATCATGATAAGACTAGATTGCTGCTGTGCAATCCTGTTTTTTAAATAAATGTTTTCCTTTTCATATAATACAGAGCATGGTGAAATCACAATAAATAAAACCTCCCCTTCAGTAGTTTCAAGCACTACTACAGGTTCCACATAACATCTGTACTGCATTGTTTACTGTGACAGCACCTGCACTTTGGAACTCCCCGCCCATTGCAACAAAGCACATGCCTTTGCTAGACTCTTTTTGGGCACCTGCTAAAAGCATTCTTCTTTAGGCAAGCATACCTACCGTAAATGCTTAGGAAGTTGAAGTAATTTTAATTTTAATTTTTTAGCTTTTGTATGTTTTAAGGTAGGATTGTTAATTTTACTGCTATGTTGTTGTTGTTGTTGTTTTGGTAAACCACTTTGCAGGTTTTTAAAATAAATTTTGTTAAATAAATAAACAATAAATATAAATAAAATAACACAAGCCAAAACACAATCCATCCTGTAGATTTAAGTATCTGTCCATAGTCGCCTACTTATTATCAGAGGCCCAGAATCCGCATTCCTTTGTAAGAAAATATGAAATAATGTAAAACCATTTTTGCAGGCAAAAAACAATACAAAACAACAATGTTTGGGGGGAGGTGACAAGAAATTTTCCCCGCACTGGGTACCACCTGACCTTCCTACGCCTCCTCCCAGAGTGGGTGGCGATCCTAACCACTCACAAGTGAATACCATTGAATGGGGCTTACTCCCAAGTAAGTGGGCTTAGGACTGCATCCTTAACTCGGGAAAGGGTGTGCGCGCGCGAAGTGGCTTGCAAACCGATCCTATGCGTGCTTACTCAGAAGTAACTCCGTCACCCAATGTATGCAGGCAGCTGGGTAATTTTAAGACGCTGGCCTTAATGGTCTCGCCGGAGCTCAACTTCACATGGCAATGAGTTATTTGCCCACTTCTTCCCGAGTTGGCGATGCTGCGCTTGGGGCCTTTCCGCACATCCTGCGGAGCGAGGGGCCCCGGACGGTGGACCTCTGACCCCCTGACGGTCCCCCTGCTTCCCCGCACACTGAGGTCCTAACTCCCTACCGAGCGCGCTGAGCACCGTAGCCTGGACGCGCCCGGGGCTCCTCCGCTCGCATGCCACGCGCTACCCCGAGCGGTAGCGCCGCGCTTTCCCGGGCCAGCTCTCCTTAGCGCTTTAAGAGAAGACGCGATCCTTCTAACCCCGCCCCTAACCTCGGCGGCCGCCTCCTCCAGGTCGCGTCCTAATTGGCTGACCAGGGTATGAATATGTATACCCCCGAGCGGTGTGAATGAGCCGCTGTCTCCTCCCTCAACGCTGCACAGAGAGGCTCAGTGTGCGCGCGGGTCGCTCAGCAGCAGCAGCAGCAGCAGCCACCGCCGTCCCGAGCAGAGCCCTCCTCGCGTCCCGGGAGCCGGCGCTGCCCTGCCGCCGCCGAGCCAGAGGCAGCTCCTTGTCCCTTTGGCGCCACGGTCTCCCTTCCTCCCTCCCGGCCCGCGCCGTCTACGCGCTCCCTCCCTCGCCTCAGCGCCCCGTGTGCGCCTCCGTGCCAGCCCCGTCGCCTCCGCTCGGCTCTGCCCGCCCGTACTTCGGCGCCCGCCGGGGAAATGCGGGGCCTGTCCGGCTGGGTGGTGCTGCTGGCGCTCGGCAGCTGGCTCCGGCTGCGGGCAAAGGGCGCCGTGCCCCTGGCTGACTTCTACCCCTTCGGGCCGGCGCAGGGGGACACGGCCACCCCGCTGCAGGACGATGGCGGCTCGGGGCTCCGGCCCATCGCCGTGAAGTTCCCCTTCTTCGGCGCGGCTCACATGGCGCTCTACGTGAGTAGTCTGCCTGAGAGAGACACCCCCCTCAACCCCGAGGTTGCCTGCCGCGGAGTAGTTACCCCGGAATGCTCTGTGCCTGAGGGCCCCTTAGAAATACCTCACCCAACATACTTGGTCCTCGTAATAAAAGGGAGACTGGAGCGGGGAGGGAAACCCAACCGGGCTCACGACGTGAGAGGCTTTTCTTCACAGAGCGCGCTTGCTTCCACCGACCGGGATGCTCTGCGTTGAGCTTTGCAATGCCACGCCAGGCGTGCTTTCGCTGAAGCAGATCCCACGGAAGTTGGGTGAATCTCTCTCGCGCTCTCTCTCCCTGGGAATAAGTGCTCCGAGCTGCAGCCCGGGACCCTAAAGCAGGCTTGGCTAATCCGTGGCGCTTCAGGTGTTTGCTGGGACTCCTGGCCATAGACTAGGAGTTGAAGTAGCGCACGGATGTATGGAGGAATGCCGCAGGTTAGCCAACTCTGCTTTAAAGCTTATAGCATCTGAACTGGGCCAAAGGCAAGCGGGGATCTTTCACTGGCTTTCTCATTCCTAGGGATGAGTGTGGTGCAAAACCCCTGCCTTGTACTGAAGCCAGGTAAAGGTGGTGGGGTATTTTGAAAAACTTGGTTTCTTAGACTATGTTCACATGGATTCTGTTCGATAAACTTATGATACACATACTCAGTAGCCTATGGCAGGGATGAGGGACCACACATCTCACCATCCCTGACCATTGCCCATGCTGTCTGGGGCTGATGGGAGCTTGAATCGTAACAATATCTGAAGGGTTACATGTTCCCCATATCTACTTTCTGGAGCTCATGGGGGGCCCAGTACAGACGAACCACAGGTGGCATGGTAGCTACTTTAACTATGATTACTGCAAACTATTGATAAGAAACATCTGCACGTGAAGAACTGCGGTTTTTGCACACCTGTTAGAATGTGTTTGCTGCCTTTCTGCAAAGATGTACTCGGAATTGCCCATCAAAACATATATAAATAGGCTAAGTATTAGTGCACTGGTGGGTTTCCCAAAGTCCATCCATTGTTCTTCAGCACTTTGACTTTCACATGACAATCTTGGCTATGGGATTATGTAGGTAGTAAATGTCATATAACAGGATAGCATGGTGGGGATGAGAACCCAGTGATAGAAGGCACCTCAAAACCACCAAAGAAGCAAAAGTGGAGGGTGGAGGTGGGGTAGGAGCCTCAAGATAGTGCCTTGAGAGATAGTGTCTTGAGATAGGATGGACCAGTAGTCTGTTTTAGATACATGTTTTTAATATGTCTTATTTTGGTGTGCCACCTTGACAATGTATTCTTGTTTATATAATTGTATATTGCATTGTTGTAACCTGCCCATGGTGAAGGATGAGTGATAAATTTTGTAATAATAAATAATAATAATAAATAAATGAGCATCAACTGGTAATACCAGAAAAAAAAATATGATAGGTACTTCCAGACACATGGCTTGATAATGTAAAGGAGTAGGTTACGATAGCTTTTTTTAAACTCCTCCTTGAGTAAATCCAGATTAAATAAAGGGGTGGGTGGGAATAGACAGATACTTTTATGCCTGTGATGCCATGTGGATGCTGCAGAAAATGGCAAGCATGATGTGGCAGCAATTGTCACACTCAGCACCCATCTGGAAGCACCTAATGACGCTGCCCTTGAGGAAAATACTGAACCGAAGGCATTCTGACCAATCTGTGCATACTGTAATTGGTTGCAACTTGCAAGCACCAACTTAGGACCTGCTCCTTTGCACTAAAGGGCTGTCATCCAGCCAGCTGAGTGTGCTAGCCAGAAAGAGGGACCAAAGAGTTAAACTACTGCTAGCCACAAATAACTGTCATGATTCCAGAAAACTGCATGGTGGATTTAGAAACGAAATCTCAAAAGACAATTGCTTGTCATCTGTCTTCCGGGCCTTTCAGTCCTATTACCATGTTTTTAAACTCTTCCCCCCACTCTGCAATCATGATCATTACATCAACAACAAAATTCTTCCCATCCCCAAAAGCAGATTTTCAAGATTCTAATGACAGCAAATATACCACTAACTGCCTTGGCAACCGCATAGTCCGCAAGCCAGATGTTTGTACAACCAAAACCAAATTTCGTTAGCCAAGATAGTTAGATAATATAGCTTTGCACTTAGGTTGGCTTTAAAGTTTGGTTTGTTTTCCAGCAGCTCTTTCCGTGTGCCTTTATGACTTGGCAAGCGTTGGAGGTGGGATGGCCAAGCAGACAATTGGTTAGGCAAGGGGTTGGATATAACACCAAGCCAAGGTTTGTAAGCCAGCAACAAACCATGGGCTTCATCCTGTGATTTTCCAGGAAACAAACCAAGGTTAGTCTCTGGAGCTGGGTCTACACCATGGCTAAGCTAAACAAACCATGGCTTAGCATTATGTGCAAAACAGGCCTGTGAGTAAAATCTCTAAAATCTTTGCTGATGATAGTTGGAAGAAAAAAGTGCTGTGGTAGATGGCTTGTGATCTAATCCAGCCTGGTGGTAGTAAAAACAATAGCGCCATTTACACGTTCAAAGCACTTCACATGAGCCTCACAACAACCCTCGTAAGCTTCAACAGTATTATTATCTCCGAAATGCAGGATGAGGGCGATAGAGACTGATGCACCACATTGTCAGTTCATTGCAAAGTGAGGCTTGAACCAAGGTATCTGATTCATCTTTCTCTCTTGAGCTATATGTTCCAGTAAAAACATGTACCCAAGCCTCAGTGGATTGGACCCTAAAGCTTGTCAATCTAGTCTAAAATTTGTCAATCTAGCCTGGTGCCTTCCAGAGGTTTTACACTACATCTCCCAGCCAGCACAGCCAGGTTGGGAAAGGCAAAGTTAACTTCAGAAGGTCACAGGAGGACAATTTCCTGCCCCATATCCCTTCCCATGCTCATTGTTCAGGAGCCACCCCCTCCACCCCCTGGAAAGGCTTTTCAAGGCTCATAAGGGAAAGAATGGCACGAGAGAAATTTCCCTGTCTTATGATTCAAGCCATACTGTAACTGTAACATCCATTGATTCACAATCTTTAGACTGATGGCTTGTGCTGTGATAGATTCTTGTTTTATACAATATGACTGGCATCTTTAAATCTAGCTGCCTTTTGCTTGGTTCCTTTTCTTTCTTTTTTTAGGTCACTTCAAATTATTCCAAAGTCATCTGGATTTACTTGGGGACAGTCAACAGTTTTAATTTAATTTAAGGCATCAAAGCTGTAACAGGATGTTGCGAATCGGCATGTCTTTGCTATATTTGGCAATTACACTCTGCAGCCAAGGGGTTATAATGGCCTAAAGATTCTGGGTTCAAGGAAAATCCTTGAATGGCTTGGCCTCTTCCACTGCCTAATTCTATTGGCTGGTGTGACTCTGTTAGCTCTCTGAATATGATTTGCACTGCAGTCTTGCACCTTTGGGTTGTCCACTGCCAGTACATGAATATGAGTTTGGCTGCATGAAACTCAGCACAAGGACATTCCTGAAGAGTAGGTGTAAAAACTAGGTGACTGTAAAACTTTTCCCCTTGCCTGCCATGATAGGAGACAGGAAATTGCTTACAATGATGACCAAGCAAAATCTAATTTCCTGGACACAGTAATAGATGTTGACATTACCTCAGGAGAGTCTGTTACTGCAGCAACACAATCCAGTAGCCTTAGAAGATATCTCTTTCTCTGCCTGAGAATAATTCATGTGGAGGAGAGTCTTGTGGTTGAGCTTTAATTTAGTCTCGGTGCTGTAAGCAAGGAGGGCGCTTCCATGGTAGACAATTACTTCAATGTTTGTTCCAATTTCATGCACTGTCATGACATATGACAAACAAATGGCCCTCTTCTGTTCCATGCACAAGCACCAGGAAATGGTTACCAATACAGTATGTGTGCAGGGTGGAAGCATTGACTTACTTGGAGGTCCATATTTGCTTACGTTCATCCTATGTGAAGCTGTATTTAAGGTAACAGAGCCCGAAAATGAGAAAGCTGTACTGGCTTGGGTTTAGCTAGTCTGTTGTCTGGCATTTACTTTATCAAAAGGGATACTTTTTGGAAAACGTCTTTTACTAGCATGCATTCTTCACTGATCATCCTTTCCTATGCCTTGTGTCCAAGCACTGTTTGTTAGAATATGGCAACACTTTGGTGCTGTGAGGAATACATGCACTATACAATAACACTCTTGGAAATGGTTACAGGTAGGTAGCCTTGTTGGTCTGACGTAGTCGAAACAAAAAATAAAAAAAAATCCTTCCAGTAGCACCTTAGAGACCAACTAAGTTTGTCATTGGTATGAGCTTTTGTGTGCATGCACACTTCTACAGATACCATGATACCATTTCGTGCTACTGGAAGGAATTTTTCCCCCTGACTCTTGGACATGGTTATTATACTTGTGCGTGGCTGGGGTTAAATTTTGAGTGCCCAAGCAAGACTCTTAACCAGGCATCCCCAAACTTCGGCCCTCCAGATGTTTTGGACTACAATTCCCTATCCCTGTTAGCTAGGGATCATGGGAGTTGTAGGCCAAAACATCTGGAGGGCCGCAGTTTGGGGATGCCTGCTCTTAACCACTAGCACATGCTCTGGTCCCTGACTTTGCACCACATTTTAAAAATGCAACAAAGGGTCAGAGGCACACCGAAGCACCTCTGCCCTCTCCTTCAAACTGGCTTTCTGGGCCTACATTGTTGGTGGAATCTAACTGCCTAGCAGATGCAGGAGCAAGCCAGTGTATCCTTTGTTCCCCTGGAGCTCAGAGCTAGCCAGAGGCAGTGGAGGCATGCTGGTGTTCAAACCACCCAGCGGATGCTGAGACAAACTTCCAACTATGGGCTCATCCAGGCTACCTTTCATGCTGTATTTCTAGGCATAGGACTGCACTTTAAAGTGCTATGTCCAACCCCCCCTTCCCCTCCCCTCTCTGGTATTTTCCCTGTGAAAACTTGCTCTTTACCCCTGAATCAGAGCACACGACAATCTCCAGAAAACCTGAATTGCTGTTTATTCTGATTCAGTGTTTAAGAGTGGGTTTTTGCAGGGAAAGCACGGGGTGAAAAAAGAAAAGAAAACCATTCAGGCACAGCATTTTGAAGCTCAGACCTCTGCCTAGAAATCGTGGGGTAAAAGGTAAGTGTGGCTGAGTCCTATGTTTGGGGCCAAGGCACATTGAGGGCAGCATAATTGGTTTCGCTGCATGGAATGCAACCTTGCTATCCACATTATGTCTAGGAAAGATAGTAGCATAAAATGGGGTCAGCAATCTAAGGCCCATGCGCTCGAAGCAGCCCACGGAGGTTGTTTGACCGGCCCATGAGCCACCCCCAAACTGAGTTGCCCGCTCGAGCGCTGCACTAAACTGGTGCAGTGCAGGGACTTGCTTATGCGGCGCCGAAATTCGCATCTGCGCAGATGCAAATGCCAAAAATTGCAGGCGCGCGCGATCTGGCCCACAGAGGGATCTCCACAGGACCGATCCGGCCCAGGCAAGATAAACCTTGCTGACCCCTGGTATAGACAATAAGGTAGTTAAACCAATGGTTTCACTCTGTATTGTAGAGGATAGCTTCCTATTCCTACCCACCCTCCGGAAAGTTTATAACCAAGAACAAACCTAGACTACAGCTTGTGGTTAGTGATTGGGAAGAGAGAGAGAGATTAACCAGAAGCCTGCATTTGGACAATATGATAAGTGAAACCTTGGCTTAGCTCAACATGGTGTGGGAGTTTTAAAAAGACCAGGAAGGCACAAAATGTCTGAGCTCCTCTCCAGGAGCCTGCACGATCCCAGTAAGTTATCGTTCGGCTTATTGTGACATGTGAACCAGGACAGCCTCTCTGTGTGATTAAATCTGGCAGCATGCCAATGTCACTGAAGGCAAACAAAGTCTTTTCAGAGTAAGGGCAGTGGTTCCTGGATAGGTGAAAATGACAAAGAGCTTTGCAGCATCTTTAAAGGATAGCAGACTTACTGTAGCATAAGCCTTTGTGGACGTTTATCCCACTTAATCAAATGCACGAACTGTTAAGTCTTTGATTGGCAGATACATATACACCTGCCGGTTGAAGATAACAGTTCATGTGCTTAATTAGGAGTGCTGTGAGTCCAGGAAAGCTTGCACTACAATAAATCTTAAAGTGCAAAGAGATGCTTTGCTGTGTTTGCTGAGGCAGACTAAGATGCCTGCCCCTTTGGAAGTTGTGATCCTGAACACTCTTGCTCTCTTTTCATACTCCTGAATATGTTTGTGGAAAGCAGTACTTCTGGTTGAGCTCTGTAGAGTTTGGAAAGAGAACACTGCTAAGACCTTTGAACTGATATGTTCAAATTAGTAAGGAGTTATCCAGGGCAACTATGATAACTTTTTTTGGGGGGGGGATCCTACAGGGAGAGAGCAGGACATAATTTCCTGTCAGTGATGGTTTATTTTGCTTGACCCACTTGCAGGAGTCCTGAAAGGGCTCCAAGGAGGGGGGTAGATGAAGAACAGGAAGCAAAGCAATTCACTCCTAACCCCACCCAGTGTCTCAGTCCAGATAAAACCAGGCAGTGGAATAAGTAGAATAGAATGGTCACATTTTTTTAAAAAAAACACTTTTATATTTTTACTTTTTTTAAAAAAAAACTTAAATGCCAATGGAAAACCAGCACATTCATCAAATGTGTTTCCTTGTTCTGTTAGTTCCTGGATTTATCTGACTTCTTTCTTTTACTGTGGGGGAGTATTCAAAAGTTGTGCCATCCATATATCCACAGTCTGAGGTGACACATTCCATTCTAAAACCTCTGCATATTATTATTCCCATCAAACATAGGTAAGTGCCAGTCCTTTCTGTATCAGAAACAGTGTCATCCATGTACAGAAGGAAGGTATCAGCCAGGGTAACCCAAAGTTTTACAGACGTTCAGACAATATTTAGAAATAAAGCCCTAAAACAGAGGAGGAGAACTACAAAACAGACCTAGTGCGGACTGAGCATGCTCTACAGCCACAGAATGCTGACCGACTAGTTGGTAAAAACAGAAAACGAGGTGGGAGAGAGAATGAAATGGGGTATTGTGGAGGAAGGCATGGACCCACTCCCCCCCTTTAGGTCCCTGTACTGCTGCAGTTGTGGTAGGAGATGAGAGAGAAAAGTCTACATGGTCTGGCTTCCCACAGCAGCGGCAGTGGGGTGGGGCTAAAGGAGAGAAATAAGCTTTGGGTGTCAGTACCCTGTAAGGAGAGAGGGAGCACAATTTGGGCAATCTATAGGGGGAGGGTTGTTAATGGAGGGGGTTGGCAAGGGGTTGGGGGGTAGGCGTGGGTAGCAAGCAGTGTTAGCAGTGACACAGCCCCTAGTACTTTAGTAATGTCAAACAAGGAGTGTCAATGCAGGTGCTAGACTGCAATAAAAAAAACACTGCCATGTTGGGGGAAGGGGTTTGAATGAGGCAGAGATCTCTCTGTCCACCTCAAAACAGCTCCAATGAACCGCCCAGAAAGTGGCACCACCAACATGCTCTTTGTGGCCACATGTCTTTGTGTCAAAAGTTAAGGAAACAATCATGTTCACAGGCTCAAATATGATGCATTTGGGGAGGCTGAACCCCTCCCAGATACCACCCTAAGCTCCTTTCAGGAATAGGTGATGGAGTAGGTATTGGAGAGACTCAGCACCAGATCCCTACTTGGCTATGAAGCTCACTGAATGACCTCGTGGCAATGACTTTTTCTCCCTCTCCCCCCCCCCCCCGGTTGTAGTGAAGATAAACTGGAGGTGGGGCATGTGTTGTTCTTTAAACTGATTGTACAACAGATGTGACAACAGATGCAATTACTAAATAACATGTATCCCATTCTCAATTGCTGGAGACAGGTAAGGGACCAAAGCACAGTGAGGGGACACTCTTTCTGCTTCCAAAGGATTAGTCCTCATTGTTTGTTGAAGGTCCTACACATGAAGCAGAAACCTATCTCACCAGAGTCAAGAATGGGCAAACGATTAAACAAACAAAAGCTCATCTTCTGCCAGTTTGTACACTTAATCTAGGAAACAGCGCCTTACAAACAACGGTGATTGCATTAAACAATGAATGTGGGAGAGAAAAGGTCAAGCCAGGACAGTGCAAACTACTTGCAGAAGAAAGTAGAAGGCATACGCGGATGCTAGCTGCAGGATTTCCATAGAAATGTATTTGGCTTCCCACAACATCAGAAGAAAGATCCAATGATGAAAAGCCTGTATGCGGCTAGAACATTGGATAGTTCATTACATCAGGGGTGGGCAACTTATAAGTTACAAAGGGCTACACTGGAAATACATAATTAGCAAGGGCTGTGTTCAATTTGCACATTTGAATATAATTAATGAGCAGCTCTGCATTGGTAAGACTTCATCCGGAATATGGTGTTCAGTTCTTGAGCTCTAATGCCTAGAAAAGAATTGACAACTGCAGAGGTATTTGGAGAAGACCAATGTTGAGGAGGAAAAGACCAAAGGAAGGGAGTGTGCTTCTCCTGTAGAAATGGAGGTTGCATGGAATGGATGGGTGAGTTGTATGAGGTTGATGGTTTTTGAAATGTTCAGTGTGCCGCAATAAGAGGCATTGTTGCTTGAAAGGACAAGCAACACAATGATTTTATGCAAAGACAGATTGTGGTTAAACATTATGAAGGTTTTGGAATCTCCTTTCTAGGTGATCTCAGGAAGAAGCAGGCCAGGCATCTGGTAGGGATGCTTCATATTATCCCTTTGTCATGTTTATGTCCCACACTTTCCCTCTCAAAAGCCTAAGGAGTCGCACATGAGGTTCCCATTTTTATTCCTGTAGCAGCTCTCTAAGATAGGTTGGGTTAGGACACTATGCCTTCACCAACACCACCCAGAAAAATTTCATGGCTGGGTGGGATTAGAGCCTGTGCTTTGCACATTGAACCCCTGCCCTGTAGTTCTTATGCAACGCTAGTTCTTGTAGGGACAGAGGCTGAGCTAACAGAACTACCAGTATTATTCTGTTCTTGCTCACAATTGGGGTTAGTTCTCATATGCAGCAGATGTGGTGGTAAACATGTTTCTAGATTGTACCACTTTAGACTGTAGGGTTTATGTGGTATGAATGCCTCACCATTTAAACCAGTGGTGGCTAGTCCAATGTTGAGGGCTTGATGCTATCCTCCACACAGTTTTTTTCTGCCCCCCACCCCCAAGACCCTACTGAATTTCGCAGTGGCAGCTATGATAAAAAGTACACTCAACACGGGGGTGGACAGAGAAGTTTTAAACTCCAGCACCCTGTTGGCATGTAAATCACCCCCTCCCCAGTCATCAGTTTGATTGCTTAATGAGCAGTGAGGGGTTCTAACCCTCTTCAGTTCATGTAAGGTTAGGCCACATCCATTGTTGACATGCAACCCCTGAAGGCTTAGCAAAGAGTGAATGCAGCCTTTAGCCAAAAAAAATGTTAGCCACACACCCCTACTTGAACAATATAAAAAGCTGAGCTACATACAGAAGATGAATCATAGAATTGAAGGAGAAAGCCAGACTAGAACCATACGCTCTTGACATCTAGCTTTCTAGGAAATATGTTTTTCCCACTTTGCCTTTACCTTCTATGAGGAGGGTGCTGGAACCAAACAGGAAGCACAGGCAAATTCTGTTCCCTCCCCACTCCACTCATGAAAATGTTCCAATGGCTATTGTTAACTTTTGGGTTTCTACTGAGAGTAGCATGGGTTTTTTCCCCCTGCTTAGCCTGCTGTGTATCTTAAAGGTCAGTAAAACATACTGTTAGTTGGTTTGACTTGTTTATAAGATGCAGTTGGATAGAAATCTTAAAAAACATTACTAGCTATTTAAACGAGAGGAGAAGCCAAGGGTTTATTGATCCATGAAAGCATTTGCTTTTACTAAGAAGTGAAGCCAGTCAGTCTTTATTTTTATTTTTTTAGTATATGGGCAGTTCTTCAGAAGAAACTTTGCTACTTTGAAACAGCAAAATATCATGTATGTTAAAACCAAACTGATGCTTCTGATTAATGGGGGGGGGGAGAAAAGTGGGACATTCTGGGATCAAATCAGAAACTGGGATGGCTTCTGTAAATCCGGGACTGTCCCTGGAAAATAGGAGGGTCTGCAATAATTATAATTTTAAGATATTGCACGCAAGAATCATATTATTTTGAGATAATGCTTGTGTTCTAATTGAATATCAGCCAGAACTGCTCTATGCTTATACTCGCTGCTGTGACTGTTAGTGCCCACCTTTTCCCACCTTAGGCAATCACCAACTTAGTTTGTGCTACTGTGAACCAATAGTTGCTGTACCTCATGGTATTTATTCTTCCTGTTTGCATCCCATTCTAAAGATCTACCCAAATTCCTGCTCTTTATGTTTTTCTTCAGCCAGCACCCCTTTGTCACTTCCAGGTTCACTAACTGTTTATGTAACAATATCTGTGTTGTACTAGCTGGCTGTTGCCACTCTATACAATATGTCTGGGAGTTGCTTTGAACTTCCCATTTGTAGTTATTTTACTGGCAATCTTTCATCTTCTTTTACATTTGGCTTCTGGGAGCATCAAAGTCTTTTGTAATGTTTTGGTTCATATCCTGCCAGTGACAATCAATTATTCCCATGTTTGCTGTCATTCATATTCTGTCATAAGGTTCCCAAGTGATATGTACTTGCAGCTCTTTGTGAATAATTGCAGACCACAAACATGACGACTGTGTACTGAATGTACAAAAAGTCTGCTCTGCAAAATTTGAACTTCCAGTAAATATTATTGTTGACCCCAAATAGTGGATTTGGGAGGCACTTCCCAAAAGCTTGCCACATGTATTAATCTGGCAGCAAAGAAGTGGGAGCATTTTTGCAGCCAAAACCTTAAAGCAGTTCTCTGTTCTGAGTGGCAAGCCCATTGCTGCGGGTTTTGATATTCACACCAGCAAACGTATAAGTGTGGATTGCATGCATATGTATTTAAATATCTGTGTTAAATATCTGTGTGCATCTGGGAACCCTAAGTGGGCAAACAATTTCTCTTAAATTTTGAAACGGGGTTTATGTTTAAGAATGATTTGGCATGGCAAGCACAGAAATGAAAACTCTGCTCTAACATGCTCTCTGATTTACAGTGATGATGTTGCATAATTTTTTGAGATGCTGCAAGATTTGAGGGGTGTGTGTTCAGGGACGGGGGTTTCCCTTGATATTCATGTGGGGACATCCATGCTGGAAATGGGTTTTCCCCCAGTCTTGTTTTCTAAAATGGAAGGTGCTGATGTCCAACCCCATCTGGAAGCTGAGCCTCTAATCCAGGCATCCCCAAACTGCGGCCCTCCAGATGTTTTGGCCTACAACTCTCATGACTCCTAGCTAACAGGACCAGTGGTCAGGGATGGTGGGAATTGTAGTCCAAAACATCTGGAGGGCCGAAGTCTGGGGATGCCTGCTCTAATCCATCTATGGGGAACCTGTGGTCCTCTAGATGGTGTTGGCTCCAATTCCCTTCATCCCTGACCATTGACTGATGGCTGGGGCTGATGAAAGTTGGAGTCCAACATCATCTGGAGGGCCACAGATTCCCCATATCTGCTGTAATACTAATAGTATAAGGATTCAAGGGAGTTTCTCAGTGGTGAAAGACAAAAAGTCACAAACTTGTAAAAGTTACAGTTTTGTATATTCGTCCTTATAATGGCAGCAGGGACCTACAAGCAAATAAAACCTTTCTGCCTTGGTTATAGTTGGACTAATAGCACTAAGGTAGGTTGATTAACTTTATCTTAAAATACAGTGCAGCTTTAGAAACCAAACTCAAATATCACATTTGTTTGACATGCAGATCTCAAAATTCAGCCTTCACCTGCAGGGAGCAGCTGTTTTTGCTTTACGCTCTCCTCTTCTTCTTTTTCTCGCTAAGGAAGACTTTTACATGCTCATAATGGTACAAGGTGAAAAGAGAACTCACCCCACCCCACCCGGACACACACACACACACACACACACACACATTCCTGGCTTTGGCAGAATCTATACTTGAAAATTCATTAATGTGAAAATGCTCAAATGTATACACACACCCCTCACTTCTCTCATCTTTGTTTCACCAGTTTAATGCTTCCCTTTGTTACCCTAATGTGTTGGGGTGTAGTTTTGTAGCTTGTAATAGTATTATGTAATAATTTTATAATCCACCTGAGATCCTGGCCAGCATATGGTTTTGGAGAAGAGTTGTGTACTATTTTCCTTTTCATTGCTTATTGTTAGCGAGGGTTGGGGTTGTTGGTTTTTTAATCAGTAAAATCACACAGCCCTCCTGCATACTTCGCCCCCACCCAGACCACGCTGGCTGAGCTCCAATCTCTACAGAATGGCTGTAAAATGCTCCTATCCTTTGTAACAGAGCCAGACTTTTAGTGGGTTGCCTTTGGCAGTGCTGTAAAAGGCAACACCAAGTGCAAGGCAAAGATGAGTCAGGCTGAGAAAGTCTCCACTAGATAGATTTTCTTGGTGCAGTGAAGGCTTTCTTCCTCATGGAACATGAAAAGGGCTAGCAGGGAGGCTAGAATCTCAATCACCACCCCTCCTCCTCAAATCCTATCCGAAAATGTGTGTGTTCGTCCTCTGCCTTGCCTCCCAGGTCACACAGCTGGTCTCTGTCACTGATAAGGACTTGTTCCTGGCACTGGAAATGCTAGCAGTTGTCCTCTTTCACACAAGGAGGTAATTGAACAAATCCTTTAGCAACATCACACATGCACACTTGGCACTCCAGTCTGCCTCTCTTCTGCCCTCTTCCAATATGGAATGTGGAAGGGGGCTCCTTTTTAACATGGTGCTTGCAAGTGGCAGAGTGAATGGGCATATGTTTTAAATCCAAATCCTCCCCAGTTCTGAGGGATTTTATCATCACCATGGGGAAAATATTTTAAAATCAACTCCTTTCTTGGCCATTGCTCCGAAACTTTCTTTATGAGAAGGGGACATTGACAGCGATAGCATTTATGCATTGCCTGCGAAAGGTCCCAGGTGCAGTTATTGGTATCACCTGGTAAAAAGGATTGTTACCAACTGATAGGAAATATCTTTGTCAGGTATCCTGCAGAGCTGTTCCCAGCCAGAGTAGACTGCACCAGCTTAGATGGGCAAATTGTCTGGCTTAATATAAGTTGGCTTCCTATGTTTTGGAATATTCCAACCCTGCATTGGCTCATTGATCTTGTCAGGCACAGTTTCCATCTCCCACACACTCCCACATTCCAGCAAGATAGTTTTTTTGTCTTCTACTGTCATTTTCCAGCGCCTGCCCATGACCAGGACTATACATTGGGTGGGTGGGTGTGTAATTCTAAAGATTAAGTACTGCCAGTGGTAATAGTTGCAAAGCTCAAGCAGTTTTTAGCTCTATTTCTAGGCTCCTCTTGTGATGAATCCAAATAGGTTTCCATTTTATGCAGCAGAGAGCGGGGCGGGGGGACGGGAGGAAGGGGACTTTAAATATATGTATAAGATTTCCAGGTCCGTGGCAAATGCCATCTGTAACATTTGTCTTTTAAAAATTGAAAAAAACAAAAAGGTGATAACTGCTGCTGGGTAGCTAGTAATACTGCATATCATTTTGCACAGTGTGTTTGACGTTTTTATTAATCCCCACAAAAACTTGGCATTCGGAATTTCTTTATTCTTTTGCTGCCACTGGGACAATAAAGGCATTAGTGACCGTGGATTTCCATAGTGTCTGGGAGGACTCTCTCTCTCTCTTGGCATTCCTATCTCTGGTGCTGTGGGACAAAGCTCAAAAGAAAGAGAAATCTGCACAGGTAGGTGGAGCAGGGTGCACACAACTTAAAGTATTTGAGAAGCTAAGCTTGGATAATAACTCTTATGTCTGTAGCCTCTAGCTACTTATATCTTTAAGAATTTTATCCTGAATATTGGATTAACAGCAAAGCAGCAGATTGTAGAACTATGAGGCGCCAACTAGTGCAGCAATTCCTTTCGTGGCAGGAGATGAATGTACTTCTCCCGTTTTCACAGGTATTAACAGCAAAAGGTTTAAGCTTCAGTTTCCATTCGTGCATGATTTCAGAGCTGACCCCTACAGCCTGCATTTCATATGTTCTCCATAGCAATGTTTTATTTGGCAGCGACCACATGGGGAGGACTCGAGGGAACCAGAATGCACTAAAACGAAATAGCTTGATGCATGGGTCCTTTGGGAAGAGATGGGTGTAACTTTAAAGGAGGTTTTCCCTCATTAGCATACTGAGCTCTGGTTTCTGCTGCTGGCTGTGGTGGAAAAGACTATGTGAACGGCCTACGTCTTGGCTAAGGCTCCCTTTCCTCACAAACTTTAGAGGTGAATCTTGCATAGCTTTTTCTAGTGGGTCGAATTGACACCATTGCAGTAGTGCTCTGTGTTGAAGAGGGAGCCCTGAGATTATCTGACGATATGGTCAAGTCACTTCCCTCAAAAGCTTGCTGCTTATATGCCATGCTATGATAAGGTGATTTGAAGTGTAAGATTTAAAAGCACCTTTCCTGGGGTGTGTCCACACACCCCTAAAAAAAGCTTTGTTGACATAAACCTACCACTCTCCTACAATAAAGGAGAGGGCTTCGAAAGAGCCCAGGACAGCAAAAGCCCTGACAATCAGCTGGGATCAGTTGCACTATGGGAGTCCCTATAGAGCAGCTGAGGGGGCAGAAGGAAGCTACTTGGACTCAAAGCACTTTCTTTAGCACTTTAAATTCAAGCTGCTTTCTGTGGAAAGAAAGAAAAAATACTGCATTTTAAAACAGCACACTGTATATGTTTTTCCCTTTCCAGAGTAAGCAGTTTGTATTCAGTGCACTGCAGAAAGCACTTTGAATGCATCTTATTTCTCTGCAGAGGAAAATACCTCATTTTTAGGAGCATTTCCCCCTCTGGAAGCATAAGAATATCTACAGCTCAAAGGTGTCAGTCCTTGGTTTCATGCCGGATCTGCAGTAACACTGCAGTCCTATACACATTTACCTAGGTGCAACACTCATTGAATTCAGTGGGACTTACTTCTGGGTAGATATGCATGTGGTTGTGCCTATGTCACTTTATCAAATTTGTGGCTGGTGCATCTAGCAAAAAGTGTCTTACAGCATTACAGGCTTAATGCTATAATACATTTGTTAGTTTTTAAGGTGCCATAGTCCGAACATCCCAAAGCACCACTTGCTTTTTGTTAGTTGTTTTCCACTAAAGGAAAATCAGTACAACCTTAGGGGGGGGGAAGGTCTTTAGAGTTTTCAAATGGATCCTCTGCTGCCAATTGTTTGAGCTATTGAAGAGCTGTGTTTTTGTGTTTTCTTAAATGTCAGCCACTAGAGAAGGGCACCACATGTTTCCGAGCATGTTAAGCTGGTGTTTACTTTTTGTTCCCCCTGTCCTCCCCCACCCCACAACTCCCTTGTGAGTGTTAATAAGCTGCAGGGTTCACCCAGAAGATTGTGCTGTTCTTTGCACCACTGTATGAAGCTTGGGAATGTTCTATTTTTATCTTTAAAGACATTGGCCAGGATGTGACAAAAGCTCATCTGGAATAAGTAAAGATTCCCCCCCCCCCAATTGTGGGGCTGTGACTTTTCCAGATAAAGGGAAAACTTCTAACTGTAAATGGGAGAGGCCCATTGCTCTGTAAGAACACCAACTGCCCTTTTTGCTAAAGTGGATTATGTTTCTCGCATGAGATACATGGGTGGTGTCCAGATTGGCACATATGTTTGTGGGTGCGTTACTTTTTAGATTTCTTCTTTGGGGGTTAGGTATTATTTGGCTTGGGAGCTTCCCCCCCCCCCCGTGATGTTTCTGGGTTTAATTTAGATTTTCTCCTAATTGTTTTGCTTTCATGTGTTGTGTTTATCATTTTCCTGCTCAGTTTCTTTTTTAGGTTCCGAAAACAGTTTCTGCATGAGTGCATCATCCATGACATTTGTCATCAGCAGGTGGCTCTGACAAATGGCAACAATTAGAAATGGGGCGCTCTCTGGGAAAACTTGTGAACCCCCTTCCTGGTGTGGCTTCCTGCAATATCTGCAAAGTGTGGCTCTTGTGATTCATATACCTCTACTCTGTACATACATGGAGCGCATCTGCATTTAATTTAGGAATGTGCATTTTCAAACAGAATCTAAATGCAATGGCTTTCAAAAAATAGTTATTTATAAATTGGAAGCCACATCTTAAAGACTTCGTTCAGCCAACTCTCCTAAAATACAAATGACAAGAGCATCTCCAGATGAGTCCCACTCTAGAGCTGACTATATACTTGCCTTGAATGTGCACATGGCTAGTGAGGAATGCAGATATTATCCTCTAAAAGAAAGGTATATATCAGGCGAGTTTGGAACAAACAAGAGGAGGTTGAGTTCTTTATAATGCCATAGATGTATGTACAGTCTCTCACCATGTGAAACACAAGCTTTTGGGCTACATGGGATAATAGTTGGATTGAGTAAATATTCAGTGTATGCCCCGTGGTGATCCTACTTCAGCTGAGTGTGCTTAAGCTACATTCCTAAGCACATTTGTGTGGAAGTGTATGTATGAAAGTATATATATAGGGACGCGGGTGGCGCTGTGGGTTAAACCACACAGCCTAGGGCTTGCCGATCAGAAGGTCAGCTGTTCAAATCTCCGTGGCAGGGTGAGCTCCCGTTGTTCGGTCCCTGCTCCTGCCAACCTAGCAGTTCGAAAGCACGTCAAAGTGCAAGTAGATAAATAGGTATCGCTCCAGTGCGAAGGTAAATGGCGTTTCTGTGCGCTGCTCTGGTTTCGCCAGAAGCAGCTTAGTCATGCTGGCCCCATGACCCGGAAGCTGTACGCCAGCTCCCTCGGCCAGTAAAGCGAGATGAGTGCCGCAATCGCAGAGTCGTCCGCGACTGGACCTAACGGTCAGGGGTCCTTTTACCTTTACCTTTACATGCTGCTAGAGCTTTACCTTTACATGCTGCTAGAAAACTGTGAAGGATGACGAGAGACATCAGAAGGTGCCTACCTGGAGATTCTGGGGATTCAATCAGGGATATTCTGCATGCAAACCAGATGCTCTACAACTGAGTTGCATCCTTTCCCCTTTGAACTTATATCCTTCCATATTTTGACTTGGTATCTCTTAAGTTCCCCTGTATATGCATATAGAACTGATTTCCGCCCATGACCTCAGGCAAGAAATGAATGAGCCATTTTGTGAATGCATGAGCCTTTCCTGAACCCAAGACATGCAAAGCATTTTCAAATGACAAACTAAAAACTCAATCCTCCTTTTAAAGTAAACTCCACTGAAATCAGCAGCACTTACTTCCATGTAAATGTGCTGAGGCTCTCGGTGGCTGTTTGCTGTGACATCTCGTTTTGTTTTGTTTTCTGTGGACATGCTCCTGGCATCTAAATAACCTGGATTGCTTTGAAAAATCCCAACTAGCTTGAGGCAGCTCTTTCTGAAAATCTTGGCCTCTGCTTCATCCCATATTGCTTTAATAATAGGAAGAATGTTCCCATGTGGACATTAAAAGGTTACTAAGAATTTATGAAACAGTAATCTTATTCCCCTTAGTCATGGCAATAACTCAACATGTGTTTACACAGAAGGGTTTGCCTCATACAAAATGCTGACCTGAGGGGTTGCTATACCAAATTCTTCAGCAATATGCTCCGGTAAGCTCTAGCCCTAGCATCAAGAACATGTAGAGGTTAGGGGTTTTTTTCCCCTCCCCATTCTCCCTGCAACCCAGCTGGGAAACAAAGCAACAGTGAACTGCAATGTGTGAAAAAATTCTTGGGCTTACAACCTTTTTTCAGGAAAAATGTATGTTGATCAGTTTGAGTAGGAATGTCAAAAAGGGTCACAAGCAGTGTGAATTTGTTAACTTTTGAGGTAGTTTTGCTATCCTTCTCTTACAGAGGTTTTTGAGCCACATAGAACAGAACCTCTGTTGCCTACTGGTGAGATTATTCAACACTTATTTTAACCATCTGGATGCAGGGCCCGTTAATATTTGGCAGCTATGGTTTTCAGTTAGCAAAGCTAGAGGTTCTCTGGGCTAGTCATTTCCACACTACATTTAAAGAACTCTTAAACCACTTTAAGAATCCCAGATAATTCTGGGAACTGTAGAATTCTGGATACTGTAAATCTGTGATGTCAGCACTCTTGATAAACCTCAGTTCCCACAATTCTTTGGGTGAAGCCATGGCAATTAAAGTGATATAAGAGTGCTTTAGATGTAATGTGTGGATGTGAAACAAGGGGCCATGTGTGTAGGTTGTCCTAGGTGTGCATGCTTTCTGTACATTACTTAGGCTGTGTACAAAGTTCAGCCTTTGAAGTGCTATTGTTTGACAATTCCTAGAAGCAGTTTTGTAGACATCACTGCAAGTGTCCATACCTGTATGCTATGCAGCCTGCTTGAGGAGTTGTTAAATCATTGTCATCTGTACACACAGATGGCATGTTCTCTTCCACTAGTGTGCATACATTGGTATCATTGCTCCCTTCCCTATCAATGCCCACCTCACTCCTTTTAAATAAATAAATAAAATCCTTCAAGTTTATTGACATACCAAAATGCTGGTAACAGAAAATGGGTAGGTTTTGAAAACTAGGAAACATGTTTTTAACTCCCATCAGCAGTCTAAGCATTAGGTTATATGCCCTGACTTACTTACTATAATTTATTAACTTTGACTTATTAACTTTAACTTTTTTTAGCAGAAACTTTTTGTGATAAGATTGCTCTCAAAGCTCTTAAATGTCATCTTATGTAGAACTTCATTGGGACTTATTTTCATGAAAATATGTTTGCTATGCTGCCATACTCTCAGATGCATCCATAATTGAAACTGCCTTATTTTCCTTGCAAGAATTGGAGATACATACCTGGTACGAGTGGTAATCCTTTTTGAGTGAAGCAACAGGCCATGTTAGGGCGTTGTAGGGATATTTCAACAGACTATTGATACATGAAATAATAAGGGCTAAAAACCTTTTGTTTTCCTTGTAAATGAATCTCCTTTCAGCTACATTCCTGCCCATTGTTCACCCTCCACCACCAACCATGAATTCTATTCCTCTGCTACAAAAACTAAAAAAACAACAAAAGCTCGTTGTCTTTCAGTGCCTTACATGATTTTGTTCCAATTATAAATTTGACAGGGCCAGTCTGATGAACTAATCCCAATGGGATTCCTTTTTTTTTTTGAGTCATAAGATGTAGTCTTAAAATCTGTCCAATTGATGCTCATGAATTGTGCCAGAAGTGATATTAGCATTTCCATCTTTTGCCTATGACAGTTTCATTTCTTTGAGCCAAAATGGTTCCTTCCTTACAATGTTTGATAAAATCTCTCATGACCTCAATGATGTCTAAGAAGAATGTGCTTGTATGTTTTCTCATGACTTCAGAGCTCCCTCTCTGTCTCTCTGCCATCCACATTGCAGGTAAGCCCTGCTTGGGTGCTGAGACTACTTGTGTGTAAGGAAACATGAAAGGGGAAGTCCACTGCCAAGTCCCACTTCCTCTCAGTCGGTTTTGATCCTTCCATAAGCTTGAGGGGGGACACTGCTCTATAGTACTTAATGCTGGGCTCTCCAAGCAATTTAGAAGCCCTGAATTTTCAGGATTCTAAACCATGTGGTGAGTCTCTACAAGTAGAGGTAACTCTGTACTTCAGACCTTCACCCTCAACTTCATTGTGGATGGTAAACTCAAAGAAGGTGATGCACCAGAGGTTGTAGGCTTACCAGCACACATTCCTTCTCCTTTTGGCGCTATGGATTAAACCACTGAGCCAAGGACTTGCTAATCAGAAGGTTGGCGGTTCGAATCCCTGTGACGGGGTGAGCTCCCGTTGCTCAGTCCCAGCTCCTGCCAACCTAGCAGTTCAAAAGCACGTCAAAAGTGCAAGTGATAAATAGGTACTGCTACAGCGGGAAGGTAAACGGCGTTTCCGTGTGCTGCTCTGGTTCGCCAGAAGCGGCTTTGTCATGCTGGCCACATCCCTCGGCCAATAATACGAGATGAGCACCGCAACCCCAGAGTCGGGCACGACTGGACCTAATGGTCAGGGGTCCCTTTACCTTTACCTTTTTACCTGAACAAGACTGATAAAGTACATGTACAGCAAGGGTACGGAACATTTTGCAGCTCAAGGGCCACATTCCCATCTAGACAATCTTCTGGGGCCCACATCCCAGTAGTGGACAGGGCCAGGATCAAAAGTGGGTGGCGCAGTGTTAACTTACACATCCTTCTCGAGACTCCTTCTTAGCAAGCAAGAAACATTATCAAAGACACATTCTAACCATCCAAAGAAGGACCAGTGCAGGATATGCCATGGTAATGGAAGTGTGTCTGTGAAGGGTTGTGTTGCCTGGAGAGAGTTCCAAGCATGGGCATAGCCAGGATTTATTTATTTGGGGGGCAGGCTTTATGTTGGGCAGAACTGAGTTATTTGCAATGCAATTGGTCAGTTAAGTATTTTTATTTATTTATTTACTTGATTTGGGGGGTGGCAGCTGCCCCCCTGCACCTCCCTGGCTACATCCATGGTTCCAAGGGCCAGATAGAAAAGTCTGGAAGACTGCATTTGGCCTTCAGAACTGAGGTTCCCCATCCCTGGTGTATAGCAAAGTTAAGAACCAAGTCCATGTGGTAAAAGGGTGACTTTGCACACTTTGGGAAAATGTTTAGGCATTCGCAGAATTCACCCATGCTGGGCCTGTCTGTGGGAAGTAGCTTTGTTAAGCCTGTGGCAAGCTAGTCCACAACTGAATGGCATGGAGTTGAGAGCCAATGAGATGATTGTTCTCACTTCTGAGCTAGAACAAAGTACCTGGGATTTTGATGGGGTGTTGAGCTCTCCTAACTTGTACATGTTTTATTGCTTTTTTATTCTTTTGTTCGTGCATTCTATTGCAAAGTTTTATGCTGCCCTTCTGGTGCAAAAGCACCAGTCAAGGCAGCTTGCAGCATTTAGAATTTAAATATCAGGACAATAATATATAAAATAATCAACCAAGGAGACAGCATCAGGTGTTAATATCAAGCATAAATATTATCTGCCTCCTCAAATAAAAGCATGCCATAGCAAAATGGGAATCTTGTGTCCATGCTTCACAGAACAAAGTGTTTCATAATCAAGGTGGACCCCTCTCTCATCCCATTCATCCTTGCTTCCAGCCTAGCTGAGACACAGAGGTCTCTCCTCCTGATCTTTAGGAGCAGGCAGGATTATTTGGGAAGAGACAGCCCCCAAGCCTAAGGTCTCCTGATCGAAAGCATTTAGGGCTGATGATCACCAACACTTTGGATTGTGCTGGAAACCAGATTGGTAACCAGTGCAGCTGCTGCAGAATGGTGTCATATGATCTCATGTGTGTGTGCCCAGCAATATCTTTGTAGCTGCATTCTAAACCTGCAGAAGCTTCCAAAGGTTTTCAAACATTAGTCCTATGCAGAGCATACTGGATGCATTATCAGTGGTTCCTGCAGTTGCATCTAACATCAAAAGCCTTATGACACAAGTACAAGAATTAGGACTGCAGTGCATCCCTACTCAGAACTAACTCCTACTGAGTCCCATGGTGCTTACTCCCAGGTAAGTGTGACTAGGATTGCAGCCTTAAGCAATTAGCTGGTTATAGGTTTTTTTTTTAAAAAAAAATTGTAGTCCTCTAAGAAAGTCTTGTTCTTTTTAAATACAGTTTTAAAAAAACTTTTAACAGTGGTGCATCTAAGGCTGGACATCAGGGACTAGGTTCAGGGATCTGCATTCCAAATGTCTGTCCAGGGGGCAATAAATGATAGGGCAGTTCTTGGGCTGGCATGGACGTGCCAGGGTCATCCAAGGCTGGCACTGGTCACTACAGCATTGTTTCTTATTTTTAAGAAGATTTTATCATCAGGGTGTGTCCAGGCATGTATATGGTCACAAACACTCATTTTTATTTTTATTTACTTTTAAAATACTTTAAGCATTTCTACAACACGAGCAAATGTGCTTAGCATTAGGGAAGCAGAAACAAACCCTGTTTTATTCCTGTAGCCATGGCGATCCTATGTCTTAAGTGAGTTCAAAATGTGAATTCACATATGCTCAGTGCAAACTGCTTTTTCAGTTAATTTTTGCTGCAACGTATTGGAAATGTAGAGCCTGGAATGGAGATGGTGGTTTGGGAGGGAAATGACATATTAACTGTGTGTTTCACAACTGAAATAATACACATGGTTCTTTAAGCCCCAACCTTTTCGTAAGGCCATCAGATCCAGGGTCTAAAATTACCTACCTATGATGTCAAGAGCATTGTCTTTGAAAGAGGCACCCTCTCTTTTCTCTCCCATAGGAGGGAATGCCTCTTCTAAGAAGATGGCTGCTATTGCTGAGCTTAAGCAGTCATGCATTCCTCCACTCAATAGAGGGCAGGGTTAATACTAACAGATAGGGGAAATGCAGTTACACCTAAGCTCTGCACCTACCCCCTCTTCATTTTCTCTCTCCTGCTGCACAAGGCAGCCATGAAACTATCTCACGATTGTAGGCTTAGAATCCAAAGTCATCCATGTGCATATGAAGTAACTGTAAGTAAAGAACCTTCCCCCCCTTTACCTATGGGACTCTCTGCATTTTTTAATCCTGTTAAGCAATGCTAGTGATGTGTGAATGAGACAGACGATGGGTGGTGAGTTAGCTCCTGCTTCCAAACTACATACTATAAGTCAACAAAATTTATTTTTTTGAAACGTATTAGTAGTAACACATGTGTTCCCCTAACACAACTAATGATTCTTGCTTCAGAATGATTATTTTTCACCCATATGCATATTTAATTGATGAATTGACTAAAACTCGTATTATTAATTGACCAAGTGAAGGGGCCAGGCTTAGCCGTGCTTAAAACATGACACATTGATTTCAATGGGTCTACTCTAATGATGGCTAAGTTTGCATCTAGTGCTAGGGTTTTTTTAATTGGATGGTAGCCCCAAGAGGAAAGTAATGCTGGTTGGTTGGACCTGGCCCTTACTGAGGCTGCTTCTGGTAACCAACCAATGGTCTTCAAGGTGCTCCTCTTCCAAAGCAGAGCACATGCAGGTTTTATGTTGCCTGCGTTAATCTGCCTTTAATCTGTTTTACATCTGCAGAGGCGTTGGGCTCTACCTTCACTCCTGTGCTCTGCTGTACTGTACAATGATGCTGTGATTCACAGGCTCTGCTTAGATTCCAAGCCTGTGACTGGCCACTCACACATATACACAAAGCATTATTTGAATTCAGAGTTTGCTCACCGGAGTGAAACAGCCTCCTCTCCTCACCTCCCCGCCTCCCAATGTCACACCTGCATCTCAGACCACATTCCATCCACAAACAAGGCCTTAGCTTCTTTCCCCAGCAGAATTTTCCTGCTCCTTTCTGTACAGGCCAGAGTTCAGAAGGTTTGTGGTTTCTTCTCATTCCAGAGAAGTGAGTGATCCTTGTGTGCACATGGAACACGGAGGAGTCACCAAGCCAGAGGGGGCTTCCTGGGGGGGGGGGGCAAAGGACTAACTTGGGCTTGGGTTTCTCTTGTGAAATGCTCCTTTCGGTGGTAAGCAAGGCACTGCTTGAAAAAAAAAATGTTGGCATGCCACACATGGGGGCTCATTATTACTAATTCCCTGCCTGCTTTGGAAAATGCTACGGTAAAGAGAAAGCTGTCGACAAATGCTTTGCAGTATAGCCTAGCCAAACTCAATGGAACTTGTGGTTTAACTTAGGAACCCTCTAGTTTCTAGTCTTAGAATTGTCCTTGCCAACTTTGGAGTCAAAACTCTGCTCTTTGACCAGAGAGGTACACACTACAGAAACCATAATATGCTTAATTTACTAGATGATTAACCAAACCAACAATGTACAATGTACTAATAAAAGCAAATCTGAATCAGCAGCAAGATGGATGTCTTAGGTGGCACAGTTTGAAAGGGACAATAAGGATATCGTCTCCAAAGCTGCTGTGGGACCAGTTTTGCACCGAGCAGCCCACACCAAGACTGCAGTGGTTGCAGTTAATGCTTAATACCTTGCATGAAGGCATCTACAAAGCAAGTCGCCCCTAGAGCAGGGGTGGGGAAGCTGTGGCCTTCCAGATGTTGCTGGACTGCAGCTCCTATCATCCCTGGCCATTGACCATGCCAGCTTGAGCTGATGGAAGTTGGAGCCCAGCATCTGTAGGGATGCAGCTTACTTCACATGATAACAGAGTCATTCAGTAGTGAGGGAAGGAGTAAAAAGGAGCAAGAGACCTTTTTCAATCTGGTTCTTCAAAAAAAAATGCCCCTCCAACCCAATTGGGACATAACCCAAATCGATCAACTGTGATCTGGCCCGTGGGCCCAGAAAAAAGCATGTGATAATCACCCTTCTTGAACTGCGGCAGTTCAGAATGAAGGTAAGAGATTGCATGAAGAAATGCTCCCTGCCCCATTGAAATCTTAGCAGGCTGAGGAATATGTTTCCATTCCAGGTAGTTTTTAAGCATTCAAATATGCAGTCAACACTAGCATACTGAACTGTAAAGTCACATGAGGGCTGTGCTGGATAACTTCTCTGAATGTGTAGATTGATCCCAGTTCTTCCTTTTTCATGTAGAAAATTCTATCTATTTCTACCCTGCCTCCTGTCTGTCTTGTGTCAGTCACAAATGTTGCAGGCTCAGGATATGATATTAATCAGCAAAGGTGTATAAATGGGGTGAAACAGTCCAGCGTAGGAGAGGAGAGATGACATCCTGCCTGCAAGGGTTTTGATTCTAAGAGTGGGAGTGGTGTCTCTCCCGCTCCAGCAGAGCTGCTCGTGTATATATACCCCAGTGTCTTTACCTTGACCAGAGAGGCAATAAATAACCTCCTCCATCTCCTAGTCCCTTCGGAATAAACCCTTTTGCCTCTTTATCACGAGGAAGTGAATAGTAAGTCCTGCTGCCTTGAGAGGTGAGTGACCCAAACGAGCTGCACCCTGTTTGTTCAAATCGCTGTGGCTACCGCAGTTTTCTCAGCTGTTCCTCCTTCCTTTGGCCCATCTCCGGCAGGAGAACAGGGCATGACTTGTTCTGCCTCCTTTCTCAGACCCCTTGGCCATGGCTCTCAAGCCCTCGTATGCAGCAAGCAAGTGGCAGGGGTGGAGAGAGTGGGAAGGTGGGGGGGGGGGTGTTTGAAAGCAGAGGCAGTTCCCTGGATTAATTTTGGCACACAGTTTTTCATCTACGAGCTAGGAGAGTGGCGTGCCTGCATTTTAAAGGCTAGGAAGGGGAACACGTACTTAGAAAAAGAAAACTTTCTAAAGTAAGTGTGAGGCTTGTCTTGTGGGGCAGATCCTTCCTGAATTTTTCTGCCGTTTCTGCATCCTTTTTTTAAATCGTCGGTGGAAGGCATGCAAGAGAACAAGCAACCTTCAGGCATAGCAATGTTTCTGCCCTCTGCGCAAAGTCAGGGCCCGCAAGTTCAATTTAATTCAAATCCCCTGATTGTTTACCCTTTTTCCTTTTTCAACATGCCTCACTTTTTCCTCCTGTCTAGGTCAACAACAATGGAATCATTTCCTTTTTGAAAGAAGTGTCTCAGTTTACACCAGTGGCTTTCCCCATCTCCAACGACCGGCGTGTGGTTGCTGCTTTCTGGGCGGACGTAGATAACCGGCGTGCAGGGCAAGTGCATTACCGGGAAACTAAGGACCAAGCCATTTTGATGAGGGCCACTAAGGACATCCGGCAATATTTCCCAGAATTCCCACAGTTCTCTGCCCAATGGGCATTCGTTGCCACATGGTACCAGGTCACCTTTTTTGGAGGAAACTCGGTTTCTCCGGTAAGTGGCGAAGGATGTTGGTGTTGGGTACTGGATAAGGGGGTTATTTTCCATAGTGCATATTGGGGTAACCAATGTGGTTGAATTACAACTCACATAATCCTTGACCATTGGCCGTGCTGTCTGGGGCTTATGGGAGCTGTAACCCAACAACTTCCAGAGGGCACTATGTCATCTATCCTTGATATCTGTTCTATTTCATGTTTTACAGTTGCAGACTACAACGTGTAATGAGCTGCTGAAGCAGTTAAACTTTTATTTATTTCAAACTTTTACATTCCACTTTTCTGCTATGTAAGCCTTCAAGGCAGATTTTTTTTTAAAAAAATTGTGGGGCAGGGGGAGCACACAATCCAATAACAAAGAGTTTTAAAAACTAAAACTATAAAATTAAAAAATCATAATACCAGGTACAAACAGAAAGCATGTTGGAGAGTGGCAAAACGGTTTAACTATTAAAAGCCTGGAATGCCCTTGCTGAAAATTCAGGCTCAGACCTTCTACCTCTTCCTGTAGTTGAATTCTGTAAAAAGGCAGGTCCTATGTTCTGAGAAGGGATTAAGAACCATTGTGGCTGACTTTCCTTATAAACAGTCTGGCTCTGATAACTAATTCTGCAGTTTATTGTGACATGTTCATTGTGGCTTTTGCGGTGCTGTTTTTTCTTTCTTTCAGGTTAACACCTTCCAAATAGTCCTCATCACCGACGGCATGCTGTCCTTCACTATCTTCAACTATGAGTCCATCACCTGGACCACCGGAATGCATGCCAGCAGTGGAGGAGACTCAGCAGGCCTGGGAGGCATTGCGGCCCAGGTAGACTCCATGGTCACACCTTGCAAGCAAGTCTTCTTTCTAATACATGGCGTGCATTTTTCCAGACAGTAGTTTTGAAATAGCAAGGCAATATTTCCTCAGCCCCAATTTCTCTCTCTTACTCTCTCTTCAAAGCCATATAGGGAGCTTTGTGATAGAGCAACCACAGCTCTTTACATTGGCCAGTGCCTCATGGTTCCTTCCCATCACAACCTCAGACTCTTTAAAGAGCCACCCAGCAGAGACTGCAGCAAGTACAGCCTCCCTTTGTTTTTTTTTGGGTTTTTTTTCCAATTCTGGTGTGCTGTTTTATTTCTTTTAACCAGTGGCTGTTCAGATGTGTGAATTTACCACTAATTGATATGTGCTTGGCTGGCTGCCGGCTCTCATCTGAGCGTCTCCGGTAGGCAGGAAATTGCAGGTGTAAAGGAAATGGACCCATTTTCAATCCCAGAAATTCAGAAGTGCAGGCTTTTGCGACTGTAAACAGAGCACTAACCACATGCTTTGGAATACTGTACAGTGCTTCAGGAACACCCTGCCCCAGTCCAGCCAAAGCAGGAGAGAGAGAGAAAGTTGAAAAGTTTTTCACCAGGCTTGTGACCAAGTTTGCAGAAACGTGCTGCTGTAACTTGCAAGGGCGATAGAGTGCCTCGGCACGAGCACCTCACGGCTCAGCATGGCAAAGGCTTCTGCTTGGCTAGAGCTAGCAAATCTGTTCTCGTTTCACAGAAAGGAGCGAGTGTGTCCAAGATTCTCTTGGATTCACCCTGTGCAGATGAATGAGGATGAAAATAGGCTCAGCGTTCTGTGTGCGTTCCAGCAAGTGAGTCATGGATGTGTGGGGATTGCTGAGGCTTTATGGTGCCAAGAGCCATTTGGGAGAAGGGTTGCAATAAGTAGATCATCCAATCCCTCTCCCTGTCACCTTTTTTTTTTTTTAATGCTGACAGTTCCTCATGTGTCATAGCCAAGATCTTTAATCCTAGCTGACATGCAAAACAGTTACAGGATGCCTTCGAGGATCCTTGACTGCTCAGTGGTTCTGAAAGCAACTGAAATCAAGGCTCCATTGTGATGGGTGCCCTGGAGAAAGAATGCTTGCCTCAAAACAGCCTTGCAAATAAGTTGGTCGCCCACAAAAATGTGCACTAACTGCCAGCGAACATTAGTCATTTATGGCCCGAAAAGAAAGAGCGAGCCGGCTTCTGTAAACTTTCCTCGCATGGTGGCCACAGATGAATTATCTTCATCACAGGTGACCAGGCAAATGATTGTTTGCATGGCTGCTCAAAGAAATTGCATTCTGAATATATTTATTACATTTATGTCCCAACTTCTTTTTATTTCCCGTGGAAATAAAGGTGGTGTACATAGGGGAAAGGAAATGGACGGAAGTCAGGAGGTTAAAGAGAACCTCTGAAAATATCTTTTCCTTTTTTCTTTCTCTTTCTTTTTCTTCTCTTCTTTCTCTTTCTTTGCTTCTCTTTACTTTTATTTCACTTTTTTATGTTGGATATTTTGTATCTTTATTTCTACTTGATGGAAAATAATTGTTGAGGTTGAAATTGTAAAACCAATAAAAAAATATTTACATACATAGGGTTCTCCCATTGGGGCACTGATCAGACACAAGCCTGCATGTTTGCTGCATCATGGGCCTTCAGACCATAGTCCTAGATCTCGCATGATAGGGAATGAATGGGGAAAGATGTCCAGGTCCTGGAAGGAATTCTTTTCCAGGAGGGCAAAGTGGGGCCATCTTAGCAAACTGCTGCCCCCCATCAGGGACTGGAAGAGTTGTTGTGCTGAGGGAGGGTGCACTGCCTCTGATCCATAGCAGGAAAATTTCAGGTGGGAAGTGGTTGTAGCAGTAACCAATATACAGAGGGATGCTTCCCTTCCTTGTGTTCTTGCAGTCCATTCTTCTGCAGGGCACTGGGGGGGAAGAGAGAAGTGCCTTGCCTATCAACACAGCTGCCCTGCTTTCCCCACAGAGAGGTTTCACTCTCTGCCCTTGTCTTCCTAGGCAGGTTTCAATGCCGGTGATGGAAAGCGGTATTTTAACATCCCCGGATCCCGCACTGATGACATTGTCGACGTGGAGATGACGACAAATGTGGGTATCCCCGGGCGCTGGGTGTTCAGAATCGATGATGCCCAGGTGCAAGTGGGGGGCTGCAACAACACAAGTAAGAGGACAGCAGTTAGGTTTATTTAACCAAACCAATTCTTCCATCCCTTCTTTTTGTCCCTGTGAAAATCCCAGCGCTTATGAAAGAAAGGCAGCCGCTATGCAGCTGGGGTAGTTTGGGTGTGGCAAGTGGAAGCCTTATTTTCCTCTGTGCACAAATATGGCCAGCAGAACATGGGAGGCACTGGTGGAGGAGCCATGCTCAAGCTGCAATTTGGGAGGATATGACTGTATTGCTGCATGAAACTGAGAGTGCATCTCTGGCTGCTGGTGAGCTGTGAATGAGGCAAGGGGAGAACCTGGAGATAAATGAATGTAGGATTATGTGTAAAATGTGCCTCCAGGCTTAGAGCTGCAACCTTTAAATAGTAGATGCCTTCTGAATGGTTGGTCAGTCATGGAGTTGATTGGTCATCGAGTAAAAAAGTGCAATTCTAGACATGTCTACTCAGAAGTAAAGGTAAAGGGGGCCCCTTAACATTAGGTCCAGTCGTGACCAACTCTGGGGTTGTGGCGCTCATCTCGCTTTACTAGCCGAGGGAGCCGGTGTACAGCTTCCAGGTCATGTGGCCAGCATGACTAAGCCGCTTCTGTCGAACCAGAGCAGCACACGGAAACGCCATTTACCTTCCCGCTGTAGCGGTCCCTATTTATCTACTTGCACTTTGACGTGCTTTAAAACTGCTAGGTTGGCAGGAGCTGGGATCGAGCAACGGGAGCTCACCCCGTCACGGGGATTCGAACCGCCGACCTTCTGATCGGCAAGCCCTAGGCTCTGTGGTTTAACCCACAGCGCCACCCACATCCCCAGAAGTAAGTCCCTCCAAATTCAGTTGGGCGTACTCCCAGCTAAGTGTGTGTAGGATTGCAGCCCTAGTTTAATTGGTGAGGGCCAATTTCAAATCATGAGTCTGTGAGTTAAGGTCATACATGTTTGGTTTTCAGCTACTTTGGTGTTACCATAATATGTGATGAAAAGCAAAATATAAAAGATGGCCTTGCCTTTTAACAGTAATTGGAATTTCAAATGTATCTCCCACTTTCTTTGTATCATACACTTCTTCATTGCCAGAGTACTTTATAGCCGTTGTGTGTGTGTGTGTGTGTGTGTGTGTGTGTGTGTGTGTGTGGTGTTGCTGTTTTGCATATCTGCTATTTAATATTGTAAGAATGGGAAAATTCTTAATTAAAAAAATTGCGAGAGAAAGTACACTTTTAAGATTCTAAGGGCTTGTATGCATCAGAGTTTACTGTGTGTTTGTAACTGTTTGCGTTCTCATTTAATTTGTGTAGTCCACATGATGTTACCCTCCAACAATACCAGCCGTGATGCTTTCCCCCTGCAAATCCAAATTTACCCAATAGGGGGATAATCTGTTAAATTGGGGAAAATCAGGCGCCAAACTGCTCCATGTGGGGTTGCAGCAGTGTGTGTGTGTGTGTGTGTGTGTGTGTGTGTGTGTGTGTGTGTGTGTTTGGGTGGGTGAATCAATCGTCATTGCCAGTCCCCTTACCACACCCACTACTGTATTTTCTGGCAGCACTTGTCAGTATTTCTGGCACACTCTAGAAGGGGGAGGAGGAGAAAGAGGAGGAGGAGGAGGGTCCTTCAGATTTGCACAAAGCTAGAAAACTGCACAAGCAAATTTACAATTGCTTGACCGTGTGCCTTTGCTCACTTCCTGGGCAGGTACATGTGCAGCTATCTGTGCACATGCCCTGTCACTACTTAACTGGCGTAATTGAACCTACAAGTCGGAAGGTAGGAAGAGGAAAGACCAAAATTTCTCCTTGTATGCAAATTTAGATATGGGTAGCTGCGGACTCCTCTGGTTTAATCTGAATGAGGAAAAAGTGGATTGATGGCTAAATAATGCTCAAATGTGGAGAGGCTTTAAAATGCATAAAATACCACATTTCAGCTCTGTGATCAGTTAGTGTAATCCTAGTAGAGATGTCTCTGCCATCATTTGCTTCTTTGGACTGTAGAAGGAAGATGCTGCTAGGTTCTACTAGAAATGTTGCCATTTGCAAATCTGTTCCGTAGGGCTCATAAAATACCTCTCTACGGTGTAATGCATATTGTATTTAGGTGAGGAGCCTAAATACAATATTTATTACATGTATAATAGTCTTCCTCAAACTGGCTATAGGTATATGCAATGTGAGAGTAACAGTAGTGCCCAGTTTCTTGTCACAACAATTCCCCAACATTGGCACATATTTCCAAATGAAAACATACACCCAGACTTCACCAGATCTATGGCTGCTTAGGCTCACATGAATTCTCTTCTGACTCTGAGACAAAGACTTGACTAATGTGCCTATATTAAGGCTATGTGCCTCTCTATAGCTCTCTGGGGCTATATTTTCCTCCCTGAGCTTGCCCCGTCTTGGGAAATCAAATGTTTTGCTGTCTGACTGTTTCCCAAACCATTTTGCCTTTGCTTACCATTGGTTCTTGAAGATCTAAGCTTATTTTTAAGCACGCATGCACACACACTTTAATTTTGGTCAAAGAGTTATAGAATGTTGCTGGCTCTTGATTCTTGGTTTTGTCACCGAAATATTGTAACTTCACTAAAGGCAAAGAGCATGTCTTTGCAGAATGCATGTTATGGGGTGTGCACAGTGGGACACAGAGCTGGCCTAAACTGTTACATGTTTGAATGCTGTTCAAAATTTCTAAGCAGAAATGAATACTGGTACTGTACAGTTATTAACATTTTCTCTTTGTGAACTACTAATAGTTTGCCTATAAATTAGGATTAATTTGACATTTGATGGTCAAAATGATAATGTAAGACCTTTAGAGAGCAAACAAAAGACTTGACATGAGAGAGAGCAACACACACACACACACACACACACACACAAATGGCAACAAATTTTATATACAGTATTAAAAAATACAGTATTTTGAGATCGTACTATAACTTCCTACAAAATTTCAATCCAGTTTAAATGTGGATGTGCTAATTTCAATTGGAATGTGCCACTTCCATCCATGAGCCCATTGTGTTAATTACAGAGCAAATGGGCTGAAGGCTGCAGGGACAATGGAAGCTGGATCAGTTCAATCCTATTGTTGCTGCAACACATTCTAGTAGTTCTCTAGCTATGCTATCATTTGCTGAACACTGGGTTTGCTTCTTTGTGCAGCATCGGTGTGCCTGACACTCCGCCCTTGTCTGAATGGAGGGAAGTGTATTGAGGACTGCATCACAGGGAACCCGTCCTACACTTGTTCTTGTCTGGCTGGCTTCACTGGAAAGCGATGCCATATTGGTGAGTCTTGCTCATACTTTGCTCACAGTCTTGTATTGAGGAACTTCAGTTAAGAAGAACCTTGCCAGATCAGACCAAAGGCCCATCTAGTCCAGCATTCTGTTCTCACAGTGACCAAGTAGATGCCCGGAAAGCTTCCTTTGGTCTCTGGGCCTGAGGTTCCCCACCACTGGTATAAGGCTTCTTCATTTGCTAATATTTTAATTCATGTCTCTCTTGTTGGCTTATTACTGCCCACCTGCAGCTGCTCCATTCCTTGCTCTAGCTGTCCCATTCTTGAAGAACTGAATGCCCATGAGAACTGACCTGTGTTTGTCTTTGGCATATTGTCATTATTAAATTAGCCAGTTACTTCTCTATTGAAGTGTCAGAGTGAACGAGGAACACACTAAAGCTTTCGTTTAATGAAGTCCTGGGACACTTCTAGAAAACCTCTTTTGTTGAGTTTTCTGCTTGATTTGTTTGCAAGAAGATTAGATGATGTTGGCTAGTTAATAAGCATTTGTTCTGTTTTCTTTTCAGGGAGGTTAGATGACATGTCAAACTATTATCCCATACTTTGCAGTGCGTTTTTCTATGTGACAGAAAGTTTAATCTTTTGGGGAAGTGGGCTTTTTGCACAAGACCTCCAAATAAAATACAGTGGTACCTCTACTTACGAATTTAATGTGTTCCGAACGCACATTTGTAAGTAGAAAAAAATTGAAAATTGAATCCCATAGGAATGCATTGGGAGAAAAAATTCGTAAGTCGAAGCAACCCTATCTAAAAATTCGTAAATAGAAAAAATCCTATCTAAACCGCATCCAAGATGGCGGACGGAGCTCCGTTCGTAAGTAGAATCATTCATAAGTAGAGTTACTCGTAAGTAGAGGTACCACTGTATAATTTCACCAGCTGAATTTGCCGGTATGGGATTGCATGTCATCCAAAAAATAGCAATAGTCTGGAAGTGCCCCTAGTGACTACTGCCATAATTAATGCTAATAGCTACCACAGTGTTGGAGAGTTAAAGCTGTTGACCTTGGGGAAGTCATTTCTAGCTTCTCAACTCCTATAATCCTCCACAGAGGCATTCAGACTGTCGCCAGAGAAAAGGGTATATAACCCAAAGCATCTTAGCATAATCAAAAACATATAAAGGAAGGGCTTTCCCCCCTGTCTTTGCATGCAATCTACACTTCTGGGAATGATGTATCCATAGTAGACATGCCTGCTTAATTACAGATGGTGATGCATGTGAAGTGTTTCGATTGAATGTATGAGAGCACACCCTACTTTTTCGCTTCCTTCCTGTTACCTTCCAGATGTGGATGAGTGCTCTTCCAGCCCATGTCAGAACAAAGCCTCCTGCATTGATGGCATCAACAGCTTCAGTTGCTGGTGTCCACCAGGATTTAAAGGAGCCACGTGTGAAGTTGGTGAGAAACATTGTGTAATTGCAAAAGGACAGGGAAAATCAAATAATAGCTTATAGGCAGGTCTAGGTGGACAAAGTGTTTATAAAGGCATTCCAGTACCAGTACCCAGTACAGAAAAATAAGTGCCAGTACTCGCCATGAAGTTGTAACAGTGAGTGCCACACTTTTTAACAATAACAAAAAGAGGTGCCAGTACTGTGTACCTTTGAGTACCCCGTGAAGAAGAAGGAGAAAGCACTGCCAGTACCTCTTTATTACAGTTCTAGTCTGGGGGTGGGGCAGAAGTTAGGGGTGGCCTGCTCAAACTATGGTACTTTGTGGAACAAATTGGGACAGAAAGCAATTAGCAGTTGGAGTGTGGGAACTGTACGCAAGAAAGTTGCCTTTCTAATTCTCTGCTGAAACATTCTGAATCAGGAAATGTTAAAATTGTGTATGTTTAGGTGTCCCCCCCCTTTTAATCCTAATGCCAGCATCCTTCCAAGTACTAGAGGGTGACTGGTGTGCAGTCACAATAGTTCTTAAATCAGGTCTGGGGATGGGAGACCTTGGTGCAAAAGGTACAGGTGCCTTTCTGCAACTCATATATGCACAATCATTCCCCAGAAGAACAGAACATATGTTCCCACAGCCTGCATAGTATAGAAGTATACTATGGCTGGAGAAAAGCGAAGAGGTAAATGTGATCAGGTTTTTTACTTGCAAGTTCGTGTGTGTGTGTGTGTGTCCCACACAGCTATACCTGTGGCTGAATTAACCATGCAGCATACCTGAACCACAGCCCAGACAACACCTCTAAACAGAATGCCTTGTTCAGGGGCTCCTGTCTGGCTTGCCCTTTCCCAAACCAGAGCATTCCTTGGAGGCAAATCAAGTCAAGCGATTGATTCATTTGCCTGTTGATTGTTAAGAAAGTAACCATGCAATGCACTTCACGGTGTGCTATTCACTTGGCAAGGAGGGAGGGAAAGATGGACATAAATTTGGCATGTAAATGGCCACTAAAAGGAGTCTTTGTGGCTGCTGCAGGCATCACCATCCTCCCCAATATTATGAGAACATTCCAAATTTATCTGGTTTCAGAAGTTCAGTTGCATTTTCCAACCTTGCAAGAGCCATTGACTGCAAACTAATAAGGTACAACAGATTCATAGAAGGCAGTTGTTACCGCAAATTGGCTTTTCCCAGCATCATTTTTTCTTGCACAGAGTCCGAAGAAAGCTGTAATTGAATCATATGCCTAAGGAAGGCACTTCAGCTTTGAGAGACCATAATTTCCTATATTCTGCCATTTCCCAGACCCTACATAGCTTCTCACTACCTATGGTGTTACATCCAAGAAATGCTACTAATTCTGAAAGCTGGAGAAGCATGTCTGGGAAAGGGACAAACTAAGTGCAGCAGCCTTGGGAGGAAACCACACCACACACATGCTTGTTTGTATCAATGGAATGGGCAGATCTTTTGTGTTCTAACTTAAGCTCCATTTCTTGTTCTAAAACACTACAGAGGAGTCTCCATGTGAAGCCAAAGAGTGCCAGAATGGCGGGGAATGCCAAGTGGCCAACAGAACAGCTGTGTGCCTTTGCCAGCCAGGTTTTACCGGAGAAGATTGTGAAACAGGTGAGCTAACAATTTAGGCCACATTTAGGCCACCAGTCAAGCAGACAAAAAGCGGAATTTTGAAGCTGTTCCAATGTAAGTCAAGGGGATTCTACTATCAGAGGCTGGGCAGCAAAGAGCATATGTAATACATCCACAGTCCAGCTGCAAGCATGTCTTTTTCTGCGCAGACAGGGGATTCTTTGCTCTCTTCCATTGAGTGGGCTTATGATACCATGGGGAAGCTTCACAACAGTGATTCCCAGCACTATTTCTACCTCCATCCTCATGAATTACAAGCCTTAAAACATCCATTTGCAGAGACCTATATTTGTTTTAAACATGGCTAGGCCTGCAGTTGTGGTCAGGTGTTGATCTTTTTGTTGTTGTTTCTCCTTTGCAGAAATAAACGAATGTGATTCCAACCCATGCCTGAACGGTGGGCGATGTATGGACCTAGTGGACAATTACACCTGTGTGTGTGTGGCGCCATTCACAGGACAGCGCTGTGAAACAGGTGCCCTGATTTCATAACTGCGTGGTGGCACCCTCCTCCTCCTCCTCCTCCCCACATAGCCAGATTCCTCTCAGTGGCGGACTCTTTGCTCTGAGCCTCTCTTTCTTTAGTCTGTCAGACGTTCTCCTTAGGCCCAGCCCTGTACTTGTTGTTGTGTATAGTTATTCAGCTGCGTTGGGCTGTACTGAGGCTCCCTACTCTTCTCCGCTCTAGATCCTTCAGCCTGTGAGGGCAGGAACTGCAGGAACCGACAGACGTGCAACTATATCCGCCCAGGGCGCTACATCTGCACATGCTCTCCAGGCTATTATGGGAACAACTGTCAATATGGTGAGCAGGATGACCCCACATCACCTCAGAGAGATTGTCTAAATCAGGGGTGGCAAAACTGTGGCTCTTCAGTTATTGTTGGGCCACAACTCTCACCATCCCTGACTGTTCCCATAAGGCCGAGGCTGATGGGAAATGGAATCTAATAATGTAGGGGAAATTGGTTCCCTATCCCTGCTGTAGTAGTTTCATTGAAAAAACCTGTTCACCCTCATTTTCATAAATGTGCACCCTTCGATTTAGGGTTTTAAGTTGTTTTATGAAATTATTCAGCTACTTTTGGATCAGATCTACTCAAATTAATCAAGTCATGTATTTATCTAAGGTTCTTTTGCAGGCTTCCACTACTGAAAATTCCAAAACACCCTAGCAACTATGCAGTTAGGACGCTTTTCCTTATATCCAACCAAAGTCCTTTGGGCTGCAGTTTGCACCCCGTTATCTTCTCCACTGTAGATATGGAGGACAACTGAACCCCATCCTCTTTCAGAGTAATAATTCATGTGTTTGAAGAACACCTAGCCCTTTTTCCTTGTGCAATATTAACCTGGCATTTCCCCTCTTTCCTCATGTTGTTGATCTCTCGCAAATATTTTGTAGGTGGGCCCAGAATGCCCAGTGCCTGCATGTCCAATCCATGTCAGAACGAAGGTTCTTGCCTTGAAAGCAGCCAAGGATATGTGTGTGAGTGTGCGGAAGGATACACAGGCACTGACTGCGAAGACAGTAAGTGTACCCTGGTCTGTATACAAACTACGTATTCTCTTTGCAGGGAGGGGTGCTTTACCCAAAGCAGCTATAGGAAGCTGCAGTCTAGCATGAAAGTTCATATGGACAGGGGAGCCATTATATTGAGAATTGGGTTTTTGGTTTATAAACAGAACGGTAGCAGAAAAGCAAATTAAAATAATATCAAAACAGAGGTGGGAGGGTGGAAGTGGTGCTGGTCAGTGTTCATAGCTTTTCTCACTTTCAGTTTACAGGGGTGTGAGAAAATGCCTTTACGTTCAGCTAGGGATGGAGTTCAGTTTAGGCTTCCCAATGGAGGCAAGTTATTAAGAAACAGGCATGCATGGAAGAGATAAGTGTTCCCCACCATAATAAGCATGTCTCATTCTGACTCTGGCTTCTCACTGTTGCTTTGGGTAAAATGAAACCCCACCACCACCACCAAAAACAAACAAACAAACAAACAAACAAAAACACCTCTTAAGGGAAATATGGAGAATTATGTGTGGTTGGACACTAATATATATATATATATATGACCACTTGCATGCAGCGATGATGGCACAGACATCCCAGCACAAGTTGTCAGTAGGGGAAGAACATGCTAACCAGTGCTAAAAACTCTCAATGTAATGCCAATATAATCACTTAACCTGAACTACACACACACAGTTTTCAAGAGCTAATAGGCCTGTGATCTTGGCAAGTTCCCAGAGCCAACCAGTACTCCAAAAGATGGCAGTCCTTTGGTTTCCATTTGGTCAAAATGGGATGTTTACATCAGCCCCTAACTGTGGGACCATATTCAACAAAGTCAGAGGTTCTCATACCTTTCTTTTTTACACGCTTGTGTGTAGCAAGCTCTTCTTTGGATGAATCAGGTCCTATAACAGCCCTTTCCCAGTCTATATAGCGAATGGCCGCCCACTGACTTCCATCACGCCATTGCAACTGCTAATGCATCGCAGTGTGGGCAGGTGGTACTTCATTTAATGGAGAGTCTCCTGTGCTAAATTTATTACACACTGCAGTATTATGGGAGCTGCAATTTCCTCCATCCGTCTTCTTGTTCCCCACCCCACTTGCCCCTATAAGTCTTTATTGCAATCTTCCATTTGGAGGCAGTGACCCCATGCAAGCAAACACTGGCTCATGTCATTCTCCAGAAGCAGAGGGGAAATGGGTTGAGTGTGAGGTACGTCTCTTACAAGAAGCAATGAGGCTCATTAGAGTCACTGAACAGAGCACAGATAGGACCACAAGGGAGCCTTTGAAAGGTGGAGCTTGATGACTCCAGTGGGGAGCAGCAGCAGCTGGTTTGTAATTTGCAGTCTCTTGGGTGTTAATTAAGGTAAATATCTGAGGTCATGAGAAAGGGAGTAAAGGTTCTGTCACCACAACACTTGTAGCCAAACCTAATCCTCATCCCTCCCCACAACACTCTGTTGGTTACTGGTGGGGGTTGTGAAGGCCTCGGTAGCTTGAGCTTTCGCTGGCACAGATGAGCCTCATTAGTCCCCCCCCTGCCCCCACCCCCTTTGGCTTTTTGCAGAGCTCTCAGAGGACTGTGAGTGTCGGAACGGGGGGAAGTGTCTGGATGGAAACGTCACCATATGCCAGTGCCCGCCAGGATATTTTGGTCTTCTCTGTGAATTTGGTAGGAATGTTGTTAATAGCTACTGATAGGCTATTCTGTCCACCTTCTGAATACTGGTTTCTGTGGCTCAGTAATGAGCTCCGTCAATGAGCTCTTGCTTTGGAGATAGATGAGCATTTTTCAGACAGCTTCAGGCAGGTTGAAAATTAGGTTGTTGCTTGTGTATACACTCATCCCACTTTTACTTATGGCAGGGACATAGTCCATATGCTGTTGGACTCCAGCTCTGATTAGCCCAGCTAGCATGGCCAGTGGTCAGGGGTGATGAGAGTTGTAGTCCAGTGGGACGTGGTGGCACTGTGGTGTAAACCACTGAGCCTCTTGGGCTTGCCGATCAGAAGGTTGGCGGTTCGAATCACCACGACAGAGTGAGCTCCCATTGCTCTGTCCCAGTTTCTGCCAACCTAGCAGTTCAAAAGCATGCCAGTGCAAGTAGATAAATAGGTACAGTTATGGTGTTTCCATGTGCTCTGGCTTCTGTCACAGTGTTCCGTTGTGCCAGTAGCAGTTTAGTCATGTTGGCCACATGACCAGAAAGCTGTCTGTGGACAAACGCCGGCTCCTTCAGCCTTAAAGCAAGACGAGCGCCGCAACCCCAAAGTCACCTTTGACTGGACTTAACTGTCCAGGAGTCCTTTACCTTTTTTTTTTTTTAAGTCCAGCAACATCTGGAGGGGGGACTGATTTCCCCATTTCTGGCTTGCGGTAAGTGAGTTTTGCAAAACCTGTTGGATCAGAGACAGCAGTGGGACAAAAAAAAATACAATCCACCATGTTTACCACAGGAAATGATATTTCTCTCAAACCACTTTCAACACTCTTAAATAATATTGTCCATGTCTAGCCTTTGTTTCTGCCTAAGACAGAAAAAGGTGAGTCGTATAGTACTTTCCTTATGGAAATCCAGGTCTTTTTCAGTTACCAAGTCATCAAGATGACTCTGAAGATTCTCACTGACAAGGATAACTGTCTTGATTTTGACTGTATCACTGTTACATTAGTCATGCTCAGTTTCAACCTCCCATCTAGAGATATTCCAGCTGAATCTTTTCCAAGCCAGCCATGTTTCCACAGGTCACACCCCAGTGCCCCCCCATAAAAAAAATCTAAGGCAGAGACAGTGGATAACATTGCACCGCCCTCTCTGCTCTTCTGATCATCACCTGAAAAGCATAGAGGACTCAGTTTTCTTCTTCCTTGGAGTACTGGGTTGGGCACAGAGAAGTAAACCTCTTTGCCCAGCTCAGCACTGCAATGGTGAGTAAAATATACATGCACACTCCTTTGCTGGTCTGCAAGGATCAGCTGAGGAGTGGAGGCGGGGCTTTTTGCATGTTTGTGTGAGAATGTGGGGTGTCTATACCCACTTTTGGACCACAGTCACTATAGGCATGTGGCCCCCAGGGGGGGTTGCAATGGGGCAGTGTGGCCGTCAGAGTGAAAAAAGTTAGCCTCCCCAGTGTAGAATCCTCTCAGAGTTAAAAGCAATTTAGAAACATGGCATAAAAGTTATTTTAAGGGAAAGTGCCTTCAGATCCACTGTATCTGCTGGTTTTACTTGTGTGTTTCTTAATGCAGCCACCACCACAAAATGTTTATTTAACTGTTGGGCATAGCTGCCAAGTTCTCCCTTTTTAAAAGGGAAATTCCCTTATGCTGAATAGGCTTCCTCGTGAGAAAAGGGAATACTTGGCAGCTATGCTGTTGGGGTATTTTTAAATAAAGCTCACCTGCATGGTACTGAGCTACATGACAGGGAACTGCTGTGTGTTTGTTTCCTCCCCGCCACTGCAGAAGTGACCGCAACACCTTGCAATATGAACACCCAGTGCCCAGATGGAGGCTACTGTATGGAGTATGGTGGCAATTACCTTTGTGTGTGCCATACGGATTACGGCACAAACCACAGTAAGTAGGATAGGGAGTCCGGGCACATCGAAATGGGCTTTGAATCTGAGGATCAAGGTGGTGGGAAAATGCCCAGTATTGCATACCAGAGAAACTAATCCAGAACCCACTCTGAGTTGTGAATACTAGCTAGGGGCCATACCCTGCAACATAAATGAAGCAGTTTCTTTGAATGCAATAAAGACTTTGGGAAGTGTAATGCAGTTGATAGAATGTTAGTTTTGAATGCCGGGGTGAAGCTGCATGTGAGAAGGGGATGCATGAGCAATTCATATCTTCTTCTGTTGCCTCTTGCTTTTCACATGCAAATCCGATCCAGGGTTGAAGTCCCTGAGCAAATCGTTTCTTCCCTGGTAAATGAGATAAGACTGGGCAATCTCTTTGGGCCAAACTGCACATAAAAGTAACTGCATCTGCATTGGATACAGGGATTGATCATTATTGGAAGCGCAGCACATATGCATGAGAAATTAACCACCACCACCCGCCCCACGGCAGTCCCAAGGAAAATCCCTCCTCTGAAAATGGTATTTGCATTGGCAAGAAATCCCCCCATTGGTTGTCAGGGGGAGATTTCTTTCCAAAGTAAGTATTTGCTTCAGAGGAGAGATGATCTTCAGGACGGCAAGCAGGGGCTAAGTTCCCCTTCCATGCCTTCTGCAATTCTTACAATAATCAGCTCCACCCTTCTCATGCTAGCTGTGTTTTTAAAAGCCTGCAGCACGTTTAACATCAAGTTTAGTTTGTATCCTGAAAAGTGCTGTAAGCATGCTTTAAAAAAAAATATAATTACAGAGATTGTGTAGCTTGTTTGTCTGTAGCAGGCACTAGGAAGATCCCCATAAATAAATATCCTAAGAAACAAGGAGTTGTGGGCTAGAGGACCTCTGGGCTTATTAATTCAAAGATGTGTGTCCTTTTTTCCATGTCATTTAATTGAGCTCCTTTCCGTGGGGCAGGTGGGGTTTTTATTTAGCATCAGCCCATGTGAGGCCATGTCTGCTTTTGCAGCTGAGCCACCCTCTCCTTGTGACTCGGATCCTTGTCTGAATGGTGGATCATGTGAAGCTCAAGAGGACTCCTACACCTGTGAATGTACCCGAGGCTTCGTCGGCAGGCACTGCGAAAAAGGTATTTGCCAACCCTGAATGGAAGAACAGGAGCTGCCTTTCCAAATCCTACTTTGATGCTATGAAAAGGACACATTATCATTTTTTTCCTAGCACAGGGTGATGGAACTGACTGCAGGTAATGTTCTTCCCCTCCTTTTCTCTCCCGTGGCTGGTCCAGGGCATGGTTCTCTCTCAGGTCAAAAAGACATTGTGAGAAGCCAAGACAAACAAAAAACCTTCAGGTTTTACTAAAATGTATTATTCTACACAGTAACATCAATACAGTAAAACAGGGTTTCCCAAACCTGGGTCTCCAGCTGGTTTTGGACTGCAATTCCCATAATCCCTGACCCCCAGTCCTGCTAGCTAAGGATGATGGGAGTTGTAGTCCAAAAACAGCTGGAGACCCAAGTTTGGGAAACCTTGCAGCAAAACAATTCTGAACACAGTAAAAAACAGAAATGGATAAAATATCTTAATAGCCTGGTGCCAACAAACTAGCACTTCCAGTTGCCAAATATTCAGGAAAAAAACAGCTTCCAAACACCAAAATTATATTCAGCATACATTGTAAGGCAGAAAAAATGACATAGCAACCTATCGCAAATAAACACCACTTTCAGTTGCTGTTAATCTGTTCCATTTGAGCAACACTTTTAGTTGACATAACTGTGAGACTGAGCAATGGAGATGTGCAAAACTTAAGCTGATGCAGACATCGGGACTCCTGCTTTGGAAGCAAATTCAATAAAAAATAATTACGCTTTATGTGGAAGTGCTTTTATTTTGTCTGCCATGGATCTGTTGCCAGTCCTGTTTCATTGGATTGGTCAGGGAAGGTGTCAGGGACACAGTTTAACCTGGAGAAAGGGCTAGGGGCCCAGTGAGTGGAACTCCTCCTTCCACTCCTCCTCCTCCTCCTTCCACCTGTCTTTTAAGGGGGCTTGTAACAAGTACAGGTGCTTTTTTTCATTTCCCAGCAAAGCCAAAGCTGTGCAGTTCTGGGCCCTGCCGCAATGGAGGGACGTGTAAAGAATCAGATGGAGAATACCACTGCACCTGTCCGTACCGCTTCACGGGGAAGCACTGTGAGATAGGTATCTCCACTGCATGCACTGCCGCAATTTTAGCTGAGGGGATGGGGACGTAAAGGGACTTGTGGGGAGGTGTTAGGGAATGGTTCGCTATGTAACCCGGACCTTCTGTTTTCACAGGCAAACCTGACCCCTGTGCCTCAGGGCCTTGTCATAATGGGGGGACCTGTTTCCACTATATCGGCAAGTACAAATGCGACTGCCTCCCAGGATATTCCGGGCGACACTGCGAGATAGGTATTAGTGTATTATTTATTTCATTTATGAATCGCTTCCCATGGGGCGTCTGAGAGTGATTTGCAATATTGAAATATATTTTTGTGAAACAGTTGCGCACACATTCTAAAGCAACTGTAGCAGCACACCCCACCTAGATGCTAACTGGGTTCAAGATCTCCATTTAGGAAGTTTGTTGAAAGAGGAACTCCAAAAAACAATTGAGAAGGGGCCTGCCTGATATATAATGGGAGGGACTTCCAAAAGTAGTTATGGGATTGGAGGGGTCTTCCACCCAACAATCTTTTAGACTGGAGCAGCACATGTGAAAGAAAAGGCATGCTCTTCGGGCAATGACTAAGCCAGAGGCCTATTGACTTTAGGCAGCAGGTATGGTTTCTCTCCCTAGAGGGTAAAGCCATCAGACAGGGTCCCCTTTTGGCAACCTAAGGGAGTTAAGAACATAAGAAGAGCCTGCTGGATTAGGCCGATCAGCTTCCTCATCTCACAGTAGCCAACCAATGCCTATAGGAGGCACACAGGCAGAACTAGCCATCCAGCCCACTTTCAGGAGACTGCAACACTATTGTTTTCTTTGTTTATTTCATAAAACTTATACACCTCTTGATTGTGAAATCTCAGAGTGGTTTACAAAAGATATAACGGCAAAGTCAATAAAAGTTCAGAACCCTACTTTCAAAACATACAAAAGTTAAAATATTGAAACAGATTAAAAGTACCTCAACTTTCTAAGCATCTGGGTAGGCTTGTCTGAACAAGAATGTTTTATGCAGGTGCTGGAAGAATACAGTGAAGGAGCCTGCTTGATCTCAATAGGGTCAGGATGTTGAATCTCCAAGGAGTTATAATTTACTGAAATCCCTATTTAGAAATACTCAACTAAATGAATGAATGAATGAATGTATTGTTTATATTGCAGATTTGAGCAAAGTGTTAAAGATTTGATTGCTTTCCATTGTAGAAGTAAAAAGTAAGCCTGATGCCAGGCATGATATGAAATTAGGAGCTGGATTTATCCTGAACAACAATCAAAAGTACTGATCAGTGGTCTAGGTTGAACAATAGCTGGATGCTCAGAACATAGCTGCTTGGGTGGCATAACTACAGGTTGTGATAATTATGTGCCTTGCAGCTATGTCATTGAACTTCTAAAAATTAATCATAAGCACAGTGGAATGGGCAATTTCCATTGATACTACAGTTCTTTAGGAGAGGAGGTTTAATCTTCTCCTTCCCTTCTGGGATCCCAATAGAAATCCCCTCTCCCTATGCTGCCTTTAGTGATTGGAGGCCGACAACTTCCATTGGCACCAAAAGGAGCTTCCACCCTCCATTGGTACCAATAGAAGTTTCCCCACTCCATTACTAACTGGAGCATGGGAGATAATTTTCACTGGAATAGCAGCTGGTGAGGGAAGAATTAAATCTTCCCTCCTCATATGCTGCAGTCCTGGAGGAAATCCAAGGGGCCTACATCTGTGATTAAAATTCAAAATTCCAACATCGATGCAAGCTGAGCAGTTAGCGTAACACACAGTTAAGTCTCTGGTGTTGGTGGTGTAAAATATACTGCAGTGTAACTGCATTACTAGGGTTAGAAATCATTTGTGTTACTGTCACATGTTGTTTCATTTTTTAAAGGTGCTTTTGTAAGCTCTGTCTGGAATACTAAATGGAACAATTTTGTATTGGTGGGCTGGGCTCTGCTTTCACAGCTCCTTCTCCTTGCCTCCTGCATCCATGTGAAAATGGAGCCACTTGTCAGGATCTTGGCAACAGCTATTTGTGCACATGCCCAGCTGGCTACACAGGAAGGCACTGCCAATCAGGTAAACACATAGAAAGGCAAAGTCAGCTGCGATATGTCATCTGTCCTAGTACAATAGGCCATGCCAACATTTCCAATTCTTTTAAAAAGTAAAATCATTCAAATAATGTTCTGGACTGCTTCCGGAGGTTTTTGGAAGTTCTCTCTGAAAATTTCAGCTTACCAATTATTTGGGAACTTGCAGCAGTGTCTGTGTAAGGCAGGTTGGAACTTGCAGCTCAGATCCATGCTAATTATTTGCAGGACCACAAACTGCATTTGAGAGCTAAGAACAGTGTCTCTTGGAACAAATGATGCTAACCATTGAAGGCTTGCCCTGGCAACATTAATTTTAGAGGCTGGCATTGCACTTTTTGCTTCTCTGATCAAGGCAGACCCGCAGAACTTTTCTAACATAACTCAGCAAGTCACTCACACATAAGGGAATGTCCTTTAGGGTCTGTGTGAAGAACTAGGCCTTCGCTATCCCCAGTGCTCTCATCAGTGCAGAGCCCTTATTTACATCAGTGTTAATTGTGCAGCTCATAGACTATATAACAAATGCATTGCTCTGTAACCTTTCTTCTTCCACCCTTCCCCCACTCTTTCTTTTCCTTCTAGAGGTAGACTGTGGTATCCCTAAGGAGGTGAAGCATGCCCAGGTGGCATTCAACTCCACTAAGCTGGGCTCTCTGGCAGAATACCAGTGTGATATGGGTTATGTTCTCAGTCCCCAGAATAACCCCAGGGTGTGCAGAACACAAGGTGCCTGGAGTGACCCTCCAGAGTGTAACGGTAACTTGATTTTGTGTTTGAGAGAGAGGGGGGGAGGGAGAGGGGGGGAGGGAGGGAGAGGGGGGAGGGAGATCGGGTCCTTCTCAACTTCAAGCAACAGCTTCTGGTGACTTTAATATTTCATCAGAACTATAGTGCTGTACTCTTCAGTGTGTCATACCTGCCTTTTGTTCTTGTGAGAAGACAAAGTAGAACCAGACCAGTGCCAGTTTTGGTTCCTGTGATTATTCTGGAGTTCTAATGTTCTTGTGTATCTTGGAAGTCTGGGAAATGTAGTTGATAAAAGGAGAGGGGAAGTCCTCTTGGGGAAACCATAGCACTTCTCAAGCTTAAGCAAACGATGATGCAGATAAACCATTATAAAATAACGATAGGCGCAAGCTGAGCAAGCTGACATAGCCCATACAGTGGTACCTCGACTTACGAACGACTCAACAACCAAATTTTTCAACTTACGAATGGGGGTAATGGCCGCGTGCTTACAAATGTCTCGACATCAGATGGTGAATTTTATCATATGTGGTGGACATGCGAAAAAGTTAAAAGATTTTGGGAAAGTTTATATAACGAATTGAAAAAGATGTTTAGATATACTTTTCCAAAAAAACCAGAAGCATTTTTGTTAGGAATAATGGGAGGAGAGATTAGAAAAGAAGATCAAACACTGTTTATGTATGCAACAACCGCGGCTAGGACTTTGTTAGCCCAAAAATGGAAATTACAGGAATTACCTACAATTGTGGAGTGGCAGACAAAAATGATGGACTATGCTGAACTTGCTAGATTGACATGCAAGATTCGTGACCAGGGGGAGACAAGGTTTCAAAAGGACTGGAGTAAATATGTGGACTATATGGAGAAAAACTGTAGATCATTAAAAACTCTCGCAGGATTAAAATAAACCTTACGAATTGACCAATATGTCAAAAAAGGAACTGCAAAAAAGGGAATTAACAAGAAACCCGCATGAAGGGAGGGGGGGAAGTCATAGCTCGGCGGAGCAAGGTAAAAGATGTGAATATAAGATTTTGTATAAAAGATTGGTTTTGTTAATTGGAAAACTGGAATAAAATGTATTTAAAAAAAACAAAAAAACAAATGTCTCGACATCCGGGGGGAAACCGCGGTAGTTTTAGATAGGGATTTTTCAACTTACGAATTTTTAGATAGGGTTGCTTCGACTTACGAATTTTTCCGTTTCCAATGCATTCCTATGGAAAATCGCGTTTCCAATGGCATTTTTCGACTTACGAATTTTTTTACTTACGAAGGTGCCTTCGGAACGGATTAAATTCGTAAGTCGAGGCACCACTGTATTGTGAAAGGAAGCAACCCCTCTTGATCAGCAGCTAACGGGCAGCATGTTGCCCCTGACTAGTGGTGTTTCCTGTGTGACTAGATTTGTGTTTGCACCTCTGGTTCCTATTATCCCCGGTTGCTGTGTTGCAGTGGGAGGGGTTGTTTCTAACATGCACCTTTCCTAATGTGTAGGCTGCTCCAATCTACATGCCCTGGTACATAAGGTGTGTGTGTGTGTGTGTGTGTCTTTCAGCGCTTTATGGTCTTCCATTACAGCTAGATGGTCATCTCTCCCCTCTCTGTTACAGAAATTGATGAATGCAGATCTCAGCCGTGTCTGAACGGAGGCTTGTGTAAAGATCGAATTGCCGCTTTCCTGTGCTTGTGCAAAACTGGCTATACAGGACACCACTGTGAGTTGGGTAAGAGAATGTGCAAGTATGTATGCCAGAAAGTCGCTTGACGTTGTTGCCCATAGCACCACGTTGGTGCTATGCCAGGGCGTACCATCAGTGTTACCATAAGCCCCATTGAGAAAGCCCTGGCCCGTGAGGGACTTAACATCCAGCAACTTCGGCAGCCATTTCTGAGCCCGGATTATTTCCTAGGAGACTTGCTGCGGCCCAGAGATTCAGCAGCAAAGTTGCAGCTGGAACATCTGAGGACTGGTGGGGAGGCTTCTAATGCTTTTGCTCTCCCAGCACTTTCTGCATCTGCCACTGGCACTAGATCCTGTGAGAGTCATAAGCAGCAGCAGTAGCAGCTTAAGAAACCCAGTGAGGGGGACTAACATCTGGTTGCTTCAACAATCCATCCCTGGCCAGGAGATCCAGCTGTAGAGTGGCATTTGTCAAAACATTGGAGAACTGGTGTGTGTGTGTGTGTGTGTGTGTGTGTGTGTGTGTGTGTGTGTGCCGTTGTAATCGTTGTACTGTTGTGTGTTCAATGTTTTTAAATAAGACCTTTGGTTAGGGTGGGAGGCTGGGTATACATACACCTAAAATAAAAATGTATACTGTAGTTATTTTTAGAGTACTGTGGTTTTCAGCATAATGTAGCTTTCGGTTTTACAGTGGTACCTCTACTTATGAATTTAATGCGTTCCGAACGCACTTTCGTAAGTCAAAAAAAATTGTCGTAAGTCAAAAATTTCGTAAGTCAAAAAAAAAAGTCGAATCCCATGGGAATGCATTGGGAGAAAAAATTCGTAAGTCGAAGCAACCCTATCTAAAAAATCGTAAGTAGAAAAAATCCTATCTAAACCGCATCCAAGATGGCGGACGGAGCTCCGTTCATAAGTAAAAACATTCGTAAGTAGAGTTATTCGTAAGTGGAGGTACCACTGTATTTATTATTGAATTATTTCCAATATTTATATACTACCTAATGACAAAGTCCTCAGGGCAGTTAACAAAAATACAATAGGAGACAAAATCTAACACAGAATAAAATCAGCAACAGAGAATGGCATCCAGCAGAACAAGCAGAAAAAGCAGTCAAGGAAATATTTATGACTGGAAATTTCGAATTCAGAAAGGACCAGGAAGGTTTTAGCAAGGGAGCTGCCTTTCTCCAGCCACCTGCAGAATGGGAATGCTAAAAGAAGAGTTTTGCTGCATCAGGCCAAAAGTCCATCTAGTCCAGTATCCTCTTCCCACAGTGGCTATCCAGGTGTTTATGGGAGTCCTGCAAGGAGGACCTGGGTGCAATGGCACTGTTCCCACCTCTGAATCCTAGCGACAGGCATGCAGAGGTATAATGCCTCTGACAGTGGAGGCAAATCTTTTATTGAGAAGGTCTTGGTATAGCCGCTATAGTATAAGGAGGCATTACCAACAGCAAGCTTCCCCTTCCTCTTGACAGCAGTGAAGAGATTTAGATGTGCAGTTCCAGATGGGAGGCCCACTTTGGGCTAGGGAATGAGAGAATGAGGAGATGGGAGAAAAGGGCAAAAGCAGAAGTGATACTGATAAGGAAAATTAATAACCTTTACTGGATGAATATTTGGTGAAGGGCAGTGGATGAAGTCTGATCCTGCCCATATGTCAATGTCAGTTTTATGCAGAGATCTGTCATGATAAATTAATAGAAAGGGTTTCTGGAACCCCAAGGCCATTTGAACTGGAACACTGAGACTTAATAGCTTTCTGAACTTTTTCACAGCCTGTGTAGTGTGCTAGTTATCTCTGCCGCCGCCAGATTTATACTGCTTTATTATATCTGCTTTGAATATCTACCTTTTAATATTTAATAATTTATGTATTTTCCCGTTGCTACTTGTTTTGATGTTCCTTGCTGTTTTTACACGTAGCCTAGAATACTTCAGTAAACCGGGGGGGGGGGGCAGGTTTGAAGTAAAATTCTAAACCCCATGCATTTGTGAGATGCATTTTTTGTTGCACTGCATAAGGAGAGTTATGTTTCTCAATATTAATTGGCCAGAACAGGCTGTGTACCACCTCCCAAGTTAACCCACCAGTAGTTAACCCACCCCCACCACCCTCTGTATATACATAAGGGTCTGACTCTTCTGTTTCAAGTGTATCTGAAGAAGTGTGCATGCACACGAAAGCTCATACCAAAATAAAAACTTAGTTGGTCTTTAAGGTGCTACTGAAGGATTTTTTTTTATTTTGCTTCCACCAGTAGTACTTCTTCTATCTTGCCTGGATTGAGATTGTGTGTATTGGCTACCATCAAGCCAATTACGGTTGTGTGAGTAATGTGAATGAATGGGTGTGCATCATAGTATAGAGGGGAATGGATGCAGGGGATGCTGATGAAGGGTTGATGGCAGTCCACTTGGGATGCTGGCTTGTTGAGGTAGCTGTGATAAGTGTTGTGGCGGCCCAGTGGAATGCATAGATAGAGGTCTTGGTCATGATGGTGAGCACCAGGAAACTAAGGCTACTTAAAGTTTAGCAGGACTGCAGTTCAGATAAACTGTGCCAATTAGGCTTCTATGTGCTCTCTATATAAATCTGAGTGCTTTTAAAGCTGTGTACACACTATACCTCCAGAGCACATTTGAAACACATTTTCTCCCTCAAAGCACTCTGGGCCCAGTAGTTCGTTAAGGGTTGCTGGAAGTTATAACTTTGTGAGGGATAAACGACAGTGCCCAGAATGCTTAGAGGAGGGGAATGTGTTTTAAAGGTATAGTGTTTGTGCAACCAAGGACTCGACTTTTGACAGTTTAAAAATGAGAGTCAGTGAGGCATTCCTCCACTTGCTGTCACTGAAAGCGTCCATGGACCTTATAATAATAATATTATTTATTATTTATACCCCGTCCATGTGGCTGGGTTTCCCCAGCCACTCTGGGCGGCTTCCAACAGAAAAATAAAATAATCAATTAAACATTAAACGCCTCCCTAAACAGGGCTGCCTTCAGATGTCCTCTAAAAGTCTGGTAGTTATTTTTCTTTTTGACATCTGGTGAGAGGGCGTTCCACAGGGCGGGTGCCACTACAGAGAAGGCCCTCTGCCTGGTTCCCTGTAACTTGGCTTCTCGCAGCGAGGGAACCGCCAGAAGGCCCTCGGCACTGGACCTTCACTGGTTCTGATTTGAAAGAGAGGTAGAGCTGGGGATCATCCGCATACTGATGAACACCCAGCCCAAACCCCCTGATGATCTCTCCCAACGGCTGCATATAGATGTTAAAAAGCATGGGGGAGAGGACAGAGCCCTGAGGCACCCCACAAGTGAGAGCCCAGGGGTGTGAACACTCATCCCCCACCACCACTTTCTGAACATGGCCCAGGAGGAAGGAGCGGAACCACTGTATAACAGTGCCCTCAGCTCCCAATCCCTCTAGGCGGGCCAGAAGGATGTTATGGTCGATGGTGTCAAAAGCCGCTGAGAGATCCAGCAGAACTAGGAAACAGCTCTCACCTTTGTCCCTAGCCCACTGGAGATCATCAACCAGTGCGACCAAGGCAGTTTCAGTCCCATGATGAGGCCTGAATCCCGACTGGAAGGGATCCAAATGGTCCAAATTCAAAACACAGCAATTCATTTCAGTTCAATCTCCTATCTTCCAATAAACTGGAAAGGGATAACATAAAACGATGCTTTTTGAAAAGCCACATTGACTGATTGTGAGGAAAATAACAATGTCATTGAAATGCCCAAGTCATTTTTTGGGGATATGGTATAGAAAGGCCCATCCTGCTAGAAACTGTGCCCTAAAATATGGGGGGGGACTTTATTATTTAACAATATTTCAATTGTGTTGCTTTGCCTTGTTTCTCTGTGGAACGACTTTGTGACTGGGATGGGAAATTGGCAAAAGCAAGCTTTGGGTGATCAGTGATCTCTTTCATGAGAGTGTTTTCTTTAAACTTGCTGAACTGAGTAACGGGAAGACTGCATAACTTCCCATTATATTCATATTTTCAGATAGGAAAAATTCTGTTTTCAGGTATGAGAAATGAAGACACAAAACCAAGCCCAAGCCCTTAATACAGTTGACATAGAAACCCTGCCTTCTGACAGGAATGGAAGGAATGGCATGGAACACACCTACTTGCTTATTAAAGAATGGAGTAAAGCAGGCTTGAACAAATGCCATTGTCTATTAATGAGGGGGAGGGGGTGCAATATAAAAACAGCCAGTTGGTTCACTAACCAATTTTTTATAATGGAGTAGTTATTAAGTTTTATATTCATATACTACATTCCTATCGATTCTAAAGTACTTTTTAACTTGCATAATGCTTCATTTACAAACTCTTACAGGTGAAACTCGGAAAATTAGAAAACCATCGAAAAGTGCATTTATTTCAGTAATGGAACTTAAAAGGTGAAACCAATATATGCATAGCTGCCAAGTTATCCCTTTTTTTAAGGGATTTTCCCTTATGCTGAATAGGCTTCCTCGCGAGAAAAGGGAAAACTTGGCAGCTATGAATATATGAGATAATGCATGACATGCAAAGCAAGATATGTCAATAGCGATGTTTATTTTTGTTTATTTTTGTATTATTGTAACTATTTGTTTTATTACTGTGGAATTTCCAAAAGAAAGCATTTGTAAAAATAAAAATAAAAAACAATAAGTTGCATTACTGAAATAAATGCATTTTTCGACGATGTTCTAATTTTCTGAGTTTCACCTGTATTTGTGCTTGCAAACAGGATGTGAGATGTGGGGTTTATTATTCTTTGTAGCCTTTGGAAATTCCCTTCCCAAAGTCAATTATTAGTGCTAATGTGCTCTTAAATATGACTGTTCATTTCTTAGGAGGCAATGTTAGGAGTTCTGGGTGTCCCTTTCTCTTTTTCCATCCCCACCTAAAAGCTGCTTTATGCAGAGCTGCTACCTTTGTAGGGTTTCTTCCCAGCAACAATAAAATAGCCTTTTACCCAGGTGTCGGAGACCTTTTGGTGAATCCTGTGTGCTGTTACTGGGCAAGACTATATCTGTTAATGATGTGATAATTGTAAAGCATCATTTGGTGAAGTACTGCATTTTTCCGTGTATAAGACGCCCTCATGTATTAGATGCCCCCTATTTTGGGGGACTTCAAATTAAGAAAACACCCCTCAGCACTACCAGTGTATAAGACGAGCCCCAATTTTAAATCTACTTTTTTGGTAAAACAAAAAACCCTAGTCTTATACACAGAAAAATACAGTAATTGCTGTAGAAATGCTTGACATCAAACCTCCCTGCAACCCCATTGCTCTTTGCAAAAATAAATATTAATTAATGTATTGTAAACAACACTTAGACCAGTGATGGCCAACCTATGACATGCGTGTCAGACGTGACATGCAGAGCCCTCACTGCTGGCATGCACCCCATCGGCCCATTCGCACTGTTGTTGTTGTTTTTTCCCCATTTGTTCTCCCGCTCCTCCTACAGCTTGTCTCCGTGGTTAAATAATTAGTTTTTGGTTTATTAAATGCAGTTATATATTACAATTATACATTTTTGTTATTTAAACTATAAATTTTGTGAAATTATGGTGTGTGTGTTTTTCTCGAAGTGACACACCACCCGAGTTATGCTCGGTTTTTTGGCGAATTTTGACACACCAAGCTCAAAAGGTTGCCCATCACTGACTTACACCATCATATAGCTACGGCTGCCAAGAGCTAAAATCAGGCATGGGCAAACTCGGCCCTCCAGATGTTTTGGGACTGCAACTCCCATCATCCCTAGCTAAGAGGACCAGTGGTCAGGGATGATGGGAATTGTAGTCCCAAAACATCTGGAGGGCTGAGTTTGCCCATGCCTAGTTAAAATTACCTTGCTTCTCCTCTCTTCCTGCCCCACTATTTTTGTAGAATTAAAACTGTTTTGCCACAACAGAGTTTAAGACGAGGAAGAAAAACATAAAGTTCTCCACTTTCTACCCCATTACTGATGGTTTTCTACCTTCGATAGTGTTGTTGTGCTGATGAAGTCACTGTACTGCCCCCCCTCCCTTCTGCATTCTCTACAGAGATTGATGAATGCCTGTCTGATCCATGCAAGAATGGTGGGACCTGCACAGATCAACCGGGATCCTTTGCCTGTCATTGTCCTGAGGGTTTCATTGGAACTCAGTGTGAAACGGGTAAATAGTCAGTTGACCCTTCTTGGAACTTCTGTCACTACTTCCTACTAGCAATTAAAGATCACTGGAATCTCCCAAATATCCTCAAACTGCTCCATCTGTTATCTTTCAGCTGGTACTAACATATCCCACTTTCTTTTAGCATAAATTTCTTAATATTGGTAACAGTTCAGGTTCAAAGGCAAAGCCATAGAAAGAGGTTATTCTTGGAAAACCTGAGTTATTTTCTTTAACCAATTCAGCAGCCATAGGCTGTGTGAGCCTCACAGCCTATGTGGACATAACAGTAGCATAGCTGCCAAGTCTCCCCTTTTTCGCGGGAAACCACCGTATTTTAAACCATTTCCCACTGGCAGCCCGGATTGGGAAAAATCCTGTAAATCCCCTGGATTTCCTATCTGCCAGGGAGGCTCCATTTTGGGTCCTGGTGCCGCCTGATTTCCGGTGCCCAGACATGGGTAGCGCGGCACCGGAAGTCGCTTCTACGCATGTCCGGACATGCGTAGTAGGGACTTCCGGTGCTGCGCCGCTGCTGATCCCGCATTTTTCAGCGGGACACTTGGCAGCTATGAACAGTAGTCGTACGAAAGTTAACATTGCTCTAACCCATAGAAAATGCTATTTAAAGACCTTTCTAATTCAGAAGGTTTCAGGCGGCATGGTGTCCTGCACTAGCTGGCTAATACACTTTATCAACTTTAAAAAAATAGCAAGGTTGTTCTTTTCCTCAATTTGGATCAAAGCTGGCTTGTGGGGAAAACATCCAAATGCTGCATTTCGTGATAGAATAGATACAGGATAGATATGGATTGTGGCTAACGTTGTAGATAGGAGTGTGTACACAGCGAAGGTCTCCCCGTGGAAGCGACTCATCTGTAGTGAGTGGCTATGGTCTAATAAGCGGTATGAAAAATCTTGAACAGGGAATTCTGTAACCCAGGAGTAAATGGTTTGGTGCTGCATGTAAGCAGCAGTTAGACAGGCTTAAGGAGACATGCCACCAACTACAGTGGTGCCTCGCTAGACGAAATTAATTCGTTCCACGGGTCTTTTCTTATAGCGAAAAATTCGTCTAGCGAATCCCATAGGAATGCATTGAATTTTTTTGAATTTTTTTTTGCCCATAGGAACGCATTAATTGAATTTCAATGCATTCCTATGGGAAACCGCGATTCGCTAGACGAATTTTTCGTAAAACGCATTCGTCTATCGAGGCAAGCTCCGCTTGAAAAATCATTTCGTTAAGCGGAAATTTCGTTAAGCAGGGCATTCGTTAAGCGAGGCACCACTGTATCTTGAATTTCACTCACTTGAATTTCATATTTACTGGGGAGATGAATATACTGTGCGGATGGATGGCCCCAGGGAGGGTTTTCACATGGAGCGAATGCACTGTACTCCAGCAGGCATTTTTGCAAGGGATTCTCCACCAGATGCAGAGTCATCCTCTTAATTCCATGTGACACCTCCTACAGATATCTGAGTGAGTGTATTTATGCCCTCCAGAAGTGGATGCCTGTGAATCAAACCCTTGTCGGAACGGAGGAGATTGCGAAAATTACAGTGGCTCCTACCTGTGCGTCTGCCCAGAGGGCTTCTTTGGCTACCATTGTGAAATAGGTAAGCTGATATAGAATGGGAGCGCACTTAGTACATGCAAAAGTTCTTAGTAGCCTTTTAGGAAAGATAGATGCAGTTAAAAAAAGAAGATCAATATTTAGTCTGATCCTCTCCTGACATACTTTCTTAAGGGAGCCTGCAATGTCTTGAAGGACCACTGTTCTGAATTGTTCGTTTTGCACTTCTTCCCCAGCTAGTGACCCCTGTTTCTCCAACCCCTGTGGGAGCAGAGGCTACTGCCTGCCCAGTAACGGATCTCACATCTGTACCTGCAAAGTGGGCTATACTGGCAACAACTGTGAGAAAGGTAAAAAGGCCATTTCCATAGTTTTCTGGAATAGAGTCATTGCTAACCATGCTGATCCCAGAAAATGGTAGACATACAGAGGTAAAGGGACTCCTGACCATTAGGTCCAGTTGCGGACGACTCTGGGGTTGCGGCGCTCACCTCGCTTTATTGGCTTCAGGGTCATGTGGGCAGCATGACAAAGCCACTTCTGGTGAACCAGAGCAGCGCACAGAAACACCACTTACCTTCCCGCCGGAGCGGTACCTATTTATCTACTTGCACTTTGACATGCTTTCGAACTGCTAGGTTGGCAGGAGCAGGGACCGAGCAATGGGAGCTCACCCCATTGCAGGGATTTGAACTGCTGACCTTCTGATTGGCAAGCCCTAGGCTCTGTGGTTTAGCCCACAACGCCACCCGCATCCCTGGTAGACATATAGCAGGCAATAAAATCCTTTTAAAATAGGTTGGGTTTTTAACTGAGTTTTTCAAAATGAATAACATCACTTTTTATATTTTACAAATAACAATAGCAAACTACAAAAGGAAGAAAAACACAACATTCAAACAGACATTGTATTTTACAAAACACAGAGTAAACCTATTCATAAGGTGGTTAAAATCAGCATCAGCTTAAAGGAACTAAAACACATGCAACTTCTATATGTCTAAACATGCAACTTCTATTTTTTCTAAACAAATAATGTTTTCATCAGGCGCCAAAAAGAAAAGAGTAAAGTGAAGGTGCCTGCCAGATGTCAATAGTCAGGAATTTCTAAAGTGTACGTGGTGCCACATGAAAAGACCAATTTCTTACAAATGCAGAACAAGTATTACGTGGCACCTTAACACTGCCAGTTTCACAGATCAAATCAGCTGAGTGACCATATATGGGGTAAGGCAATCCCAGAGGTAAACTGGTCCCAAGCTGTGAAGGGCTTAATATATGTTTGTTGAAAGTTGGGTTACTTGGTGATTCTTGTCCAGTTGAAGTGAATTGAAACCAGAAGAGAATATCATTCAAGGAGCCAGTGCTAGATCTTAAGAGTCAAATGAGTAAACTAATGGGAGCTAAGGACCCACAGAACCTTGCTGTAGCATTACTACCCTGTATGAATGCTTATCAAGAACTTGTTCCCACTATGGCAGAGTAGATGAGCACATTCCCATCTGTTGTGCTCATAATGCACCATGTGATGTGGATTCCCTTTGCAGATCTACATACTCAGTTACCCCTCAAAAAAAAAAAGTTATGAAAGTTAATGCAGTTCAGAATTCCATATTTGAAACACAGCATGTTCAACACTAGCATTCTGCCAGTCTTACCGTAATATATTAAGTTTATATTAATTGTAAACTATGCATTCCCCAACCTTGGGTCTCCAGATATTATTGGACTTCGGTTCCCATCATCCTTGATCATGCTGGGTGGAAATGATGGGGGTTGGAATCCAACAGCAACTGGAGACCCAAGATTAGGGAAGGTTGCCTTACCTGCTTCCTCTTGTATGAAAAATACGATAACGAGATGAGGGAGAGAAAGGATTCTGTTTGTTAACATGTATTATGCTTCCTTTTTTCCCCCGTTTGCATTGACACCCTGAAGAGCTGCTGCCACCAACGTCATTAAAGGTGGAAAAGGTGGAGGAGACAGGGCTGACAATCTCTTGGCGCCCTCCCATGGACCTGGCTGCCAAGCAAATGATTGATGGCTACGCCGTGACGTACGTATCCTTCGACGGCTCTTACCGCTGGACTGATTATGTGGACCGAAGCCGTGCTGCCCACCATTTGCGGGCACTAGCCTCCGGCAAAGCCTACAATATTTCTGTCTTTTCAGTCAAACGCAAATCGAACAACAAGAATGATATCAGCAGGCCCGTCATGCTCGTCACTCGTACTAGTGAGTAGCTCATTCAGCGGGATAGAGTGGTGGGTGCAGAAATGCCTGGCTGCAGCAATGAAGCAACTGTGTTCGCAGGTGTCTTTTGGACCCATAGAGGCACACGGCATGTTTCCCAAGCGATATGGAACAATAGAGCACAATGTCTTTTGTTTATAAGAGGAGTTTCTTCCCTACCAATCCAGTGTCGTTGCTGTCACACAACAAATTAAGATTATATATTCAAAACATTGGCCTGCGTCCATGAATTTCCACTCCCCCACCCCCAGTACTTGTTCTCCTGCAGTGACATCTATAGAAGTAATACCGATATAGTTGCTGTAAAAAAAAAAAATTGTAGTGGAAGTTGCATCTCTGAAGCAAAACAATTGCCACATCCCACACAGTTGTCACTCGAGAAACATTTGTAGAAGAACATCTTGTTTCTCAATTTCTACTAATCCTTTAAGTATATTGATGTAATAGAGTCCAGAAGAGGCTAAACTGCTGGGATTTTGCCTCGGATTTAGCAAACATTGTAAAAGGAGGAAGAAGAAAAGCAAAGGGGGAAATGCAGTATCCATTCCCATTAACAAGAAGAATCCAACAATCCATCAATTCATTAAAAAATTAAGAATAATCCATCAGACTTATTTAAACATATGCATTTATGTAAGCCATTGAAATTGGTGTCCAAATGAGGTTGTTGATTATAAGATACACATTCAGATGTCAAAATGGACATAAGATCTTTAGACCACTAATAGATGGTGGGTATTTGGGTTAAAATGCTTGTTCCTTGACAGCACTCTATGCCTAGCTTCCTTCACTAAAGGTCCTAAGCCAGTGTTTCTCAACCACTGTTCCGCGGCACACTAGTGTGCCGCGAGATGTTGCCTGGTGTGCCGTGGGAGAATTACTTTATATATAGTCAATATAGGCACAGAGTTAATTTTTTTAACATTTTCTAATGGTGGTGTGCCTCGTGATTTTTTTCATGAAACAAGTGTGCCTTTGCCCAAAAAAGGTTGAGAAACACTGTCCTAAGCCATTAGTAGTGGTCTCTGAACTACGTATATGTATTGGCTGATTTTTTATTTATCTTTTTTTAAGCATAGAAATTCTAAGAAAAGGAATAAAAAATATAGTGGAATCACAACAGTGGATATTTCCTGCCTTTAACAGTGATCCTCGTTTGGAATGTATGTTTTCTCAAAGTGGAGTCCTGGCGGGCAAGGGAAATTCCATCTAATCAGAGAGTATAATGATTGAATTTCAATTTGTAGGGAAAACAGATGCCAACAAAATGCCAAATGACCTTGGGGAATATCTGCTTGCTCTCTCTCTCTCTCTCTCTCTCCTCTCTCCTCTCTCCTCTCTCCTCTCTCTCTCTTTCTGTCTCTCCCTCCCTCCCTCCCCCCTTTCAATTTTACTGAATGCCCCCCCCCAACCAACGCCTCTTTAGACTGTAACAAAACATGCAAGGAGCATTCAGTAAAATTGAAAGACAGCATATTGAAACCTGATGAAAGAAGAGGATTTTATACTCTTATAACTTGCAACAAGATAATGATTAAAAGCAAAAGGAGAGGTGAAGCAGAACTTTTATATTGGGTAATGATACTGCCCTAAGAGATGTTACAAACAATAGACTTTTTTTCTAGATGATGGGAAATATCTCTGCCTCAAGGGCATGAACTGTTAAAGCCAGAAAGAAACCACCCTGAGGGTAGATTTATTGCATAACTGTTATCATTTTACTCTGAAATTGTTAGCGATGCTCACTGTTTCAAAAGGACCAGATAGACCATTGCACCAATCTCTTCTTCTATTTCTTGTCAGCCAGCTGGAGCTGGAGGCCTTTAATACAGAGCACACACTATGCTTAAAAGCCCCATTGCTGTAACATGTGTATGTAGAGGGAGCTGAGAGTCTCCCATCATTCACCATCAGAGACTTTTGCTGCTTTGTAAATCCAGTAAGAATTATATGGAAAAGTCTTCACTGGCAGCCAGTTCAGTCTGTAACAATCCATTACTTTACGCATTTCCATATGCAAATGTAGTTTCTCCCCCATGTCAGTTATGCCACTTTGTTAACTTTAATGGGAGGGGGATTGTACTGTTTCACAGGACGGAACTAACAGGATCGGTCAAGTGACACTGACTGAACAATCCTGGTGCACAGATATTTATAGGAAACAGTGCTGCAGATTTGCCATACGTAGCCTTCTAACTCCTCCTATAGCTTGTGGGATATTTGCATGCTAGTTAGCACCCTTTGCTTTTAACTACTTTCCTACTCACTTCTGCTTTAGTCTTAAATTTGCCACACAGGAAGCTGCCCATCTGGATGGAGCCTTAATTCACAGATTTGTATCACCGTGCTTTTTTTTTAATGCGATCAGCTGGTAACACCACATCGGCAGATCTCGGTTTGACAAATCACTTAGCGTATTCACAGGAACATCTTGCTGTTACCTGTCAAGAACGCTGTACATGGTTCATACATAGCAACCCCTTCATCTCCCTCACCACTATGAGGTTATATGGAGCCTGTAAATAGAAGAAATAAGTATGGTGGCAATGTCTGCTGAGAGAGCCTACCTTGAAGTCTAGGGCTTTCTGTGGTTTCTATAAATTGTAGGCTTATCCTGGCTATGCTAATCCTCTGTGTGATTTGGCATTAAAGCTCTTTTAGGTAGGGAATTAAAAGGCTAGCATGAAGCCTTGAATTTTTTAGCTGTATTGGACTCTGCTGCATGGGAAGCATAACTCACCCTTCCTATGAACTAGGCATTGCCATCCATGTGGTCTAAGGAGCTCAAGGTGCCATGCATGGTTCTCCTCCATTTTATACTCACGGCAACCCTGAGAAACTATGACTGGTCCAACATCAATTCTATAATTCTATCACCTAGTGAGCTTTATGGCTGAGTGGGGATTTGAACCATGGTCTCCCAGGCCCTACCCTTAACACTAACCACTATGCAACACCAACTTTACTAAGTGACTGTGCCATACGGTGTCTTATGGGTGACCCTTGAATGCAAAGAAGGTTCCCATTAGGTTCCAAGATGCCATGCCCTATACTCCCAGTAAGGGAGGGAGCCCTCTACTGTAGAAGTCCTGCCAGAAAGCCCAGACTGACCCTTTTCTTCTGTAGGAAACTACTGAGATGGGAAGGAGACATCCGGCGGGGCAGGGCTCACCCAAGAGGATTGAGTGAGTGTATCACTGTCAAGTGGGGTGAGTCGTAACCGCCTCCTGCATTTCCCCTCTCTCATCCTGCCAGGACCTCACCCAGTGGAGGGATTTGAAATTGCCAATGTGACTGCCACAACCATTACTGTGCAATGGGCTCTCCACAGGCTCAAGTACGCCACGGTCAGCAAGGTGCGTGTGTCCATACGGCAGCCGGATGATGTGGAGGATCGTGCTGTGGAGTTAAACAATACCATGACAAAATACACATTCTGGTGAGCAAGAAGCAAGAGACTTCCTGGGAGTGGAGGGAGGGAGGGAGGTGATGGTGAATGAAAGTAGGTCAGGTGGTGGCTTGTTACTTAGCCAGTCAGTGGTGCTGGGAGGCAATGAAGAACATAAGAGGACCCTGCTGGATTCGGCCATTGGCTTATCTAGCCCAGCATCCTGTTCTCATAGTTCTCACAGTGGCCAACCAGATGCCTGTGGGAACACAAGCAGGACTGAGTACAAGAGCACTCTCCCTTTCCTTGGTTTCCATTGTGGTCCTGAGCCATTTAAGGTTTTATAGGTCAAAACCAGCACTTTGAATTGGGCCCGGAAACTAATTGGCAGCCCATGCAATCAAGGATTGGTGTTATAATGCTCAAACAGTCTTCCCTGCTGAGCAACCTGGTTGCTGAATTTTGCACCAGCTGAAGTTTCCAAACCATCTTCAGAAGCTGCCCCATGTATAATGTGTTGTGGCAATCTATTCTAGAGGTTACCAGAGCATAGACAACAGAAGTTAGGCTATCCCTGTCCAGATAGGATTGCAGCTGTGCTACCAAGCTGATGGAGGGCACTCCGCACCACCGAGACTTCCTGATCCGCAAGCGACAGCAGTGAATCCAGAAGTAGCCCCAAGCTATATACCTGTTCCTTCAGAGGGTATGTAACCCCATCCAGTTGGTCTAGGGAAATGCCCACTAACTCCATATTAAGGCTTCATGGGGCTGAAGAGCACTCCCCAAACATCATTCTCTGGAAATGATAATCAAAGTAGGCCCAGAACCACTGCAAAGTAGTGCCACCAACTCATGGAGCTGCTCCAGAAGGTTACCATGGTTGATGATATTGAAAGCAACTGAGAGGTCAAGGAGAAATTAACAGGGATACTGTCTCTCTCTTGCCTAAAAAGGGTGACCAAGCAGTTTCTGTGCCAAAGCCAGGCCTAAACCCCGATTGAATTGGATCTAGAAAATCAGTTTCCTCCAAAAGCGCCTGGATCAAGTCTGTGACCACCTGCTCAATAACATTAACCAAGAAAGGGAGAGTGGCAACTGGCCAGCAATGACTTAGATTTTACCTCTGCTGCCTTCAAGCAGGCAGGGACCACCCCTCTTGCAAGGAAGCATTAATCACCTTTCTGGCCCAGGCAGCTGCTACTTCTTTTTATCAGCCAAGAAGGACAAGGGTCCAGAGCGCAAGTGGTCACCCTGGATGGATCCACACACCTTGTCCAGATCCTTGAGTCTTACCAAATGAAACGCATTCAACACAACAAGACTAGACTGTACTCTGGACACCTCTTGAGATCCATCTGTTCTAACAGCGGAGTCAATTGATTTTATCCTCAAAATGCTTTGCAAACAAGTCAGTGAGCTACTGTCGGTTCTGCTACTTCCTTTGGGCCCTACTGTACTTTCTGGGAAAGCTCTGCCAGATGGCATCGTGAGGATGCAGTGGAGGCAGCAATGTATAGCTTCTTTGGTGCCTTCACTGCCACTGTTGGGCTAGATGATGAGCCCTCACCAGTGTTTTCTTCCACTCGTGTTCGAGCCATCTCCCAGCTTCTTTCATTGCCCTGAGCTCCAAGGTATAACTTCAGACTCTTCAATTAGAAACAATTTGAGGCTCAGATAGGTCGGAAAGGAATTTGGAATTGACATTGGTTTCAGGTACAGTCATACCTCGGGTTACAGGTGCTTCAGGTTGTGTCTTTTCAGGTTGCATCCCACGCCGAACCCGAAAGTACCCGAACAGGTTACTTCTGGGTTTCGGCGCTCACGCATGCGCAGAAGTACTAAATCACGCTTTGCGCATGTGCAGAAGCATCAAATTGCAACCTGCGCTTGTGCAGACCTGGCGCTGCAGGTTGCGAATGCTGCGGGTTGCGAACGTGCCTCCCGAGCATCCAATGTATTTGCCTCATACATTCAACAGCTCTCTGTGTGCAGTAGATATTTGTTCACATTTCTATCTGAGTGGGTAGTTTATGCAAGTCTCTGACTCAGCAGCAGTCAAAAAGCTTGTTCTTTGTTCCCAAATCATTGCATCTGACTGAGACTTACCCAGTGTATCTAATCTTCCAACAGGGACCTTCAGCCAGGGCAGAAGTATCTTATTCACATGTGGACCTTGAGTGGCCTCAGTGCGGAAGACCATCCCACTGAGAGCTTTGCTACTGCACCCGTCTACGTGTGGACACGTGAGTTTGACGGAAAATTCCCCGACTTGCTTCTTGCCTCCCCACCGTTATTGCCTACTAACCAACTTTTTAAAAGCACTTTTCCCCCTGTGGTGAATCGTACTTGGCCTGAGCATTAGGTTCAGAGTTGGAGCTCAAAATGAGGCTGTGATGCTTAAGGGAGAGACGTCTGTAGATGTCAGGTACAAGAGTCCTATTTAACAACAAACTCCTATAAGGCTATGTACCATACTACTTTTCATTAATATATGTTCAGAATAACTGAAAAGCTCTTTTCCAGGTGTGTGTATGTCCATTTTATATTTAATGTTGCACAACTGCAACTATCAAACTTTTTTGCTAGATTTTTTAAGCGGTTTAAGGAGGTACCTGCTAATTTTGGAAACTTCCTTTTGCAAGTTACAGGTAGGTAGCCGTGCTGGTCTGAGTCGAAGCAAAAAATAAAATAAAAAAATTCCTTCAGTAGCACCTTAAAAACCAACTAAGTTTTTATTTTGGTATGAGCTTTCATGTGCGTGCACACTTCTTCAGATACACTTGAAACAGAAGAAGTGTGCATGCACACAAAAGCTCATACCAAAATAAAAACTTAGTTGGTCTTTAAGGTGCTACTGAAGGAATTTATTTATTTATTTATTTATTGCTTCCTTTTGCAAGTACAACTATCAGTCCTGTGGTAGAGGTTTTTCTTTTCTTTTCTGCAGAGCTGTTACAGGCATCCTTTGGATACTGCCTATGACAGTCCCTCCTTTGTCCCCATGTCTCTGAACAGTTTCTCTTTCTTCTCTGGGAACGCAATGCCTGTTTCCTGGCAGAATCCCAGTGGCCAAATAACAACTGAGCCACCCAGAGGCTTGCAGCAGGGTAAGAGAGTACCTTTGTTTAACCGTTTGAGAAAGCATGGTGAAAAGAGAACAGCTTGGCCTCCAAGGGCTCCCTGCCCCTTGTTTCAACTGCCCAGTGGATGAGAAGAAGAAGGGGCAATGGAAAGGAATCCCACATTGATCTTCCTCCTTCTCTCTGAACAGGACCTCTTCCTCCTAGAAACCTCACGGCGTCCAGAGTCACAGCCACCTCTGTTCAGATGGTCTGGGAACAGCCTCTGGTTGGCACAGTGGAAGGTTACATCATCAATGTCACCACCAGTCAAAGTGTGAAGAGCCGCTATGTGCCTAATGGGAAGCTGTCTTCCTACACAGTGCGTGACCTGAACCCAGGTCAAAGGTATCGCTTATCGGTGATGGCTGTTCAAAACACAGATCAAGGACAAGTCACTAGCGAGCCTGCCCACCTGTACATTACGGCCTGTAAGTCCAGCCTCCCATTCCCTATGTTCATAGCTTCCTGCAAGCCTTTTGTTTCTTTTGTAATATGGCATGATGTGGGCCCTAAGGATGTCAGCATATATATTCAACATATCATCATATCATGAGAGAGAGAGAGAGAGAGAGAGAGAGAGAGAGAGAGAGAGAGAGAGAGAGAGATCCACAGCAAAAGATAGTGTTGGCCCATAGCGATTCTCTGATGAGGAATTTTCTTAGCGAGAGCAGAGAATACCCATTTTACATGCTTCTGCCCTTGGGATATGTGAATGAGCAAGAAACAAGTAATTACAAAATTAGAAAGGTCCTCTTTAACACCCCCTTGCTTTTGCTCATTTTGAATTTAATATCCTTGCAGATATTAAGAGAGCAACTAAATTGTGGTTTTTCAACAACAAAATCAGCCAAGGGAGAGGGCTGAATCCAATTAGAATTGTGACCTTCAGAGGACTTAACCCATTCCCACAGTACTGCGCTGCCTGCTATTTTGTTGGTGTGGGGGCAGAGTCAAAAAAAACTACCACCACCACTGCACCAAAGCCTAATCATAGCTACACACCCACTGCTGTAAATATTTTTTAAGGGAGTAGGAGATCCAGCTGCAGAGGGGCCTCCAAGGCAGATCTTATTATGTGGGCAGGTTCAAGTGGAAAGAGGCAGTCCCTGGGGTACTTGAGTCCTAAGCCATTTAGGGCTTTATAGGTCAATAGGTAAAGGTAAAGGGACTCCTGACCATTAGGTCCAGTCGTGACCGACTCTGGGGTTGCGGCACTCATCTTGCTCTATTGGTTGAGGGAGCCGGCGTACAGCTTCTGGGCCATGTGGCCAGCATGACGAAGCCGCTTCTGGTGAACTAGGTCAATAGAAGTACCCTAAATTGTACCTGGAAAAGGCGTTGATGTAGTTGTATTAAAGCTGGTGTGATTCACCCAGTCCCAGTAAAACATAATCTTCTCTGGTCTGCAGTGCAAAAGGATGGCACCTCAGAAAGGCGCTGGAGCCAAACAGGGCATCCCCGTGTGCTGAGAAACCGGGTCCCCCCGGCATTCCTGCCAGAACTGCGTCTGCTTGCTGATCACAATGCCCCTGAGGAACCCTCACAAGCACCTAGGTAAAGAATGGGGCTCAGTTGCCATGCAAAATGAAACAGATTGCACATTGTGACTCATGAGGTGCTGAAATTGGAGTATGTCAGTTCAGCTGACACTGCATCACAAATGGGAATGTCCAAGTATTTTTCTTTTTAAAGGTTTACAGAGCTAGTGGATGGCAGAGGGAGGATCACCACTAAATTCAGCAACTTGCCCAGTAGATCTGTCACTGTGAGAACACGTAAGTGCCCTTCATCCTCCCTACTTGTATTCTTTGTCTCCTAACGGTGCACTAATCCTCAGGCTAAGGTATTGTTGGCTTCCATTTCTAGAACCTGAGGCTCCCATGAAAGTGGAAGAAAATGGGGAGGAATCAACCAAACAGGTCAGCCAGGCACTGCACCTATCAGAACCTGAGAACAGCAAGAGGGAAAGTAAGTTTAAAGAGATAATGAGCATCTCTGGGATAATCCAGAAGCCAAAGATGGCACAAGGACACACAAATAAAATGCACAAATAAAATATAAGTCTGCTAAAAATGAAAATACCAGTACACTTAAAAGCCTGGGATAGCATCTTTGCCTGGCACCAAAAGAATAACAGTGTTTGCAACAGGGGAATTCCACAAATGGGTTGCCATCCACCTTCCATCAAACAGGAGAAACACCTCAAGGAACAGGCACTTATTGCTTTAGGGGGGAAAGGGCTTTGCTGTGATAAAAATTAGGAAAAAAAATTAGGAACAATTCGGATAAATGTTGGAAGTGTAAAGAAAAAATAGGTAATTATATTCATTGTTGGTGGAATTGCAGTAAGGTCTTTAAATTTTTGTCAGATATCTATGAAAAATTGAAGAAAATGCTTAACGTTTGAGAAAAAGCCAGATATTTTTCTATTAAGCATAATACCTGATACCGGTAGTATCCCGAGTAACAGGAAAAATATTCTCTTGTACGCATGTGCAGCAGCCAGAATGTTGTTGGCTCAAAATTGGAAGGGGGATAAAATACCATCAATCCAGGAGTGACATATTAAGTTGGTAGAATTCATGAATTTAGCAAGATTGATGGCAGTAATCAGGAGTGTCCCAAAACAAAAATTGAAAGAGGAATGGAGATATGTGGAAGAATATTTGTGCAAAGAGGGTATAAGTATGAAATTGGTGATTTGCCTAGGCTAAGACTCACAAGAAAATATATAAAATGTTAGAAAAATATGATATGTTTTATTTTATTTATTATTTTTATTCAAAATTCAATGAGGAAGAAGCATGGCAATTGAACATAGGGAGAAAGGGAAACGATATTAAAATGATTGGAAGTTGATTTTTATTCTTTTATTTCTCTGCCAATTTTTTCTCCTGGTTCTTCCTCCCCCCCCCTTTTTTTTTCTTTTCTCATTTTCTTCTATTTCTTTTTTCTTTCTATATCTGGATGGATGTTATTATGATATGATTGGATATGTTTTGTTATAATTTGTTTTTTGTATGGATTTGATATGATTTGTTATAATTTGTTTTTTGTATGGGTGTGTTTGTTATGATTTGTTGATGTTTTAATAAGATATAAAGCTTACTTTTAAAATTTAAAAGAAAGAAAGAAAAGAAAATTGTCTCTTAGGTGACAAGTTATCTCGGGGACACTTCACAGACAGTCCTAAGCTTTAGCTGGAGCAAGGGGAGAATCTTTCCAGTAACTAAGAACTAAGGATTGCTCCTTAGGATGTGTACATTACATTGCACTTTTCACCTCTAGCAAACAGGTTTTGTATTGTTTCAAAAAACCACAAAATGACTTTTTACTTTCTCAAACACTTTTTTTGACTCCTGCTTTTTTCCAACTAGCATGTGGGCAAACTAGTCATATACAAGGTTGTTCTCTGGCTTGGTGGACTAACTCATGATCCCAGCTTGGGCACTTGCATGGTTGGCTACAGTAAATGATTGCAGTTGACAATTCCCACCCTCACCTAAAGATTTGACATAATAATGAACCATCAGAGGAGTTTCCCAGCCGCTGCAAGATCCCATGGCTCACTCCTGTACACAGGACAGACATACTTGCAAGTAACTGTGAAGAAAGCTAAACAGCTTGCCTTTGATTCACCTACTCTTAAATCTGAATGCTAGCTCCCATTTTCCTTTCTAACATCTCTGCCTGTTGCTTGGAAGTACTTTTGATGCATGCTTTAACTGTTGAGTGCAAATTCCAGAATATCTTCCTTTATGCAGCCATATAAATTTTCCCTTGGCTTTTTTGCTGGCCCATGTAGGACCAGCATGGATAGCTGGCTCGGGTGAATATCTGATGTTTCCTACCTTTATGGTCTTGATTTATGGGCTACTAATAAAATGAGGCTGCATTTTAAGCTGCATTTTAATTGTTTGTTTGTTTGTTGTTTTTCTATTACATTTTATTGTAATTTATATTTGGTGTTAGCCGCCCTGAGCCCGGCCCGGGGAGGGCAGGGTATCAATAAATTATTATTATTATTATTATTATTATTATTATTATTATTATTATTATCCCTTTCATCACCAGGTGGCAAACAGAACTGTTCCATAAACGTCTGTCAAAACGGGGGGACCTGTGTTGCTGGCCCAGAGTCTTACCACTGCGATTGTAATCCTGGATTCAAGGGCAGACAATGTGAACTAGGTGAGTTAAGAATAACGCAGGCTTCTCTGGACTCTCCTAACAGTATGATACCATGGGTGCTTCCAGATGTGGACAATTTTTAATTGTTATTCAGTTTAGACAATCTTGACCTCCCTCCTAAAGGAGCCCAGGGCATCAGACGGTGAAGTGGTAAAACAAGTGATAAAATATTACAATTAAAAATAAAAAAGTTACATTTTTAAAAACAACTAAAACCATGTGAACATTAGTAGCACCCAGTTGTTCCTGCTCTACTTAAGCTGCAAGTAGAAGAGCAACTCCGATTCCAGACTTTACACACTGCAGCCAAGTGGGCAACTGCCCTTTTCCCAGGGTGTATGCGATACAAAGGCACTGTGGGTTGGTGGTTCCTGTATCTGGGAGACCGGCCAGTTGCCTATTCTGGATGGAGTTCCCTCAGAAAGAAGAGTTTTGGAGTGCTTCTGGGTCCATCTTTGTCTGGACGCTCTGGTTGCCTCAGTGGCTAGGCCACCAACTTGGATGGCTTTAAAAGAGAACTAGACAAATTCATGGAGGAGAGGGCTATCCGTGGCTTCTAGGCAGGAGTGTCAGCTTGGCCCCCCTACCGTGGGTGCCCAAGGCCATGGATGCCATGCAGCATGAATGGCCCTGGCACCAAAATTTTCGGGTGCACAGCCCCTTCATGGGGAATTTTGTGGGTGCTCGGGCACCCAGGGAGTTGGCACCTATGCTACTAGGCATGATGGCTATGCTGTACCTCCACAGCTGGAGGTAGCAATGCTTCTGACTACCAGTTGCTGGAAACCACTGGATTGGAGAGTACTCTTATGCTCTTATGCTTTCTAGTTGGCTATTCTCATGCTCTTTATGTTGACGAGGACAGACCACTGCCAGCAGATAACTTCAGTGCTCAAAAGGCTGGGCTGGCTTTCCATAGGGTACTGGGAACAGGTTCGAGGTTCTTTATTCATTACAAGGCCCTTAGCAACTTGAGTGTAGGGTAACTCAGGGACTGCCTGATCCTTTAGATTCCTGCTTGATTACTGAGGTCTTTGAAGGGGTCGCTGTTAGTGGTCCCCTGTGGCTCAGATGCATAGCTTGTCTCTACAAGGAGCCATGTGTTCAGGATGGAGGGTCCAGTTTTATGGAGCTCCCTTCCAGTTTAGCTGAGAGAGGCCTCTTCCCTGTTGAAGTTCTGGTGCTTACTGAAGACATCAAGATTTCTTTGGTTATGGGAATATAGTGCTCTCTCCTTCCAAACTGTTGGTTTAATGGGTCTGCTTATCTCCCTTCACTCACCAGCACTTGGGGCAGGAATGTATTTAGAAGGCATTAGTTCTAAGTCTTTGAATAATAGGAACATTGAACAATGCTTAGAAATTGGACTTGACATCTCTGTGCTTATTATAGTCCTTCCCTAACCATGCCAATTTCTCTCTTCAGCCTGCAAGAAGGTGCCTCAGTCTTGTACCCGGCTTTACTCCGAAACCAAATCTTTTCCAGTCTGGGAAGGAGGTGTCTGTCATTATCTGTAAGTACTGTCTCACAGAACAGAACATTAATTCAGAGATCAAATTAGCTCTGTCCCATTTTGATAGATAGGGGCTTGTACAATCCATTTTTGTTGTCCTGCTATTAATCCACAGGAATATAATTTAAAATACATGAGCATCTGAAAATACAAAGAATTTTGTGAATTAAATATTCCCTGTTCTATCAAAGAAATGATTGCTAGGATCCTAGAGGAGGCAGGAATAAAGGCAGACAGTAAACCAACTGAAGTTTGTAGTACAGACATACACAAATGGTTGCAGAATGTGATTGCTGTAAAGTTTCTAAGATGTGATAGATCATGAATGATGCAAATAGTGAGCAACTCAGGGAATGGTGAGGAACTCATAATTTGGCTGCCAGTGGTTTCGGAGGGGCAGGCACTTGGGGGAAGATAAGGTGTTGGAGGTTTCTGTAGGAATGTTGGTTGAAATTAGGGAGGTCCAAGCTATGTGCGAGGTTCACAACCAACACACTATTCAATTGTGGCCAAGTGGACTTTTCATCATTCCTACTCTTAACTTGCGTTTGCTGTTGTGGTAGATACAAGAGGATCTACAAAGTGCACCAGGATGTCTGCTACAAGGAGAGCTGTGAGAGCACTGTTTCAAATAAGGCACACAGCAGGTAAAGGAATGTTGGTGGCTTTGTGAGAAGTCATAGCTGTGGGGGAAACCCTTGGAATGTCATATGTTTGAATGTTTTAATAATTAAACGTTCTCGTTTGTTTCAGAAAACAAAGTAACAGACACTGAAGCCATATAGTAAGTATCCTTGCAGGACAAGTGGTACCTCAGGTTACAGAATCTTCAGGTTAGACTCCGCTAACCCAGAAGTAGTACCTCAGCTTAATAACTTTGCTTCAGGATGAGAACAGAAATCGTGCGGTGGCGGGAGGCCCCATTAGTTAAAGTGGTACCTCAGGTGAAGAACAGTTTCAGGTTAATAATGGACCTCCAGAACGAATTAAGTTCTTAACCTGAGGTACCACTGTATAGGGAATGAGGGCTCCATAAAGCTCTGTGCTGGATAAACCACAGAACAGGCTTGAGGAGTCTGTGGCTCTTCAGTAGTTGGCTGAAACTTCATCCCCGAGGATTGACCTTGCTGGCTGGAGCTGATGGGAACTGAAGTCTTAACAATAGCTGAGGACCATAGCTTCGCCAGCCCTGCTAGAGTTAGGGGTCTTGTAAGGAACAAGTTATCTAGAAGCTCTCTGGGTGGGGCATATCCTTTATCCTGCTACTTGTAGCAAATTCCTTTTGAAAAGTTCCCACAGCTGAGGATATTGTGGGTGTTCTCTAACTGCATCATAATGGTGAACAAATAGTTTATTTATTTAGATGGAGAGGCTGAGCAGGGCTGAGCAACTGGATCTTGCTCCATCTATGGTGGGGCAGCCTTTTTGCTGGCAGAAAACTTCAAAAATTGATGGGTAGGTAGCTTGCTACTAAAGGAAAAGTGGCAGTGATTATTGACTACCACAGGAGATTTCATGAAAGGTATAAGTGAGACAAAGAAAACAGCACCCTGATCTTTTATTCCAAGCTGATGCTGGGCGTCTCTAGTACCAGAAGGCTCAGACATGGCAAAGTGACAATCTCAGAAAATTTCAGAGAACATTTCGAGAGTATTTATACATATCTGACACTTAAGTCGGACCTTTCTACATTACAAAGATAATTGCCAACCAGTTTTCTGCTTACTTCCCTACACATGCTGAGGAATGAAATGCCATTCTTTGATTCTGCTCATTGAAAGCAATATTTCTTTCAAAGCTCTTTCAGTGAGACAGTATGACTCTCTGCCCTCCATAAAAAATTCATTAATGGATCCCAAAGCTATACCAACAGAATTCCTCACCAGTAATTCTCCTTGCTGTGGGAATATCAAGTGGAACTTTGACATTTTACTAAAGAGTTCAGTGTAAATATAAATAAGGAGTAAATCTGCTTGTTAACTTTTTAACACAAGTAAAATTAACTTTTCAGCAGCTAATGGAGAAAGAAAAGAATCTTTGTACCTGTGTTTTATGCATGCACATATCATCTAAATGCTAGCTGTCGTGTTTTATTTTTCCTTTGTAGGTTCCAGAACACTCAACATTTCTTCTAACTGGATTGGAAAAAAGGAGAGACCCTCCAGCAAGATCTATGGGCTTTTCCTCCTTTGCCTTGTTCAGCAGGTGTTCACCAAATAGCCATATCCCTCTCTCTTTGGCAGGATTATAAGGGTCCGCTTACCTTTCTTCATAGCACCTGAATTTATACATGATGAGTGACATGTTAGAAAAGTCTCTCTCAGGATTGAAGTCTATTATGGGCCACTTGCCACAAGGGCAGAGCCTAAACTTTCACCAGTGATGGAGATACTGGTTATATAATCTGTGGCCACTGGACTACCTTAGAAGAAAAACAAGCCCTGAAACAAATGTTATGGATTATAACCAAAAGGAGAACCTCCCTGGCATAAAATTTGATGTTCAAAGCTAATCACAAGTCTAAAATACTCCCATTTGCAAACAGTGTGTCTTTAAAAAAAAACACTAGGTTCTTTTCCTTTGTTTTTCCCTTTGCAAGATTAGTTAATGAAAAGCAACAAATCTGACAGCCAGCTACTGCTGTGCCTTTTTATTGCTAACAAATTACTAGCATTTCAAAAGTTATTCTAGTGCAGGGGGGAAAGGGCTGCAGAAGCTAGAAGTCTATATCCATTTTCAACAACAGATCAAACAGGCTTTTAGTTATTCAGCCTGTGGACATGCTGTTCCATAACATGATTAGAAAATGCCATGCCTTAATAATTAAAAAAGTTAAAAACCCTTTTAACCACTCTATGAAGGGTAAATGGATTGCTTTCCTGTTTAAGACAGGATTGTGATGCCAGTGGAAGAAAAATGGCAAAGCATTTCTTCCTTCTTCCCAGATGTTCATTTGCTACAGCTCCCAAGAATGGCCAGCTAACTCAAGGAGCCTTAATATTTCCTAGATTTGCGAGTTTGTATGACTAAATATAAAATTGTTTAATATGCATACACTGTATATTTTATAAATTAATACAGCCAGAGGTTCAGTTACAGTTTACCTATTATTATTCCCGTAAGTGCTGGTAGCTTTCTAGCAGCCCATTTGGCTATTGCAAAAAAGAAGAAGAAGCCTTGTTCCCTAGAAAGCTAATCCTGGCAGCCTTTAAGAGTTGTAAATATAGTTTCTTCAGCAAAGGATAGCACTAACCATTCCCAGCAGGAAAGGGCCCTTCCCACAGAAATCACAAAAGGGTAGCCTCTAGGAAAAGGGCTCACTGGAACCAATAAACATTTAGGTTTATTCCAATTATTTACATAGGTTTTGCAGCAGTATTAGCTAAAGGATCTCCCTCCCCACAGAAATTGCATTTTTCACTACAAACCTTCTAAAAAGCCATGGGCTGTAAGAGAAAATCATATAATTATGACTAATTCAAGATCTCCAAACTCTCTCCATTGCAAATTGCAGCATTTTAGTTGAATGTTCTGTAATTTGCACTGTTTAATGAAAAGAAATAGAAATCTGGATTACTCATTCAGGGAAAGCTTCTTCAAGAGCAGTAGAAGAAAAGGAGAACTTTTAAGAAGGCCCAGCTTGTATAGATTGGCAGGAGTAGGCATGACACCAAAGGACCACAGACTGCATTGACGGAGTAGTGTTAAAACTACGTTTTAAGCTTTTGTAGCATTTTAAGCACTGATTTGTCTGAGCAGCCAATCATGTACTTCCACAATGAACCTAGGCATTGGGAAAATATGCATTTTCATGTTTCATTAGCAAGTAGAAAATTTATCATGCCCTCTGTTTCTGATGTTCAGGTTGTGAGCAGCTTATGTAGCCAAAACAGCACCAGGCTTTGGGGGGACTTCATGGTTTGCAAAAGGACAAAAATAAAATCATTGGGGGGGGGGGGCTAAAAGTGGACAGAATCCCAAAACAGCCATGAGGCCACACAATGCTGATGGGAGGGGAGAAATGGAATGAAGAGGTGGAATACTGAACAGAAGCACTCCATGTTCCACAATGTTTTGTTTCCAGTCTTACTTACAAGCACTTAAATTCCAACTACTTCAGTTTAATTGGCTTGAGGGCACATGAAGGCAATCTCACTGATAAAAATATAGCTTCCAAGGTGCAAAAAAGGGGGGTGGGGGAGGAAAGGGGTAGTGATAAATAGCACATTTTTCCAGGCCCAGTAAATTGACAAAGATAGTGAGGTCTTCAGAGCTAGTTTCTTGTCTGTCGCACAGCAACACTGGTCCCCCCCCCCTGGGCAGTCTAAAGTAGAACAGTCTGTATCAAGTCAGTATTTTATAGCCAGATTGAGGCATATATAATGCAGCAATAAACTAAAAAAGATTTTATTCTGTCAAAGTTATTTTGTTTTGCATTTTAGATTAAAATACAATTTATTTAAAAGCTAGTCTGCTTTCTTTAAGAATACGTGATGCCAGTTGGCTACCAAAATCTCGTTCCTTTACCAACAATTTTAGCAGTTGTCAGCCACCAACTACCAGCAAAACCTGTTTGCTATCCTGAGCATGAAAGTTCTGCTTACAAACTGCACCTAGGCCCACATTTCTTCTCCCATAAATCGTTATCTAAGTTTTACTTCACAGAACCCACAACACCTCCTTCTCTGTTCTGAAAACAACATCTGACTTTTTACTTCACAACCTGCATTTCATCTTCCTTGACAATCCATCCCTAGCATTGCCTATTTCAAGTCCCTCAGAGAAAACAGAATTGTTGCCATTCTTAAAATGAAGTGCATTCTTATCATCTAGAGTAGAGGTGGGTAACCAGTTGCTCTTCACATGTTCTTGGATTTCCATAATCCATGACCTTGTTGGCTGGGGAGTTGGGAGTCAATAACAGATGGAGAGACCCTGATGTAGAGGAATTCCTCAGTCCATCTTGAGAACTCCCACCTCAAGTTTACCCCACGATTCTCAAAATGTGTGGTGGTTCTAAAGGAACAAGCCAGAGTAATGACAGATCACAAACATTTTTGGGTTCCATTGCTTTTACACAGCTGCTGAGTAGACTTTACCCTTATTGACCACCACCTCTCATTTTTACACAACTGATGCATTTTCATTCCCCAGTGTTCAAGCCAATTCTAGACTTAAAACAGATTATACCAGTACCAAACTTCAGAGATTTTTAATTTTATGTACTTAGTCTGAATCAGACCCTTCGCCATCATTCTCTGAATCTGAGAGATCGTTTTTCTCTGCAGCTTCCTCCTCTTTCCGCCTCTGTTCTTCTTCACGGGCCAGCAATTTCTTAAATATATTATACTCTTCCAATGAGGAACAGGCAAATTTTTCTATAAAGTCACTTTCAGCAGCTCTAATTATGCTTTTCAGTTTGGGGTTGACAACCTGGGTCTGTCCTTTCTTGTCAGGAGTTTGATAGAGTCCCAATCGCTCCAAGAAAATTACCCGGTTTTTAATCTCAGCCAGTGATGCTTGGAAGAAACCAGAATTCACTATTTCTCTGTGTTTAATCCCCATCCTGAAATAAGCAAACTGAGAAAAAGAATATGCAGCCTATGAAAAAGGAATCAAACCATGAATAAGCTATTATCAATATTCGATGCTAGACTGTGAACCAAGGGCTGGAAAGGGTTTATTATTTGGCTAAACGTGTTTTGGGATCTTTACCTTTGCTTCTCTACTGTGCCTCTTTTCCTGCCTTTATAGTCAAATCAAGGAGGTAACTAGTTCACATAACACCAGTGCCATTGGATTTCATAATGTTTCCCTTAAAACTGGAAAAACATCTGAAGTCCTTAAGAAAAATTGTAGCAACAACGGTTGAGACAAGAGTAGCCATCCAGAGAAATTCCATGCAAAACTAAGAGTGAGATACATCATAGCATGAATGGGTGTGTGTCTGCAAAATGGTTTCTTATCTTCTCCCCCCTGCAGCCCAGCAACCCCTCCCAGATCTTCTTGAGGGGGTTGAATAGATCTCAGGGTGCATGGGAGCTGCAGGAGGAGGGGAAAACCTGAAATGTCATTACACAAGCAGGCTTATGTTGTGCAAGGAAAGGACTGTCACTTGATGTGGCCCAAAGTTATGAAGTCACAGCCTTTACTGCAATAAATTCAAAAGCATGTCTATTACATAGCAGAGGGAACTCAAATGTTACATTTCTCAGGGCCCACATGAGAGATTCTAGGAACAAATCAATGGCATAAGAGGCACAAAAGCAAAGTTTATTCTAGCTTCTATTATTTATATCAGTATTTGGAAGAGGAGAAAGAAAAGATCATATTTTTAAAGCACGTTCTAAAAAATGAGTTATATGGAAACTCCCTGCTAAAGCATATCTTTGGTCTTTGCAAGATCTGTGAGTGGGATCTACTGCGACTGGACGCCTACCAGCTAATCCACTCTGGGAATGTGCACTGACACTATATATTTGATATATAGAAACTGTCTATTATTAATTTCTGAAAATATAATGCAGCATACATTACCTGGAATTTGTATTCCACATCACCTAGCTCCTCCATCAAAATATTTGGGCATGTTTGCAGAATTTTTGATATCTGCTGCACAGAGAAAAGGCATTTTTCTTTGAGGAGATTCTCTAGGACCTCAATTCTCTTTTGTGGCAAGGTAAAAATTCTTGGAAAATGAACTGCCATATGGTTAAGGCCCACTGTTAAAATAAGAGGAAAAAGACATAAACAATCATACCCTTGGGCTTACTTTTTTTTTTTTTGCTCCTCAGTACTCCTTGTGTACCTGCTATACATACAGCAACCCAGTCCTTCAGGCTAAAAATGTTTCCTGGGTATATGCCTGGCTCATTATTTATTGTGCAGAACTGCACAATGCAGGAATAAAGGAAACACTGAGGAGCAAATGAAAAAGGAAATGAAACAAGGATCAATGATACAGGAAGAATTCTTTAGAAGGAAAAATACAACATTTTCATATAAAACAAATTTGGAGGGCTAGAAGCAAGCTTGAAAGGAAAAATTATGCTTTTACATCCTTTCCTAACAAGTTTTATCAGGCAAACACTTTAAAAATCTGCAATTCAGAGTTTCAAACTTATCTAAATATGTGATGTGTAAAGTGATCGATGAACATATATTTCTATCAACGTAATGGAGCTATGGTTCCTATCACTGCATGCGCAACGTAATTTGCACCCTTTCCTAGAGATCAGATTTTCTGTCATTTATTCCATATAATGCCCACCAGAAGAGTTAAAGATAATGCTCACAGGCTCCAAAACTGGGTTACAAAAATCCAGTATAGCCCACAGCACACAATTCAGTACAGATGTTCAATTGATTGCATAGCACAGAGAAAGCATTACCTTCCTTGAACGCCAGCCTCCTCAGCAGATCTGCACGGTCCTTTATATGCTTTGATGACATTCCCAGCAACTCAGGGCTCTTCTGTAAGACATTTAGTGTGGCGTCTGTGCTTAAACCCAGAAGGAGGAGCTCTGAAACTACAGCCAACCTGAGCTGAGGAGGTGCATACGGCTGCAAGCTGAACAAGTGTGTTATCTGAGCAGGGCTTAGCCCCATGTCCAAGAATGGATCTGCCACCTTCCCCAGCTTCAGGAGATCTGAATCAGCTGGTCTCCCTGGCTCTACTTGGGAAGTAGCAAGAGTCTCTAGAAGCTTCTGAGAGGCTTCATTGGTGTCTGTTTTACAGCTTCCATGGGACACATTTGCTTCGCTTTGTCCAGAAGAACTGGTGCCAGTCAATCTGCAGCCCAGGTGTTGAAGAGAGCATAGAAAGGCAAGTGGTGATGCCTTCAGATAAGACAATTGGATAGAGCGACAGGCAAAGGGGACAAATTTGTGCTTCTGCAAGACCTAAAGGAACAGAAAACAAATTCTAGTTTATTATAATGTATTGTGTTGTTCAGGAAACTTTAGGCACCAGAACTAGGGGACCAAAACATCCTTGCAAAAATGAAACCACACAGTCATTCTAATAAGTTTTTCAAGCCATAAGACTAGTAGTATGAGTCTATGGTGGTCAGTTATTCTGTCAGTATTTGCATTACAGTGATGCCGACAAGCACCATGAAGATAAATAATATTTATTTATTTATAATCATAAAAGGGGTCATGGATTACTATGTACAAAACTCAATCCGGTCTGGTATAAGTAACAAATACAATGAATCTTACACTGCTGATCCATCTCAGATCCTTTGCTAGCCAACACTTGCAAAGCATCAGTTTCAAAGCAGCTCTCACCATCCCGTAAAGTAGTATGCTCTCAAAATCACAATTTTAATCCATTTACAATGGTAGCTGAACTTGGTTTTAAAAGGTAGTTTCCAACACCTCCAATTCATGCTTACAGACTGGCAATTCTAAACTATATTAACTATTGTTAAATACATGGCCATTTTTTCCCAAATTAAGAAAATACTATGGACATGCATACCTGGGAGTAACTCGTATTTTACTTGGTGGAACTTACTTCTGACCAAGTAAGTTTAGGATAGCCATTCACATACAAAACACTAAGCATACCTTAGGAGGGTATAACAGTGAAAAGGGATCTATTACTTATCCACTTCAAAGCTTGTACACAACCAGAACACACAACCAGAAAAGGGAAGGCAGAATCTTCTCTCTTGCTGCCATCCTACCCCCACAGGCAACATGGGGATACCAATACTAACTTACTATACAGCCTTGTTGCAATGATTCAGTGCAAGTGTGGTTATTTACTTCAGGGGTGGGAAACCACTGTTCCCCCAGACGTTAAAAGGTAAAGGTAAAGGGACCCCTGACCATTAGGTCCAGTCGTGATTGATTCTGGGGTTGCGCGCTCATCTCGCATTATTGGCCGAGGGAGCCGGCGTATAGCTTCCAGGTCATATGGCCAGCATGACAAAGCCACTTCTGGCAAACCAGAGCAGCACATGGAAACGTCGATTACCTTCCCGCTGTAGCGGTTCCTATTTATCTACTTGCATTTTGATGTGCTTTCGAACTGCTAGGTTGGCAGGAGCTGGGACCAAGCAACGGGAGCTCACCCCGTCACAGGGATTCGAACCGCCGACCTTCTGATCAGCAAGCCCTAGGCTCAGTGGTTTACTGGACTACAATTCCTATCATATTTGCTGCATATTTTGGGATCTCTGCTGGGGTTCTCTTACCAAAGAGTACTTGCCCCAAACCTGGATCTTTGCATCCAATAAATTCTTTTTTATATACTTTCCCCCTCTCTTGTACTTGCCCACCGACATTTAGCTGTTCTTATATGAGCGCCTCAACCCCAGTCGGACACAACTGCACCTGATGGTCAGGGGCCCCTTTACCTTTATTTTATCTGTAAGCCACCTTGAGTCTCTGTCGGGGGGAAGGCGGTATACAATAAGCAAATGTATAATAAATAAAATAATTCTAAAGAGGCGGCCGGAAAGAGAAGTGGGCGAAGCGCGACGGACTCTAATGAGAGCCGTGCCAGAAAAGCCTCTGCAAGGGCAGGAACGAGCGAGGCTGCAGGCACAAGAACACGCGTGTCTCTCGTGTGTCGGTCTGCTCAACACGCAGAGATAGTGCTTGGGCTCCACCGTCCAGGCCGCCTCCCACCGTGAAGCTGGGAGTCTCTCGCACACCCGCCGCGGGGCGGCGAAGGAGCTTGTGCTGGTGGGCCTGGGTTTACCGTGACGGTGCCTCGCCTCTGGGCCAGAGCTCCACCGGCCCAGCCATGGCGGAGCGAGCCCTGCCACGAAGACTCCCCTACCTGCGAGCAGAAGCGCCCCAGCTGCGCGCCCCTCATCTTGCGAAGTTTCCTGTCCGGCGCGAGGCTCTCCGAGGAGGAAAGTGTTCGGGCAAACGCCTCCCCCTCGGAAACGGAAGCTGAAGAGAGCGTTCCGCCGGGCGGTTCCCGTGCAGGAGGAAGCTAGCTGCGTTGAGGCCGATCGATGCGAAGGGCAATTTAGCTTAGGAAGTAGTCTGCTATTCTCCCGTAAAGAGTCGCTTCAGGTGACATTTTAAAAGCCATACCCTTAAGATTTGAGTGCTCGGGGTGGGGAACCTGTAATGGGCACACCTGTCGCACTCAAAATAATGCACGTCCAGGAGATGAGATTTGATCCCGGCCCTTGTTTACCAAAACAATGTTCGCTTGGAGGCAAACGGGGGATTATTCACACCACACTTTGAAGATATATATACAGTGCCGGATTTACATACAAGCTAAACAAGCTATAGCTTGGGGCCCCCAAAAAAATTAAAAGGAAAAAAAACCTGGATGTACATTTCCAAAATGTAAGATAAAAAACAAACAAAATAAAACCTACATACAGCAAGTGTTTGGTGTTGTGTAGGAGCCTATGATGTAAGTAAAGTAAGCCCCGCATACTAGCCTGCTCCCTAAAATATCACTGGTTTCCTCATTTCTATATATTGTATAGGGTGCCTACATTCTGCATGGACTGGTTGCATGGCAACATGTGCAAATGACTTTAGATCCCTATTAGGTTCATAAATTACCACATAGCATATATTCAACACGCACAAAAACAGCCACAATTTGTTGTTGACAAAGGACAACTGGACATATAAAGGGCCCCGTTACCTTCAGTAGCTTAGGTCCTCATCAAACCAAAATCCGACCCTGTATATATAGGAACAGAAATAAAAGCTGCTGGAGACAGTAGAGGTGACCTCATGAGATGATTAGCTGAAGCAGCATTTTGAATTAAGGTTTCCAAGTTACTAATGGGGGTTTCATGTGTTTGAGGGCCAACACCCACCCATGAAACAGACACCAACTTTTGAGGTAGAAAACAAGATACTTTTCACAAGGAGGGAAGTTGGAGAAACAATTGATGTTACAAACATATTGAAATTATGTACAAAAATAAGATAAAGAGGAAATAACTCTTCAGGGTAATCTAACAGGCAAAGCCATTCAGTAAGTTATATCGTTTAAAACAGGAATGGGCAGAAGGTAGATCATCTGGTAGATCTCTGGATTATATTAAGTGGTTCAGAAAGGATTTCTGGCTTCCAGTTAACAATGGAAATGATTTCCTTTCAATTATGTTGCTGAAATTAAGGGGAAGCAGGGGGAAACACCAGGAATTTTGATTCGACAAAATTCCCCCAATGCAATTTTTATACCCCAAAACCAGGACATGGAAGGAATTTTCCTGACACATGGCAAGTCTAGTACTCAGAACGAATTCCTGGGTTCAGAATTCTTAATGTATACCTTTAACACTTGGCTCAGGTTGGTAGATTTGAGTTCTAATGAAAAACCTAAGTCTGAAATCTGCTCACACCTAATTTAAAACTGCTTGGGTACTACATATACAACTGAGCCTTTGCCTACCACTCTCCTAGAGTTTACCATACCCATTGAGTCAATCCCCATCTCCTACTACCCTCCTGAGAAAAACCCTACCCCACCCTCCCACTATATATAAGGGTCTGGTGACTTCTGTTTCAGTGTATCTGAAGAAGTGTGCATGCACACAAAAGCTTATACCAAGAACAAACTTAGTTGGTCTCTAAGGTGCTACAGCACAAATTTTTTTATATATTTTGACTGCATCAGACCAACACGGCTGGCTACCTACCTGACTCTCCTAGAGGTATTGCCTTTCTGACACCACCTCTTTTGTTCATTCTTGTAGAGAAAACTTTCCTAACATTCCTTGATGCAGCCTTCCTGACCCTGCTTTTGTTCATGTCAAGTGACATTTATTATGGTCATGAACCTCACTTGGTGTCCTTGGTCCAGTCACTCAGTCTAATGCAACTCAACATTATTGCAAGGATTGGTGGAGGAGAGAAGAGCTACATATTCCACCTCTCATTCTTTGAAAGGAGGAATAAAAATGCAGAAGTTTGTTCTGTTCCTGCTGGAAAGGAACATTAGATTGTAATGGCAGATGTGCAGAGCAAAAAGGGTTGCAACAGAAAAGGGAACAAGACTGGGCCACTGCTGTTGATAACAAGAGCCTTTAGTAAACGCAAAGCGATTCAGCGCAGTTAAGGTGGAAAATCATAGCAATCAACAAAATACATTCTAAAAAGTTATGTTTTAAAATACAGCCTAAGTTAAAAGTCATGACACATGACTTGCTGGACCATTTCGCTTAAAGGTATCACAGCAGGTTAAAGCTGTTTTGCTTCAATTCCTCCTCCTCTTTAACCATGCTGTAATGTAGGGCAATTCATAAGCAGTTTGCACAGTAAACACTCCAAAAACAAGTACCAATATGCAAATGTAACTTTTAGGGACCAACTATATTAGACTATTGTCTTAGAGGTACCTACCCAGCATCATGCCTGTTTGTTTTAAACAGGCACACAATGAGAGCTAACATGACTAGGTATTTTCTTCTCTTCTGTATAAACTGATAGCTTCCTTCAAGATAAAGGAAATGAAGGCTAGCATTGGAAGTGTGCTTCACAAAAGCTACCTCTAAATTACAGTTCATTAAAGGTAGAAGTAGTAGGGCGTATTCTGTACATAATAATTTGAAGATAGTTATATTATTGAAGTGCCTACCTTCTAGGTGCATCAGAGCCAAATACAACTTTACCAACTCTTTTCAGAGTGCTCACCTGTCAGGTCATCCAGAAATGGAGCTAGTACAGAAAAGTAATCTTGAACACAGTTCACTTGAAAAATATGAACTGTTCCCAAAAAATTTCAAAACAGATCTATAAAATGTAGATTGACATTTTGTTCTTAGAATAGGTAAAAATAGCTAATGCTTCCATGAAAATTATAATTTTGCCAATTACCTGGAGAATCCATATAAAATTTATTTGTTTTAAAAAAGACTACTGAATATGACCTAATGCCTGATTCTTTGAGCAGAATTGGTGTCTTTCTATGTCAACCAGCCAGAAATATCTGACTAGAGCATTTTCTGGACAAAGGAAAGGATTTCAGTTTCAAATCCAATAACTGAATAAAGCTGTAGAAAAACTTTCTTTTCTCTGGTGAGCAAGAAATTTGACCTCCCATTGATGTCTACCTGATACAAAATGTCACCATTTATATGTTGAACCTCAGAAACAGGGTCATCCAAGAAGGCAAGACATGGAGTGTTGTACGCTCCAATTGATAAGTTTTTTGGCTATGAATCGTAGATCTGCTCCAAATTGTAAGATGATCAGGAGGAAAATAGAAGCTCTTCAGAAACCCTTCCCCAGGTAAGCCTCAGTCAGTTTGGCCAATACACGGCTAAAATTCATAGTATCAGTCATCTCAAACAGAATGACACCACTTGTGGCCTCTCTTTCAAAAACTTCAAACATGCCTGGAGTATAGGACATCTACATTTAAGTGTCTAAAATCAAATACCAGTCCTATCCGTTCCTATCAGTTCATCACTCAATGCAGCTTTTGTAGCAAAGGTTCGGTTGTGATGAGTAATTACAACAGTATTAGTGGCAAAAGGACCAGCTCACATGAATATACCCACTATGCAGGGTGGCAAGTGGGATTGTGGTTGCCTGACTATTTCCCTCCACCACAAGCACCTGCCATCTCTTCTCCAGGACTGTCAGATGTTCAAATATATAGGTGTCGCTTATATAATGCCTAATCCCACAAAATCCATTGTATAGGTTTGAATCACATGGTTGCTTCCTAGATTCTACGTAGCATATTTGTCACACCATTTGAGTCTACGAGCACTAGATCTTTTTGTGAATAGGCACTGTGAGAAGCCGGTACCCGCATATACATCTCTAAGAAGCCTATGGGTGTGGCAGAGGAGTTCACAGTGAACAGAGTGAGCAACTGGTCTGACTCTGGTATTCCATCTCACGTAGGCAGTATGTTCGTCAGAATTCCATGTCCTTGGGGCATTATTTGTAAGGACTTGCAGGTGAGTGAGGAAATATTCTTTAAGCAAGTACAGAGGTAGATGGCCCTTGAGCTGCAGAGGTTGACGCCTCTTGTCCTGAGGCAGCAGTGGCTGCTGTCAGTTGGGGATCCATAAGCTCATAATTACTGGTGTCATCACTAAGGCTCTGCTCACTTTCCAGACTTGGGACTGCCCAGATGCTACCATGGCTGTAGCCAGAGGAATTCATTTTGAAATGGTTGTTTTCTGATGAGTAAAAAAGAAGAAGATATAAATGCATTGACTATTAATAAATACTAAGCCACAATGTTCAACAGCCATTAAATACTATTACTAAATTGCTCAGGTCGGCTGGCACTCTGTACATGCCCTAGAACTACTTGACTACTTACAGTAGCTTTACAAGTGAATGTACAATAAGTATGGGACTTGCAAACGCAACAGGTGGAAGAAAACATTGGTTTATGCAAGCCATCCTCCCTAACCATCTTTTCGGCATATTATTTTGTTAAAACCCAAAATGGGACAGTCATTTCCACTAATTTCTCCAAGTGTAGCCATTGTGGCATGCAACAATCTCCAAATTAAAGATCACCAGTACTGCATATGTACAAGTGTAACTTGTGAATTCACATAGACATGCAAATAGGGAGATGGGCAGGCCTCAGGCCTGGTAACAATACTTCATGAACAATGGCCCAAAATTAAGGATGAAATCCTTACATTCCACTGAACTCAAAAGAGCTGTGTAGAAATATATACCTTTGCAATATAAAACTATAATCCTGACTATAGTTGTCTAGGAGTAGTAACACGATAAAGTGCACTTGCCAGTAGGCATACACTAATTTGAACTGCACAGCAGCCATACAGATCTATTTCAAATTATCATTCCTTTATAGAATTCATTGTAGACCTTTCTTGTTTGGAAATTCAATAAAAGTTTTGAAGATAGCTTTTAGAACCTTGTCTCCTACCTGGCTTGGCAGAGACATACACTGCCTCCCATGAGTAGTTAGCAAGGTTGACGGGTTGTGTCACCCAAGGATCCTCCACTACCACTTCTAGAGTTGTACGATCCTCTGGAAAAGGCTGCAAGAGCCCAGTCAGCAGATTCATCAGGTCTGAGGACAGACAACAAGGAGATGAAATAACAGCAGCAGCTTTTATGCTGGTCTTCAGCTTGCCTGTCAATTGTACTTAGGTTAAGTACAGCCAATGCAAGTTTGATAATCTGAGCATAATCTTTAGCATCCATCCCCATAATTTAGAAGTGTTGTACATATTCCTCCCACAGCTTCTTCCTTTCTTCTTGCAGGATAACCTTTGCTTGGCTATGACTGAAATAGAGCCAAGCTTGCCAAATACACACCTTAGATTGCGCAAAACAGACCAATACAAATAGACAGGTGACTTTCTAGTTCAAAAGCTAGGCCTTATGAACTATTCCATGAAAGGCACCCCCCCCCCAAAAAAGTGGTTTTTAAGCACTGACATTCATTATTTAATAGACAAGTCACATGAGAACAACCCAATAACTATTGAATGCCACCAACTTCCTGGCATGCCTGAGGGTGGAATGGCACATTATATGCATATGTGCATAAAAAACCCACATGGCTGCTTTTCCCACCTCAGGATGGGAATCTAGAACTGAGAAGGGATGACAGGCAGGAGAAAGGACACCTTCTCTTCTACACAAGAAACTAGCAATACAGAAGTTTGGATTAACTTTTACGACACATGGATAGCGCTATAGCCAGGAAATGGTTATTCTTACTATAGTATTTTTAAAAAAAATAATAATAATGCCCAACAACAATTAGGCTGGTGTTCATGTCACATTGAAGCATATGGGCACGATGGGCCAATAGTAATCACCTCTGACAATGCCCCAAGATGATGCCTAAAGTCACAAACTAACCAGCAGCCTTGTATTTCCACTGGAGGCTTGACTGGAGATGGAGGAAGGCATGAAAGTGACCTACGTCCCTACCTTCTCTAGAGCAAGCACGTCCAACAGGTAGATCGTGAACTACCAGTAGATCACTGGATGTCTGTGGTAGATCACTGGCTCCCCCCACAGAAGCTCAACAACTTTGCCTCCCCTAAAGAAAAGCTCAACAACTTTGAGATGAAACCCAAAAATGGGGGTAGATCGCTGCCAGCTCTTAATTCAGAAAGTAGATTGCAGCATCTTGGGAGTTGGCCACCCCTGCTCTAGAGCATCCAAACAGAGCAAGGGAATATTTCCTTTGATCCATAGTCCCATTCCCACTAACTGAAAACCCCATGTAACTTTTTTTGAGCATATCAAATTAAATGCACACAGAAACCAAATATAGTTGACTTGCCCAAATTCCATTCCCCTTCTTTTCAGTCAGTAACTCTTAATAATTAGTGAAATACACACCATCCGACACTTTGTGAGGAGGTCTTAGTACAGCATCCATAGTTTCTTCCAGCTCACAAAAAGGATTTTCTCCAAAGACTATGGTATAAAGAGTTATACCAAGTGACCACATCTCCAGTTCTGGTCCCAAGTACCTATCGAAGAATGCATAGTTCAAATAAATAACGTTCACACACACAAAAAATCAAGCAAAGGGGGAAATTACTTAAAAGAAAACGCAATTAGCTATGATATCCAGGCAGCAAAATAAACTGAAAATGATTCCTTACCAACAGCCAATAATATTTCCCCTCCCTCCCTCCTACCCACTGCAGATATGGTTGAAGAAATGGTGATTGTGGGTGGGTCTGCGAATGGTCAGGGATTCCTACTGCAGCAATAAAGAGCAAGGAAGATAAAAACACTCTGTCTTTCTCTACTTTATCCTTAAGTTTGTTTTACAGGTCCTACCCCCCCCCCCAACCAAATCAAGCTACTGTTGGGCAAGGTCTATAGGTTTTCTTTCAAACTCATACATACGGATTTCCTGAGAGCACTTCTGGTGAGCAGTACTCAATTGTCCCACAAAAGGTATAGAACAACTTGTTAGGTTCCAGGTAAGCAGCCGAGCCAAAGTCTATGAGCTTGATAGTGAAATCTTCAGCAATTATAATGTTCTCATCCTTGATATCTCTGTGAAGGATGTTCTTACAGCGCAAATAGTTCACAGCAGACACCAACTAATGAACACACAGAAAAGACCAGAGATCAAAATAGGTATCATTGCCAATAATAAAGACATTGTGCCCGTGGCTGAGGACAACAGTTTGAACCCTTCCAATAGATTATGGGTGAGGGAGGGGGTGGGAAGGGAAAGGAAAAATGGTACAGGAAATTAAAAATGGGAAGGAGAGAATATAGTGTATGTAAAAATTCTCGTACTTTAATAAAAATCTTTTTTAAAAAAATCATTGCCAATAATATTCACTAAATGTAGAAATATTATTTTGGCTTTTTCCTCTGAAAGGACATTTAGCTACTTAAAAGAGGATATACAAAACCATTTGTTAGCTTTGCGGTCCTCTTTTCTTTTCTTTTTAGTAACTGGGCATAATATTTATCAGTTTTTTAATCCCATCCTTCCTCCAATGAGGTCAGAGTGGCTTACATCATTCCCCCATTTTATCCTTACTACAATCTTTTGATAATGTGATGATCTATATCAAAGAGAACGTGATGCATTTCTAAGTCTCTCTGAAATAAAATTACCAATTACCAATAGCATGAGGGTTTGTTTGTTTTTAGTAAACAGCAGCTGCAGAGGTCCCCATTCTAACTGAGATTGTGACATACCCTACTGTGAGCTCAGTTCAGATCCCTCAACCACCATAGCTATGTTCTTCTAGACAGCTTTCCGTACAATCAACTAACAAGTTGCAGATCCAGTTCTTTCATGTATTTTTCTACAGATTTCACTTCAACCAAGTCTTACCTGTCTGAATATGTAACTTGCCAAAGGCTCATCCAAATTAGGTTGGTTATCAATGAATGTGAAGAGATCCAGGCCTGACCCATGTTTCTCCATCACTAGCTGGAAGAACTGCTGGTTCTCAAATACATCTATCACCTGGTAATAAAGAGTACTGCTTCAACTTCACAAACTTTACACCCGATCCCATCCCTCCTTGCATAGGAAATGATCTATTAAGTTCAGGATTATGTCACCCTTACATTATAGAACAATTAAAGTATATTCCACTGATCCAAAGACTAGTATGATAATGCAAATCAGGAATAAGCAATGGAAGTTTAGGAGGATTTCAACTTCCAAGGTTTTCTATGGAAACATTAACTAGATTCCTTGTACAGGATAACTACTTAAGCCACATGGGCCTTACTGTATGGACACCTCTCCACATAGTATCTATTAATAGCCACATTTGTCAAATAGCTGTCTTCTAATCATATTTTCATCTTCTAACACCAAACAAAATGAGTCTGTACCACAACATCCAAACATACAAGGAATTCACTACAGTGGTACCTCGGTTTAAGAACTTAGTTCGTTCCGGAGGTCCGTTCTTAACCTGAGGTTCCACTTTAGCTAATGGGGCTTCCCACTGCCACCGCGCGATTTCTGTTCTCATCCTGAAGCAAAGTTCTTAACCCGCGGTACTACTTCCAGGTTAGCAGAGTCTGTAACCCGAAGTGTTTGTAACCATTGTATATGAACAGGGCTGTCTTAAGTATATTTGGCGCCGTGGTACGCCGGATTCCTCCGCCCCCAGCGCACACTGCAGCTGCCGGGGGTGCACCACCACGGTGGGTGGGCAGGCGCAGCTCCGCAGCGGGCGGGTGGGTGCAGCTGTGCAGCGCCCTGGTGCCCTGCACCACCCAGCCTGGCCGTAGGGCCGGCCCTGTATATGAATTTATAAACACATTTGCATATTGGATGAACTGTACCTTAATAATATTAGGGTGCTGCAGCTTTCTCAGAATTATAATCTCTTGAGTAACTCTCCCCAGCTCAGGATCGTCTACCCAGCAGTAGTCCAACACCTTCCCTTTCCAAATGAACTTCACTACAGCCTGGGAGCAAAGCAAAGCAAATGAATAGATAGCCCAAGTAGGTAAAGTTGGGGAGTAAACTACTTTAAATAAAACCTTTAATTGCTATTTGCAGTGAATCTTAAAAGATTGTACATTTACAGAACAATTCCTATTGGATTGGGGGGAGGGGTTCCATAGTGGAGCTGTCGTATCTTGATAAGCCTTGCCAGTTCACTGTAGCCAGCAACATACCAATGCAAAATTACCTAAGACTAATTTTCAGTTTATACAGTTATATAAATTCTCTAAGAGAAACCAACCCAAAATGTGAGTTTTCAAGTGTCTACTTATACCCTGTACTGATAGGGTCATATGCATATCACTTTGGAGGTAATTCCATAACCACACACAGCTTTATTGTGGTCCATAGACCCATAATGCATGATACAACAATAGTAAATATCAACAGTAAGGTGTAAAATCGGGCTTGCTAGCCAACAGAGGAGGTGAATTCCATAACCACTGGGGCCATCAACAAGAAAGCTGTCTCTTGTGCCCACCAACACAATTTATCTTGCCTGTGAGCAAGCCCTCCGGCACAGTTCTTAGCATATGAGGTTTGTACATGTGAAAAGGTGGTCTTTCTGGTGTTTTAACTAATGCACAGATGTGCTCGCACACATTCATTACTAGCAAGGAGAAAAAACACCAACTGAAAATTGCAGCAAAGGTAGAGTTTTAACAAATGTTAACAATTTATCTAGAGCATAACACAGTGAACAAGACCTGAAGAGCCCATCTAGTCTAGCATTCTGTTCTCATGGTAGCCAACAAAATGCTTTAGGTTGGTGCCACAAGCAGGGCATGAGCACAATGCACAAATCACTGGGGGTGAAGGAATCACTGGCAAAAAACAATGTCAAGCAACTCACTTTGATTGGAACATAAAACAGTACTATGTATGCACATATCTGAACTTTGAAATGTAGAAATGTGAAGGATTTTGGAAACTACTAATAAGCACTTCATTCCAAAAATCAGAAGGATTATCAATTAATAGTTCTGTAGTTTTGCTCTTTCACCTCCTTGCAATCCTTTTTGCACCGGGCTGTCCAGACAAATCCAAACGCTCCTTTGCCAATGAGTGCAAGTGTGTCATATTTCTTTCCATAGTCTCCCTCGCAAGCCCTCAGTCTTTCTAGTTCTTCAGCTTTTCGTGAATTCTCAAACACAGGGGTCGCTTTGATCAACTGCAGCAGAAAACACAGACAGACGCTACAAAATCAGAGAGAACTAGCTAACGTTTGTCTAATCTAAAAAAATTATGAAATACCCGTACCCGTTGCACAATCCTACCAAACGACCAGTCCCAGCACCTTGGCATTTCCAGCAATCATCACTAAAGTATAAATACCACTATGAATTGTGGTCAAACCTGTCAGTCAGGCTTCCCATACCTTTTTATTGTTAGGAAGACTCCTCCCGAATAGCCAGCAAATAGCTGGAAGGTGGCTGAGTGTTCTGAATGGGCTAGGGGCCATTTCTTTTCTTACCCTAGCTAAGGATAATATAATATAGGTCGTGGTGTATCTATAAAGCAGGGATCAAGAATGCTTTCTGCTCCACAGGTCAGATCCTTATTAGGATCAGTCTCATGGGTCAAATTTGACAGGTGGATGGGGCTGCCCAATGGTCAGCCACATGCAATTATGATATCACATGACTGGCAGGTTGGCAACCCTACCATCCTCTCAAAATCCCATGTGCAACTATTATAATCATTTTTAAATATTTGATTGTAGATTTTTTTCTGTCTTTAATCTTTATCGTGAAATTACTTTGAGATGCTTCATAGGAAGATAAATTAAACAAACAAAAATAATAAAAGCTTTTAGCCAGAAGCAGTCACTAGGCCACTGTATTTTCCAGTCAAAAGTTCCATCTACCTGCCAAAATGTTTTTGGGCAGCACATTTAGGAATTGGCATTGCCTCCCATTTTGGGGGATGCATCCAAACTAGTATTCTCATCGTATTTCATTTCATTTTTAACCTACATTAACCCAGCAATAAATCTTGGCACTCTCTCTCTTTTAAAACAAACAAAACTAAAGCAAAATGAAGCTGACTACTCCTTTTTTCTAAATAAAACTGAATTTGTGAAATTACAAATGGCACCCATGCATGCTTCTGAAAATACAACGCAATTTGCAAAAGGCCAACGTGACAATGGTGGGGAGAAGGCAGGTTTACACAGTATTGGAAGTGGACCATCTGGAGATTTTGAACTAGGTCAAGTTAGTTTCTGCCAGAAGCAACTGACTTGTGATACTAAAAGTAGATGAAGTTCAACATCAAACCAAGGCAATTGCTCCACCAGTGCAAGCATTTCTGCTTGCCAGGCTGAGCTATCTCTTCTCTCCTCCCCCTGTACAGTGTTCTGAGGGTTCTACAGGTTCTCCTGACACCCCCCCCCCAAGCTGACAGGGGAAGGGTCTTGCTGTGCTGGCTCCCACTAGTGCATTTCTTTAGTTGAATGTGACCTATAGCGTGTTGCACATCCTGTCTTCATATAGCTGGTTGTTTGTGTAAAAAGAATCAAACATACCAACCAGCCAAGTTAGCAGGTTTGCCTACTATTTTTATTTCATGCCCAAAAGTCAGGGGCAGGGCTTAAAACAGACAGAAGATCTTACTTCTGCCAAGCTAAGTGCAGAGACGTCGCTTAGGGTTGGGGAGGAACTGGCCAAACTGGAAAGCAAGAACTGTGTCTTTGCTGCTGCTTGTTTCCGACTCTGAAAGTGGTCTCGCATAACCCAAATGCAGAAGAGGGCAGCAGGGTCATGCAGTTCCACGCGTTTCACTTCAAAGAGTATACCTGCAAAAATAGAAAGCTCATCAAGAAGGCACTCTAATACCCTAAACAAATGGTGAGATATCTAATTTAAATTCTTACACTGATAGTGAGAATCTGAAATTCACAAATGTTTTTCCCTGGATAGGCTTTTAAAAACATAAAACATATAAATCCTTAAACATGAGCAAAAAGGGCTTTATTAAGAACCAAGTAAATAAATAAATAGTAGAAGAGTTTCATCACTGGATCTTTTCCAACAGAAGAATACCTAGTCCTTCTTAAGCAGCAGGTTGATCAACATCATAAGCCTATAAGATCATTCTAAAGCAGGCATCCCCAAACTGCAGCCCTCCAGATGTTTTGGCCTACAACTCCCATGATCCCTAGCTAACAGGACCAGTGGTCAGGGATAATGGGAATTGTAGTCCAAAACATCTGGAGGGCCGAAGTTTGGGGACGCCTGTTCTAAAGCAACCCATGTAGGAACACCAAGGCTTTGGCCTTCAGACAGCCTGCTGTTCACTTCATAGGACTGACAAGCACTCAGACAGCTGACCAGCCCATTTGCAATGTAAAATGTTAACCATAAAGCTGCTTGATGAAAATAAAGGCAGAGGTTGACAAGCTCTGCCAAAACATTTTGGCACACCAGAAGTTCTCTCTCCTAATTTCACTGCCAATCAAGTACAAATTGGTTTCAAAATGTTAGTAAAATCAAATTAATTATTTCCTCTGCTACTGTGTTTTTGCATTCCGATCCTGGATGACCAATGCATTAAACCACAAGTTGTCTCTTATCCTTGTGTCACCAGGTTTATTTTATCATTCCTTGCCTGCTTTGCTCACACTGAACACCAGCTTCATGTAACCTTTCCATGTACACTTATGCCCAATTAAATATACTAATGCAAGAAGCAAAAATGTCTACTTCGAACATACCGAGTCGAGAACCATCTCTGTGGTAGCAGTTACCCGAATAGTTGCCTTCCAGGATCTCGTTGTTCAACGTAATTGCTGAGGACTGTACAGCTTCTTGTTTCACAGGAGTTGATGTTAACTGTGCCATACTCTGCTGCATTAACGGCATGAAATCTTCCTGGGACTGTACATCGCTGTGCGGAGAACATCCTTCTAAATGTTCCCCCATTCTCTCTGCAACACTTTTGTCCTCTGAAGCACAGCATGTAGAGAGGTCGAGTTCCACATACCCTGAATGCTTGCTAGAGAGTAAGCCCTTCCGATGGCCTATTGGAGAACCATCGCACAGTAGGGAGTCTATCTGATCACTTACAGAAGTATTAATTTCCTGGTCCATGGGCTGCTCAAGATCTTCCTCACTTAACAATGAAAGCTTTATTGGTCTAGCGGCAGCAGAGAAGTCTGAATTCACCTCTCCACTCATCCTCAAGGTCAGGTCCGTCAAACCACAGCAAACAGAATCAACCTCATCACTTGGCTTCTTACTACCCACAATTTCCAGTGCAGAGACATCGCAAGGTATTGATGATCCTGCTGGAACAGGAAGGCTGCTGCTCCTTTCATCAGGTAACAAGGCTGATGAATCCTTTGCTGAATTTTCTAGTTCAGTATTTTCAAACCTCAAGCTCTTTCTACTACTTGTCAGATTTACTGTTGGCAGCTCATCTATCGTCCCGTGAGTGTGTTTGAAGCACGACACTTGTTTGCTACACATGGGCTCATCCAGTGTGGGAGTCCCACAGGAAACCTGCACAGCATCACAAGTCACACTTGCCCCAAGCCCTAAATCTTCTTCTAAGAAGCATGTCACAGAAGTCTGATCGCCCATGAAAAAATTCTCTCTTTCTGAAGATGTAGTGGCATAATGGCACTTCATGATTTCATGTGGTGAACCAGAACTGTGTATCTCCAAAGGGTCATCTTCTTCTTTATGAACTAGATCAGATGTGCACCTGGCAAGATTCTTCTCTCTCGGTTTAGTTCTACCTTCCAACATGCATGGTTCGGAATGAAATCGTTTCTGAGAATGTATTTTGTACTGCTGGCAGTCGTTTAGTTTTGCAGCCTCTGTCTCAGGGCAGCTTCCATCAGAAGGCAGTGCTTCATTATGGACCAACACATATTCCCTGCTGTGTAAGAAAACAAGTTACTAGTTGGGTTATAATGAACGAAGGAGCATCTTCCCCATTACATTACAGTGGTACCTCGGTTTATGAACACAATTGGTTCCGGAAGTCGGTTCATAAACCGAAGCGTTCATAAACCGAAGCGAACTTTCCCATTGAAAGTAATGGGAAGTGGATTAATCCGTTCCAGGCAATGAAAAACACGCCCTAAACCAGCAATTTAACACAAATAATACTGTCTACCAAGACCATTGATACATAAAATGAAGGCAATAATCAATATATTGTACTATAAAATAATTAAGACAGTATTGAAGATGGAAAAAAAAATTATTTTTTCTCTTATCTGGACTGATGGTAGTCATTGTTTGGATGGGGGCTCAGGGTCCTCTTCGCTTCTGTGGCAGCAGCAGCGGGGGTAGTTCGGCGACGGAGCAACTGGGCTAGGGCCTCCTCCTTACCCCTCCGCACCCCGCTTTTGCCCCTGGGACCCTCCGGCCCCAGATCTTCGGGTGGCCAGGCGATCCCGGCGCAGCGGCGCAGCAGCAGCGGGTGCGGTGGTCAACGGGTCCGAGGCTCCTTTCTCGGAGGGACTCCTCTCCCTCTTTGGATTGAGCGTGGCGGCAGCGGCAGAAAGGTCGGGTCCAAGGCCTCGGCGCTCCGCGAGGCGGGAGATCCCAGACCTCTGGCCCCTGGGGCTCTGCCTGGTCGGCGGCTGCGCGCCCTCAATTTCGGGCTGTTGCGCTCGCCGGGGGAGGGGCGACCTCTCGGCCGGTCCACCGGGCACCCCCGGCACCCACACGGCGCTCCGATGCCTTCGGCCCAGTCCGCGGAGCTCCTGAGGGCAGCCAGCACGTTCGCACGGCCCAAGCGGCTCCTGAGCTGCTGAGACCGTCATCGCTAGGCACCCCCGGCACCCACACGGCGGCGGCGGAGCTGCTCGGGCCGCGCGAACGTGCTGGCTGCCCTCAGGAGCTCCACGGACTGGGCCGAAGGCATCAGAGCGCTCCGATGCCTTCGGCCCAGTCCGCTGAGCTCCTGAGGGCAGCCAGCATGTTCACGCTGCCCGAGCGGCTCCTGAGCCGCTGACGCCGACACCGCCGACGTCGTGTGGGTGCCGGGGGTGCCCGGTGGACCGGCAGAGATGTCGCCCCTCCCCCGGCGAGCACAACAGCCCGAAATTGAGGGCGCGCAGCCGCCGACCAGGCAGAGCCCCAGGGGCCCAGAGGCCTGGGATCTCCCGTCTCGCGGAGCGCCGAGGCCTCGGACCCGACCTTTCTGCCGCCGCCGCCACCGCCGCGCTCAATCCAAAGAGGGAGAGGAGTCCCTCCGAGAATGGAGCCTCGGACACATCGACCACCCCCGCCAGCTGCTGCTGCGCCGCCGCGCTGGGATCGTCCGGCCACCCGGAGACCCGGGGCAAGGGGGGGGTCCCAGGGGCAAAAGCCAGGTAAGGAGGGGTAAGGAGGAGGCCCTGGCCTAGCTGCTCCGCGAAGGCATCGGAGCGCTTTCGCGGATGCTCCGATGCCTCAGCGGAGGCCTCAGCAGGCCTTGGAAACCTTGGAAACCTTGGGTTACTTACTTCTGGGTTATGATTGTTCGTAAACCGAAAGTTGGTAACCCGAGGTGTTCATAAACCGAGGTTCCACTGTACATTCCTTGCCCTTCCCTATCCCGTGGTGTAAGATCAAGAGATCCCACTGGAGCTGTCCAGTTCTGAACATCAGTGGCAGCTGGATGCCCAATATCCTTTTGTAACTGGCAAAACTTGCCATGTGCAAGTAAAACCTACCCATTCACTGGTGTGACTGACTCTGGAAGAGATGATACAACAGAAGGCAGGCCACCCCCTCTGTCCATCTGGCTATGGAACTCTACTCCACCGCTGCTCATTGTAGTGGCAGATTGGCACTTCATTATTTCATGTGAACCAGAATCACGCATATCCAATGGCCCATCTTCTTCCTCAGATGTGCACCAGACAAGGTTTCTGCCTCGCACTTTAGTGCTACCTTTCAACACACACTGTTCTGAGTGAAACCGTTTGGGAGAACATACTTCGTACCGCTGACAGTTAGCAGGCTTTATAGTCTCAGCGCAGCCTCCATCACATCGACTCCCGGAAGGCAGCACGTCATCACGGGCCAGCACATCGCTGGAAGGTGTATAGCCCCTACTGTGAAAGAAAACAAGCTGCTGGTTAGGTTTTGTTGAACGAGAGCAGAATCTTCACCAGTGTTCCCCACTCCTTGATAAAACATCAGAGCCAGCTGCGTTCCTAGTGCACTTTTGTGATTGTCAAAACCTACCCATTCAGTGCTGCAGCTGCCTCTGGGGAGGATAACAGAACAGAACACAAACTACTCCCACTCTTTGGCTGGGTTTCCTTCCTGGTACAGAGTTCTGCTCCATCACTCCTTGCTAAATCCTGTTGCTCTTGCAGCAAAGCCACATCTCCAGCAAGGAGTGGGCGAGTGCCTGGAACAAAGAAAGAAAACTGGGGTGTGTTGCAAGTTTTCAGCAAGGCATGCACTGGAAGTCTATGGGCCATTCCACATGTTAAACATTTTTAATGGCTAAATGGCTCCCCCACAATGTCTTTTCTGCTGGATATGAAAGGCTAAATGAGATGTAAGTGCTTAAAATGTTATAAATTTAGCAAGTATGTCTTGTAACATTTACATGCTGACATTTTAACACCTCAGTCAATCCTTCTGTACTTTTAGGTTTCAGCTCAAGACATACTTGTTTTCTCAGGCCTACAATACTGGTTGAGAGGAACTGGTTGTTGGACTGTTCTGCAATCTGGAATTTGGCTTATATTGTTTTATGATATCTATATATTTTTAAAAAATGATAATATAATAATAGTACCTCTCACAGTTAGCTAAAGTTATGCTCTTGAAGTCTCAAGCAGGCCATTCTAAGGCTACAAGAGCAGTTGTTCAAGGGAGGGACCAGAACATTACTTATTTGCTGTGGACAGCCCTTCCAGGGGGCATGCATCTGCCAGCCAAACAACAAAGGTTAACACCCTATTTCCTTGAATTGCTGTGTGGCAATTCTCAAAGGAGGAACAGTTTCTAGTATCAAGATCCATGAGACATATAAATTAAACCATGTTTCAGGTAACTCTGTGGTACAAGCATTTCAAGTAGTTGTCCTTTTATTTTTGCAGATGGATATGTCAGAAAGGAGAACAAAAAAAGTTTGTATCAAGAGGATAAGTGTGAATATGACATTCCATTCATTATAATGTCAGATCCACTCCACGCCCTATTAAAAATAAAAAGGCATAGCCTTTTGTTGCGTTTCCCACCTCCATAAATTTACCTTCGCTTCCTTCCACCGTACCACAGCCATCTACTTCGGTTCCTTTGAAACCCCCAGAGGAGCTCACATTTTCTGCGTCCACATCATAACTTTCTCTAGATTGTGGGAGTTGCAAAGAGGAATCGTCAACTCTATCCATGTACTTATAAAAACCAGGAATCAAGAATGTGATGTTCTGAAATACAAAATAAATATGATGAAATCCTTCCTTTTCCCCTCACTGCATACTGAGAAATACCAGAATAATATGTGACTGAATAAAAAGATCATATGAATAATGTTTGTCCAATATGCACTTGTTGTGCAATGAAGTTTGCTTCTGAAACTTTGAAAGTGAGTTTCTCCCATGCTTTGGCAGATCTTAGCTAATTTCTGACAACTTAGTTACAATGTGCCACTCTAGATTATGCCACTGTGGAATGGCGTCCCCCCCCCCCCAACTACAGTGGTGCCTCGCTAGATGAAATTAATTCGTTCCACGGGTCAATTCGTGTAACGAATTTTTCGTCTAGCGAGTCCCAGTTTCCCATAGGAATGCATTGAAACTTAATCAATGCGTTCCTATAGGCTCTGGGGGACTGGCGGCGGCATGCAACAGGGCTTCGGAGAAGGTCTCCGAAGCCCCGTCCGATGCCGGCTGTGTGCAAGGCGCGGGGGCAGAAGCTCTCTTCTCCCAGTCACCGCCTTGCCTGCCTCCCCCGACACGGAGTGCAATTTCGGAGGTCTCCGAAGTTGCGCTCCATGCCGGCTGTGCGCGGCGAGAGGCGGCGGCGGGGGAAGCTCTTCTCCCGCCTGCCTCCCCCGACATGGAGCGCAACTTCGGAGACCTCCGAAGAGGTCTCGCCGGCTGTGCGCGGCGAGAGGCGGCGGCGGGGGAAGAGCTTCTCCCCCCGCCGCCTCCCGCCTGTCTTCCCTGGTGGTGTGGGGCGGGGCGGTGGCTCCGGGGGACGGAGCCAAATCGCAGCAGGCCCTGCTTGCCCCCGTCTGTCTTCCCCGAGCCAAGGGGAAGACAGGCAGGGGCAGCCGCCGCAGCACCGCGTTTCGGCTCCATCCCCCCTGGCAAAGGAAGATTAGCTGTCAGCTTCCCGCGCTGACAGCTGATCTTCCTTTGCCGCTTTCTATGACCGCGCTTCATAAGACGAAGCGGCGGTCATAGAAAATTTTGTCGTCTTACGAATGCCTCGCGCAACGCAAAACTCTTTCGTCTAGCGAGTTTATCATTGTGCGAGGCATTCGTAAAGCGAGGCACCACTGTACTCCTCAGCAATCAGCAGCGGACTTGATATACTTCCCAAGTGGTAGCATTCCCACAACTTCAGAGTAATCTTTCTCTAGAGGAAAACAAAAGCAACAACAAAACAATACCTTCCCTAGCAGTTCCTTTTTCTCATAACCAAAGAGCATTAGAGAAAACGTATTGTTGATTCCATAAATTGTACCATCCGCTTGAACAGTGATTAGTCCGCTGATGGTAGTGAACACCCAGATGGAAGCACGGAAAGAACAATCTACAGGGGAGGTGATGCTGGTGTCATCTTCTAAAATTTCAGCATCATGTACTGGTGCAGGCTTATCTGGTACAGGGATAATGTCTTCAACAGATAAGTTAACTTCCAGTTTCAGGCTGAGAGGAAATGTTGTCCCCTCTCTTGCTCGGCCAACAGATCTCTGAATTTTGATATTCTGGGGGGAGGAAAAGAAGACTTGTAACATAATGCAAATCTAAGCAAATTAAAAGCTCAGTGACAGCGGCCAGGAACTCAGTCAGATGAATTTTGACTGAAGGCCTTAAATTACTATCACAGTTATGCCCAAGAATCAGTCCATGCAGAAACCTTTAAATCTTGTGTAGTGGGGACTAACAGATGGACAACAAAGTGGATCTTGTGAACCTTTACAATTACAGAAAGACCTATATTTCAAGGCTGGAACTCTAAACACACACTATCTATTTACTCAGCAGTTTGAAGTTCTTACTGCTCACTCTCCTTATTTGCATGTGTATCTTATAATCAACAACCTCATAAAACTATTTAGACATGGCTTATATTTATACATTTAGAATACGTTTTATGAATGGTTCTTTTTTTATACATTCTTATTGTTAATGAGAACAGACTCCCCTCCCCCTTTTCCTTCTATTTGCGATTAAGAAGAAAAAAGAAACAAATTACCAAAATAACATTTAAAAGAACAGCTAAGTATAATGTACATCACAGTACCTTTGGTATTTTCTTTCCAGGTATAGGAATCTGAACAGACGGAATCATGTCTGTTATGTAGTGACCAACCACTTCTTCCGATGAGGCATAACCATAGAGATGAGCAAAAAGGAGGTCACAGGAAGTAATCTCTCCCTTAAGATGAGAGTTACAAGAATTAGGCTCATGAGGAAACTGCATTCTGAAATATTAGTTCTTGACAGTAATTAAGGTAAAATGGCCAACATATATACAAAGAGGGTAAAACAACTCAGCACCACTAATTCAGCAGACTTGGTCTCAATGAAATGCCACTTTAAGATGGATAATGAATTTCCTCGTGGTTTTTTTTTAAAATCCCCTGAAATCTAGCTAATTTAGATGCATTTATTTTATTTACAATATTTTTATGATGATTTTCTGTCCTACAAAAAGCCTCCAAAAGGAAACAATAATTAGTAAAAATACAATCATTTACTTTCTTGAGTACCTCGCAAAGCCAAGCAATCCCTTCACATCACCAAAAGTTCCATACCTAGCACAAATTGCAGCACAAAACAACAAAAAAATTCCTTCCAGTAGCACATCATAAATCCTCTAGTATAGAGGACTCTCAGCACCTCCAAAAGGGACTCACAATAACCACCAATCACCTGATTAGTGGTAGCAGAGAGCCTCATTGAAGTTTTCTGTTTGCAGGTGTGGTTTGATTTCAAATCATAACTGCAAAGAGACTTCCCCCCGCCCCACCAGTCTGCAGAAGAAATGCCCATTTGCGTGCATGAATTGAATCCAAATCACACCTGCAAACGGACTTCAAAGTGACCTCTCTGAAGTTGGTACCTGATGCCATAATGATTTAAGATGATCAGAAGGCAGGCAACACTGTTCACCTGTCAAGGGTTAGCCCAAGGGAGGTGGAGAAAGGAAGGATCCTGCACACCACCCAGATCTAGTTTACCAACCCATTTTAAGCAAAATGTTGTTCAAAGGAAATGAGTCATATAAAATCACTAGCACAAAACAACTGATGAGCATTTAAAAGATATATATATAATGACAAAAATTGGCTGGTAAATTGCTTTGTGTGTGATGAAAGCCAAAATTGTTTCAATAACTCCTAGTAGCCCGTAACTGTACTTGGTAGCTAGTTGAAAGACATTGCTGCAATTTACGCTAACTGGATACTCACTCTGCTTGTGAAGAAAACGGAAGCAGAAAGTCTTTCCACAGGCTCCAAAACCACCACACAATATTGACTGCAATGGGTTTTCATTCTTCTCATCCATACAGAAACTGGGATCTTTTCATTGCTATGGGAAATAACATCTACCTATTGATAAAAGACAGTGTTAAATTTCTAATCTGTAGTGCTAAAAATTTGATCAGCCATGTGACTTTAACTTTCAGTGACTGGTTTTCAATATAAACCTTTTGTGTTTTTATTTGTGGAATTTTGCAAATATAATAGCTTTACTATATGGGATATGCAAGTGTGTAAGCAAATAAGCATACAGTACATTACTTCTGAAGTAACAACTTTTAGGTGTTTATAAACCAAACAAATTTTAAAGTACCTCTTCATTAAATATGAGCAAGAGCAGCCTCATATTTACATGTTGGCTTCCTACAGGCCCTTCTGTGGCTATTAATACGGTACCTATATGAATAGTAGTAAAAATTCAGAAATGGTAGCATATACATTACTGCTATGACAAATATTGTGTTCTCACATACCACAGTTCCAGGAACTACTGCTTCATATTCAGCATCATCATGGTCTTCCTTCAGTGCTTCCATAATATCCCAATTGGATTTTGAAATCATCTGAGATAATTTCTGGCCAATCAGCTCCTGAGTGCTGTAACCAAGAAGCTTGCAGGCTTTGTCATTTGCAACTAGAATCTAAAACAGAGGAACAAGAAAAGTAAACTCAGCTTTTCTTCTTCTGTTAAAAGTAGAGTTTGATGCTATTTCAATGGGGAATGAGCTCTTAAGTTCACATTGATAAGTTACTCTGTACAGAAGCATTCTTATACATGCTTACTCAAAAGGCAGAGTGGAGCAACCGTAACTTTCTCCAGATCATGCCCAAAATATATGACCAGGACAAACGTCTGCTAATTACTGTTTCACAATTTACCCTCTAAAAGAGATATTGTTTTCTTTTCAGCTTTATCTGTGTACTGCTCAAATAAATTTATTGTATAAATATCCCATTAACAGTGCGCCATAGCCATGTTTACTAACATGCCTTCAGTAAGTGATTCAAGCTAAAATACCAACAAGTCAGACAACTAGCAAACTACAATATTATGGGTTCTCGGATATAGGCAGCAATCTCTAGTTAAAAGAACAATTACTTAATTGGCCCTTAACAATAAAAGTGGCATACCAAAAACAGTTATTACCAAACCACATCCAGCCCCATTTTGGTCTACAGTTTTACAGACATAGCCAGCTGCAGCTGCTCTCAGTGAAAGGGGTTGTTTGCAACTCCAACCATACACAACAATGTAGTAGCAAGCAAAAAATTATCCATATAGATCCCATTGCATTTTCAAGATAAGACGTGGAGTAAACACTCTTTTCCAATATTAAAAAAGACCAAAAGCAGCCTGGCCCTATTCTTTAGCTATCAGCCAGCTTCCTTTCACCCCAACTTGGCTACTCATTTAACAAACTAGTTAGCAAATTCAACATTGATTCAGTAATCTGCCTTGCCTCTCTCCTATGCTTCAGCTGAGCTGTCCAATATGTTTTTTAGTTAATTTGTACAGTACAACATGGATGTTCATTCATTTGGATGCTAGTCTGGTGCAGTATCATTAATATTTTTAAAAGCTATGATCAGCTTTTTAAAAGAAGAAAAACTGTTCCAGGAAGAAATTTGTGACATTACAGGGCTCAAACAATCTGCCTTCTGAATGGCTGACATTTGATGTAACAGGAAGAAAGATATTAAACCCTCACCATAAAGTCAGTGCTGAAGAAAAAACTATACACCTGTACAAACTGTAGGCAGTGCAATTCCCCAGTTCAAGTTATGTACATCTCTACGTGCATCCTCATACTACCATTCCTCTAACCACTTAGTTGTACAGTGGCAGCTTAGTCACCGAACTTTATTACACTGGGCCAAGACTGCTCACTACGCTGGTGCAAAGTTATGATGAGTCAATGAAGAAAATACTGAGCTAGGTGGACCAATGCTTTGACTGCGTAAGGCAGCTTCCTGTGTTCACGTATTTGGGATCACATCCTGAATCAGACTGATATCAATGGGTGCAAGCATTGTTAATTATTTTTATACAGTTATTTTACCACAGTTTTCTACACACCACTAAAAAGAATATTTGTATACTAACAAATGTACATGTACAGTACATATGAATCTTTAGGAAGTGGGGGGGGGGGCTTCTGCATCTGAAAAGTATGACTATCTTATATTAGTGCTGTACTATAAAATTAAAAATATCTTAAGTTAGATTGATTTTTCCCCTCTCACACACTCTGCCTGACTCAATCCAATACCACTCGTTATGATGCAAATGATTTACTGCAATATATGTACAGTACAACTACAACAGGCTTTCCTACCCAGGGGTCCTGTACATACACATTCACAGTGTGCAATTGTGTGTAAGGTAACACTTTACAAAAGCTAATTATTACCTCAGTTGTTCTGACATCCACAGTGAAAACAGCTTTGTTTGGGTTGCGCACAGCAGTTGCCAGAGCCTGGATGGATTCTTCCAAAGTCAGAGCATTTAAGAGTGAACATGAAGAGGTACTGCATATCGAGCAAGAAAGGGAATTGTTTTCCAAATGAGTCCAAGTGCTGTGAAACTTGCTAGCACAGATGTTCTGCGCAGCTAATGAAGATAAGCAAAAGGAACTCCATCCATTTTCTGAGAAGAAAGGGGGGGGAAGTTCCACAAATATCTGTCATTAAAATATATGTAATATTTCAAGACAACCATGTATCAACTGTTAAAAAGAAACATAGTTACAGGCAATGATTTTTTTTTAAGTTACAGGGAAGAACTAAGCATGGAGAAAAGATTAGAAAGGCAATTGTGTTTTAATTAATTAACCTAAAGAGACAAAGGACTCATTCTCTGAATACTGTCTCAGAAAGCACAGGGCACCTATCAACCATTATATGAAGAGATCCCATTGGTGGGAGGGAAAGATCAATAATGGCAAACTGCCAAGCATCTATTCAGTGAGACTCAGCATATTACAAAAGATCATAGCATGCCTACAAAAACATTTACAATTCAAAGACAATTATGATCTGTTTCTGTCCAATTTTCCAATAAACTCCCTTTTTAGTTCCTATCACATTTCCTAAGTGTTCCTTTCTCAAAGCTCTTTTTGAGAAACACAAGCATGTCCGCATGATTAAAGAGTTGAAAATTACCCCTCTGTCTTTGACTAACAAATACATTTCATACATCTCAACCTGCCAAGTAATCACCTGACAAAGATGTTTTCTTCTTGCAGAGCCTGGAAAGCCCACTCTTCCTTTTCTTGTTTATCCAGTTAAATGACTTGCTTAGTTCTTCACAGACACCAGGATGGGACAAGGCTATTGCAGAACCCACAAGGACCTCTTTGGATGGTGACATGGTCATGCATGGACTAGAGTACTTCCGCCTAAAAAATCCAGCCTCTGTGAGAGAAACAGAAGTTGCACATTAACATCTTAGGCTGTAAACACCGTTCAGTTTGGCTGAACAGGATTCTGGTATGTTGGTAAAGAGGCAGCAGGGCAAAAACATGTATTGGGGGGCATGGGGAAGTTGTACAGCAAAGAGATGGCCAGTGAACATAAAACATCTCAGAACGACAAGGATGAAGAGGAACAGGAAAGGATGGATCAGACCTGAAGCACTGAAACAGGGGATAGAACTAGACAAAAGCCAGCAAAAAGAGATGCCATTCAAACGTTTAACAGCAATTAAAATTGGAAAACAAAACCTGCATTTAGGCAAACAGCAGCCAAGAACAGGATAAAGCCACTGGGTTTGACACCCAAATTGGCAATTTATTTCCCTAGTGGAGAGCCAACCAAGAATGAGCAACAGGCCAAGAGCTGATGGGCAATAGTAGAGGCTGCTATTAGCAGTGGCGAAAAGTGGTTGAAATCACAGCTATATTCTACTAATCTGACAGCAAATAACCCCCATCACGTGGGGAGGGGCACCCAAACCAACCCACATTGCTTGGGAATGTAGTCCTTGACTGATAACAATCGGAGGTTTACAGAATCTACTATGTGGAAGCAGGGGAGAACTAAGTTTACCCAACCAAGAAGGAAGCGCCCTCTGCACATGTTCAGAGGTGCCCTTTATATTTAACCCTATGTACCGGAGCTGGTCCCTGGGGCTGAAGACGTGCTCCGGGGCTGAACCGAAGCACCTTCCTTCCCGCTCATCCCAACTTCTCTTCACTCCTGCCAGACTTCAGACGCAACTGCCTTCCTGCCCGCCCGCGGGTTTCCAGGGGTCGACCTGAGTAGGCGGAGAGCAGAGTCGAGAGCCAATGAGACGCGGCAGAACTGGCGACGGACAGCTGGGCAATCCAACCAATTTCGAGGCGGGGGCGGAGCTAGCCCCCGCCCTCGGAGACAAAGAAGAAGAAGAAAATCCCGCGCAAAACGGTTGCTAGGGACGCGCCAACAGCGTTCTTTAGAGCCGTGGGGGCGGGAGAGAAAAAAGCCCAGGAACTCCGGCGCTTCCCAGTCGTCAGGCGGGGAGGGAAAGGGAAACATGACGACTTTCTCTTTCCCAGCGAAGAACTTTTTCAACATGAATTTCCTCCACTGCCCGATACACGTTTCAATATATCTGCAAGTTTATAGTCCTCACGCAGCTTGTGGTCGCTTTAAACACATGTGCAGAGGGCGCTTCCTTCAAATTCTGAGTCTGGTCTCTGCCTTCCCTTGTCGTTAAACAGGCATTGGATGTCTGTCGGCTCAGGCCAATGAGCCCCTTTCTTCCCTGCTATATGCAACTTTGACTATCCCACGCCTGTTCCCGCCCCGCCGCCCGCTTTTATTGCCGCTCTATCTTCCGCCCGAAAGTTATTTCCCCGCCTTTTTGGTCTTCCTTTCTGTATCCTTGAGGCCAAAAGCCAGCCACCCGCCACCACGCCCATTTATCCTGCGTTCTCCTCCTTGCCCCTGCCTTAGTACAGTACCGTATTTACCTCCTGCTTAATTCCTTATCTACAGAAAGCTAACAAGCAAATTCTGGGCTTGAAAAAGCTTCAGGAGACACCTGCTTGCTCGCTTCCGCTTTACTCAGACCGATTAAACTGGGGCTGCGTATACACCTGAAGCAATTTTAAAACACATTTCCCTCGCCTCCCCACCAAGAACCCCGGGGACTGTGATTTGCCCCTCATGTTACAATTCCCAGCAGCCTTAGCAAACTACGGTTCGCAGAATTCTGCTGTGCCTGTGCTCTGAACATTTCCCTGGGAAACTCATTTCTGTTTGGGGGACCATTCTGTGGGGGGGGGGGGAATAGGCCTATAGAGATGCAGAAGCAAGGAGTTTCCCCTGGGGCATCTAAGTTCTCAAATACTGGCAGCAGGCCAACCAACCACAGTAGTCAAACAGCTGGAAAGCCTGCTGGACTTCAACATACCCACTGCTGCTGACTATCAGAGCTGGCAAAGCCCTGTGCAGTTTGATTTGAAACTCTGCAGGCAAAGGAAAGCAGAGGGCAGAGGACTATGACATCAGATGACTGACAGGTAGGCGACCTTGCCTACCTTTCAGGTGGCCCATGGGGGTGAAGGAGGTAAAGATCCAGCCCACTGAACAATCCAGTTTCCCATCCTTTGCAGTCTAAATGCAGGCCTGGTAGTGGGACAGAATCAGCCTGGGTGCCTCATGGATGAGCTTTGTTGAGAGCAGGGCAGAGGGAGTAGGACTGTTCTTGATCTTTTTGTGGCTTTTTAACCATGGTACTCTCCTGGACCAACTCTGTGAGATAGGTGCTGGAAGCACTGTACTGCAGGGCTTCTGATCCTATTTGCAGTGTTGAGTCCAGAGAGTAAGAAGATGGGGTGTGGGTGTGTTAATTGGCTCTATGGTGTATATGCTATGGCAGGCACAGCCAACAGATAGATCGTGATCTACCGGTAGATCACTGGCTCCCCCCAAAGAAGCTCAACAACCTTGGCTCCCCTTAAAAATGCTCAACTTTTTAGCCCTTCACACACATCCCAAACAGGGCTTTCCTCCTGCCTCAGAAAAGCTCAACAACTCTGACCTGAACCCCTAAAAATGGGCCTTCCTCCTTCCTACCAAAAGGGGGTAGATCACTGCTAGTTTTTAACTCTGTGAGTAGACTGCAGTCTCTTCGCAGTTGGCCACCCCTGTGCTATGGTGTACATCAGGGCACCATTTTATCATCAATGCTTTTTAACATCTATAATGAAGCTGCTGGGAACAATCATTAGGAGCTTTCTGCAGGACGTCATCCATATGCTGGTGCTGACTACACTCAGCTCTTCTCCATTACATCTTAATCAGATGAGGCTGTGCGAGTTCTGGACCAGTGCCTGGATGCAGTGATGGGCTGGATGAAGGCCAATATACTGAGCTTCAGTCCCAGGAATAGCTTCCTAAAAGAAGCAGTGGTGAGATTTCCTTTAAAAAAAAAACCCCTACCTCCCTGAATCCCATGGTATTTTCAACCAGTCTCCAATCTTCCCTTCTTTGGCAAAGTGTCAGCTACAGGGCTTCCTGGATGAAATGGATTATCTAGATCTAATTTCAATCTGGCTTTAAGTCTGGCTATAGAACAGAGACTGCTTAGGTCACCTTGGTGAGTGATCTATGCCAGGAACTGGACAGTGGGAATATATGCCTGTTGGTCAGCTACAGTTCACCCAGCTCATAAATCACCACAGCCGGATTCCACTCCACCACATTGCCCAGCCACGGAGACTTTCCAGGTCCTCCTCATCCTCTGGCATTCTGGCACAGCTACTCCTTCGCTAATTCACAGCAAACACAGCAAACTCTGGCACGGTACAGCCAGTCCTCCTCAGCACTCTGCTCAACCTCAGGAACCCATCAGAGCAGCAAAAAAACATTCTGGGAGCATGACCTGTCAGAGAATTCTACTCATAGTGATCCAGAGCAGAACTCCAATGTATAGTGAGCAGAGCAAAAACTTAAACACATTGCAAGATTCCCAAAAAATAGACCAGAGGCAATTAATATTTCATCCAACAGAGCTTTACTGCTATTGAAGGCAAATGGGCATAATGGTCACAAATCCAGTACATTCAGGATTGGCACTGTTCATAAGAAATCCAGTTGCAGCAGACTTAACTTAAACTTACAATAACTTATAATAAGACTAAAGCTTAACACTATATACAGACCACCACACCAGAAGAGATATAGAAAGACAAAGTGAAACCCAGGCTCCTTCTGGCCTATTATTATAGTCAGCATGCCCTTGACTGAAAGAGATAACAGACCCAGTTTAAGCCAGCTGTACTCAGCTTCTCTGAAGGAATAACGCAAACATCATGAACCTTCTGCTTGTTTTTTTCAGACAGAAAAGCTTCCAGATGCCTCTTGAATTAATTAGAGTAGGAAATATCTCTACATATCAGATCAATACTTTTTGTACTAAGAAATGCAGACTGACACTGTTGGGGATCTCAGCAGATGCTGATACCATTGGCTATGGTATCCTTCTGGGCTGCTGGGCTGGGGTGGGATTTGGGGATTTTACAATGGCTCCACTCCTTGGAGGGGAAAATTCAGAAGGTGATATTGAATCCCAATTTGGGAGAAAGATGGGATATAAATGTTGTTGTTGTTGTTTAGTCGTTTAGTCGTGTCCGACTCTTCGTGACCCCATGGACCATAGCACGCCAGGCACTCCTGTCTTGCACTGCCTCCCGTAGTTTGGTCAAACTCATGTTCGTAGCTTCGAGAACACTGTCCAACCATCTTGTCCTCTGTCGTCCCCTTCTCCTAGTGCCCTCAATCTTTCCCAACATCAGGGTCTTGTCCAGGGAGTCTTCTCTTCTCATGAGGTGGCCAAAGTATTGGAGCCTCAGCTTCAGGATCTGGGGATATAAATACACTAGATAATAATAATAATAATAATAATCTGTTTTGCTGTGTTTTTAGATTTTGATTGATTTTGATTATTTTTTAAATGTTAAGATGCCTTGGGTCACTCTGAGAGAAAAGTATCTAACAGATATAATAAATGTTTAAACAACTCTGGCTCATTACAAAAGAAAGCTCCACATGTTGTTGTTGTTTAGTCGTTTAGTCGTGTCCGACTCTTCGTGACCCCATGGACCATAGCACGCCAGGCACTCCTGTCTTGCACTGCCTCCCGTAGTTTGGTCAAACTCATGTTCGTAGCTTCGAGAACACTGTCCAACCATCTTGTCCTCTGTCGTCCCCTTCTCCTTGTGCCCTCCATCTTTCCCAACATCAGGGTCTTTTCCAAGGATTCTTCTCTTCTCATGAGGTGGCCAAAGTATTGGAGCCCCAGCTTCACGATCTGTCCTTCCAGGGAGCACTCAGGGCTGATTTCCTTAAGAATGGATAGGTTTGATCTTCTAGCAGTCCATGGGACTCTCAAGAGTCTCCTCCAGCACCATAATTCAAAAGTATCAATTCTTCGGCGATCAGCCTTCTTTATGGTCCAGCTCTCACTTCCATACATCACTACTGGGAAAACCATAGCTTTAACTATACGGACCTTTGTCGGCAAGGTGATGTCTCTGCTTTTTAAGATGCTGTCTAGGTTTGTCATTGCTTTTCTCCCAAGAAGCAGGCGTCTTTTAATTTCGTGACTGCTGTCACCATCTGCAGTGATCAAGGAGCCCAAGAAAGCTCCACATAACAAGCCATTAATTAATGGAATTCACTGCCACAAATGCTATGAACTTTGATGGTTTATAAAAGAGATGAGACAAACTAACAGAGAATTGGTCTCTCAACATGGTCATTTGGGCATTATATCTAACAGAATCTCCATATACAGAGCCAGTGTGCCACTGAATACCAATTGCTGGAATTTGCCCTGTGAGGCAGCTGCTTCCCTCTGCCTCATGGTAGAGCCAGCCCTGGTCTATACATATTCCTTTGATCCAGCAGGGGTCTACTTGTGTATGCATGCATATCCATAGTTATATGCATTTGATATATTTGACTGACTTCTGGCGGGGAGAGTAAACAGCACAACATTGCAATGAAAGCTGGAGAAAAACAGATGAGCCCATAGACCGCACACTAACATCAGCCACCAAAACCCAGTTATCCAACACAGGAAGTGCAAGCAGTATACCTCCTCCCAAGATCTCCAGGGATGAGCGAACGGCAGGGAAAATGTAGTTTAGCCATTTTCCTTTAGCCACCCTTATTTTCCCCAACCTCCCCCCCTTCTTATTTTTTGTCAGCCGGATTGCTGGCATGGAGACAGCCAGCCTTCACATCCCAATCCAGGGGCGACAGTGACAGAGCGTCCCTACAGCTGACCGACAAGCATCTCGGGGGACATCCGCTGCCCATCCAACCCCATAGCTGCCAAGTTATCCCTTTTTTACAGGGATTTTCCCTTATGCTGAATAGGCTTCCTCGCGAGAAAAGTGAAAACTTGGCAGCTATGCAACCCGCAGAGATTATTCCACCCGTATTTCCTTGGCTTGCCGCCGAGTCTCCTAAAGGAGAACTACATTTCCCAGAAGGCCGTGGGTCCAGGCGCAGGCGCAAGAACCCTCCTGGGAGCCGCTGCGGCGAAGCCGGCCCTGTGATTGGATGCAGGCATTTCCGATCGAGATGCCCATTGGCTGTCCCGAGCGCTGTGTCCGATGCCGGAAAGGGGAGGGGGTAGAAAGCGTTATGGCGACGACGGTAGCTGAGACGGAAAGCGGAGAGGGCGCGCAGGAGATGATGGAGGGTGAGAGGCCGGGCCGTAGCGCGCGGTGTCCGAATTGGGGCCGGGCGAGGGTTGGGGCCGGGGAAGCTGCGGTTCAGGAGCCGTTGGGCGTCAGCGTTATGCGGGAGGTGGGCGCTGTGGAGGAGTCTCACCGTGTGTTGGGGAACCTACTTATTGCAATGGGTGTAGGGGGGCATTGGGAGGAAGCATGGTGGAATAATGGTATTGGGCAAAGGAAACTGTGGGTGTATGCCAAGCAGAGGAGGGACTGTAAGAACCTCCCCGAATCTATATCCATATCCAGTGCATGTTCTCTTTAATGCAGGTTGTTGGGTCTCTCTCCCCTCCCCAATTCCCCCCCCCCAAAAAAAACACTTGGGTGCCTGGCTTCTGCTACGCTGTTACCGTGACCTACAAAATATATCCCTCCTTATCTGTGTGACACTGTTAATATAATTTTAAATAGGGGGCATCTTTTCGAAGAAGAGGTATCTGATAACCCTTCCTCCCGCCAGATTAAGCGGTACCACTAAGTGGTCACTGGAATCCTTGGTGTCAGCAGTTTAAGATGACAAACACAGGGATCTTTTATATTCTTTGGGACCCCATTAGTTGCTTCACATGCTGCCTCTTGCCTCCCCTTCAGTGCTTTACTGCTTTGCTGTACCTTGGGAAATAGTGCAATGAGGTGTTCTTTATGGTAGTGTAGGAATGGAAATTTTAATATGTATGACTCTTGTACTGTGAACAATCATGTGTGACTGCTTTTTGTGGGGACAGGAAAATGATTTAGGAGAAATCTGTTATTGGACCTTTGAGGAGGAATTGCTGATGTTGTTAGTGTTTAAGACTGATGGGTTATGAATTGTGAAAAAATATTACTCTGGGGTTTTTAATCCCAAAGGGCAGTAACCATATTAAGGCATTAGACCAGGAAAACAAAACACCATGGGTGCTCCATCAGGCTAAAGAGCACTGCTATTGACCCTATCTGGGTTCTGTTGAGGAACAATAGGAATATTCATCCTACCCTCTTAGTACTTTTCCCAGCCATTACTAATTCTATTATGCAGAGACCAAAAATTATTAAGAGCTGAAATTTCATCACATGCACTGTTTCAGTAATCCTTACAGCAACTCTATATGGTAGGTGAATATTATGCCTGTATTACAAGTGCAAAGTAAGACTGAGAGTGGTGTGCCAAAAAAATAGGGAAAAGAGTAAGTTTATGACGGAAGCTAATCTGACATTTGAATCAAAAGCATCCTAGGGCAGGCTCTAATCTAGGGGTGGGCAGAGTTCAAGCTTGTTGGATCTGTTGTTTTTTACTAGAACCCCAAAATCTGCTGACAAGAAGCAAATGCAAATGATGTACAGTTATAATTAAAGGGTGTCTCTGAACACATTTTGAACCTAAGGATTTGTTTTCAGTACCGTACTAGAATAACCTCACAGTTATTTAACACAAAAGTTCATTTCTGGTTAGCTTTCTTCATTTTAGCAGCCCAATATTTTATTTCATTTGGGGCAGAGTTCTTTTGTTGTTGCTCTTATTTAACAATTGAACTTAGAAACCCTACCTGAATTACTGCAAATCATCCTGAAATCTACTAGTAGATACAGTTCTGCCTCCTGCCCATACTTGCTGTATCAGCTGCCTCCTGAACAGTAATCGAATCCACTGTGATGCAGATTAAGCACAGAAATTTTAAAAATGAGTCATCTTGTCCCGCATCTTGGTCCCTAAGCAGATGAATTTAAAGTAAGCTCCATGTAGACTTGATATACTTTGGTTACTTTGTCAAATTCTGTACAGCTACTGTTTTTCTTAAACATCTGTTGGGACTTCGTGATGTTGGGTACATATGGCAAGCTAGATGTGTATGCAGTGATCACACATGGCGATCTGTGTGTGGTTTGTCCTCTTTTTCTCACATACACATTATGTGCAGGAAATTCATAACATCCAAAGCAGTCCTGAAGACTGTGGTGGTGTCTTGGAAAGATTTCTATGCCATGTGTTACATGAAGTACTGTACCGTAATTATAATCTATACCTGCAGACTGGGTGGAGAAAAATGTCCAAAAATCTTGGCAGAGAAATGCCCCTCCAGTTGTTGTTGGACTACAACTCCCATCATCCCTAACCAATGGTCATGCTGGCTGGGTCTGATGGGAGTTGGAGTCCAGCAGCTGCAAGACGGTCACAGGTTTCCCACACCTGCTTTAATACCATTAGTAGTTTACATGTGTCTCATTGTTTGCTCCCTTCCAGAAATAAAACTTAATTACAGAGTGTTTCTTTTACACAGTTGACAGGAGGATTGAGTCTGAAGAGTCGGGAGACGATGAAGGGAAGAAGCAAACGGTTTGCATAGTAACAGACCTCAGTCAACAGAGTTTGAGGGATGAACAGAATGGCGATAATTCAACAGGTAAACTGTTATGCTGGTATACACTTGAAGACATCATAACCCATCATTTTAAAGCTTTAGGAGATGAGTTAAAGCAGGAGTAGCTAACATGGTACTCTCTAAATGTTGGACTACTGGTCATGCTCAGGGCCGGCCCTACGGCCAGGCTGGGTGGCCCGAGCACTGGTCCTGTTAGCTAGGGCTGATGGGAGTTGTAGTCCCAAAACAGCTGGAGGGCCAAGTTTGGCCATCACTGCCGTAGTTGAATCTTGCCAATTGTTTCCAACCTATTGCATAAGAAACATCTGTTGTTCCTAGGATCTATTTCAGATGGCATACGTTATATGGAGTTGTGAAACAGGAGAGCAAGAGTTTTGTGTTTAGAATATCACACTAATAATATGGCAGATGCACCAATTAATATCTGAGATGGAATGATTATATTTAGCTGGTGATAATGTGAGGTTTAGCTGCTGATGTGAGCTGGTGAGTTATCACGATGTTGAAAACCAGATATCGCCTAGCTCTTACACAAATGGTGATTCGCGATATATTGCCACCTCAAATATTATGAAACAATTATCACAATGTGAACTTCATACCAGTTTTGGACAATATTTCACCCAGTCCTATCATGCATTTTGAAAATTCTGTGAACAAATCTAGACATAATTGCAGCATTTGTCTGGCTGCGAGTCTGGCAGGAACTTCCTGAACAAACTGCTTTGCCACAATGGGTGCAACTGGGAGTAACTGAGATGATTGGAAGAAGCTCTAGTATTGTGTTCCTAATGCTGAGATAGCCTACTGTTACACAAATGACTAGTAGTTCCGGAGCCCTGTTTGCATCCAGTGCAGTACAGAACCTGAAGCGCCGATTCTGCGCATGCTCGCTGTGCGATTTGGCGCTTTTGTGCATGCATGTGATGTCTTTCGGTGCGTTTGCACATGTGTGAATCGCCGAACCCAGAAGTAACCTGTTCCGGTACTTCCATGTTCGGCGAGTTCGTAACCCATGGTGTACGCAACCCGCAGCGAACCTAACTAGGATTATGACTGTATTAATTGCCAAGACCACTGTTGGGTTTTTTCTAATCCTGGCCTCGGGCGGGTTCATAATCTGGCATGCAAGTTTGGCACACCAGCCTGCTTCTTTCAGCCCAGTTTGTTTTGGGCTGAGGACTTGCAGCCTGCATTTCATCTCCTGCACATGTGCAGTTTTGGCATTCTGACAATTTTGAGCTCCTTTATTGTACTTTGCCTACGGCCCTGTGGTGCGCTCAGAGGGAATTTGCTTTCAGCCTCAACCACATGGTGGCAAAAATGTCAGCTGACTTCCCAACAGATTGTGACAACCACTTTGTTCATGAATATATGCTAAATTAATAATAAGCGAGGTGGGCAGGTGGTTGCTCTGTATGTGTTTCAGTATTAACTGAATGATGACATTTTCACAGCAAAGTATCTCCTCTGCTGGCTTGTAGACTTGTGTTGGAGCTGCATCCTGCTCAATCCCTAAAATGCAGGAATTTTTGCTTTACTGGATTTCAGAACATTGGTGGCTTAGGCAACTATTATTTAATCGGATTGCTATCTATATTTGTCCATGAATGAAATATACTGCGAGGAATTCAGTGCTATTATGATCATTCTGTCAGCACAAGCATTTCTACTTGACGGTGGGAACGTGACCCTCTCCTTCCCCTACACGCTGTTTTCGGCGTTCTCCCAACTTTACACACACACACACAAGCCATTTTTGAAGGGGGTGGGTAAGCAGGATTTGTCATGCTGGCTCCCGCTAGCACAACTATTTAGTTAAATCCAGTGCTTATCAGGTGGTGGGAATGTGTGTGGAATTCGGGGACATGAAAGTTGATTGTAGCAGAGTAAATAGGCAAGAGCATCCAGTAGTTTTCCCCACACCTTTCTTTCCTTTGGCCCTTCTTGCTTCCTGTAGCTGATGATTTGAGAGAGGAAGCTTGCAGAAAAGGATTTGGAGGAGAGAGGGTGGTTTTGCACATGGGAGAGCAGGTGTGGGGCACCTTTGGCCAAACTACAATTCCCTTCAGCCCCAGTGGGGCCAATGGGGTGGTGGAAGTTGCAGTTCAGCAAAATCTGGAGAGCTAAAGATTCCCCTCGCCTGAGATAGAGCAAGGGGGAACTGGCCAGCTCAAGAGGGGACGGTAGCAAATGGTTCGGTGGGTGGCAGCAAATCCTGTGTGCTGGAATAAATGGCTTCTGTAGCCTTCCTGAGTCATTATTTGTTCACAAGTTTGTCATTGGGTGAGGGGGAGATTGCGATGAGCCTGTTAGTCCTGTCCCTTCCATTGCATCCCTGCTTGCTTCTCCTGCCACATGTTGGGAAAGCAACATCTATAGTAGGAAGCTCCTTTTATTCGTGCAGGTTCTGTGCACAACTAAAAACCTTGACATTTCAGGGTTGTAAATTGCTTGGGGAGCCTGCAAAAGTATAGTTAGCTCCCCACTGTCAATGTTTGCCCTTCCATGCTTGAAAGGTGGTGAAACTGGGGGGGGGGTGACAGAGGAGATTGGAGCCCCTCGACTCTTCTCCCAAAGCAAAAACAGACCGCAAAACCAATAAAAGCACTGCTGACAATCTTTGTTTTTAAATAAAGAGAAAGAAACTTCAATTGCTTTGGCTGATGCATTTTGGAAACGTCCTTCATTGGGAACATGTTTTATATAACAATTTCCACCAAGTACTTGAATCACAATACCAGCTTCTGTTTACTAAAGTGGCTGGTGAACTTGATGGAAATTGCTATACACCTGGAGTTCCTTTCCCCCCTGCTTGTTCCTGCTTATTGTGTTGAGGCTTGAACGCCTGAAGAGGGCTTATGTTGCTGAACATTACGTGAAGGAGAGAATCCACCCACCTGCCAAATGGAAAGCTTGCATGAATTATTCAGCACAAATCTCTGAGGTCCACCTCCACTCATGCATACAGAGTGAGAATTGCATTTAGGAACGAGGTTGGGTTTTGAAGGGGGGGAAATCAAAGCAGCAAAACGGTTTCTTCAAAAAGCTGGTAATACCAGGTTCTCAGTGTACTCTAATGAAAAAAAGTGAGACCTAATAATACAGCTTGCAAATATATCTGGCTGACTTTAATCATGAAGAATATGGCTCTAGTTCTTCAGGTAACTAGTCCAAGAAATTGGTGTTTTGATTTTAGTTTCTACCGTTCCAAGAGCTGTGCCATGTTACCCAAAGGGAGCAGGCTGCAAAGATGGCCGGTGACTAATCTAACAATTCTGGTAACAGTTACTGTATTTTTCATTCCATGACGGACTTTTTTCCTCCTAAAAAGTAAGAGGAAATGTCTGTGCATCTTATGGAGTGAATGCGTGGTCCCTGGAGCTGAATTGCCCAGGGGCTAAAGGCAGATCGTGCTTTTTTAAAGAAAGAGCTAAAGGCTAAGGAGAGGGAATGAGCATGTTGAAAGGAACCCGCTCAGCAGCTGATTGCAAGAGATCGGGGAGGGAGATCAGAGAGCTAGCTCCCTTCCCGGCCCCTTGCCTAGGCCTCAATTGTTGTCTGCAGAGGGAGACATGTGACTGGCTGATTAGATTATCTGTCTGGAAACTAGAGAAGCTGCAGAACTGTGAGTTGAACCCCATAAAAACAGGATTTTTCCCCTTTGCAAGGAAACTCAGCAACTTTGAGCTGATCCTAAAAAATGGAGCTTTCCCCCTGTGCAAAAGAAGCTTCCTCAAATATTTAATGGGGGGACAAAGGCACCTAGGCCTCTAGGAGTTGGCTGCTATGCCTAGGACAATTCAAGAAAGCAAAATATTTTTTTTCTTGTTTTCCTGCTCTAAAAACTAGGTGCGTCCTATGGAGTGAAAAATACGGTATATCGTTTGTGCAAACAATTAGCCACTTTGTCAGCTATGACCTTCCTCCTTTAACCACTGAAGCAAAACTTCTGTTAGTGCAGTGTTGTAAATGTACATTTTCTGGGGGGAAGGGTTCATTAGTATTGCTTCCTTCAATGTATATCACACCTCTTACTGGCAACGTGACCACCAGGTTAGGAGGCCTGATCCAGTCTGAACACGTTAGGTTCTCTCTTTTGAAGGCATTCTTTCTCCTCTGGGACAGCTGACATTGCAAGCTTGAGTTCAGTTGATGAGCACCATGGGCTTAAAGCAGAGTGCATTTGTTCTATTGCAGCTGAAGCTGAGACGCCAGTGGATATGGAGACGATTAGCCTGGATCCGGAAGCAGAGGTAATATAGATTCACTGTAATTTACATTGTAGCAATGCATGGGAAGGGCCCACAGAGGAAGAACTCTGAAGCCTGTGTGATCAAGAATTTCTTTCCAAGAGTTAACAGATGTCACCCCTGTTAAAATGTATATATTGTTTCTGTGCTGAGATCTAGGGCAATGGTGGGGCAGGTACTTGGTATGAGAAGAGCTGGATCACAACAGCAGAGAAACTGGGGAAGATAGCTTCAAAGGCAACAAGATACTTTGCTGATGGAAAGTTGATACAAAAAGGGATCTGCTGTTCTCCTTTTTGTCTTTGAAGATCTGCACTGTCAAGCTGTTTTCAGATCTGTTGGTATGGAGGAAAACTTTTGATTAGACAGCATGTCAAAGGGCTCCACTTTCCCTATAGAAGACTATAAAAAGGAATTAGTTGCCTGCTCTGTGTGTCCCATTCCCCAAAATGCAAAAGCAAATGGCACACACGGTGTATTTCTAAGCATATAGTTACAAAGCATGTAACTGACACTATCCCCACAGGATTTTCATTACAGTGGAACCTCGGTGCCCGAACACCTTAGTTGTCGTACGTTTTGGTTCTCAAACGCCAAAAACGTCCATTTTTGAACGTTTTTCAGACCCCAAGTGTGTGATGCGGCTTCCACTGAGGGCAAGAAGCTCTTGCAACCAATGGGAAGCCACGCCTTGGTTTTTGAACGTTTCAGAAGCCAAATGGGCTTCCGGAATGGATTTTGTTCGAGAACCGAGCAACCACTGTACTATGGTAGTAATGTAACCAGAAGGAAGAATTGGGTGGCTTTGTGTGTTGACAGATGTGGATTTGTTTACATATTTACGTAAATGTACATGTGCTTTTTAAAAACCGGGGGGGGGGGGGACCAACTTGCTTGGCTGATGCATGAAGAGAACGAGCTTTGACATCACTGTGTACTTTTCATGGCAAAGTTGAGTAGGAGCTGGGCTTGTCCCACAGAATAAAAATAGGGCCAAATACTTGTGTTCCTGATTGCTGAAAAAGATGTAATATATTCGGCACAGAGCCCCTTCTTTTAGGAAGAGATGTGAGTCCTGCACAGCAATTGTGCTGATTTGTTTCTCTCTAAGCCAGGCATCCCCAAACTTCAGCCCTCCAGATGTTTTGGACTACAATTCCCATCATCCCTGACCACTGGTCCTCTTAGCTAGGGATCATGGGAGTTGTAGGCCAAAACATCTGGAGGGCCGCAGTTTGGGTATGTCTGCTCTAAGCAGAAGGCCCTTATCTAGTTAACAAAGGCCAGCTTTTCTGCACACTGTGATGGTAATCACCCACCCTTGCAACCCACATGCTATAGGCTTACAATCTACCTTCATGCTACTTACTTTAGAAGTAATATTGAAATAAACCTTTGTGTGAATACTAAGACAGCTTGTGGCTTTTTATCGCCTTTCAGGATGTTGATCTGAATCACTTCCGAATTGGCAAGATTGAAGGGTTTGAGGTTCTCAAGAAAGTGAAGGTGAGACTCTTAAGGAGCCCTCTCTAGTTGAGCTGAAATGGCTCTGCCATGGTTGTGTAACTGAGAGTATGCATGGCAGCCAAAGTACTGTGCTATATTTCTCTGGCTAGAGGGATGCAGCGTAATGGAATAAAGACTGCATTTGAGAAAAGGGAAGCAGAGGGCACCCAGAGGTACACTAGTAGCATTCCACTGTGGGTCATATTACAAATGATGCAGAAAGACCATGACTGGATTTCCTGAACTCTTTAAAAAGTAAATTTGAAAGCAGCCACTGAGGGAATTAACTCAAGGGAGCAGTGCTTGGGTGAAGGAATGTTCAACCCTTCGCCATACCCTAAGCATTTTTCCCAATTCAAATTCTCATGCACACACAGAGCTACTAATAGTTTCACCATGAGAAAAGGTAGACACAATACAGACACAGCCAGATGGGTGGGGTACAAATAATAAATTATTATTATTATTATTATTATTATTATTGTAATATTTCCCAAGTGGGGTTAATATCCACTTCAGGGGCAATTTTAAGCTGGAAAGTGGCATGAGCGGAAGCCTCATTGACCTGAACGTATTTGGGGTCTCCACAGCTGCTTTTAGGCTTTATAAAGGACATTGGGAGGTTCAGTAATTTGTTCAGTTTGATTCTCTATCTCCATAGCTGGGCCTCCCCTTGGCAATCTACAGCAGTGGTGTGCTGTAGATGAAATTTCATTTTCTCCTGGCCCAAAGACTGCCAAGATTGGCAACATGTCCCCCCCCCCAGTGAAAATGCACAGTAACCCATTTTGGCCGCTGCAGGAGTCATCTTCTGGTGAGGAATGGGTGGAGATATTAGGAATTGGTGGAGGAGCAGGAGATGAACAAATAATTTGAGTGAGGGCAGCATCCACCTGCAGAGAACTTATTTTCAAAGCTGTTTCATACACAGTATTAAGTGCATCTGTTGGGAGTGAGACTTGTGCATTATTGTTTTTACATCTTTGTTTATCTTCACTCCACCCGTCAGACTCTTTGTCTCCGTCAGAACTTGATTAAGTGCATTGAGAATCTGGAACAGTTGCAAAGTCTCAGAGAATTGGATCTCTATGACAATCAGATTCGAAAGATTGAGAACTTGGAGGCCCTGACAGAACTTGAGTGAGTACCTAGGCTATATAAGGGCTTTAAAAGTAATTGCCAGCACTTTGAATTGTCTTGGAAATTGACTGGAATACAGGAAAGTTATTTCAGTACTGGTGAGAGATGTTCCCATATTTGTCTCCCTCTTTCAGAATGGCTGTCCTCATTGTAACATGCTTCTTTTTTTCCTGGATCATAGATCCTATTGTAACTTGCATGGTTATGTAAGACAGTGGCTTCATGCAGACACCAATTGTATTGTTAATTCAGATATTGTGCCTAACTATACTTAGTACAAACCATGGTTTCTGATTTTGCTTGAGTGGCCAAATCTGTTGTTCATATAAAGAGAGACTACAGTACAAACTACCATCCCATCTGCAGAAGCTTCATTTCAGCCAGTATATACAAAGCTCTTTGATTTCCTCAATCCGTTGCCAGACTACAATCCCCATCATGCCATTCTGCTGGGGGGGGGCTCATGGTCATTGGAGTCCGACAACATATGGAGGGCTACAGATTCCCCACCCTTGGTGTAAAGAGTGAAGTTACAGATTCAGACCGGAGGAACCCAAGTTCAAACCTCCAGTGAGCCATGAAGCTCACTTGAGTGATATTGGGCCAGTCTCATACTCTCTCATCATACCCCACCTCTGAGTCGTTGTGAAGGTAAAATAGGAACCAGCTACATATATAACACTATGAGCTCTTTGGAGCAAGATTGGGATGCTATACAGTACCTTAGAAGATGTCTACATTTTAAAGTATTTTCCTTTGTTTCCTATTTAGGGTCCTGGATATTTCGTTTAACATTCTACGACACATTGAGGGGCTGGACCAGCTCACTCAGTTAAAGAAACTCTTCCTTGTGAACAATAAAATCAGCAAAATTGAGAATCTAAGCAACTTACAGCAATTACAGATGTTAGAGCTGGGATCTAATCGAATCAGGGTAGGTATTTGATCCGTCATTGTATAGCTGAGGATCCGTCATTGTATAGCTGAGAAATCAGCCATATCAGACAGGAGTGGGGAGAAGTAAAAACTTTCAGGTTGCAAATGTGGTGCTGCTGACTGCAACAGTGACTTCTAGAGGGAGACTTAAGAAGCACAGAAAAAGTATCCATTTGGCCTCCAAATGCTTTCCTTGGCAACCTCCCTGATATCTGTTAAAAAATGTGTTGCTCCCCCTTCTGAGAATAACTCAAGAAAAACATTTTAAAATGCAAGAGGGAAACTCATCACAGTGTTGATTGTGGCTGGCATTTCAAGCAGCACACTGAAAGACAACTTCAGGTTGTTACGTAAGGGGACCAAAACTGAAAAGTACTGGAGGATCAAAGGCTTGTAACTAACTATACTACTGACAGCATAGATTTGAAGGTGGAAGAAAGCCAAACCATAGACTTGGCAAGATCAGATAGTACATTAAGAAACTGTGAATTTGGGGGGGGGCAGCTGATAAGCAACAAGAAGTTGAGTGGAACTTGTTACATGAAAGCGACAACTTAAGCTAGAACAGGGTCCCCAAACTAAGGCCCGGGGGCCAGATGCGGCCCAATTGCCTTCTAAATCCGGCCCGTGGGTGGTCTTGGAATCAGCATGTTTTTACATGAGTAGAATGTGTCCTTTTATTTAAAATGCAACTTTGGGTTATTTGTGGGGCATAGGAATTCGTTCATATTTTTTTTCAAAATATAGTCCGGCCCACCACATGGTCTGAGGGACGGTGGACCGGCCCCCTGCTGAAAAAGTTTGCTGACCCCTGAGCTAGAAGATGAAATGAAATTTTGAGGCACAAAATAAGCAGAATATTCTCCGTTCTAGTCCATAATAATCAAACATCAGTGAAAAAATATGGCTAATAACTATTTATATTGGGTAGCCGGCATACTGTCTTCCAGTTCCTTCATGTAATCGCTTGTTTTGAAAAATACTCTTAAACATAAGATACTTTTTCTTTCTTTTATTGACAATGCTGAAATATTTTGCCAGGTGGAATTACCTCATTTTTCCAGCTTCACATGGATTCCCTAGGTGCTTAATAATTAAGAAGGTACATCCTGCTAATGGGATTCTGTAGGCCACTTGTTCTGAGATTCTACCTTCTTAAGGAATTTCTTCTCAGAACTTCTTTGGGAGTCCAAATGACAAAGAACTCAAACTTGAAACTGAAAGTTGCTATTCTGCAGCATTTTCCCACAGCTTAAGTATGTATACAGTACTGTGTTAGTTCAGCTTGCTTGGCCAGTACAAAGTTGAAGTAGTCAGTCGTACAGCATGAGACGTCTGATCAGAATAATCTCATAACCCACCTTCAGTATACAAGTTTGTGATAAAAGAGTGGGTGAGGCGATGATTGGTAATTGACTGTGCTACAGTCTTACTAAGTAGAGAATGTGTTGCAAGAGGTTTGCTTGCTAGAATCAAGGATTGTAATGTTTACTGTGGTCAATTTGCAGGCAATTCAGAATATTGATGCGTTGACTAATCTGGACAGCCTGTTTCTGGGAAAGAACAAAATCACCAAGCTTCAGAACCTGGATGCATTGACAAACTTAACAGTGCTTAGTATACAGGTATCAGCCCTGGGCTTCCCATTCCATTTATTTATTCATTTAACATGTCTGCTTTTCCCCATCATATGAACTTTGCAGCAGTTTAGACCTTTCGAAACTAGAATGACAAAAAGACCAGTAACCTCTATGAATGAAGGGAGGCGATTATATGGTAGTTATAGTTCAGATTGTGGAAGGAAGGAACTGTCAACCAGTTTTCTCAGCTTATCATTTTCCAGTCTTAAAAATGAGTTCTCTACATTTCTTCAGCAACTTGCAGTCTGAAAAGAAATGAAAATTCTTCAGCATCTTAGTGTGAATTTATTCTAATAAACACATTTGTGTATGCAGTTTTGATTAATGTACAGATTTTTACAAGCAATTTCTCCTAATGCATTTTGGTATGATATTGTCACTAATATTTTCATTTGTATGCATGCTTTCCTCTTAATATATGATTTTTAATACATTATTTGTTCGAACTGCATCAGAAATTATGCAAAGGGTTAATGAAAATTTAAAGTAATGTACATGGGCCAAGGTGTACATGTGATATTGTGCAGCTGCACAATGACTCCCAAGTCTTGTATAAAATGTGCCATGCAAATACAGTGTGTTCAATAGAGAGACGTGTAAATTTTTTACCTGAAAAGTCTGGTTCTGTCATGTTAATCCATTTTTATCACCACCCTAGAGCAATCGGTTGACCAAGATTGAAGGGCTGCAGAATTTGGGGAACTTGAGGGAGCTGTACCTTAGCCATAATGGCATAGAAGTCATTGAGGGGCTGGAAAACAATGTGAGTTGCCTATTTATTGTTATCTATTTGGCGCCATCCTTGTACATGCCATTTTACAAAGAATGAGCAGTCAAGTTTCTACCCCAAGAGACTTATAAACTAGACACAGATGCAAGGGAGGCAACAGAGGAATGGGACAGAAATGGGGGAATATGGAAAGAACACACATTTTAGTTACACATAAAGGTAAAGGTAAAGTGACCCCTGACCATTAGGTCCAGTCGTGACCGACTCTGGGGTTGCGCGCTCATCTCGCATTATTGGCTGAGGGAGCCGGCGTATAGCTTCCAGGTCATGTGGCCAGCATGACAAAGCCGCTTCTGGCAAACCAGAGCAGCACATGGAAACGCCGTTTACCTTCCCGCTGTAGCGGTTCCTATTTATCTACTTGCACTTTGACGTGCTTTCGAACTGCTAGGTTGGCAGGAGCTGGGACCAAGCAACGGAAGCTCACCCCGTCACAGGGATTCGAACCGCCGACCTTCTGATCAGCAAGCCCTAGGCTCAGTGGTTTAACCACAGCGCCACCTGGGTCCCATCTAGTTACACATGTATAGGCTTAATTTTAGTAGAGCATTGGGACTAGGTGGTTGTTCTAATGGCTTCATGGAACAGGTGAGTTTTGAGGAAGGAAGGAAGGAAGGAGTTGTATCATAGAGACATCCTGGAAAGGCAACTGAAGGATAGGGGACAGCAACAAGGAGAGCACAGAGGTGTGTGTGTGTGTGTGTGTGTGTGTGTGTGTGTGTGTGTGTAAGCGTGTAAGCACAGTCTTTTGAGGGAGCAGGAGACCTTTGGATTACTGAAGGTGATTGGAGATAGATGACTGTAAGCCACAGGCAGGGATATGTCTGGTTATAAGTGTGTGGAGATAAAGTGAGGAAGGCTATGGAGGGGTTTGAAGGTAAGGAAAAGAAGCTTGTGTGGTGAAGAGGAAGCTAGTAGTGTGAGGATTTAGGAAAGGGTGTTAATGTGTTCAGTTACAAGAGAGGTAAATAATTTTGGACACAGTACTGGATAGAAGTAGGGAAACCAATGTGAGGAAGCAGAAGACCAGAGAGGAGGATGAGTGATGTGAATGTGAGTTTCTGCCAAAGGGGAACAAACAAAGGGTTGTATTTTTTTACTATCTACTTTTGTATTTAGCCACGCTTGGTTATATAAAGCAATATTGAGGGAATTCCAGAGCACGAGTAGTATTTTGGGAAATGGGTTGTGCTAATTGGCCTGCTAGTTCTGGCCAGTTCAGTAAATTTGTCCAATCTTGGTGTTTAGATGCCAAAGGTCAAGAAGGTTTATGTAGTATATATATATACTAAATGGCGTGTACAAGGATGGCGCCATATATGTAGTATATATATATGCTCTGCAATATATATGTAGTAGACTCTGCAGTATGTATGGTTGCTGAACTTTGGCTTTGGCTGTTTTGCTACATGGCATGTCCCTTAACGCCTATTAATGTTTCGTCCAAGGATGCACAATTTGCAAGAAGACAAGAATGAAAATAGAGACTAAAGTTTTCTTTATGCTTGTTTCAGAATAAATTGACAATGCTGGACATTGCGGCCAACAGGATCAAAAAAATTGAAAATATTACCCATCTAACAGAGCTCCAAGAATTTTGGGTAAGTCTATGAGAGGGAGACCAAGAAGTGCTTACGGACCAGCAGCATAGCCACAATGGCTATGTTTGGCCTCCACTGTCAGAGGCAGTGTTTGTTGGGGAATCATAGGTAGGCAGAGTACTGTTGTGCTCATGTCCTGCTTGCAAGCTTCCCATAGGTATCTGGTTGGTTACTCTCCAAACAGGAAGAGCTGGACTAGGCGGGACATTGGCTGATACAGAAGGCTATTCTTACGTTTTTTGAATTGTGGCTTAAGACCCCGATAACCTGATCTAGTACTCAGTCTCTGATGGTGTGGGAGAGTTTCCAACTTTCTAAAGTTCTGCAGTGACAGAACTTCAATTCCAGGCTGTCCTACCAAGTGGTCAGAAATTGGGGATCCAGAAACGCATCTTTAATACAGCGCTCAAACAAAATTACTGTCCTGTGTTTTGGGGAGAGTGGGTGTCATTCCCATACACTGAATTTACATGCATATGAGAGCCACAGCATGGGAAGCACTGGACTCGAATAATTGGTAGGCCTAAGGACTGCTCTTTAGATTATACCAGTCGTCTGGGAGCTGCAGCAGCATGGATTGCTTTTGTGCCATCAGACTTAATAGGAAAAGCCCTGGCCCATCTAGGGCCATGACCCCGAGATTAAGAGTCTATTTTTTACCAACTCTCAAGAATTGCTGGCACTTTTCTTTTGTGTTTTACCCAGATGAATGATAACCTCATTGAGTGTTGGAGCGACTTGGATGAGCTGAAAGGAGCCAAGAACTTGGAAACTGTCTACCTGGAGCGAAACCCACTGCAAAAAGATCCCCAGTACCGACGCAAAATCATGCTGGCCCTTCCAACTGTCCGGCAGATTGATGCCACCTTTGTCCGGTTCTGAACCCTCTCCAGTCCCTTACCCTCCTCCCTCCCTCCCTCCCTCCCTCCCTCCCTCCCTCTCTCAGAGTGTCACAGATGGGATTTTCATCCACACTGCATCCTCTGTCTTCAGCCCTCCGACACTTAAAGAGCAAACGGCTAACCAAGAGCACTGATAACAGACCTTGCGTATAATGCACACACTTGTCGTTTTTTGATTATTATTATAATTATTATAATTATTATTATTAAATCTTTAATGTGTGAGATTTCCTGGTTGTGACAGTGTCTGTTCCTATTGGGCAGTCTAGTAGCATGTTCAGAGATGTACTCTGAAACCTGAGCATTTTCTGTCTGTAAAGTGTTGGGTGTATCTGTTCTTGAAGAATTGCATGGTGACCCATTGGTCCCCTAAGCTCTTTCCCTGTCACTGACACCTAGTAGTAATAGTCCCTGAAACAACTATTCAGAGCTGAATAGCACCAGCATTGTTTTACACATTGAAATAAGCCAGGAAATGGGGACAGGGAAAGGATACTCATACTGTGGAATGCAATCTGTAATTCTGTCCCCTTTCCTAAACTGAAGAGGCAGGGCCATCTTGGATAGCCTTTCCAATGAGCATTGTAGCAACTAGATGCAAACCAGCCTCTATTGTATAGTTAAGCAGCTTCTTCCAGTCTTCACTTTGATCTGCATTCCATAATGTAACAGCTGGGTGTTGTACCTGTCAATATTTGCACTGGAAATGATAGGTCACATCCTGTTTCTTCTCATTGTGCAAGCATGCCTGTATTCCATATGCTTCTATTTGCCATTCTAGCCCTCTCATCTGCTGGCGTGCATTCTGATGGGATGCAGTTTAGCAGCATGACGTTTCCATTTGTTTACATGTATGAGATACTTGAGATTCCTGCATTGCAGGGGGTTGGATTAGATGACCCTCGGGGTCCCTTCCAAATCTATGGTTCTGTGAATACATTGCATTCCTCCTGCTGATTTATAAAGGCAGACTCCTTTATAGTGGTAAAACAAGTTGCACCACTTGCGTGTGAAATTCATATTGTGTTAATTTGTTGGGGATGAGGGAAGAATTAGTTCTATCGATGATCTAACTGTGACTATTATTGCCAACTAGTTGTTTTATTTATTACAATTAGTTATATTTATCATGCGCCTTTCAAGATCTACCAAGGCAGCTTACAAGTAATATTCAAATGCATACCTCAAAAACACAATAAACAATACTAAGATATTAAAATACATCAGAATCCTTCCAACAGGGCAGTAGATCACCATGTGTTGAGGGGAGCAAATCTAGGGGTGGGGTGTTCTCCTGTCTCCCGTTCCTAGAAGCCTTCCTACAGGAGGGTTGATGGTAGATTGTCCTAGTGGGAAAAGGGGGCAAGAGAGTAGGGAAAGGGATCAGTAGGGTGAGAGGGTGCATAGTTTTATATCTCTTAACACTGTTATTTAGGACTCTCCTTTGTCATTTAGGAATAACCAACTACAGTAAATGTATGCACAAATTTGAAGCCAATGCCTTTTCTTGGGGGCTGTTGGACATTACTTTAACTGTGCCTCTTGAATATACAGTACTGGCAGTGGAGGTGAACGGTCATCTATTTTGAACAAGTATCCTGGAAGGCACCACATTGTAAAGTTATCTTTCAGCAACTCTTGAGAGGGCCCTCGGCAAATAGTCAGAATATATTGGTTTGAAATCGTCTTTGCAGCCCAATATTCTCCAAAGAACTGAGGGCAGTACATAGTAACGATATGGCTGAACAGTGAATTGAACCTGGGTCTTCTTGGCCCTAGTGCAACTCTGTATTCAACTTATCCCATGGCTCTCCTGCAGAGTGCCGAACTTTTCTTCAGGAAAGCAATTCCGATCCAGCTGAGCAGAGTAATGTGCGGTGCTATACTGGCCTTGAGTAAAGAGATTTCACTCCTGAGAACTTGGCATCACGGACATTGCAATCTTTATTGATCGGCTACCTAAGAGTTTTCTTTGCACGTTGAAGTGATTTCTAAATTGACCTCTCTGTTGCACCCCTGCAGCAGTATGCAGTAGTCACGAAAAGGAATCAGAAAGCTGAAGAACAGCCAATGGAACAGCTGGCATCTAGAGGAAAGAAGACAAACTGGGGGGGGGGGCAGTGTTAATGTTAATACCCTTCAAGTTTATCTTGGAAATAAAATGTTGGTTCAGTTGGGGACACACACCACAGAGAAATGGAACCTATAGAAATGTAGAGTTTAAGGTAGACGTGAAAAAAGGTGATGGTCCACTATGTGTATGACTTGGGCCTAAATGTTACCCATCTTGATTGATCCCTGGGTACCTGTAGGTGTGAGGAATGCATATCCTGTAAAATTAAGTACTCTGGTTTTCCTGGTCCTTTCCTTGCCTGTGTTTTTCCCCAGTTGTCTGAAGGTTTTCCAGTTGTCCGAATACTGAGCTTAGACGTTAGTTAGGTTTGTTGGTTTCAGAGCTGCTGAATGCCAAGCTTCCCATCACTCTCCAATTATGATCTCATAGGTGACGGCTTCAGAACTCTCAAGTCAGCAGCAGCAGGTGAGGTTTTAACAAGTCTCTGTAGGACAGATTGTTGTCTAGGCCCTCCCCAACCTGGAGCCCTTCAAATGCTTTGGACTACGGCTGCCCTCCACCGCAGCTAATGGAGGAAAAGGCTATCAATGGTTACTAGTCATGAGGAGTGTGTTCTACCTCTCCTATGGGAGACGGTTTGCCTCTGAATACTATTTGCTGGGAAATGACTGCAGAAGAGAGGCCTATTGTGCCTATGTCCAGCTTGGCGACTTCCCATAGGTAACTGGTTAGCCACTGTAGGGAACAGGATGCTGGACTAGAGGCCTTTATTTGCATCCAGTAGGGCTCTTATTAGGAAATGGGCGGCATCCAATGGATCTAGAGAATGAGCAGTAGTCCCTCCTCTCTTTTTTTCTTCCCACCTCACCTTCCTTCCCATTGGTCAGACAAAGACTCACTTGACATGCTAAAGCTATTTCTCTTTTTTGTTATATGCACCTTTTCTATATATCTATTTGCCATAAGGAAAACCTAATAAAACGTGGCTGCTTACGTTTATGCTCAGTTCTACAGATCCACACCCTCTTACCAAACAAAGGCAAGGTCTGGTAAAATTATTAAACAGGAACGGTCTTGGGAACCTGCCTGCAAGTTTCAGATTCCTCCGCCTTATGCATACACCCAGGTATTTACCAAAGCAGGAATCTCTTGGAGTGGATGGTGAACAGCAACAGAGTGGAAAAGTAGAGCAGTGGTATTTTACTAACTTCAAAACTCAAGGGAAGAAAGACCAGGAGGAGGAGGAGGAGGAGGAGAATAACAGTACGTTTAGCATCCTTTGTATTTCCTTGGAATCTCACGGGATCCGTGCAATGGAGCCACTATCTGATAGCAACTCAGCAGAGGGAGGGAGAGTATGGACACAGTAACTTCATCAACATTACCAGGTATTTTACAAGCAAACCTTTCTGCATATAAATTGGAAAACAATGCAAAGTAGTGTTTGGGCACCAGGGGTGTTTGGGAATCACATTACAGGTCTTTGAACTTTGATTGCCATGCCATGACCACTTTCAAAGTCCCTCCCACCTTGCATTCACCCCAGCTGAAATGGGAAGCTCAGCTCCAGTCAAGCCTAAGTCAGTCTCCTGCCTAGATTCCTTGCCTTATAGAATTTGACTCCATCCACAGTCTGAAACAACTGGAGTGCAGCAGGTAGCTTCTTTACAATAGCTGCATCTGTCTAATGAGGTGTTGGTTCAACTCCATCCACTAAAACAGGTAGCCAGTGTGAGCTCTCCAGGTATTGGACTATGGCTCCCATCATTGTGCCATTGTAGTGGGCTGGTGGGTGTTGTCGCCCTACAACATCTGCTGGGCACCACATTGGCGACCCCTGCACTAAAACCCCAAGCAAGCAAGCAAGCAAGCAATGCCACAAACTGCAGAGTAAAACCTCAAACTCACTAACCTAATCTGCCTAGGATGGAGGAAGAAATCCTTCCAGAAACTCAAATCACAGGTCAGCCCAACTTTGAACGTGTAGCCACCACTGAAAGAAACTGCTGGGGTGCAAGTCCCCCTGGTGTGTTAGCTGGGAAACAGAAGGGCTTTTATGTATTGCAGTGGTAGGGTGCTGCTTTATTTCTTTCTCGGGTCCCTTTGGCATTGGGCTGAGCATATTTCCTGGTGGTGGGAAATGGGAGAGAGAAAGTCTTGCTGCAGGACATCTCTCACGTTTCTCTGGATTTCATCATGGAGTCTGATTGTACTGGCACTAGTTCTCCAGGGTTTCAGACGGGGGTATTTCCCAGCCCTATCTGGAGATGCTGGGATTGAACCTGGGAACCTTCTGCGTAGAAAGCACGTATTCTACCACTCGGCGATGGCCTTTCCCCCACTTGCACTAGTGGACGTCTACATCAGAGAGATGCATCCCATCGCTAGTTCCTATGCAGTACAATCCCAGGAAACTGTGTATGGTAGATATGGCTAACCTGTAGCCCTCCATATGTTGGTGGATGACAACTCCAAACATCCCTGGCATTGCTGGTTGGAGCCAATGGAGTACCAAAGCATCAGGAGCCCAGAGAACTGGTTGCAAGTGAGCAGGATTGCAGTCCTGCTCCAGAGAAGTGAGAAAAAAAATACCTACTTTATTAATTTATATGGGATATTTCTAAACCTACCTGGACCCTGAGATCATCTTCGAGATACCCTCGAGAGGTCCGGAGGGTAGCAACATGAGAATGGGCCTTCTCTGCAGTGGCTCCCTGTCTGTGGAATGCTCCCTCCAAGGAAGTTCGCTGGAAGCCTTCATTATACACCTTTAGGCACCAGGCAAAAATGTTCCTTTTTAACCAGGCCTTTGGTTGACCTGATCAACATCCCATACCCTTTTAAAATGTGGCTCTTTTTTGGTGGTGGTGGGGAATTATTGGGTTATTGTTTTTGTTTTTATTTTATATACTGTGATATTTTTATGTGAACTGCCCTGAGACCTCTAGGTGTAGGGCGGCATATATATTCAATAAATTAATAATAATAATAATAATAATAATAATAATAATAATAATAAACTGTTAAACGCTACCAAATACCATCTTGTTGTACAACAGCAATAAATAAAACAGTTAAATAAATAAAACAGTTAAAAACAAATTTCCAAAGAGAAATTGGATACTGCCCCCAAGACAATCTTCAGTTATTTATATTCAAATGGTTTGCATCAGTTGTGGGGAAAAAGATGGAGACATTGGTGCAGGATTCCATAATTAGGAAGCCTAGTTTAGAATTTGAAGCCCATTTAGGAAGTTTTTTCCAAATGGTTGAAAGCCATTAATTAGTTCAGGTTTGCTATCAATTCACCATGCGGTGAATGTGGCTTTTTTCCCTTAGAAATTAACGTTTTGTTTCTAATTTCACCCTCCAGTCAACACACAAACTGAAGTAATAGAGCCAATAACCACAACTAGCCTCTTGTCCTTTTCCTGAATCATTTCTGGTCAGACAGGTTTATACTGCTCATTTAGCATAGTTACACAACCCCAGCTGAGCTGCCAACTGGCAAATTCGGGAAGCTGTCATTATGGGTGACGTTTGCTTTCACTTCCTATGTTTCTAATTCTGACCCTTGATTTGAATTTCAAAGCCAAGGTGTAAAAGAGCTCAAGCACAAAATCTGCATGTCTGTTGTTGTTTTGAAAAGATATATTCAACATTTTAGTTACATAAAATAGTCCAGTTACAGGTTGGTCTCTTAAGGTGCTGCTGGAAGAATTTTTTTTTTTTTTTGTAAAATAGTCTTGCATGGTCTTGCTGCTGGGTATCACTCATTATATTGGATATGCACCAGGGCAGTTCAAGAAGAGAGTTTTACACCCCTTGTCCTGGCCCTCCCTGCCGGACAAAGAACTCAAGCTCCCAGTTCAGTTTCTGCCAAAGTCTTCAATGCATAAATCAGATCGGTACAGAGGCAAAGCACAGATTAATTACCGGTACATGGTGCAGCAGGCGCACAAGAGAGATAGATATGTGGCTAAGCACAAGCTAAGCCATTGATCCAACAAGCTCCATACCCCCCTGCACCTTCCTTTTTGAAGGGCACAGCATTTAGCGCAGCAAGCAATGGGAGTCTCTGGAGTGGCAAACAAGCGAGCACTCCTTCCTTTACACCTCAACTACTCCCTTGCCTATCCTCTCTCAGCTTGACCCTTCCCTCATAGCTTTGGCAAACCTCTCTGTGAAGCGCCTCTCCCCCTCCACCAAACAGCTCACCTGAGCCCAAACTGCTTGCTCGCTTGCCTACCATTCTGTTATCATGCTAGAGTTGGCATGGACACCTCCTGGTGGTCACACAATTTGCAGCATGACAATAGCCTTTTTAATACGTATAGGAACATACATACCGGTAGTACAGTGGTACCTTGGATTACGAACTTAATTTTTTCCGGAGGTCCGTTCTTAACCCAAAACCGTTCTTAACCTGAGGCACCACTTTAGCTAATGGGGCCTCCCGCTTCCGGCACGCAATTTCCGTTCTCAACCTGGGGCAAAGTTCGTAACCAGGAGCAGCGGAGTTTGTAACCCGAAGCGTTTGTAACCCGAGGTACCACTGTATTCTAAAATTATAGAGAAGAAGTTTGTAATCTCAGCAGAGGCATCCTGTGAGGGCTTCTGTGGTTAAAAGGCAGCCTTTCCCTTTTTTAATTTCCCCAACCCCACCCCAAGTCCCTCATGACAATGTCTGAGGAGAAAATTTTAGAGACCAAAGGGAGTTCTGGGACCAGCCATAGCTCAGATAGACAGACATAGTTCCTTTCATCTAATCTCATTTATCTCCTATGCTCCTACAAGTTTAGAATTGCAGGATATTGGGCAGTATATGCAAACTAACAAACAAATAACCAGATGGGAGAGCTATCCCCATGTGCATGTTCATAACTCTGGCCTATGAACTCTGGTTCATAACTGGCTGGAGGAACAAGAGGCTACATTAAGGGGTTTGACTAGCTAGAGAGGCCTTTCTCAGCTCTCCTTCCATTAAGTCAACTTTTCTTAGGATCTTTTCTTAGGATCCAAGTCTAAGTGTTTAAAAGTTGTGGCTCAAATTAGAATGCGAGTGTCAGTGAGTGCACATAAGGGTTAAAATTCCTCGTAGGAAAAGCCCTTCAAACTGCCTTTGGGCCTGCTCCCCAACATTTGAAAGTCAAATCCATAGGTATTTCCATTGTTTGCCTAGCAAAAGGAAATGTCAGTTCTGCCGCTTAGCAGGTTGCTTCAGTACATCTGGTGTGGCGTTGACTATTCTGGCAGTGAACTACACCGAGCCATTTCCTTCTTTCTGGCCACTCAGGTTGCATTCCTAAAAGGTGGAAGCTTTAAGCAAGTGAACGGGTGTCTGAGACGGCTTTGACAACACTGGCTATTTTCAGCCGTGACTTGAAGAAGCTGCGTCCACCTGCTTTTCTTGCAGGGCAGTCCTCCAACTGGAGTTGTGGCCACGTGTGCTTACCATACTCTCCCTCCCCTTTTCCCATATGACTTCACCAGGATGTTCTGCTGCCTTTGTAAGCAGCTGGACTGGTTAGACAGGGAGCAGATTGCCAGCAGTAGTGGTTGCATTCAAGCTGTCTTCCTGAGGAGAAGGGGGTGGGTGGGAAATTTTCTCCTTTCAGCACTCATGCTTAGACTCTTTTGTGCGTTCCTGCACACTCAATTGTTGGCTCAATTCCTCCTAGACGGCTTGATGGTGGCATGAAAAATAAAGATGCAGCAGAGAAAGACCAAAGAGGATGACAATCTGATCACAGATGAGCAGAATTTCCAGGAGGCCGGTTATGGGAGCTTACAGACCACGGAGGACTACATATATGAATTCATCACCTTGGGCCCCGAGAAGGTCTCAAAGCACACCACTTATGAAAGCTTTGCTGATAACTATGGGCAGAATATAGATGATGCCAAGGGTGGGAGGCAACCCATGAGTTATCCTGAGGTCCCACGGGTAAGAAAAGATTTGTTGTTGTTTAGTTGTTTAGTCGTGTCAGACTCTTCATGACCCCATGGACCAGAGCATGCCAGGCACTCCTGTCTTCCACTGCCTCCCGCAGTTTGGTCAACATGAGTTTAACCAAAGAAAAGATTACTTGTCTTTTTTAGAGTTGAGGAAGAACTGGCTGCTTGGGCATACGCTTGTGCATGCACATATTCTCTAGGCAGGGGTGGGAAAACTCAGGCCTGGGGCCAAAATCAGCCCTATAATCCTCTCTGATTGGCCTTCAGGAGATGTGCCAAACCTCATCTCCACCCATACCCCCTCTTCCCAGGATTCAGGACTCACCCCTCACCTTGAGTGTTTTTGCCTCATCGTAAAGTTGTCCTTGGACTCTGATAATGCCTCTTGTCCTTTGTACAGTAGACTACGTTCCAGCCACACAAAAATCAGAGGTTCCTTCTACACACACACACACACACACACACACACACACACACACACACACACACACACCATCCTATCTTCCAGGGCCAGTGAGAAACGTGGCCTGGAAAGAAAGAGAGACTTGGGGAAAGTTCAAAGGGCCAGACAGAAAGGCTCTGAAAACCAAATGCTTTAAAGTTAGAGGCACATCTTCTAGAGCAGGGATTCTCAAACTTTTTTCTCTGGGCCACACTTTCATAATAAAAATTTGCTCACACCACATTTTTAAAGTGATAAGAGATACATTGGAAAACAAAAAGAAACAACCCCTAGCAGTGCTTGATTTTTTAAAGATCTATATCCCGCAAATAAAAATAAAAATATTTTGATCCTATCCTATAGGATATGTTTAAATATTTTTTTGATTGCCTCTGAATCTTCCTGCCACACTTGCCACCCTCTCCTGCCACACCAGTGTGGTGCACAACACCCTTGAAGAACCACTGTTCTAGAGAGTATTGTTACAAAAGCCCGGCGCCTGCCCCCTCTCTGCTAAGCAGTGGCCAGTGCGCATGGGGTCACAGGCACACATACAGAGTCTGTGTCTTTTCAGAGAACAGAAGATACGGCGGAGGCTGCCGTGCTTTAAGAAATAGGGTTTATTCGTCTATTTATACCTTCCATCTGTATGGAGGGGGTCCAGATCTTACAGCATGGGCAGGCAAACTAAGACCCAGGGGGGCTGTATCTGGCCCAATCGCCTTCTAAATCCGGCCCGCGGACGGTCTGGGAATCAGCGTGTTTTTACATGAGTAGAATGTGTCCTTTAAAATACATCTCTGGGTTAATTGTGGGGCATAGGAATTTGTTCATTCCCCCCCCCCCAAAAAAATATATAGTCCGGCCACCCACAAGGTCTGAGGGACAGTGAACCGTCCCCCTGCTGAAAAAGTTTGCTGACCCCTGGCCCAGAGCATTGCAGGCAGTCCTTCCTTCACCCTCACCAAGATGGAAGCCACTTGCCCTCCCCCAGAGCAGTTACCCTGGCAACCTTCCAACTCTCCAGTCTCTTGTCACACCTGGGACAAGGAGTTGTTGACCCTCAATTGCTCTCTGTTGTAATGCTAGCAGCTCTGCTCTTCCCTCAGCCAGCCAGACTGGTTTGGGTTTCTTATTCTCCCTTCATATCACAAAGAACCCCAAACCCTAGCATTTATTAATTTCTAAGGTTTAGGGGAGTCCTCTCTATTTCTATAACAGTATAATTCTATAGAGCCCTATTGTGGAAGAGGTGAGCAGGGATGGAGAGGAAGCTGTTTTTGCCCTCACACTTGAACTGTTGGGAGAAGAAAGGTATTGAGGCAGAACAACCCAGCCCTCCACCAGGCAGCGTTGTGATACAGTGGTACTCGGTTTACAAACACAATTGGTTCCGGAAGTCTGTACTTAACCTGAAGCGTACTTAACCTGAAGCGAACTTTCCCATTGAAAGTAATGGAAAGTGGATTAATCCGTTTCAGACGGTCCGCGGAGTACTCAACCTGAAGCGTACTTAACCCGAGGTAGGAGTGTAATTGGTTCCGGAAGTCCGTACTTAACCTGAAGCGAACTTTCCCATTGAAAGCAATGGAAAGTGGATTAATCCGTTCCAGACAGGTCTGCGGAGTACTTAAACTGAAAATACTCAAACCGAGGCGTACTTAAACCGAGCTACGGTATGACTGTATCAGACCTGACACAAGAAACCTCTGTTCTCTAACAACAAGACCTAGATTGATTAACACCCCACTTTATGTGAGCGGGATTCCACTCCTGCAAAGGGACTTCCTCTTCTCCCCCTTGAAACCCCTTGTGTGTCACAAAAAGCTGCTCTAGTGACAGTTCCAGAACCCTCAGGAGCAGATTTTGAGGGGCACTGGGGGCAGGGAGGACAAAAAAGTTAATTTCTGCCGAACGAGTAGAAATCTGTTCAGCTCAGGCACACAGCTTTGAATACAACTATATATGACTTGTATACTGTATTATTCAAACTAGCTTGTCCTTATTGGGGAAGGAAGGGCAATAGTCAGATTTGGATGTAGTAGTGCAAGTTGGTAAAACTGGGCATGAGAAAAGCTAATGGTAGTTGGGTCAGCCCCACTTTGCAACAAAGTGAAGCTGGTGGCTTTAGGAAGTGGAATTTAGGGGAACAGATGAAGGCAGTATTTGGTGTCTCATGGAGGGAGACTTTTTCAAGTGCTAGCAGGTGATGGTGCCATTTCGTGCTCTGTTTCAGATGAAACAATGGCTTGAGCCAACACTGATAGGTTGTTTAATCCCTCTTCTAACTCTGCAAAGTGGGACATTCAGCTACAGGACCCTCTTTGAGGTTATGGTAATAGTTGTGGAGGACTGAGTGGAGCACATAAATGATAAGCCATGAACCTTGCATGCAGCCTAATTGTTTCCACTTCATGTGAGCAGGCAAACAATCTATAATAGCTTAAGGTTGTGTCCCAATCCAGGATTGTGGTTTGTTTCTTCTAGGCAAGCCAGGATTCATAAGCCAGCAGCAAACCTTGGCTGACAGCAGGCTAACCATCTTGGTTTGTTAGAACAAGCCATGATTCTAGGATTTTCCTTTCCAGATTATTTACCCACTTGCATGAAGGATATAGTGAAACAGATTAGGAGTGATCAGGCTTCATGCACCAGTGTGCAGCCCATGCACAGCACAGTATCCTAAGCCAAGGTTCTTAATATTAAGATTAAGATTAAGATTCAGCATTCAAGGATGGAGCAGCAAATTCCCACTTCTTGCATTTTGGTGATGATTTGGACTGACCAATTATTGCACCATTCCAATCTCCTTTAGACAGCTAGTACTGCTGGACCGAGAAATATGACCCCCCGGTCTACTTTTTTCATTCATTTCTAACATTTTGTTTACAGAGGAATAAACAAGTGCCATTAAGCCATGCTGTAAAGAGCACTGCGAACCTCTTCAGTGATGAGACAGCCAGGATAGGTAAGAGAACACAGTTCATCACTAAATGCACAAGCTGGGTAAAGATTTCTGATGTCAGCAGGACTTCTCTTTTGAAATGATATAATAGAATCATGGAATTGTAGAGTTGGAAGGACCAGAGGGTCGTTTACTGCAACCCACTGCAATGCAGGAAGCTGAGCACGCAGTCTCCCATCCAATTTGAAACCATACCAGAACCTACTTTTTTGAAAATGTGCTAGCAGTTTTATTGCTGCACCTCTACGAGGTGGTCATTCTTGAAGCAATGCTGCCTCAGTTCCTTTCCATTGCTCTGAGAACTCTTATAGACAAGTTTTGCAAGTTTTATTCTTTTTGCAGATTTTAACTTTAAGTATTCAGGTTTTTAATTTTTTTGTTTTGTAACAAGTGCATATAAAACCCCCCAAAGTTCAGGAACACAGTGACTGGAAAGTTAGTTTTGCATGAGTTCCTACTCCTAACTACTGAAGTATTACTTTTCTCAACAAACTCAAAGTAGATGTTGCAAGGAAAAAACCAAATTTTCTCTTTTCTGTTCTATTCTTAGATAGAACCATATATGATATTGAAAGGCTGAATTTGTTTTTAATGTTTTGTAATGTCAATCCATCTTCACAACTTTTCTTTTAAAAATCAGTTACAAACAAATAAAAAGTGATTTTCTTGTGCATTTACATGCTCTAATTGGACAACAGGAAAATGTGATAGGTAGTGCAGCAAGAGCGAGTCCCCAGTCTGTTCCTACCTTTCCTGTAGCACCCCACAGTCATCTAGGATTCCCCTTTGTCCACTCCATGCTGTTCCCCATTCTTAGGATGTGACAGATGTTTAGAGTGACTAATTGCCTTCCCACTTGGCTTACTGCTGATGTGATATTTGCAGTGTGTGTGTCTGTGTGCTTTGTCTCAGACTTTATTCTAGTATGGGAATCGGATTACCAGAATTTGGAAGGGCAAGGTGATGTGGCTGAGAAATCAAATCGAAGGCAGAAGAGATCGCTTGAAATACATAGAGTGTGGCGAGAGAATTTTCTGAAGAAACTCCAGAAGAAAGGGATTAGAATGGAAAAGGTAACCAGACTCTTCTGTTCCTAGTATTTTGTGGGTTTTGTTTTGGTTAAGTGCTGGGCGTAGAGGGGTGGGTGGTGGGAGAGACCTCTTGTTTTAGCTTTTTCTTGATTGTTACTGATGTATCTGCCCTCCTCTTATTTAACCCTTTTAAAGTTCCACTGTTCAAAATTGTACCTGAAGGGTGGAGGGCAAAACAAACCCAGCTGCAAGCTGAGCTCCAGTTCCCCTCATCAACAGAGTCCTACTGGTCAAAACTGTGGCGGTGTTTGATTACTCACAAGGCTAAAAATTAAAGCATAGCACTACGGGTGGGTCAATCTCCATCCTTTCTGCAAATAGAGGTCCCAATACAGTGGTGCCTCGCTAGACGAATTTAATTTGTTCCACTGGTCTTTTCTTATAACGAAAAATTGTCTAGCGAATCCCATAGGAATGCATTGATTTTTTTTTTTGAAATTTTTTTTTTTGCCCATAGGAACGCATTAATTGAATTTCAATGCATTCCTATGGGAAACCGCGATTCGCTAGACAAATTTTTCGTAAAATGAATTCGTCTAGCGAGGCAACCTCCACTAGAAAAAACCTTTCGTTAAGCAGGGCATTTGTTAAGCGAGGCACCACTGTACCAGCGTTTTGTGTATTTATTTTATGGAATTATTTACACCCTGCCTTTTTTGTAGTCTAAAACATCTGGTGGGCACCAGATTGGTGAAGACTACACTAATGCAATGACATAGTTTCAGACATTTCCCCCCTCCTGCATCACTTGTTTATGCATGTGTCTCTCAGTACTGTGGATATGATTATACCTTTATGGGATCAAAGCTAGTAAACTCACTTTTGGGAAAGGAAAAGTTGAGATTAATTTCAGCATAGTATAGCTGTATAAAAGTACAGTCATACCTCGGTTTAAGTACACTTCGGTTTGAGTACTTTCAGTTTAAGTACTCTGCGGACCTGTCTGGAACGGATTAATTCACTTTCCATTACTTTCAATGGGAAAGTTCGCTTCAGGTTAAGTTCGCTTCAGGTTAAGTACGGACTTCCAGAACCAATTACACTCATACTTCGGGTTAAGTATGCTTCAGTTTAAGTACTCCGTGGACCGTCTGGAACGGATTAATCCACTTTCCATTACTTTCAATGGGAAAGTTCGCTTCGGGTTAAGTATGCTTCAGGTTAAGTACAGACCAATTGTGTACTTAAACCGAGGGACCACTGTACTGGAAACTGCTGCCCTATGATGCAGAGGGACAGCCACATACATTTGTCCTAAAAGGAAGAAAGAGCAAAGAGGCTTGGGCACAAGGCCCAGCCTCATTTCTTTGGCCTTAACTCCACCCACCACCCACCCACCACCAGGTGTCCTTTGTCCTACCTGGCTGGAAGGTGGGTCAGAGGCCAACCCAAGCAGGTGGGGGCACCTGCTCCAGGTAAGCCTCGCTCAGTGCTGCAAACCCCGCCCACCTGAGTGGAAGGGGGAGGGCGGAAATTGTCCTCAGCTGTAGAAGATTGCTTGAGTGCCTCAGTAAAAAAATACTTGTCTTGCAAGGAAACTCCATGTAGCTGGAGAAATAGCTGCATGAAATAGCTACAGACTGGAAAGAGAAGTTGCAGAATTGCAACTTATTACCAAACTTAAAACCATGGAGAGACCTCGTCTGAATAGAGACATTGGATTCTTATCTCATTATACATGATAAAACTATTCTTTAGCCCTCTCACCCCTTGCTTTTTCCTGTAAGACCAATTGCAGTCGTTAACAGTCAACAGGTTTACCACACGTATCAGCCAATCACCCATTCCCACCACCCTTCTTAGTACCCCTCCCCACCCTCTCACTATATATAAGGGTCTGGTGGCTTCTGTTTCAGTGTATCTGAAGAAGTGTGCATGCACACGAAAGCTCATAACAATGACAAACTTAGTTGGTCTCTAAGGTGCTACTGGAAGGATTTTGTTTGTTTGTTTGTTTCAACTACGGCAGACCAACACGGCTACCTACCTGTAACTAGATCCATGTAGCTGGCTGATCCTAATGCTTCCCATCTCCTTTTTTCTTTCTAGCACATTGCCCAGAATGCAAGGAAGCTGGTGCACTTTATATTGCTGAGCGCTCCTTGGAGTGTGCTCTGTTATTATGCTGAAGACCTCAGGCTGAGGGTTCCCTTGCAGGTGAGAATGTTATGGAGCTTAAATGCCAGTGGGTCAAACTTTGTTCTCTGCTTAGGTTGTAAGTTTCGAGGTGGCAATGCTTCTGAAAACCAGTTGCTGGAAACCACAGGAGGGGAGTGTGTTCTTGTGCTTGAGTTCCACTTGTGGAATCTAGTTTCTACGTTTTTTTGTTTTTTATTACGCGAAAGGTTGTGTCATTTGGTCCTCCACCAAAACCCCACAGGTCCCCTCTTCCCTGAAACTGGGCTTGAAAGAAGCATTCTGTTGTAGCCAATAGAATAGTGTTACAAAAACTGGGTGCCTGCCCCTCTCTGCCGAGTGGTGGCAAGAGCCCATGGTGTCCCAGGCACACACACAGGGTCTATGTCCCTTTGGGGGATAGAAGACACAGAGGAGACTGTTGTGGCTTTAAGAAATATGGTTTAGTCACCTATTTACACCTCCAGTCAGAGGCATAGCAAGCCCAGGTGGTACCCGGTGCGGGAATTTTTTTGTCACCCCCCAACACGGCTCTGGCTCCGGCTCTGGCAAAAAGTGAAAAACATGAATTGCAAAAAAAAACCTAGAGCTGATAGAACAAAACCAACTTCAGATATGAAATCAGCATTGAAAGAACATATAAGAACAGTTGAAAAATCTCATGCAAAAGAAAAAAAAAGTTCCCCAGTGGGGGGGGGGGGGCGCCGAGTGGCACGCCCCTCCAGGGTAGCACCCGGGGCGACCCTCCCCCATCGCCCCCCTTGCTACCCCACTGCCTTCAGTCTGCACTGATCTTATGGTATGGTGCTTCCCTGAGGCAGTTGTGCAAGCAGCCTGCCAGCAGCCCCCCCCCCCCCAGTTTTTCTTCCTCCTCCTTCTTCCCAGAAACCCCTGGCCCTCCCCCAGAGCAGTTACCCAGGCAATCTCCCAAATCCCCAGTCTCTAGTCACACCTGAGGGGGGGGTGTTCCCTTGTATTGTTAAGGCCCTCTATTGTTCTCTTGACAGCCACCAGGTTGGTTTGCATAAGCCAGCTGAGGAATTCCCTGTGTGACACAGCTCTGCAGTTTGTGTTTTAATCCATATCCCCATTAATCAAAATCCTAGTACGGTATTTATTCATTCTTAGGATTTAGCAGGGGACACCCCCCCCCAAGATCTATAGCAATAGATTCTGTGTGTATGTGTGGTACCTACAAGAGTTTCTCTGGTTTGCAAATGGGCCCATGCGCCCAAAAAGGTTGCCGACCCCTGCTTTAACAGAACCTCAGGTTCTTTCACCTTCTGCTTGGTCTTGCCTGCGTTAATTCTCTTTCGTCCCTGACTTGTATGCAGACTGTTAAGAGTGTCCCCCTCCCTGCACCTGCTTAGCATATAAAGTATATCTGTTGCTTTATCCCTCAGGTTGTGGACAATATTCAGGCTGCAGCTAACTGGTCTCACAGGTTGCTGGTGAAGCTGGGCATTCCCAATATGCTCTATGATGAGGTTCCTAACTTTCCCTTGGATTACTACACCTGTCATTTCAAGGCAAATAAATTACCCTGGTAAGAATTTGGAATTAATTATTCTTTGACCCACCCTCTTCCCAAATTAGAGCAGACATTCAGCTATATATAAGTGTCACTATTTTGCTTTTATTTTGCTGTTTTTGATTTTCCACTATCTGCTGCTTTCGTGTTTCTTTAGTTTGCAGCACCTTCTTGTGGCTTTTATTGATGTTGGGAGATGGCTTTTGGAAAGCTACCTCAGGGGCTCTACATGTGGAAAAACAGGGCAAAAATTTCAGAAATACATCTTGTTGTTGTTTAGTCATTTAGTCGTGTCCGACTCTTACTACTGGCTTTAAGGTTGCAATTCTATATCCACATACCCGGGAGTAAGCCCCATGAAACTCGGTTGGACTTCTTAGTTGACATGGTTAAGACTGCGGTTTGTGGATAGAAAAAAGTCACAATACCAGTCATATTTTGGGGTCCAAGTGTACCTTAGTAAACCCATGTGAACAAGGATGTTATTAGGCACGACCCCGCTTGCAAGTTTAAAAATATCATGCCTTTATTGAGACCTTCCCTTTTCCAATAAGAGAATATAGTTACACAGAAATTTTGTTTTTCATGTACAGTATTATACTTTCCTTTTAAGATAGAACTCCTTCCGAGTCTGCTTACAGTAAACCTTAAACTAAACTTTAATCTTAAAAACCACAATGAACAACATAAATATATTAAGAAGTAATCAGGATCCCTCTGGTGAAAGGATGGCCTAGGGGGTGGGGGAGGGGAGACCAACTGAATCGGGCCTTGATGCCAACTTCTTCAATATGACATCCTTCTCTCTCTAAAATGTTATATATATATATATATTGACGCTTGTTTTATATTGTATTATACATCACCTAGATACTTGTTGCATGAGGCAGCTGATTAATATATAAATAAGAAACTAGGGTCAACAGTGCCTCACAAACTGTATTGGAGGGTCTGAGGGCTTATGTACACTTTCCTTTCCTCTGCTCTTTCTAGGCCAGGTATCCTCTGAGATTTAAAGCTCTGTGTCTGGACTCTCTTTTTTCCTGCTCCGGGCTTTCTTTGCACAAATCTGCTCTTTAAAGCTCAGTTGGAGCAAACGTCAATCCACAGAAAACCCGAATTGACGTTTGCTCCAATTCAACTACAGTATAAAGAGTGGGTTTTGTGGAGAAAACTTGGGGCTCTAACACGGACCTCTGCCTGGAAAGAGCGTGGCAAAAGCTAAGTGTGAATAAGCCCTAATTGTCTCAGAAGTTTTTTTAACTACACACATATTTTACCAATAACTTCTCCTTTTCTCGGGTTGCATACACATAACGTACTGTATACATTTAAATCACATTCAAAGTACATTTCTCCCCTCCAAGAATTCTGAGCACTGTAGATTACCCCTCACAGAGTTACAATTTCCAGTAAGCTTTAACAAACAACCATTTTCTTGCTGTGAATGCACTTTAAAGTTTCAGTATGTATGCAGCCTTGGTGTTAGAAGTGGTAGGCCCTACGATTTCTGAGGCTGCCTCTCTTGACATTCCTGGTGATCTGTATATGTGTCTAGTCTTTTTTTGATCAGAGATGTATAGTCTAGAGACCATGCAGTATTCTCCATATTCATTAAGGATTAAAAACTATTACAGTGGTACCTTGCTTTTCGAACGTAATCCGTTTGAGTTCTGAAATGTTCGAACACAGAAAACTCAGTAGCCAACAGCTAGGCCTCAGGATTTTGCACTCAGAGGAAGCCGCGTGACTTCCGAGGCATGTTCGAAAACCAAAGCATTTACTTCCGGGTTTATGGCATTCGAAAACCAAAATGTTTGTCGATGGAGATGTTTGAAAACTGATGTACCACTTTATTTGGGATTAAAAGCAATTATTCTCTCCTGTTATGCAAGCTCTGCTTTGAATTTTCAGTAAGTTGTTGTTGTTGTTGTTGTTATTATTATTATTAAACATTTCTCTCCAAGGTTTCTTGGGAGTGAACATCATGATACATTCTTCAACACCACACAGCGACACAGAATAGTAAGTCCCAAGTCCACATGGTGAAATGAATGCAAGCCTGGTGAAGTATGCAATGGGAACTGGAACTTGACTGCAGCATAAGCACTCTTGATGGGTTTTGATATCCACCCAGTATGGTTACTGACTGAGCACAGAAACAAACAAACAAACAAACAAACATTTCACTTTTTTCTTCACCCTGGCCTTTATTCTCTCTCTCCTTATTCAGTTTTTATCTGCTATTTTCTTCTTTAGTTGCCACTTTTTCTCCCTTCATCTCTCTGTACAATGCTTGGCCTGTATTGCCATTTCATTGGTCTCAAGATTCCCTTTCCTACTTCTTAACTGAGCGCAGCAGGTAGATTTATCTGTGATGAATTGACATTATGTTAAAAAAGGTAAAGAAAGAAAAACCAAGTCCTGTCATCCAAATTAAAGTATAGCCAGACTCCTGATAATGAGAGAAGGAAATGTAAAGTGCTTACCTTCCAAGTCCCGGACTGCAGAATCCGGGACCAGCAGCCGTGCGACACCGGAAGTTGCGCCGACGTAACTTCCGGTGTCACTTTGCCCTTCTATGGGCACAAAAAATGGCCGCCGCCGGCTTCGAAAGTCGCTTGTACACATGTCAGGAAGTGCGTCGACGCAACTTCCGATGTCGCTCCGCCCATCTATGGGCACCAAAAATGGCCGACACCGGAAGTCGCGTCTATGCACTTCCGGACATGCGTAGATGCGACTTTTGAAGCCGGCAGCGGCCATTTTTGGTGCCCACAGAAGGGCAAATCGGAAAGAAAAAAAATGGCCGCGGGCAGGAGAAAATAATGGAGAAAAACAGGAGACGAAGTGATACGGGAGACCACCGGGAAAAGGTAAGTAAAAACGGGGGGTTTCCCGGGGAAAACGGGGTACTTGGCAGCTATGTGTAAAGTGGGAAGCAGAATATGAAAAGTTAATCAGAATGGTGGTGGAGAGGTACTATTGAAAATTTACGGTACTTTTTTTTTAAAAAAATGTGGATGATAGCTGCTAACTGTAGAAGTCAAAATAATCTCTTTGTGCTTCCCTTCAGCTATATGAGATCCTGGCCACCACATCATATGGCAACCCAAAGGCAGGGCAGGTTGGAATAGAAAGGCTGCTGAATGAGGAGGTCTTCACAGCTGCATTCCCATTGCATGATGTAAGTTGGCAAGTGCTCTTCCTATTCCACTTTCAAATGGGTTAGTTAGCCCATAGTGACACTGTATAGAAAACAGGGAGATTTGAAAACATGAGCAGGCTGGCAGTGGCCTCAGGCAAAGGTTTTTCTATCATTGCCTGCTACCTGGCCCTTTCAAAAGTGTGGTGAACATTTGGCCCTCCAGTTGTTCCTTGGAGACATACATTTCCACAAAATCAGTGGCAGGGACATTACCAGGCAGAAGACATCCTGACATCTCCAGTTAAAGCAGGTATGGGGAACCTTTGGTGCTCCAGTTGTTGCTGAACTACAAATCCCATCAGCTCTGTCCATTGGCCATGCTTACTAGGGCTGATGGAGTTGTAGTTCAGCAACAACTGGAGCACCAAAGGTTCCCCATACCTGCTTTAACTGGAGATGTCAGGATGTCTTCTGCCTGGTAATGTCCCTGCCACTGATTTTGTGGAAATGTATGTCTCCAAGGACATCACAGAACTGTTCACTCTCAAGTATACAATCTTCCTGAAACAGCAGAATACAGGATGTGTTAATTATGTATATAGGAGACAGAATCCTATGTAAAGTCTAGAGTGGGAGTTGTATACAATGAGCTCCACTTTAGAGTGCACTTCTTTGCTGCAGACTGCTGCTTATATTGGCTAAACAGTTGTGCCTACATATTACCATAGATGGCAAAGAATCAAATGATCTCTTTTAAATCTTCAGCTAGGTCTTTTAAGTAGGCATTTTGCTCCTTTACAATACTATAGTAATTTCACAAACACAACTTCATTAAACCCAAGGTTAGGCTTCTTCAGGTATCTGCAATGGGACAGGAAAAGTGAAACTAGAGTAAAGTAATTATTTTGGCCCTAGGCAAATGTTACGGAACATCACCAAATGCAAACAAATAGCTATACTGGATTCTTTCCTTGTAGCCTTTGATGTAGCAGAGTTTGAGAACCCTGGGCTTTACAGCTCATGAATTATTCTGATTGTGCTGTAGATAGTTGGGGGGAGAAATTCAGTTCAGTTTGCATCATAATGCGAGCTTACCCAGTTTGTTCTTTCCAAAGCAATACATGAACCAAAATTCGCAATTGATGTGGAAAAATGGCAAACTGGACTTAAGCTTGGAAAGATGAAAAACTGAGTGAAATGAAATTTGACAGATTCCTTCATCCCTAGCTGAGTGTAGAGCATCTGACTGGGTTTTGGTAAGCAGAACCCACTCATTTCAGTTACCATCTAAATATCTCCTTGATTGTTCAGAAGACAAACAATATACTTACAGTTTGGATTTTGTTCATGCGATTCTGTGAAAGAGTGAATAGGTTTAATATTGGGCAACCCCCTTTCTCTGTTACAAATGAGGAAGCGTTTTGTTTTATTTAATATATATATTAAAATTATGACCTATTCATGAAGGCTGCAATTGAATATTCTGCTTTAAAAAGATACGTTATTCAACTCTTAACAGGGAATTTCTGCAAGTTAATATAAAACACAGCACATTTTAAACAAATCTGTACTTGATATGGGTACTTTACCTCTTCTGCCAATAGGGTCCCTACAAGATCCCCCAGAAGGAGATTCCCTGTATTCAGCTGAATCAGAGACAGATTCTTTTCCACTACTGGGCCCAGTGGAGTAAGTGGAATAAGTACCAGCCATTGGATCACATCCGCAGGTACTTTGGGGAGAAGATTGCTCTCTACTTTGCCTGGCTTGGTGAGTAAAAGGCTGCTTATGTTCCCTAGCATCTTGTTCTAGTGCCAGATTGAACCCACTGTGGTTATTCTGAAATTGATTGCCCCTCCTATTTGCTCCATAGGCATGGGCATGTCAGTCATTACAAACTGTTAGCCTGTTCTCCAACCTGGCAAAAATGTGCATTTTCCTAAGCCGGGTAACTCTGGTAATGGAGAGCTGGGGGTATTTCAACGGTACAGACTTGAACTGGTTTTATAGTCATTTCCTGGAACTAAAGGAATTATGTTCTCTGGAGGAAGAAATCTAGAATCTCTGACAACAATATAGTTGTCAACTATTCTATGGGGAAAGGCATAACTGGGTAGTATAAAACCAATATAAGTTTGTAGTGTAGAATAGTGATTTAAAAATGTGATTCGTCTAAGCTTTTTTGCTATATGCAACTAAGAAAGGTTGCCCATGGAGGAAATAGATCAGTGCTTTTCTTGCAGTCAGAATGTACCTATTCACATCCCTAGTCCTAGCACTTTGCTCTGCTTGGAAATATAAGCCTTTTTCGTAAGATGGGTCCTTTCCACAAAATGAATTAAATTGGTTCTGGCTTTTTGGAAAGCAGGTTGGTGATGGGCAACAGCTAGACATAGGTAGCTGTCTCCACTACCTATGTAGGTAACGGCTCCGCTTCTGCAGTTCTAATATGCTTTTACCTCTCTTCATTTAGGTTTCTACACTGGATGGCTTTTGCCAGCAGCTGTAGTGGGGACACTAGTCTTCATAATAGGCATATTTATGATGCTTGATGACATCCCTACGTAAGTTCTAATATCTTCTCTTCTTTCTCACTTTTCTGCTTCTCAAACCATTGACAAGTCATTTGGCTTTGTAACCCCCGACTTTTTCACAGATCTGGAGCAGAATGTGGCAGAGATTTCTGCTCATTAGAAATAAGTTCCTTGGGGACATCAATAGAATGTGAATGGTGGCTTTGCCTATGCAACTATTGTTAAGTGGTACCTAATGTGCCAGACATCTTGGAGAGTGAAGTCAAATGGGCCTTAGAAAGCATTGCTAATAACAAGGCCAGTGGAAGTGATGATATTCCAGCTGAACTGTTTAAAATTTTAAAAGATGATGCTGTTAAGGTGCTACACCCAATATGCCAGCAAGTTTGGAAAACTCAGCAATGGCCAGAGGATTGGAGAAGATCAGTCTACATCCCAATTCCAAAGAAGGGCAGTGCCAAAGAATGCTGCAACTACCGCACAATTGCGCTCATTTCACACGCTAGCAAGGTTATGCTTAAAATTCTACAAGGCAGGCTTAGGCAGTATGTGGACCGAGAACTCCCAGAAGTGCAAGCTGGATTTCGAAAGGGCAGAGGAACCAGAGACCAAATAGCAAACATGCGCTGGATTATGGAGAAAGCTAGAGAGTTCCAGAAAAACGTCTACTTCTGCTTCATTGACTATGCAAAAGCCTTTGACTGTGTCGACCACAGCAAACTATGGCAAGTTCTTAAAGAAATGGGAGTGCCTGATCACCTCATCTGTCTCCTGAGAAATCTCTATGTGGGACAAGAAGCTACAGTTAGAACTGGATATGGAACAACTGATTGGTTCAAAATTGGGAAAGGAGTACGACAAGGTTGTATATTGTCTCCCTGCTTATTTAACTTATATGCAGAATTCATCATGCGAAAGGCTGGACTAGATGAATCCCAAGCCGGAATTAAGATTGCTGGAAGAAATATCAACAACCTCAGATATGCAGATGACACAACCTTGATGGCAGAAAGCGAGGAGGAATTAAAGAACCTTTTAATGAGGGTGAAAGAGGAGAGCGCAAAATATGGTCTGAAGCTCAACATCAAAAAAACCAAGATCATGGCCACTGGTCCCATCACCTCCTGGCAAATAGAAGGGGAAGAAATGGAGGCAGTGAGAGATTTTACTTTCTTGGGCTCCTTGATCACTGCAGATGGTGACAGCAGTCACGAAATTAAAAGACGCCTGCTTCTTGGGAGAAAAGCAATGACAAACCTAGACAGCATCTTAAAAAGCAGAGACATCACCTTGCCGACAAAGGTCCGTATAGTTAAAGCTATGGTTTTCCCAGTAGTGATGTATGGAAGTGAGAGTTGGACCATAAAGAAGGCTGATCGCCGAAGAATTGATGCTTTTGAATTATGGTGCTGGAGGAGACTCTTGAGAGTCCCATGGACTGCAAGAAGATCAAACCTATCCATTCTTAAGGAAATCAGCCCTGAGTGCTCCCTGGAAGGACGGATCGTGAAGCTGAGGCTCCAATACTTTGGCCACCTCATGAGAAGAGAAGAATCCTTGGAAAAGACCCTGATGTTGGGAAAGATTGAGGGCACTAGGAGAAGGGAACGACAGAGGACAAGATGGTTGGACAGTGTTCTCGAAGCTACGAACATGAGTTTGACCAAACTGTGGGAGGCAGTGCAAGACAGGAGTGCCTGGCGTGCTATGGTCCATGGGGTCACGAAGAGTCGGACACGACTAAACGACTAAACAACAACAACCTAATGTGGCTATACTTATCCTTGCAAGAATGGGAAAGGTGGCTTTAGGAACAGCAAGAGCCAAAGGCCAGAAAAACAAAGTGTTTTTTGAAGAGAAGCTAAGAGTCAATAATTTTAATGCGGTGGGTTAATTGCTTTTTTTCTACCCTTTTATTTTTACTCCCATCTGCACAACAGGAAGGAGATCTGTACCAGTGAGGGGAAATACAATATGTGCCCACTCTGCAAAGTCTGCCCCTATTGGAACCTCTCCACCGTGTGCCCAATGTTTCAGGTACAGTTTGTGGCTCTGGGACAGCACTTCATTAAAGCCATGTGTTAGATTAGGAGTACGTTGTGTGTTCTCAGATAAAGGGTCACACAGAAAAGTACATTGGATTTACCATGATTTCTTGATTTTCTACACTTCCATGTGGTTCAGAGAGCCTCCTCCACACTTTGCCTTGAGCCTGTGTACTTGCCCACAGACTCATGGCAAGACATCATCTATGTATCGCGAAATAATATTGGGGAAAACTGGGTATTAAGAGTGCTAACATAAATCATATGCCCCCGTTTCCCAGTGGCCCTTCAAAGTACGCTTCACGCAGAATTTATAGAAAAACAAAATACGCAAACAGAAGTTGACTTGGCTAAAATACACCACCAAGAATTTAAAGAGTTTTCCCAACCTAGCATGAAACCCCTGACTAGCAGTATACCGTTTAAAGTATACAGAAGAAAAACAAAAGGTTGGCTTTCTTTAACAGAAAAACAAACTGACTCGGAATAGACTTTAAACTAAAGATAAACGCTCTCTCTCCCATAAACTTTACATACCCACATTCCAACCCTCCAAACCTCCCACCATACTCCCACACAACTACCACACAAAATGCTTTCCAACAGAGCCTTATATACATGGAGTAGAGCCCACACCTGTGAGCAATTAAACAGAAATTACCGGCACCTGTTTTTCTTAGACAGTATTGACATTAGACTGGCTCAAAAGCAACTTTGATTATTCAAGAAACCTAACACTATGTGCTATCAGCTTTCACATAAAAAATAATTTTATCCAGCCTCTGTTCATGTAGCATCATAATTTGTTCACCAGCATTAAGCTGATACGCAATCTTTCACATTGTGTAACACAACTTTTCGAATTCAGGGCTTGCTTTTAGTGCATAATGCAACTAGCTCCGCCTTTATCTTTTGGGGCCAAACTACATGCAACGGAAGCAGGTTTAAAATGTAGGTAAAATGTATCTAAAGTGGGTGACTGAGATTTAAACAGACTTGTGGGCAGGAAAGTTTTAGCAGGAACCGTGTTTGTCGCCCTTTGCTTCTTTAAGCCACACCCTTGCTCCGTACTTTGTGATTTGGGTAGAACTGCATTTTAAAAACTGGGCTATCTGTAATTTGCCCTTGATACAAAATTCATCGCCCCTCTGTCCCAGCCTAAGAGTGTCTTAGCACATGCTCAAGTGCAGCTCCTTCCCTTTTTTCCTATTCTTTTCAGGCTGGTCGCCTCTTTGATCATGGTGGAACTGTCTTCTTCAGTATCTTCATGTCTTTATGGGCAGTCACATTCCTTGAATACTGGAAGCGGCTGAATGCTACCTTAACATACCGCTGGGACTGTTCAGACTTTGAAGATATTGAGGTACTAGCTTTGGGGGGGGGGAGGGCCCTCGAATACTACAAAAGCCCAACAGTGACACAGAGCCCACTTCAGGTTTCCTCTGTTGTAGGAACGTCCACGGCCCCAATTCACTGCTATGGCACCCATGACAACCACAAATCCAATCACTGGAGTGGAGGAGCCCTATTTCCCCACACGGAGCCGATTCAAAAGAATCATCGCTGGATCAATGGTCATCATCATGATGGTGAGGGAGCTGCTGTTTGAGGTTGGAGGCATCAAATAGGATGGAATCATCTTGAGTAGGGATAGGGGAGAAATTTGATACAGTTCACATTTAGTGGTGAATCTATCAAATCTGCACTTTCAAAAACAGCATGAGAACTGAAACACAGGCATCATTTGAAATTCGTACTTATTTGAATTTTCCAAAGCAACTCTCCAACCAATGTTTACAAAAATGCATTCATTAGGTAAAAGGTGTGTTTAGTTGAATATATATGAGTTAACATAGCATAAAAATGCATTATATTAAGTCTGCTTAAGTCCAAGTCTGCTGTGGCTGTGGGAGAAGCCATAATCTCATGGGTGTTAATGTTGTTGTATATATGAGTAAATAAACCATATATCATAAAGACATTACAATCTCTACTGTGCCTTATTTCCAAAAGGAAACACAGCACCTAGGACCCCTTGAATCTCACACCTCTCGGGGAGATTGGGATGGTGTATAACAAAAGTCCTCCCCAAGTCATAGTAACAGACGCACTTACAATAATAAGACAGCAAACTCATTATTATTAGTACTCATTCAGCCTGGTTCTGTCTTCAGATTGCTGTGGTGGTGATGTTCCTGATTTCGATAATCCTTTACCGGGCCATCATTGCCGTAGTTGTAGCCAGGTCTGGGAAATACCTTCTTGTAGCTTCGGTAAGATATTTCCATGACTCTCTACCACTCTAGCTTAGGTGTGCTGTTTGCATTTGGACTTCACATTCTATCCTGTTTCCCCCTCTTAGGCTTCTCGTATCGCTAGCCTCACTGGCTCAGTGGTGAACCTGCTCTTCATCCTCATCCTATCAAAAATTTACACTTCACTGGCACTTTTTCTTACCAAGTGGGGTAAGTAGGCTGTATCTGGAAGCACCGAACCAGGTTCTCAACCTGAAGGTGCCGCTTCTTGAAGACAAAACATTAAACCGGGGCTTGAATTTGTGGGGGAGGGGGCAGGGGCAGGTGAATAGATCTTTAATGAAATCCAAAAGCCTTACTTCAGGCATAGACAAACTCGGCCCTCCAGATGTTTTGGGACTACAACTCCCATCATCCCTAGCTAACAGGACCAGTGGTCAGGGATGATGGGAGTTGTAGTCCCAAAACATCTGGAGGGCCGAGTTTGCCTATGCCTGTCTTACTTCCTAACTCACCCTAATATTAACTAAATTGTGCCTTTCCATAGTCTTTTAAAAGCACCAGCTAAAGTGGGTGGCACTTAACGTTTTTATGGTGGTGCATAGAATCTGGAATCCCCAAAAGAGGATTTTTTAATTATCTTCTTAGTGCTTGGTTTAGACCAGGCATCCCCAAACTGTGGCCCTCCAGATGTTTTGACCTACAACTCCCATGATCCCATTGGATGACATTTTAGAATATTGCCTTGCTCTGATCTTTATAGTTGTTTAAAAGTCTGCCTCTTATTTTTCCTGCATATTTTTCATGCTTAAATTTTGGGATCTTGCTTGCATGAGCATTTCCCTCATTAGTAGGCAACCCTCTGCAGACATCTGCACTCAGTTCACAGGCATCCAGAGAAGGGTTTGAGTGGGTCTGGGGGCACAGCCTCACTCTCCTTTCATACAGTACCACTACATGTAAAATAAAGGGGTGGAAATGGCTTAAATCAGAAACTACAAGAGCTGTTTTTCATCCATCTCAACCACAGTATTTAAACTAGAAGGTACTTGTAACCCACAATGTGCATTAGAATTCTGTGACACTGAGATGGTAGCGGGTGGAGTTTGAGTCATCTTTGTTCACTTAAAGAATTAAGGATGCTCCTGTTGTGATACCACTGGGAGGGCTTGGAAGTTTCCACCATTCTCATGGTACTCTATTATGTTTTTTCTGCCATAGAGATGCATCGTACACAGACCATGTTCGAAGATGCGTTCACCTTCAAGGTGTTTGTCTTTGAGTTCATCAATTTCTACTCCTCTCCCATCTACATTGCTTTCTTTAAGGGCAGGTAAGCTGTTTTGGAGACGAGCAGCTTCTCTAAAGTTGAAAGACTCATCTGCACCATTGAAATATACCCCTACTACATGCTCACATTTGTATAATACTGTACTGTATTCTCCTTCTCCATAATTATGTTTCCATAACATGATATCCCATCTGCATTCAATTTAGAGAACAGGACCGCTTTCATTAGTGTGAGAAGGGTACAGACATACTATTGCCTGCACAAACAGAATGATTTAACCATGGTCAAACTATGAGGAGAGCCCTATCTCTTGGCTGTGCCATGCTTTCTGACAATACCTTTTTTTGCTGTAGCACATACCTATGGCACTCTCCCGCAGGCATCTGGTTGGCTACTGTGAGAACAGGATGCTGGACTAAATGGGCTATTGGCCTCTTTCAGCAGGCTCTTAAGTTCTCTCCCTCCCTTCCCCGGCAATAAAAAGCTCTGTGCAATGTTTTTTAACACTGGGTCTCCAGGTGTGTTTAGAAAAATCTATAAACTGCCTAACCAAATCTACACAAATATATTTCTCTATGGTGTAGATGTTGGGCTGAAACTCCCATCACCCCCAGCCAGCTTAGTCAATGGCCAGGGATGATGGGAGTTGTAGTCCAGACATATATGGGGACCCAAAGTTGAAGAGCACTGGTCTAGGCCACACAGAAAGAGAGTGGAACTCAAGAAGGTGAGGACTTCTAGCCGTTCTTTTGAAGGTGTGGTCTTGCTCCACTACTCCTCATCCAAGTTAAATTCAATAGCAAACTGATGCTTCTTCTGATCCAGCTAAGTCTCAGATGTAGCAAAACTCAAAATTCAGCAGTAATTCTAGCTGCAATTAGTTGCTATTGATAGCCATTGAAGAAAAAGTGAAGTCCTGTTGCCATGAAGTAGTTATAGTTTATAATGCAAATCCTCAGTGGTTAGTATTAAAAAGTCAGACTGGTTGTAGGTGAACACAAGACTGAATGTGCCAGCTATGTTAGTTTGTGATGTTTGCAGTGACCTTGGGATCCTGAATCCAGGCATAGCTTGGAAGGTTATGGTGGAAAGACTGATTTCTTTGGGTCAAACTAAATATTATGCAAATTGTCCCTGGCCAAACTGACATTTTATTAAAATAAAAGAAAGAAAAAGAAAAAAGATGAGGCCCTTATGGTTGTTCTGCAACCTGCAGAGATCTTTTTGTGCATTTTCAGTAGGGAGGCTTTCTTATTGAATTAAGGCCAGCACCAGCTTTGAAGGCATTTTGGTGTCTGCTAAAAATCATTTGTTCTTTTGAGCCTTTGCTGGACACAGATATTTTGACCCAATGTTTGCTGCTATGTTATTTATTCTGTAAATAAGTTTTAATGTTGTTTTGCACACCACCTTGTGATTGTTGCATGAAAGACAGTTTAGAGATAATTAAAATAAAAATCAGCAAGGGACTGTTGTGGCTTCTTATGTACATGCTTGGAGAGAGAGCGGGGAATTCCCCTTTCCCTGTACAGTAATGTGCTTGGACCACATGAAGTTACTGCTTTTCAGGATCATTGCTGTATGTACTCCTCTTTTCTATGAGTCTGAGGGTTGTGCTGGCTGAGCCATTTGAGGCAGCAAATTGTATGAAGGTGCCTTGTGATTGGTTACAGCAGATGGCATTCTGATCACTGCCAGCTTTTTTCTGTGGCTTCCCTTTATGCACACAGTAGGATGTTTATGCCATTAGTAAAGAAAGACCTTGCAGCTGACTGTCTTGGCCTTTTATTTTTATTCTTTCTTCATCTTCAGGTTTGTAGGCTATCCAGGACACTATTCCACATTGCTGGGTATCCGCAATGAAGATGTAAGTATCTAAAAAGAGAGTAGTGCAGATTAGTAGTGGAGCTGATTAGGGGTGTTCTAGAGCGGCTGGCACCATAAGGGACTTGTTTAAGGCTGGAGTTAAACTCTGTATAATAAATGCAGCAATAAAATAAACAAGGCCCTCTCTTTGCCAAGGAAATAGGGTCAGCCATTCCAAAGGCAGAGGCCAGATAAAGAGGGCCTCAGGCTCAATGCTAGGAGTGGATGTTTCTCTAAAAACCAAAAGAATCCCTCTTCTAGCTCCATAATGCCATGTGCTTTTAGCCAGATTATTATTATTATTATTTATTGAATGTATATCCCGCCCTTTATCCTCAAAGAGCACAGGGGAGCAAACAGATATACAGTGGGACCTCTGGTTAAGAACTTAATTCGTTCCAGAGGTCCGTTCTGAAACTGCTCTTAACTTGAAGCACCACTTTAGCTAATCGCGCCTCCTGCTGCCGCCGCGCCGCCGGAGCACGATTTCTGTTCTCATCCTGAAGCAAAGTTCTTAACCTGAGGTACTATTACTAGGAAGAACTTCCTGACAGTGAGAGCTGTTCGGCAGTGGAATTTGCTACCAAGGAGTGTGGTGGAGTCTCCTTCTTTGGAGGTCTTTAAGCAGAGGCTTGACAGGCGTATGTCAATAATGCTTTGATGGTGTTTCCTGCTTGGTAGGGGGTTGGACTGGATGGCCCTTGTGGTCTCTTCCAACTCTATGATTCTATGATTCTGGGTTAGCATAGTTTGTAACCTGAAGTGTTTGTAACCCGAGGTACCACTGTACCATTTAAAAACAAAACAAAGCAGAAACAGATTTAGATGTTCTGAAAACAATTACGTTTAAGGACATACAATTAAAAAGACTCATTCTTTCCTTCCCCAACGTTTTAATGTGGTGAAAGTCTTTTAAGTAGGCATGATATGCTCTGAGACTCCAGTGTTTGGTGTAGAGATTCCCAGGGGAGTAGAGAATTGAGGTTTCCTTTTCACCAGCAGCAAATGAAGTAGTTAACCTGTCTCTAGACTGTTTATCTACAGATGAGGGATCACATGACTGAATGCTTCTCCATATAGAAACATTACCTCCATATAGAAAGCCAAGATTTCAGGGGAAATGGTTCTGGTGTTCTGTGTATGGTAATATCCCCCTACCCTTACGAAGGAGCATTCCATCATGTGAGCCTTCATTCTCCAACAATATAGCAAAGTTCTTGGGGGCATGAGGTCTGAGTGACTGTTAATTGTTTCTCTGCTGCATCGTCCTTCTAAAGCCTCTCTCTGTTTTCTCCAGTGTGGTCCAGGTGGCTGCCTCATTGAACTTGCCCAAGAGCTGCTTGTCATCATGGTGGGAAAGCAAATAATTAATAATGTGCAGGAGCTCCTCATCCCGTGAGTCTTTGTGATCTTGTGCTTTGCTACAATGGAGTATCCAGACGTGGCCAGACCTGTAGAGAATAAACAAGATGAACAGACAAATCATTTCCCAAAATATATAGATTTTCACTAATGTATTAATTTTTGTGCACATTTCCCCCTAACATACACATTTTTGTAAAGGTTTGGTTGGAGAACTGCATCATAAAATCCGGATAAGTGCACATTTTGCAGGAAGGCTATATTGTTTCAGGAAGTGCTAATTTGATATGCTGCTTTAAATGCAAACTGAATCATTTTTTCTCCTCCAACCCTACCTCAAGATGTTGTGGGATTACACCTCTATCAGCCCTAGCCAACATGGTCCAATGATCAGGGAGGACAGTAGTTGTAGTCAAACAGCTTCTAAAAGATGCAACATTAGTTACCCCTACCCTATAGATTCAATTCTGGGGCTAGATCAAAACTCTGTCTTGGCCTAGATGCAGACATGTAGCCACTAATGGATCGTCCCTCGTTGAACATTAAGAGGGCAAAACCTGAACATGTTAACTATATCTTCCTGCTCTCCACAGGAAGTTGAAATCATGGTGGCAGAAGCAGAAGTCTCACCGTAAAAGGAATGAGGGCCAGGAAAGCACCACGAAGCAGCTCTGGGAGAGTGATTATGAACTGCTGCCCTATGAAGGACTCTTTAACGAATACCTGGAAATGGGTACGAATCATTTGGGAAGGAAGGAGCTGAGCAACTGAGGACAGTTCCCTGACAGTTGAGGGCTTAGTCTGCGTAAGTGTGTGAGGCACACTGAGTCCTATATCTCGCTTTGACTATACCATGTTCTCAGGTCAACCATTCTGGTTCAAGAGCACTTGTGCTTGCTCCACTCAACCACCAGTTGTAAGATTTGGTAGCCCTAGTGGAATGACAATTAGAATACATGGGGTCAAAAACTTTACTCAGGTCAAAAGAGTGTGTGCATATCCTTCTAAGAAAAGGAACAACATAGCAAATACTATCCAGAGTTCCTGTGGACAGAATTCTTGTGTGGGCTCACCTACATTATCTCCTGCGTGGGATTTCTTTGTGCTTGCCTTCCCTTATAATGTCTTCTTTCTTTCCTCTTCAGTCCTGCAGTTTGGCTTCATTACCATCTTTGTGGCCGCCTGCCCCTTGGCACCTCTCTTTGCCTTGCTCAACAACTGGGTGGAAATTCGCTTGGATGCTCACAAATTTGTTTGTGAATACAGGCGGCCGGTTGCTGAGCGGGCCCAAGGCATGGGCATCTGGTTCCCTATCCTGGAAGTCATCACACACCTGGCAGTCGTTAGCAATGTGAGTAGCACTGGGTCAAGGTTCTCCACGTGCAGCAATACTGAGCTGGGTTGACCAACGGTCTGACGTAATAGAAGGCAGCCTCCTGGGTTGCAGAAACTTGATATACATGTTGTCTAAAGAAGTTGGAGTAAGACAGAAAAGTGGGTGGATGTGTTCCATTTAACACCTGGAAACAAAATGGTTCTTTAGACAGAGACTACTATTGCGCCTATCTTATTCCAGGCCTTTCTGATTGCCTTCACCTCTGACTTCCTCCCTCGGCTATATTACCAGTACACGCGTGCCAGCGATCTACAGGGCTACATTGACTTCACCCTGGCCTATGCCCCAAACTCTTTTGTCCTGCAGCACAATGTCACATGCAGGTAGGATCTCCCACTTTTCTGTTTCAGCTGTCTTCCTCATGGGGGACATTGGACAGGTCCATTGCTTCAAAAATTAAGCAGAGGGCAGGTTCTTGAAAAACACTTTGCCTATTTTGGGAAAAAAGTGTTTTCTCAGAAAAACACTTTGTCCCAAAACAAAAAATTGGAGGGGAGAATCATGGACCACTGCACATGGAATAACATACCACATACTGTCATAATATACAGGCACATCTGGTATGGCAACCATCCCTTGTGGGAAAACTGGTATAATATTCACCAAGAAACCAAATATAGTGAGATGTGTAGCATGTTTACTCAGAAGTATGTCTATATGTTCTGTGGGAAACATAGGAAGTTACCGGTACTTTATAACAGGGGTCACCAACCCTTTTGAACTAATGGGTATATTTCAAATTTTGACAAAATGGTGGGGCCATCAGTTTCAAAATGGCTGCCATGGGGGTAGCATAACACAAAATGGCTACCATGGTGAGTGTGGCATAGGACGCAGAGTCAAGTACCCCAGCACAAGGGAAAACATACAAAGTAGCCGCACCACTCTACAGAAATTGCTTAGAGGTTACCCACACATTTTGTCTTATAACTTACTTTCTAGGAGGACTAGGTGCTATGTTGGTGGCCCCTGCCTTATGCAGAGTCTGACCATTGGCTTCAGTATTGTTCACAGTGACTTGGCAGCAGTAGTCCAGGGTTTCAGGGGACATTCCCAGTCCTACTTAGAGCTGCCGGAGACTGAACCTAGGATTTTCTGCATGTAGTGCATATGCTCTACTTCTGAGCTATGTTCCTTCCCACCAGGCTTGTTCACTGAAAACCATGCATAAGAATTGCAGCCCTGAAAATAAGCATCTTTTGGTCGTCGTCCCCCCGACCTTGCTATAACCAAGTGGACAGGAGACTTAATATTAATCTTTAGAATGGCAACTGGGATCCGAATGCAGCAAATCTACTCAGGTCTCTGTTAGTTTAACTAAAGGGAATTTAGTTATGGCTTACAGGAAGGCATGGAGAGAAGCAACAGACATTTAGTTTGGTTCCTGCAAATGTATGGTTGCTATGCTGACTACTTCAGGGCTACTCGGCATACCTCTTGAACTTACAGCTCTATCTCCACAGGTACAGAGCATATCGAGAACAAAGTGGGAGGTATTCACTAGCTTATTGGAATCTACTGGCAATCCGCCTTGGCTTCATAATTGTATTTGAGGTTTGTTTCCTTCCAAGTGCCCCCTGAATGCTGCTCTAAAAACAAGTGGTCCTATTCACATCTACCCACCTATTACAACACTTACCATACTTAGCCAGTCCTATTTTGACTACATCACATGGTGGTGAAAGGGCAAAAAAAATAAAATAAATTGTTGTGAAAAAGGGGTTGGGGGAGATGAAATGGTTACTGGAATATGCCCCTGCCCCAAAGCATAATTTTTTGCACCAGCTCACTTGTTGTTTGCAGCCCTAATGTCATTATTTGTTTATAAAGACCCAATGTCCTACAGTACAAGATGTCGTATGTTGACTGGAGCCTCGGAGACAAGGTTTAAATCCCACTCATCCATGAAACTCACTGGGTGATCTTGCGCCAGCCCATCTCTTAACCTAACCTCTCTCATACGATGAATATAAAATGGGCCGGGAATAGAGCAGGCATCACCAAACTTAGGCCATCCAGATGTTTTGGACTACAATCCCCATCATCCCTGACAGGGTGGATTTGATTTAAATCAAACTGATTTAAATCACGATTTAAATCACGATTTAAATCACTAGTCAGTAAGGCTTGATTTAAATCATAGTTGATTTAAATCATAAAGACTAATTCTTGCTGGTATAACTTTATTATGCAAGTAGATGAAGATTTTTAGAATAACAACTTTTCATATTAGTTTTTTTATCCCCAGTTTAATAGGTTAATCATTCATATTTGGACAACTTTACTGTTGTACTTAGGAAGGAGAAAAATAATCATTACCTTAATAATAACAATTTAAATAGATTTATTCAACTGAAACAATAACATTTCAGCAAATGTTATTTGCTTAAACAAACATCCATGTTTGTTAACTAATTTGGCTAAACAAAAACAAAATATATATATTTTAAGAAACTTAGACTGTCAGCCCAGCCTACACATGAAAAACTTAAATACTGTCCAAACAATCAGAAAAATATTGTTTCTATTCTATTCACTGAACTTCTTGAAACTTAGCACTGAAGGGGTTGCTTCTGTATTCATAGGTTTGTAGAACAATAGGATTAAGGTCTTTTTCTCAACTCTGTTCATGTTATAACATTTTTGCTGTGAAGAAGAGGCATGTGATCTCTGTTGAGTCAAATTCAGTTTTGAGAACTGCAAAAGTAAACCAAGCACCTGTGATAATATCTTGTAGGCAGAGAAACTGCCCAATAATCTTACAAAAACCTCTGGAAGAGGTGAATGGATTAATGGAATTTATTTACCCCATAAATTAAACATATACAACCTTATACTACATAATTAAAAAAACTAATCTTTATTTCATGATGGAATAACCTTTGGATGGTAATATTCTTTCCTCAAAAAGCATTTTATTTAAAAAAAATCCAATTTAAATCAAAAAAATCGATTTAAATCAAAAAAATCCGATTTTTTTGATTTTTTTAAAAAAATCATTGATTTTTATCCGCCCTGATCCCTGACCACTGGTCCTGTTAGCTAGGGATCATGGGAGTTGTAGGCCAAAACATCTGAAGGGCCGCAGTTTGGGGATGCCTGGAATAGAGTCATGTACTACACCTCGAGCTCCTAGGATATAAATGTAATAAATAAATAAACCCCCCATTCTGAATTCACTTCAGACATTGGCATGTAGGCAACTCTGTTGTTAGTGTGAAGTAGGACCTTTTTTTTTTTTAAAGGAGCCGGCTGGGGTTGCAAAGAAGCCATTTAGCTGCCTTAAGTCCCAGTCGGGGGGGGGGGGGGAGGCAGGTGATGATGTCAGGAACTGGTGTTGAGATGGCTTTGATGGAGCTGCTGTTTCTGCAGAATTTAGCAGCTACTGCAGATCTGGTTCAGGCAAGATATTAAATCGCTCCAACTGAATCAGGCCATTGCTACATCCTGGTCAAGAGTCTACTGACAGTGCCACCAGTATGTGCCTTGTTCTGTAAATAATCTACAAATGCATCACCTTGGTGCTTGTGGAAGTCCTCTATCACAGCTTATTCAAGGGGAAATGGAATTTGTATAGTAGAGCATCTATATTCACTGGGTAGCTTCCTCTGTGCTGATCTGTACGTAGTACAACACGAACTACTGTTCTATTGAGTTTCAAATATTATGTGTAATAAAGGTGTCACATTTATTCAGACCATTGTAGTAAAGCTACATGTGCACTAGTCCTGCTTTCTGGGACACAGGGGATCCCTTATCATCACCCTATATAATAATATGCAAGTGTCTCTGCGTCCAGTCCGTGTGTCCGTGGGATTGCGCTACTGCGCATGTTCCCCGCGGACAGCCGTTGGGACTTGGAGCGCAGAGACACTTCGGAGAGGGGAGCTTGGTGCCCACTCGGCCTGGCAGGGAGATGAACCAGGCGAGGCGGGCACGAGGACCGCCCGTTCCCCTTTGCCGGGCGCTGCTTCTTTGTAGGCCCTGATGGGAGAGGCGGGCCCGGCCTCCTCAGGGCGCAGCTCGGTGGTTCATCCACACGAGAGAGAATGAGGCGGGCAGGCCGCTGGGGCGCTCGAGCCGGGCTGAGGTAGGAGGCCCAGGAAGGGAATTCGTAGGGAATTGCTGGCCTCAGTGGAGGAGGAAAGAAAGTGAGGCCTTCTCCTAACTCTCACCCCATCAGGTCAGTTCTATCTGTTGGGACTTGGAGTGCAGACCTGCCGCTTCATCAGCTCTGCGCATGTCCCTGCCCTGAAGTTGCTAGAGCAACAGGTCTGCTCTAGCACCCGTTATTTTAACGGGCTTCATGATACTAATCTTTGATAAAACACCCCTTAATTGGTGAGATAGGCCCCAGTCATATTTTCGCTGCAATTACATATAATTGGCAGGGTGGAGGGAGAAGAGAACACAACTGGAGTCAGACATGCAGCAGGATTCCCCATCCATCCAGTTTTGAACAGCTGGGCCATATTACTGCTGCATGGTCCTGACTTGCTTGCTCCCACTCTGGCAAATTGGGCCACTGACTACCTGCAGCTTTCTTGCCTCCTCTTCCCAGCACGTGGTCTTCTTCATTGCACGTTTGATTGATATGATGGTGCCCGACATCCCAGAAGTGGTGGGGATCAAAGTGAAGCGAGAGCAGTTTCTAGCTAAAGAGGCTCTGGCTGAGAACAAGGTAATCATTTATTTTTAAATATTAGTTTGAATCGGTAGTTGGCTTTTCTCTTCCCAAGACCATCTAAAGTGCTTAATGCCATAAACCTTAACCTAAACCGAGTCACACTGTTCCTGTGGTGAATCCCCTTCTTTGTCTCCTGGGAGGGATTTCCTTTTACAGGACTAGGTAAAGCAGCAAGGTTCACTTGCTGTCAGAAATATAGGATCTACTTCAGAGATGTCAATTTCCCTCCCTTTCTCAGTAAGCAGCCTTGCAGCTTATGAGGGTAAATATAACCTTTGTTTCCCGTCTAGCACGAGTCCATTGGTCTTTGGCAGGGAATTTTAAGTCCCTGTACCCACATGATGGGGGAACAAAAGTGCCCAAACACACAAGAGTAGCCCCTCTACCCTACCTACATTCCTCCCCAAATAACCTACTTTTACCTTGATACTGTATTATAGAGTTGTATCCGGTGAACTTGTCCTTCTGCTTGCACAAAAGAATTGCCCTACTCCTTTCCTTGCATGTTTGGGGGGTTCCCCCAACCCTCCAAAGCAGATTTTTTGCGGGGCAAGGAAGTTCTGTTGCACAAGCAGAAGTCCTTGCACCAATTGGACAAGTTCATTAGGTACAAACCCACAGTAACAGCATAGTAATTTTATTGTATTAGCATTTCCCATTTTGGACTACAGTTTCCATCATCCCTGGCCACCAGTCCTGCTAGCTAGGGATGATGGGGTTATAGTCCAACAACAGCTGGAGACCCAAGTTTGGAAGATTGTATTAAAATAACAGCATAGTAATTTTATTGTATTAGATGACTAGTGACACCTGTCTATCTGTTGTGGGGGTGTCCTTATTTTTGGAAGCTGGTATCAAGAACTGGAAATTTCAGCTGCTGATTCCGTTAAGTTCCAGCCTGTATGTCAGCACCAGTCTTTCTATTTGTAACCCTGTCCACTATTTTTCAAAACTGACACATACCTTTTAGGGGAAGGTCTTATATTTTTCCTAGTACAGTACAGTGGAACCTCGGTTTATGAACACCTCAGTTTATGAACGCTGCGGACCCATCTGGAATGGATTAATTCATTTTCCATTACTTTCAATGGGAAAGTTCGCTTCAGTTTATGAATGCTTCAGTTTATGAACAGACTTCCGGAACCAATTGTGTTCATAAACTGAGGTACCACTGTATGCGTCATTTGACAAAGCAAAGTAAGATTCTGGAGGTTGGCTCACCCTTTGATCACACATGCTATCATTCAAAGCATATTGTGCCAACAATCTATGGACAACTCCATAGAATTTTTCTAATAAGCCAATTTTCAACTCTTTTGGTCTCAGGTGTGTTGATTTCAAGGTATTAGGAATTTTGGGCTTACTTTTTTGAAGCAACTTTACTGCCGGTGTGTAATGGTTGAGTGACCCCTCAAGGGTGGCAATATTGAGGGTTGGGTAAGAAGCAAATTGAAACATAAGCTGTGTAGAACTGACACAGCTATGTATCTTTAGGTGGTATAGCAGCTGTCAGTGGAGTGGCATCACTTACTTGGCTTCGCATCAAAGAAGTCACTGTAGGGCCAATCTCTCATTCCATCTACAATGTGTTGACCTAACCATCATTCTCTTGCCTGTTAAGTTATCACCAGCGACCTCCATGTTGGGAAGCCAGGTAAGCAATGCTTCTCCACCCTGTTCACTGTTGATTTCTCTTGTGACAGGCCCTGACTGAAGTGATAGATGCGAGAAATCCAACCCCTCTGACAGAGAAAGCACCATAGGAGGCTCATGATGCTGAAAGATATTCTGGTTTTGATCCACACCAAGTTGCCAAGCTTTTGGAAGAGCAAGGGGTGAGGAGGTGAGCAGCCTAGAAGAACTTGTGCAGAAAAGTGTCACTTTTTTCAAGTGCTGTACTGTAGAAGGAGACTTTGAGCTTTTAAAGGCTTCAGGAATTTGATCGATCCAGCTGCTTTAAGGACTTTGAGAAGTGTTAACTTGGCAAAGGACAAGATATACATGGACAATGGATTAATCTAACCAGCCCATTCATCAGCTCTGCAATCATTTGCCTAACTGAACAGCTTTGTCAGGCTTTCCATGTCCTCACTGCCCAAGAAGTGACTTCTACTGATATTTATAGAGTTATAGTGAGCACAGATGAGTCCTACATTCCTGCTTACAAAGAGGGAGGGCTGCTTTTTAACTTGTGAAGAAGTACTGGTTAGTGACAAAAAATCTTCCAAAGAGGTAAGAAGCTGCATCACTTGAATGGCTTATAAGAATGAGAGCTGCTCTGATGAGCTAAGGGCAGATTACTGGAGAGTAGATGTGCACTTTGCTTAGCATGCAGTGGCCAGCTTAACAGAAGATTACTGCTGGAGAAGGCAACCATTTGAGAGCTTGTACTGAGCTTCACAAGCTGCCTGCTCCTCCCTTCCTCTCACAGAAGCAATACAAGACTTGTATCTTCTGCACATCAGTTTGAATCTGCTTTAGCTGGAAGCTACGTTTCAGCAATGTGGCGTATGCCAAATACTAGTGATTGCAATCATGATTAAACAGTACCCCTGCTGAGAGCAAATGGACAGAATCTGTTCAACATTCAGTACGAACAGCTAAAAAGTGCAAGTTCTTTTACAATTGTTTGGAATTAATTGTGAGTTAGTAGCTGTTTAGCATTTCATTAGGAAGGCAGGTAGAAATTTTGAATTAGTGACTTCTTTTTTTAAAAAAATAAAGTATACAGGAAATAAAGACAGCCACGCAAAAGCTGTTTCAGGTTTTATTTTATTTTTTTAGAATTTATAAAATTCCAGTGTCATCCATACTCATGAGCCTTTATACATGTTTTGCATATAATCTCCAAATTCCAAAGTTAAGGCCAAGGGATCATTGCCATGGAAACATAATATGGAAGACATTAAGAGGACATGGAGCACACCTCCGCAGAGCATCTGCTGCAGACTACATGGGACAGAGGGGGTAGAGTACTCTCAACAGTTTGAACAAATGGCTGGGTTGGGGGGGCCATGCTCAATGGCAGTTGAAGCCTAAAAACATGTGCAAGTGATGTGACTGACATTCAGACACCAGGTATACTACTGGCAATACATTAAAACACTACTACCCTGTTTGTCTCCTGCTCAGATAGTAAGAGGGCTTGTCCTGCCCCAAGTGGAATTAGCATAGAGAAACAAATCTCTCCTCCCTTCAGCTAGGTATACTGAAAGAAAGAGGCTTTCCTTCCTGTTGGGTTAGCGGTCAAGAAAGACAAGAGCCTTGCAGACCTTTTCCCAGTCTGTATTAACAGGGGCATAAGCAATCCTGGGGTTCGGTTCTTAGCTAATGGCTCAGAAAAGCTCTTTGGAGGGGAAGGGAGGCAGTAGGCAGAGAGCAGAGTTGGCACCAGACCAGCCCTGGCACCAGCACCTTCGGCAGAAAAGATATATACCATGTAATGGCTGGAAGAGCAGCTTTAATACAAGCAGCCTTGTATCGGTTTATGGCAGCAGCTAGAATGCAGAAACTACTGTTGTATGAGGGACATGACAAAAGGACAAAAACATTTGCTGCCAGACTACAGAAAGGCCTTTGCTGAATGTAGGTATTCTCTCTTCCCCTCCAAGAGAGGCTTGGTTTAAGACTGAACTGCAATCCAGCTTCTTCAATTTAAGTGAGAGCCACTCCTTTCCTGCCTCCCTCTCCAAGGCCTAACCTTTTGTCACAAGACTACAGACCAAATTATGTGACGGTGGTTAAGACCATCTTAGCAGGAGGGGATGTTTGATGGCATGTAGCCAGGCTGAAGCCACACATAGATCCCTCTGCTCACAGGGGAACAACAGTCATGATAACAGGAAGCAAGAGGGGCTTGACTGAAGAAGCAGGCCACTGTCATTCCGGCTTGAGGTAGAAAGAAGGCAATAGTAAAAAGCAAAAAAGACACACTCTTAACCCTGGTATTTAAATGCCATCACTATCAAGCCTGGGGAGGGAGAAAGAGTAATGTACTCTCTAACACCACACTAATCACCCACCACCTTCTGTGACATGCTACCATGGCACTTTTGGTTGAACCAAGTTTTGTTAGACCCAATAATACTGTCAGTTTTCTGGTTCCACTCAGCCGTACTACTGTTGGGAAGGGAGAACAAAAGAGAGTGTATGTGTCCAAACACTGGTGATGAGCCGCGATTCAATACTCACACCAACAAGGGGAGAATTTTGGTACACTCAGTGATGCAGACTAACACAGCAAGGGTTATGCCCCTGTTAGTGCTTCCTGGGGCCATATCTCCAAGCTGAACCACCACCTCCACCTATCCATTCTGGCCAATTTCCTCTCCCGTAGCAGTATTAGATGGGTGTGTGTTTTGTTTTTTTGTTTGGCAGTTGAAAGGGAAAAGTTGATTGCACTCTACAAAGGTAAGGCCTTGGAGAAATAGGGCAGGAGGGGAAAAGAGCAAATATTTTGGCTTTGTAGAAAGTTGAGGAAATGCATTTCCTGAGGTTGAGAGACAGGAAGTAGATTCCTAGCTGCAGTGAGGAGATCTCCTAATGGAGCCTAGAGTGCTTTTTGCAAGGTGTACCTGGGATGTTTGGTTACTATACCATGGCCAACATGAGATTGAGTGAAAGGTGAAAGGCCAAAAAAAAGTATGTATTTTAGGTTGGAATCTACGTGGAAAGTTTCTTCCAGGGCAAGGAGAAAGGAAAGAGGCAAACTGAAGCATAGTGAGGCCTAAGCGCAGGGACAACAGAGAACCTCAAAAGGGGTAGCACTCTAGTTTCATTAAGAGACCCCCCATGGGCAATCTGCCTGGATCCAGCCACTAGATCAGAATTCAGAAAGGAAACCTTGTGGCAGGTGGCTGGACAAGATTGCTGCTTCCACGCTATTATCGCTTAGGACCCCAAGGTAGAGTTTTGGGGGCCACCTGAGCTCCAAAACTTGGGAAATCTTCAGAACTGGTCATGTCAGGGGCCTGTAGGGAAACAAAAGCCAAAACCATAACTAGTACAAGTGCTATTGCTGCATTAAATAACACCACGGACTGTATATGAAGAGGAACTTCTCTACAGACCACTACCTGCCCCGAAAATGCACCAAGAATGATAAGCTTTGAAGGTAGTGTCTCATCCACTGCTACTACAGACAGCTTGAGGAAAGATTTTTCCAACAAGAGTAAAGCTGTCTCTTCCAAGATTAGCCTTTAAAAAACAACAACCCAGCTGCACACACTCAAGAATGAGGGGCAGAGCAATACAAACTTCCCTTCAAATGGGCTGCGTGGAGGGTTTGGACTGGAGACACACAACTCTCCCGGCTAAAGCTGGCTTGGTCTCACTGCCGTCATGTGACAGCATCACGCCCAACTGCCTTGCACCCCTCTTTCCGTGGCAGCCACCCTGCCTGCAGGGAATGAGGATATAGCATCCATAGAGTTCTACAGTGGTATGATGCAGAAGCAAGATGGTGGAGGTTGCAGCAATCCATACCAGTGTTCATAACCCATTGGCAATCTACAGTTTTTTTTATGAGTGGCGCTGGGAGGAGTAATTGGCTAGGTAATATGTATCTGGCCTAGTGTCTCAGGTTGTAGTGCAAAAAATCCTGACAGCTAGGGGGAAACAGACACTGTTGGAGGGCAGGTATTGGGAAGAGAGGAAAAAGGACAATAAAAAGTAAGGATGACAGAAGAGAGGGGCATACATATTACGTTTTTCAGGGGTCAGGTGTGTATCACCTTCTATAGTCCATTTTGCACCCATGTGCTGGCCCCCTAACCGGATACGAAATCACATTATGACAACAAAAGTGGTGGCAGAGTCTCTCACACCACTCCATTCTTCCTTTTTCTTTTCTTTTCCCTCCTTTTTTCACTCTAGTCTACACTAATAAGAGGATTGACTCTTAACTTCATAATGAAAGGACTCATCTCTCCAGCCGAAGTCCTAACCATCCTTTCAATACAAAGAGTAACTATTGAGGAAGCAGCACCTACCTTCTCAGTGTTTCCTGGTGTCCAGGGGGCATCTCTCACCACAAATCCCTTTGATGCAGCCTTAGCTTCCCCATGAGCAGGTGGTTTCATGTAGACTTGCATTGCCTCATTGTCCACTACATCTGCCAGCTGCAACACCATACAAACAAGTGTGGTTCAAGTTAGAGATGTTTATTGCAACACAAATTCTTGTGTATTTCCCCCCCACTGCAAAAGGAGCAGTATTTTATTGATATCACCCATATGTGGTATATACATAAGATGCAAGCTGAGAAGTTTGGAAGGTCCGCATACTGCCTTCTCTCGTCTCTTAAGTACTAAAAACTACATGGATTTAAGAATTCTGACACTCACATATTCCTCCTCCAGGTTCAGGATATGATCAATGGCTTCCTCCACATTCTCAGGGAGTCCAGTCACAGTCACACAATTTGGATCAGCAGCTCCACTCTGGGGGAAGCGGATGTCCACCTGGAATAACAAAGATTTCAGATCAGCTAACAAGTTAAAAGAAAATAGGTCTTTGCTTGTCTCGTTACCCTGCATGCCATACACCAAAAGACTAGAGTGTTGATCTACAACTCCCATCACACCCAGCCTGCATGGGACAATCAGGGACGATGGGAGTTATAGGTCATAAAGATGGGCTGTGGGATAAAGTGGCACACAGGCTCCCTATCCCTGGCATATAAATCTAGTTGTAGTCATATTTTCACAGTTGTACAGATTTTGTTTTCTGTGCAGTGACTGAGTTGAAGCCCTGTCTTGTGCAATTCGGTTGAATCATCAACATTTTTTTCTGACATGCTCTGAAAGGTGTTTGAAGACTATCTACAGTCACTCCTAAAAGCAAGGGTGCATGTTTGTGCAGCCAGTAAGTTATTTTCTCACTACAGTCATACATTGGAAGTCGAACGGAATCCGTTCCAGAAGTCCGTTCGACTTCCAAAACGTTCAGAAACCAAAGCACGGTTTCTGATTAGCTGCAGGAAGCTCCTGCAGCCAATCAGAAGCCGCGGAAGCCCCGCCGGATGTTTGGCTTCCAAAAATAGTTCACAAACTGCAACACTCACTTCCGGGTTTGCAGTGTTTGGGAGCCAAAACGTTTGAGTACCAAGGCATTCAACAACCGAGGTATGACTGTACTCATAATCTCACTGCACAACCAACCAAGTGCCAGGGTTCTTGAATGCGTTCATTACACTTGGCAAAAATAAACATCTCTGTTGTCACAGATGACACCATCTGTCTATCAGATACCACGTGTCCTTTACATACCTTGAACTCATCCATGATCTTGCGGATGGCTTTCCCCCGCGCTCCGATAATGCGGGCATGAACACGATGGTCCAGAGTGATGTCCTCAGATACCATCTGCTCCAATTCACCAACAATCTTCATGATGGCATCTCGGGCAGATTCAGTATTCTTCTCATAACCAGTGATGGTGATCTGATCCTGGGACTAAGGCGGAAGTTCGAAGAGTTAGTCCCAGGCCCCCAAAGACAGCAGCACATAGCACAGGCCTCTGTGGCAAGCAATGGCCAATAGCCCAACAAGGCCGTGATGGAAATTGAGCAGACGGTGCTCACTGGAGCTCTGCTCAAAGAAAAGCCCCCTCCATTCTGTGGATGTGGGTAAACAGTCTCCCCCACACCAGCCGCTCTTCTAGAGTTCCTCACCTGGGATTCATCATCCTTATCTGGAAATTGTATAGTAACATCATGCTCTGTGCGGATTTGAGTGATCACAGCCCCTTTCCTGCCAATGATTTTAGGGTGGTATCTGGGCTCCACAGCAACAGTCAGCTTAAAATTTCGCAAAGCCTAGAATGATCAAGAGGGATGTTTTTAATGATCTGCACAGCTGCTGCATCTAATTAGGTCAATTATTTGTATCTAAATTTGGTAAATGTCAGATTTAGTGACCGCATCGCAGGAATACTTACTAACCCAGAACTACAGAGTCACACCCCTCAACCTCCAACATTAGGCATTAAAGCACTTTCTGCATGAACTCATCCTGCGTTAAGGCTGCTGACAAGATCCCAGTCTCTTCCCACAGCACCACTCTTAATTAAAATATATGTTATTCCTGATTTATTTATTTTTTAATAAGGCAAGGCAGCTGGGAGAGACTGACAAATCACAATGGTTCCGGCGCAACACATACCCGATCCTCTTGCTCAGCTTGCAGCTCCTTCACCCTCTCAAGAAGTCTGGCCTTGGCACGGTCCAGGTTAGCAGCAAGCCCACTGATAGAGATGATGTCAGACTGAAGCTCTGGGGCAGGGACTTGGATGTTCACCTACAAGAAAACCCAGGCAGCTATCATTATGTCAGGACTGGGCAGTTGCTGTATAGGAGCATCTTTGCAGCCACCCATAACCTTCACAATCAATATTTCTTCAAAGAACTGGAATTCTCAAGTACTTAAAATTGGAAAAAGACACACCCCAAAACACATCACCCTTAATGTATCATTGCTGGGTTTATATAGGCTACTTTAGTTCTCTGTAGCACAAAAAACACACAACTACAATGAACCAAAGGAAAGATGTTATTGTACATCTCAGGTGCATGTGCAAGCACATGGAAGAAAAATTGTGCTTGACCTCTTCAGTGTTCTTAAGACTGTTTCAACATTAGGATAATCAGTAAGAGTGGTATTTGTATTTTGGCCTATCTGTTCTCCAAAGCCCAAAAACAGAAGGAGTCAACAGGGAGCCTGCTCACCTCAAACTCGTCCATCATTTTCCTGATTCCAACGCCCTTCTGACCAATGATGAAACGATGAAGGTCGAAAGGAACTTCTACTTCAATGGTAACTGGAACCAGCGCCTGAAGAGGAAAGGCTGAAATTACACCAGCTGCAGAATTTATAAGCGAAAGAATCAATTTGCCAACAAGTACTTGTCCAGAACCCACCAAGCAAACTCTCACCCCAGCAACACGTGAAGCTGTCAAACCAAAGCCGTAGAGTAAAATAATATTCAAGATACTGAGTGTGGGTGCTGCATAACATGTGCCACAACTAATCATCTCTAGAGGTCAATTATTTACCTTTTCCACTCAGGCCAACATCCTGCTTCTCCAGTGGAGATTATTTAATACAGTCAATTAAGCGGTCCCTGGAGCCATGTACAATTAAAATACTGTATCCTTATGAGCAAAATATGGCTGGGCCATTTTACAGCACCTAGTAAGCAAAGTTATATTTTTTCAGGGCATAGCAGGCCCCTCAGATAGCCAACAAATAATCTTACCTGCAAGGCTTCTTTTGCTGCCTCACACTTCTCTCGACGGCCAGAGATTATGATAGTGTCACATTTCTTTGGGGAGCCAGGATCTGTTTCTTTGTTCTCCTTCCCTTCTCCACCCTCTTTGCCATTCTCCTGGGCTGGTGACTCTGCAGCGGGAGCTATGATCACAGAGGTGAGAAGAGTGACTACATTTTCAACTGGTTAGCCTGAAGTTGCCGGCTTGTTATCTGCAGGGCACCCAGGCTATGGATTGTTCTCACTGTAAAATTCCTGCCTAGGCAGATCATAGAAAAGCCATGTCTGAAGTGCCACCTATCATTATCCTCTGTTAAAAATGCAAGAGCCAACTTCCACACCAAATGTATTTGGTTTCCCAGTAGTGATATCTGGGCTGGCTGACATCTTGGATGTAGCCTACTGCTCATAAATGAACTACAAAGAATTACCCACCTAAATAGTCAGTTCTCAATGTGTGGTAGGATAGCCTTATTTGGAAAGGGACTGAATCATTAGGAGTTTGCCATGTTTTCCTTTCTACCTAGGTTTTGGTAGACGATTAACAAACTCTGAAAGTGTGCTGACCTTAAGACAAGTCTGTAGTAAATGGAGGCCCTATTTAGCAGACTCCCAAGGCAATACATATGGGTTTAAGGAAATTGTGTTGCTTAAAAAAACAACCTATGAAAAATAGCAATTTATCTTCTTAAGCACACTCTGAAAGCATGTCAGAAGATATGAGGCACTTTTGTGTTGCTCCTTGCCCCCACCCCACCCCCGAGGGTGCCTGCTTTTACTGGCAGGCTTGTAAGATCTCGTACCCACGTTCTCCTCCCGGTCTGGGAATTTGATCTGAACACCATGGTCACGGGTGATCTGCTGGATCCTGGAACCTTTGGGGCCCATAATAGAGCGGTGATACTTCTGAAGAATGGTGCATTCTATTGTCACCTGGGCTTCCTAGGGGGAGGAGAAAAGAATTTATTCATATTTTTATCCCACTTTCCAGATAACGATTGCCTCCCAAAGTAACTCACATCAATTTTAAACTCTACTGGGTGAGATGATCCCTCACTTTCTGTGTGTGCTGTTTTAGGGTATGACCTGACCCCACCAGAGCCAATCTCCGGGGGCGCAGCCCTATGGGCAAAAGGACACCCTTCTGCTGAACTCCTGCGGATGAGGTGAATCCTGCCCAATATTTTCAGATGATACGTGTGGTATACCCATTTTTATTACTATGATTTTTATTATCTTATCACAGTGTCCTTCTGGGGCATGCTTTCCAATACTGCCAAATGTTCGTTTTAGAATTTCTCTGTTTTCCTTGACAATCTCATCTCTGTCCTTAGGACTGCAAAGTTCTATGGGGTTTTTGGTTATGTATTCAATCTGCCAGGATCAGACTGCGTGCTGTACTGCATTTATGAATTGTTTGTTTGTTGACTATAATGCATGCAATAATGGAAGAAAAGTATGGCTGCTAGGAAATACATGCCAGGGTTATATGAAATTAAATCACAAAGAACAGGTTCCTGCACGTCACGGTCAGACTGTTGCAGCAATTAGAAGGCTATAATTAGTCATTAAGAATTCCTACCGAAAGCTTAGAATCTAAAGAGACTTGTTTCTCAGGTGTTATGAGAGTTTATGATACACCCAGTGGTTTTTTTTAAATAAATGCTAGACCAAAACAGAAACAAAAACACCTAGACTAGAAAAAGAAAGCGACCATGGGTGAAAGAAGCTCTTCTCACATGGACACTCACCAAGTCATCAATGATCTCCAAGATGCGCTTCTTTGCCGCTTCCACGCAGTCTTTTGCTCCTTTAAGGGTGACCTTGTCACTCTGTGTCCCAGGGCGTGGAAAGCTGACCATCACACCCCCATACTCCTCTGCGATGGTCCGTAGCACCTGCCCTTTCCGGATGACAAAGTGCCGGTGGTGTTTAGGGTCCACCGTCATGGAATCTTCAATCACATTGTCCTGAAACACACAAGGCATCGTCACTGCCTGAAAGTTCTCCAGGGCAATGATCTCCCTGAAGTCCATATGTTAACATCAAAAGGTTATCCCTTCATATATTGACAAATGAAAAGATCTTTTTCCTCACCAGGTTCTTGATGAGCACTTCCAGCTCCTTCTGGGCCTCTTTGACAGCTTCCTCTGTTCCCATGATAGTAATCAGCTCCTGATCTTTGTCCTCCGAGGTGGGGAAGATAATCCGGGCACCAGTATTATCACGCACCTTGCGAATGTTACCGCCTCCTTTGCCAATCAGAAACTTGTGGTACTCCGGTTTGGCACGCAAGTCCACAGTATAACTCTTTGTTTGCTAAACAGCAGGAATCAATAAAAATAAATGCATCAGGATTTGGGGGTATTTCTTTACATTCTTGTCGCCGTTTTTACTGGAGAAAACTAATATGACAGCCCTACTGAAAAAATATGTGGAGGTTAACAGCTTTGAGATCCAGATGCTCAGAATAAATCAGGTTAAAAGCCCTTTTCAAGGCATGAAAGGTAGAAGTTAAGCAATATTCATTCATTCATAGAAGCAGAACTCTGTTGGCAGGTTTCAGAGTTGCACTATTACAAACGTTCCTTCTGTCACAAGCATATTAGCTTGCACAGATGGTCTCTTTCTGCACTGTTCTGGGGTTTCCCATGACACCCCCAGAGCCAAATTCAGCTTGGGGGGGGGGACATGGGGGGGGGAGCACCATTGCACAGGGTTTCTGCTGACGCGGTTTGTTAAGTGAATTCTGCCCTGTATACTAAAGCAAATAAACACTGCAGTCCAGCAAAAGTCAAATTATCTGTACAAATCATGCTAAATTGAATAAGTCTGCATATAGATACTTCGCTTGTCACAGAAAATATTCCAATGGCTTTATAAGCAATCCCTCTACGCATGTGCAGCGGGTGCTCACGTTAGAGAGGATCACACCCAAAATATATGTACAATGAATACTTTTTCTAAAGTTAGAATGATAAAACATGGGAAGCTGTTTGATGTAGAGCTAGACCATTAGTCTACCTAGCTCCATATCATTTACTGTGACTGGCAGTGGCTCTCCAAGGTTTCAGAAACGAGTCTTTCCTTGCCCTATCTGGAGATGCCAGGAACTGACGCTGGGACCTTCTGCATGCAAAGAAAGTACTCTGCCCCATAGTTTCAGCACTCTTCCACCACGCCCTCAAAGGGTGGTACAGAGGAGAGTAGGCTGGAATTGAACCAGAGAGACATCTGTTCAAATCTCTGCTTAATCCCCGACACTCATTGTGACCTTGGAAAAGACACTTTCTCTCAACTCTTAACCACCCCTTAGAGTTGGTACGAGGGCTACCTTCAACTGCACCAAAGAACGAACTGAGTGAGAGCTGCATATGTAGTAAAAGACAAATGAAATGCTTAGTCTGCTAGAAACCAGGAAAGTATGCCAAAGAAAGTGCTTTGAGATTCTGCACTGGCTCTGAATTTGCCTCTAGTGGAAAGACCAGCCTCAGGGCTGCAGACAAATGGAGCGAGACATTATAGCTAGACAGAGGAGCCCAACAACAGATTGCTGTTAAGTAACCTGACAGGGCCAAACACCCTGCCATTAAATGCAGTGTAGGCAGATTCCACCTGTTCTGCAGATTTAGGACATGCTGTTTTCAAAGCAGCACCTAAGAACTTGCACGTAAAGGGTGTTTATTTAGTTAGTAAACAGAGAGAGTCAGTTCTGAGTAGCTCAGGATGAAGCCTGGGCCTGTAAAGTTCCAGGAAGTTGCTCTGAAGGCTCCAAGAGAAGCCAAAATTCCAGACAAGCTGCATATTCTTCCGTACCCAGCTAAGGCTCCAATAGAAAGAAGGAGCAGCTCAAGTTGCTCCCCTTTTCAAGTATAAATATAGCCAGCTGGAATTATTAAAGCAATGATCCCTGTGTTAGGGGAACACCCCCCCTCCCCTGCTCCAAACACCAGACAAAGGGAGTGAGGGAGAACTTTTCCATAGCACAGTGACGTACAATAAATTTTCAATCACCTTTAACAACCCTGTTGGATTAGCTATTAGCAGGAAGGGAATAAATTTAGGGAGCAGCCATATTTTAGTGGCAGAGTAAATGTATTGCATGTCTGATCTTGGTGTCCATAGTTAAATTGTCTTTAGGTAGCAGGTCCAGGCAAGACCTATGCCTGAGACCCTGGAGCACTAATTCTAGTGATAAGAGACCAGGAGTTCTCAAACTTTCTATCCCCAGGGATCAGCTCTTGAGAGAGCTGAAAATTTCTAAGGCCCATCAGTCACAAAATGACGGTATGGGGCACAGCCAGCCACAGAATGGAAGCAGAATGTGGCATAATAGGCTAGCAACTGCCAACTTTCTTTTTTATTAGCTAATCCCCGCCCCCCCCGGGGAATGTGTAAATTTTTGCCACAGTGATTTCCTTGTGACCACAAATTTGAAGCTTATCCATAGGAACTGTGCTAGCAGCACCTACTTTTCCACATCCATGGTTCCTACCTTCTCTTCTGCCAGTTGTAGGAGCTGTTTCTTGGCCTTTTCGACGTCCTGGGCAGGGCCCCTGATGGTGACTGTATCGCTGCCAGAGCCTTCTGTGGGGAAGTGGATGTGAACCCCACCACACTCCTCCATGATGGAGCGGATGAAACGACCTTTGGCACCAATGAGCGAGTTGTGCAGCTTGGAAGGGATGGAGACCTCCACCTCTGCAATGTTAGCCTGGGGCAGCAGCAAGGGGGTAAGGAGAGGCACAGACAGAAGAGAAGAGGTATTTAGGCCTTTCACCCCCTCTTCCTTCATGCAGAGAAATTGTAGAACCCCGTCTCCCCCACTATGTGCTCAGTAAGTTCCCCCACCCCCATTATTTCTTATTAAAAACTAAGACTGACAGCGGGAATCTGGGACTCGTGCCAGGAACCAGCTGGATGTGTCAGCAAACGACAGTCACTGACTGCATCAGGCAGCACTACCCCACAGAAGCAAGCACGCCTATGTGCTTCAACACAGAGTTCTAGGGGAGTGTCCTCCTCACAGTAAAAGGAATAGCTGTTATTCAGAGATACCTTCATATTAAACCTCAGATCAGATGGATGTAAGTTGAAAAATCCTGCCCTTTCTTCTCTTTTTTTTACAGAGGCCCCCAATTCACTGCATATTAAATGCACACAGAACAACCTGTCTTGGTTTCTCTTTTCTCAGCTGCCGGTGAAAGCGGCGGAAGGGAGGTGGAGAGAATAACTGAAGCGCCAATAGCACGTCGCTTAACACGTACCTCTGCTGCTTTCAAACAAATGCCTAAAGAGCTAGCTACAAAATCTGGCTGGCTGCTCTATTTCTGCATGCCAGCGATGAGAGGGCAGATAGGATGTGGCAATTCTTTTCGCCTCAGAGGTTTCTATTTAAAGTTAAAGGATTTCTGATCCAGTAGCGGCCGGGGGGGGGGGGGGGGGGAGAGCAGACAAGAGGACATCCTTAAAATGTAGGAATGTGAAAGCTACAGTCCTCCAAATGTCATTGGACTACAACTTTAATCACCCCTCATCACCTCTGGTTATGCTGGTTGAGACCAATAGGACTTGTAGTCAAACAGCAGCATCAGAGGGCTATACGTCCCCCATCCTTGTGCCAAAGCAATGTGTTTCAGATATACTTTGAGATCTTCAGCATGGAGGAGTTTCTGGCTCTATGTTCATTCTACAGTGGTACCTCGGTTTACGAACACCTCGGGTTACGAACTTTCGGTTTACGAACCATTGAAACCCGGAAGTAAGTAACCCGAGGTTTCCGAGGCCCATGAAGGCCTCCATGGAGGCATCGGAGCGTCCGCGACTGGGACGCAGCCACGGAAGTGCTCCGATGCCTTCACGGAGGCAAACTGCACAGAAAGGAGCCTTTCCCCGATGCGAGTGCCCTGCGCTGCGGCCGCCTCTCAGTCAAGGCGGCTGAGTAAAGCGCGGGAACCCCGGGGGGGGGGGTTCTCTTTGGAAGCTCTTACCTCGCGCTTAGAAAAGGGCTTCCAGCAGCAGTAGCAGCAACAGCAGTGAGAGGTTTTGCGAGTCGTTTCGCTGCACGGCGGTGGCAGCGCTCGCAGCTCTCCTTCCCCCTCTCTCTGCGGTGCCGGCCGGGCGACCTTCCTCCTCCTCAGAGCAGACGCCACCACCAGACGCCAGGACTGGCCGGGGTGGCTCGCGGTGCGCCTGGCTCTGGTTGGAGCGGCGGCGGCAATGGCGGCTCTCTCAACCCCGAGCCTCTCCACTCCGCAGGGGCGCAATGGTGAGGGCCCGGCCTCGCTTCTCTTGACCCCTCCGCGAGGCCGGGCCTTCACCGTCGTGCTCCTGCGACGTCTCTCCACCTTCGGCGTCGCGCTCCTGTGGAGAGGCATCGCAGGAGCGCGAAGGTCCGCTTCTTTTGAGCCCTCCGCGAGGCCGGCTCAAGAGAAGCGGGCCTTCGCTGTCACGTTCCTGCGATGCCTCTCCACAGGAGCGCTACGGCGAAGGTGGAGAGACGTCGCAGGAGCGCGACGCGAAAGCCCGCTTCTCTTGAGCCAGCCTCGCGGACGGCTCAAGAGAAGCAGACCTTCGTGCTCCTGCGACGCCTCTCCACAGGAGCGCTACGGCGAAGGTGGAGAGACGTCGCAGGAGCGCGACGCGAAAGCCCGCTTCTCTTGAGCCGGCCTCGCGGAGGGCTCAAGAGAAGCGGACCTTCGCGCTCCTGTGACGCCTCTCCACAGGAGCGCGACGCCGAAGGTGGAGAGACGTCGCAGGAGCACGACGGCGAAGGCCCGGCCTCGCGGAGGGGTCAAGAGAAGCGAGGCCGGGCCCTCACCATTGCGCCCCTGCGGAGTGGAGAGGCTCGGGGTTGAGAGAGCCGCCATTGCCGCCGCCGCTCCAACCAGAGCCAGGCGCACCGCGAGCCACCCCGGCCAGTCCTGGCGTCTGGTGGTGGCGGCGGCTGCTCTGAGGAGGAGGAAGGTCGCCCGGCCGGCACCGCAGAGAGAGGGGGAAGGAGAGCTGCGAGCGCTGCCACCACTGTGCAGCGAAACGACTCGCAAAGCCTCTCACTGCTGTTGCTGCTACTGCTGCTGGAAGCCCTTTTCTAAGCTCAAGGTAAGAGCTTCCGAAGAGAAACCCCCCCCCCGGTTTCCCGCGCTTTACTCAGCCGCCTTGACTGAGAGGCGGCCGCAGCGCAGGGCACTCGCGTCGGGGAAAGGCTCCTTTCTGTGCAGTTTGCCTCTGTGAAGGCATCGGAGTGCTTCCGTGGCTGCGTCCCAGTCACGGACCCTCCGATGCCTCCGTGGAGGCCTCCATAGGCCTCGGAAAGCTCTTGGTAGAAAGTAAAATTATTGTTAAATTGCTGCTTTAGGGGGTGTTTTTTATCGCCTGGAACGGATTAATCCACTTTCCATTATTTTCAATGGGAAAGTTTGCTTCGGTTTATGAACGCTTCGGTTTATGAACAGACTTCCGGAACCAATTGTGTTCATAAACCGAGGTACCACTGTACATGTTTACTGTAGAATATGTACTATATAAACATATTTATTTTATGGTCAGTCAACAAGGGTTTCCATAGTATATAGTGTTCAGTGGGTTGTTGTTTTTTAATTGTAGCACACACTGTACTAAATGGGGAAGGGAATCCCTTCAGAAAAAGCTTCCACAGAATCTAAATGGTTCAAGGACCAAACAAACAGTGTGATTATTTCTCAGAACTGCTACCTCTTCAAACTTGACGTCTGGAGCTTACTCCAGAATCCCTTTCCACTTGCGGGTTATTGTAGTACAAGCCCAAACATCTTCCCAGCATTGTGACCTTTTGATTATGTGGCTTTTATCAAGAACAGTTGAGGGGCAACAAAGATCTTTTGATTTCTGGGTGGCAGTTCACCTGGAATATTTGGTGAGTGATGTCCGATAAAGCCAAAAGGAAAACTAACACACATGCCCCCCCAGAAAACCAAGACATTGCCCAAGAAAGTTGTGGTTTCTCTCTAAGGAAACTGAATCAATCTGCATGCAACTTTTTTTTTTTACTGACATTGGTAATAGCTGTTATGCTGAAAGGGCTGTTCGTCTTACCAACTCTTTTTGGATGGAGAGAATCCGATTGCGAGCAGCTTCACAGTTGGCTCTTTTCCCTGTAATGATAATTGTCTCCGAATTGCTATTCTCTGCTGGGAGATCAATCTTGGTGCTGCATTCTTCACGGATCTAAAGCAAAGACACACACACACAAAAAAAAACACGTTAAAGGAACAGACATGGCTGCCTCCTGGGCCAAAGAGGTGTCAGAAATACACTGAGAAGTAATAAACTACAAGGATAACAAGGAAGAATCAAGGAAGTCTCACCTTTTTGATATTTGCACCTCCTTTCCCAATGATGTTCTTGTGGAATTGTTTGAAGATGGGAACTGAAATGGAGTAGCTGTTTTCAACCTTACAAGAAAGGAAGCATGGATGAGTGGAATAAAGAATAGACACAAAGTTGTATGAGCAAATGTGACTTTACCTATGTTTTACTCATTTTCTCACAGTGCCAGCAAACCCCACTTTTGGCAGGGAGCTGTGTCTTTTCCTGACTCACACTCAATGTCCTAAATTACACCAGCTGAAGCACAGGTAAGTGTGTCTTGCAGGAAATGGCCTCATGGGCCAAATTAATAATCCTGCTGGATCTCATTGAGGCTTATAGACCGCGGGTTCCCCATGCCTGATTTAGTAGAATGCTTAGCACTGACAAAGCCCCTGTATTTGCAAACCAAAGTGAAAGCAGAGGCAGAGAAGGTCACCTACCAGATCCGCCACCAACTTCTGCATGTACTTTGTGCATTTTTCCACCTCATTCTTGGGTCCTCTAAGTTGGACAATGTCACTCTTGTGTGAAGGATCTGGGAAGTTGATAATAACCTGCAAGAAATAGTTAATCCAAGATAATGTTAAACAGGTTGCTGAGTCCCAGGAGGTTATTTCCATACTGTGGAATTCAAGGCTCACAGAGTTTTCCTCTGTGCTCCAAGACACAGCCCTATACTAGTTATTGCTATATGACATCACCTTGCTATAGGTGAATTAGCACAATGTAATATGAGTGAGAAGTAGATAAAAAAAGGAACAGTAAAACAAAAACACACTCTGCTGCAATAGTTAGCTAACACCCACAGCCACCCATTTTTGTATGTGTCTAAAACAGCACCTCCAAACATTATTTCTTAAGGGGCACACAGAGAAAGAAAGAAAGAAAGAAAGAAAGAAAGAAAGAAAGAAAGAAAGAAAGAAAGAAAGAAAGAAAGAACCTGTCTGTTTCAGAATCTGCTTTGGAGAGGAGGCTGCTTTACTTTGGACCACTTCAGGCAAGACCTAGTATGCTTTGAACCAAAGACAGAGCCTCACTTTGGTTTTCTAAATTATATTATTAATTTCATTTCTATACCACTTTATATTTTTAAGAAAAAATCTCAAAGCGGTTCACACCACATTAAAACATCACTTAAAGCAATCCGGAATAAAACATTACTGAAGAAGGTCAAATGTAAAGTTTTTGATATCTCCTTCCTGCTATGCAATTCAAAAGAGACAGTGTTGTCTTGATTTCAATGAAAGCCTGTTTTACATTTATGAGGCGAGGGATGTGTCGGAAAAGCATGAAAGAGGGAGCCTCCTATGAACAGCTGAAACTATTTTGAGGGGGGGGGGAAAGCCCAGAGGGAAACTCCAAAGACAATTTAAAAGGTAGAACAGAAAGGGCTTAATAGAGGCAGTTGATACCAAATAGGACAAAGAGGGAATACGAGAATACGGAAATGCAATGGGAGAACAGAGGGCTGTGGGAGATGGGGGACATGAGTGATAGGAGAAGAGCTTAAAGTTGCCCCCATGAAGGGGTGAAAAAAGGTAAGCAACTCTCCATCAATCCCCAAAATGGGACCTCCTGGCATCTGACAAGGGTTAGTTGAAAAATTATCTAGCATCAGTAAACATGACTTGGAGAATTTGCTTTCTCTATTTGCCTAACACTTTTGTGGTAGCCTTACACAATACATTGCAACGTTCTAAACTATTGTTTTATCTTTGTAACCAAATGCAAGTGGACAGCAAACAGATCGGGTAGTATTTAAGGTTAAGATATAATGAAGTTTTACTCAGAGTAGATCCATTGAAATTATTGGAAATTAATGTTCATTAATTTCAATGAGTCTATTCCAAGTAAAACTTAGATGAATACCACCCCTTATTTATTTACAAGGCAGCAGTAGCAACAACAACAGAGGGATTGCCTTGGATTCTAAACATCAGCTGTGGCTGATTAGCTGCAAGTAAAAAAGAATGCTCCAACCCCAATAATATTTTTTTAGGCTGCACGCACAGGACATACCAAATAGGCAATGATTCTGCCAACCTGATGCCTTTTAAAATTTTAAATAAAGAAATATTGGGGCCAGATTAATGGTCTAGGACCTTGGCAGACACTAGAGTTGCTGCAGAGTGTGAATAGGAAGCCACCAGGGGCGCCATTTAAGAGCACTATGAGACCCCCAATTGCATGGGGGTTCCATTCCTGGTCACCGCATGCATCAGCAGGACGTGCACAAGACTGCCTTGCCCCACACCCTTTGGGCACTGAAAATGGTGTGAGTGTCAGCGGCCATATGCATGCTGATCACGTGCAAGTGGGGAGATGCCTGTAATCAAGTCAATATAAAGATACATTTTAATCTGTCTATCTGTCGTGTGTGTGTTTCAAAGACTTCTGTTACCTCTGGAAATTTATCCCGGGTATCCCGAATCCGTTCACCCTTCTGCCCAATGATAGTTCTATGGAATTTCTGGTCAATGATCAGGTCCTTTGTGCGTTCATTTTCCTGGGGAGGAAAAATGGGGCGGGAGTCTCCATGATTAAAAGTCTCCATGCTTGAAACACATGTTGTCTTTCATTCACACTTGCACAACAGGCAGATGTACCAACCAGTCAAGCTGCAAAGTTTGACAACCCACAAACGTCACCACAATGATGCACCACCCAGGTAGAGAGATAAAACAGAATTGCTTCCCTGGTGTGTGGGAAAGTTTGGCAGGAAGCCTCGCTAGTAGTTAACACTTCTCTCCTGGCTCACCATACGTGATGCAAGTTCCAGCAGCTCTCTCTTGGCCTCTTGAACTCCCTGAGGGTCTCCTTCAATTCTGATGAGGTTGCTCTTCTCATTGTCTGGAGGGATTCGCACAGACACTTTGTACTGGTCCTTAATCCTGTTGACTGCGAATCAAAAAGATTCTGCTAAGAACACTCGTCCTCTGCAATCAAGGCTTCAGAGTTTCAGAACAAGAGGCTTTCTCCTTTAAGGATTACTTGCGCTGTAGGAGACACTGACCTATTCACAGAGGACAAACTAGTAGAGGGGGAAGCGGGATTTCAATGCTTAGTCAACATGATGTTTTAAGAAAGAGATGCATATCTTCCCATTGGAAACTGTGTTCAATAGAATAATTAGGAATTGAGTGGGATGGTGCATACAGAGGTTATTTTCCCAAGATTTCCCCCCCATTCCACATTTTCAGTTACCGGTATCTATTCTAGAAACAAATTAAGAAAGTTTCTCAAGGACCTCCCATTTTTGCAGAGAGCACATTATTAGTTCTCCAGAACACCTCAGTCTTAGAGACCCGGAAGTACAGCCAGAGACCCACAGAGATGAGATTGTAGGCTATCTCTAACAGGGACAGCAGCAATGCATATTACACACACAGGGAGACACTGAACAAGCATTTAACTCACTGTTGGCTCCACTCTTTCCAATGAGATGTCTGTGGAATTTATGGTCAATATTGATTTCAGTATAATCCATCCGGTTATTCTGCAAAGAGCACGCCATAGTTAGCCAGAATCAGGAGCAAACACATACTCCTCTAGACGAGGAACAAAGAACAGAAACAGGACAGCAACATCAGCCATGACACAATAGATAACTAGCCACTATTCGATCCAGATGTTCAGTTGAGGAAAGTAGCTCAAGCCCGAGCAAAAAACACACAGCTTGGGGACACTCAGCAGTTTCACCATCACTTGACACAGATTATGTTTCTAACACAGCTCTTTGTTCCCTTTATGGCCATTCCATTGAAAAAAAATCAACAGCCTCCTTTTGTCTCCAGAATTGCAGTCCTAAGCACACATACCAGATGTCAACTCCACTGAACTCGGCGCACTTGCTTTGCTATGGAATGTAAGTTGTGTATTTAATCTAAGTAGGAGGACATAATATGAGGCTTGAAAGTTTTGAGTGATGGCTTGCATCTGCACCTTTCATTTTGATAAGATGGCCACACAATATCAGAAACAGTGGCTTCTTAACTCACCAGATCCTTGACCATGTTCTCGATTTGTTCTTGAGCCATATTGACATCTTCAGTGGGTCCCTCCAGAGTGATTTTATCTTCTCCTTCAGTGAATTCTATGTGAACCTTCCAGTAAGGGAGAAAATTCAGCATCAGCATGAAACTACTGAAGAGGGATCCATGTAATGGCAGGGGAATGAATGTGGCAATGTGGCTTTTGCTTGCAAGAAACCCCTTGAACTTGTGTTTTCTAAAGATGGGAAGGACGGGTAAGATCTAGGGAACTACTTCATGGTTAAAAACATGTGCTGAAGCCTTGTTCTAGCCAACTGAAGTATTGGGTGAGAGACAGTTGCCTAGTAGAACAAAGCTTTCTTTGAGGTGGCACTCCATTGGTGGAATTCCCTCCCCAGCCTCATTCAACAAGCATCTACTTGACTAAACCTTAGGCATGAGCTACCCTCTTTTTGCAGATAGCACCGCACATTAATAGCTGGTCAGAGCCATTATAGCCAGACATTGGAAAGACCTAGTAGGTGCCAATCTTTTATTGTGGTATAAAGAAGTGTGGGATATAGCCTTTTTTTAAGAAAAGCTTACATACAAATTAAGAGTTGGAAGAGGACAAAGCAAAACATTTTTTGTGATATGGGATGTATGGCTTTATTTCATATGTCAATGATGATTCAAGCAGCTTAAATCTGCAGATATTAAAATAATATGGTTGATTCAGTAAAATATACTTGACTAAACTGTGCTCCACTTTTTCAACTATGTACAGTATATCAATATTTAATTTCAATGTATCTTGCTCTACTCATCGTTTTAGAAACTGTATGGAATGGCCCTCATCAGTACACTTCAGTTTCTCTGTATTTTATAACTTTTGGGGTTTTTTATATTCTTATTCTGTATAATTTTCAAAGATGCTCTTTAGTGAATGTTCAGAATGTTCAGAACACTGTATTTTCCCATCAAATATTAAATTAATAGGTTATTTACAGAAAACAACTTAGGCATTAGTTGAAAATTATATGCAAACTTTGGGCAGCACTAATTTTTTTCACCAACTGTGTTTAGCTGCTGTTTGGCCCTATTTGTGGTGAAATTGGTTTCTTTTTTACTGTTAAGATAAAATAAACACAAAAACACAACCACCACAAATTCAAGTGTCTTTGAAAAGCTAATCCTATCTAAAATGGGAGATGGTGACAAGTGGAATCTGCTTTCTCATTTTCTGTCTTGCTGCCAACCTAATTTCGCCCGATTTCACAATAGTAGAAGTTACTTGGAATCTCTGGCCTCATGTTTCAGAACTCCCCAGAAGTGTGGTAAAAAGCCACAAGGGCTTTCAAGGTTTCAATTTCTCTATTCCTTTTAGGGGGATGAAGATGAGACTCTTTGTAGACTTTGTCCCTCAGACTACAAGTCTGCCTCACAGCTATGAGATATATGTGCATGTACACCTTTTGAGACATTGCACTCATTGCAATTCCTCAATTCCAACGGCAATTATGCGAGAATTCACTTTTGAGGTGCTCATACCTTTGGCATTTGCTGGGTGATTTTGGCCAGGTTTTGCCCTTTCTTGCCAATGATGAAACGGTGAAGCCAAGAGGGGGCAGAGACAGAGGAGACTGTGAAACTGTTGGCCTAAAAAAGGACAGTGTTGTTATGAATAAATTTAAAATTCAATTAGCAATATGCATTAACTCAAACCACTCAGAAGCTGTATCACTCTAGTTCGCATCGCAATCCAGTATCCTTAGCTGGACGATCTTGTCAGGTACCAGACAAGAAGTTGCAGCGTTCAGCAAAAAACAACAGCTTAATAATATTAATGTATTATAACAGCTATCTATTAGCATTTTTATGCAGCATTTGTGAAAGTTTATGATCACATAACGATTGCCCAAGGCCCGACCTTGGCCCTCACCCGAATGCCATAAGGCCCACACTGCGCCTGAATTCAAAGCCTGCCCACCCCTGCACTCCCCAGCAAATTAACCCGAGGAATAGGAGCTTTCCTCAGTTGTTCCCAGCACTAAATAACTGCCCTCCCATTTCATGCAGCAAAAAATGTTGTCCCCATTATTGATAGTAACTGAACACACTATATGCATGCATTCTGAGCCATGCTGCATTCCAGCAATTTAGCAATCCTAACGAACGTACTGACTGCCAGAAAGGCCTAGCTGTGTGGCAACCTGGTTACCTTGGCATAGACTTCAGTCAGTGCCTGCCCAAGCTTTTCAGGTTCACCACGCAGTATCACAGTCTCTGAGCTGCTGTCTGTGGGTGGTATCTCGACCGAGACTCCAGTTTTCTCCAAGATCTCCTGCAGGGAGTTCCCTTTGGGACCGATGACGTACTTATGCTGGGACTTCTTCACCTCCACAGCAATGGTGGTAGTCTTCTTCTTCTGTAGGGAGAAAGGAACTAGGGCATCAGTAATAAGGGCTAGGGAAAAAGAAAGGGGGTGCATTGGGGAAGTCACCAGGAAATCTCTAGGATTAGAAATGGGGCAGAAACTTGTCTGTGTGTACTCTAAAAAGAAGGGCTGGATTTACCAACCAATCAACCAACCAACCAACCATGAAATATGCTAAGACCACAACCCATCTTCTCTCTCTTTTTACATAGGGAAGACACAGGCAGAAAGACCACATCTGTTCAGTCCGCCATAAAGCCTTCCTGTGGTTTTGGTTCAGCTATGACTTTAGATACAAGTACATAATCTTGATTAGCTAATCAAGCCATCAGTGGATCTGTGTTTGTGCATAAGTTCCAATGAGCAAGTCTCATGATTCTGTAGGTAGTGTGCTCTCCTGGCGAGCACCTGTCGCAAGCTGCAAAGATGCTGGGAGAATGAGAACACTATACGTCTGTCCCAATTCACATTTGTGGAGGTGAAGGGAAAACTAGACAGGAAAGAGCACCCCACAAATCAGAGGGGGAAAACAGCTCAGGGCTGGTCTGTGCAATGTGGCACTGCTCAGAGACCATGAAGTATCTTACCTTCTCCTCGTAGATCTTTTTAACCAAAGCAACTGCTTGGGCCAGCTGCTCCTTTTCTCCAATGAAGACTATCTCCGTTCTGTTGACACTGGGAGGTGGGATGTTTATGCGTGTCCCTGTCTCCTGCATGATCTCACCGACCAGCTTGTTGAAAGGGCCAGCAATGAAAGGATGATATACCTTCTCCACCTCAAACCTTTCAACTGCACGCTTATCCTGGGAAATAAAGCAATATGTGCATGTTCTATTTTTTTTCCTACACAGCAAAGCCTAATATTGCAAGTGTTCCAAGCAGATGTTACCAAAGTATGTCAAGCCTACAGAAATTTCACTGAAATTCCTATACTCCTTAGTGTGAAGCTCTTGAGACTGTTGTTCACATGCCTCCCGCTTTTCCTGAAACATTCCTCCCTTCCCCAAAAGTGGTACCTTGGATAACCTGACTGGGCTGCAGACATGTGGCTTGTTAAAAACAGAGCCTGGATCAACAAGGTTATTAGAAGTGCTGTGGAGTGTGGAGTAAAGGAAGGACACTGAAGGCAGAGGGAATTCAAAACAAGAGTTCAGAAGAACAAAAAAAAGAGTGGGGTGGGGGAAGACTATTATATGATACAGTTCACCGAGATTGCTGCACCAGTGTTTATTCTTAACAGTCCACATAATCCCCAAATATATGGGGAATGGAATAAGGGACTTGGTTCGGTTTCGGACAGTCTGTGGACAGCACTGCATATGCAGTGGTTGAAAGTGCAGGTGCAAGGCATCTGGAAAGGCAACTGAAATAAGAAAAACCTAGGAGGTAAAGGATGATCTCCCTATTCCAGAGAACCCAACTCAAGAGTAACCTGTTTCCCAGAAACCCTCCAATCGTCTAACCAGCCTCATGCCTTAGGGCCACTCTACATATTGATGACTGTTGTGGGAAACATGGGTGTGTTATATGTGCGTTTCCTGGAGTTGTCATCAAAAGGTGGTGCCACCTAGAGTTTAACCCACAACTATTTGGACGCAAGTCACTTCTCAGCATGATTGGACCTGCACATTCTATATACATGGCAGGTAGTAGAGAACAGTATATGCAGACTTGGGCTGCAACCTCAATCCCATCCGCCCTTAAGGCTTTGGGGAGCCACCATTGCACCTGTTGCCTGGCTGCTCACTCTAGCCATGGGGTTGGAGGCAAGATGCTCAGGCAGTCTTGCTCAGGTCTCACAGCTGATCTGGCCTACCATCAGTGCTTGTATGCCCCTTCGCAGATAGCATCCCCATCAGTTGAAAGCCTCAGAACTAGGTCCTCCAAGGGCAGGGAGGGTGTGGGACTGAGCCACATAAGGATCCCTGTTTGGTCTCACAGGCATCACCAGACAGCATCTGCCCCAATCCAGACCTGATCACTGTGCTGGTGAAAAAGGCATTTGGATTGCTCTGCCCAATCCTACATAGCTTCGTACACAAAACATATTGGTGCTTCTGCTTACCCAGAAGTCCAAATGATGTTAATGGAGCTTATTTTTTTAGATGTGCATGTTTAGGGCCATAGATTTTAACTGCCTGGAAGAGCAGAACAGCAGTACCTGTAATGTCTTGTTTGCTCAATATAGTTGCTTATAAAACTACCCAATTTGGGAGGTGCTGTTCTTGGTTATTGTAAATGCTCTGCTGCAGAGGCCAAGACTAAGTCAGCTTGTCTTAACTACTCTCCTCAGAAAACGCATAACGACAGCAATGTTTCTCAGAAGCAGTAACGGTGGAAATGCTGCTTACCTGCTCAGCAGAGATCAGCAGGATCTCATGCCGTGCCTTCTCAATCCCTTCCTTGGTGCCGGTGATCTTGATCTGGTTGCTGGGGTCATCCGGGCGGGGGATCTGGATCTTAGTGGCAGTTTTGAGCTCAAGGTCCTGCAACTTCTCTCCATTTTTGCCAATGACAAAGCGATGATGCTCCTTGGGAATGGGCACCGTTGCTGAAGCCTACAACAGACATCAAGATGCGGGATGAAGCTGCAGGCCAGTTCCATGACACGGATGTGTCTCTATCACCTTAAGGCGGGGATGAGAGAACCTGTAGCCCTCAGCCTAATTTCATGCAGAAGTGAGGGGAGAGGAGGAGAAGGAAGTTGAAATGGATGGTGCAATGGGAGGAGGAGGAATAAACCCTCGGCAACTGATCAATAGAGGCTTCTGACAAGAGCTATCTACTTCTCTCCTGGCAAACTGCTGTATGAGGGAGTGTGTCTGCCCACCACTAGCACCCGACAACTTATCCCCAAGAGAAAATGGCTGTGTACACACACACACACACACACACACACACACACACACACACTTCTCTATTCCAGCCCTAAAGGTTGGGTTGACCAATCCAACAGAGCTGTGTTTTGCCCTGAATGCCATAGTGGAGGACAGAATTTCAGCAGTGCAATTTCTCCCACCGTATGCAGGAGGAGGTGGCGGTGGTGGGGGACTGTGCATGTCCAAGTTCACCACTGTATACAACTATCAGAGATAGGAGGAATTATCCAGCAGAATCAAGTAATAAAGAGATTTGCATGAACTGTACTACTTGAGGTTTCAGGTAGAAAAGCTTTCTCTGTCTACTGGCATCAGGCAGGCACGTTTGCTGAGCTCTTTTCAGTGCCTGCTTAAATCATTTTTTGTTTAGCCAAGCCTATCCAGACACATGTTGAAAAATTATAATCTTTTACTTATTAATTATTGATCATTCAAATATTTCTGGTAAACCACTTAAGAGGTACAGTATCTACATTTGTTTTTTTAAATATATATGTTGGACTGCTTCCCCAAATTAAGAAAAATAAAAGTCCCTGCCAAGTTCTCCCAGGCACACATTCTGTCCACTCAGCTTTATTAAGACTCAACCTAGCCTTCTCCCTCCCTAACATAGCATTTCATTCAGTAAAGTTATGTGGGTAGGCGAGTGACGGTGGAAGGAAGCATTCAGCCATGCAAACTCCCATCTTCATTTAAATTTCTCAGTCTTCATTGGAACAAAAGACTCCCAGCTGCAGTGTGAATTGGAAACACTTCAGAACTAGCTCAACCACTCAGACTAGCCTGATTGTATGATCTCTAATGTTATAACTCAAATTAAGCATAATTATGTTGAGCATACACCCCTCAAGCTATTTTCTATGTCCTTTCTGAACCTACCGTATTAAATTTTAGATAGAACGGGATATTAATATTTCCCTTGGTGGAGGGCATAATGCCCAAGTAAGAGTTTTCCATTGCCAGATGGGTTTATGGGATAAATCAGGATGCTCTAAAGCCCTGACCAAGTCCCACTTGAAAACTTAGTCATGCTGTCACAAATACAGAGAGTTAGTTCAAGGTTCTCATTTATCCAAACACAGAAGTTCTCAACTGCAAGCTAAATTCTGGTGGTTGGCAAACAGGCTACAGAAGAGTTGAGAATATATGTACTTGCCCATGCAGCCACTTTATCTTTCCTGGCAATGGAGACAGAGGCCCATTATTTTCATAGCAGGATTTCAGACCAGGCAAACAAAAAATGGGTCACTTAATGTGGCCATGCCAACCTGTCAAAACTTGGCCCACAGTGTGTATGGAGATAAGGCTCTGGGCCCAGCCACCCAGTTCTAGCTCCCTACCCATTTTAGCCAGCTACCAATTCACAAGACAATCCATCGTCTTATCCTATAACTGCTATGTTTACTCAGCTACCTTTGAAGAGGGACTTCCACACACCTACCAAAACCTTTTGACAGGTGTCTTCATGATCACCCCATCTACATATTTACCGACATCCCACTTTTTTCTAAACACAATCCATTCTAAACTGCCTCACAGAATTCTTTGAGCCATCTAGTCCAAACCTCTTCCTTAGTATTTAATTAGCCAACAGCTTAGGGTCAATGGGCATTAGCCACCTTAAGGGATGCAACACCCACCACAAAATGACGTAGGGGACTCAGTCCACTTTCTCTCTCTTGCCAAGGGAGTAAGAGGATTGGATGCTGCTCTGCCCATCACTCATGCCTTGCTCTCTTAAGATAGCTGTAGCATCTCTCCTCTAATGTTGCCAAGTGCTTTGCCGCAGAAAGCAGAGGGGAAGAGATCCCAATTTCAATGTATTTCCCCCCCTCCTCAGGGAGCACTGAGCTTTTGGAAGAATTTTTTGGGGGGAGTACACAGTACTACTGTTCACCATAAAAATCGATCCCATTGTACCTCATTAACACCCAAAAACAGTCACCCACAAATGCATCATCTATAAACATCACCAGGTTCTGGCTTCTGGAGAGATTACTTGCCTAAGACTGGCTGCTAGAAAAGTATGTGGGGAGGCCATGGTTAATTAAACTGTAATTAGCTTTTGAAGCTCAGTTGAAAACACATGGCATCACTCCAGTGACCTTCCATGCACTTAAGATGCAGTGCAAAGGTGAGCTGGCCTACTAAAATCTATGCTTGGTTTTATGAGCACCCACACCTTGAGGAAGGTCACACAGTGGGAAGAGGAGAGAACCAAGTCACTCACCTGTGTCTGAAGCTGAGCTACGATCTTCTTTCGAGCCTTCATCACCGCTTCTAGCTTGCCAGAGACCATGATCGAGAGTCCCTGATCCTTTGCGAGAGACAGCTCCAGGTGAGCTCCCGTCTTCTGCATGATGTCCAAGCAGATTTTGGCCTGCTCCCCTTCCCCAAACTGGTTCATGTCCTTGTATTTCCTCTCTTCCAGCGGCACATGGAACACCTGCTCAGGCAAAAGGAAGTTTTGTTCAACTTAAACAATGATAAATTTACTTCCCTTTTGCAGATGAGCAGATACTTCTGCTGTAACAAGACACTTAAGCACTCAACTGATAAATACATACTGGGCACAACCCTCCATGATGTGATTAAGCGAGCCCTTAGATTTCAACACAAAAAGATACAGTGGTACCTCGACTTACGAAGGCGATCCGTTCCACGGCGCTCTTCGGAAGTCGAAGCGTCCATTTTGCGCATGCACAGAGCACGCACACAGCGAAAATACTTCCGGGTTAGTGGACTTCGGAAGTTGAAACCTTCGGAGGTTGAGGCACTCGTAAGTCGAGGTACCACTATACTTAACTTTTAGAGTGGAGGCTACTTTTGGAGGTCAGCTACGCTGACAACCCATTTAATTTAGCACAGGATTAATGTAGCATTCAGGGCTCTGATGTCACTAACTGAGTAAGGTCAATATCTGGGAATGTCTCAGACTACATCAACAGAATTATCCAAAAACGGATTGGTTAATGCCATCCTGCTTCAAATACAGTAGTCTTTAAACTTTAAACTAGCTTGCTAGAGGGTTACTGAAAAGCATTTGTCTTCAAAGCTTACAGTAGAAAACTAAGTGTTGGGTAAAAGAGTGGGGAAATCTTCTTTTGTACTGACCTGAGTGATGACAGAAGCCTTGATTGGTCGGATTTTGCTCCAAGCACCAGCAGGTTCCTGGGCTGGTTCCAAACATGCTGCTTTCTCAGGGAGAGGAGGGAAGGCATCCTTGTAAGTTGGAGGGTCATTTTCTTCTTCAGCATTTAAAGCTGCAACTAGAGTTGAGCAAGCAAAGAAACAATGAAGGATTTCATACACAAATAGCGCTCACCCTGCTGATTTCCAAACATGCTTGAGTTCAGCAGCAGAAAATAAAGGCAATAACTTTTAAAAGAAATTACTGAAACCAAACAAAATTAAGCAACTTTCTATTTGGCAAACCACCAGTGGTTGTTTCTGTCTATCAAGTGATTAGGAAACCTTTATCTTTTGTGGAAATCAGAGTTAATCTTGACATTTAACACACATGCCCTGGACCCTCACCACCCTTTTTCTTATTGCAGCCAATGGAATTATGGGATTCAGGTTTGGCATGAAGAACAAGTGGATGATCAGTTCAGTCACCTCTAGTGTCAGAATGACCCCGCCTGAGAGTTAACAAGTTGCTGATTTGGCAAATTATTTTCTTATTGAGAAAGGGAGGACCAGGAGCTAGCTGACCTTCCTCTGCTTCTTTTGTTAATGTTTTACTTGGAAGGTAGGACATGTTTTGCTTGCAGGCTGACCCATTGATGCTGCATGACTTAGCCATCTATAAAATTCATTTTGGGAGTCCCTTGACAAACTAAACTGACCTGGTATCTGATCACGCTTATTAAACCCCATTCATTATTCAATTTACACCTATTACTTACACTACCTTGTGACAAAATAGTAAGATACTTGATAAGAGCAGCTAACAGGATTGTATGGAAGAATGATTAAACACGGTAAAGTCAAGCAGTGTTGGCTGCTGCCCATATATTGTAACTTGCTCAACACAGCACTATGAAGGACAGAGGAGAACAAATATTTAATCGTTTTTGTGGTTGTGATAAGGCTTCCAATATAGAAAAATAGGATTAAGAAAGTCCAAAAGATCGTTTAGCTCACCCCCTTCTCCTGATTAACCTAGCATTAACCCATGTGATGAAGTGTATGTAAATACACCACATGGAGAGAGGCTGCACATTAAGGAACAGCTTGACAGAATGAAAAGAACTAGGAGAGAGAACCTGCAGATCAGACAACTCGTATTTTGAACCTCTCTTACCCTTGTATTTTGTTGTTAGCCCTTTGCCACACGAGTATCAAACTTACTGTCTCATTCAAGCAACAAAGACCCCAGGAAGGCTGGCTTGCACTCCCTCCCACAACAGAGGTGGGGAACCTTCTTCAGCCTGAGAACTGCATTCTACTTGGCCAACCCTACAGTGGCTTGGCCAACCCTCCATCACCAAAAGGAGAATGGCCAAGGAATAAGTGGGCGAGGCCACACACACAATATCTATACACACACACACAGCGCTTGTAAAAGGCTTAAATGCTTTCACTCCCCAGCTGAACCCTCTGGGAAGGTTCTCCAGCTACAATTAGACTAGAAAAGGCCTTCCTAGAAGGCTCCCCCCTAGCCTAAATATGGTGCAAGGGGCATTTATGGAGGTATGTTAACTCTTCCCTCCCCAGCTGTAACCCCCACCCCCTTCTGTGCCACAATTAGGCTTGAAAAAAGCCTTCAAGGAGAGAGGAGAAGTAGGAAAAGCAGCAGATGATGCGGGCTGGGTAGGGAGGCCTCAGGGGGCCACATCCAGCCCTCAAGCTGGTGGCTCCCCAGCAAACAGTGTTAGAAACTAAGATATGAAAGCTAGGAACTAAATGGCACCTTAAACCTAGGTTCCGGGCACAACAACGGAATGTCTAGGCATGATTTTCTTATAACAAGAATACAAAGCTGAACTGTAGCTAAAATATTGTGTTCATTTTTCACATGATCTAATCCTTCCCCTGCCCAGACTGTGCCCAGAGCTCAGGAAATGTGCGCGCTAATGAAATTCCCGGTCGCAAAATGTGCCTAGAACAATGGGAGTAGAAGCTGAATATGCCACTTTTGTGCAGAAGTTTTCAAAAAAGAGATTTTCCAGTAGCCTTGCCTTGCAGTCTTACCTTTCACTTGCTGCTGAGCAAGGCCGCTGCGATGTTCAGCAAAGCTCTCCTGGGTCAAAACTGCCACGGAGCTCATGGTCGATTTCCCACCCACGCACAATCCGGGTATGCCACTGGTAGCGCAAAAGGGAAAACACCGTCATAATTACTAGCAGGATGCGTTTAAATAGGGAGGGAAAGTAGATGTGGCGTGACTGGCCACTTGCCTGGCACAAGCTGAAACTGTCCCTAGTTGAGTACCTCTTCCTAGCCAAAAAAACTATTTCTCCTAGGGCTGCAAGCAGTGCCTTTCTTCCCAGCCAGCCTGGAAAAATACTGATCCATTGCTTTCGCTGCTGCATGGTATTACTTCAGTTATTCCTTTGAGGCTGGGAAAGGTGGCTGCAAAAGCACTTATTCCCCCTCTAGAAGCAACAGCAACATGCCCACCGCCTCCTTGGGCAGCTTTAAATGTCTGTGACAGTAAGCTGCACTAATATGAGGAGCTGTTGGTTGAATTTTGAACATTACAAAACATAAAATGAAAATATGTTATCTTGGGAAATTGTTGACTAAATCTGTCTGCCTTTGCAATATCTGCCACAAATAGTGGGCTATTATAGATGCAACTCTAGTCCTCTTCACATGCAACCTCAGCATGTATTTTTACACATTGTAGGGCAGAGAAGCGAACATTGGCCTTATATGCTCCCCCCTAACACACAGAACTTTCAATATGACCAGAACCTGAGTCAGGTATTTAGGAGCATCAACATTACTTCACACGCAGGGTTTAGTTCCTTTACCAGTCTGACAGCAACAGCCAATTCTAGATATGTTAGAATAAATAGAGCAGCCTGATTTCTTTGAAAGAGCAATCTAGCCAATAATCACTTTGCGATTGTCAGAAAGTAAAGAATACCTGGAGGTGGGGACATATAACCCCAACCATCTTGGTTAATTGGGCATGTACAAAACTCTCTAGCACAGGGGTACCCAAACTAAGGCCCGGGGGCCGGATGCGGCCCAAACACCTTCTAAATCCGGCCCGCGGACGGTCTGGGAATCAGCATGTTTTTACATGAGTAGAATGTGTCATTTTATTTAAAATGCATCTCTGGGTTATTTGTGTGGCCTGCCTGGTGTTTTTACATAAGTAGAATGTGTCCTTTTATTTAAAATGCATCTCTGGGTTATTTGTGGGGCATAGAAATTCGTTCATATTTTTTTTCAAAATATAGTCCGGCCCCCCACAAGGTCTGAGGGACAGTGGACCGGCCCCCTGCTGAAAAAGTTTGCTGACCCCTGCTCTAGCACTATTCTGAACGCAGTGATACAAAGTTAGCCTTCAAATGTCCCAGAGAACAAGTTAATTGTGTGCCATGTTAAAGGTACTGACTTTTTAACCCTGCTGCCTCTTAATTATAAGAATTAGGAAACAATTTGTGAGAAAGGGACCATAATCCCTTTTCACTTTATCTACACAATTGTAAACCTCTTTTTCTGTTCCCCTTAATTATCTTGTTTCTGAGCAAATCTAGGTATTTTAAGCATTTACACAGAATTTCTCCCCTGAATAATTTTTCCCTTTCCTTCTTACTGGAACACTAGAAACAAAAATTCTTAAAAGCAGCAGCAGCAGCAGCAGAGGTTCATTCCGCATTGGGCATGGACCATATTCAACTGTGTGGGCTATAGTTTATTTTAGAATACCAGCTTTAAGTGCAAGCATGCATGCGCGTGCACACACCTTGAAGAACCACTCTTTGTTACAGGTAATTGCAGGAGTAAGTCATGTGAAATCTATGAATAATTAATGGGCACTACTAAAAACAAGGGTGGTAGTGAACTCAAGAGCTTTGCTAGTGCAACAGGATTTCCCCCCTCTCACACCCCCAAAACTGCTCACAAGGGTAGGGGGAGACTGCCAGAACAGATTGCATGGGTAAAAGGCAAAAGATTTATATGTACTATCTGAAGAGAAACCAGATTGCATGGGGGGGGGGTGGAGTACGTTCCATTGAGCAAAGAGAATTCCTTCCACGGGTTGAATTTTTTTAGCGCTATGCTGAATACAACTCCTAGCGTTCAATAGGACCACGGGCCAGAAGTCTTGATATACAAACTTAACCACATAGATCTGTAAACTTACCAGCTAAATGGTCAGTAGCCAGAAAGTCCGTCCTGTGAGCTGCCTGTTTGTCAGCCTGCCAGCTTCTGCTTTGGGGAAAGAAAGAAACAATAGTTACTCTGCTCTAAGAGTGCTAAAATTCCTTGAAATCACAATACAGTAGTTTGGAAATCACTCAGGTAAACCTGAATCAGGATCCGAAGTGTAAATTATTATTTTTCAATAATGAATTTGGAACTTGCCTTGCAACAAGTGTACTTCCCCACAAAAAGCAAAACACAGAACAGACAAGGAAACAATTTAAAATCAAAACACAAAAGGAGGAGGAAACGTCACTGTTCATATCCACATTTCAGCACATTCTTAACCCACTCATCCACATATAATCTGAATGCTGAACATAATGAATCTATACAATCAAAGGTTATACCAGCAACACTTATGGTAGTATTTTATTTCTAGAAAAATCAAAAATTGTACTAGCATTTTGGGTGCAACAGTACAGCAAAGTGTTCTGCATCATCCCAATAATCTCATCAATTTCAACTGCAAACAGTAATTTAAGATTTCCTATGGACTTTGGGCTTAACTGCCTGTCCATTCTCCAGCACAAAACTACCCAACGTAATTTTAGGCTAAGAAACAGTAAATGAATAGCAGATGTAAGATATGAATTTGAAGTTTCATGGCTGTAAAAGCGTCTCCAACTGGGTGACACACGGAGAAACTAACAGATTAAAAACTTGCCAAGAAAACGGACATCAGTCAGAAGATAGGAATGTAGTTTAGTGGAGCCTGGGTAAAACATACACTTTCTTACAATCGGAGGCTGAGAAAAGTACAGAGTTTTATTAAATCAGCTCCTGGCAATTCTAAGCTCTGATATGTGCATGTGCATGTGCATGCACACACACACACACACCAACAATGCCCAATTTGTGCACATGTGTATGTGATTGGCATTTTGAAAACTCTACACAAGGTAAGAGCTCCAAACTTGACCAGAGATTTTGTTTGAAAACAAACAAGTTACCAACATATTTCCAACATCCCAACAGGAGTTCAGTGGGAGTTAGATGTCTAACTGCAAATACCTGTGCTACTGGGTAAAACTGATCAAACCAGCTTAGAAAAACAGCAGCAGCAGCAGCAGCAGCAGCGGAGACACTCAGCATTTATGGGTAGGGCCATAATCTACTTTGAACATTTCTTGGAACAAGTACAATCCCTACAAAGTCAGCTTCAACAAGGCTGGCACATCTTGGTATTTCCTCGCTTTTAAAACTAAATCTGAAATCCACAACTGTAATCACCTAAGAGGCATGTAATAGCTGCTCCAGAAGAAAAATGAAGGAAAAGGATAGGAGCCTAAAACTGTAATTGCTGGGAAATGACCCAGAAGGAAGAGAGCTGAAAATTTAATACAAAGACATACATTTTAGCAGGGCTAACATGCTTGCCACTCAGAAAGCTTACAGCATTAACACAGGGCACTAACATCAGGAATTTGGTGGCTCTATGACACAGATCTAGGCCTGGTATCGGTAAATAAAAGTGGATAGATTTAAAATGGTAATCAAGAATGTATATACCTAATCATGACAACTGACTTAATGTGAACAAAACTGAGGTACAACAGTGTTTCTTGCACCAGGGTCAAGCCGGGATAGACTGGAAGAGCATGTGCTCTGCATGAACCAACACTGACTATTCATGTCACTATTCAAGGCTTGTCACTGCTTTAGACAAGGTAGCTTAACAGAAAACCAGTGTGGCATCTGCACTATTGTGGGTACAGAAAGTACATCTGCCGGCACATGTGGCCACAGCTCAGACCGCAAAAACAAACAATCCGTCCTACAACCCTTAACAGAATAAGATCGTCAAGGAGTTCATGCTAACTGTGCTTCCCATCTGTTTTATCAAACTCTTTAGAGCTTCATAGAACCATATAATTGTAAGGTACACCAAGGGTCATCAAGTCCAACCCCCTGAAATGCAGGAATCGCAGCTAAAGAATCCCTGGCAGATGGCCAGCCAACCTGTGTTTTAGGTTAGGCTGACAGAAGACGGCAACCCCCCCCCCCCAGGTTGCACCCGGTGAGCATCACAGTCAGGCAGGATGGGATTTCAACCCTGGTCTCCTACTGGCTCTCAAGAAAAGGTACTAGGAGGACTCCAGGGTTAATCATGAGTGACAGGCTCAGCAAGCTGCAAAACAGGAACAGTGATAGTGCTCTCCTTACTTTTACTGAGCCTAGCATACAGAGGTATGACTAATTATATGTATGTTCTCCCCTTGATCTGGCCCTATTCTCAAGGCAGTGGTTCTCCTGGCTCTGCCACCTTTTCTGGCCCCCAACACCCTTTGCTCAGAACTTCCTGCTAGCTGGGTATGGGTTTAGTGGCTTAACTGAGCTCAAGTTGAGACCGTTTGGGTGCTGTAACTTGATTTAGTGCCTGCCTGACAGGAATGTAACCTCATGGCACAGCTGCTGGTTTCATCATGCCCCCAGAAGCTGTGCAGATTTGAATGGCAGAGGCTTGAGAAAATATTACTTATGAACAAAATGAAATGGAATAAAACCATGTTCAAAGCATGCTCAAGGAGGCTTACAAGTACAACATGAAAAAAAATATCACTGGTTTTCAACCAGTGCGCCCTGGCACCCTGAGATGACTTGAGGAACGTTCTGAAACGTTGCTGTATGCTAAGGAGATTGGACCAAAGCACTGCTTTAGCAGAATATAATAAAATATTATTGGGCAAGGCGAAGAATGGCAAGGGAAGGCGACAGACAGATGGGAGGGGAAATAGCTGCAAATTGCTTGGCAATGCCAGAATTTTGTAACAGCTGGGGGTAATTCCTGATGTCAGTTCTTGCTTCCCATGTACAAGATGCATGGGGGAACTGAGACAAAGAATGTATGTTAGACTAATGCCTGACCATTCCAGTCATCTTTACCCATTTTCTTGTTGCTTCCACGTCTACATAATACAGAAGTGCAGAAAGTTATTTCAAAACAAAGACAAGAAAACTATGACAGAACACTGCTAAGTCTGTCTCAAGCATCTTATGAGGGAAAGCAATGAAGGTAAGAAATTAAGAAACAATCTGGCTTCGGAGGGCAAGTCACCTCATCACCTACTGTATTTCATTTGTGACCTTTCAGAAAGAGACTACGTAATGGAATATGTACACACCTGAAGAAGAAGACAGCTTGGCTACACGGGATGTAACAGTCAAAGAATAATACCATTAATGGCTACTAGCCATGCTAGCTAAGCTCTGCCTGCACGTTCAGAGTCAGCAATGCTTCTTCTGAACACCAGTTGCTGGAAACCATAGGTGGGGAGTGTGCTCTTGTGCCTGAATCCTGGTTTCCCGCAGCCATCTGGTTGGTCACTGTGAGAACAGGATGTTGGACTATATAGACCAGCGTTTCTCAACCGCTGTTCCGTGGCACACTACTGTGCTGCGAGACGCTGGCTGGTGTGCCGCGACGTGAGGCGACGAGAAGGGCGATTTGCAGCCGCCAATAGGCAGCGCTGACCCGCCGGAAAGGAAGCCGGCCGGGTCAGTCTGGAGGTTCGCAGGGGCGCGAAGGGTGTTTCTCAGTCATCTCCTTGCGCTCGCTCCCTGAGCGAGGCAGCGCTTCATGGCCGCGCGCCTGGGCTGAGGGGCCGGGCTTGGAAGCGGGAACATCGAGGGACGGGGCGGATCTCTCCGCCGCCGGACACAAAGCGCCGACGCCACTGCTTTCCGCAATCCCGGGAGAAGGAGGTGGAGGAGACGGTGGCGGAGGCTGCCCCTCGGGTCTCTCTCTCCGGCCCTTCCTCTCTCCCTCCTTGCGTATGAATCAGGTATTTCCCAGCCCGCCGTCAGCAGCCGAGGCCGCCTCCTCGCGCTCTCCCCGCGCGCTCCATGGAGAAGGCAGCGGCGGCAGCGGCGCAGGGCGGCGGGGACTCCGGAGCAGCAGCAGCAGCCCCGTCCAGCGGCGGCAGTAACAGCAACAGCCGCAGCAGCAGCCGCCCCACCTCGGCGGGCTCCTCGCCGTCCTCCTCCGCCAGCCGGGGAGGGCTCTCGGGCCGCCAAGGAGCAGCGGCGGTGGCGGTTACACCAGCGGCGGTGGCGGCTACACCAGCGGGGAGGGCGGTGGCGGCAGCAGCAGCAGCCCCAGCTCAGCCGCGGCCAGCCCAGGAGGGAGCGGGGGGGGCTGGCGGCAGGCAGGACGACGGAGGCGGTGCTCGAGGGCTCTCTCAGCAAGTACACCAACCTCATCCAGGGCTGGCAAAGCAGGTAAATGTTGTGGGAATGACCTCTCTCAGTCTCATTTTTTGGGGTGTGTGTGTGTGTGCCAGTGGGTCGACCTACTTCCTTTCCCCCCTGTCTTCCCACCCTCCCTATTCCTCAGTCCCCCACCCATTCCCAACCCCCAGGATTTGCCCCGTCTTTTAATGGTGGTGTGCCGCGTGATTTTTTTCATGGAACAAGTGTGCCTTGGCCCAAAAAAGGTTGAGAAACACTGATATAGACCACTGGCCTGATTCCACAGGCTCTTCCTAGATCATTATTAATGGCTGGCCGGTTTATTCAAGTCCTGGGGCCACAATGAAAATACAATGCAAACTCATGTGTGTATTCTAATGATACTACTAATAAATTTGCATTAGCATAATGGATGTCAGGCCACAATTAGTGAAAATATTGCTACTGGTATCTTCAGTTATGTTATGCCCTGTGGCACACTGCCAAATGCAGATGGCTGTTGTTTAAGATTAGGATCACTTCATCGATCAACTGCTTATCAAGGTTTAACAAAGAAAACATTTTATCTCAAAAGTATGCAAGCACTGCCAAAAAAGAAGCAAAAAAGCAAAGTGCTGCAGCATGGATTGATTTAAATCAAGGTGAAATGGAAGTTCATTTTCAATTATTCATCCAAAATAATGTCTCTCACTGTGAAATTCACATGTTTCCTGGCTGCTATAAAAACAATGAAAGGCATTTATTTAACACCGAGCATAGCCCAGGCACATAATTCAAAATGTTTTTTGCATATGTGCAACAGTCAGGTACTGTAGAATTACATCTGCATATACATGCATGAATAATAATCTACTTTTAGTCTAAGAAAACAATCCTGAAAAGCCAATAATTCAATATAAAATGTTGAAAGATACAAAAAGAAGAGGGGCTTTGCTCTGTCAGACTTGCAATTGTACGAGGCAGCTTGTTTGTGTTGGTTAAAGGAATGGATTGTATTGGATAATGCAGATATTTTAGACTTGGAAGGCCAAGACTTAAAATTCGGCAGGCATGCATGTCTTCAGTATGAACCACATTCTCAGGAAGAATTTGTATAGTGTCTGGGAGAAATATATAAATCTGCTAGAAAGAAAAACACCCCCCCCCTCGAAGCAATTACAAATAAGAGAGTTAATATGGACAGACAATGGGCGAGTTACAGGGAATTGCTGGACTTTGCAGGGGGCGAACCCAGACTGAAACCTATGGAGAACTTAAGAAGCCAAGTAACGGATTGGTTACAATACCACCAAATATATGCTATGTTTAAGGTAGACAAAAAAAGGTTTTTTGGACCAAAGATCACAATTTGAAAACAAACTTATCAAGATAAATATTCATAATTTCGAATGAAGTACACTGCAAATTTCAAATAGTTGGAAGACTTAAAACAGGAGCACAAATATCAACCATAGAGGCTTCCATGCATAAACCAAGTGACAAACAGTCCAGCAACTTCCTACCTCCTTGCTAGTCTGTGATTGCAGAAAACACATGACTTATGGTTCACTCTTCCCCAACAGTTTTTATGCATATAAAAGCAACCTTTGGTTCAATATAATTGATAGGGGATCATAATACCATTTAAGCCAGGCATCCCCAAACTGCGGCCCTCCAGATGTTTTGGCCTACAACTCCCATGATCCCTAGCTAACAGGACCAGTGGTCGGGGAAGATGGGAATTGGAGTCCAAAACATCTGGAGGGCCGAAGTTTGGGGATGCCTGATTTAAGCAATTACAAGAAAAAACTTTATTCAATTTTACTTTAAAAACAGCAGTGTACTTTTAATATATCTTTTTTTAAAAGAGGAGGGAGTAAATTCTTTGAGTGTGTGACATCTGTTAGTCATATTCAAAGCAGACATATTGAAATTAAGTTATTTAAGTTACTTAAGTCCATCCATTTCAAGCAATCTACTCTGAGTATGACTAATGTTGTATATAATCTTATGTATTTTATCCTGTCCCGAGACAGGTACATTTCCAATACTGGAGATTTTGAGAGATCAAATAACTCTTCACTTCAAAATTATCAGGTGGCATAGCAAAATAAGTAAATAATAGATAGTATTACTTAACTGAGACAGTCATCTAGCTCTACTGTTGCAACATTATCATGTTACTTTTTTAGTATGCGCCTCACCTGTTTATTCATTTATAGGAGGACACCCTGCTCCTATACAACAAGTCTTTGCTTCCACAATTTCTTTGCAACCCAAAGGCCTGGGTACTGCCAGTGCTAGCTACTACAGACAGCAAAATAAATAAACCCTAACATTTCATAGCCATGCATTTGTTATTTCTAATCCTGTTTATACATACCCTACGCTCTAACTACCCTTTGCAATTAGAAGTCAAACATGGCTTATTTTATAATAAAGAACTGCAAGAATCCCCCCCACCCAAAGTCTTGTACTATTTCAACTACCCACGGAGACAGAGCTACCAAAACATATGGGAGGTGGATTTTTAATATCAGCCAGCTGAAAGAGAAATGCTTCACGAAACAAAAGCTGAGATGTCAGCAGGTGGAGAGGCAGACTCCTAAGGTTACAGAGACCTAACAAGCAACAGTACCAAGCTCATTTATTTTCCATTTTAGCCAAAGAACTAGACTGCAGGAATAGTTATCCACTTTGGCCAAAGAATGGTCTGCAGGAAGAATTACCGTAAGAGTACGCTTGCACCATGTTATCCAGCGGTGAATCCCCCATAAAAATTCTCCCTGTATAAGTCCCAAATAAATGAACAGGCAGTAGCGCTCTTGCATTTCAATGGGTTTATGCTGGAAAACATATTGGTGGATTGCATCCCTTGTCTCCTTTGCAGCAAAAAGGAAGATATGAGTATGACCTTCCCTCCTCTGACACAAACAGGAGGCAAAGGAAACTGGTGATGGATATGGGGATAAGGATGGATATCAAACCAGAGAGATGAAAGGTGAAAGAGGACAGTGAATTTGGAGCATTCATCACTGGCAGCAAGTTGAAGAGCAAGAATACAGCAGAACAAAGAGAAGCATAAAAGAATTCAGCTCTGGGTAGCAAACTGCAAATGCCTCATAAAGGAAACTGAAAAAGTAGATCTGCACACATGTTTGGACCAATGTTATTGGGGGAGGAGAAAATAATGAATAAGCCACATAATTATTTTGGGGAAAAAACATGTATCAAGCAAGCAGCAAACTCCTGTTAATTCCATGGAAATGGTTTCTGTGCAAAACACAAAGTATGCGTGCGCCCTACATGTCTAGCTATAATTTAATTTTCAACAAGATCGGCGTTTTCAGACAGTAACAGCAAATCATGTGGCAATTTAATCTATTTTAATTTAAATGGTTAGCATTTTGTTAATAGAAGCCATTATATATAATTAAATGCAGAACAAAAAGGGCTGAAACAGTACACTTCCAAGTCCTGTTGATTACAGCAAGGTCAAACAGAACAAACATTCCAAATCACCAACTATTCCTCCGACCCAAGCATGCTTAACACATTTCTCTGGCCATTCCTCGACTGTATCAAAGTTTAAGCTTTTTAAAGGGACAGCAGCAGTGAAAAGAGCCAGAGCAAGGGTTTTAAAATATGCTTTAAAAGCCTTATGTGATCAAACTTGGACTTGTCTTTGGATCAAGTGTTATGGAGTTGTGGTGTGGGAGACCAGGGTTTGAATTTCCACTAAGCCATAAGGCTCACTGGGTGACCTTGGGACATTCACCATCTCTTAGCCTAACCTACCTCACAGGGTTGTCGTGAGGATGAAATGGGGAGGAAAACCGTGTACACCACCTTGAGCTCCTTGGAAGGAAAAGGTGGCAGATATGTAATAAACAAACAAACTTTCACTTTTAAGTCAGATAGGTAGGTAGGTAGATATTAAAGTAAGTTGAGCCAGAAATCATGCCAGACCCCTTGTGTGAGACCACAGCTATGGCAGTTCCATCTATTAGGTTTCCTCTTGAAGTCCAATGTTTATTTATGATAGTAAAGAAAGGATTCATAGCTAGGCGAGACAACACCAGTGCTTCAACTGCAAAGTACATGATCTTGCAGAAAAAAAGTATCTACCTCCATACTAAAAAGCAACAGCTCCGTTTTTTTGTCAATCACCACCTCCTGTACAGTCGTACCTTAGTTATCGAACTTAATCTGTCCCAGGAGTCCGTTTGACTCCCAAAACCGTTCACAAACAAAGGCACGGCTTCCAATTGGCTGCAGGAGTTTCCTGCACTCAAGCAGAAGCCGCGTCGGAAGTTCAGCTTCTGAAAAACGTTCACAAATCGGAACACTTCTGGGTTTGTGGCTTTTTGCCATGTTAATGAAATAACTGCCCTGTCTACTTTTCCCAAGGTTTGACTTGCTAACCATTCTACCCTCATGGGATTAACCAGGGCTCCATGTCACACACATTTTCACAGCCCAAAGTTATAGGTCCTAAGACTTTCAGTTTCCTCTCATGAAACCCTACCACAAAATGAGAAAGCTTATCAGGGTCTACGAGGGTAAAAAGGCTCAGTTATGTGAAACAATGGTGATTAGTAAGAAATAACTGGTCATTTTAGCAACCAATCCCTGATGAAGTAGTATGGTTGGCAGTTTGGACCAGTTCCCATGCAAGGTCAGAGTGCCGATCTTAAAAAAAACCCCACACCAAATAAACAGTGAATGTTGTTGTACACAATGTCTATGTGTCTTCTCAGAAGTAAATCTACTTCAGTACAACTTACCCCAAGGTAAATGTGAATTCTTTCACAATGCAATTGGGTTACAGTTCTAATGGCAAAGAAAATGCTTCATGCAACTTACTTCATTCATTCACAAAAACTAGGAGTCAAAATGCAGGACACACAATGAAAAACCGAGTTTGTTCTGTTAAGGGCCAATCATATTCAATCACCTATCTGCAAGTAATTATTAATGGAAATATGGAGGTTGTTTTTATTGCAACACATGTTTACAACATAAACATTAATATGGAATGAACAGTCACATGGGAATGAATGGTAGGAGCAAGGAATCATGTTTTGTGATATTAAAAATGTAAAAACTGTAACAGCCTGTTTTTATTTTACGTAATAACCTGGGGGGGGGAGAGTATTTCTTAAAACCCTTGTTAACATCCCCGCCCCAAGAAAGGTCATTTAAAAATTAATACATTTTTATACCTGAAAGCGTGTATGCCTATCTCCCAAGCTGCCTGTTATTTAGAGGGAGAAAAGCTTCAGAAGGGTCCTGCAGCATATCAGTGTCAGCACACAGCCAAGTGTAATTTTCACAAATGCCACCTCAGCACTGCCTGTACCAGAGACCATTCACAGCTTGGGAGGGGGAGGGGAAAGGATAATCTTAAAGGGCTAGCAACCCTCCGAGAAAGAATCGCAAAGCATCCTTGTATGCTGAAGAGTGCTACAGAAGTGAGCAAGGATAGCAATCCCCATTTGTCTGCTGCAGCTCGAAGCTTAAATCCTCAGCAAGGCCAAGTTCTATACTGGCTTGCCAGGGTTTTGTTACTTGTTGACTGGCTCATAAAAGTTGTCTGTCAGCACCAGCAAGGCCCACCCCCCGCCAGAAAAAACTAGCCAATAATTTTTGACCCAGGGTTTCGTTCTAAATCACACACCTTGGACACAAAGGTACTCAGCTCCACAGCCGACGTAATTTGTGATGTAAGCCATACTAAACCTGGGCTGAGCAAGAATAGCAAAATTACACTTGCAAAACCATAATTTAACACAGGAGGAAACTGAAAAGATACAGCAGCTAGGCCAAACAAAAGCAACACCACACAGGCCCACATTTGTGGCAGACAGATTAGCCACACATTTCTAGTGGAATACAGCAGAAAGTTTGGCACAAGTTAATTATACAGCAGAAAAATGATCTTCCATTTAATCCGTTCAGCAAAAGTTACCCAGAATATAGAATTCTGAATATCATCACCCACAGAAAGAGTTTAAAACAGAGATAAACTTTTTCATTTTTCTTTTATGATAATTCTATAGACAAGCAAATGAGCAGCTGTTTAGGTTTTTAAAATAACTCCTTCAGACAGAAATAAATTCACTGTGAGCATCTACTATGCATGTGCACCCCTAAATTCGAAGACATCCACAGAAGAATGATCCCACTGATTGGGTTTAAAGTAACTGGCTTTGTTAAAAGAAGAGTTAGGTGTGTATAAAGTAGATTCAAAACAATTACTAATCTATATCTATTTGGAACTTAGACTTTCAAAATTAGTTTGGCTTGAAAAATTTATGAGATTCAGATAGAAAGCTTTGAATAACTCTAAATATATTGAAATCATGAGTAACAAGCAGTTTTATAAGGCACATGGCATGAAACGAAAGACTCAATATTCTCTATCACAAATCCTTACGATATCTCCAGCAGATGCTAAATCTCAGACATATACCACTGGTTCAATATGGTGTTTGGGAAACCCTAGCATTAGTTCCATGATTAAAAAGCAGTGGGGTAGGACATGCATACAAAAAACAGGAGGCCAAACTAGGCAAGTTCCCATCCCCAGATCAAATCCATGATGGCCGAGACTCACCAGTTCTGCAAAAGCCTAAAAATGCCTTCAACGGTGTGATTAGTCTGTTGACATCAAAGCATTTCCAAGTCTCGGACAGCCACAAACACATGTCAGACTGTGCAAGATCAGGGTCAAGACGTCTTCTCAGCATCCAACTCTTTCATGGTGACACTAACGCTTTATTACCACATACACACACCCTTGCTAGACAACACCCAGCCCGAGAACTTCAAAAGCACAGCAAGGCTTCTTCTTCTATATGGCAGACTTCAACACCACCTTTGCACATGAACCAATTTTGAGTGATTAAGACTTGCTCTGTGAGTCAACCGCCCTCATTCCCATGCAACTAACTGTACAGCTTCTGAAACCTTCCCCCCATCCTGTTTCCTTGGGCCTTGCTTTTATTCATGGCCATTACTTCACTGTCTCTTACATGTGCTAAGAAACAAGGTACAGTAATTGTAATTAAAGCCTGCCCTACCCTCCCAGGCCTACCTACCAACCCAGGGAACCAGTCTCACTGGGAAGTCACTGAAGTACCGAAAGACAACCAAAGAACTGCAGGCAAAGCCAACCTCAAAGTTACTGGTGCGGTGAACACAGAAAGGGAGAGAGAAGAAGAGTGAGGTTTTCATGAATTCTACAGGCATGTGTGTTATGAGTGATTCAAAATTCCTGGCTCCAGTTGAGCAACTTGCAATAATCTCTGGAAAGGTGCCCATATAAACCTAAGATCAGCAAGCAGTCTACAGAAAGTTACAGTTTGTCCTTTACAGGGCAGTTTTGTTTCTTGTGGGGTCTGGGGTTTGCCAATAGGTGCAGAAGCTCACACAAGGAGGGAAAGGGGGCAGAACCGAGGCTGCCCCAGTTACCTGTAGCCTCACAAGCCCATGCCTCAGGAGGCCCGAACAACACAGACCCTGCAAAAGCTGCTGCAAAGTCGCTGTGGTCCTGTTCTCTGCTGGGTACAGCAAAAGCACCACTACTTTCTCCCCACCTAAGACTCTGGGGGAAGGGGGCACAGAACACTTGCTACTTGCATTCCCACCCCCCTCATAAAAGCAGGTGAATGAGTGGTGGATGCCAGGAACAGCTGCCATATTCTCGAATCACTTATTGTTTCTCTCACGCAGAGAAGGGGCCCTTGCCACTCATTTGCCCTCTTTCACTACACATTGAGGCATACAGGATTTCACCTGCTGGGTCCAATCCCCACAATTGTGGTGCCCAAAGAGAAAGCACAGGTGCAAGCTGCTCACTCATTGAGCAGCCACATCATCCTCTTGTTTGCTCACCTATGCTTGCTGCTCTGAGTGGCGCAATGGTGGTGGATGCCTAGTGATCTGGCCTTTTCAGTCAAGCCAGTGAGGAACACGCCAGGTGAGGTGCTGCTGTTGCTTGAGGGTAGCCAAGCATCTCCAAGTACAGAATCGCCCAAAAATGCTGGGAAAGGCTCTGTGGGGAGAGGGTGCTGCTGTGTGTAAGGCGCTGGGAGCACCTTCGAGCAGGCATTGTGCTTGCCACAAGGCAGTGCCACACACATTGCGGCCAATCTGTCAAGCGGAACTGTTGAAACCTGGCCCAGTATGGAGGACTGGGCTCCCTGCAATGCAAAATGAGGTGGCTCCTCCTTCCACCACCACCAGCTGCCCCCTGGCAAGGCTATGCTTTTCCTCTGAGGGCCACAATGGTGGGGACCAGGCGAGAGGATATCTCAGTTGGTAGAGCATGAGACTCCCAATCTCAGGATTGTGGGTTCAAGCTCCACATTGGGGAAAGGATTCCTGCATTGCAGGGTATTGGACTAGATGACTCTTGTGGTCCCTTCCAAGTCTACAATTATGTGATTCTATGAAGACAGGAAGGACCAAGAGGATGTAGTAGCAAGCTCCCAGACTTTCTCTTTCTCCCTGACCAGTGCCAGAGGACCCACTCCTTCCAGCCATGCTGCCCTGTGTGTGTGTGTGTGTGTGTGTGTGTGTGTGTGTGTGTGTGTGTGTGTGTGTGTGTGAAATCTTATGCTCACTCTTTCTTGCTTCGTTCACTAGTGGACAGGGATGCACTTGGGATGAAGGTTGCCCCCCCCAAGCGCGCAAAAAACAACAATAATACTGTAGGCAGAAGGACCTCCATAACCTGCAATCAGCCCTCAGGGGGGAGAGTAGACTAGCAGGCTTTAGGGCCGCGTCCCGCTTTTGCCCTCTGTAATGTTCACATCAGCCACAGGATTAGGAATGTTGCCTGGGGCCCTCCTGCAAAATGGAGCGGGGTGTGTGGAGAGGATAGAGTACAAAGCCTCTCATTTCGCCCCCTCCCTTTCCCGGCTTTTTCTTCTGGCTCTTTTAAGGTCAGGAGCCTAGGACGCGCCGGCCCGGAGAGGGAAGAAGGGGGCTTTTTTCTTCTTTTTCCTGCTGCTGCTCCTCCACCCCCGTCGCTCCTCGGAGGAGCAGGAAGAACCTGGCCAGGAAAGTTGGTGCAAAGTTTTGCGGCTGAGTTGGGAGGGGGAGGAGATCCGGCTGCCGCGCGCCTGTGACACGTAGCCCGATCGGTTCCCCCGCCCCTCCTCCTGCTCCTCGCCTCCCTGCCGAGGGGACGGAGCCCCGGCGTTAAGCGTGCGCCCCGCTCGGATCACCCTCCGTCTTCCAGGGAGAGGAATGCGGAGTTAGGGGCAGCTCCGCAGGGGAGGACGCAGGAGGACAGCCCGTGCCGGCGCCTCCTCTCTGCCTCCACGTCGGCAAGCAGCTCGCTCTGTCCTCCTCCTCCCAACCCAACCCCCCTTTCTTTCTCTTCTGCACCGATCAGGCTCCGCTAGCCCCTTCTCCGCACCCCCGCCCCGCATTCCCGCGGCCGCCTCCCTGTTTGCTCTCCCACCGCCCCCGGCCCGCGCGCCCTCCTGCCCCGTACGTGGCACTCACTCCGGCCCGTGCCTGCTTAGCTCGCTCTGCTGGAGAAGCCCCGAAGCGCTCCCGGGAAAGCGGCGAGGCACCTTCACGTCTGCTATATGGGGGAGAGGCTGCCAATCCCAGGCTCACACGTCAGACGAGCCGGGCCCCTTCCCTTTCCCTTCCTGGGAAGGCCCGGCCCAGCTGCCAGCAACTGGGGAGGCGCGGAGAGGCGCTGGGTCAAGCTAGCCCCGCCGCCGAGGGAAGCGAATTCTCTCCTTTTGACTAAGGGTGGCGAAAGCCTAAGGAACTCTTCCCCCTGCCACCCCCTCTATAGCAAAACGTGGCAACCATATGCATATTTACTCGGAAGCAAACCTTGGGCATGTAGGAAACGAAGAAAAAGATCGGGCTGCGTGCCTGCAATCCTAAACTCGCAGACTACCACGGAATAAGCCCCAGGAACTCAGTGAGACTTAACTCGGAGTGAATATGCTCAGGAAATACACAAATATTCAGTTTTAATCGTGGAGCTCGGGTGTTCAAATCAAAATACTTTGCCTATAATTTCAACATAGGCACGGGAGGCAGAAACCCAGCCCACACCATACGATCCAACACATTTAAAGCACAAGGCTTACCTCAAACCATTCTGGGAGTTGTAGTTTAAGAGGGCAGGAAACTAACTCTCTGGGGGTTAGATACTGTTGTACTTTATATGAGAATGCCTTGTCACCATAACCTAGTGATTCGTGTACACAGCACATAAGTAACATTTCATAGGCAGTTTTCTTACAAGTGGAGTTAGATAAAATAGTGCTCTAGGAAAAAAATAGGGAGGGGAGTGTATGGAACAGCAGTACGCCATATTGCACCGATCACTCGAGTAGGAAGTAAACAGTTGTGCTCAATTTTCAACCATCAACTTTCTTCTGCCAGTAATTAAATAAACAACAGTAATCTAAGAGCCACATCACACAATACTGTACAATAATTACCTAAATCTACCCTTGACTTTTAAAACCATTATTTCTATCTTCAGAAGATGGGCAACAATTATTTGCCCTCTGATGTTATTTAAAGTATCTGAGAACTGTTAGCATATCTGTTCCCACTACATCATCTTTTAAGTTAAACCCTCAAACGTTATTCAGCATTTCTTCATCTAAATATACTTCCTAGAACAGTTATCATTTGTGTAGCTCTCATAAGATTTTGTTTAAATTCAAAATTGACAACATTCTACTTGAACTGGGATACACAGAACTGAAAAAAAACTTCAGATGTGGCTTTACAAGCGCCAGACAGAGCAGTACAGTACTATTGCTCTGGGTCAACAAGACATGATGTTCCTGTTGATACAGACTAAAACAGGTTTGGTCTTATGTGCCATTGCATCATATTGCAGACCTGTCTTTCATTGTTCATCCACTACTTTACGATTCTTATGTTTTTATCCGAAATGCTGCTAGTTGGCCATTTCTCCCCTTCCTTATATTTGTGCATCTGATTATTATTTCTTACATGTAGTACTTCATATAGTAGTAACTACCTGTCTCCTTTTCTCAGTCCCTTCAGTATCGTCTGCAGATTTTATAAGCATGTTGCCTGCTCTGTCCAAGTCTTGCAGAAGATCCTGGAACACTGCCAGGACATGGTTTGATCTCTCTTTATAGTCTGATATTGATCCACATGTTGCAAACCTTGCATTCACTAGCTAAACAAATAGGTGCCCAATTCTCTCTATGTAATACAGAGTCTGTGGCCTGATTCACATTACCTAGTACAGCGTTTCTCAACCACTGTTCCGCGGCACACTAGTGTGCCGCGAGATGCTGGCTGGTGTGCCGCGACGTGCGGCGATGAGAAGGGCGATTTGCATTGTCACGTGCCTGGCGGCCGCCAATAATAAGCACTGACCCGCCGGAAAGCAATATTTCTCCTCCTCTTTCCCAAAGCTCAATGCAAACGAGCCTGGCGGCCGCCAATACACGCCAAACCCACCGGAAAGCAATATTTGGCAAGTGTTTCTTACAGTCATAATTATAATATAGGGCGGCACAGAGTTAATTTTTTAAACTTTTTTAATGGTGGTGAAACACTGACCTAGTATTACCAAAATATATTGTTCTTGGATATTTATTGCAAATTGTCAGCAGGGAGAGTGCTTAACAATGGGTCTAACTTAGCTTGGAATGGCATGGATGTAAATAAATCCATGAAAGAGCAAAGTGGCTGCAAACTGCTCTTTAGGAGCCCACACATTTGCATGGTCCCGGTAAGCCATAGTTTGGCTTACCGTATCATGTGAATGAGGCTGGTATCAACCTGTCTTTTAACCTAGACAACATACCTTGAGGTTTCTGGAATAATGTAATGAAAGGCCAGGGCTGTCATTTTAAGCACGTTTAAGGAATAAATCCATTAATTACACCTGCTTAAAATAAAACATGTCTCTCCCGCGTCAGTTTTTACAGCCCCAGCAAGCACTGTAACTCTGCAACAGTTTGAGTTTATTCCCGAAGGTGCACCCTTCTATTGTCTCCCAAGACGGACAGATGCCAACATCAAAAGAATCATATTACATGTCAAAAGACACACTGCACTAGTCCAGATGCATATCAGCTGCATTTTAATTTGTTCAGAAAATACGATGTTATGACAAAAAAATCAGAAAGAACAAATCTGTGTTCAGACTAGTAAAACAGTCAAATACTGTATCACTGTGCTGAGCAGCAACTTTTTATTGTGGTCAGTCTTCCCTATTCACTCAGGTTCACAGCTTTGAGTCACTCAGGAAGAAAGAAAAGGTTAGGAATTAAGTGATATAAAGACAACCACTTACACGAGACCAACTCGCTGTGTGACCACGTATATGCATGGTGCTGGGAAATCAATAAACAAATAAATAGATTCAAGCCTGGAAATGGCGGGGGAGAGCTGGAGAGTTATCGTGGCTTTCGAGGACGCCCTTTCCAGAGCCCGAAGAAAATGTCAGTGAGGTGACTAGTGCCACAGGTGGGCTTAGTTTAGGCTGCTCAGCCTCCCCACCTAACAGCTGACATGTGGGGTAGTGCAACAGCAGCCAACACTTTTCCACACATCCTCTAACCTCCAGCAAGCCACAAAGCTTCAATTCTATTTCTGGATATTTTTGGATCCAGTATTTTTTATATGGATTGGAGAAAGAGTGGCAGAGAGGGCATTTAAAGGGTGCTCCCTATTTAGGCAATTTTCACTTATGTGCATGGGGTCCCAGAACGTAACCCCCACGTAAGGGGGAGCCTGTATTGCCTTTCATAGAGCTTGGTTCACAGTACATAATAATAATAATAATAATAATAATAATAATAATAATAATAATAATAGATACCCCGCCCATCTGGCTGGGTTTCCCCAGCCACTCTGGGTGGCTTCCAACCGAATATTAAAAACAGTACAGCATCAAACATTAAAAACTTCCCTAAACAGGGCCGCCTTCAGTTGTCTTCTAAATGTAAAATAGTTGTTTATTGCCTTGACATCTGCTGGGAGGGTGTTCCACAGGGTGGGTGCCACTATCGAGAAGGCCCTCTGTCTGGTTCCCTGTACCCTCACTTCTCGCAATGAGGGAACCGCCAGAAGGCTGGATCTCAGTGTCCGGGCTGAATGGTGGGGGTGGAGACGCTCCTTCAGGTATACAGGACCGAGGCCGTTTAGGGCTTTAAAGATCAGTACCAACACTTTGAATTGTGCTCAGAAACGTACTGGGAGCCAGTGTAGATCTCTCGGGACCGGTGTTATGTGGTCCCGGCGGCCACTCCCAGTCACTAGTTTAGCTGCCGCATTCTGGATTAATTGCAGTTTCCAGGTCACCTTCAATGGTAGCCCCACATAGAGCGCATTGCAGTAGTCCAAGCAGGAGATAACCAGAGCATGCACCACTCTGGCGAGACCGTCTGCGGATGTGCCCTTTCTCTTCCATATGCTAAAGCAAAATCCTCAAGTATAGAAAAATTCTCTAATATCAAATATAGTTAAATGTAATCAAAATAAGTTGTGCTTAGAACCTTGCCATATCTCCTTCAAGAAGTACAGTGGAACCTTGGTTCCCGAATAGCTTAGTTGCCAAACAAATCAGCTCCCGAACGCCGCAAACCCAGAAGTAAGTGTTCTGGTTTGCAAACGTTTTTCGGAAGCCGAATGTCCAACGCAGCTTCCGCTTGAGGGCAGGAAGCTCCTGGAGCCAATTGGAAGCTGCGTCTTGGTTTTCGAATGTTTTCAGGAGTCAAACAGACTCCCAGAATGGATTAAGTTCGAGAACCAAGGGACCACTGTACTCTCACTGCTAGACTACCACCATCCGGCTAGTAATAAGCTCCTCAGAATGTGGTGTGAATTCTTTTAACTGATTCACATAGTACAATCATCTTCAACTGGAAAAGTGTTTCAGAATTCTTCCTGTCCAGCCTCAATGGCCGAGGTCACTATGTCTATAAATGTCAAAACACACGAGAAGGAAGGAAAGTGCAGCATTCTGACTCTAGACAATGTTGCATCTCCATATTCACTTAAAAAAAAAGTATTTTCAAGTAGGTTTTACTGAAATACAAACATGAATTTTTTTTTAAAAAAGTAGTATTAGTAATCATCATGAGTATAGTGTTTTCAAGCGTTCAAAGTGCTTAGCATGTGTTATTCCTCTCCTGCCTTTTAAAGTTTGCAATTATGAGAGAAAGTGTGGGCTGGATGTGCAACCATACCACTAGGGTCTTAAACGTATGCTGGTCCACACTGAAAACAGAACACTCTTGAGACCCATGTTGTTGCACTGAGGGGCTCTTCCATGCTACTTCGCAGGAACTGCCTTCTCCACCTTGGCTTTTAACAATTTTAACATTAAAAGCCAAGCAGAATATAACTTCCTTTCCACATAACTGCCCCTACAACAGCAATCCATAATCTTTCATGAGAATCAGATATTCTCTTGAACCTCTCCAGGCATTTCTCAGCCAGATCTCCATTTCACTGTGTTTCCTTGCAATGTTTTCCCTAAACGTGTTGCAACATTCTACAGAATAAACCACACAATCACATGTACTGCTAATAGATTGTCTGCAGCAAGATTAAATCTATCAACAGTATAACAGACTACTAGATCTCATTCTCGTCTGTGCAAAAAAAAAACACCCTGACATTTAAGCAGATATTTTACATCCTTCAAAATATACAGTTGCAATATGAGATGTGACTTAACATGCCACCAACTCCATGCTGGAGATAAAATATATTCTGGAAGGGTTCCACTGCATCCCATTGTTTTCTGCTCCTAATGTAGGAATTTCTGGTTGTATTAACATGTCACAGCATGACTTCAACAGGAATTAAAGTTTCCAAATGGGGGAGGACAGCTTGTCATAACTTGCACCTCCCCCACACATCAAGATCAGACATATCCTGTAGGAGGATAAAGAAGAAATTTCAGGGGAGGCAAAAGGTCTGCCTTGACCTGCTTACCCTCCCTTTGGATAAAACAGCTTCAGTAAGACTGATTTGCCATTGTTCGCTCACGTTTTCTCCTCACAGGAAAAGCTGTTTATAGTATGCCCTCACCATTCTGAGATTATTAGGATGACACAAGAAGACTCAAGCAAGTGAGCTTACAAGAGGCACAACACCTTTTTAGTAGGGAGGGGAAAGAGAAAACAGGTCTGCATTGTGGAGTCACAAAAAGCAAAACTTTGCAATGAGTAGTTTCACATAGGCCCTTTAAAAATCAATGTTTATTTCTTAATGGCCGGTCAAAAGAACGTAAAAACAATTCTATTAAGTGTACCAAATAGAAATCAATTTCTGTTACTAATTTTGGAAGAACAGGATTATCCCACAGCTATCCAAGAAGGATGTCTAACCCATTCCAACTATTCCCAGAAACAAAAATGGCCAGAAAGCATTCATCACATATCCTAATACATGATGTCTTCAAAGAGTGAAGGGATGGTTTACTATTCAGGAAGCCATTACCCCTACTAACATTAATCATAACACATCAAGCCTCTTGTCTGTAACATCATGTTGGGCTGACTATAGCATTCTTCAGATTGAAAATGATTATTAAAGTTCTCAAAGAACTGGTTGTCTGTATCGGGGTCCGAACCTTGTGACACATGGGGAACATATTCGAGATTCCAATGCCTAAAGAATGTGGCAGCTTGAATCAAAATGGGACTAAACATTATTAATTTGCTAATCAAGGTCAAAAGTAAAAGCCAAAGGTCAATGAATAAATGTTAACCTGAACTCAATCCATTTTGAAATGTTATGGTATTATGGAATCTATGTTCTCATATAGCTACACATGCTTACCTGGTCATTTTGATTTCTGTGGTTGTTTTCTGTTAGCCTGGGATTATCATTGTCTTACAAATCAATGAATTTCATCTGAAAAAAATTCACTTGCCTCTTCTGGTGCCACTTCAAATGGATTCTGAAAACTTTCTTATATACAGAGGCAGCTATGGTGCTACTTGGAGGCCAGAAGAAACAATGAAGCTGGTGTATATTTGCAGGGGAAGCACAGGACAGCGGCAGTAGATGGTGTCCTCCCTCGGGACAATGAGAAACAGTGAAGGGCTGAAGGAAAAAGCCAGGAGGGTAGCAGCAGTAGCCAAGCAGCTTGGGAGCTGCCCTGAAAGAGTTTGGGGGCCACCTGCAGCTCAGGAGCCACAGGCTGGCGACCCCTGGTCTACATATAAGACCTGGGGTCTTATATTTATCTAATCTTGCAAAACTTGTTTCTGGTAGTCTCAAATAATTTAGATTTGTAGGCATCCATATGAACAATATGATGGTATGATTAATTTATTCATTCAAGGAATCTGTGACCATAAAGATGGCTAAGAGTTTGTAATTACATTTGAAGATATAATGCTGCATGATAATACCATCAGTGACTAGAGCTATCTCATCGAGTTTTCCCCCAACCTGGTGCCCTCCAAATGTCTTTCACTATAACTCCCATCATCCCTGGCCTTTGGTGATACTTGCAGGACTAACAATGTTTAGGTCTAACAATCTTTGGAGGGCACCAGATTGGGGAAGGCTGGGTTCAAGCTTGCATAACTCCACTTGCCAACTCACTGCAGGCCCTCTGGCATACAGGACACTCAGCACAAGATTCCCACCTGACAGTTTTCACTTGTGCTGCAGTTTGGAGAAAAATAACAGGGATTTCTTCTGAGGAGATATTCCTGCCATATGCGTTCTCCATATGCCACTGCAAATGAAATAAGTTCTCACTTTTCTTTTGGGTGAAAGTCTGAAGCCTTGGGAGAAGGGAGGGATTGGCCAGACATCAAAGCTGGTTCATTAGCCAAGTCAACATTTGTGGACCTCTGCCACGTTTGATGGTGATTTCACCATAAAGCTGCAATTCAATACAAATTTATCTACAATCTGGATCTATTAGCTTACTTGTGCTCAGTATGATTTAACTGCTCAATATGAACTGTGTAAGTGTGTTGTTTCAAGTGATATGAAAACTTTCATACAATGTACATACACCTTTCACCCACAATATTCATTGGTAGCTGGAAGTTAAATATCTGTACACCAAACTTACCCAATAAGTATCTCAAGGGAAAGGAAATTTTCCAAATAGGGAAGCTAAGAACTGCTTCTGTCGTTAAACTGATCAACCACATTCAGAGGGTCATACTTCGTATTTTGTCCATGCACACAATTCCTTCACACCTTCCTTTATGGCTTCAGCAATCAAGTGATGGAGTCTCTTAACTATGGTTAATCATTTCAACAAAGTCAGGAAATTCTGGCTATTAACTTCAGTAACTATGAGTTACTAGCCTGGCTTGTTCAAAAGCTGGTAATCACAGTTTCCTGGTACAGATGAAATGGGAAACCAAGATTAATCAGTGAGACTTCCTAGTTTGATTACTCACACCACAAAGGGAGGAGTGAAGGGGATGTGTACATGAAAAAGGCTTGTCCATATCTCAGCTTATTAAACTGAGATAAAATCATCCCAACTAGGCCATTATCTAAGCAATCTTAGTATTAGAGTGGTTCCTTCATTTGAGATGTTTATGGATTTTATCTGCATTGCTTAAGAGAAGTGAAAAGCTACAAGGGACAAAAAAAGCATATATACCGGTGTATATATATATTTTAAAATGGCTGTCTCTCAGCATTCTTCAAAAAGTTATAAGACAATAGTTGAATACCATCTATCTGACCAGGAAGAATACAGAATTATTTTTTAAAAAAACACCATAATTCACCATGTAAAAGTAAAGGCACCCCTGACCATTAAGTCCAGTCGCGGACAACTCTGGGGTTGCGGCGCTCATCTCACTTTACTGGCTGAGGAAGCAGGAGCACAACTTCCGGGTCATGTGGCCAGCATGACTAAGCCGCTTCTGGCGAAACTACAGCAGCGAACGAAAACGCCGTTTATCTTCCCGCCTATTTATCTACTTGCACTTTGACGTGCTTTCAAACTGCTAGGTTGGCAGGAGCTGGGACCGAGCGACGGAAGCTCACCCTGTCACAGGGATTCGAACCACCAACCTTCTGTTCGGCAAGCCCTAGGCTCTGTGGTTTAGACCATACTAGATACAAGTTTTTAAAAAAATAAAATATTGTTAAATGTGCATGTTGTATTTTGAGTATGTGAAGAGCCCAGTTCCTTGCATGTTTGAAATCTACATTCTGTTGGTAGTGGAGACAACAGAGTGACAGAGAATAGGAACAGAACTGGAACTGGTAGCAAGAAAGAAGTGGAAGCAAATGCTGTCACACATTTAGGCTTCATTGAGGAAGAATGCAAGTAGGGGATATGACTGCAGACCAAACTTTAGCAGTGTATGTCAACCAAGGATTAAGAATGAAATTCTAAATAGTTATTCAGAAGAAAGCTGTGATTCAGCCAGTAAAACTTACTTCTGAGTAAGAAACACAGGATTGTGTTGAATGTCCCATCATGCAAAACAAGAATCACTTTGAAGTAAATTTGCAGGGGATTAGCAACTGAATCTGCATTTTCTGTTAGTCACTAACCTGATTTGAAGAGTTCCATTTCAAGCTCTTCATATTTTGCTGCCATCACACCAACTCAAATTCTGCAAATGGTTATTTTGCAGTTCATACCAGTTCCTAATCATTTATGAATAAGTTAAATAATTCTTGTCTAATTACAGAGCCTTGGAAGTTTCTACCTTTGGTGCAAAAATATTCTGCTTATTTCTACTCTTCTGCATCTATCCTTTTATTCATTAGTAAGCTACCAATTCATAACATGCAAACCCAGGACTGCTAATATGTTGTCTTGCTGCAGTGCACTCCTATGCATGGCTACTCTAAAGTAAGTCCTGCAGAGTTCAATGAGACTTATTTTCAGATATGTATAACAAAAAAAATCTTAAATAAATGTTATAAAAAGATATAATAAAATCTGTACAGTGGCAAATGGGGAAGCTATTGTAGCCTGGGTCGACATCAAATTCACAAAAGCAGCTGGCCTTTGTAATTTAAGCACAGCACAAAACCGAGATGAAGGGCTTTTCAAAGCCAGAGATGTGTCAGCCTGGCAGAAAATAGTATGAACAAGTGCTAAATTCTCCATTGTATAGGTTTCAGTAGTCCATGAACATAACATGGTCACCAGGTGCAAAGGAGAGCAGGGCTTCTATACATTACCAGTACCTTAATATATGGCATTTGCTAGGTAGTTGTCATGAAGGGATGAGGAAAGACACCATCCCTTTTGTGAGAATTGTATCTGGCCACCCTAAGCTATAGTAGGGAACATTTTACACACATGATTTTGCTTCTGTGGGAGTGGAAAAAGCGAGCCCGAGATCACTTATAGTTTTCACGGCATGCAATGAATTACTGACTGAATTAAGAGACACGCGCAAGGTTCACCGTTCGGAACAGAATACTGTACGAAGGAATGCAAAAGAACCCCCATAGCTGGTCACCTCTAGAATATCCCCCTACGACCTCTCATTCTCGCACTCTCTATGGTACTGGGCAAGTGACACCACGTGCCCTTCAGCAGCCAATTGAAATTGAAGACACATAGAGTTACTAATGAGGGTTAATCGGAGCTCCCGTGCGTGCAGGCCCTGTTCCGGTAATGTGATCTCGCAATAGCCACAAAACCCTCATAAAAAGAAAGGTCAAACTAGAAAATTGCTCCGTGTATACCTTTACCGCTCCACGCTTTACGTTATGGCTGGACTGCGGGAGGCATACGTTCTTACCTCGCATGGGCTCGCAGCACAGCTATGCCGAATACGAAGGACCAGCCGCCATCTTGGTAAAGGAAAGGGGTTGTGCGTGACCCGCCAAGATAAAGGGGAAAACTCCTCCCCCATCCTTGCCCTCGGGTATCACTATAGCAACTGGGGGAGGTGGGGCTGAGCGAGCAAGTATTGGCTGAGTCGCGCACGCGCCTTTGTTACTACCCCACCCCCACCCCGGATGCTTTTGTCGCGTGCGAAGGCTGGGCCGCGGGCGGGGGCGCTTTTCGCGAAGAGGGTTGTCTTTGCCTCACGCTGCGGATGGAGACGGGTTAAAGACACAGGCCGCGGGGGTGGTGGGAAGGCACCAGCGCGCATGCGCCGCGGAACTCCGTGAAGCGGTTGGGCGGGTTCGAAGATTTGCGGCGGCGGTTTAGCAAGCGAGGACGGGGCGCGGCTGCCAGGTGAGGCGTTGCCCGTGAGCCTCTTTGGGGCTGGGCAACCGCGGGGGATGGTGGCCACGGGCTCTTTCCCTCAGCGCGCGCCCGTGTGCGTTTGTGTGGCCCACTGGGAGCCGCTGCCTGTCTCTCTGTGAGGGGGGGGGACCTCGCTTTTCAGGCGGGAAAGACCCCGCCCCCGTCCCCTCGCCATCCCTTGCTCTGGATTCAGCCCCTCCGCTGCCTCCCGGGCAGCGTTTTCGCCACAAAATGCAGGGCAGCGGATGGGAGCAGGGAAGAGCGGACTGGAGGAAATCGGGAAAGGGGTGTGTGGGGAGGAAATGGGTTGCGACTGACGCTGTTTCTCCGCCGCCCAAAAGGCAGATGGTTCAGCAGGTTTTGCTGACTGCAAACGTGACTTATCCACAAAAACGCATCGAGGAAGGGGGCCCTCAAAAACACTTGCGATTACTGTATTGTAGGGTGTGGGTGTGTGGACTAGATGACCCTCGGGTGTTCCTTCCCACGCTACCATTCTGAGACAGTAAAGCACAGGATGGCGAGGGAGGAAAATCGCTTGTGAATTGGGAAGGGTTCATAACTCCGGTGGGTGTTTCTCCTCCAAGAGAGGCGGGGGCGCATTGAGCTCGAAAGTGGAGGATTTCAAAAATGCCATTGCGGAGAAGAACAGCACAGCTGTGTTCGCTCTGTATAGCGACAGATTTCCGGTTGGAGGTTGGGGATGTGTCGTGTGTGCTGAAAGAGCAGGAGTGACGTGTTGGGTGGGCCTTCTAGGGGGGAGTTTGCAGAGGATATATGCGATACTCGCTTATGGAGGGGGAGTCTTGATTACGTTCCCCCGACTCCTGCATCTATTTGGATAACTTCCTCAGCGCTTATACTGCAAAGTTGAATTACGAGCGAAATGAAAATTCTCCCCCAACAATAGCTCTCTACTTGTACATTTATACAGTGGTACCTCGGTTTATGAACACAATTGGTTCCGGAAGTCTGTTCATAAACTGAAGCGAACTTTCCCATTGAAAGTAATGGAAAGTGGATTAATCCGTTCCAGACGGTCCGCGGAGTAACCGTTCATAAACTGAAGCGAACTTTTCCATTGAAAGTAATGGAAAGTGGATTAATCTGTTCCAGACGGGTCCGCGAAGTACTTAAACTGAAGCGTTCATAAACTGAAACATGGGTGTAATTGGTTCCGGAAGTCTGTTCATAAACTGAAGCGTTCATAAACTGAAGCGAACTTTCCCATTAAAAGTAATGGAAAGTGAATTAATCCGTTCCAGATGGGTCCGCGGTGTTCATAAACCGAAAATTCATAAACCGAGGTGTTCATAAACCGAGGTGTTCATAAACCGAGGTTCCACTGTATGTGCATGTATAACCTATAGGGGCAGAACCTAGGTTGAGGACATGCTGGGTGGAAAGCTCTTGGGGCCCACATTCCAGTCGTGGGCGGGTTCAGCTCCATACAGAATTCTGATGTCCACAGAGAGCTATTTCCTATTGAAACAGGCATATGCAGTATTTAATTATTAGGAATTCCACTCGGATTTCACTTTCCTATTCCGCAGGATATTATTGATGTCGGTGCTTAAGTCACAACCTCAAAATGTGTTCCCAGAATTACTCTCAAGCATGTAGATATGACATAAAATTACTAACTTTTCCCATTTGATCATTTTCTTTTATTATAGAAGATGTCAGTTTGGCTGTTGCTAATAATTTACCCGTTCATGTATGTTTGGTATTTATGTTACTTCCAGCATTAATCATATCATGACCTAGTGGTTACTATCTAGCTAGTCAATTCTTGATAGATGATCTTTTGTGGAGGTTAAAAGAGAGAACGCACTACCTTTTCAGTTAAGGTTTTATTTTCCTCCAGTACTGTTTTAGTACAGGGTCATGTACTAACCACATGGTTGACATCTCTTCAGTTTTTGCCATTTTACCAAAATGTCTTTCACTTGCTCTTTTTCACAGAAATTTAATAAGATTTTATTAATTTTAAACAATTTTCTGTGTGTGTTTTTCAAATTTTGTATAATCTCTCAAATGCCTGTTTTTAAATATGTCAGATTAAAACTGATCTCTCTCCCCCCCCCCAGATTCTTCACCTCCATAAACATGTCCAAGGTAAGATGTGCCTTTGCTCATAACTATTATGATGGTTTGTTCTTTGCAGGCAATAAACACTTAATTGATACTGGTGTGCTAAATTAACTAAGTAAAGGTAAAGGGACCCCTGACCATTAGGTCCAGTCGTGACCAACTCTGGGGTTGCGAGCTCATCTTGAATTATTGGCCGAGGGAGCCGGCGTATAGCTTCCAGGTCATGTGGCCAGCATGACAAAGCCGCTTCTGGCAAACCAGAGCAGCACATGGAAACGCAGTTTACCTTCCCGCTGTAGCGGTTCCTATTTATCTACTTGCATTTTGACGTGCTTTCGAACTGCTAGGTTGGCAGGAGCTGGGACCAAGCAACGGGAGCTCACCCCGTCACAGGGATTCGAACTACCGACCTTCTGATCAGCAAGCCCTAGGCTCAGTGGTTTAACCACAGCGCCACGTGGGTCCAAAATTAACTAATAAAGGAATATAATCACATTGCTTTTATACTCTCTAAAAAATCTCCATGTTAATCCATGTTAGGTGATGGATTGGATGGATTTTTAAAAATACTACTTCCACCTCTATGGAAATAAGAAGTCATGTTCTCTCCCACAGTCTTTTTGTCATTTAGTACTGTTTCTATTTATTATTTTTAATTGTTATTTCCAATACTTATATGTCACTTTTCACCATAAATTTTCTCAAAGCAGGTTACAGGACAATAAATAAAGCAGTGGATAAGTCAAATAATATGCTGCCTTAAAACTATAGAAACCACAGGTAAACAGAAAATAGGCCTAATAAAATTTACTTTAAAGCCTTTATCAAGCACCTGAATTTCAACAGGGAGGGTGCCTGTCTGATCTTAGCCAAGGTGAAGTTGCAAAGAGCTGATTGCACAGCTCCTGGTGGACATGAGCTGCACATCTGAGCCATGTGGGGGTTGACGAACAAAACATCCCCAAAGATCTCTCTGATCAAACAGATATAAAGAATCGGGCACTCCTTAAGGTATCTTAGACCAAAAGGTCAGTAACCTTTAACTTGGCCTAGTAACATATTGGCAGTCAATGCAGGATTTTAAGCACTCGAGGTATGTGCTGACAGTAGTCTTTCCCCACCAAAAGTCTAGCTGTATAACTTTACACCTGGAACTTCCAGACCAAGCGCAAAGGTAGCACCACGTAGACTGCATTTGCAATAATCAAGGCTTGAAGTTACCAGTACATGAATCATCATGGCCAGGCTATCCTTAGCCAATAATGGCCATAGTTTACATACCATCTGTAGTTAAGCCTCAAGTGAGAGAGATGGATTCAGGAGCATCCACAAACTACAAACCTGTTCTTTCAGTCTGAGTGCAACCCCCAGCCTGAGAAAGCAACTGGCCATTTTCCCAGACAGGGGAACCACTCACTCACAGTGCCTCCAATGTCCGGGGTTCAGACTCAGTTTATCTTCAACCTCTTCTAACTCATGTTATGGAGAAATAGAGCTACAGTACATGTCACCAGTGTACTGATTATGCTTTGTCCCAGAACTCGTAATAGTTGCTCCTAACAGCAGCATATACGGTAGAAGCTAAGCAGCAATGGCAAGAAGATTGTGCCCTGTGGTACACAATAGCACAAGGATCATGGGACTGAGACACAATCCCCCAGTGTTATTTTCTGGGCAGAGCCCTACAGGTAGGAATAGAACCACTAAAAAAGTGCCCCAAAAACTATCCAACAGAGCTAGTCCAGGAAGATGCTGTAGCCAACAGTATCAAAAACTGCTGAGAGCCCTAGAAGCAGGAACAGATGCACTCCCTCTGTCCTGTGTCTGGGCCAAGCACTCCTTCCTCCTTTTGGCTTGAAAATCCTGGCTATATCAGTCTTGGGAATCAGAGGCGTACCTAGGGCCTAGCAAAACCTGCCCCTTCTTGGGAGCGCAGAAATCGGATATCAGATTATGGAGTGTGTGACGTATATGTGTGTGTGGCAATGTGATGCTACTGTCTTGGTGAGATCAAATGCAGGAAAAGCTTCCTGTCCTCTGCAGTAAAGTAATAGTTCCGAGTGGGTGAGGGGAGGTGCCAACACAGCTCCTTACCAAGGGTGCAAGGCACCCTAGGTACACCTGTGTTGGGAATTCTGTCTTAAAACAAGCCAGAGTTTGTTAACAACAAAGAGGGGCAAGGGGAAGGGTTTCGGCCCTGATATTTATTTCTGTTGTAATAAACTGTGGTGTAAGAAGCCTGGAATGATTTTTTTGAGCCAGGCCAGACTCCACAATTGGAGTCAGGAGGAAGGAACGATCAAAGGAGGTCTAGAGTGGGTAGCTTTTCCAGTAACAATTTTCCCACCTCAAAATAGGAGAATGTAATAGTATATACACTAATAATCTTAGTTTTACGTTATTTTCTTTTCAGCAACAGCCTGCTGAAAAGTTTACAAATCCAGAAACTCCTGGTTATGTTGGATTTGCAAACCTTCCAAACCAGGTTCATCGGAAGTCTGTGAAAAAAGGCTTTGAGTTCACCCTTATGGTGGTTGGTAAGATCAATTTTTATTTTAATAAAGTAGAATTTAGTGATTATTCAAATTTTCATTTTTGAAGGTCCTGTATATACATTATATCTGAAGTAATCATTATTCTCAAGAACTAGCAGGTATAAATCTGAACCTATTAAAGAATCTGTAACTCAGTTACAGAATATTGTGCCAGCTTCCATTGCTTAAATCTTTTTTTAAGGTTCTCTGATAGCAGGATTCAGAAATGCCTCTTGGGAAGTCACTTCCAATCAGAGTACAGTACTTGCCTGCTTATTATTGCCTCTCATTATTAAAATGCAGTTTTGTATGCGAAAAATCTGAAAAAATAAACTTTGAAGACATATTTCAAGATTCTTATAATACATGGGCTTCAAAGCTCTAGTGGCAGAAACTAGTAACACATTTAGGACCTGCTCCCTAAAATGTAGTGGATTTCAGGAACCGTTCTGTGTGTGTTGTGGCCATATGTCAAAGATGCTGCAAAATGGCCTAAGTGTTGCTGCTCCATAAAACAGATTTTCTATCTATATTCTCTGTGAGTAGTTACCATCATTATGACATGTGAGCTCAGAAGTCAGTCCCATTCTTTTCAGTGTACCATCATACATTAGTGATGTTCCAATAATCAGGAGGTAATATTTTCTCTAAACCTGTTTATTATTATTATTATTATTTAATTACTGTACAATTATTTTGCTACCAAACTTGCATAAATCAAGTAAAATTAGGAAATCAGGAAAGTTGATCATGCAACATCTGGGTAACCCATTCAATGCTCTAGCACATGAAAGAATAAACAGCTAATGTGGGATTTCAGATAAAATTGTCCAAACACTTGTAAAGATTATTATAGTGATGCTAACCTGCAATGCAAATTAGATCCGTGTCGCCATCTGAAACAATGCTACCTTCCATTCCAAGACCTTCCATAGTTAATTATTTATTTAAAAGATTTATGCCCTGCTCCTCATTGATACTCTTAACAGGGCAGGATACCAAGATAACATTACACAAAAAATTGCACACATTTTTGCCATATGCAAATTAGTAATCTGTTTTGCTGGTTGTTTGGAGTTCCCAAAAATAAGTCTGGAAACACACACAAGTATTAAGATGTCTGATAGGCAGAATGTCAAGATGTGAAGCTTTCCTCACAACTGGGTTTCTCCCAGAAAGAGCTTGTTCCTACATGCAGGGAACACTGAAAATAATTGTCACAATACTAACTTATTTAGAAGGTGTGCTTTGTAAGCCTGAAGAATATTAACTGTTCATTGTCTGTTGCCAAGTTTGGAATGAAATAGGTAACAATACACAATAGTGAAAAGTCCAACCTTCTGCTGACCCATTAATATGTAACACTTTATTACGGTTTTTTTTTCCATGTTGATTCATAGGTGAATCTGGCTTGGGAAAATCTACTCTAATAAACAGCCTGTTCTTAACAGATCTCTATCCAGAAAGAATAATCCCAGGAGCAGCTGGTAAACATGATTTTTTTGTGTCTTCTGTTTTTGAATCTTATTAAACACTTAATTTGTTTGAGCCGGGATTGAGGGGGGGGGCTTTTAGTCATGGGTGCTTAATGCAGTTTTGTTTGAGGTTAAGTGCCTTGTTCCTTACTCCATGTGGTCTCAAAAATACACAAAGCTTTTTGCAGACTTCTGAGCAGTTGAAAACAATTTCATAAAAGCCACTTGGCTGGTTTGAACATAATATTAAGCTGTAGTTTAGCATGAATGAGATAAGGCAGGTCCTGGGCTCATGTCCTCTTCCTTTCCTCCCTCTCTGGTGCAGCATCAAGGAGCTTAGAATTTTTCTTTCAGCGTAGTTTGAATTCAGCACAGTTTAGGGTTGAGGCATAACACTGAATTTTATCTAAAACAACCCAGTCCCTTCACAGCCACTCTCAAGGGTATAGGGCATGAATCCAATGCTCACTGTGACTCATCCTCATAACCTTATGGTTAAGCTGGACATGTGAACAACACCACTGTTTCTGACACAATAATCCTAGATGAAGGCTCTTACTTTTTTATAGTAAATCATTTATAATTGTTTCCTTTGATCTTTCCCCTTTTTGATCTTTTAAAAATACTGATAAAGTTCAGAAGTCAGAATGCAATGCAGTATTCCTGGTGAGAGAGTTATTCCTCATTTCCTAACTATTTTAGCCTTGTTTCTTTTGCCCTTCCTTTGTATCTTGTAGTTTGAGTCTATTGCTTTTGACACTTGCATATATTTGCTCAACAGAAAACCTTCCTTGTTGGGCTCATAGCAAATTGTGATCAAGGCCATATAGATTGGTCTGTTTTAGGGTGGGGGAGCAGATGTCTTTCCTTTTGTGCCAGAAGGCCTTGGGAACTTTAAACTCTTTCAACTACAATATAACCAATAATTAAAAATGCAGATTATTTTGATGTTTGTGGCTCAGCTGTAGTTTAGCTAGATGCAGTTACTGTTAATTCTTGATCTTGCTTCAAAGGCTCTTGATCTTGCCCTCAGCCATCCTCTGAGATCAAATTTTGTTGCCTTTCCAGAGAAAATTGAAAGGACTGTGCAGATTGAAGCTTCAACAGTTGAAATTGAGGAAAGGGGTGTAAAGCTCCGTCTAACTGTGGTAGATACACCAGGATATGGTGATGCCATCAATTGCCGAGATTGGTATGTTATATACTTGTCCATAGGTCAAAAATATGCACTCAAAGATGTTGAGTTCTTGAATTCATTAATTGGCTTGTTGGCAACTTAATTTCCTTTGATATATTTTGAATAAATTATCACTTGCTGAACTATTATTCCTGTATGTATTGGTTAGTGTATTTAGCATGGGTTCCCCCCCCCCCCAACCACTTTGTGATCAAATCTGGAAAATGCAGTATATAAATCTACTGACTGACTATATGTAATAGGTCTGTTTGGGGCACGCACTGAAAAACTTAATTGTGATCAGGACCTCCATTTTCTCCCACTCCACCAAGTCCTTTTTCAAAACCTGATTTCATTCTGTAAGTAATGTCTTGCAGCCTCATAGTGCAGCATGCTGTGTTGAGACAGCTTCTACTTCTGTTCTTTAGCATCTGTTGGCTGGAAATATTGTGTTTCTGTTTGTGCTCATTGCCAATTCCACAGTTCAGTGTGCATCTCTTCATCATTCCCTATCTTTCTTGGACCTCTGTCGTATAAGCATAAGATTGCATTTAAGGGTGTTCCTCAGCTGATGGTAAATCTTCCCTTCATGCAACAGAGCAGGAATCACTTGCCAGTGCTCCCCTGCCCCCCCAAAAAAAAATCATCAGGAGGATACGTCAGCCCTCTTTCAACCTTACCATCAACTGAGCAATACATTTGGATACCACCCAGAGTGTCATATTTGGTAGATATACATATTTTGTTTAAATGTATACACACACACGTACATGTGTACTTTTTTGGCGTGCCTTTAAAGTACTATTAATAGCTTCATTCCTTTTTGATACTGCTCTTTCTAAATAATTGCTTGATTTGGCATAAGCAACTATTGCTCAGCATTGCAGAAAAGGGGTGTTTACGTAAGTGTGATATTTTAAGTTTCAGGACCATTATATCCTATATTGATGAGCAGTTTGAGCGTTACCTTCATGATGAGAGTGGTTTGAACAGACGGCATATTGTAGACAATAGAGTTCACTGCTGCTTCTATTTCATTTCACCATTTGGTCATGGGTATGTATTGCAGTACTTGTAGATTTGTAGTAAAAAAAATCTTTTATACAGTGGCCTAATCTTTATGCATAATATCATGCTTTTTATTTTTAAAAAACTATGTATATAACTGAAAATTCTACATTACTATTTTTAGACTTAAGCCCTTGGATGTTGAGTTCATGAAAGCCATACACAACAAAGTGAATATTGTGCCTGTAATTGCAAAAGCCGATACTCTTACTCTGAAGGAGCGAGAAAGACTGAAGAAAAGAGTAAGTTTTGGCAAACTTTCAACTGTAGTTTTTCGTGTCCTGTTGAATCTTACTCCAAGGAAAGCTTTAACGTTCAGTAGCTGTTTGGAGGTCATGGATGGATGCAGTGGTGGGAAAGCCCTATTGCACCTCTGCCCAGCTTTAGCAAGTGCATTCTATGGGTGAACTGCCCCAAATCTGTAGAGTTCAAGGAGGCTACAGTCTGGTATATGAAATTACAAAACAATGGTAGGATAAGTCAAGCATGCAAAGTCAAAGACATGACAGGGTCAGGCATGAGTAATCAGTTGAAGTCCAAAACATCCAGGGTCAGCATCAGGAGGAATCAGGAGTCAGCAGCCAAGGAGATCTAGTTTAGGCAAGATAATTCAGGGAGCTAGAGATCTGTGCTGTTCCAGCAGTTAAGAAGCTCAAAGTAAGGGATGATACAGGCCAGCTGCTGGTCTTTAAGGGTATCCTTATTCCCAACTTGGGGTTTTACTTCCAAGTTACAAGGTGACTTAGGGCTCTCAGAAACACACTTCATTGTGGGTCTGTGGCCTGGACTTGAATCTTCAGACGCTTGAGCTCTTGAGGACAAGGGCTTTCTCGGTAGTGGTGCCCTCCCTGTGGAATGCCCTCCTGTCAGATGTCAAGGAAATAAACAACTATCCGACTTTTAGAAGACATCTGAAGGCAGCCCTGTTTAGGGAAGCTTTTAATGTTTGAAGTTTTATTGTGTTTTTAATGTTCTGTTGAAAGCCACCCCGAGTGACTGGGGAAACCCAGCCAGATGGGTGGGGTATTGTTGTTCTTGCTGTTGTTTTTGTTGTTTTATTGTCACACTTCAAGTCAGGGCTGGGCATAACAGCCTGCAGCCTTTGGAGCCCATATGCCTTTGTTTTTTGTTTAATTTTTTTTTGTTATGCTCAGATTCTGGATGAAATTGAAGAACATAGTATCAAGATATATCACTTGCCTGATGCTGAATCAGATGAGGATGAGGACTTTAAAGAACAGACCAGGCTTCTGAAGGTAAAGCCTGTATCAGTGGTGGAGAAACAGTGATGCATTGAATGGATCAGATGGTGTATGTCCTCCTCTTTATAGACTGTTGCTAGTTGTCCTCACGTTGTAAATGAAACACCTTCAGATAAGATTTGTCCTCTGTTGCAGTTCAGCTACACAACTTATGCTCCTAAGCATAAGTCTAATAAAGTAATTGACCACTTCATTTGAATGCTTGAGATGGTGGTGATTGCTACGGAACTACTTGCATCGGAAAGTACCATATGGTTATAACATACTTTTATCCTGTTCAATTTCAGACCAGCATTCCATTTTGTGTAGTGGGATCCAATCAGCTGATTGAGGCCAAAGGCAAAAAGGTTAGAGGTCGCCTCTATCCTTGGGGAGTTGTTGAAGTGGAGAATCCAGAGCATAATGATTTCTTGAAGCTAAGAACCATGCTAATGTAAGCATGTTACTTTTACTTCATTACTTTATCTGTTGTTACTTCATATTCCCCACATAAACATTCAACAAGAACTTTTAAGGAGAATTAGTATATCTCCCTGATTTTTAACAGAATTAAAATAATTTCAGGGGGCAGAAGTGTTCAGAATCATCACTCTCTAAACGCTATACCACTTGGCAATTCTAGAAATAATATTGCCAGAAATTTTGCCGTTAGATTTGACTTTTGGCTTGGTACAGGTCTGTGTCCAGAATGATTTCCCCCCTACCGAACATAAAAGCACAGTCCTCAGACTCTCCCAGCCTTTCCTACTCCCCAACCTTTCCCTCACACTGCGTATTTTTGCCAGAATTCCTTCACATCCATTCTAGCTCTTGGTCACAAACTATATATAGCATTGTGCTTCATTGTTTTTCCAGCACTCACATGCAGGACCTCCAGGAAGTTACTCAAGATCTTCACTATGAAAATTTCCGTTCTGAAAGACTTAAAAAAGGTGGCAGGTTGGTACCTCTTCTTTGTGTCTGCAGTTCCATTGAATTGCATTGATGTCTGGTGGTGATCATTCAGAATGAGGGGAGGGTAGTTAAACCGGTTTACTATTTTTTTCAGTCATCATGCTTGGAAGTAAAATATATATGTATATTAATTGGTAGCTTGTACCCCCTGTGGATTGTATTAAGATTTTTACATGAAAGTTAATTTCATAAGTTGGGCCTGGTAACGTAGGCAATTTAGACCAACCCCCCCCCTTCTCAATGTTAGAGTATCCCCACTAGCATACTCATTGGGAGCCCCATGTGAGCTGCTTTCAACATTCAAAACTGAGGAGTGGATACCCGTTAATGTTTTTTTCTGCTTGTTACATTCTGTGATGATATTGCTATCCCTGGCTGAACAGATCTTGATTTTTAAATTGTTAGATTTCACTCCGTTTCCTCAACTACAGTATCATGTAGAAAAATAACATGAGACTAAACTGTTCTTTATATATGAAGATGTGTTTCATTGCTCAAATCATTTGATTCCTGGAAACTTTTTTAATCTATGGCTCCTGTGTAAAGGTATTATGTGCATAATGAGATGCTTTCCATGTACATCTCAAGCCTTATCCCAGTGAATCTGACCTGTATTGTGCTCTGTTTTCTTTCTTTCTTTCTTTTTTACTGTTTTGATTTTCAAAATATTGGATGGTTGACAGTAAAATTGCAAGTACAGGAAAAATCTTCACTGGCTCATTGAAACAGAAATCTATGGGTTGTATCCAATGAATGTGTACGATTGGCACAAGAATTTCCACCTGCACAACTGAACTTCATCTCCCTCATTTTGCACCCCCTGCAGTTCCCCAAATCCATTCTGGGGGTTGCAGCATCCTCCAGAGCAGATTTGGGGAGAGCCTGAGGAGAGGGAGAGGAAGACCCATTGTGCATTCAGAAGTTCTAGTGCGGAAGCAACTACTTTGTTGGGTGTTATATGTATAGGTGTGGCTCATTTCCAAATTAAATTATTTGTTCTGAATAGATACTTTTCTTTCAAAAAGATCTAATAAAAAGCTATTTCTCTGTCTAATTGTTCCTCCTCCTTCCCTGTATATAGGAAGGTTGAAGATGAAGAAGTTAACAAAGACCAAATCTTGCTGGAAAAGGAAGCTGAAGTAAGGATTTTATTTTTACTTAAAATACATCGAATACCTCACAATTGATGTTTTTCTTTTATTTCTGTGTTCTCTTGAAAGGACAAAGGCAGCCACATTTCCACTGAAGCCCAGATATATAGTACCCATGGAAGACCTATTTGGTTCTCTGCACCAGACAGAAGATTAATATCTTGCCAGAGGGTTGGGGAATGCTCTTATCAGAAGAGAAGGTTTACTGGTGCCTCAAAGTCCAGTAAATCTTGTACTTTGTCCAGTGCTTACTGTTCACTACACTTTGTTTAGTGGTGAAACAAGTGCAAAGAATCAATCTTAACTATGGTTTGTTGGAGAGAGAAAAACTTCAGTTGATGAAGCTAGCTTATTTCAGCTAAGCACTGCTAAAATTAACTTCCGTTAAGGGTTCAAATGCCATGCTCAGCTGTAGTTAACATGAAGCATAAAAAGAATCTTCCAATCTCCCCATGGCCAAGCCAGAGGTGAAGTAGGAGGAAAATTAGTCTGGAGTTCACTGCAACTCATTCTCATTAAACCATGGCCTAGTGATCTGTTTGAGCATAGCTAATCTGTCTAGCAATTTTCATTTTAGAATGTCCATGGATGAACACTGCAAGTTTCCCATCTTGCTCTTTTAATGCTAAATTAAATATTTGTTTTATTTGTGCACTCTGTTCAGACACAAACATTAGAAATTGTGATTCCAAAAAACAAAAATGAAACCTTCATTATTTCAGCTTTAATAGAAATTGCAGCCACAAGCTTTCATTTGTACATTTCAAATTAACTAAGGCTGTGGTCCTATGTACATTTAATTGTGATTAAATAGCACTGAGTTCAATGGATTTTAATCATTTGGCTACCTGTTAAATGCATGCTTTTTATTTTTTGAGACTATGAGTACCATAGTCTGTTGTAATGAGGAAGGAAGAAGAAAGCAGTTTGTTATACTCACTTTTGCAAAACAACAACAACATCTGCAGAAGAGCCATATTTTCATAATGGAAACAGGTTAAAGATTGTATCATTTTCTTCTAGCTCCGTCGGATGCAAGAGATGATTGCAAGAATGCAAGCGCAGATGCAGATGCAGAGGCATGGTGGAGAAGGGGACAGTGATGGCATCCATGGGCACAAAGTTTAAATTATTTGGTAAGAAACATTTTAATAGAAAAGCCATTATTTGTAAAATACTGCTATGCAAGAAAAGCAGTGTTGTGTGTCTTAAATACACATTTTGACTTCTGGATCAGTCTGTGTGTAGTTAATTTCTACACAATTTTCTTGTGTTGGTGTGCATATGATTCTTTCTGAAACACTGGCTATCCCTGCTCTAGACAAAGCCTATGTAGTGCCCTCCAGATATTGTTGAACTGCAGTTCCCATCATTCCTGATCATTGGCCATGCTGGCTGAAGCTGGTGATGGTTGCAGTCCAGCAGCACCTGGATAGCCGCCATGGGCTGCAGTGTCAGAAATTTGGTCGTTCTAAGTTAGCCTTAGGGTTGATAGCCACAGCTTTAGTCTTTTTAAAAATTGGTTCACTCAAGCAGGAATAGTGAAAATGGTGGAAGAAACCTGCCTGACAGGAATTTACATGGTAAAAGAAACCAGTACTATAGCTTACAACTTTTTAGTGGAGAACTATAGTAGTGTCATTTGATGGCATAAAACACAGATATAACATACGTGCCACTCTTACTTTTAAAAGCAAGACTTGTAGCAAGAGTCTTACTTTGAACATTGCTTCTCCATAGATTCATGGTTGAGAAGCTGTTTCAAAATTCATATTTGCACTACAGCTCAATTTCAAAATGTAAATTAAATAACAGTTGTGCCTTTTAATATTTTCATTTTGGCAGATACCTTCATGAATTGGAGCCATTTGAGACTTGTGACACAGTGGTGTATTTTGGGAGGAGAGATGCTTATCCTGCTGTGACTTGGGAGGTCCATTCACATTCAATGTGCAACTGTATTGTCATTTCTGTAATGCCTCATTTGAAAACAACTTAAGACATGGTCAATATTTTAATGTTATGGTGTAATGTGATAGTTTTTTTTTAAAAAAACTTTGGTTACTACTCTTTTACTAAGCTGATTTTACTACACTGGCTACAAAGATATATATACTTCCTAGCTAATATTTTTCATCTGACTATGGATTACTACCACTATTTTGGGTTTGTTTTTTGCACTGAAGGAATCAACTGATCATGATAACAATCCTGAGGTCCAAAGTCCGCATATGAGCTTTGAATTTCCTCCACAGCCTTCCCTGATACCCTAGTGTGGCTAATGTGCACACAGTTTTAAGACTACTTTAAACCACCATCCCCACAAGTATCATATAGTTATAATGCTCACATGAAGGATCAGTGCTGGGAGCTTTTGCTGGAGAAGACTGTGACTAAAGCCTTGAGTGAACTTTTGGTCCTTGGGATGCAGTTCTTTGCATGTAGCTGTTCCAGTAACAATGTAAGTGACAAAATGGAATTCTTCAGTGCCATTTTTTCTTATATTTAGTAGCATATAGAACTCTGTGCCTGTATCACTCCTGCACTGCCCTACCTTTCTAAGGTTTATAGTCATTTTTTCAAGTACATGAACCTTTTGTGTTTTTATCTTAAGAAAAACCAATATAGTTTTTAAAGGCATTGTGCAGTTTAGAAAGCGAGTCTTACAATATTTCAGGGACTTTGTGTTTAAAGAGGTCAAATATTTTTAAAAGTAGCATGATATACATGATATACATGATATACATATATACATGATACACATCCTTTTAGTCTTCACCTTAAGGAACAACAGGAACTCAGGGGTGAATCTGTAGGTTGTGTGCTGACATCCTGCTCTTGGTTGCTTTCACACCCCGATTCTGATAATCTGATATATTTCATGTCCTTATACTGTAATTTGACAGAGTGTTAAGGAGAACAGAGGAAATCTATTGTTCTTACATGGGTCTACAGATAATGACAGGTCAAGCTGAAGATGTATATACAGAATAAGCCTGGGACCAGCAAGTTGCAATAATTTTGATTATTAAAAGTAAAGCAGGGAAATGCCCCATGTGAACTTGGTGGCTTATTTTGACAATTCTGTAGAAATAGATATTTGCAGTTAAAAAAATGAAGTGATCCTACTTAATCATTAAATTGCATTTTCCCTTTATTCTAGAGGTAAGATAATTGCCCTAAGAAAACAGATGCTTGTTCTTGAAGCAAGGTTTATTTACTTGGTTTTTGGTAATGGTAACAAGATCTTACTCTCAGCTTAGTTTTTCTTGCTTATGTGAAGGAACATTGAAATTGAAAAATGTATGCAAGAGAGGTGCAAAAGGGAAAAATCTCATAGTATGCTACTGGCTTTCTTTAAAAAAAAAAAAGGCCTGTTTTGGGCTCTATTTGACATACTGCTCAATTCAGCCATTGCTATTGCAGCTTATATTGTTACTAAACAGTTCACCCATTGCCAAAAGGCTGAATGTGGATATTGTCATGACACCGTTTCTAATCATTATACAGTATATACTTTCCCTTTAACTCTGATCTGTTACGATGTTATCTAAACTGTTACTTAAAACTCCACATAAACAAGTTAAAATCCCAGATCATAATAATAGGATTTGTGAATATAATTTGTAAGAAAAGTAAGAGGAAATGTAGAAGCCTAGGGCTAAACCCAGAGCAGCCCTTCATGCAAGGGGCTGTGTGGCAGAGGACTCCACATAGAGGTGAAGACATTTTTGCTGATTTTTCCCCTTCCATGCCACCCCCTATGTTCTAGAGCCCCTCCCACCAACTCTTCAAAGTAGATGTTCAGATTGTAGGAGGTGGTGAAGGGGGAATTGGTGCAAATTGCCACCACCCCTTTCCCCCGACCCTTCCTTTCCCCCTGAAATTTGTTAGCAGTGCCATTCAGAGGTCTGGATCTAACCCAGAATGTACAGTACATATCCTAAGTAGAAGCAACAAAACCTGTTTTAAAATATTCTAGGAAACTGTTTTACTAAAATGTGATCATAATGAAACAAAGTTTAGTTTGGTATCTCTTTTTTCCTCTTCCAAAGTAGCAACTAAAATCTCTTTGTGTCCTATAGAGCATGGTTGTATTATATGTGCTTACATAAATATTATTGGGGTTAAATTATTCTACTTATTTTGAACACACTTCGAGGGACTTTATTTTGCCAAGAACATGTTCACACAATATCTGTGTTTTATATAAGAGGTTACTACAATAATAAACCATACAGCACTGAGATGGTAATTTTCCAGTATTAGAAGAGTTGTGAAAATGTAGTGTGTGCCAAATAACTAGCATAAACCTAACATTTTATTATAAATACATTTGTTTTCATTAAATAATCTATGAAATTCTTCCAGACGTTCATCTGCATGTGTTTGTTGGTTACTTTGATTAGAACCTCATTACATATTAAGGTTTTACCTGTGGAATTGTATTTTAAAATGTCTTGGCTTTTTATGATCACTTGTAACCGTCCAAACTGCGAAATTTTAGTTACTAAATAGTTATTAAAAATTTGTTTGATTCTTTTTATTAAAAATTGAGCATCTTTAGAGCTGTGACTGTTTTGAAGCGAGCTTAAAAAATTCAGTCTGCAGAACTTCAGAACCCATTTCTTTAAGAAAAGTAACAGTTACAATTTTACAAGTATATTAATACACTTTTTATTGATTTTTCTAAAATATTTGAATATTCAAAGGGCTAATTTTTGTATGACAATATTAACATATAATTTTTCCTGTACTCTTTAACACTAGCCAAGACTATTAATAAAAATAATAAACCATAATGTGTGTGTCTCCTTAATTCATTGGATAAGTTAAGAATGAACAAATGCTGGTATGAAACATGTAAAATTGTTTTGCTGCTTAAGATAAGCTTCTGTAAATAGCCCGTGACAGTGTGAAATAAAATAACTTGTGCTCAGTACTTAAAAGCATTTCTCTGAATAGAGAGATGTAAAAAATGGAGTCTCTCTCAAGGATTGGTATTGGGACCTGTGCTTCTTAACTAGTTCATAAAGGATCTAGAGTTAGGGATGAGCAGTTCCAGATTTGCTGGTGATACTAAACTGTTCAGGGTTGTTAAAAAGATTGTGAAGAGCACCAAAAGGACTTGCTTAAACTGAGTGAATGGGTGCTAAAATGGCAAATGGAATTATCGGTAAATGTAAACAAGGGTAAAGTGGTGCATGGGGGGGGGGGGAATATGTGCTCATGGGGTTTAAACTAGCAGTGAATAGTCAGTACACCTCAAAAGGCATAGAGTTGCAAAAGGTTCATCAAAATCATTAAGAGGATAAAGCAGCTCCCCGTTAGGAAAGGTTGCAGCAATTGAGACTGTTTAGTTTAGAAAAGTTTATAGGGTTATGCATGGCATGGAGAAAGTGGATAGAGAAAGTTTCTTCCTCTTATGATATCCAGGAAGCTGAATGTTTAAAAAGACAGTACTTCATGCAGCTCATAGTTGAACTATGGAGTACACACTCAAAAGAAACAGTAATGACCACCAACTTGAAAGGCTTTAAAATAGAATTGGGACAAATTCATTGAGTGTCAGGCCATCAGTGGAAATAAATTAAAAAAATGTCCAGTTGCACCTTAGAGACCAACTAAGTTTGTTCTGGGTATAAGCTTTCGTGTGCATGCACACTTTTTCAGATACTACTTCGTCAGGGTATTGACATCAAATTTGGATAAGGATCTGGTCCACTGGTCAAATCAGATTCCCCATCCTGCCTTTACTGCAGCCAAGCCCTCTCACTCTCTAGTTTTAACAGTAAATAAAGGTGGTAGCTTTCGGTGGAGGTATCAAGGACAAACTTAAAATGGAAATTAATGGGAGCCTTTCTCAATTATATTGCCTGGACCTAGGGATCTGCCTAAGCAGACAGCCCATGAACATTAAAGGGTGCATGTTTTGTGGTGCTTGAGATTTAAAGGAACACAAATGAAAAACAAGTTTTTCAGAGCATAAACAGCAGCTGATATGACCAATATTTCTGATCCTGGAGGTGGTTTATGAATCAGTGTTCCTTTATACCTTCCTGCCTCAAAGATCTGTTTTCCTTCAAGCACCCTGACCAAAATTTATGAAGATTTATAATATTTAGTATCTCATCTGGAAAGTGTTTAGTTTCTAATTTAATAATTTTTTTATTATCAAAAGTTGGGGGGTGGAATTGGCAAAGCTGTGTATTTCAGTGAACTCCGTTTGTACAGAATCTCATGACTCAATTAAAAACTCTAGAAAATAATTATAGGGCAATCCTGTATCTGCTTCCTGAAAAGTATGCCCCAGTATATGTCATGGGGCTTAATCCCAAATAAAATACTGTACACTAAACTGCTGCCTGAATAAATTAAATATATGATATATAATAGGCATGTCCAACAGGTAGATCGTGATCTACCGGTAGATCACTGGATGTCTGTGGTAGATCACTGGTAGATCATTGGCTCCCCCCCCAAGAAGCTGAACAACTGTGGCTCCCCTAAAAAAAAAAAACCTCAACATTTTACCTCCCTGAAAAAACTCAACAACTTGGACCCGACTCGCCTTCCTCCTTAAAAAAAGCTCAACAACTGACCTGGACCCCAAAAAATGGGGCAGATCACTGCCAGTTTTTAACTCTGTGAGTAGATCACAGTCTCTTGGGAGTTGGCCACCCCTGAAAGGGGTTTTGCAAAAAACTTCAAAACTGATTTATGAACTTTAGTACAACAATTACATTATCACATACACATGTTCATTACTTCTTCATAGATTGCTATATCAAACAGAGAACACTGAGCATTGCTGAAATGTTGATATCTAAAATAAACCACAGTAATGGCTCTGCAATTACCAACCATATATTGAATCAACAAAAGGGGTGAAAGTCTGCATTATGTTTTTAAACCTGGATTATTAGAGCAGAATGTTAAACCTCACAGTTAAATGTTGGTAATCCTACCTACATTTTCTAGTATTTAATTTTCTTTCTTTCTACGACCCTTATACCAAATGAGCGAAAAGAGAATGTTTAGAGAGACTCCTTGCTTAAACATGTTTCTCTTTAGTTGATTAAAAGTTTGTTTAGTTTAATCTTCTAGCTACATATGAGGTAACCTTTTAAAAATTTACCAGCCTTTATGTAATGGAAAAACTCATTCCAGGCTTTTCTTTAGAGCTTGAACAATAGTCCCAGAGGGAAGCAATTTAGCAGTGGGAATCTTTTTTCCTGTCGTTAGGTAAATAATTACTTATGGCCACAATCCTATACTCAACTGAGAGCATGGACTTGTCCACATTTGAGCATTTCGCTACTAAACCAGTTTCCCCCCAGTAAAATGAGACAGGAGTTGTCCACACCCACAAGTATTTGTGTATGAGAAGCAACTTCAGTCTTTCCCATTCATAAAAATAGGCATTCGCTTTTCTGTTTGTCTCTGCCTTCTAATTAGCTGATTATATTATGCCAGTTAAGAACCAACAGAGGTTGCACTCAGTGGTGTGTGAACCTTGTTCTTAAAAAAAAAATCCCTTCCCAATTACTGTGCAAAAGCACCCTATTGTGCAACAGTAAATTTGCTTCTGCACTTTTCTGGTGTTGTACAAATCTGAGGAATCAAAATAAATGTATGACTAAGCTCCTGTTGAAATAATCATGCTATTGAAATAATTATGCTTGACACCTAGAGAGTTTATGTTCATATGAGGCCCCAACTCTTGTCACTGCCACTGGCATGGTACATTTTCTGTTTGTGCAAGCAGAAAGTTTAGGAAATATACATGCCACACAGCTATTCATAAGGGTACATTTGGTACGATGCCGTCCAGCTACAGTGATAAGAGATGAAGTGAATCTGGATTGCTGAGGTTTGCTGCTCTGCCCAGTATTTCTGCTTCAAGGAGCTTATTTTTCACACATTGACCAGTTATCTCATTATTTCCTTAACCGTGCCCTAATGCAATGAGCTAGGAAGGGAATGAACCAGGAGAGAACCTATTGAGGTATTTGTGCATTTCACATTCCAACAGAAAGGTAAGTTCTCTCCCTGGAAATTTTGATATTTGTATGCTGAACAGTGTCCTATGTGCAACCCAATGATGCGGTAGTAGCTGAACTCATTGGTAGCTTGTACTTTGAACAATGGATACAAATAATTCAGATTCAGCTGGAAGATCTGCCTTCCTCTCCAATCTGGTAACACACACACACACACACACACCGTATTTTTCCATGTATAAGGTGCCCCCATGTGTAAGATGCCCCCTGCTTTTGGGGATCCCAAATTTTGAAAATGGGCATATGCACTCTCCGTGTTTAAGACGCCCCCTGATCTCTAAACTTATTTTAAAGTACTGTAATGACCGTTCCCCACATAAAGGGGAGGCGCATTTTGCACAGTTGCGTGCAGCCCCCTGGGATCCCTAAGGCAGTCCTGGAAGTTTGGAAGCCGGCACTGCCTACCTGGGCTGGATACTGGGGTTCTCCGCCCACTCAGTTAGCCGTCCAATCCAGCTCAGGGAAGCGTGCTGGGGGGATTGGCCAGGTAGGAACAGGTAACCTTACCTTGCACACGGTGGAAGGTGAGCCATTCGTGGGAAGCAGCTGAAGCATTCAGAGCTTATACATTATCCGTGTATAAGATGCCCCCTGATTTTTAACCTTATTTTAAATTTAAAAAACCTAGTCTTATACATGGAAAAGTACAGTATTTGTTTAGCAGTACTAACTCCATGCAAGGTCACGTAAAAACAAGTTATAACAATCCTGCACAGTGGGCTTATGCTATATGTTCTTAGTATTATTCTCATAACAGGACTCTCCTTCCCATACATTCTAATAAAACTCGCATAATTTTGTGCCAAATTAATATATTTGAACTTGGAGCCAGTGTGCTGTGCGCAGATAATAATGTAAGCAGGACGAAATGAAGGCAAAAGACAAGTGTTTTGAGATAAAACAAGAATAAAAATAAACTTGCATTGTATTTACTGCTTCAAGTTTGGGAGCGCAAGTAAAGTGATGAAGCAAATATTTGAATATATGTAGCTCGATTTAAAATTAGAAGTTTCCACTTTGGATTTGTTCTCCCACATCATGGTGCGAGCTTTGAATATGAACAGTGGATAAGAGCTGAAACAGCAGCAGCAGCACAACCGGACCCTCTCATCTGCCCCAGTTGAAACAAAACACACCTGTCCCGTATTGAGCCACAGCCAGCACTGTAGCTCTCCAACAGTTTAACTTCACCCCCCCCCCAAAGGCGCACACTCTTCCATTATCTCCTGAGACAGCCGGATGCCAACTAATATAGATAATTTACACTGGTGCCAGAACTGAATTTTAGCTGCACACGTGTAACAGTATGTAGGATTCGGGAGGAAACTTCATTGAGCAGAGTGGGACTGAGTAAATGTCAAATACTGTTTTATTCCTCTGGTATCATGCAATCAGGAATCCTTCCCACAAGAGGGCGATACATCATCACATTTTTAAAAGATTTGGTTTGCAACGTCCCCCATTCACATGAGCAACATACCACACTTTGTTGGATGAGTGTCACAGAATAGACGCAGGGACCTCACCTGTTCTCCAAAATATCTCAAAGATTATAGACAGAGGCTCTGAAGTTTGCATCCACAATCTCCTTTAATACCCCTGGGTGCAATTCATTAGGCCCTAGAGATGTGAATTCATTTAAAGTAGCTAGGTGTTCCTTTACCACTTTTCCTATCTTGGCTGCAGCTTCCTCTTTGGATCATTTATTCTGTTATCACAAAGTTTTTTCCTCTGTTTTCTCCATGCAGAGATCCTACTACATATTTGCTTGTTCCTCCTCTTACTTCTAACATAGTTGAACAAACAACCTCTCTTGCAAGCCTGAGCTCATTGTGGGCTTTGGCTCACTTGACCTTCACCCTGCAACTGTTGGCTACTCGTGTATACTCTTCCTTAGTGATTTCCTCTTTCTTACGTTTCTTATAATACCATTCTTAAATCTCAGCTTTTTAGATGCATCCCACTTTTATTTAATGTTGAAATTGTCTACATTTGTGCCTTCAATATTTCCTCTTTAAGAAACTCCCAACCATATTGGACTTCTTTCTCTTTGATTATTTCTGACCATGGGATCTCACCCAGTAGCTCCTTAAGCTTTTTGAAACCAACCTTCTTGAAGTCCAGAGTGCATGTCTGATTACGCTCAGTTTTCCTTTGCTTGTGTATCATGAAACACAAGAGGACACAATCACTTCCTCCCAAGGTTTCCAGTACTTCCACTTCATCAGTTCCTCCCTTTTGAAGAGGACCAAGTTCAATATAGATGATCCCCTTGTTGTTTCTTCCACCTTCTGGGAAATGAAATTGTCAGAGATCTGCAGATGAAGGGCCGTGTACAGATTTTAATAATAATAATAATAATAATAATAATAATAATAATAATAATAATAATGGAATTTGTTGGCCCTTACATTATTGGCAGAGTTTGAGTTCCAGGAGATATCGGGGTAGTTGAAATCTCCCATGACTACTATATTTCGCCTTTTTGAATGTTTGGTAATCTGCATCACTGAAGTCTTTAGTCTGGCTTGGAGGTCTATAGCAGACAACAACAGTAAGGTCACTGCTGTTTTCTTCTCCTAAAAGTTTTACCCATTTACTCTCAATCTGCCTTCCATTCTCCAGGTCATGGATCTCTTCACAATATACACATCCTTTACATATAATGCTATTCTTCCTCCCTTTCTGTTTGGTCTATTCCTTTTGAACAAGAGTTGTTTATACATTATTAGCTAGCTTTGTTTTGATCACTTCAGTGGGTATTTCTGTATTGTTTTCTTCGGTTCATATTCTGTAAGCTTATTCTTTAGGAAGTAACAAGGTGTTTGAACTTTAAAATTAATGAAAGAGAAGTTGCAGAGCATGTATGCGTTTGAACATATATCAAAATATGCTTAGTGCAGTATATTTGCAGAATGTTTTTCTTATAAGAGCTAGCTAAAACAATAAACCTGTTTTATCACCAGTAAGTACAATTAAAATAAAGTAGTTTGCAATAATAGTTATTTTATCAAAAATATAACTAAATATGCTCCCTGTATTTAAAGGATTAAAAAATAATAATTATGTGGTGCTGTGGTGTAAACCACTGGGACTTGGGCTTGCCAATTGGAAGGTTGGTGGTTCGAATCCCTGTGACGAGGTGGGCTCCCGTTGCTCGGTCCCTGCTCCTGCCAACCTAGCAGTTCGAAAGCATGTCAAAGTGCAAGTAGATAAATAGGGACCGCTCCGGCGGGAAGGTAAACAGCTTTTCCGTGCCCTGCTTTGGTTTTGCCAGAAGCAGCTTAGTCATGCTGGACAAACGTCGGCTCCCTCGGCCAGTAAAGTGAGATGAGCGCCGCAACCCCAGAGTTGTTTGCGACTGGACTTAACTGTCAGGGGTCCTTTATCTTTACCTTTTTATATATATATATAAATACATATACTTTTTGAGGCATGAATAAAAGTAGGTACTGTTTGTTGGTATCTACACAATACAATTCAAAATAACGTCTTACATGGGCCCTGTTGCTAACTTGCATTTACAAGCTATATTTACAGTTAACTATAATATATATGAAATAGGGGGTGTTTCTATCTCTTACATCTTCTAAGATTAAAATTTTTCCTTAGTTACTACAAGAGGTTTTTCTAAACCCCTTCCCTTTACAGTGCTAGCTTCTTATTTATGCATTTGCTTAATTTTCTCACTGATGCTTTCAACTGGTCCCATCCTACTCTTCACATGCTTGTGTAAAAATAGCCTTTGCTTTGGTCTAGTATGAAATAAGTTGCAAGGGATGTAATACAGTGGTACCTTGGTTGTCAAACGCCTTGGTTCTCAAAGCCGAAAACCTGGAAGTGTTCCGATTTTCAAACATTTTTTGGAAGCTAAATGTCCAATGTGGCTATCTGCTATTGTTTCCGGGGCACCTGCACCAATCAGAAGCTGTGCTTTGGTTTTTGAACAAACGGATTAAGTTTGGCGCTTTTGTTTTTGCTATTTTTTTGTGTTTTTATTTTTTGAGGCTTTTTCGGTTAATTTGTTTTTGTGATGTGTGGAACCCAGTTCAGCTACTGTTGGATTGATTGTGTAACTGCGGAAATGGATAAAAGCCCCCCATCCAAACAATTACTATCATCAGTGCAGGTAAGAAAAAAAAATGTCAATGATAAAATTTAATGTCAATGATAAAAATTAAAATTAATGTCTTTTTTATTTTACAGTACAGTACATTGATTGATGCTTTCCATTTTATGGATCAATTGCCTTGTTAGATAGTAAAATTCATGTTAATTTTAGGGGTTGTTTAAAAAAGTCTGGAACGGATTAATCCGTTTTGCATTACTTTCTATAGGAAAGCACGCCTCGGTTTTGGAACAGACTTCCGGAACGGATTAAGTTTGGGAACCAAGGTACCAATGTAATGGGTTTGAGAGTCATTGTGACAAGTGTGGGGAACCTTTGGGGGGGCTGGCTATCCTGTCTCCCTTTCTCTAGCCTCCTTTCTCTAGCCTCCCTTTCGGGGACGAAATCAGGTGGATGAGGACTGTGTGGATGAGGAATGAGCAAGAAATAGACTTCAATGTTTGTTTTTATTAAAAGGTCAATGTGGGGGTGAGAAACAGAAATATCTGAGGGGCAAGGGTACAACCTTTGAGCTTCCCATGCCTAATCCAAAGAATGGGAACTTGTTTTCAGAACATATTTCTTATTTTTAAAACAAGTGGCTGCTGGTGCTCTGCAAAAATTTTAGTTATTCAAGCTTCAGTAATTTGAGCTGCCCAGCTCTGCTTGTGCAAACTTCTCCCTGACTAATGGAACAACAAGTTTACAGAGGTTTCTACAAATTTTCCATTCATTTATTTGAAAACCCGTCTGAAATGGGGTAGCCTAAGCTAGTGAGTAAGACTGGATGTGCCACTAGGGTGTGCAGGAGTTGGTTCATGCTATCCATCATTGATAGCCTTTTCCTCTACGAATTTGTCTAAAGCCATCAAAGTGGGTTGCCATTATTACATCTTGCAGTAGATAATTTCACTGTTTTTTAAAAAGAAAATACACTGTGCAGAAAACTTCTTCCTCTTGTCTGTCCTGAATCTGCCATTATTCAGCTTCATTGAATGGCCCCAGGTTCTAATATTTCTCTTTCAGGTCAAAGCAAACTGAAAAAGGACAGAGGACTTCCCAACATCAAGCTGAGAGCAGAGGCATCAAGCCCTGCCTCACACAAGGAAGAGCGACTCTTCTTGATAAGCAAATTATTCAAATGCTGGCAGGCATTGCTCCATGGCATCTTGAGAACTACAGAGAACCATTGGAGGCACCGATGCTTCTTGTATACAGAGTGAACACTTGTCACTTTAGCTAATCTCACCTTTGCCACGGAAGGCTGTTGTGGTTAGCAGCACAGTTGTGTGGATGCCATAGGTCCTCAGTTCATTCTCTGTGCCCTGAATCAAAGAGTCCTCAGATCACAGACAGACTGAGCAAATTCAGGCATAAATCTTTCTTTCCCTCTCATGCTAGACAGACAGAGAGGGTATCGCTTTAAACACCACCACACCCTTCCTCAGTGTGGACCATGTGGTGGTGGACCACGTGGTGTGCAAAATTTAGACTTTTGTTCTTGGCCATTCATCAAGAACAGAGCTGCTGTGATGGCGAGAGGAAGCTTTCACCACAGTAGGACATCTGCACATGGGTCCTTAGAAAATGCTAAATTGGACATTTTGAGTGCAAGTAACATAAACCTCAGTAATTTTTGATTATACTCTTTTAAGTTCAGAAAACTACATTGGTTAATGTGGGCAGAAGGCCAAAGGGCAGTCTCTCTCAAAGAGCACAAATGACAGGGTGTTAACACTTCTAAAGAATTCTGCCTCTCTCAAATGTTCGTGTTCCTCCCTTACTTTCTAATGGTTGCTGTTGTCCTTTCCACCCACAAATACAATTTAGATCCTAAACTTCAGTTTTAAAAGGAACAATACTAAACTCATGATACAAACTGAAGTAAAATTAAACTTGGCCCACTACATTATTTGTTGAGCCACCAAGTTGAATGCAGCTCATTAAACTTATGTACTTGTGGCCCAAGGGGTTGAAAAAGTATGCTACTTCAAAAACAGGAGACATTATCAAACCTGGAAGGCATCAGTACAGTTACATAGCAAATAGGCTGCATTTGGCTAGGTGTGTCCCAAGCTATGCAGGCCTACCCTAGACAGTGACCTCGACACTTAAGGTTTACTACAGTATCAGCCAGGAAATGCAGGCACAAAGCCAGCCAAGAGAGTCTCGTTTATTTGATGTGAGAGGTGGGAGCAAGCACTTAAATTGATACTAGAATTATAATTCATTTTGGGCAAGGAAAATAATTAAAAATAAATGTCACCTTAGTGTTTTAATCAGCTTGGTGTTTTAACTTTCATTAGCAACACTGGGAGCTAAGCTGAGATTGTCTTACTCAGCAATTGGACAGAACAGAGCTTGCATGTTTTCCCTTACTCTATTGTAAGTTAAAGGTTTAGATATTTTAGGGTTGTTTGTTTGTTTGTTGTTTAAAAATGGAAGCTGTAATGATATACTGTACAGGCGAGTCTGGACTATCCCATCTGCTGCAACCACCAAACTCCTATGATCCTTGAATGAAAACGAATCATTGGATCTGGATGGAATCCACCTGAGCATTCTAAAAAAACTGAAGGATTAAAATATCTATATTTTAACAAGAGTCTGTAACTCACTCCATGGCTTGGCATCCATGACAGAGAACTGAAAGCAATCTATGTGGCACCAGTGTTTAAAAGGTTGGTTCTATGAAGTTACAGGCCCATTAGCTGAACATTTGTTAAAGATAAAATGACTGATCATACTTAATAGTAAGGCTTGCTGTAGAATCAACATACATGGCTTCTACAAAGCTCTGCCTCACTATCATTTTAGAGCTATTTGAGTGTCTTCACAAGCATGTGGATAGGGGGAATTTGGTAAAAAAAATATATACTTGGACTTTCAAAAGGCTTTTGACTAGAACTCTTTTCAAAAATTCATAATTCAAAAGGACTCCCTGTAACCGCTGAACAGTAATTTCAGCAAGCCTTTTTGCAGTCCATTTGCAGATGCGGTTTGGATTTAAACTGTACCTGTAAATGGGCAAAGGCTCACTGACAGTGGATATACCGGTAGTAGTAATGGTTCTATATAGATAGCTACTGTATAAGCAGCATCCTCTAAATTTAGATGCCACATGCTGTAAATACCAGTTTTATGAGAACAAGACCATTAGAGGGCTATTTATGTTCTGCTTGTGCGCTACCTGTAGACATCTTGTTGGCCAGTGTGGGAAACAGGATGCTGTACTAGGTCTTTCATTTGATTCAGCAGTCCTTTTATGTTGTGTGTCAAAACTGGCAGCAGAAGACAAAACCCCTAAACAAAGCCATCTATTATTTTACAAGTTATTGACTGTCTTTTTGGCACCCTAACCCAGTGATACACAGTATGGTGCATTCCAGATGCTGTGGACTATAACTTCCATTAGCCACAACTCAGATAGATGTTATAGAATATAGACTAAAATATATGGAGGACACCTGCCCTAAACATCTGATAGACGCCTCTAAAAGTGAACATCATGCATTGGTTTATATACGCTTTTGAGTGCCTACTGGCTAATTAACAATTAAAATAAGATACCATCATATCTGAAGTGTGTTGATAGAACCTGATTGTTTCCATTTGTATATGGAATAATGCACACTTGTTTCATTATATCTGGGATTTCTGTCCCTTCTTCCCCAACACACATTGAGCAATGCTCTTCAAAACATGGTAATAACTCTTTAGCACTATCAGAAACATATAGAGCAAGCTTTAAAAATATGTATCAAGCCACCACCCTTGAAAAGTACATATTGCTTATGCTTATGCAATAGGATTATGGAAACATGTTGTCACTTAGGGGAAAGGGATAGTCATCCAGAACAGGAAGAATGTTCCACATTATTTTGAATGATAAGTATTATTTTCCCTTGCTTATCAGTTAGGTATGGGTTGATGCATTACCTAGGATCAAACTACAAAGTCAGGCTCTTGTAAACCCACTTGTTCCACAAACTCTTCCTCCTTATCTTCCTCTACAACTAAATTGAAGGGCTGATCCTTGCTGTCATTTGCCCCATGTCAAACACGTTTTAATATGAAATAATTGTGCAGAAAGGTCCTTGCATTTTCCATTTACAGGAGCATTATACCCCCTGTAAATACTGAGAAAGAAAACTGGGTATAAGGATCATCATACCCGGCTTGATCTAATCAAGGAAGGCAATTATGTCCGATGACGTTAACGACTTTAATTTAAAGCGGTTTTTGTATTCCTCCCGCAATTTGCATGTAAAACTCTACTGACACTATATAAAAACTGTCAATGCTTTTCAACTTCTCTTCGGCTTTGAGTGTGCATTTGTGAAAGACAAAAGCGCAACTTCACATACGTTTGTCGTCTCAAGTTTTTGAACGTATGGGTGGGCCATGCATTACAACAAACACGTTTGAGACTTCCCGAATTTTATTTTTGTTTTGTTTTGCATCAGCTGCGAAGAGAGGCGTCGTATCTGATTTTTATTTTTATTTAGTTTCGTTTCGTTTTACTCCACACCCCATTCTCTCCCCTCCCCCCCATCTCCAAGAGCTGCAGGCATCTGGGGAGTGGCTGCCGTGACTTTCCCTTACAAGTAAAGAAGCTTGGCAGGAAAATCTCGTCGCTTTCACCGGTTCAACCCGATCCAGCTTCGCACTCACGAACGAGGTGTGGTTGCGAAGACAGAAATGGCAGTTAGGCCGGAGAAGGGTTCCCTTGGGGGCGAGTGCAGAGGCGGTTATGGGGCAGCCTCTGACCGAGGCAGTCAGGAGAGAGGTTTTTCGCTTGGGCCCATTACTCCTCAGTGTCTTTATTATGGTGGGGCCTGTGGCAGTTTAATAGCCTCCGGTAGAGGCTGTTAACTCCGTCGCCGCGCCTCGCACGCCTTTCTTCCTTCGAGCCACCCGTAGCCGGGAGTGAAGAGCCCCGCCCAGTAAGCAGGTCCCGCCCACCTCCGAGGCTGCTGACTCGGGGCTCGCGGAAGAGGGCCGTTGGAGCCCTGCCTGAGGAACTCCGCGACAGCCAATGAGAGAAGCGCTTCTGGCGCGAGGGGGTGGCGGCGATGGCGCCGGCCTCCTGAGGGGTGGATGGGGGGGGGGGGAGGCGGAGGGAAGCCGAGGAGGCGCGCGAGAGCGGGGAAGTGGGCGCGCAGCTGAGGCGGCTGCGTCTCGCGGTGTGGTCGTCGACTGAGATGTCGGTCTGAGGTGAGCGCGGGGCTGCTGGTCTGCGGGGAAGGGCGCATTCCTCGCCTGGGAGCCGTCGAAGTCGAGGCTGGGCGCCTCCTACCCTCCCTCGGAGTTGCTTGGAGGGGGGGCGCTACCTAAGCAGCCCCCTTTTCCCCCTTCGGTTTGCCGCAGCCAGCCTCTCTCGGCGGCTTCGTGGCCCGAGGGGACTCGGAAGCTGCGGGGTAGGGGGAGGTCAGTCCGTCGGGGGCGGGAGGGGCGTGAATTCAGCAGCAGAAAACACGACCTTTGCTCGGGAGATAAACGCGGCCGCGTCCCTTATCCCCCGCGGGGCGCGGCAAGGCAGGACGAGCAGCGCAGAGTCCCTTTCCGAGAGGCGTTGAAGAAACAGGTTTCGGTGGCTGCTGTCCGGTTGCCTTGCCCGACTCAAACCTGGTGTGTTACAAGTGGGCTGTGCAATTCTGAGATACGCGGGGGGGGGAGGGGGCATCCTTAAGTGTGTTTCTCCTGAGTTGCAGTTCTGCGTGCTTTTAGAACTTCTTGTTGCCTTCCTTTCCCAATTCGAGCTCTGACTGTTCCCAAATATGAAACGCGGCTCTTCTTCCCGATCGCGTTTTTTTAACACCACCTGGCGCATGCTGCTCTCATTATGGTTTATTTGGTGCAAATAACGTCAGTTTTTCCAAGACGTTGGTTTCAAAGGGTATACTTGAGGGTTCCCCCCCCCACTTCTACAAGGCTTGTAGAGTACTTACTTACACACTACTTTCAAAGGGCGGTAATTAGGTGGCCATATGCTCAATAGTTTCTAATTATTTATGCAGCCCAGCCTTTGATAGCTTTTATCTCTAATGAGGACCCTACGTGCTTTATGTTTTGGAGTTTTGCAAAAGAAATGCTCGCACACCCCACCCTACAGGCTTGGTACAGCTTCCTCATGAAACCTCCTGGTACATTACTGTGTGTGCCATTATTTATACTCTAGCTATGGCAATACTGTACTTATGTGTGCAATCATTATACTAACTAGATACTCTACATGTGAATTTCAGAGTTAAGTCTTAGCTATATGAAGATGTCTTCCTGAAAATCTGCAGTATGTGAAACTTCCTGAAAGGATTGTTCAGGCTGCAGCTTCTCTGGCATCTAGTTTCATAGTGTGAAACTGGAATTAAAAGGAAAATATGCAAAAATAAATATCTAATAGTATAAGATTATAGGTGTACTGATCCAGTTCCTGTTCTGCTGCATTGATCTTGTCAATCAGTATTCTGTTTGGACTAATGAGGATCAATACTCTGTATGGCTTGTAAGTGTCTCAAAATGGTCTGATACTTGGAAATCAACTTTCTGTCAAGTTATTTTAGTCTAGTAAATTATATCTCTTCTAGTCATTTAGTTATATTGTAGTAGACTTCATGCAGTTGATCCAAGGCCACCTCTGCCCCATTTCAGAGCCTATTGCCAGGTACTGCCAGCAGGAACACTGCCAGCAGTAGAACTACACCCACAGAGCTTTCAGCAGGTGCACCAGAGGCCTCTGGAGGAGGATACTCGCTCACTGGTGAAGCCCTTTGCTGGTAGGAAGGCATCTCTGTGCAGTCCTAACCCCCTCAAGGTTATGGATTGGGGAGTTAGTGTTGTTCCATGCATTGAGTTGGTTTTGTTTGCTTTTAGCTGGAGTCTTTCATAATTTGTATAATTGGGGCTTCAATTAGCTAGCACTACTGTGGTGATGCTTAAAGTAAAGGTAAAGGGGCCCCTGACCATCAGGTCCAGTTGTGTCCGACTCTGGGGTTGCGGCGCTCATCTCGCTCTATAGGCCGAGGGAGCCGGCGTTTGTCCGCAGACAACTTCTGGGTCATGTGGTCAGCATGACAAAGCTGCTTCTGGCGAACCAGAGCAGTGCACAGAAACACTGTTTACATTCCCGCCGGAGCGGTCCCTATTTATCTACTTGCACTTTGATGTGCTTTCGAACTGCTAGGTGGGCAGGAGCTGGGACCGAGCAACGGGAGCCCTAGGCTCTGTGGTTTAACCTACAGCGCCACCTGGGTCCCGTGGTGATGCTTATGTATGTCCAAATTTGCATTTGTAGCTGTATCAGTGGCACACATGGATTTTTCTTGTAGGCTTGGGGGGATAGTATATTCTATATGCAGTATTTGTTACAGTATGCTTTGATAACTTTTTGCATTTGATAATGTTTTGCAACAATTGTGTTTCCCCCTCTGAATGGAGGATATGAGGATTAATTCTGGGCTCTTTTTGTTGTTGATAAAGAATGCATTTTCATTCACAATTGCTGTCTTGCCACATATTTATGATACAGTACAATGCCTGAAAAGTTATATTCCATCTAGGGTACTCCTCTTGTGCTGCTGCTTATCCCCAAGTCTCGTGCAAGGCAGGCACAAAAAGGTTTATATCAGTTATTGCTGAGGTTTGGGCAGCAACAGTTAACACTTAACTTTTCTGAGGGTGGAAATTTACAAGCATACCGTGCTATTTATATCTAACAGTTTATTTTAGCTAAAGTACTTTGATTCTATTCTAGCTATTGATTTGGAATGTTGTATTAGCCTGTTGTTTCTTAGGAGGTTTAGGGCAGGTAGTAAAATACACATACTAAAAATACATTTGTTTGATAAAGAGCCACTAAAGTTCACCCACCACAACTACATTTGCAGTCCCCTTCTCCAAATAAATAAATAAATAAATAAATAAATAAATAAATAAATGTGTCTGTTGTTTCCAGAAGATAGACCTGGACTTAATGGATTACATCCAAAGAAGTATGCCTGATTGTGCAATAGAATTTTCCTACTTCTCCACACACATCCTATAGACCCCTGCCCCCACCTGCTCTAGAGTGTTCCCAGAAGATATGCCTAAACCTAATGAGTAGTCCCCAGTTCACCCCCAAAATCCAGGGTTTTTTATTAACTGGAACAGTTTTTGGGGGCTCTTGGGAGACTTCAGGGGGGAAGAGAAGAGGAAGTCCTGTTGCATAAGTGGAAGTTTGTTTGTTTAACAGAATTTATATGACGCTTGAATGTAAAAAAAAATCCTTTAAGTGGTTTACAAAAATAAGTTACTGAAAGTGCATTTATACACATGCACCAAAAAATAGCTCACAGTTGAACACAGAGATCATGACTGGACAAATATCAGTGTCTGAATCAACCTAATGTATATTACTGCTTGCTTCAGAACTCACACTTCCTTAATTGGTTACAATATGCTCACTGTTCTATTGTTTCAGTATAAGTATTATACTGAATGGACAACTAAAACTGGCATTCCTGACTTGGCTGTTGCAAGCTACTGGTCTTCCAAGTTAAGCAGAATTAGAGATTTTGTCTGTGAAGTGGCAAACTTGCCACAGTTGAGAGAGCTTATATTTGGCTTTCAATTCTGGAAAGCTATACCCAGAGCAATCTTTGCAAATGTTATGGGTTTGTGATATTGATTGACTTAAACTTGGAAGATGGGAGTTTCATTGGGAGGGAGGTTTGGAAGTACGTACTCATAATCTGCCATATTCATGAGTTATTGGCTAGTTGTTTAGACGACATAATTAACTTGTAATGCTACTATCTGGCGTAAGCTAACACAAAATGCTAGTGATGTATGGAAATGAGAGCTGGACCATAAGGAAGGCTGATCGCCGAAGAATTGATGCTTTTGAATTATGGTGCTGGAGGAGACTCAAGAGTGGGACTGCAGTCCCATGGACTGCAAGAAGATCAAACCTATCCATTCTGAAGGAATGCTCACTGGAATGCTCACTGGAAGGACAGATCCTGAAGCTGAGGCTCCAATACTTTGGCCACCTCATGAGAAGAGAAGACTCCCTGGATGTTGGGAAAGATGGAGGACACAGGGCACAAGGGGAAGGGGACGACAGAGGATGAGATGGTTGGACAGTGTTCTTGAAGCTACAAACATGAGTTTGACCAAACTGCGGGAGGCAGTGGAAGACAGGAGTGCCTGGCGTGCTCTGGTCCATGGGGTCACGAAGAGTCAGACACAACTAAACGACTAAACAACAACAACAACAAACACAAAATGCAGAATCTGTAATGAATAAGTTTCATGCTTTGACAGTTCTTATATTTATTCAAGTTGCTATGCAGCCTCATTACTAAAAATGGAAGGTTTAATCTGTTTTAGATTTTTTTGTTTTTGTTTCTGTCTTTCCCTCTTTAGTATGCACCCACTTGCTTCATCATTCTGGCACCCATATTAATCCTGGATTATGGACAGGTTGAATCTCCCCAATTCCATACTTTGCCCCCACTTCAATCCAGGGGTGACTTGCAGGTTTAGGAAGGTTCCACTTTCAAATCTATCTTGTACAGCCCACTTAACTTGTTTGTGTTTTGCCCCAAGATGAAGTAATGAGAGGGATGGCATAACTCTGAGGCTCTTGCCAACTTCAAATCCTCAACAAGTAATTAGTAAAGCAACATACTGTATTCTAGTATCCTTACTTCAAAGATTGAATTTCAATCTATTTTACTAATTTCTTTGAAAATGGATTTGGTGTTTGAGCCCCAAATACAGAGTGACATCCTGAATGTGTGCACCAATTCTCATCTGGATGTTTTAATCTTCATGGGATATTATTGTATTGTGTCTTCCTTGAGCTGGATTTGGAATTCAGAATTCTATCCTGAATATGCGTACCGACTTAATTTTTGTATCTCAATAAAGGAGTTGTTATGTTACTCATGCATGCTGAACAGGAGGAATTGCCCCAAAAATCTCACTGGTTGTGGGTAGTGAGTGTACAGAGCTGTAGAGCAACTTGCAGCAGCTAGTTGTTATATTTTTGCACAAATGCATGGTGTACTGACTTTAAAAGTTATTAAAATAAATTATTTGTATTTTTCTCTCTTAGTTCATTGGATTGTTGCTTGATGGTGGAAAATGGGCGAGATAGAAGGCACTTACAGAGTGCTGCAGACTCCAGGTTCTCGTTTGGGGGTGCAGAAAAACTCTGGAGTGAGCACCCTGGAACCAGGACAGAACCTCTCCTCTGCTATAGCCTCAACACCTGCTAAAACACATGAGAGGTCTATTCAAATAAGGATAAAGCATTTGGACAACACTGTGGAGATACTTGATATTGAGGTAAAACTTTCAGTATAGCTTTGGATTTTTGTCTGTATGCAACATGGAAAAGGGATTCATTTGAGAAAGGGAGTGAATTATAGAAAATGCACTTAATGAGGTTAAAAGGTCTTTGCTATGGTCCATGGGGTCACGAAGAGTCGGACACGACTAAATGACTAAACAACAACAACAACAACAAGCTATTCTGGTGAGGCATATAGGAACCACATGTAATGTTAAAAATATAAGAATCTCAAGATCAAATCAAACACATAGTTTAATTTATTTATTTTCTCACTGAAACCCCATTACATGTGGGAGTTAAAACAATGTTAAACCACCATGGTAAAAATGTATTTACCTCCCCATATAGTCTGTATGTAGCCATGTAAGCACTGTTTTTTTGTCCTGTTTTTTTGGAGGATTGGTTTATTGTCAGTACCCCTGTTCTTAAATAGGGTGGAGGGATGATATGAAGCAAATGGGGGAAGCGAAGTGGTTTTTCCATTTTTCTGTGTTTGATGAATGATAAGGAATGCCCCCAGGTGGGACCCAGGGACCCAGGTGACGCTGTGGTTAAACCACAGAGTCTAGGGCTTGCTGATCAGAAGGTCGGCGGTTCGAATCCCTGTGACGGGGTGAGCTCCCGTTGCTTGGTCCCAGCTCCTGCCAACCTAGCAGTTCGAAAGCACGTCAAAATGCAAGTAGATAAATAGGAACCGCTACAGCAGGAAGGTAAACGGCGTTTCCATGTGCTGCTCTGGTTTGCCAGAAGCGGCTTTGTCATGCTGGCCACATGACCTGGAAGCTATACGCCGGCTCCCTTGGCCAATAATGCGAGATGAGCGCGCAACCCCAGAGTCAGTCACGACTGGACCTAATGGTCAGGGGTCCCTTTACCTTTTAAGGAGTGCCCCCAGCCATTTACCACTAAATGTCTAAATATTGTGAAACCTGGAGGAAGTAATATACAGGACACTGCCAATATACACCTTGGCTAGGGCCAAATTGGCCTTTTCTATTCCCACCCTCCACCCCACCCCACCCCAATCATGCCTGTGCTCATATTGATAAAAAACAAGAATTCTGAAGCACCTGTTTAGGAGTGTTCTAAATTAATCTGTTCTGTAGTTTCACTTGGAGGAGAGAGGCAAAACTAGATTATCATTCTATATTATCATTAAGCTTTATGCCATTTACCCCTGATACTCTAGGTAATGTATTTCTTCATAAATGTAGGATGCGTACAATTCCTTTAATGCTTCAAAACATTGCTAGGTGAAATTCTCTTGCATAATTCATATATGAAGTTCTTGCTTAAAGTTTCTGAAAGAAGATCTAATGTAGCTTCATGTATAGTTTTATAGCCAAAGAAGTACAGATTTTATCTTGAATGTGTCTCTCTTGTAATCATATTTTCCCACAACTGGAGCTTCCCAAATGTGTCATTTGGTGTAGGCTGTTTGAATTGGCTATCATACTAAATAATGTTTCCACTTCTTGATACAGACTAGTTGCCCACACTTTCAGATGCACTGTAATAGAGTGAGTACTTTATTTTGTGTTCTGCAACTATGTTTTGTGTGAATTCTCCTCCTGCACTAACTGATGCAGTGACCATCACTGACCCTGATTAAAAGAAAACCAAGTATGTTCCTTTGAGTATTTCAGTGTAATCCACCTTCATACAACTAGGGGAGAGGATTTTCTAGAAGGGATTTTCCAGAGGTGACTTAAGTATCCTGTGACTGCTTAACAAAATATATTAACATGCCATCAGGGTGCAGTTGCTTAATGCATGTAGCCAGTTGCAGAGCACATATTCCAATTGCATGAAGAGAGTGGGAAAATAATTCTTAAATTCTTGAGTATTAGAATATTCTCTTTAGCTATTTTTAAAATAATTGCCTGATACTTTTTCTTTAGATTTCATAAATTACTTCTTTGGTATTTGGGTCATTTTAAGTTTTCCCAGCTTGTTGCAATAAATTATCTATGTAAGGTCTGAATCCCACAAGTGAAAATGCCTTGCTTTCAAACTTTCATTAAGTTGGGGTTAGACAATTCAGATTTTATTATTTTATCATGTGTGGTTTATGTGCCACTTGAATAGGCATGGTATAAAAATAGGCACACTTTGCTCTTGTTGTCTTAAATCAGTATTTATATGTCTTGATTTACTTATAATCAAATCTGTATATGGTTGACCATGACTCACTACATTCTGAGGTCTAAAATAACGAACTGTTTTTGGAACTTAGAAAGTTTATTGAGCTATACAGGAAGTAATCTGGAAGCTTTTACACGAGGCTGTGATTTCCTGTGGTTGTACAGAAAAAACCCAGCTGCTAACTAAAGGGAAATATAAAAGCATAAATATACAAACAAAACTGCAGTTAGGCTAAAGAAGGCTTATTGATTTGAAGTACTGATGGAAAGAAAAAGATGTTAAAATAATTTCATCAGCTGACTACTTGTAAACACATTGTAGGAGTTTGTGCTGTGATGTTACTTTTGACAATATGTGCATACAGCATGTAGTAGTTTTTAGGTTCAGCATCTGGCAAATGCCCAGTATTCCATACTGCTCCCAAAGAAGGAAATAGACTTAACTCAAAAGGTTGCCCCCACTCCCCGGCAGAGACAATATTTTCCTTTTTCTGATTTTTCTTTTAGTCATTCTTTGATAATGCATTCGTTTTATTTCATGAAGCTGCATGCTATGAAAGTATTAACTACTTTAAATGTGCAAAATGGGGGAGGATGAACTCTTTTAAATCCTTTTAAATACTGTGCTACAAGAATCAAAAAGATGTTAGCATAGACAGTGCCTTGTTGGTTGAGTAGGAAAAAAATGGACAAAATTCCAGAGAGAATCATTGCCAGATGTTTGTCATGACTCTGAATACTCTAAATATGGCCAGTTAACTGCCTTGAGCTTATTTTTAACTGTCCTTAGAAGAGACCTATAATTCATGGCTGTGGATATTACAGGTTCTTCTTAAAAAACAATTTTCAATTTCCATTCTCCCTGTTATTTGGACTGCTATATTGTTAAACCTGTTATTTTGTTAATGGCTTGACTTTCTTTTGAAACTGTTTTTGAGAACAACTTTTTTACCTCCCATAAACTACCGGTACTAGCCAGTAGCAAGATTTGGGCTTCAGCTAGCACTTGGTTTAGTTGTGTTAAATTGTGCTTCCTTGACAAAAGAATTCATTTGTTCCTGGTAATGGCATTTCCTTATAACTCATTTTTCAGTGGAACATATTTGAGTCATTTGGGGGTAACTAAAATCGTTATCTAGCACAGAGACATAGTGACCTAATTGGCAACTACATTGGCCAGTAGCTTGTCATGTTAAGCCAGTATTAAACCCTGGTTTATTTAAACCATGGTTTATTGAACAAACTAGGCTCGAGTTAAATAATGGTCTGCAGTCAGTCAAACTAACTGTAATTTGTTTCAGCTTATTCTGTCCTTCTATTCCACTTCCTGCCCTCAGTTGTCTCAACCTGACATCCATTAAACCATTGTGGTGCCCAACTGCTGACACATTTTTCTCTGCAATTGAACTTTTATTTTTTGTTCCATAACTGGCATTCAGTACCATGAAGTCATGCTTTGAGTTTAGGAAGCATTACTTACTTTGGCGCTATTGCATCCCTTTCTCTACCCTTCTCTTCTGCTGCTGGAGGGTTTCTTTTTTCTTTTTTTCTGGAAAGACTGCTTTTACTAATTCACATTTAAGTACTTCCATTTTTTAGTTGTAATAAATGTCCAGACCTCATAAGAACATAGTTGAGATCCTGAAGTATCAACATCAGAAATGTTTGTTAGGGCTATTTGATAAATTAAGGAATGCAGTACAATGTTACGTAGATCTTCACTCCCTGAACTTCAGAGCATGGGAAGTCACCCAAAGATTTATAACATGGCATGATTATTCAGCCTTTTTGATTGTATGATAATTTGGAATGTTTTAATGTGGTTTTTATTGGATTGTAAAATGGAAAATTTAATCATTAAAAAAACACATAGTTGAGATCAGTGCTTTTTTTCGGAGGGGTGGGCGCATACCCCTAAACATTTTGTGAATCTAAGTTTGGCCTCATTGAGGGACAGTATTTCAATATGAGTAGGAAAATGAGAGTACCCCTAAACATTTTTTAAAGAAAAAAAGCACTGGTTGAGATTAATAGTTTCTGTACTCAGTTGACATTGACACTATCTCAGAAAAGATGCTGCTGTTTCCACTGCCCCTTAAGAGCCTGCTGGCAGTAGAGACCTTGGTAGTGTTTCTTGGACCACATTGTGCCAGCCTATGTCACTTGCTAGTCTGTAACACAGTAGTTCCTTGTTCTAATTACAGTGGTACCTCGGGTTAAGAACTTAATTCATTCCAGAGGTCCATTCTTAACCTGAAACAGTTCTTAACCTGAAGCGTGCTTTTGCTAATGGGGCCTCCTGCTGCCACTGCGCCGCTGGTGCATGATTTCCGTTCTTATCCCGGGGCAAAGTTTTTAACCTGGAGCAACCACTTCCTGGTTAGTGGAGTTTGTAACCTGAAGCGCTTTTAACCCGAGGTACTACTGTATTATGCATTTACCCAGAATTTACACATGGTCCTTGGAAGTGTCATGGAGATGGTCAGATTATGAGGAGAAAGGGGAGGAATTCATGGAGTTCATGCTGGATAACCCTGGGGAGGGTCCTGGCAGGATAGGGGAGGTCAAAGTGGAACCCCAATAAGTGTCTGAGCCCAGGGAGAGACCGGTAGTCAAGGGACTGGAGAGCTGCATCCAGGGGAGAGAACAAGTGGGCTGGCAGAGGAGCTTTATGTTCCTGTGACACCAGGACCTCTAATCAGATCCCTCTTGCTGTGGAGTCAGCCCCGGCACTGTCTCCTTCAAGGAGAAGGCAACTAATGCTGAGCCAGCACCCAACCCTACCTCCATCACCACTGGTGAGGCACTGTTGTGGACAAACTTTGTAAGCCCAACCTATTGAAGAAGTGCCTGTTTGCTTGTCCCATCCCAGGACGTGGCTGGCCGTCATGCTAAGTACTTTACCTTCACTGTCCTTCAACTGGAGATGCAGGGTGTGTCTCTTGGTTTACACTTAGCCGTGTTTCTATACCTTTTATGCATCAGTTGTACCTTCTAACCTGCACCTTGACTTTTTACCATTCTGATTTATTGATTAAATAGCTCATCAGAAACTGAACGAAGAGTTCAAGTTATTCACCAAGCAGTGAAGGCCAGGAAAAGAATCTTCTTTGTTTTTCTGAAAATAAGAATACACTGATATACAATGTAAAATTGCACAAGAAAATGTTTGTTAAACTTTATTACCTTGTTTTGCTTCTCTAAATGTTAAGCCAAGCATGTACTGCTTTTCCTCACTAGCTATTTCTGTCCCTGCACTTTTGCAACTCCTGTCTCCATGCCATGTCATCACTGCTCTAAGATAATTCTTATCTTTCATAAGTCAAGGACTTGCCATCCCATTTCTTTTAGCAATCCTAGTGAGAACACCTTGAGGAAAGTTATGCACATAGGTTTAGCATGAAAATATGCAAAATAGTTTCATACACACTCCACCTTCTTGGAGTTCTGTACTTCCCAATTTGTTACATCCAGGTGTAATTTTGGAGTTGTTCCATTGTCTGCCTGGTAATGGATTATTGCGCTGCTGAAATAGTAATCTCCACATTACTGAAAATTATGAAGAGCTATATGAGTTTGTCATAGCACTAAAATAAATTCACAACATCTGTGCTATATTAAGGATTATATAAATAATCCTCAAAAGTTGCAGGATTATATTTGTCCTTGCTTTCTATTATTTTTATCCTGCTGTTTAGCCTAATAGCATCACTGTGACTTATAACCGAATAAAGCAACATGTGGTATGTAAAGAAGTACTTTCTGTCCTGAATCCTCCAACATTCAGCTTCATTGGATGTCAGTGAGTTCTAGTGTTAAGAGAGAGCGAGAAATTTTGTTTTCCATCCACTTTCTCCCTCTTTACTCCATGTATACACTTTTATCACATCATCTCTTACTTGTCTTTTCTCTATATTAAAAAGCCCCAATGATGCAACCTTTATCTTACAGTGTTGCTTCATCTCCTTGATATTCTCTCCATCCCATGTAATCTGGGGAATAGCTGCTGATGGAGACTGTTCTGGGAGAGTTTTGACTGTGTGTATGTGTGTGTTTTCTAGCATTCAGAATTTATTTGGCATCAAAATCTCAACCCTATAATGAAATTGATTGTTGGAAGAGTCATGAAATGTCAAGGCTAACTTCTCTCTAACACTACTGTAAGATCTTAAGAAGGCGCTGTACAATCCAGCTTTTGTTTAAAAGTACTTAATAGAAACTCCTGCTATGTTCTAGTGTGATTGAAATTGGTAAAAACCTTCTACTTCCATTTTAGTAAAATTTGCTTACAATAAATGTATTTTGAAATGTACCACCTATATACTAGATGGAAATGGCATAATTAATATACAGTTAACAAAAAAGGCAAGTGATGGAAGTTAACCCGTTCAAGATGTTCAAAGTTTGGATTGAATGTGATCAGTTAGTTCATATTGAATTCTCATTCGCAAGCCCTACACTGCATTCCTCTAGTATTAGAGCGATAACAGATAACAGTTGTTGATATATTTGGGTCAGTGCTTAAGAATGCAAACCGTGCTTGGAATGCATTTGGAAAAGTCTTAAAGATCTTCAAATATTTAGTACTAGATACAGTGGTACCTCGGTTTACAACCAAAATTGGTTCCGGAAGTCTGTTCATAAACTGAAGCGTTCATAAACTGAAGCGAACTTACCCATTGAAAGTAATGGAAAGTGGTTTAATCCGTTCCAGGCGATGAAAAACACCCCCTAAAGCAGCAATTTAACACAAATTTTACTGTCTACCAAGACCATTGATACATAAAATGAAGGCAATAATTAATGTACTGTACTATAAAATAAGACAAAATAAAAATGCGATTTTTTTTTCTTACCTGGGCTTATGATAGTCATTGTTTGGATGGGGGTTCAGGGTCCTCTTTGCTCCTGTGAGAAGCCGGCGGGAAGCACGGGAGCGAGGCCCCGTCCGGCGCCACCGCGCTGGCAGGGACCCCCGACCAGCTGTTCTTTTTAAAGGAGGGGGGTGGGGGGCATCAGAGCGCTTCCGCGACTGGGCCAAAGCCAGGGAAGCACTCCGATGCCTTCGCGGAGGCCGGGCATTCGCTCCAGGCTTCGGCGAAGGCATCAGAGCGCTTCCGTGGCTGCGGACGCTCCGATGCTTTCACCAAGGCCAGGTCTTCACTCTGAGCCTCGGCGAAGGCATCAGAGTGCTTCTGTGGCTGCGGGCGCTCCTATGCCTTCGCCGAGGCTGGGCCTTTGCTCCGGGCCTCGGCGAAGGCATCGGAGCACTTCCGCAACTGGGCCGCAGCCACGGAAGTGCTCCAATGCCTTCGCCAAGGCTGGGCTTTTGCTCCGAGCCTCGGCGAAGGCATGGGAGCGCTTCCATGGCTGCGGACGCTCCAATGCCTTTGCGGAGGCCCGGAGCGAAGGAGTGCACCCCTGGGGGTGAAATCAATCTGCTGTTTAGGCAGCACCAAAGTGACCTGGGGCACAACCCTGGGCAGTGTGTATGGAGGTCCTGGGCTGCCAAGACTATAAGACCGGCCTTGCTGATGTCGTTCAAAGAAAAGCAGAGAGATATGTTTGGCACCAGCTTGCCTGCAGGAGTTGCCGGAGGGTGTACAAGGGACTCCGCTCTGGTTTTATGTAGGCTTTACTCCTTAGTGGAGGAAATTGCAGATTTTTGCATCAGATCAACCACAGCTTGTAGTGACATCCAAAACCAGACAAACTATGGGCAATTGTAAATTTCTGAAACAAGCAAACTTCAATCAATAATTTCTGAATATGCTTTGTTTCGCTAACTATAGTTAAGATTAATCATGGTTTAACATTTGTACAACCTGCTAAACTGGTTAAGTGAAAACTGATGCAAAATAATCTGATCACTTTGTGGCTATGCTGGAAGAGTAGAGTATGGGGATTATGGAATCCTGAGACTTGACCAGCTCACACAGGTAAACCATAGCTTAGTGTTGTGTTCAAGCAAGGTCATTACGTGTGCTAGAGGATCATGGAATCAGTTTTAATCAAGTGAAGGCTTTAAAGTGTTTTGTATTGGGATTAATGAGTTTCTACTATATCATTGAGAGATTATCTCAGGCTCACCCCTGAAAAAGTATCCATCTGTCTTTAAGAGAGAAAGTTACAAAAATCTTCCCATGTTCCTTAGTTTAACTGAGCTGTATACGTTTTTCACTCCAGTTAACAGCCATTGAAATTTTGAAAGAAACTGCTTCTCTCACTCGGAAACATCTCGACAAGGGAGCACTGTCTTTGACGTGACTTTTAGCTTGTTTCAGAATAAAGCATTGAATGCAAAGACGCATTGGATTGAAGGTGGATCTTAAGACCTTGGTCCTAAAAGAGATCTTTCTTCTGTATTTAGTCAGAATCTAGTATATATTTTCTCCAAGTTGATCTAAAAACTTTAAAATAGCATGTGAGAAACATTTTGTTATAGGTTCCCCTGGAACTGGATAATGAGTGATATCCATACTCAAATTTCAGGGGATTTACTCTGACTTTGACTAATTGGATATTGCCCAGTCTTTTTGATATGTATTCATGTTTGTTCCCATAATGTTTAAGATTTTACAGAACAGTGTATCTGTTAATATGCTGTGTATTTTTATATGGCATGAACATTTTAACAGTTGTGGTTCTTTTTTTTTTAATGCAGGCCACATGGAAGTGGCAAAGAAAGAAGAATTCTAATGCATTGTGTTGATGGATATATGTGCAGAAGTAGCATTAAATTGCCATGAACTATTTTTATCTTTTTGTTTCCAGGTTAAGGTTTGAAACCAACTTTAGCCATTACTTTTCAAGTAAACTCAACTGTACATTTTCACTTTATTTTAATTTTCCTAGTCAAAATGTTATGGCCAGAAACTGCTGACAGAAGTATTTAATCGGTTGAATTTGGTTGAATCGGACTACTTTGGAATTGAATTCCAGAACATGCAATCATATTGGGTATGTAATATGTTTTTATCTCAATATAAACACCTTTAAATAGATGTGTTTTCAGCTTTGTTTTGAAAGAAAGGCATTTGTTAGTTCTACTCTGGTTAAATTTGCACAAAAATTCATTTTATGTAGGGGAAAGAGGATTATATTACAGGTAAGCAAAGCAGCACCATAGTGATGCAGCTGCAGTTGATTCAAATAATAACCCTACACTGTTTTGTTGAATGCTCTTTTTTGGTCCTTCCATTTTTAAAACAAGCACTATCTGCTCTGCTTATTATGGAGCTCTCTTAATTTGAGTGCTTACTGGTAGTTAGTTTTCAATGAATTTTCTTAGTTTTTGCTATGATTCAAAAAGAACGGTGTTTCAAGAAAAGACACCATGCCACATCATTAGCATTTTTAGAGTTGAAATGGAGTGCTGTATAAATTGGAATCTCATTTCTACTGAGTAGTATTTGTACTGTACCTTTTGACACAGAATCAATATGTTGTGGTACAAGGGATAAAAGTAAAACGTTGATCAAACAAAGCTGTTTAGGAAGTCCATGGCTGGGATCAAGTAATATAACCTTGAGCAATGAAACAGGCCTGACAATACCTGACACAAATAGCATAAGGCTTGATGTGAAGTCAACTAGACATGTGCTGAAGTGCACCATTGCACATGTTGTTGCATGGACTACATTGGCTATCCCGATCCATATACTGTCATTGGTGAAAGGCACTGCTAGCCACAGAGTTCACATGGACCTCTAATGACAAAGATTTATCTAAACTACATACAGTACCTGATTCTTCAGAGGCAGTGCAGTGCCTTCAGGATGTAAGAACCTACCCACAGAGCCTCTTTCGTACCAGGTTTCAAACTCAGTTTGTTGGCCCTCATCCAGTCCACCACTGCATTCAGGCATAGGTCCAGGACTTGCACAGCCTTTCCTGATCCAGATGTTAAGGAGGAGTAGAGGATGTAGATGTTAAATAGCACTGGGGACCAAATTGTGCCTTGCAAAATCACATAACACAAGTGCAGGAGGCCATAGAACAGTGCTGTCCCACTGTTACACTCTGAACTCACCCATAGGAACAGTGGTACTGTAAGACATTGTCTCCTGTACTGATTCTGAACAGTTGATGTAGGAAGATATGGTCAGTGGGGTCAAAAACCACTGAGAGAGCAAGTAAGAGTAACAGGGTTGCATTTTCGTTGTCCCTCTTTTGAGGGTGACAAACGCTGATTCAATCATGAAACCAGGCCTGAACCCAGATTGAATTGAATCTAGACATTCAGTGTACTCAAACAACACTTGCCTGATGTACTTCATTTGATGGCAGAATTTGCATATTTAGATGTAGAGTTCTATCTAGACCTTTTGCAAAAAACTTTTTTTCTCAGTGGATAAAAAAATCTTTGACGTTATTTTTGAAGTTTGCATGAATAAATGCATTCATATAGTTGAAAGGAATTTCAAGTCATTCATTCTAATCTTTGCCCTCTAGCTTTATTATCTTGGGCAGATTTCATTCCATCTCCTCACTGAAACCTCCAGAAAGAGTTGTCATAAGTTTCTTGGGCAAGAGACTCTGTTTCACAAGTATTAGTATAAATGAATTTTCCCGTGATCCTTCCAAAAGGTGCTCTGCTATAACTACCATAGAACTCAGTGCTTTTTCTTCATTCGCTTCAGGAAACTTTCTTCCTTCTGCTACCTTTTCTGCTATATTTTTCACTGTCTATGTATAGACATTTTGAGGTTTATTCCTTTAACTAAAACATTTGTTTAACTGAAATGGGGGTGTAGGGAAGTATTGGTTTACAGGTGCTAGAATTATTTTCTCTGTGTGGCTTTATTTACTGCTGCAGTGTTTGCTTAATTATTTATCTAAGCTCTTTTTTCCTTGTTCAGATTTGGCTTGAGCCTATGAAACCTATATTTAAACAAATACGAAGTAAGTATATATACTATTTCTATTTGTGTTTCTTTCTAGAATTCTAGCAACTTTTTGGTGCTATTCTTAACATGGCCACATTTGGAAGATTAAGACAGGATATCTATGAGCTGTGTGCACCCACATGCAGCCCCTTTGCTGCCTCTTTGTGCAACCAGTGAAACCATCCAGGAAGCCACAGTTAATTGTAGCTTCCTGTTAAGTCTGAACTGAGAACTATGGTTCATGTCTCCCAGTAAGCCAGGATTTCGGAGCATACTTTTAACTGTGGTAAGGTGCATGCAGCTCATGCCTGTGCTACTTTATTAAGCCAGAATTTGATTGCCTGACTTTCCATATCCTGGTGCCCTCCAGAAGTTTTGGGCTACAGCTCTCATCATTCCCAGCTACCATGGTCAATGGTGAAGATGATAGGAATTGTAGTCCAAGACATATGAAAGACACTATGTTGGGGAAGACCGTTCTAGAGATTTGAAGCAAATGAAGATAATCTGTTTTGTATGACACACAGGTTCACTTAATCAATGGAATTGGAGAACATTCATATGGAAAACACAAAAGTGATTTTAAAGCAGCTTTACAAAATTACATTCCCACTAGCTCGTTCAGCAATTTAAATCAATAATAAAATGACTTGTATCAAAAATAAAAATACAACAAAAGTAAACAAAACATTTTAAAATGCACCTGTTCCACTGTTCCACAGATCAACATTTGTTTTCTGGCTGCAATTTCCTTAGAATTTGGATCACCTTAGGAGCTTCATGAGGTCCTATTTCAGTTTTTGATTATGCCCACTTCCCACATTCATTCAGCCCATTTTACTGTTCTTTGATATTCTTGTATTATTTTGGCTCCCAGTTTTGCCATAATCCCTTTAATCCCTTTCCTTCCACCATTTAGTAGTTTTCAACAGCTACCTACCACTGGCACTTTAGATAGTATAGGTTCTTCTCCTGTATTTCAGATCACCTGCTTAGGGTGTATATTACAACCATGTTTCAGAATTATGTTGGTATACTTCAGAGTTACTGTATTTAAGTTGAAATGTTCATGATCCATTCACTAAATGCCTAATTCCTATTACCTCACTTTTGAGAGTTGGCAATTGGTATTCAGATTCAGTGTTTCAGCTATAAAGGTAAAAGTTAATAGAATGCATTGGTTTTATTTTAGGACCAAAGAATGCATTGCTTCGTCTAGCAGTAAAGTTCTTTCCTCCTGACCCTGGTCAACTGCAAGAGGAGTATACCAGGTAAACAATGTGGCACTATTAATTCCACAATAATTTACAATGGAAATAGGAAAGAAAGATTAATATCTTTAAACTCAAGAGACCTGTGAATTCACTGCCAGAGTTTGTATGTGTGTGTAGCCTTGAATGAAAGCATGTTTTACCTGATCTAATCAAGTGGCAGTGACGCTGCTTCAGCTGTGTGCAAAGAGGATATACTTGGCAAGAATGTGGTCAAAATGTCCATGTTTAAAAATTGTCTCAAGAGATAAAGAACTTGTTTGGTTGCTTGGTGCAGTAGTTTCAGGTTCTAGTTACAGGTAGGTAGCCGTGTTGGTCTGAGTCGAATAAAAACTTAGTTGGTCTTTAAGGTGCTACTGAAGGAATTAGTTTCAGGTTGTTATCCTGACCTGTGCATATTTACATGGGAGTAAATCCCATTAAGTGAGGAGGAATTAAAGAACCTTTTAATGAGGGTGAAAGAGGAGAGCACAAAATATGGTCTGAAGCTCAACATCAAAAAAACCAAGATCATGGCCACTGGTCCCGTCACCTCCTGGCAAATAGAAGGCGAAGAAATGGAGGCAGTGAGAGATTTTACTTTCTTGGGTACCATGATCACTGCAGATGGTGACAGCAGTCATGAAATTAAGACGCCTGCTTCTTGGGAGAAAAGCAATGACAAACCTAGACAGCATCTTAAAAAGCAGAGATATCACCTTGCTGACAAAGGTCCGTATAGTTAAAGCTATGTATGGAAATGAGAGCTGGACCATAAAGAAGGCTGAGCGCTGAAGAATTGATGCTTTTGAATTATGGTGCTGGAGGAGGCTCTTGAGAGTCCTATGGACTGCAAGAAGATCAAACCTATCCATTCTGAAGGAAATCAGCCCTGAGTGCTCACTGGAAGGACAGATCGTGAAGCTGAGACTCCAATACTTTGGCCACCTCATGAGAAGAGAAGACTCCCTGGATGTTGGGAAAGATGGAGGGCACAAGGGGAAGGGGACGACAGAGGATGAGATGGTTGGACAGTGTTCTTGAAGCTACCAACATGAGTTTGACCAAACTGCGGGAGGCAGTGGAAGACAGGAGTGCCTGGCGTCCTCTGGTCCATGGGGTCACAAAGAGTCGGACACGACTAAAGAACAACAACAACAAATCCCATTAAACACAACAGGACTACTTCTGCATAAACATTTATAAGATTACACTGGTATGGTAGTTTACAAATACTAGGATTGGTTCTTCAGGGTAGCAAGTCATATTTCTGTTTGTTGCCTTTGGATGTTATGAATTTCAGTATTTTTTATCTGATCTTTCTCATTCTGTTCCCAACTGCTGTGCCATTTGGTTGTGTTCTCTTGTGATGCTTTGAGTTGAAAGTACCTATGAAATGGTGTCTCCTATGTTCTTACTGAGTCTCATTGAAGTCTTCCTCTTGCAGATCTACTCACTTCCAGCCCTTTCATACCTGTTTTTCTGCCAAATTGTGCCATTTGTGTTTCCTATATTGTCTACTTCAGTCCTACCTTTCCACCAGTGATTCTGTGCTTGTCAGTTTTTCTGTTCAGCTGCTGCTAAAACTACTTGCTGCCATTTTCTGTTGTTTGCACTCCTCCTTTCCTAAATGACTGCCGTCAATGGCTGCAGGGTATACTGGATATGTTGCTATATTTGAAAAAGTATCTATTACATAGTTTCTCCTAAGTCATAAGAAATGGGTGAGGATGCATGTTCTATCATGCTCTGTGGAGGATAGTACCTGAAGAAATAATAGCATTACAGTGGTACCTCGATTCCGAATGTCTCGACTTCCGAAGGTTTCAATTTCCGAAGTTGGCAAACCTGGAAGTCTTTTCGCCTCGTGCGCGTTCTGTGCCTGCGCAGAAGCGACGCACGCAATTGGCGCCTGCACAGAAGCGCAAAATCGCGCTTCGCGCATGCACAAAACGGGCGCTTCAGCAACTGAAGACTTTGACTTACGAAGAGCACCGCAGAACGGATCGCCTTCGTAAGTCAAGGTACCACTGTACAAAATGATTAATATAGATTTTGAAAGTCTTAAATATGTTGCTTAACTAGAAAGCTTTTTGGGGGTGGGTTCTTCAGGACACGAGTCAGTCACAGGGAAGCTAGTAGATAGAAAGGGTTGTAGGGTTGTGACGGTAGCAAGAGCTATAGCTGAACCTCAAAATTGAACAAGTCTTAGCCACATTTGATACAAAGCCTGCCAGTCTTAGAGGTAGTGCAGTTGTATGTTGCTTGGTGACAGCAGATATCTTGGCTAGCAACAGCTGGTGATCTGATGTGGTAGTAGTAAATGGCTGTCACTAAGTAGGCTGGCGGGATGAGGGGGAGGAGACAATGCTATATTACTACTCTTAGTTATCACTCAGACGTTGCCTTCAATGTCAGCATTGTGCATAAATGCAGCTACTAACTGGCCTGTAGTAGTCCTGCATGGGCCATTTTTCATTTCCTGCTTCTAAACAGCTAGTAAAATGGACAAAATATGATACTATAGCTTTTCCTTCCTTTAGGTATCTATTTGCTTTGCAAATCAAGAGAGATCTAGCTGAGGAACGCCTTATCTGCAATGACAATACAGCAGCACTCCTCATCTCTCACCTTCTGCAGTGTAAGTATCTAATGCCACTTATATATTGAGCACACAGATACAAAGAATCCATTCAGCTTCTCTACAGTTTCCTTCATCAGTACAGTGGAACCTCGGTTTACGAACACCTCGGGTTACGAACTTTCGGTTTACGAACCATCCTAACCCGGAAGTAAGTAACCCGAGGTTTCCAAGGTTTCTGAGACAGGGAGAGAAAGGAGGCTGCCCCGGTGTCCATCCAAGCCGGGCAGGAGAGCCCAGGAAGGCGCGCTGGCTGCGGCGAAGCCGAGGCCAGTCGGCTGCGAGGAGCCGAGGCGCGCCAAGGGGAGCCGGGCCCGGCGCTGCCTTACCCGCCATGCTGCTTGCTGCCCACCCGCTTCTTCTGATATTGTCCGTCATGGCCGCGGCGGCCGAGGAAGAGCGCCGGCGGGGAGGATCTCCCTTCGGACTACCGTACCAGCCTCGCCAGGCGCAGCCCAGCCCCTCCGCACTCTGATTGCAGCGGAGGTGTTGCCGAGGACGACCGGGCAGGCTGGGGGGTCGGCGGCGACGAAGGCAGGGCCAAGGCGCAGCAGCCGCCGGCGGCGTCGCCGAGAGAGCCGCAGCACAAAGTCAGCAAGAGAAAGGCGGCCGCCCCGGCGACCACCCAAGCCGGGCAGGAGAGCCCAGGAAGGCGCGCTGGCTGTGGCGAGGCCTCGGCCCGTCGGCTGCGAGGAGCCGAGGCACGTCGCGGTGCTTGCTTCCCATTCGCTTCATCTGCTGGATCGGCTGCAAGGGGATATTGTCGAACGCCGACATCCCCTTGCAGCCGGATCGGCTGCAAGGGGATGTTGTCGAATGCCGACAACATCCCCTTGCAGCCGGTCCGGCAGAAAAAGCGAATGGGAAGCAAGCACCGTGGCGCGCCTCGGCTGCTTGCTGTCAATCCGCTTCTTCTGACGGACCGGCTGCAAGGGGATGTTGTCGGGGCCGTGCCACCGACAACATCCCCTTGCAGCCGATCCGGCAGAAGAAGCGGGTGTACAGCAAGCACCGCGGCACGACTCGGCTTCTCACAGCAAAGGCGCGCCGCAGTGCTTGCTGTCAATCCGCTTCTTCTGACGGACCGGCTGCAAGGGGATGTTGTCGGGGCCGTGCCACCGACAACATCCCCTTGCAGCCGATCCGGCAGAAGAAGCGGGTGTACAGCAAGCACCGCGGCACGACTCGGCTCCTCACAGCAAAGGCATCGGCGCGATGCCCCAGCCTCCGGAAGGCATCGGAGCTGGGACTTCGCTCCAATGCCTTCCAGAGGCCAGGGAGCGTTTCCGTGACTGGGCTGTGCAGCCGCGAAAGTGGTCCCCGGCCTCCGGAAGGTATCGGAGCCGGGACTTCGCTCTGATGCCTTTGCGGAGGCCGGGGACCGCTTTCGCGGCTGCACAGCCCAGTTGCGGAAACGCTCCCCGGCCTCCGGAAGGCATCAGAGCCGGGACTTCGCTCCGATGCCTTTGCGGAGGCCGGGGACCGCTTTCGCGACACTGGCCTCCGCAAAGGCATCGGAGCGAAGTCCCGGCTCCGATGCCTTCTGGAGGCTGGGGCTTCACTACGATGCCTTTGCGGAGGCCCCCAGCCTCCGCAAAGGCATCGGAGCGAAGCAGTTAATCCGTTCTAGGGGGTGTTTTCCCCCCGTCTAGAACGGATTAATCAACTTCCCATTACTTTCAATGGGAAAGTTCGCTTCGGTTTATGAACACTTCGGTTTATGAACAGACTTCTGGAACCAATTGTGTTCGTAAACCGAGGTTCCACTGTAGTTATTTTGCTTCTTTGTCATCCAGCAGTTACAACAGCTTCCCTGGCTAGTTTCCTGCTTCTATTATAGTTGCTCCCAGAAGCCATTTTTGCTTAACTTAATTGATTAGCACTTGTGTTGCTCATTAACCATGCAAGCATCTACTATGACTTCTTTGGGCTCTTTTGAATCTGATATAAATACCATTTACAAAGGGGGGGGAACCATAGGAGGCATACATTCTGTTTGAATATCTGTTATCATGCTTTTAGTAAGCCTTCATACATTCTGAAGAATGTTCCCTTTTCTGTCTTATCAGCTTGCTTTTAGAAGTTTACTTTTTTAAAAAAAGTTACATGTGCCTATGTTGAATTTCCTAGGGAACTTAACTACTCACACATATGTTGATTCTGATAGCACAGGAACATTGAATTTTCCCTTTTCCCGACACCCCCTCCCCCAGGAAACAGATCAGTCTATTAGGTCTTACCAAAGTCCATTTTGTGAATCTGGTGGGTGCCAGTCATCAGGGTGATCATTTGAAAACTTTATAAAGGGGTACCAAATCTTGTCATTTGCATCCCATATGCTATTGAGAACCAATAGTTATTGTAAGATGAAGATACTTTCAAGGATCCATTTGCTAACTTTATGGAACAATTGCAATAGTGAAGCATTATTTTCTTTCAAATATATTTTTCTCTTCTATCACAGCTGAGTTAGGAGATTTTGATGAATCTGGGGACCGAGAGCATCTTAAAAACAACCGGTACTTTCCAAACCAAGAAAGACTGCAAGGAAAAATACTTGAATTTCACAGGAAGCACATGTAAGTGCAAATGGATGTTTAATTTCTGGTATTCAGCATAGAACTATTTGTTGCTGTTATTGATAAAATCAGCATGTCTATATCTCTCATTAACAGTAAGTTATTTCACCTATACCTTCGTAGTAATGCTAGAAGGAGAATTTAGTTATGTGTGTTGTGTTGGCTAGGTGACCTGTTGGTCCTAAAATCAAGAAAAATTGTCTGTGGCATGAAATTTGACTCCTATAATTTACTTCCAGAGTGGTATAATATGCCCAAATTTGAGAAGAATCCATTGACAAATGTCAGGACTACAACTGTTTAAAAATGTTGCTTTTAGAGGTTCCACATTTCTGACCATGTTCATGCTCAGTGCAAACAAACATATTAAATTCTTTCTTTTTATAGCTTAGACAGTGACAAAATAAAGGAAAAGGCAGAAGTCTTCGCCTCACTTTTCTTTTGAAAACCTTGTTTCTAAGTTCTATTTTTAAAAAAGTAGTGCAAATGCAAGGTTGTCCAGTACATACTCCACGGGGCTTTTGAGTACAGAAACAGAAAGGGGAAGTGCTAGCAAATCAGTTTATGCTTGATTGGCAGGTAGACCTTCCAGGGTGGAGTCTTATCCCAAAGGTGAAATATCTCACTCCACTGAGTAGGTTTGCAGCAGCAGTTGTAAATTAAGACTATAAGCTGGGCAACTTTCCCTCAAAGTAGGAGTTTGGTGTTGGTCCATTGATTTTCAGTGGGTCTACTTGGAGAATGACTTAGATGGATACAATCGTTACATTTATTTGATACTCTTCCTTATTGTATAGTCTTTTAGATGTGTGACTCTGAAACTGACCACATAATCATTTAATCTGTTCTTTTATTCTTTACAATGGTATTTGACAGGTTTTGAAGCTTTCTTGAATAGAATTGAAATTTAAGAAGAACCAATTTCATGGGGTTTAAGCATAATGTTTCCCTCAGTGTTTTCTCCTATAATATAGGATATCATTTTGAATCAAGATGGTGGAATAAACCTTTCAAAATAGCACTGATTTTAAACACTTCTTTCAAAACGGCACTGATTTTTTTGTTTCTTAGAATTCCCAAACACTGATTTTTTTGTTTCTTAGAATTCCCAAACTACCCCCTCCCTTCTACCAATTCTCTAAAAGTATTCTCTACTCCATCACTATTTCCCCTGCCATTAGCAAGTATATGACTGGAACTATGTTTTTCAATATTGCTTGGGCCTTATGAATGCCAATGTAGCAATTATACTTCGTTCACTTATGCAGTTTACAAATTAATGTGAAGTAATCCAGGTTAAAAGTGGCAGTATTGGCCAGTTAACAATGCTTAATGGCCTTTTCAAAGTATAGTATCTTATTACATTTATGTCAGTTTGACCCTGATTTATTGGTGAATATTGTAATAACGTTGAACTATTTATTGTCCATGCAAGGTCAGAACTTTTTTAAAAAACAACAACAAAAAAACCTAGACATCAACTGCAGGAATATATTTATTGTTGAGAAAATTCTGTAAATTGGCTGTTCACTGGTTGTAGGATGGCTAAGCGGTTTGATCTGCTTAGCAGATAACAAAATTAGACCAGATTGTTTTCAGGCCAGTCTGTGAGGCTTAGTCGACTGAAAACAACTGAAGATAATTACTCACTGTGCTTTACCCTTGTAAACATTTGCTTGCATAGGGTAAATCACTTGGCATAATTACTGGTTTTTCTCACTTCAGAAATAAAGTACTGTATCTTCTCTAGGTGGAAAAGGTTATTTAAGAACGTTGATCAGTTTTTTTAGGCAAACATTTATTCAGGGATTTCTTCTGGTCACTAGCACAGCATAGAAATGTTGACCATTTTAATCTGTAATAAATATCTCTATAATCTGTGTGCATGAGCCTGTGGCTTACATGCCCCCTTCTCCACTTTTTTGTGATGGAGGAGATACGGGGTAGAAGGCAACAAGCAATCTGTAACAGACTTGACTGTTGATCCCCAAACAGGCAGAAGACTAAGAGGAACCACAGCTTGGGGGGAGTGTTTGCATTTTCAGGACTGATACTACCCAAGGTGTTAGTGAATTGACCTAGCATGTCGCAGAGGGTGCTAACACCACTTGCACACAACTGTGGCACATCCACACCATACATTTAAAACACAATCAGTGCACATTTAAAGCATATAATGTCCCCCAAAGAATCCTGGGAATCGAAGTTTGTTAAAGGTGCTGGGAATTGTAGCTCTGTGAGGGGGAAACTGCAGGATTCTTTGGGTGAAATCATGTGCTTTGAATGTGTGTTAGATACAGTGGTACCTCGGTTTATGAACACAATTGGTTCCGGAAGTCTGTTCATAAACTGAAGCGTCCACGGGGTACTTAAACTGAAGCGTTCATAAACTGAAGCAAACTTTCCCATTGAAAATAATGGAAAGTGGATTAATCCGTTCCAGATGGGTCCGTGGAGTACTTAAACTGAAGCGTTCATAAACTGAAGCATGGGTGTAATTGGTTCCGGAAGTCTGTTCATAAACTGAAGCGTTCATAAACTGAAGCAAACTTTCCCATTGAAAGTAATGGAAAATGAATTAATCCGTTCCAGATGGGTCCGCAGTGTTCATAAACCGAAAATTCATAAACAGAGGTGTTCATAAACCGAGGTTCCACTGTATTCTTTAAATTCATAATGGGGATCTGCCCTTGTACTAGGATAATACAATCATTTTAATTCATAAGACAGACTTAAGGGCAACTGTTAAGGATTGACACCTATCAACTGCAGATAATGGGTGGGTATGAGAACCACCAGGAGCCAGTTGTCTATATACAAAGACACAGTCAACTGATGCTATTGTAGTGCATCTGTCTTGAACATTGCAAAGCCATGGGACCAATTGGGCTTGCCTACTTACTGACTTGCTCTCATGTTTTCAAATAAAGACAGAGAGATTAGATGTTGGCGTATCCTCTTTTACAAAATTATGGAATACATAGCTTTTCACATTTAAAATTATGAAATAACAAAGGGCATTTTAAGGATACGCTAGTTTTAAAGAATAATTAAGTGTCTCTGAGTCTGATTATGACTTCAACTAGATTGCCATTTGCTCTTCCATTTGTGGTATCTCGACTTCTGAATGCCATGACTTCCGAAGGTTTCGACTTAACGTAGTCGGCAAACCCGGAAGTATTTTCGTCGTGCGCGCGTTCTGCGCCTGCGCAGAAGTGCAAAATTGAAAATTGCGCTTCGCGCATGCGCAAAATGGATGCTTCGACATCCGAAGGTTTTGACTTATGAAGAGCACTGTGGAACAGATCGCCTTCGTAAGTCGAGGTGCCACTGTATTTTTATGCTAGTTGGTTTTTCTCTTTTGGTCTGTCAGAGTGAAACTGAATAACTCTGAAGCTTAGTGACTGCTTACTAATATGGATATGATCTCATTAAACTTGTTGAACTGTATTAGAGTCTTTTTCCTGTTTCATAGCTTTGGATAGTGTTATAAGTAATTAATAATATTTTCAATTTTGGTAACACAGGGGCCAAACTCCAGCTGAATCAGATTTCCAGGTGCTTGAAATAGCTCGGAAGTTGGAAATGTATGGCATGAGATTTCACCTGGCATCTGACCGTGAGGGAACAAAAATTAATCTGGCTGTATCGAACATGGGCGTACTGGTATTCCAGGTAGGAAAGCAGTATTTAAAGTGAGAAGCTTTTTGTAGTTATGCAGACAGAAGACTTTAAATCCCGAGGATAGACCCATATGCCTGCTTTAGAGCATGTAGCAATTGATTCTGAATGAATGGCTACTACATCCTTGCCATGACAGTCTTTGCAGTCTCAACAGACAATTTGATGTTTGCAGATACCTTTGTGGCAGCAGCACTCTTCATCAAACCCAGATGGGATCAGTAGGGCACCATTGCAGCAGCTTCTTCTTTGAGACTAATGGGAGTGTTTGTGATACTGCCTTCATTATGCTGGCTTGGGCTGATGTTGTAGTCCAAATGTAGTAGTAGTTGTTGTAATAAATCTGTTACCCACCTTTCACCAGTAGGTCCTAGGGCATGTTACAACAATTTAACTTTCAGAATTAAAAACAGTTAAAACAGGTTGCAATCACAGGAATAGTGTGGATCCTGAAAAGACGTATCTCAGATGTCAAAGGTAGAGTAGCAAGATCAGGGAGGGCTGCTTTCAGAACTAGAAGTTCTTTTAACAGTCTTGTTGTTTTAAATTATCAGTTATCTGATCCAGACGATATGATTTACTGTAGATAGAAAAAAGGTTTGATAGTCTATAATTTACGTTCTGTTTAAAACCGGTGTATAATATACCTCAGTTATTTTATATTGAATTGAACACAGGGTAATACAAAAATCAATACTTTCAACTGGTCCAAAGTCCGAAAAATAAGCTTCAAAAGAAAACGATTCCTTATCAAGCTTCATCCAGAAGTTCATGTAAGTACTTGCATGATAATGTCACTTCTACAGTTTCAATCATGACTCAAATATGAAATGATGTTCATGCAGTATTCAGTACTGTTAATGCCATTCATTCATCGGTAATAGCACTACAATAAAAGCATTCTAGTAAAATCCATATTTCATTAAAGTCTGAATTTCTCTTGTATTTCTAAAATTAATTTATTATTTAAGTTTATTTATCTTCTGACTTGTCTTTCAAAGGAGCCCATCTGCGCAAAAAAAAGTTAAAAAGAGGTCCTAACACTTGTAAAAGTTGGGAACCACTGCTCTAGAGCATGTTCTTGAGGCCTACATTGAACCATGATATTAAAAAATATGACCCTGGACCCTAAACTATGTATTTTGTCTATTTTTAGAAAGGTGATGTGGATCTTATATGTAAACAGTTAATTGTATAATTTGTAGCCACTTGATTAGTTATTACACAGGGCTGGAAAGATGTTTCATGATGTACCCTAGATAACTAGTTCAAGAATCCTACATTCATTGCTATCTCAGAAAAAATGATGGGGCATTTGACCCATTGAGAGTGATTTTGATCCTTCTGATTTCACCTCTGGAGGTTATTTATGGAGGGAGGTTATTGAGTTGTACTTGTTTTTATTTTGATTATGTATTCTGTGTTTTTATATTGTGACTTTATCCTGTGAACTGCCCTGAGACCTGCGGGTATAGGAATTATTATTATTGACATCCTAGTCACATGGGTTGCAAATCCCTTTGAAATATGTTTTTATTGGGTGGCTTCTATAGACAGGCAAGACCTTTTTATTTATTCCTGTTTCCTTCATTGTACAATGTAAGTTGTGTTTTTATACCCCGTTTATAATTTTATAATTGAATCCATTATAATCACTCCTGATTTTTTCTCCTTGTCTATATTATTTGTTGTTAATTTTTGTTTTTCTCTTCACTTCTATCTGTTTCTGTTGAATAAAGTTTTATTAAATATTTTCTCATTGTAACCTTAAATGAGCAGAGGTAGCATGACAAAGTCCCATTTTGTGTTTCATTTCTAGGGTCCATATCAAGACACTCTGGAGTTTCTTTTGGGAAGTAGAGACGAGTGCAAGAACTTCTGGAAAATATGTGTTGAATATCACACTTTCTTCAGGCTATTTGATCAGCCAAAACCAAAGTCAAAAGCAGTCTTTTTCAGCAGAGGGTCATCTTTCAGATACAGGTATGATATAACCCAGTTCATTTTGATCCAGGAAAATGGAAGCAAGAAAAACTTCGGAAGTAATTCCTTTTAAATTAAAGGTTTAGGATCTTTATTTCTTGAGTACAAGAAGCCCAGGATTTTATGTACTTTTCCTGGATATTTTTTGTAACATTCATATTCATTTCTTCGCAGTGGGCGTACACAGAAACAATTGGTGGATTATGTTAAAGAAAGTGGGTTGAAAAAAATCCCATATGAAAGGTAACAAGCTCTTTTATATAAGCAAAGAGTCTTTAATGTTCTTATTTTGTATCTTCCTTAGTCTAGTCTACAATAATGAAAGTCCTTTTTTCCCTAGAGATTTTAAACTGTTAAAGTATTATTGTTTTCTGGAGTTTTGTCAGCTTCAGAATTTGACATTTTTATATTCCAAATTTAATTAATTAAAATGTTAAATACTTGACACTGGGAATTATGTTGAGTAGGAAGGAGCTGCAATTGACAAACTATTTAACATGTTTCAAATTCAAAAAAGTGATTTGATTGAATGGTATGGATATATGTTGGCTTAATCTTCACTTTTGCTTCACGTAGTGCCAACTAGAGACATGGAGTCTTTTTTTTTGTTCCAATGTTGTAAACCATCTTGCATTTGTTCATTGTTATACTTACCAGATGGTATCCAGAGCTTCCCTTCTGCTGACAAAAAGCATCTGTCAGCAGAACAGGGAGGGAGGTGATTTCTGGTCATTCTTCTTCCATGCTGTAGCCCCTTGCACCCCAAAATTGGCTATTGAGAGTTTGGAGAGGTGTATCAGATCTTGAGCATCTGGACCACATGAATAAACATTTTAAGCATTTTTTTGAATGTTAAAAATGTGTCCTGTCCTGGATTTGTATTTTAATATTTGTGTTAAAACTTACAGAATATGGAAATACATTTTTGCAGCTTTCCCCTCTCTCTAGTTAAAACTATAATTTGCAGTCACTGCATCTAACAGATAAAACTATCCATGAATGACAAAATTCTGAGGCTCGTTGATTTATTACTATTAATCTTTATCACACTTAACAGTCTTATGAAGTAGGTTATGTTTCAGGAATAGCTTCTTACTGAAGGCCCCCTGTTTGCTTTCTGTATATAGCTAATGAAGTGATCAGGGTATCACAGCATATTCTTTCTTTACAGGAGGCATAGTAAAACTAGAATGTCTGCTCACACCTTGCATGCTGATACACCCAAACAGGTTAGTCTTGATATTAACCTGTTTTGAATTATCAGAAAGATTATGAATCTCAGTCTTTTCATTCTAAAGCATGAATGATGTCTGCATTTAAAATTCTATATATTTTCAATCATTGCTCTGTTCAGCCTTGTCCAATTCTGGTAAGGTAAAGGTAAAGGGATCCCTGACCATTAGGTCCAGTCATGACCAACTGTGGGGTTGCTGCGCTCATCTCACATTATTGGCTGAGGGAGCCAGTGTACAGCTTCCAGGTCATGTGGCCAGCATGACAAAGCCGCTTCTGGCGAACCAGAGCAGCACACAGAAACACCGTTTACCTACCCGCTGTAGCTGTACCTTTTTATCCACTTGCACTTTGACGTGCTTTCAAACTGCTAGGAACTGGAACCGAGCAACGGGAGCTCACCCCGTCGCGGGGATTCGAACCGCCAACCTTCTGATCAGCAAGCCCTAGGCTCTGTGGTTTAACCCACAACGCCACACGCGTCCCCCAATTCTGGTGGTAATGTTAAATATGTGTGTACTGTTGAAGCAACTTCAGAGTTTTTCAGCTTGTACAGGAAAACAATTATTAGCTTTTTTTCTCTTGAATGGCAGACCTCCATGTCATATAGCAAACTGCATATAAAACCTACTTGCAAAAGAAATTTGCTACATGGAATGTATATGGGTGGGTGGGGTCGCCGTTCTAAAACCATGAATCTTATTTTGGGCACATGGAACAGTGCAGTTCTTTGGATCCAGATCAATATTTGATCCTAAATAATTCATATGTCTTTATCAACCAGGAGCCTATAGTTCATTATCAATATGATTTACCAGTGTATAGCAAATAAATCTCCTTACTGCTGCAATAACTAAAACTTTTCTATAGATGCCATTTCAGAGTGTCAAGATTGCATGCATAATTACTGTTACAGTTAACACAGTCATATAATGAATCAACTTTCTCTGGTCCCAAATCCAGAATTCTAAACCAGCATAATCTCATGTAGACATTAGAAGGAAGAGTTATCTGTAAGAAACCCAGGGCCAGTTTTCTTCATTCATCTACTCTGAACATTATATTTGGAAACACCATTAGCCATACTATGAAGAGTTTATTCATCTTCCATTTCATATAATAAAGATACATCACCTCATGATAATTCCCTCTGCCATTTTATAAAGACCAAACAGGGCCAGTTCTACATAAAAGAGTAAAGGAAGGAATGCAAAACAGACATGAAATATCTATAGAAACCAGTGAGAGATCAATACTATCTGCCTATGTATAATAGTCACATACTGAATTTATCCCTCCACCATATCTGAAGAAATAGGCTTTCAAAGCTCAAGACTCAATGAAATGGTTACCTTTAAAAAGTTGGCACAATATGCTTTTTTCTAAAATTAATACAAATCATGGATGACTGAACACTTGACCCAGATTTAAAATGCCATAGATAGAGCAGAGGGCACTGATTCACCCACCTTTGTCATGTGGTAGTGTCTCTCACACTGAAAACGGGCAAGGATGAGTCCCACAGTCTTCACAATCAAGTCGTCTCGGTAAAATTCATGAACTTATAAACATGTTTATCTGTCAATTCAAGTGGACATGGTTAGATATATCCTAAAACAGATTCTCTAACAGCTTCCTCTCTTGTTTTTCTCCTCAGAGTGCCTCATTTACAGAAGGATTAAGAACCCCTGGGCCTAATGCATGTACATATGCCTCCTTCCATTCGGATAATGTGTTAGCCACAAACATTGCCAGCTTGCCCACTTTCACAGAGAGCAATCCTTTCTTTTTGGAGCCCAGAATATCCCATACAAGGAGCTTGGCCGCAGAAGCAAATAGTGGGACATCAGAAGAAACTGGGAAGAAAGTGATACAGCAGCCTGGATCACCAGTACTCCAGTCATTCCAAGGTGTTGGGCTTTGTAAAGTTGCAGAAAACTGCACCCCCACTTGTACTGATGTTGAGAGTAGTTGTGGTTTAGGTGTAGCAGTAGAAGGTAGGATTACTTGTAAAAATGACAATTATGTGGATGACTTTACCACAGGTATGGCCATTGCTGCTAAACAGCATCTGCCTCAAGGTAGGGGTGCCTCACTTGTAAAACTGGTTAGCTCCCAGCTTCAGGTTTCAGAAGAGTTCATTGATGATGATCCAGCAGAAATTTCCTTTTTTGCTGGAGGTTCTGAAGCATTTTCCTATTTGTATGATGGTTTAGATTTGCAGGAGTCAGATTTAACTAATTGTCTCTCAGATTCACCTGCTTTAACTAAAGAAATTCTGCAAAGAAATATGATGTCTTCTCAGTCAAGTCCTGATAGGTGTTCCATAGAAGCAGTAGATATGAACATGGACCATGAGTTTGAATTTGAAGGAGAGAGTGATTTCAATGGGAATGAACAGCCATCAGATACCTCGGAATTATTTGAAGTTAAAGCTCAGGCAAGCAGAATGCAAAGTCTTCTGAGTCCTTCTGAAACTAGTTCACTAATTAACAACCGTTCTGAAAGTAGTTCTCTCAACAATTTGACATTAAATGGTATGCCATTTTTGCACACTTATAGCTCTGCTAATCACTCTGAAGCTAGTTCAATGGTGAATTTTCCGGCATATTCAGTTCGCTCTGAGTCAAGTTCAGCTTTTCAGTTCACTGACATTATTGACCAGTTGGAACAGCTGAGCTATCCACCTACCACTACAGAAGACTCTAGTAGCACTGATGACTCATGGGATTCAGAAACTGCAGCCCCATTAGACATAAACCTCTTTTTCAGCAACTCCTTTGCTGAGGCTACTAGAGAGAATTTCACTCTTGATTTTCAGAATAATCTTAAGAATCTCACCCAGGAAGATAAAACAGAAGATACACACACAAGCCATTAGTATTTTGGTTGATATTGCGCTAATTTATGCTTTCGGGAATCTGGTTTTGAAAGAGAAAAGATAATGTAGATTGTTTCTGACGTGGTTCATTCTAGTGTTTGGATTTCAAATTCATGTCCTTTTTAAAAATCCTTATCCCAATTTTTCTCAAGCCATCATAAATTAGTTGCTACTTTGAAGTGTAGATGTCAGTGGTGCAGACTAGCCATTATAATTTTTCTAATGTTTTGTACTATGCCTTTTTATCACCCAGCAATTGTTTAAACCAGGCACCCCCAAATTGCCGCCCTCCAGATGTTATGGCCTACAACTCCAATGATCCCTAGCTAACAGGACCAGTAGTCGGGGAAGATGGGAATTGTAGTCCAAAACATCTGGAGGGCTGAAGTTTTGGGATGCCTGGTTTAAACCATCTGTGGTGAAGGTCACTGCACCTTATGGATGCACGGCGTCACTGAATTTTGAACTTAAGTACACTTTGCAAATAACAAACTATCTACAAAGCACCGTTGCTGATGAGCAGTAAATGTCTTGAATGGCCATTGCCATATTTTGTGCTTCCTTGTTGGTGTTTTGTTACTGTAGAATTTTAACTCCTTACTCTGCAGAAACAAGCCTATAACACAGGGATAGGGAACTTGTGGTCCTCCATATGCTGTTGGACTACAAATCACATCATGCATGATTATTGGCCATGGAACAGCATCTGGAGGGCCACAGGTTCTCCACCCCTGCTGTAACTTAACCGAATCAATATGAAAGGTTTGCTTGAGCTTTTATTTGAAGATGGTACTACTTCAAGGAAATGATCTTATTATTGTTAGACTATGAATATACAAGTGGTATTGCAAGACTATATTATGGCGGTAAGAGAGTTGGCAAACCTGGTTCTCTCAGGTCTCCTGATAGACATTGAAGAATGTATTTAGGTTGCAAAGCAGGAAAGCAAACCTTGTACAGGAAATAAACTAAAATACTGTTAGGGCTGTGTCTGAAAGGATTATATCTTGAGTTAATTAAATAGGCTTGTGTATCTTTCCATTATAATTTCCTAATTATACCTGTGTGAAAGGGAAGATTGTGCAATATATGAACTTCACCAGATTTTCTGTGGTAGTGGTAGGGAACCAGGCACATCTGGTTTGTATACTCTGTGTGTTTTCACTGTGGATTTCCTATCATACTTTAAAAAAACCACTTTCATAATCCTCCTGACCAAATTCTTATTAGGCTGATTTTATCAGAGTGCAGCTCAGCATAATGGAGCAATTGCCTTCAGGCTGCCAATTAGTTTGCTTTTTGTTCTGAGTCTTTCCACATACTGTACAAGATTCACTTTCACTAGTTTATCATACCTGTAGTGATATGCTCCATGTGCCTGAAATTGTTATATCAGCAAGAATTTATACTAGTTGTGATAGTAGCACATTAAATAATACATACAGTAAACCCACAATTTAACCCGGGGGTTACGCTCCAAGGATCGTGCCTAAAGCCAAATCACATAAAGTCAAAACACACTGGGTTCAAATGCGGGTGGGATTGCCAAAGTCTTTCCCCCAGGACATCCCTTCCATTTTTAAAGAAAGTTGTTTTCTTGTTTTGTTTTTTGTTTTGGCCAAACACAAGGCTGAATGTGCACAAGTTGCTGGCTTACTGTACCATGGAATGCAATCTTTCGATACCATATTTTTTTAAAAATCTGACATCTCTGCCCCTCTAGTTTTTCAGAGAAGTACCAGGACTCTGTAGGGCCAGGTTGTACTTCATGTGGGTATCTGGAGAATATCTGCAACTTGGGTTTTCATAGTCTATATTTACCTTGGATTTTAAGTATTGCTTTGCTTATTCTAAAGCTATGACGGTAATGCCATAAAGTTATATTACTAGATTAAAGTGCCCCCCCTTTCCCAACCATAATTCAGAAAGGAATTTGCTTATGTAAGATTTTAAAGTTAAGAATGCATGCACCTTTGCTGATACAGGCTAGGAGTGCTAAAATTAGATATTGGTCATGATCAATGACTGGTGGTACATGCCGAGATTGTACAAATAACCTCGGTTAGTAAATGGTAATATGAGGTACCGGTAATTGTATTTCTTCTCAGAAACAACATATCTATGGCAATCCACTTCTGAACTCTTGGCACAGTACAGTACAGCTAATTTCCTGTTAAAGCTTCCTATTGAATAGATCAGTTCAGTTACTGAAATAAAACATTTTCCTTTCCATTTGGAGCATTGCACACAACCACATTTTATTCAAGACCATCATAATTAAATACAAGATTGGTCAAATGCAGGTGCATTTTCTAGAAGTGCCTGTTAACTTCCCCAGAGGCTTTTCTAGTAGCTGTTGTTCTTAAATATGTTGTATGTTTTGAAATCAAGTAAAATTTTCAGGATTTGTTTGGACTCCGTGCCCTTCTGTTTTGTAAGTACAGTCATACCTCTGTTTGCGACTGATTGGTTTGTGACCACCGCGGACCTGGAAGTGCTTACATCCGGCTTCCGCGGTGCGCGGATGCACAGAAGCGATCTGTGCAGAGCGCGCATGCGCAGAAGCGCTCTATCAGTGCTTCGCGCACACGCAGAAGAGCCCCTCAGTTTACGACGAACTCAGGAAGCTACCAGCTCCCCGGAACGAATTGTGGTCGCAAACCGAGGTATAACTACTTGCCTCCCTATGAATGTCTTAATATTTTTTTAAAAAACCTTTTTAACAACAACATAGTTTTTCTGTTTAAAACACATCAAATTGCCTTCATTCCCAATATGAGATTGTTCCTGAACTCTCATACTTTTTAGGTAAGTCTGAACTTGTTATTTATTCTTAGTGAAATATAGGTAAAAATAAATTTCACAATACCGTATTCAGCTTCTGTTTATCTCCAAGCTGTGAAGTTATGGATTGACAAGGTTATGTTGATTGAAGTTGGGACTGATATGCATAGCAGAAAGGAAATGTGTTGGATCCGCTGGTTAGTTTCCAGTAGTTTTTTTTATATAAAAAAAATAAAGAATTCAGAATGTGGGCAATGGAGGGCTGATCTAGAAGTCGTAAGGAACCAGAGGTTTGCTCTGCCTCTTGATTGCAAACCTCACAGAAGACCTTGGGCTTGTGTGTAGAAATAGTTCCCTTTTTATTATACTCCAAGGGGAGATCTCTTGCACTTTGTTAGTTCTCATAGTGTATTCTATTTTCTTCTGAGAAACTTGTCATAGTTCAAGTCTGTTTTGTTCAGTATTAAACCATCCATGCTACAGAAGATGAACATTTTTGTTTACCCTAGTCATATCTTGTGGTATCGTTAATTTTGCTAGTTTTATTATTATTTTCACTGTTTTGCTCATTTCCCGCTTCTGTTAGTACAAATCTAGTTGTTGGTAGAAAAACTTGCCTAGAATTCCAGTTTTTAAAATAAATGTGCATGTGTGTTGCAGATTATAGCAAGTAGCAGCTGATTGCCTCGGGGTCAACAAGCAGGTGGGGAGCAAATTCACAAATGAATGTTCCTCTGACATTAAGATACAGGGGAAATAAAAAATCTGTACATAATAGGTAGCTTTTTTCATAGTTGCAGAAACATCCATGCAAGTGAGTTTGCTCCGTTGTACACTGATAAAGTATTTGACTGCACTTTATGGTACATGGGTATGTAGTATTAAATACTTCAGATTTTAATCAGATATACTCAAAGCATTATTTACTGACATTATTATAGGTTTGTAATCATTCTGCATTTAAACATATTTATTTTGACCCAATAAAAAATAAAGGATGACTTGATTGATGGAATATGGTTGAATGCTGTAGCTTGACAACCATATACAGTTAAGCTTTGGCAGAGCTGTCCACACATAATTTATAATGAGCTCCCGTTGCTCACTCCCTGCTCCTGCCAACCTAGCAGTTTGAAAGCACGTCAAAGTGCAAGTAGATAAATAGGTACCGCTACAGCAGGAAGGTAAATGGCGTTTCTGTGTGCTGCTCTGCTTCGCCAGAAGTGGCTTTGTCATGCTGGCCACATGACCCGGAAGCTGTACGCCGGCTCCCTCGGCCAATAACGTGAGATGAGTGCCACAACCACAGAGTCGGTCACGACTGGACCTAATGGTCAAGGGTCCCTTTACCTTTATCCATTGTAGAATTAGGTATATAATTTGCTATTAAAGCAATTTCTTTTTCTAATAATTATTTACCACTTGACATGAGTAGTGACATGCTTATTTTGAAATCTGGTTCACTTTTAAATTCAGTTTACTAACCTTAAAAGACTAATGAAATTCCTATCAGATATATTCTTATGGATGGTGTGTGTGTTAAGCCTTTAGAAGAGCATTAATTAAAAACCTGTTGGTAATTCATTCCCATTATTGTCATTTTGCCGAGTTTTAAGCTTTCAGGTATTACATGCATTAGTTAGACTTTCATTGCAAATGTGTCAGTACTGATTCTTACAATGGTCACTTATTTTTAATATTCAATTTCCCACCCAATTAATGCAGTATATATACTTGTATGCACATGCTGAATAAATTAATATTGTGAGCTTTTTGCAGCTCTTCATGCTTAACTTCAGCTAAATATCTTACTCCTTGTTTGTGAAATTTTAGGGGGTTCATCCACTTAATGAAGAATTTGATTTTCAATTGTTCATCAGTAATTAACATTGGTATGAGTGAGATCATAAGAAACAGTTTGCCATATTTAGGACCAAGTCATAGCTTTAGTATGTGGAGCACATAAAAAATACAGATTCTCTGTATTGGCAACCGACTGCAAAGGTTCAGAACATACTGGGCATACATATAGTAAAGCTTTATGTTTCAAATGATTTGTGCCTTAGTATTATCCGTTTCTTAGTACAATGATACATATTCAGGGGGGGGGACTACATTTATTGGACTGGAATTCCTTACTACAACTTTTTGATCATGATCATTTTTATACTCCAGATGTTTGTTTTATACTTTTTTGTTTTCTGTTGAAATTATTGATGATATATCTACAAATTTGTACTAATTTGAAATTGTTTATGCAATAAAATGAAGAAGTATTTGATATGAATGATAAATTTGCTTTTACCTTTCATTAACAGTTTTTTTTAAAGGCATACTATATTATTTTGTAAGGCTGCCTTACTTTAGAAGTGTAGTTGGCTCTTTATAATCCAACAATTTATTCTGGAATACAACAGCGAATTTATCTTGAACCATTTTTACTGTTCTTTCTTTAAAACAAGCTGGCCATGATCATAAGTTGTTGTTTTAGTGTTACATATTCTATATACTGTAAATCTATAGTATAAATTATATACACAAACACAACTAAAAATGTACTTGGCTTGTTTCAGGCAGATTAGTCCGTGAAGATGACCAACATTTAACTTGCAGGATAGGCCATGAAAGATCTAAGTAGCCTATGCAGATTAAGGAGTTCGACATATCCAAATATTTTATGGTCTCTCTTGTTTAAAGCTGCTCCTTCATTATCCATACTTGATTAGCCTTTTTGTTTGAAAATATTGCTTTAATTTGCACACTGAGCTACATACAGCTGGACCCCTTACGTACAAGAAACCACCTGGGATTTGGGATCAAAAATCCTCAAAACTTGCTATAAAAAATATTTTTTCAACAATTTTGACATTTTCATATCTTTCTCATTTCTTTGTTTTATAACTGTACTAATGTACAGACAGAAAGTTCCTACAAAACACATTCAAGTGTCCTGTGACCCGCTATTTAGTACTTGATATTCAAGCACTGTTGGCACTCGGTTGTGAGCTCTGCACATTCCCAGTTAGCTGAAATTTTGACACCAGTATTAACATCTTCCTCTTTTCTAGTAATATTGATATCTTCAAATAGCCAGTCAATTTTTCCTCCGTGCTGGTGTCACTGAGGGCAGATTACAATAATTCATAATATGGCTAACGCCTACTGGTAGGGGTTGGGGAACCTGCGTTCCTCCAGAAATTGTTGGAGTTAGAGCTCCCATCATGGTCAGTGACCAAGGTTGATGGAAATTTTATTCCAACAACATCTGGAGGGCCACAAGTTCCCCACCACTGGCTATTCAGAGACACTGGCCCTCAGTTTGAATTAGCATTGTTTTCCATCCATGCTCCCCAAGCCAAATATAGCTACCAGTTTTGTAGTTGAATAGTATCATTTTCCTGACAGTTCAAATTTAGGTACAATGCATCCTGGTGTAGAAACAGTGTATTGACACAGTGGTAGAACTTATTATTTAAGTAGTGCTTACTATACTACCTGGAAATATGATTCCTCAGAAAGTTAATCCTTAGGAGTAAAGCTGATGCACTGGATGCAACTATAATGACAATCATATTATCAAAGGCCCTTTTTATTTTCAGACACAGAATATGAAAGAGGTTCATTATATTTTGGGAAAGGAAATACACCCTACCTTCTCATTATAATATTAAGTTCCATTTTTAAATGCTACAGTATTTGGGTGTGTGAATACCCTCTTTGAGAGTATCTATGCCAGGCATCCCCAAACTGCGGCCCTCCAGATGTTTTGGCCTACAACTCCCATGATCCCTAGCTAACAGGACCAGTGGTCAGGGATGATGGGAATTGTACACCAAAACATCTGGAGGGCCAAAGCTTGGGGATGCCTGATCTATGCGTGCTTTTGGTATCATGCTGTGGAACCATACAGAGAATTGTGTTCTGTAATATGAATGCACAGAACCAGTTCTTGAACTATCGTTGCAGGTAAGTAAAATATGCATGTTAGAACACATTGCATGTGTAAAAATGCTATTTCAGTTTACTAGTGTGCAAACACTTCATGAACATATACTGCTTAGGGGTGAGAGCAGAAGATGTTACAATTCCTCCCCCCCCCTTTTTGCTAAAGACAGCAAGATCTGGGGGTTTCCTTACTGTGTGGCACTTGCAGATATGCTATTTGCTTTTGTCTCTGTGCAACCATGAATTCCTTCTTTTGTACTTGTCTATACCTGTAGCAGTCATAGAAAAGGAAAACATGAGGCAAATAATGAATTGCTTTTCTTTAAAGGCCTCAGCCTTATATAGGAAGGGGCTACGACATCAAGGCTTATTTACAGCTTGAAGTAGTAAATTCTGTTCTTACAATAGGGACATGGAGTGGAGGAATAATGGCAATGAGTCTTTTTCAATGGGGTAATTGGTTTTAGAGGGGTTATAGAATCCTATTTTGATTACTTGTGTCAAAAGGTTGAACAGCTTGCAGAAAATAGATTTGCAGAAAATAGTGCAAGAAACTTGTCCTAAAAATCAGACTCTGGGTATTCAGGAGACATTTTCACATATCTGCAATTTTTTTGGTTTTTAAATGGTATTAAGCCAAGTGTGGGACTGGAATGCTAGCCTGTTGTATTTTTTGAGAAGCTGTCACATTTCTTTTTGAAAGAAGATATTGTACTGTGGGTTAATCCACAGAGATACTGTGGGTTAATCCACAGTACAAGATATTGTACTGTGGGTTAATCCACAGAGTCTAGGGCTTGCTGATCAGAAGGTCGGCGGTTCGAATCCCTGCAACGGGGTGAGCTTCCGTTGCTTGGTCCCAGCTCCTGCCCACCTAGCAGTTCGAAAGCACATCAAAGTGCAAGTAGATAAATAGGGACCGCTCCGGCGGGAAGGTAAACGGCGTTTCTGTGTGCTGCTCTGGTTCGCCAGAAGCAGCTTTGTCATGCTGGCCACATGACCCGGAAGCTGTCTGCGGACAAACGCCGGCTCCCTCGGCCTATAGAGCGAGATGAGCGCCACAACCCCAGAGTCGGACATGACTGGACCTGATGGTCAGGGGGCCCTTTACCTTTACCTTTATTGTATATATACAATAGACAGCTACCCAATCCTCAGTTTTCAGAGGCAAGTAAAGACTGGGTGCATCATTTATGGAGCCATAGTGGAAGCACATTGGGGACTTGATCAGTTTTCAGAAGTCATTTTGAATAAATCACAAATCTCCTTTTGCTAAGTTGTGCACTCTTTGAAGGTTCTAGCCTTCATTCATTAACATAAGTAAGATCAGGTCTGAAACTATTGTGAAATCTTATCCATAGTGTCTACTGCCATTTTATTGCATGCATACTAATATATAGCATCTTTTTAAAATAAAGCCTGGCTTTCTGTAACTTATAATGTGTTTATACAACTTGTCAATGCATCAGTGTCCAACAGAAAGGCTGATGGCTACAAACCTTTTGTAGAAGTCATACTTTTAATATACATAAATAAGAGTTTGAGGAGTTTTTTTAGCATCTGATTGCTGTAGAATGAGGGGTGGGGGTGGAAGTACAAATGGATTTTTATGCATTATTGTGACCTGTACTAATGTATGTATTAATAAATGTAGAATGTAAGAATGTAAGTTGTCTGCGGTACTACTGAAACTCACCTGCTTTCAAGAAAATCAGTTTACTTAGCAGTAGTTTGACGACTTCTAATTTTTCAAATTAGGAAATGCTTGTTGGATGTAGATTTTCTAAAGACATGACACTTGAGGACCCCCCCCTTTAACTGCTGTTAAATTGAAGGTGTTGTGCATTGCATTAGCTTCTCTACAGCTTTAGTCCCATTTATGTGACATGATTTGGATTCTAAAATTAAACAAACCTGCAGCTGAAAAACTATATAAAACTACTGCTTCAAAGTGCAAACCTCTCTGGAAACACAGTTGGACTCAGTGGCAAAGGAAGTGCAGTTTTACACATAGTCAGACAGGCTCATCTACAGACACCACTAATTATAAGGCAAAAGACTTGCTTCTAAAGTTCCTTCTATGCTTTTCATATCCACAACTTTCACTCACACTCTAAACACACATTTCCTCTCTTTCTGAAATGATACTATCAAAAGTAGATGTGGCATTCCTTCTAAATAACCAGTCAGTTGTCAGGCAGGCTGCAAAATTGTCTTGTTAACTCTCATGTATAATGGAAGGCCTTTTAATAGTCGCTGACTTTAAAAAACCATGCTGATTTGCATTGTTTCAAAACCACTCCCATCTTTAATCTCACCCCACCCCACTCCCATGATTCTCTTCAATTCTTTTGCTTCCTGCAGAAGATGAGAGGTGGGGCAAAAGCAATTCATCTAAAGAAAAGAAAAGCTGTAGCAGTATTCCATTATCATATACCTGTTAAAATGTAATGCTGCTAATGGGCAATGCAAGACACTGGCAGATCTTTCTTTACTTGGTGTATTTTAAGGAAAGATTTCTCCCCCACTGTTGTTTCTACAATTGTGGTCATAATGTACTGGATGCCATCTGCTCACAATCTCATACACACAATAAAAAGGATGTTAGCCTTGAAACTGAGCAGCATTTTCAAATACTGTAGAGTTTTTTTTAAGAAAGAAAAGAAAGAAAGAAAGAAAAAGCTGTTTCTGTTGGAAAGGAAATGAAATACTAAAGACTTTGGGGAAAGTCCAAGTTGCTTCTTGCTTGTATTTGACTTGTACGTTCAAGCAGATTTCCCGTAAATTGCTTTCCCAGCAAGGAACAAATGCCAACAAATACTGTACGCTGGATCTTACAGATACGATACTAAAAGTCAGGAGGAGGAGTAGGGGACTGCATGAGCTGATACAATACACAGTAGATTGGCCAAAGAATGTTAATAGTTAACTTCCCTGATACTCTGAATCTCTTCCAGGTGACCTAAGTGTAACACTGTTTAGCTTCCTGAGTTAGCCAGTGTGAATGCATGCACTTAAACTTCCTCTCCTTTTCGTAATGCCTCCCCCTTTTGGCATTCATTACTTTTAAAAGGCTTTGCTTCCAGAGTCAAACGAGAGAGCAGTCAGTTCCTTTCAGTAGTGTAGCACTGTAGCAGAAGCCTTGCAGCTGGCTGCCCTCCAATTTCTTAATCCCGCTTCAAATAAGTGTTGAAAAGTATTACGTGCCTGTTTATTACTGGGCCTTAATATCACTTTGAGTGGATACTTTGGGGCAGTTCAGTGGAACTTTTTTTTTTGCCGTTTACAGTGGAATCAAGAATACATGTTGGCCAGAGCACAAAGCTTCATGCTGTCTTTCTGAGGCTGCACAGAATGGAATTTGGAGTGGGAGTGGCAAACATATCTGGGGCAGCACTTACTGGTGTCAGCGTAGGAGCCCTCTCTGGCATTACCCTCTGCAAAACAGCTTTAGCATTGGAATAATAACGATAATATATATTAATGATAACGTGGAAAATGTCAGCCATAATTCAAATGCAAGAAACTTTCAAAATGCATAAGTAGAGAAGCTGTTTTGCTTTAAGAGTGAATGGCAATGGGATAAACAGCCTAATTTTGATGTTTTGGGTAGCAAATCACAATGTTAGGGCACCAGAATGCTTAACATTGCAATTTGGATCTGTGCCATTCATTTGCCATTTTGTGCAAAGCTCCTGTGTTCAAGTCCCACTTGTGGACTTCTCCTGGGCATCTGGCTGGCCACTGTGAGAAGAGTGCTGGACTAGATGGGCCTTCAGCCTGATTCAGCCTGATACTCTTACATGATACTGATCATGGAATTTGCTTGCAAAAAGAGCAGTTGCAAGGGAATTGCTAGTGGCGCAACATATTAAAACAGAGACCTTCTCTGTAGAGAACAGTATTTTGTGAAATAGCTTGCTTGCTCTAAAGAAAAGCTACAATAAATGGAAAATTTACTTTAGCTTGGTAATTACTACAATGCTAAAACATTGTTTTGATAAGCTTCTTTTTCATTCCTTGCTACATAACAATTACGTTGTGCCACGGTTGTCCAGACACACCCTCAAACATTACTTGACAAATGAAATAACATATCTCCACCCAGTTAGTGATGCAACGTGGTTTAAAGACTGTAGAGGAAGCTGTATTTAGCATGGGTAGTTATTGAAAAGCTGCTATGTGGTTACAAAGTCAGGAAGGGCATGCAATCTGCATTCTCCCTATTTCTAGTTTCATATTTCCTATCCATACATACAGTTTCTGAAATCAAATGTATGCTGAACTCTGAAAATATGGAGCTTTCCCATTTTTGTTCTCCTGCTTTCCATTCCTTGTTTTTCAGGGGCATTGTGTCTCGTGTGATCTGTTTGCAGAAAGTAGTAAGAACTCCTAACTCTCCAAGAGGAATGTTAGAAGCAGAATATGTTGAAGCAGTATACAGTGGTGCCTCGCTAGACGAAATTAATTCGTTCCACGGGTCTTTTCTTATAGCGAAAAATTCGTCTAGCGAATCCCATAGGAATGCACTGGATTTTTTTCGACTTTTTTTTTGCCCATAGGAACGCATTAATTGAATTTCAATGCATTCCTATGGGAAACCGCGATTTGCTAGACGAATTTTTCGTAAAACGCATTCGTCTAGCGAGGCAAGCTCCGCTCGAAAAATCCTTTCGTTAAGCGGAAATTTCGTTAAGCAGGGCATTCGTTAAGCGAGGCACCACTGTATTGTGGTCTTGATCTGTTTAGCCATAGCAGAGGAAATGGGATTGTTGTTGTTGTTGTTGTTGTAGGTTGCTTTTGTTCAAAAGTCTAATTGTTCCTAACATTTTCAAAGACTGCTTTAAAATATTTGTGGGCTCATAAAAAAAAAAAAGCAAACAAGGGAGACAACTACTACAGTACTTGCAAGTGTGATGTGGATTTGGCGATGTACCTGGTGGTATTTTGTTGAAGCAAAACCAATTCTTAACCTCTTTCTCTTCCCCACTTCCTTCCTAATGTGTTAGGTCCTCAGCTGTCTTCCTTTGTAATGAAGAGTCCAATGACTTTGAATCCCTCGTTTCATGTGAATATGAACACACCTGGCCAGGGCTCATCTCCTCTTTTGAGTCCTGTCCTGAGCGATGTTGGTGGTGCCAGGATAGAAGAAGAGGATGAGGCAAGGCGTAAGGTAAGGCAAGGACAAGGAGGGTGATTTTTGTTTGTTTGTTTCATGAGCCTCTGCTTCAATTTCAGATTTCTTTGTTGGGGCTTATTCACACTTACCTTTCCTCTACTCTTTCCATGCACAGTCCACGGTTTTAACCTCTGTGTCTGAATGCTCCCCTTCCCCCCCTTTTTTTTGCTTCAGAGCTTTCCCTGCAAAAACCTACTCTTTAAATTTCAATCAGAGGAAACATCAATCCACAGAAAACTTTGAAGCGCGGGTTTTCACGAGGAAAGCTTGGGGCAAAACAAAACCAAATAAACCACTTGGACACAGAGCATTAAAGCGCGGACCTCCGCATGGAAAGAGCATGGCAAAAGTTAAGCGTACATAAGCCCTTAGTTATAGCACTGGGAGATTTGCACATTGCTAATATCTATCGTACTAACTTGTGTGCTGTTAAACTTCCCACATAATTGTTTTTCTTGACCTATGTTAAAATAAATACACCACACTTTGCTACTATAAAACTGCTAAAAGGAACAATCCTTTGTTCCAGCTGTTTCAAAGTGAGATATGAACTAAATGCTTCTCTTTACCTCAAGAGCACCATTTTTGTCCTTTCTGTTTGTGGGGAATAGTTGTACTGTAAAACATTAGAGACAGTTATATAAAATACATTAATTCCAACTCTCTGAGTGCTTTTCTGCAGTCTAATAACCCACAATTTCTTGTCAAAAACAGATCCTTCACTTGAACACATTTTTCAGGTGGGAATGAGCTGGTTTTGTTGTTTAGCAAGCTCAGCTCAAACCATAGACAATTTATCTTATTTAACAACCGTATTGATTACTGCTGGTGAATCAATCTTGGTGAACGTGAAATTAACTAGAAGGAAAGGCAAAACCCTGATTTTGCATGTCTAAGCAGGAGGGAAATTAACCATACAATTGGGAATTCTATCTTCCCACTGCAAAAATCATGCATTTTTTTGCAACTTTGTATCTTGCACTTATGAGAATTTGGGAAAGTTTGGGGTTGGGCATTTTTGTGTTTGGAGTATGATTCATAATCTTAATCTAGAACTTTTTCTATTGAAAATAATACAGTCAACTTCAAGGTTGTGGTTTGGTGCCTTATCTGAGGTTAGATGAGATATATTAAAAAGCAAATTTGTGGCTTCCTCTACCCATGTTTCTGTTTCCATCAGGCTCAATGTGACAAAGAAGTTGAAGCTTTTCAATGCAGTACAGTATGTCTCTGTCCAGACATATGCAGCCTAGAGGATCAGTGCTGTCATCGTTGCATGACCCAAACAGAGGGGTGGGATAAAAGGTTTTTTTTCCATCAGCACTGTATCTCATACAGAAGTATCAGCATTACCCCTAAAGTTTTCCCCACTCTCCTGCCCATATAGCAGAGGAAAGGGAATATTTCATGCCAGTGCCAACCTAGCAGTTCGAAAGCACGCCAAAGTGCAAGTAGATAAATAGATAATTGTTGTTTCCATGTGCTGTTCTGGTTCGCCAGAAGCGGCTTTGTCATGCTGGCCACATGAGCTGGCTCCCTCGGCCAATAACGCGAGATGAGCACTGCAACCCCAGAGTCAATCACAACTGGACCTAATGGTCAGAGGTACCTTTACCTTTACCTTTACCAAATAGATTTGATGTCAGTATGGGGCAGTGCTGTTGAGAATGCCAATTACCATCAGTGTCAGGAATGTGCACTACCAGTTGTATCCCATCTGTGAATTAAGGCCACAGCGGGTTAGTTCTTACCGTATCTGCTTGGTCACAGGTAACAGTGTGTTTCAAGCAACTAGCTCTAGATCAGGATCAGGGTGTGGTTTAATGAAACTCATATTCACATCTCAGGTGCAGGATTCCCACTGCCTCACCTGAAGAATACATTTGGCAGAGTTGATTCAAATATTTCCTTTAAAAGCCACACACTTCAAAGCCATTTAGAGCAGGAGGCTCTGGTTTTGGCCCTCCTTTTATATTGGCACATCTGGATGGCCGAAGGAGTCGTCTTATATAGCTCAACCAAGCTTTCTTAATAAGAAACATTTTCTGTTTCATTTATTTGGGATTTGCTTTTATCTTTCAGAGGTACCCAGCAGACAAAGCCTATTTCATTGCAAAAGAAATTCTTGCTACTGAACGAACTTATTTAAAAGACTTGGAAGTTCTAACTGTAGTAAGTGATTTAAACCCACTTTCCCCTAAAAAGAGTTGTTTTAATAGTTGTATGTGTAAATTGTGAGTTGTGTGTTATTGCAGTCCTTTAGCCTCTGGGTAAAACTGGTTATAAACTGGAATTTCCAGGATGGAATACTTGCAAAACGTCTCTTGTGCATCTTGTTTAGAGTATGTGTCTGCAGCCAAAGGACTTGTTTGATATTGTTGAAATTTGTTTGCATCTTGTTTTCTTCTGGGTTCTTTGATACTTTTTACATTGCTGATACCAAGAACAGGAAGGCAAACATCTGCTTCTTATTTATCTCTCCTCTGCAGTGGTTCCGCAGTGCAGTTGTCAAGGAAAATGCCATGCCTGAAGGTCTCATGACCTTGCTGTTCTCAAACATAGACCCCATCTATGAATTTCACAGAGGTTTTCTGAAAGAGCTTGAACATCGGCTAGCACTTTGGTAAGTGTTAAGAGCATTGTAAAGGCAAACATTTGAATCTGGTCAAAAAGAGTAGAAATATGGTTTCTTTGTTTTAAATTTTCAGGTCTGGCATGCCTGTTTTTGCAAAATACATATAAACTTCAGAGAAGTTTAGTTGATAGCATACAGTGTTAAAACCTTTACTCTACTTCCGTTTTTTAAATGATTATTGAGACTCCAATTGAGACATAGATTTACTAAGGGCCAACTCTCTTCAATGTGTGCTTGTGAAATGAAATCAACTGAATCTCTACACCATGTTATGTTTTTCTGCCCCATGTACAGTTCGGCTCGTGCTACTCCATAATCCAGCCTATGGCTGACAAACCAGTTGACCTACAGCTTGCCTGGGTTCTTCAAGATGTGGACCCTTATATTACTCTACAGGTTGCTAAATTCCTAACAGCCGTCCTCTCGTACAAGAGACGGAATGGAATGTTAGCTGATTATTGATAGTTATAAGAATTTTGTAAATGACATCGGATATTGATTTTAGTTTAGTGCCTAAATTTTTAATCTTAATCTTAAACTTTTAAGATACGTTTTTTGAATTGTTAATATTTGTCCTTGTGAGCTGTGAATTGTGTTATATTATTTGCGGTTTGTACGAGTCCGCGGTTTTATTTGATTTGTTTTGTTATGTTGTGTTTTATGATGGGCGTAAAGCCGAATAAACATCTTTGCTTTGCTTTGAGACTCCAATTTGAGCTACAAATTGAAACAGGAAACATGGTTAGTTAGTTTGCTGAGAAATGAATGGAAACAGTTTTGGTACTCTTTACTTTTATAGTTATTGATAGTATGCTTTAGTTTCTATAAAACAGTTCCTGCTGGAAAATAATTGTAAGATTCAATTTCCCAAGAGCATTAGCACAATCTTCTCACTCTCTCATTGTAGGGAGGGACGTTCCAACGCTCCCACGAAAGGAGATTATCAACGGATTGGTGATGTCTTGCTGAAAAATATGCATATGCTAAAGGTAGGGAAATAACTCCCAAGAATCTGTGTGTTCCTCCATGTTCAGTGGGTGGATTAATATATAACATTAAATGATTGTTTAGTGATGTGTACTCAAGGAAGGAGCCCAGGCGAAGTCTTCTTGCATGCTCCTTCTAGCCTGCTTCTCCTGCATGACTGGACTGAGGTCTTCAGCAGTGTTGACTTCCATTTTCATAGAATCTTGATTTGTTGCCTATGAGCCAGATATTGTGGTTTAAAACAAATTCTAGTCTGTTTCAAAACAAGCTGCTTTCAAACTCTGGGTCATGAAAGTGGCTTGTTTGGGTAACAGAGTTTGCTTTAAACCACAAGATTTGGTTTGTGTGCAATGACAGCCCATGATTATGTGAAACTGAAAATAAATGCTGCAAGAGGTTGTACTCATGGCCACACCTTTTGTGATTCTACAGGAATATACCACCTACCTGAAGAAACATGATGAAGTCCTGTCAGAGTTAGAGAAAGCAACGAAGCGCATAAAGAAACTGGAAATGGTTTATAAGGAGTTCGAACTCCAGAAGGTTTGTTACCTGCCACTCAACACTTTCCTGCTGAAACCCATCCAGAGGTTAATGCACTACAAGCTGATCCTGGGGAGACTTTGCAAACACTACGTGCCAGATCATCGGGACTACACCGACTGCAGGAGTGAGTGACAGATCAGACATATATCTGCAATGCCCCTACTCGACACATTCTGTATTCTCATTTTATGTTGCTGATTGACAGAAATTCAGTTCTCTTGGTAGAAACAGTACAGTCGAATGTTTTGGCTCCCAAATGCCAGAAACACTGGAAGTGAGTGTTCCCGGTTTGTGAACGTTCTTTGGAACCCAAACGTCCGATGTGACTTCCACGGCTTCTGATTGGCTGCAAGAGCTTCTTGCAGCCAATTGGAAGCCCCGCTTTGGTATCTGAACGTTTTGGAAGTCGAATGGACTTCCGGAATGGATTCCGTTCGACTTCCGAGGTACCACTGTATTGCTACAAAACTAGTTCATCTGGTTTCAGTTATTTTTAACCTCTAGCCCAGTGGTGGAGAACCTCCAGCCTAGTTAGTGCCCAACACACCATTTTAGGTAAGCTATGTCAACCTGTGCTGTCCACATTCAGTGTGATTTAACAACAGTAATTTGTTAAACACATCTCCACGAGAAAAAGAAAGCCACATCAAGAGTTATGAGCACTAGCTAACTCATGAATGAAGCATTCAGTTCTGGATCTATAAAACCACTTCAACTGGGCCTGGGTGTGACCGCTCAGTTTTTCCTTTCTTTTGAAGAACAAATCACAAAGTATATCACAAACTGATTTTGAAATTCTCCACAGTTTTACAAGTGATTTGCAAGTCATTTGGGTATAGAAATCAAAGCCTGAAGCCTCCTTTAGGTAGTATGACGCTTTGGGGTCCAGGCTCCACTTCCTTTTCTTTTCCTTTTGATGGTGGAGGCGTGTGTGCATGAGGAGCTGTGCAGTTTGGGGGTGTGTGATTAAACACATAACTCAAGCCCTCTTTCAACACCCATGCCCTCTACATGTGAAGCAGGTGCTAGTTAAATAAGGATTATGGAGTTGTAAAGTAATCCATTCTTGGAGACACCTATCATTCAATAAAACATTTGTTCACCTAAAAACTCCTTTTGCACTGCCAAGTTGAAATTACGGAGTAATCAAACTACATAATGATCCAGAGCAAAATGGTTTTACCCAGATAAATCTCAAGTGCTTTATAGTTGTACGGGATTTGATTTTAGAGGTTATCTCTGCGTTAAACATTTCTACAGTAAACTAAGGCCTGTACTTCTGTCTATGCTTCTCTGATTGGTTAGTTTGGAGTATACCTCCTTCTTTGGAGGTCTTTAAGCAGAGGCTTGACAGATGGTGTTTCCTGCTTGGCAGGGGTTTGGACTGGATGGCCCTTGTGGTCTCTTCCAACTCTATGATTCTATGATTCTTTTGTAATTCCCTTCTGCAGGTGCACTGAAAGAAATCACAGAAATTACATCACAGCTTCAAAACAGTCTCATCCGTTTGGAGAATTTCCAGAAGCTAACTGAGTTACAGCATGACCTGCTTGGCATTGATAACCTTGTAGCAGCTGGCAGAGTAGGTAGTTCTTTATTTTAAGACCTGTGTACTTCAGTTGTTTCTGACCTTTCTTCTTGCTTGCTTCCTGTATAGGATGATGGCTTTAGAAGTTTTACTGGTTTATTTCAGAACTAGGAAAATCCAGCATGTTCTTTCCAAAAATATATCTCAATATTGAAACTCTCATAAATAACCATTCAAAACTTGTATTTGCATGTACTTACCGAGATGTTTTTAAGGTTGGCAAAACAATGTGAGAAAAGGCTCCTTTGAAGGGCCTTCATTTCAGGGATCAGAGGCATTGTTTCAGTTTCCCCAGTCCTTCAATTATTGCTGATCCACAGAGGTAACAGGGACCAGCACAAGTATGATGCATGCATGGGTGTGCAGGCTCTCTTCATGTATTCATTCGTCATGGACAAATCCTAGGGAAAATAGTACTTGCCTCTTAGACATTTTGAGTACTCCTAGTTGTGTACCACAGCATTAAGAGCTTTGGAAACTGGACAAACATCCTCCCACTTACGCATGTTCTACTCATGTATGTGCAGTGCCAGAAAATAGATAAATAGACTCATATAAATAAATATAAATAGACTCAAATGGCGGAAGTCAGCTGGAGAGTCCTTGACGCTTCTAAGGAAACCCTCCCCGGAGCCCAAAGAGGACATCAGATAGCACAGAGGAAGCCCTGGGGAGACTGGAGGCGCAACAGGGCTTTGTGTAAGCTGCTCAGCCTCTCCGCCAAATGGCTGGTACCTGGGGTAGCGCAGCAGCAGCCACGTTCCAGCACCATCCTCCTACCTCCTGCCAGCCCCAGAGCTTAAACTCACACTGAAGAGAGAATTGTATGGAGAGAGAGAGTGCAAGAAAGTGCTGCTGAACCGGGGGCGGCAGGGGGGAGACATTTAGAGGCTTTTTAGAAGGTACTCTCCACTTTACGCAATTTCACTTTACGCAATTTCACCACCGCACCAAGAATAAAGATAAAGCCTTTGCCTGCTCATTGTTCTTTAAGAGTAAATGGCAGCATTACCATGCATGCATGCGCCCCCCGCGCGCACACACACACACACACACACACTGAAGTGGGGAGAAATGCTGTGTTTTTCTTTGCACAAACCAAGCTATGCAAAGTAACAGGCAGCCTGAGTGTTTTTATGTGTGTGATCTTATGTGTGAGAGAGGGGGAAGAGTGTGGTGTGTGCCTGCATGTCTGGCATTTTTCTTACTGTATGTGTTATGAGTGGGGTCTGTATGTTTACATGTACAGTATATACATTGGCCATGTCCACCAGTGACATGTAGGCCTCAGAGAGGTTGACTGTAAGAGAGTCCTCAGGCCAAAAACAGTTACCCCAACCCTGAACTAGAGAGTGCTGCATTTCACAGAGTAGCCATCAAAGGTACTAAAGCTTTGTATATTTCCCCCCACAGGAATTTATCCGGGAAGGCTGCTTATACAAGCTTACCAAAAAGGGTTTACAGCAAAGGATGTTCTTTCTGGTGAGCTGATGCTTTTGATCAAGATTTCAACTCGTAATAAGGTTTCTGGAGCCCATTCCCCTGTAGTAGTTTGATTGGGATTCATCAAGACTTTAGTTTCCTGTACATATTCTGAGGAGTACGGCCTTGTTATTTGAGCCTCGGTTGTTTTACAGCCAAAATATAAAGAAGCCTTTGTTTACACAATCAAACTTTTCAGGAAATGTGAGGCAGTTACATAGGTGGGTCCCCAAACTCTGCCTTTATGCAAGCTCAGATTCTTTGCCTCCTCATGGGGCTGGATCCTCAAGGGATAGATAGCAGAATGGCCATTAATCAGTAACTACTTGTCATGATGGAACAGTTGCGGACTCTCCTTCCTTGGAGATTTTAAAGCGGAGGTTTGGTGGCCACCTGCCATGGATGCTTTAGCTGAGATTCTTGCATTGCAGGGGGGTTGGACTAGATGACGCTTGGAGTCCCTTCCAACTCCAAGATTCTTTGATTCTATGATGGCTGCATACTTCCGTGTGGGCAGCTAATTTGTATGTGCTCTTGTTCCTCATCAGATTTTGATGTTGTCAGGATCCGTTCCTTAAAGCGGCTCCCAAAAGGAAAAAAGTAGTTTCTGTTAGTTGGGCAGTCTCTTTGCTTGATCCTAATTACGCACAGAAAAACGATAGGGTTTTTTCCCTTGATGTTGAAGGACTCTTTGTAATCACGTATGAATTAAAAACCGGTTGGTAATAATTTTGCCCTATAAAAAGGGCTATTACAGTGAGAAACTCTAAGCATACTAGTGTAATGCAGGTATATTGAGTGGATAAAAGTTAAATACTTTTATAGAGAAATATAACAGAGAGTGATAGTTGATTTTGTTACTGTTATGCTTTATTGTGAACTACTTGGAGGACAATGTAAAGAGAAAACTTAAATTGATTTGCAAATTTATTTGGTTTGCAAATAAAGTTACAAAGTGGTGTATCCAATGGCTGTATGTGTGGAGGGCAGCTTGCCAACATTTTTTTTCTCTCTTCCCTCTCTGTGGCCTCTGCATAGGTTTGGGAAGCCCTCTGAACAGTGTGAGCTGTATTGTTTGGGGCTGCAATAGGAGGGATAAATTGTGCATGGTTCCTCTGCCTGATTCCAGGCAATTCCAAATCCGTACTGCAGCCCCAAACAACACAGCCACACTGTTCCAGAGGAAGCCCCAATTTCATGGAGAGGATTTTCAGAGGAGCTCAGGGGCTCCAGAGCAGGAGGAGAGAAAAAGACAATAGTTGCATGCACTGCTTTCTGCTTATGCACTCATTGTCTGCAACCCAAGGATTGTGACAAAAGAGAGAATTCCCTTTTTTCTTAGTACCTAAATGATTCTGTGAACTTTTCCATGCCTCAGTTTTCAGATATGTTGCTCTACACCAGCAAAGGAGTCACGGGTACCAATCAGTTCAAAATTCATGGTCATCTCCCTCTGCATGGGATGCTGGTGAGTGATACATCACACAGCAATCAAACATCAAAATAATGTGTTTTATGTTAACCTGGGCGTCCTCTTTATATTGAACTTTTAAGGGACTCTTGTGAAATGCACAATTCTGGTTACTGTAGTTTTTCTCCAGTCATTTAGACACAGATTTCTGTGTTAGATTTAAATACAGTGGTACTTCGGGTTAAGAACTTAATTCGTTCCAGAGATCCATTCTTAACCTGAAACGGTTCTTAACCTGAGGTGCGCTTTCGCCAATGGGGCCTCCAGCTGCTGCTGTGCCGCTGGCTTGCGATTTCCGTTCTTATCCTGGGGCAAAGTTCTTAACCTGGAGCAACCGCTTCCTGGTTAGCAGAGTTTGTAACCTGAAGCGTCTGTAACCCAAGGTGCCACTGTAGTCAAAAGAATAAGCACTGCCAGTTTTTTGGCATTGGAGTAGCTGGGAAGACAAGACAACTCTTGGCTGTGGTGTTGCTATTTTCAAGGCTAGCTGGATGTGCTAATTGGTGTTGCTTCCACACCAAAATGCTACATTCCCTCCCACTCCTTAATGGAACTTTTTTTTTATGTGTCTGTGTTTGATTTTCAGCTGATAGTCCTGGATCCTCCGGTGAGTAATAAGCCAGTGACTACTATGCTTAGCAGCTGCTGAAGTGACAATGCAATTGTAGCTGATAGTTTTCCCATTAGAAACAAAATAGAAATGAAATACTTTTAATGTAGCTAGTTGCTGTTGTCAGGCCGTTTCTTTTAGTTCCTAGTGTAGATGTGTGTGCTGTTGCTCACCGAGTGATGAAGAAATTTCCTTTATTGTAGGTGGAAGAGAGCGAAAACGAATGGTCTGTCCCTCATTGCTTTACCATTTATTCAGCTCAAAAAACCATAGTAGTGGCAGCAAGGTAAGCATTTTCTCAGCGCTCAGAAAAGGTAGGAGTGTTAAAGCACTAGTAAAATAGGCGTCTTTCAGTGTGTGTATATGCCACTATACCCCAAGCTGCACAATGTGGGAAACCACACTCTTCCTGAGTCATTATGCAGTGATTTGTTGAGGCAAAACCTGATCTCCCCATGGAGTAGTGCTCCAAGCTTAAAGTGCAATAGTATGTTGCTTCCTTTCATCTTTTTGAGACTTCAGATTTTGGAGGAATAGAAAAAGATCCCGAACTGTGTTCAAACCTGAATTTGTGTGGAATTTAAAATTGTTGAGGCAAGCTTCTGCAGTTGCCAGAATGGTAGCATTGGCGGCAAATTTTGTTATTTCAGTGGGAATTTATGGAAACATTAAATTGCTCTAAGTATGGGTCAAGCAGTGCTTTTATCGAACCATAAATCACAAATGGCAGCTGAGCTTTCAAAACGTGCTTAGCCATCAGTCCTTTTCTCTATTTTTCAGCACTCGTCTGGAAATGGGGAAGTGGATGGAAGATCTAAATATGGCAATTGAAATGGCCAAGAAATTCACTGAGAAATCAGAGATGTTTCTAGAAAACTCAGTGTGCAATCGTTCTAACAGTGAGTAGCATCCATGGCACTTGTGATTAGTGATTCTTGGTTAGTTGTGCACTCTTCAGGCTTCTGAGGCGGAAATAGTATAGATTACGCAGCCTTCAGTCTTTTTCACTAAGTAACATTCCATACCCTCTCTGATGCTCCAGATATTTCAGGCTTGGCAAATAAGAACTTCCAGCTGTTAAAGCAATAATAATGAAGTTTATAGTGTGTAATCTTTCCTCACCACCCTCTTACATAGGAAAGTATTTATCCTTTTAAACCACAGTTCACTTACCAATCTGGGGAAGTAATTGAAGTAATATCCTGTGTACTCCTGAATGTCTCCTTATTTATGGATCCACCCCACCACTGGCCACTGAAACACACTGTGGCATTCCTCAGGTGGAAATTATATATTTCCTAGGAATCCCCTTCTGCTACACATCGAACCCTTCTAGGATGCTTCTGAGCACACTTTTTAATATTTTCCCTATATAACAGTGTGTGACTTTTTCCTATGCAATAACTTTGAGGTGTCCTATCCTTCAAGCTATCGATTATGAAGGTCATGGATGTCAGAAGGACAGTAACCCATGCATGCCAATTCCTTTTGTGAGGGGAAGATGCTATTATACGTCAGCAATCCTTGCCGCTATCACTACCCCTGTGCCCACAGCCTGTTAAATGTTTGCTCCCTTCTCCCCCCTCAGGATCCTCAGATGAGGTATCTCTAGAACAGGAGTCCGAAGAGGACATACATTCTTCTCGTAGCTCCCTGGACAGGCAGAGCCACCACCGTGCCAATACTACCATGCATGTATGCTGGTATCGCAACACCAGTGTCTCCATGACAGATCACAGTGTGGCCGTCGAGGTACCCAGCAGCAGAGCACATATCACTTTCACTTACCACTCTGTCTGTCTTGGTTGCTGGTTTCTCTGCACTGTATTCATGTGTGCGGTTTTAACACCCAGCCCCCTCATTTCCTTCAATAACTTCGGTGGCCTTGTGTGAGAGAGCCGATGAATGAGTAACTAACAAGATGTCTGAAGGTGTTCTTTGTATGTGTGACTGCATGTTTCCATCATGTTCTCAAGAAGGGTGTGCTTTGGAGAAGAAAAAAGATAAAAAGGGGGGCCTTGATATCAACAGCTGCCATTCACACTAAAAAGCCAATGGAAGAAATCAGCTTTGGAGTTATGAAACCAAAAGTTTGTGATCTTGCCCACTGAGAGCCCTGTTTTAGGTAAATTGGTTGAATCTTTCCGATTTCTCCCCAAAGCACCGCGGCCCCTTGCACTGCTGATCTTAGGACTTACAAATAATGAACTTCATACCTTTTTTTTTTTGCTTTTTCATACTATTTAACAGACCTTTTCGTGTGCTGCCCTTTCTCGTTCTAAATCACATTTTTCTTTCTTTTTCTCTTTGCCCTGCACCCTCTCTGCTTAGTTTTCTGCTCTCTTGCTGTTTCTCCAGAGCTTCCTCCTCGCTATTTGCTGGGCCAGACTCAGCGGCCCAACACAATCACCCATGTTTGCTGGTACCGGAACCAGAGCCTATCCCTGTCTGATTATTTGTGTATGATTCAGGTAAAGCTGCTTCACTCACTTTCAGTATTGATAGGATCTATGAAGACGGTCATTTTCTACTTGTACCATCTCATTATAGCTCTCTTAAACACTGTTCTAATGTGCAGAAACGAGGATCTAAAATATTGGAATGAATGGTAAGACAGCCTTTAAGTCTCTTGCAGAAATCAGCCAAATTAATCTCTTTATTAAGAAGAACCCTGGATACACCTGCCATTGTTTTGGTGCATTTCATTATTCTGCAGATTAGATCACAGCAAGTTAGGTTTCTCCTCCCTCCAGTGGGGCTTACTCTTCACTTTACCAGCATGTTAACTTAAAAGTGGCATTGCTGCCATGTGCTTTGCAGGGCTTTTTGCTGTGTGCTTTCCCCTCAACATTTTCTGTCTTCTAGTTGTATTGTCTCCTTAACTAAGAATGCAAGCTCTGTGTGTTGCCTACTGGTTCTTAGCATGTCGTAGACGACAAAAAAAGGGGACTTAAAGTCGCACAGTTAACACAGCACGGACATGAATCAGTTGCATCCATAACTGTTCTACCCTTTCAAAGGAGGAAATGCAGTACGCAGTTATCGCTCTGTGAAAAAATGGTGTGTGGGTGTGTCACAAATGGACATTACTTTAGTAGCGGGCATACCTGAAATAAGACACCTTGGTGCAGGGTGCCCTTCAGAAGTTGCTGGACACCACCTCCCATCAGCCGCAGCCACCTTGACCAATGCTGAGGGGTGATGGGAGTTGTAGTCCAACATCATCTGGAGGGCACATTGGGTTCACCTGCCTTAGAGCCTTTTTGGTATGATCAGGAAAAGCCTGACTCAAATAACCTTTAGTGGAAACAGTGAAATATCCTATCTGGACTGAGTGGATCTGAATGGGGAGTAGGTAGCTCTGCCATAGGGCAGGAGTTCCTAAACTGCAGTCTGTGGACTACCTGTGGTCCATGAGGTTTTTGCAGGTGTTCCAAAGCATGCCTGTATTAAACAGACATTCTATGGAATGCAAATTGTAATACAATAAAATAGAATATAATAAAAGCAAGAAAAATGCAATTAAAAACCATACAGCATCCAGCACGGCGCATTACAGTTACTACAAGTAGAAAAACCAGTTAAGTGGTCAACCAAGACCAACAGCAATTTTCAAGTTTGGGAGCCACTGCTACAAACTGAATAAAAAAATAATGCTGCCTCACTTCCCACCTCAAAAACCTGGGGGCCAAATGCTAAAAAAAGTAATAAATAAAAGGACTGTTCGGGCAATTGAGGTGTTTTTGCTGGTCTGCCAGTAAAATAAATATAACATACACAATGCTTGACGAGCACTCCAGTGTTGTAGTTTCAGAGCAAAGAATCCCAAATAATTTTGGAGGGGTTGTAATTTTAAATAGTTCTAAATTACACAACCATCGAGTTGGGTGGTGGCTTTATATTGCTGAGTCATTAACTTCATCACAGGGAATAGCCAATAAATGTCTGTGTTACACACCCATGCACCAATATTGCACTGTCTGGAAAAATATGGAACTTTTCTAACTGCACTTGGCAAATTAGATCACCACCATGAAAAGGTAACTTGTTTACTCCTTGCACAAAATATCTAATCATACAAAAAGGCTCTGAAGCAGTCTTTCTCAAATTCAGTCATCCCCTAGAAAAAGTTATTTGTTTTTTGAATCTGCAATACAAATTTAACAGCAGGTTTTTGTTGAGCAGTTGTGGAGAATGACTACTAGTCACTTACACTATATTTTCTTCTCTTCCATTTAGAACCAGCTGTCAGGATACCTACTGAGGAAATTCAAAAATAGTAACGGCTGGCAGAAGCTGTGGGTTGTTTTTACAAACTTCTGTTTGTTCTTCTACAAGACGCATCAGGTAAGATGGATGTGGCACAACTTCAAGATGGTGTTAGGCATACATAGGACTAAGATGCAATATGCCTTGTGAATCCATTCTTAAAGGCTTTCTTCATTCTTTGGTACATTTTGTGAGTGTTGCTGCTGTCAGCAACGAGTTGAATGCTCCAACGCAGCTTCAACCAGTAGTCATTGGCACATCTTTCTGGCAATTCACTAGGCATCGCCAGACCACAGTAAACTAAAATTGATCGTAATATGAATAGCATGTCTGGTGCTCTTTAAAAGCACCTAGTTGAAGAGAAAATTGCAGAGAGGGTTCCCAATTATGGCTTTAGTTAGGCTCTCCAGCCGGCATACAATACCTAGAACTTGGGAGAGCTAGTTCTCTCTGACTGGTATATTTGTGCTGGCTGACAACTGAGGGTTTTTGTTTTTACTTGTAACTTCATGTATTAACTCAGTGATACATGGTGGGTTTTAGTACAGGCAGTGAACATTTTGTGCAGGGGTTCCATTCCTGGCCCCTGCGTCTATTGGCCGAGCGCACATAAGCCTGCTCTGCCTCCATTCTGCTCTCTTCCGGGTCCAAAGGACCTGTGTGTCAGTGGTCTCGTGGCAATTGGGTGCATGCAGAATGGTTGCTGCCTGTATTTTCTTTGCAAACTGCCCTGAAAACAGTGGTTGAAGAGTGGAATGGACATCTGTTAAATAAATAATAAAACTTGGCTATTTTTTCAGGATGATTATCCACTGGCCAGTTTACCACTTCTCGGTTACACTGTCAGCATACCCGTAGAAGCCGATGGCATTCAGAAGGATTATGTCTTCAAACTGCAGTTCAAGTCCCATGTATATTTCTTCAGGGCTGAGAGCAAGTACACCTTTGAGAGGTAAGTGTGCTTCCTAGACACAATTTGCAAAATGAATTCGTTACCCCCAGTTACCATTTTGACAAATGTTCTCTACTCTCCTGGTAATGAGTTGAGGAAGCTGCTGGAATTTCACACAGAAGTCATGCTTTCTGTGGCCTCGCCTATATCAATGAATGAGATAACTTTTGGTGGATTCTGCTAACTTCAAAATCTGTCAGTGAAAGAACTCTGTGCAAAAGTAGCTCAGATTGAAGTTGTACATATATGGAAGTTTGCATATCAACTAAGAAATGTTCTCTCTCTCTCTCTCTCTCTCAACCCACCTGGAGCAGGCAGTGGAAAAGAGGGGCATTAACTGCCAGTCCCCTTCTTTGTGGGTTAGGACTCCCTTCTATAACTCTCCCTTTGCACCGTAGTAACAAACCTAGCATAATTGTACAGACCTTTGTTCAAATTATCAGATGACTGTTGGGATACTGTGGCTCCTTCTTTACAGCAAGTTAACTTTTAAGCATTAGTTTGAGTGTTAATCTTACTAAAATCCTCAGCAAAAAGGAAAGCAAAATATTAATATTCCTGCTAAAAACTATTTTGTAGCACATTCAAAGAATGATAGTGAGTAGGTAACGAACTAGGGCCATGACAGTTCACTTTTTTTCCTCTCTTGTCAGGTGGATGGAAGTAATAAAGAGAGCCACAAGTTCTCCAGGGAGATCCAGCCTCTGCCTTCCTAAAGATGAAAAGGAAAAGAACACAAACTGATAGAAGCAGAGCTGGGTCTCTGTTGTAAGTTAATTATTTGCAGTGTGGGGGAAAGGAGCCTGAGCATGCTAGTAGTAAAAGGAACCATCTGCTCCCTCCTGTGGCCAAGTTAGCTGCCTCTTGGAAGATGGTGATTTTTGCATAGTGTAGAAAGCTCTCTCATCCAAAGGGACTGCAAAGACTCTGGGGAATTCAGTTCATGAAAAAAATGTGGCTGCTGGATTTACATGACTTGCTTCTTTTGGTGGGGTTTGGCCAATGTTAGTTCTCTGGCTTTCAAGTGGTTTTCTATTATTTGTTAATGCTCAGTCTCGACTAAATAACCTGTGTGCAACTTGTTCTTTCAGCCTACCAGCCATACATGCCTCACATGCTGCAAGCAATGTTCACATTAATGTTAAGATGGAATTTCTCCTCACTGTAGAGCAGAGTGCTTCGGAAAGTTGCCAGGAAGCAACTTCACCCTTCTTGCAAACAAAGTTGAAAGGATTGTTTTTATTTGGGTAGTGGGCATGAGAAAAGAGGATTCCATGGTCAGTTTGAAGGGGTAGAAAAGTACACAGAAGATACTGAAGTATGCAAAGATGAAGATAGCGGACCTTTTAGTGTGTCTGTACCCCTGCAGATTCTGTTCTGGGCTTGAGAGTGGTGCTTGTTATGTTTTGGCTAAGTTCTTTTAAAAGTTATAAATATGCATACAGACAGTTGGAAAGGAAAGGCAGCTTCAGCAAATAACCAGTCCGTTTTTATTACCTCAGCCAAAACATCTTTTGTAACAGGTGTGCAGGTATGTCCAATAAGCACGCATGTGCAGCAATAATAAAAGCCTAGTAGTGTTTGGGGGTGACTAACTATGGAAGGGTTTATTCCTTCATTAACGACACACCTCTACTTCTTAGTTCCTTTAACAGTGACATGCCAGGGTGGGGGGAATACTCAGGGACTTAGTATGAGAACTGGTGTAGACATATATTTAAAAGTGTGTATTTAGGAATTAAGGCAGATCAGTTGAAACAAGTACTGCACAATGGCAAGATATTTGAAATCCCCCCTTTTCGCTATAGTGCTATTGTCCCGAGATCATGGAGGCAGAGCCTACGCATTTTGTTTTTTAAGTTCATATACTTCTTTCATGGGACAGATATGGTTTATCACCTCACCCTTGGATAGTAGTAGGAAGTAGTCTGCTGGTTTGAAGGCGGTCTTGTCATGTTATACTGTGTTGAGCAACAATGTGGTGATGGGTAGTGTGCTTTAGAAGAAACTGAGGTGAAAAAAAAAATTATATATTGAACACCGCATTTTGAAGTATGTGGCAATTAAAGGAGAGGCAGGACATGGGAAGATACAGATGTCTTTATTACTCCTCATATTGACCCTTAAAATTATGTAGGTCAGTCTTTTAGGTAGAAGGTTGGGGTTGGTTTCCCACTTAGAGGGCAAAGGGAAGGTTTGTTACATTTTTTGTTTGACGTTGTCATTTATAAGGAAGCTACAAAGTGCTAAATATTCTTCTCTACTATTATGGCCATTCAATATACATTAATGTATTTTTTTATTTATTAGTGTCTGTTTTTGGAAATAAACTATTGTAGATCTCTAGGTGGCTCAGTTTGTCATAACCTAATTCTTATTCCATTCAGAATTTTCAACATAAAAAGGACTCCCATCTCAGCAGTGCCCACATTCTCATTTCAAATGCATAGTCTGCAGTAGTCCATTTTTCCTATTTTATTAACTTAAGACCTCTAGTGAGCTGTGGCTGGCCTACAACTGAAGTCTGATCAAGGCTTAACCAAAATTGTCAACAACAAAAAATAATAATTGAGAGTTGACGGGGGGCTTTGTGGGCAATCTGCTTCAAGCCCCTGCTTGTCGTAAGAAATCCTACAGCCTTCACAACAGATGGCTGTACAGCATCTGCTAGAAGAGCTGCAGGGAAGGGAGAGTCTACCACATCCATAGGTAAATAATTTTACTGTTGAATTGCTGTTACGTTCAAGATGTTTCAGCTAATGGTCAACTGAAAGCTCCCCTCGGATGAAATTTAGTCCTGTCCTTTGTGGCACCAAAGTACATTTCCTTTCCCTTCCCTGCAAGTATCTTCTCCAGGCTAAACATACCCAGTTTTTTCAATCTTAGTTCCCCAGACCCACCACCACCACCAAAAACAGCTGCTCTGATTTACCTTAGAACTCTCCCAACCAGTGTGTGGATAGATGCACTCTAGCAAAACAACCTTGGCCCTTCAGTAGCATAACTGAAATCCCACACTGCATTAGATCAGACAGAAATAGTCCTTACTCCCCTGAAGTAACTCCAGTCCAGTTTTGGAGTTTCTAGCAATGCATAAATAACCATATAGTCAGCCTTTACTTGACAAGTTAGTTTTATTGAAAGTGGCAGATCCCTCTCACTGCTCATTTGAAAAACTAAGACATTGTTGTTTGAATACTAGAGACACTGTGAGAGCTTTACTGGTGATTTGTGAGTTAAATGCAAGGTACCTTTTATGAACAGCACAAAGTAGCAGCTTCACAGCTTCCTGTTTTCCTTTCTACATCATTCCCATAATGTTTCGTAAGCAGTCCTGGAGGATAATGGTAAAGGAAAATGGATTCTTCATATTCCTGCCCATGTTCTCAACTCAGCTATCCATGAGCAAAACTGAGAATGCAGCAACTGCAGCTCTGAAGACACGGTTCTAGCATAAAGTATGAATACCAAGAAAAAAGCATTTCCATTACTTTTCCACAAAAATTACTTGCAAGGGTATGTAGAATAGGCAATTCCACCTCCACCCCTGAACTCTATCAAAAGAATAGATCCATACCACTGTAATGACTAAATGGTTTTACACATTTAGGAGGTGACACTTTTCAATATGACTACTGTCAATTTGTGTGACTACTGTAGACCTTCCTTTCTTGAAGAGGAAGAACTAGTTGGAAATCTCAAATGCTTATGGTATTTATAGGAGGCTCAGCCAGAACCAGAGATAATGGCCATAAATAAATTGGGCAGAAGTACTGTTCAAGTCCACAATTGAATGAACAGTTCAGAAGAGACAGGGTAAGTTTTAGAATCATCACCTAGAACTTCCTCCAGCTGTTGGCACCACACATGTAATTAAATTTTACTGAATTGCAGTCACATTTCAGAGAACAGCAAACTTCCATAAAGTTTGAAGACTTAAGAGTATACCACAATCCTTTTACACTGTAGATGTAGTTAAGCATTTAGCTTCTCTTCCTCTTTAGCAAGTGCATAATACTCTTGATAAACTATTTGAATTGGATATGAATGTATCCATGATACTGAGTGTTCACACTCAAGATAATAAGTAGCAGCAAAAGGCTTTGAGTAGGAGCACATCTTTTCCAAGCTGTTGCTGGTGAAACATGGGCTAAGAGCAGAATGCAAGCAGCAGTCAAACCTACCTCACAAAAGGGGCAAGTAGACACACAGGAGGAGGAGAAGGCAAGCTTCACCTGTCTCAGCAACTGTTAGGCCAATCTTCCTGTTCTAATAGTTGAGGAGAAACTCTAAGCAAATATATTGGTTCAGTAGCACCAGCATATGCCCACCTAACTGGGTAGTGATAATCCCTCCTTGCTGATCAACATGTTCACACATACCTCTTGCCAAAGCAGGGAGCTACACAGTCCCACCTTTTCCCTTTTGGAATGTGTTTATCTGAATTTCCATTTTCCAGCAGTCAGGATTTTGCTTTGAAACAAGGTCTGACCTGAGAGAAATTGGGATATAATTAAAAACCTCCATGAAGTACACTGTAGAAATTACCCTCCTAGGGCTCTGCAAAGTAGTCCATTCTCAGTTGTGTTGTAAATCCCATCCAGGGTCGTCATGAAACACACACAAAGGCTCTGAAATGTCTGGGAATCCATAGCACAATGTTAACATCCAACAGCAGATGGCGATGGATTCAATATGCAGTTCTTATGGAGCTGGGGTGGGAAAAGTCAACCCTCCTTTCAATGAGTAACAAAGATGATGCCTCAGCGTGCTGAAGTCAGGTGGTTCCTGCTGTGTGAGAACCTGAGAGAGGGAGGGAGGGAGGGAGAGAGAGAACGGATATGCATCAGGCTTATTCACAGTAAATTCTTGCTGTCTGCCTCACACAAACTTTCTTCAAATTCAAGCATAAACAAGGAATAGCAACCTTGTCAAAAACTCATCTGTCCCAATTTAACAGGCAGGTGATGCAGATGTTTGCCCCAGGCCATGTACTAACAAATTAATTGGCCCAGAATAATTGTATTTTGAGGGTTAAGTTTTCATTGAACAGGCAACCCTCGATTTGCGTGGGGGGTTGTGTTCCACATCATGGCATGCGATGGTGAAGCATGCCTAAGCCCGGCCCTTTTTCCCAGTCACTTCTGGGTTGCAGGGTTGCACACATCAATTGGACACATGTACCGTAAATCAGTTGTTGCCTGTATTTCTGTAGATGTAACCTACCCTGGGACCTTATGGTGAAGGACAGTAGCAAAATACAGTTAATAATCATAATTTAGATTTCATCATCCCACACAACCACCAATCAAAAGACCAGAATAGCAGACAGTCACCTAGGGCAGAGTATGTAGTCCTAAGCAAATAGCTTTATCTTGGGCCCAGCTAAGAACAGCAGCACTAGAGAAAGGTGTACAGGGGCAAGATGAAGGATACTCCTTCTAGCCCATTTCCTCGCCCAAAATAAATTGTCACATTAACAACGCTCAGAACTTTTACCTTTGCACTCGTTCTACCATGTGTGCAATTAGTTTGTCAGAGATTCCTGGACAAGACTCCTCAGCTAAGCTAAAGGCATTCTCCAGTTCCTCCATGGCTCCCACGTTGCCTCCAGTGTGCTTGTGCTTGTCTTTGAGCTGCCAAGACATTAGAGGAAAGCAAAATGTTTGGAACAAGAGAAAGCTCTAAGTAGCAGCACAAAATCCTTAATGTCAGTTTTCATGGGAGGCAAAAACATTTGCTGTATAAAGAAGTACAACAGGCATCTCTAGAATTTGGACCAGCTCCACAGCCCCTAAGGCCGTAGCAGTACAGGGGTGGAGAACCTCTTTCATGCCAAGGGCTGGAGTCAAACTTTGGAGGCTGCATTCCATAGGTGGGAGGGGCCTGAGGCGGAAATGGGAATAAACAGGAATAACCTCTCCTACAAACAGCATTTCCCCTATCGGAGCATAGGTCTGATTCCCCAAAACAAATACAACCACCCATCACAGAAATATTCTAGACAAGGCTGAGTGGACACACAAAGTTGCAACTTAGCTCCTGTAGGAGAGAAACTCAGAAAGGTCTCTATTAGCGCCTAAGACGGTTTCGATTAGCAAGCTATTGCTGGTGGCTGGTAATGGTGCCAAATTTAAACAGTACCTTGAACAAGCAGAATACAGAATTAATCAGCTGCAGCAACAGCAACATTGCCTAGCTGTAAAAATTGCCTAAAGCTACAGTAAGTGACGAGCTCAAGTGACACATGATGATTTGGAGCTGGATGCGGCTCACTGGAGCGGGCCACTGCTGTAATAACTAAGCACACTAGATATCAGGAAACTTGCATCCTGTTCCTAAAGCCATATGGAACTAAATCTCCCCAAATGCCTTGTGGCTGTTGGGAAGAGTATGCAATCAACCACCCAGCACTATACTGCACCCAGTTGCTTCACTCACTATGTGATGCCCAGTGTCCCTGGGAAGCTTGCAACTCCAGCTAAACAACACAATGCTTTCTTAATGCACGCAGCTGCGTTTTACCAAATGTAGACCAGCAAGCCTGGATGCTGGATATAGCAAGGTGTGCATGTTTTGTAGTCATGTTCTTCTTTAAAGTACTCTGGCCCTGTGTACTTATTACTTCCTGTCTGATCCCTGCCCACTGTACCATATATTGTTCTCTTATACCACCTAACGTGTCTGGTTCAATAACTCTCCCCTTCATCAGCTGTGCAAATTAAGTGGCTTTGAGCTGTCCTCACAGATCCTGGCTCATAATCCAGGGATCAACCTCTTTTGCAGAGTTCAAGCTGCCTCCCACATCATAAGGATGCAGAACAGGGCAAAAGATTAATTCTAATAAATTGGGAAAGGAATAGCTATTCCTAGTTCCACAGCTAGAAGGAAATGACCTTTGTTAGAAAAGAACACATTATGGTATGACGCTGGACACCAACATCTGAGTAGCTGATAGCTTAAAACGTGCATTCACATATTACATTAGGTGATAAAAGGTAAAGGTAAAGGGACCCCTGACCAGTCCAGTCGTGACCGACTCTGGGGTTGCGGCGCTCATCTCACATTATTGGCCGAGGGAGCCGGCGTACAGCTTCCAGGTCATGTGGCCAGCATGACAAAGCTGCTTCTGGCGAGCCAGAGCAGCACATGTAAATGCCGTTTACCTTCCCACTGTAGCGGTACCATTTATCTACTTGCACTTTGAGGTGCTTTCGAACTACTAGGTTGGCAGGAGCTGGGACCGAGCAATGGGAGCTCACCCCGTGGCGGGGATTCGAACTGCCGACCTTCTGATCGGCAAGCCCTAGGCTCTGTGGTTCAACCCACAGCGCCACCCGCATCCTGTATTAGGTGATACCAACTGCTTATTTGGGTTTTGAGTGTTTTTCTCCCCAAATGAAAATGTTGAATTGGACTACAGCCACATTTCACCATGCAGAACCACAGCCATTACCTGTTCATCTCCAAAAACCGAGATGAAGATAGAAACTTCAGCATCACCATACAAGGTTAAAAGGTCTCATTTATTACTATCACTTGGTTGTCAGCTCCTACTCATCATTCTACCCTAACATCCTCAGAGAAACACTTCATATGTTACAGATAATAATTAGAAAAAAGTCAGACCCTGCCACCTCACCTCTCCGAAGACAGGACGTACAAGAGTAGAGAGACACTGAGACCGTGGTTGCCGCTTGATAGGCTCAGCAGGCTAATAGGAGGAGGGACAAGAAGGATGCTATTCAATATGACTCTGAACAGTTCTTTCAACCTGTCTATTAAAATGCTTTGCTTTGACAAGCGACATTAATCCACTGCCACTACCGTGTTTCTCATATTATAAGACACGTCTTATATTTATTTTTTCCTGAAAAAAACACACCATGGCTTATTTTCAAGGGATGTCTTATTTTTTAATTAAGTACCGGTATCTGTATAGACCACAGACCTGCTCCCACTGGGTCTTCGCGCGCAGCAGGCAAAGGCTGCAGCCGGGTCCTGGGTCTTCGCATGCGGCAAGCAAAGGCTGCAGCCGGGTCCTGGGGCTGCGTGCGCGGCAAGCAAAGGCTGCAGCCGGGTCCTGGGGCTGCGTGCGCGGCAAGCAAAGGCTGCAGCCGGGTCCTGGAGCTGCGCGCGCGGCAAGCAAAGGCTGCAGCCGGGTCCTGGGGCTGCGCGCGCGGCAAGCAAAGGCTGCAGCCGGGTCCTGGGGCTGCGCACGCGGCAAGCAAAGGCTGCAGCCGGGTCCTGGGGCTGCGTGCACGACAAGCAAAGGCTGCAGCCAGGTCCTGGGGCTGCGCGCACGGCAAGCAAAGGCTGCAGCCAGGTCCCGGGGGTTAACGCGGCAGCAGCAATCCTTCTTTGCCACAGACCTCCTACCACCACCTGGCACGGCTTATTTTCGAGGTATGCCTTATATTTTTCCACCTCAGGAAAATCCTGCCATGCCTTATTTTGTAGGGATGCCTTAAAATATGAGAAACACGGTAGCAGAAACAGTAAAGAACAAAGTAGATATAGCATCCGTTAAGAATCTTCCAGTTTGTGCTACAGCTCCTACATGGACCCTAGGAGAAGCCTAAGGCAGATAAATGGCACAGGCAGGAGTAGCAACCTGTATGCAAAGAGTATGGTGTTACACCATTTTGCAGCAGCAACTAACAGCAGAATTACTCTTTGTAGCAAACTTCCTTTATCAGAGATGGGAAACCTCCAGCCCGTGGGCCAAATCTGGCTTGCTACAGGTCCCAATGTGTCTAACATTGCCATTTCCCTCAAACCATGCCCAGCTGCCCCATACCCGACATCAGATGAGACTTCAGGTGTGGGGCAGGTAGAGGCACAGCTTGGGTGGAGAACTCAATCACACAGCCAATCTCTACAGAAAGCAGGTTTGCCAACCGTATTTCTTGCAGTTTCCCTATGCTTGGCACTTGGCAGCTGGCAAAGCTTTGTGCGTTACAGTCCCCAAGCACCTTACTGGGTGGTTAGGAAGCACTGCACAAGGGAGGTGGGAGGGACAACTCATCTGTCAATCAGGTGCGGACAGATAATGATCCGGTCCACCAGTCCAAAAAAAGTTTCCCAACCCTGACCTGCATTCTAGCTCCACTGCATTGAAGGGAATCTTCCATGAGTTAACAAAAAACCACAGCAGAATAAGCAGATTCCAAAATCTAAAGCAAGATACGTTCTGCTTTGACAGTATCAGGGTTAATGGGGGAAACACTACAATTCCCGCACACTGGCTGCTCAGTCCCTCAGAGTGACCACTGCTGGCTCAGGGCTCTGCTCCCCAGCGGTAATGGACACCACACTGACCTTTTGGGACCCATGATGAGACATCCCTTTGTGCAGCTTATTCAAGGAATTGGGACGAATGGTTGGTGGGAAAGTCCAGATCGGCCCTTGATCTCTCTCATCTGCGTCTCCATCACTAGAAACAAGAGGAGTGAAAGTGCATTTCATTCAAAGAACACTGGGTAGAGGAGTGCCAAAATTTGCAGGGGGGCAGGGCTTCCCCAACTGCAGGCTTTTCCAGCTTAATCTCACTTAAACGCAAACTCAATGTTTGCATTTTCCAAACATTATCAAGGGGCTAAAATGTACTTGGTACCAATAGATACCAAACTCATAGCCCAGAACTGGGTATTCATATATTCCATGTCACCATGCAATTATCTTATTTAAAGACTGAAAGCAGCCAGCATGACAAATCATATGTTGCTTTTTGTGTCCATCTGTACTTCTCAACAAGCTACATAAAATCTTACTGGTCCACCTTACAGGCTTTATCGGTGCAAATAAAAAATATGCAGAAACTTTTCTCAGTGACAACTGAGCAATCACACCCTGATTATTCAGGTGTGGAGAAAGGGGAGGAAATGAAAGATTCTCAAAGTAGGACAAAAGTCTCAAAGTTTTTTTTAAAAAAATTAAGCAGCTCATAAATGTTTTTAAAATAAAATGGAAACATACATACATGTCAGAGTCATCTGAGCTTGAATCCTCACCATGCCCCTCTGACTTCCAGCGTTTGTACCGGTCAATCAGCTCCATGAGAAATGATGTTTTCTTGGTGTAACGTGTGATAAACTTGTGCTTTAGCAATTCTTTTGCAGTGGGTCTCTGCACAAACACAAGAGACAAGGTGTTTTAGCTGGCAGGGACCAGACCATAAAGGTGGACAGCTACCACTGCCACTTTCCAAGGAGTCTTTTGAACTTGACTAAGGCCTTCTCTGCACATCCCTACTGGTTCATCTCTAAGGACAAGCATTTCAGAGCTCTGCTGGCTAGCAGCTGCCAGGTTTTCTGACCTGACACTCAGGCTCTGCTTATGAGAAGAGGCTGGAGCAACACTTACAAATCTGGGGTCCTTGTTAAGGCAGGCTTCCACAAATTCCTTAAAGGGCTTACTGTGGTGTCCCTCCAGCGTCGGGGGGTTATTCTTGGGAATCAGGAAGAGAACTCTCATAGGATGCAGGTCAGAGTTTGGAGGCTCTCCCTTTGCCAGTTCAATAGCAGTAATTCCAAGGGACCAAATATCTGCCTGGAAGAAAAATGAGAACGATCTCTGAACACTCAGTGTTACCATGGCACAGAGAAGCCAACACTGCATTGCCTTGAGCTTTGATGCTGATTCACAAGAAAAGGGGACTCCTCCAGAGACTCAAATCATTCACTTGCCTCTCGTATTTACCCAACTTCTGTATGTGATTGAGTGACAACTTGTGTGCTTATCATGTGGGCGTCTCCTTGATCCATATGTCTAACATGAAACGACATCTAAGGTAAAGTTATTTCTGGTTGTCACAGATTTAGAAGTTCTTGAATACGTGTGTCTGAGCAAAACATTTTTACTAAGCCTATGATTTACAAGATAATCCAGAAGGTCAGACTGCTGTAGGTTGGACAGCAATAAGACATGGAGATTAAACATGTATTTAAAATCTCTCTTTTTAATCTTTTATTAAGCAGTCCTATAATTAAGCTAACTATCTCTTAGATGTGAAATCTTGTAGAGTGCAAGAAGTTTTTTGTGCTCTTCATTTTCTAATACAAAGGTGGCTGCCTTTACAGGGTGTGCAGTTAAGCTCTGATCACAACTTGTGAATAGCAAGCATTTAAATTACAGTATATAAATTACATAGGGAATTACGATAATACTGTTTTGTTCCAGTTGAAGCAAAACAGTTTCTTTGTTTCTTTGTCACTGTGTATTATATTGTTGTAACCTGTCTTGGGATCTTGTGGTGAAAGGCAGGTACGAAGTCTTAAAGAAATACATATTACTGACTGTTTTAATACATCTTTAAACCCAATGGATTGCACCACGGATCTGGGTATTTTTCACTGTCAAAGCAGGCTGCATTTCTAATCATGAATTTGACTTTTAGGATGGGATCCAACTAACACATTCTCTTAGTGCAAGGATTCCTGATTGCACAACAGCACTTCCCCACCTCTCCTCCCCCCATGTGCACCCAGTGCCCTCCCCAAATCTGATCCAGAGGGTTAGGAGAACCCATTGAACAGATTTCTTTAAAGTTGTGCAAATGTATGCATAAACATACATGCACCCCTAGAAAGCACATCCTTCACTAGAAAACTGAAGGGGGCACTAAGTGGCCAATTATGTGTATAGCAAGACTTGGAAGCACATGCAAACTTTTCCCACCTATGTGCACCTTTCTTTCTAACGTAGGCAGAACACAGGATAATGCAATGTAACATGCATTCTAAATGATGAGCTAGGGTTCTAGTAGGCTTTCACCTGCTCCTCTCAGCTCACCTTGAAGTCATAGGCTGACTGCTTGATGACTTCAGGTGCCATCCAAAAAGGAGTCCCAACAAAGGTATTCCTCTTGATTTGGGTATCTGTCAGTTGGCCAGCCACACCAAAGTCAGCTAGTTTCACATCACCTTGCTCTGAAAGTAGCACGTTAGCAGCTGTTCATAGAAAAATAATAATAATAAAGGCAGCTGAATCAAAGGGGAATACAATAAGTTATCTTGCAGTAAGAAACGATGCCTTTCTGAAGCCCCGGTAAACATGTTTTGTGTTAATTCCTGGTTTAGTACAGGGGAAGATAGTAACGGTGCCTTAGCAACTGCACAAAGGAAGGCAGAGCATCCCAAAAATTGGCTCGATCCTCCCTGCTATTTCTAAACCCAATCCCTTATGGCTTTGCAAATAGGGCAAAGGGGTTATATTCTCACCCTGTATGAACCACCAAAGCTTGTTTAACCCCTACCTTGTTTTCAATTCTTAGCCCACTCTCCTGCTTTACTTCCCTTTTCTGTATCTTAATGCAGGCACCCCCAAACTGTGGCCCTCCAGATGTTTTGGCCTACAACTCCCATGATCCCTAGCTAACAGGACCAGTGGTCGGGGAGGATGGAAATTGTAGTCCAAAACATCTGGAGGGCCGAAGTTTGGGGGTGCCTGTCTTAATGCTATAGCCACTCCTCAAGAAGTCTACCCTTTATAGCCAAGTTACTGGAGAAAGTAGTGGCAGAGCAGCTGTAGGCAGTCCTGGAGGATACCTACTATCTAGACCACAGGTGGGGAACCTGTAGCCTTCTGCATAAGGAAGTGTAATTTCCATCATCTGTTCTGCACTTTTGATGTACACCCTTCTCAGTCTGAGTTCAGGCCTGGCTATAGAACTAAATCCGCCTTAGTGGTCCCGATAGTCTTCAGACTATTCTGATAAGTGCACAAATTACTGCCAGAATTCCTACTTCTTGATTTAAGGAATGATCACAGAAATGCAAATGGGGAGGGAGGGATTCTAGCATAGACACCTGAGATTGTCGGTGAAAGCAAGTATGTGTGGTTTCAATTGCCTCATAAGAGAACTGATAGGGGGGGGGGGGAATGGAAGACATGTATTTTGCAAGACTGACCTTTGATGTCTCTGTGGATTTTCCTCTCAGAGTGAAGATAGTCCAAACCCTTTAGAATTTCTCGGAGAATGGTGGCAATGTAGGTCTCCTCCAAAGGTCCAGGCTTGAGCTACAGGAGAAGTGTAGGAATGACGGTTACCGAATGAGGCACATTTAATATATTCAAACCGAAGTCGCTCAGTCTTCCATGCTTAACAAACTTTAACTTAGATGTCAGGAAAAACCATTTGCATGGAGATCAGAGAAAAAGAGAGGAAAGAAGAATGCAGTTATGTAAACATGAACTTGTACATGAACTAAAGCGGGATCAAACAGCAGCTCCAAGCTGGGCTGTGATTACTGATTAAGTATTGAGCTGTTCATTCATAACCACTTGGCACAAATGTATTTTGCTGAATGATATGGGGAGTCTACAGGGGGTGGCAGTTCTGAATGTGGATTTGAGATGGTACTGCATGCAACCAATGTGGAATTACTTTTAATTCTATGTTCCAGGCTGAATCTTGTTAAGGTATCAAAACTGAATAACAAAAAGGTACTCACTAGATCCAGTGCTGAGCCACCTCCCAAGTACTCCATGATTATCCAAAGCTTGGTGCCCTGTAAATTAGACAAGGTGTTGTGTGAAAGCAGTGACAGCCACTTCAATATTAAGCCCACCCTGGTTTTGCCTTAAAAACAGCGGAAGAAACACGGCAGCCCTGTATTCCTCATTCAGTTCTCACATGTCACAATGAGACCAGAAGTGCTTGTTAGCATGATCCACATATCTAGACATATCTAGTGATATATTTTTTGTTTTTCTCAGAGTTGAATTACATGAGTAATCACAAGCTGCAGCTTTTGGTGGACTGTTCCATTTCAGCCTGTAGATTGTTGTGGTGAAAGGACATCTCTAAATCCTTTTCTATATAATAATAATAATAATAATAATAATAATAATAATAATAATAATACCGTAAGAAGAGTGGCAGGTCAGGGTGAATGGTTCTGGCCCAGCTTTCTCCATTACACTGCTACTTAAGTGTAGTAAACAGTTGAATGGGAAATAATTCAAATGTGATCGATAACAACTAGTCATGACAGCTATATTCTAGTATGAGAAAAAGTATGCCTCAGAACCGGTTGCTCGGGAACAGGAGAGTGCTATTACACTTGTGTCCTGCTTGCAGTCTTCCCATAAAAATCTGGCTGGCATTGCGAGAACAGAATGCTGGACTAGATGAGCCATTGGTCTGATCCAGCAGGACTCTTACGTCCCAACTGCGATACTAGCAAGTATTGATATTGCCCAGCATTGTAGTTTGCTTCTTTATCTTGCTGATACTGTAGCTGATTATCATGACACTCAGGCATCCTCAAACTCATGACAACACTAATGAAGAGTCTGCAACTCATAAGCAGGGAAGGTGTTTCCTCTTTAATTCTTGGAGTTTTAATTTTACTTAGATTAGTCAAATTTCTAAGTCACTAAATATTTGTGTCGTGCCAGTTGTAAGAATTTTTAGTTAAACATTTCTGATTGCACCAAGGAGAAAGGCCTCCAAAGGCAAAATCCTCTTACCATGCTCACTCCTCCACACCCACTGCCACACTAATGTCCCAGCCACAAGACTCACTGAGGACACTTTATGGTGTGTGTGGGGGGGGGGCAAGCACTGTGATGCAGCTTGCCCTGGTAGCTTCAGTTACCTTCAAGTAGGAACCATAATAGCGGGTGATGTAGGGACTGTCACACTGGCTGAGCACCGTTATCTCCTGCTGGATGTCTTCAATCTCATCCTCTGCCTCCTCTAGGTCAATTATCTTGATAGCTACCACTTCCTTGGTACGGTTGTCAATTCCTTTGTACACTTCTCCAAATGATCCTTTACCGATCCTCTCCAGCTTTGTGAACAGTTCCTCTGGATCAACCCGAGAGTGCTGAGTCAGTAGGAATAAATGGGGTGATGGGGGAAGAGAAGAAGAGAGAGAGCTAGTAAGATAAAATAATCTGTAGCACTTTATGTTAACCTGCCCTGGGACCTTAGGGTTAAGGGTGGGTAATTCATAAACATAATCATCATAAATAGCAGGGATTTAATGATTCATCTGTTAGAGCCATTCTATCATCTAGCATAGGGCTCACTTCTCATTATAAGGGCAACAGGAGCTCAGCCCAAAAATGTATGTATGATGTGGAGATAGATAAATTTTGCTCTTTCTGCCATATTAGGACAACTGAGGATCACCAAATAAAAGTTACTGTATAAACATTTAAGACAGTCAAAGCAGACAACTTCCTCACACAATACATCGTTAACTTATGGTATTCACTACCACATGGCCTGGTGATCACCACTAGCTCTGGTGGCTTTAAAAGAGTAGATTAGTTAATGGAGGATGAAACTATCAACTACAGTGATAGCTGGGAAGAACCTTCATGTTCATGGGGCAATGTGTCTCCCAGTGCCAGTTACTGGGAACTGGGGACAACAGAATATGGTTAGTCCCTTCAGCATTTGCTTGTGGGCTTCCTGAAAGCTGTTGCTTGGCCACTTCTTGTATAGGATTCCAGGCTTGGTGGTCTGGTTGTTTAATCTGACTGAGCAGGGTTTTTCTTCATTCTTAAACTCATTCCATCATGAAAAAGTCCCAGTGAGTTCATTATAAGTTGCTCCTACCGGTAGTAGACTTGCTTAGAACTGCTGCCCTAGTGTACCTGACAGGCCAACACCAAAGCCATGCCTTTCCCAACATGACACAAGGGTTAGAAGTACCCTAAAGGCTTATCATCTGCACCTCTGTGTATGTGCAGCAAGTTGGTCCCATGTTCAGTATATCTCCAACCTGTCTGAATTCTGACTTTCTGAGTGGAAACAAATATTTAGTAGGGATGTTAGGATTCTGGAAAAGCCTAGAATTCAGTAGCAAATTTGCAATTCCACCTATATCAGAATTGCACTGGAATATAATTAAGATCTGTTGAAATCTGATGGGTTTCCACTGTGGTACCAACAAGACTTTAGGAATTTAGTAGGCCTCACCCCCCACCACACACATATTGATATCATTCTTGCACTCTGAGCCTGAGCCTTAAAGTGACCTGAAGCTTCTGCAACCATTGAAATACGGTCAGCTTCCAGCATCTGAAACGTCTAAAGACAGTTACTGGAAACTAGACAGTCATTTAGATATACAATCCAGCGCTATCAAACTATTACAGAGTGTGCCTGCCCATCTGTATCTAGTGCGTCAAAGGGATCCAGGAATGAATCATGAACCAGGAAGAGTCTGCTTCAAATACTGCCTAATCCACACACTCAGCTAGGTAACCTTAAGCAAACTAGTATCTCTCTGCAATGTGGAGATAACACTGAACCACATTACCATGTTTCCTGTTAAGGTTAGAAAACACTGAATAGAAGAGCTAAAAATAACTTAGCATTCATAACATCTAGAGGGGTAGCTGTGCTAGCCTGCTATAGCAAAAACAACACAAGTTCTGCACAACCTAAATGTCTCATAAATTTCTTATGGAATAAGTGCGGAAGTGATCTGATGAAGTGGACTCCATCCCACAAAAGCTTATACCATCATAAATTTGTTAGGGTTACCTGATATGGAATGACAGCAGCAGAGATACCAGAAAGTTGGCGAGAGGATTTAATTTCCCAAACAAATACACAAAGCTGCCCCATCACAAAGACAATGAGAGTGAGCCACATTCAATCCGAGAAGCCTCACCCCACAGTTGCTATTTCTCCAGGGTTTGCCTCAGATACCACATGAATACTAGAAAAGTTTGGGAGAGGCTTTAATTGTCATATCCACCCCAGCACCTATCTTCTCTGCCCTATAACCAAGATAAGCTCTAGTAAACTGTGCTTAGGAGTACCTTTGATTGAAAAAAATAATGTAATTACACCAAAGATGAAAACTAGCTTATACCAGTGTAACTTTCCCCCCGGTGCAGAATTGTTTTTTGAAGCACGGATTACAAGCTGTCCCTGTTTATGGATTTTCCACACTCTGTGTGTGTGTGTATATATGTGCTGCTTAGGGAAGAAATAGTACAGACTCGCTTATAAATCTGTCATCAAAAAGGACCACACCTGTTTCAGTTCCCCTTCTTCCCAAGATTTCAATCTGAGGCAAAGGCAACGGCCTCTTATCTTTAGTAATTAAACTGATAAGATGCCATTAAGAAACCTTTGGACACTGTACGAGAGATAAACAACCTCTCCTACTCAAGGACGGCAGTTACCCGCTCAAAGTACGGTATGAGCAGGCCTCATGCTTTGAGTTCAGCCCCACTCTAATAGGGTTCTCAGTCAACAGAACAGAAGAGGGCAACCAAACATCCTCCTGTCTCCATAGCAACACCCAAACAGCACAGGCCTCTGAAAGAATGCCTGCTGGCAATATAGGGAAGTGAAATGTGAGCAACAGGGGGGGGGGCATAAGAGAGCTAGAGCACAAGAGACTGAGAGAAAATAAATCAGGCTTCCCCAACCTTCCAGTTATCTTGGACTACAGCTCTGCAGGCTGGGACTGATGGCAGTTGTAGTACAAAACATCTGCAGAGCACCAGCTTGGGGAAGGCTGAAGTAAGGCAACATCTCATGAGCTAGAGAAACGACGTCAGAGAAGGAATCCTAGGAAATTGTTACGATCCGTTATGAAAAACAGCAGGCAAATAAAGACACTTATGAGGATGCAGCATGATGCAGCCAAGCAAAATAAAAAAATTGGTTGAATCACCCAAAGAATGTATCCTGATCACAGAATAATAGAAACAAGAGCCTTGAAAAATTATGCCTTCTGTAGTGACCTCAGTGGTCCTTCCTGCCTATCTCTCTGACCTCTCATCCTTGCCATGCACAGTGGTACCTTGATTTACGAACTTAATCCATTCCGGAAGTCCATTCTTAAACCAAGGCGTCCTTTCCCATAGCAGCGGGGGACTCAATTTACAAATGGAACACACTCAACAGGAAGTGGAACATGTTCTTATTCCAAGGCAAAGTTCACAAACCAAAACACCTACTTCCGGGTTTGCAGTGTTCATAATCCAAGTTGTTCATAAACTAAGCTGTTCTTAAACCAAGGTACCACTGTACATTGTGGCAGTAAAAGAGAAAGCTGGGAGGGAAAGCAGATATTGTTTGGTGAAGTGGTTAAAGCTGATACAGTATTTCTCAGCCTTAAATTCCATCATAGGGAATATAAAGAGACCCTGAATATATACAGTATGTGTTAAAAACACAAACTTAATGTACCCACCCACTACTTTGAAAAATATTTCTTACTACAGTGATACCTTGTGTTACGTACTTAATCCGTTCTGGAGGTCCGTTCGTAACTGGAAACTGCTCATGAGGCGTGCTTTCGCTAATGGCACCTCCCGCTGCTGCCGCGCTACCGGAGCACGACTTCCGCTCGCATCCCAGGGCAAAGTTCGCAACAAGGGGCATCTACTTCCGGGTTAGGGGAGCGTGTAACCCGAAGCATTTGTAAGGGGGACGGTATGTAACATGAGGTACCACTGTGCTCAGATTCTTCTGAGATGATGTGCAATGTTGTTATGCCATTTGATGGGAAATGGTAGACCAGTTTGCGGAAAGAGAATGTTTTGCTCTCCCAAGAATCAGGGTATGACACAGGTGTGAAGAACACAGCTTTTCATACAAAACAAAGTATGTAACAAACATTGGACCCAGGTAGAACAACATGTTGCATTTTAAAAATGACCAAATCTGGGTGCTTCAAGAGAACAAGTCATTATGCAAATGTTTAGGAGCACATAGAGCTGCCTTATACAGTCTCAAGGGTAATTCCTCTTTCCAAGCCTAGCTTCTCAGTCAGGCCCTTTTAATCTCCATCAACTTTCTTTCTACTCTAGGTTTGGCTCATCTGCCTCCTTTTTCTGAGTTGGGTTACTGTTCCAAGCCCCTCCTCCCCAGCCTCTTCTTTGCTGGGTTTGTTCTGTCACCTTCTGCCTCCATGCCTTTCCACCACTCATGCCTTCCATTCCTCTCTCCTTCCTCTTCTCTTCTTCTTTTTTCTCTCTCTCTCAGCAGCTGCAGCCATTCACTCCATTCACATGCAGCTGAGCAGAAGGATCTTGGTACTGGCTTCATTATTCTACTACCTGTGTTTGGCCTGCCCTCCACTCTAGTGCAGAGGAAGGCAGAATATGTTTCACCAAATCCTGAAGTTAGGTGATGTAATCATAGGAAGAAGTCAAGAAAAATCCTGTTCCCTTCCTTCAGCTTCAAAAGATTTCCAAGGCTACCAAGCCAGAAAGACCAGATATGCAACGGAAGCGAAGATTTATTTAAGAGTACTAAGTGTGTGGTGCCTTATACTAAATTCCAGACTTGGGCACAATTAGCAAATTGTGCTGCTGCACCAAATAGCAAAAAAGAGGCAACACCTCAAAGTGGTACTGTTATTCTCTTTTTTACAAAACAGTATAATAACCTTAACATATCCTTTTGGCTACATGGAAAACTGTTCAGTGCTCCCGAATAAAGCTTTACCAAAATGTGTCGTGTATTTCAAGTTAATAAAATTCACAGTATCATTTGGAGGCATTGCCTTTCTGTTGATTCATTTTGATATCAGTAAACTGACAAATCATTCAACACTACTATGACCTTAGATGCCTTCCTTTTAGTCAATTTCTCATATAGTATGGTAGCTTTGTCATGGGGAGTATGCTTTAGTTTAATTTAGGGTTCATCCTCACTTCCGTTTGCCCTACTGCTTTCCTCTGGGAAAACCGGCATCTTAGCACGAAATCAGAACAAACAGAAATTGTGTTTTCTGTGAATTGCCATTTGTTCTGATTTAGCGCCAAACTGTGGGTTTTCCAGAAACAAATGGTGCGGCAAAGGCAAAACCTCTTGCACTCGTGCCTAAAAAGGAAGAGACAAGCGAAAATTACTTGGACCCATGCATTCTAGGCACTGACCAAGTGTGAGCGTAGAGAAGCCCTAAGTTTATTCAAAAAGAGCCTCCAGTTCTCACTTACCTGGTTGGCAAATTCCCTCAGGTGGGCCATGGCTGAAGATCAGCACAACACCCATTCACCAATCTTCTTACACAGTAATTAAAAATGTGCTCTCTTCTACGGGTCACTTAAACTATTTTTAAAAAAACAAAAACAAAAATGCAACCAGTTATTATTGTAAAGCTCCTGTGAAATGACTCCACTGCACCATAAATGCCAAATAACAGTTTCCATAGGCAGTCCTACCCTATTCGAGATAAAGAGATTTAGCCTACTTATATCATGGACAACACATTAGGTGCCACAGGTAACCTGGGCCCAGCTACTCCACTCCCCCGCTTTCTTCTCTTACTGTCTAGCCTACTTCACAGGGTAGTTGTGAGGATGAGGTGGGTAAGCCCATATCCAGGTTTCTCACCCTGAGCTCCTTGGAGGGAGGGTGGGATAAACACGCCATCACCATATTTTATTAACGCACACTTAACAGGTGGCCCAAAGTGTAGGGAACTTAGCCACTGGGAGTGAAGCCCAAGCGAAGGAGTTTACTGCTCAGCGTGACCAAGCCCCTTAAGAGAGCAAAACCTAAACAGATTACACCAAACAATACCTCTGGTGCATGAGAAGTCGTCCGCCTCTATCCCCATGCAGAATAACTTTAGAGCAAGCACGACACAGGCTGCAATTCCCAAGGCAAGCCCTCCCCGTCTTCCCGGACCGTAAAAAGGGTGGGGTGCGGGGGGAGCCTTTTCCCTACGATTTTATGAATGGTCTTGCAAAGACACGAGAGCCTAATCCTGCCTCAATGGCTCGTGGGTTTGCAGGTCCGGCCCGGCCTTAAGGTGTGCGCCCATTAGGAGGTGCCTGGGGGGCCAGGCTGCCCCCTCCCCTGCTGCCCCCGGGCGCAGCAGCTCCACCCAGCCTCCAGACACAACTGTCATGGCAACGGTTGCCGCCGCCAGCATTGCTCCGAGCAGCCCCTGCTCCCTCCCCGCAGAGAAGCAGCCCCGCTCCGGTGTCTTCCGCGCCTCACCTGCACCCCGAGGGTCCGTCCCGCCCCGCTGACCCATCGCGGCTCCGCGCGCAACCACCTCGGGATACTCAAATCGGTTACAGCAACTGCAGGAGAGGCAGGGAGTAGGACGCCAACAGCCATGCGCAGGAATCTTAACTCGCCGCCTGGGCTGCTGGGAGGGGTAGTTTTCGCAGTCCCGTCTCCCCACGGAGCGGCCGAGCCAGGGACTGTCAAAACCAGCATGCACTCGGAGAAGGTGGGGCAAGCAGCCGGGAAAGCGAGGGCTTCCGGGAAAGGTAGTTTGTTCTGCTTTGCTGTTAACATTCCTACGGTCTGCGCGCTCCCGGCTCTCTTTCCTCCTGCCTTCTGCTCGCGGGGGTTGAATCATGCAGCTTTCGCCTAAAGCAAAATGTCACACGGCGATCCCTTAGCCTTGAGAGGGGACAGGCTTTAGGAGAGGTCGGCTTCACGGTTGCTTTGTGCGGTGATAGTGTTTCTCTTGGCTCCCTCAACTCCGTTACCCCTACCATGGATCAGCTGTGAATCTACAGCATTTCGTCGATTCTGCTCCATTCGTCCTTACAAATGCTGCCTTGCATCTCAAGCAAACATTTCTGACAGAGATCCTGGAAGTCTCTGACGGGCCTAGAATAGGGAAAAACCTGTTGTTTCCTTTGACAATCATAAGGCAGTTCATAACTGGTAGAACGTTGCCTATGTTATCGTATTTATTTGGCACGTGTTTTTAGTAGGTATGTGTGTTTTAAAATTGCTTTTGTTCTAGTAAGCAGTATGTAAATAAATTTTGTTAAATAATTTTTTAAAAAACCTAACACCTGTTTCGAGTCCTCACTTCCAAGATAACAGCTAATTCTCCCACATAACTTTTGGGCAGAACTGCAGCTGGTCCCTGGTCATCTGCATTAAAAAAGAAAAAAAAGGAAAAATGTTTTTGGCCCTTGTCCTTCACTTTACTAACATGCCCGGTGCCGCTTATCTCTTTAGAAATGGCTTAGATGAATACAGCAGATGCTTATCAGATTTGCAAATGAGATGAAGCTTGGAGACAGAACATCGTAACATTTTTAATCCAGTCTATATCCATATTGGAACTGTTTTTAGAAATGGAGTTGTGTACACCTTAAAAGATAAAGCTCTTGCACATTCAACTTGGTTTCGATAAAACAAAGTGTAGGCAGGTTGGTATGACTAGCTGGCTGGCAGCTTTAGCAGGTCTTGCTGGTCCTCAGTTTAAAGAAGGAAGTAGGGTAAGGTTGCTCAAATGAAGGACGGAAAATGCATGACTCTTACATGAGTTATATGGGATAATCTTTTACAGGCCTTTGAACTTACTTCTGCTTCAGTTTTACCTCTAGAACATTGGTAGGCAAACTAAGGCCTGGGGGCTGGATCCGGCTCAATCACCTTCTAAATCTGGCCCGCGGACAGTCTGGGAATCAGCATGTTTCTGCTTTTATTTAAAATGCATCTCTGGGTCATTTGTGAGGCATAGGAATTTGTTCATTCCCCCCCAAAAAAATATATAGTCCGGCCCCCCACAAGGTCTGAGGGACAGTGGATCGGCCCCCCTGCTGAAAAAGTTTGCTGGCCCCTGCTCTAGAATATACATGGGATAATCTATGAGCACTGTCCAATATATTAAAAACTGCTTCTTATCTATTAGTTTGAAGAAACTTAAGTAGGGGTAACCTTGCTGAAACTGAGGTCTGGGTCTGACCAGTGAAAGGAAGGTGGGGTATAAATGCAAGAAAATAAATAAATATGTGTTATAGTTTTTATACTGTATAGAACAGGTGTCCCCAAACTACGGCCCGGGGGCCGGATGCGGCCTGTGCAAGCCAATTGTGTGACCCCCGACGACCCCCACCGCCCGCTCTTACTGGCGGGCCGCAGTGCGGTTGCCCATCTCAGGTCAGCACGGTGCCAGAAATAGCTTGTGTGCACGCACGAGCCAGAGGGCGGGGAAACGCGCTCCCATGCACACATGCACAAGCTAGTTCTGGTGCTGCGCCGCCCCAGAAGTGCACAGGAAATGACGCCTGCACATCCGCAGAAGCCATTTCTGGCGCCGCGCTGCGCCAGAAAAAGTAAGTGTGCACGCGTATGGGAGCGTGTTCCCCCACCCTCCGGCCCGCTGCGTGATTGGCGCCGGAGGAACCGGCCAAAGCCAGTTAAGTTTGGGGACCCCTGGTACTGTATAGAACAGGCATCCCCAAACTGCGGCCCTCCAGATGTTTTGGCCTACAACTCCCATGATCCCTAGCTAACAGGACCACTGGTCGGGGAAGATGGGAATTGTAGTCCAAAACATCTGGAGGGCCGAAGTTTGGGGATGCCTGGTATAGAATAATACCGTGTTTCTCCGAAAATAAGCCAAACCCCGAAAATAAGCCATAGTGATAGGCAGTTTAACCATACATAATAATAATAATAATAATAATAATAATAATAATAATAATAATAAAAGACATCCCCTGAAAATAAGCCACCGTGGGTTTTTTTTTGAGGAAAAATAAATATAAGACGGTGTCTTATTTTTGGAGAAACACGGTAGGCTGTGCTATCCTACTCAGATGAGTGTCATTCTTCATAGTTACCATGAGAGGGCATGAGAGGGCACATGCTGCCTAAGAGAACAGTCCTCACCATGTCCACTCAGAAATAAGGCCTATTGAATTCAGTGTGAATTACTTCAAGGCAGTTGGGGTTACTGCTGCAGTCTAACTCGTGTTGTTGTTGTTTAGTCGTTTAGTCGTGTCCGACTCTTCGTGACCCCATGGACCATAGCACGCCAGGCACTCCTGTCTTGCACTGCCTCCCGCAGTTTGGTCAAACTCATGTTCGTAGCTTCGAGAACACTGTCCACCCATCTTGTCCTCTGTCGTCCCCTTCTCCTAGTGCCCTCAATCTTTCCCAACATCAGGGTCTTTTCCAAGGATTCTTCTCTTCTCATGAGGTGGCCAAAGTATTGGAGCCTCAGCTTCACGATCTGTCCTTCCAGGGAGCACTCAGGGCTGATTTCCTTAAGAATGGATAGGTTTGATCTTCTTGCAGTCCATGGGACTCTCAAGAGTCTCCTCCAGCACCATAATTCAAAAGCATCAATTCTTCGGCGATCAGCCTTCTTTATGGTCCAGCTCTCACTTCCATACATCACTACTGGGAAAACCATAGCTTTAACTATACGGACCTTTGTCGGCAAGGTGATGTCTCTGCTTTTTAAGATGCTGTCTAGGTTTGTCATTGCTTTTCTCCCAAGAAGCAGGCGTCTTTTAATTTCGTGACTGCTGTCACCATCTGCAGTGATCAAGGAGCCCAAGAAAGTAAAATCTCTCACTGCCTCCATTTCTTCCCCTTCTATTTGCCAGGAGGTGATGGGACCAGTGGCCATGATCTTGGTTTTTTTGATGTTGAGCTTCAGACCATATTTTGCGCTCTCCTCTTTCACCCTCATTAAAAGCTTCTTTAATTCCTCCTCGCTTTCTGCCATCAAGGTTGTGTCATCTGCATATCTGAGGTTGTTGATATTTCTTCCGGCAATCTTAATTCCGGCTTGGGATTCATCTAGTCCAGCCTTTCGCATGATGAATTCTGCATATAAGTTAAATAAGCAGGGAGACAATATACAACCTTGTCGTACTCCTTTCCCAATTTTGAACCAATCAGTTGTTCCATATCCAGTTCTAACTGTAGCTTCTTGTCCCACATAGAGATTTCTCAGGAGACAGATGAGGTGATCAGGCACTCCCATTTCTTTAAGAACTTGCCATAGTTTGCTGTGGTCGACACAGTCAAAGGCTTTTGCATAGTCAATGAAGCAGAAGTAGACGTTTTTCTGGAACTCTCTAGCTTTCTCCATAATCCAGCGCATGTTTGCTATTTGGTCTCTGGTTCCTCTGCCCTTTCGAAATCCAGCTTGCACTTCTGGGAGTTCTCGATCCCTTCATGGATCAATGCTTGAATAACTCAGAGAAGCTATGAGCTATGCCATGCAGGGCCACCCAAGATGGACAGGTCATAGTGGAGAGTTTTGACTAAACGTGATCCACCTGGAGAAGGAACTGGCAAGCCACTCCAGTATCCCTGCCAAGAAAACTCCATGGACAAAGACAACAGGCATATAAAAGTCTAACTCGTATGCCTATTCAAAAGAAAGTCCCATTGAGTTCCATGGAGCTTATTCCCAGATAAGTGGACATAAGATTGCAGCCTCATTCACTCTCAATCTGGTGAGCTGGGGCTCATTGCTGCGCCGCAACTAAACTCCAGTTGCATGACACCAACACTATCACGGTCCAAATATACGGTATATTAAAAGCTTGAGTGAGTCCCCATATTCATGTTTGGGTTAAAGGAGATTCCATAGTGAAAAGATTGAAGACTTTGGGAGCTGGGTATGTTTAGCCTGGAGGGGAGCTGGGTATGTTTAGCCTGGAGAAGAGAAGGTTAAGGGGTAATATGATAGCCATGTTCAAATATATAAAAAGATGTCATATAGAGGAGGGAGAAAGGTTGTTTTCTGCTGCTCCAGAGAAGCGGACACGGAGCAATGGATTCAAACTTCAAGAAAGAAGATTCCACCTAAACATTAGGAAGAACTTCCTGACAGTAAGAGCTGTTCGGCAGTGGAATTTGCTACCAAGGAGTGTGGTGGAGTCTCCTTCTTTGGAGGTCTTTAAGCAGAGGCTTGACAGGCATATGTCAAGAATGCTTTGATGGTGTTTCCTGCTTGGCAGGGGGTTGGACTGGATGGCCCTTGTGGTCTCTTCCAACTCTATGATTCTATGATTCTATGATTCTGGGCTGATATTATTATTAATGTGATATTAAACATATTTACTCAGAAGGATTTCCTAATGATTCTAATGGGACTTGGTCTTTATTTAATGGGTGCCAGTAAGCAGCCTTAGGCTGCAGCCCCATGCCCACTCAGCTAGGAATATGCCACAGTTAACACAGTGTGATGTACATCTGAGGAAAACACCATGGGGTTTTAGGAGGGGTAGTGCCTTTGGTGGGGGACATGTTGTGCTCCTTCTGGGGTAGTTTGTCCACCTTTGGTCCCCACCCTGCACTCAGCTCTCACCTGTGGCTCCTAAAAGATGTCTGCATGTGACAGCAGCCACACCCCAGGAACTGTCTCAAACCCTCAGTGACTTAAGACTTCTCCTGCATGTGATGACAGGCTGCAGCGGATTGAGCGGATGAGACCAATAATGGGTCCAACGGTTAAGAAGGCGGTTGCTGCAGATGCTGTAGAGGGATGTGAGGGGCAGATGGGGCTCATCAACCTGAGAAGGTAGCCCATCCAGGAGAAGGAAACTGATCCTAAACAGATCTTACTTATACTCTGATATAGGTGGAATTGCAAATTCACTACTGAATTCTGGGCTTTTCCAGAATCCTAACATCCCTACCAAATGTTTGTTTCTACTCAAAAAGTCAGAATTCAGACAGGTTGGAGATAACCTGAACATGGGACAAACTTGCTGCATGCAGACCTAGATGTGCAGATGATAAGGTGCGCACCTTTCTGGGTGCTCAACCTGTGCCTAGAAATAAAAATGCGCCTTGGGGGTCCCTTCCAAAACTACAATGCTTTGGTTCTATGATTCTGTGAGCGATAGGTTTCTTTATTGTACACATGGAAGATGGAACAAAATTCTTTATTCCTGAAACCCATGGCTTCAGGTTATGGGAGAGGGAATTCCGACTGAACACCGGGAGGAACTTTCTGACAGTGGGGGCTGTTTGACAGTGGAGCGGTCTTCCTTGGGGTGGGGTGGACTCCTTCCTTGGAGGCTTTTGGGCAGAGGTTGGGTGGCCATTGTCATGGGTGCTTTAGCTGAGATTCCTGTATTGCAGGGGGTTGGACTGGATGACCCTTGGGTCCCTTCCAATTCTACTCTATAATTCTATTATTATTATTATTATTATTATTATTATTAAAAAAGGAATTTTACAAATGTGTGTAGTTCTTTGTGGTTAAAAGGACAAATTGAGAAGCAAATTAAATAATTAGTTCTTCATCTTCCAGACTCCAACTATGAAGCCTGACCTCATAATTTCTGGTTGGTGAAGCTAAAAATTGCTTGACTGGTTGCTGTGGCAATGCATTAGCTTCCCACGCACAGTACAACAAATTTTTGCCCTTTGGTTGTACTGAAACTCTATTCTTGCAGAAATTACCAGATTAAAAATAAACCCAAATCCTAAAGAGCTAGGTGTGGCTCATACTTAAATATTGTACGATCCGCTTTGTATCAGAGGTAGACTATTGATAGTCTATATATTCTGTTTTATCATCTTGGTAAGTAGCATCAAAAGCAAGAGTCTCAAACATGGTGCCTGCAGGTGGCAAAAACAATTTCTAGTGCAATTTCCTGTCACTTTACTTCTCACGGAAGTCTGATATTTTGGGGGAGTCGGTTCGTTGTGCAGGTTCTCCCAATCAACTGTAATTGAACAACCTTGACTTTGCCGATGAGTGACTGAACCCCACTCGAAAATAGTGACAGTCGGAAAGTGCCCTAAGTCTTTAGTACAACGGACCTGATTTGCAACATGGATACAGCTGGGGGAATAAACTTGCAAGAGAGGAAATTTCCTCTGCTCAGTTTGATGGATGAATGATGAGCTTACAACTAAGCATACTGCTTTGAAAGATCATGTACCACACTGAAGCTTTGGGTATCACTCATCCACTGCAAAATGGAAAGGTTAAGTGTTGCTAGGGTTGGGTCTAGCCTCCAGGTGGCAGCAGTCCCTCATCAGCACCACCCCAAATTTCAATCATCCACATATCAGAGTTATGAATATCACTGTGATTCATGCTTCACTTGAGAGCTCAACTATTAGAGTTATATACAGTAAGATTTCCCATTGAGAAAAGTGTTTGAAACCGATAATACAAAGGGGAAACATAACCCACTACAAACTTATTCTGTGTATGACCCAATGAAACTAGTGAAAGTGGTCCCAGATGTTCCATGTAATCTAGGGGTGGGGGCCCTTTTTTCAGACTGAGCGCCACATTCCCTTGTGGGGAACCTTCCGGGGGTCACATGCCAATTATTGGCACTGCCAAAGGCAAAAGAGGGCAGAGCAGTGAATGTGACTTCTACCTTTGTACCGTCGGCTACCTTCCCGCCATAAAAAGACCAGAGGTTTCTTTATCCACCAATATAAAAGACGCCTGCTTCTTGGGAGAAAAGCAATGACAAACCTAGACAGCATCTTAAAAAGCAGAGACATCACCTTGCCGACAAAGGTCCGTATAGTTAAAGCTATGGTTTTCCCAGTAGTGATGTATGGAAGTGAGAGCTGGACCATAAAGAAGGCTGATTGCCGAAGAAAGGATGCTTTTGAATTATGGTGCTAGAGGAGACTCTTGAGAGTCCCATGGACTGCTAGAAGATCAAACCTATCCATTCTGAAGGAAATCAGCCCTGAGTGCTCGCTGGAAGGACAGATCCTGAAGCTGAGGCTCCAATACTTTGGCCACCTCATGAGAAGAGAAGACTCCCTGGAAAAGACCCTGATGCTGGGAAAGATGGAGGGCACAAGGGGAGGGGGACGACAGAGGATGAGATGGTTGGACAGTGTTCTCGAAGCTACGAACATGAGTTTGACCAAACTGCGGGAGGCAGTGGAAGACAGGAGTGCCTGGCGTGCTCTGGTCCATGGGGTCACGAAGAGTCGGACATGACTAAACGGCTAAACAACAACAACAATCTATGTATCATCCTGGTAAGCAAGACGACAACGACTTTTTCAGACTATTATATTGTTCTTTGTGTTACGTTTATTGGCTTTGTAGTTTTTTTTTACTGTATTTATGCAAATGGTTTTATTTGTTACCCTAGAATCTTTCGATGATACATATTTCAAATAAATAGCAACTCCATGCAAGCATATGACCTATGGGGAATGAAGCATTGTGGCCCTGGTGACTCTACCTTTTGGGGACAATGAAGTCATGCTGAATGCTATAAAACAGGTACATCCAACTCTCTAGAGACTGCAATCTACTCCCAGTACTGTATAATAAAACTGGCAGTGATCTACCCATTGTCAGTACTGCCCAGATTTGTTGAGCTATTTTCGGGGAAGATTACATAAAAACGATCACAACACAGTACGCTGTCCTCCCTCCTTACAACACTCTGATGCCAATGCAGGAAATACTAGCTTTCACAGGGAGCACAGAACGCCGCAATCGATCAGGAGAGCGCACACGATCACTTTTCTTAATCCCACATTCAACCTGGAGTACACCGCCAATCTACCTATCGGTCGTGGTCGAACTGTTGAACATGTCTGCTAAAACAGAATTCAGTCTCCCACCCTACACCCTAGGAAGGTCATTCTTCCTTTTTGTGCTTCCTTTAATGGGATTGGCTGTGCTCTGCCTCCAGCCAGAGGCAGTACAGTAATGCTTCTGAATACCAGTTACTGGAAACCACGGGAGAGGAGAGTGCTGTCCTGCTTGGGTCCTGCTTGCAGGTTTCCCGCAGGTATCGGGTTGGCCCTGGTGAAAACAGGATGCTGAAGTAGATGGGCCATTGGCATCTTGCAGGTTCTTATGTGGTTATGCAATATTCCATCATCATTTAACCATGAATTTAGCAGCACAGTCATGGGTGTACCTGCCTGTCTCATACCGAAGCCCTGAGTGCTGAGTACAGTGATGCACACCTGTGCAGTGACCTTTTGAAAATGCCCCAGGGTGCGCTGCTAGCTGACACAATCTACCCACGTAGAAAAAAATTAATACTGTAATTACCTGTCTCCACATTGCCCAGTATATGCAGTGAGGAAAGCTGTTGCCTCTCCTTGCCCTGAGGCTGCTGCCCCTGCAGACAAGAGAGAGAGAGAGAGAAATGGGTTTGAAGCCGGTTCTCATCTCCGCCTCTGCAAGTGGCTTCACACACTTCAAAGCTCATCTTTCTGTCTGTCTCCATGCAGACCAGTTGCAGAGATGAAGGAGTGGAAGGCAATTATTTCAGTAAAATTGTTCTGGATGCCACACCGCTAAAAAGCACTCCCATAGCCAGATTGATGCTTAAGCTATGCATTCAGGGTTGCAATTAGCCAAATTTTAACTTAATGTCTTTCAGTTGCCTCTGCTCTTTAGTTGGCAATGTGTTTTACTTCACATGTTTACCCAAATGTGGTAAGCCAGACATGCTGCATTTGAGGGCCTCTTTCTGCTGGATTTCTGCCCCATAGTCTTTCTATCTCGATGGCGTAATAAGAACATGTGTTTTAGGAGAGAAGTGTTTTCCAGGGACTAATTAAGAGGTTTCTGTTTAGACAGTTCTATGACATAAAATGGTTGCTGGGTTATTGTTGCTGTAGATTACTGTATTTTGATTGCTCTTTAAAAAAATAGTTTTGATATTTGTTTTATTGTGCATTTTAAAATTTATATAAGCTGCCATGAGGTTAAAAAGTGGATATAAAATTATAAATAATAAAATTTAAACTAAATATTACAGGGGTGCCTATGTTTACAATGTTGTATACCTCTGAATACCAGTTGCTTGGAATAAACAGCAACTGTATTAGGCTAGTCACTGTCTCTCAGCCTGACCCACCTCACAGGGCAGTTGCGAAGATAAAAAGGACAACCACGCCTGTCACCTTGAACTCTTTGGAGGGAAGGTAGAATATGAATGCAATAATAAATAAATATGAATACCAGTACCTACATACAAACAGGACCTTTCCATACTTACTATCTATTAAAAAAAACAGCTGCAACTCCAACCTGCTGAGCAACATTTACTGTCTGAATAAGCAGCTATGGGTTGTTATTAGAAGGAAAGCAGCAGACTGGTATTTTGCGTCCATGGACAAGCATTTACATATGTGTATGCTAGAATCAAGATGGAATCATCTCCATATTCAGAAATTTAACTTCTACACACTATAATCCTTCACACTGCAACCCTAAAGTAAGTCCTGTTGATTTCAGTGGGACTTAATGGCAGATAAGTGTGGATTCCAGAAAAAACATCTACTTTTGTCTCATTGACCACGCAAAAGCCTTTGACTGTGTCGACCACAGCCAGCGCCGGTGCTAGGGCTTTTGCGCCCTAGGCTAAATCACCTTCTGGCGCCTCCCCCCGGCACATGCGTCATGACACGTGTGTCGTACAACGCCGCTGCGTCCCCTCCATAGGCGGGAGGGCGCTGAGCTCTCATTTTGGCTTGTGCGCCTCCCGCCTATGGAGGGGACACTGTGGGCTGTTCAGTGGCGGCGGCAGTGGGCGGCAGCGGCGGCAGCAGCAACAGCGCCCATAGCTGAAGGCTTCAGATACGGGCGCTGCCACCGCCACCGCTCGCTTGTTGCAGCCGCTGAGGAGCGCACAGCGTCCCCTCCATAGGCAGGAGGGTGCTGAGCTCTCATTTTGGTTCGCGCGCCTCCCGCCTATGGAGGGGACGCTGTGGGCTGTTCAGCAGCCGCGGCAGCGAGCAAGCGGCGGCGCCAGCAGGAACAGCGCCCATAGCTGAAGGCTTCAGCTACGGGCGCTGCCGCCGCCACCGCTCGCTCGTTGCTCCAGGCGCTGGTGGCAGCGTGGGCGGCCGGCGGGCAGGCTCGCCAGCGCCCCCTCCATTTCAGGGGTGGAGCCGAGCAGCCGCCCGCCAGGCTCCGGGGACGCGCGTGGAGGCGCAGGCAGGCGGCGGGCAGGCTCGACAGCGCCCTCTCCATTTCGGCACCCTAGGCCATGGCACAGCAAACTATGGCAAGTTCTTAAAGAAATGGGAGTGCCTGATCACCTCATATGTCTCCTGAGAAATCTCTATGTGGGACAAGAAGCTACAGTTAGAACTGGATATGGAACAACAGATTGGTTCAAAATTGGGAAAGGAGTACGACAAGGCTGTATATTGTCTCCCTGCTTATTTAACTTATATGCAGAATTCATCATGCGAAAGGCTGGACTGGATGAATCCCAAACCGGACTTAAGATTGCCAGAAGAAATATCAACAACCTCAGATATGCTGATGACACAACCTTGATGGCAGAAAGTGAGGAGGAATTAAAGAACCTTTTAATGAGGGTGAAAGAGGAGAGCGCAAAATATGGTCTGAAGCTCAACATCAAAAAAACTAAGATCATGGCCACTGGTCCCATCACCTCCTGGCAAATAGAAGGGGAAGAAATGGAGGCAGTGAGGGTTTTTACTTTCTTGGGTTCCATGATCACTGCAGATGGTGACAGCAGTCACGAAATTAAAAGACGCCTGCTTCTTGGGAGAAAAGCAATGACAAACCTAGACAGCATCTTAAAAAGCAGAGACATCACCTTGCCCACAAAGGTCCATATATAGTTAAAGCTATGGTTTTCCCAGTAGTGATGTATGGAAGTGAGAGCTGGACCATAAAGAAGGCTGATTGCCAAATAATTGATGCTTTTGAATTATGGTGTTGGAGGAGACTCTTGAGAGTCCCATGGACTGCAAGAAGATCAAACCTATCCATTCTGAAAGAAATCAGCCCTGAGTGCTCACTGGAAGAACAGATCCTGAAGCTGAGGCTCCAATACTTTCGCCACCTCATGAGAAGAGAAGACTCCTTGAAAAAGACCCTGATGTTGGGAAAGATTGAGGGCACAAGGAGAAGGGGACGACAGAGGATGAGATGGTTGGACAGTGTTCTCGAAGCTACGAACATGAGTCTGACCAATCTGCGGGAGGCAGTGGAAGACAGGAGTGCCTGGCGTTCTCTGGTCCATGGGGTCACGAAGAGTCGGACATGACTAAACGACTAAACAACAGCAACAAGTGTGGATTGCAGTCTTAGATACCCCAAAGGAGGAGCCTGAAACCTGAAATACTCCACAGGCTGCATGGATGGCTTCCACAACATTTATTTTCTGTGCGTATTGCATTATTTTAATGCCTCACATATATCATGTAACATTGCACCATTTTTTGAAAATGTCAATGTGCATATGAATATGAAATAAGAGAAGATATGTCTGCCTTTCCCAACATGGAATCCTCCAGATGTTTTGTGACCAGCAAGAGAGCACCAGGTTGAGGAATGCTGGAATAACTTAACTGAGAAAATCGTAACTTCCAAAAGCATTCATGAAGTCCTAAGCAAAAGGGGGGAAATATATGTATTCATATCCTTCTTAGCTATTCTTTTTCCATGTTATTTCCAGACATTTGTGTTATTAACTCACCAGGGCGCTCCTGTGCCTTTAAAAGGTAGCGAGAGAAGCCAAGAAGAAGCTGATTCAACTGATCTAGTCACATTCTTAGGAATCCTGGGGGCTTTGTGCACGGTTATGAGGGCAAGCGCCATGTGGGTGGCCAAGTTTCCCCCTCAGGACCTGAATTCCAACAAGAAATATGGGGAGTAGTTGAACTATGTTATACAACAGGATCAGCCAGAGACACTGTGTTCAGCAGTCATGGTGAACAGTCCTTCTAAAAAGATATCATAAAGAAAAAGGCAGCGTCTGTGTGAGGGTTCTCTTTATTTACATCAGGAGTGGGCAATATGTGGCCCTAGCACTGCATGTGGCCCTCAGTTCAATTTAATGTGGCCCTTGGCTTAATATCAAAGGCCTGCTGCAAGATGATGGTTCAGATCTCTGGCAAGAGAGATTCCGTCTCTTATACCACAGTCTGCTGGGAAAGGAAGGAAGGAAGGAGAGAGAGAGAGAGAAACAAAAGAGAGGTGAATGCGGGAATGCGGCCTTCTATTTGAGAATCCTTTCTTTTTTCCTATTATTATTATTAATTTGCAAATTTAATGAAGAAAAAAATAAGCCACAATCAGTTCACATTCTGTATACAATAACCAGCATTGCTTACATTTGAGTTAAACATAGAAGCTAAAATAAGCCCTCCAAATATCCTGCAAGGTATCCACAAAAATTGCCATCAATATGAAATATGTTCTATGGTGGCCAGTGCCATGAGATCCTCAGAATGTTGTGTAATAGATGGTGGGTTTGTATCTTTCCAGGATCAAAAGTAAAAGTCTCTTAGCAACCATAAGGGCTTATAAAATTCACGTCCATCCCCATACTACATGAATATAATTTAAAAGTACATGAACATCTGAAAATATTGATGATTTTGCCATTACGAAATTGAAGTGAATAACAACTTCGGACCAAAAAGAAGATATCACTGGAGAAGCCCACACCATGTATCTCACTGAGTATTGCATGGTCAGCATTTACCGTATTTATCCTTCTATAAGATGCCCCCATGTATAAGACGCCCCCTATTTTGGGGGGGCTCTAATTTAAGAAAATCCACTCTCAGCACTATCTGTGTATAAGACGGCTCCAAATTTTCGACATTATTTTTTAGGGGAAAAAACCTAGTCTTATACAGTACACGGAGAAATAACTATAACTGTAGAATTCTTTCTAAGCATGCCTTTAAACATTTTCTTATTGTATGGGCCAAATAACTGAAGGAGGAAGATACACTGAATGCACTTATGTCTAAGAAGAGAACACATTTTTTATTAAATAGTGGGTAGACAACACAGCGATTCTTCAAGAAGCTCTTTATTCGGAAGCCAGAACAGAACTGAACTGCATTGCCGAGCTGGCCTGCTTTTATAGAGGTTGGCTCAAACAATGTATCAAACATAATTCAAAGTTCCCTCCTAAAGTTCCCTCCTAAAACAACTGTCAAGGACCTGAGGGAAAACTATATACACTAATACATAACATTTTTAAATTTTCATTTTGGTTTGCGTGGTTTTCTCAAGTCTGTAAATAAGCAGGATGTACCGTAAATTTATAATCCATCATTTTGTTTTCTCACATTACAGATATGAAGGAGATTATGTCCATCAAATCCTGTGTGACATTCAATGATAAGAATTTCTCATGCCTATCTCATCGGTCTGCATGGTAATAGAGGACAACCAGTGACTGGCCTGCTTGAAATGAGAATGTAGCCTGTCTTCCCTTGACATGTTTGATTAACCCTTGGTGGAGGTGGCAGGCAGAGGCTGGGACTTAGTACAGTGGTACCTTGAGTTACAAACGTCTCAGGTTACAAACTCTGCTAGCCTGGAAGAGTTACTTCGAGTTGAGAACTTTGCCCCAGGATGAGAACGGAAAGCATGTGCCGGCAGCACAGCGGCAGCAAGAGGCTCCATTGGCGAAAGCACGCCTCTAGTTAAGAGCAGTTTCAGGTTAAGAACGGACCTTCGGAATGAATTAAGTTCACAACTAGAGGTACCACTGTATAGTATCTGAGACATGCTACAGATGTAATGAAGAAGAATAACTCTCACTTCACTCAATTTCTCACCCTCAACCCTAACCCTGCGGAAAGCCATCTAATTAGATTTTAATTTGATCCTGACTTGTTTTTAGGAGGTAATTTAATTATTGTTTGATATTATTTATACCTGAGCCCGGTTTCGGAGGGTGGGATACAAATAAAAGTTGTTGTTGTTGTTGTTGTTGTTGTTGTTGTTGTTGTTGTTGTTATCGTTGTTATCCTAAATCCAGTTCACATTTCTGCAGCAGTTTGCAAACCAGTAAAAATAATCCTCATGAAAATATATCAGCATTTTAGCGCAATTTTATCCTAATAAACACATTTTAATGCAGTTTTGAATGCTATGCACATTTTTGTAAGCAATTTCCCCTGATACAATGCATTTATGTTATTTTCACTAGTATTTGCATTTATATGCACACTTTACCCTAGTATATGATTTTTTGTACACATTACCTGGCAGGAGAAGTACATTGCAAAATTCAGAAAATGTGGTATTTCTGCCAAGAAAGCAGGGCCGTCTCAAGCAAGTCGGGCACCCTGGCGCTGAGGCACGGAGATCGCTCCGGCGCCCCCGCCCTCGCAGCGCGCAGCATGGCTTCCGCGCGGCTTCACCGCGAGCGCCCCCCTGCCGGCCCGGCGCCCTGGTGCCCTGCGCCCCACCGGGACCTTACCTAGAGCCGGGCCTGCAAGAAAGCACACTATTTGTGTTGGTGTTTACTGTGTGGATTGTGGATTGTGGCTGTGCCATAACCACAAGCAATCGTCAGATATATCTTGCAATGTAATAACTGACAATGACCCACTTCTCTCCCCCCCCCATGTTCTCATCATTTAGAAATGTATGTTTTTAAAAAATATCTGGAGGCTATGCACTGTAACACTGTACAATGTTAGCATAAGGGTGCTCATCTGGTGGTTATTACCATATTTTTAAGTGGTGAAATGCAACAATTGCAACAATGCCAGCACTGTTTGAAGAACCTTTGATTAGGTGTAATTTTATTTTCCAGTTATTTGAAGGTTCAGTGTTCCCTTTACCTTCCACTGGAGTGCTCAATTAAATCAGATTGTTGTTAGGTTTTCTTAAAGCAGCAAAGCACTGCCTCTTGTCATTAAATGAACATATGATTTCACATGGGTGTCTCCAGCTTGTATATTTTGTGGGAAGAATTCAAGCACATAACGGAAATTTAGCTTTGCACAATTCAAGTGGAATAACGTGCTCTGTCACCCTATTGCAACAAATACACTTTAGACTTTTTGTGGTTTGGTAGGTGCTGGGGAAATATACACTGAAAAGCATGGGGTGAATAAGTGATTAATAGGAAAAAGGAATGGAGGAGAAATTGCATTCAGTTTGCATTTAAAAACAAACTTACCTAATTCACGCTCTCTGAAAGAGGATGTGAACCACAACAGAACCATCCTTCAAAATGCACACTTTTCTCAGGCATGGGGAGATGAGCAGCAAAAGTCCATTAGGGGTATTTGAGTTAGTGGTTCTGGCAATAGGTCCAGGGTGAGTTGTGGGAAGAGGCAGTGGTCCACCAGTTACCTTAGGTTATATTACCTTAAAGGTAAAGGTAGAATCATAGAATCATAGAGTTGGAAGGGACTACAAGGGCCATCCAGTCCAACCCCCTGCCAAGCAGGAAACAGGTAAAGGGACCCCTGACCATTAGGTCCAGTCATGACCGACTCTGGGGTTGCGGCACTCATCTCACGTTATTGGCCGAGGGAGCCGGCGGCGTACAGCTTCCAGGTCATGTGGCCAGCATGACAAAGCCGCTTCTGGCGAACCAGAGCAGCACACGGAAACGCCGTTTACTTTCCCACTGTAGAGGTACCTCTTTATCTACAGTGGTGCCTCGACTTAAGAATTTAATCCGTTCCAAAGGCACCTTCGTAGGTCGAAAAATTCGTAAGTCGAAAAGCGCCATTGGAAACGTGCTTTCCCATAGGAATGCATTGGAAACAGAAAAAACCGCCTATCTAAAACCGCCGCAGTTTCCTTTCAGATGTCGAGACATTCGTAAGCGTGCGGCCATTCGCCCAATTCGTAAGTCGGAAAATTTGGTTGCCGAGTTGTTTGTAAGTCGAGGTACCACTGTACTTGCACTTTGACATGCTTTCGAACTGCTAGGTTGGGAGGAGCTGGGACCGAGCAACGGGAGCTCACCCCGTCACGGGGATTCAAACCGCCGACCTTCTGATCGGCAAGCCCTAAGCTCTGTGGTTTAACCCACGGCGCCACCCGCGTTCTTAGGCAGTGCTTTTTTTTCCTCTGGGGGAACCAGGGGTACGCATACCCCTAAACATTTTGTGAATCTAAGTTTGGCCTCCTTGAAGGGCAGTTTTTCCATATGAGTAGGGAAATGAGAGTACCCATAAACATTTTTTGTTTAGAAAAAATACACTGACTTAGGTAACCAAAAGGCCGCCAGCAGCCCTTTGAGGTGGGCTGCTGTTTCCCCATTTTAAAAGATGAGGAACAGAGAGGCTCGCAACCCTCTTCCTAGGCCTAGACGCCCCTTTCAACAACACTTTACTGATAGTGAGAACAAGATTGCTGCTGTCACAACTCCAAAAGCCACTCTCAGCCTTGCCCAGCACAGTTCCCTGGTGCCTCCTTAAGAGCGAGGAGAAAGGGGCGGGCAGATTCTTTCTAACCAGATTCAACTCCTCCCGCTAGTTAATCCACCTTCCTTACAAGGCTACTGCTAGAAGCTGGCTTTCCCCTCCCTTTGAAAAAGAGCAGAGCCAGAGCTGACAGCGGCAAAGGAGGCTGAAAGAAGAGCAGGACGGTGACTCCAGGTCTCTTGGAAGAAGCAAATGCAGCGTGGCTTCAACAGCTCAGCATCCTTATAGTCTCTGTTGCAGCCCATGCCCTGGAGAAGGGGGCAAGTCCTTCCTAAGGAAAATACAAAAAACATACGAAGCCATCTGCAGATAACTGTGGGTGGAAATGCTCTGGAAAGGTAAATGGCTTTATAAAGCTGAAAAGCTTTATGGTTTGATTTATTTGCTGTTTCCTTTCCTCATGCCCTATTTAGAATAGGCCATACCATCCCAGTACTCCTGTTGCTGATGTGTGTACCTTGTTGGGTTTCTAACTTCTCTGAGCAAAAAGTTACATGGTTGGTTAACCTGCATTTCCCGCCAAAATCGGGTTCAAGCGGTTGTTTGATGCCCCAATGCTATTTCTGACCCTTGTTTTAGGCCCTTGTGTCTCTCTGGGTGTGGAGTGGGTGGGATGCTTTGCTCTGATCATTCAATGAAGCTTAGGGCTGTCCTGCTTATCCTGTTAGGGACCAAAAAGAAATCTCAGTATGAAATAGGCTGGAAAAAGATTGAATCTTTGTGCACATGGGGTATGTGCTCTGACTGCTGCTGAGTTATGTTGGTCTATCCATTGATGTTCTCTGTGTCAAGCCGGAATTTCATTTTGTAAATAAATTCTATTAAGGTTTATAGAGGAAAAATTAAAAAACATAATCTCTTTTCCCTTTATTAACCAAACTGTCAAGCCAGAATTTCAGATCTTGTCTATGAGTTGTTTTGTTAGAGATGTGCTAAATCGAGGCTCGGGGCTGGGAGTTAGTTACCAGGCGCAACTGGAGAGGTTTATTTGCAGCTCTGTGATTTTTAAATTAATAACATCTGTGAGACAACATTGATGCAATAATAATGTCTTCTTACTTAAGATAAAGATCAAGAATTTGGTGTGCCTATTGCACCAAATAAAAATCATTTCGAGGTGTCTGTGTTCTGTCTGTCCGTCTGTCTCATACATACCCAGAGGATAAAGTCTGGGGTGATAGTTCTTGTTCTGTGAAGAAGCCAAGGGAGACAGTTTGTTGAGATCCTTATTTCTCAAACAGCCATATTTTGGTTGGGTGGATGATGTGATTTGGTGTGCACATTTTTTGCTGATTTTACTGCCACTGGGATTTTGTATTCTTCGGTGGTTACTTTATTCTCTGTCACACACACACACAAAAAGCAACACAAGATGGGAGTATCTGTCTTTCAACATTACTTCGAGAGTCTAACCAAATTTAACATCTGCTGTGCTAATTCTTAAAGGGGGGCTAGTGGGTCTGTAAAAAAATAGCATTAGAATTGTAAAATTTCTGCTACCATCTCCCCTTGCTCTTGTAGATGTCCTGCAGCCTACAAGATGTGATTTGTGTTCTGGGGTGTTTACTTTTGCTTTTATTTTTGCAAGAATCACTAAAGCCCCAATGTTGACGTAGGCCCCATTGAACACAGGGGGACTTCCTTTGAGTAAAAATGCGTAAGGTTGTGATGTGATTCAGTTTCCAGCATAAATAGTGTTCAGTATTAAAATACAACACCACCCGCTCTTCACAATGAGATTTGGATGCCTTAAGTTCATGGATTTTTCAATATTCTTTATTAACCAGGCAGCTCCAAAGAGCATTCGTAGCAAGAGCTGCAGTGAATCAGGATCATAGTGAACCACTGGCCAGCTGTAGATTTCCCTGGAGGCATCCTACTACCAGCTCATTCCTCATGACTGCTCCACCATGCCTGCTTGGGACTAGGTGATGAAGATGGAGGTTCTGCGCCGCTCTTCTGTCTTTGCTGCAGAAGTCATGGAAGTGTTTGATCGGACTCCTACAGACAAGGAGCTTGTATCGCAGGCCAAAGTGCTCTGCAGAGACTTCATTCATTCCAGGCTGATTCGGGCTGGAATTGGCTGGAACAAGCCTGAGCAAAGCACACCTGTTCCTGGTGGCAAGTTAGCAGAAGTGTCCAACATACTTCTAAGATTAGGTAAGTGCTGAAACTGTCAGTGCCTTTGTGAGGGTGGCAGGTTGGATTCCTGGGATTTCTGCCTGGATCAGGGGGAAGATGCTGTTGAGTGAAAGGCTCAGCAAAGAAATCCCCCGCAATTTCTGCTAGGGCATCCAGGTGAATGGTGTTTGGTCATCTTCCTCTAAAACTGCTCATGCCTGTAGAATCAGAAGTGTGTGGTATGCTCAGCCCAGACTTCTGGACTGCCTCATTGCCCATGAGTGCTTTGAAACAAAAGTGATGACAGTGTGTGAACAGACATAGTTTTAACTGTGAGCCCACTGGGGAAATGAACTCATTGCAGTTTAGACATTGTGGGATACAAATTTAAAACATCATCAGCATCAGAAACATATATACCATCTTCCTAGGATTGAGCATAGGTGAAATTTGTTTTCCTTGTTTGCATCACTGATTGGTATGCCCCACGGAGGACCTTAAGGTCCACAAATAATAATATTCTGGAGATCCCGAGTCATAAGATGGCTAGATTGGCCTCTACTAGAGCCAGGGCCTTTTCAGTACTGGCCCCAACCTGGTAGAACGCTCTTTCCCAGGAGACCAGGGCCCTGTGGGATTTGTCATCTTTCCGCAGGGCCTGCAAGACAGAGCTGTTCCGCCTGGCCTTTGGGTTAGACTCAGCCTAACCCCTGTGTTTTCCTCCCTCATGGCTTGGATTTATGGCCTACTTGAAATGAGGCTGCACTTTAAATTTTAATACTGTATTTTAATCTGTATTTTAATTAATTGTTTTTATGTTTTATTGTAATTCTGTTGGTGTCAGCCGCCCTGAGCCCGGTTTTTGACTGGGGAGGGCGGGGTATAAATAAAAATTTATTATTATTATTATTGTTATTATTATTATTGGCCACCCAGTGTGCATTTATAAAGCCACTTCCTCTGTTTATAGAGCAGGATTGTGCACAGAGCTGATTGGCTGGTCTTTGTGTCAATCATGCAGTCATCACTACCCTTTCTCAGGGCACATTTAAATATAACTAAATATTTAAAAGAAAAAAAGAAAGAAATCCCCAACAAACAATCAAATAGCTCTGCAGATAATTAAAAAACAAAAATACGCCCCCTTGGTGGGAGTAACAATCAGCCTACTCTTTGGAACTTGACATGGACATGTGTGTCCATTTGAGGAAGGAAGGAAGGATGGTGGCAAATTTAGTTCACCCTGCTGTGCCCTCTGTTGTTCTCAGGTACAATAACATTTCATTAGTCTAGTTCAGAGGTACAGCTATATGCCCTCCAGATGTTGTGGACTATAAGGCCACTTCTGCCTTAAGGAGGAGGTGGTGTTGCGGGCTCTCACGACCTCCCCACGTGCGCAGGGGTTGGATGGCCAGCCCTGCGTGACTGGGGGATTCCCGGCTGCGTCACTCGCCAGGCCAACCAATCGGGTTGGTCTGGGGGTGTGGCCTGCCCCATAAAGGCAGGACGCAGCCGGGAGAGCTCTCTTTTTCCGGCTTCCAGCTGCTCTGCCACACAACTCCCATCAGCCTCGACTAGTATAGTCAATGGGTGTTTTAGTCCGCAACTTGGGGTGTTACCATGTTGGCTTCCCATGCTCCAGTTGTACTAGCCTATAGAATCTGGCTCAAGAGAGTATCATTCTGGTCAAACATTTTGCTGCGCTCAAAATTTTTTAACCAGGGACAAAGGAAATACATGTGCACATCACAAGCAATGATGCCACTATCATACCCTGAAAAACCATTGCTGCCTATAAGATAAGACTTTTTGAGTCTAGAATCCCTTCTGGCATTTCCTTAGCAACCTGACCATAATAGATTAGTGTTGCATCTTCATTTGTGAACAGTAAACTTGTGCTTTCAGTTGCCCTCGATTATGACAGATGGTGAGCATAAGGGATGCTGAAATAAGATTTCTACTCAGTTGCAAGAATCTTCTGCAGTCAGAATAGTTGCACCCCACTTTTCCAAAGCGCTGCAGGCAATCAGCTGTCATTTGGCTTTATATTGTGAAAACATTATGTGGGATTATAGTACTAGGGACAGGCCTCAGTAATAGCACCCTATGCAAGGCCAAAATTTGAGATGCACACCCCACAGCCCTCCCGTCTCTTTCCAAAAGCTGGCTAAGCACTAACTAGGCATGGGGAAGGAGGTGGGAAGACTCTGGGACCCTGTCAGAGCTCTCAGGCCTCCTTCCTGAAGCAAGTGCTTACCGTACTAGGCTTTGGGAAGGAGGCGGGAAGGCGCCCCCTCGGCTCAGCGCCCTGTGCTGGGTAACTGGTTGTGCTGCCCTAAATCTGCCTCTGATAGTACTAGTTATACATCTCTTTTCTCTCTGTCATTTGGCTTTGGTGTCACTGTTGACACTTGCCAAGTGAGTGCTTGAAGAGCCAATTTCTTGGCTAAGGAGATTTGTACGAAGATGGGAATTTGCTCTGGCATTTTTGCTTGTTCAGATTTTTTACAGCAATAAATAGCAGCATACTGTGCACTTATGGTATTTAGTTATATAACTGAAAGACCCGAATGGCATACCTTTGCACTGTTTTGGTATCTTGATACTCTGGAGAGGAATAGTTTGATGCTGTGGGGTTCTGTCCTGCAACAAAATGTTTCTTAGAAAAAGTGGGCTTCTTTATTTGTCAAATGTTTTTTTTAAAAGATGACACCTTTGAGAACCGCTGACAAGATTCTGAAATGTCACAAGGAGCCTCCATATGCCAAATGCTTAGGACCTCCCACCCCCATATCCCAGTGTCTCCTCCATTTACAAGACTGAGAGAGAGAAGGCATTAAAGCCTTCCCTAAAAAGGACAAATTAAACATTTTTGTTTGCTCGAGGTTATTTGAGTATGCAGCTTTGGCATATTTATGAAGAGGTTCTACACATCACTGATAATGATACTATCAAAATGCAGTGGGAACACCAGTCTTCACAGCTGTCCTTTTAAATGTCTGTTTCTGGACTTTTGTACAGCTGGTTTTAATCCACCTCACATTCTTTGCTTTCAAAGCCTTCCCTTCAGGCTGAGAGTTATAGAATTGAAGGCTGGAGGGAGACCTTGGAGTATTATGTAGACTTCCTTGTAGAAGTGATCCCATCAGTTTTTTAGTTCTTTTCAGAACTGTTCTCCTCATCTCCAGTGGGGCTTGCATTCCTTTTTGTTTGGGCCATTCCTTTGCCTTCTTGCTGTTTCTCTCCATCAATTGCCTTTGCTCTTTATTCTCTCCCTGTTGCTCTTCCTACACTTTTTTTTTTGTGTGTGTGTCTTTACCGCCTCCCATTCAATTTCCCTCCAAGACTGAGGCCAGAGTGTGGGACTTGCGTTCTTTAGATACGCGTGGGGCAGTGACCGTTTCAGAAAGCTAGTGCAAATGTTGTGGTGCGAATCTTTGGCAATTGTCCTGGCTGCTTACGTTTCGCGTGGGATTTGGCTTATGGGTACAATAACTTGGCATTCCATCTAAGCAATGCGGGTTGAAATCAAAACATTCATCGAAGGCTTGAGGGAAACACCACCTCCCCCACCCCCCACTGAGCTTTTCTTTTCCTTCTGCTGTAAACAACCCTATATGGTTACGGAAACCATGCTGTATTCATGCTCTTTCTCAACAATGTGTAGGAAATATGGTGGCCCTAAGATTTTGTAGTCCCTGCCAAGTGGTGCAACAGGTCTGACTCATTCCAGCTTTGGTGAGAGCGGCTGGGGAACACCTTGTGTGTCTGGAGTTCCTATCAAATTTTTGAATGGATGTCTTAATTCTCAGTGAACAGAAGGGCAATTACTTGGAACCTGTCCAGTGCTGAAGCATAGGCAAAGAGACATAATATAGGTGAGATAGGTTAGGCGTAGGCCTATCTCCTCGGTTAACCTCCTTATAAATGTCACAGTACTGGCTGTTCTTTTTTTTGGGGGGGGGGGGAAGCTCAACAGATCTTGAGGTGAGCATGCCATTCTTTCCCATACCTTATGCATAAGAATGTCAATGTTTACCTGTTTTCATAATTTATAGACACCGGTCCTTCATTACGCAGTAATCGCACAGCAGTTTCTAACATGCTGTAAAGCTGTTGTGGGGAACCTTTGGCCCTCCAGCTGTTTCTGAACTATGGGGGGGGGGAAACCACAGGAGCCTGTACTCAAACCAATTTGCAGCATTGCTAATGTAGAGCAACCCTTTACCAATTTACACTATGCCCTATTCTTCCTTCACATGCAATGTGCTTCTCTGCTGGGAAGCAGCTGTCCTCAACTTCCTCCCTTCTTTGCCATATCTCAGAAGGAATCCCCCATTCCTAGTGCAGAGAGCCCCCTCCCTCACCAGTGGGTAATGTTCCCTCTTATCAGGCTTGTGCATATATAAACCATGTTTCCTTTCTGTTTTTGTCAGATAACATGGAACAATCCAGCCCTTCAGATGGTGAAATGTTTTCCTTGTATGTTTCTCCAAAAACGTGGCTTTTTTAAAAATAATAATAATAATCTGTTTAAATGTTGGCTTAATTGAGGGTGCCAGATGGTTGCATGAATGGCAAATAATCAACACTTTTTGCTGTCCTTAATGAGACTAAATGAATGAATGCAGTGCTGTGGCTAGTTACATATAAGCAGAGCTGCAGCTAGGTGATCTTGCGCCCCTGGCAGAACCCATAGCTGCCAAGTTTTCCCTTTTCTCACGAGGAAGCCTATTCAGCATAAGGAAAAATCCCTTAAAAAAGGGATAACTTGGCAGCTATGCAGAACCATCCAGCTTGCGCACCCTAGCCACGGACAAATTAGTTCTTCTTTCCACCTCTTCTCCAAAAAAACCCCTCTCCACCCATTCAGTTCACCCTCTATTTAAAACCTTTTCTTATGAGGCAATAATCAATATTTTTATTTATGGACATATTTTTAGCCAATTTTGCGTGTGCCCCCCTCGCCTGCGCCACTGGCAGGGGCCCGTCTCGTCTCGTCACCCCTAGCTACAGCCCTGCATATGAGGCATGGGGCCCAGGCACAAATTTGCTTCTGAGCAAATAAAGATGGCTAGCTAGCCATCCTTATTTGCTCAGAAGTAATTCGCTCAGAAGCTAATGCAAAGGAGTTGAGGCTCATCTTCTCCACACACACACACACACACACACACACACACACACACACACACACCAGCAGAGTCACCCTATCCCTGAATGAATGCAGTTCCATCCACACAGTACTAATGTCTACATCATGACAACCTTATTATTTTAGCCTCACAGTAACCTGGCAAGGTGGATTAGGCTGATAGAGATGGTGACTGGACCCAAGGCCTGGACCATGCTACCTATGTGTAACATTCGTTATGAGACATCCTCCAACTGCGTGTTAATATTTGTGAAATATTCAGTGAAATATGCAGTACTGTAGATGCTATTGCACAACCACATTCTACATAGCATCCACAAGCGCAGCTTCCCCTCATGATACAATTTATATACTGTCTTATACCCAGAGGTCTCAGGGCAGTTCACAGAGCAAAAAATAAAACCCACAATATATATAGTCAAAATAAAAACAACAGCCCAATAACCCCCACAAAAAAACCCACATTTTAAAAGGGCATAGGATGTTCATCAAATCAGTTAACTGAAGTATCCTGTAACTGAAGCACTGAGGAAATGTGCATAGAAAGTATGCAATCAAAGAGAAACAAATATGTGTCCGACCGTCCATTTGCCTAGTAAAATTGCTTTGCAGAAAAGCCCTAGAACTATAACCAGGAGTGTGCACTGGTCTAGCACAAACACATTTGGGACTATGTTTATGATTTATATCCCTATTTGCATTTTGAAAGCCCAAGTAAAGGAGCGTTCATAAAGTAGCTGCAAGCATGAGTCTGTGTAACAAGAGAATAATTAGACATGACTATTGGTCTATCGAGCTCAGTGTTGTCTACACTGACTGGCAGCAGCTCTCCAGGGTTTCACACTTTCCCAGTCCTACCAGGAGCTGTTGGGGATTGAACGTGAGACATTCTGCATGCAACAAAGGCCCTCTGCCACTGAGATACAGCTGTTCCAAGGATTTGCAAGTAGGGTTGCCTTTAATTGCCCTGCTCTCTTTTGAGTTTGGAAACCTTAAAGAGAAACCAGCAGACCCTTTGCCTGGAAATTAAACAGACTCAAAAGAGAGCAGGGCAATTAAAGGCACAGAAGTCCTGTCCTCTATTGAGTCTGGCAACCCTATTTGCAAGACTATTCTCTCTGGCCATTTTCCAGTCTCTTGTGTTTTATAATGGATGTGACTTTTCCTGTTTGATGTCCTCACACACTTCTGGGAAAAGGATACAGAAACAAGAATAATGCTTGGCACACTTGATGCTTGCTGGTCTTGAGATTGCTTAGATTCAGCAAGCCAATGAAGGATCTTGGGGGCAAGGGAAGACTATTCCAAGTCTAAATATCTCATGTCATTATTAGTGGGAAATACTGGTGACACATTTAATCTGCCTGATTTATGTTTCACAGCTTCAGGCAGGCCTTGTACTACTTCTGTCATGTCCCAGCCCATAAAATACCTTCTTTGATGCATGGCTGACAAGGAGTTGAAAAGGGGTTGTTCCATGGAAGCTATGAGATACGGTCGGTGTCTTGTTGCCTGCTGAGCAGCAACGTGCAGAGTTCAGTGGAGTGGGAGGCCAGCCAGCCAGAAGAATCTCTGAGGTGCACTTGCCTGGAGGCAGAGTCAGCATCCAAGGTCAGGTCCAATCCTAGGGTTGGACAAACAGCAATCTGCATAGTCAGACGGTTCAGGAGTCAGGAAATCCAATGATCATGGGGTCAAGGGTCAAAATGAACAGGAAGCAGGAAGGTACGGCCAAGAACTACAAGCCTTGTTATCAGCACCTGACTGCTGCTGGAAGCTCTGCTTTTAAGAAGGCCAGCCGGTTCTTATCAGTGCCTTCTCCTCTGTGTCCTTGCAGGCTGATCAGCTGCAGGTGGAGTCATTCCACCTTCTTCCCCTTCAGGCTGCTGTTCAGCAGGCGGAGCTGGCTCCTGGCATATTGCCTAGCAGGGGCAACATATTGCCAGGAGGCAGGGGAACAGAACCTTTTCTCTAACCCTCTCTGAGATAATGCAAGAATACCATGTTTTGAAGACACTCTGAAGATCCTGAAACCAAATGTGATCAGAGAATGACTCAATTTATTTATTCATTTAAAGCATTTGCTATCTTCAGTACAGAAAGGATTTTCAGAATGCTTGACAGGATGATCTAAAAAAACACATATATGCATACAGTTTAGCAACCTAGCACAAAAAGCCAATTTATTTTATTCTGCTGCACCATCATTTTTCGAAACAGCAACTAATGTGACTTCTGAGAAATGTTGCTCTCTATTTGTTTCTGTGCACAAACTAAAGTGCTTGTTTTGGCACGTAATGTTTCGAATTAGGATCCAGGTATTGAAAACTTGCTCCCATACGAACAGGGCTCTCCCCCCCCCCCCAGTTCCGGCACCTCTCCGGTGGGTGCCATTGCTATTCTAAGAGAACGAGGGAGGTGTTTATGGTGAGTTCCGGCAACGCTTTTTCTAGAAAAATAGCACTGCATAAAGACCTCCCTGTTCATTGATATCCCTGTTGGCCTGTTACTGTGCACCTATTAGAAATCTGGACAGTGGAAATCCGAGAGCGAGCCATTTCAGTAGTGCATGCTGAACACCACCCCCAGAGCCAGGAGTCCATGTGGTTAACGATGTGGTGCTTAATTAATAGTATTTGTGTGTTTTCAGCTATAAACTCCTGTCAGGTATTCTACTGTTTTGTTGTGTTTTTAGACACTTGTATTGTGTTTATTTGAAGCCAGGGCTTGGGAACCTGTGGCACTCCACCACCCCTGACCATTGGCTATGCTGGCTGGGCTTATGGGAGTTGTAGTCCAACAACATCTGCAATCTAGCTTTAGGATATCCTCCCCCTGGTGGTGCCACAGGTTCCCTCACGCTTGTCTCGGGTGCCACAGATTCCCACCTTGGGAATATTAATTGAAAGGTGGGCTACAAATGTTTAAAATAAGTCCTTGCTTTTGTTTGAATTGTGTGTGTTCTTTTTTCAGGCGATGAGCTGGAGTACATCAGGCCCAACCTGTACCGGAACGTGGCACGGCAGCTAAACATCTCGCTGCACTCGGAAACCGTGGTAACAGATGCCTTCCTGGCAGTGGCAACTCAGATCTTTACTTCAGGTGCTGTCCTGCAACCCGCAGTGTGGGTGAGGGAATGAGAGGGGTGAGAAATGAAACAAAGCAAGATGTGTAAGCACAGGCATGTTTTAGGGTTTTAGGTGAGCCTGTTGGGTGGGGCCCACTTGGCAAAGGATCCTGGCTGTAAGTGGTTTGGCAGTGGATGCTGCACTAATGATTTAACACAAAGCCATGTTTGTTTACTCTTTCCTCCACCAGGTGAGGAGATGCTGTGGCCACTCCCCATTTCTCTCCTCCCAGCAGGGGAATCCCTTGCATTTTGAGCTCTCTCTCTCTCACTACACTCCCAGCAGTGACTGACTTTGTTACATAAAATATACCTTTCTGTTTTTTCTAGTTTTCTAGTTTCTTTCTCTTTTTGACTCTTGGGATTGGACACATTAATGGCTGCCAAGTTACTGCCTCAGTCTGGGGTACAACTGTGCACAAATGACTTTCCAAAATTCTCTACCCTCTAAGTGAACAGAGGAATTGGGATGACATGGACATAATTTTACCATATTTGTCTTGCGAGAGGAATAATTCTCTGACAGTTTCTCATTTTCAGTAGTGGTAACACAGTTTCTTTACTTTTTCCTAAAGGGTTTTTTTGTTCGTTTGAATTCCTGTTTTTGTTTGTGTATGCTTTTATTCTATTGTTTTACAGTTTTAATTATATTGTTTATTGCTTTTATATTGTGCATTAACTTAGATTTTTTTTTTAAAAAAAGTAGCTTATTGTTGTTGTTGTTTAGTCGTTTAGTCGTGTCCGACTCTTCGTGACCCCATGGACCATAGCACGCCAGGCACTCCTGTCTTGCACTGCCTCCCGCAGTTTGATCCCCTTCATGGATCAATGCCTTGTCGTGGCAAAGGGGCTTGAATAACTCAGAGAAGCTATGAGCTATGCCATGCAGGGCCACCCAAGATGGACAGGTCATAGTGGAGAGTTTTGACTAAACGTGATCCACCTGGAGAAGGAACTGGCAAGCCACTCCAGTATCCCTGCCAAGAAAACTCCATGGACAAAGACAACAGGCATATAAAAGTAGCTTATAACAGCTACTAAATAAATTAATTAAATAATTTGGGGTTGCCCAAAGCTTATTTTGGCATGCTGATTCCCATTTTATTTTGGTATGTATTTATTTTATTTAAGGCATTTATATATCGCTTAATCATGCCTGGTTGGTCACTGTGAGAACAGGATGCTGGACTAGATGAGCCTCCTTTGGCCTGATCCAGCACGACTCCTCTTACGTTCTTATTAGTATTTCCAGCTGTCAGTTTATATTTCCAATCATTTGGAGGGAGGGTATCATTTGAGAGTGACTTTTGTAAAAGAAAAGAAAAGAAAAGAAAGCATTGATCCAGCACTGCAACACTCTGCGTGTGGTGGCAATGGGTTTGGGGTTGCTTAAAGCTTATTTGGGGCTGGAATGCTTTTGGAGAGAACTCTGCTGTATCTTGAAGGGGCCAGTTGCATCTTGAAGTATATCATGGGTAGCCCAATGCATATTGTGGGGTGTAGTGCACATAAGCAATTCCTTGTTAATGGATACATGGACAGCTCTGAAGTAAGGAAGTATAAATCTGCTCCAACCCTGTTATTTCCTATAGCTCCAATAGTTGACAAACCAGGGGATTGTTCCAGGAATCTCTTCCCACCTGCTGGGCAATTCAGAGCCATCCGCTGAATGTGTTCTGAGCAGAAATGAAAGATGCAGTAGTCATTCAAACCCAACACTCTGATTCAGGCTTATTTTCCATTCTCTGGTACAAAACACACTGACTCCTAGAAATGACTAGTATGTCCCACCTCATTTGTAGTTAGTAGGGTGGCCGGGGGTAAATGAGGACAGGATTGTTGCACCCTTGAGGGCTGCGTAGCAGAGGGAATTTCAGCAAGTGACGGAAAAGGTGCTTTCTTCTATATATTATTAAAGACGGAGAAGCTCAGAACTCTTTTGGATTGGGCAACCCTAGGTGTGAATCAAATGCGACCCATCTAAGCCTTGAAGAACTGCTAGATGGAATCAAATCAATGTCATTTTTCTGAGTAGATGGTTGTGGCTTTGCTGGTAAAATGCAAGCAACGGTTAAACTTAATGTTAAAAGTAGCAAAATGAAGGTGCCTCACCCAGACATTCCACTCTTCGAAGAAGAAAAATCAGTGCCAGATCCAGCAATTAAGGACAGAAAGCAGCTGCAGTGAGCACTTTCAGAAATTGGACTACTTCAATGTTAAAATTCTGCACTAATGAGATGTTTGATTTAGCACACGCACGCACGCACGCACACACACACACACCGCAAATAAAATAAAAACTGTTTTTCTTCCAGAAAATGGTTGTATGGGTAAATTTACAGTGCAACCCTTTGCATATTCAGAAGCAAATCCCACTGTGTTTAGCTGGGTTTTCTCCTAGTTAAGTTGATAGAACTGTAGGTTTCATCTTGCAGGGGGCATAAAATTGACTAAGATGGTGTCTTTTCAGATGGGAGAGGTTTGTACTCTGGTTCAAAACTGGATACAAAACACATGCATGTTGTGTCAGATGCAAAATGTATTTTACATACATGTCCTTTCTTTTTGGGCATATGAAGAAGTTTCTTGATTGCTCATTCTGGTGTTTAAAGGGTTGAGGATTGACAAATATACCTTTGTCCACTTCTCATAGGATGAATTTATGGTCCTTTGGCTGATTTCTGCTCTGTTGTCCACATAACGCCCTTACAACTGCACCTGCTGTGCTCTATCACAGTACAGTCATCATCATCACCACCACCATCGTTTGATTTGTATGCCGCCTTTACATAGTTGAAACTATGCTCAAGGTGGCTTACAACATGACAAGATTTACATAATTACAAACATAGCAGAAGTCATAAACAATAAATAAAACATCAAAAAGTACACAACCAAATGGAAACGATTTCCACGTAAATCATAAAATCTAAAACTAAAGATACAACAATAATATCAATAACAGCAACAGCTCTCTCAACAATAAACAATACTCCAGCCCAAGAATCTGTTCAACAGCTTCAGCTTTTGTAGCTGGAGTCAGTCAGCACTCCACTCTCCCAGGCCTGATGGGAAAGGGCCAGCAAGGCAGGGTTCAGGTCTTCCAGGGTATATAGCCAATATGGTCTGATTTAAAACAACACAGATAAAAATTAAAAACAATTTAAAAGATCTGGAAGCCGAACATCTGATGGGGCTTCCGATTGGCTGCAGGAGCTTCCTGCGGCCAACCAGAAGCGGCACTTTGGTTATCGGAACGTTTTGGAAGTCAAACGGACTTCCAAGGTACGATTGTACAGCTAATCTGCTATATTTATTTAAAGCATTATTGCCTTGCAGTTTAGCTGCAAGTCTTCTAGATGGTGATTCGTGAAAAAAATATGAGTGAGCTTGTGGTGCTATGCAAGGAAGGAACTAGAAAATAAAACGCTACATCCGTTGTGCTTAGTCCGAATCCAGATAATTATTTCCTATGCCTCTGAATCCAACCAGCACAATCATTGCTTTGGGCAAGGACCTAGAAACTATGAGCAAGAGAGTGTTCGTATTTAGCTCTCCAACTAGCAACAACAAATGCTTTTAACATGCTTTCAGCCACCCCAAATATATGGGTGTTGTTTAAAAGTAGAAAACTGATCTTTCTTTTCTTTTTCTGCCTCTTTCAATACATGTTAAATGCATGGAGCTATGACTTCAAAAACACACTGATGATTTTGACTACAAGGTCAAGAGTGGCGACAGCCCTCTTCCTGTGTTTGTGCTATAAATCTCAAATATTGGGCTTGATTTCAAACTTCCAATGAATGTCTGTAGGAGCTGCTTGCGTTGGAGTCCACAAAACTTTGGGTAAGGTTTTTGTTTAGTCTGGTCAGTCCTAAAACTGGCCATGTTGCTCGTGCTGCTGCTGAAGGAGAGCTTTCATTGTGTGAAAGGACTCTCAACACAATAAAGCAGTTGGCCTAACTTAGCCCAGAGGAAAGGGCTTTTAAGTGGGTGCTTTTAGACAGCTGTGTATTGTGCCCTTGGGTAAGACAGAAATAGAAGCTGCCTGTCATGGTCCAACCAAGGTTGTGCCATGAACTGCCTCAGTCATCACTTGTGGAGGAAGCTGCTGTACTTCTCTCCATCCAGGTGTCAGGTGAAAACTGGGCCTAAGGTGACTTGGGTCCTTTACTGGAAGGGCTTTTAGAGAACAGTTCTCTGTTTGAAGCTGCCCTTTGGTTGAAGGGCGGAGCAAGTCCAATTTAAAGATAAATAATCCTAAAAAGGGAGCAGGAGGCTTGAAATTGCCCATTAACAATTAGCTCTTGGAAGACAGAGTGAATACACCAGGTGCACTAGGCATGGGCATACAGTATCTGTTAATTTTGGTTTGTCTCAATTTCCCATTTCCTCAATCTTAAATTCAAATCTCCACATTAATTTGTGATTTTTTAAAAAGTCTTTATGAAACTTTGTCAAAATTTTAATTCAAATTTCTTCCTATATACATTTTTTTTGGTATGCAATTTTGCCAAATACACAGATTTTTGCAAAGTGATTTTCCTTAATATCATGCTTTTTGTATATTAGTTTCACTAATATAAACATTTTAAAGCATGCTTTCCCCTAATACACATATTTTTGTGGACAAGACATGGCTGGACAACTGCATTGCTAAATTCAGAGAAGTGTGAATTTCAAAGGATGGTTATGTTTTGATTATTGTTTTGGAAAGTGCAAATCAGGTAGGTTCTCTTTAGATGTGAATGAAATCAAATTGAACTTCCATCCCTAGTAGACACACAGGTCACCTGGTCATGGCCTGCCTATCTATAGTGAGATGCCTTTTTCTTTAAATTAAAGTATTTTCCCTAAATTTGAATCTGAACATACCGTAATAAATTCAAATATGTAAATTGAAAATTTGATGCAAATCTGTGTCCCATTGTCTTCTTTTGGGTGATAAATTCTGTCTTTTGCAACAAACCACACATGGTGCCCCCCCAACCACTGGCAGAGGAAGAGGAGTGCGGGGGGAGAGCACCACCCTCGGCAGGGTGCCATCGTGGCTGCTCCCCTGCCCGCACTGGGCGCCCCCTGCCCCCCAGGACACATGCCAGCCCCACCCCCACCTGCTCCCCCCCCCCCGGTGCTGAAGCATGAAGCTCCACCACTACCCCTGACCATGCCAGGTAATACTAATGCTGGATTTAGTAAGCTCTAGTTCTTAATTCAGGCACTGTCTGCAACAAATAGCATGCTTTGTCTGTATAATGTTTGTCCCCTTTCCTACCGTATACACCCACAAACACCCCCCTTTTGTAATCCAAGAGAGAAATTAGATTCAGTTCATATTTAATGGTGAATCAATCTAATTTGAACTTTCTGAAACAACATGGCAGCCTTCAAAATTCACATTCCTCAAAAATCTGTAACACAGGAGCCAGACATTTTGTGGGGTGGGGGGAGAAATTTCAAACTGATGTGGAAATGTGAAGAACTAAATTTAACTCCGAGAAAAATAATCTGAGTCACCGAAATTGGCAGATTCACCCATGTCTAAACACAACTCATGAAAAGTTTGTTAGTTTGTTTGGGGGTCTGAATGGAGAGTTGTGTACTTTGATAATGAAGTTGGTAGACTTATTTATTTAGCTAAGGGAAATGTGGTTTTCTGAGCTTGGAGACAGACCAGATGCTTACCATACCCTCACATGGCTTCCTGGGTGTTTTGCAGTATCTGGGAGGCCAATGCAGGACAGGGCAGGTGGGCTCCCTCAAGATTATTCACATTTGTTCTCTCTTCTGTGCTGCGCAGTATATTTACATATCTTGGCTTCACAGCTGGCTTCCATCTAGCATCTTTTGAAGCAGAGGAAGAGACAGGTTTTTTTGGCATTGCTTGCAAGCTTTGAAATAGAGATTTGTTTTTAAATTCAGCTCTGTAATGTGGAGATGCATAGGGACAGCGCTCCTTCCTGCTGATTTCTCCCCTCTAGTTTATTCTTTGCTTGCTTTTATTAGGATAACACATACGTAAATATAAATAAGTAGTGGTATTCTTAAGTGTCTATGGAAATAACAGTTGTCTCTTGCCCAACTGGATTCTAAACTGGTGGATTATTATTTTTAAACTGGATGCGGATTGGTGCGTCTTGCTGTGTGTGGGCAGGCAAGAGCGGGAGGGGTTCAAAGGAACAGGCAAGCTGTCTATGTCACATCTGTGAGCTCCCAAATGCTGGTCAGACAGTGCCCTTCTACTGCAGAGTGTTGTAAAATGGAGGGAAGATGTTCATGATAATAGTAGGCATAAACAGAATGGGAAATTGTCTTGCCTGTGTTAGCTATCAGAAACAATGGTGCTGTGGCGCCTTAAAGACTTAGCACATCTATTATGGCATAAGCTGCCATGCGTCTGCCTGTTATTCTTACTATGATTGGCTAAAGGGCTAAAGGAGGCGCGGCTTCACAATTTCCGGGTTCATAGAGCAGTGGGCGTCTCCCAAGTGCGAGTGGCAGGCACTCGGCCAATAGGTGGAAAGGGGAGGCTTAAGAGCCGGGAGGCGGGGAAAGTCTCCCAGAGGGGAGTAGGTGCTGATTAGGCCGCGATTCTGAAAGAAAAGGCTGCACCCTCCAATGATTGGCTAGTCCTTCAGAATGCAAAAGTAGGCTGGATTTTGGAGCGCTCTTTGATGTGTTTGAGCCCTTTGATCAGGCATAGGCATAATAGTGATGTATGGAAGTGAGACCATAGAGAGGGCTGATCAGGTGTAGCTGATGAAACCGTTTTGTTCCCCTCCATGAACCACTTGAAAATTGGTGAACACTTAATGATTTTTCTGCCTTTGTAGTGTTTGTTATGCACTGTGCTTTATAATTTTCCATAGAATTCAAACTGAAACACAATAAAATACAATATAAGAAATAAAAGAATCGATCAAAATACAATCAAAATGAACAGGAATATTTACTGCGATGGATGTGCCATCTCTTGTCTTCAATCACAATTCCACAGACTTGCCACGGAATGAAGCTCACAGACAGGGGTGCCAACTTGAATAAAATATTGGGGGCCCCAGGTATGCTGTGTCCTGCATAACTGATCACAAGACACGGTGTGCACACCATTTGAATGGCAATGACCACCAACTTAGAGGGGGCAGCCCCCCTCAAACATTTTATTGGGGGAGCAGAAGGGACCTCGGCCACTATGAGTTGACTCCTATGCTCACAGACCACTGATGGTCTGTGGACCACAATTTGGGAACCTCTGCTCTAGTCCCTTAAGGTTTTTGTCAAAATAACTTGTTGGTGGCAATGTTTGAGGATTTCATTTAGTCTGCATTTTAAAGCAAATTGACCAGATTCACATGGCCTTCTTGACTTCTTCAGATTTTGTATCCACAAATGGTGTGGATTTTCATTTCTTTCTTTTTTTAAAAAAATATTACAACAAGAACCAGGAACTTGGATTCTGCTTACAGGAGACAGAGTTTGTAAGGACCATGTTATCAGAGACCTCTCTTTTGTCTTCTCTTATTGTGAAAGCACAGGAGCAGTCTTGAGCCACAGTCTTTATGGATTTACTCACAAGCAAGTCCCACAGATTTAAGTGAAGCTTACTCCAAGCACATATTTATGGGATCATAATGTTTGGTTAAATAATTTTATTGTATTTTTTAAAAATTGAATTCTGTTATGGAGGCTCTGCTGAAAACCAGTCTGTAAACCTTAATTTTTTTATCTAAAATAAAGAACAGGTGCACACACTGTAAAAAGAATGGGTGCTGCTTATATTTAACAGGATAAAATGAGATATCCTGCATTTGAAAACAAACACAGCTGCCTTGAGGCTGCTCAAAAGAACCCTTCTGCTTTCGTGAGCTTTTGAGCAGCCTTCAAAAACGATTATAAATATTTCATGGATTAAAGATATATTTTGGAAACACATTGGGAACACCAACCTGCATAGCTACATATCTTTGTTTGGTTTCTTGAGAGCAGCAGTTGACACTCTTCTTTTTGTGTAGATCAGCCTTCCCAAAACTGGTGCCCTCCAGATGTTTGGAACTGCAACTCCCATCAGCTCCAACCTGCATGGCCAATGATCAGGGATGAGGGAGGAGGGCACTTCATACTAGCTCTAGTAGGAATGGTTGGGATTGGCCCCAAAGGGCACTTCTGTCTAGCTGGTGCACATTTCTGGACAGGAAGCTCCACTGCAGGCCAGATTAACTGACTGATCAGCATTCCACTCTCTTGCTACATACTGCACCTCATTCACCATTGCTGAGTGCAGGCAGTAGATAATAAGAAAAACTGATAATATCTTGAATTTCTGTGTGTTTTTCTACCAAACTAGACATTGACTATACAGTATTCAGGCATCATACCACATACCTCCCTAGATCTCTTTTTTTTAGTAAAAAACAAAACAGCTGGGTTTTGTGAGAACACCAAGTTAATTCGGCTCAAGGATCTTATCACCATAATCAGAACTGGGCTGTGTAGGGGCAGGAATGATGACATTGCTTTGATCAGAGTGTGTGGTCTAGAACCTCGTGACATTTTAAATGCCTCTATTGTACAGTCTCCTTGTATGGGAGGTTTCCCATGCCTAAAACAGTTAAGAACGTGGACTTGTATCCAAGATGCCTTTTTTGTTTGCTTGTGGGTTAAACCACAGAGCCTAGGGCTTGCTGATCAGAAGGTGAGCGGTTCGAATCCTTGCGACGGGGTGAGCTCCCATTGCTGGGTCCCAGCTCCTGCCAACCTAGCAGTTCGAAAGCACGTCAAAGTGCAAGTAGATAAATAGGTACCGCTCCAAGCAGGAAGGTAAACGGTGTTTCCGTGTGCTGCTCTGGTTCGCCAGAAGCGACTTAGTTATGCTGGCCACATGACCTGGAAGCTGTACACTGGCTCCCTCGGCCAATAACCCGAGATGAGCGCTGCAACCCCAGAGTCAGTCACGACTGGACCTAATGGTCAGGGGTCCCTTTACCTTTACTTTATGGCCAAGGTAGCTCTGTCTTGTAGCACTTCACAGAGAGGATAGGAAATGTCCTAGGTAAGGGTTTGTGCTCCTGGATGCTCTTGAATTTAGGAGGAGAAGCCAGCCGGGCGGATGGTCCCATCAGGCAGCCTGTGCTGGGTTGCGTATCAATCCTTGCCAGATGCATGAGTCAGGGCAGGCTGATGCTGTTCATCTTTATTTATTTATAATTTTCATTTATAGCCTTCTCGCTATCTAAAGATCTTGAAGCGGTTTGCGATCGATAAAAAACTACCTAAATGTAATATAATCTCAATAAAAACCATGTCAAGTGGCTTACACAAAAACAAAACAAATACATAAATAGCATCCATATACATAAACAAGATTATCAATATAAAAAAGTCAGGGAACATTACGAGGCATAATGCACGTTATTCATACAGCTACTGGCCCAATCTCATTCACCATCCATTCCACACAACCACTACAATCATTTACTACCTCAGACATTGTCTCTTATCAACCAACCACTTCAGGGTGTCAGATGATGCTATCCATTCTCAAAACTGAGGCCATCCAGGCATGTAGCATTGGAAGGCAAGGGAGGCCAGAGCTTACCGGTAGTAGTAGAGCATCTGGTTTAGTGGCATAGTGGCTAGAGTTTGGGGCTGGGGTGAGGCCCTTTCTCCCACCAGTTTTGTGACAATCGTATGCTGAAATTCTTCTCCCCTCCTCTTCTTCCTGCAGGCATAACGTGGGGTAAAGTAGTGTCTCTCTATGCCGTGGCAGCAGGCCTTGCTGTGGACTGTGTAAGACACGCCCAGCCAGCCATGGTCCATACCATTGTGGATTGCCTGGGAGAATTTGTACGCAAGACTTTGGTGACGTGGATGAAGAGGAGAGGAGGCTGGGTAAGCTTTTCTAAAGAGCGAATGTGCAAGTTACGGACACATTACTGACATGAATAAAAACAGAATGGTCTCATTAGGTATAATGCAGCTAAATACTGGATAGAATTCCCATTTATGGACCTATGTGTACTTATTTTAAGCATTTTTACCCTGTCTCCTGGAGCAGCAAGATCAATAATAAGCCCTTGCCCTCATTTTTACAATCTAAAGAACATAGCACAAAAGGAAAACAAGGATGTGTGGATGGAGGGGTAGAGAGAAGGGACAAAAAGCAAATAGGCATTGGCTCTTCATTACAATGACCAGCTGGAATGGTAGCAGATCAAGGAGAGGAGGAGCCACAAATTGCTGGTCGAACTAGCGATGTGGTCCTGCTTCTTTTTTCTCCCTAGGCTGTAGCCTGATGTAATGGCTGCTGCCAGGGACATTTGATGGAGGGAGGAACTTGAGAGAGTTGACATCTCTCAGAGCAGAGCTGATGCTTTACTTCACTCCCTTAGCTATAGCTTTGCCAATCCACCTTTGCCCTGCAGTGATCCTGATTATACTAGCTCTACGCTCCCAAAGCTTTCCCACTGACCTGCAGCAACCTTGACTATATTTGCCATCAAGCTCCCGGCACAATTCCACTAACCTCATTTGCTGCTGACCTGCCAATACCTTTGCTATGAATCCAGTTTTCATCCCTTTGAGGTGCATGAGCACAGGATTGCTTAGGACCCCTGCTGCATGTGCTATGAGACAGACAGACACATCTGCTGCTAAGGATGCTGGGGGAGGGGGAGATGGTCTCCTGGCCATTTGCTTGATATGTGACATGTGCCCATGCCCTTCACATCACACATTATGGTTTTTAGCATGTCCAGGCTAAAAAACCATAATGTTGAGTGGGTTTGTTGTGGGTATGTTATTCAGATCAAGTAAATGAAGAACAAAGCTGAAAAAAGGCAGTGACAATGCTTACTGTATAATCTTTACAGGAAGCATTTTATTTTAGAAAGGAGGGTGGAAAAGGATGATACTGAGGACTTCTGAAAAAAATAATATGATTCATTTTGTCAGTGTTAAACAGCTAAAATGCACAGCAATTTGGGTCTCAGTATGACTAGGAAACAGAGCGGTGGTGGTAATATTGCTGGTAGTAAGGCTGTAGGGAAATATTTTAGGGCTGGTGACCTGCAGAGAAAGGTGGGAAATCTTCCCAAGCCATCTGCTAGAAATATTTGGAGAACCATGTGAGAACACATATTGTGTGAGTATGAAACATTGTATTGATGACAGCACATTTCTGGGTCTCCGTTTTTCTTTTTCTCTCCCCCTAGACCGACATTACAAAATGTGTGGTGAATACTGATCCCAACCTTCGCTCCCATTGGCTTGTGGCTGCTATTTGTAGTTTTGGCCACTTCCTGAAGGCCATCTTCTTTGTGCTTTTACCGGAAAGATAACATCCAATTGCCCATTGAAACCCCGTCTCCTTTTCACAGACGCAGCTGGCACAGAGAAGGGGAAGAAATGAGATGATGAAGAGACGGGCTGGGCAAATGTACATTCCACTTGTCTGGCTTTCCCAGCTGCCTCAGTGCAAAGACTCTTTCTTCAGCAATGGGGAACATTTCTCCTGATCACTTCTTACAGCCAAGTGCCCTTTGTGCTTTCTAAGTGGCTGGGGTTCTTTACATAAGCTTGGGAGGCTGTTGGACTTGCCATTCAGTTATTTATTCTTTTCCTCCCGTTCAAATTGTGTCACATTTTTGAATGCATACACACTTAAGAAATCCTACTTGGAGTTGCTATTAAGAAGCAAGCTGTCCCCTTCATTTGCAAAATGACAACGGCTCCTTTGTTGTTTAGTCAGTCAGTAGATTCTTCCCCTCTTCCCTAAACTTGGTGTCCTCGAGCCCCTGGCTAATGTTGTAAGATGGATGTTTTCTGTAACCACCTGAAATATGCAGTTGTCATAAGTCACTACAGCTCTGTCAGCCTCTGCCTGAGAGGGATTTTCAGCATGGATAACATAACTACCTGCTACATACCGGTAGTTCTAGTTACAGGTAGGCAGCCGCATTGGTCTACCATAGTCGAAACAAAATTTAAAAAATTCCTTCCAGTAGCACCTTAGAGACCAACTAAGATTGTTATTGGTATGAGCTTTCGTGTGCATGAAGGTATCTGAAGAAGTGTGCATGCACACAAAAGCTTATACCAATAACAAACGTAGTTGGTCTCTAAGGTACTACTGGAAGGAATTTTTTATTTTGTTTTTACCTGCTGCATGTTAAAATTTGCTTACATGAGGGAAGTAAGACCAAAAATAAATAAAAACATTGCTGAAAAAAAATTGGGCAGGGCCACAGATTTTCCACCCTCCATTTAAGAGGAAGAAAAATTCAGAGATGTTTAACTGCAGCAACTTTTGGAGTTTTCTAACCACAATTTCTGTTCTGTCCAAAACATGAAGTTAATGTGGAATGCAGGCAATCCCATGAGCATGTTGTATCTTATGAGGGGAACAAAAAGAGACATCAATAAATTGTATCAACTGTGTGTTTATCATGTACAGTGTGTGACTATTGTTACTGTTGTGGCAAAATTAATGCCAAATGAATATTTTGTTGCATGATCAGTATGCATATATATCTTTTATGCCCATTCAATGGCCATTCTTTAACTCCACGAATCCTGGACACTGCATTTTAACCCCTCAAATAGTTACAATTTCCAGCAACCCTAGCGCCCAGGGTTTGCGGGAAAGATTGTGCTTCGAACGTGCTTTAAAAGTATAATGCGTACTACACAGCCTTGGCAAAGTAAGGTCACATCAGTTCTGAAGTCTGGGTGGGGAAGCTGGCTTTGCAGTCCAAAAGGAACTTTGGAAAGGAGAACTGATTTAACAGATCCATCCCCTGCCCACACTCCCTTGTGCACATAAAGCTGTTGCATGCGCTTCTAGAAATGGGAAAAGCAGAAGTAGGAGAGGCAGAGACATGATTCAGCCATAATCCACAGCATGGGGACTCTGACATTTCCCTTCCATGAGGGCCATGACCTCCCGGTGACATCTTTCCATGGATGTGTTGTAGGAGTTCCATGTCACCTCTTGCAGGAGCAGGAAAAGAGTCATTCAGTCTTTTCATTCTTTACATACCTGAAAAGGGTAAAATTGAGGTATGCTACTAATCCTCTCGTCTGGCTCATGCTGTTGTCCTCATTAATTCTCAGGGAGAAAGTTCACAGACAACATACCAAGCTGCATCTCCTCTCCCCTGATGTTGTATGTGTAGGTCACCGGCTATAGGGCTTGTCCCAGCTCACCCCCTGCCACACGAGAGAGGGGTGGAGGTAGATAGGAGAAGCACACTCTCAGACCTCCTATTCCTTGTAAAGACCTTGTCAGCTAGGTGCTCAGTTACTGGGAGGGAGGGGCTCTGCCAAGTCCTATGGGGATCTATTTGCAAATGGCTGCTGTGCTTGCATAACAGATCATGCTCACATTATTGTTATAAGTTTGGAGAGGGCAAGGATCCCCTAAACTCCTGGGTGCTAATCCCCCCCATAATTCCTGGATTTAGTCAAAGTTAGAATTAATCAAGGACTGATTAAACTCTGCTGGATTCTGTCTGGCATAGCTAATAGAGGGTGGGTCACTGGAGGAACAAAGCTAATAATCGTCAAACTATTAACCCATTAAGAAGGTCATTAACAGATACTTTCTGAGCCAGACAAAAAGCCCCTCCCTGAGGTGAGAGGTAGAGACCAAGGCCAGAGTTTCAGGAGGGAAGGGCAAAATTAATCTGGGTGATGAGCAAAGCAAACAGGAGGGAAAGTGCCACTTTTGCAAGCTGGGGAGGGGGAAGTCAGAGCACTAGACGGGCAGGCTACAGAGAGGGTATAATACAATGGTTTGGGGGTCTCTTGGAATCTGAGGCTGCAGCAATGGAAGGATCAGGGCCCTCTTGGAATGTGAATGCTCTGCACTCTATCCATGTAGGTCCAGGTTGTACGGTATATATGTGTAAACAAGCCATGCATCATATAGACACCACAGTATTTACCGTGTTTTATGTTCCAAGGAGAAACAGACCATGTTAAGTGTGCCTGGTACCCCTGGAATCTCACACCACTTGGAGATTGGGGTGACGTGCAACACAATATTTTGAACTTCTAAATACTTAACAAGCACTCACATTTTCAATCTATACTGTGCCTGCTCACAATTGTACCAGAATTGTTAAGTGAGCATAAAGTGATTGGAATGTATGATTATTCCTGCTGACGGCCACGAAAGATTAACTGGATTTAGCAACACCAAAATGTTTCCCCCTGTGGCAGTTGGCCAGTTATGCTGGCATTCACTGCTGGGCCTGCCCAAAACATTTTGCTGCCTGAGGCAAAGAACAAACAGGCACCCTCCCCTTCTACGTACAGAAGCTGACTGGACAGGCAGTTGAATCACGCTGTGTACGCACAATCTCTTTAAAGCAATTTCCCTCAAAGAATTATGAGCACTGCAGTTTACCCCTCACAGAGTCACAATTCCCATTAACAGTGCCCAGTGTCCAGAATTATTTGAAAGAACGTCCTTTAAAAGTACAGTATAGTGTGTATGCTTCACTTCAGCACTGGCAATGAGACTGTGTTCTCCACATGAAGGAAGCAGATTAGAAAGTTCTGGAAAGGATCCCTGTCCTCCCAACAGAGAGGGATGACTGCAGGGTTCAGGAAAGAAGCCTGAGAGCTTATCCTGTTCATCATATGCTGCCTAAAGTGGTCACTTCACTCTGGCCAGCCTAGATTCATAAAGGGTGAGTTGTGTCTAAGGAAATCACACCACACACAGACACTGTGTGACCTGCTGCAGTGCAACCCAACCCCTATCCTGACATTTCAGTTCAGTGTAGGACTTTGCTTACAGATAAGGCTTCTCACCACATGGGCTCTTGAGAGTTATAGGAAGGCTATCATAAGGGGCATGTGATTGACTTAACTCTATCTGCTAATCTATCATGTTTATGTGAAGCCTAGTGCAGATTAGATAGCAGAACACTTTAAATGGTGGGACGATAAGAAATAAGAATGGGATGATAAGAAAATTAATTTTTAATTTTAATTTTAATGTATTTAGTCTTGTTGTTGAGTTGTATTTTAACTAGTTTTATATTTGGTGTTAGCCACACTAAGCCCAGCCTTGGCTGGGGAGGGTGGGGTATAAATAAAATTATTATTATTATTATTATTATTATTATTATTATTATTATTATTATTATCTAATATAGAGTGGGCAAAGTAAATGTCCCGACAAAACCCTGTAATCTATTCGAATTCAGAGCCTGAAAAATCCCATTTAAAAAGTCACCCTAAGGATCAAATGCTTAATTTAAAGCTGTTGGTGTGTACTTAATAAATGGAGCTGTAATAATGATCAGCAGATATTTGGGGAGCATTGTGCTTAGCTTACGGAACCAATAACTTAAAATAATACAACACTGGGAACAAACTAGTTTTGAATATTTACACTATTGTTCCTTCATCAATTCCATGTCAGTTTCCCTTCTCTTTTACATATATGACATGGTATGGGGGGTGGGGAGGGTCGAAAGAGGAAGGGAGTGACCCTGAGATGAGATTGTGAAATACTCAGTAGTGTGTAAGACCACCAACATCTGTCTCCCACAACAGTTATCAGATAAATCAACGAGGTTGTGGTGAATGACATCCTTTTTCTAAAATAAAGCTTTTGCTAGGAGGAAGAAAAGGGAAATAAAACCCAGTTTCAGAGGGCAAAGTCCAAGAAGCTGGATGTTATTAGACTTGTATAATTTTATACCACTCTGTTGTGACATTGCTTATTATGTTATGTGGGCTGGTGTTTTTTTTAATTGTGGATTTTATTGTTGTAAACCTCCCATGGGCACTTTTTAATGGAAAGGCAGAAAAAAGGCAGCAGAAACTTTACCATTGTTTTAATGTTTCCAATGCTATTTATTAAACATACTGTACCTATGTTTAATAGACAAGGCTTTTAATGTGCAATCACAAAGCCTCCATCAAGATCCACACATTGCCATCAAATTGTAATTTCCCCTTTTTCCCCCACTGTACTACCACTGGGCAAACTGAACCAACTGGCACAGACAGGGTGGCAGTGCCCTCTTGGTCTCTTGTTTCCCTTGCAAATCCACTCACACAGCTCCTATGGGGCTCTCTAGAGTGGCCGCGTTGCCATGGCTCTCTCTAAAGACAAAGCTCCTTCCTCAGGCTGAACCCTGACTACATGGTGGACAGACCACAGTAGAATAGTTTACTGAACACAGCAGAGTATTTCCTGAGAATATGAATAATCAATATAGCTCACACTAAAAGCAATGACTGAGTAACGCAAGGAGCTTCCAGCCTGGAAAAACCACAAAGCTGTAATGGAAGATAGTGCAATTTTTTTTATCTCTATCCCATACCTTTTGGTTAAGCTCAAGTTATTACATGAAGCCATGAAGGAAGGACTTCTTGTTCCCTATTCAACAGAACATTGGTTATATAAGAAACCTGGAAAAGTTCTGGGCTCTCATCATGACTTGAGAAATTAGTTTAAAAACAAAAACAAAACATAAGTCTCTCTCAGGATTGCTGAACTTCTTATAGTTATTTAGCGGTTCTAGCCATAGCCTGCATTTAATGAGAGGAATCCATTACCTCTTCCTTTGTATAAACCACCTTGTTTGCAAACTATAAAGATTGCAAAAAGGAAACTGAAGACAGATATCTCCCATCACCTCCATCCTTCATAAGGAAAAACTAACAATGTTTCTTTAACAAATGACAACATGGGAGTCATTTCTAATTCAACATAATACCATTCCAAGCTACACCTTTAAAAATAAAGGTTTTTTTATTGGCTTTTGGTTTTTTTTTTAAGTCTACCATTACAGAAACCTTAGAATAACTTCCTTCAGCAACTATAGTTTCTGCTGTCAGGTAGGAACTGGATCATGAAGATACAGAGTCACTGCTTCCAAGCTGCTTCCGTTTTCTTGGCCTCGATTCCTCTGTGGTGAAACAACCTCCTCTTTGTTTTAAGGAGTCACTTTCTTGTAGGTAATGTGAAGGTGCTGAGTCATTGGCTGCGTAGTGGTTGCCATGGAGACAGTCTGTTCTAGTTTCCCATCAGAATTGAGCCTGAATTTTCTAGTAATCTAAGGAGGGAAATAGAAAACACATGGCTTATTATTTGATCCTGTTTATAATTCAAGAAGAAAAACAGCAGCAAAGCAAACCACTGTCCAATGACTTGAATCAAATCTGTGTCCCCAGGACTGGGAAGCAAAATGGCTCATCCCTGCAAAATTCTATGGAGAAAATATGAAGGCCTGCTTATATCCCCACCACCCAAGTATTATTCAAGAGGAACAGATAATACATCCCATAAATCAGGAACAAGGTGAACTATTTTGTTCAAGATTTTTGCTTATGTTGTGTAGCAGGATCCTGCTCTGAGATCGCTCAACCTTTCAACAACCACAGAAAGAAACACACAAGACAAAATAGTGAAAGAAAACAAAATCCACTGCTAATCATTTGTGATTGCTTTACTCAGCATTTTTTTAAAATAATTTTTAATAGATTTTTATACAAACAAAACAAACAAGACATACAGTACATATTCTGTCCCTTCAGATACCCCCCACCCACGAGTCCACCTCTGCCACCAGTGGCCCCCGCCGGTGTTGAGAATCAAAGGGGTCCATTATAAGGCTGGGTTTGACCTCCCCCTCCCCCCCTCATCCCCCCCCCCTGCCACTGAGAGGACAAGGGCGGAGGGGTTCTGGGGGCAGGTTTCCCCTCAGCTGCTCCTTTAAACACAGTACACATAAAAAATACAATAAAAAATAAAAATAAATAAAATGAAAAATGAAAAAAACAGATAAAAATTTAAAAAATTCCCAATTCTTATTTTCATCACATTGTAATTATGACTTCCTCAGATCCCTTCTTCCTGGTTTTCCTAACTTCTCTAATTAATTATGGCGGGTTTTCTATTCCAGTTCCAAATCTTATCCTTATAATATTGACTTAATCCTCCTCCTTCTTCATGCTGCCCCCCCACAAGTCCCCTCCTGCCACAAGAGGAACCTGCGAGGCGCAGCACTTCAAAGGTTCCATTTTTGTGTCTGGGCTTCCCTCCACCCCCTCCACTCCCCCCCAGAGCACCCTCTGCCACCAGGTGCTTCTGAGCAAAGAGAGGGGGAAAGGTGGCCCTCCATCCAGACACTTATCTGAACACAAACATGTTAATACAAATCCAAAAATTGTTTCCCAAGCCATTCTTCTTCCCCCCTCCAGAAAACTAAATTTTTATATCTATTCACTCTCCTTTCTCCTCCCGATGTCCCTTCCCCCCCTTGGATCAGCAGTCCTTTATCAAGCCAAGATTTCAGAAACCGTTAATCAATCGCCAAAATACTTTTTGACTAAAAATTTTCACCCCACACCCATTCTTTCCCATTTCCAGATCCAGGCCTCTGTCCCCCCTCCCTCTGCCTTTCCTTTCCCTCAATTATCCATGCCCAATTTTTAGTCCCTCCAAGAGCCTTCTTTTCTTCAGTCTTTAATTCACTTTGTTGTTCTTGACAGCTGTCTTTTTCCTTTTCAAGTCCTTGTTGTTCTTCCTCCAAGTCACATTTTTTATAATCCACCTGTTTTTGCAAAGTCCACTTCTTGTTCTTTACTCTCAGGTAAACTTTCCACATTGTCCTCTGAGTCCTGATCTTGAACCAAAGTCTCTGAACATGTTAAGCTGGAGTGTTGCAGTGTCCTGTGAATGTCCTTCAAAATCTCTAAATAGTTCAGAACTGTCTCTTGGAAGCTTGGTGAATACATTGTTTTCATTCCTTCTAACCACAGACTGGCAGAAGATTAGGAGGCAGAGCACACTGGAAATTTCCATTTACTCACGCTTTCCTCCATCTTGCCTGTTCTTTCCATTGTCTTTAATTTTCAACAATAAGTCATCTCTTAATTCCAAATACTTCTCTTTTTAATATAATCTTGCAGCCAATTAAACTTTCAACGAATTTTTATGAATTTCCTTATCTTTTAGCAATTTTGACAGCTTTGACAGCTGTCAAAAGAATTCTTCCCTTTATGCAGTTACAGTTCCTCGGGAGGTAGCGGCACCGGGATTTGTAAAGGGATACAAAGTCTTTGTTTCTTTCAGGTACTAAGAACAAAGTGTCTTTTTCGGCTTTGGAATGTTTAATGCGCCTCTTAATTGACCATTAGGAAGAGATCGACTCCCGTTTTTGGATCTCTCCTATTTTTCCCGATTGTTAATTTTAGAATCCAAAAGTCCAAATGAAGATTTGACTTACTTTGTAGAAATCTTTTCTTTTCTTGGGAGAATCTGCCGCTGCCCGGTAGAAGACTCGGGGCTTCGCTATTTCGGAGGCAACGATGTCGTCCAAAATGGCTCCCGCGACTCCACTCCGCTGGCTCTCGGGGACTCTAATGGGTCCCCGGGCAGCGGAGGAATCTCCAAAAACGGACCCTGCCGGACTTTAAGCCCTCGGGACGCTCTACCCGAGGTTCTTGCGGGGAATCCGCGCGCCCCGCAGAATTCCCCCCCTCCGCGATGCCAGGGACTGCGGAGCTCGCAGTCCCTGCGTCTTCTTTCTCCGGCGCGGCAGACCGGAAGTGTGCTTTACTCAGCATTATGCCTCACTTGAAAGTGTCGTCTGCTTCTAATTTGCCAAGCTAGGTTTAAACCAAGTATGAGAATACGAAGGTAAGGAATTACAATGCTGAAATTGAAGAAAACAGTGATGGAGAATTGGATTAAACATATTAAATAAAGGGGAGAGAGGAGAGAATAGTTTAGAATTTGATAGCTATGGAATACTGGGGGTCTTGCACCAAACAGCCCATAAGTGTAAAGCAAGGCACTGTAGTCAGAGCACATTTTGGCAGAGGCCAAAAAGGCCCCTCCACTTATTTCAGTAAAAAATTTCTGCACACAATCCAAGGTTTTGTGTAGGCTAAGTTGGTGCCCTTTACCCCTTTTTTTGCCAGTTAACATGGTTTTTAAAGAAGAGTGGAAATTAAATATCCGGGACTGCGGGATCCCTGCCAAAGAAACCCTGCCAAAAGTTATTTTGCTAAGGACAACTGCAGCAAAAACACCCACACCCCACCAATATGCTGCTATCGAAACAGAAAAACTTCGGCTCCATTAAAGCTCTCTAATACACTTGTTATTTCAAACCATATATTGTGAGGAAATGCAAACACAAACCGCGCCACTAAAATAAATTTCCTGTCTTTATTTGAAGAGGTCTACAGAGTAAAATACTTCCCCCTTTTTAAAGCAAACTGCTGAATATTGGTAAATTTTACATAACCACCCAGGAAATGTATCCCACAGCAACTAAGTTGCCCTGTGGCTGCAGAAATCCTTAAGGGAATGGATGGAACAGGATAAAACCTGAATAAACAAACCTCTGGTGTTATTGTTCCAGTGTTGGAACTGGATTAATACGAAGAGTGAGTGGACTAGCTTTTTCATGTTCTTGATTTATCAGGGCCTTAATATTTAGTACATTAAACCTTTCATACATACTGATAATTACCCTGCTTTTCAGATAACATGCTTTGAAGGTGAACCTTGTGTGTGTGTGTGTTTTGCATTATAGGTGGGCTTGAGCACATTCAAACTGGAGATTATGAAGTTGACTTGCTTTCACCAGCCACAGCAAACGTCAAACATAGTTTAGTGTTCAAACAAGGTAACTTGTGGTTAATCTAAAATGGAAGTGGAAGTTTCTCATCTCCTCATGTTAGTGCTAGAGGAGAGGGGGAGGAAGTAGCATATAAGCCAAGGGAGGAGAGGCCAGGCTTGTTCTTGTAAATGCATCCAGTTACATTCAAATTGCTGCCTGAGCCTTTCCCAACTCTAAATTCTACAGTGCTTTGACTGGAAATTCAGGAGCTATTTTTATCAAATGTTTTTAACAGTGGCAAACCTTGACATCTCTACAATGAACTAAGTGGTATGTTGCATTTTTGAAGCACCCACCCTCAGACAAATCACTAGAATACAAACAGAAGTATACTGGAATACTGTTAGCATTGCTTTGCTGCAAATGTAGGGTACTTACATAACAATATAGGTTAAATGTACCAATAAATTAAATTAGTTCCACGGCCCAAAATTATTCAAAATCTTTTAACATTATATATTGGACAGCTATAAGCAACAGGGATATAAGAGGGTGAGTGTTTGTAAGCAAGCAGTTTACAAAAGGTCTTAAATAGATATTCTTAGTATCTTTGTGGGGTGTGGTTTTGTTGATAGGCAATAGTCAAGAAAACTGAAAAATGTAGCCTCGTTTCAGAGCATCTGTGAAATGTGGGATCATTATATTTTTAACTGGCCACCAAAATTTTACAATAACTGAATGGTTAAAAACTCTTTTATAGGGATGCTAAGACTTGTAGTCCAAGAACATCTAGAAGGCACTAGGTACCCCCCACCCTGGGGCCTCACAATTACTTTTTTATTTTTTTAAAAAATCCTCTTTCTTTATAATTCATAACATTACATAATTCTGCATATCTGGGAGCTTGCTGTTATCTAGAAATGAATCCCTTACTTTTGAGTGGCCCCATTTAGCTTCCAAACTGATTGACACTCAGTCACCTGAGTTCATCTTCAGTAGAAACAATTAGGATCTACAACAGAATGTTCCAGTGTATTATCATTTCCTAACAGGACTCCTCTTGTTCAGGGTTCAAGCCAGTCAGTTTGCTCCAGGGAGCCTTCCATCTACACCCATTGCTTCCCCGCTTTTCTCTTTCAACTGATACTCAGCCTTCCATGGCCACTGAACATGTTTGCTTTAATATATAGTTGTGTACTTCTGAAATCTTGGCGTTCCACTGCATGTGCCAATGCATCCCTCTTGTTTCTCAGTGGCCCCATTTCTCTTGGCACTCACTACCCAAGTTCCCTATTAGAGGGAAGGTTGACAGTAGCCCTCTCTCAACAGCCGCCCTTCTACAAAACAGACAAGACCTTTCATTTCTCTGTCATTTATCTGACCTCAATATTTTTCAGGTCATCTACTGCTGTTCTTGTTTTACCTCTTCTACCAAGTGCTTAATGCATTTTTTAAAAAAATTGGCACAGATCTCACAGTACACTAGCATGAAATATGAGGATGAACAGAGCTACTTTAAATTTTATAGAAACAGACTGTCTACTTGACTTGTCTTTTTTCTTCCCCAAGGGAAAGCTCTTCAACTGCAAGAGTCAAGGCTGCCTGATGAGGAATACTCTAAAACCTTGTGCAGTGCTACCAAATAATAAAAATTACAATTAAAAGAGCAATATGCCTTACATGAAATTATGTGAACAACACAAAGAGGAAACAAAATTTTAAAAAATCCTTCCAGTAGCACCTTAGAGACCAACTAAGTTTGTCATTGATATGAGCTTTCGTGTGCATGCACACTTTTTCGTGTGCATGCACACAAAATCTGAAGAATTCTTCATATCTGAAAAAGTGTGCATGCACACGAAAGCTCATACCAATGACAAACTTAGTTGGTCTCTAAGGTGCTACTGGAAGGAATTTTTTTATTTTGTTTCAACTATGGCAGACCAACATGGCTGCCTACCAGTAACTAGGAACATAAAGAGGAAAATATCTATACCTAGAAAAAAGAAAAGGAAAGGAAAGGGAGGGAGGAGGGACAGTCCTACAAAGAGAAGAAACCTGTTGGCTAGAAGTATGAGAAATGCTTGAACAGATGAAATCCTTGAGATCAGGTAAGAAAGTGTGTGTGTGTGTGTGTGTGTCTAGCAACATATTTTTGTTTTGTTTTTACAAAACCTATGAACAGTCACAGCCTGCGAAGCCAGCAAGCACTCCATCAGCATGGTGTTTTCTTGTGCTGCCTTCTAACAGAGCAGAGAAAGTGGTGGCAAGCACCAAGATAAATGCGCCTCCTTTCATCCAAGTCATAATTAAGGCTCAGCAGGGTAAACAGCCCAGGGACAGGACATTTCTGTCTCTCTACAAACCGGGGGCCTTCCCAGGGCAGACATCCATATTAAAATAGCCAAAGGACACCTGAGGACAATTTTTGTCTCTTCTGTATAGTATCAGGCCAGCCAGAGAGAAACCTACTATTCGATTCAAGAGGAAGGAAAAGTCAGGACTGTTGAAGGACTGGGAATGCCTGGTACAAAATACTGAAAATTGGTCCCTGCTTCTGAAACCCCAACCAAGCATTTTGACCCTCATTTACCCCAGTCTTGTGAGGGGTAAACGAGGGTCCCAAAAATTAGGTAACCACAGCCTTGATACATGCCACAGACGTTGTGGGTAGGAGGGAGAATATTCACTAAAATATCCTATCAAGTCAGGGGTGCACATTTGGGTCACAGTTTTGCAACTCGGAGTATGAGCAGTTTCTGCTAGTGTAACTATCAACCAAGCAGTGCTGCTGCCAACCTGTGGGGAGACGGATTGATGGAAAGGTCTGCTGGGTACAAAAATCAACAGATATTGGAAATCAGTTACAAAAACTAGGTAGGGCTGAAGAGAATGTCAAAGTTAAAGGCTTCCTGGGGCATGAATGAGTCAGACACTGGATGAGGCCCTGCACCACTCTTTCTGATTAGCTATATAATTGCAGGCACATCTCCCTCTCCACCCTTTTCCTGTGTGAGATCATAATCCTTGGCCATATCTGGGACCTCTTGTGGTCTAAGTGGTTCTACTGTACTAGTGAGTTCAAAGGGCCCCATCATGAGTCTGCCTTCTGCCATTTCCTGAGATGTGGAGCTCAAGTCTGTGGAGCTATAGGAAATTTGGGTTCTAGTCTTGATGCTCTTCCTACCTTCAGCATCTAAAATAATTGCCGCTGCCAGAATACACAAAAGCTTTCTTGTAGTCACTTCAGCACCCCCCCCCCCTTCTGCAGGAACTGAACCCTATCTGTTTTATCCCCCGAATTTCGGTAGTTGCTTGCAGTCTGCTTGCCTGCTGACTAAGGGTTCAAATCCTTAACCGCTGAACTTCATAGCTACAGATGTTAGTTGCTCTCTCCTGCTCTTTAGTGGTCTCTTTCGAGCTGCCCATTTCACCTTGTGTGCATGCCCTAGGTTGGGAGATCTCATATAACTCTTCAGGCAGGCAACAGAATGCCGAGTACAGATTTGTCATACCAGTTCAGCTGCACCACACTTAAATATACTCACTTGTTCTACATGGGGTTTCTTGGCAAATGAGATCCTTGCTACAGAGTGGGAAGCTATAGAAAGCTCCTGCCCATTAACCTCTCCTTCCTCCACCTCTACCAAACCTGGATCAAGAAGAGAAATTATTAATACTGACACAGTTCACGGAGCTGGAATACAAGCAAGAGAGATACTTTAAGGGAAGTTGGTTTTAAAGCAGAAGGAGGGGAAAACCTGCTAATGTAATTAGGCTAGTACCTGTATTCTGAGCACTGATGAAGGCCACCTTGTTAGTGTCAGGTTTGATGCGGATAAATCCACATTCTCGGTGCATCGGTTTCCTGGTGTCTGGATGGAAGGCGTTGAATCTATTAGGATAGGAAGACACTAACATTACCATGCCTCTATAAACACATCCTCCACAGAAACTAGAACTCGTTCAGCATCATCTGCATGAAAGGAATATAATGCTCCCATACCTGTCCTCAACTAAGAGTAAACCCAAAGTCCCATTTAAGAAGCATAGGGTCACATTCAATGCAAATCCTATTCAGAGTAGACCCACTGAAGTTAAGGGCATTTGTAACATGTTCACTCACATATGGCTGAAGATAGTTTCTTGGATATCTTTTTTCCCCTCTTGGAAATTTGTACATTCTTTTAACTATGCACTGCGTTTTTGCCTGTCCCATTAGATACTTCTCAGAGTATATTTTTCATATTACTTGGCAACTCCAGTAACTCCTAATAAGGAATATTGAGGTGTACCTGTCACCGTAGGAGTAGTATGACAGTGTTCTTCTTCCTCGACATAAAATGTTGCAGTTATACAAGTTTCCTTACACATAGTACTCCTGAACAGTTCTTTTAAAAACTACAAAACTGTGCTAGTAAAAAAGTCCTGATTTTATACATCAGGTCCAAATGTCATGTCGGCAGCAAAATGTGCTTTCTTCCATAACCGCCCTATTACCACTCCCATATTTATGATGTTTCTGGATCATTTCCAACACTGCATTTCGGCAGAGGTCATGCAAGGTAAGAATGGATGCTCACTTTTGGCCTAAATAGCCCCCAAGGAGCTAGGCAATTCTGCCACTTACAGAGTCAGCTGGCAAGTAATATTATAAAAACGCAACTCTTCCCTTAAAGCTACTTTATAGGGGTCCAAATCTTCCCAATTAGTGAAAATCCGTATTTCAGCTGGGCAATTCAGCAGAAAGAGTTATGCAACTAGAATAGGCGTGTGGTAGAGTGCATTAAATTTCAAAGCACACTGACCACTTTTTAAAGGATATAAAAACTAGCAGCTTTGCTCCCCCCCCCCCAAGAAAAAGAAAAATAGGTGCCAGTACTCACCACGAAGTTTTTACAGTAAGTGCCACACTTTTTAGCAACAACTAAAAAGAGGTGCTGGTACTGAGTACCAACTAAAAAAAACAGTGGCTTTGAGAAAATAATATCATGCATAATTGCAATCATTGGGGAGATGTTTGTTTATCTTTACAACAGCATTAGGTGAATATCCTTTCAAGTCTCAAATTTCACTTTCCATTTTAAGAACACAAAAGACTGCTCAAAATTCTAATAAAAACTGTTTTTCTCAAAACTAAAACATGTTGCATTTCCAATTTTCCATTTGTGCTTATATAGAAATGCATCTTTTTTTGAGTCAAGAGAGCTGGAAAAATTTCAAAAATATATTGAAAAAATATTTGTAATGCCTGGAGGATAATAAATCATAATTTGATCACGCCCACTCTTGCTTGGCTCTGGAAAAAACATTCCATTCCCAGGCTACCAGGAAGGACCCCATTAACCACTTAAGCCAACTAAAAGAAAGCGTCTAGAACTACTATATCGCAACATCACATATGACCACTGTTCTCCTGCAACACATTCCGATGCCATTGAAGTCCCTTCAATCTATTGTTCCCAAATCCATCATACAGCCACTGCTGCTTTCCTCCACCTAATGTAACAGACTTGTATTCAACAAATCACCTGACAACCATACATAAAAGGAATTCCATGCAGGCGAATAACCAGACTGGTGGAGGAGGGTCATCTCCAGTCTACTTGGTAGAAGGTCAAAGTTTGATAAAAAACACTCCTCTTAGCAGGACAATATAAATGTTGCTGACTAGTAATTTTGGGAGCTTATTTACAAAGTCTATGATCCCTAGACACCCAATTCCTTGGTGAACCCACAAACAGTTGCATAGCTACCTTGACCCTGCAGCTACCTCTGCCTCTTCTGCCATCTTCCCTGCTGTTACCTTTCCCTGGCACACACAGGATGGGAGCACTGGGAGGGAATGGGAAGCAGGGGGGAAAGCAAGATCATAAGGGGCTTTTAAAGATTTTGCTGCATATTTACTTTCTTAAAGTGCCTGGGAACTCAATTTTGCAGTAGAATTACTAGTAGGGGTGTGGGGATGTTATATTCCCTGCACAGTTACTTCTGTCCTTTCATTTATGTTTGAGGTCTTTAAGAAAACTGACTGCATCGCTAAGGATGACAACTAAATGTAAAAATCTATGTGGTGATAGGTTAATAGCTGCTTAGCAGCTTCTGAAAAACATGATGTCTATTTCTAGGAAGAATGTGATTTATATTCTATGCACTGATTTCATTTAAATTGATTCCTAGCTTGTACCTCACTAACAGTCTCATTTGATAAACAACACAGATTATTTTAAGGTGTCCCTGTCACAGAAAAAACCCCTCAAAAATAAGGAAACTTACGAAAAATTCAGCATGGGTTGCCCCACGTGAGAGATGCACACTTCTTCGAGGTATTGAAAGGGCTTCAATGCAGGGAAGGTACCATCTCCTGGGGGGTCTGACAGCCAGGTGCCCAGCATCCAGGAGAGAGGCTCAACCACAGGGTTCAACTGCGGGGTTTCTGTGAGGAGAGAGAGACTGAGGATAAGCAAACTGCACCAAGACTTTGGGCAATTAGCTCTTACCATGTCGCTGTTGGTCAACTACTTTGCATTGGTGAGACAGTTCCCAGTAGCCATGTCGCTACCATCCTCTTTCATTTTATCTGTTTTCATCCAGCTCTGGCCACATGAGCGTTGAGGTGGGTCAAAAGTTCGAAACAAACAAATTTCATATTTGACAAACAGGGCACGAAATAAATTTTTGACCAGCTATGTGCATATAGGGTCCTGGACCATTTCTTACCCCCTCAGGGTCAAACTATATGTTACAGAGAAGACCTGCAATCAAAGCAGCAGTGCTGGGGAAGGGCATAATTACCCCACCATCAAAGAAAAACTGCTGGAATGTTCACAGTCCTGGAGAGAAGAAGAAATAATAATACAAGTATGTCATTTCCCTAAATGAGGCTAACATAAATTTTAAGGCATGGAAAAATTTCAGTCGGGAAAACCAGAACTGGGCAAAGGCGTATACACCCAAGTCCCCTTCATATAAATACCGAAAGTGCTGCCACACATTCAAATAACTATATGTGTGTACACAAAGAGCTATTAGCTATATTCAAATAACTGTATCAATGGCAAGCATTATTTTAGACAGAGAAAGCAATGTCATAACAAAGCTATAACTTATAAGTTGGGAAAGACAAGTAGGAACCAGAACAAAGCACTGTAGTGTTCCCTGTTTCCTAACAGGAGTGGTCCCATTCAAGGCTCAAGCCAGACGAATGAGTGATTGACAGTATACTGTACAAGACTGACATAACTATGCTTTGCATGAACACCTGACCTCAGTGTTCTCAAATGTCTGCTAACATCCAGCAGTATCTGATTTTCTTGTTCTTTGATGATAGCTCAAATAATAAGATATTGGTATGGTAAAATTTATATATATATATATTTACATGTAAATTACCATTGTAACTCTTCAATATAGTACCCCTGTCTGCAAGCACCCAAAGCACACTTTGTTTAAAAATGAACACACAGAATATACAGACTGGCTTGTCATTTTAAAAATTTGACTGCTCCATGCAACATGGCAAGCACTCCATGCAAGTGGTATACGGTAGTACTGCAGGGGCAGGCAGGGATGAAAACTTACTTTGCATCAGGGACAATATCTATATCTTTAGGTATAATTTTATTTTATATGAGGTGCTTTCCAATTGTTGAAAGCATAGTAAATCAGAATTCTTTTTGTTGTGAAGAAATTATAATTTGTGAGTACATATTTTGGTGCTCTATTTATTATTTCAGTTTGTGTACTAATGTTATGCCTGTGTTAGGCAAGTCTATTCTTTTTCAATTTTTTAAAAAAGACAATCAAATGGACATAAAAGGATATCTCAAAGCTAACTTTATTCTACATAGAACAGTGAGAAGCGTGATGGGGGATGAGCTATTCTGAAAAGCCCTCTCTATCTGGGCAGATTTCGTTGAAAACACTTTTCCTTCCATCTCCTTAAGCATAAAATTGTGGCAATATTTATGACAAAGCACCATTTCCATGCAATTAGTATAAGGTCATGCAGAAGTCTGACCTCTCTTCTTGAAGAACATATGCAGTTTATAACAAAGAGTCGTGTGGCAACTTGAAGTCTAAGAATTTATTAAGACTAACTTTTGTAGACTAGAGTCCATTAGTTTATAAGAGGATGAAAACAGGGAAGCTTGCAAAGCTTAAAATGTGGTTTTTGCTACCATCTAGTGGCTGAAGTCAGACCCAGGTGGCGCTGTGGTTAAACCACTGAGCCTAGGGCTTGCTGATCAGAAGGTCGGCGGTTCGAATCCCTGTGACGGGGTGAGCTCCCGTTGCTTGGTCCCAGCTCCTGCCAACCTAGCAGTTCGAAAGCATGTCAAAATGCAAGTAGATAAATAGGAACCGCTACAGCGGGAAGGTAAACGGCGTTTCCATGTGCTGCTCTGGTTTGCCAGAAGCGGCTTTGTCATGCTGGCCACATGACCTGGAAGCTATACGCCGGCTCCCTCGGCCAATAATGCGAGATGAGCGCGCAACCCCAGAGTCGGTCACGACTGGACCTAATGGTCAGGGGTCCCTTTACCCTTTACCTTTAGTGGCTGAAGTAATAATGCAGCAATTCAAAGCAGCCTTCCCCGAGAGGGTGTAACACGGACCCATATTATCTGTTCCATTTGTTGTTGTTGTTGTTACTTTTGTTATCTGGAATGGTATCACTAAATGAGAACAAAGTATAATTGAGAGGTCATTGCTGGACCTTCCAGATTCACTACATTAAGAGCTCATCTAAATACACTTGCAAAATTCCAAAGGCACTGAATCCTTTGCAGCTGTATCTTCACGACAAATTCCATTGCAACTCATAGAATTTTAAAAGGAATAAAGGTAAAGGGACCCCTGGCGGTTAAGTCCAGTTGCGAACGACTCTGGGGTTGCAACACTCATCTCACTTTACTGGCTGAGGGAGAAGGCGTTTGTCTGCAGACAGCTTCTGGGTCATGTGGCCAGCATGACTAAGCCGCTTCTGGCGAAACCAGAGTAGTGCACGAAAACGCCATTTACCTTCCTGCCGGAGCGGTACCTGTTTATCTACCTGCACTTTGACGTGCTTTTGAACTCCTAGGTTGGCAGGAGCAGGGACCGAACAACGGGAGCTCACCCCATCGTGGGGATTCGAACCGCCAACCTTCTGATCAGCAAGCATTAGGCTCTGTGGTTTAGACCACAGCGCCACCCGCGTCCTTATTTGAAAAGGAATATTGGACTGCAAAAAAGAAGACAACCTTTCTGTTAGATTTGTACTAAGAGGTTGTTGGTCAGAGATATCAGAGCATGCTGACTCAAAGTTGAAATTCAACTCAAAGTTATTTAACTTATCATCCAGCCCAGACCGGTAAGGATATCATTATGTTTATTTTTACTCTAATAAAGAAAGAATGTGAACTGAAAATTTGTGCAAAATGTTAGATGACTAGCTGGTCAAAAATCTTATCTGATTCATAATCAGCTACCTTTTCTTTTTTTTAAACACATAGAGAATCCCAGGGTGTTTTACAGTACATCTCCTTCCTCATTCTCAACCGTTTATACAATACATGTTAAATGTCATATTGTGCAACTCCAAAGCTCACATATTGCCTTGTAAAGACTCCTTAAATACAACCGATAAGTTGATTCTAGTAAGATTTATTTGATTCTACTGCTGTAAGGTCTGTTGTGATTCCGATTCTTAAAGACTTAAAAAAAACTATTTAAAGTAAACTCTTCATAGGTTTTTTATGCTAAATAATACATATATTATTTTATTGTACTTTCATTGTACACCCCTGAGGGTGGTTCAAGAGTGTTTGATAACCAAGTTCCCCTCTCACCATAAACAGAAGTTAACTGAATAGGAGGGCTGTGGGCTCTTTCCTGTTTTACTTGTAAACTTCTACCCATGACGAAGAGATCATAGAATCAGAATCACAGAATTGTATAGTGGGAAGGGACCACAAGAAGAGAAGAAGAAGAGTTTGGATTTGATATCCCGCTTTATCGCTACCCGAAGGAGTCTCAAAGCGGCTAATATTCTCCTTTCCCTTCCTCCCCCACAACAAACACCCTGTGAGGTGAGGGGGCTGAGAGACTTCAGAGAAGTGTGACTAGCCCAAGGTAGCTAGCAGCTGCATGTGGAGGAGCGGAGACGCGAACCCGGTTCCCCAGATTACGAGTCTACCGCTCTTAACCACTACACCACACTGACAAGGGTCATCTAGTCCAACCCCCTGCAATGCAGGAATCTTTTGCCCAACGTGAGGTTCGAACCCACAACCCTAAGATTAAGAGTCTCATGCTCTACCAACTGAACTATTTGGATCAAGGGAGAGACTGCATAATTCTGAGGTCTCATTCTGAATACAATCCCATGGACCATATAGCAGCTCTAAGTAAAGTTGCAGAGTGCAGGTGCACTGCATTCCATTGAGACAACAGATCTCTGCACACAAAGGCTGAGAAGATTGCACTGCAGGATAATTTAAATAGGCACGAAATTTAAGAAGAGCTCAGATGGAACCCAAATCACTGTTTTCAGAATGTCTTAGTGTTTCGATAAAAGTGTTAAGCATTTTAGACTGTACCTGTGTCTGTTTCAATGCTGGCCATACCGTGCAAGGTTATTTTTAGCTTGTTCACTCTAGATCACTTATCATTCCCTATTCGCCAGGAACACTGTGATGCAATCTAGTAAAACAAGACAGGAAACAACCTTGGGACTCTACGCAGAGGTTACCCCAGTGTATTCTGGGACTTGTAGTTTAGCTTAAGCAAGCTATGGAGAGAAGAAACCTACAAGTATATTGTGACTCATAATTCCTTTCTGGCTACTATTGCCTTTTCATAGACAGAGGATAAGCTACATAAAGGAAGTTAAAGGCAAACATATATGTATTTACATTCGAGTTTTATCAATTAGTACAGATAGCGATCATTTCGTGCAGGGGTTCCGTTCCCAGCCCCCACACACATCGGTGGAGTGTGTGTAAGTGCGCCCCTGCCCATTATGCTCCACCCCGTCCCCATTCTTCTCTCTTCCAGGTCCAAAAGGACCTGCATGTCAGTAATTGTGCACTGATTGGAGATGTCTAAAATGGTTGCCACCTGTATAGCTGATTAGCAAAATTCTACTTGGAGCCTTTGCTGCGATGCAAAGGGGAAAACATAAAGCAGGGGGAAGCCTTCACATACACTCATTTGCAAATAATATGCATCTCAGCAACAATATTGCATACCCTCTAACTTGTCCCAGATGAAAACCAGGACACACATCTTTTGGGGCCATGGAGTCACGTGACTTGTGCAAGAGCATAGCCCCCAAAATGGGATGTTCCGCTTAAATCGAGACAGTTGAGGGGTATGATACTGCAGATTAGCAAAACTGCATCAGTAATTCATACAAATTGAGATTTTGTCAGGCAAAGTTATATATGGAGCCTACAACTTTGTCCTTTGTTTCTTTCATTCTTACGAGACTAAGTAATCTGTAAGTAACAGTGTCCACACAGAAACATATTCCTTGTTTCTCTACAGAGCACACACAAAACAGGTAGCAACTAACATCAATCAGAAATTGTTGTTGTTGTTGTTGTTACTAAGGTTATTACCTGCCTTTCACCAGCAGGTCCCAGGGCAAGTTACAACAATTTAAAATTTAAAACTGTTGAAACAAATTACAGTCACAGGAATAGCATGATCACTGCTAGCAAGGTCCTGCCAGCTAGAGTTGATGGGAGTTGTAGTCCAACAGCTGGGGACCCAAGTTTGAGCAACACTGGCCAAAATCAGCACAACAAACTAAAGTAGGGGAGGCCAACCTGTGGTCCTCCAGATGTTGCTAGACTACTGCTCCATCACTGGCCATGTTGCCTGGGGTTGGTGGGATGGCCACAGCTGGACAGCTACAGGTCACACACCCCTGGTCTCAAACCCTCTGGTAGTAAATAGGTTTTGTATATGAATTCTGAACGCCTTCATCACAATTCAGCCAGGAGAGCTATGCACATGCCACCTCTCCCTTATAGACAAATGACTTCCACTGACCTCTTTGGCAGCAAGGAAAGGAGAACGTGTGGCAAAACCTTCCACAGTCCTCAGTGGCTAGAGTGTTTTGTCCTACCTCAGCTTACAGATCTTCTTCTCCAATGGGGAGATGTTCCAAGTAAATTTCAGACAAAATTTGACTAGTATGCCTAGACAACCCTGTTGTGAGGAGTAGGAAGGAAGTTTGGCCCCTTCGCCTCCGGGGCTCTGATAATTTTGGTGCACACATACAAACACACTCCACTGGAACACCTGACTTGCCAGGTCTTGGCCACATCAGCACTACTGAATCTGCACCGTTATTCTGCCGTCTGCTTCCTGAACACAAAAAATGGCCATTTGCCTAAGGTAGGAGTGCTCAAGGACCATATTATCTCATAGGAAATCTTCAAGGTCATATGCCAGTAGCAGGTAAGCCAAAGGCAACAGATGTGACTCTTACCTTTTGTAGCCAGGCAAAAACATTCACTTGGCTTTTAACTATATATGGGCTTTTTCTGTGGGCGGTCTTTTTAATGCTGGATTAAATGTACAGTGGTACCTCGGGTTACAGACGCTTCAGGTTACAGACTCCGCTAACCCAGAAATAGAACCTCGGGTTAAGAACTTTGCTTCAGGATGAGAACAGAAATCGCACGGCGGCAGCACAGCGGCAGCGGGAGGCCCCATTAGCTTAAGTGGTACCTCAGGTTAAGAACAATTTCAGATTAAGAACGGACCTCCAGAACGAATTAAGTTCTTAACCCAAGGTACCACTGTATGTATGTCTTTGGGTTTTTCCTTAAAACACTGTAAGTGACTTTGTACAGTAAGCTACATTCCTGCCATGTAAAAGTCAGAGGTTTTGTACACACACATACACATGGTTCTTCATTCAGAGAAGGATACATTCCAGCCAGGCAAAAGCATACAGAGGATGCAGGGCTGGTGATGAGTGTGGCCTGGGGGGAGCTCCATGGGATGGCTAGAAATGCCTGGAGGGCTGCATTTGTCTTGCAAGCCTATGGCTTGAGCGGCATTTTTAATAAAAAAAATAATGCATCTTATTTTGGGTATATCTACAGTGTACCAACTGCATGTCAAATGGTGACTGAACTGTGTTTGGGTATAGGAAAGCTACACATTCAGAGGGAAAGCATGCTGAGAAATCACGATATACATAAATGAGAGGTATATTCCCAAGCAATTTTCCAACAGGTTTTACAACTGGCATATTAATGACTCACCCATAGGCAGTGATGCAAATAGTCAAAACCCCTAAATGTAATTCTAAGGACAATATTCCTCCTCTCCTCAAATTTCAGAGCACTGGTGCATGGCGTATGGATAGGGAATGTATGTGTGAATGTTTCGGTTAGGGTGGCCAAGTGCAAAAGAGGGTAGGATGCCTGCAGCTTACCTAGTTGTATAAAAGAGGAAATCTCAGCAGATGTGGCTTGCATAACAAGCCACACCTGCTGCGGAAATTCACTTTTTTACATGACAATTTAATGTGCAGGTTGCTTGGCCTCTTGTGCACCTGAAGATCCTAGTTTCAACAACAAACATACGAGTTTGCAAGCAGTTTCATTTTCAAAAACTGGAGGCTGTATCGCCAATAATAAGAAGGTATTTTAAAGGAAATGGGCAGAATTCCTCTAACACGGACTTCCGCTAGTGCAATGGGACGTCCTGCCCTTTCCTCTCACTTCGTGCCCCCTGAATTTGGCTCAAGGGGCAGTTGGGAGAACTCACAGATCAACACTGAAGGGGAAGAAGAGGGGCAATGGTTCCATCTGGCAAGCTGCAATGCATGCAGTGTGTGATTGTTCATTATAACGCAACATTGAATCCCACCCATTATATTTAACTAAATGGCTTCATATTTTTATATCAGTTTCGCACTGGCTAAGAGCACAGAAGATACTGACCACAGTCCTGGGACAGCAGGTTGCTCAGGGATGGGAATTTGATCCTCTTCAGTTCATCTAGTTTTTCCTTCAGCTTTCTAACTTGGCTGTCGGAGCGACTGATCTTTTGTCTCAACTGCTTTAGCTCTCCATTCTTCTTCTCTACCTGCTCTCTCAAGCAGCACACTTGACTTTTGCTCTGCCTAGAGGAGAAGCAATACGAATGCAGGGAATCAATGAGCTTGCAGGCTCCTGAAGCAGACATGATGACCTCATTGATGGACATGGGGTTGGCATCCGTTTCTCCCTTCTGACCTACAACAGCTTCTGTGGCTGGCTTAGGGGTCAGATCTGCAGGAGAAGCAGACATGTTCTGGGAAGGCTTCTGAGGGATAGCAGTGAGAGAGGAAGTAGAGGAGGATTCTGTTAAACTAGTGTCCTGCTCCAGAGTGTTGCTACTACAGCTTGGATCCACACTTCTCCTTAACCTTTTCCTTTCTAGTTGCTCTTTTGGAAAAGATGACCTCTCTCTAGTGTGCTTGGAGAAAAAGCTGTAAGAGTGAAGGGAGCCAATAAATTTGCATGCGCCAGACACAGGAGGCGTGAAGTCATCCTCCGATATACCACTTTTGTCCATTTTCAAATTCCCAGAATGGATAACTGCTTCAGAACAATCCTCCAGAGTCAGTTTTCCTGGCTTATTTTGAGTTACTTTTGTGACTAGGTTATCTGCTAACATCCTCCTGAGGGAGCCTTCAAGTTGGTCCTGGAAATTTTCTCCCTGCTCTGACATTGACCCGATTTCAGCTTGAAGAGTCACTTGCTCTATTTCTTGAGTCCCGTGAACTATCAAGTTTTGGTCAGATGATAAGATTCCCTCAACTACCTCACCGCTTCCTTCCTTTGGTTGATCGCCATCTCCTTCTAGAGTCTGACTTACTATTTTCCTCCTCTTTTTGACATAATCCCTGCTCTCCCCTCTTTTCTCTGAAATATGGAAGATGGTTGGCACAGCTGTGGGCTTGAGCAGCCGGTGCTGGTCTTCGTGCCGTTTTGAAAAACTGTCTTTAGTAAAGTGCTCACTGCAAAGGAAGGAATACTTGGTGGGAATCCAGTTGTCCCGCTGAACTGCTTTTAACCACTGGATCAGTCTCCTTGAATCCTTTAAGGGAAACCTTCAAAACAGTGTAAAGGAAAGGCATTACTGTGTATGCTTTTTGCCTAGAGCTTTTCAAAGTAGCGTATACATTGAGTTACGTTTAAGAGCAACCTGAATTTCATAAAAAGGCAGTCTGTTAAAATTATATTGCAGGGCGCAGAAATATGCAGCAGTAATTACATTTTCTACAAATCAAAATTTGTCATGTATGTTAAGACTCTTTCCGCTTTGAACCTATTCGTTCATTTTTAAAAATGCAGTAACTCTAAACTAACTGAAAACAGTTCTTGCAGCAAACAGAAATACATATAATTCAGTAACATTAATGACAGTTAAAATATTTTTTTATCATTTAGCCACTTGCAAACAATTCTTACAATCCAACCAGCAGATTTAAATGAGCTGCTAAGTGCTATGCTAAAGCTGCAACTCCTATGCAGGGTTGGATATGGTTAAGGCTTTTTGTTTCCAAGGGGCTCAGACTCACCTAACTTTGCATTAGGTCAGGCCGAATGATAAGAGGCAGCTGGACAGATGGTTTTTCTACAGGGAAAGTACTATAGTAAGGGCACCACCACCACTGGTAATCTATTGCTGAACTTTATATGGTACCCTAGTTAGGTTATCCCTGCTATACCTTAAGTCTAGATTTGGTAGCTTAGCTGCTAACCATATCACAATGTATTTGCACCAGTCAGAAATAAATGTCAATCCCTCACCTAATATGGAGTTATGCAGTCTTCCAGCTTAGTCTGATATCACTGACCCATCACCCATTATCCACCTCAACAACTTTCTCCTCAGATGGCACATAAATATCCTTCTACCTTCCTTCCCAGTGCAGTGTGAGATGCAGACAAATAAGAGGAGAGGATTGGGGGGGGGGGCACTGCTAGGGTCGCCACTGCTCACTCTGGGGAAGAGAAATTGTAAGCCACACCAAATAAGGTGTGTGCATTTATCTGTTTGCCTGTGTCTTGGTTCAGGCAGAAGTGCATCTGAAGGTACATCAAGTGTTGATGACGGCACTATAGATCCTGATCAGCACTGTAAAGTTAAAAGAGCAAATAGTGTGAATGGAAAAACTCCATCTGGCTCCACTATATCAGCGAGTTATCCATGATGAGAGAGGCAATCTAACCCATTAGCCTGCTTTGTGAAACAGACTCATCCAAACTGTAGAGAGAGAATATCAGGAAAGGTATAAAACAGTCTGAAATTGCCACTTCAACACAAAGGCAGAAAAAATGGGTTTTCGAGTGTCAGGCCTTCTGATTCAATACACCTGACACTGACAAGTTGGATGGAGACTGTGCCAGTTTCTCATGTCTATCATGAGCAGACAAAATACATTCTAGGAGCTAACAGGACACCTGTGGTGCCACAGGCCAAAATGATTACCTATTGTGGGGGTGGCTTGCAGGATCCACTTTATGTGTGTGTTTTTAATAGATCTCCAAGATCCTTGAACTGAAGCCAGGCAGGGAAGCAGGACATACTTTAACAATGAAGAAGTAATATGTTCAACTCAAAAATATGTTATATTTAACTCATTCAAGGAAAACTAGGATTAAGTGCAATAATAAATAAATAACATCAGCATTGTTACTGAAAATTATATCTACTGGGATATCCTTATCCAAGTTCTGTTCATCCGTAGTGCAAAATGCCATTGTTAGATGGCAACTTTCCCTTTTTCATCTATGCCCACTTTAGTATTACTGTAGTTACTTCTGTTACAACAGAAGCTGCTGCCTCAATGCAAACCAAGTAGGTATTATAAGGTATTTATTTTGCTCAATTTAGATGTCATACCAAATCAATGGGTAAGGAGGGAAATAGTGCAATCCTCTGCAGGTTTACCAATGACTAAGTCTCACTATGTTAAGTGTATAGGATCTAACTATTATGGTTTAGCATGCTGACTGAATTGATGTGTCATGATTTGCAATCAGTCAGCAAACCAAAATCATAAGCAATGGTTTGAAGTGGATCTGCACTTGCAAACTACATTATGTCATGCCTGAAATGGCAAATTATAGTCATGGTCTTTGCTTCATTTCTGGAGTGCAAACCAAAGGGAAAATGAAAGCAAACAGCTTTAAACCATGGTTTGCTTGTACATTGGAAGCTCAAAACATGATTTGGGCTCTAACCCAGGCATAGGCAAACTCAGCCCTCCAGATGCATGGAGACTACAATTCCCATCATCCCTGACCACTGGTCCTGTTAGCTGGGAGGGCCATCTGGAGGGCCAATTTTGCCTATGCCTCCTCTAACCTATGGTTAGAGCAAACTATGGTTTGATGTACTATGATGTCTGAAGTAAGCCTGTGCTTTGACAAAAGCAATAGCTCTTGGTCATCAGTCCCACTTTAATAAACAATGCAATGCACTTTGCTACTCTCAATGACAGAACAGTTTATGTTACAGGTAGGTAGCCGTGTTGGTCTGAGTCGAGACAAAATAAAAAAATTCCTTCAGTAGCACCTTAAAGACCAACTAAGTTTTTATTTTGGTATGAGCTTTCGTGTGCATGCACACTTCTTCAGATACACTGAAACAGAAGTAACCAGACCCTTATGTATATTCACACCCACCCCACCCTCTGAAAATACATAAGGGTCTGGTTACTTCTGTTTCAGTGTATCTGAAGAAGTGTGCATGCACACGAAAGCTCATACCAAAATAAAAACTTAGAACAGTTTATGTAATCTAAATCTGCATATAGTCCAATACAAAAAGAAAAAAACAGTATGTGGGCAAAATATGGAGGAGTATGACTCCCATCATCCCTGACCATTGGTCATGTTGGATTCAATTGACTAGACTCAGGAGTCCAACATCATGTGGAGGACCACAGATTCCACAGCCCTTCTCTAGATCAGAGACAGCACACCTTTGCTGAGAATCTACCTTTTGCTCTGATTGTGAATTTATGGTTCCTGCTGGAAACAAAATGCTGGGCTGGATGAAATTTGCTTCTTTTCTCAATTTATAAATATACATTGTTTTCTCAACTTATTTATAGTAAACTCTGCATATCTTTGCAACTTAGCTATTTGTCATTTCTATATGCATGGGTGTGGCACGTTTCATAACGCTAGGGAATGCTCTTCTTGCATGCTACCAGAAAAGCAAAAAAATCAGGCATTTTTAATAGCTGCCATCTGCCGAGATGTTTGCTGCACACCTGATGGGCAAGTTGCTTTCTCCAGTGGGCGCATACACCTTATTCCCAGAACTCTGACAGGACGAGACAGGCAAACTTACAAACAGGAAGGCTATGTACTCACACCTGTGCTCCACACCTTAAAAGTGAGGTTTACTTTTGAGTTCAGGACGTACCCGCCCTGGAAGCTGTTTTCAAAGGTTGCGCTTCTTCTGCTATAAAACGTGGGAAAGTGAGGGACGGACGGGGCAAGGTGTCACCATTGTCATCACCATAAGGAAGCATGTACAGGGTGCCTTGCTCTGCCTTCCCGGGGGTGGGGGATGGGAGGCACAGCCCGGACACACCTCTCTAAAAATTAGGTTAGACGGCCGGAGTTGTATTGGCGAATAAAACATGGATAAGGATTCCCTTTTGTCTGCGGGATGCTCCATCGAGCTGCCTGGGAGCGGGTGTAGGTGAGGTAATAAGGGGGGTGGGGGTGGGAATGCAAGCAGCCAGTACTGTATGCGAGCGGGGCACCCCGTCTTGTTTCGTGGGGCATCAGCCCGTCAGGGTGCTGCAGGCGGCGGAGGAAAAGCAGGAGGCTCCTCGCCCGCCTGCCCGACGTATCTCACGGAGATGGGCAGGGCTGTGCTCGAGTCGCCCTCCCAGGACCAGGTGCGACCTGTTCCTGCCCTCCCCCTGGTTACCTGTGGAAGGAGACGGCCGCTCGACCCCGGGGAGCTTTGCCCTGCCGGTTGGAGCAATTCAGCGCCGCGCAGCAGATCACCATCTCTGGAGGCCGCGCGGGCGGCCCTGCCTCTCCCCACACCTCCTCCTCCCCCTCCCCTCCCGCTCCGCGTCCGTACAACAAGATGGCGCAGCCTGTCGAGTCACCTCAGCCGCACCCTGAACGGCACTTCCGTACGGAAGGAGCAGCCGTTTCACAGGGGCGGTCCTCAGGCGGCGTTTGGTCATAGCGTACGTGCATCTACAGCACACTTGCCTTTTTTAAACAACAACAACAACAACGGCTTTTTACCTCACTGCCGGTACACAGAAAGACGGCCGGACTGTTGTGGGCCTTTAATATGGTTAGAATGGAAGTGTGACGTGAACTCTTAGACACTGCAATGTTGGAGGGGGGGAAAGGGGCGGGGCGTTAAGGTTCCGTACACAAATATGGCGGCCTCCACGGTCTGAGCTTTTCCTATCCTGTGGTGGTTGTACTACTAGGAGAGGTCGGGAGCACATCCTGAAGAAATCAAAGCGCCCCCCCCCACTTCAGAAAGGTGCGAAGTTGGACCTAAAGGAGCCCGTTTGGCAGAGTCACCCTTTCCGTACAGCAAGATGGCGCCTCCCTAGAATCAGGAGGAAGCGATGCGGTGCAGAAGAGCTTGCTGACCTCTTCAGCGAACCTATCCGCCACTCAGATGGGCTGCGAAAAGCTACGCGATTGGGCGAGAGTCGGACAGTCGAGGCGAGTAGGTTAGAGTGCGCCGTTGTGGTGGTCTGTTTCTGTAAGGAGACAGCCGTGGTCGCCCCTGAATCTTGAGCGGGGGCAGAATGGACGCGGGTGAGAGAAGGGAAATGTCTGGGTTACTGCAATGGGGAGGCTATTTGGGGGCCGGCGGAGGGGGGCTTTGTTTATGTTTGTGGCTCAGGGTAATTGGGGTGTAAAAGGGTGGAGGATCGGTCTGTTTTTCAGGAGACGCTGGTGTTGCGGGACGGGCTAGGGAGAGGGTCGTTCAAAGAGTGGGGAGAGGGAAGGGGACACAAGAGATCGTGTCTTAAAAAATGAGAGGGGAACACACTTCCTTTATAGAAGAGGTCATTGGGTAAAGTTGTTAAAAGGAGTCAGGCAAACGTGGTACTTCGCCTCCCGGTCTCTTTTCCGTAATAGACACACAGCTTGCTATGGCATTGTATGCTATTTATGCATTCCCTGCCAAAGCCAGCATGTTTTTTGTCTTCCTGGCATTAGCAGAGAGTGGTGTTTTCAGTCCACAGTGCCGACGCTTTATCACCGGTGGGTGCTGTGACCTAGTGAAATATGCCTGGGTTAAAAGTTTTATGAAGTTGACAAGAACTTGGGAATTAGTAGGGGTTGGTGAAGTTTGTGTGTGAGGCCTTGTGAACTGAAAGTGTGTTTTCGTTTTTTTGCTCCCCGACGTGTTGCTGCAGTGGATTCTCCTTGGGGCATTGTGGGACAGTGCGGCTGCATGACAGCTGGTTATAATACTTTGTCAAAGTGCTACAACTAACATGGAAAAACTGTGAGGATAGTAAAGAATAAGCTAGCGAATCAAGTTACTCCCTTATTCTTCATCGCCTCCTTGAACTTCCCCAGTAGGTGGGAAAACATATGATAATCAAGAACTGAGGTTCTTAGGGTTTTCACCCTAAATGAGATAACTTAAGCAGTACACACACATTCTTAAATCTGTGCCCTACTGAACTTTGTTGAATGCCCCTAGGTGCCTCCCAGATAACTGATCATTCATGTCTGACAGAAATGCACAGTATTCTCTTTCACCCCCTACTGGCATACCCCTGCTGATCAACTGTCATGTAGTAATCAGTTGTTCTGAATCCATCATGGTATGAAATAAATGTATGGCTCCTAAAACTACACAAATGCCCTACAAAAATATATGCTCTTTACTTCACCACACCACAGCTTCATGGCAGCCCTATATTTTGGAATTTTGATCAAGCCATATGAAGTGAAAATAATTAGAATTAGTTGCAATATTAGAGTCATTTGATTGCAGGTAACCTGTTTCCTTCAGCCCGAATGCTTGAGGGCAACTCAGAATTGTGTATGTGATCCCTTGTCTTGGGGAAGAAGATTCCTAGTTCAGATCAAATTGATGGTTTTTACTTGCTTTGTATTTGATGTCAGCCACATTTTTAAAAATTACATTTGTATCCTGCCTGTTCTCTCAGGAGTTCAGAGTGGTCTCCCAGAAGCCCTGTGAAATGGGGTACTCTAAAAAATAGTATTCTGTCCAGCACTACAGAGTGAGCTTTACAGCTAAAGACCAAAGTATTAACACATTTTGTCCTGGTGTGTCTGTGTCTGTGTACCTGGTGTGTGAGAGCTGTTTCAGGACTATAGTGTGGCAAAGGCATAGAGTCACCCTTTGTTCCATGCCATGGTTCAGTCCAGCTGGGTGTGTATTGTGTGCAAGCTATTTTTTAAACAGGCAAACAGCCATAAAAGGGTTGATGGTGGTAATAATGTCATGACTACTTTGGCTCTTATTGGGTTTCTCATATTCAACACTCTAGCCACTGCACCTACTGGCCACCTATAGAAGGTTGTTGTTGTTGTTGTTGTTGTTGTTGTTGTTATATACAGTTTTGCTCTTCTGTTTTCTGTTGGTTGGTCACATGCTGAAGTCATGCAAAAGGTCACCCTGGGGCCTTTTTGTTTGTGGGTTTGGTGGTGGTTAGTTTTTTAAAGATTTTCCCCAATTTCATCCCAGTCACATTTTGACATACAAGAGTTGGGGCTTATCTCCAGTGCCTTAACACTAACCAATAATTTGTTTACTTTCTTGTAACTGGCACTATGATAAACACTTTATTTTAACATTGTTTGCTAAGGATCAGTTGCCCAAGAAGTTGCTCTTGAGCTAGTGAAGTGACGGCTCAGTAATTGAGGTTTATTTTGTTCTGATCTTTGACTATAATCATTGAGACATGAATAAGATTTTGTCATTACTAAGAGTCTTAACAATGGCCATTCTTTATCAAGCCTGGCCATTCTAGCTGTGGAAGTTGGAAAGCAGATAGAACAAGTGGTTTTGAGTTTTTTCATAATGCCTTGGTTCACAGACAGTTGTGAGAATGATGTACCATTTCCCAGAGTGTAATGGCAGTTCCTCGTTATATTTCATTTCTTGTCCTTCCTTTGACATGTAATATAGAATCATTTGTCTGTAAAAATGATGGCTGTGTCTGGATAGGTGATGTAAACCTCTCCTGCTTTGACCAGTAAAAATAACTGTGCATGAATAGCCTATAATGGTGATAATTGGCCTGTGTTATTTATTTATTTTTGGATTTGCTTCCTATGAAACTTATTGAAGCGATTTCACAACACAATAAAAACAGTTAAAACAATTGCATATATAAAACAATTTCAAATAAATTCAGATACTGGCTGGGATAAAATAAATTCAGTTACTAACTTGGCTAAAAATCTCTGCTTAGAAAGCTTGTTGAAAGAGTGTTGAAAAGACAGCTGCCAAAAAGACAATGGAGACTCTGCCTGTCAGATGTGTAATGGGAGGGATTTCCAAAGGGTAGGTGCTGCCATATTAAATATCCAGTTCTGGCACTGTGTGGAATACCCTTCCTGATAAGATGGCATCTCTTTGTTTTGAGTCACTTTTGTGAAAACAACAAATATTGATTGGGGTGTGTGTGTGTTAAACTGGATGCTTTCTTTGCCGGTTTGTGACCATTTACTACTACTACTAATTTTATTATTTGTATGCTGCCCATCTGACTGGGTTTCCCCCAGCCACTCTGGGCACCTCCTAACAGAATAATGAAAATATGCTAAAACATCAAACATTAAAAACGTCCAATAATAATAAAATAATACGTCCAGAATAGAGAAAACTATGTTGACTGCATCACTACAAATCTGGACTTCCTGATTGCCTCCACTTTGTTAAAACTATGTTTGTGAGAGTTCTATCTCCTTTGGATGAAAGAAAGTATGGTGATATAATATATGAGGTGCCAGTTGAAGGAATAACAAAAATAGATAGTAAACAAACATGAGTGAAGATCATACAATAGAATAGAAGTAATAATACTTACGTGGCTTCTGGTGAGAGGAGGGGGGATTTTTACCCTCCCTTTTATGGATGTCAATGTGTTCATTGCAAAATAAATCAAATAATTATATTTAATTTATTTCCCGCCCAAATATTCTAAATTTTTTTGGGGGGGGATAAAATAAATATAATCAGCAGCAGCAGGCTGCCATCTCCTAGAGATCTCCTAGATGATCTTTAGCTTTCTATGTATAGTTGAGTCCTTTTGATTGCTTTTCTGACTCCTTCTTGCCACAGATAATTGACAAGAGTTTTTCCTTGTATTGTACACTTGGTAAGGTTGCCAGAAGTTATTTGTTCCAGAGCAGCCCTATAGAAGTCAACAGATGAAAGATACTGCAGCTGGCACAACAGGCTAATAGTCTAAAAAACCATGTGCCTGTGTATGCTGGGGGCATCTTTCTGCTGCTTATCATCATACTAACTTCTTGACCACTGCATCATGTGGTTTATAATATATATCAATCTTGATATTGAAACATTTTAATGCAGAGGAATTATTGATATGTGACTTGAGCATCCTCACTGTCTGGGAACAGAATATAATAAACTAGCAGTGGGGCATGATGCCCTCTAAGGTGAGGCTGCAGAGCATGTGAAATTTGAACTGAGTGTATGATCTGGAGATCTATTGATTGTTGGACTACACAAAATGAAGAAGGTCAAGGAGAGAAAGATGTGACATTGAGGTGCATATTGGCTTCAGAACCTTTATTTGTTCATGTTGATTCAGATTCCTAGGAAAGGGCTGTATGGTTCCTTTGGTGTTGTTAAAGAGGCCTAGAATTTTCTCTTTTTATAGATTTCGGCCTCCTGCTACTTGGTCATCATGTTACTTTTACTGTTGCAGATATGAGTAAATTGGGGAAAGGTTACATATTTGTTTATCAGATTTATTTCCTGCCCCTCATCACATTTGATCCCAGGCTGCAACAATATAAAATACAATATGTCAGTAAAATACAGTTGAAAACATTTAAACAGGTCCATCTCTCATGTAAACCCCAATATACTCAGGTGGCTTAGACAAGTGGTTCTCAAAGTGGGTGGCAGGCATGCCAACTCCTAGAGGTTGGAAGTGTTTTCAGCTCCCTCAATATCAGCTGGCAGGGGGCCGGGCCCCCTCAGTGCTGAGGGGGTAGAGGAAGCCGAGTGATGAGCCGAGCGTGGCTGGTTCCTCCTGAGCATGAGAAAGGAAGCCATGCCACACTGGGCTCTGCCTTCTCCTGTCAATGCAACATTGTGTGCATGATGTCACACACTTGCAATGTGCGCTGGGCCCCCTCAATCTTAAGTGCAAGGCAGTGCCTCTGGTAGATAGTACCTACCTAAACATTAGAAAGAACTTCCTGACAGTAAGAGCTGTTCGGCAGTGGAATTTGCTTCCAAGGAGTGTGGTGGAGTCTCCTTCTTTGGAGGTCTTTAAGCAGAGGCTTGACAGGCATATGTCAAGAATGCTTTGATGGTGTTTCCTGCTCGGCAGGGGGTTGGACTGGATGGCCCTTGTGGCCTCTTCCAACTCTACGATTCTATGATTCTACCCGGGAGAGCAGTGGGATTACCTGGGGGGAGCACAAGAGGCAGGGGCACTGCAGGTGTAAATGACTCTCAGACTTTGAAAAGCTGGTATCTTTTGATCAGGGTCATCAATTTTGCTGACTTAATTAAACGATATATTTTGAATTGGATTTTGAATAAATGTACAGTTGTTACTGTTTTGAATTTTATGGTGTGAGTATCTTCTTTAGTGGGTCGTGTAAACTGCTATTCTGAATAATGCTTTTTACGGGATAAGGGACACGAGAGGAGTTTTAAGATCGGGTGGGGGGGCGGCGGTGGTGCGAAAACATTTGGGAACCACTACTTAGAGGAAGAGTTCTGTCTTCAGCTGGTACCACAAAACAGGCAAAGTAAACACCAGCCAAGCTTCAAGAGAAGAATGTTCCACCACCAGGACACCATTGCTAAGAAAGCCCTCTGGCAGTGCAGCGTGGAATAAGTGTTGGAGTGTCTATTTTGCTCCCAATAAAAGTGAAATGTAAGACGGGTTCCTAATCTGTAAATTGGGAGTGAAATAGCATTTCTGGGGATGAGGGAGTCTTCCTTGCAGCCTAAATCCCTGAAGGTTATGTCAGGGGATTATGAGGAGTGTAAATTTTGAAAATTGCATACAATTCCTCTTGACCAACTCAAGGAAAGTTGTAGCCTTCAGCTTTTTCCCAGAGTTCTTGCTCTGTTCCCTTATCTTCTGTTGCTCCTCATATCTTTATTGTTCTTTCTCTAAAAAACCTGAAACTGAAAAAAGTGCAGGTGGTGGCCTTGGTGTGACCCACTGGTTGAAAACCACTTGAGAACGTACAATGAAAGAATCTAGATGCATCCAGTAAGTGGCTGGATTCCAGCAGAGTATCTATCTTGGCAGACACTGAACAGAAAATTCAGCTTGACATGGAGCAATGTGTGTCATGTTGTTCACAAATTGGCTACTGGTTTTTTTTCCTGTGTGTTTGGGTATGAATAATGGTGATGAGGCCACCCCCACTATTGCCTTGTCTTGTGTCTACATACGCTGGAAAAGGAAGAAATGAAATGTTGAGGTTTTAAAATTGGTGATGGGCAGAACAGTTCATAAGCGTGCATTTATCAATCCATTCTTTTCTACCGTATGTTAGTATGGTGCTTTTTTAAAATCTGTATGAAAATGCACATTAAAATATGGATTTTTGAACTTATTTTCTCCCAAAATACATTTAGAAATGTGCATTTTATCTGAAACCACACGTTTTAAAAATTCATTTTAATACCTCTTTGAGTGAGGAAACTGCATTGCAGAAATATGGTAGGTATAATCTCCAAACCTTAGCTACATGCTGATCCTCACATGTAGGGACAAAAGCCTCAAAAGATTAGTGATGGTCTTGTGTATTTTTGTTTTTGAACAGCTACTCTCACGTACGATACTCTCAGGTTTGAGTATGAAGACTTCCCGGAAACCAAAGAGCCTGTTTGGATCCTGGGGAGAAAATATAGTGTATTAACAGGTATCTGAAGGGCTATAAATACTCCAGTCAGCTGTGTTGCTAACTCTTCTTTTTGAAGGCTTGGGGTTTATGTTTGTAGCTTTGATTAACAACTTGCCTTTTCCCTTCTTAACCACCTTCATTGAATATTCATAGAGAGAGAAGTCATCATTCAAATACAGATGTGTAGTCCACCCTCCTTCCCCATTTTCCTGAATGATCTTAGGCTCTGGAATTTAAAGAGAGAATGAGCTCCCAATAAAAGATGAAATGTTCATGTGTATTCTCCCACATGCATACTGTATTAGTCTTGGCTTAGTTGTCCAGAGAGCTGATGAACCTAAAAGGTTCCTAAACCTCCCTAAAAGGAACCACTGAATTAGCACAATGTCAACGCACTTCCAGAAAAAAAATGACATTTGGTGTTTTCACTTCTTTAGAGAAAGAGGAGATCCTGTTAGACGTGACCTCTCGTCTTTGGTTCACATACAGAAAAAGCTTTCCAGCCATTGGTAAGTAGGAGAGTTCATTCACTATGTTATACCATAAATGAAGCTGGTTTATTTCTTAGTACCCAATTGCCCTTTAGCCCAGTGATGACAGCAGGGATCATGTGTTGAGTTGTGCAAAATCTGAAAGCCATGTTCTGCTCACTGGAGGGTGGCACAGAAGCATGTTGTTCTGCTAGGTTCCGGAAAGCAACTTTGCTTATTCCTCTGTTCTAATGCGACATTTGATTCTACTTCTGGTATTCATAGAAAAAGGAAACGGGCTACCACCTTGAAAACAGGAAACACCAAAAAATGCATAAGTTGAAGAATACTGTACAAAGGAAACTTGTTTAGGTGGGCGGGTGTGTGGTGCTTAGAAGCCTATTCCCAGAATAATTTACTTGTTGCATATCTGTATATCCATACCCTGGGATCACTTGTTGGGTGAAAGGTGGATTAGAGATGAAAAGAAATATGAAATAGATCAATACTTGACTGGCAAAAGAGGAAAATAGCTTATATTAGTTAAGACAATTTGACAATATGTTACTTTCAATAACATTGCTATTGGATTAAAAAAATGCTCTGGAAGCCAAAGTTGATAGTTCTAAAGCAGGCATCCCAAACTGCGGCCCTCCAGATGTTTTGGCCTACAACTCCCATGATCCTTAGCTAACAGGACCAGTGGTCGGGTAAGATGGGAATTGTAGTCCAAAACATCTGGAGGGCCGAAGTTTGGGGGTGCCTGTTCTAAAGAATGCTGAGGATGGAGAGAATTTTCAAGAAGGTGACACCCCACTCTGTTTTTAAGGTGTTAAAAATAATAATTAAAAGTATAGGTGGAAATTAATGTTTTCTTATAGGGTTAGGGTTACATGGAAAGCATTATACTGAGTCAGACCTTTGGTCTATCTAAGCTCACTAATGTCTACACTGATTGGCAGTGTAGTGTGTTCCAGACAGAGGACATTCCCAGCTCTACCAGGAGATACCATGGATTGATTCTGGGACCCTCTGCATATAAATATATTCAACCACTGAATTAGGGCAGTGTGCGAAACTCCCATTGTTTTAGGCACATTTTGCGACTGGGACTGTCATCAGTGTGAGCAGTTTCTGAGCTCTGGGTGCAGTACTGCACCTAAGATTTCAGATGAAAACTGCAGAGTGGAAGAGAAGGATGACCTTTTTCTGTCTCCCTTACTTCCAGCTACTCTCTGAAGACTGGAGAAGAGACCCTCTTAAGAATATTAGGGGGGGTGGGCAGGAGAAGGACTAGACCATGCGAAAAATGAGCATAATACTTTATCTGCCGTTCATTCATTTTCAGCTTTGTATTCTTGTTATAAAAAAGAATGCCTAGACATTCTGTTGTTGCGCCTATAACCTAGGTTTAAGGTGCCATTTAGCTCCTAGCTTTCATATCTCTGTTTCTAACACTGAATTAGGGTCATTCCCCTTCTCCCAAGTTATGACCATGGGGGATTGGGAGATTCAGTTTGTATACTTAGAGGTTTTCTTCTTATAATGTCTACAAAATATCTGTAGCTTCCCCCCCCCCCAATACTATGTGTAATCCAGGTTCAATGCAATAAAAAATGTGTATATGTGTGTTACATAAATATATTTTACTTCCTCTAATTTTTGCATTTATTTTTCTGAGCTGAAGAGAAGACCAATATGATACAGTGCAGTCCTATGAATGCCAATGCAGAAATAAGTCATACTGTGTTCAGTGGGTCTTAACCCCAACAAATGTAAATAGGATTACAGCCGTAGCCGGGTTTCTGGGCTTTCCAACCTATGCCTGCTCAGGTATACAGCAAAAATCACATTGCTTCACACCACATATGCCACCTGTGCCAATATGGTTGGTTTCTGTTCTTTCTTTTTGGTTGCAGGGGGAACAGGTCCTACATCTGACACTGGCTGGGGCTGCATGTTAAGGTGTGGTCAGATGATCTTTGCTCAGGCCTTGGTTTGCAGGCACTTAGGCAGAGGTAAGTCAAATCCCCCCCCCCCAAAAAAACCAAATGAATATGGTACTGTGACAATGTGATATGTTTGTGTGTTCAGCTAACAAAGGGGCCTTTTAAAAACTGTATTTAACTGTGAAGAACTGGACAATAAAGCTGTCCTTTAATAAAAATATTCCAGTTCATCCTTAGTAGCACCGCTTCCTTCATAATAGGTATTATGTTGGGTAAAAGTGCAATTCACAAGAGACATGCTAACCTACAGTTATTTTGGTGGTGGGTCAGCTTGCTTGCTCCTTGCAGTGTGAAGTGTTTTTTGAGCATGGATTTGTCACAGTAAGAATAAATCGATACTGTTAGTGCTACATGACAGGAATGCAAGTAAACACTCAACTGGAGGGTATTAAAACAAGACTGAGGTGTCTTTCGCTATTCATGAGACCAGACTGGAAAGTAAATTGTTGATTTTGCTTTCCTTTTCTTTGCCAGATGGTTTTGTTTGTTAGTTCGGGATTATAGTCTTCAATATTCTTTGTCATTTTTTTGTGATGTTGTGAAAACAAATAATGTGTGGAGTTGGGAATATTGATTAGATCTTCTGTATCTCAGATTGGAGGTGGGTGAAAGGGAAGAAGCAAATGGAAAACTATTACAATGTTCTAAATGCCTTCATTGACAAAAAAGACAGCTACTACTCAATCCACCAAATAGGTAAGATGGATTACCTATGCTCTTGTTTCTATGCCTTCCTTGCAGTAAGGAGTTCCCGGTTTTTTATTTTTTTGAGGGAAACTACTTATAAATTGCACTGTTAACTATATACTAAGAATGTGGACTGTGTTCACATAGTAAACTCATGCCAACTAATGAGGACAATGGTATATTCAAAGCATCTGTTGCTGTTGCTGCACATGAACAAAACAACATATGTTGTTTGTGCTGTTCAGAAAGAAAGGTCATTATGTGAGTTTTGGAGGAGGAGGAAACATGGTGATGGAGGTGATTCAGATTTCACATTTTATGGAACTAGGTGATCTAGATGTGGGCCATTTCAGAATTATGCTTATTTCTATAATATTGCAGTCCTATACATATCTCCTCAGAAGTAAACACCATTGGGCTCAGTGGGACTTTCTACCAGGTGCATAGAATTGTTCCTGAAGCCTTACTTGTCAGTGAGTTACCTTTTTTTTTTCCTTTGTAGCTCATGTGGACAACACTAGAGCCCATGCAATTAGACTTTTTTCATTTCCTATTCTAAATCTTGTCCCAGAGAAGAAGGCTCTAATCAAGGGATTTTGCTCTGCAGAGTAGGCTACTGTACAGTGAGATAGACCTTCAACTTTCTTTCTTTCAAACAAGATCTCCTGGCACATCTGCTTCACAGAATGTGGGGTGAAATGCGCACAAAGTGAAGCCCAGTGAGACTTTCCTGAATAGCCTTCTATTCATAATCTTTATGCTTCTCCTACGCCGAGCAATCAAATTACTAGGGAGCCATTAGAAATCTATTTGTTTTAAATTTTTTAAAAGTCCACTGTGGTTTGACCTTTGATATTACCCTGATATTGTCCTGCTCACAAACAAACAAATGAAGACAATGGTATATATTTTTTTAAAAAACTGTGTGTTTTATATCTGGTGCCAGAGCTGAACTCTTGCTGAATGTTTTCACTAGACAAAGTCCCTTGTGAGTCTGTCTCTGGCAGCTGTATATATTACCTAAATGGTCTTGTGAATCCACTTTTGGATGGATGGACCTCCTCCATATTTAGTGATCATCTCTCGACTAGGCACTCTCAACTTCATTAGGAATCACAATTAAATTAAAATCCTGGTTTTAGCATAACGAGCAGTCTGATACTATGCATGCTTACTGAGAAGTAAATCCCACTGAGTTAGGTCTGCTGATGCTGTGGTCCTATACTAATTTATCCAAGTAAATAAGACTCCTGAAAATAATTAGGATAAGAAAAACAGACAGTGTGACTGTCAAAGGCTATTCATATGCTTGGCTAAGGTCAAGCAGTTAAACAGAGTCAATGGATTTTGTGTGTTCGGCACGTTCTAAGATTTTTGAGGACTGCTTGATTGGCACCACCCAAACATACGTAGCAAACACAGAAGTTTTAATGCTTTCAAAGCTAAGGTGCAGAAATGTATTCTTAAGGATAAATGGAGAAGGCAGGAAACATGTTATAGCCCTGGTCTCCAAATATGTCAAGCAGCTGCAATATCATTTAAGGAGAGCTGTGGGTTCTTGGCATCTCTCAAAATCTGGTGAACAGAATGTTTTTTCCAACAACAAAAACTTTGTCAGATTAATACGGCTGTCCACCTGGAAGCACATTTTTGGTACTTTCCTTGATGCTTCTGGAGACGTCTTGTGCATTAAGGAGCATGAGCATTTCTCCCCCACTTTTTAATACCTAAATCATTTCAATAGTGATTAGAACGCTTTTCCTAAGCCTTCTAATATGCCTTCTTTGAGGAGTATGTTGCTTGAAACATTTTGCAATTATTTCACAGGCCTTTGGCTCCAGAGAGGTAGCAAAATCTAAGTATCTGCTAACTAATTTAAGTACCCATAGTGTTTCAGAAAGAGCCTTGGCTGAAATTATGGACCAATTATGGTTTGTTTGCTGTTTGCTGTTGCAGCCCAGATGGGAGTTGGAGAGGGAAAATCCATAGGCCAGTGGTATGGACCAAACACAGTTGCACAAGTACTCAAGTAAGTGCTCAGTGAATCCAACTGTCTTGGGTATTATTATTTTTTAGTACACAAAACTCTTAGTAACTGTTACTGTGCTAAAAAATAGAATCATTTGCTTTGGATCGAATGATTAGAAAACATTTCTCCAAATCAACACACATATATGCAGTTCTGACTTACACAATATCACAATATGCATTTTGTATTGAGTTAGTGAAAGGGGTGATTGAGGTTAGGCGTCCATATAAGTAAAGAGTCTATGGGGAAGGCAGATAGCACTAAGTAGATATTCTGCTTCACTGGTTATTAGAAGGCCAGCCTAGACCATGTCTCATCTCTGACCTTTTACCATGATGTTTGTATTTTAACACATGGGAAACATCTGTGAAATAAGAGCTGCAAAAATTTGCTCGCTAAAATAATATGAAAAATAAGGCTTGGGACACCATATTTGCTACATGACTACCACCGGGTAGCAACCTGGATTTCCAAAGTGTTCTAAACCCCTGATGTAGTGGCAGCTTCTCCTTTCTCTAATGCATTTGCCTCTAACTTTCTTATTGTTCTCTTCCTTCTAGAAAACTTGCCACTTTTGATACATGGAGCTCCTTGGCAGTGCACATAGCCATGGACAATACTGTTGTGATGGAGGAAATTAGTAAGTGTTTCCTTTGTGGGGCTGTGTTGTCTTTTTGATGAAATAAATCTATATGGAGTGGAATGGAACTGTGGAGTGTCTGTTACAGCAATGCTTCCTGACTCTCATGGGGATGTGCTTCAGAACCCAACCAGAAAAGCCAAATGAGTAAAATTAACTTTCATCATTTCAGATTGTAAAGTGAAACTGATTCTTAACCATGAACAAGGGCACTTCCTTTAAAGAGGGGAAAGAACTTTTACAAATATCTGACCGCTGACTAATTCTAGGTGGGGCATGTTAGAGGTGGGTGCCTGAAATAGGACAAGAGCAGAAATCTTCTTGAGTGCTTTCATATTGTGCTTGGAGGAAGTTTAGGTCCTATTGTTGGTGCCCCGACTCTTAGATTCTATGAACACAAAGGATGGTTTTTTGGGCAGCTATTTGAGACTTTTGCTGAAAGTGTTTCTGCTTATGATTTATCTCTTCATAGGAAGGCTGTGCAAGCTCAGCTGTCCATGTCCTGGGGCTGCAGCATTTCCTGCTGCAGAATCAGACTCGCTTTCCAATGGTTATCCAGATGGAGCAGAATGTATGGACAGGCTATTGTCCTGGAAACCTTTGGTGCTCCTGATACCTCTCCGCCTTGGTCTCACAGACATCAATGAAGCCTACATTGAAACACTGAAGGTAGAGGGGGAAATTACTTACCTGAGAGCAGAACTCGTTTATTAGTAGACATGCCTAAATTATGCTGACAATTACCTTGCTCCTTGCAAATCTTGTGCACTGTGGTGGTCCTCCCTTGTGGCAGATCATTTGTTCTAAAAATGGCTGTTCTGCTGCCTTTTCCTGAATAATCTGCAGGCCAGCATGTGTCTGTTTCTAAACACAGATTGTTCTTTACTTGGGTAGATTTTCCAGTTTATGCCAGCTGAAATGTGACTCATTGCCTGTCTGTTTTCCAGCACTGTTTTATGATGCCTCAGTCCTTAGGAGTCATTGGAGGAAAACCTAATAGTGCTCATTATTTCATTGGATATGTAGGTGAGTAACTGTCACCAGTGGATTACCTAGCTAAATTTTGGGAGTACAGCTATAAGCCTACCAAGGGAGCAACTTTATCAGGTGCACATTGCCATGTCACATGGGATGCCTTGCCATTAAAGAAGAGTGCTTTGCTAAATAACAAATCTTTGTGTATAATTTTGGTTTAGATAAAGTATTAATTGTTGAGAAATAGAGTCAGTGCTTCCCCCCACCCTAGAAAAATAGGTGCCAGAACTCACCATGAAGTTGTTACAGTAAGTGTCACGCTTTTAAACAAATAAACAAAAAAGAAGTGCTGATACTCACCATGAAGTTGATCAGTAAGTGCCACAATGTTTAATAACAAAAAAGAGGTGCCAGTACTGTGTGCCCTTGGGTACCCCCTGAAAAAAAGCACTGAATTGAGTGGTCGCTCATCCATTACCATCTTACACCAATTTTTACTGTTTCCTTTTGCAAGGATTTAAGACCTCTGTGACTTTCCCATTCCTGATCTTCCCGAAATGTAGCAACAGTGTACATTTGATCCGTTCTCTTCTCATGGGAAGTCTAATATTATATTTCCTTTTTATGTCGTCTATTTTTGTCTAGGTGAAGAATTAATCTATCTTGACCCACACACTACTCAGCCTGCAGTGGAGCCCATGGAGAGCGGCCACATCCCTGATGAGAGTTTCCACTGTCAGCATCCACCCTGCAGAATGAGCATTGCGGAGCTTGATCCTTCAATTGCAGTGGTGAGTGTGTGCACCTGCAGTGAACTTTCACGTTGTGAGACAGCTGTTACTGTCTTTCCGCTCTCCATTAGTTTCCAGCCGATTCCTCTCCCTACATGGGCAGTGGTGTTGCCTTGCCTCCCTCCCATCTTCTCGCTATACTATACTAACCTTTTAGCTTTCAAAATGTGTCTGCTTCTCGAAACATATCCAATATATATTCCTTTACACAGAACAGGAGACATGATTCTTGCTGATCTTGAAGGCATTTTCTGTTAATATTAAGCCGATGCAAACTTTGCCTTTCCTTGTAGGGCTTCTTCTGCAGCAATGAGGAAGACTTCAATGACTGGTGCCAGCAAGTAAAGAAGGTTTGTTTACAGCAAGTCTTTTGGTAAAAAAGGATATGTGCCCAAGTAACTTTTTTAAAAAATTATAGAAGTGAATTCAGCTTTGATGGGCACTGACTAATACATTTGAACAGAATCAGCATTAATGCAAATATATGTGTTGACCAAAAAGGGACACGGGTGGCGCTGTGGGTTAAACCACAGAGCCTAGGGCTTGCCGATCAGGTTCGAATCCCTGTGACGGGGTGAGCTCCCTTTGCTCGATCCCAGTTCATGCCAACCTACCGGTAGTAGTTCGAAAGCACGTCAAAGTGCAAGTAGATAAATAGGTAGCGCTACAGCGGGAAGGCAAACAGCGTTTTCGTGTGCTGCTCTGGTTCTCCAGAAGCGGCTTTGTCATGCTGGCCACATGACCTGGAAGCTGTACGCTGGCTCCCTCCGCCAATAACACAAGATGAGTGCCACAACCCCAGAGTCAGTCACAACCTAATGGTCAGGGGTCCCTATACCTTTATGCGTTGACCATATGATCTTAGCACGACTTCTTTGAGACCAGGGCCTTTCTTAATAGCCATGTGACCAGCATCTAGGATAGGTCAGGAATGAGGAACCTGTGGTCTTTTAGATGTTACTGGACGCAACTCCCCTTAACCCTGTTCCCTATTAGCCATGCTGACGGGGGCTGGTGGCAGTTGGAAGTCCAGCAACATTGAGGAAGCCACAAGTTCCCCATCCCTGGGGCAGAGGAACATTCCGGTTGTACTTCACTGGGGAAATGTTTCAGCTGCTTCTCTTTTTAAACTTTTTTGGCTGCTGCTCTTCCTGTGAAGTTCCCCTTGAAATATATATTTGTTAATATATTTATTGATCATTTGCATCTTCTAGGATTTTTTTTAAAGTCATTGTGTTTTGCAAAAGAGCTTCTAAGGCTACAATCCTATGCAAGCTTTCAATAATAATCAGCCCCAAATGGGGAATAAGCCCCAATGAATACATCCAAACTTACTTTGAAGTAAACATGCTTTGCATTTCACTGTAAAATGATATTAAATAAGCAATAGCTTTTAAAATACAAATCCATAAATTGTGGAACTGTTTTGCTCAGCATTAACAAGTTATGGTAAACCCTAAGAATACCTTGATTGAGGAATTGCCAGCTAGTTATACACTTTTCCCATTATTGTCCAACAGTTGTCACTGATCAGAGGAGCCCTACCAATGTTTGAACTGGTTGAACACCAGCCGTCACACTTCTCTAGTCCTGATGTTTTGAATCTTACTCCAGGTAATGCTTGTCTATTTGACTTTTTTTTTGTTACTCCAATTACATAATTGTTGTGGTAGCTTTTATTTCTTCTAAAGTATATATCCTAGATGAGGCATTCAGCATTGGAAAGCCCACTGAAATTATTCATTTCAGTTGCAGTTTTGGAATGTTTAACCCCATATAGGATCACTACTGAAATGAAATCCCTTATGGGGACAAATGGGGCATAGTATCCATTTAGGCACACTTTCTTTCATTAGAAGGGATGAGGAGACCAACCTATTTCTCGTTGTCAGAAATATCATGCATAGCAAAATGTTAACTAATGCTTTACTTATTTCACCATTCCTGCTTGTGGAAAAACGTTTACTTTTAAATACTATTTTCTCTGTAACTGTAACAAATCCCCCTTTTGTTGTTGTTAAATTTATATTCCACCGTTTCTCAAGGTGACTTATGTGGGTCTCCCCTTGCTGTTACTCTCACAACAATCCTGTGAAGTAGGTTAGAGCTGACCAACTCAAGGTCTGTGAGCTGCTAGACTGAATGGAAATGTAAACCCTGGTTTGCTAGGTCCTAGGGAACAACTACACCATATTGGCAGCCTCTCCAAAACTCCTCTCTACAAATTTTAATGGAGAATATTTGGTAACATTGTCGTTACATAATTTTACAGTAGCAATTAATATTTGACAACCAGCATACCATATTTAGTAAATTATAATACTGACTCTTAAGTATCCTCTTGAGTAGGTCAAAAAACCAAAAATCGTTTAATTTTGATGTCAAATTTAGAATCTGAATTTTGAGGTGAAACTTCAAATTGTGAAACTTTAAATTTTGTCAAAGGTTTGCAAAAATTCTTATCAGATCCGATTTGAAATTTGTTTTTAATATTTTTTTTGGTAAAATTATAGCATGCTTTGCTTGAGTTTCTGCTTTTTAGTGTACACTAACATTTTCTGTTGTTTCTGTTGGGACTTTTTAACATTTTTTGCCAGTACAAGGATCTATGTGTTTCTGTTGCCCACTCTTATCAATTTGGACCTGCTAAATTAGCTGGACCTGGTGAATCTCATTGCCAGCTACTTGAACTTGTTCTCTTTGGATCATAGACACCATGGCAATGTTGTTGTTTTTTTGTATCTACCCTATATGGGGAATATGGTGAAGAGACTCACATGTCATTAATAATGTGTCCAGGCACTAATTCACACTTTCAAAGCAAAGTATTGTGCTTTGTGTGGTATGTATCATGTGCGATATGCAAGGGAACAAACATAGCTATTTCAGGATAAAGAGCGTAGCATCATAGCACTTTAGTATGCTCTCATTCTTCAGAGTTAGGAAAATTACAATATTCATTGACCTCTCCCAGGTATAACAGTATCAGAGCCTGTTTGCATGTTATCTGATCAGTTCCCCCCCCCTTTACCTGCACAAGCAACTTTCTGTAATGTGCTGGTTCCCAAAACAGTCCAGTAGCGTTCCTGGTCTTCTTGATAGATCTAAATATATGTGCTGGTGTAAATAATTCCAGGACTATATTAATTATGATTACACCTCTCTTTGCCTTTCAGATTCTTCCGATGCAGACAGACTGGAAAGATTCTTTGATTCAGAAGATGAAGACTTTGAAATCTTATCTCTTTAAAGAACAATAAGAAGCTAACTCTGCCAATTTGTGTTGTGGGGGGAGGGGAGCTCCTTGGAGAGCCTAGGGCTACCAGCTTTCATAGGTGCTTGTTGACATCCCTGCCTCCCATCCACCCCAGCATTCTGTGCAGCCTTGGAGCTGAGTGGATTTTTTTGCAGTGGGATCAAGAAACGGGTCATTATTTAAGGCCTTAATAGAATTAGTCAGGCTTTCTCCGTGCAAGAGTACCTGCAGGAAAAGGAGGCAGTGTTTCCTAGGAGCTGAAGATTATTTTTATGTTAGCAAGCCAAAAGGGTGAGCAAGAATAGTAAAAGCCCTTCTGAGTGCTTGGTTCTTACAAGTTCTGTTATTAAGGAAAACTTAAAATCCCATTTGCTTCTGTCTCACTTTTTGTAGTTTGATGTGGAAACCAGCATAAAATACAGACACCTATCCAATAGCTGTCTCTTTAGCCCAGCAGAATGTGTTCTGTGTAAATTGGGGGTAAAAGCTCTCACGCGATGATTTGCATCAACTGTTGCTACTCATGCTTTAATTTATCTTGGATACAGTGCTTCCACAGAGATGTATTACTGCTTTTAAGTTCCAAAAGGGCCCTTCATTTTAAATTCACATACCTCTGCCCAACGGTGTCATTCTAGAAATCACAGAATCTCATCATGCATAACAAATGATACAGTAAGACGTATGGGTCAAAAATTACAAATATAACTTTTCAGTATAGAGAGTAGGGAGGGCTTGGACAAGTGCTCTCTTTCGGCTTGGAGGCCATTTACAGTACATCCAAAAGGAAGAACTGACGAGTTAACCAGGATATGGCTTCATTAAATATAACCTGTATTTGTTGGGTATTTTTCTATTCCATATTAAAAATATGGTGGCTGCTATTTAATAAAATGTGGTGGTAGAAACATCCACCAGCTCACTTGAATTGAAAGTACCTCTGCTTCCTTCTCTTGATTCCATCTCTTTTTTTTTAGATTCTGATCATGAAATCTGGAGATTGTTACATGGATTTAAAATGCTTTGCTTTAATGCCAAAATTGTGATATTAAAAGCCTGGTGTGGTTATTGCCAGAGGCTTGGCCCCCCCTTTTCTTTCCCTGGTTTATACACTACACAAGGTTAAGTTTCTCTTGCGTGGTGATGTTCACTTGCTTTTCAGTTTTATGTTGTGACTTGTAAGGTATACTAGTTTCTAAAGAAAAGCTCAGCAAATTCTGGATGCCTTGAAATGTTAATTTACCAGCTCTCAGCTAGGCTGGAAATGGTGGCTGTTGTGCTCTTAAAATAGCATTAGAGCTACCTTTGTTTAGAAGAGATGAGAATGGCTGGAGAGGACCCGGCACTCCCCCCCCCAAAAAAAAAGTATTGACCACCTTTTTGAAATTCAGTCACTTCATTGACGGATGCTGGAGGTGTCAAATATGTTTACAAAGCATTTTTTCCTGCATTTATCAGCAGTGCTATCAGCCTAAAAGATGGTAGTATAGCCATCCATAAAGTAACTGCATCTAGGGGTAACTGGTCCACTGGTAGTAGGTAGTAGGCCTGGTTGCCCCTTAAAGCTGCCAGAAAGCAGAGGTCTGAACCATGATGCTTATTTGTCATTGTTATAACTTGCTGTCTTTCTCTTGCTGTTTCTCCTCTCCTCTTGATCATAGACTTTTGGAGGGAGAGGAGGCAGAGGAAGTGGGGCTGTGCTCCATTCATCAACTGCTTTCAATTTGTATCTGAATAAACCAAGTTAAAAGAAACCTTTGTATTTTTGGTACTTCTGCCCTGCCGAGTCGGAAATGTCAAAACTAATTGAAAAGTGGGTTATAACCAAATGCTGTTTGCTACATATTCCATGAATTTTTTGGCCTGCTCTGTAAGATAGGGTAGAGTCCCTTCTCCTGAAGGATCAAACCGGGAGTGGCGAGAAACATTCTGCTCACTTCTCTCCTTCATATTCTGGTACTGCTTGCTTTGTGAGGCCAAAGCGGCACTTTTCATAGAATCAGAATTTTAGAGCTGGAAGGGATCCTGAGGATCATCTAGAATCAAGTCCCTCAGGGCCTCTCCTTGCATGCTGCTTGACAATGCTTGCTCGATCTCTGTAGAAGCCAGAGCATTTCCCCACCAGTTTGTGCGATGCGACTGGTGCTCCTGGGACATGCTTGGTTCCCTACTTGCCCTGTGACAAGGACAAAATATACAGTAGGACAGGATCCGGCACTGATAGATGCCTTACTCCTCTTGTTGAACATGGGCTCTTGTAGTCACTTGAGTCTGGGGCGAAGCTCCTGGTTTCCTTCTGCATTGCTGGGAAGTAAGCAACCTCACTAAGAACCAAAGAAGATAGATCCTGCTTATATAATACAAGGTGTAATGTCATCCCAAGGTTACGGGCTAACTTGTGGGAGGGGTAGAAAAATGAGGTACTTATGTCCTAACACACAGCAATCAAACATGAGGCCTGAAGGTTGCATGCTGTCCTTAAGGCCTTGGTAGCCCTGGCAACACTGAGCCCTTGCACTGCCAAGGATGGTGCTGGGGATGAAGCGTAAGGGCTCAGACAGGGTCCTAGAGTCCTCCATCTTCCCAAAGCCTAGTTAGTGCTTTTTCAACTTTGAGAAGAATGTGAGGGCTCTAGGACCCTGCCAGAGCCCCATGCCTCCTTCCCCAAGTCCAGCACCTTGCGAGGGCTGGGTGTGTATATCTTTAGTTTTCTATGTATTTCTGTTTTCCTTTAACACATGTAAAATAATACTGAGATCAGAAGATAATGATGTAAGACAGCTTCAGTGCCTATATTGCACCTTTGAGACCATGAAATGATGTAGTACTAGAATTGCATCCTCCTGTAACCTCCCCTGCTCTTCAGTCCAAACTCTGACAGTGATCTTGAGATGTTACCTATAACTACCCTCAAACTGAGTAGTAAGCATTTTGAGAATAGCACTGTGGTTTTGTCAAAACTTTCTAGAAACAAAAAACCTGATTTTTAAATAAAATCCTAGCATAGATTCTAGTTCAGGTACAAAGTCTCGCAATGTCAAATTACATAGCACCAGTGATCAAATATTGAATTCAGCATAAAAACATGAGGAATAGCCTGGGAATTGCCTTATTATTTTTTTATGGGGAGGTGATATGATTAAAGGATAGTTGAAATGTATATATAGATTGCAGCTTAAGTTCCAAAGCCCATGAAGGGATTTATTATATTAGAAAAGGTACACACAATTACAAGAGAATACCAACATGAGTAAATAAAAGATTTCTGGATTTAAAATGCAAGACTGCTTTCTTTAAGAATAGGAAAGTGCAAAAATTGGCAAATAAGTTAACAGTAAAGGACAAATTTGGAGAATGCAGTTCTAAATATCCAAGCAAGTTGTTTCTTTAAATACATCACTAATAGGAAACTGAACAAAGGCTTTATAACCATAACAAGGTCTGAAGGTAATAGTGGGAACAATATTGTGAATCTGCAAATAAGCTAATTCTCTACATCAGTCTGCACTTTAGAATATGGTGGAGACCCACATCCAAACCACTGCTTCCGAAGAACACACAAAAAAGTCAGATGAAATCTTTAGAAAGGAAAAAGTCAAAGAAATATCCCAACAGTTTGAGAACTCAAATAAAGTAGACTTTCATTAAAAACACTGCTGCAATCAGGATATTTACTACATAATTGGACACCATTAAAAAAACAAACAAACACCATAAATGGGGCTAATATTAGCAAAGAAATTGTTTTGGTGGTAGTGTTTTAAAAGTGTGCAGACATTTCTCCTTTCATAATATGGGAGTCACCCAGTGAACTGCCAGTTGAGTTTTCAAGGCTCCTCAAATGTTGGACTCCCAATTACCATTAAACAGAGCCAGCGTGGTCAATGGTCAAGTATGATGGGAGTTGTAGGCTAGCAACCTCTGGAGGGTTCCTGTGTCATGCTGAAGTTAAGATTCCATATTAAGTTAGCCTTATTTTGACCAGGTACCATAACCTCAACTCTCTCATATGACACTTTCCCCCATTTATGCAGGAAACGAAGAATACTGTCCGTGTCAAAGGGTTGTGTGTCGCTCCAAGTATTTAGGTTGGGAAGTTGATGCACTATTCTGTTGGGAAGGCAGGGTGAAACATCACATGAAGTCACCCTAAAGCAGCTTGATCTACAGCAGGGGTGGCTATGTCGTGGCCCATCAGATCTTGTACTACAGTTGTCACCATTTCTGACCCCTGGCCACGATGGTGAAGGCTGATAGGAGTTAAAGTCCAACAACATATAGGTGACAGGTTAACCACTCTGATCTAGAGGGAAAGGTACTGAATCAGCACTGGGGTGGGCATGTTTCAAGTTATTTAAGCCATCCTATCAAGTACATATTGCAGGGATAAGGAACCTCCAGGCTTCCCTAGCTGCCCCTTGGATCTAGACCAGGCCCCGCCCCTAGCCTCAGCACATACCTCTTACCAACCCAGCACGGGATCTTCCTTGACTGCTTCAGTATGGCTGGACTACATCCTTGAACTCTGATAATGCATCTTGCTTGTGTGACTGGAGAGGTGCATGTGTGTACAGGAACCTTTGACTTTTGCATAGCTGGAATGTAGCTTACCATACAAAGGGAAGAGTTGTTCTGTTGTCTACCCGCTTCTTGCCTCTCAGACTGTGTACGACTGGCATGTGGCCTTCTAAAAGGTTGCCCATGAGGCAGTGTGGTCTTCGGGCTGAAAAAGATTCTCCACTCAACATAAGTTTGTGCTTGACAACATTATTGGAAAATCTGACATTTATTAGTAAACTTCTTCCCCCTCATTACGAAAAGATTCAGCTGTTTTAAAATGATGAGTCTGGAAAACAACAGCTACTATATAGCTGAAGTATTAAGTCTCTCTTGGTAGGACAAAAAGACCTTTGTCTAATGCTTCTTTCACACATCTTCTCCAGTCAAAGTCCCGTCAGAGCTGCCAGACCATTCTCTTATAAAATGCCACCCAAAACAGAAAGAAGAGAGCTACATCAAGAGCAAGTCTAACAAATCCTGTTTGATAATATAAATACAGGGTGGTTTGAAGGTGAACGGTGCAGATTTTGGATAGGTGAGAAGTGACCCCTAGGAGATGATATACTCCAGTCCTAGTTCCACAGTTCTCCTATGGGTTTGTGCTGAGCTTCTTGCATGACTACCTCTGCAAACGATTTTATTTCATTGTGTAAGTCTTCTATGCTCTTTGAAGCATCAATCACCTGCATCCAAAACAAAACCACAAACACATGAAACACTCAAGCCAACTACAGAAGAATAGTTGATGGAAGAAATAAAGTATCAAAATATACTAATAAGGTATTACAAGTTGATGTCCATGTTTACTCCCATCCTATTAGTTTTTCTTCCCCTTCAACAGGGGGAACCCTAGAAGGGTTGTTTGATTTTTTTATTTTTTATTTTGCTTATGAATCCCACAGTCCTCCTCCTGAAGTTTCCTTTTTTACCTTCCAGTTTAAAGTCTTATCTTCCATCAAATAGTAGAAGTGCTGCAGAACTTTCTCCTGAAAAGAGCTGTACTCATATCGTTCATTTCCAAAGTCTCCTCGTTTGGCTGCTTCAGATGTGCTCAGCTGAAGAAAAAGGATCAAGTCTGGCTTTGGAAGCCCAACATCGGGTTGCTTACACCATTCCAAGGAGAAGTTCTGTCCGGAGAGAAATGAGAGATGCAGCAAACAGCCCAATGAAGCCAAGGAGCAATTTGACAGGAACACAGGAAGCTGCGTTATACTGAGTCGGACCACTGGTTTAATCTAGCTCAGTACTGGCTACCACTCTCTGATATTTCAGACAGGGTTTCTCCCTTAACTTGCCTGGAGATGCCAAGGATTGAACCACTGCAGCAAATCTTTCCATAAATACTATATTTATGAGGATGAATTGGTGTTTTTTACTCACCTCTTTAGCACCTGTGAAGGCCACTCCAGAAAACGCGTATCTGTCCACTACCAGAGTAATACCCCGGTTTAACTTCTCTTTAATCAATGGCCTGAAAGATACCACTATTAGAGAAAAATCGAACCATAATAATTTGGAAGAAAGCAGTGATGCAAGGTACAAAATTCCCGGGACTGTATTTATATGGAGAAAATGTTATGTTTATTTATATACGACATTTGGATACACCCTCATTAAGACAAGAGTACTCTGGGTGGTATACTGTAAATAATAATGCATTTTTTTAAAATGCAGTTTCATACATTGGGTGATTTCAAAGTTGCAAATAATTTGGTAAATGTGCATGCTAACAGTTTTCGGTGTCTTCATTTTCTTTCTCAAAGGTTTAAGCAATGTAAGGAAATGTATGCTATTCCTGTAATGTCAATACAAGTATTCCAGTAACCTAATTTCTAAGACGTTTGTTTATAAAACTTTGGATTTGACTATAACATTTAAACCACACTGAGTGCAATCACACGCATGTCTACCCAAAAGCAAGTACAACTAAGTTCAATGGGACTTCTTTTCCCAGATGAACATGCACAGCAGGGATGGGAAACCGGTGGACCTCCAGATGCTGCTTGGTTACAGCTCCCATCATCCGGCAATGCTGGCTGAGACTGATGAGAGGTGGAGTCCAACATCTGGACGGCCACAGATTCCAGACCCTGGTGTATGGGACTGCAGCCAAACTGGGCTTCTGTATATTGAACCCCCAATTTCCAAACTCAGTCTTATTTAAGAAGTCACCAGAAGTGGCTAAGAATTGCTTAGATATTTTTCTTCTCCTGCATAAATTATGCCACATCATTTTGAATTACCCTATTTACTTGAGTCTAATGCACCATCAAATCTAATGCACACCTCAATGTTCAGAACCTTGAAACAAAAAAAAGAGAGTATTTGCTGGTGAATGTAAATAAGTCATCAAAACTAATGTGCACCTTAATTTCCGCAACGTAATTTGGCCAAAAAAAGTGAGCATTAGATTTGATTAAATGTTGTTAATTAATAAACATTTAACTAGGAAACAATGCCTCACAACTTCACCAATAAGAGATGTTAAGGCATCAACACTATTAATTCAGTCTTTGTGAGTGTGGTCAATAGGTAGACTGTGAATGGGGAAATGCAAGAAAACACTGGGCACATCACAATACCGTGAATAAGGAGCATGCTACTTTCTCTTTCAGTCTACTCTGCCCAGAGCCAGAAGCAACAAACCATGCATGGTGTGAATCAACAGCATGCATTAGAATGCTGCTCATACACAGTAAGACATAAACCATGGAATACATGCAAACCAGCCCACTGCGCTGTTACCAATAGAACAGGATATGAAAACAGACGAAAGATTATGTGCTAACTACAAGTCAAGGTATGTAATATGTAGATGTATTCTTACATCAAGAATGTGGGAAAGAAATCAAGAATGGGGGGCGGGATCTATGGTAGTAAGTGAATCACAATTGCTTTTATTCTGGATTAGTATTTAAAGAATGGGGGGGGGATCTATGGTAGTAAGTGAATCGCAATTGCTTTTATTCTGGATTAGTATTTATTACCCTAGCCTTTTCTAATATATTTGGCATCCAGTCCCTCACAGCAACTGTAATTCCGGCATCATGCATGAATCTTGATCAAATACAAACATTTCTCTTATCCTCTCTTCAGCATGAATTGCCAACTAGACAGAACAAGTTTGATTTTTTCATTTTTTGAGAAATATACCTAAATTCCAATTATTAAGGCACTTGACTCATGTGGTGACATTCAATAACATCTACCTGCTTGCACAACAGAAATTTGCTTGCATAACAAGAGCAGGTAGGGGAGCCAAGGAGAGAAATATGAAGACTTCCTGTGGGAGTAGACATCCACCCACACTACATTGGCTCTCAACCGGTATTCTCCCAAAGCAGAAAAGCAGCACTGAATTAGTGATAACAGGGGCTCAAAAAGGTACGCATGTATTTCACAAGAATTCTATTTACACTTGCTCCCAGCGATTAGCAGAAAATAGCAGATGCACTGTGTGATCCTCCAAGTTGTTCTTCTTTTCCAAATAGGAACTTATCAGCTGTCCGATTTCTGTAGTTCTGTCTGCAATAAGATGTAGACAAGAGTGGAATAAGACAAACATATTCAGCTTCTATAAATTCTGTAATATTCTCTTCCCAATGTACATCACTGTTGGAAGCATGAGTCAAATGCTACTTCTAAACTTCCTAAAAAGATAGCAGCATTCAGTATCGGAAATATACATTCCCCAGCATCTAGGTAGAAAATACAGTGGTACCTCTACCGGTACTTACGAATTTAATGCGTTCCGAACTCACATTCGTAAGTCGAAAAAGTTTGTAAGTCGAATCCCATAGGAATGCATTGGGAGAAAAAATTCGTAAGTCGAAGCAACCCTATCTAAAAATTCATAAGTAGAAAAAATCCTATCTAAACAGCATCCAAGATGGCGGACGGAGCTCCGTTCGTAAGTAGAAACATTCGTAAGTAGAGGTACCACTGTAGATAACCACAATCCCAACCCACTACATTAGTGGGATTACACCCACTTTGTTATGTATAGAAGTTCTCATTCTGGCCAGCAGGGGTAGACTGTATATAGTTTTCACTCAGGTCCCCGTCAGTTAATTTAGACGGGAAACCTTGGGCCAAGGGTAGGCAACCTCAGGCCCATGGACCGGATGCGACCCAACCGCCTTCTCAATCTGGCCCATGGAATCAGCATTTTTTTACATGAGTAGAATGTGTCCTTTTATTTAAAATGCATCTCTGGGTTATTTGTGGGGCATAGGAATTTGTTCATTAATTTTTTTCGAAATATAGTCTGGCCCACCACATGGTCTGATGGACGGTGGACCGGCCCACGGCTGAAAAAGGTTGCTGACCCCTGCCTTGGGCTGTTGTTGTTACAATGTTGTCAGCTGGCTGCCTATAAAAGCATATAAAAAACTAAGCTGTTCAGTCAGTTAACACATTTTATGTTTTATTGTATCTTCCATCACTGTACCCTTGCTATAAGGATGGTTTAATGCTACAGTATTTGTCTCTCTCTGCATGTCACAATGTATCCTAACACATATGGCCATGCCAGAATGCCAATTCAGTTACAAAGCAAATCTAAGATGGTAGCATCGTACCCTGTTTCTCTGAAAATAAGACGTAGTCATAAAATAAGCTGTAGCAGGATTTTTAAGCATTCAAGGAATAAAAGCCATACCCTGAAAATAAGACATAGTGATAGGCGCAGCAGCAATGCCAGCCGCAGCACGAGAAGGAGGAAAAAAATAAGACATCCCCTGAAAATAAGCCATAGTGTTGTTTTTTTAGGAAAAATAAATATAAGACGGTGTCTTATTTTCGGAGAAACACGGGTACTTAGTTTAAGTTTTTCTTTAATAAGCACTATTTTACACCAAGGTTTCAAAGAGACCCCAAGAAAGTATAAAGTTAAATAAGCCTTCAAAACACACACACACAACCAACAACCACCATAAAGAAACTTACTTTTTCGAATGTCAAAATGATTAGATATTAGATAAATTAAATTAAGAAAAACTCAAGGTTACCTAGGAGAAGGGCAAATGACTCAGCCCAAAGCTACGACAAAGCTGGTAAGGAACGCTTTCTACACAATACTAGCACCGCCACAAAACTTATTAGATTTGGCCCCCTTTCCCACCCCATCGGCAGCAGATGAAGCGTTCCCGCCACTGCACCTCCGTAGCGGGAGAGGCTGTGTGCACCTGTGGACTTTCACCCTGCCACCCGTCTGTAAAAGGCACAGACATGCTGCCACAGCAGGGAAATTGCCGACAGCCTATACAGGTATCTAAGGGAGTGTGGCGAAGAGGCTGCGCCATCCTGCAGCTGCCGCGACCCCTAAGCCTCGCATACCGGGAAACCGAAGGAGTTCGGCCCGGTGTCCCCCTGCCAGCAGGCCCTCCACCAGCTTTCTGGTCTGCGTGCTTTTGCCAGCTCGGTCCACCCCTTCCAGCACGATCAGTGCGCCTCGCCTGCCAGCCATGGCGTCTCCCCTTCTCAGTCAGCAGCGAAGGGAAGGCGATCGAACGACAACTGCAGCTTCCCGCGCTTTTGGCGCAATCACAGAGTAGTCCTCCAGCGCATGTAGAGAGGCTCTCGTGTAACCATGGTGACCAAACCCTCGCGCGATCACGGAAAACACAGCAAAGCGGAATACTGCAGTTTAGTCTGGAAAAAGCAAAAGTCGACTGCGCGATCAAAGAAGCCGACTGCGCGGTGCTCGACAGGATTAGTCTGTCGGAGCCGCTTTCTTTCTAGGCGTTTTTTGTCCATCGCGCTGATATTAACCCTTAGTTGTGTTTGGACGTAAGGTATAAAATACCAAAGCAAACACACTCAAGAGCACAACGCTTCTCTGATCTCGGCGAAACAGACTTGCCAGTAAACTTGTACTCTTAATGTGGGAAAAATCTCGTTACGGGCGTCCGTGTTTTGTAGCTAAATCCCTCGGGAATTCGAGGGCGCGCGCTTTTTGCATGCACCCATGGGATCCTGACGAGCGTTTCGCGCATTCGCCCACCCACCCACACTCCATGATGCCCTTTTAACATTTAGAGGGTTATTTTAGGGGGGGTGTTATTGGGTTGTTTTTATTTTGAATATATATATATATATAATAATGCCAGGAGTTTTGGAAGGGTGGGTTTAATAAAACCAAAAAACTTAAGTAATGAAAAAATGGAGGTCCATCCATATTGCGCGCAGCCCGTTATAAGTGGGGGCATTAAACCGTCCTCCTTTTTATGTAATTAACTCAATAAAGCTTTCAGAATTACGTGCAACCATATATATTTTCCTCTATTACTGTATGAATAAAAGTCGTATGTTTACATATTTATCTGTAAGAATGATCTTTCCTTCCATGTTGACGGTAACTAGAAGCGTCTAGTCCACACTGGAAGCCCCCATTCTCCGCAAGGCTTACCTGGGCTATAAGCCACACTGAAAACCGTGCCACTTCTTACAGAGTAAGCACGCGTAGGATTGCGCTGTGCGCCATGGTACATAAAATATATTCTCTCTACACACACACATACTCTTTGAAAAAAGAGATATTTTATGGGTACAGTGAATAAGGGACATCTCGAGGAGGTGCCAATGCAGGGAGGCTTAAGGGGCTAAAAGCAGTGTGTTTCTGTTCTTGGGCGGATGCAGAAATCCTGAGAAGGTACAAGCATCGCTCCCCTTTTATTTTTTTACTCCGCTAAGGATACTTATGCTGTAAAATACAAGCAGCTTTCCAGGAGACTGACACGCGTTTACTCTGCCACGTCCATACAGCCCTAACCCGCGAGCTCCCGTGCACTTCTATTTGAAAGAAGCTCCGTCGGCTTCAGTGGCGTTTTCCCTTCCAAACAGACACGCGTACGCCTGGGACCGCGCGGTAAAGACGTAGCCGGGCCTGCGCGGGAATTACGACGGGAGGAAGAAAAAAACAACAGGCGCCCCCCGCGAACACCGGGAAACGGCCCATTCTGGCCGACGGCGAACGAACGTTGACGTCGTATTCCCCCGCCACGCCTCCTCATTCATATGCAGCGGCGGCGTCCGATTGGCCAATAAGCGCCGGCCTCTCATGACTATGCAATGAGAGCCCCGACCGGCCATTGCGAAGGCACCCGCGTGACAGCGGCGAGCGCGGCGGGGCCGGAGGGTGGGCGTTGGCTGGCCGGCTGGCTGACGCGAGATGGCGGCGGCGGCCTTGTACCTGGAGCACTACCTGGACAGTGAGTGAGTGCGGCGGCGTTGGGCAGAGGGAACTTACTGGGAGGAAAGCAGGCCCAGGCCAAAACCGGGCGGGGGGGAGGGCACGCCGGCAATTGCGGCTGCGTCACACAGGGCCGGGGAGGGAGGGAGGGAGGGGGCGGCGGGCGAGGTTTCTTGCTGCGTCATCGCGACGCGTAAAGGAGGAATCTCCACGACGGCGTTCTAAGGGTGCAGATGCGTTCCTTGGCCACCAGGGGCCGCTCCTGTTCTACTCCTATGAGCGCCGCCTGTCAGACGAGCAGCAAAAACATCCCCCCCGCAATGCTTTTAAGGCGCGTCGTGTTGCGCATTTTCCAGAATTGCCACCTAAAAATAAATAAAAATGTCAGGGTTCCTATTCTTTCCCCAGTACAAATTCAGCAGATGCTCACCAAATGCATAATTGGAGTAGAAAGCTTCAAACACAAAGACACCCAAGAAGCAAAAAAAAATATGATTTTTTTGTCGAAGGGGTAGCAGACACACTTCCTTAGCCATAGCACCAGCTGGGCTTGGAATGCTTCTGTCTCCTCCCTCTTTAGCAGGCAAGTGAAATTTCCTGCTCCGGGATGGGACTTGTATTTGAAGAGTCTCCATGTTTATTTGTTGAAAGGATGTCATTTGGCGCATGGGCATTGAAACGCCCTGCAAAAGAGGATTAGGCAGATTCATGGAGAATAACGTTATCAATGCCTACCAGCCATCATGGCTATGCTTTGCCTCCATGGTAAGAGAAGCAATAACGCTTCTGAATACTAGTAGCTGAAAACTGCAGGATGGAGGAGTGCCTTTGTGCTCTTTGTACTGTTTTTTGTGCTCTTTTGTACTGTTTGAAATTTTCCCACAAGCATCTGGTTGCCCCCTGTGACGACAGAACGCTAAGCTAGATAGGCTATTGTCCTGACCCAGAAGGCTCTTCTTGTGTTCTTATAGTGGGACCATAGAAAGGAATAATATACTTCTTCTGGACTCTACGTGAAAACTGAACTTGTAGATGTTTGCTTCCTTGATGGGCAGAGCAATCCTAACCATGGCCAGGTGGCAGCAGGACATAACTGCTACAGCCCTACTGCTCACACGGAGGAGGGTGGAAGAGCGGGCAGAATCCTGCTATGCCAGCCTGGAGCTGGCATACTAATTGGGCCAGATGCCATCCAATGATGGCAGTAGGACTTACTCAAGTTCTAGTGGATCCCAGAGCAGCTTAGTTCTTCCCCACTCCTGGAATGCCCTATTTTGAGGCTTTCTGTTGAGTACTAGCGGAAACGGGGAGCTCCACAGTGGAGAAGTGGCACTGATGCCACTCCACAGGCAGAGACCAGTGGAGCTGCTTTGGGATGGGCAGAGGGAGACCTTTGCTCTGGCTTGGATGGAGCTGGGAGGTGAAGTCTCAACAACTTCTAGAGGGCCCCAGGTTCCCCATCCCTCCTGCACTTCAACCATGGTTTAACATTATATCTGAACAAGGCCACAGTGACATGTGCAAAGATACCTAGGTTGGTGGTAGCAATGAGCTCCATGACTCTCTGATCATTCAGAGATTTCAAGCAGAGAAGGTTCCCCTTGGGATCCAGCCAAAGGTTTCCTGGACTCTGGTACCTGCCCCGTAGCTAGTGGGAGCACCCAGCTCAGCATGCCATATATACAACAGGGAACAGATAAAGAAGAAGGTGGTAGGGTAAGGTATTAATGGAAAATAGGGTACCTTGCGAGGTTTGTGGGTACTTTTTGTTATGTGTAGTTGGTTTGTGAACATAACTTTTGTATTCAGAAAGTTATGGTAGAGAGAGGACTGCAGCATTTCTATTTTTGTATTTCAGGCATTGAAAACCTCCCTTGTGAGTTGCAAAGGAACTTCCAACTTATGCGTGAGCTGGATCAGAGAACAGAAGGTGTGTTCAGGTATTCTGGTTCACGAATCTTCTTGAAGTAATGTGTGCTCAGCTCATATTAGATTTGCACACATCCGAGATTCACTTGTCATATATGTTCACTGGGAAGGTGAGAAGTAGCCCATAGCAGAGTACCTTCAGCCTCCCAAGTTTTTGCTATTTCAGTGCAACATGAAGATGGGTGTGTGTGTGTCATAGTGTGGCCAACAACTGATTCCATTGTTTCATGTGCACCACTTCTAGCAAAGCTTGTAGGAGCAGTGCTGTATAAATACAGCATATAAATATAAATATAGCATATAAATACAGCATATAAATATAAATACAATGCTGTATTTACATTTGAGTTTGACAAAGGCGTGTGGAGGACTGTAGATGTGTATGAATTGATCTTGCAAGCACAGTCTTACTACTTTTTAGTCAGGTGTGCCCCACTAAGGTTGGAGAACATGCCTGCTCATTTGAACTTTTAGAAGCACAACTCAAGAATTCAGCTGGGGCATGTGCTTTGGTTAGTTGCAAGTATTTTAAAATAATAATAATTATTATTATTATTTATTATTTATACCCCGCCCATCTGGCTGGGTTTCCCCAGCCACTCTGGGCGGCTTCCAACAGAAAAATAAAATAAAACAATCGATTAAACGTTAAAAGCCTCCCTAAACAGGGCTGCCTTCAGATGTCTTCTAAAAATCTGGTAGCTGTTTTTCTCTTTGACATCTGATGGGAGGGCGTTCCACAGGGCGGGCGCCACTACTGAGAAGGCCCTCTGCCTGGTTCCCTGTAACCTCGCTTCTCACAGGGAGGGAACCTCCAGAAGGCCCTCAGAGCTGGACCTCAGTGTCCGGGCAGAATGATGAGGGTGGAGACGCTCCTTCAGGTATACTATACTAAAATGAGGGAACAAAGGACCAATTAAGTGGTCAGATGAGAAAGAGGACAAGACTCCTTCACTTTTAATAGTTGTGTAGCTGAGGGGATGTCTGCAGGTGTAGCTTGCATAACAAGCTGTGCCTCCTAAAAATCATTTTTTTACACAGCCACTGAATGTGCAGAAGCCCTGTAAATTTTCTCCCCTGGCTACCCCAGAGGGGACATTTCTTTCATGGTTTCTGAAAACGTTTCAAATTGTGAAGCATATAGTTTGATCCTAAATCAATTTACTTGCAAATAATCTCACTGAGTTCAATGGGTCTTTTCCCCCAAGTAAATGAGCTTTGGGTTGCAGCCTCACAGCTCAGTCGAAAATTAAGACCCATGGAGCTCAATGGGGCTTACTTCTCAGGTAAGTGAGTACAAGGCTGCAGCCTCAGTCTCACGCACATACTGTCTCCCATTGCCCTTCAGACAAGAAAGCAGAAATCGACAGTCTTGCTGCTCAGTACATTTCAACAGTGAGGAGTCTGTCATCAGAGCAACGGGTGGAAATCCTGCAGAAGATTCAGAATGCTTACGCAAAATGCAAAGAGTACAGTGATGACAAAGTGCAGCTGGCCATGCAGACCTATGAGATGGTAAGGTTAGATTAGGTAGACTGAGGACTTGTGTTTCAAAATGAAAAATCCACCCTCTGTATTTCTTACTTCTCCCATAGCTACCTTTGAAGCTTGTATTACAGGTACTAGTATTTCTGGGTAATTAGTAGCTGTTGACTGACACAGACATGAGGACCCAGATAACAGGCAGGCTTGCGTCATACATTCTCTACTTCAAAAGAATCCTGATGTGGACTGGGATTGTGTACAAGGTTGTGACCTCCCCCTGTTTAATCTTTTACAGCCTGGGAGCAATGGGGCAAAGTGATAGTGAGGCGAAAGTTGCTGGCACTTGCTGGCAAGCAAGTGGATTTGTCAGCAGTGCATTTATCAAAATTCACTGGAATATTACATTGGAGAGAAAGTTGTGTTGTGAGGCAGTGCAGGAATCTTCACTGCTTTGAGATTCCAGGCTATGGGGTTTATAGTGAGGGCCAATAAAACTAGACTTGCTAGGATTCATGGCACTCTGTTGTAGGAAGGGTGTGAGGTGGTCAAGGACCTGCCAGATTTCCTTAATCTGTACATATGTGAATGATTGGGTATTTCCAGACAACCTGTTCATTGAGCATTCACCCCAGTTTGTTAACACAAGTTTATGGGGAGCTTAGATGTTGGCTACTTAATGAACATTCGTTCTGATTTGTTTGTGAGGTTAGAGGACATTGAGTCAAAGCAAGTGTTAACCCAGTGCATTTTCATGTCACTTTCCTTAATCACCAAAAATCTGAGCTTTAGGGGAAGCAGGTTTCTTTCACAAGACCTCCCAATCAACTATATTTTGCAACCTGAATTTGCTGGTCTGTGGTTGAATCCCACCTGAAAATAGGAAGAGTCTGGAAGTGTCCCAAGACTACAGAGGGACTTTGTGACCACCTTTCCCTGATAGCTGATTTTGTTGCTCCCTAAATGGTCTGTAATTTGTGTTTGTGTGGTACCCACAAACGCCCAGAAAAGTTAACAATGAGCGGCTGTGGTTAACACACACACACACACACACATACACACCATCCACAGGTCAGATGAGAGAGGCGATCAGGTTTGTTGAGGTGCATTGAAGTGATAAATACCAGAAAAGGAAGATAGGAGGTTGAATCCGATGATTTCTAGAGATATTTTTGGGTTTTGTTTTCTTTAGCTGTGTGGTCTCTCTTTCTGATGTAGGTAGATAAGCACATTCGACGGCTGGATGCTGACCTGGCACGATTTGAAGCTGATCTGAAGGATAAGTTGGAAGGCAGTGACTTTGAAAACCCTGCAACGCAAAACCTTAAAAGTGTGTACATTATGAATAGTGTCATCTCACTGTGAGGAAATATTTCTATAAACTTTAAAATATATTATTATTATTATTATCATCATCATGATCTTTTAGACTTACAAAACATTTAAAAACATAAATACTAATACATTATACCATAAAAAACACAACAAAACAACTTCCATAACAGCTGCACGAAGCTTTGGCAGCACACTAGTACCAAAGCAAACATCTTATGTGAGTCTTAGTTTTTCTTGCATATGGTTTCCATAATTTTGGCATAAAGCAGGCAAAATTATGTTGATTAAGTTAATATTAAGAAGAACCCTCCTACCTCACATCACAAATCCACCTGGTCCAGTTTTGCTTTATAACATGTGTAAATTCTTCCACAAGGCCTTGTGCATGGACAGTGGCTTCAAAGTTCCTGAGTTCTTACTCATACAGGAAATAAAGTAATACCAAGTTTCTCCAAATTCATTTTCTAGTCCTTTAGCTTCTCTTAGTAAATTTTTTTGATAAAGCAGTTTGCCTGTGGATTGCATTTTGTTCCTCTGAAATTATATATTTGTTGTAAGAGCATATATAGAACAAAAATTCTATTAAAGTAAGAGTCTGGTGCACAATGTTAACAGGGTAAAACTAGTATTATTTTTTTATGATTATACATATAATCAGCTTAGGGTGATTTTGATGAGCTATTTTCATTTGAATTATTGTCAGATTGTAGACACACAAGAGGCAAATATGTCAAACATTAGTTTATTAGGTACAATCTTGGTGGGTCTTACTTCTAAGTAAACCTGTATAGGATTTTGCTGTTAGATGCTTTTTGAATGTACAAGTAGAGTACATTGTTATTTATCTTAATGCCCCAGCTGACATCGTACAAAAAGATACATAAGATTGTTGTTCAACAGGTAGTATCTTAGTGATTTTAGTTAGTTACGAATTTTACAAATGTCAGGTTCAGATAATAGGGGAAGTTGTGCTGGATAAAGTTGTAGGATTTTTTCAATGTTTAGCTGCATCAGAGGTTGCGTTGGCAAATGGCTTCTGTAGAAGGATCACTTTCCAATTTGTGATCCCTCCTTATATAAAGTCTAGAAGAACAGATTGGGGGGGGGGATAAAATTAATCTTTTTTGAATCATTATGGTGCTTCAAAATAATTATAGTATAAAACCTCTGGTTTTTCTTCTTATGGCGTAGTTAACCAGAAATAACTGTCTTTCAGAGGGGCGAACTCCAAAGGATAAGAAAAGCTCTCGGGGTCGAGGCCGGCGAACATCTGAAGAAGATGTCCCAGTAAAAAAGAAACCAAAACGAAGGTAATTGACTGCAGTCTGCAGCTACAGTGGAACCTCGGTTTATGAATTTTCGGTTTATGAACGCCGCGGACCCATCTGGAACGGATTAATTCATTTGCCATTACTTTCAATGGGAAAGTTCGCTTCAGTTTATGAACGCTTCAGTTTATGAACAGACTTCCGGAACCAATTACACCCATGCTTCAGTTTATGAACATTTCAGTTTAAATACTCCGCGGACCCGTCTGGAACGGATTAATCCACTTTCCATTACTTTCAATGGGAAAGTTCGCTTCAGTTTATGAACGCTTCAGTTTAAGTACTCCGCGGACTGTCTGGAACGGATTAATCCACTTTCCATTACTTTCAATGGGAAAGTTCGCTTCAGTTTATGAACGCTTCAGTTTATGAACAGACTTCCGGAACCAATTGTGTTCATAAACCGAGGTACCACTGTATCTTGTTCAGAGCAGCTTCCATTTGATTTTTTGCCTATGTGCCATAGTAACCAGATTTATTGGTATGCTTAGTTTCCCATGCTTTCTCTATACTTTCTCCACTTTTGCTGTGTTGGTACACTTCAAACTAACTGACCTCCCAAATAGTTCTAGTTAGTTTCAAACTCGGTGTGTGTGTGGAATTACCAATACTGTAATCACTGGCATTTACTCAATATTTGTTCATGTTGCTCCCATTGCAGGTCTGAATTAGCTGATACCATCCTGTCGGTTCATCCTTCAGATGTCCTGGATATGCCGGTGGATCCCAACGAACCTACGTATTGTTTGTGTCACCAAGTATCCTATGGAGAAATGATTGGCTGTGACAATCCTGATGTAAGTACTGAGATAACCCAATGTGGCAGTAAACACGCCTCTCTCTTCAAACCCCATCCAAGTGACCACTAGAAGCTGCTTCCAAACTTCCCCTGGTTTCTGAGCACAAATTTGAAAGCACTATTCTACAACAAAACATTGTAGCTTATATATTTTAAATGAAAAGGCAGATCTGGGTCTTAGGACTCACTGGATTTGATACCTCACTCCATATTTGAAGTTGTTTGTGCACCTCTCGTACACATAAAACCCTGAAGTCATGTCTACACCACAAGCCAACTTGCTTCTATTTTCCTGCCCTGGAATCTTCGGGTGAAGGTAAGGACAGTGGTACCTTGGAAGACAAACGCCTTGGCTCCCAAACAAATTGGCTTCCGAATGATTGAAACCTGGAAGTGAGTGTTCTGGTTTTCAAACAATTTTTGGAAGACAAACATGCAGCTCAGCTTCCGCAACTTCTGATTGGCTGCAGGACGCTCCTGCAGCCAATCAGAAGCCACACTTTGGTTTTTGAATGGCTCCGGGAGTTGAACGGAATCCTGGAACGCATTCTGTTCAAAAACCAAGGTACGACTGTATACAAAATTTAAAAGTAATAATAATAATCATTTACGTCATGCTTTACAAGCCATTTGCAGTGAGTAGTGCATCCTGTGTCTGCAAAAACCAACCAGGCTCCCATTTCTGTTAAATCTGATAAGATAAAGCAGTGTTGTCAAGCTCTTTTTTTTTATTCTTCCCCAAAATATAGTGCCCAATCGAATGGTTCCATTTTGCTTGTGTGGACCTCACCACGAAACCCAAAGGGAAATGGTAGGTGTCATGAATAATAACTTTCTACACTTGTGTTTTCTTCAGTTAATTTTCCTTCATTGATACTTTCTTCACTTTACCATAACAAAAGCACAAAGGTCCTTGAGCGAAGGCTCACAATCTAAAAGAGACAGCAAAGTGATATAAAGGGATGGGGCGGCCTTTGACAACCTGGTGCCTTCCAAATGTTTTGGACCACAGCTCCCAAAAGCCACAGCGGCATGGCTATGCTGGCTGGAGCTGACCGGAGCAGCTGTTCAAAACATGGTGAAGACTAGAACTAGGAAGTTAAATGTATAATTCTTGAGTTTTATTTTTCCCCAAATGTGAAATGCTCCCAAAGTAATGCATTGAACCGAACCCACTGATTCTTTTTCTTTTTTTTAACCCTTAGGTTTTGTCCTCGCTGTGTTCAGGAGAAGAAAAAGAAGTAAAATGGGAATGTACAGTCTGAAAGAAGAAAAAGTTTAATATATTCGTACATGTTGCAATATTTTATTCTATCTTTTTTGTCACTTACCTATCTTGTTTGATTTGATATTTAGCAGTGGCCAGTTATTTTTCTTAACATTCGGGGGGGGAGAGCTATCCTAATGAGAAAAGGAGGATGTGCAGGAGGTTTACTGTGGTGATGGTCACCTGGGTTACACACTTCTGTGGCACTGCAATCAATGTTATGAAGTACTAAGAGTAGCCCTGCACTGGAATTTCTGCTCACGTATGAAAAGTCTGTGAAATTGCCTATATGGCCTTGCAGGTGAACGATGATTTTTTTGTTTTGTTTTGTTATCAACAGAGTAGTCACTCTGCTCCGCACAATATTTATGAAGGATTTAAAATCTTTAACTGCATCTTTACAGAACCTTATAACTACTGTCAAGGAAGGAATGGTGCTGCTCTGTTCCTCGGTTGCAGCAAGCAAGGAATTGTTTCTTACAAAGGCAGATGAAAAGTAATGGGTATTATTTTGGTAAGGTGTGTTCCCCAAGTAAATTTCAAGAGTAGTACACCTGTTCCAGTTGCTTCTGAGTTGTACACTACTGCCTCTGCGCTTCATACGAGTCCCTCTGAGGTCATCTATCCAATCCTGATGGTAAGCAATGAATGCTTAAATTGAGGCATAAAATGTCTAGGAGATAGCAGTATAGTTTGATTCACAAGGCTTATTTTTCATTGGCTAAGCTATTAGATGTTAGACATTAACAATAAGGAAAACCAGATGTAAACTTTTTTTTTAAAAAGGAAAGATTGACTGCAAAGCACTAAAAGCAATTTGGTGTAATTTTATACTGAACTTTTATCTGGTGTGAGATGTCTGTTCTCTGTAAGCACCGAGATGCCATCCAGTATAAAATGTGAATGTGAGTGCCCCTTAAAGCAGCTTTGAGTTGGGAGACGGACAATATTTTTTTCCCCCAGGAAGCTGGTAGAGCCATCGTTGGCTGTGATGCACACAATATCAGATCCACTATCCTTTCTGATAGTGCAGGGGGTTTGGATCCAGAGTGTTCCTTTCATGAGCCCACCCAGGAGTGGCTGTGGGCAGGATTTCTGGATTGCAGTGGGTTGTACTAGTAAGCCCTCGGGGTCCCTTCCATCTCTGCAATTCTATGAATGGAAGGGCTTCTTCCAATTGCAGAAGGGATTGAGATCCAGTGGAGGCTCACACCGGAGGAAGTGGAGGAAGGCAGATTTCATTTATTCCCTCTACGTCTCCCCATGCCGCCTCCCAAACTGTTAAGGAGGGTCACCCAACTTCTTGGCGTGGTTTTGCAGGGGGGAAGGAAGAATGATGAAAATCACCCCTCCCTCCATTGTGAGCATCCCCTGAGCAGAACTCAATTCACGGGAACTGGATTCATGCCAGGGTTTGCAGGCTTTATATGTAACATCAAAAACATGCAAATGTTGTTTGACCAAAGACAATATATAGGGAGATAAAAATTATACATCATGGATCATGTTGACTGTCATACCAATATTTGTTAAGGACAGTCATCTGTCTCCAGCTTTGCATTTCTCAGCTAAAGGCTGGAAAACGCAGGTCAAGAAGGATGGATAAATAATATTATGTACAGTGGCTAGTTTGTCTAAACCAGGCATCCCCAAACTTCGGCCCTCCAGATGTTTTGGACTACAATTCCCATCTTCCCCGACCACTGGTCCTGTTAGCTAGGGATCATGGGAGTTGTAGGCCAAACCATCTGGAGGGCCACAGTTTGGGGATGCCTGGTCTGCTTGCATTGTGAGATAACGTTGATTATTTGGATATGGTGATTAAAAAACAGATAGAATATAGCACACACGGCTGTTATCTGTTCCAGTGGTGTGCAGTTTGTTAAGGATTCAGGTGTACCCCCAAATCACAGTGAGGAGTTATGCTTGCACCACATGATACCTGCAATATTGCACTAATCTCGCTTCCCTTTTGGAAGGTAAAGGAGAAAACTATCACACAACAAAAATGTGGAGTTAACAAGTGTAGCTTTAAATTGAGACAAGGTATATTTGTTTTTTCTGAAAGGACATGGTTTGGGTTTTTTTAATGAAAGAACACGAGTCCTAAGTGCTTATTTCGCATGACATTGATTTTGCATGGTTCATAGGCAATTCAGTGAAAGTATTCTTTATTTGTATCACTTTACTTTCTATAGCTACATCTAGTTTTCAGTGATCACATGCACATTTGCATTGCCCACATAAGAGTGAAATACGGTAATTTTGGAGGTTTGGTTGTCATAACTTGCTCTCAGAATGTTTTGTCTCTGCATAGTGTTCTGCTGTTATCAGGCTTAAGTACTTACTGGAGTAAGTTGTCACTCGTGAGAGTTACCCCCTAAATATCATGCACACAACTATGGAACTTAATGCAACCAATGAGGACATTAGACCATTTAAGTCTTTCATAACCTTGTGCCCTCCAGATGTTTTTAACTACAGTTGCCTTAGTCAGTGTGGCCAATGGTAAGAGATTATCAGAGTTGTAGTCCAACTTCTGGAGGGCAGTAGGCTGGATATGGTTGTCCTATGAGACAGCATTTTCATATAAAGTTTGGGGTGCACTAAATTAGCTTTTCCCAACATGGACCTCTTGAGATGTTTTTGACTACATTTCCCTTTAGTCTTTGCCAGCATGGCTGTCCAAAACATCTGGAATGCTCCAAGTTGGGAAAACTGTTTCTCTTTTAATGCAAAGCAATCCTGCACAAGATGTGATCCACCAAGCTGCACGTAGCTCCAGCAATGTTATGGTTATTGAGATGCTTGACAGTTCCCTGGCTTTTGCAATCTTGACTACAAAATAGGAAATGAACCTGATGGCAACAACACATAGTGACTTGTAGATGGATTTTTTTGGGGGGGGGGGTCACAGCTTTTGCAGTGTGCATTTAGATTTTAGTAGGAAGTCTTATGAGACCTCATGAATCAGTAGTTCAGTTATCGATAATGGATATGTGTTTTAACTTCCCATAAAGTCATGTTAGCTTCTACTATAATAGCAATGGCTTTCAAGATCTATTTCCCCTTTTTTCCACTTAAGTTGTATCTTAGATAATGGAAAACTAGTGCTATAGGTTGGCATACATCTTGAAAGTCCTTAAAATGTGTTTGGGGGTAGGAAGTTAGTACTGCAATGTAGGTATTGAAGCAACGTGGACCTGTTACTTTACCATAAACTAGAACCAAGATCATGTTTCCGTCCCAAGGAATTGAATGTTTTGTTTCCTTTGAGGCTCCAGACAGTAATGAAGATGTGGTGGTGGCGGCAATATTTCACAGCACGGTTTCTGGTGCTGTATAGTGTTGAACTGTACACTACAGATGTCACATGTTGCTGTCTTGACTATAAACTGATTGTCAACCAGATCATGTTGTTTCAAGTTTTTTATATCCATGCTGATAATGAACATTGGGCACTCTGGTCTGTGAAGAATGTATTCTCCTGAATTTTGAATGTATCCTGTTTAATAATAATTACTTTTGTCAGGATTTAGAGCACAGGAAAAAACTGAAGATAACCTTCCCCTCCTTTTTTTTTTTTACAAAAAGATAAACCTACATATTTTGTGGTTGTTGCCTTTTTCATAGTTTATCTCACAAGTAATCAAACGACACAGCCTATACTTTCTTGTCAAAGGAATTAGATTTATGTTTTCTTTGTAAATGGAAGAGAATATTAGAAATCTTTTTATTAAAATGTGAAAATGTTTATCTGTATTTTTGATCATGTTATAGATATAATAGGTATATTGTTACAAATAAAGTATTTTTGAGAACAAACAACTGCATGTTTTGTTTGCTTCTGATGTATAGTGTGCAAATGGCAAGTTCATGCTACCAACAAAATGTATGTAAATATACTTCTAGCATTTAATTGGGTCTTGTGGAAAACGCTGATTACTTGCATGTATAAAGGTGGACAAGATAATCTTGGATCCTGTGAATTGTCAAACCCAGCTAAATGCACTAAGGTGACGTAGAAATTTGAGAGAACACTGAAGTGTCATTTGGTTGATCTATTCCATGGGTCCCCAAACTAAGGCTCGGGGTCCGGATGCGGCCCAATCACCACCTAAAGGAATCAGCATGTTTTTACATGAGTTGAATGTGTCCTTTCATTTAAAATGCATCTCTGGGTTATTTGTGGGGCATAGGAATTCGTTCATATTATTTTTAAAAAATATAGTCCGGCCCCCCCACAAGGTCTGAGGGACAGTGGACCGGCCCCCCGCTGAAAAGGTTTGCTGACCCCTGACTATTCTGAAACCAGAAAAAGTATTATGTTGGAAATAAATTCCCAAACCCACTAATAATCAAAGAATAATCAAAGTCACAAAATCATTAACAAAACTCTTCATGAGGGTGGATGTTAAGCAAAAGGGAAGGGGGGAAAACTTGACGAAACCACAAAAGAGCATCCTTTGCTTTGATCTTAAGTATATTGATTACAGCAACCATGATACCAAACTGCAAAACCTAGCACACTACCACTGTTCATCCATGTACAAAGCTGGATCTTTATTGGTGAAACGGTGCCGGATGCGATTCTCAGATCTAGATTGCAGCACCTGGTACAAAGTTTCAACACTTGTTTGGAAACAGTGGTGCTGATAACAACCTAAATCTCTTCCCTGTTCCTCTGCTGACAAACGTCAGCTCCCTCTGCCAGTAAAGCGAAATGAGCGCCGCAACCCCAGAGTCGTTCACGATTGGACTTGACTGTCAGGGGTCCTTTACCTTTACCTTTAGGCTTGACTGTCTACGTGCATCCCCTGTTGGTACTTAATAGGCAGAAGAGAGAACCAACAAATTAGATGGCAAAGGCAAAAAGGAACTCTTACAGCTCTGCATGGGAAAGACTGAAGTTGCTCTTTGGGTACAGGTTCAAATATGTGAGGGTGTGGACTACAGTTTAATTCAGTGGCTGCTGTTTTCTACACTTTTGAAAAGCTACATTTCAGATGTGCAAGTCTAAACACGCAGGCAAGAAACACATTTATTAGCACAGATCAAGGACCCATTCCAGCTAGGCAGAAGCATTCAAGGAGGGTGTGGGTGAAAGAGATGTCTTGGCAGAGGGGGCAGAGCCTGGGAAGCGTTTGGAGGGCCAGACAGATGTCTGCTGGGCCGTATTCAGCACTTGGGCCTAAGTCTCTCCAGGCCTGGTGGGAGGAGATGTGCATATCTGGTTCGAGGCAAGTATTTTCAATCAGTAATGTGGATAATACGAAAAGGGTAAGAACAGGGCTTATTACCAAGGGCGTACCCACCATGCGGCAAGTTAGGGCAGCTGCCCTACTCTAGAAGCAGGGCTGGTGGGCAGAGGCGGAGCACAGCCCGGCGGAGCGCGAGTTCGCCATTCCCGCCGCACCCTCCCTCCAGCTCCCCGGCGCGCCCTCAGGCAAGGCCAAGCGCGGCGGGGAACCAGGGAGCGCGGCGCGGCGGGCGGGAACGCCGAACTCGCGCTGGGCTGGGTTCCGCCTCCGCCTACCAGCCCTGCTGCTAGGGAGGGGCACAGCCCGGCGGAGCGCGAGTTCGCCGTTCCCGCCCGCCGCGCTGCGCCCTCCCTCCAGCTCCCCGTCGCGCCCTCTGGCAAGGCCAAGCGCGGCGGGGAACCAGAGAGTGCGGCGCGGCGGGCGGGAATGCTGAACTCGCGCTCCGCTGGGCTGGGCTCCGCCTCCGCCTACCAGCCCTGCTGCTAGGGAGGGGCACAGCCCGGCGGAGCGCCGTTCCCGCCCACTTTGTGGCCCCTCCCCTTCCGTGCCTTAGCCCCTCCCCTTGCCCCCCCTAGTTTTGATCCTGGGTACGCCCATGCTTATTACCATCAGGCAGTATATAAAACTTGTGAAATAAAGATAAATTCTTTCTGCATCTCTTTTTGCCTCAGAGCAGCTTACAATAACCCCCCCACACACACACACACAAAAATGGCAAATTAAAATGCATCTAAAGTATTATTAACTTTAAAAGGGCTGAAAATAATGGAGCTAATATGACAAGATATGCGAAAAGGTAGATAGGCAGACTTAACGAGCTCGCGCGTGCGCAAAAACTCCGAGCGCATCCTCCCCGCGGCTCCGCTCCTTTCTTGGCTCCGCCCACACGGCGCGCCTCTTCTCTGTTTGGTCCGGAAAACAGCACGAGGGGGAGGAGCGAGCGGAGAAGCGAGCGGAGGAGCTGCCTAACGAGAAGTGCGTGAGATCCCGTGGGCCCCGTTCAAGGTGAGCGCAGAAAGGGCGGCTGCAAGGGCGCGCGCTGGTGATTTCTGGGCTTGGCCGCGTCTTTGGCTGCGGCCGATTTCTAGCGAGCTGCCTGCTCTCCGGATGCAGCGGTGCCTGGGCTTGCACTTCCCTCCCGGTCCTAAACACCAGAATCAGCTCCAGGCAAAGGGGCGAATCTAGGTCTGACACCGCGTCTTGCTCTGACATCGATCGCGTTCACTTTATGTTTGCACCCAAACAGTGACTCTGAGGGACCTGAGGCTCCCTCCTCTTCCCCGCAAGATAATTCGCGGCCAATAATAACATGCCTAATGGAACTTCACAAAGGAAACAGCCATGTTAATCCGTTACAGCAAAATAAACATATATAAATAAACTGGCTTATAATACATGCCAGCTAAGTGCATGGCAGTTTTAAGAGTGCAGGAGAGGGCACCTCCTTGTCCCAGAACGCTTACAATCTTAAAAGTTCAATACAGGAGATCATCAGGAGGAGGAGAGGGAAGTGGAAACGGAAGCAACAGCAGTTGTTTCAGTTGGATTTGCTTCAGTTACAGACTGAATTTGAGTAGGGCAGGCAGGTCCGGATTTAGGTTTGATGAGGCCCTAAGCTACTGAAGGTAATGGGACCCTTTATATGTCCGACTGTCCTTTGTCAACAACAAATTGTCGCTGTTTTTTGTATTGAATACTGTATATGCTATATGGTAATTTATGGGCATAATAGGTATCTAAAGCCATTTGCACATAACAAATAGGAGACTACACAACACAAAACACTGTTGCTGTATGTAGGTTTTATTTTATTTGTCTAACTTATAGTTTGGAAATGTACATCCACGGTTTTTTTTCCTTTAAAAATTTTGGGGGGGACCCAAGAGAGTGGGGCCCTACGCTATAGCTTGTTTAGCTTATACATAAATCTGGCAGGTAAGGGCAACCTCTGGCACTCCAGATATTGCTCCCAGCATCCATGGCCATTAGTCATGCTTGATGCTGGGGCTGATGAGGGTTGTATAGAAACAAGAGGGTTGTGCTTTTCTTCTATGTCGTTTCTTTAATGCTGTGTCCTGAAGCTATCCTACCTGTGATCGTGATCTTTCACTTCCTGAAGGAGTTCTCTTTCATGGTTACCTCTCCCATGAAAAGAGATAGCTGAAAATAAAATAAATCAAGTCAAGTGCCTTTCGGAGGAAGTTGATCAAACTGGGTGTTGATTTTGCTTTTGCAATCCAGGTTCTTCATGGCTGTTGTTTGCAGCCTTGTCCGGCATTTCCCGTTTAGACACCGCTGGTCCTTACCAAGGTTGCAGATTGGATGCCAGAGAAAAGCCTTGGCTGTGTGGACATGTGGTTTCCCCCGGTCCAAATTTAAGAAAGAAGGAACAGGGCCATTGAAGAGAGAAGTGCTCACCATGCCTTCCATCCGATGGAGCATCAGTCACTTGGCCAAGAGAGGTCTGCATGCTACCCAGCTTCACCTCCAGGAAGTGATGCTCACCAGCGAGCGATATAGGGTGCAGAGGCTTCCCTTTGCCCATGTTTCCAGTACTGATGTGTCTTTCTTTGAAAACCTTATGCCTGGCAGAGTCATCACAGATTTAGATGAACTGAAACTCTTCAATGTGGACTGGCTGAAGTCTGTAAGAGGTACGTTATTTTGACAAACTGCTTTAAGTATTTTCTACACCAGCCCAATTGGGTTGGACTAGAAATTTCATGGCTCTGCTATCTGGGGCTGATGGGAGTTGTAGCCAAAACACCTGGCAAACATCAGGTTGGGGAAAGCTGGGCTGTACGTACTGGAAGCCATTCTCCAGAGTCTGAGGCAGGTGTGTTTCTCAGCGTCACCTGGAGATTCTGGGGACTGAAACCTGGACCACGTGCTCTGCCACCGATCTCCAGCTCTTCCCCTTAAGGCTATAAATCTGCAATGTACGTTTTGTTACATGCACATGAAGTTTTAACCATATTAATCAGCACAGGTATATTTTTATTTGGGAGGTAGTAGGGGAAAGTGTTGTGTGGGCGAGCTTCTATTCATGTTTCAGATGAATGTTCTCACATCTTGTTTACATTACAGGCTGCAGTAAAATATTGTTGAAGCCACGGACAACAGCAGAAGTATCTGAGATTCTCAGGTAACATAAAAACTGTGTTTCCGTGAACTCAATAAACAGCATTAGAGATGTCTATATTTGGAGACTGTGCCTTACTTCTGTCTTGCTCACCTGTGTTTTAAGATATGTATATTATCTTGTTTTTCATCACTTTGAGTCATATTCAGGAGCCATATGATGATATCCCAGAGTCCTTTCTTATGTGTCTCTCTCTGTATCCTCTCTGATAGACAGAGGTACATCAACACCCAGTACAAGCATTAGGTCAGTACTCTTTAAAGAGGAATCTATATTCACCTTCTTTCCTTCCTTCCTTTTCTCTCTGTGAGCAGCAGCTGAATCATATAGAGAGTCAATCACATTTGAAGGTGGTCTGTTCTCCTGTCTAGCAGCTTTTACCATTAGGAAGTTTCTTCAGCTGTTAGCGAGAATCTGCTTCCCTGCAGTTTCCTCCCATCAGATTTAGTCCTGTCCTTTAGAGTAACAAAGAGCAAATCTTAGCTTTTAGTGTGTTAGCTAAACTGAAAAAATGCCTCCATAAATATAGTACAGTATTCTGTTTGTGTTTTTATTACTAAATAAGTTAATTGATGATAGATGAGATGATTTCAAATAGAATATGGTTCCTAACGTGTATGTACTGTGAATCTAAAAGCTATAGGAGTGGTTTCTTAGTCTCTTTTCCTATGTACTTTTCTCCCTCATTGCTTGTTTTCCCCTCTTTGTATGATGTTTAAGTGAAAACTCCATGAAATTAAACTAAGGGTGAGGTAGCTGCCCACTCCTGTGTTAAAAGGATGCATAGCATCTCAGGGCTCATTCACACATGCAGGTAGATAGGTCTACAATCATGTGGCAAAAAGTGTGAACCAAGAGCCCATGCAAGACAGCTTGCAGCCACTTCCAAGATCCTGGTCAGACTTCCCCCATCACTGCTACCACCGCAACTGCAGGCAGGCACATCACACCGGCTATCTTCATGTGTACCACTTAATTTACACTTGCGTGGCACCTTCATATTCTTTAGGATTTTGGATCTCAACCCACTATTTGAAGTCTTACTGCAGTAGTGGGATTAGTGTGCATTTTAAAACTATTGAGTAGTAGCAGCCAAGTTTACTCCTGAGTCAGTCTAGAATGTTGATCTTAAAAAAAGGCATTTTAGTTTCACTAGGATCGCCTTTTCAAAGGCATTATAATATGCCCTTAGGAACAAGACCCCATGGGCAAAATGTGTTCCCTTTCAGGTACTGCCATGAGAGGAACTTGGCTGTGAACCCTCAGGGGGGTAACACTGGCCTCGTTGGGGGCAGCGTCCCTGTCTTTGATGAGATCATTCTCTCCACAGCTCTTATGAACCAAATCATCAGCTTTGACAACGTTTCTGGTAAATATATCTTCCCAGGGCAGGGAAAATGGCTACACTATCTCATTCTCCTAAATTAGGGAGTAGGGAGTGTAGCCCTCCAGATGTTGCTGGTCTGCAACTCCAGTCATTCCTGGCCATTGGCTCTCCAAAAACATATGGAGGGCCCACAGGTTCCTCAACCCTGTCTTAAGAGTTTCCATCAGGGAGGACAAAATGGGAGGTTCTTGAACCCTGAACGGCAGAGCTGATTCCTCCCTCTGCCAATAGCAATGGGATGTAAGCTCAAATAAAGGGGAGGCGAAGGTGGTTTTCTATTCAGAAGTGTTGGGAGGTCATTGCCTAGTAGCACAAGCCAGAAATAACAGCTGGACAGCAAGAAGTGTAATTCTGGTTGTGTTGCTGGCATTAAATGAAAGAATTGGACAATGATGGCAATAAACAAACAAGAAAACCCACCTCTCAGATCCTTGATGCTGAGGCTGGTTGGGCAGGGGGGAGAATGTTACTTCGTTGCCAAGCCTCTGATCCCCCTCTGACAGACAGTAGATTTCTTTGGGTTTAAATTACGCCAACAGATAAAGGAAGTTTGCATTCGTTTCTCAGACTGTAACTGGATACTGATTTTTCAGGAATCCTTGTTTGCCAGGCTGGCTGCATTTTAGAAAACCTCAACCAGTACCTGGAACAGCTGGATTTCATCATGCCGCTTGACCTCGGAGCAAAGGGCAGTTGCCACATTGGAGGGAACGTAGCTACAAATGCCGGCGGCTTGCGGCTCCTGCGCTACGGCTCTCTCCGAGGGACAGTCCTAGGGCTAGAAGTGGTAAGATGAAACTTGGAAAACTGCTTCCCATATTTTATCTTCTTGTCCTTGGCCATCGGAGGGATGAACTAGAGGCCCACAAAGCCCTAGCTGGTGGCCCATCAGCCCCCTTGACCTGATATGGCACCCAGACATGGGTGGGAAGTCCAGGAGATAAGCAGATGTTCATCCTCATCATGCCACTGAGCTGGTTGGGGAGGTTTCAACCTCTCTGCCTACCCAGCGCCACCATCGGGATACAGATCACTCCCTCCTCCTCACTCACCAGGTGATTGTTCTCATGAGCAGTTGCGAAGGGAGAAATTGTATCTGTATCCTGTACATGAACCTGCCTGCCTGCCTGCCTGCATATCTTCCCCAATGTGGATGTCATGTGTGCATGCACACACTGGTGTGTATGTGTACATATGCTGTGGTGTGTGTATGCTAGGTGTGGGTGGCCATGCCCACATCATAGCCCCACTCGGACATAGTCCCCTGGAGATGTGGGAAGGTGGTGACTTGGCCCTTGGACCCCAAAAGGTTAGCCACCCCCATCGTTCAGCCCGGACACTGATATTCTCAGTTTACCATAGATAAATATTCTCAGTTTACCATAGATAAACGAGTAGTGCTATAAACAAGTACAAATGTTATTTTAGAAACCTTGATGAGTTACCATTTTTAATGACCTTCAATGAGAGAGAGTTGTACAGTTCCCTTTCTTGGTGTTTTGGTCCATGAAGATGCTAAACTTCTGTTTCCATAAAGAATTCTTCCACTCTTGTAAATTCCTGTTCTAATATTCCCAACAGTTTGAATCTATCTTGTAATCCAAAAGTCTTCCAACAAAGGAGACAAATTATAATCCAAATGATATTTGTAATCCAGGTGAAGTCTACTCTCCAATAAATACCAGTAGTATCTCCAGCAGTTTTAATCCACTGCACAGCCCTGCTCAACCAAGGTTCTCTTTTTCTTTTCTTTTCCTTCTCCCACTTTTCCAGGCACTTCACCTCCCTGAGGTTAATCCCCAGTTATGGAAAAGTGTTCCCCTGCCAAGCTTTGGTAGGATTTGCAAAGATCCAGGGTCCTTTTTCTTTTTCATTCATAAAATCCACCTCTCCATTCATAAAAGACTTCACTCCATTCATAAAGGCTCCGCTTTTAGTTCATAAGGATAGTAGTTCATAAGGTCAGATTCTTTGTATCCAAAAAAAAGAGGGTCTGTTACTCTTTTGCCACATGCAGGTTAACTTGTAACAAGGTGCTGATGGATTTTCAAAAAGTCTTTACCATTCACAAATCTTCGCTGCAGTTTCCGTTTCCCAAAATACGGAAGTCGACTTCCTTTTTAAACTCCATCTTCGCCAAATTATTATTCTAGATGCAAATTTTAATTAAAAATGTCTATAGTCATTTGGCCATAAATACCTGGTTTGGACTCCTGCCAACCTAGGAGTCCGAAAGCATGTCAAGGTGCAAGTGGATAAATAGCGGGAAGGTAAACTGCGTTTCCGTGTGCTGCTCTGGGTCACCAGAAGCGGCTTTGTTACGCTGGCCACATGACCTGGAAGCTGTACACCGGCTCCCTCGGTCAGTAACTCAAGACTGGACCTAATGGTCAGGGGTCCCTTTATCTTTACCTTACCTTGTTTGGAAAGTCTGCTGCTTGAGGTGGCAGATCGTGGCTTCAGCTATTGGACTGCGATTTAGCCGTGAGCGAACTCTAGCTGCTCCCCCCCCCCCGCTGATGCAGCGGCAGGGCTCCGTGAGCGCACGAATTTCTTAAATTGTTGTTGTTGTTGTTGTTGTTGTTTCACTCCCACTTCAGATGCGCATCCTGTTTATTACTGAATTGTAATCTCTTCATTCCATTTCAGATCCAACTTTGCTGCTGTACTGTCTTTTTTAAAAGTTCCCTCCTGAAATATTCTGTGTGATGGCAACTAATTAATTTAACCGAAAATGTTATGTTTAATCTTATTGTAGCCTTTAAAAAAACAAAACAAAACACACGCCCTCTCAAATATATCAAGGAATTATCTAAGGATGTCCTCTTCCAGGTGCTGGCTGATGGCTCTGTTTTGAACTGCTTGTCATCTTTGCGGAAGGACAATACTGGCTATGACTTGAAGCAGTTGTTCATTGGGTCTGAGGGGACCTTGGGCGTCATTACGGCAGTATCCATTCTCTGCCCACGAAAACCCAAGGCCGTGAATTTGGCATTTCTTGGTAAGAGCCATTCTCCTCTCTATTTTCAGAAGTGTTATTTGTAACTACTAGAGGTATTCCCAGGTGGCGCTGTGGGTTAAACCACAGAGTCTAGGGCTTGCTGATCAGAAGGTCGGCGGTTCAAATCCCTGCAACGGGGTGAGCTCCCGTTGCTTGGTCCCAGCTCCTATCCACCTAGCAGTTAGAAAGCACATCAAAGTGCAAGTAGATAAATAGGAACCGCTCCGGCGGGAAGGTAAACGGCGTTTCCGTGCGCTGCTCTGGTTTGCCAGAAGCAGCTTTGTCATGCTGGCCACATGACCTGGAAGCTGTCTGCGGACAAACGCCGGCTCCCTCGGCCTATAGAGCAAGATGAGCGCCGCAACCCCAGAGTCGGACACGACTGGACCTGATGATCAGGGGCCCCTTTACCTTTACCTTTAGAGGTATTTTAGCAATACTAGACTTGGACACAACTCTGCTTATGGTGAAACTGGTACAGCCCTCAAAGACAAATTGGTTGTATTTATATTTTGTTTCCACTGAATATGATGACTGACTTATTAGGAAAGGTTGGGATAAGAACAGAGAAAGCAATTGGCATAATCAGCAGGGTAAGAGCAGAAAATGCAGTTAACGTAACCAACAGATCACTTTTCACATATGTCTGGAATAGTTCTGGGCTGAGCTTCAAAATCAGGGTGTGTGATGGTCATACAAGCAGCAGGGTGAATTGCCTGCCTGGCCCAAAGGTTGCAGATATTGCCTGCCGCTCAGATAGCCTGGTGGACAATGCTGGGGAGGAGTCAGTGGTCATGGGACATGTTGGCACCAATGACATGGGGAAATGTAATCATGAGGTCCTGGAAGCAAAATTTAGGCGGCTAGGTAGGATGCCTGATTCAACAGGCTCGTCATACTTGCTTAATAATTCACTGACCCAAGTTATAGCCAAATCCTAACCAGGTCCACTCAGAAGTTATTCCTATTACATTCAATGGGTCTTATTCGGGTAGGTGGTGTTAGGATTGCAGCCTTAAGCTATTTTATGGGTGTCATTCCTAAAGCTGCTGTTAATGTTGTTTTGCAGCATGGAAGTGTAAAGGAACATGCAACGTCTCCAGCCTGAAGAATTGGGGGTGGGGGAAAAGTTCTGTGATTAGCAAATAAGTTGTCCTTTTCATTTATTATTATTATTATTATTATTATTATTATTATTATTATTATTATTATTATTATTTGTACCCCAGCCACTCTGGGCGGCTTTTACAGTTTTGCACACATGTGGCTCCTTTCTAGAAGGCTTTTTGATGTGAATAGGTGTGATGTCATGCCTCCCCCTAGGCCTAGTAGTTTTTTTTGGTTTTTTAATGCAAGTCTCTTTTCCATTGTTTTATGTTTTCCTTTGTGTAAAGGTTGTCCAAGTTTCTCTCAGGTCCTGAAGACTTTCACTCTCTGCAAGGGCATGCTGGGAGAAATCCTGTCTGCCTACGAGTTCATGGACAACGAGTGCATGAAGCTGGTCGAGAAACACCTCAAATTAACCAACCCAGTCTCAGGTACCAGCTGGCCATATGCAAAATTCACAGGAGAGATTCCTTCACCGATTCTGTGTGTTGGGGGGGGGGAGAGATAGAATCAGATGGTTGAATTGAAATGTAGAGGTTCCCTAGGTGCTTTCTGTGCTTGCTGCTACTCAGTTGTCCGCTGTAATCTTGAATGAATTTATTGCTCACATTCCCACTACATCATGGATTTTGTAGTCTTAAAAACTGCACAGGACCTATGCGCACATATTATACCTAATGTTGCCTTGCATCAATATTTTCGTTGTTTTGTTAAACTTCTTATTCAGTGTTTACACATTTTTAGCAAGCATTACATACATACATAATGTTATCTGTATGCACCTTTCCATAGTTAAAACCATGCTCAAGGCTGCTTAAAATACATAATTACAAACATAACAAAAGTAGTTAGAAACAATAAATAAAACATCAAAAGGTACACAACCAAATTTAAACCATTTCCCTATAAATCATAATAACATATAAAATAAAGATACCAAAAATTAATATCAATAATAGCAAGAACCCCCACCTTCACCAATACCCCAGTCTATGCATTTTTTACACCACATATAATTGAGAGTTGTCTACCATTTTCACAAATTCACAGAGCCATCTAAGGAAGGTGTGGGCAGGAGAATCTGGAACCAAAATGTTTAAACCAAATTCCACTTTTTCTGAATTTTGGCAACTAGTCTAATAAAAACAGGATATAGGCCAGGAAACTGTGTCCTGTGAGGCATTCCGCAGATTCATTTTTCTTTGGAGATTTCTTTTAGGTTCGTAATACTAGAGAAACAGATTTTTGATAAAAAAAATAAGATGGCTGCTAATGTGACTTTTCCTCCTCTCCTTTGGTTGAACCATTTTGGGCAGGTTGGCAGGATCCACCGAAAGTGTCTTTTAAAAGATCCAAAATTTCAGAGAAACACCGTTTTCTTACCTTCTGCGTGGTGCAGCAGGAGTCACTCCAGTGAATATAGTGTGATTTTTAGCTGTTGCAACTGATAGTGACTGTCTGCTTTCGGATTCTGCTTTTACAACTCCAGAAAGTCCTTTCTATGTGCTAATTGAGACTTCAGGCTCCAATTCTGCCCATGATGAGGAAAAGCTGAGCCACTTCCTGGAACATGTCATGGCCTCTGGTTTGGTAGCAGAGGGAACTCTGGCTTCAGAAGATAAAAAAATAAAGGTAATTTCCCATTTCTCCCTAACTGTGCTTGGGTCGGGGCTCTGATTTGAATCTGAACTGCGTACCAATGGATGTGCAAATATTGGTGTATGTGGCATGCACCAGTGATCCCAAATTGCTAGGCATTCCTCAAATAGCATTGATTAATGTTTTACTTTTACTAAATTTATGTCCCTCCCTTCTTCTCTGAAGGAGCATCTCCACCCCCATCATTCTGCCCAGACACTGAGGTTCAGTACCGAGGGCCTTCTGGCGGTTCCCTCGTTGCGAGAAGCCAAGTTGCAGGGAACCAGGCAGAGGGCCTTCTCGGTGGTGGCGCCCACCCTGTGGAACGCCCTGTTTAGGGAGGCTTTTAATGTTTAATAGGTTATTTTATTTCATTTTTCTGTTGTAAGCCGCCCAGAGTGGCTGGGGAAACCCAGCCAGATGGGCGAGGTATAAATAATAAATTATTATTATTATTATTATTATTATTATTATTATTATTATTATTATTATTATTCTCAAAGGAGCCCAGGGAAGCAAACATCAAGAGACAAAATAATACAAACACATTTAAAACAATTCCAAGGCAGGTGCAGACTGCAAAAGGTTTCGCTTAGAAAGCTTGAAAGAGGAAGGTATTCAATAGCCACCGAAAAGGCAGTAGAGCCGGCACTGCCTAATATTAAAGGGAGAGGATTCCCAAGAGTAGCTGCCACAAGACGGAATACCGTGTTCTTATATTGTTCAGAATGGACGTCCGGATAAGATGGTACCTGCAGGAGTGCAGTGATCAGTTGGGTATATAAGAGGTGAAATGATCATTCAGGTCTCCAGGTCCCAAGCTCTGTATGACTTGATACACCAAAACCAGCACCTTGAACTTAACCTGGTAGCTAATTGGCAGGCTAATCTCCGTGCAAAACAAATCAGGACAAATGCTGAAACAGGTCCTTTGAGACTTGTGTGCGGCTGGTCCAATTGGAATGCTGCAAAGGAAGACACAAGCTGCTCTGGAATCGCACATTGGAATGACAAAAATAATGTCAGCCCAGCACTAAATAAACTTTTGGTGATTTGTTGAAGCTAGCCTAAGCTCATTATTTCTTTGAAGATTAATTGGTTCTTTTAACATAAACACCCAAGTATCCGAGATGACTTAGCCAGCAGTGTTCAGATAGCAGGTCACTTTTGTGAAGCCATCCATGTGGAATGAAAACGAAAGCATTTCGTTTCCATCCAAGTCACCGCTTGGGTCCATTGCAGGCGCTGTGGGCTTTGCGGGAACGGATCACAGAGGCCTTGACTTGCGATGGATCCGTTTACAAATATGACCTTTCTCTGCCTGTGGAGAAACTCTATGATCTGGTGACGGACATGCGGACACGGCTGGGCGGAAATGCCAAGAACGTGGTGGGCTATGGCCACCTAGGTAAGCTGGAATGTGCTTGGAAACAAATGGCCTTTACTGATTTGGATTTAGGGTTCTTATAGCAAAGCACTGTATAAGGAAGGCCTTGGTTCAGCTCTCACCTGCTCTAGGGGGTTGGACTAGATGACTCTTGGGGTCCCTTCCAACTGTACAGTTCTAGGAGCTGCTGGATGGCTTTCGGTCAGCTTCTGTCTCTCAGCCTCAGCCAAAAGTAAAAGAGTGATGAAATAACTTCACCAAAAGAAAATGAAACGGTCCGCTTGCTATCTGAAAGGAGGTTGCTGATGATAGAAGAAGAAAAAGAAGAGTTTGGATTTGAATATCCCACTTTATCACTACCCGAAGGAGACTCAAAGCAGCTAACATTCTCCTTTCCCTTCCTCCCCCACAACAAACACTCTGTGAGGTGAGTGGGGCTGAGAGACTTCAAAGAAGTGTGACTAGCCCAAAGTCACCCAACAGCTGCATGTGGAGGAGTGGAGACACAAACCCGGTTCACCAGATTATGAGTCTACTGCTCTTAACCACTACACCACACTGGCTCTCAGGAGAGGGGAGGAGAGGGGTTTAGTTTTGTTTTTACCATGGTACCTGACTTACAGAATGGCCTCCCCAGGCTAGTTCAGTTGGTGCCAACTGTGATGTCATTATGACAACTGGGAAATACATTTTTATTCCTCATGGGCATTCCAGCACATAGTGTGAGGTAGTTTTTATCTGCTCTGCCGATCTTTCACTGCTGTTATGATTTGTTCTGCATCTTGCTTTCAACTGTGTTTTTTTACCTATTTTTTTGTTTTATTCTTTCTTTATTGCACTGGTAGTTTACTGGAGAGTGGCCTCTAGAAATCCCTTGGACCATGAATACCCAATGTGTTGCCCTCCAGACACTATTAGACTACAACTCCCACCAGCTCTAGCCAACGTGGTCAGTGGGATAATGAGAATTGTATTCCAGCAACATCTAGAGGGCGCCACTTTGTCTACCTTGCTTTTAGACCAGGCATCCCCAAACTTTGGCCCTCCAGATGTTTTGGACTACAATTCCCATCTTCCCTGACCACTGGTCCTGTTAGCTAGTTGTAGGTCAAAACATCTGGAGGGCCGCAGTTTGGGGGTGCCTGTTTTAGACAAATATTATTAATGAATAATCTTTATTATATTTTAAAATAACCCACCTTTCTAGAACAAAGAGAGGAATTAGGGGGAGCCACTGCACTGGATGCCCAGTAATTGAATGTGTTTTCTGCTTTCTCTTTTGAAACCCACCAATTTGGGACTTCGCTTTGGCAGGAGATGGAAACTTGCACCTGAACATCACAGCAGATTCCTACAGTCATTCCCTGCTGGAGGCTATTGAGCCATTTGTGTATGAGTGGACTTCCCAGTACCGTGGGAGTATCAGCGCAGAGCATGGTCTGGGCTTCAAGAAGAAGCATTATATCCACTACAGTAAGCCCCGGGAGGCCGTCCTTCTCATGCAGCAGTTCAAGGCCATGTTGGACCCCAAAGGGATTCTAAACCCTTACAAGACATTGCCGGATAAGGCTGCATGATGGTGACTATGAAGAACAGGATCCGGAGACCTTTGCGTGGAGTTTGTCTAGCACGGAAGCTGTAAGCAAATTGTGAAACTGCAACGTGAAATGGAGGTTTGCTCCCCACCCACCCCCAACAAAAGAAATAGTAAAGGAGTTGAATTGTCCTCCCAGTATTATCTATCTACCAAGCTCTGAATTATCCCAGAAGCAGAGAAGACAACATTTGCTTTCTAAGTCTCTTTCCTTCAAAGCTTCCGATTGCTCCCCATTTTCAGGGCTTTGTTCTTATCTGAATACAACGTGTAGGAGTGGAACTTGGGATAAGAGAACAATTTGCAGGAGGAAATTCGTGGGATAGCTCCTCTTGCCCTCTGTTGCAGCTGCATACATTCAAAACACAAATCAACAGCTGCAGGATTTGCAAGGACCTTGAAGAAGAAAAGAGGGTATTCTGTGCTTTGAACCAAGTGTGGGAAACATTTTACCTTTCTTCGTGGAAAAATAAAACCTGTAATGAAAATATTACCTCCATTTCTCTACGTTTCAAAGCAGTCCTTCTTTATAGGTTCCCCATTCTACAAAAACTTAAGTTGGAGATTGGAAACCTGTGGCCCTCGCATCACCCATCATTACTGACCATTGGCCATGTTTGCCTGGGATTGATGGGAGTTGGGAATCCAAAACATCCAAAGGGAGCACTGGGTTGGAAAAGGCTGCTCAAGTTGTCTTCCTCAACCGGGTGCCTTTCAGAGGTTTCAGAATACAACTGTCATCAACTCCACCTAACAGCCGGTCACTGTTCTGTGACCGCTGAACATGTGTCCTCTCTTCATGGGGCTGTTTGGGTTTCCAACCCCCTCTTTCCCCCCTTAAGAATATCTACTTCACTGAATGTTGGTGTTGCCTGAAGCTTGCTGCTACCTCCCATTTGTGGGTGGGTGGTACGTTATAATTTAGCTGCATAATGAGTCATACTTAGATGGTGAACATGCTATCCGTATACACTAGTACCTCCGCTTATGAATTCGTTCCAGAGGTCCGTCCTTAACCCGAAACCGTTCTTAACATGAGGTGCACTTTCGCTAATGGGGCCTCCTGCTGCTGCCGTGCAACTTCCCCTTGCATCCCGGGGCAAAGTTTGCAACCCAGGAGCATCTACTTCCAGGTTAGCGGAGCTCGCTACCCGAAGCATTTGTAAGGAGGACAGTACGTAACATGAGGTTACACTGTATTGGATACTTGGTGGAATGTAAGAATCTTTGTTAGACAGTGGGGTTTATTGGGTGGGTGGGGCTATAGTTCAGTGGTTAGAGCATACTCTTGGCATGCAGACAGTCCTGGGTTCAATCACTGGCATCTCCAGTTAAAAAGATCAGACGGCAATTGATTATAAAGGCCCTGAGGCCAAGCAGAGCCACTGCCTGGCAGAGTTGACAGTTCTGAGCTAGATGGACTAGTAGTCCTGACTTGGTATAAGGCAGCTCCTTGTGTTCTAACGCTCTCATGCAAGTACTTGATTGACACCCAGTGCCCTTTTAAAGATGTTATGGGAGGGGGGATTATTGGTTTGTTTTTTTCCTTGTTTTTATTATGTATTTTGTATTTTTAATATTGCAATTTTATGTTGTGGACCGCCTGGGATCTACTGGTGTAGGGCAACATATAAATTTAATAAATAATAATAATGACTTCAGCATGGCCATAGCTCAGAGGATGAACAACCCCCTACACTGACTTCCAGTTCCATCAGCCTATGGCAGAGCTGTTGTGCTTGGCTCCCCATTGGCTCGGCTCCCCATTCAAGCCTCAGGTTGGCTTTTGGTGTATCTCCACAATCTGGTTGGGATGGAATAATAATAATAATAGTAATAATGATGATGATGATGATGATAAAGGTTTGCCTGTTCAGAACTGGAGGAGTTACCATTTGGTCATCCTACTATAGTTAACTAGTGCCTCTGGCACTCATAGTTGAATTCAGCATGGCCATAGAACAAATGAATTCTGTTAACTGTAGAAACTATTGTACTTTCCCAGGTGTGAAGTGTAGTCCTTTTACTCACAAGAATCTTGTTGTTTCATTCACAGAACATCCATCAAAGGTGGGTGGTGGTAAATAAACAAATAAAAAGCAAGTGCCCTTTTAATGTGTAAAGAGAGGAGGATTAATGAGCAGCAAGTCCTGACTTCTGCCGCCTGGGGGTGCCATGACAGCTGCCGCCCTAGGGAGTAAACCACACTGGGCTTTCAAATGAACACATGGTAGGCTTGTGTGAAAGTCCATCTTTTGAGGAAATGATTTGGAACTAATGTTGCTGATGAGAGTGGCATCCTTCCCAATACCATAGGAATCTTAAGTATTGTGCAGTATGTTGTTGTATTACAGTATGTTCTTTGTTTCACTGTTTGCAGTCCCTTTTAGACCGAGATTAACTACATAAGAAAGGCATCATTACTGATGACTGTACAGGGAAAGAAAATTCCGACCTGAGGGGCTCATCTTCCAGCGTCATAACTTTTATATGCCTGTTGTCTTTGTCCATGGAGTTTTCTTGGAGTGGCTTGCCAGCTGATGCTGATTGCTGAATACTTTGATGAGTCCATGATCCTTCTGAAGAATATGTTATGCTGGGACCTGGATGATGTGGTTTATAGTGGTACCTCTACTTACGAATTTAATGTGTTCCGAACACACATTTGTGAGTCGAAAAAAATTGTAAGTCGAAGCAACCCTATCTAAAAATTCGTAAGTAGAAAAAATCCTATCTAAACCGCATGCAGGATGGCAGACGGAGCTCCATTTGTAAGTAGAAAAATTCGTAAGTAGAGTTATTTGTAAGTAGAGGTACCACTGTATTTCAAACTGAACACCAGGAGCTTAGTGTTCAGACTCTGAGTCCAGAAAACAAGGAAAAGGCGAGAGATTGGAGTGCTCTGGACTGGAAACTTTACACACATTTCAATAACACCTTTTGGATTAAGATCCAAGAGAGGATGGACATAAAGACTTTGTACAAGGAGGTCGAACTTCTGCAGAAGAGACTGAAGGAACTGATGGAGATGTGCCTCTTGGAGGAAACATCAGTTGATGGAAGCAAAATCATAGACAATAAACTGAAGCCCTTGCAGATGGGGTATGCGAAAATCTTGGGCTATAACCTCAAGAAGGATTTAGACAATAAGACCCAGACGATCTGCCAAAAGATGATCATGCCCGAGCTCCAGTATACAGCATATCTGTACAGTCACCAGTTCCCAAACAAGACGAGAAAACCCATAGACTTCCCCACTCGATAAAACAAGATTTGCTTATGATAAGGATGTACAATTGTGCTGGTAATATAGGGCAATGTAGTCTCACTGGAGGGCAAATGGGGCACTGCCCCACCCACCTCAGGATGCCCTCACTTGTCTACATTCCTATTTGCAACCAGTCCAGGGGGTGGAACTGGCTATTGTCTTAATTCCAACTAGCAGAACTGATTGGTTCTGCTAGCCATTGCCCCAGCTCCACCTACTGTTGGTCTCCCCCGCCCCTGCCCTGCCCCCGTCACAGTGGCCCAAGCCACCACTGTATAGTCTCAAGTCTCAGTGGTAAAAGACCCTGCCTAATTTGGCATCTTTGGTCTAATCCTCTTTTAAAGCCATCTAAATTGGTTGTCATCACTTTGCAGTGCTTTGGTCCCCAGTAGTTTGCAGCCACTCTTCTTTTTAGTACATACTGTATCAATAGAGGAACCAGGTAATTTTATTCAATGTTAGTCAATGTGATGCTGTGATTTTTCTAAATATGGGATGGGAACACATATTACAACTCACTGAATGACTATTTTTATAGAAGGTTCAAGTTCCCACAGCCTTGTACATGGTTTCATCATCCTTTAGTCAGTTTTGCTCTTATGCTGGAGAGTTACTAGATAACCATTATGGCTCTGAACCATGAGGCCCTCTGAAATCAATTTCCTGCAACGTATTGAAAGCTCATTTTGTTTTGGTTTCATTCCATCTTCTAGGCCTTCAGTTGTCACAGTCCCCTTTGTCCTCAGGTTTCTGCTCCTTGCTTTGTTTAGTCTCCGCCTCCCCACTTTTCTTAATGGGAACATTTGGACTCGGCTCAGTGAACTGGAAGTAACTCTGTCAGCATGAATCCTAGTCGCATAACATGTCAATTGATTTGTGACTGGAATCAAAATACAAGAAAGTCTAGCCTATGTTAACAGCTGCTCCAGTTCAAGAAAAACAGCAGTTTAAGTCCCCCAGTGCATGGGGGTTAGAAATAAGGAAGAAATTGGAATCAGTTCCCACTGAAAGGCATGCCAACCAACTTCATACTTCCTGAAACAATGCAAGAACCAAATCGCAGCCATCCTTCAAAATCTGCACTTCTCCAAATTTTGCAATGCAGTTTTCCAGGCAAGTACAAGAATGCATATAGTAGGGTCAAGTTGAATAAAATGCATATGTTAGTTGTCAGCTGAACAGTGCTAGCTTATGCATGTTTACTTGGAAGTAAGTCCCACTGTGTTCAGCAAGACTTACTCTCTAGTAAGCATATTTAGGATTGCAGCCTGAAGCAATTTTTGTAAAGGCTGGGGAAAGCTTGACAAAATGCAGAAGATGAGGGTCAAGATGATGGCGAAGGTGAAAGGCACTGCAAAACACCTGAACAAAAATTGTTTGCTAGCATGAAGGACATGAGGATAATGCTAATTCCTGTTTCTGAGGTTCTAAGATACTGCAACCATGTGCCATTTTCTTTTTCTTTTGAACGGTGGTCACAAACTGTTATTTTCCACCACTTATTTAACATAAGCAAACACATATTGCACCAATTATTATTATTTTTTAAAAAAAGGTTTGTGCAAATGAACTAGGCTCCAAGGCTGGCCCTATCATTAGACAGCTGATTCGGGCGTCATGAATGGTCATCAAACTGTTGTTTAGTTAATTATTATTGTACTTTTGCAGGGAGAGAGAAACCATAGAGCTTTCTCTCTCAGGTGCCCAAGTAACTTGGCTGGCCATGGGCACTCTAAACCAGGCATCCCCAGGCTGCGGCCCTCCAGATGTTTTGGCATGCAACTCCCATGATCCCTAGCTAACAGGACCAGTGATGGGGGAGGATGGGAGCTGTGGTCCTGAGCATCTGGGGGGCCGAAGTTTGGGGTGCCTGCTCTAAACCTTGTTTAATGCTGATGAAAGGTTAAGAAAGATAAACAAATGGAACCAGGTTAGCTTTGCCATGGTTAAATGTCTTTCTAATGTCTGTATTAAATGTATTTTAATGTAGTTTTAATCTCTGTTGGAAGCCGCCCAGAGTGGCTGGGGAAACCCAGCCATATGGGCAGGGTACAAATAATAAATTATTATTATTATTATTATTATTATTATTATTATTATTATTAAAATTATTACTAACATCTTTATCAAAAACCTGGAAATATAGAGTACAAGCTCCCTGCAATGTTTCTAGATACAAGCAACATAATTGCCTGATGAGAACAGTTTAATGACATGAGCAGCTTTTCATTAGGAAATAATGCATTCTGTTTATCAATAAACTATCAGAGGCATATGGACTGCAGCTAACATTGTGTGTACTCATAATGTGTACTCTGGTGGGGCTGCATTGGAGTCAGAGTAAATGGTACTTAATGTGTACACAGTCAAAGTCAATAAATTCTGATGCTTACACCCTCTCATCGAAGCATCCTCCAAACATAAATATCAGTTGCCATCTGGTACCCTATCCAGGTCACCCATCCTACTTCACGGACCTTCGGGGTTGTCTAGTTCAAGTACCGTATTTTTCTTACAGTTCTTAATCTCTAAAGAAGGAACAGCAGGCAAGTCTTGAAATTGCCCAACAGCCAAACAGAGAATTATAGGTAGGTAGTTATATTAGGGACGCAGGTGGCGCTGTGGGTTAAACCACAGAGCCTAGGGCTTGCTGATCAGAAGGTCGGTGGTTCGAATCCCCGCGACGGGGTGAGCTCCTGTTGCTCGGTCTCTGCTCCTGCCAACCTAGCAGTTCAAAAGCACATCAAAGTGCAAGTAGATAAATAGGTACCGCTACAGCGGGAAGGTAAACAGTGTTTCTGTGTGCTGCTCTGGTTCGCCATGCTTTGTCATGCTGGCCACATGACCCGGAAGCTCCCTCGGCCAATAACACGAGATGAGCGCCGCAACCCCAGAATCGGTCACGACTGGACCTAATGGTCAGGGGTCCCTTTTAGGTATATGTTATTTGTTATCTGTACAAAGTATGGCTTTGTAATCTACACAGGTGTTACAAAGGATAAGACAGTTTCCCCAGAATTCTGTTCCCAGGCTTTACTTTGAGGAAGGAAGGGGTAGAAATTCAGATTATAAGGTCCCTCTTCCCAGACTTTAAGGCTGCTAGACTGGTTTCTTTCCATTTGCACAGATAAAAGCAGAGTAAAGCCACATAAGTCAATGGGCTTACTCCAGCACTATAAACATTAGAGAGGTGAACATGGCATTCTCCCTTCACTGCCATTACACCGGACATATGATTCTGATTATGGAGATGTGCAGCTAATGAAGTCAACATATACAGACAGATAGGTATGCCCCGTGAGAGTTTCCCAGTTAGTTAAAAAAATAAAAATAAAAGGGAAAATGATGGTCACAGGTATCCGCACATGGACATTGCTGACTGTGTCCTCACTGTGCTCTGACAATGAAGTCTTTGTCCTCCATTTGCTGATTAAGCTGCTGGCTCAGTGCTTTCCCCCCAACCATGGAACAAGTAGCAAGCCCACTGGGTCAGAGGTAGAGGGAAGGGGGGTGCTTGAGAGTCAGAACGTGACGAATGAAATAAGGCATCACATAAGCAGGGAAGGAAGCTGCTGAAATTGCATCGGTCAGCAAAGCGGAATTTGTAAAGGGCTCAGATGAAGACAGATCAACATAAATAACTGATCAGTGGCTTTGGGGACAAAAGACCACCTACCAAGCAGAAAGGGGGCAAGGTTTGTGGTTTCATGCTTGTTTTTCTTCTGTAGTCTCTGTAAGTTTCTAGATGTCTCCTTCCTTATTTGGGGCATGCCTAGATGGACTAGGATTTTCTCCCTCCATTCCTTATACTTGTAATATCTCTTCTTCCAAGAAGGGATTAAGAGGAGATTCTGCAATGTACAGTAGTGTGGGCACTGCTCCTGTCTTACCCGTCTTTCAGCTGCTACCATCCCCTCCCCAGATAGTGTATCTGTGACACTCACCCTACTTCCTCTAAGAAATCATAAAACAGTGCAGAGTGCAGTGCTTACCTAGGCCATTCCTGTTTTTTCCACCGATGCTTTGCTCTTTCCTACCAAGCCACCATCTGACATAGTGTTGCTGCCCGCACTGTCTCTTACAGTTCTCGGTGGCCTCCATTCAGCTCCTTTGAAAAAAAGAAAAATCACACTAAGAGCAATACAAATATTTTTGTCTGCAGTGTTCGAAAAGCTATCTGTGTGGACTCTTTGGTACTATAGGTAAAGGGTAAAGGGACCCCTGACCATATGTCCAGTCGTGACCGACTCTGGGGTTGCGCGCTCATCTCGCATTATTGGCCGAGGGAGCCGGTGTATAGTTTCCAGGTCATGTGGCCAGCATGACAAAGCCACTTCTGGCAAACCAGAGCAGCACACAGAAACGCCGTTTACCTTCCCGCTGTAGCGGTTCCTATTTATCTACTTGCATTTTGATGTGCTTTCGAACTGCTAGGTTGGCAGGAGCTGGGACCGAGCAACGGGAGCTCACCCCGCCACAGGGATTTGAACCGCCGACCTTCTGATCAGCAAGCCCTAGGCTCAGTGGTTTAACCCACAGAGCCACCTGGGTCCCTATCTTTGGTACTATAGTGGGACCTAAACCTTTCTCCTGAAATTTATGGATCCTACAATAATTGTGTGTCTGGTTGTTGTTGTTGTTGTTGTTGTTGTTGTTGTTGTTGTTGTTGTTGTTTAGTCGTTTAGTCGTGTCCGACTCTTCGTGACCCCATGGACCATAGCACGCCAGGCACTCCTGTGTCTGGTTACCGTTTTTAAATGAAGTTGTTTTTCACTTATTAATTTCTTGTCACCTTTGTTGTATTACGAGCCCCTGCAGACTTGCCTGTTAACGTGGGCGTATCCTACAACATCTCCTTGACACAATAGTAGTGCGTTACTGGTGGGTTTATTCCGCTTTAGTCTAGTTTAGTTAAACATCATTGCCGTCTGGTGGGGCTGTTGCAGAACAAAAGTAGAAGAAAAATAAACCAGAACATTTTGTGGTATAAAAAGTTGTGGTATTTCAGCAGGAAGTTATGGGATATGCAGTGATTGGAAATAAAGCAGGGTGACCATTCCAAAACATTTGAAGGGGCAAAGAGTTTTAAAAGCAGGATTGTGTCTAACCCACCCAGAAAGCATCATGAGCACAAATCGTCATCAAGGTGCAACGAAAGGCTGTCTGGAGAGGTGCTGTGTCTATTCCCCTCGGGTTATTGTTTCTATTGTGTTTATCTATAGTGATGTATTGATTATGGGTCCTACTTGTAGACCTCTTGCCAATTTAACTCTCTTGGTTAATGAAATATACTCAGAGTCAAGAGTGAATTTCATGCTCTTTATTCAGCTCATAGTCATCAAGGAGGAGAAGAGAAGACGAATGGCTCTTTTCCCCAAACCATCTGCTTATATACATTATTTACACAATGGGCCTTGCGTGATTGGCTACTTCAGGGCTACACCTGTGGGCCAATTATATTATGGATTGACTTCTGCCTGCAGCCTGATTGGCTGCTCCTACAGGCCAATCAGGTAGCAGATTCACTTCTGCCAGCCGCCTGATTGGCTGCTCCAGCAGGCCAATCAGGTTGCGGATTCACTTCCACCTGGAGTTGGATTGGGTAGCTCCCACTGATTGTGAATCCTATTGTTCTAGGATTCAGCTCAGTACATAACACCCCTCCCCTCTAAGTTCCAGTCCTGCCCGGGAAGTTGCATTCGTAGTCCCCAAGGTCTGCTGGCCGCCTCCGTGTGCGTTGTGGCCTGGGGTGTTCCTTGGTCAGGGGTTCTGGTTCTGGCTCGTGTTCGGAGGCTGCTGGCTGTGCCAGGGCTGTCTGGTCTGGCGCCACTGAACCACTAGGTTGTAGCTCTGGTTCCGGTGTCCTTCCAGCCTCGGGGCGCCCCTCTGTGCCTACTGCTTCTGCTTCCCCTGCCCACCCCTCTCGCTCTACAGGCCTCACTGCCCTGCTGTCCCCTTGGGACCCCTCTGTCCCGCTCTCCTCCCGGGTTCCTCCTGGGAATCGTCGCCGTAGCTGGTCGCAGTGGCGGCGCCAACATTGCCCCCCTTCCGTTAGTACCTCGTACGACACGGGACCGGTCACCTTGGTGACTGTGGCGGGTACCCATGCTGGGCCTGCCCCAAAATTCTTTGCATACACTGGGTCCTGGGCCACAAATGTCTGGGGGTTCCTGCCTTTCCCCACCACTACCTCATCCTGAGCTCTGTCGGGGTGAAGTCGGTCCAGTCTAGTTGCAAGGCGCCGGCCCATTAGTAATTCAGCTGGGCTCTGGCCCGTCGTTGTGCTTGGGGTGCTGTGCTGTGCTAGAAGAAATGCGGCAAGGCGGTATTCCCAGTCCCCTTGTGTCATGCGGCGGAGGCTGTCCTTGGTGGTCCGCACCATGCGCTCCGCTTGGCCATTGGTGGCAGGGTGGAATGGTGCTGAGCGGATGTGGCGGATGGCGTTCTGCGCTGTGAAGGACTGGAACTCCTCTGACGTGAATGCGGTTCCATTGTCCGAGACGAGAGTGTCAGGGAGCCCGTGGGTCGCAAACAGCTTACGTAGTACCCGGATGGCTGCCGCCGTAGAAGTGGATGGTACCAGTGCGACCTCCAGCCATTTGGTGTAGGAATCCACCACTATGAAGAATGTTTTTCCCTGGAAGGGGCCAGCGAAGTCCACGTGCAAGCGTGACCATGGATGTCGGGCGGACTCCCAGGGCTGGACTGGGGCCCTTGGGGGATCCGGGCGGGATTCTTGGCAGGTCTGGCAGTGTTGGACCCAGGCCTCTATCTCTCTGTCAATCCCCGGCCACCACACATAACTCCTGGCAAGGGCCTTCATCCTCACTACCCCTGGGTGTGTCTCGTGTAGGGCTGTGAGGACCCTTTTTGCGGTTTGTGTAGCCAGCGAATTCTGGCCCGGGGCTGCTGCTGGGCCATCCTCGCCACACCCAGTCCAGGACCCGGGAGATGACCCTATCTTTTGTGGAATGGTGCGCAACTTCTTGTGCCTGAATGGGTCGGTCGGGAAGCAGCTCCAGGGTCATAACCTCTTGCGCAGGCGCTGGGTCGGGGCCTGTTTCTGGTAGTGGTAGCCTGCTGAGGGCGTCTGCGTGGCCCATCGCCTTCCCAGGGCGGTGGATTAGTGCATACTGGTAGCCGGCAAGGAAAATTGACCACCTGAGGACACGTGGAGACAACACTTGGGTCTGCTTCTCAGGGGCAAACAGGCCAAGCAACGGCTTGTGGTCAGTCACTATGGTAAAGGGCCGCCCGTACAAGAAATCATGGAATTTTTTTACGCCCTTCACGATTGCCAGACCCTCCTTGTCAATCTGTGAGTAGTTTCGTTCGGCTGCAGCAAGCGTCTGGGAGAAGTATGCCACCGGCACCTCTCTTCCATCCGGGAGTTGGTGTCCCAGGACAGCGCCGATGCCATAGGGAGAGGCGTCGCATGCCAGCACCACTGGCAGCCTCTCGTCGAAGTGTGCTAAGACCGAGTTCGAGACGAGCAAGTCCTTGACTGCCTGGAATGCGGCCCTTTGTCGCTGGCCCCACACCCAAGGGGCCCTTTTATCTAGGAGTCTGTGTAGGGGCTCCGCTACCGCTGCCTTATGGGGAAGGAAGGCATGGTAAAAGTTCAATAGTCCCAAGAATGACTGAAGTTTGGGCTTGCTCTTGGGCGCTGGGGCCTCACAAATGGCCCGTACCTTGTCACCGGTTGGATGGACCCCTTCTGCGTCCACCTTAAATCCCAGAAAGTCCACCTGCGGCACTCCCAGTAAACACTTTTCCCGCTTCACCTTGAGGCCCGCCGTCTGGAAACGGTGCAGGACGGAGCGGAGGCGGTCCTCAAATTCCTCTGGTGTGGGCCCGGCGATCAGTACATCATCGAAGAAGGGGGTGACGCCAGGAATCCCTTTAAGGAGAGAGTCCATTAGATTCTGGAATATGCCTGGTGCCACGCTAACGCCAAATTGCAGCCGCTTAACTCTGAATGCCCCTCTGTGCGTCACAATCGTCTGAGCCTCTGCTGTGGCTTCGTCCACAGGCAACTGTTGATACGCTTGGGCCAAGTCCAGTTTGCCAAAGATTTTTGACCCAGCCAGGGTGGCGAGGACATGGCTGACCACTGGCACTGGGTATGCATGGGCCGTGAGAGCCTTGTTTATGGTGCATTTGTAGTCTGCACAGATGCGGACCGAACCGTTAGGCTTGACGGGTGTGACAATTGGAGTTTCCCAGGGGGCGTTGGGCACCGGCTCCAGCACTCCTTGCTCCACGAGCCGGTCCAATTCCTCGTCTATGCGGGGTTTCAGGGCGAACGGGACCCGGCGGGCCTTGTGCCTGATGGGTCGTACAGCGGGGTCCAGCTGTAGGGCAATGGGGGGTCCTGTATATCGTCCCAATGCCCCATCGAAAACCCCTGGAAACTCTTTGCATATGGCGTCCACGTCCACTTGTAAGCTAGTGCGGTTCACCCCGGTAACGGCTAGCCCCAGAGGTCCAAACCATGCCAGTCCCAGTAAGCTAACGTAGGGGCCCTTAACTACCAGCAAGTCCAATTGTTGCTTTCGCCCTCGATATTGCACCCTGAAGGTCCCCACCCCCATAGTAGGGACCTTACGTTTCTGGAAGTCCCGGAGGGTGAATGGGGCCGGCCTTAGTTTGGGACCCCCATTAGGGCACAGTTCCCTTAATGTTCGGGCCGAGATTATGGATAGAGTTGAACCCGTGTCCAGCTCCATGCGGCATGGGGCTCCCTCTATCTGTACCTCTATATAAATTTTCTCTGTGCTGGGATGGGGCAACTGGAATACCTGGTAGTCCGTGATCTCCGTCGAGTTGCCTTGGTGCATGGTGCCGTGTGACCTGGGGCTCCTGGGTCGGTCATCTGATGCTTGTCGACGGGTGAGTCGAGCCCGACACACCCGGGCGATGTGTCCCAATTTTCTGCACTGCCTGCACTCTGCGTTGCGGAAACGACAGGTCCTCCTCTCGTGGTTCTCCCCGCAGCTTGCACAGTTCCCTCCTTCTCGTCGAGGCTGCTGTGGTGTGTGTGCTGCTTGAGTGCGCCGCTGTACTCGGTGTACTTCCTCCCTGTCAGATTCGGATTCGTCGGTGAGGTCTTCGTGGTAGACCCTCGGTTGGGATGGCGGGGCCGGTCGTGCCTCTTGCGTTGACCTCTCGGCGGCTTCGGTTGCCAGGGCTTCCTCCAGAGCAATCTGGAACGTGAGGTCTTTTTTGGCGTAGAGGCGTCGTTGCAACATCTCGTCCCTCAGGCCACCGACGAGGCGGTCACGAAGCATGTTCTCCAATTCTGAGAAGTTGCATAACCGGGCGGTTTGGCGGAGGGAGGTCACAAACCCAGTTATGGTTTCCCCTGGGGCTTGCCGCTTTGCGTAGAAGGCATTTCGGCAAGCTACCACCGAGGGCTGTGGTGAGAAGTGCTCCTTCAGCCGTTCCATTATTGTTTTGTAAGAGACGGTAGCGACATCTCTAGGTGCAAGGAGAGCCTGGGCGATTTCAAACGTCTCCTCTCCACAGACGCTGAAGAATGTCGCCCTCTTCATGGCATCGTTGGTGACTTCTTTCACTTGCAGGAGGAAGTTGAAACGGGCGGCGTACCCTTCCCAGTCTCCTGATGCTGGTTTGAATGGCGAGAAGCTGCTGTCGGTTGCCATTCTGGGTTCCTTGGGTCCTGGAGCTGAAGCCTGGATGCACGGTGCGATGCAGCGGTGCAGCAGGTGGCGGTGCTGCGGTGCAGTACGTGGTGGCGGTCAGCTCAGCAGGATCCCATCCTCGTCGCCAGTGAAATATACTCAGAGTCAAGAGTGAATTTCATGCTCTTTATTCAGCTCATAGTCATCAAGGAGGAGAAGAGAAGACGAATGGCTCTTTTCCCCAAACCATCTGCTTATATACATTATTTACACAATGGGCCTTGCGTGATTGGCTACTTCAGGGCTACACCTGTGGGCCAATTATATTATGGATTGACTTCTGCCTGCAGCCTGATTGGCTGCTCCTACAGGCCAATCAGGTAGCAGATTCACTTCTGCCAGCCGCCTGATTGGCTGCTCCAGCAGGCCAATCAGGTTGCGGATTCACTTCCACCTGGAGTTGGATTGGGTAGCTCCCGCTGATTGTGAATCCTATTGTTCTAGGATTCAGCTCAGTACATAACAGTTAAGTTGCCTGTTTTTGTATTGTGCATGGGAGGCGATGTGGGTTGGGATCCTGGGACATCATCCCGGCATACCGGCCATCACTGCTTGTCAGTTGGTGATTGCCAGGCATGACTAATGTGGAGCTAAGCATCATCAAGAAATGTGGGTAATGGGGTAGAATGGTCAAGGATGAGGTCGGAATGGCTGCTGGTGAGTCGGCTTTAGATTTTACTAACATTCTGTTTTGGGGGATGGGAAAGGATTACATAGGATTACAACAACTATGTTGTGGTGGCCGGCATAGCAAGACCAGAAGATCACAGTCACATCCAACACTGTAGACTGACAGATTTACCCATCCCTAGTTATACAAAAAAGTCTCTGAGTAATTGAAAACGTATTTAAAAAATAGGTAAAGGTAAAGGGACCCCTGACCATTAGGTCCAGTCGTGACCGACTCTGGGGTTGCGGCGCTCATCTCGCGTTATTGGCTGAGGGAGCCGGCATACAGCTTCCAGGTCATGTGGCCAGCATGACAAAGCCGCTTCTGGTGAACCAGAGCAGCACACGGAAACACCGTTTACCTTACCTATTTATCTACTTGCACTTTGACGTGCTTTCGAACTGCTAGGTGGGCAGGAGCTGGACTGAGCAACGGGAGCTCACCCCGTCGCAGGGATTCGAACCGCTGACCTTCTGATCGGCAAGCCCTAGGCTCAGTGGTTTATCCCACAGCGCCACCTGCGTCCCTATTTAAAAAATAGTCATAAGTAAAAAAAAATACATTATAATATGAACATATTCAAATGAAGACATATACAAGTAATAAAAATTAGAAAAAGCAAAAAACAAAAAAACCAACCCCATAACAACAGTAGAAAGCTTTGGAAGCACACTAGCAGAAAACAACACCATCATCATTCATCCAAAATCTGGGGGAAATGTACTTTTTTTCCTGGCACTGAAAAAAATGTCAGCGAAGGCGCAAGGCAGACCTCACTGTTCCACAAAGAGAGTTTATTAAAAGAATTCGACACAGAGCTTATTGGTAGCGCTCTAAAACAGGCCTGCAGCAAGTTCTCTCCTAGGTCAGGAGTGGGGAACCTATAGCCTCCCAGAAGTTGTTGGACTCCAACTCCCATCATCCCCAACCCAACATGGCTGGCTATCGGCGATTATGGGAGTAGCAGTGCAACAACATGTGAAGAGCCGCAAGTTCCCCATCCTTGTCCTCAGCCAAAGGAAGAGATGGAATTAGGTGTCGTGAGGCTTGGGTGCACATTGATTTGCTGTCCTTGAAGACAACACACACCCTTCAAAGAGTTCACAGGTTCTCTGCTTACAAATTATTATTATTATTATTATTTATTTATTTATTTATTTATTTATTTATTTATTTATTTATACCCCGCCCATCTGGCCGGGTTCCCCCAGCCACTCTGGGCGGCTTCCAACAAAACACTAAAATACAGAAATCCATCAAACATTAAAAGCTTCCCTAAACAGGGCTGCCTTGAGATGCCTTCTAAAGGTCTGGTAATTGTTGTTCTCTTTGACCTCTAGTGGGAGGGCATTCCACAGGGTGGGTGCCACTACCGAGAAGGCCCTCTGCCTGGTTCCCTGTAACTTGGCTTCTCATAGAGAGGGAACCGCCAGAAGGCCCTCGGAGCTGGACCTCAGTGTCCGGGCAGAACGATGGGGGTGGAGACGCTCCTTCAGGTATACCGGACCGAATGTTTGCTGTGAGGTTTTTAAGTTTCAAGTCTGCTGTGTAGATACATCCAAACTCTCTCTTTGTTTTTAGGGCTTTCTCTCCTTGCTGCAAGTGCAATGGGCTCTCGCCATTTCCCTGCCCGGACAGTCCTCTTTGAAAGGGAGACGAGCGGAGTGACCTACCGAGTGCCAGCGCTACTCCACATCCCTTGTGTTGCAAAGCTGCTGGCTTTTGCAGAAGAGCGGCTGAGCGTCGATGATGCTCATGCCAACTTACTGGTGCTGAGAAGGGGCACTTTCTACAAGAACTTTGTGGATGTAAGACAAAATGAAGTCAGTTTTGCTGACACCATATGACAGGACTGAAACTTAAGGCATAGAGGAAATTATCTGTGACATCCTTGTGAGTTTCCCACAGGCATCTGGTTGGCCACTTTGAGAAGAGGATGCTGGACTAGATGGGCCTGATCTAGCGGACTGTTCTTGTATCTGTCTCTGCGATGCGCTTTCTTTGCCACTTCTTTTGTTGTCAGGAATAATATAACTGGTGCCTCTTGATACTCTAAAACTCCCACCTTGTTCAGCCACACATATAGCAACCGTAATAACCAAGAATGGACCAGAGCAAATTAAATGATCAATATAGTAGTGCCTCTGGTTATGAACTTAATTCCTTGCGGAGGTCCATTCTTAACCTGAAATTGTTCTTAACCTGAGGTTTATACCTGGTTTCTCTTTAAGGTTTCCAGACTCAAAAGAGAGCAGGGCAATTAAAGGCACAGAAGTCCTGTTCTCTATTGAGTCTGGAAACCCTACCGGTAGATGCCGGGGAAGAAAAATGAATTGGCTTCCTAACTCTTTTACCATCTTTCTTTGCCAGTGGGAAGATATGCGAGCCCTTGAAACAGCAACTCTGGCACACCATCGGTCCATGAACCCTTGCCCTATCTATGATGAGCTTACAGGCATGGTTTTCTTGTTTTTCATTGCTGTCCTGGGCAGAACCCCTGAAGCCTTTCAGATCATCACAGGCCAAAATGCTGCCCGCCTCTGCTACGTGTCTAGTTCTGACCAGGGCATCAGCTGGAGCCATGTGACTGATCTCACCCAGCAAGTTATTGGCGTGTCCATTGAAGGTACGAGACACAGGAGCAGTTTACTTAATGAATGAATTATGAAATGTATATACCACCTTTGCTCCCAAAGGAATCCACAGTGACAACCAAGAAGCAACAAAACAATATTAATAATAACAAATCTTTAAAGCATCTTAAAAATAATTTAAATACAGATCCAGGCTGGGAAAGATCTCATCTTAAAAGATCTGTTGAAAGAGAATATGGTCTTTAGCAGGATGACAGCATACTTACCAACTGACCCACTTCCCACTGTGACAGTACAGCAGCCATTTGGAGCACTTTGGTCTCACACAATTTCAGGCCAAGAACTTGCTCCCCGCCCCCAGCCCCAGCACCTTTTCTGGGCCCGCAATCTTGCACAGGATTTTGGACCAGGAAAATGGTGTCCTGGATTTGGGCCCCATTGTGTTGGAGGGTGTGAAACACAGACAGTGCCTGCCTATTATTCATGGGGAGGGAATTTAAAGGGTTGGTATCAGAACACTAAAGGCCCAATTCCTACATTGTCTGGACTAGACCTCCTGATAAGGTGGTATCTATAGGAAGCTTTCCCCTGCAGAGCACAGTGATCAACTAGATATATAAGTGGTGAGATGATCTTTTATGTTAATAAAGGAGAAGGAATGGAAAAGGGATACATTTAATGAGCATTCATTCTGATTCGTTTGTGAGGAGGTTGGGTGATGTTGCATCAAAGCAAGCAACTTGGCTGACACTTTTTTCATTGTAAAAGCTTTGATATTTGGGGAGAGAGGGTTTGTTGCACAAGAGCTCCCAACCAACTATAACTATGCTATCCGAATTTGTTGGTTTGTGACAGTGGCAATCTGGGAATGCCTAAAGAGTTTTGTGGCACCTCAAAGAGTAACACATTTATCAATTTATTATAACTTATCCAGAAGTTTGATTGTTTCCATGTGGCATTAAATCACAACAATGGTTTTTTGTCCCACTAGAGGTGTTCACTGACAGAGCAAAGTTTGGATGAGTGTGCTATCAGCTTTCTGTTCATTTTGCATACCAAAAAGCTTTAATTGAATTGTCACAGACTATGTAGTTTGAACTTCATTGCCATTTGATCCCACTGTTTGCAACTTTATTTCTTGACATGTCCTCCTCACTTGTCAAATGAGAACAAAACTTCATGCATCTGATGAAGTGGACTCTGTTATACAAAAGCTGGCGCCATAATAAATGTGAACTTCATTGCCACTTAGTGGAAGGGCTGTAGCTCAGCGGTAGAGAATGTACCTTTCATGCAGAAGGTCCCAGGTTCAATCCCTGGCATCTCTAGGTAGGACTGGGAGAGACTCCCTCTCTGAAAGCCTGGAGACCTGTTGTCAGTCAGCGCAGGCAGTCCTGAGCTAGATGGACCAATGTGTCTGACTCCATATAAAGCAGTTTATATTCATGACTGTTGTCATTGTTCCTGACACTGTCTTTTCCCTTTTGCTTCAGACTGGGCCACTTTTGCGCTAGGCCCCGGGCACGGCATTCAACTGAAGTCAGGCCGCCTGCTATTGCCAGCCTATGCTTACCACATCGACTGCAAAGAGTGCTTTGGGAAGCTCTGCAAAACCACCCCTCATGCTTTCACCTTCTACAGCGATGACCACGGGCAGAGCTGGCAGTTTGGCGAGTTCATCCCAAACCTGCAGACCGTCGAGTGCCAGATGGTGTCGGTGGATGAGGAGGACGGCAGCAACGTGCTCTACTGCAACGCCAGGAGTCCTCTGGGCTTCCGGGTGCAGGCCCTCAGCACGGATGATGGGGCCGTATTTCACTCAGGCCAGCTGGTGCAGCGGCTTGTGGAGACCCCGCACGGTTGCCATGGCAGCATCATCGGGTTCCCAGCTCCGCTTTACTATTTGCAGCGCAACACTTGCGTATTCCAGAGAGACACCCGCTCTGATAAAGATGTGGGCTTCCTACCTCAGGGTTGGTCTGATGAGAAACACCCACCTAGTCTTGCCTCACCTACCCCTTTTTTCTGCAGCCAGTCTCTGAGCCACCGACAGCCTCCGGAAACAAGAACTTCTAGTGTCTGCTCTGGTCACCTCTCATCAGGTAAAGGACATGCTGATCCAGAACATGCTAAAGCTGGAAGTATTTCGCAATCGGGCTTTTCTTTCCAAATGCCAACGTGGGTGCTGTATTGCCACCCAACGAGCTCCAGATCCCGAGTCAACCTGGGGATTTACCTCAGCACCTTTCCTAGGGATGCTGAGAGCTGGACTGAGCCCTGGGTTATTTACGAAGGCCCCAGCGCCTACTCCGACCTGGCCTACATTGAGCTGCCTTATCCAGACTTGTCAATAACTGGGATCCCAGCCATAGCTTTTGCCTGCCTGTATGAGAACGGGGTGCGGTCCCCCTATGAGCAAATATCCTTCAGCATGTTCACGTTGCATGAAGTTCTTCAGAACATTCCTCTCGCAACTTCTGCCCCAGGTTTGAAGCAGCCGTCAGGTGGTAGAAAGAGAAAGGGGAAGAGTTGTGTTATTTCTTAAAGGTCATGGCAGAGGGTCAAACTTAATGTCATGCTAAAGATGTCACTAGAAACCATGTCAATTTTTATATTACTAATATCAAGCGCGAAGGCAGATTTTCATAGAGAATGCAGCAAGCAAGAAGGAGTAGAGGTTTAATCTTTCCCTCCTGTTGTATTCTGCTGAGTTTGCGTTTTGTTAATTTTGCCCCTAGGAGCACCCAGTAGCTGAGGAAGGAGGTGGAAGGAAGGAGAAGAGAGAGGGAGCTAAGAATATGGTTGAGAATGTGGCTGGAGGTTATCAATAAAGCTCTATTTGAAAATCATTAGAATATCTTTCTTCTGGTTGAAGGAATAATACAAAACCCCTACAAGTAGGAAAGCATAATGCAAAAGCCCATGGGATTCTTTCCAAAAGAATTATCTCAGATATCCATTCAAACTCCAGTTCCTATGCTATCACCACTACTTTGCTTTCAAACAATGAAACACACAAAGTAGAGAAAGCGACCTATGCACTTAGACCAGCCTTCTGTATTGGCTTTTTGGAGGGGGGCGGGAGCAGGGGGGGGCAGGGAGTGGGAAATCCCCTATGTGCCAAATGGATGCTGATATCAGCTAAAGGGATTTCATTCAGGACAGTGGTATTAGCTGTATACCCCCTGCCCGGCACCAGCACCTTATGCATAAAAAAACCAACCCTGCACATTAGATGCAAAGACACATAAATGTCACATCTACTTTAGCCCTGTAGTAAGAGAGTGAAGGGACCCAGGTGGCACTGTGGGTTAAACCACTGAGCCTAGGGATCAGAAGGTCGGCGGTTTGGATCCCTGTGACGGCGTGAGCTCCCGTTGCTTGGTCCCAGCTCCTGCCAACCTAGCAGTTCGAAAGCACGTCAAAGTGCAAGTAGACAAATAGGAACCGCTATAGCGGGAAGGTAAACGGCGTTTCCATGTGCTGCTCTGGTTTGTCAGAAGCGGCTTTGTCATGCTGGCCACATGACCTGGAAGCTATACGCCGGCTCCCTCGGCCAATAATGCGAGATGAGCGTGCAACCCCAGAGTCGGTCACGACTGGACCTAATGGTCAGGGGTCCCTCTACCTTTACCTTTAAGAGAGTGAAACCTGTCAATTTTCTTAAAGCTCTTCCTGAGCAATCAGGACCTGACTAGCTTGGGCCTGCCACCTGCTGGCCAATGCTTGACCATTGTGTCTAGAAGAAATTTCTTCCCTGGGACAATAAAAAGGATGGGTTTCCAAGTCAGGCTCTAGAGAGCTCCTCCAGATTGCTGCTTTATTGCAGGTGTATTCTGCAACAAACTCTTAACAATAGTGCATTAGTGGTGGATGTTTTTTCTGCTTTAGTTTGTTGTGGAATGAGTGCTTCCCCAAAGCTTCCAGGTTATTGCTGCCTGGGAGGGGCTATAGCACAACCGAAGCAGAACAAAAATAAACCAGAACATTTGTGGTATAAAAAGTTACAGCATTTCAGCAGGAAGTTACAGGATATGCACTGAATGGAATTACTACCCCAAAGCGTTTTCAGGTACAAAAAAACAGGATTGCATGTGACTGCCTGATAGCATAATGAACACAAATAAAAAGGATGTCTGGAGAGGACCTTTGACCCAATATTAGGGCATTAGTGGCGGATTTCTTCTGCCTTTGGGGGAGGAGCTGTTACCAATTACCCATTCATGATGTCTCAAAAACCTGTTTACAATATTAAGCCATCATCTGAAAACTCCCTTTGTTTTTGAGGTGAGGTGAGGCAATAGTGTTACAGTACAGTCAATTCAGGTGTGTAAGGATTGTGTCACAACTGAAGTGAAAAATAAACACTTGAGGGAAGTGGAGGACAATGGGGAAATTATGGAGAATGCAACCATCCAGAATGAATGCTATCTGACTTCTCAGAAATAAAAAGAGTGGGTGAATGGTATCAGAAATGAAGAAAAGTGGCACCACGGTGACATCTGGTAGCCTTGAAATCTATTATAATAAGTATCTTTGGCTGAAATCACTTTTAAAATGTATAGAAAAATAGGTATCTTTATTTATTTTCACACAAGTTTTTAGCAGCTTCAATCAACAAGGCCACCTATCATGATGGCAATTAACACAAAACAAGGTCTGAACATAACACACCAAGGCAATTGTTTTCTGACAAGTTTTGAATGTTGTGGAAGAAGAAATACAGGTCATCCCACTCAAAATATACCCCCTTCTCTCTCGAAAATAATAAGTCTCCTGAACCTACTCTTGTAACAGAAGGTAGGGTTGCCATATTACCAAAGATGAAAATCGGGGCAAAGTTGCTGAGCTTATTTTTGGGGAAACACGGACATATGGCAGTCCTACAGAAGGTATACAAAACACAGACCTGGAAACACAGCTCTCCTGCCCTACCCTTCCCAATTAATCTTCAGCAGCATAATCAGGAAAATACTGTATTGCAATTCATTAAAAATGAGCTGTTCGTACAGATGTACATTTGTTTCCCTTAATTTTCAACTAATTAAACACCAGTCTTAATATGAGTATTTAAAAGTATTGAATGGATTTTTGGGTTGTGCGGCTTGTCAGCTCTACACATTCCCTTCATCCAGGGGTGAGGAACTTGTGACCTTTCAGATGCTGCTGGCCTCCAACTTTCATCAGCCCCAGGCAGTCCAGCCAACGGTCCTGGATGTTATCTAGGAACTTCTGGAAGTCCATAGGTTCCCCTTCCTGGAGGGTGGAAATGTGTGCGGTTTGGTGAAGAGAATTCAGGAAGGCAGTTTCCATTTCTGGAGCCCTGCAGGCCCTCAGGGGCCTCTCCTGTGAGCAAAACAGATTAGAACTGTCTCCTTGATGTTGCTCTGTCTTGTTCCTAGACCATCCTTGCCTTTGCTTGAGAAAATGTACACGTTTCTAGCATTTGACTAGCTCTAAACTTTAAAGTCTGACTAAAGCAGCACTGATCCCTTTCTTAGACCAATGTATTAGGTGGCTCTTAGTGGTGCCTCTTTCCACCTGCCAACCAATCCACAACATAGACCTGTGAACTGATGATGCCAAGAACTCAAAAATATGTTGCTCATCAGGTTTGGCCTTCTCAATTGAAGGGCCTGTGGCAAAGGAGGCAGAAAGTAGAGCCCCAAAGCCAAAAGACCTGATACAAACTGAAACTTTGTGCAAAAAATCTCTATATTCATGCCTCCTGTGTAGCCATTCCCCCCCCCCCTCCCAGAACAACCCAACATGCTTTCTGCCTTGATTTCCTGCCGGCAGGAGTGTTTGAATTTTAGATATAACATGAACATGTGTTCATTCAGCATAGGAAAGGAGACTTGGGTAGACGTTAAGGAAGTATAAATAATTAAATAAATAACACAACAACATTACTGAGATCAATAAACGCAGGTCGTCATTCTAGATCTGTGACATTGTAAGCATTTCCTTAGTGACAGCAGTTCCAGTCTACACCTCCTGACAGTAGCTGACAATGATGCCCATGGAAGACAATGATATTCCTTGCACTGAAAGGTGGGCGATGGCTCATTACCGTCTGGCAAGCAGCATCTTGAGGCTTCAGGAGCAACAGAGGAATCAGAAATACGCAGAGGCTGCAGCAACAAAGGTTGATGATTGTGGATACAGGTTAATGCACATATCTTTGTAATCTCACATACAGAGATTAAGTAAACAATGTCTGTCATCTTGATCCTAAAGATCTGATGTTTCAAACAATAAAAATGTGTGGGCCAAAGTATCTGAGTATGCTGGTCTGGGTGTTTCACAGAAATCTTCATCAGAGTTTGACTCAGTTTTCTCTTAATTATATATATACTCCCAAGCCTATTTAAATTGGTTCAATAAAATACATAGTGCAAGGGTGATTAATCTGGAGTCCTCTAAATGTTGCAGGACTACAACTCTCATCATTCCTGACCATTGGCCATGCTTGCTGGCATTGATGGGAGTTGAAGTCCATTACCTCTGAAGGGTCACAAGTTCACCTCTCCTGCTATAATGTAATTGCAAAAATGAGGGAAACAAACTGAAATGTTATTATTTTCAAAACTGCTCCAGGGCATGTTGTTTTCAGCTGTGAGCTGCCAGAGCTAGAACTAGGAACCAGTGCATTTTGCTTGGGGCTGGGTAAAGATCTGTGTAACTTTGGGACTCCATGTTCTAAAATATTAGGAGCAGACGTTTTATTATTCTGTCCCAGAATCCTAGATTTCTTTCATGTCACCTGCCTGCCGTCTTCTTCTCATTCCATCTTGGGATGTAATCTTTATGGCTACAACTTTAAGACTTCTTTTGTTGTTATTTTTTTGTCCCGGCCCTCCTCCCCCGCCCTTCTCACTACTTTGTGTAACATCCTGCCTGTTTAAGAGGTCTGGAGAAATCAAAAGCTTGCTCACTATTTTGTGATATTTTGATTGGCTCTAGCAAAAATATTACTGAATTGTGGGTTTTAGCATTCATCTTATGGGCCCACACAACTTCCTTTCCCCTCTTCTACTATTGCTGACTCTCCCTACTTACTCCCCAACTGCGCGCGTGCACACACACACAGCACCTTTCCAAGCATCCACAAAGCTATTTGGTCTCTACCTACTGCTGAAACCACCACCACAACCCTGCTCTATTCCTTTTAATATTTCTAGACTAGTATACAAAACAGACTGGCCGCAGCTGCTGCAATAAGAGCCCGGTGATCTGTATCTTTGTTGCATGTCTGACTTTTATTGCTGTCTTTTTGGTAATGTGGTAATATGGAAGCTTTCCCTATTGGTCAGCCAGCATTCATATTATGTTATTCCCCTTCCCACTATCACAAAGGTAACTACTCTGACCAACCGCTACCCTTCTTATTAGGTATCTGCGTTGACAAGGGTAGAAGAAATGTTAGCAACCATCATTTGCTTCTAACTTCCCCTGTTGGTGTGTGGATGCAGGCAGAGGGACCATTCACAGCCAACAACAACAACAACAACAACAACAACAACAACAAAGTCACAAAATTTTAGTGAATTCCTGTTACCTATTTCTTTTCACATAAGCCACAGAAACATCCAAAAAAGCCATTGATGATCTGGAGAACAGCAAGGACCATTTCCACTGTGCTGATGATTAAGAGAGCCGAGAAGAAATAGACATTCCAGCTCACAATATTATGTGGCTCGATGCACACTTTGTTCCAAAGGGGAGGATCATACAAATAATTTTGAGTCCTTAAAGGAACAGATTTTGAATGAGAAAGTTGCAAGTGAAGAGACATTATAAATGAAGGATAAGGGAAAGCTGTTCAATCAGGAGATGTTATTTTTTGTACATTTTAAAATAATAATAATTTATTACTCATACCCTATTCCTCTGACTGGGTTGCCCCAGCCACTCTGGGAGGCTTCCAACAGAATATTAGAAAAAGATAAGGTAAAGATTTCTGGATTTACTGGGTTACTGAGTATGCTATCCTGTGCACCATTTTTCCTTGAATGGTTTTACACTTACAATATAATATTAAATCTTGTCTTCGCTGGTTGCATTGTCTCAAGATCCATGTGGTTGCCCTTCCAACATCATCATTGTAGAACAGGCATCCCCAAACTGCGGCCCTCCAGATGTTTTGGCCTACAACTCCCATGATCCCTAGCTAACAGGACCAGTGGTCGGGGAAGATGGGAATTGTAGTCCAAAACATCTGGAGGGCCGAAGTTTGGGGATGCCTGTTGTAGAAGTTAGTAACAGTAATAGTAATTTACCTGGACAGAAGATCTCTCTGCCTTAGGATTCCTTGCACTTGCAAGTGCCGCTGCTTTGTTGACATCCCAGTTCTACTGACCTTCCACTACGATAGAGTTCCTCAACAGTGATCCATGCATGCTAAGACTCCTTCACTTTCCCCCTCCCAGCAACATTTATCCCTACATATTCTTTGGTGCTTCTTGTGATTGCCAGTGCCCCCAGTCCAGTTTCTCTCTGTGTGTTTTGATGCACAGGACAGGTAATATTTCCCTGGGAAATAGCTCAAGCTAGCCTCACAATTTAATTCAGCAATGCAAATACGGTCTCCTGAACTACATGAGCCACGTCTAATGGGAGAGTCAGTAACAGAGAACTTGTTTGGAAACAATGACACCGTCTATATCAGGCATCCCCAAACTTCGGCCCTCCAGATGTTTTGGCCTACAACTCCCATGATCCCTAGCTAAGAGGACCAGTGGTCAGGGATGATGGGAATTGTAGTCCAAAACATCTGGAGGGCCGAAGTTTGGGGATGCCTGGTCTATATAATTGTTCTGTCTTCAGGAACAACAATATACAGAAAGCCGTATGCCCTTTCAGACATCCTTTTTATTGTGCATTCACGATTATTTGTGCCCATGATGGGATTGGGACAGTTATATGTGATCCCACTTTCAATACTGTTTGTTCCTGCAAAAGCTTCAGGGCAAACATACTGTAGCTTCGTGCTTAAATTCTGCAACTTTTCATACCACAACTGTTCCAGGGATGGTGGCAGTCTTGCTTTTGTTACACTATAGCAGGCACCCCCAAACTTCGGCCCTCCAGATGTTTTGGACTACAATTCCCATCTTCCCCAACCACTGGTCCTGTTAGCTAGGGATCATGGGAGTTGTAGGCCAAAACATCTGGAGGGCCGTAGTTTGGGGGTGCCTGCACTATAGCATAAGAGGGGGGCACTGGACAGCAATACTGCAGTATCACTCAGGAAGCATTGCAGAAGAACTAATAAAGTGGAATGATGTTTGGGCAGTGCACCATCCATTCAGTCCTATACCGCATCAATTGGATGCTGCAGAATAGACCTGGCAAAAACCCCATCTCTCAAGTCATTGCTTGTGGCTCATTTTTTTGGCCATGACTCTGAACTCAATGGAGAACGGGTCTCAGTTTTCACCACTAAGCAAAAACAGCTCTCGGCGCAGGTTAATAGGCATTGCTCTTCCATAAAATGACCCATGACCTCCAGGTTTCTTTACCTGATGTTCGAGGACTGACTGTGTGTTTGAAGGAATGGATAATCCCACTGAGTCATCTGCGTCCCATTGTGGGTGGTGCAGCTATAAAAGCAGAGAGGTCCCTCTGTCAAGCCCACACCAGACAAAACAAAGCAAGCAGCTGATCCCAGCAAGGCCAGTCCTGATAATACAATGGAGAGAAACATCTGTGGGCAAAAGAGGCATAGAAATTAAGGGCACTTCCAGATGACCTGATAACAGAGCATTGATCCTGACTTGTTTGCAAGGAGATGAGATGATGGCGGCTATTTAATGAGCGCTTACTCCGTTTTGTGTTCCAGTGCAGTTTCCTGTCACTTTCCTTATCATGAAAAGTTTGATGTTTTGAGGAAGTGGGATTATTGCTTAAGACCTCCCAGTCATTGATAATTGTGCAAGCTGAATTTGCTGGTACATTGACTGAATCCCACCCAAAGGTATTGACAGTCAGGAAGTGGCCTAATTCCAGTTATGCAAGACCCCTTTAACTACACTACTGAACCTCAATAACTTCTGACTGCTACACTACAGGCACCAGGGTTTTTTCCCCTGCTCCAGCAACAGGCTGCAAGACTCCTGGATGGGGGAATGCACCCTCCAAGTTTGGATTAGGGTGGGGCGTGCCAAGGTCCTTGACCTTGACTAGTGACTATGGAGTCAGGTTGAAAAGTGTAGAGTCTGGTCCATTAGGACAAATGGGGCACTGCACCATTCACCTCTTTCATCCAGCCCCATCTGCCTGCCTTCATGTTGACAACCACAACCAATCTAGGGCTGGCACTGCTTGTCAACTTCCTTCTCCTTGGTCTTAAGTCATATCAGGACCATACCCTCAAAGCACTGCAATATTCCTTTAACAGTCTCCCAAACAGTGCTTTTTTAAAAATAAAAAAAATGTTCATTTTCCTACTCATTTTGAAATACTGCCTCTCAATGATTCACAAAATGTTTAGGGGTATGCATACCCCTGTGTCCCCGCCTTCCAGAAAAAAAGCACTGTTCCCAGATAATCCTTGTAGTCTGCTAAGGGCACTGAGAGTCATTAGGAGACCCCCATTCCCCTAACTGAGCCACAGTTTTCAGAGGCATTGATTGTGAAACCACTCTGAGAACTATGAAAATGCTGAACTGTGTACAGTATCAAACTGGACCTTTGTCAAGAATCTGACTGTTAAGCCCTGCCATGAACGTCGGGGGCCTTTCAGCAGAGGAACAAATGAGCTACCACCCTCATACCTTTTGGCAAGTTCCGCAAGTGCATGGGGCGTTCTTTCCCCTGAATCCAATAACTGTGATCTGAACTGCGGCTGGGAAGACCTGTGGAAGAGAGAAGTGATTCAGAATGAACACCCTTCTCTGCTAAGCAGGGGGAATCAATTTGATTTTGTTTGAATCTTAATGAGAAACTACCTCATTTGCACTTCTTGAGCCAATACACAAAGTGAAACTTATTGGGATGGGATTCAGTTAACAAATTTCGCTAGCTCTGGGTAGCCCAGCAGCAGCACGGCCACAGGTAGAGTCCTGTAGTTGCGATCTTCAGCCTGGGAATCTGTGTGTTTGCTCATTCATACTAAGCCAAGCAAAGCAGGTTAGAGGGGCTTGCGGGAACCCTGGAATGTAGCTCGCTGCAGAACATAGCAGATACACACACAGAGACACGCATATATATAACATGTGCAGCAGATCACTAGAAGAAACAAGCCAACCAGAGACTGCAAATCAAATGAAACCACACTCATAGCAGCTTCTCTCTCTCTCTCTCTCTCTCTCTCTCTCTCTCTCTCTCTCTCTCTCTCTCTCTCTCTCTCTCTCTTTCACATGCAAAGCAAACATGGAGTAGCATGTCACACAGAAGACGCATGCACAGCACCCTTTCAATGCACATGCCAGGCACCCCCAAACTGCGGCCCTCCAGATGTTTTGGCCTACAACTCCCATGATCCCTAGCTAACAGGACCAGTGGTCGGGGAAGATGGGAACTGTAGTCCAAAACATCTGGAGGGCCGAAGTTTGGGGATGCCTGGGTTAAACATTATAGCTCAGCCATCCTTTTTGATAATTTTCAGAAATCTGGGGAAGAATCCAATTAACTTGTCCTACCAACAAAAGGATGTATGGCTGTGGAACATCTCTCCCTCTCCACAATGTGTGCCCTGTGTCCTCCAAATCTGCTCCAGAGGGTTGGTGGAACCCCTAGAACAGATTTAGGGGTCCCATGGGGATAAGGGGGAGAGGGATGCTCCATTACACAAGTGTACATCATTGCACTGGTGGTAGCACTACATTGGATACAACCCTGGTCAATTTATACAATATAAAAGATAATGCATGCCAAACTGTCTTTGGATTGGACAAATTGTCCTGAGCGTATCATGAATGGGATTTCCAGGCTTTGTACTGAGATTCCCTCTATTTCCGATGTTCAGGTGTAAGCGCCATTGCTTTTGGAGTCAAAACAGCACCCACCATGCACAAAAGGGAGGTATCAGTAGACTTGAGGAAAATCCTTAATTTGCAAAACTAAGTACCGGTATATCCTTGCTCTGGGTGTACCCTGCCCACCTCCAATGACAAAACCTTGTTTGGTTATTTAAAAAACAACAGCAACAGAAGACAAAAAGAGCAGGCCTTACAGTTTCCTACGCAGGTTCTTGACAGGAAAAATATCCACTTACCAATAAGCCTCCTCCCCACACTCCTGGCATCAGCATAGCTTTCTTTGTGATGTGGCCCATCCGTAGATAACGCCATTCCCAACTGGGAAAGAGCAAGAGAAGGTTGGCAAGAATGGAAAGCAGGCCCAGGGTCAAGAGGCATGGCCCCAGGATCCTAGCACACGTCCCCACGCACATTGTCAGCAGAGATCCCTGCAAAGATGAAGAGAAGAGTCAAGGGCTGTGTGAGCATTTCTGTTTTCTCTGGCTTTAGTGCACTTTGTTTGAGTACATGTGATCCACAATCCACATGTGTCCTGTAGTTTCTTGAGAAATATTGCTGATCAGTGTGTTTCCCCTCAAACCAGTGAAGGACACTGTTGAAATAAATGTCATTGCCCAGGCCCGGCTTGCCCATTGACTCTAGTGGCGCAATGCACCACGGCGCCTGGGCGATCAGGGGGCGCTGAGGGGTGCTGAGGGGCGCCCCAGCAAGCGGGGCAGCTTTGCGGCGGCCTCCCTTTTCCCTCCACCAGCCGTGCCACGAGAGCAGGGAGGGAAGCGAGCGGAACAGGGGCACTAGGACCCTGTTCCGCTCTGCAGCGCCAGGGTAATCCCTCACCCCGGCGCTGCGTTTCATTGGTAGAGGTGACGCCACATGGCAGCACCTCTACCAATGAAACGCAGTGCCCTGTTGGCGGGAAGGAACCCGGCGTGGCCCGGCCTGCCCAGGGACCCTGCTCCGGCGGCATCGGACAGGCAGGCGGCCTCCGGCACAGCGCGCCCCTGCTGTGAGGTGCGGGGGCCGCCGTGAGGCTCCCGCCGCCCAGCACGCCAGGTAAGAGTTTTTCCCTTTTTTTATGAGCGGGGGGCACCCGAGGGTTCCCTGCACCAGGGCGCCCGATGACCTTAAGACGGCCCTGTCATTGCCAGTTTGCACATGGAGTGTGGTATGCCATCTTGTCCTTTGCCAGACTGCCCCAGCCCCAATGGTCTGCACTGGCTGTTAAAGGGCCAGGTACAGATTAGCCAGAGACACAAGACTTACAGAATATTGATAACTGCACACTGAAAACTTGTTAAAAGCAGACCAAGAATGTGTCCATAAGGTATTTTGCCATGCCACCCACCCCTCGTCAACAGGGCAGAGGGAGGGAGAGTTAAATGGGATGGTTTGCAAATTTCCTAATGTGAAAGCAGCATTTCCTCTACTTGCAGGGGTTTAAGTGACATTGCTTAAGCAGTCAAAAATGGCACTGCCCTTGCACAAGAGGGAGGTTTGCAGATGTCTAAAAATACCTTTAAGAGCCTATGCGTGGGGTAGGGGTGGAGACTCTTCAAAACAGCTCAATGAGCAGAGTATACTGAGTGGTCATGGCATTGAATGCTAACTGGTAGTTGGGGAGATAGGGCAGGGGGATGGAATGGAGTGGAGTATCCTCAGCAAGAACATTTCACACCACAATGTTTTCTAGCAGGCCCCACCCATTTATTTTAAGGCTAGATGTGCTTTGGACAGCCAGGCTGATGACAACAAGGTGCACACAGTGTCTCTGCAATGTTAGTTGCCTACCCAAGAGACCCTGAGCCTCTCCTGACTGTCTTTTCCATTACCTGGGCATGCAGCAACATGTCGTTGACACAAGAATGGCACATTTTAAATGGATTTATACTGGACCATCTAGTCATCACTCTACTTTATCGGTTGTTCGGTGATGTTTCCCCAGTGCTTCTGCAGCTCAGTTGGTTAGAGCATGGTGCTGATAACACCAAGGTCCCAGGTTTGATCCCTGTACGGAGCAGCCGCATATTCCTGGGGTTTGGATTAGATGGTGTCCAACTCTACAGTTCTATGATTCTCTGATAATTGCATCCAAACTTTAACTTTGCTCATTCCATCGTCCATGCTCCTGCTATCCCTGCTTCCCTTCCCCGCAGCAGCAAGTCAAACTGCAATGCCAGGCCACCCAACTTCCATTTGCACACATTTTTTATGTTTGGGTTGTGACTGGTGTGTTAAACCATGCTTGTTTGGGGGGGGGGCGTGGGGAGGCGGGACCACAGGAATGCCAGCATATGTCATCTATAAACAGTATGTGGGAGAGACACAAGAGTGCAAGCTTCTCTCCCCACACCTTTTCATGTTATTTGTGCTACAATGCCATGCAACCATATCACAACATATCATTTTTACACTGCTAAGGTTTTTATGCTCAGGCTGCGATTCCTGTGCTATACCATAGCTCCTTCCAACACCCCGACAGGAACGCTGCTATACAGCATTGACGGAAAGTTTGTGAGAGTGGGTGCCTCATAAAGAAATGCATTTAATTTGGAACATTGCCAGGGCAAAGGTAAAGGTAAAGGGACCCCTGACCATTAGGTCCAGTCGTGACTGACTCTGGGGTTGTGACGCTCATCTCGCGTTATTGGCCGAGGCGTATAGCTTCCAGGTCATGTGGCTAGCATGACTAAGCCGCTTCTGGCGAACCAGAGCAGCACACGGAAACATTGTTTACCTTCCCGCTGTAGCGGTTCCTATTTATCTACTTGCACTTTGATGTGCTTTTGAACTGCTAGGTTGTCAGGAGCTGGGACCAAGCAACGGGAGCTCACCCCATCACGGGGATTTGAACCGCCGACCTTCTGATCGGCAAGCCCTAGGCTCTGTGGTTTAACCCACAGCGCCACTCGCGTACCCTAGTGCTATAGCACAACAAAGGCAAAATAATAGTAACTATCAGAACATCTGAGGTACAAAAAAACCATAGGATTTCACACAGCAATTGTTAATGAAGCAGCATGGCCATCCTCAAACTTTTACAGGCACAAATAGCATTGGATGCAGGAGTGCATATAACCACCCTGGTACCTGCAAGTCAAGAGCACAAATAATCATGAATGCACAATAGAAAGGACACCCAGAGCCCCCCCTTCCCCATTCCTTGTTGTTATTCTCTCCCCCAGGTGGATGGTTTTCATTGCCTTGTCCTATTTTCCCAATACACAGCTTCTCCTTAGGTCACAAAATTGGTAGCTGAGTCTGAGTCTGTTTGGGAAAAGATGCTCCCCTACCCAAATCCCATATAACTGCTGTCTCTTTAGGCAAGAACTCCAAAAACCTATGGAAATTCCACAAAGCATGATATCCTGTACAAAACACCCCTTACCACACCCATGTAATTCAACATGGCCCTTTCCCTCTGGAGACTTATGGCTATATGGTTTTTTAAAAAAACACATATCGGTATTCCTTACTCCCAAAGAAATTCCAGAAGGATGTATACAACTTAGTGAATTCATACAGTTACAGTCGGAGATTATACAGGACTCTCACATACCCACACATGCCAGCACCTGGTGAAGAAGACCTCTTTATTTCAGCTGGCATTTCAAGTAAACACCCCCCCCCCGCCCCAACATACATACCAAGTTTATAGTTAATTTTATCTAGTTATACTTGTTTATTTCATAAAATTTATAAACCGCTTGATTGCAAGAAACCTCAATGCGGTTTACAAAAAGATTAGAGAAAAAGATAATTTTGTCTCCGTTCTGTTGCCTTCTTGCACACTAGTTAGAGACTATGGGTTGCCATTTGTCCTCTTTATTCTGGACAGGTCCTCATTTCATGAAAGTCATAATAGCGATCCATAGTTAAAAGCAGAAGTCAGCAAATGTGTTCTCTTTTTTGCTCCCTAAAATACGGCAACTCTAAAAGTTGTATATACAGTGGTACCTCGGGTTACAAACGCTTCAGGTTACAGACTCCGCTAACCCAGAAATAGTACCTCGGGTTAAGAACTTTATCTCAGGGTGAGAACAGAAATTGTACTCCGGCGGCAGCAGCATGAGGCCCCATTAGCTAAAGTGGTACCTCAGGTTAAGAACAGTTTCAGGTTGAGAACAGACCTCCGGAACGAATTAAGCTCTTAACCAGAGGTCCCACTGTAAATGGTTGGAATGAAATAATAATAACCATCACCACCACCATCATCTAACAATACCTGTACTGTGCTTCCATCTGGATAGCCACATACTATTGTAAATGGGTCACTGAGATATCACAAAAGGGTAGAAGACATCAGAATTTTTTGTTTTTTAATAACTGGATTTCCCCTAGAAATGGTAAGCCTTGATTAAATGGAGGCAGGGAGGAGGGAATATGGGTTGCCATTTGATGATGACAACATTGTGCGGGCACTGCAGAAACATGAATGCATGAGGAGTACTGATACAGTACAGCCAAGAAGAAGCAACACCTGTTTCAGTTTATAGTCTAGAAATGTCCTGAATCCATCTCAGCTGGGAAATGAAAAGTGAATTCCAGTTTCAGGTTCCTTGGCTCTTTGCCACCCCAGCAAACCCACAATCAGCTTGTCCTCACAGAATTAATTCTTCCCAGGTCTTTCACTTACCTTTGAGAAACAGATAGCACTGATGCAGATCCAAGGAACTGGTGGTATCAAGCTTGCGCTCAGCTCCAAAGGTTGGTGCCGTTGTTGCAATAATCCACACAAGAGAAATTTCTCTGGAAAAGGCAGCAACGGCTGGCAACTATTTATAATCTTCTGGCGACTGAAACCTGGGCAGGCCCCAAGTTATTTTCTCCCTAGATGGTCAGACCTGGATCTAACTAGTTTATTTAAATCACACCAGTCACATGACCCATCTTCCCATGATGGGCAAGTCCAACAGCTCCGTACCATTCTAAAGGAAAAAATTGCCCATAGAGGGAAATGACAAATGAGTGATTAGAAGAAAACTGTTTCTGTGAGGAAGTAGGCTTAAGGGCGGCAGTTGTACATGAAGCAAGCTTGCAACATGCTCAAACAAAACAATGCTAGAGGGATCGTGGTGCTGCTCTGTCTGTTGCAACAAAAAGAATAAAAAGGTCTCTCCAGGTGGTTGTTTATTGTGCATGCTTCATGCACAATACAGTCTACGCGACATCAGCAGCATGAAAATGCCAGCTTATTTTGCCTACCGCCACCAAGAGATGCAGATTTGCACTGGGAGGTGAGTCCAATCATGTTAAAAAAACCAACAACAGTGATTGCCACATCCTTGACCACCAGGGATGGGCTATCAGTGGGTCACATGACATAGGAGGTGCCCAATAGGAGCTGAGTACCTGTCTGGTAGGTGAAATTGCCACTAATGCCCCAGCCAAAGCTGCCTTTCTTCACACTGCAATTAACAAGAATGCACATATGTTATAGAAAGGAAACCTGCACAAACACATATATAAAATCTGTATAAAAAACCCCTGTACCTCTTGCTTTGTGAGACATATTTGGAGAAGAAAAGGCTAAGGAGTAAACCCTATGCAAATCCAGAGTGGAGTCCCTAAGACGGTTGGATGGTGCATTGCACACCTCCTTCTGGCAGCTCCTGCAACCAAGCTGGTGCCAAAAGTATTGCTCTGTTTTCCTTTGGACCACATCAGTGAGGCTGAGAGGGGGCGGTCTTGTAGTCTGGGCAGCCTGGACCTCATAGAATCATAGAGTTGGAAGAGACCATAAGGGCCATCCAGTCCAAGCAGGAAACACCATCAAAGCATTCTTGACAGATGGCTGTCAAGCCTCTGCTTAAAGACCTCCAAAGAAGGAGCGGTACCTATTTATCTATTTGCACTTTTGACGTGCTTTCAGTCGAGAATGGTTGACCCATATGTTGTTGTTGTTTAGTCGTTTAGTCGTGTCCGACTCTTCGTGACCCCATGGACCATAGCACGCCAGGCACTCCTGTCTTGCACTGCCTCCCGCAGTTTGGTCAAACTCATGTTCGTAGCTTCGAGAACACTGTCCAACCATCTTGTCCTCTGACGTCCCCTTCTCCTAGTGCCCTCAATCTTTCCCAACATCAGGGTCTTTTCCAAGGATTCTTCTCTTCTCATGAGATGGCCAAAGTATTGGAGCCTCAGCTTCACGATCTGTCCTTCCAGGGAGCACTCAGGGCTGATTTCCTTAAGAATGGATAGGTTTGATCTTCTTGCAGTCCATGGGACTCTCAACAGTCTCCTCCAGCACCATAATTCAAAAGCATCAATTCTTCGGTGATCAGCCTTCTTTATGGTCCAGCTCTCACTTCCATACATCACTACTGGGAAAACCATAGCTTTAACTATACGGACCTTTGTCGGCAAGGTGATGTCTCTGCTTTTTAAGATGCTGTCTAGGTTTGTCATTGCTTTCCTCCCAAGAAGCAGGCGTCTTTTAATTTCGTGACTGCTGTCACCATCTGCAGTGATCAAGGAGCCCAAGAAGGTAAAATCTCTCACTGCCTCCATTTCTTCCCCTTCTATTTGCCAGGAGGTGATGGGACCAGTGGCCATGATCTTGGTTTTTTTGATGTTGAGCTTCAGACCATATTTTGCGCTCTCCTCTTTCACCCTCATTAAAAGGTTCTTTTAATGGGTCAAAGGTTGACCCATATAATGATACATTAATCCAGTGGTCCTTTACCCTTACCATTTTTAGTGCTCCATATTTCAGCTCCAGATTAATGTATCATTATATGGGTCAACCATTCTCGACTGACTTACAAAAGTCAGGTGGTTCCACCAAGAACAACAAAATTCCCTTTATAGTTATATACAGCACACACACACACACACACACACACACACACACACAGGTGGCGCTGTGGTCTAAACCACTGAGCCTAGGGCTTGCCGATCAGAAGGTCGGCGGTTCGAATCCCCACGACGGGGTGAGCTCCCGTTGCTCGGTCCCAGCTCCTGCCAACCTAGCAGTTCGAAAGCACGTCAAAAGTGCAAATAGATAAATAGGTACCGCTCCGGCGGGAAGGTAAACGACATTTCTGTGCGCTGCTCTGGTTCACCAGAAGTGGCTTAGTTATGCTGGCCACATGACCCAGAAGCTGTCTGTGGACAAACGTCGGCTCCCTCGGCCTATAGAGTGAGATGAGCGCCGCAACCCCAGAGTCGTCCGCTAACAGTCAGGGGTACCTTTACCTTTACAGTGCACACACACGCACACACACAACTCACCACACTGAAACAGCTGAAGTGTATAAATCACATTGCGATTTTCAGGGGGTGGAGGAAGAGGAAGGTTTGTTTTTGGCATTACTGGGGAAATGTTGCAACTCACTCTTGTGTTCCAGCTACGTCACGTCAGCCACACAACTCTCTGTTTGGATCAGCTGTTTTGAGAGCAAGTCTGTTGTGGTGTTTTCCACTTTCACATTCCAGGCACTTCATATAGTGTTCGAACTCCTACAGAGTTCACACCAGTGCTAACAAGCGAACTACCACATGCTGATGTATCATCAACAGTAGCTGGCCTAGTGCCACTTATAAAACCACCGTGACAGCTGTCAATTGCGGAAGAGCTCAGAGTGCTATTTATTTATTATTGCATTCATAAATTATTATTGCAGATTGAGTGCCTGAATGCTATAGCAAGAATTTTAAAGTGATGGCCTAGCAGGGTGTGGATGGCGTGGGGCAATATTTGTACCCCAATATATTTTGCGGCCTGAGACAGAGCAGCATATGTTGCCCCCCCCCATAGGTCAGTGTGTATAGTACCCAAGGCTGGCCACATTTTGTGGGGAAGTGAGGCAGAAAAACCAAAAAGCCTCTGTTCTCCTCTGACACACAAAAATGGTAACCGTAATAAATTAACCAATAATTTGCAAAGCCATATGTGAAATCGGCTTGCCTCACTCTACCTAGTGGGAGAACCAGCCTGCTCCACTTCAGGCAGCAAAATGTTTTTGACCATTAATGCCAGTTGCCAAAGCAAGATTTTAGCAAAGCAAACCTGCACACACATACACACACCAAAAAGGGCATAAAATAACCAGTGCTATTTTCTCTTGAAAAAGAGGTGCCCATGAACACCTCCCTCATTCTCTTAGAATGGCAATGGTGCCCACCTGAGAGGTGCCAGATCCGTCAAGTTCCAGCTGAAAAAAAGCCCTGAAAATAACTATGATGGTGCATACTTAGAACAACGACTACTTTCATTCTCTCTCTTTTTTAAAATTAGTTTTCCAAATTATTACAAATCACTTTAATACAATTTCTTAAAATCAGGTTTCCTGCTCCTGTTGCAAACATGTGTCGATCATTTCCTCCCATAGCCACATCATCTCTTATTTAATGTCCAATTGATCCTTCACTTGTCTTTAGTCCATTCTTGCAGCTGACCACTTTTTTTCCTCCTTACAACATAGCTGCCAAGTCTCCCACTGAAAAATGCGGGATCAGCAGCGTCGTGGCAACGGAAGTCACTTCTACGCATTCATAGAAGCAACTTCCGGTGCAGCTCTGCCCAATTTTTGGTGCCCAGGTATGGGCGGAGCGGCACCAGAAGTCACTTCTTCGCATGTCCGAACATGCGTAGAAGCGACTTCCGGTGCCGCGCTACCCATGTCTGGGCACCAGAAATCGGGCGGTGCCAGGACCCAAAATGGAGCCTCCCTGGCTGGTAGGAAATCCGGGGGATTTACGGGATTTTTTCCAATCCGGGCTGCCAGCAGGAAACGGTTTAAAATACGGGGGTTTCCTGCGAAAAATGAGAGACTTGGCAGCTATGCCTTACAAACAGTGCCTCTCTTACCTCTTATAAATATAAAATCCATTTCACATGTGTAGTCATTCATATACGTTGTTGTTTCAGACCTGGTGTGCTGGGAGAATTAATTACGATCTTCCCTTGTTCAGTTCTTTGCAGTGTTTATCTGAATGGGACAAAGTCACATTCCATTCCTTCCGCTGTTTACCGACTAGCGTACGAGCTGCAGCCATAAATAACTCACAGAGTACATGTCCAGTTTCTGCCATTAAAATTCCACTCTGCAGTTCTTCCTCAGCACACAGTTAAAATCTTTTCTCAAATTCGGCCTCTATTCGGCAGCCGCTCATTCATCTTGCTCTGCATTGCTCCTTCACACTCCTGGTCCAATCCAAAGATAATTTTAAATAAAGTCCATTCAACCTAGGTCAAGGGGGGAGGGCATAATAAAACCTTGTTAAATTCCTTGTTGAGCATAAATCAAGACTCCCACCCTCTCATTTCCATGGTAACAGACAGAATAACATAGCTGTGGCTGCAGACATCTCTTTCATTTTACAGGGGAGGACAAGAAGAAAAAAGACCATTTGAAAACTGTATGAAAGCACAAAGCACCTTGTCCTCCCCCTTCCTTTCCCGGCTGTTGTGAGGATTCTCAAGCTTCAGGGGGAAAATTCAGATACCTTCAAAGAGCCAAGCTCAGTCCTTTTGACAGCTGGTTGATTGCAGCACATTGTCATATGTTGGTCCAGGAGCCCCTCTTTATTAACGCCAATACTCCAGACTAAGGAGGAACCAACCACACATCATGCTGCCGGAGATGGAGGCTTGTCTACGACTAGTTTCATTCTCATGCTTTACCTGGACTTGCACTTCTCTACAAAAATTGCCACAGCATCCACAGAGGGCATGTATGCACTGCAGACCTTCCTTTGGGTCTTTCTAGACCATTAAAGGCACATGTATAGTCCTCTAAATGTTGCTGGGCTCCAACTCCCATCATTCCTGACCAGTAACTGTATTGGCTGGGGTTAATTGGAGTTGGGGTCTAGTAAGGGAAAGAGCCTTGCTCAGGGAAAATCCTTTTTTTGAAAAAAGGACAGGGCATGGATTCCAACAGTGGAAGTGTCACTACAGTGAGAAATGCTTAAATAAACAATAGGTGGGGATTTCAAATTGCCATGGGTGGGTGGGAGTGGAATTAGTGCATGATGTTCTGTATGTTTGCTGGGCTGATATTACCTGGATGTATTTGTGATAGTGATATAGTCTAGAGAATATGAGTACTGCCTTCCACTCCCCTGAAGTAGTTTGGCCATCCTTATCTTTCAAATTTTTTCTCCATTTGTTAATTTAAGCACTCCTATATTAGCAGTACACCTTGCATCACACGTAATAATTACTATTGAGCAACTGAACTGCTGCCTAAAGAGAGTGGGTGTGTCCTAGTTCTCCTCCCACTCCAAATTTGTCAGCTTTAAAAAATAAATCTTGCAAGTTGGGTAAGAATTGTCCATCCAACAGCCACAATCATGCCTCCCTTATATCAGCATAACTTGCAGTTTCCATGTTCTTTCCCAGTGTGACTCTTGCAATCTTGTTAGCAAATGTACAGGTTTACATGACTGTGGAAAATACGGTCAGGCAACTTTAACTCTTTGAACCACGATGACTGAGGAAGTGAGTCGCCCCAGTCTCCACTTCTGCACTCTATTGCTTTGTAAAATATAACATTCTCTCACACACATGGCACATTGAAGAGGAAACATTTGCTCCTCTTTAATATAGGTACAATTTTGACCCTTATTACACAATATCTGCAGATTTCCAGATGTTTTACAATTAGTCACAATCTCAGGTTCCCCATCTGTTAAATGAGGCAAATGTTTTATAGCATGTCTTTTAAACATTTAGGGTTGTTTTCAACTAGTGCTTCTTCAGAGTAGACACAATGAAATTAATGAACCTAAGTTGATGATGATCATTAATTGAAATGGGTCTACTCTGTGGAAACAATAGTTGATGACAATCCTTCGTTCCTTAACAAATGCTACATATGTCCACAGGTTAATGGCCAAGCATGTTTTGCATGCATAAGGTTCCAAGCAGGATTAGAAATGACCCTTGTCTATAAATCATTGATAGTCATTGCCCAACAATATAGGCAATACCAAGCTAGGACTAATGATTTGACTCAGTCTAAGGGAGCTGAGAACAGGCAGGGGAGGCTCTGCCAGCTTCTAACAGCAGCACTGAGCGGTGTCTCCTTCCTCTCAACCCCACTATACATGTCTATAATTTTTGCACACACCTTTTAACCTAGGTAACTGTCTTGCCAAGGATGCGGGTGGTGCTGTGGGTTAAACCACAGAGCCTAGGACTTGCCAATCAGGAGGTCGGCAGCTCGAATCCCCGTGATGGGGTGAGCTCCCGTTGCTCGGTCCCTGCTCCTGCCAACCTAGCAGTTCGAAAGCACGAAGTGCAAGTAGATAAATAGGTACTGCTCTGGTGGGAAGGTAAACGGCGTTTCCATACGCTGCTCTAGTTCGCCAGAAGCGGCTTAGTCATGCTGGCCACATGACCTGGAAGCTGTACGCCGGCTCCCTCGGCCAATAAAGCGAGATGAACGCCGCAACCCCAGAGTTGTCCGCGAGTGGACCTAATGGTCAGGGGTCCCTTTACCTTTACCTGTCTTCCCAAAGGCAAGGTGGTTCTTTTAAAATGAGATACAGAAGCAATACAAAACACACAAATGGGTGAGATTAAATATTTTATTCTAAAACAGCAAGCAATGTATACATACCAAGCAAGCACTTCAATCTGCCACTTGGAAGCCCTCAAGAAGTGGTGAAAGGACTCCCCCAGATAGCTTCAGTTTGCATGGATCTGTAGCCCATCAGTCCGTGCACAAGCTTCAAAGAAACTCTGCCCAAACTGATTTTATAGCCACCCCCTCCCAATGCCTCACTTTCTCAAAACAATGTCCAACATCAAAGAAGGTACCCAGCATTATCATCCACAACTGATGAGGCAGCTGGGGGGGGGCTGCACCTCCTCCCAATGTACTCAAGACATCTAAGACTGTTCTCACATCATCAAAAAACTTAACAAGAGCAAGGGACTGGGGAAAAGGAACAGAGGCAGGAAGGGCTCCATGTCAGATCACTAACTCCTCAATATGTTTTGTCTGCCAGATGAATTTCCCATACAGTAACTAAATGTGAACATTGGACATCTGTTGTCAGAATGGTTGCTTCTATAAATCCTCCACTTTCTAATGCACAGTGCATTAATCTTTGATATAAAAGAAGTCATACCTAAAAGAAATGGGGGTAGAGGCAATAATCATATTGAAATAATTATTTGATATAGCATACGCCCACCTTTAGGAGCCAATTAAAAAAACACAAAAAACAGGACATCTTTTGAAAAACAATGCTCATGTGGACTCACCACCACTATTTTTAAATTTTAGTTCACAGCCAAGAGTTTAACTATAGGCGTGGCTGCCACTTAAACTGTAACCCCTGGTAATGTTCACTATTTTCCCCATCCCTGCTCAGAATCACTGCCGGCCACTTGCAAGTCGTGGGGAAACAGTTATGTCACATGATCACATCACATATTTATTTACTAGAAAGTCGGCAGGCAGACACACACAGTTAGGTCCTTGTCTCTGAAATTTTGCCTTCACAGAAAACACAATTTTTTTCCTTTTGTATCCCAGGAGAACTTATTCCCTTCTAAAAATCAACAGGCTAAGAATTAGTGAAAAGGTCTGCTTTATTTCCAGGATCAAAATATTACAGTAGGAAGGGCATTTACACATATTTATAAAAATGCAGCAATTGTATATATATACACATATATTTATATATATGTATATCAGAGGTTGCCTTGAGTTTGGTCCTTCCCATCACAGCAAGCTATAATCTTCTCTTCTTCCCACCCATCTTAGAATTCTCATAATTACAAGAATTCTCATAATTACAAAGGAAACGGCTTCTACTGAAAATGTAGCAGATCAGTTTTACATAGCTTAAGCTATAAAGTTTTAAGATTGCAACCCAACATTAAAAAGTCAACCAAATGTCTTGAAGGGTACCATAACTTTGATTATAACAGTATCCAAACCATATGCTCCCATCTTAAATAGTTTGTAATTTAACACCTCAAACCCCCCACCCTATAACCTGTCATTCTATTTTTAATTTCAGAATTCTTTTTGTAATTTGCCTTTCAGTATATTTCCTATAGCGTTATTACAGTTAATCTATATTACAGTACATCTATATACATTTTGGAACATTTCCAGGTGCTATGCTTGCCATTAAAAACTAGCTTCATAATCCTTGCTTACCTGTGTTGCATCAAAGACATCTCTCTAAGATTCAGGTTTCAGGAATGATTTGATTGTGTTGCAGTGGGTGGGGGTGGGGGGGAAGAGAAAAGGGTATCAAAAGCCTCCTACATAGACCTTTGCTTCTTCATCATTAGCTTCCATAGCAAAGCAAATCCACCAAAGGAACTGAATACGAACCTAGGGCCCTGAAATGAACTAAAGCACAGTCTTGCTAACATTGCAACACTGGAAAAGCTATTCAGGTTAACACAGTGAGGATTACCTTGTGAATAAATCTGCAGGCACCTGGAGGTAATCAAAAACTAGGTTCAAATGTACAGCACATGTTAAACAATTTGAGTCCAAATATCTTCTTGAAAAGTACATGCTGAAATACAAGGCCTGTAAGAGCACACTATCAAGAACAGTATGGTTTAAAGTTTCAAATTGGTATGCCTTTTTATTTATAGGCTGCTTTTCTGCTCTCAAGGCACTTTTTACAGGAACACTGGTGTCAAGACCTTCTCACCCCAATACATTGCATATCTTAGAACAATTCTGTATCACATGCCTATTAAGTTTCTGAACTGCTTTAAGGATACAGTAAAACATAGGAAAGATTAAAAACCAATTCATCTGAAATACCTAGTACTTAGAAAAGGCATTTTAAACCATCAATAAGTTGCCTAAATGGTGCCTCAGAAACTCAATCTCTCCACCCCCATGCCCCATTCTCAGTCTCTCTTTAGAACTTGATATGTGGAAAAAGCAGTGAGTTTGCACAAATTGTCTGATCCCTAGGTCTTGCAATCCATTCAGTAGGATTGATCATTCAGAAACCATGCAAGTCACTTGTTTACTTTGAAAGATGCTGCATAAGAAGTAAACTGCCAAAAGATGCCTATCTTAATGACTAACAATGACTAAAACCAAAGGACACTTACCTAACCCATTTCAAAGCATTTTGTAAAAGCCATCTAAAAACAGTGGATTGTAATCAATGGCTTAGCAGACAGTGCTTCTTCTAGCTCGTCTGGCTACCCAGTTTTCATCAATCCTTTTACATACTGCAGGCCCCATTCTGTTCTGGAGGCTTCCCCAACCCCATAAGCAGCATCTGGGGAGACTTAGAAGGGTAGGGGCCATCAGTGAAAACCAGGTACCCCCATCTTCCACAAGCACTTTTGCTAAAGCAAAGCCACCACTGGATACAAGCCAGCTTTAAATTAAATATTCTGAGGAAAGGGCCAACCTACTTGCACTGCTGGTGAAAAGAGACAGTGGGAAATGCACATAGGCTCCTTATTCTTGGTGTATTTAGAATGAATGCAACAGTTATGGTCATTAAGAAGTGAAAGGCTCGCACTAACCAATGCCTAAAAAGTTTAGTTGGGGAATAAATAAGTTGGTGTGGACTATGGGACGGGAGGGGGGTGAGGAGAAAGTAATGCTATTACAACTTGGGAGAATTGTATCCAACCAAGTCATACTCAGAGTAGACTCATTGAAATTAATGAACCTAAGTTAGTCACATCTATTAATGTCAATGGGTCTACTCTAACATTAGATACAACTCATTGGACCTATTACGAGTATGACACCCAGAGACTCTTATAAACACACTGACAGTTAAAAATCATGCTTCAAAATACGTATCTGGCACTTGCTATTCCTCAGAGCTAAAGTAATTGTTCATTCTGTAGGCAGCCCTTTGTAAGCAACCAATGGATTCAGTTCTCTTTCCATAATTGCACTTTGCAATCTAACCAAAGCAGTAGAGTGCAATCAGCATCTTCTCCTCAGAGTAAGAAGCACCTTACAAATATATGGGGTGAGTGTGTGAGTCTCAGTTTCACAAACTAGTAACTAACCAGGCAATTATTTGACTTTACACTTTTAGTTTTTAACAGGTAATGTTGCCTTTCATCATTCGCTAATATCATTAACTATGCAAATCAAATGTATGCTGGCACTGGTGTTTTTTTTTAAGAAGTTTCAGGGCTTTGTCAAAAGCTAGATTTCTTAACCAGCACTCAAGTATGATTCCGTTAACGTACTTTATTTGTCAACTTACACACTGCCAACAGTGTGGTTCTTAACCTACAGTCAATTATGGCTTTTGTTGTCAAATATCCACCAACACCTTAGAGAAGCAAGGGGTTAATATTTTCCACTGTACAATGTAGTATAACCATTTTTAATCTGCAAGAATGATCTTTGTGGGACCACATACATGTGGCTCTATCAAGTGTGTGGCAACAATATAACAATCTTTTGAACTGGGGTTCAATTACAGCAAGTTTTACCAAGCCGAGGAAGCCATACCATACCTACCGTAATTAAATGGTCAATTACAACAAACAGTGGTAAGTAGCTGTCTGAACAACTTGAGTTTCAAGAACACCAATATTACTGCTTGAAACTATCTTATTTTATGTCGTTAGCATCTTAATTTAACTAAGCGTTTTTAAATTAACAGAAGAGCACAAGAGAAAGGCTTTCATTAGAGCCGAATACCTGTACAAATACACTGAAGCCCAGTGTTGACAGAATTCCAGAAAGGTACAGTTAATGAAAACAGCTTTTGAGTTATGACAGAAGAGGTTTTAATAAGTTTTACATTCATGGTCAGTACCTTGCCATATTCCACTGATGGTAAAATCCTGACGGAAGATGAGAATCAATCCCTCATTCCCCCCCCATTTTAATTGTGACAAGGAAAGAAGAAGCCCTGAAGCTACAGACCAAGCACAGAGGGTTAGGAGCACAATGGTTAGATTATACTAGACCTAATGACTACATCACCTTCTTTTAAAGCAACTCATCCCATCTGCAACAAAAGGAACACATACAAATAAACTCAAACCTATGTTCTAAGGTGGTTCATTTTGCAACTTTCTGGGAACTGTGCTTGTGCTGATTCCCAAAGGGCTACAATGGGCAATGGATCTTCAGCTGTTTCCATTTTTTTCTCCACATGTGGACAAGACTTTTGACACAAGCATCTGGGCATGTGCTAACTGTGTTGAAAGCCTGTGTACATGCCAACCTGTGGCGAGTCAGTTGTGTGCACTTGCCACCACATGCAGTATTTGGCTTTCAGCATATGTTGGTACCCCAGAAAAAACAAGCCTGTTTGTCGTTGCATGCTGAAAACCAAATCCTGCACATGGCAGGGGGAACAAAAAGCTTTTTCAATGCAGCTAGCACATGCTGAAATGGCCTCCTAAAGAAACCCACAATATTTGGTCATATGACCGGTTGAAAAATAAAATATATTAGAAATAGTTTTTTTTCTGAGGGGAATGAGAAACTTTCCTTATTCTGGCTGTTCAATGCCCCCAGCATGCTTGATATACAGACAGTGCTTCTGATTTTGATATAGCAAACATGCCTTCCTCCAGCATCAAAGCCAAGCAAACCTATCCTGTTGTTTCCACATGGTTCATTTGCTAAGAGTAGCATGAAAGGAGGGAGAGAAAAGAGAAGCCAGCAAACTGCTGCCTGATTTCAGCTCTGTAATCCCAGAGAGCCAACTGCACACTGGTGAGTTAATTTTGTAGGCAAAGCTAACATGGGTGGGCAAGGCTGGGAGTACTAATTCCTTTCCTGCACGAAGACAGTCTCTTGAGGACAAAGACCAGCCTCCTGTAATGTGATGTCATAGTCCAGATGGGAAAGTTTCCTTCGAGGAAAGTTGGTGAGGAGTTCAAAACGTTCATTGGGGTATCCTTTCAACTGTACATGTTTGATGAGAGCCTGGAGAGAAAGCAGAGACCAGTGTCTTAATGATGCAGCACCAAAATACAACAGGGTGGTATCCAATACAGTTCTTTTAGCACAAGGACTTCTGGCAATGCAGCAGAACTTACCCTCCCTCCTAAATCTGTTCTGGGGTTTCCCAACCCTAGAACTCACCCCCAACCTCCAGAGCAGATTTGGGGTGGGTGCAGGGAGATGAGAGGGAAAGGAAGTTCCACTGCGCAAATGGAAATATTGCACTACTTTGCTGGATACCATAGTTTTCAATGCAATATATGACAACTTATTATGGAAAGCTACTTCAGCAAAAGGGCAGCAATCATTGCTGTAGGTCTTTAACCTACAATCTGATGGCATTGCTGTTAACACAGCATATACTGTGTTGTGAATGCCTAAGTTAGCAAAAGGTAGTATGAAGGACCATTAACCTTCCTCAATAAACAGCCCAACTTGTCTGGAGCAGGACATTTGGACAGTAGAAAAATCTAGACAAGAATTTGGGATCCAGTCTTGGATAGAGACCTGACAGAGGACTAGGCTGTTAAGAGGTGGTTAGAAGTCAAACACGAAAGGGGAAAGCATATGTTGTACTGTAAGAAGTGTAAGTGGGGGAAAACGAGGTAAACAGAAGCATGTCTGACATGCACACAGAGAATGGAAAGGAATTAAGACCAAAAAAGCAGTGATTCTACAAATCACTTCTACTTACCAGAAGCTTAGCTTGTTCGGGCAGTGAAATTTGTTCCCTCTTCCCATCTGGATACCTTAGCATTAGCTGTGCCTTTGGTCCTAATAGAAGAAAATCACAAATAAAACAGAATACATGAACAAGCTTTAGCAATCTGTGTGCTGATAATTTAGTACATATCAATGTGAAAATGTACACGTTTCAAAAAGTTTTGAGTTCATGTGAGGGCTCATAGCTTAGTGGTAAGCTACAAACTTTGCATTGAGAAGGTTCCAGGCTCAATCCCCAGTGAAGATACACTTAGCAGGGTTGGGAAAGGCCTTTGGCTGAAACTCAAGAGCCACTGCCAGCCAGAGTGGACAGTACTGGGCAATATGGACCAATGGTCTCACTCACTATAAAGCAGCTTCATATTTTCATAACTATTCCTTCACCACCAGAATAAAAGCCCCATAATGGATTTAGCAGACTGAATATTAAACATCAGGTTTTGTTTAATGGCAGGAAACATTTAATCACCGCACTTACCGTTCACATTAAGTTCCTTCACTGCTGCTTCTGGCTTAGCCCCAATCTCCTCTAGTACCCCAGAATCCATGCAAGATAGTCCTCGGTGGTTTGTTACCACCTCTGGTTCAGTCCTTGCTGTGGGCTCAGGTTGAGGCCTTTTGCCTTCCTCTTTCCTACAGCCCAAATCCTTATGTGGAGATTTCCTAGACTTGGCAGGATTCTCTGGCTCATCATCATCAGAACCACAAACAGAAATAAATTCCTCACTTCCAGAGAAAAGCTCCGATTCAGACTCTTCATCTGATCTGCTTTCTTGCTTGACTTGGTCAGAGTCAAAATGTGTCTCCTGTAAAGATGCTCTGATGGCAGCTTCCAACTGGCTATCTTCACTTGCATCAATGAGACTCTCCTGGTTAATATGACCATAAAGCAAAAAGGGAGACATTATATTACACTGAGAAGTAGGGCAGGGACAACAACAAAGTATTCCTCCTTTCTATGAATACTTTTGCTTACAAAGCAAAGTATTACCTTTTTTTGGATGTTAATGTGAAGCATGTCATCATCATCATCATCATCAATTATTATGACCTGTCCTTCTTCAACAAATCCCATTAGGATATTAAACATTTCCCAAGAAGAAATTGGGACTCCCCTCCCCATTACACCACCACCGCTTGCCCACTCACCCCCCATCACCCGCTGTGGACACTTGCCTGGTTGCACCCCTTACCTGCTGCTGCCACTTGCCCACCTAACCACCCTCCCACACCATCCCACCACTGTTCACTTGCATGCCGTCTTACTGGCTTGTGTGTATGAGTGCCTGCCACTGCATTCTACCACACACTGCCCCTCATCTTTGTGCCACTGCTGGCTGTGTGCTGCCACACACGCATGAGGAGGACCGCAGTGATGTACTTCCAGAAGTGGCGCTATACTTCAGGAAGCTTTGGTCCTCCTCATGTGTGTGTCTGTCTTTTGGTTCCGTGCTCTTTTCTGTGCTATTGGGTGAAATCTGGGAACATCCCGGGATGGAATCATAAGCCAGGGCTGCTTACATAATTCTGGGATGTCCTGGTAAAAATGGGAGAGTTGGAGGGTCTCAACGATTATAATTATTATACTCACAGAACGAGAACGCTTCTGGGGAGGGCTAGTGGAATGTCCATCCAGTTGTCCATGCTCACCTAGGAACCCAGTCACTTGGTCCAAAAAAGAAGTTACATCTAGCTGGTGCCATTCGACTAGCTTCTGTCCTATTTTAAATAGTAATAAACCATACCTCAATAATTGGGGTTTCAAAATATCACCAAAGTAGCAGACAGAATGAAACAAAATAGAAACACTGACTTTACAGAATTTACATTTGCACTGCAATATGCTGCAGATTTTAACCCGTATGTGTTATTTTAAGAGGACTCCCAACATACTTGCAAAATGATTCTGCAAAGGGAACAGCAGGATCAATTCCAGTGGCTGGAAAGTAATGAATGCTAATCTTTCTCTTAACCCCAGATATCAAATATCCAACTGTACCTAATGGACTTAAAGTAACATGGGCAAAACAACAGTGAACAATGACCCAGCTAGATCATACTCTGGTCCTGCATTCTAAAAGCAGTCAGATGCCTCTGGAAAGATCATAAGAAAGATGAGAAAGCAAAATCCCTCCCTTATTTGAGCTAAATGGATATGTACCTTGATACATAGTAATCTTGATTACAAAGTAATCAGCTCCCAGTTTACAATCATTTCTAAAGGAAAGTGTTTAGGTATTATTTATAAAATGCCCATAGCTGCAATAGAATCAAGTGTTTCACCTCTTACCTGTCCTAGGGTCCAGGATAGACACATAAGGGAAGTCTGCTAGTTTGTAGAACTGTATGTATCGTTGTCCTTCCTCACTGTCGTGGTACACCTATGGAACAGCCAAATTTTCCTTTTAAATGCTTGAAGAAGCAACTTCAGCATTTCACAATATAGCCCAAATTGGAGCCACAACATAGCTAAAATAAAAATTAAATGTAACCCAGATATTGGCTCTGTTACTAAGCTTTTCGTCACTGAGGAAAGCAGCCTTCCCACCTGCCAGAAAATGAAGTGCTCTCTGATAAGGTTTTTCACAGCCTCGTTGCTCCAAACGTCACGGTTGAGACACTGACAGGCAAAATCTTGCACATTCTGTATGTTTATCATGAGCCACTTGTTCTGCATCTGACCACACTCCTTGGCCTGAAGACAAAAAACAACAGTAAGAACATTAGTCAAAAATGAAGGTCTAGCAAGAAACAATGCCAGCAATGACGGCTTCTACTTAAAACCTCTTCGCACTGGAAGTACAATCAGGACTCAAAAAGGTAATCTGCAAACCAGCCTGACAAGTGGTGTGCAGGATTAGAGAATTCTGCAGGTCAACTTGTCTTAGTAAAGATCACACGGTGATTATCCCAAACTGTTGAATGTCAACATGTCAAGCATAAGAAAGTTTGGGGAGAAAGCATTTTTTTTGGGGGGGGGGGGAGGTTGAGGTGGGGAAATCCAAACCCAAGAGTGGAACCTGAATAAAACATTATGTAACGAAGAACAGGAAATGAGTTATAGTGATCTGACCGCAAGTCAATTCAAGAGCCAAAATTGTGGTGGATTGGCATTGTTGATAACTAGTAGTTCCTTGTTCCACTATTCATTCCCTCTGGTTTTCTGTCTCTATATGCTATATTTTTTATATTATTGGAGCACCAAGCACCACTTTCTGATGGTAATTCAGACTGAAAGTGGGGGAGGTTTGAAGTTTGAAGTTGCAGGAAGAGATCTTACTGGTTTGAGTCACAAAGCTGGCATTGCCTGATTGGTTGGTTGCAAGTTAATGTAGGAGTTTGATCAAGAATGTAATTCTGATCGCTGTATTGCCATACCTGTTGAAAAAAAGAGTGCTATATCAAAATTTGGAATGCTCATATTTCCTGAATAAATAGGGCGGAAATGGTTGGGCTTCCTTAAAAGAGATTTTACTCATGGGTTTGCACCAACTGAATTCTTCACAAGAAGGAAACAATTCCTGTTGATTTTGCCTTCTGGAAAATAAGATTTCACTTTGTAAAAGTGAAGTATCTGATCTTTTGACTACTGAGTGATCAACAGGATAAATTGTGGATTGCAGTCCCACTGTCAAATCATGCTTCATAGCTATGGTTTGCAATACTTTTGCAAGGGCCAGCAAACAAACAAGTCATTTCTCCCAATCAAAGAAAAATGGTGTTACATACGAAAAACGTCTGGAATTTTAAAAATTACCACATTTTAAAACGAACATTTGGTACTAGATGCTCAAAAAATAAGTGTATATTAAACAATCTTTTAGTTGTATTATGTAAAAAGTATTTAAATAATTTGATACATGAACTATTTGACTGAATCCAAAGTCACATAATCCAAAGTTTGACTCATACAGCAGGGGTTGCCCTTCCTCGTCTTCCCTCAATCTGTCTGAAGGGTCCTCAAGTCTCTGGAGCAGATTTCAGAAAGATACAGGGAGGAGAGTAAAGTCCTTTTGTGTGAGTAGAATTTGTTCCACTTGCACACAAACATCACTGAATACAACCCTTTGTTTTTAAGATTTTGTTGGCAGACAGTAGGCATTTAAGACTGAAATCTGAAATTTTGAATAGTATTCTTGGAATAGAATTACTGCTTACACCTAAACAGTGAAGCATGGACTCCTCCTGCCAACTGCTATTAAAATGTATGTGCAATTTTCAAAACTAGTGTATCTTAGAAATTCACATGGTGCAAATTCAAAAATCTCTTTGAATGTGCAAACTTAGTGTTCACATTGTATATAACTAGTGAATTTGCCAAATCATGAATTCAGGGTAATGTATCTTGCTTTAGGTTGCTGATTAAATTCTTAACTATACAGAGAAGTCAAAGGAAAGTTAGAACATACCAAGCTGTTGAAGAAAAAGATGCACTCTTATTAATCACTTCTACATCACTTTGCAGTGTATAGGATGCTTTAAAACTTTTCTCAAATACTGCATAGCCTCACAACTACCTTATCAGAAAGATTAGTCTGAAGTACTGACTTGGCTCAGAGTTACCCTTTTAGCTTACTACCAAGCAAGGATTTGAAGTTCATTTTCTCATGTGTGAACATGAGAAACAATAAAAGATACTGGTTTCTTTTTGCTTTAGCTGATATACTGCCAACCCTGTCTAGATCTGGAAGAAGATAGAAGGAAAGCAACTCAAAGTAATTAATGTTAATAGAATATAAACATTCCTAAAGCTGTAATGGACAAAGGGCCTCCAAGCTCAACAAGACACCGCCACTCATGCACCGGACTACCTCTGCATTCACAGTTGTTTAGACATATGTAACTGCATAACTGTATCAATGGTGATAAAGTGCTGGGAATTTCCATCTGCTTCCTCTCTTCCCCATTCCAATACATGGAAAAACCAACTCATGCCAGTGGTCTAGCTGTGTGAGCAGTTTATGTAAAAGAGGAAACTCTTGTGAAAATGTGGCTCCTCTTATGAAGCAAGAAAACTATGAGACCATTGCATCTCATGCCAAGTTTCTTCTTCTAATTTTTATCATAAACAAAATAACAAAATGCATTATTTATTATTACATTCCTATCCCACTTCTCCTCCAAAGAGTTAAAGTGGCACATATGGCTCCTCCACATATTATCCTCAAAACAACCCTGAAAGCTGAGAGTTGGTGACCAGACAAAGATCGCCTAGTGAGCTTCATGGCTGAATGGGGATTTGTTAAAAGTACAGTACTGCTTAGAATCAGTAAAACATTTTACTCTTATTCACCTAAAATGATTTTACTCATTAAAAGGTTTAGATTCTACAAGTGCTTTCAATGCAATACTATGAGGTTCTAGCACATAACGTAGAAAGAACTGATTGGAAAACATAGAATTTTACTTTGTAAATCTGTATTATGTATATAGTAAATGGGGGGGGGGGGGTAGACTCTGCCTAAAGGAACTATACAGCAAGTAAGAAACAAAATATTTTAATATAAAAGGGAATGCCAGATTAAAAAACTGAAGGAAAATTAATCAGATGCAGGTATATGAAGTTTTATGAGGAATTACTCCATTAAAGACACAGAAGTTAGAGGCAAATTTTTACTCAGGGCAGAAAGAGGCATCATGACTGAGAGTAATGAATACTACCACCAATTAGAAGGAACTGGAAGAGGGTGACAGAATGTGAACCTTTGAAACCAGCTACACTATTGACCTAAGAGCAGCTTATACACAATTTGTTTAGTACGCCTTGTTTCAGGAGTACAAAGTCGGGGCAAAAAGCACAGCAGATCTTGGTAGAAAATGATTTTTGAAAGTGGTTTCAATGATATGCAGAAATGGAAGGGTTAGAAAAGTGAGTATGATGTTATTTACACATAAAAATATAGAAGTTGTTTAAGTTATGAAACTGCAACAGTAATGCTACTTGCAACCAAGGATATGAACATGACCTATTCTGCATGCCCTACAACTAATGTTCTTTGATTAACATTCAGTTTGGTTTAGTTCATATTAATGCTATATAAAATAGGAAAGGTGTTTTGTGGGCCCTCTTTAATAGGTGTAAGGTGTGTGATAAAAAAAGATTTTTATGACAATTATTTAATGTTATCCTACTTTGTTCTTTAGCTACAGGTATGAACATACTTACTTGTAAGCAAATTCCACTGAAAACTCAATGATATAAGAAGTTAATTGAAAACAAGAGAGATAATTTACCAATCAAGCAAACTACTGCCTACTTGTTCACAGCAGTTCTTCAGGATTTCAAGGAAAGATCCTTGCTGACCCGGCCAAACAGAGACCTTTCCCCCCCAAATATGAAGTATTCAACTTATGACATTATATACTTAAAGCCTTCTCTACTTTGGACAAAACTCCAAATGTATCAAAACAAGTGGCCGATGGAAGTATTTGACAATCCTGACAGAGAAAGAGCAACACAGTTTTCCAATGAATAGAAACAGGATTTTTCCATCAAATGGAACTACAAATTGAGCCAGAGTATTTCCAATCCTATTGGGAAGGGCCACAGCACAGTGGCAGAGCATCTATCTTGCATGCAGAAGGTCACTGTTCAATCCTAGGCATCTCCAGATAGGCCTAGGAATTGTCCCCCATCTGAAACCCTGAAAAATTACTGCCAGTCAGTGTAGGCAACAGTGAGCTAGATGGACTAATGGGCCTAACTCAGTATAAGGCACCTACTTATACCCCTCATTAGTTACAATGTACATATTGCGCAATTATGGACATCTGATTAACACATCTTAAGAAAAGGGACAGGGCGCCGAAGGGAATATAGAAGATGGCAGAGGAACACAAACGCAGAAGGGTACTTTTTCAAAAATGAATTCAATCTGCTTAATAGTTGCCTTCTGTGTCCAAGTTATATAAATACAACTAACTCGTTGCCATCATGCTTAAGCGAATTCTTTAATCATCATATTGAAATATCAGGCTGCAAATGTACACATACTCACATGCAGCTGGGTCCAAGCTACCCCAGAGAAACTATGCCAAAGCTTAGCAACCTACCGTTTCAAAACTTCCTTTATGCATCAGATCAATTGGAGGCCTGAAGAGATCTGCAAGGGTGGTGAGTTTCTTGTCTATTGCTCCTCCATTCCGCAACTCTTGTTCCTGCCGAACTGCAGAGCCCAGAATAAAAAAAATGGGAGGTAAACAACATTTTTACTCCAACATGCTAAACTGCTTTTGGCAACTATAAACAAAACATTTGTTAAAAGTGCAGAAAGCTCGTTTTAAAATATAAAATCAGAAAGGGAGAAGAAAAGAACAAGGGGAAAGTACAGAAGTCACATTTTAACATACTAACAAAGAGTTGTGGGAAATTTGAAAGCTTGCATACCATTTTATGACACATTAAAGGTAAAGGTAAAGGGACCCCTGACCATTAGGTCCAGTCATGACCGACTCTGGGGTTGCGGCGCTCATCTCGCGTTATTGGCTGAGGGAGCCGGCGTACAGCTTCCAGGTCATGTGGCCAGCATGACAAAGCCGCTTCTGGGGAACCAGAGCAGCACACAGAAACGCTGTTTACCTTCCCACTGTATTTATCTTCCCACCTATTTATCTACTTGCACTTTGCCGTGCTTTCGAACTGCTAGGTTGGCAGGAGCTGGGACCAAGCAATGGGAGCTCACACCGTCACGAGGATTCGAACTGCCGACCTTCTGATAGGCAAGCCCTAGGCTCTGTGGTCACCCACCGCTGTGGGTGACATATTGGGTTGGCCCTTAAATGGACTTTTGAATTTTTCCTATGAGCCAACATGACTATATCATTACTCTTAGTCTGAAGTATCTATTTTATTATCCTAAAATATTCTTTTCTGCTAGGTACTCTCTCTTGATAGCCCACTATATATTTTTAAGCTTAAGTCTCACAGCACAATACTATACATTTGTTCTGAAAAGCATGCCTCACTGACCTCAATGAGACTTACTCCCATATAAGTGTCTATATAGAATCAGAGCTTAAGCATTACTGAAATGTAGTTCTTCGTCTACTGGTAAAAATGCTCTTTTTTGTTTTCCTCACTTTAGTGCTGATCATGGTTATATTTTAAAAGCTTAACTGAAAATTCTATATAAGGAGAAGTGTTAAGGGTGATTTCTTTCCAAAATAAATTTATATAATTGCCAACACACATGGACATGGGATTACATGCACATCACCCCATTTCAACCGATCAAAATAAATATAATTTGCTACCAAGAAGTCCTCTTATGGACTTACTAAAAGGTAAGACTGATTGTAAGACTTGAGCTGATATTGGGAAATGTGATGTTTTTGGTACCTGGGTCCCAAGCTACAGTACTTAGGGCTACTAGGACAATGGACGCTCAGGTTGCGAATGTGATCCATGTGGGAGGTACGTTCGCAACCCGCAGCGCCGCATCTGCGCACACGTGGGTTGCAATTCGGCGCTTCTGGGCATGTGCGAGCACCAAAACCCGGAAGTAACCCATTCCGGTACTTCTGGGTGTGGCGCAGTTTGTAACCTGAAAATGTATAACCTGAAGCGTCTGTAACCAGAGGTATGACTGTACTAACACCTTTAATTGGGCCCAGTAGCTCAGTGGTAGCTAGCACAGTGCTTTCAGGACTGGTGAACACATTGTGCCATCAGGCAGCCCACTGACCAATCTGCAGCCAAATTCTGTACTGACTGCCATTTCTGGACCATCTTTAAGGGCAGCCCAACACAGAATGAATGGCAGTAGTCCAGACAGAAGATCACTGGAGCATAGAGTATCATGGCCATGTTATCCCAGTCCAGGAGGAACAGCCAAAGCTGGTGAACAAGACTAAACAGGGCATAAGCAACCCTAGTCATAGAGGCCTCTTGAAACTCCAGTGACAGATTGGAATCCAGAAGTACTCCTAGGCTATGGACATGTGCGTAAAGCCAAAATTGTGTATAATCAAACCTCACTGGGTTCAATGGTGGGGGGGACTGCCAAAGTAGTTTCTTCTGGAACTGTGCCCCCTTTCTATTGTGTGTGTGTTTGTTTTGTCCCACACATAAAGCTGGATGTGCACAAGTTGCAGGCTTACTGTTTAAATTGAGAAGGGACAGTAAGCTCTAATACTTAGCCCACTTTGGCAACACTAAAGGTTATTTCCATTTTAAGATGAAATATTTTAATAGATAATCTGGGAGAAACACAAATAGCAAAATCAGTCAGAATAATAAACTACAGAAGACTTGACAGAATCTGGCAATCCAAAGCGAACAGTTACATAGATGCAAATACATTTGTGACTATGAAGCCTCGTTAAGACATTACCCTGTTAAACCTCATATTAAGCTTAAGTATGTTACTTACCTTGAATATAGCAGAAGTTGGGATGTAAACTAACCAACCAACCAAACAAACAAACAAACAACTAACCAACCAACCCACCCTGAGTGTCACTTTCCTGACTTCACATGTTCATAGGCAATTTTATTTAGATACTCTAAAGAACTAAACCCACACACCAAGAGATCACTGACACCTTGTTTTAATTAACTTTTCCTTATTGAAAAGTAGGATAAAGCATTTTGAGGGATAAGGAAAAACATTTTTGATGTTAAAATGAGGGCTGCACCTGTCACAGCTGATCCAAGAGTCATGAATATATAGGACAATTTTTTTAAAACAACAACAACAATTAATTGAAAAGTTTACTTCTAAGTAGACTAATGTAACAATACACCAAAGACCTGAATTAACAGAATCCTGATAGCTGTAGTGTTGAACTCTGAGCAATACTCAAAACTAACTGAAGCTTAAATACCTGAACTAGTACACAAGACACCATCAAAAATGTTTAATTGGTACCACGTCTGCTGAATAAGGGTGAATGAGTTTTAACTGAGTGAGCTACCAAGATGTGTGTGCATGAAAAATGGTCTCACATACATTGATATGTATGAACTCCCCAACTGTGGTAACAAGAACAAGAAAGGGGATGGTGAACATCTATCTGAAGAAGAGATGGAAGACAACTATGATGACTAATTTGAAAATGAACAAGACCATACATGCCCAGGACAAACTAAATAAGCATTTCACTTAACAAGTGTAATTGCGATGTTTCTTGTTAAGTTTCTATAGTTGACACTGCCTTGCACAAAAAGCAACGGGCCAGACTCAACTCTGTGGCATGTCATAGGGAACATTCATTTCCCTGGTGGTGTGGATGTGTCATTTGGGGTGGTCTAATGCCATTTGGGGTAGCCTAATAACTATGGATCGAGGTCATTGCTCATTAATGTGCTTTGCACAAAAACAACTTTTTACCTCAGAGAATGATGATGCGTCACAAAGGGGAGTTTCTCAGTGACAGAGATGTGATGTAAACTATATTGGCTATTTATTCAGTATTTTGTTGAATAAGGAACTGGGAAACAACTTCAGTATAATAAAAAAGACAGTAATAACTGCAATGTCAACAACACCTGTTTTCCAACTACTAAGGTATAAATCTTCCAAAATATGACATTAAACTTTATTCAGCACACTTGGCACCAATTTCAGTCCTGCCTCCAAAGAAGGCCAAAGTTATTTTATTTCCTCCAAAAGTTTGGAATTAAACTTTTGGCCAGCAATTTTCCCTTTCTTTTATTTATGCAAACACACCACAACTATTAACACAAGCTTTGATATGACAAAATATTTTTAAAGCAAGCATTGTTTTATTTATTTCTAGTAGAAAAATATACGAGGGCTGGGTCTTATTTCACTTCGTATAGGGCTTTTGCATAAGCAACATGAAGCAGCAAGAGCCCACCCAAAAAAGATACAGAGGCTTGCATGGCAATTCTTAGGAGAGTTTAGGGGACAGGCAATTTTGGGAGTGGGGACATTGTTGCCACTGGCAAAATGAAATGTAGAGTCTGGATTTAATAAATCATGCTGAAAAAGAAAGTCCACTGCTGCCATTAACTTGGTCTCAAATCTCAATCTAACTACACCATATCTAACAACTGCATCCAAAGAGTGAACAACTTGGCTGGGTTCCATAGACTGCACTTGACCTTCCTGCCCTGATGCAGGGGGCTCTTTTTACCTAAAAATTACAAACCTCATGTTTGCAATGCATATTTGGCTATGCTATACATATATGGCTACATGAAAAGTCCTTAGTGGGATTTTAGGTGGTTGTTTTTGTGCCTACATAATGCAAGCCTTCTCCAGTCCCATATCAGTATGCAGCTCCTGGGTAGGGTACACAATGTGGCCCATAGGGATCCACATCATTAACCTCTATAAAGCCAGTAAACAAAGAAAATGGCATGTGAAGACAATGATTCACAGATACCTACTTGTTTCTGTCTGGAAATCCCGAAAACCATCAAATATTGAACGAGCAGGTCTGCGTCTTTTTGGAGCTTATCAAGAACAGAATTTAAAACTCATATTAGTCATAAGAAACCTCTCAATGGAACTGATTTGTGATAGAAAAGGCTGAAGCTTCAAGACAGATTGGAACTCATGGTGACCAGGTCATTTGAGAATACCAATAATGCATTATGTTAATTTGTTACACACATGTGCCCATCAGGACATGATGTTCATTTTCCTGGTTATCAGGGTACTTGTAGATGTTAAATTATGTTAAATTAAAAATTATTTAAATAGGCTGCTTTTCTGCCTGAAGGCCTTTGAAACACATAAAATCAACTAAAATACAAAAATATGCAACGAAGTATCATAGAAATAATAACACATTGAACAGTGAGATAGATCAGCAAAATGCAACATAGCAATAGAAACCAGCAGCAAAGACCCAGGCAGTAAAAAAAACCTCATCCAAGGCCAGTGGTACAGCAAAATAAAAAGTATCCCTAGCTTGGTTCCAATATGAAGCTCTAGGACAGGGATGGGGAGCCCTTTTCTATCCAAGAGTCGCATTCTTACGTTGGCAACCTTTCAGGGGCTGCATACCAGTATTGGAGGCAGAGGCAAACTGAATGGCGCAACAGATAGGAGTTTTAATATGTACAGTAGACTGTATATCAGCCATGCAAAAGTCAGAGGTTTCTACAAATATTCCTCTTCATCCAAACAAGGAAGAGACAATATCTACTTCAAAGACATATTAAAGCCAGGCAAAAGCACTCAAGGTTGATAAGGAGCAGGTCCAGTGAAGACTATGGTTTATGGAAGGGTTGTAGCCTAGGGAGAATTCCAAGGGTCAGATAGAGAGCCATGGAGAGTAGCTCTCAGCCTCTGGGCCTGAGTGTCCTCTTCCCCTGCTGTAGGAAGATTGTGGAACACTATCTGGGTGATAGCACTCTGGGTGCTACCCATGTAACCCCCAACTGCACTTCTGATAATGGCAAGATGCAGCATATGCTGCTTGACCTGATCTTACTATACTTAATGGAGGAATAAAACCCAGAAAAAGGTAAAAGCATGATTTTGTCGTATTTCTTTAAGCACATGCTAATCGATAAGGCAATTTCTCAAAGTGGAATGATTTAGGAATTAGGCTATGCTTGAAACATGACACCTTTTGTAGTAGATTATAATGCATAGCATAGCTGGTAAGCAAATGAAAGCATTTGCCAGTGCCACACTCTTTTTGCACCCATAAATTGTGTCAAAAATGGCAGACAACACCTTTAGTTCTAATACCAATTCAATCTGCAAAGCAATGTCTTCCCATTTTTTGGGGGGGGGGGCGGCGGCCTGTGGACACATTTCCAAACTGGAGTAATGGCACCAAACCCACATACACACCACATCATGGACTTGTAACACTGCCTATAATATGCCTTTTAAAAATCTATTTCCAGTGGAGGAAATGCTGTAAATGCATGGGAAGGTTTCTGCTGGAACATGTGCCTGTGGTGCACCATGTGGGTGACCTTTGACCTATGTTCTTTCATAATTTTTTTTTAAATAAATTAATTTATTTTTAACAATATTGGCTATCCCATTCAAGTGAACATTAACCAGACTGTAAGCCTGCAAGTGAACATCTATGGTCTAACTGTTGTACTTCATTTTGCTACTTTAGATGCTTTATAGCAAAGACACCTTAAATACACACTTATTATGACTTAGGCTTTTGCGTAGTAGAACCCATTTGTTGTTATCTGCAGCAGGCTAACATGGCAACTGTTCTAACATGTACAGTGGACGCTCAGGTTGCAAACGTGATCTGTGTGGGAGGCATGTTTGCAACCTGCAATACCGTGTCTGCGCATGCGTGGGTTGCAATTCGGCGATTCTGTACATGCGCAAAGCGCGATTTAGTGCTTCTGTGCATGTGCTGTAACCCGTTTCGGTACTTCCAGGTTCGGCGCGGTGCGCAACCTGAAAACACGCAACCTGAAGTGTCTGTAACCCGAGGTATGACTGTATTCAATACATTACTGCAGCAAATTTATTTATGGCACTTCACCTGTAAAACGGAGGTGCATCTTATGTAATATCTTATGTGATGAATCTTATGTCAAATGCTAGTTACCGCTCCCAAGTCATTATCTGCTGATTTCCTACAGTTGAGTAAGCAGCTTCATGTAACTTCAAGGGCTTCTCACCAGATCTTATGTTGACTTATTACTGCAACGATACTTTTCAGTGTGTAACTTATAATTATCACATGGCTTCCAGTCATCAAACCCAACTGGCCTCTAGAAAATGCATTTCTCATTATATCCCAAAGTAGCAGCCTTTCCTTAAAGAGGCAGGCAGCATTTACTGTTAACTATTCCACTAGATTTTAAGAATACAGCTAATTGGTTTCCCATTAACTTGTTAATAGAATGGAATCTATCAGTACATAATTTTGGAAACTATATTAAGCGGAAGCTGAAATATCATGGAAATCTTGGATTTTGGTTTCTAAAAACTCTCAACTGCAAAATACTCAACAGTACACATTCCATAGCTGCAATTTCTTATGAACACAGGTTAACACCGTAAATTACTATTTATTTGCAGCCCTTCAGACAGAGTATTTTATTATAGATATTTTACTATAATATTTTATTGCAAAAAAATTACTAGAAATTGACTCAGCAGCTAGCATTGACATTTTGGCACCATTCCCTATCTAGAAAACGAGAATAGCAGCAGCAATGGGTTTTTGAAATATCATTCCTAGGAGTACCGATTATGTATGCTTAGTTGACAGTATTGGGAATATGACTTTTGTATAAATACTTCAGTATTGCAAGAGCACATGCTATAACTATAGAGCAATGGATACAAGCAACCTAGACAGAAGGCAGTTTGGCAGAGTTCTTCCTTCCTTACTACAACATTTGGAAGGGTAAACATTAAAATGAAGCTCACTTACCACCAAATAAAGGCTCAGGTTCTACCAGAATTTCCTGTTTTTGAGGAATAGGTGCTCTTACTTCATCTCTATAAGGATTAGAAACATAGGTTTTTGAATATGACAGCAAGAGCTATACTACATGCCCCAAATAGGACTATATTCATTTAGTTAAACCAATACTTGGGGTCTACAATGCAGTAGAGGCAGAACAGCATAGGTGCTAACTATGTTGTACAAGGTTTGAAAGTGTACTATTGGAATGGAGATATTCCTGGTAGGTATCAAAATAAAGATGTTCTTTAGTATATATAAAAAGGGATTGACAGTTAACACATTTTTGTGAGAGCCACCTCTTCCAGTAGCACCTTAGAGACCAACTAAGTTTGCCATTGGTATGAGCTTTCATGTGCATGCACACTTCTTCAGATGAGCACACGAAAGCTCATACCAATGACAAACTTAGTTGGTCTCTAAGGTGCTACTGGAAGGGGGGGAAAATTATTTTGTTTCGACTACACCAGACCAACACGGCTACCTACCTGTTTAACCTATAGATATGGGAATCTTTAGCTCCGATATCTAAGGAGCTGCTAACATGTCTTGTTAAATGGGTAGGACAGGTCGAGATGCTCAGAGTTGTACAAAAAAGGAGTGGGGGAGGAGGGTAGTAGTATGAGGAATATAAGAAAGGTGCACATATAATCACATATATAGGGAAAGCGTAGATGCATGTACAGGTGTTCTTGACATAGGCGGAGGGTCCGGGGTCCCACCTGCATAAGCAAAATATGCCTAAGTGGGCAGCACCCTCTAAAAAGCCTCTAAACACCATTTCCCCCTGCTCTCCTGCTCTCTTCCCTGCTCTCTCTCCACACAACTCCCTTTAACTAGAGATGAAGCTCTGGGGCTGGCTGGAGGACATGTAGGGTAGCAGCTGCTGGGCTACCACATGTGTCAGCTGTTAAGTGCGGAAGATGAGCAATCTAAGCAAAGCCCCACTATGCCTCCAGTCTCTTTGGGACTTCCTCCACCCTCACTGAAGTCTTCTTTGGGTTCTGGGGAGGGTCTCCTTGCAAGCCATGAGGACTCTCCAGCATTCTCCCACCATTTCCTGCTTTGAATCTATTTATGCCACGCATACATGCGTTCATGTGTTAGTCAATCACGCACAAGTTGGGGGACACCTGTAATTGCAAAGGTCTTGTTGGACCCAGTCCCTATTTCTTAACCCACTATTTTGTTTGGGAATATGAATAACACATGAATTTTTTTTCTAATTTGTGTTATTTGCCTCTGTCCAAATACAAGATTTATTTTAAAAATAAAACCAACTTTTCACTTCTTGCCATATAATGCCAAAATTGCACTTCAATTTATTTATTTAGTACTGCATCTAACATTAGAGTAAAAGGTAAAGGTAAAGATAAAGGGACCCCTGACCGTTATTGTCCAGTTGCGGACGACTCTGGGGTTGTGGTGCTCATCTCGGTTTACTGGCCGAGGGAGCCGGCGTTTGTCCACAGACAGCTTCCAGGTCATGTGGCCAGCATGACTAAGCTGCTGGCGAACCAGAGCAGTGCACATAAACTCTGTTTACCTTCCCGCTGTAGCAGTACCTATTTATCTACTTGCACTTTGACAAGCTTTCAAACTGCTAGGTTGGCAGGAGCAGGGACCAAGCAACGGGAGCTCACCCCATCACAGGATTTGAACCCTAGGCTCTGCGTCCCTAAAATTAGAGTAAACTTATGAAAATAATAGATGTGACTAAGTTAGGTCCATTAATTCCAATGAGTCTACTCTTAGTTGGATACAACATTCATTCATTCATTCATTTCCTGCCCTTCCTCCTAAGGTCCTAGGGCAGGTTACAGAATTAAAACAAAGAATTTAAAACAATGTAAAACATCTTGCAATCATAAAAATAAGCTGGGTCCTAAAAACATGAACCTCAAGTGTTACATAAAAATAAATGTATTACAAGTCCCCCTATATTTAGGCAACGAGCAATGTGTTCAACTGAAACAACTTTAAAAGGTAAGTATAATAAACAGATGTAGCCTCTCTACAAGTGGGTGGGTGGGTGGGTGGGAGAACTGATTAAAGTTAGTGCTAAATTTAGCACTATATGAACTGTGTCCTGCCTGCACATTTCCCTTCCCACTTCTGACATGTGCAAATTGCAACCTGAACTAAACTGTTAGGTTTCTAGAACAAAAGTAAGATGCAAGGAATTTAGTAACTGAAACTAAGAACATCTACAGAAAAACATGTTGATACCTGCAATTTCCATATTTTAAAGCAAATTATCCATCCTATGGATATTCACAAAGTTACATACTCTGTATGTGGTCGAAGGTTTGATACACTTGCAGAACTAGTGCTGGGCTCCTCTGCTATCCCTCCACCATCAAGGAACATAGTGACAGCCATTTCCAGATTATTGTTGCATGCTTCAAGCATATGCTTGCCTGCACTTTCAGTGGCACCTGTGATTCAAGGAAAAACAACATTAGTGCTCAGATCTTAAAAAGAAATTGGACAATATATGAGATCAGAAAAGTAAGCTTTTTGGTTTCTTAAATAAAATGACATTTCATAATACATTAGCTTTGCATGTTATGTTCTTTGAAATACCCAACTGAAACAGCAGCCTACACAAATGAATGAAACAGAAATAGATTATCTTTCCCTCTTTTTGTATCTTGGTTAGGCAAATTATTATTAATACTTATTAAAATTATTTATCACCCTTCCTCCAAAAATCACAGGGTAGTTTACAACAAAAAACAGCATATGCTGTTCACAAATTCATATGGGCAGCCAATTTTCAGTAAGACAGTTCACAGGGCATTACGATTTACAGTGTCGAAGGCCTTAGTCAGGTCAATAAACATCATATGCAGGGGCTGGTTTTGCCCTCTGCATTTTTCTTGAAGCTTTAGAGTAGTGAAAATCATGTCCACTGAAGGTCAAAAACCATTTTGGGATTCAGGAAGGGTAGCCTAGGATATAGTTAGGAGATGGTTTGCTAAGATTCTTGCAAGAATTTTGCTGGCCGCAACTAATGAAGACATGTCTCAATAGTTTCCGCAATCCGTTTTATCACCTTTTTTTAAAAAAGGTTGATAATTTTGGCATCCCTAAAGTCTGCTGGGATCTCCTCTCTCCCCCAGATTTTTTCAATGAGCTTGTGAAGTTGTTGTGTAAGTTCAACTCCACCCACTTTGAAGACTTCAGCAGGTATCCCATCAGGTCCGCTGGCTTTGTTGTTTTTCATTTGGTTAATAGCTGTACACAACTCTCCCAGATTGGAGATACTGCATGCTCATCTCTAATTTGTTTTTGCAGAATTTGTGAGAGGGCCTCAGCAGCTATGGGGGAGTTGCGGTTAAGGAGATGCTGGTAATGTTATTTCCAGTGCAATGCAATAGCTTCTTTATCTTGGTGTGGTACCATCTGTTGTTGTCTTTGTCCATGGAGTTTTCTTGGCAGGGATACGGGAGTGGCTTGCCAGTTCCTGCTCCAGGTTCAAAATTGGGAAAGGAGTACGACAAGGCTGTATATTGTCTCCCTGCTTATTTAACTTATATGCAGAATTCATCATGCGAAAGGTTGGACTGGATGAATCCCAAACCGGAATTAAGATTGCTGGAAGAAATATCAACAAACTCAGAGATCCTGATGACACAACCTTGATGGCAGAAAGTGAGGGGGAATTAAAGAACCTTTTAAAGAGGGTAAAAGAGGAGAGCACAAAATATGGTCTGAAGCTCAACATCAAAAAAACTAATATCATGGCCACTGGTCCCATCACCTCCTGGCAAATAGAAGGGGGGGAAATGGAGGCAGTGAGAGATTTTACTTTCTTGGGTTCCATGATCACTGTAGATGGCGACAGCAGTCATGAAATTAAAAGACGCCTGCTTCCTGGGAGAAAAGCAATGACAAACCTAGACAGCATCTTAAAAAGCAGAGACATCACCTTGCCGACAAAGGTCTGTATAGTTAAAGCTATGGTTTTCCCAGTAGTGATGTATGGAAGTGATAGTTGGACCATAAAGAATGCTGATGGCTGAAGAATTGATGCTTTTGAATTCTGGTGCTGGAGGAGACTCTTGAGAGTCCCATGGACTGCAAGAAACCTATCCATTCTTAGGGAAATCAGCCCTGAGTGCTCACTGGAAGGACAGATCCTGAAGCTGAGGCTCTAATACTTGGCTACCTCATGAGAAGAGAGGACTCCCTGGAAAATACCCTGATGTTGGGAAAGATTGAGGGCACAAGGAGAAGGGGACGACAGAGGATGAGATGGTTGGACAGTGTTGTCGAAGCTACCAACATGAGTCTGACCAAACTGCAGGAGGCAGTGGAAGACAGGAGTGCCTGGCGTGCTATGGTCCATGGGGTCACGAAGAGTCGGACACTACTAAACCACTAAACAACAAACCATCTGTTGAACATAGGGGGCATATGCCATGATTTATTGACCCACATTGTGAATGTCGGCTACGTGCTGGATCTCTTGAGCTTTTTTTTATCTACCAGGTGCTCTTTAGTTCTCTGGTTCTTCTTTGAACCTCAGCCTTAGCGTTGGCATAGGGTTTTTCCTTAGTGGTGCAATTTCTATCTCTTTGCCAGATCTGAAAGGCCTTCCTTTTTGTCAATAATGTGTTCAATCTCACTTTCATTCTCATCAAACCAGTCCTGGTGTTTCTTGGTTTGGTATCCAATAGTTTGTTCACAGGCTGCAATAATGGATGTTTTTAGTCCAGTGTTCCTAGATGTTATCAGGGAACTCCAAAAGCAGCTGGTCCTTAAGAGTCGTTTGGAAGCAATCCCACTTTAATAGGAGCTTGAAGGGCTTCATTTTGCGCCTTGTTTCCTTCCTTGGTATAATATTGATAGCCATCGTGGAACGTATTAATCAGTGATCTGTCCAGCAGTCATCAGCACTCGTCTTAGCTCTGGTAAGGAGCACATCGCGGCGATCTTTAGACAATTACATAGTCTAAGAGATGCCAGTGGTTCAACCGAGGGTGCCTCCATGATGTTTTAAATTTATTTATTTTGTTGAAAGTGTGTTGGTAATAACAAGGTTGTGCGCTGCACATATAGTCAAAAATAAGATTCCATTCTGGTTGTTGTTGCCAATTCCTTCTTCCCAATAGTCCCAGGCCACAGATCAAAATCTCGCCCAACTCTTGCATTAAAATCACCCAGGAGGAAAATTTTATCCTCCTTAGATGTCTCTGATAGGATGGCACCCAGCTGAGAATGAAATTTTTATTTAATGTCTTTACTGGCATCCGATCTTCGAGTTTCTTGAAGCACTGCAAAATTGAAGTATTCTCTTGCAATGGTAGCAGTCCTGCGTTTGGGACGCTCATCATCTGTGTTGTCTAATGAAGTCTGTATATTCCATGTTCCAAAATTCAATTGTCTTTTATGACCACTGGGGAGGCAGACAATATTTACTGCACCTTTTCTAGCCCCTCCCCCTTTCTGGGGTGAGCAGAGTGGATCCTAAATAGGACTGCTATGTTGTGGATACAGCTGCCAAGCTACTCAACCGCCTCATTCCTTGAGTCAGAACGAATGAATCTGTATCCACCACCCATCTGCCGGTTCATGACTAGTGGCTTCCAGATTTCATAGTCCTGCCTGTTACCATTTGCCGATCGCCATGAGACTTTTTGGGGGTTTGGGATCGGTTTTTGGGTGATGCCTCTGCATAATTTGTTTTATGTGTGTAGATCAGTGCACGCTGACCAACGCAGAGTCTTCGCAGTAATGCTCTATTCTGATGGCATGAGTATCACAACAACTGGTAGATTTTTATCTGCTGCAGCCTTCATCTGCCTTCACAGCCATTCTAACATACTGCTTGTTATCTTTCGCCTGTTCTGTCGTTGAGGACTTCTACGATCATTCTTTGTCTAGTTCCTCCCTTTTGACCTTACCACCTTGGGTGACCCTGCTGGGAGTACAAGACTCCCAAGAGCTTCGCTCACAAGGGTCATAGGAATGTGCAAGCCCACTCATCACGACAAGGTGATGATCCAGTGGGGTGGATTATCATTAAACAAGGTAACTGGGGTGAAGTAACTGTGAAGTAACTGGGGTGGTCAGTTCTGCTTCACTCCCATGTAGTCCAGGCAGAAATTAAAGGAGTGAGTGAATATGGCGCCTCCCATAGATAAGATGCCTCTTTGCTGGGGTGTGAGAAGGACTCCTAGCTATATTAAAATACCCCACAAACATGGGGATCATTCAGCTCAATGCACCATCTCTCCTCTTTCCATGAGCTATAAACAGTTAAACCAATCCTAGTATGCATTCCCAACAAATAAGTTCTCCTGATTTAAGAGGACATGCTTCAAAGTAAAAGAGCTTAAGATTCCTGCCACTCTCTCTAGTTTGTACTATCTAGAACTTCAGCATAGCATTAACATACATATCAAGGTTGCAGCTGCAAAATGTATTTTCAGCTCATACATCAGTTGAAAACAGATATTAAAAAATTATATTTGTATCTAAACAGTCTTCCATTTTACACCTCTTGTGCTTTGGATCATGTATGATGAACATTCATTTAAATCTGGCCAAATTAATCTAATTAAGAATTCATCATTAGCCCTTAAACAAATAAAACTATTTTTGTACTTTTATTATCTCAATGGACATGAGAAAGTTGATGAACAGGATTATGCATCCCAATTAAGAACTTGTCCCAAGGGACATTTTCCCTGACAGACTGATAACAGGGGATAAATATTTTCTTGGTATATACTAAGATACATTTGTCTCCTTTTAATAGATGATATGTACTTCCTTACATTGAAAAGAAGTTAAATAGTGAACTTGACCTTTTCCTTTTACTAAAAAGGCAGAATGATTCTGTTTTCCTCTCTTTACTTAATTCTACATTCTAAATATTTTTTAAGATGTGGAATTTAGTAAAATAATTATTCTCAGCCACAATACTTGATGTAGGCCTGATGTATTCACTACAGAATTTAACACAGCAGCAAGTAATAACACCATAATGATTTACAACTATACAATGTAGTAATATTGTAATTTTTTGCCCCAAACACAGTAAATCTGAACTTACAATAAAATAAGTTAGAAAAAGTACAGTCAATTTTATCTTTGTTATTGAACACACTTTTAGAGATATTAGTTCCCCACTCCCACAAAGGAGGCAAACAGAAAGTTTCAATTACATCAGTCTAGCCAGTAAAAAAAACCTTCCTAACAAACAATAGCTTGCTAGGATAAAGGGAATACTCAATACTATTATGGTCACTTAGGAGTTCTGACACCACATTTCAAAGGTACATTAGCTTCCCTAGGGTAAAGTTACTTTGACGTTAAGGATTCAGTAGCACAGACCAATTAAAGCAAGGTGATTTAACTTGGTGCAACAGATTATGAAAACAAAAAACAAAGAACTGCCTCTTGCAGCACCAGTTTAAACTGCTCATGTAATCTAACAAAGTTTACATGGCAATTTTATGTATATCTACTCAGAAATAAGTGCATATAGAATTGCAGCCTTAATTTGTCAGTGAGTCCTAGAACACATAGAGGGGGATAACTTCATCTCAGGAAAAGGCTGGAAGAAGGTTGGAGAAGACTGCTAAGTGGTGGCCTAAGAGAAATTTGTAAAATTATGAACAATATATAGACAGTATTACCAGACATTCTACTCTCTCAAGATTGGTATTCAAGATCATTAAACAAACTGACAGACAGTAAGTTCAGGACAGAAGACGGACTTCTTTAAACAGTTCACAATTAATCTATGAAATGCCTTGTCACAAGACCGTCACTAACCTTAGAAACAATGTGTTACCACCAGCTGCCTCCCCTCATGCCCTTAAACATCCATTGCTAGGGTCCATGTTACATTAGTAGAACTGTATTTTGTTGTCTTTATTATGTGTGTTGCCTAATTCATGCAGTTACAATTTTTCTTAAATACCCAGATATAAAGTCGCCCTGTAGAAATTCTGTTTAGTAAGTATCTGATAACAATGAATACTTCTGTGGGATATTCTTCCTCTCACAACTGTAGAGAGTACGTATACCAAGAGTGATCCCTTCCTTATCTCATTATCAGCCTATTAAAAATGGATTTTTGCTCTACTGCATTACTTGTGTCAATAATGACTCAACCCAGCAGCACAGAAAGCCAAAAAAGAAGGGTCAGGAGAGGAGCTTTCATCTCAGGAAATGACATGGGACGGGCATTTCTAAGCGTCAGTTCTCGTTCTTCCCTCCAAGCCCCAAGGCAACGATCAAGCCTCAACTCCCAACTCCTTCTGGAGGATGTCACACTGCGGCCCGCTTGAGCGCTCTCGTTTTCGCTCTCTGCGAAATGCATACTCGACCCCATCTTATGCCCCCCCCACTTCCTCCACAAAGGAATTCCCCCTCAACTCCCCGAGGCACATCGTACTTGCCCTTACCCGTGGTAAAGCACAGCCCCGGGATCCTATTTCGGCTCCCTCCACACAACCCCATTTTCCACACGGGAACCGCCACCCCCTCCCCGCACCCCCTCCCCGCTCCCTCTGGGTCTCTCTCTCATCTCTGCCTCCCGCCAACTCCGTCACAGACGTCGCCCTCCTCTCCTCTCCTCCCCCGACCTCAAGCAAAGCCCCTCTTCCCCCAGCCTTACACCCCGCCCCATAGCAGAAACGGCTCCAGCCCTCGTTTAAGCTTATTCCGGGTTTTCGCGCGCCTCACCCGTGATGGCGGTGAATTGCTGGATTAACCCCTTCAACACTGAGGCGGCAGCGGAGCCCCCGGGCGCCGCCATCTTGCCGCCTCTACCGCCGAACAACAACACCCGCCACCTGCCGGCTGCAGTGCGCAGGCGCAGAACCACCGCACCCCAGTCTCCCCTTGCTCGCTTTCAACTTCAATAGTCAAGCTTTATTGGGAGCGCGACGCTGTAAGACACAGGGAAGAGGAAGAGGGGTTCTGTGCGCCGGTGCTCGCGCTCCTGCCGTCCGCCCCCAACAGATGGCATCCCAGTCGCCGATTGACGCCTTCTAGCGGCCGGCGGATTGCATTGCCCCCTAAACTGGCGGCGGAAGCTACTGGGAAATAAAGTGGAAACCGAGGAAGTGGCAGCGCAGTTCTCCCGCGGGACTCGGGGAAGGAAGAAGGTGCTTCGTGGCAGCTCACGCCTGTTGCCATTCCTGGGTTGTCATTATTGACACAAGTAATGCATATAGTTTTAGGTAAGGTAAAGGTCTAGGACGGTATATTAACAACAACAACAACAACAACACCGTCAGGTGTAGTGGCGAAGTCCTGCTTCCCAGGCATGGGCGTAGCCAAAGGGGGCAGGGAGGGGCAGCTGCCCCCCAATTCAATAAAAACACATAGCTAGCTGAGGTTCTCTCCCGCCCCCCAAACAAAATCCTCGCTATGCCCATGCCATGTTCGCTGAGGTAGATATTGGAAGCACTGCTGCATGGAACTTCCATGCAGGGTTAATTCAGTACAGCTGGTGCAGAATTTGGCGGCCAGGTTGCTCACTGGGGCAAGACAGTTTGAGCATCTAAAGTGCAATAAGATAAATAGGTACTGCTGAGGCGGGAATGTAAACAGCGTTTCCATGCGGTCCATCACGGTCCTCCATGTGTCAGTAGTTTAGTCATGCTGGGCACATGACCCGGAAAGCTGTCTGTGGCCAAACGCTGGCTCCCTCGGCCTGAAAAGTGAAATGAGTGCCGCACCCCATAGTCGCCTTTGACTGTACTTAACTGTCCAGGGGTTCCCTTACCTTTACCTCACCTAAAAATACTTAAAATACGCGCCTCCCCACCCCCCTGCATATTAACTAGCCTGGACCCTGTGATCATCAGCAGAGGCCCTTCTTCAGAGGCAATGCAAGAACAGGCCATTTCTTTGGTGGCTCCTCACTTGTGGAATGCTCTCCCCCAGGAGGCTCACCTGGCACCTTCATTACTTATCTTTTGATGCCAGGCGAAAACATTTCTCTGTAACTAGGCCTTTTAAAATGTATTTATGGGAGTGGGGTTTATTGGTTTGTTTTTTGGGGGGGTTGTTACGCATTTTCTGCTCTCATTTTGTATTTTTATGTTGTGAACTGCCCTGTCATCTTCAGATGAAAGGTGGTATACAAATCTAATAAATAATAATTATAATAAAGAATGGGCTTCATGGAAAGTAATGCACAGCTACAGAAAGTAGTGGGGCTGACATGAGCTGCCTTCGAGTGGAGTCCCCATGGCACTACCTTGAAGACAAGCCAGACACACCCTCTCCTGGTGGACCACATAAGCACTGTCGTGTCCAGCTGAGCTAGGTAGAACATCTAGAATGGAAATGATAGCAATCATTTTTGTATATCGCTTTCATGCAGTATCTGTTCTAGTATCAGTGAAGTACTTGAGTAAATGTATACGTTTGCTCCTCCTCCTGCTGGACTTGTACTTCTACATTTTTTACAATTATCGTATAAGCCATGGACAGCCAACGTGGTGCCCTCCAGATGCTGTTGGACTAAACTCCCAGCATCCCTGACTACTGGTCACCATGACCGGGGCTGATGGGAATTGTAGTCCAACTTCTGGTTACCACTGCTGTATAGGCATCATCATATAAGGCAAGTCAGTATTTCCCACATTGCAAAAAGGACTGGTGCTTAAAGTAGTTAACTTAAGGCTATCTAGTTGATTCGTGAAGTGAGTTTTGAAGCAGGGTCAGGTCAATTTGATTCCTAGTTTAGGTTGCAATCCTAATCCATGACTGGAAGAAGTGGGAGTATGATGGAGCAGCACATCCAGCTGTGCTTGCACTAACCAGGGTAAAAGGTAGAAGTAGCAGGGAAATGGAAGGTCTTGCATGGACTCTGGAGGCCTTTGTGAGATTTTGGACAGTCCCGCAAGATCTTGTGAGACCTTCCCAGAGGCCAGTCAGAGAGCTTAAAAGGTCTTTCTGCACAGAAGAAACCCAGTGTGCAATCTGTACAATTGAGTTCTGACTGGCCACCAAGCGCATAAAGCTGTGATTGTGCAAGTTAAATGTATGCAAATTGCAAGTAAACTATGTTTCTGATGTGGAAGTGAGTTCTGTTGCTTTTATAGCCAAAACTGCACAATCCATGCACAAAATGGCGGTATCAGCATGTGGCTCTGAGGTTTGAAAATCTTAAGAGGGAAGAACCCCCCCCCCCAAATAGTCTAATGAGTACCAAACATGTTCAGTGGTCACAGAATACTGTTGATGGAAAATGGAAAAATGGGTGTGTAGGACTATCAAAAAGGGTATCATGAATTTTTAAAAAACCTATAAATAACAATTAGAATGTCATTGAAGAGGGTATGGCTGACTGGAAAACTGAGCAGGAACACTCAACAGTTCTAATTCAGTATGATAAAATGATTAAATGCTTATAAAAAATGGTAGGCAGACCACCACGATCTCTCTGAAATGTGCAAAATTTGTTTTTAAAGTGAATTTAATCAATTAGAACTAAAGAGAGTTATTTTTAAAGTTTTCTATAAAGTGTACCTCAATCCAGTTGAATATATACAATATTGGATGTAAGTTGGCAGTGCTTCAAATTAAGAGCAAACAACTACAGGGGAATCCCCACTTATGCAGCAGTTCCATTCTGCATGCAAACAGGGATTTCCCTGTTCACCCAGCCCCCAGTACCATTTTTGGTGTGCATGTCAGTGAGAGCGTGTGTGCTGATTGTGTACAATTGGGGAGTTGCCTGTAAATGTGATGGAGCTGCTGTACTATTCAAACAGTCTGAAATAATATGTTTGTGGAAGGAAGGAGACTGTCCAATTGTATCTTAATATTTACTACCCAGATGACCTTAACTTCTGATTAATATACTATGTGCAGCAAATATTCCAAAAAAGGAGAAAATAACTGAGAAGTCTTCTACATAACATTGGCTACGAAATTTTTTGAAGTAATCTTCATTTCATCAAACTAACTCTGAGGTTCAGGGAGGGGTCTTTAAGTTTCATTTTTATCAGAGCTGTAACTAGTTTACAGATTGTAAGACATTATAAAAATATTGCTCATGAGATGGTTATTATGAAATTTAGAATATGAACATAATATTCATTTATATACAGCATATTGTGGAGATTATTTAATGTCACCATGTTTTTTATGGGAAATGTATTTATTACTGTAAAAATATGAATTATTAACAAAAACAAAACATATGCACAAGCTCCATCTTCAGACATTACTTGAATATATTTTAAGATCCCCTACTGAACTGTGGAAATTCATTCAAGATAGGATAGTTTTCTCATGAAGCTTGAAAGCCATTTTAATGGATTATGTTCTAATCTAATAATTCCAAGAAATAGAAAAAACACTTGGAAAAAAATAGGAATTCTTAAGTTCAGGGCAGATATATATAGGGGAGATGTGAAGGATGACATCTGGGTCATTTACTATGTGTTCCAACAATAAAAGTGTAAGTCTGAATCAACAACATCAACAGTGTCAAGGTTATACTGACCCATCAAACTGAGTGATGTCTCAGTTCAAGCCAGGTTTACATATCTTTTCAAATTTTCTTACTATTGTTGTGGTAAGGAACTGGGAGGGTGTAATAGGAAACTGGTTTGATTACACAATGAACACTACATGAGCTGTAGTGCATGATGGTTTTAAACAAACATCTCTCTTGACATTCAGAGCAACCTGTTACCGTGCATGTGTTAAAGAACTGAATTGCAACAAGTAAAAGCAAGTGGGCATACAGCAGGGACTACTGGTTCCCAATCAAGTTTCACATTAATTCTGAGAGCACTTGATCCCTGAAGAAATAATTCTTTGACTCGGTCAGCTTTTCAACAGTGCCCCTTCATTAACTCCAATCAATGTCATGAAAGTACTACTGTTCATCTAGTTTGTTGCAGGCCTCTTAAACATCTGAAGAATTGTTGTTTGCTTGCTTGAAAGCACTTCTGCATCTTTTGAGTTAGAGCTGTTGACACAATTCAAAACATTTCCTCCTTTTACAGAAGGTGACTTTGCCTGGAGCTGGTTAGAGGGTTTCCAGTTCTCATTGTGGGAGTTTCTGTGTAGTTTTCGTTTATCTGTTTCAAGTGGGCTGTTTGAAGACTTTGAGTTCTTTGAAAGCCTGCTCCGTTTCCTTGCAACTGGAGATTCTTTTACTGACTGAGATGTTGTAGGACGCAAATGGTATTCATCTGGAGACCCTTTTTGGCGATTTAGCATGTTCTGCTCTTTGTACATTTCCCTCTGAAGCTTCAGAGCCAGACGTCTATCCTCTTCTTCTTGCTTTTGCCTTTCATAAAACTGCTGCTCCAAACTTATCTGCCTTTCTATATCATCCATCTCTTCTTCATCATCAGTTTGTGAGAAAATTCTTTTCCTTTTATCATTTAAGTATGAATCAGCTGCTGCTTCAGGGAAGGATTCTTGAGATGTTCTCAACTGCATGTCTGTTGTAAAACTCTCATTTTTATAGTCATAACCATCCGCACCTCTCTTTGCCTCCCTGATTGCCTGTGGAGATAGTGTGGGCATTTCATTTTCTCTTCCCTTTTCTCTTGATGTACAGATGTTTTTAGTGTTGCTGCTCTCCTGGAAGAAAGAAATGTGCAAATTATAGCTGTCAAATACAGTTCACTATTCCCAAAAGATTTTGCATGCACTCATGTTATAAATATGAAAAAGAAATGGCATTCATATTAGCAATACAGAGTACTGTATGGAAATATATGGGATATTAAAATTCACATAGATATCACATGTATTTATATGAGAATGCTGAAATCTTTATATGCCACAGGAATCGAGATATGTATACATTACCTCAGAAAAGGAGCCAGAGTGTTCTTCTTGCAATTTTTTTAAACACCTCATTGGAGGCAAGGAATTAAAGGGCTTTGGAGACAAATACCTTAAGGGAAAAGGAACATAAGCATACTTTTACAGCATGTGAAGAATGAAGTCTTAAGGCAAAGTCAGAATAATTCTTAACTTAATACAATCCTATTTCTATTCAGACTAAGTCCTACTGAAGTCAGTAGGTAAGTGGGACTAAGACTGCAGTCTAAGAGCAGAGCATGTGGCAAAATGTTATAAAACTAAGCTTTTTATATTGCCTATGCTGCCAGGAGCGATGGTGGAAAAGCATGTGGACAGAACCAGCTTGGGGAAATCCAAACCAGGCGAAGTTTTCCAAAATGAGAAAATGCACCATCCTCATGTCGATTTTTTTTAAAAAAGCCCATCAATTGAAAACTGCCAAAATAAAGTCATATAATAAAACTCCTATTATCATACTGTTAAATTTCTCCTACCACAGTGTATATAACGAATTATGTACCAAGAAACAAATTACTGGATCCAACTTACTTTTTAATGTCCACAAAACTGCAGCATTTGCTTTTTGATGTTTTGCCAGAATCAGAGGGGGAGGGCCCAGGTGACAGGCTGCTCTTCATGTGCTCCTCAGCAGAGCTGTTCTGTATTGACAAAAAAGCACACCAATATAAATAAACATGCTTTTATACAGTCATTCGTCTTTTGGCATAATTTAATACAATCCTAATGCATGCAAATGATTTAAACCATTATAAACAAACTCTAATATATCTGTACTGTTCCCAACAAAGGAAACTCTTAGAGCCCTTATTTATATCATGCAGAGTTCCCCAAGTGTTGAAATAAAATGCTATCATGAGCCCATCACCTACCAAATCTTCCTAATAAGAGGGAGGTGTAAAAGAAGCATATGTGTGACAGAAAAGGGCAGAATCCACCCCCCTCAGATACACCTGATTGAAGAATTCAGGGACAGAACCTCTGAGTAGGCTCTAATGTAAACACCAATGAAAGAAACCACTGTTAGTGAGACCAAACCCAGGTGGAACTTTCCTCCCATCTACAATAGAATCGAGTGGGTTTTCATTGCCACCACCTCCCATCATGGAAGAAAATGGGTTTTGGCTTTTACCTGGTTTAATATGTGCTCATTTCGCTAGGAACACTTCTAGGTTTAATCTTAAGATTCTTTCATAACAGGCACTAGATTCTTAACTAGAAGTAGGAATATTAAAGAAAAATGTTCACAAGTGAAGCCCACTAATTTAAATTAAAAATAATGGGTTGGAATTTCCTGCATTTGTAATACAGTGTAATCTGTAGTCATTTCAAAACTTAGAATTTTTCCAAGTTACATCTTTTAATTTTTAACACAGCTTTTTTCAATTCCAGTTTAAATATAATAGTCAAAGGAGGTAGATCTTGCGAAACCAGGGGGAAATGTTACATTGGGATAGTGAAATAAGCAGACTACATAGAATAAATATTCAATACGTTGATAATATCTGTCTACTTTTTATGCAGAAAGCAGATAAATGTTGGCATCCATCTGCTTCAAAAGACAATGGATTACTCCTCCAGAGGTGAAGCCAAACTGCTGGAGAATCATAGTGACTGCTGTGGCTGCAGAGAGCAGTAATTCTTAACTGCTGCCACCCACATTGTTTTTGCTGCATTAGCAACACAGAAGTGACCTCTCCAAGGTGCTAGCTTGGGCAGTATGCATGGAGGCCCTGGGCTGCCCAGATGACAAGAGGCCTCTCTCTTGGCATCTCTGATGTGGTCCAAAGGGAAGTAGAGCAACACATTTTGTACCAGCCTGGCTGCAGGAGTTTCGAGAAAGAGGCATATAAGACACCATCCAACCGCCTTAAGGACTTCGAATTTATGTACGGTTTACTCCTTAGCCTTTTCTTCTCCCAAATATGTCCCACATAGTAGCAGGTAGAGATATTTTGCTCTGGGTTTACTCCCAAAGCCTTTCTCAGTAATGAGTATAACTGCAAGGCAACAGAGGTTTAGGATCAGTTTTCCTTCTCCTAGAATGATGAGCCCCATCTTGGGGTATATTTACGGTAGGTTCTTTAGATAAGTAACATTGAAAAGGTGCCTGGTATGTACCTTCTTCAAATATTAAGGCTCAAAGCAACATTTAAGAAAATAAACTGATGGTATTCTAAGTCACACTTTTTGGAATATTCCGTCTGCACAAGCATTACAGCTTGCCAGATGTTCTCCTTGCTCTGTGCACTGTTCTGGGGTATTCTCTTGATCCCCTCTAAGCCAATTTCAGGAGGCAAGGGGGGGAGGGGGGATGCCTCACTACGTAAGTGAAAGCCCTTATGCAGGGCTTCAACTGATGGGGCACATTCTATCCTGAGAATTTAATTGAACTGAGTTGTCTACTACCATCAAGTTCAAGCTGCTACTTAAAATTTCATCTTGATCAAACTTACCAGATCGCAACTTAGTTTCTGTGCCAATATTTCATCTAGTAGTAATTGTTCTTCCATCTGTTTTTTTCTTTCTTCTGCTAGCCTCTGCTCTTCTTCCTCTTCTGCCAATAGCCTTTGAATATACTCTTTGCTTGCATTGCTTGCTTCTTCTTCATGAGCCAGTCGTTCTGCTTCTACCTGAAGTAAGAGTTTATCATAACTTATTTCTGAATTTTTCTTGCAGTTTAGACTGAATATCTTAGCCAAAAGCTTTTTCTTTTGACTGCAGCTTTTGTGTTTTTTTCTGAAAGCTGACTATTAGTGGGTCCCGCAGAACTTTCTAGATTTACCTTGCTTATCTCTTCTTCATACTCCTGTCTTAATTCTCCAGGTTTACTTAAACAGCGCACTGGCTGATGTAGGCACACTGTCCAGAAAAGAAAAGATTGGAGAAATATAGTTACAGTATTAATGAACCAATTAAGGACTGTAGTTTTCCTATAAAGAAACTTCAAGTTCCAATTTAATTTCAGTACAGTGGAACCTCAGTTTATGAACACCTCGGTTTATGAATTTTCGGTTTTTACGAACGCCGCGGACCCATCTGGAACGGATTAATTCACTTTCCATTACTTTCAATGGGAAAGTTCGCTTCAGTTTATGAACGCTTCAGTTTATGAACAGACTTCCGGAACCAATTACACCCATGCTTCGGGTTAAGTACGCTTCAGGTTGAGTACTCCGCGGACCCGTCTGGAACGGATTAATCCACTTTCCATTACTTTCAATGGGAAAGTTTGCTTCAGTTTATGAACGCTTCAGTTTATGAACATACTTCCGGAACCCATTGTGTTCATAAACCGAGGTTATATGACAGAATACACTTCTAAAGTAACATCAAAATGTAGTTGATCACTTAAGTGCTGTTCTATCACTGACAGTTTCTGACTTCCTTGGCACTAAAGGATTAAGTAAATCTCCAATATAAATAAGTAAAAGAAGGCTTCAAAGTTTTTCAAAAGAAACTGCAATTATTTGTTTCAGCCCTTGCACTCTTTGATTTGACTTCTTTAGTAATGGACAAATTCTTGAACTATGTTCCAAAGAACTACACTAGTTCTGTGAATCCAAAAGGGCTTTAAATGCTACTGAAATAGAGGGAAGATTAAAAAAGAATTTATAATTTGGCTAATGGTCAAAGGAAACTTTTTCATTTCACTGGGCTAGGACAAGCTCTTAATATAAAACTAAATTCTGGCCCAGATGTTTCAAACCCATTCAAGTAGACAAGACTATTCTAACTCTAGTGCTCACTTTTAGCAATGGTTACTTTTCCATATTCTATTACTTCAGCCTTGCAAATAAACCAGGAAATGCTGGTACCCACAAATGTTTTACTATCCACCTGTCCACTATCCACACTGGAAGCATGCCAATGCCTTAGAAAAACATTCCCTAACAAAGTCTTGTTTGAGCTTTCAAATGTGTCCTTGTCTTGCCACCTGGAGGATATCCTTACTTTCTCCAGACCACAAGGTATACTTAATTTACTGTGTTCCCAAAAGCATTATTCTAATATTTGTAACATATTTATAAGGCCATATATGCCAGGTTTACTCACTATCTTCTTCTATATCCTGTCCACTAATTCTGCGTTGGCATTCTTCAGGAAAATGTTTTTGAATCTTTTCCCATAATTCCAAATTAATAAGAGTGTTATTGCGGGCATTATATCGTGCCCAAGAAGAGACTCGCCGACGACAGAAAGGGCAGTACAAGCTGCTCTTTTCCACTGTAAGCTGAAAACAGGAATTGCAGAGAGTGTGGTTGCATGGCAGTGTGACTGGTTCCAGTAAAATCTCCATGCAGATATTACAGCGACAGTCAGATAAGGACAGTGGAGCCTCCGATTTCTTCGACATGCTGTCTAAGGGAAGGTGACTAGTGCATCATCAGCATCTGAAACCATGACACAGGATCGGCTTAGAATCATCAAAATTGCAGAAAGTTATCAGTATTAGCTCAGTTATTTGGCCCTTTACCTTACAATGTTCTCAACATCCCTCTCTGATCTAACCTTTTTATCACACCTCTCCCCTGGTGTATGTTTGATGTGCACGCTGTATAACAGGGGTCAGCAAACTTTTTCCGCAGGGAGCCGGTCCACTGTCCCTCAGACCTTGTAGAGGGCTGGACTATATATTTAAAAATGAATTCCTATGCACACTGCGAGGGGGGTAAGTAGTCCTCCTCCCAGGCCCAGCCGCCTCCCCGGTTTGCCGCCTGCCTCATTCACCAAAGGCGGTGGTGGCGCGAAACGGGCTTCCTCCCCACCTAAAGAAGGTGCTATGCTTACCTTCCCAGGGGGTGCCGCTGCTGTCACCACCACCACCGCTTCTTGTGAAGTGGGTAAGCAGAGCAAGCTCATCCGGTCCTCTCTCTGGCCCACAGGAGCACCAGGGCGGTGGGAAGAAGAGGCCGAGCGGCGGCGGCTCTGCCAATCAAACGCCACCGAGGTAAACCAGGCGCGGCGTTTGATTGGCAGAGCGGCCTCCACTCGGCCTCTTCCTCCTGTCGCCATTGCCGGGAGTCTTGGCTTCGAAACGGGTTCCGGCTTCACAGCCCGGGCCAGATCTAGGAGCCAGGTTGGCCTGATTCGACCCGGGGCCTTAGTTTGCCGCCCCCTGCTGTATAAGTTCTACATAGAGCAGCCCTATCAACTATGAGCCTGCATCAACATATTTGGTATTCATTCAAGAGCCTGCACTTTGCTTTATTTTATGATATCCTCTGCCAATTTACAGCATGAGGTATTAGAAGTGCTGGGCTTGCATGTTCCCCTCTCTTTACAACTGGGCAGGAGGAGGACTTCTACAAAGTTTAGTTTTGCTGTTAAAGAATTGTGGCTCAGCTTTACATATGAACCAAGGATCTTTGTTTAAAACAAAATGTGGGCAGTGTCAAAACAACCAACTAGCCTTATTCGCTTCGGTCTTCTCTATGTACCGTATGTATGGAGGAACACAGCGTAAGTCCTTATCTTCACTTGTTAAATGGGATGAAAACAAGCATGTATTCATATTTTACTAACTGAAAGTGGTTGAAATGAATTGAAATACTTCTGCAGCTGCTTTTCACATGTGCCTGTGAAGCTCAAAATTCTAATAAGAATCCTGCTTAGTATTTATTGTCAATTTCAACAATTTGTTTAACACTTAGTCATAGTCACCTTTAATTAGAGTACAGGAGGTCCAATAAGATGAAAAATAAATGAACTCTATACAATCAGAATTCATTTAAAAAGTTTGTTGCAATAAAAGTATCTTCAGTAAGCATGAGATCAACAGGAAGGGGGCCCAAAATACTGACAGTAAGGCTCTTTGTGTGTACAAACCATGCATCCGAGCCATGGGGCAATGGCGTGTGTTAACAGCAACTCCCTTGATGGCCCCAGTGATTAGGAATACTGTAAAGGATCAGTCAGTCCCTGAGGTATCCCAGGTCCAAGTTGCTAAAAGCCTTGTAAATTAATAAAAAATCCTTGAACCTAGACTGGCAGCATATGGGAAGTCAATGCAAGCTTCTGAGTACTATAGTTACATGCATTTACATTGCATAAAACAGTATTTTCATTACAAGTAGGTATCATGCTGTTTAAGATACAAGTAGGCAGGTTTTTATTAAAAGCTGCTTGCCAATTTAGGTACAAAAATGGCTTTACAAAGCAATGTGCACAGATACAGGATACTGGTGCAGGAACAACAGGTCAATTCAAAAAGCACTGATAATTTCTAAACAGAAAAATTCAGCGGGGATGACCGTGAGAGAGCACTCCCATAAACAAAAACTTACTCAAGGTATGTAGTGTAAAACCAGTAAGAATCACCTGCCATATCCTATTCGCATTTAACCTGAAACTCACCTACATGCACCGTTTTCTGGTTCCCAACTTGTTTTAATAAGATTTTTTTTTGCCCGAAGACTACAGGTGTGTGCGCACACAACAGGAAGTTTAGCCAGAGATACCGTATGTGTGCTCAATTCCCTTCCACGAACATTTCAGTGAATAAACACGGGAAAGTGTGGGTTGCGAGTCCCTACTGTTACTGCTGTTGGTTCTCCTCTTCTTCTTCTCACACACTTGGAGAAAAGTTCTTCTGCGTCCCCACTGTCAGGAGCGAAGGCCAAGAAGCCTCTCGACGTCCGCCCCACATTTCTAGGCCAGAGGCCTAGGAAACATTCACCTCAGGGGGGCCCGGCTGACAAGTGGGAACTAAGCGGAGCCTGAGGCCGCGGGGCTTCCAGAACCGATTCACCGTTCCGACGCTTGACTTCCCGTTGCTAGGAGCCAAAATAGAGACCCCGGAAAAGGAAACCGCGCGCGAGCCCGGCGACTCGTTGTCCGCCTGTGTCGGAATTCTGACCCGCCCCTTTCCCGCCTTTCCTCGCCCCTTCCGTTCCACGCGCGCGAGAGAGCGAGCCCGCCCAACGGCTCGCTTTTATTCTGGGAAAGGACGAGGGAGCGGGAGAGGCCTCTAACCTGCCTCTGCGCGCGCAGACGACGCGCGCATGCGTGCCAGCAGATTCCTGTACAGCCGCAGCTACAAGCGTGGGCAGGGGAATCCCGCCGCTTTCTGCCTCTGCGCTAGTCCTCCTGCCGCAGGCTTCGAGCGTGGAGTAATTGGGTTGCAATACTGCACTGCTGCGGAGAGGGCCAATGAGGTTGTGTGCTGTTTTATTCGCAGCACCGTAGGCTTCTGAGTACTATGGTGGGAATGCTTTTATTGAGCCACAATGTACGATATAAAATAATGAAACACCAATAACTGCAAGATTGCTGTACTCATTTTGAGAGTTTTTGTGTTTATTCTCAAGTGTTTTGTCCCCCCCCCAAAAGTGTTTATACAATTGGTTCATTCTCTTTGGGCATGCAAGGATGTACGACTTTAGAAAGCAAACCAACCATTATTTGCTTTTTAAAGTTGCAGTTAATTATATGTTTGACAACATTTTAGCTTAAGAGGAGGTTGGAGGACCATAAGGTCATTGGGGCGGGTGGGGTGGGGGGAAGTGGTATATAAATGCAATAAGCGACTTGGGACCAGCTTACCTGAAAGAGTGCCTTCTGTGATGGAAATGGGCACAGAGCTCGATCCTCTTCAGAGGCATACTGTGGGTGCCTCCACCCAGGCTGGGCCAAAACATTTTGGCACCCAAGGAGCAAAAGAGGGAAGAAAAATCAACAGGATTTGCTGCCTCTGGATGCTGCCACCTGAGGCAGTTGCCTCACCGTGCCTCATGCATGGGTCAGCCCTCGCCTCTTCCAGATGAAGAAAGTTGCTTTTCAGTAGTAGTACCTAGTATGGAATGCTTTTCTCAGAGAGACCAACTTGAAGCCATCTTGGTGGGTATTTTGGTACCAACTGAATACCTTTCTGTTCTTTTAAATTATTATGCAGTCTAATTAAGAGCTGTGTGACCAGGAGGAAATTGGCTTTTCAGGGGCCCCCCAAAGTGGGAAGCCATGTTGTCATCATCTCCCCTCTCCATTTCCCCCCTTAGTTTTTAAAATTGATATATTTCAGTTATATTAAACTAACCTATAGAGATTGTTATGTTATGGGGCAGCATATATAAATGGATATGTAAAGGATATGTAAACCCTAGGTGTTTCATAGATTACCCCTTACCCATTTTATGCTTCAAACAAAACTTAAGTAGTTTGTGCTGATGAAGAGAACACTGAAAATGGCTAATGATAAAGTGTTGCAGCCCAACCATTAGACGTGTGTGTGTATAATATTTTCTTTAAACCATGAATCACTTTATTGAGCAGTTTGTGATTTCATCAGGTGCAAACAGTACATATTAGAAGTAGAGTGTGCTCTGGTGTCAATTTGCTTTTAAATGGGGGTGAATAAGACATGGTGACTTTTAACCACATTGGTAACAGAGAAGAAATAATAACATGCAGCTATGTTTCTAAATGGCAAAAGAAAGCACAGGAACTATGAGGGTATACATAATGAACAAAAGTCATGCTAATCATGGCCAATCATAGATGGCTTAGTGCACTTGAGGTTGCAAGTAAATAAGTGTGCATTTAAAAAACTCACCTGAGGAAACGTCCTCTGCATACTCCGCTTTTTTTACTGTGAGAAAACTGATGAACAAATTGGGAGCAGGCACTCCCTGAAGTACTGTATGCAGCAGGACCCAGCAAATATGTACATCACACTTGCACCAAGACATATGTTTGTGATTTATCCAATTATGCCTGCCTCTCAAGAAGGGGGTGTGTATTTTATGTGAGAAAACAAAAAATGGGAACTTCAAGATTATACTGTACTGTAGGATCTGGATGATAGATTTCAAAAGATAGGAGCAAAATGGGAGTTGTTAATAGTAGTAAATAATAATGCATAGCTTTAGTCATGCTTCACATATGCAAACTTCATAATCCGTACAACTTCTCTGTGAATTGGGCCAGTACAGTGCAAATTTTCTCTGTTAAAGATGGGGTGAAGATTGAGAGGAAGTCTTACATAAAGCTACCGTAAGGACTTTCCAGTTATAAGCAGTTTTGGATACAATTTGTTTCTAGGTTCTTATCCTTTAGGGTGTGTCTCTTGTTATTTGCAAGCATGTTCAGTTTTTTCTGTATTCCACTATGCGAATAGCAGACAGCAGACTGCGCTGAAGCAGCTGGTTCTTCACCACATTGTTTATAATGGAGCTGATGTCATTGGCATAATCTTGCCTTTGATCAGCAGGATAGTAGCAGGCATCGTGGCAATTTGTAATGAAAAATGCACAGAGGGCTTTAACATCTTCTTCTTGCAGCCCCAGTTTCTCCAGTACAGACTTCCAGGCCAGCCTAATTCTTTGGTTTCTGCCTTTTTGCCTCAGAACAGATGACAGAGTAGGAAGGGCTTTTGCCAGATCTGGTAGCATTTCTACCACTTCAGAATGTAAGCAGCGAATAGTTTCACAAATGTAGCTGTAGAAAAGATTTACCTCCACAGAAGAGAATCTGCAAGAAGATATGGAAAAATAACCCATTTTTCAAATAACGTCAACAGGATCAGGATTTATTGCTATTCAGGTAATGAGAGATTATAAAGCTACAATCCTGACCACACTTCTTAAGGTGTGTCTTTTATTGGACCCGTGGAAATTTAATTTGAGCCAAAAGAAACCATGTTTGTGATAATTAAGCCCAATCCTAAAATGTTTATTTGAAGTTATTCCCAGACAAAACTAAAACTAAGGCTAAGTCAGCGTTTAGGTTTACATTTTGGACATAAAGTTGGGAAGTTTTCAAGATTTATTCAGAAGTCCTAAATGGAATTATTTCTCTCCAATACTCCATTATCATCAATTAAAATCATCAATCACTACATGCTCATGTGTTGCCCATATGTTAAACCTATCAAATGATGGTTACAATCTTATGATACCATTATCAGGCACTTTACAGTCAAGTTAATATTATTAAAACTTTTATTAGATTTTTTTGCCTTTGATTTTGCTTTCTCACCTGTCTTCTAGCAGTGATGACCACATTTCATCCTGGTTGAACTGATGCTCCATAACTGTAGTCTGAAACTCAAACTTCTCTGTTAATTTCTGGATGCTAGAGTCTAGCACTGTAAACTGACCCTCTAAAGTCTGCAGTTTGTTCTCCACTCTGTTACGATTTAAAAGCCAGAAGTTATTAAAAGTCAGAACAAGTTAGTCAGGAGTCTCCACTTCTGTAGCATATCCCAAGACTCTTATCTACAGGTTGATTGTAATCACTTGATGAATTTAATCAGCATATGGCTCTGGAGCAATACACTTTCTGCATCAGGAAGCATGTTAAACTCTGTATTGCATTATGGCTGCTGCCACTGCGAAAGAACTGAACTTACGACAAAGCAAGATAATGATAGCAAGGAATATTAAAATCATACTGAGCTCACATACACTTATTTTCAAGCAAATATGTACACCATTGTGTACACAACAGTTTTTATTCACTGCCTTTTATATATAGATTTAATGTAGAACTACAGGAGAATAAAGGACATACACTTCAGTCTCAAGTGATCAATTATTTCATAGGTATCTTAACATCAGAAGGTCCCTTTGAAATGGAGTTAGTTTTCAGCATCACATTTCCCCCCTATTTATTCACAGACCCTTTAAGACCTAGAATTTTATTCATTGGGGTATAACCAGGTCTTTTTCTTCAGCCAGAACTCACTGGAACTCAGTTCCGCCACCTCTCAGGTGGGTGCCATTGCCATTATAAGAGAACAAGGGAGGCATTCATGCTGAGCACCAATTTTTCTAGAAAAATAGCATTGGGTACAGCAAATCAACACTAGATGGTACTCTTCAAATGGTAGCACAATGGGGACATTCCAGAGATGTGGGTCCAAAACTTACAGAGTCTTATGCATAACACAGCATGCAAGTGCATTCCAACTTAATTTGATTCTTAATTTGATTTTTAATGACTGATGTTTTAATGTATTTTTAATCTCTTGTTGGAAGCCGCCCAGCCAGATGGGTGGGGTATAAGTAATATATTATTATTATTATTATTATTATTATTATTATTATTGAAAAGCCAGAATCAAAGCCAAGTGGAAAGCCATGTTTTAGTCTTGATCACAGGCTAACCACTTTTTAATCAGCATATAATATGGAAATAATTCCCTAACCTTGAATTACTGCAAAGATAATTGATGCATATTGTAACACATACAAGAACTTCAGCCCTAAATACATTTACCAAAATATCAACCCATGGACATATATATCTAAATACAGTATACGTGTGCAGGGCCCCAGTCCAAAAATAAACACCTGGTGGTGTTTAAAAGAGTAAAGAAGAAACACTGTAAACTCTGCAAACCAAGTCATTAATATTTTCATTATTTCTATAATTTCATTAGAAATAAAAGAATATGTAACAGCATATTCAACAATACAGTATTTAAGGCTTGGACAGTACATTTTCCACTATCATCCAGACATATAAAGGCAGTTACTACTGCCTGCCAAAATAATGTATTTTATATCACTTTTCGTAAGCTGCCTTGGAGATTCATCAGGCAGAAAAACTATCAATATTATAAACATCTAATCTATAAGGTGTGATTTATTTATTTATTTTGCTGTTTCTCACAATCTATCCCCAACAAAACAAATTGGTTTCCCTTTCACGACCTGTTTAATGTCTTGTTCAGAGCACACAGTGATATAGCTTCTCTGGCCATCTTCAGGGAGAGAAAAAGAATCGTATGTTTAAATGCTGGTTAGCTTCTCTTTTGCAGCAGATAGAAAACATATAACAGGAGTTCCAACTTGTGCTGAAGGTCAATTTTCACTTCAGTCTTTTTATAGCCAGCCAGGACATCCAAGTTTAGCTTATTAACACATGCCCACAAGCACGTTGTTTATTGAACCACAGCGGATCAGTTGTGACAGTTACTTTCACACAAACTACACTAACCTGTTAAATTACTAATTTTTATCTTATGTCTGTTTAGATTCACATTGAGTTGCTATGTGGGAGGTACAGCAGCTTACTGCTTCAATCTTTATATATTTAAAATATTAGTAACCCATGTTAAATACATCTCTTTTCATTTACACCGTTTATGGTAAGTTGCTGCTCAGCTCCCAATACCCATCTGTAGCAATATACATGGGTCACATCAGGTACAAAGAGAACATGTATGAAGAAATTGCCACCCCTCTCTACTTAAACATATCTATACCTACACATACACAAAACGTGAAAGGAACACATCTATTTTAAAGTATAAAAAAACTAGCTACCCGTATTTATAGATACATTTATCTCATTTGTCCTCTGGTCCTGATACAAGAGTACAAATGACTTCTGTATTTTGTTATTAGAACCAGAAGACAAAATCTGTTCCAAGAAGCAGGTACTTAACCTATTAGACATTCATTCATATTGCATGCAGAGCAGGGTCAAATATGTAGTGGTTCCAAAACTGTGCAGCAATTTGCTCAGAATATATGGCAGTTTATATCAATAAGTACCCTGTTTCTCATATTTTAAGACATACCCATAAAATAAGCCATAGCAGGATTTTTAAGCATTCAAGGAATATAAGCCATACCCCGAAAATAAGACATAGTGATAGGCGCAGCAGCAATGCCGGCTGCGGCAGGAGGAGGAGGAAAAAAATAAGACATCCCTTGAAAATAAGCCATAGTGTGTTTTTTTGAGGAAAAAATAAATATAAGACATGTCTTATAATATGAGAAACACGGTAAGTAAGTAAGTAAGTAAGTACATAAGTACATACATACATACATACATACATACAAACAAACAAACATACATATTTTAGGCACAGGAAATGTTTGTGTACATCTTCCCCTCAAGCTTCATTCCATGTTTGCTAAATAATCCAGATTGAAAAACTATGCTCTTGCACTCCATACTTGAAATGCATGGCTTCCAGTTACGGTTAGCACTTACCCTCTAAACCAGAGTTTGTTGATTTGAATAGCATGGTCAATGCCTGCCTGCCATTTTAAGATACCAGTACAATTGCATACCCATACCAGTAAGTTTGGTACTGTGGCAAAAGCAAAAGTTAACACTTTTGTTTATTGTTCTAATCATCCAAAACTTCCTACATTACAGAAAGTGACCAGAAACAATATTAGGCTCTTTTAAAAGGTTTAAATCACCATTTGTATACACAGCTTAAATCTCAGAAAAGCTTTATCAGTTAAAGCTTTATTCTCCATAAATATGAAAATATCAAGAAGAAACCCAGGATTTTAGAGTATGCTGCTACTATCCCTTGTACCATACAGTTCTCAGTATCTATCACACCTTCTGTTCATACAAACAAAAGTATGAGAATGAGCCAAGAATCACTATGCTATGAAAGAAAAACTGCCCTGATAAAAGGAAAGTTGCTTTTATTGGCAGAAAATTTAGCATATTGGTTTTCTTCTTTTAAAACTTACATTTTCAGTTTGTGTAGTAAAAGTAAATTATAAGGAGTTGTGATTTAATAACAGCAAAATAATATTAATGTAAATAAACAAGGCAGAAGTATCTAAACCTGGGCATACTGATAACATTTTATGATAACAACAGTATGTAACAATAGGTTAAAAAAATTAGGGACTCATGTTTGATTTCTTCATAGAAGAAACCTAGATTGTGCTCCATAATTTAAGACTTCAGGAGTCAGGTTTTTTTTTGATCCACAATGGACAAATTCAGGCATACTCATGCATAAATTATACATTAAAGCTCAAATCCAAATACTGGGTAGATGTAGTTCAGCTGACTTAAATGTGCATGAAGGGATCTGGAAGATCAAAGTTAAATCATAAGCACAAGTTATTTTGAAAGTCTTCTGATGGCATTGGAACTTACTAGAGCATGTGCCAATATGCATTTTTAATTTTTTTTTCTCCTGTCAAAAAGTTATTCACACACACACATTCACAACTGAATTTTATTTCAGACTCATCAGCAAGTTAATACCTGGTTTATCATAAGATATCCCATTACTGATACAATGAATAAACTTTATCCACTGCTAAAATAAATATTTTTAACAATATACAGAAGAGCTGCAGTTGGTTTAAAACACATTGGGGGTAATAAGGGTGGTGTATCAGACAAACGGTTAGGCCAAGGCATGTCTAAGGTTCAGCAATAGGATAGACTGATATACTGGTACTCTGATCAGCAACCAGTATTCTTCTAGAGCCTTTAATCTCTGCATATGAAATCCAGTTCACCTTCTCTCCATGTTCAATCGTCAGTTTTGGTAAAATTGGTACATGCTCATTTGAACACTCTGCATTTATTTTGTCAAGTTTCTTGGTGGTGTTGGGCATCCTAGTTCTCCTTCTGTGGATGGATTTGACTGGACTCTTCTGTTTTCCTAGTTCATTGCTGACGTCCCACAACAACACACTGCCATCATTTCCTCCTGTAATGAACCGGTAGGCTTCTGGTAGAAAGAAAACCTGTGACACTGCTAAGGAGTGGCCCTTAAATGCTGCCTCCTACACTGCTAAGGAGTGGCCCTTAAATGCTGCCTCCTGCTCAAACTTGGTACCTGTTACCCTAAAGATTCTGATTTTACCATCTTCAGCTCCACAGCCAAAAACATTGCCACAAGCAGAAACAGACAAGGAATGGGCCAATGGAGGGTTAAAAAGCTGACCAGTTGAATGTTCATTGACTTCCTCCTCTTGCAAGTCCACAATCCACAGAGGGCGAGCTTTCTGCAAGTTCCACATCATAACCTTCAAATAGAACAAATCAGAATTATTTCTTTGTATAGGACATATACTAGCACATACTAAATGTGTTCATGTTCCTATTTGCACACAATTTTAAGTTTCCTTTAGGTTCTATTCCTAGAGTCATAAATTGAGGTAGCTGTCACCAAGTGATGCTTCCCTGTGTCTGTTAAGCTTTGAGAAGCTTTAAACAAATTACACAAAAGATTTCTTAAGAGTACTTTTACTACATTTGTTTATTATATCCATCTACCAAGCTGAACAAATTACCTTGTGCCAAAGAAACAGAGGTTCTCAAAATGTTGCATTATCTAAGCTGTGAAAACATCATCAGCATTCCTGTGACAATATCCAGACCTCTATGTTGTATTAATTACAATGACCAGTAACCAAAAACTGAGCAAAAATAATTCTTTCTTAAATCAGAAGCCTCATTATAGAAACTAAGAACTGAAGGATGTATACCATAATTCATTTTAAATAGTTTAATACTGCTTTTATTATAGATGGGTGTTGGTTAAAATAGAATTGGCTTGTGCAAAAACCAAACTAGACTGCAATCCTTATCTCACTTACCTGTAAGTCCCTTTGAATTCCACAGAACTTATTTCTGAGTAGACATGGTTCAAATTGCATCATAAATTGCTTGTGTGATTCAAGACTCCCTGGTTAATCAACCATCATGTTTCAGGTCATTAATTTGAAGATAGGGAATATGCTACAGGCTCACATTTCTTCAACTCCAAATTCCTCACCTCCTTTCTTGTGATAACTATGGTTTAAAACAGGCATCCTCAGACTTCAGCCCCCCAGATGTTTTGGACTCGCAATTCCCATCATCCCTGACCACTGGTCCTGTTAGCTATGGATCATGGAAGCTGTAGGCCAAAACATCTGGAAGGCTGCAGTTTGGGGGTGCCTGGTTTAAAACAATATCAGAATCTAACAAAATACAGGTTAGCACTACCAGATGTGCCTCCAAACACTGTGTGACAACCTGCTTCAAAATATGTTTTGGAGGAGATGCCCTGTGAGTGCTAATCTTAGTTTGCTGAATCTGAATACAGTATAATGAATACCACAAATTGTGGAAAATAGAGGAGAATCTATGCATAATAGGGAAGCAGGGACCATGACAGCCTGCAACACATTCCCAATCTCTAGGTCACTGTTTGGAGATTGGAAACACAATATCCGATTTGAGCCTGTATAGCCATAATATTGTTGCATTTTTACCTCCCTACATGCATAATCAAGAAGTTTAATCACCACACTAACTTTAAGAAATTTCTCACACAGCAGACATTTAAGACGATGAACCTGGATATCTCTATAAAGAGAAATGCCAGGGCTCAACATAGCATAAAAACCCAATAATTTGGGATTTGGTCTATACTCAGTGGCATAAGGGCATTTTGCTCACCCTCAAATGTATTCTTTATTATTTAATATGTCCCCTCCGTTAAACTACTTCAGCATTTGATTTAGCTATTTAATTGATACTGGGTCTCCCTGGAAGCCAACTTTTCAAGAATGATTCCTTTTTATCTTGCCTGCTTGTTTTACTTTGGCTGGCACTCATACTGACTTTCACAAGGGACTGTCTTAATTCCTGATCAATACATATATAGGAGGATTACTTCATCTAATGCCACAGAAGGCTCATAGACAAATTAACATATAGTAGGAGAGGAAAGAAACATGTATCAAAGATCAGTGCTGGTGTGTGCCCTACAGGAAACTTTCATTTTATGCTGATCACCTTCATATCCAGACCACATGAAAGAAGGCTTTGAGGTCTTTGAGGACGAAACACAGCAGATGCACAAATATTTGAGTGTCGTCTAAGGCAGCGGCTTAACTTCTTGCTTTCCAAATCAATTATCTTTATTGCTCCAGAATCATCTGCAGCACCTAATAAACTATCTGTTTCATTTACTGAAAGACAATTGATCTCTTCATCATTTACATGGAAATGTTCAACTGGCTCTTTGAGACATCTAGTATCCAAAATGCTAACAGTCTCTCCATGAGAAGCATATAGTCTTTTGGAACAGGTGGGAGAAAACACAACACTGGTGACATCATCAGCTTTCTGGAGAAGTGTGTGTTCTAATGGAGTCCCTTCCTCACTCCAGATGGTTAGCTCCCCTCCTTCTGCTCCTGAAGCCAACAGACCATCTTTGTTCACGTTCAAACATAATATTGAAGAAGAGTGTCCATTGGCCCACCTTTCTGCCATAGTAGGAGAGTCTGAAAAACACAAACATTTGATTAGCAAGACAGAAGTTGTTTCTGGTACAGCCAATTCCTCAAAAGACACATCACTTCATTGCATGGACAGAATGTATGTTTTAATGCCACCTTTGAAACCATATGATCCTAGAACCAAAACAACTTTAAATACTGGTATCAGTCTGATTTTGTTTAAACGAGAGGCCATGTGTTTAGGCATGCAATATACACTCCTGTTCTCCTCAATTAATTGGTTTATAGCAAAGCTTGCCAACATGGCACTTGCTAGTGCACATGAAATCACAGGTGCCTTCCCTGGCACCACAGGATCCCCTTTTCCTAACTGACATAAGGGATTGAAAGGAACATTCTGCAGTAGCCAACAGAATACACTGTAATACGGGCACCACAACCAAGCATAAGCGGTGCCCACAACAGTCTGGTTTACTAATGTACCCATGATGAAAATGCCTATATACCTTATGGTCATATAGCACTAACAGAGAACTGCAGTCAGAAACCTGAATGGCAAAATAGGATTGAGGGAAAGTAAATCACTGACAGTAAGTTCCAAGCATGGCATTTTGGAAAACAAAGCTCTTTGAGAGAAAGTTTCTGAAAATAAATGGTATTCCTTAGTATGTATTTAACTCCCTGGAGATGACCCAGTATACCTGAAGGAGTCTCTCCACCCCCATCATTCAGCCCGGACACTAAGGTCCAGCGCCGAGGGCCTTCTGGCGGTTCCCGCACTGCGAGAAGTGAGATTACAGGGAACCAAGCAGAGGGCCTTCTTGGTGGTGGTGCACACCCTCCCACCAGATGTCAAGGAAATAAACAACTATCTGACTTTTAGAAGACATCTGGCAGCCCTGTTTAGGGAAGCTTTTAATGTTTGAAGTTTTATTCTGTTTAATATTCTGTTGGGAACCGCCCAGAGTGGCTGGGGAAACCCAGCCAGATGGATGGGGTATAAATAATAAATTATTATTATTATTATTATTATTATTATTATTATTATTATTATTACTTCATAAATATGCTTAGGAACATTCTACTATACGGATTAACAGACCAGCATTTATCATCACAAGGGTGTCAAGTGGAGGCAGAGAAGTGGTTGGCAATTGACTAGCCCACAAGGAAAGAAGTGCCTTCAAACAATACTCCGGACTAGAGAAACATTAGGCATGAAAACAGAGAGATGGGGGAGCATTCTTCATAGCTATGAGGACCAAACCAGTCAGAAACACGCCTACAGTTCAGCCCTTACAGTCCAGCCCTAATCCCGTGTACACCACTTCAGTACGATTTACTGCCAAGTAAATACGCAATAGGGTGAGAGCCTCGAGCCAAGCCACCCTACTGCTGTATTTTAATACCGAGGAGGCCAAAAAATAACCGAATTACCTCAAACAGGCTTACCCGTCCCACCGTCTCTCCATGCGACAGTGTCCTCTTCCGGCGAAGAGAAATTACGTCACCCTATTATCAACCCCCCCCCCTTTACATTACTGTAACAGGTGAGGTTCTCGCGCATGGGTTTAGAGAAGCCCCCTTGACAGCTCTGCCCTCACCCAACATGGTTGGCTCACCTTCAGGGCCTAGCTCTCAACCACCACCGCCACAATAGTAGTAACAAAAGGCGAATAAAAGCTCCGCAGTCGGAGAGACCCGCGGCAGGAAACCTAGACTCGTCTCACCGCTCCTCCAATCGCGAACCGAAGAGACAGTGGAGGGGGGAATGACAGCACTTTCTCCGACGCCTCCTCCTCAGGCCCAGCTCAGGCACAGGCTAAAGCTTTCACTTCCGCCCGCACTTGCCGGCAGCCGGTGGGAAGGACGTCGAGCGTCGGCTGCGCCGCCTTCCCTTCCTTCCCTCGCTGACGGCGTGAGCCGGATTGGCCGGTTGGCTGCCTGGTGGGTTCGCGGCCTCGCACCGCCTTTGCCTGGACCGGGGCGGTCGGTTGGCGAGACGTGCGCGCGCGCGCTGCGGGACGCGAGGACTCGGTGGTCGCCCGGAGGCTATGGCGGCGGCTGCCGGCGGCGGAGGCGGTGGCGGAGGAGGAGCGCCGAGCTCGGTGGTTGTTGCGGCTGCTGCTGCCGCCGCCGCCGCTACGGCTGCTAATGCGGGGGGCTGGCGACTTCCCGGGCGGGTGCTCGAGTTCGTCTTCTCCTACCTGGAGCTGCGGGAGCTGCGGAGCTGCGCGCTGGTGTGCAAGCTGTGGTGCCGCGTCCTGCACGGCGATGAGAACAGCGAGGTGTGGCGGAGCCTGGCCGCTCGCAGCCTGGCGGAGGAGGCGCTGCGCACCGACATCCTCTGCAACGTGCCCACCTACAAGGGCAAGGTCAGGATGGCCCCGCACGGGAGGGAGCGACCCTCCTTTTTGCGCGCGCGATGAAACCCAGGAAGGAAATATAGACAGTATATATCATCTGGGTACCGTTCTCTGCCCCTACATCCCTTGCACGAGATAAGATACTGGGGGTGCCGTGGGTCTTGTCTCCTGTGTTTTGTGAGCCGGACCACTTTCTTAAACCCAGATGTGCGGGGAGGAGAGGAAATTGTTCCGTGTTGTGTTTGTGTTTGTGTGTGTGTGTGTGTGTGTGTGTGTGTGTGAGAGAGAGAGAGAGAGAGAGAGAGAGAGAGAGAGAGAGAGAGAGAGAGAGAGAGGCACTAACGCACATGCTCAAAAGCACTGGCTGCTTATTACTGTACTTACTTTGTTCCAAGGCAGAACTCTGGCACCGATTCTGGGCTCTTTCCTAGCTCCAGTAAAATGCAACCTGCATCATCTGTCGTCACCCCCTCCCCCCAATTGCACATGTATATATGCATACGAGTGTTGGTGGAAACACTCACTGAGTACATGTTGTTTGGATGTGGTTCCTCTTTCCAGCTGCTGCCTATGGCCCAGATGCTTTGCATGGTAGGAGCTGCAGAAAGGTATAGTGCTCAATAAGACACCATCTCGGGAGCTGGATTGAGGACCCCCCCCCCGTTGATGCCTTCCTCCACCATGCCTGGAATAGCTGGTGTTTAAATGATGCTTTTCTCCTGCTTGCTCTGATTCCAAAAGACCTTGTTTTTTATGTTGAGCCAGGTAGCCAGTACTAGCCCAGCTGGGCAGGTGGTGAGGACTGAGGTTGTGAAATCACAACGCGTTCTTACTTTGGGTGGCATTCTTTCACAGATGGGCTAATTATACATATATAAGAATAGGGTGTAGAGTTGCTGCTGCTGCTGTCTTAATAGCCTTGCCTAGTTTAGTAATCTTATCTCCAGCGTTGCTTTAAAAAAAATGCCTTCTGTTCCAGGTACGCGCCTTTCAGCATGCTTTCAGCACCAATGATTGTTCTAGGAATGTCTACATTAAGAAGAATGGATTTACTTTGCATCGGAATCCCATTGCACAGAGTACAGATGGAGCAAGGACCAAGATTGGTTTCAGTGAAGGCCGTCATGCTTGGGAAGTCTGGTGGGAAGGCCCTCTTGGCACAGTGGCAGTAATTGGGATTGCTACAAAACGAGCTCCCATGCAGTGTCAGGGCTATGTGGCACTCCTGGGCAGTGATGACCAGAGCTGGGGCTGGAATTTGGTGGACAATAACTTGTTACATAATGGAGAGGTCAATGGCAGCTTCCCCCAGTGCAACAATGCCCCCAAATATCAAGTGAGTGAAACCTGGAATGTATACAAGACTGTTGGATCTGTGAAGAGCTATGCCAGGGCGTTCCAACCACTTAGACCACGTACGCCTCAAGAGCACTTTGACACAGAACCCGTGGGCCACACACTGAATTAAATTTCTGTATTGTAAATTAAAGAGTACACAATATAGTTAATATATTTAATGTAAGCAATTAATGTATTTAATTGAATATATATAATTAAATACAATTGATAGATTGAGTCCCTGTCAGGATAAAAAGGTAGGATATAAATCAAAATAAAATAATTTTAGAAGACTTCTAATCAAAATGATTCGAGCCTCTTGTGAAGCCATTAAATAAATGCAGTCCATGGAGAAGAAGACAGCACAAGGTGTGGTGGTGGGGCAGGCAACAGCTGCCTCATCCTCCTCACCTGTCAGCCAGTCCCCACAGCCACCACCATCTATCCTGCTCCCCTCCCCGCACGGCCTCTTCAGGCTGGTTGTTGACTGAGGGGGGAGGATTCTGTAGAAGGGGACACCCAAGGGTAATGTAGCCAGACCCCTTGGAGTCCCTGGCAGGCAGTCACCCCCTCCCCACCTGTCAAACAGGGCAGCAGCAAAGCCTCCATGGCAAAGGGCAGCCCACCATTCTCATAGAGTTCCCTCCTGCTGGCTGGCCATACACCATGCCTCTACTGAGCCTGGGCTGTGTTGCGGCCTCCCTCTGGCCTGGCAGCTCTGCTCCATCTCTCACCACCATCACTATTGTTGTTCCTTCAAAGAGGCGCCAGCACCAAGCCGCACCTCCTGCTCCATGTTGCCATGCCGGCCCACCAATCAAAAGGTGCGACTTCAAACACTCGAAAATTTGGCGCCCAGCTCCCTTTCTCCCTTTCTCCCTATTGGTGGGTTTTCAAGCATCCCTCCCTATCACATATACTCTCACGTGCTCATTTGCTGCTGAGGGGAGAAGTAACCAACCAGCAAGAGGAGGAAGTTCTTGCTCTTCAGGACAGGAAAGGCAGAAGAGTTGCTGAAGAGTAGTAACAGGTTTGAGGACAGGGGCCACTAAAAAAAAGGTCTCATAGGCCACATATTGGACCACCCTGAGCTATTCATTCCAGAATTTTGCATAGTAAACTGTGACACATTCTGTTTTAGGCACAATTCTATTCACATTTACTTGGAAATATGTCCTAATCTGCTCAGTGGGGCTTACTCCCTGGCAAGGCTTCCACACTAACCTCACTTACTTGGGAGTTAGCCAAGTTGAATTCAGTAAGGCATGCATCAAATTGAAGAATATTTCTGGTTAACCTGTGTAGTTCTTCAAAGCCCCATGACTGAATCTTACTTTTACCATTGATCAGCAGAAAATGTCTTCAAAGGGTTTTCTGTATGTTAATTGTGTTAATTAATCCCCCCCCCAAGTTATTTTGTCTCAGCATCTTTTTACCTTTGTCTTGTCTTTTTTCATTATCCCTTTTCTTCAATCAGTCTTATTTTTGTTTACAGATAGGTGAGAGAATTCGTGTCATCCTGGACATGGAAGACAAGACTTTGGCTTTTGAGCGTGGCTATGAGTTTCTAGGAGTTGCATTCCGAGGACTGCCAAAGACATGTCTGTATCCAGCAGTGTCTGCTGTCTATGGAAACACTGAAGTGACATTAGTTTATCTGGGAAAACCTTTAGATGGATGACATTTTGTTTTTAACTGGGACATGAACATCAAGTTGACAATATGGAGAAACTTGCATGTGGGTTAATAGGGAAGCATGAGTGGAGTGTGTAGATGCGTATCCAAGAAACATCAAGGAAAACCAAAATTTGCAATCCAAAAGGCCAGCTGTACGGAAGAGAGTTTTACCTTTCCTTTTTCTGCCGGACCAGAAAAATTCTCAGGGGGTTGCAGTTGGTTGAATGGGCAGCTAACCACATGCATGTTGCATAAGATTTCACTGCAAAGGTGGCAGAATGGAATCCTGTACATACTTATGTATAGAAGTGGTTGAGGAAAGCTGACTGAGACCTGTAAGTAGTATGTTCTGTGAAAAAGACTTCATTTTTAAAATTATTTGTTTCCTTCCTGCCTTTGATCCAGTGTGTTTTACCAAAGGTAACTGAAATTGGTTGGATTTTATTTAATGTATTTTCAGTGTACTGAGGAGTACAATGTATTGCACTTCTCCAGAGCAAAACATTGTGCAGTTATGTTAAAGCGTGCAGTTATCTTAAAGACAGTTTGTACAGAACAATTTAAAAACCAGAACAAAACAAAAGGTTGCATTTGCTTTCCCTGGGACATAATTTTATTAATTGGGGGAAAGAAACCCACTACATATCAGCTGTTTGTGTCTGTCCAGTTGAACAGCATACATACTAGTGCACTTCTTTTGTTGTACAACATCTCATGTGACAAAAGAAACTATGAATGTTTATTGTAAAATGCTTTAGATTTGATAGCTGAAAATTCTGTGCAGGTGGAAGGATAAAGTCAGTTTCTAATGTGAGTATTTTTGTTTTACTTAAAATGTGAGTGTGTGTTCCAAATGACCATATGTCTTTCAATCCACCTTCTAAAGTAAGACTTAAAATTAATCTTGCAAACTATGAGCCGTCCACCCAATACTGCTGCTCTTTACCCATTTTAATCAGAATTGTATTGTGGTTGTTGGGTGGCCATGCTTTGTGGGTTGTTCCCATTATGGTCTGCAGTACCCCAACCCTTCATTTTGGTCTATTACCAAATGTACTGCTCTCTTCCCAGCATAGATATTAGATTGCAAGTATTGCATATTTAACTAAATAGTTTGAAAAATAGGTTTCCAAAGTACTACCTAAATACATACTATGTTAAAATTCCATAGAAAAACTTTTTAACATACAGTAGTACCTTTGGTTACGGCAGGATCCGTTCCGGAAGCCCGGCCGTATCCCGAAAAGTCCGTAACCGGAGGCACCCTTCTGTGCATGCACGCGGCGCGATTAAGTGCTTCTGCGCGCGCACGGAGATCGCTTCTGCGCATATGGCCAGATCGTTTCTGCGCATACGGCCAGATCGTTTCTGCGCATGTGCGTGCAGCAAAACCCGGACATATATACTGCCGTGTTTGCCGCGTTCGCAACCCAAAGATTACGTATCCAGGGATACGTAATCCGAGATACCACTGTATTTCAATCTTTAGCATAAATAAATTGAACTTCAAACAGGAATCAAATTACTGACACAACTATGGAGTCTGCCCTTTCGTTATATTAATGGCTGAGAAACATTTTACAAGGCTAATTTGTTGTGGATAAAGAAAGCACCTTCAGATGATGGAGCAACTGCATTTCCCCGTTCTTTGGCATCCATATCCTGCACAGCTTGTATGTCTTAATCGTGTAAGTCCACAGGCTGGTTCTTGGTACTAAAGTGCTATTTTGTTCTGCCTTAGACATCTATTTATTTAGTGTAGAGTGAGAAAACACTTTCAGTGCAGTCCTGGGCATTCCCCCCCCCCCTAAGAAGCAAGCCCCACTATGTCCAGTGGGGTGTACTCCGAGGTAAGTATGTGTAGGATTGTGGCCTTTGGGAGGAAATGAGGTATTGTTTACATTCTTTACATCAGGCACCCCCAAACTTCGGCCCTCCAGATGTTTTGGACTACAATTCCCATCTTCCCAGACCACTGGTCCTGTTAGCTAGGGATCATGGGAGTTGTAGGCCAAAACATCTGGAGGGCTGCAGTTTGGGGATGCCTGCTTTACATCATAATCATAATTATGCGGTCTCGCAGACATATAGTTCCTTAGATGTGCAAAAAGAGAACAATTCCCTTAGGCATTCTTATTTTTGTTAAAGCCGGGGAAAGCTGCTAAACACTACCTTTGTTTTTTTTTTTAATAGGCTGAAGAGTTCATTCTTGCTGCATGCAAGGTTTAAAATGGCAATCCAGTATCTTTGGTAGTGCCATCAGTCCTCAATACTTAAAAACATACTACATTGGTCATGCTGTGACCTTCCCAGCAACCTAGCCTTCTTGCTGTAGGCTTAGCCATCATGTTCCCTGTCCTACCATCTTGACATACTAATGCATCTTGCTTTGCTATTGTTTCCAAACCCCTCTGCTCCCTTGTAGAAGCTGCAGAAGGAAGTTACGGTGGATTATTGGTTTGGGACTGCTAGTATTCTTTGGTTGGTGGCATAGGACTGTAGTGAATGGCATCACACTAGGCAGAAAGAGGCTCTTTTATGAGGCTGCTGAAAGTGTGAAGGATAAAATGTGGATCCAAAAAAAGGGCAGTGACTTTACTGGCGGAGTCTATGTTGCATGTTCTCAGCTGTTCAGGTTTTCCTAGTTCTTCACTTCACTTTCCTTCCATGTTCAGATTCCGCAAAACTGCATTTGAGGTCTTCATGTGCGAATAAATGTTTTTAAAATATTTGTTCTATGTGTAGTATGCCGCTTAACAAGTTCATTCCTGGTCTTTCTAAAATTAAGCAAATGAATCATTTCAACACTGGTACTACGAAGAAATGAATGATTTTGGAAAGATGTATCACTTCCAGAAAACGTTGACTGTATTCTATGCTATAAAATATATCACTACAAGATTCTATGGCATGAGCTAAAATAAAAGGAAAGAAGCTTTTGTTAGAGTAATATAGTCTCCCTGTGCAGTCTCGGATGGATTACCCTCTGCACTTATTTATGGACTTTCGAGTAGAGAGAGCTGGTCCTAAGAACTGTGTCAGGGAAAATTTTGCTAGGTTTTACCTTCCATTTATACAGGATGTCTTGCTCGCTTTACCCTTACATGTGGCATAGCATTCTGCTTGTGCCAAGTGGTTAAAAATTCCTTGGGGCACAGGGACAAATATGTATATAAACCTCTTATAACTTATTACCTGAAGACCAACTCCAAGCTGTACAAACAACTGAAATAAATTGTTAAAACATAAATATACTACTCTGTATTATTGTGTGTTATAATTGAGTCCTATTAGTACTGGGTGATTTTCTGTTTGACTGGAATACAGAGAATTTTTAAAATATTTATGTGATCGACTAATGTCAAATTGTGAGCTTTCCCTGGAGATAAATATGTAAACCCCTTTGATAAGCTGGACTACTGTATGTGTAAACTCTCCCTGATGGAAATGTTGGTCTTAGTTTTCCTGTTTTGTGTTCGTAGAAGCCTTTTAGCAAAATATACATTTCACACAGGTTCGATGTCTCAGACTTTTTGCAGAGACAGGCTGTCTGGGAGTTTGTTCAAGGTCTATCCAGTGTTTAACTGGATCTCAGCCCTCAGATTCTGGGGTGGAGCAGAAACTGAAGACAGCTTACTTGGGCAGGGCTATTTCACAAAACTATACAGATACAAATCCTGTCCGTCTCCCCAACAGAACACACTCAGTAGAAAGCACCAGTAAACTGCAGCTCCCTAATAAGTATAACACATACATCACCTGCATTGATTTTTTTATATTTTTAGGTGCAGACACAAAACATCTTGAGCAGGCATCCCCAAACTTCGGCCCTCCAGATGTTTTGGACTACAATTCCCATCATCCCTGACCACTGGTCCTGTTAGCTAGGGATCATGGGAGTTGTAGGCCAAAACATCTGGAGGGCCGCAGTTTGGGGATGCCTGATCTTGAGGGTATTCCGTAAACATTCAATGTGTGAAGTGGCCTTCAGATGAAACTCTTGGATACTTCCAGAGGGCACATGGGAACTGCAATTGTTACTGTCGTAAAAGTGTACATGCTTGGAAAATGAACTACCGGTACTACTATTAATACATCCTAAATTAGTTGCTTTGCAACTTCAGCTGTGGTGAGACGTGGTAATTCATTAAAGGAAATATCAACTGAGACTATAATGTGACTACAGCCGATCAAGTCTCCTTATGCTGCAACATGCAACAGGGACAGGATTCCTCTTGAAAGGAAGCGCCAGGAGTTCTTTCAGCAGAAGCACTGTTGTGTGATGCAAGTTTAAGAGCAGAGAGCTCTTATGCTCTGGTTGCTGGGGTTTCCCTTTCATGCATATGATTGGCTTGTATGTCATTTCACTAGTGGACTAGGAGAATGGTTCCAAGTGCCCTTATACAGAAGTATTAGTGTAGGCTTACAGATGGTTCTCTAGTTCCATGTTGCACGATGGCAATGACCATGATAAAAACAAGAGAGGGAAAGGAGAATTAAATTCCAAGTGTAATATGTATACCAATTGTGGATTAAGGTTAGGTTTAAAAACAAAACAAAGCAGCAACTTCAAATTACAAGCAGGCAGCAAATTGTCAAAAAAGGATTACGGTTGCATTCTGTTGTGAGAGGCTGACTCTCTAGCACAAAGGCTGTAAAGGTAAAGGTAACCCTGACCGTTAGGTCCAGTCGTGGACGACTCTGGGGTTGCGGCGCTCATCTCGCTATATAGGCTGAGGAAGCCGGCGTTTGTCCACAGACAGCTTCCAGGTCATGTGGCCAGCATGACTAAGCTGCTGGTGAACCAGAGCAGTGCACATAAACGCCATTTACCTTCCCGCTGGAGCGGTACCTATTTATCTGTTTGCACTTTGACGTGCTTTTGAACTGCTAGGTGGGCAGGAGCTGGGACTGAGCAACGTGAGCTCACCCCGTCACGGGGATTCGAACCGCCGACCTTCTGATCAGCAAGCCCTAGAGGCTCTGCGGTTTGGACCACAGCGCAAATGCTGATAGGATCAAAGCCCTAGCTCCACTGAAGTAAGCAGACATGTTGCAATCTAGAGTAGATTGAGAAGTAGGCCTCATGAAGAGAATTGGAACTGATGTGTGTTTAACTGTAAGATTCCAGTTGTGTCCAGCTTCATCTGAGATAACAAACTAGGTTCGCTCAAAGCGTTCTTCCTAATCTAGTAGGTGTAAATGACGGTGGAAGTCCATTTAATTTGTCGTAGAATGTCTATGCTAGGCAACAAGTAGGAAAATTATAAACAATTCTACATGGTGGAGCTGCTACCTCATATGTCACATGAGAGGCACTGTACAGACCCAAGAGAGAAAGTTCTTGTCCTCATGGAACTAGAATATCCTGACAGTGGAAATGCTCAGGGGGGGGGGGGGTTAATATAATGTTTGTGCATCCTCTTTACCTTCAGTGCAAGAGAAGTACAATTCAGTAGCAGTGTTAAAAGGCTGTATTAGCAAGTCTGCACACAAAGTCTTTGTGATGTGTTTTTATATTAAATTCATGTTTCAGTGAAAGTGAATGACGGGAGATGTTTGGAAATATGACACCCTCCAGTAAATGTGTCAGGGTTCTGCCTGCCCAGACATTGTACCTGAGGTCTTCTCAGAGGTAAGAGCAAGGAGAGCAGGACCCTCCAGTAGATTTCCACACTGCAAGTGACCCTGAAAAACCATTTGATCCAGGTATCCCTGGCCTATGACTGGAGCTGCCTGGGCTTCTGGCTAACTTTGAAATCCCCCCCGCCCCCAATCTCTTCCAGGGTCACAGGAACAGAATACATTGGGAGGCAGGCTTTCTCAACCTTGGACCTCCAGATGTTTCGAGAGTACAATTCCCAGCATCCCTGACCACTGGTCCTGCTAGCTAGGGATCATGGGAGTTGTAGGCCAAAAAAACATCTGGAGGGCCGAGGTTGAGGAAGCCTGGTTTCAGAGCCACTGCTGCTGTGCTTGCCTAGCTGCACACGAGGTTACTCGGAAGGAGGGGGAAGCACATGTCTGAATCAGGGCCTGACTGGGAAGGTGTGATGCCTCTCGCTCCTACATGAGCCTCCAATCTGAGCTGTGGTATTGCAGACACAACACCTCTCTCACGCATTCCCGACTTGGAGAAATGGACACTGGGAGAAACACCTAGAACTTGGAAAGGTGGAGAGAGCTGTGTGTTGGTTAGAGCATCATTGGAGTTCACAAGCTTTCTTTGGAAAACTGATGCAGGACTGTCAACGGTGTTGTCTGCTTGGATGAGTGCTTGTTTGCTTCCAATATGCTGTAGTGGTATATTTGTAAGTAAAACAAGTTTTACAGATATAGAATATGTCTCCAGTGATCTCTCACTTGTCATCTGGAGCTTTTGAAATTGCGAAAGTGAATAACAATTTATCCTTTTCCAAAGAGTTGATGTTACTTACTTTTTATACTATTCTTTTACCCCGTGCTGCTTTCAAGGTTTATGTTTTTAAATTGTTTGTGTAATTGTGATTCTTTGTAAACGACTCGGATTAGGATGGAAGATGTGAATTCCTGGAAGGAAGGAAGCAATTTAATGTGTGTGCCTCTGCCAGAGAAATGTGCTAACAACAGCTATGTAAAAAGAAGAAGAAAGAAAAGCTAATCACTATGTGTTTTGGGTGTGAATATTGAGAAGAAGGAAAGCAGCCCTAATTTCCTAACAGCAGGGGACAGCAGTTTGCTGCAAAAAGGCCAAATGAAACCTTAAACATAGTACAGAGTAACCAAATATCCTCAAATGTAAAGCAGCATGATGTATCTTGCGTTAGCAGATATATAAACACTTGTAAATAAAAAGTGGTATAATTTGTTTTATAAAGAAATAACAAGCCATGGTAACACCTGAGGACTGAGCATGCTGATAGAAAGTTGAACAGTGGTTGGAAATGAAAAACAGAAACAGTGGAAAAACCTGCTAAAAGAGGATCTGACTGGCTGACCACCGGAACTCTGAACAAGAGCACTCCTATTAGAAGATGAGAATACAGCACAAAGTTTTGTACGGAGCTTACTTGTTAGAACGTATTTTCGTCGCCTTATGGCTCAGCTGGAACTCTGAACATGAAGTAATAACGTCTGAGCATGTGCAAAGTACCTTTCAAGCACTGAGTAGTCATTGGAAGCCTCCATAAGAACACTCAACAAAATAGCTTTAATATTTTTCATCAAGCTGGGAGGGAGGGGGGTTTGGCTGAACAGGTATTCAACAGAATGTGGGACAGCAGGATGCAAAAAATCAGATTGAAATAAGTCTAATATGGTGCTCAAACCTGGGCGGTTCCATACTCCTGCATCTGCTCCATTGAGCAGGATATGGGCTATTTTTTCTCAGCCCACCTATAAAGCTAACTCCTTTGCTTTGGTGGGCAGGGGGGGAGGTGGAGTCTTTCATAGGCAGCCAATAACTTGCAGAGATTCTACAGTCATACCTCGGTTTAAGTACGCCTCGGTTTGAGTAATTTCAGTTTAAGTACTCTGCGGACCCGTCTGGAACGGATTAATCCACTTTCCATTACTTTCAATAGGAAAGTACGCTTCAGTTTAAGTACAGACTTCCGGAACCAATTGTGTTTGTAAACCGAGGTACCACTGTAATTGCAAAGCATGAACCAAAATAATTGTTTCTGTTTTAGGGAAGTGAGTGTTACTGTTTTTGAGAGGCTGAATAATTTTTGGAAGAGGAAAAACTGCATGCACCCAGAAGCAAGGATATTTCTGTGTGTGGTGTCTTAAAAACCTTGATGTACATAAGGAGGGCCTGCTAGATCAGGCCAATGGCCCATCAAGTCCAACATCCTGTTCTCAGTGGCCAACCAGATGCCTGTGGGAAACCCCCGAGCACAAGAACACTCTCTCCCTTCCTGTGGTTTCCAGCAACTGATGCATGTCTTGTTCTTATCTTTGAGTGCGTATGAGTTCCCTTTAAAAATTGCATGAATGTAGTATGGCTTAATCACCCACCATTTTTAATTGAATTTTAAGGAAACAACTAGAGAACTCAAAACAGGCCATCTCCAATTGCAACTTACAGGCAGAACAGCCCTGTTTAGCTACTCTGTAAATGGTGACACAGGTGGCGCTGTGGGTTAAACCACAGAGCCTAGGGCTTGCCGATCAGAAGGTTGGCAGTTCGAATCCCTGCGACGGGGTGAGCTCCCGTTGCTCGGTCCCAGCTCCTGCCAACCTAGCAGTTTGAAAGCACACCAAAAAGTGCAAGTAGATAAATAGGTATTGCTCCGGCGGGAAGGTAAACAGCGTACCTGTGCGCTGCTCTGGTTTCACCAGAAGTGGCTTAGTCATGCTGGCCACATGACCCAGAAGCTGTATGCCGGCTCCCTCGGTCAGTAAAGCGAGATGAGCACCGCAACCCCAGAGTCGTCCGCAACTGGACCTAACGGTCAGGGGTCCCTTTACCTAAATGGTACTTAAAGAAAGCACAATTCTCAAAGTGCTGTAGAAAGTGAGTTTACCACTTCCATAGTGTGGTATTTATTTAACAAAAATTATATACCTGTTTAAAAGAAAGACAAGTGATTTTCAATAACATAAAATAAGTATTAAATATTAAATAAATATTAAAATGATAAATAGAACAGTTAAAATGGGTATTGAAAATATTCAAAAGATTATTAAAATAAACAGCAGCTAAAATAACAAGATTAACTTTTGCATGTCTGGATAGGCTTTTCTAAAGAAAAATGTTTTAACCAGGCACTGAAAAGACTACAGTGAGGATGCCTGCCTGATGCCTATAAGCAGGGGCTTCCAAAATGTAGGGCTGCTACACTAAGACATTGGTTTTTTACAAGGGCAAAACAAGTATTATGTGACTTCCAAAATAGTGCACAAATCTTTATGCCACAATGAATTTGTTACTCTTTAAGTGCCACAGGACTCTTATTTTTCTTTCTATATCAATACCAAAGCAGCAGTTGCTAATGGCTTCAAAGATTTGCCCTGCACAGCTTCCTTCCTCTCATTTCCCTTCTTCTCAGCTCCTTCTCATTTTCGAGTGGCTTGCACAGCCTCGACCTTTCAGTGTGCAACTGCTGAGCTCTGGCTGGGGGTTGCTGGGTGAAGCAACTGGCTCTGTGATCCATGTGACTGCAGTTTCCGTTGCTTAGTTCCTTCCGCAAGTTCAAAAATAATCTGATATTAAGTGAGAGGGCAAACAGCTAATTTTAATATTATATGTAGAGATACAGAGGGAAAAGAGGGTACGGGCTGGAGCAGAATGAACGTCCCAGTGCTGAGCGTATTGCTCCTACCCCCGGTGAGTAACAACCTCAAGATTTGCCTCCATTCTTTGCCTTAAGAGGGGTGTGGGGGTGGGTGGGTGATGCTAACCAAAGGGAACCGTTCAACAGCTGCTGTTTCATTCTGAACACCTACACTGCAAAAAGGCAGTCGTCGTTTTGCGGCGTGGTTGAGCTCACCAAGAACATGTATCAGTTCCATGTGGTGTAGTTCTGGGAGTACACGGTGGAGGGTTCTGTAATACAGAGGTGTTTCATAAAATAGATATATGAAGGAGAGATGAGGCAGTGAGGTGGTTGCTGAGAACTCTCCAGACTCACTCTGAGGCATCTGCCACTTAACATCTTTGAAGAGTTACAGGGCACCGAGAGCACAAGCACCAAACTGAGAAGGCAGGACAGATGGTGAGTGAAGTCCTTAAACACCTTTATGATGGCAAAGAAAAAGAGTCATGAAGCAGGGAAGGAACTTGGGGTCAATAACTTTGCTAGCCATTGGCAAAGTGAGAAGGTATGCTGGGGATCCCTGCTTTGAGAGTCAATCCACTTTTTTAAATTAAAAACCTTCACACCTAACTAGTATATAGTCTCAGAAATAAATTCCTCACTAGGTCATAAAACCAGTCTTGCTTTTCCTCTTATAGGACTCTGAGTACTTTCAGAAATGGGGCAAATATGATGGAGGAAATGGCATGATGAGAACAAGGGGTTAATCCCCCCTCCCTCAGCAGCACTGCTCTGATCCACCAAGCAGCCCCTCCACCCACAGCTACCTTTCAGTAAAATTAAACATGTCAAATCCAGTCATGGATCTCTAATGTCAAATGGGGTTTGGCCCTACGCTTCCACTTGGAGGCAAGATCATTTCCAGAGAGCTAAGCATTCGCAGAATGTGCCCCACTTTTGCCTTTAGTAAACAGGTTTTGCAAAACGTGCTTGACCAGAAGTGACAGCTGGCTAGACAAAAAATATGTGCACCTCATCAGATCCAGCTTCAAGTTTGGGGGGAAGCTGGGCAGGCTGCCCTTAGTAGCACCCACTGCTGACTGGACCTGTTGCCCGGAACCTGCTGCTATGTCACCCTGCCTCCTCTGGCCATGGTGCTGCCACAATCTGCAAAGTGACACCAGAGGGTCAGATGTGGGGAAAGCATGTGCGTTGCACAAAGAAATTAACAGATTTTGGTGTATGAAAAGTTTGAGAGCAAATACGCATATGACATAAATTACGTGGAAGAAGCCTTGGGATGTCTGCTTTCTAGTAAGCATCTGGTTCTTTCTGTAATACAAAATACAACAAACTGTCAATACTGCCTTTTAAAACATATATTTGCCCCGCTTTGTGTCACTTTCCAGGAGTCCTGCTGTTGAAATGGCACTAACAGCCCTGAGTATCTTCGTGTGGATAGCTTTCCTAGATACAGGATGGGGAAGCAAACCTGCAGCCTATCACAGTCTTTGCAGACTGGTGAGTCTGTCTTCTATCAACTTTCTTTTCTTTGTTTATTTTGAACCGTGTGTCAGCAACTCCAGGGGTCCACAAATGACAATGGGTTGTATCCACCCAGCTTTTCCCATTAGTACAAGAACTTCCACCTGTGCAAATGGACTTCTTCTCCCTCTTTTCTCCCTGCATGCCCCTTACCCATCCCACAAATCTGTTCTGGGGGTTTCCCCAACCCTCCAAGAAGATTTTGGAGGCATGGGGGACATGCAGTGAGAGGAAGTCTCATTGTGCATCTAGAAGTCCTTGTGCCAACTGGACAACTTCATTGGATACAACCCAATATTATCCTGTTTTTATTGTAATTATTGTTATAGATTTTATATACAGGTATGCATATAGTTTTAAGTCTGTCAGTGTTTAATTGTATTTAATTATTGATCTTTCTATGTTTCTAACAACAACAACTAATTAATAATAATGAATAATACTTTTATTATTTGTACCCCTCCCTTCTGACTAGGTTGCCCCAGCCACTCTGGTGGCTCTAGGTATAAATATGTGTCACAGATCACGTCTGCATTGCCCTGGCAACCTCTGTTCCCCCACTAAGCCACAACAATGTTAAGAATCACAAGAAAGTGCAGTTGCTGGGTTGAATCTACATCTGATTTCTTCTGCTACATTAGCAGACAGGGCCGTCTTAACCCAGGGGTGCAAGGGGTGTGGTGCACCTGGGCGCCAAATTATTGGGGCCCCCCCAAATGTATACCTACTGTATTTGAGGACCCTCTCTATCAGTGGCAGTGAAAAGCAATGGGGCGAAGGTCCTTGCCCCCCTGCTCTGTCAATCTGTTACTGCAAAGGTCAACAACTTTGGCTTCCCCCCTCCCAAAAAAGGTCCACAACTTAGAGTTCACCCCCCCCCCAAATATGGGGGTGGCTAAACTAAATTTGGGGGCACTGGGAGGGTCTTTGCTAAAGATGGCCCTGGTAGCAGAGCAAGTGTTACAAATTTCCCATAATCTGATGATAGCTCAATCACTTTTTCCACACCATTCAAACTTGCATGGTTATTCAGAACGAGAGAGAAAAATCTAATTCTTGCCGGGGCATAGAGTTTACAATAAAGGAAGTAGCAGAAATGCTCTCTTTGGTAGTTTGTCCATAGGCACAAAAATGCAGATACCTTAGATTGCTTTCTGCTGTTCATGACAAGGCGGTATTGTTTGAAAGCAAAGCCTTGTCACTTTATAACTGGCTCTGCGGTCCTTAGAAATGTTTCTAAAAGATGACAAGGCAGGACTGTTGTGTATTCCGAAATTCTGCATGGGCAAAGAAAAAAATAGTAGAAATGGTTCTGACTACAGAACCTGAGACTCCCAGCTTTCATTTCTAAAAGAGAAGATTTCTAACCCTTGGAGAAAGAAAGGTAGGGTTGCAAGGTGGGTAATGGCTGGTAGAAACTCAGAAGCTAGAAGCGTGGCTTGAATGAGATTTTCTATGGTTAGGAGACAGGTTTCAGTGTTGACACAAACATCAGAGCTCCTTCCTTATTATATTAAATGTGCAAATTTGTATTGTGAATATTAGTTCCCAGAATTTGTTTTTCTTTGCGCAAATTTGGGTGGGTTACCATAATGAAGATTCTGTTTTGTTTTGAGTGCAGAGCACATACAGCTCTGAAAATATTGTTATGGAAAACATTTACTGTCAAAGTGTTTTATTCATTAAACTATCTTTTCCTAATATTGTCCACTCCAACTGGCAGGAGCTCTCCAAGATATCGGGCAAAGATCTCTCCCAGCTCCCTGAGATACTTCACAGGATATGCCAGGGATTGAACCTGTAATCTTTTACATGCCAAATATGACCCAGGTGGCGCTGTGGTTAAACCACTGAGCCTAGGGCTTGCTGATCAGAAGGTCGGCGGTTCGAATCCCTGTGACGGGGTGAGCTCCCGTTGCTTGGTCCCAGCTCCTGTCAACCTAGCAGTTCGAAAGCACGTCAAAAATGCAAGTAGATAAATTGGAACCGCTACAGCGGGAAGGTAAACGGTGTTTCCATGTGCTGCTCTGGTTTGCCAGAAGCGGCTTTGTCATGCTGGCCACATGACCTGGAAGCTGTACACCGGCTCCCTCGGCCAATAATGCGAGATGAGCGCGCAACCCCAGAGTCGGTCACGACTGGACCTAATGGTCAGGGGTCCCTTTACCTTTACCTTTATGTACATCTTAACTTAGAATCTACAGGGCTTGAGATAAGCCCTTTGCTTATTGTGCTCATTTGAAGTGCAGTATGGCTTTAGTAGCTGGGCCCACCTTTTTTTGTCTCATGTTGTTGTTGTTGTTTAGTCGTTTAGTCGTGTCCGACTCTTCGTGACCCCATGGACCATAGCACGCCAGGCCCTCCTGTCTTCCACTGCCTCCCGCAGTTTGGTCAAACTCATGTTCGTAGCTTCGAGAGCACTGTCCAACCATCTCGTCCTCTGTCGTCCCCTTCTCCTAGTGCCCTCAATCTTTCCCAACATCAGGGTCTTTTCCAGGGAGTCTTCTCTTCTCATGAGGTGGCCAAAGTATTGGAGCCTCAGCTTCAGGATCTGTCCTTCCTTTTGTCTCAAACATCTCATTCTTTTTCTGCTGCAGGAAGAAAGAACTACAGACTGCAAAGGCAGGAGGCTGAGCTCTGTCCCACAAGACTTGCCTCCTGGAACAATGGAGCTCTTCCTGGATGCAAATGTTATACAGACCCTAAAGAATGCATCTTTAGTATGGTATCAAGTCCTGCAGAGCCTCAGTCTGTGTGAGAATGGGTTGGAGCTCATTGAGCCTGGGGCATTCCTTGGCACCAGGAGCCTCAGTAGTCTATCTCTGGCCAACAATGCCCTCTCTGTGAACTATTCTGCAACAGCAGCTGCTCTGGGGACTTTGCCTGCCCTGAGGAAGTTGGACCTATCTGGAAATCTGCTCAATGAAGCTAAGATGGCCACCCTGATCCAAGATTTGTCCTCTCTAGAATCTTTGTCCTTGGCCTGGAACTCCATCATGAGGCTGGATGACTCTCACTTAAAAAATCTGCCCAGGCTGCAGCACCTAGATTTGCAGCATAACTACATATTTGAGATTGAGACTGGTGCCTTTGATGGTTTGCGATGGCTACAGCAGCTTAATCTGGCCTACAACTACATTCCTTGCATTGTGGAGTTTGACCTGACCCAACTCCGGGTGCTAAATGTCAGCAACAATCAAATCGAGTGGTTCTTGGCTGCAGAGAATGATGCTGCCTTTGAACTAGAAACACTAGATCTTTCCTACAACCAGCTCCTCTTCTTCCCGCTGTTGCCCAAGCAAAATAAACTGAGAACTCTGCTGCTGATGCACAACCAATTGAACTTCTACAACAATATTTTCAATGACTCAGAGGGCACGGTGCAACTGCTATTCCTGGATGGCAACATCACCAACATCACCACCCTCGACCTCTGGGCAGAAAACCATCATAGCAACCTCTCTTCCCTGCAGTTCCTAGACATGAGTTGGAACCAGCTCTGGTACCTCCCAGAAAGGTTTTTTGAAGGCATGTCTTCCCTTGCTCATCTGAACCTCAGCCACAACTGCTTAGAGACATTACAGATACAGGAGAGTGACCTGCTAAGCACTCTCGTTGACTTGGATCTCAGCTACAACCAACTTCAGGATCTCCAAATGAACTTGGGCCATAGAAGCAGCTTAGCCAACCTCAGAACGTTGAATCTGAGCACCAACAGACTGTGTGGCTTGCCTGCTAAAATCTTTACTCACACAACAAAGATCACTACACTTGACCTCAGTAAAAACCCAATAAAGCTTTGTGCCTCACATGCTGCTGGAAGTCCCAGTTGCATAGATATCAGTAATGCTGGCTCCATAAGGAATCTTTTCCTGTTTGGCTGTGACCTAGAAATACTGGACACCCACATCTTTCAGGGGACTTCTATAGCACACTTAGACCTTTCTGACAATCCTAGGTCACTACTTGATGGCTTAGGACCTCTGAAAGTTGTTGCACAATCACTGCAGGTGCTCTATCTTAGGAACACTGGACTTTCTGCTGCAAGGACAAATATGGACTTCTCTGCATTTCAGAAGCTGGTAAACCTAGATCTATCTGAAAATTCCCTGGCCAGCTTCCCTGAATCTTTAACAGGCCTGGAACTGCAAATTCTGGATCTAAGGAGAAATCGTCTCCATGCCCTACCTCAGCATGCCATGCAGAAGCTTGGAAAGAGCTTACATGAGATCTACCTCAGCCAGAATCCCTATGACTGCTGCCAGCTGGGTTGGTGGGATGCCCTGCATGACCATGACACTGTACGCATTCTAGACTGGAGTCAAGTCACTTGCAACTTTTCCTCTAAGTTCATCCGTGTAGCAGATTTGCCTGAATCAATCATCCAGAATTGCAAGTGGCTAACGGCAGATATGACTCTACTGCATCTGGTCCTTGTTCTTCCTACCTGTTTGGCCCTGCTAGTTGCCTTTGTTATCATCTTTCTGACTTTCAGGCAACAAATTCTTCAAATGGTGAAGAGCAGGTACAGAAGGTCCAGCCCTTATTGACTCTGGGATGGTGTGAAGAAAACAGCCACTGGGACCCTCCAGAATGGGCATAGGTAGGGCTGGAAAGCTAGAAAATCCTATTGGGTGATAATGCATCCATTAATGGGGCTCCAGGAAGCCACAGTGTGTGGCAATGCTTTATATGGAGTTGCCCAATGTGTGTAATAAAATGTCCTCATATGTAGTTGACAGGAATGGCATAGGACACAGTTCTGTGCAGAGACAAATGCAAGATAATAATCCTGTTTAATGGTCACAATAGGAAGAAAATGGCCTTTATAAACATGAAAGACAAGTGAGAGGGACTGATGCTGGGAACCAACCATGATGTTTGAATAAATGCAGCTCCCAAACAGGTGTAACTTCTTGACCAAGCACTAACTAATTTTTTCCCCTTTCAGTAGGAACACTTTCCCCACCCCCACATTTATCCACTTGCCAGTTGAAATACTCATATGACAGACCAAATGTTGGAGGGAACACCGAGGGGCATTCCAAGGCCATCTCAGCAGTGTTGGCTGCAGCACAACTTCCCAACATGTCAAGGAGGTGCAATTCATAAAACTGGAAATGGTGGGGTATAAGGAAGCCATAACTTTTCTGCAGATGTGAATGGCATGTGGAAGACTGTATGAAATGATTACCAACCTGGCACCTCTCACTCCAACTGACCCCCAAGTTTTGTGCTGGGCTATAGATGCAGGTGGCAATGCAAGCATCTTGCTGCCTACATGCTCCAAGACAGCTATTTGATCATTACCTGAAATTGCTATGGTTGCACACACAAAGAAGTGCAAGGGGAGAACAGAGCAAAATCTAGACCCCTTCATCCCCTTACCATGCTGTGCTCCAGTGCAGTGGTCCATCCCCTTTGACTGATCTCTCAAGCCAGAAGTGAGCTACAAGGTGCAGTGGGGTTGGAGCCTATTTTGTTTTGTGTAAAGAGTAGACGCACCCATTTGATATGTGAGTGGGGCAAACGCATTTCAGTATAGACAAGATGGCCCTGTATTTCTGGCTTGGCCCTCAGAGCATTAAATCAGGGTGGTTATGATAACATTGTCCATGGCAAAACACATCAGTTCACAAAGAGATTGTCAACATCTGAAGATCCTTCAGAATTTCTTTTTATTTTATTTTAAGGTTTCTAGATCACTCCCCACTTGCTGTGTAAAATGTGTGGCCTGCTAAAGTTGTTAGGAGACCTTTGACAAACTGTACTAATGTGTGGTCTGAGATTCCCAGGATTCTTTAGGGGAAGCCATGACTGTTAAAACGGTGTGTGATTTAAATTCAAGGTGTAGACGTGATCCTAATTACAGCAGTAAAAACAATGTAATGGAAGTGGGTGTCACAGGGCAAGAGCAGGAAACTGGCATTCTCTTAGTAAGCAGCTTGTTTTTGGTATGTATGTGGATCAGCGCTGGCTGTTTGAGGCGTCCCTGTGGTAGAGGTTTACAGGCAGGAAAACCACATGCTGCGAAAACCTCAGGCTATGTTCTGAATCTGATGCATGCACACCCTGCAGATGTGTGGGTGCATCTTGGTCGACTTTTCGTTCTGAAATGTAGGGTCAGGTTTCAGTTACCAATAAATAACGCACAGTTCAAATGAAAGAACAGGACAGTTTCAGATGCTTGCGTTTCACTTGGCCTCATGTCAGTCACGAGGTAGTGCAACCTAAATATTATGTGCAGAACTGTCCACTTCACATACCTCATGCAGAAGAAAATTGTTTCCTGTGAAAAGTCATGCATAATTAGCACAGTCTTCAAGGCTACTGTGACTGAGACTTACTTGTTTTACGTGCAGGGTAAATAGTGAATAAATTCTAAAGAGGAGGGGCTAAATATTTTTGGCCTGAGAGAGACACATTCAGCCTTGACCAATAGTGATCACATGCCAATGATGGGTGTAGTCACCCCACACGATTGCATGAATACTCTTGCACATATGCATACACAACCATACAGGACACAGACACACAAAGTCTGACAAGCATCCCCCCACCAAACATCTGGAGAGAGAGATTTAATTGTCTTTGTCCAGCACAGCACCATGCCAACTTTATTCTCCTCTCATTTTCCTGCCACTACAAAAATGGGTAGGGTCTTGAGAGTGCCAGAAAAAAAATGCTTTGTGGGAGCCAAGTCAGACTCCTGGATATAGAAACATTATGGGTGGGATGTTTAACTGTTGAATTGGTTAGATTAATTAAAACTTTTAATAAACTGCAAAAGGTGCCTTGAAAAGGAGATAGACTGTAATTGCTGGCATCTGTTCCTCCAAATGCTTTCATTGTTGCTGTCCCCACACTATGGTGGTACAAGGTGCCCTGTTTTTTTCGATGTGCTGGGAGATGCCAGCAATGACTGTGCCTCTTTTCCTGTATTAGGCAGATGTCTTAGCTTCCTCGTTGTACGATAAGTGAAGATTAACTGGTTCTGCTTTTGTTAGAGGGAAAAAAATTACTCAGTTCAGGATGTGGTTAGCAGAATCGGCATCGGGTGTTGCCCAACAGAAAATTGGTAGGTGGTTAGGGAGAAAAGGGAATTAACTTCGCATTTTATCTGATCAAAGTACACCAATGGAGAAACCACATCAGTTACAAGGAAAGCTAAAAGAAGTTCTGTGAAGGCAGGAGTTGAATCATCTGAAGGCCTGGGCTCATGTCCCAAGTTTGTGGCTCAGACTGAAATCCTGTTCTGGGGTGAGGGGACTAGTGAGTGGGATGGCCCAGGTTTTTTACAAGGAGTTGGAGTAGATTGGCTAGTGTCTTTGAGTCCTTTTGAACTTTTTGAGCCTAGAGGTCAGCTCACTGAAAGCTTTCATGTGCAAATGAGGCACCACCAGTCAACCACCAGGGGTACAATTTTCTGCTAACCTCAACCACAGCACTTTTCAGTGAAGTTGCTCCACATGCTTGACTTCAAGGCTGTGTACACACTATACCTTTAGAGTACACTCAAAACACATTCGTTCTTTTTCAAAGAATTCTGGGCACTGTAGTTTCCCCCTCACAGAGTTACTTAACAGCCTTAACATGCCTTATATTACTATCTCCTGTTTCCTACAGTCCTCTAGATCAGGGGTGGGGAACTGGATCCAACTGGCAGGCCCCACCCTTGTCTCCACCACCTGCCAATCACTTGATGCTGCAGCTGTGTCAGGCGAGCTGTTCTTGCACGGCATGGCACTGTGCACAGAAGCCCTGATGATCAGCTGATAACCCATACATTTAAAGCACATGACTTTCCCCAAAATAATTCTTGGAACTGTAGTTTACTTCTCACACAACTACAGTTCCCAACACCCATAATGAACTATACAGTTTCCTACATAGTTTGGGAGGGGGAGTCATGCACTTTAAATGCATGGTACGTATGCAACCCACATATGAAGTCTAGGTTTTCAACATGTGCCTACAGTGTGGGCCACATCAGTGCATTGCCCTGCTTTGTGCAACAACAATATTCAGCCAGCTGAGCTTACCCTCGTGTGTTTGGCTAGCTTCCAACTGCCTTTACCTCAGTGCTTCTTTACATTCTCTTTCAGTGGCTTTTCCCATCTGCCGCACGATGTTGCCGTACGCTCTTTCTGCCACAGGCTTGTTTGCTAATGTTTTATGTGGTGCATTTCTAGAATATTTGTGAGAGGAGGGGCATGGAACAGAGATTGGAGTGCCTCAAGGAAAAGCAGTGCACAATCAATCAATCAATCAATCAATCAATCAATAAAGGTTTAAAATACTATTAAAGAATGTAGCTCAACTGGCAAATCCCCCTCCATTTCATCTGTTTCACAGATAGATTGATTTATCCCAAATAATTTATGACCGCTTTTGATCAGCCTAGTTTTCCCCGCCCCAAACACTTTCATTGATGAGGATTCCACAAAATCCTTAGATAGTTCTGTAATGTGATATAGAGATACGTATCAGCACCCAATTCCTAAAATAATTATTTACCCACACTTATGCCCATGTCCCACCCTCCAGCCACTAGTGCAATGCACACCAAATGATGGGAATACATATGGAAATATAGCCAATAATGTGGGCTGTAGGAGTGAGCAGGTTGAATGCCAGCCCAAGCTTCCCTTCTGTGTTCTCAGTGAGCTCTGATCTCCCTCCTTGCCCTTTCCTTCATCTCTCTTTGCCACAACCAGCCTTTGCCTGCTGGCTTAGGACCAATCTGGATGTCCTGTTAATTGTGTGAATGCATTAATTGGCAGCAATGGGAGCTTCCTTTGAAATGCAAAGATAGACGTTTTGTCAGGATAACTGCAGGTAGAGAGTTAAACTCCCGCCCCCCTGCCCCCAGTTTGCTTCTCCATTCTGACTTTTATTTGTTGTTGTTTAGTCGTTTAGTCGTGTCCAACTCTTCGTGACCCATGGACCATAGCATGCCAGGCACTCCTGTCTTCCACTGCCTGCTATGGTCCATGGGGTCACGAAGAGTCGGACACGACTAAACGACTAAACAACAACAACAACAAGGGGAAATTGCTTCAAAAATGTGTATATTAGGAGGAATGTGCACTAAAATGCTGGTAAGTGTTCATGAGATTTTTTTAAAGAAATCTCAAACTGCTGTGGAAATGTAGAGAAATGAATTTAAGTTTGGAAAAAATGAGAAACTTAAGACAACTGAAACTGGTAGATTCATAGGTCCCTACTCTAAACAACGGGATTTGTGCTGCAAATATTTTTGGGTAAAGGAGTCTATGGATTGCAGCTTACTGAGAAATTGGTACTCTTTATGCATGCAATTTTTGGCAGCATCCACACACCATCATCAAAAGGCCAGCTGGCACATCTTTTACAATTAATTCAGATTTCCCCTTACTGCAGAAAAGTCATTTTTTTAAATATATAAAGTAACCTATTATACATCTACAATCACTGTAGGTATAGAAGCTTGTTAACACATTTTGTGTTTGTGGTGATAATTTGCTATCCACACACCCTACTTCCATTTGTTCCTCATCTGAGTGCAGCCTAGCAATTTTGTTGCTGGCAGACCAAGTGGCAACATTTCTGACCATTGCTGCATGCTAATTGGATGGTGTTCCAAAATTTAAACATCTGGGTTTGGGAAAATGATTTCCAATGCAATACATGCAAGGGATAACCTTGGAGATTGTAACTGCAATACATACATTGGGTTAATCATCATCATCACAATCATCTTTCACAAGATCTCTTTGTCTTTCTTCTGATTTGGCTATTAGACATTTTAAATATAACTTAAACTTTGATCTCATAAAATAGGAAGGAAGCTGACATTCCCAGATGTTCTCTTTTTATAATTAAAAAGGTCTAGCATCTAGTGTTCATTTCTTTTATCATGTTGTAGGCTATACAGTTAGAATGTAATTGACTTCACAAAGAAACTTTCTATAACAAGTATATGTTCATTACTGAAAAAGGCCTCCTGTCAAGTAAATAAAAATAAATAAATAATTCCAATTAATCAGCTTTAATACTTTCCCAAACACTAGAGACTGTAAAGTGTCCAAGGAACAATACAACTTATTCCTAAGCTGCTCTCTGCCTGGAGAGATACTTTTAAATGTTCTGAGATTCCTGCAAAGTGAAGAAATTTGCCAAAAAGTGAGTAGTTAAGTAATAAAATATTGCCCTCCGGAGACCAAATTTTATATATGTTTGAAATTTATAGTTTGCATACATGTGTCTTGGGGTACATTTTTGAATTTACATATCTATCTATCTATCTATCTATCTATCTATCTATCTATCTATCTATCTATCATCTAAATTGTAGTGTCTTCATGTATTCTCTGAGCCCAACTCACATACACACACCCATTCCCAAACTGGGTTAAAATTCTACAGAATGGGACCCACAACAGGGTCAATAAACAAGAGAACTGTAGTGGTGAAGCATCAGAAGTGCCTTATCAGTTTCACATTGTGCAAATGAGGTGAAACTCAAATCAGTTTCACATTGTGCTATGGAGGTGAAACTGAGAATGGAAAACTAGTGCACATTTATTACACTATTCAGTAGCCCACCTGTAGGGCCCTTAGAAAAAACTACAATGGGTAACACATTCTTTAGGGAGACTCAAGAACCTTTTCTAAAAAGCTGTCTATTGCTGCCATCATTTCATACACCTGTCATTCTTGTTATTAGACATCATTTAATTCTGTCAACATTATCGGCTCTTTCAGCTATTCAAAATTACTTTATTGGACAGTTGTTTCTTCAGGTTTGACTACATAAAAATGGAAACAGAAAGCATATCAATTTAGTCTCACAATAAAGCATCCATTATTAGCACCACATGAAAGACTAACTGAAACAGAACAATCCTAAGTTAGTGTCTGTTTGATTCTGTGGCAAAAGAATAATCACTTCCTTCGCTCCAATCGGGGTAGAAAGGGGGAGAGCAGGTTTTTTCCCTGCCTCCTCCCCTATTACTTTTATATGCTAGCAGTGCTTTCTGCTAGTGTAGTAAGGACTCCCTCTTTGCTAGCAGAATGCTGCTTAATGTTTCTAATGGCCTCTCAGCTGGCTTTAGGACTGCTTGTTAATTTGACTTCTAAGCCGTTATTTATCACACTCCCCAAACCCCATGTTAACAATAACTTAAGAGCATTAGTTTCAACACAGCCCTGCATATTTAAACATAAATGGTTTCATTGTGATTCCCCAAAAGCAATTTAAAATAAATAAATAAATAACTGTATCATTTTAGTGTGAAACAGTAATATTGCAACTATCAAATATTGTAGCTCATATTCTGATGCAATTTTAGAAAGTGAGAGAGGTAACTGAAAGTTTGGAAGTTTAACGGACAAACTGGCACCTCCGGTAATTAAACAACATCGCAAAACAATCAATAAGACATCAATTACTTGCAGAGTTAATTTTTTTGCAAAGTTAATGCTGCAATGTGAAGCACTGAAGTAGATCCATTGCTTTATTTACAATGGCAAAGAACTAGCATACAGTCTATATAAAACTCTTTTGAGTCTGGTTGTATCTTTTTCATCAAGCACCTCCAAACAATTTTTCATTAACATGTTTACATTTTTTTTAAAAAAAATGTAAGTCTTGATCTAATTTCACAGTATAAAATGTAGCAGCTGACTGATTACTCAAGTTTGGCTTCTAAAATATGAAGAGGCATGAGATATATATTCCCAATATGAGAAGATTCATCAATCCACGGCTTGATTATGGATCAAAACTCATCATCTGATTCATCATCCCACTCACAGGCTTCAAGCTCTTCTTGTGGGAACTTCACCTCTACATTGTAGACAAAATCAGGGTCATCTTTCTTTTTTCTGTTCTTTTCAAACAGTGCATCCATAATTTCTTTCCTTTTGGCTAGCTCCTTGTCATCTAGTTTGTTCAGGTCCTCTTCTGGGTCAATTGTTTCTTCCCGCTGAATTTGCTCCAGACTTTGAGTCATATTTTGTCCCCCCAACTGGCATCTCAGCAAATTGTGTAATTTTTGTAGCTGTTCCATTGAGACACCTTCTAAATAAGTCTTGTGCCGAGGATTATTCTTTAGCTGTTCTGCTGCCCTGCTGCAATCTGCACCAATGAAAAGACAAAAAGTCCAGGTAACAAAAATTCATAATTTTGTTTATTTGTAAATATGCATTTTAAAATCCAGAAATATTTGTCTCTGAGGACTATATCCCACCTCTTTCTCACCTATGTGTGAGGAACAGAGGGAGATGCTATATATATATATATATATATATATATATATATATATATACACACATACATACAGTATATGTATATTACACCTGCAGTCTTCTGTGGAGTGAAAAGCCAAATTCCACTATAACACGCATCAAAGCTTAATAACCAAATGGCTGAAGCAGTACCTTTCTCAAACACAATCCTGAATGTGATCACGCGGATTCAATGATGACTAAACAATGTGTAGTTTACAGATTGTTGCCAGTACAGTATTCCCATCTATTATTCCTTTTTTCCTGCATATTGGATTGTCCACCATCTCCAATGCTGAGCTGTTAGATCAGGCATCATCAACCTGGTGCCCTCCAGAAGTTTTGGACTACAACTCCCATCAGCCTTAGAGAGCAGCCACTCATTGGAGCTGATGGGAGCTGTGGTTCAAAACATCTGGGTAGCACCAGTTTGGTGAAGGTTGTGACAAACTCCTGTGATGGCAGCAGTATCTGAACTTGTCTATTTGGGGAAAGAGACCAGCGATAGGTTAGAAAAATAAGCATGCTATACCTGAGAACTTGGAGAAATTCCGGATAGGCATGATGCGCTTGCGTATATTATTCCTGAGCTGATCTTCATAGATTAAAACAATAGAGGGAGGGTTTAATTTGATGCCACATTTCTTTGCCACGTAAGACATCCTGCTGTAGGCTCAGTCAGAAGACACCACATTCATTCATGCCCAGTGAGCCAACTTTTTATTTTGATAAGCTACTGAGACACGTTAGCGGTGTTTAAAAGGACCAGGAAGTTTAAAATCGCTTATGAAACAGGATCCCACTTCAGATATTAAAACTGCCAGTGGCTTCACAAAGGCATGCTTAAGTGGCGCGGTGCATTGAATAGCGAAATTCGTATTTCACCACCTAGGAGATGATCCCTCTCAGACCCCATTCAGCGGTGCGACTCCTCAGCTTTTAAAAACAGTTTGTTTCCAAAGGCGAGCAGGGCGACTAAGGCAGGCGAGGGAGAAACCGAGTCCCGGCCTGTTCCCGGCCTGCGCACGCACCGCGACTGCTTCCTTCTTCCGAGGCCTCAAGGACCTCACTGCTTCCTATTTTCTTCTGCATCGGCTGCAGCGCGGCGCACGCGCCCCAGCATCCAACTCGTCACCATGACAACGGCTCGCCGCCGTCGCTGCTCTATCAGGCCCCCTTCGGCATTGACGTCCCTGAACGTGCCTGCGAAGGGACGTCTTTGCAGAGGTTCCGTGGCGCTTCAGGAGATTCTCTTTGCTTTTCCTCGCTTCCTTTTCTTCTTTCTATGGTCCTGAGAAAGGCGGAGGCGGAGGCCCTGGCTAGGTGGAGTTCAGTCCAGCTATGCTCTCCAAGTCAGGCGCCCATGAGGACGCTCTGGAAGCGGGGAGGACCTTGGTTGTGGGCGGAAGAGACGGCGCGTGCATGAAGTAAGGGGGCATCGTTGGGCTTCCTGGGATTTAGACCCCGCGGCCCTCTCGAGGTGCGGGAAGAGCTGGCCCTCCCGCCCTAGTATCTTCAGCCTGGGAGGCAGAATAGAAGAACATGTCCGAGGGGATACTCTCGACTCGGTGCTTGTGGGAAGCGGGTGGGGGAGCTCAGTGGCCCTGCGGACCGCCAGCCTTCGCTCGCAGAGTCCCTAGCAGCGTCGCCTAGAGTGACCAAGCGAAAGGGCTGCGTCCTGGGGCACCCAAGATCTTCTCCTCTCCAGGGTAGCCTTGGGTGGTTTCTGCTTCAGAAAGTTGCACTCGCCCTTGATTGATTCCCCTCTCCCTTTGTGTCCCCAAATGCTTGAGATAGATATTCCTTGAAAGGTGGAATGTTCCTGCCTCGTGCGAGTTTGCAAAATAATTTAATTTGCTTAAAAGATTCCAAACTGTTGACAGAAGCGGTCTTCTTTTTTTATATGGTTCGTACTCTATGCGGAGAAAAAAAGATTACAGTATTTCACTGGGGCTCATTTCCTTTTAAGTCTGTTGATGGGTCAGACAGGCTTCTTGGCTGTGAAGCTCAAAGCTCCCAAGAGAACATAGTTGGCAAAAACAGGAGAACTCTTGTATGGATGATATAAATATATAGCGGCCATGAGATTGGAAACACATTATTTATATTATTTATTTAACAGAATTTATATACTGATTAATCATCCATAACCCCTAAGTGGTTACGATCAAGTGGTATATAAATTTTGTGAAATAAATGATAAACTGACCAAAACATTCATAAAAGTATTGATAAAACTGAATGTTAAGAGCAAATATAAGTAAAACCAGCAGTTGTTAACAATGTACATAATTAAATAAAGTACAGTATAGGTAAGCTTGCCTAAAAAAAATCTAGCAGGTGCCAAAAACAATACAGTGAAGGCGCCTGCCTAATATCAGTGGGGAGGGAGTTCCATAGAATAAGCGCTGTCACACTGGAGTATTGGTTTCTTGCAAGTGTGGAACAAACATGTGGCACTTGTAAAAGTGCCAATTCATACATAATAATTAATACATACAAAGTAACATTCATACATATGATTTGTTCGGCAACATTAAGGCTTTATAAATCCATATACATGGTAGAGTGTCAGCATGGACAGTATCTCTGTCAAGGCACCTTCAAAGAACATTCATAACAGTAGATGGAAAAGGCTGTACGGTGGAGTAGTTATGTCCCTGGTTTTATGTCCCTGGTTTTCTTCCAAAGAGGGAAAGAAGGGGGAATACACAGATCTCTCCACAGGCTATACACTTGTGATCTCTGATTCTGTGACACAATGTGGCTTAGGTGCCGCAGTGCCATTATCTTCATATGCCTGTATACGTCCTAGTGACATGATTATCCTTGGTTATCTTCCCACGGTGCCAATTTCCACTTCTGAGCAGGAGTCATTTCCCCACCCAGCCCACCTGCCACATTCTTTTTTCTTGTCTGAGGATATGGATGGGAGTGCGTTGCTTATCATGAACACTTACTACACAATAAATTTTTAACTAGAACAATGCAGTGTAGGCTAGATAAGTTAAATGCAGAAACCTAAATTTCCAGGCTTGGTTGCAGGGGTTGTTTTTTAATAATTATGATCAGAGTATTCACATGCCTGAGTTAAGTGATTCTAAGTTACACTTTTGTGAATTTTGTTACAGACACTGGGTTTCAGAGACATATGAGCAGGGATAACATTGATTTAAACATGCCCATCAGATGGCTAATTGTATGGCCCATATGGACATGACAGTCTATATCTTATATTCCTTCATTGTTGTAAAGCTCTACGTTATCTCAGGCTTTCAGTGTAATCGGGACACAAATATTAATAGTTTGGGCCAAAGCATGCTGTGATACAATTCTGAGAAGGTCTGGAAAAATGCACATACCCTAAAAGCAATAATGTTTCACTTTGCTTATTATTTTCTTTCATGGGGATTTCCATTTAAAGACTTATCTTAGAGCAGTGGTAGTCAACCTTTTTATACCTATCACCCACTAATGCATCTTTCTTGATGGTAAAATTTCCTTACCGCCCACCAGTGCCTGATGGAAGGAGGATTCAGCTTGTGCTGTAGAACCCCCTACCGCCCACCTAGAATCCAGAAACGCCCACTAGTTTCTAGTGGTAGGGACCAGGTTGACAACCCCTGTCTTAGAGTGAATTGTTACTGTTACTTCCACACAGTTTTGTCACAAATCAAGTTCTAAGCCATGGACAAAAGCTCCTATTCTTTAATGTGATTTGTTTTTCCTTGCAGTTTTATTCTGAGATGTTTCAGCAGGAAAAGAATGTGCTTCTTCAGATGAGTATCCACTCATTTTGGGTCATTTTTTGTGTGTGCCTACCAAAATGCTTGTGTAAGTTGAAATCAGTGTTATTTTCCCGAAGCTAGTTGGTAAACAAACGTTGTACATTATTCATTTTCTTGGATTCCATGTGTGTTGCAGAGTGCTTAACTGTCCTTTATTGATACTGTGTTTGCATTTTCAATTTATGTATGCAAATCCACTTCATTGCCTTATTGACTATATTCTAACACATTCAAAAAGCTTATTTTATGTCTTTTTCCTTTATGTACAATCATTTTACATTGTTGAGCAGTCCACTGAGTCCACAGGAGTAACTCAGGACCATTGTGAGTGGTTAGATGGCAATATTTAAACTGCCTAATTAGAAACGAGTGTTTTGATATCTACTCCTAGCATATCCCTTATTCTGCTGCATTTGAATGTCTTCCTCTACCCTAAGGAGAAATCAGCAGCCATTAATTTATGCATTGCTTCTCTACCCAGGGAAACACAATGATGATTTCTGATTGTTGCTAGCTTCTTTCCCTCTCTCTGAGGTAGAGGGAACACTGTCAGAAACAGTGGAGTGTTCTGGTTGTTGGAAGGCTCAGTGTTTTTTTATAGTGGGAGGCTCACTGCAAATGAGGGGCTCATCCAAACTGCGGGAGGCAGTGCAAGACAGGAGTGCCTGGCGTGCTATGGTCCATGGGGTCACGAAGAGTCAGACACTACTAAACGACTAAACAACAACAACACTGCAAATAGATCCTTTGTTTTTCCTTTAGCTGTAAGCTGTGCCTTCTAGAATTGGTGGTAGGGAGGTGGAAGGGCTAGTGTGGTTGCCACTGGGTTATTTAGGCTGTTAGTCAGCAACTATTTGCAAGACTGGATTAAAAGTCTGTTGTCTGCCATGGCTTCAAGAGAGAACAATCTTTTTATTGATCAAAATTACTTCAGTTCCTCTGTTCTGTAAAAGGCACTCCTAAAGAACAGAAGAACAAACTCTGACTGTGTTGAAATGGTGTTTTAGATTGCTTTAAAATATGTCAGTTTCTCATGTATTTTCTGTTTTTATAGATGCACAGAACATGTGTCCTGAGGTCAGGCAACAGCTTTTGAAAGATGGCTTTCACAGGTGGGTTTATGACAAACAGATATTGGTTAGTGCTTCTGTTATTAGTGTCTTAATAAGACCTGAATTCTTCAGACTTTTGCATCTGCTTTACCATATACCATGTATGTAGTCAAGTAAACTGATATGTTAAACTAAATGTCCTAGTGGCATGTTTATGGATGCTGCGGGATGCTGGTACTCCATTGAACAATTGTTAATCTATCTTAAGTCACATGGATTTGTTAAAAGTCTATCTTAAGTCACATGGATTCATCGACAACTCGGACCAATACCTAGTTGTATTGAATCTTAGTCCAATTAAAGCGATGCAAAGCCAATTAGATTGAGACTTCTCAGCTTCAACTGTCCATTAATATAAAAGATGAAAAAGTTATATGTTGTGGGTTTCTTCCGAGTTTTAGTGGGGGTTATTACCATTTATTTATTGTCACGTACCAGAAAATGGTCTCAGAGCAGAAATATGGAAAAAGACACACAGCTACAATTAAAACACTAGTTAGTTAGTTAGTTAGTTGCTTTAACTTGCCCAAGGCAACAACCAAACAATTAAAACACATAAAATTGAATGTCAGTGATAAATCTCTCAGAAACATTCTCAGTTTCCTCAGACCCAAGTATGTGGGGCCCTGTAGCTGTAGGGAAAAAACCCCCACAGATTAAGGAATATAATATCACAGTCTTTTAAAAGTACTTTATACACAAATGAGATTGGTATGTTTTGATGGCATTCTGTTGTAAAAGCTTATTGTTTTCTTGTTTTAAATGTTAGAAATCTGCTGATTCGGGTAAATATCAGTACAGCTGATGAAAGCCTCAGATGCTGCATGGTGGCAACTAAGGTACACTTACCAAAAGGACTATATGTGGATCCCTATGAATTGACATCTTTACAAAAGCACAATCTCACTGAGGTAAGGTTTTTGGGATGACTTTTGTGGACGGGGAAAGCTAATAGGGCACAAAATAGCTACATGTACACAAAGTTAGGCTTCTAAGGCAGCACCTGTCCCTTCTTGGAAGCAAACAGTTATGAGCCTAACCACTCTATCTGTGGCAGAGCAATACTATACATACCTCCTCTTAAGTTAGCCCCACTGAACTAAGTGGGACTTGTTCCCAGATAAGTGTGTATAGGATTGCAGCCAATTGTCAGGGATGATGGGAGTTGTAGTGCAACAACTTCTAGAGGTTGGCTACTTATGGCATAAAGGCTTGATAATCAAAGACAGACCAAATCACACATAGCTTTTTGGATCCTTGTAACTGTTATTGTAAGTGCTGGCTGTAATGTTACATTCCTGTGTTCATGTTTTAAAGGTACAAGTAGGCACTCGATTAAGAAACCATTGGAGATGAGATTTTATCGCATAAGGGGCTAGACAAAAGTCTATTTTGGGTATTTACCAAAAACAATACAGTGTCTCCCCCACTTCTTTCTGAAGTTGTATTTATTACTCACGTTGTTTTTAACTTCCATTTTACTTTACTGACACCCCTGACAATTTTCGCTTCCATTGTTAAGTTGTTGTTAAGAACGTTATTTCACAATACAAGCATCCCTCCTTCACTTACACGCAATCGACTCACGTGCAACTGCATATATGTGCAGTGCCAGGAAACAAACAAACAAACAAACAAACTCTAACCTGAAATAGTTAGAGAGAGCTGGAAAGTCCTTGTGGCTCGCAAGGAGACCTTCCCCAGAGCCCAAAGAGGACGACAGTGAGACAGAAGTCCAGAAAAAAGACTCCAAGGGCTCAAAAATGGCATACGGGAGCTCTCGCTGCTGCCACTCTATCCCACTCAACAGCTGTTGGGCTGGAAGCTATATGTACTGCAGTGGGCTCCCCAGTTACGAACATTTCACAGAATGTAACTCCCACATAAGTGGGGAGTCACCTGTACTGCATTACTAACAGACAAATACTGTACATGAATAAGTCACTGGTACCAGCCTTGGGGCTTCTCTGCAAGATAGCTGTGGTGCTACTGCCTATAATGAAATTATCTTCTGGAATAATGCCCTGCTTTTAATTATGTTGTTATACTTTTTCTACAGGCATTGATGATGGCAGATAACATAGATTTGGAAGCTCCCGAGTACTTAGCTGCTGACGTTTCTGTCCTCATTTATATGAGACCTGACCCTGAATGCTTTTCCTGTTTTAGAGGATTATTACCTCTGCACTGCCGGTATCACCGGCCAGCAGAGAATGATGGGAAAATCTCTACTGTACTGAAGAGTCCAGATCTATTGATGCATTGCCAAAAATGTAAGCGAGACTGACTTTTCTTCTTTGGGGAATGAGAATGGGAACAATTAGAATAAGAATAAAAAAGGGCAATATACAATCATTAAAAATTTGGGGATAAAATGTTATATTTTTATAGAAGCATTGAGGAGATGTGTAAAGATAGATACAGAACTGAGAGACATACTTCATGAAAAAATATGAGTGATCTCTTTCCTGAATATTAAGTTTATGTTCTGTTTCCCCCCCTCTCTTTTAGTCTTCCTTTCCCTGGAATGTTTGAAAGAAACTGAAATAGAAGCTCCATGTTCTCAGAAGAATATACACACATGCCATTGGGATAGCATGAAGTTCAAAGATGTGTGTTCATACTTCTTACATCTCTTAGTTTTTCTAGAAATAGATCTGTCTGTAACAATTTTGATTCATCTGTTTAAATTTTTTGTCACTGCTTGGTCCTGGTAAATAGGCTCCACTGGGATTTTAGTAGCCTAAATGTTCATAGGATTGTAGCTCCTGTTTGCAGATGGGAAGGCTGTTTGGCTGGAAATGCTAATCTTCAAAATTTTCACCACATTGCTGTATAGAAAAATGATTAAAGGCTACAATCCCTTCCCTGCACGTGGGAGGAAACTCCAGTGGACTTCCTGAAACTTGCTCCTGAATAGTCATGTGTAGGATTGCGCTGTAAAGTTGGTTGGTGCAAGGCAACTTTTAAGATGCTGAAACAGACTGCTAGGCTAAGAAGCTGCTTGCCTGTGAGTCTCCTGACCAGAAAGCAGCCAGTATAGGCTGTAGGTAGATAAGGGTAGGGCTGATAAGAAGATGGGAACTTCCACACTGCTCCTGGTGACTAATAAACCTCAGAGGGAATCATGGGAAGGAGAAAGAGGCAGAGATCTTCTCTTGTGGATAAAGTAACTGGAAATGAGTGGTAAGCTAGATTATCTACTCTTCCCCATGATGTGAGCAAGTTTTTCTCTGGTCTGACAAGGAAGACCAAGAAGGTTATGTTAACTGCTTCTGAAGGAAGCAAGGAGCAGCTGCCCCAGGCTGTGAAAGGTATGGGATGACTGGATTGCAATACATTTTTAATTAAAGAATATAGGAAGAGAAATGATTAGAGTTAAATTGTGATGCCCTGTATGGAGTATACATTTTGAATGAAGGTGGCCTTATTTGACTTCTAATGTGCAACTCTTCTTTCGTAGGTAACCGAGGAACTGAAACTGCAGATACCAGTTGGGCTCAAACACCATCTTATGTTGGTATGCACAGGGACTCTTGCTACCACAATATTGTGTTCCAGTCTTATCCTTTCAGCTTTATTCAAGCATGGATGCTTCTCCTTTGTTCAGAGCTCACAGTAAAACCGAACAAGGTTATTGAATCATCATGGAAAAACTGTCTAAATACACCAGACAAACCAGAGACGGGAACAGAAGAAAAGGCTTAGAATTGGCCCAACATCACAGACTAGGAGCAGGCCAAGTGCCTCTTACTTGACTGTGCAGTATCATATGCATGGCTGCATTGCTTTTGATCTGTTCTAGTCTCCTCACCTCCCCCCGACTTTGTACATGTTTCCTGAATAGGCTGATCTAGTATCAGATAAATATGTGCCTTCAAAATTGCCATGTAATCAAATTTTGAAATAGTGAAACCTGCCCAACTTAACAATTCTGATACCACCAATAAAAAGGGGGGTGGGGTGGAGAATTTTTTGATCCCTAAAAAAAACCAAACACAGGTTCCTTTTTCATGTGTAGTCAATCATAGGTATCAGACAAATAGAAACAATTATAAGTGGCAATAATACTTTGGAAGGAAGTTTATAAAATGTTCATTTTTAAACCATGAACTGGATAAATATGTCTCAGAAGATAACAGAACAGGTGGAATTATTCCAAGTTCTGAGAAAGCACTGGATGTAAATCATTAGCGTTGAAAATACAAGGAAATACAGGGAGGAAATTGCTTCATTAATGGAAAAACTGAGCAGCTCCAAAAATTCTTAACTTTTCTATTGTCAACAAACTTCACACATAAGTGGCTGCTAGTATGCAAAATAGGTTAAAAGGGAAAGATGTGCCACTTTCCATATTTGTGGACAGCATAAAATATTTACTAATTAATTAAAAGAAAATTTCTTTAATGTACAACTGCAGTTTATTGCTGAATTTATGTTATTTGGTTGTTTCTTACCTGTACTGGTTTTGTTGTCTCTGAATTATCAAGAATTTTCTTTGGATCTCCACTAAAACTATATAAAAGACTTGTTTTGTGGCATCTTTCGCTAGCTGATGAGATGCTTTTAACACTGGTCTTTTGTTCTCCCCGCACAAAGTGCTGAATGATGATCGCTGAGGCAATACTTCAGCTACTACCTCAGGTTCTCTGTGAAGATTGCTCTGCATCTGTTTGGGGGAAGGGAGCCACTGCAGAAAACAATTGCAGATGGGTTATTTTTGTTTCTCCACTTTCCATATATGAGCAGCTGTAGCACATAAAGGGAGGACAGCTGTGAGCTTCAGTTGTTTATCTTATCCTTGTTTCCTTTTAGTTTAATGTCAATTTGACAGTTTTATACTGCATACTATGGATCCAAAGCTGGTCCTCTTAATCATGTTCATCAAGAAGTTCCATGTTTAAATGTTTCCCCTTTTGGTAAGATTAGATGCATTTGATACATAAGACTTTTGAACTGCAAGTCTGGATTTCTTCATTAGGTATGATGGAATAGAAACAGTTCCATGTAAAAAATTATATTGATAAAATCAAAATGGAAGCATGCCTAACAAAATTGTATAGAAAAAGCATGAGGATAGTTCTCCATGAAGTCATAGATTTATTCATAAGATCCTTTTCAAAAGTGCTGCACTTTCCCAATATTTTCCAATACAGGTCCTTCAGTACCTTGCTAGTTGGGTCTGTGAATTTGCAGCAGGAAAAGCACATGAATGTGCATCAACATTACATTAAAAGCAAATTTTCCAACACAGAATAGCTTGTGTCCTGGAAAAACGGCAGAATTTGGGTGTTGAGTCTGTCCAGAGAATACATGTACAGTGTACACACAAGTTGCTTGGCTTATTCAATGTGTACATCATTTTAACAGGATGAAATTTACTGGAAATTAGTTTATTTTATACACTTACTGGAATGTGCCTGGACATCTAAGGAATGATATATAAGGGTTTGCAGATAGCTTTGTCTTTTGGTGGTGATTCAAGTTTTGTTTAACGGAAAAACAACTGTTGTATGGAACTGGAGGTAAAGTGAGAGGCCCAAGCCTCAGGATATGTAAATAGCATGAAAGGTTAATAGAAGGATTCCAGCTGTCAGCATCAATTTCTGTAGGAGCTGGCCTGGAAGGCAGACATAAAGCTGTTGCTTGCACTCTTTTGCCCCGGCTCCCATTCAATTATGGTGCATCTCTCTCCTCTACCCACTCAAACATAATTGCAGCACTAAAGTGATAACATTAAAAGGGCTGTTTGGAAGAAGGTGACTTCAGTTATGTATATATCGGTAACTATATTGGGTAGATGGTTAGCTTGCAGCCAGTTTGATGTATCATCAGTGTACGGTCAGTCCAGCTATGGCTCAGATTTCACAGATACCGTACCACCTATCGCAAGGAGGCTGTTCTTTTTCAAGAAAAGGCTATGAAATTTCTCTCAAGGACCAGTGTTCTTTTAATTTATAAAAGCATGCACATGTTTATGACCTTTTTTTTATATATATAAAAAAGGAACGGTTGTTTCTGTTTAAATATTTCCACAAAAGGAGGAGTTGAGGGGAAAAAAAATTTAATATGCTGCTGCAGAGTCCCACTGGCAGCACTAGCTGGTGCCTTGAGCTGGAAATGCTGAATGGGCAAGCAAGCTCTGCTTGTTTTTTCTTTCTAGCTGATCATACAAGATAGAGCTTGTCCCATGGGAAATTTCTTGTACCCTCAAATATTTTTTTCTATGCCAGCCTGGCCTTGGTGTTTATGTAAGCAAAGAGACGCTGCAGTGTCAGTATTATGAGTTCTGTTTTATTAGTGTTACATGTTGTATAGTCACTAGGTAGGGGTGCATGTGCTCACTGCTTTTTCCGATTCCTAGAGGATGATTCATTGTTAACTTTCTTTGGGTTTGGCTTGCAGAAATCAGTACATCTAGTGATACCGGCCAGAGAAACATGCCAAATGTGGAATGAGCCAGGCTTTTAGGCCTTACTTTTTCCCATCATGACTTTCTCAGTACATTGATACAAGAACGGCTAAGTGTTAAGTAAACATGAACATATGCACTTTAGCATATACCATCACGACAGTTTTGAATGAAACTGTAAACCCACTTCAATCTGGTTTTTCATCCAGAACTGAAACTCCCTTGGTTGCTTTGTTAGGTGGTTGCATCCTCAGTTATGGAACTCCCTCCCAAAGGAGATTGATTTGGCACTGCCTTGACTGTATTCCAGGTACTACCGTAGGGGAATTCTTTCCTGTTGATCTGGGTTGGGTTTAATTTGTTCTCCAGTCTGGTTTGAGTCAATCACTTGGTACCTTAATTGCTTTGGCATTGTAGCTGCTGCAATTGTTTTTGAAGTGTATCACTGATTTTATCTGGAATTTAATGGTATGTTGGCGTTGTTTTAGGCTTCTGTGTTTTATGGTTAATACTTTTCCATTCAGCAGATGTGAATGACTTTATAGACAGTAAAATGATACATATATGTATTTTAAATAAAAATGGTGATACTGAGTGATGTTCATTTTTGAAGATATGTCTTTCATGCTATATAGTACTGTGTGTATGGGTAAGGAGGGCATAGGAAATGCTTGAACGTTTGGTGATTGCTGGCTGTGCTCAGAAGCAAGCTCATTATCTAAACCAGAGGGCTAGGAGGATGGAAGAAGGCAGGAACTAGGTTTGTAGATATCTGCAGATCCCAGATCATTTTTGCAGAGGCAACAGCTCAATACTTTTTGTGTGTGTGCAAGCCTTGGGTGCCTAGCAAGAATGAAAGTACTGTACCAGTATAACTAAATTCTGGTGGTTTCTATGTTTTTAAGTACATTACTGGTTTTTAGATAATGATTTTAACTTTGTTCTTAATGTTATGTCTGTTATCCATCCTGGGCTCTGTGAGGAAGGGCCAGATGCAAGAACAGTTAATAATACAGACAATTCAGAGAGAGCAAGTAGGGATGGTGTCATCTGTGTCAACACAAGAGGGAGTCTACTGAGTGTTTGTATGTGTCTCTGCATCAAAAGCTGCCCTGGAGTTGTGCCAAGGGAGAGCCTGAAAGAAAAACAGCTGCTCAGCAAGCGCTGTTCCTTACAAGTCTGATGTTGGGGTGCTTCCCCTGCTTGCTTCCCTAGTAACATTTTCAGGGAAGTTTACAAAACAAGCTCAAGTTGCAACTTTCAACCAAATTAGGTAATAAACACGAATGTTAGTTAATTTAATCAGCAGTAACGTCCCATATACTGTACTTCCCTTTCCCCAAGCACCAAACAACCAAACGGAAACGCTACACTGACCAGTTCCTACTAAAAATTACACCGAATATACTGCAATTCTTACTGAACAATATTTATCATTGTCCTAAATTTAAAATGGGCAAGAGCGAGTATAAATAAATAAAAATTAAAAATGGTATTTTAAAAAATGTGTTTTTAGAAAACACAGTTTAAAAGCAACAGACACAGGCTCTGAGGGAAGAGACACCCGCTACTCTGCTCTTCCCCAACCGCAAGCTGTCTCCAGGACCCCCAAGTCACAGGCAAGCGCATCCCCCCTCCCAGATTTCTCTTCCTCTGCGAAAAGACTTGCTTCTAGACAGGCGGCCCGGGGGAGAAGCGGAGCTCCGGTGCGTCCCGATGCATGCTGGGAGTTGTGGTCTTCAACGCCGTTCTTTCCACGCCCTCTCGGCGGCCCCTGCCCACCTTTCGCGCCGCCGTCTGCGCCAGGAGCCGCCTGGCCAGCTCCGCCCCTTCCTCTCCCGGGCTGTGGCCACGCGCGGCGGTTCCGCTTGCTTCTCCTCTGGCCGCCCGGTGGGCCCTCCTCGCCATTGTAGGAGGCCGCGCCCTGCCCTGCAGATCTCGAGACAGCGAGCCAACGGGGCGGCGGCGGCGGCGGCGAGCTCGGCTTGTGCCTGAGGCGTGCGAAGCGGCCTGGAGGCTGCGGGAGCTCTTGGCAGGAGGTAGGCAGGAGCGGAGACCCAGGCGCGGAGGGAGAAGAGGCGAGAGTGTGTTGTGTGTGTGACGGAGTGAGCGAGTGGGATTGGCGCTTCGCCTTCGCATGAGGAAGAGCGAGCGAGCGAGCTCCGCAGGCCCAGAGGCTGCGCTTCCCGGAGCTCTGAGGAGGAAGTGCCCGAGGGGCGGTGGAGAAGCGGCCGCGGGGAGGAAGAAAGGCAAAGGTGTTTTTTTTTGAGACGGGGCGGAGGGGAGGAGGCCGCCGAGGAGCTCCTCATTACCTGGCGGACAAAGGGCGGTCGCCCCAGACGTCGCCTCTGCACAGGGAACATCTTCGGTAACGTTGAAAAGGCGCAAACCGATTCGGGGTTACGCCTTCCTAGCGCTTTCGCGGTTTAAAACGGGCTTGGGAGGAGGATGTTTCTTAATCGCAGGGTTCCTCGGTAAGGGAGCTCAACCACTTCTCTCCCCACCCACCCAGAAGCAGGCAGACAAATTCCTCATGGTCTTTGGTGCTTTCCTCATAGGGGATTTTGAGTTCTTGGCCAGGCCGCTTGGGTGTCCCTGCTTGGGCAGCTGAGATCAGCGCTTCCGTCTCCCATCGCACCCACCCCAAGCGCAGGTGACGCTCAAGGCTGCTGCTGTTGCCGCCTTTGTCTCCAACTACTCACCTGCCCTCTCCATCTAGCAGGTGTTGGGGTAAAGGTCGAGCAAGAGGGGGCGGGCGCGGTTCCTGCTTCTGCCTTCCCAACTCCTCTCTCCTCAAACCCAGTACGGAGAACTGGAACCAGTTTTCCTGCTCAGGGAGAGCCTATGAAGAATCAGAGAGCTCAGTAGTACCTCCTGTCTCCTCTCTGACCTTCTCTCTTAACTGTCTGGTGAGAAAGCCTGGGCTGCTGCTGCCCTTGTCTGTTCGCTTTCCTGTCTGCTCTCTCCCCCTCTTGTTGCTCTCAGCAAGTGGGCAATTCACTGTTTGCACATTTGTTCAACCTCTGGCTCAGCTTCTCTGTGATCTTTATTTGGGTTGTGTAGTAGTGAGGATTGGCCCAGCAAGCCCAATCATTCCTACTACCCCATCCAGAGTGAGTGTGATATAGGACTAGCAAGCAGAACATGTAGTTGCAGCCTTATGGGGCCCAATCCTCCTTGTCGCTCTGCTGAAAGAAATATGGCTAACAGGGAAGTAGAGGCTTCTATAGAAGAACAAACTTCCATGCTGTGCTTGGAGGGAAAAGAAAACTGCTGGATCTTCCACCTCTTGCTTAGTTCCCCTTGTTCTGTGGGTATTCTAGCATGGTAGGGAGTATTAAGTGATGGGTTGTAACCTCTGTCATTGTACTGTCCAGAGGAAGAGTGTAGGTAAATGAGCAAGAAGGTGAGGTGGCTGTGCTTTTTATGAACACCTGCCTCTGCCAGTTTCTGTCCCTTTACTGTTCCTCTTGGAGTCACAGAGAGAAGTATCATGAAGAAGAAAGAGGATGCCTTAGCTGGTTGATATGTCAGGTGACCCCTCCATATTTCTCAGTATCATTCTCTCCACACCACACTGCCCATAGAGTGTGCAATCTGTTACCTCTGCCCGCGTTGCTTACAAATCCTATCATTAGAGAATGGGAGTGTCATATCAGCTCCTGCTCTCAGATTATCAAATGGGAAGGGCATTCTTCTCTGGTTTCTGAACACCCTAGCAGGGTGTGTTGGGCAGAACTGGCTCAGCTGTTAGGCAGACTGAAGTGGCTGCCTCAGGCAGCAGAAGCACCCTAGCCGGCATCCCCATGTGTATCCTGCTGCTGGTGCAGAAGCAGCACTGGTATCTGCAGTTTTTGGTGAGAACTTGCCCAAAATTAGTGCCAGTGTCAGCACCACTTCTCTGCCAGCCATAGAGGTGGCAGGGTGGGTGGAGAAGTAGCAGGTATAGCTTGAACAGGGCAGGGCGGCACTTCCTTTTTTTACATATCTTTAGATGCCAGGCAAAAAAAAATCATTTTCTCCCAGTCCTTTGGCTAAGTGTTTCTCAAATTTGGTTTCCAGCAGTTGTTGGACTACAGCTCCCATAATTCCTAGCTAGGAGGACCAGTGGTCAGGGATGATGGGAGTTGTAGTCCAACTACAGCTGGAGACACAAGTTTGAGAAACACTGGTAATTAAACGATCTATGGCCTTTTAAACTGTGGGGGTATTGTTTTCGTTTGCTACTTTGGTATGCATTTTTGTGTTTTTATATTGCAAACCGCTTTGTGATCCTAAGATGAAGAGTGGCATAGAAATTTGGCCAGCTAAGTCACACAAGAAATAAGTTCCTAAAAGGGTATTTGGCCCCCAGAAGTTTCTGAATATATGTAAACCATTTGCTATGCATATAAAAGTTTGAAAAAATATATCCAGCACCATGAATGTTACTAACAACTTCTTGATTGCCCCGACAAATCAGAGCATATTGTTTTCCAAGGCTCATTTTCCTCCAGTAGAACCTCATGTTACGTACTGTCTTCCTTACAAATGCTTCGGGTAACGAGCACCGCTAACCCGGAAGTAGATGCTCCTTGTTGCGAACTTTGCCCCGGGATGCGAGCAGAAGGTGCTGGCGGCCCGGCAGCAGTGGGAGGCCCCATTAGTGAAAGCTCGCCTCGCGTTAAGAACAGTTTCAGCTTAAGAACGGACCTTCAGAACAGATTAAGTTCTGAAAAAACAGAACCTTCTGAAAAAACAGGACCTTCAGAACAGATTAAGTGTGGCTGAAAAAAGTCACTCCTGGCCATTGCCAGTACATGCTTATTGGGACAAAAGCACCCCCATGCTCTTAAGCTGTTTCAATGGGGTGAATACCACTACCTCTATAACATGTACAGTGGTACCTCGGGTTACAGACGCTTCAGGTTACAGACTCCGCAAACCCAGAAATAGTACCTTGGGTTAAGAACTTTGCTTCAGGATGAGAACAGAAATCGCACAGCCGCGGTGCGGCGGCAGCGGGAGACCCAATTAGCTAAAGTGGTACCTCAGGTTAAGGACAGTTTCAGGTTAAGAACGGACCCCCAGAATGAATTAAGTTCTTAACCCGAGGTACCACTGTATAACAACTCCCTTGTACATTGCAATTACAGTACTCTGTAGCATCATTTTAACCTTGTCTAGATTCAGTTTCAGTTTGACTCTTTCACTTGCTCACAACTGCTAGGCACTAACTAGCTCAGGACTTATGAAGCCTCTTCCTAGACACATACCAGTAACTACTGTAGTTAAATATGTCATTGGCATACTGACGGCATCTAACTCAAAAGCTCTGGATGGTTTCTTTCTGCAGCTTCATAGAGCTGTTGAACATTATCTGGGGCTAATACTGAGCCTTGTGGAACACTGCAGGTCAGTCCTCATCTTTCTGATAAGGTCCAACCTTTCTGAGATGTCCAGCAGAACTTGTAGAGAGAGATTATCCCTCATTATTCATGCTTTCTCAGTCCCATTACAGAGGAGTTGGTGGCATGCTGTAAGGTGCATCATCACTGGTGGTGGGAGAGCATTGATAGTCTGTCTTATTGTCATGCTCTAGAATACATTTCAGTGACTCTATTGTGATGAGAAACCTATAGCCGTAGTTAAGTGTTCTTTCAGCAAAACTTGTCTACCATCACTTATTTTCTCTGAGGACCTTAGAATTTCCTATCACACAGCTTGAAAATCTTTAATCTATATAATATATATTTTTAAAGAAGATCATTAGATACATCATCATCCAGTTTGTTTCCCATTATCAGTGTTTTAGTCCCCTTCCTTGGCCTTTTTCTTGCTTGCAGGCTGTATTGGATATTTATTACATTTATAAATAGCAGTTGTCAAGGCATTTGATGTTTTAATAATTCCACATTTTTGTTAATTTTAGAACTACTGTCTGTTTTGTATTAATGTGTTTATTTTATGTCACGTTTATTTTATAAGCTGCTTGTGGGCTTTTTAATGGTGATATGATCTTAAAAGTGGGACTAGTATTTACTTGCTATTTTATGTAAGAAAATAATACGGTATACCCCTGATAAAAGACGTACATATCTGACTGCTCTTCCTTTTAAGGAACTCAGAACAAGGCATTCACAGTGTTGGCTGTGTTTCATGCACTTGTCAGGCCTAGATCTAAATGTTGGAGATGGAATTGGTTTATGAATAGAGCAAAATACTGTAGCCTAAGACCCATTTTTGTGTTGAAAGCTTTAATGATTAGGTGACTAATTTATGTAGGAACGGAAGGTGAATCACATTTTTCTTTTTGCAGGCAAAATGTGCTGTGCTGCTCTTATGTTTTGAGAGAGGTGAGGGGATAGTAAAATAAAGGACTCTTTCATATCCCTGCTATAAAATGCTCTTGTGAATATTATTAGACCATGCCATAGTCTTAGGGAAAGAGGCTACTTCCTTGAGTAAGCAGGATGGAGAACTCCAAGAGATCATCACATTGCTTCACTTATCATAATGTTTCATTGGGTTAAAGTGGGTAAGCTTTCCTGCACAGAAAGCGAGATATCCAATATGTGCCAGTGCAAGCAAGGTCTCCTTCCCTCTGCCCCTGCCCTCTCCCTGTCTATTCCAGAGAGCCCCCAACTCTCTAGGGCAGATTTGGTGGCATGAAGGGGTAGGGGGAGGAAGGAAAAACAAAATCCACTTTGTGCAATTACAAGTCTGTTGTGCAAACAGACTGCAACAGTTATATTGCCCAAAATATGTGAATAGAACAGATAGATGGCATACTCTACTGTATAACTACAGGATTACCTACTGTTGCTTGTGATAATTTCCATACTGAATTTGTTTTTATATCTTCTGTAGCACCGTACCTGCTTATTTTATAATTGCCTTGCTGATGCTGTGAAAAAGATTAGTTGGTTATCAAGCACTGATTCTTTATGACACTGGTTTCTAAATTTTGAGACTGGATTGTCTGCTGAAGACCCACATCTTCCCTCCCACCCCCTGAATTATTGTGACAATGGTTTATCTTGCTGTGCTGGTTAAGTATGTTATTGAACAAGTGTCTAATTGCCTTAATTTCTTGCTAGTAAATTAGGGATGGAAGTAAATTGAGTTCTTTTGAAGTTTAATTGCATGTCTGTAACTTGTGATTGGGAGACATGATGAAATAAATTGGTAAAATAGTTTTAAAATAATTAATCTGAGCTGCTCCTATATCTCAGTGAGATTAGGTGACTATTGGTGTGGCATTGCCATGTAATGTTGATGTTATTATATTTATTATTTAATCAGAAACAATGCCGTATTGTTTCCAGGCAACTTGCAATCAAGTTTAAAACAAAGGTGTTATTTTTAACCATTTTCTATCAACATTTAACAACAAATCATTACATAATTATCAACAACCTGGAGTGACATTAACATACAGCCTTGACGCAGCTGGATCATAGTCCATCAAATACCCGGGAGATTCTTATTTTAAGTGATTGTTTCCTAGTGATGGGAATTTGACTTATCAAAAAGTATTTAGTTAATTGACTGGTCAAATAATAAAGTATTTGTTTATGACATTTATATCCTACCTTTCATCCAAGGAGCTTAAGGTGGCATACATGATTCTCTCCCTCTTCATTTTATCCTCACAACAATGCTGTGAGGTAGATTAGTCTGAGAGACACTGACATGCTCAAAGTCAGCCAGAGAGCTTCAGAGCTGAGTTTGGATTTGAACCCTGGTCTCCCAGGCCCAAGTCCAACATTCTAATCATTGCACCACACTGACTCTCATTCTTAGTTTTATTACATTTTAAATGGGTCCTTACATTTCTCTCTCCTTGCCTTTCACCCATTTGATCTTTGCAACAATTCTGAGGTAGGTTGGACTGAGTGTATGTGACCAGCTTAATTTCACCTAGTAAACCTCATAGCTAAGGAAGGAATTCAACCTGGGTGCCTTTGGTCCTAGTCTGACTATCTACCATCTAGGCAGGGACCTCTGCAACTGATGCACGCTTGTGTTCCATTTTAGAGATGCCTACAGTTATAGCAGGTAGCTAGAGGGAGATGTTCTGCTGCATTACTGCGGGTAAAGCTGTCTTCACTCCTTCCCTTGCTAACAAATGACAGCATAATTGTTTTTTTAAAAGAATAATAAGCTGCCCTCTACTTTGTGGCAGTCTTGGAATATTTGACAACTAGTATCATGAAGCCCATTAAAATCACGGGTGCTAGAGCAGACCTGTTGCTCTAGCAACCTCGGGGACATGCGTAGAGCTGATGAAGCGGCGGGTCTGCGCTCCAAGTCCCAACGGATAGAACTTACCCGATGGGGTGGGAGTTAGGAGAAGGCCTCACTTTCTTTCCTCCTCCACCAAGGTCAGCAAGCGGCCCTACGAATTCCCTTCCCAGACCTCCTACCTCAGCCCAGCTCGAGCGCCACAGCGGCCTGCTCGCCTCATTCTCTCTCCCACCGGCGTCGCTCCTTGCGCGAATGAGCCGCTGCGCCCTGAGGAGGCCGGGGCCCGCCTCTCTCGTCAGGGCCTACAAAGAAGCAGAAGCAGCACCCGGCAAAGGGGAACGGGTGGTCCTCGTGCCCGCCACGCCGCCTCAGCCTGGCTCGTCTCCCTGCCGGGCTGAGCGGGTACCAAGCTTCCCTCTCTGAAGTGTCTCCGCGCTCCAAGTCCCAATGGCTGTCTGTGGGGCACATGTGCAGTAGCCCAATCCCATGGACACACGGACTGGATGCAGAGACACTTGGATATTATTATATAGGATACTTGACCACTATCAGATAACAGGTGATCAGTGGACAATATTTGACCAATCAGTTGACTTGTTATGTGAAATTAAATAGGGCACAACACAGTAGTTTAATCATCAGTAGCTGATTTAGTCACAAGTGCTACTTCGGGAATGACTGCTACTGTATGCTTCAGAGGAAACCACAGGCAAGAAGAAACCTGAAACCAGGAAAATTATTTCACAACTGCCTGCAATAGACATCCTCCTGAAATAGCTACTATTAAGCAGGAAGCATAGACAGTTTATTCCCTTACATCCACTTGTGCTTTTTAACATTAACTCTTTTACTTCTGTATTAACATCTCTGTGCTTTATTTTTATTTAAACATATTGTAAAAATTTATGTTACCGTAATGCCATTCTGCTAAGGAAGTAGCAGGGTGTGTGGGTGTGGGTGTTTTAAAGAAGCACCAGCCTTGTACCATCCAGCCATTGCTAAAGTGCACCCCCCCCCACAGCATTCTCCCGCTTTTCTCTCTTTACACAGTTCTGTTGCTTCATCATGGCCAGTCCTACCATTAGACAGAGAGAGGCAGCCTTCTTAGGTGACAGTTGCTGGGGTGGGTGGTTAGTAGCAGTGCAGTGCAGGAGAACAGAGGTGTGAGTGTCACCTGGCATGCTCTGCACCCACTACTAAGCTAGCCTGCTGCTCTCATTGTGGTGGAGAATGCTGACCTGTCACCAGTGCTGAAGTAAGCTTCAGCTACCAGTCCAGTTGACTTCAGTATATGGGATGCGGGTGTGGGGGAGGATCCATCTTGTCCTTCACCTCAGGCAGCAAAATTTCTTGGACCGGCCCTAGGTTTCCCTCTGGTTACATCATTCTGAAGCACTTCTGAATGTTGGCATGATGGTTGTGTCATCTTACCTGCTGATTAGTAACATATATTGCAGGATACAGTAGCAGTAGCAGAAATGGCATTCAAAGCTACTTTGATAATATGTTTGTATCCTGCTCCATCTCAGGGGCCTTGGACAAGTAATATGTTAAGCTTGATGGATAGCTCAGTTGGTTGAGCATGTCTACGATGTTGGCGTAAGGATCAGGCTGGCCTCTTGGACGTGTTGGTCCCAGCCTGTCTGAGGCTTTGTGCGTCATTGCCAGCATGTTGAGTTGAACATGGAGTAGGCTAAAGTTTCCAAAATATTATCGAGGATAGTCCTTCATAAAGTTCAGTATTCTTTATGAAGGTATGAGCAATGGCTGCTTGGTGTCCACCTGGGAGAAAAAGCTTTGGCCATCTCAACAAGTAGAGCTTCTCACAAGGACAGCTACTACAAAATAATCCTAGCCACAAAGTTAATCAGTGTTGCTTGCATCCCCACCCCTCTGGGGAGAGGTCAGCCAAATTGCTGAAGAGAGTCTAGGATGTTGGTTGTTCTCATAGTTTAAATGATTGGCTTTTCATTTTAGTTCTTCATAATTAAATTCTTTTTACATGTGCTGTGTCTTTATTTTGTTGAACAAGATTTACATGCTGCTTTGTTGACAGATTGGCTTATAGAAAACATTATTTAATGAAAAGTAATCATCACCTCAATTTAACAGCGTGTTCATGCTTGTGGTTTATTTGGTGTACAGAAAGATCCTAGCAGTATGGATCTGATAATTTGGCAAATCTGAATTTTTAGTAGGCATATTGTAAAACACATACCTTAAGAAAACTGTGCACTTTTGTAAAGGTGTTGAAGTTTTGAAAGTAAGTAGCTGCTCACCGTTTCTGTAAATTCAGAAAATTTTTACAGGAAGTTCCTGTAAATTCTAAGGGTAGTATTGGGGAACAGGTGGTCCTCTGGTGTAGGAAGGAGATAAATCTTACGTGTCTGTAATAGTAGAAGTACCGTAATTCTTGCCTTACTACTGATGACTGAGAGCTTTGTCTTAAGTGTTTCCATAAAGAATATTATGGCCTTTTGGTAGCTGTAGCATGGGGGAGAAGTCACCTCTCTTTTTCATTGTCGTCTTGGGTTGCTTCTTACTGTGTAATAATAATAATGTTTCCCTTTCTAGTTGTATATCAAACATCAGTCTTATGTTACTGTATACAGGTTAAGTACTAATTATCTAGTGTCTGGAGCCATTGTAACTAGCTCATATTTATCTTAAGCCTTCTAAATACAGTGCCTTTCAGACATGAGCAACAAAATATCTGCAGTTAAATCTCAAGAGTTAAGCAGTATTTTTATAAAGATGAAAGACTTAGAAGGGCATAAAATAAGGATAGATCATAAGTTAAATAATCTCCAGATGATTCATTTACTACTTGGAAACCTTGGTAGAATTCTGTTAAGGCACTTGATTGAAATATGATTTTGGAGGAGTGCTTAAAATTCCTTTTTATCTATTACTTAAAATACTGAAGAAGTTTAGTTTACAATTGCTTGAATAATAGTGGATGGTGTATTTTGAAAGATGACTAGTTTCTGTTTGCTTTGCATACTTGCATCAACCTCATGTGTTTAAAACAGCAGCAACAAAGGGCTGTATTCAAATAACAGAGGACTGACTCAATGGACTTTGGTCCACAGAACAGAGCTTTTTCTTCTTCTTCTCTAGGGTTGGGGACCCTCCAGAACAGATTTTGGGGCCATACAGGGGAAGGGGAGGAAATGGAAGTCTCGTTGTGCCAGTGGATGCAACCCAAAATAGGCCAAATAAAGAGTTGCTATGATAAATCTTGTCATAGAAGCTTGGACATTACCTTGAGTCAACAGTAAATATAATTGTCTTAAAATTGACTCCTGCCGGAATCATGGGAACTATTCTGCAGGCTGGAAATAGCGCTCTGCGTGTAATATGCTGACACCTTTTATATTCCAGTATGGTGTAGTGGTTAAGAGTGGTAGTTCCATAATCTGGTGAACCGGGTTTGCGTGCACACATGCAGCTGCTGGGTGACCTTGGGCTAGTCACACTTCTTTGAAGTCTCTCAGCCTCACTCACCTCACAGAGTGTTTGTTGTGGGGAAGGAAGGGAAAGGAGAATGCTAGCTGCTTTGAGACTCCTTCGGATAGTGATAAAGTGGGATATCAAATCCAAACTTTTCTTCTTCCACCTTGAGGCACCTAAGTTGGGAATACGAAATGGAAGTGCTGTTCTAGCTACTGTAATTTGTTCTGGCTTCTGTTGATGGTCCTGAAGTGAACATATAGGGGATGCTTCCCCCCCTCCCCATAGCTGATCTTGCTTTATCCACTATGTAGAGCAAAAGAGACATACAGGCAACTCCCCATTTGCGCAGGGGTTGCATTCTGGCTCATAGTGTACCTTTTAGCACCTTATGAACTAAGAAGCTTATTGTATCACAAACCTTTATGATATATTGTTTGCAGGGGTATGTATATATGTGTACATATGGGTCATAGAGAAGAAAATGTAAATAGCAAGTGACAATACCTGCCAACAATGCTTACTACTATCAATATATGAGAAACAAGTCATTGTTTATAGAAAAGAGTAACAGTTTATGATTATATCATTCATGGCAGTTATCAGTGGGAGAACATTTTGCTCCCAGGATGCTCTATTGCTGACCTAAACATTGCTGTTCTTCAACAGGGAGTATGAGTCACAATACCTGATTGGGACAATGTTTGTTACATGAATCTGTGGTACACCCCCCCCCCATTTCTAGGCTGTTGAAATACCGTATGTGATTTAGTGTTTGTTTACATTTTGGTGGAAAATATATATTTTCTGGAAGTCCTCTATTGGAGTGTTACAGTCTCTGACAAACCTATGTATGTCTATTCAATAGTAGAGTCATTGATATCCATGTATTTACCGTACATCCCAGCCTCTTGCATCCCAGCCTCTTGCAGCCTCTCCAGCACAATGGTGGGGAGTTCTTTATTGTTCTTGACCCATCTTTTTTTTAGAATGTTAGTGCTTGCTTTAGCCTGTGTGGTGCATGCCATATAATACACAATCAACCAGATATTCTGTTGTGGCTGTCTAATTGTGAGATGTTGTAATTAGTGTCTGTATGCCTAATCAGTGCTGCCATGCTTTGTGCAAAAGTTCAGCTCTATTTTGCTTTTGAAATGGCTTGCAGTAAATCACTTCCTGTTTTTAACATGACTATAAAGTACAAAAGTGGATTTCCTCTTACACCATGGACAAGCTTAGTAAAGGACATCTTTAGTTGTGCATTCATAAAGCAAGGGTTCCAATTTGTCAAATGTCAAGACAAATGCTGTAAGGCTCCTGTTTTAATAAAAGGAGACTGGTGTACCACACACCTTCATATCTCAAACCTAGCAGCTGAAAGGGAAACACTTTTTCAGTTTGGCTTGTTTCATGCAGGGCTTTTTAAAGGTTTTTTTAAAAATAAATAAATAAGCATAATACTCTTAAAGAAACCAGAGTGTAGACCAGGCATCCCCAAACTTCGGCCCTCCAGATGTTTTGGACTACAATTCCCATCTTCCCCAACCACTGGTCCTCTTAGCTAGGGATCATGGTTGTAGGCCAAAACATCTGGAGGGCTGCAGTTTGGGGATGCCTGGTGTAGACAACCAGGAAGCAGAAGTTGCTGTTTCTCCCAGTGCACTATTAGACAGTGAAAGTGGAGTTTGGAGAGAGATTATGGTACTTATGGTAACTATATTTGCTGAAAAGAAAGGAGTTAGCTCTCCATACAGCTTCAAGTGAAAGAAGTAAATAATGCACTCTTAATGTAGCAGCTGCACAAACCTCCTTAGGGGAGAACTGCTTGCACTTTAAAAGTTCATTAATTTAAGAAACATAATTCGACTTCCGGTGACGGTGCGCCAAGAAGCAGGCTGCGTTTGAGACGCTCTGCTCAACTTGGAGCGTTAAATCCGATAGCGTTTGTCTTTGAGGGGGGGGAGTGGCGCCAAAACACCCCCCGAAAAAAGCGGGAGTACGGGTCTCTCGCTATATTATTGAAAAAGCGGCGCGAAACGGCGGAACTGCGTAGCGGCACCCTTTTTGAATGGTGGAGCTGCGGAGAGGAGCCAGCGCAAAATAAAGACCAGACAACGCTGTAGCGGCGCCCTAGACCCTGCCTGGCGAGCACCAGAGCTCTTCGGCTTGGAGACTAAACAAAAGCTACCGACCCGTGAGTGTTAAGATTGTTTTATTGGACTTTTAAAACGGACTCCGGGCGGGCGGTGAAGTCGAAGGAGCGCTTAATATATTGCTAACAGACTTGCTTTGAAAGCCCTGCGTGTGGGGAGAATTCTGAGAAGGGAGGCAAGTCACCAAGACAGCGCTGTGGAGAACTAAGGAGAGGAAAGCAAAATAGACGCTGTAAAGATAGATAAGAACTATTATCAAAGATGGAGACATACCAGTAGCTGATTCACGCTGGGGTGTTCCTTTCCGGCGTCATTGCGGAAGTGAAGACAAAAGAGCAGCAGCAATAGAAGTAGTAAGAGAAGAGACTAACGGAGTTAAAACTCTGTAAGATACACAGCGACATCCAGTGGACTGAGGTGGTAACTGAGCCTTTTTTTCCCCTTTTCTTCTTTGCTGTTTTCATTTAAAGACATTTGGCAGGTTGTGTGTGAAATAGCTATAAGACAAACCCCACTCAAATTTATCTATTTTTGCAAGGAGAGAGAGAGAGAGAGAGATGAGATCCAGCTAAGAAGGAGCTCAAGGGAACTCCCAACTAAAAAGGGAAGCAAAGGATCCGAATCAAAGAAATTAAAGGGAATTAAAGAGAATCTAATATAAAGTGAATATATAAAGTGAGAATGGCAGGCAGACGACAACATCAAACAAACGCAACAAATTCAGCAGTGGCAGCAAGTAATCAACCAAGAAGACAATCAATGAACAATGACAATGATGCACTGGCTGATTTAAAAGAGTTGATAACTGAAATGAATAAAGCATTAAATGAGAAATTGGACGCAGTGGACTCAAAAATTGAAAGATTGGACTCAAAGATTGAAGGAAATTCAAAAATGATTGCTGATCTGACAGGACAAATAAAAGATCTACATTGCAAAAATAAAGAACTTGAGAAATCAGTTAAAGACCTAAATGCTAAAGTAAATAAGCAAGAGGAAGTAATTAAGAAAATGACAGTGGAAAATAGAGAATTAAAGAGGATAAAGGAGAAGGAAGAGGAGGAAAATAAAAAAATAAAGAAAGCACAAGAAGATCTGGCAGATCAACTTTCACTACTTGAGATGAAACAGAAGTCCACGATTTTACGGATGAGAGGTATTCCTGAGTCAGCAAATGAGCAAATAGAAGAAAAAATAACCAAGGAACTGTCAAAATGGCTGAACGTTAATGAGGAAGAGTTATTGATGGATGTGGATAGGATCTATCGAATCAGAATAGACCGGTCTAAGAACATCAAAGGCCCTGGGGATTGTATGGTTTTTTTCAACTCAATGCTACTCAGAGACAAAATATTGCAAAAGAAAAAGCAAGAAAGCCTGACGATAGACGGGAAAATCATCTCCATATTTAAAGAAATTCCCAAAAGGATTCGGCAGAAGAGACAGAACTATAAAGTACTGACGGATGCTTTATCGAAGCAAAATATGTGGTATGCTTGGGAGTTCCCAGAAGGACTCACGTTTACATTTAAAGGTAAAAGGAAAACGATCAGATCGGCGGAAGAAGCGGAAAGATTTTATAACAGACAAAAGAAAGAACTGTTTGGGGAAGAAGAAGAGAACTAAGACGAAGTGACTCTAACATATAAGGGCGGATAATTTAGTTACCTACTTTCGATTTGTTTCTCGTGTTCATGATGGAATTGTAAACAATAGTTGCTCACCCTTACTGTCTCCCCCCCCATACATAATTTCTCCCTTTTTCTTTTTCATTCTTTAGTCCCTCCCTTCCCTCCCTTTTCCTTTCCCCTTGTTTCCTCCCCTCCCCCTTCCCCTCCCCCCCTTTTTTTTCTCCTCCTCTTTCCCTTTTTATTCTCCCCTCTCCTCCCCCCCTTTTTGGTTGTTCCCCCCCTTTCCTCCCCTCCTTTTTTCTTTTCCTATTTTCAAGAATTTTTAAAATCAAAGCCGACATTGATAGCCTACAGTTGAAGTGATATAATAAAGTTATGAATCTAAAAATTATTTCATGGAATATTAATGGATTAAATGATAAAATTAAAAGAAATAAGACGGAGCATATATTGAAAAAAGATTCCTGGGACATTATATGCCTCCAGGAAACGCATGTATCTAAAGATCATGAAAGGGTATTAATTAATAAGAGGTTGGGTACAGAATTTATATCATCTGATGTGAAGAAGAATAGGGGGGTGGTTACATATGTGAAATCTAGTATAAAGGCCGAAAAGATATTCCAGGATAAGGAGGGAAGGATGTTGGGAGTGCGCTTGATTTTACCAACAGGGAATGTGACAATAATCAATATTTATGTTCCAAATGGATGTAAATTGGATTTTTTTAAGAAATTGGGGAGGAAGATGGAAGAATATATAGATGAAGAAGAGGTAATCATACTCGGGGATTTTAATGGGGTTATAGTACCACAATTGGATAGAACAAATGGAGGAAAAAAAATAGAGGTAAATTACCGGAAGCTTTTTTCAATATAATAAGTAATTATGAATTAAAGGATGGGTGGAGAGTGAAAAATCCCGAAGAAAAGAAATTTACATATTATTCTGGGGCTCAGAAGTCGGCGTCAAGGATTGACATGATTTGGGTGTCATCTAAATTAATGTCTAGGGTAGAAAAATGTGAAATTTTAGCAAAATCCATATCGGACCACAACCCAGTTATGGTGAAAATAAGAGAACATAACAGACAAATTAGAAGATGGCGATTGGATGAGAGAATTCTAAATGATGAAGTATTTGTTGAAAAAGTTAAAGGTTTGTTGAAAGAATTCTTTAAAAACAATATCTCGAAAGAAGTAGATTTGACGACAACATGGGATGCAAGCAAAGCCTTTATTCGAGGCATATATCTTCAACAAAAGAATAGGGTTAAAAGAGAGAGAGAAAGAAATATGGAGGAAATTAGGAGAGAAATGGAGGAGAAGGAGAAGGAGTTAGCCAAAAAACCAGACGATAGAAATTTGGTAACACAGATTAAGCTTCTACAAAATAAACTATCTACATTGGCGTGCCATGAAATTGAGAATAAAATAAAATGGATGAAACAAAAGACATTCGAACATGGGGGGAAAGCAGGAAGGCTTTTAGCCTGGCAGATACGTAAGAAACAGAGTGAAAGAATGATTACAAGCATAGTAGATAAAGGGAAAAGGTTGAATAATAGAGAGGATATACAGAAATGTTTTGTCAAATTCTATAAAAATTTGTATAAAAGAGAGAATATTGATGGAGAAAAATTGGGAAATTATTTTACCAAATGCGATATAAACCAAATTAATGAAGAAGAAAAAGAGTTACTTAACAAACCGATATCAAAGCAAGAAATATATGAGGCTATTACCAGATTGAAATTGGGTAAGTCACCTGGAACAGATGGCCTATCAAGTCGGCATTATAAATTGTTTTGGGAGGAGATAGGTGGTGTGTACCAATTGTTAACAAATGAAATCTTAGAAAAAGGAGTGTTCCCAAAAACATGGCGAGAGACATTTATAACATTAATACCGAAGAAGGAGGGAGAGAACGATCAGGTGGGATCCTTCAGGCCGATCTCTCTACTTAATGTCGACTATAAAATTTTTAGTGATATACTAGCCGGAAGATTAAAAAAGATATTAAACAGGATCATTGGACATGACCAACAGGGCTTCTTACCTGGGAGAAAAATGTCAAATAATATGAGAATTTTCTTAGATTTAGTCGAGTACCTAGATTGGATGCCAAGCAAAAAAGTAGCTTTTATCTTTTTGGATGCCGAAAAAGCCTTCGATAATTTGACATGGGAATTCATGAAAAAATCGTTGAGGGAAATTGGAATAGGGGGTAAATTCTTAGAGGGGATAAACGCAATCTATAAAGAACAGAAGGCAAGATTGATATTACCGTGTTTCCCCCTTTTTAAGACACCGTCTTATTACTTTTTTTTCTCAAAAAACCACAGGGTGGCTTATTTTTGGTGGGATGTCTTACTGGTACCGGTATTTTTATTACGAGTCTGAGGGAAGGGAGGTGTGTGCGTCCCTGGTGCAGCCCTCTCTCCCCGGCCCTGGGATGTTCGCGAAGGGCTGCTCTCTCTCTCCTCCAAGGTGGGGACTCACTTAGTAGCAATCTGCTACACTGGAGCTTCTTAAATCTAAACCAGTATAATGGAATCTATCTGTGTGATACAGTCCTAGCAGTAGCCTATACCTAAAGCAAGTAAGGATCTCTACCAGCCAGCTGCCCAAGACTGCAAGACTGTCTGAAGTTCCAACAACATAGCACTTTGCAGTGCTATCACTGATAGCAAAGAAGCTACCTGCTGAGAACAAAGAAGCCAGCTAAGCAGCAATTAAGATTGCTGACTTGGTAAATGGTAGCAATTGAGAAGCAATTGAGCCAGCGAGGTGAGGAAGCACGTGTTGTTAGGACCGGCAGTTTAACTTTTGTGTAAAGCAGCGTTTAGCAGCTCCTTTTAGCAGCTCGCAAACAGCGAAGGAAAAAGTCCTTAATAAATAAATAAAAGTCCCCAAGGCAAGGACTGCGATCCAGACTACTTACAAATCCTTAAAGGGGCAGCTCCACAGACAACCAAGCAGCATAAGGTAGAAAGAAAACTGCAGCAGGATTTTTAAAAGGCTGCTTTATGCCCGGTAAAAGCAATGAGACAACAATCAGACACGGGAGATTCCCGTTAAGAGGAAATCAACGTGCATTGAATGGAAGGGAATTTAGGGAAAGGTGGGGGAAAGCGAGAGGTGGGCTGTGTGTGTGTGTGTGTGTGTGTGTGTGAGAGAGAGAGAGAGAGAGAGAGACGCAGGGGGGGGGGAGAGAGACAGACGCGCGCACGGAGGTCTCTCCCTAAAAGGGAAAACAGCCTTTGCATTCTTCAATCGCCCCTCTTTTCTTCCTCGTGCCTTCATCTCCTCCCCACCCCACTTTTCTCCCCTTCACCAAGTAGAGCTTACACAGCTTGGCTAAAAAAATTATTTTTGGATCTTTTTATTTAAAAAAATGCTCTCAGAAACGGGGAAGAGAAATCACAAGGCTTCGGCAGCCAGCAGCTACGGCTGTTCGGTGCATTTTTACAAGCTTTTAAAGGAAATACGTGTCTGTGGAGCGACAGCAAAATGGGGAGAGATTTTTAAGGGGGGAGTTGGCTGGCAGGAGGGGGGTTATTGCTAGTGGGTGAAGGGTCTATCAGTATGTCTTATTTTCGGGGTATGGCTTGTATCGCGCAATTGCTTAGAAATCCTGCTATGGCTTATATAATGACTACGTCTTAAAAAAGGGGAAACACGGTAAGTGGAGAAATAATGGAGGAATTTGAAATACAAAAGGGTACCCGTCAGGGATGCCCCTTATCTCCTTTATTGTTCATTTTGTCAATTGAATTTCTGTTAAAAGACATCCAAAGAGATAAAAGCATTAAGGGGATAACACTGGGGAAGAATATCTATAAAACCAAAGCCTTTGCCGACGATGTGATCTTAATGTTGGAAGAACCATTGGATTCGATAATTAATTTGAAGGAGAAATTGCAAAAATATGGGGAAGTGTCAGGCTTTAGAGTTAATATGAAAAAGACCAAAATGATAGTCAAAAATATAGGGAAGAAAGAAGCAATAGATTTGGAGAAGATTGCAAATTGGGAAATAGTTAATAAAATCAGATATTTAGGAATTGTTGTTACCCCCAATAATATAAACCTGTATGAGAACAATTATCTTAGAGTATGGAAGGAGATTAAAAAGGATTTGGACTGCTGGAAAGAGTTAAATTTGTCTTTATCAGGAAGGATAGCAGTGATTAAAATGTCAGTGTTACCAAAGATCCTGTTTTTATTTCAAATGTTACCTATCATAGGAAAGAAAGAAATTTTTGATTCATGGAGAAAAGATTTAAGCAAATTCATATGGCTAGGGAAAAAAGCAAGAATTCAATATAAACTATTAACGGACAGCAAGGAGAGAGGTGGCTGGGGGGTCCCTGATCTTAAATTATATTATGCCTCCGCATGTTTTTGCTGGATGAGGGAATGGATAGTATTAGAAAACAAGGAACTCTTGGAATTAGAAGGGTTTAGGAATAATAAAGGATGGCACGCGTACCTATTACAGGAAAACAGAGGAAAGGATAAAAGTTTTACGGATCATATAATTAAAAAATCGGTATTTAAAATTTGGGAGGAATATAAAAACTTATTAGAAACAAAGATGCCCTGGTGGGCGTCACCATTAGAAATGACAACGATGAGTGGCCGAGGTAAAGATGGAAAATGGCCAACTTATCAAGAACTAACAGTGAAAGAAGGGGATCAATTTATTTTGAAGCCATTTGAAGAGATCAAACACCACTGTGCTAGCTGGCTACATTACCTACAAATACAAAGCTTATTTAAAAAACATAAAGAATTAGGATTTAATGAGGGGAAATCTAAATTACAAGAAATTTTGATTGATAATACGACTAAATCATTGTCCAAGATGTATAAATTTTTGTTGGAGTGGGAATTGAAAGACGAGGAGATAAAATCTGTGATGACAAAATGGGCTCAGGATATAGGAAGACCAATATATAAAGTACAGTGGGATAAATTGTGGAGATCGACAATGAGGTTTACAGCGTGTTCAGGAATCAAAGAGAATATGATGAAGCTTGTATATAGATGGCACCTGACGCCAGAAAAATTAGCTAAAATTCACAAAACAGAAACAAAAAAATGTTGGAAGTGCCAGGAAAAAATTGGTACGTATTTTCACTGTTGGTGGGAATGTAAAAAAGTATATAATTTTTGGAATGAGATATATGAAAAAATGAAGAAAATGATAAAAATTACGTTTGAAAAGAAACCTGAATATTTTTTATTAAGCCTAATCCCAGAAAATATTCCTAGAGATAGAATTAATATTTTCTTATATGCGTGCGCCGCGGCGAGATTAGTATTAGCCCAGAAATGGAAAGGAACTGAAATACCAACAATCCAAGAGTGGCAAATTAAAGTAGTAGAGTTCATGAACCTAGCAAGAATGACGGCGGTAATTAGGAACATACCAAAACAGAGAATAAAATCAGAATGGAGATACGTGGAAGAGTATTTTAAAAAAGAAAACATCAAAACAGAGCTAGTGATTTGTCTGGAATAGAGAAAGCATGCAGGAACAATATAATTCAATTGGATTTAAATTGGATTTAATAAGAGGGAAATTGGATTTAATAAGAGGGAAAGCAAATTAAAGAGGAAATAATAGTAAGGGAAGCGATATATTGGCGATTGGAAGCCAATTTTAAACTAAAATGAGTGGATTTTATGGAGATAGGCCCATGTGTTAAGATCTGACTTGGGGATTATATATATATATATATATGTGTGTGGGTGTGGGTGTGGGTGTGGGGGTGTGTGTATACATATATATACATTTTCTTTTGTTATGTTATATTACGTTATGTTATGTTATGTTGTTATGTTATGTTAAGTTATGTTTCGTTATGTTATGTTTATTTAAGTTGATTTGTTTATTATTTGTAGTTTGATTGAGTTAACCTACTTAGATTAATTTTGATTTGCTTATTTATGTTGATTGATTTATGTTGGGTGGCTTAAATATGCAGTTACGTTATCTATATCATTTTGTTATGCGATGCTATTTAAGTTGTTAAGTATGTGTATATTTTCTAGTGTGTGTATTATTATTTTTTAAAATTCTCTAATAAAGTCTATTTTTTTTAAAAAAAAAAATTTTAGAAACATAATTCTTTTTAATTATGTTTAATTATGTTTAATTATGTCCCTTAATTTTTAAGGGACCCAGGTGGCGCTGTGGGTTAAACCACTGAGCCTAGGGCTTGCTGATCAGAAGGTCAGCGGTTCAAATCCCTGTGACGGGGTGAGCTCCTGTTGCTCGGTCCCAGCTCCTGCCAACCTAGCAGTTCGAAAGCACGTCATAATGCAAGTAGATAAATAGGAACTGCTACAGCGGGAAGGTAAACAGCGTTTCCGTGTGCTGCTCTGGTTTGCCAGAAGTGGCTTTGTCATGCTGGCCACATGACCTGGAAGCTGTACGCAATAATGCGAGATGAGCGCGCAACCCCAGTGTCGGTCATGACTGGACCTAATGGTCAGGGGTCCCTTTACCTTTACCTTTAATTCTTTTTTATACTGGACCACATTAAGTGTTCTTGTGCCCATATTTAAGTAGCCAAAACCCATGCACGAGAGATGGGTTCAGCATTACCCCAATGTTTTCATGTTCTTGAAAGCTGTAGGAGGAGTATAAAAAGTGGTGGGTGGTGGGACTCAAAACAGTCACATAAGAACTTAATGCCATGAAATCTTGTGATACGGAGCAGGGCTGAAATGGTAACTGGATAGAAGGGGAAATTGAATAGAGTAGTGGCAAGGAAACGAGAAAATACACAGATATGAAAAAAGTGGAAAATGCCATCTCATTGTAGATCACTCACTTTCTGGTTGAGACGGAGAGATTATTTTAAAATATCCCCAGAGACATAGCCCATAGAGTTCAGTGGAGAAACTGAAAGACACGTGTAGCTGGAATTGGTCACATGTGTGCTCACCTCTATAGAAACCTCTAAAATGGAGGAGAAGAGGGTAAGCTGCCTATGAGAACTGGGCAAACTGGAGTTCTCATAGGCCATTATACTTCAGCATTTAATGCTTTTGGTTCAGGTTTTCTTGTCATTTTCCTTGCTCTGTGCATAGTTATTGAAGAGGGAAGAACCCATTTGAGTTAGGGTTACTTTGCTGTTTTCACTTCACCTGCAAAGGCGCTCTTCTCCATTGTTTCTCGAGACTGATGGATGCCAACAACTTTATCTGCTGTTAAGATTTTTGGTACTTCATGAAAACTGGTTTTCTCCATATTCTTTCAAAAAGGGGGGGGAGTAGGTACCCATTACAAACAGAGTTTAGTTGGAACCCTGGAATATATCTGGGATATGGTTAATGTTGTTGAAATTCTCTGAACCTGTTTTTGGAGCAGAGATGCACATAGAATAACTTTCTAACTTGGATTCATATGTGCCTTCACTGTGTTCCTAGTGAGAGCATCCCTGTTCTGTATTACCCTGTTTCCCCTTTTTTAATACGTAGTCGTAAAGTAAGCCATGGCAGAGTTTTTAAGCATTTGAGAAGTATAAGACATACCCCGAAAATAAGGCATACTTCCGCGCTGCGGAAACCAACCCCCACAGGCACCTCCACTCACAGAGTCACTCCATGCGGCCGGCACTGCAGGAGTGCGATCAGCTGTGAAGTGGCGCTCCAAGAGCTCCGCTTAACAGCTGATCGCGCTCTCGCCTTGCTGGCTGCATTCCCGCGCTCCACCTTCTCGTCCACAGTCATCCCTGCCGCTTCCATGCTTGCCGCCACCACTGGGCTCACTGCTTCTTCCTTGCCTGGCCCGGTCAAGGAGCTTGGAGCGCCCTGCAGTGGCAGGCGGAGCGCCTGAGCCAGCGGCCTCCGCCTGGCCCGGCCAAGGACTCCTGCAGCCCCGCCACTCAGAACCGGTGGCTGCTGCAGCGCCGAGCACTCAAGAGAGCCCAGCAGCGCCCTGAGCCAGTGCCCTGAGCCGTAAAAACCGTACCAGTAATAAAAAAATAAGACATCCCACCGAAAGTAAGCCACCCTGTGTTTTTTTGAGGAAAAAAAGTTATAAGACGGTGTCTTAAAAAGGGGGAAACACGGTATTATGGAACCTGGGACCATTCTGTTTCCATCTGAAATAAGAGCTTGTCTGTGAATAATCACTTAAGCAGTGACTAATAGATACTCGAGCAGTGACTAACAGAGAAGCTGAAAACTAGAGTTCCTGAAATAGTCTGCCAGTTTTCTTGCATAAGGTAAATGACAATACAGAACAGCTACTTGCTGCTGTCCTTTAGGTGGGCAGTTAGGGGAGTTTTGTTCTGCCAGAGCCTTAAGGTTTGTTGACTTGATCTAATTGCAGTTTTGTTTATTTGAACAATTATGGCTTGAATATTCTTCTTGCGGTATATTACAGAACTGTTTTTCTGTTGTAAAAATATGTGGAAGCTCTTTTTTAGAGCCAAAGGGGATGTTAAATAAATGTTTTTACTGTATACATTTATACAATAATATTGAATAGGAGGAGCAATCCTCTTTCTGTTGTTGTGTACTACAGCTTTTTCCCCAGAATCATAGATCAGATTCGCCTTTGACTCTGTGTAGTTGGATAGTCCCCCTTTATGTGTATGTTTTTAAGGGAATGTGGTGAAAAGAATGCCAGTATATTTTATACTTGACAAGGCCCATATCTTTATTGATCTCCGGTACATGTATTGGAAGTGCTGAAAGCAAAATGAGAATCTCCCATAAATGTAAACTTGGTTTCCGTGTAAGTTACTCTACGCAGTTTGTTCATCTAATTTCACAGGAGTGAACATTGCTTTAATTAATCCTGGATGCTTCTTTTTAGCCTCTGGTTATGTCACTACAAATTGCATATGCTTTGCTAAGTCAATATCTCAAGTTTAACAAGACTGTCTGATAACTTTGTTCAAAGCAGGTCAGGTTTCTGCCTTGTCTAGGTTCATTGTAAATGGGTTCTCAAAAAATAAAGTTGGAATGGAAATATAATTCTAGGTTGACATGGTTGGTTTTAGAGAGTTCCATGGGCTCAAACGCTCCCTTTCCTTCTCTACAAATTACCACTCGCTTTTCTGATTACTGTTAACTACCATTTGCTATTTCACTGCAGGCTCAAAGCCAAGTGAGAAATACAGTGCCATATTGGGTATAAAGTATGTGAGTGACTCTCTTTCTGTTAAAACGTTTAGTGCACTTTGTTTCAATGTCTGTTTGCTCTGGTCACTGGATAATTACTTTGTAAATTACAGGACTGCTGCTTTTACTATAACCCAGTTTATAGTGTGACTCTTCAGCACAAAACATGTCTGGAAGCTATGGATAGTTGCACAATTCTGAACAGATTAAATTTGAATCCAGACAGGTTGGAGTGATGCTAATTAGATCTCCTTGTATCCTTAAGGGAGAAGGTTTGAGGTCAATGGAGGAACAATTATTCCATCAAAACATATACGGAATCTGGGAGCCTTGTTTGATTTTGCCCCGTGTTTTGGTTAGCATGGTCAAGTTCAGAATCAAAATGTCTCTCATTGTTGGATAAAAGCAGAAACTATTTCTCTAACGCCAGCTGAGCCACAACTGATTTGGAGAAATCCCTGATACGTTGTCTCTACTTGCTGATTTGAAGATGGTCCTCATTGTGTTCCTTCCTCCTTGTTGGTACTGTGTGCATGTGCTACAGCACGGAAGCATGTGTCTCCCTTTGGCCAGGCAGACACATGTCCCTGAAATGGCCAGGCAGTATTGGTGTATCTTGCAGCTAGCTAGGACTTCTCTTACTGGGGTAGGAGAGCTGAAAATAATGCCAATATATTTCACAACTGGCACCAATGTACTCCCTTTGGTTTCAGATAGTACATGGGTACACAAGTAAAAAAAAGCCTGGGGCTTAGTTTGGTCAGAATCGAGTACAGTGGTACCTCTTGGTTAAGAACTTAATTAGTTCCGGAGGTCTGTTCTTAACCTGAAACTGTTCTTAACCTGAGGTACCACTTTAGCTAATGGGGGCTCCTGCTGCCGCTGCACCGCCGGAGCATGATTTCTGATCTCATCCTAAAGAAAAGTTCTTAACCCAAGGTACTATTTCTGGGTTAGCGTTTGTAACCTGAAGTGTTTGTAACCCGAGGTACCACTGTATAAAGGTAAAGGGACCCCTGACCATTAGGTCCCGTCGTGACTGACTCTGGGGTTGCGGCGCTCATCTCGCGTTATTGGCCAAGGGAGCTGGCGTACAGCTTCCAGGTCATGTGGCCAGCATGACTAAGACGCTTCTGGCAAACCAGTGCAGCACACGGAAACGCCGTTTACCTTCCCGCTGTAGCAGTACCTATTTATCTACTTGCACTTTGATGTGCTTTCGAACTGCTAGGTTGGCAGGAGCTGGGACTGAGCAACGGGAGCTCACCCTATCACAGGGATTCAAACCACCGACCTTCTGATCAGCAAGCCCTGGCTCTGTGGTTTAACCCACAGCGCCACCTGTGTCCCTGTATACACTTCCAGAATTAAAGCTAAATACATTACTTCTAGTAAATGAGCCACCATAGCTGCAAGAGGGCCATGAAAATTTGTGTCCTGAGCTTTTAAGACTCCTCTATCCATGTACTATCTGAAACCTAAGGGTTGCATTGGTTGCCAGATGTGATTCCACCCCCCAAGCTCTCCTACCCCACTATTCCAACACAGCCTGAGAAGGACCACCCTCAGGTTTCTGAAACAAAAAGGCCTCTGCAGCATCCCCTTGCTTTGTATTGAGAGGAACACCTGCCAGATTCCTTTGTGAAGTGACGGCTGGACCATGCCTGGTGAGGATGCCTTGAAGCAGCAATAATATGACTGTGGGAGGATCTGGCTGCTAAGCATCTTGGTAAGAGGAGGATCAGGCTCTCCACATTGAATAAATTGGTAGTCCTTGGTGTAAATTAAAGCATATTGTGGTGGATGGCTGTTTGTTCCTGCACCAAACTGGGCAAATATACCTCTGATGTTGCCTACTCTAAACTTTAGAATGATGTTTTCATCCTGTGAGTCATTAAAATGTAGTATATAGGTTGTCTTACTTCCTGTAGGGCTGCAATGTTTAATCAGTTAATTGGTTAGTTAAAAAACAACTAGAGAAATGCTGTCAAGTAAACAAATACAGTCGTACTTTAGAAGTTGAACAGCCTAACGTGCAAGTGACTTTTCCGTTTTTCGAACGTTTTAGAAGCCGAACATCTGATGGGGCTTCCACAGCTTCCTGTAGCCAATCAGAAACCGTGCTTTGGTTTTTGAATGTTTTGGAAGTTGAACGGACTTCCGGAACCGATTCCGTTTTGACTTCCAAGGTACAACTGTAGTGCTTTTTTATTTTTAACAGAAATACTTATAAAAGCTGCAGGTGGCAAACATCTTAAAAAGTATTCTCCCTTTCCTTTAAAATAAGAGGTAATATTTTTTTTTAAAGATTCCTGCTTTGCTACTCACACATTTCTTCCAGAAATGGAAGAAAATATGCTTCTTGCTTTTTCTACAATTCATTACAATTAATCAGTTAATATTTATTTATAATCAGATACCGCTCTTAACTTTCTGCTTTTCAGGTAGGTAACAATTCAACAGGGCAGTTGTAAGCTGCATCATATTAAATCTACCGGAGAGACATTTGAGAGGAAAGGAACCATAGGAGTTCTTAAGTTGTACATCATTTGCTAAAGAACTGTTACGGGTTTGCATTAAAATAGAAAGAAAGATGATGCTAAGCAAGTATCATTATTCAGTAAATCCTCACCAGTGTCAGTAACAAAGAAATACCTTTCCTGCTCTAAGCCAGAGTGCCTTTTAAGTAGCTCAGAACTTCATATCAAGTAACCTTTCATCTTGGCTCTTTGCTGGTTGAGATGGGAGGAGTGGAATGGAATTGCTAAAAGGTGTGTAGCCTGGGGGGGGGCACAAGCTGCTCCTTTGTTAACAGGAAAGCTGAGGCTGTAGTCCTGTTATATACTCCCATTGAGCTCAGTGGGACTAACTTCAGAGTAGACATGCCTAAATTGCATTTCAGTTGCACGCTTAACAAATGCTAAGTTGAACACAGAATTTAAATGTGTTTTAGTCATGACACTTCTTATTTGGGGACCTTTTAAGGCGCTTAAATCTGTCCCGACTCCTCTAGACAGCGAATAAACAAAATCTGATATGTTTATGACAGTTAAGCTTCTGGCATAGACAGAATTAGGTGGTGTGGTGGGATGGAATGATCAGTGAACTAAATGTTTTATAGTCCAGCTTCTGTGGAAAGAAGTGAGAATAGATTGAAGTTAAAGCTGCATATGGGTCAGTCCAAAGAGCAGGGTGACTGGAGGAAGAAGGGGGGAAATAGGCAGTGGACTGAAAAGCAGGAATTTGAGCAAACATGGGTTGGCAGAACTGTGTGGTTAACTAGAAGGACCTGGGCAAAACTATAAATAGGGCCTAAAGTCAGGAGGGGTGAAGCAGGAGTTGCAAGCAAGGTGGATTGATTAATGGATTTAAACCAGTGCAGTTTTAAATAAATGAAAATAAAGTATAATGGTTACTGGCAGACTACAGCAAGTGTTTTTCATCCAATGAAGATGAATTGCCTATGTTTAGTAGGTAGAATGTAACTACCCACATTTGAGAAATGATCAAATTAGTTCTTCATTTACATAGAAAAGGTCCTTTAACCCAATGGCCTGGTTCATGCTTCAAATTAAACCATAGTTAAAATAAGCTGTGGTCTAATGTGAGCGAGCAACATGCTGGTGCACACTACAGAATAACAGGCAATTAGCTTAATCCCCATTCCTGTTGTGCTGCTGAGAAATGTCAACTGGATTCAGGCTCATGGTTGGTTTTTCTCCAAATAAATCAGAACAGAAGCCAATGTTTGGTCTTTGGTTTAAAGTTTGTAGTTTGGAGGAAACAAATTGCAAACCTAAGTAGCATGATTCAACAAGCCAGACCATAGCTTATTTTCCAGGAGTGTAACAGGAAGAGGGGAAGAGCAGAGCAGTTGCAATTACTGCTGTGTGGGACAGTGTGCAGCTCATTCACATTAAACCATAGCTGAAAAGCTAGTTTTCAATGTGGTATGTGAACAAATTCAATGTACTGATTCAGTTGAGAGAGGTACTGCAAGGTTAACATGCTTATATTAACTTAATATGTGTAGAAACCTACATAGTTAAATGTGATTTGAAATCTTCTTTCTTTTTACAAAATCATTATTTTTATCCTTACTGTAGGTAAAGGGAGTTTGTAGGGCTGCGGAGTCTCGGTCAGGGGGGCTATAGTTTTGCTGCATCCAGACTCGTGACAGGGGAAATATGCCAGTTGTCTGCATCTATTGTTGCTGATGGCAGGGTGGTTTCAGAGTGCTGAATTTCATTCACATTGATTTGAACTTGCCTGCTAACTATTTGGTTGCAGGAATTAAGTAACCTTTCTAATCAGAATAGTCTTGTTTGATGGAGTAGTAATTATTTGTGCACCTGTGACTTCCATTAGGCAGTTTAATGAAATAACGAGCCCCATGACAGCAAGGGAGATTCTATATTTGAAACAAACATTTTAGAATAGTGACCCAAATGCTGGAAACAGCTTTCAAATTACCTGTCACCTTCCTCTGAGAGTGTTTGAAACATTTAAACATATATACACATTTATTTTGCATCCAGCTAGATGTTCATTTAGCAAGATATTTTTTTTAAAAAAACAAAAGAATAAGAAGATTTCATGAGCTATGTTAATTGGGTGACAGAGCACCTTTCCTTGTTGGAGGGGTTAAGTTACATCCACCTGAAACAAAGCACTGGAAAACCATCACCAAGCAAATAGAAAGAGACTTAATTGCAAGCCATTTCCTGGGCTCTTTTCATTTCTGTTTGCTTCACAGAGCCTACTGCCTTATTACCTTTTTGCTGCAGAATGATCAAAGTTGTGTGTTTCTACTCACTGCTGTTTTGCAAAATTATGGGAGGATTGCAGGTATGAAGTGCTGCAGTGAGAAATACCTCTATTGCCCAAAAAATGTGGTACCCAAATTTTGTATCATGTGTCAATAATCTCTTTGGGAGGTTACAACATACAGAATAAAATCTAGATTCTGTTCAGTGTGTGTGTGTGTGTGTGTGTGTGTGTGTGTGTGTGTGTGTGTGATGCGTCTTTAAAGTTGATGCTTTTGTGGTGCTGAAAGAACTCAAAGGCAGTTCCTTCTCTTTCTGTGGCTTTGTGGGAAGTGATGTTAGTATGAAAATGGCATTCTTTATTAAGGTGCCACCAGGAAAATAATGTTAAAATTTCAGAAGCGTAGGTGGAAGGGCTGGTGAGTCAAGATGAAAGGGAAGAAAACCCGCTTCAGATGTATGCTTTGCTCAGTTGGCAGCAAAAGGCATAGAAATTTAAGTGTAAAACGGATTTGACAGTAGTAGATGTGAGGGCATGTGACAGTGGCAGAAGGACTTGAACAGTCAACATTTTCCAAACAAGCAGCACTAGCAGAATTGGTAAAAGATCAAGGTGATGTCTTGCTTCAGTGTCCCCCCCCTAAAACACTGTGACTGGAGTACCCTGATAAAATAAGTACAGTACTAGAACTGTCAGTCACAGAGATCTCTCCCCCACTCCCATCCCGCTCTGCCCAAGTATTTTTCTTACGAGCAAACATGGCTATAAATATTTCACTTTTTGCAGGTGTACTATCTGCAGTGCTTTTTTCAATGTCTGCATTTCCAAGATGCCCCAGATTCCTTCAGAGGTCCCTGGTTTGGTTTAAGATGCCTCAGGAAGATACTACTTCCCTGAATCTGTCTTGAAACACCATGCTTCTGTTCAGGTGTTCATTCGAATCTGTTGCACATGTCTAATAAGATCTCTTTCCCCTATAGAGAATATTAACAATGTGTGTAAGACTTGGAATTCAAGAAGAGTAAACAAGGTGTAACATGCTTTAGCTACCGTATCTCTACTGACTCTGTGTTTATTTAATTGCAGTGCATTGACTAGCCATTAAGTATCATGTCTGACAACGGCGAACTCGAAGATAAGCCACCAGCTCCACCTGTTCGGATGAGCAGCACTATCTTCAGTTCAGGAGGGAAAGATCCATTATCTGCTAATCATAGCTTGAAACCCCTGCCCTCTGTTCCAGAAGAGAAAAAGCCTAGGAACAAAATCATCTCTATTTTCTCTGGCACTGAAAAAGGTAAGTTGCTGCATTTTGTGGGTTCAATACATTCTTCCCTTTCAACTCCATTGTGCCACATGCTTGCTTTTAGCTAGGAAACACATCCCTTACAGAACAGTGCAATACGGGTCTCATTTTAGTGATTGCACTGGCACGCAAAAAAGTAGCAACCAGCTTCACTGTTACTCAGCTGGGCAAATGCTGTGGGACACCTTGGTTTTGTGTTCTCTTTCTGTCTGTCCCTCTCCCTAGGAGTAGGGGAAATCATCTGGTTGAGTACATGCAGGTTTTCTCTCTGTCCCTCTTCTTGCTAAGAAGAGATTGGCCAAAAGCAGGCCATTCCAGCCAGGGTAGATCCAGATAGACTCCTGTGACAGAGGTCTACCTGGAGGCAGCACATTGGAGCTATGTCTGTTTTCTCTTCCTCCCCCTTCTCCAGGAGGCAGAAAGAAACAGACTGGTTTGTAGTCTATGAAATGGAGAATCACCCTTCTTTTTACGAGGGGATGGGAAGAGAAGCAGCCTGTAGAATTACAACATAACTGAACATACTGTACACTATTGTCTAGTTGGTTGGAGGCAATCCTCCCTGGATTCATTTTTGTTAAAAGAAATTTAATACATGAAGTCAGACTATAGGCCCATCTAGCTCAGTATTGCCTACTGTCACTGACAGCTGCAATCCTAATCCCACGCGTCTAGAAGCAAGCCCTATTGAATTTAACAGGACTTACCTCCAAGTAGACATGGTTAGGAGTGTCTTGTAAATTTCACTAAGCCCACTTTTGACTAAAATTAGTAGAGCTGTGTTACAGACTTGTGCAGCTTTAATGTTTTGAAAGTTTGGAGGATTTGAGAAAATTACGGTACGCAAATGTTTTGGAGAAAATGGCTGGGGAAAATGAAAATGCTTACATCTTAATCTTCATTATAGTCTTTAACTGCCCACCTAATTGTAAGCTTAGACTGTGGTGAAAAATATAGGCTGCAAATGTACTTAGCTCACACAAGTACAATGTTATAGAGCCAACATGCAGAAACTAGTTTCAAATGGTCACTTTCCAGTTTGAATTGCAAACACAAAGATGCAGGAAAATCTAGGCAAAATGCCTTCACCCTACCAAGCAAGAAAAGCAGACCCGAAAAAGTAGGCAGCCCCCTCCTGCAAACAACCAAATGCCCTCAATTAAAATAAAAAATTGAGAGGGGCGGGGAGGGGGCTTAGTGAGTGCCAGGATGGGTGGGTGAGTTTCTTTCTACATGACTTAGCTGAAATGTAGTACATGCCAGTTTCAAGACATCCTGGTTACTAGAATCATGGGACATATTTGTGCAACTAATAGTTATGTTTAAAGAATATTTGCTGGCTAGGTTTACTAAATTTTAAAAGCGCTTTTTTACAGCTGTTTTCCTAGGCTGACTATTCTGTTGTTCTTGTAGGGAGTAGGAAAAAGGAAAAAGAAAGGCCTGAAATCTCTCCCCCATCAGACTTTGAACATACCATTCATGTTGGCTTTGATGCAGTTACAGGAGAATTCACTGTAAGTATGCCAATCTTCTCTCTGTTCAGTGTGTACTAACTTATGGTTGCTAAGAAATAGAGTATTTTCTTTTTAAGCACTGTTGTTACCAGTGTATTTCATCACTAAAAACATCCTCAATACATATTTCTCCTGTTGCACCAATAGGAAAGCTATAGAAAACTGAAATAATGAAATGGGGTAAATTTAACTTAAAATAGATGTTATGTTGCAAAATCCTGTTTCTCAGTATAACAACAAACTGGACCTCTTTATGATTTTTTTTTATGCTGACTTGTTTCATTGTATTGTCTGTAGGATCTTGAAAAAGTGATTTTGCCCTGTGTCCATATGAATTATTTAAACTTGTGGATTTTATACTTTAGATGTAATTTTGTATTCTTTTCCTAGGGAATGCCAGAGCAGTGGGCTCGGCTGCTACAGACGTCAAATATCACCAAGCTAGAACAGAAGAAGAATCCTCAAGCTGTCCTTGATGTGCTGAAGTTCTATGATTCTAAAGACACAGCAAGACAGAAATATTTGAGTTTTTCTGCTACAGGTAATCTTAAGAATACTGTGGACAAATTCAGGTGGAGCCTCAGATTGTTTTTGTGAAGCAATAAGAATTTGCTTCTAAAATGAGGAAGCAGTCTACAGTGAAACTCTTCAATGTATAGTGCTTTGGAAAAATGGCAGTGTGGGGCATCAGCTTTCAGTAGGCCAAGATTCTAATGATGGATAAGATCCATTACTGCCCCTTTAGTTTGAATAGTTAGAAGTTGTTTATTTGAAGTACTTGATCATGAAAGGATAAGTAATATCCATTAATTTTCTTAAACATTTTTGAGTCTACGGTCGCTATCTTTGTATTCCTATGTTTTTTGTTTTTTTAGTAGGAAGTTAAACTTGAGTTACACACAATTGATTCCCAAAGGATGGAGGTTTAGAAGAAGAGTTGTAAAAAACTTGCAGGAATCATTGTATATATTGATATGTTGTCATTAACAGTAGGATGGCGAATTGTAGTGAGCCCTTGTACAAAATTGAAGGGGAAGGATCTTGAAATTCTAAAGCAGACATAGTTGGAGGCAGCCCTAAGTCATACTCAAAGTTAACACATTAAAATCAGTGCAGTTAATCAAGTTTACAGATTTCACTCTGCTCTCTCTGTGTGGAGTTGGCTACAACCCATATACTACTTTATACTTTCAGTTATTCTCTGTATTTGATGAGGACAGATTTTCAGAATAGAATATTCTCACATTACTAATGAATTTAAATATTAACATAGGCTCACAAAAGTACTGTGAACTAACAACAAATGTGAACATGTAAATTAAAAAAAAAAACAGACAAACAAGGCTTATAATACCAAAATGAGGTGAAGACTTGGCTTGCCCTTAATTTGGGGTTTGAATTCACATATTGGTTTAGGGGCCAACAAGTTCGGGTTTATCTACACGTATAAAACTTTGCTTTCCCAGATTATCCTTAATTTTATGTAACAGTTTTGGTATTGACTTTCTGTTTATGTAGAGGTTTTGTTTAATAGAAAATAAAACTGGCTCTAAATGTTTTAGGCACCGATTATATCCACATTTATCTAGAAAGCTGGGTGTTTTTTTTTAAAAAGTGAACATATTCTACTGAGAGCATGAAAGAAGAATAGAGTTCTTAACTCACATTTCAATCTCTCCCATAGAAAGACCCCAATACTTTTCATTTAGCATTGTTGCTCCTATTGTAAAATGCTATAACATCTTTCGGTGTTTCTGTTGGTTAAATTTTCAAATTTCTCTTTTTTTAGACAAAGATGGATTCCCTTCAGGAGCACCAGCAGTAAGTTTGCTTTATTACATTCCTTACAATTCTCAGAAGTATTCACACTGCTCTATTGCAGTTCTTGATGTGAATCAAGCCTAGTGAGTTACAAGTATTATCTGGTTTGAGGTATGAGTCACCAGAGAGACACTTCACCTGACTTCTTTTTTAAAAAAATTAAAGCTGGATACATCAGTAGATGGGATTCTTTCTTGGTCCACTCCTGTAATTTATGACGTAACTTATCATGTGGTTGACAAGTTCAGAGGCTGCTGTTGTATCAAAACCAAAGTTCCGTATATCCACTCTCTTGCTTGCCAGTAGCAAGACCCACCCCCCGGTCCAGGGTGCATCAAAACATTGCTTCTCCTTTCCTTCCTCATTTCAACCGTTGAGAGGTTATTTTTTTGTCCTTTTGAGCAGGGCTTCTTTGGCCAGTGCTTTTGCTGGCTTCGTGTACTATTGTTACTGCCTCCTGCACAAGCCCCTAGGGAAGGGGGAGAGATTATATACTTTATTCACTCCACAGAGAACTTGGGGAGTGGGTGGAGGAGGGAGTGCAGAGGCAGTAGCAGTGAGGAGCTGCTTGAAATGCTATTATCGGGATAGACAAACTGTGGCTATAGGGCTGCATGCAGCTCCTAGCCTAATTTTAAAAGGTCTCTGCAAGCAATCAGTTCAGACCCCTGGCAAGAGTGATCTGCCTCTCTCCTAGCAGCCTGTTGGGCAGTGGAGAAACCTACTGCAGGTATACCATCCTCAATAGATTAGTTCAGAGGCAATGCAACCCTCAACAGAAAAAATAGTTTCCCACTCCAACTAACTATTCTGTTCTTATAGTTCTGTATACTTCCTTATAGTGAACTTTCTAAATGTTCTATAGTAGGGCTTAATTTCTTTTACTTCTTTCTTTAAAAAACAAAACAAAACAAAACCCAAAACTTCTAGCCCAATGCAAAAGGGTCAGAGCCTGCAGCACCTGAAGAGGAAGAAGATGATGAAGTGGCTCCTCCAGTTATTGCCCCACGACCGGATCATACAAAATCAGTGAGTCGTTTTATTTCACCTAATAGTTTCTGTCCATAACTTACCAGTCTGCAGGTACAATGGGAACATGATTTGGGAGTCTCGTATTCAAATCTCACTTTAGCCAGGAAAAAAAATCCCCAGATTTCAGCAGTGGTGCTAATCTATATCTTGGAAATAATATTGACCTATGTGGTATATGTGAAGCTCTTGAAGGGAGGCGGCAATGCTATAGAAATATATAAAGTAGTGGTAGAATCCTTTCTCATAATAGCAGTACTCTTTGTGGAGGCTTTCAGCCAGCCGTTTCCTCCAAATTGTGCATTCTACCTCTCTCCTTCCTTTGAGCTGGGGGGTGGGGTTGTTTCGCTGAGCATGTTGATACCTGCCTCTTGTTGTTCAGTGCCTCCACTCTAGTTCCATCTCTTCTCAGTACTCCCCACTTGAGTTTCCTATTAGAGGGGGCGACTGGCTTTTACTTTGAAACAGCATTACTTGTGAAGTGAGAGCTTGGCTTGAATAGTTGTTTCTGAGTTTGCAAAGAATGTTTTAGTAGTTGTATACAAGGGAATGTTACTGTAATTTGCAAAATGGTTTGGGAATGTTCTTATCTACCATACTCCATTTAGAGCTTAGTTCAATAAAGGATTCATAACGACTGTATGCTACTGTAATATACAGCAGTCAGTTGTTGTAATTAAGTCCCTAATGCTACAAAAACCTATAGATATTCATATCAGCCAATAGGCTGTAGTAGCCGTGGAGCCACATTGACTAAAAGGATAGCCATAAATCTTTCATGAGAGATGTTCACTATTTATGGCAGTTTCAACCTGAAAAGAGATTTCTTACAGGAATATAATGGCTTTATAACTATGATATTTCCTTGCAGATTTATACGCGATCCGTAATAGATCCCATCCCAGCACCTTCTGGTGACACAGGTGACACAGTTGCTAAATCAGCAGATAAGCAGAAGAAGAAAGTTAAGATGTCAGATGAAGAAATCACGGAAAAGCTGCGTAAGTTGAAAGTCTAAGCTGGCACTTTACTAGGGATATGTATATGATTAGCCCAAAGTCATATGTACTGAGTATTCTGTATGGTGAATCAGCCATTGTCCCTTCCAGTCACACACTGTATTTAACCTTATTTTGACAACTTTTCACCCCTTTGTAGGAATTGTGAGCAGATTCTCCTGAAAAGAGGCATTGTGTGAATGGTGTGAGCATTGTTATTGGTAGCTAGCACTCCAGGAGTTGAGGAAATGCTGAAGCAGGAACTTATAGCTGATGCATTGTTAAGGAGCATATCCTGTGTTTGCACTGTTCTCACATTATTTTTCACAGGCAGCAAACATTTTTGTATGAATAGACCTATATAGGTACAGCTCTTCCTATCCAGGATAGGGACAAGATGTGACAGTGTTTTAGAAAGTAATGAAAAAGTGGCTGTTTGTACTACGTTGAAAACTGCTTTTACTATCCAAAATACTCATATTATGTTGTCTTATGAAAGTGTGAATATTTAATGGAAAGGCTTTTATCAATATTTTGTTACACTACATTTGGTAGCTGCTTAGAGCAGTGTGCTTGAGATGATCATGAAGAGTCTTCGTCTGTTTAAAATAACTTGTGTGAAGTGGTTTGATTTTTGAGAATAGTTGTGGGATTTTATAGAAGTTTCAGCATTTCAATAATTCAACATTCTAGGCATGTACGTATATGTTGCTCATACTAATTCCATTGTCAGCAGTAAATTAAGCAAAAACCGACTTCCGAATGCTCGTAATTACACCTGCTAATCATAATGAAGAAATATATGCCATGAGTGATATGTACAATTGAGGTTCTTGTAAAGGTTTAGATCACTGCTGCATCGTTGAAGAAGATGAAATGGTGTGGATCTTAACTTTCCTTCTGTGAATGGAACACTTTGCATTCATGGAACAAAGTTTTCCTGCTTCCTCATTCCTTTTGTTGGCTCCTGTACCTCCTGAAAGTTTGCTCCTGAGATTTGGAGTATCCTTGGAATATGGTGTGGGTATGGGATGGCTCAGGAGGCATCAAGTTGAAAAGGGACTTGACGAAAGTCCTTGCCTCCTTTAATTGAACAGAGGAACAACTTAGGAACTGAATCAGCGTTGACTGTTGTATTGGTTGAAATGTTATGTATTAGCTTTCCAACGAAAGTCAATAGTGCATCTTAGTTGGTTTATAATACTCCATATGAAATTTTCTTTTAGGAACTATTGTGAGTATAGGAGATCCCAAGAAAAAATATACAAGATATGAAAAAATAGGACAGGGGTGAGTACTGACTATGAAATGTGTTAGTGGAAGTACCTGTTTTCTTTCTCATATTTGGCATTTGGCTTCTGTTTACAAAACCAGAAGTGTCAACAATAGATTAGTATACATAATAACAACCAAATGCAAACCCCCAACAGAAGTGGAAATTTTGAAACAATTATTTTGAGTGCTTTGCTACTTACCCTTTACTTTATGGGATGAGGAGGAACATTTGAAAAAGAATTCCAGTCAGCTTGCCATTTATTTGCTGTCTATCTTTGGACTGTTACTGGGGCAGTGGAGTATGGAATTAACTTATCTTAAGCATCAGTTATCTGACTAGTAGTCTGTGTCTAGATAATATTGCAAAATGCTCTGTTAAAAGGAAGGTCTTGTTTTTCCTATTTTTTATTTTATAGGCATTGATCTTATTCTGTTGAATTTTTTAACCTAGAACTGGAATAAAAATCAAGTACAGTGAAAGTTAGTGCAGCCTCTTTACCTGTTCATGCACATATGTATTAGAGATGTGAATGATAATAGAATTGTGTATTTTCTTTTCATAGGGCTTCGGGTACAGTTTTCATTGCCATTGATGTAGCAACAGGACAGGAGGTAGGAACAATATACCTTCTACCACCTTTGACTTTTCTTTTTAGAGTGGTCAAATCAAATATTACTGTGCTTTGGTTGGTTGGTTTTTGTTTTTAAAGACTCATCTCCCAATAGTGAATTCCACATGGCTGTGTGCAGAAGTAATTGCTTTGTACTGTAGAATCAGATGATAAATTTTAAAATAACATTTTGCAAAAATCAAATGCATGGAATTGGTTCTAAATCAGCCTTCTGCAACCAAGTGGCTTCCAAATCTTCTGGACTACAACTCAAATCGCCCCTGAATGCTGTCTATGGCTGATGGGGTTATGGTCCATAACATCTGGAGGGCACCACGTTTGGGAAGGCTGTTCAAAATTCCAAAAGGACGTTAAGTTGTTAATTAAAGTCTCCCATGTTTTTATCATAGAAAGCTGCTTCTGTTTAAAGAGTTAAATTATAGTTTATAATTCATTATGATGCCATCATTTGTGACTATGATGTTTGTGAGAGCTTCCCCTTTCCCAGGTTTGTGGGAGAGCTAGTGCTTTCTTTTTTCTTTTGCAATAGAGTCTTATCTGTCACTGTTAGTTCATAATTAGTAAGAACTTAAATGCTTTTTAAAATGTGGAAAACTGAGTTTCTTGAATATAAATGTGAATCAAAATTGGTGTCAACTACTGTAGACCTCATTTTTGGGGTGAGAAAAAATGGGCACACACCACTATGCCTCTTTTTTGGCTGTCTGGTGCCCTTGTTTCAGATTCAAACCATAAGAGCCAATTTTAGTACATGTTATCAGGCTTAATTGTGTAGTCTTGTTGCTGTTGTTTTTATTTCATTCTTCTGAATGCAATAAAACTACCTTATGTTCACCCCTGCACATTCTTGGCTCTCGTAGTTTCAGACTTTGTTGTTAGTGAACATTTCTTTTGCTGCCAAAACGTCCTGCCAACTTTTGTCTGTGAGGATTACAGTATGTTAGTTACTTGGATCAGTTCATCTGTCAACGGCAACCAAATGGTTATCTCAGGAAAAGGAATATAAAGAAATTACCCATTTGCCTTTTTATTGTAACGTTAGAAAATGTTAATACTACAATTGTCTTTCTTTGAATATGAACTTCTGTTGAATCCCTTTTCGCCCTTTAAGGTTGCTATTAAACAGATAAATCTTCAGAAACAACCCAAGAAGGAGTTGATTATCAATGAGATCCTGGTAATGAAAGAGTTGAAGAACCCAAACATAGTCAACTTTTTGGACAGGTAAAAAAGCACATGCTATAGCAGCTACAGAGTTCAGTTTGGACATGAAAGCCCAAATTCAAAGCCATACTAGGTTGTGAAGTTCACATCTTTAGACAAATCACTTTTTCCATCTCTTGCAAATTTTGAGAGACCAGGGTACTTCTCTGAGTCTTTGGAAGAAGGGTGGGATAAATATGCAATACATACTAGACTGGCATTTCTCCTAAGCTACAGAACACATTTAAATATCTGATACTTTTGTAATATAGCCTGAAATTTCCTTATTTCCTGTATCATTTGTTGTCATAAGTCAGGTTATCATATCAACTTCTTAAGAAGTCCAGATAATAGAGGCGTTTTATACTGTATATTAGTTACTTTATGGATTTACAAGATTTATATTTTGTAGACAAGGGAAGTGTCTCATACAAAACTGATGTTCCTGGAAACATGCACACAGACCTTCCTGCTGCAACTATTGCTTCAATTTTGGATCTTTTCCATATACAGTGAAACCTCGGTTGGTGAACACTTCAGAAGTCGAACATTTCGGCTTTTGAACACTGACAACCCGGAGGTGAATGCTTCCATCTTGGAAGTCGAACTGCTTCCGAGGCGTATTTCTCCATTTTTTCAATGGATTTTGCCGACTGGCAATTGAGCCTCGGTTGTCGAATGTTTCCAAAGTCAAATGGTCTTCTGGAACAGATTACGTTTGATGAGGTTCCACTGTTTATTTTCTCTAGCCTTTCCAACTATTGTGTCTGTTTGCATTTTGTTTTTCATCATTTAGTTTTTGGTTTGGATAGCCTGAGACCTTCAAGTGAAGGGGTGGCTATAAATAATTTCAATAAATATTTTTGTATTTTTTCTGTGATGTAAATCACATTGAGATTGTGTTGTACATGGTGATAGATAAAGTTGTAATAATAGTAATAATTACCTTGTCTCAATAATTTGTTATGTTTGAACTTCATCAATTTCTACCTTCAGTTTCCTAATGGAAGACGAACTGTTTGTCATAATGGAATATCTGGCTGGTGGATCCCTCACAGATGTTGTTACAGAGACTTGCATGGATGAGGCACAGATTGCCGCTGTCTGTCGAGAGGTAGGTGATAGATTGAAGAAAGAGAACATTTGCTTCCCCTAGCTAATTGACTTTTATTGTAATTGCATTTACATTATTGAGGGAGGTTTATCAAGGCTGGGAGTGGGAGCCTGTAGCCCAACATTTAGGTTTGAGCCTTGGGAAGTATCAGTGGCCGTGCAAGTCTTTTCATCTTCTGAAATACAAACCACAACATTTTAAGAGTACACACTGTCTAGTTTTCACCGAGGTAGCATCCCTGTACAGTGGTACCTCTACTTACGAATAACTCTACTTACGAATGGAGCTCCGTCCTCCATCTTGGATGCTGTTTTTTTTCGACATACGAATGTGCGTTCGGAACGCATTAAATTAGTAAGTAGAGGTACCACTGTATCTAGTCTGTACCAGTTCAGACCACGGGAGGGCTTATATAATGAAATGCTCTTCACAGAAGAAAAAGATTTGAACACATAGAAAACAATGTTGGAAAAGAGCAGCTGCTGATCCAGTTGTAGAGATTTAACTCATACTGGATGCAGTAGAATTCTCCATAAAAACATAGGTTAGTGGTTTGAAGAGTTTGGTGATTATTCTGGTGATTGCAGCTATTGTTAGGTTACTGTTGCGAGATTAATGAACTGCAAAAACTACAGTGAAACTTCAGAGATTTCAGCTGGCGATTAGTTCTTTCATTCTTTTTAAAGAAGAGAATGACTAAGCAAAGTCTGGGAAATGGCACAATTCACAAAAAGTAACAAAGTGTATTAGATAAAGAGAAGGAAGACAGCATAAATCAAGTTTTGAGATAGAGGGTGCCCCATTGCACATTATTTTATAGACCACTGGAAATTCAGGCACTGTATTTTTCTGTACTGTGAACATGCTTCCTTCTGAAGTAAACATATGAAAGACCTTTCATTAAAAGACAGTAGATTGACCTTAATTATGTCAATGCTTATTCATGGTTTTGTTTGATGTTTTTAGCTGGAAACTTTTTTGATATTAAAAAAGAGTGAAGATTTATATCATGGACATATTGTGTGTATTAAACTTATTAAGATTGTAAATATGGAACATAATTTTTGAAATTGCTAGACTATACAAATCATATGTTACCTAGTGTGTAAAGCATTGTTTGAGGTTACGCAACTCTCTATCCAATGTGAATTTTGAACATGTCTAGACAATATCCCTTCCATTGTTTCCATATAGTGTTTGCAAGCATTGGAATTCCTACATGCCAATCAGGTTATCCACAGAGATATTAAAAGTGACAACGTACTATTGGGAATGGATGGATCAGTTAAGCTGAGTAAGTGCATGTCAGTTACTTCCAAACGTGAAATATGTGGCTGAACAGTTGGATGGTGTTACTTTGCACATAAGTTTCACAGCAAAATCCACCGGTCTGAATTTTAGTGTAATACCTGCAGTGACAAATATAATTCTGGGCTCATCTGGAGTAGCTATGTGGCTGAGAAGACAGAATATATTATTTGGAAGCCACATAAATATTTTTGCCTCTATAGATCAGATTGCAGTATAAAGTAGGTTAAACTAAGCCAGCTTCATAACCCATGGTTTGAAATTGGCTTGTTTTGAAACTGACACAATGGACTGATTCACACATAAACCATGGTTTAGTGCCAGTGCCCACAATATGGCTTTGGAAGCATTTCATTGCATTTTCATTGACTTCTGGCTTCTTGTGTCATTTAGATAAGAGTAAAAGCTGTAGATGGTATGGTAGAGTACTTGCTTGCCTTTAGACTAAACAACAGATTCCATTTATAAATGTAAAGCAGCTTACCATTACATTCTGCATTGTTTAGCACAGGGGTCCCCAGACTTACCGGCGTTTGGGCTGGTTCCCACCGCGCCGATCGCGCGGCGGGCCGGAGGACAGGGGAGCGCGCGCCTGTGCGGGCCGGCGGGCGGGGGAGTGCGCGCCCGTGCGCATACGCACGGGCGCTTACTGGCGCGGCGGCGCACTTCCATGGTGGAAAAAGCGCCGAAAATCCGTTGTGCGCATGCGTATGGGCCTCCCCCGACCCGGAAGTGCACCAGAAATGACCTCTTCCGGGTCAGGAGAGGCCCATACGCATGTGCACAAAGGATTTTCGGCGCTTTTTCCCCGACCCGGAAGAGCGCTGCCGTGCTGCGCGCTGTAAGAGCGGGCAGCGGCGGGCGGTGGGGGTCGTCGCGGGCCAGATTGGCAGGCCAATTGGGCCGCATCCGGCCCCCGGGCCGTAGTCTGGGGACCCCTGGTTTAGCACATACTCTGCAAGTTTCATTTTTTTTAACCAGCAGATGGCAGTCTTGATTAGACTAACCTTGAAATTGTTCAATTGGCCGGAGTCCTCAATAGCATTCTTCTCTTCCGCTTCAGTTTAAAATTAGATTGAGTGCAAAAGCTAAGGCTCAAGGTTGGGATAATTAATAAACCAGAAGTACAGAATGCTAAATAGAGTAACAGCTGCATTCAGCAATCATGGATTAGTAATTTTTTTTGCTGTATGAGCTTAGTCAATAACTCCACACATTCCATTAAAAATTGTGGCTTGTAAGTTTAAAACTTCACTGGGAGTGGAGGGTTGCACTAAAATGAGATCCTTTTTCACAAGTCCCATGTCTTTTGTCGTGGTTGATCAATTGAGCTCTGAATTCATTCACTGCATCATGTTGCAACAGAAGCAGAAAGAACACGTCTGGGCTGAATGTGCAATAGTGTGAGGTATAAATAAGATGATAAGTTTCAGGTTAAGAACGGACCTCCAGAACGAATTAAGTTCTTAACCCGAGGTACTACTGTACAGTCCACCCTACCGCCTCATTCTGCTACATGTGTTGCAATAAGTGGTAGAATGAATGCACCACTGTTGGTAATGAATTGCACCACTGTTGGTAATGGATTCCGTTGCTAAAAGGATGTCTTCTTGGTGTGTGTGTGTGTGTGTTGAAGGAGCATCGTGTGAGCACTAAGACACCTGTAGCTTTTTCTGGAAGCATAATTGGGTAACCGGGTTACACCCAAAGTGTAGGACTTACTACTAATTTAACTTTCCAATAACTATACTCTTTTCTTCTTTTTTGTAGCTGATTTTGGTTTCTGTGCACAGATTACTCCAGAACAGAGCAAACGTAGTACTATGGTTGGAACACCTTATTGGATGGCTCCTGAAGTGGTCACACGAAAGGCCTATGGCCCCAAAGTAGATATCTGGTCCCTGGGTATCATGGCTATTGAAATGGTTGAAGGCGAACCCCCATATCTCAATGAAAACCCTTTGAGGGTAAGGCATAAGTTTTCAAGGAACTCTCGATTCCCTGGAACATAGCAAAACACAGTAAAAACCCACAAATTTTGAATGATTTTTCAGGTCCTTTACAGTTCTGATTTAAACTCAGCTGCTCATACAACCACTTTTTTGTTTTTTATAATGCCAAATTTTTTTATTTGTTTGTTTGTTCTTGCAGGCATTATATTTAATAGCAACAAACGGCACTCCAGAGTTGCAGAACCCAGAGAAATTGTCCCCAATATTTCGTGATTTTCTAAATAGTTGTTTGGAAATGGATGTAGAGAAAAGAGGGTCAGCCAAAGAACTGTTACAGGTAAAGCCGCTGGTATCTTGCAAATGGCATCAGTTGTAGACAGTGCTTTCTGTTGACAAGTCAAGCTACTGTAAAGGAAGACTGATATATGATCAACAAATTCAGAAAAAAATGGGATAGAATGGGGAACATAAAGGTAAAAAAGAATGGTCGAATTCCACATTGTGCTACCGTGTTTCTCATATTTTAAGGCATCCCTAAAAAATAAGGCATGGCAGGATTTTCCAGACCTGGCGAAATATAAGGCATACCCCGAAAATAAGACATGCTGGTACGGTATGGCAGGGCACGCCGCGCCAAGTCCCGACCCAGAGGGACCCAGCAAGGGCAGCAGTGCGCGCTTTGCCGAGCCCCAACTGAGCGGGAGCTGGCAAAGGCAGCAGCCCGCCGCCGGCTCGGAGCTCGAGCCGGCAAAGGCAGCAGCGGCGCTTTGCCGAGCTCCACCGAATCGGGTGAGAATTGCGTTCGTACCCCTGCCTTGCAGCCTCCGACCCTTCACCCAGGGCGTTCACACGTGCACCCCCACCCCCAACCCGCGTCCTCGTCTACCGGTACCTGAAAGCTGCGCACGCGGCATTCCAGCACAAAGCCGCCAGCCAGCGTCGGAAGAGGAGAAGGAGGTGCCGCCGAGAAACCCAGAAAGGGGAGGCGCAGCGGGAAGGAGGAGGAGACCGGCGGGGAGGGATCCGGAAAGTTGCGAGCGACTTCCTGCTCCCCCCCCAACGGAGCGAAAACCAGCAAAGGCAGCAGCCCGCTTCGGTGGAGCTCGGCAAAGCGCCGCTGCTGCCTTTGCCGGCTCGAGCTCCAAGCCGGCGGCGGGCTGCTGCCTTTGCCAGCTCCCGCTCAGTCGGGGCTCGGCAAAAAATAAGACGCCCCCGAAAATAAGCCATAGGCTTATTTTCTTGAGTAAAAAAAAATAAGACATGACTTATAATATGAGAAACACGGTAATATAGTGGTTCTGTCAGCACAAGCATTTCTCTTTGCCAGGTGGAAGAATCTCCCTTCTCCTTGCCCTGTCGCATTGTTCTGGGGATTCTCCTGACTCTATAGAGTGCATTGGGAGAAGGGAGGGAGTCCTGTTGGGCCAGCAGGAGGCTTTTAGCTGGCTTCTGTTAGTGCACTGGGATAGCTGAATCCAACCTAGTAACTTTGTACATCTTAAAATTTTATTAGTAGATTTATATGACCACTCATCACTGCATGTGCTCTGGACACCTTTTTATAAGAAAGTAGTAGTAATAATAATAATAATTGCAAAGGATTGACTAAGGATTCAACTAGGTTTTACTCAGAGTAGACCTGTTGAAGGCAATGATCATTGGTAAGTTAATTTTAATAACTCTACTCCGAATAAGACTTAGCTGAATACCACCCACTAATACTGATCATTTTTCAGTATGATGTAGGCACAGTAGGTAACCTGTCTGCCTAGTCATCTCTCCTTTGCATTGATTGCTAAGTGTATGACTCAAAATGCTGCTGCTGCTGGAGTTTCCTTTTAAGTGTTCTTTCATTAAAAGGTTGTTTCTTTTCTTTTCTGTTAGCATCCTTTCCTGAAACTGGCCAAACCTTTGTCAAGCTTGACGCCGTTGATCCTAGCAGCCAAAGAAGCAATGAAGAGTAACCGTTAGCTTTGCTGCTGTGGCCTTCATCATTTTTATTTTTTTGTTTTTAAAGTTTTTCATAATATATAAATTGTTGCTCTTGTTAGGGAGGTTCAAAGTCTGCAAAAGGGAAAAAAAGATCTCTCACCTGGAAGACACAAGAGAAGAAAAAATGGTGGTGGTAGTAGTGAACTCTTCTGGAAGAAGTTGTGAACTGAATCACTGGCCTTTTCACCACTTTTGCAGACAACGCAGATGTATTTTCCTATGCCTGGGAGGTGTTTTTATTATGACTTTGCTGTACCAGAACCCATTCATTGTGCTCTGTTGGGCACTTTCAATACTTGAACAACAGATTCAAGCTTTTGGAGGGAGGCATTACTTTGATCTGCTGACCTCCCCCCCTCCCCCCCTTCCATTTCTCAGTCATTCAAATTATTGCAACCTCTGAGTTACTAAAAGGCAGATATGGTAGAAATGTGAAAATTCCTCTTATTCACCTATCTCTTAGCATACAATTTAGCTATAACTGCATTGTAGCATTAACCACCCAGCTACCTAGGAACTGTATTTTTTCCCCAATGACTGTTCTTAAAGACAGAAGAACATGAGTAGAGGGGAAGAAAAAGGTTCAGCAACGTCTGATACAGAATTTTGTTGCATGGACTTTTTAACATAAGGGAAAGATGCCTCTGACTTTAGGAGATTGAATACATGTGGGGAAGAGGAAAAAAGTGTTGCTTTTCTTTTCTTGGTTAATGCTCAAACTATCCCGTGGGCTCGGGGAGAGAACTCCATCCCTGTGACTTGTCTTCCATTCCTTCCTTGCCTGTGTAGGCTTGTTGGTAACATTTTAAAGGGATGTCTTGAAAGTGTGTGGTTTTATAGCAAAGTGTTGTATCCATGTTCTGACTTGGGCTTTGGGCTTTATGCTGGTGCCTTCTGAATTTTTTAATTGCTCTTCTTTGTCTTAAGTACCTTTTGTATATGTTGTACATTTCCCCTCCAAACAACTTTGGAGCTGTCAGGATTAAGTATTAGAGCTCTCTTCTTTTTATATGTATAAAAATGTATATCTTCACCATTTCTACTAACAAAGACCCAGCAGATTTTCAAAAATGGAAGATCCAAGACTTTTTGTATAATTCAGCCAACTGAATCTTCTGAACACCAAAAGTGCTATTCTGTGGAGACAAACAATTGGAGATGGCAAAGTAGTCTAGATTCAACATTATTTGAATTGGCTTGTGAGTGGCTGCAGAACCTTGCCTTCTCGTGGTGATCCCTTCTCTTGAAAGACTTACCAACTGTTATGGCTGTAGACAAACACAAGATAAAGTGCCTCCCTAAATGAAAGAAAGTAATTGGAGCTGTGGAGGAATTGAAGTTCTGGTTGAGGTGGCCAGGTGCATCGTGGGGATTCTTCAGTGACATCAGCCTTCTCGAAGCACTGTGTTTTATGTGCAGCTCTTTATCAAGAATTGCTAAGTGATGTGCCAAACAGTAACATAACAGACTTATTAATTTGGTGCTATAGCTTTGTCACATTCCTACGTGGTATTCTTGGGAGAACGTTTTAAAACCCTAGCTAAGAGGCAGTCTTTAATGCCTTTAATGCCTGATGGGCAATGAAAAGCCTGTTTCTTACCTGTGAACAATATTAATATGTGTTGACATAAGAGCATCATTTCTGCTGGGTTTCTTGAACAGGTTGCAAAATTCTGGGTTCTGAGTCATTGCATCACAAAGGGCTCCATTCCCTCAGATCTTGGAGCTTCTTGCACCCTGCTCTGTACCAACAAATGCCTTATTAATGCTGATGAAAGCAGTGCCATACTCCAACCTGCAGTCCTGTGTCCTATGAGAAGTATTCATTTGAAAACTGTAACAAAGCAGCTCAGTTGCTTTCAGAGCATTTTGAATGTGTTTTGGTTTAGTCCAAGAAATGTGTCCTGGGCTGAGTGGTATTTTAGGTGGTGTTCTTCCTCTGCCCATAACTTGCAATACAGTTACTATAACGTATAGAATAGCCATGCTCTTAAATTCGATTTATGTGAGTCAAACAAAGAGATTTAATGTATCTCCTACAATTACCTTTTCTTACCTTTGAGCTGTCGTCTGTTGCTGGCAATGGAATATGTGAGTATGTTGGTGTTTTTATGGTAGCAATTAAAAGGTAACACTTCTGAAATAAACAAAAAGCCCCATTTACTGATTTTTAATGTGATTTAAAATTATCTTAAATGAGTAGTTGACTGCCTCATCATGAGGGTTCTCAAATCCTCCTTTAAAAGTTACTTACAATTTGGGTTGGCTTAGGACTTGCTGCAGGACCCACTGGCAACTCCTGAGCCAGTCATGATCATGAGTACAATCACAGCATGTCTGCATGAGTGCTCCTTAAGTGTAGCAACTTTGTACTACGGCAGTGAGTTCATCTAATTTCCCTGTCCACTATTGCGATAAAGGGTTAGGGATAGAAGCAGACATAAACTGAATGGGAACTCTGTGTGTAACGTGAGTCATCAGGAAGTTCCTGATCATTGCGCAGTGATGCATGTGGTTTGCATGGTACACGGATGAACATGTATTGCCAATGTCTTAAAAGCTTGGTTTAGAAGTAGGAAAGTGGCTGTCTTTTTCTCCCCATCCCTTCTAATGTCTGGTTTGAATGTTCAAGATTGTATCTTCTGAGCACGGAAGTATAGCTTATGAGCTCAGGAGTAAGAACACTTAGCATAAAATTGCATAGGTTATTGACTCCTAACTGCTCTTCCTGCTAAAGATGCCTTAACCAAATTTCCAGGCACCAATGTGAGTAAATATTGATCGAATCACATAGTTACTCATGGCTTACTCACATAGTCGTCTTAGATTAGATGTTAAGCTGTTCAAACAGTATCCTGAATACTCCAGCATGGTACCAGATCCCAATTCAATGCATTGCTGCAAAAGACTGTTTTGTAGAGTTTCAAATCGTCGTAGCTGAGCATGTATTAAAGTGTTCAGGGCAACCACTTCATAGTTTCAATATTCCGTCTGGGCTTACAAAAAATCACCATGGATTGAAAATGCCCCCCCCCCCCGAACTCTGTTGAATCAGTCTTTGAGTGTTGGGAATGTTTGCAATGGCATGTTATGGTTATTGGTGTGAACCTACAAAGGAGGAGAGAAGGATACAGAAGGGTATCTCATTCCATGAAAGCAGGCTTCCCTGGAATGATGAGTTCCCAATTCTGCCCCCCCCCCCCGCAAAAAAACAACCAGTTGAAATAGACATGACTACTTACCACAAATAAGTTTAGCATTTGCTGGTTTGAATGGAGACATTAACAACTTGAGAATATAACTCATTAACTTAAGCAATCACCATATGTGTTCCCTGGAGTAGTTTGGAGTCAATTAAACTCTGCTGTTAAGAGTTACAGAATTTCTTTGTCTTCATAGCTGGAATTAAGTACATCTTCTTGAAATTGTTTCCTTCTCTTTGTTCCCTTTCTCTCACTTCATCAGATGGAAATGAAAGTAGTGCAAGCTTTCAGGTTTTTTTTCTGTCTTCAGATTTTGTTGCCTTTTGTTTAATTTAATCCTATTCTGTTATTTAATTGTTACTGCAATATTAACTACTGTATTTGACTATGTTTAATGACTTTGTTCTTTCAGGGCTAGAAATAAACATTTCTAAAATGCTTGATGGTTCTCATTCTCTTTCTCACCCTCCCCAAATAGAGAGGCTTACTTGAGTTAATAGGGACAGAAAAGAATTTTTGTTTCGTACTATATAGTGTGATGGTTCATTTGATGTAGACTTGCAGCTTAGTTATCATTTGTCTTCAAAGCTTTTGTAACACCCAGTGAGCAGCTGCAACTTTTCCGTACTGAGCACTGTTTTCAAAGCAATTCTGTAAAAACAGCCTTGAATATTTCGCTCCATTTTTTTTAATTTTATTTTTTGGTGCTGTTAAGGTTGTTATACAAGTTCATCATGTTATACAAAGAATCAAACTGGTTCTTTGGCATCTGTATAAAATGCCCTTAATGGATACTTTCTGGAGATGAATTTTAGCCATCTGTTTGGCAACTTAGATATTTTGCAGGTGTGCTTAAAATTATAACTTGATTACAATGTTTTGTGCATGATCCTATTGTTAGGGTTCACAGAGTCAGCCACACACCTTTGCCTCTGGATACTGTCAGTTTTGTTAAGAATCAGGAGTGTCCATTATATCTACAGTAGTACCCTGAGACCAGCTCAAGATGTTAGAAAAGATAAGGCACCATGTGATTACCCTGGGCCTGCTTAGACTTTTGTCCCCTTTCTGGATTTACTCTGGATGGGTCTGCAACCCAATACCAGTTACTTGATTCATAAATGAGTGTTCAGACATTGTACAGTTGGATACGGCTCCTACAGTGTTGATCCTCAGAAATAAATTGAACAAGCCTGCCCAGAGTGCATTTGCCTTTCCAATGAGGAATTTGTTTATATTTAATAAAATGATTCCACCACAGGTAACTTTAGTCTAAAATATAAACTCACTGGGTTGTATCCAGTGCTAATCCTACGCTAATCCTGCTGCTCCAGAGAAGCGGACACGGAGCAATGGATTCAAACTACAAGAAAGAAGATTCCACCTAAACATTAGGAAGAACTTCCTGACAGTAAGAGCTGTTCGGCAGTGGAATTTGCTACCAAGGAGTGTGGTGGAGTCTCCTTCTTTGGAGGTCTTTAAGCAGAGGCTTGACAGGCATATGTCAAGAATGCTTTGATGGTGTTTCCTGCTCGGCAGGGGGTTGGACTGGATGGCCCTTGTGGTCTCTTCCAACTCTACGATTCTATGATTCTACAGCAGCCCCACTGAAATTGTTGAACATTACCAACTTAGGACCTGCTTTAGATACAACCCTTCATTGCCTGTGTTAGTCATGTGATACATGGAGTTACTGCCATTCTTCTACCATTCTGCCATTCTTCTACCCAAACAAGTGCTTCCAGCACCAGTAGATAGTAGTCACTGTAATGTTAAGGGAATTCATGTAATGTTATGGGAATCCAGTGTTTTATGTGTTCTACTTCACCAGTGCCTAGAGCAGTTCCAGTCCAAGTTTTACAGAAAAGCTGCAAGTCACACAACATTGAATGATTGGTGTGTGTGGGGGAGTCCTAACATGCACCCGAAGAAAGAAAGCTTGCCTGCTCCACCTTTTCCCTTCTATCTTCTTTTTAGTGTTATTATGTGATCTTCTTAACACCATCAGCTTCTAATGAGGTTAACTGATATAGGAAATGTGGCAGACACACTTTTTGAAAAGTAAATTGTCTCCATCCCCTGGAGAATGCTCTGAGAACCTGGGTGATGCAGAAAACTGATTGACCAGAGAACTGGAGATTCACAGAAGAGTGGCATTGAGATTTTGATGGAAACTCTTTAAAAATTTGTGATAGTTTACATGGTAGGGCTAAGCCCTTGTTGCCCTAATATACCCGCCTCCACTGACTTTAATCGAGGTAGGAGAAGTGAAGAGCGGAAAGAACAAAACCTTATAAAGTACTAGATTTTAGCAATGGCAATTCATTATTTTTAGTCATGTTTACAAGGTGTCCTCTCAGTTTACAACATACACTAAGCACTGGAGGGGGCAGTTTTATTGGGCCCAAATTCTGTACATGCTGTGAATACCTATAAATCGCCAATGAGGTGGATAAGAAGGATGAAGTGCGAAAAGTGGAGAATTTCAGAGCTGGAATCACGTGGAGGAACAATCACTAGAAGTTAGACTTGCTTCACACCCACAGGCAAATTCTACAGAGCTGCATCTTACTACGTATTTATTTCATTTTTGTTCCATGTGTTTCATTTTTATCCAAGGAGCCTAGTGTCCTGTTATGTGGTTCCCTCTACATAAATCCCAAAATAACCATTTGTGATTGGTTCCTTTAGAGAGTGTGAGATAGAACAAGGTCACCCAGTGAGCTACGAGCTTCATATCGGAGTAGGTATTTGAACCTGGATCTTTCTGCTCAGCCAGGCACTCTAGTCATGGCATGAGATTGCCTTCCTGTTTACTCAAGGGCCTGAATTTTGTGGGTTCATACTTAATCTCTTTCTTCACTCTTCATGCTTAGTTGTGTGTCATATTCGTTTGGTATAATGAAAACATCATGAAGGCGACCAGAGACAAACTAAAAATAAAAGCCACAGTCCAAAGAACCTAAATACAATTGAACCTAAATGCCTGGACTGTGTGTATGTGTGATATTAGCCAATAGCCCAGGCAGTAAGAATGAAGGTAAATGAGCCCCAGGAGCATATCGTCCTCAGCTGTAAAAAATTAACTTTGTTTGCAAGAGCAAAGATTTCATATGTGCTCCTGGAATCACTATGCTGGATTGAAATATTAAATTACTTACTGGTTTTACTGCTTTATGAACCAGTTTCTTTGTGTTCTAGCTAATTAGTTTTTTACTGGGTTGGTGGTAATCATAGAAGAGTAAAAATGAAATCCTGGCTGTTGCTGATGTGGCAGTGATAAGGGAGTAGCTCTGTCCAAGGCGGCCTATGACACTATGGTGTCAAAATGTGTTGGTTTTCCCAGAGATTTCTGTGACCCTACTGACCTGTCAGCTTTTGCCACGTTTGCTTAAAAATGCCTTTCTGTGGAAGAACAGCAGGTGTGGGCTAATCTTTATCCCTCCCCCTCTTTTAAGCAGTGTCGATCCTTGCGTTCCAGGGCACCTCCCATCTCCTGTGTAACTTCCAGCATGGCTGGTTTGAACGTCTCCATAGTCTTTTTCTTCTCCGTTGTCACCCTTTGTGAGGTGACCAGGAGGCTGTCCAAGAGAATTTTTCCACCTAAGCTGTACTCCTGCTTTGCTAGCGAACTGGCCAGCTCATTCCAGCTGTGTGCTTGCTGCCTTGAACTAAAGATGCTTGTGGAGATTGGTCCATGGGGTGGTGGCATTGGCCGAGATGTGAGCTTCACACTCCTCTTCCTTCTCTTCTTGGTTCATGGCGCTTCTTTTGATGGCGCTTCTGCCAACCCTGCCATCTCACTCCAGGAATTTTTAGCTTTGGATTCTCCTTTTGTGGCCACAGTTGCCAAACTCCTGGTCCAGTTTATGGGGATGAAAGCAGCTGGTGCCTTTACCAAGCTATATTGGTCCAGGGAACTGATAGACCTCCACATGATTCAAAACTTTATGGCCCGAGACTGCAGCTCATCGCTCAACACACCGATCTCCCATGGCATCTTTGTGGAAGCCACATGTTCATTTTTTTTCAACGTAGCGATTCTCAGGTTCCGATCCAGTTCTCCCATGTACAGAGCCCCTGTCATTGCACTCACTGTTACTGCCTTGGCCTACACAGGTAAGGATTCAAAGCCAGTCTCCTCCTCTTCCTAATGTTATATGTTAATAAACTTAACCAATTTAATCTGTGCTGTCCTTTTGTATATAAATGAAATTGGCCATGCAGTAAATAAGGGTCATTTGCTCGTGTGACTTTTTTTTTAAAAAAAATATAATTTTATTTATAATTTTCATTTATATACGTTTCAACAAAAGTTCAACAATAATTCTATCATTTCAAATCTCGACTTCCTCTTCTTTCTGTGGTTCCTTAAATTTATTTTCATCATTTCGTACATATTCCAAATTATCTTAATTTATTCTTTTATTAATCTGTTTTCATATATGCTTTTGAAGCTGCAAGTTACAGTAATCCTGCCAATGTTTGTAAATATTGGCAGGATGGGCAGTAAATCCTGCCAATCTGTTTGTAAATATTCAATAAACCATTTCCATTCCCTTATAAAAAGTTTTTTCTTGATTTCTTATTGTTCCAGTAAGTTTTGCCATTTCTACATAATCCATAAGTTTCTGTAGCCATTCTTCTTTCGTCAGGACTTATTCTTTCCATTTTTTGGCAAATAACATTCTTGCAGTTGTCATTGCATACATAAATAAATTTCTATTCTGTTTAGGTAGTTCTACTTATAATAGCCAAGAGAAAAGCTTTGGGTTTTTTTTAAAAAAATAAATATTATCTTAACCATCTTTTTCAATTCATTATGTATCATTTCCCAGTAAGCCCTAACCTTACTACATATTAAAAAATGTGCCTTTGTCTTTACATTTCTAACACTTATCAATTTTGATTTATACATTTTGGCCAATCTACTAGGTGTTAGATATAACATTTTCGTGTAATTTTCTCTTAAACCATAGCATGCTGTAAATTTTACATCCATAGTCCATAATCGTTCCCATGCTAGCATTTCTATATTACCGTATGACCAATATCTATTGCCTAATGTATCACTGAAGATTTCACTTACTTGTCTTTTGTCTGCTATTCCAATAATATTACACATTTTAGACATCACTTTAACATTACAGTCTAACTCTCCAATTGTAATAATTGTTGCCCAAACCCATTTCATATCTTCATTAAATACTTCATTCAAATGATGGTATTGTATCCATGTTGTTAACATTCCTGATAGATCCTTAAACTCTTTTAATTTAAATTCTCCCTCCTCTTAATACATTTCTGTAAGTTGCCCAACCTTCCATCATATTCTTCTTCACTGCTATGGCTTCCAATGGTGAAAGCCAGAGTGGTATTTTGGTCTCCAATAGATTTTTGTATTTATCCCATACCCTGTAGAGATTTTTCCTAATATATGATTAGTAAATCCTATAGGTACTTCCACCTTTTCATGGCACAAATATCTGTGCCAACTAAAAATATTACCATGACCTTCCAAATCTAAAATGTGTGGATTCTTTAATATCAACCATGCCTTCAACCAGCAGAGACAAGATCCTTCATAATATAATCTCATATCCAGCAGGGGGAAACCTCTCTTTTGCATCTCTCCATATTTTATTCTCTGTTTCCCCCGATATATTTAGAAATGTCTTTTTGCCATATGTTGAAACAATCTGTCTTGCCACTCACCAGTATTGACTGAAACAAAAATAACATTCTTGGTAATACATTCATTTTTATAGTCAACACTTTACCCAGCAATGAAAGTTTCATTCTACCCCATTCTTTTAATATCCTCCCATATTTTCAAACAATTATCTTTATGCCTAAGGGCAGTATAAAGGGTGAGATGCTGGGAATATGAAGCTGAGTTGGTGCTTGAAATTGACAGTGATAGTGGCCAGCTGGGCAGCTAGAAATCTGAAAAATGGAACCAGGACGATTTGCTCTTTGATTCATTGATTCTTAAACGGCTCCTAACCGAAGAATGCGAGGCTGTAGCATCTCTTGCTGCTGAGGACGGATGTGTCACAGTGCCCATTCTACTCTAGGCTTCCTGAAGATACAACATCGCTGGTCTTACTGCTCTCTATTTGTTCATTAAAGGTCTAGGTCCTTCCAGAACTAGAATTCCTTTCCCTCTACCCTGCACTGGGTCTCTGTGAATGAATTCTGTGCTCAGAAGTAGAGGGCTTTCTATCTCTATTCCTCAACCTTCAGTGCCTGGTGGGAGGAGAGGCTGCCACCGCCCTAGCGCAGCCCTACATAATGCACTGACTCTGAGGGGCAGGCAGAGGGCAAGGACACCCTGGGTAGGAAGAAAGGGGGAGAAGAGCGCAAGGAGCCTTTTTTAAAAAAAAGCTTTGTGTGTTCATGTCCAGTCTTGCCCCTTTCTAAAATTTATTTATCGGTGTGCGTTTTTCTTTTTGTAAATCTACCAAAGAATAAAATAAAACCAGGATTAAGGGGTTTTCTCAGGACAGTAGAGGGTGCACGCGCTGTCCTGTTGGTGTAGTGATGGTGGCACTTACCCTTCTCCTGATAAGAAATGCTCTTGGGCAGGGGTGACACACAAAATGTGGGGCAGAAGAGGGTCAATTGGACAGGGAGTGAGAAATGTCCCTATTTTCATCTGAAGAATGTTAGAGGGTATGAGTGCTGTCAGCTTCTGTGCATGGAACTGGTGATGGGGTGTGGCGGGGGTGTGGGGAACCACCTTATCCTTAAAGTAGTTTAAGGGTGCTGGGAATTGTAGCTCTGTGGGGGGGGGGAACTACAATTCCCAGGATTCTTGGGGGACATCATGTGCTTTCAGGTTGGTTTGAAGGTGCCTTAAATGTCTGGTACGGATCTTCCCAGAGAGAGACAGCACTGGCCCAGGGCATATTGCTTTCCTGAGTCGCTGCCTAGCAGAGTTGCAACTCAATACTTCAGATTAAATTCCCAGATTCTTCTGTTCTTGTTTCAAACTAAACACCTTTCATCATGTCAGTTTAACAGATCTTATCATGCACATGTTGGTGTGCAAGCCAATTTGATTAGGTGGATTAAACTGTTTGCATTTCTCTTCCTGCAGCTGCACCTTTCACAGGAGCCTTTTTTAACCCTGCCCTGGCATTTGCTGTGACTTTTTCCTGTTCTGGGAACAGTTTACCAGAGTATATGCAAGTGTACTGGCTGGGGCCCACTGCAGGTAAATCAGATTTCAAGACAGTGGAGGATACAACGGGGGTTGCAGCTGTGACAAAATTTTGTAGTACAGACGAATAATGCTTAAAAGGTAAAGGGACCCCTGACCGTTTGGTCCAGTCGCGGACGACTCTGGGGTTGCGACGCTCATCTCAGAATGAAATTCTATCTGTTATGAGGCAGCCGCAGTCATGAACACGTAACAGAGCATGACCCAGGAATCTTCATCATTCTTCCCCAGCCTGCAGCCTCTGCTCTCTTCCCCTTATTTAGGGCTGACTAAACATAAACATAAATGCAGGTGGCGCTGTGGTCTAAACCACAGAGCCTAGGGCTTGCCGATTGGAAGGTCGTTGGTTCAAATCCCCGCTACAGGGTGAGCTCCCATTGCTCAGTACCTGCTCCTGCCAACCTAGCAGTTCAAAAGCACGTCAAGTGCAAATAGATAAATAGGTACTGCTCGGGTGGGAAGGTAATTGGCGTTTCTGTGCGCTGCTCTGGTTTCGCCAGAAGCGGCTTTGTCATGCTGGCCACATGACCCAGAAGCTGTCTGTGGACAAACACCGGCTCCCTCGGCCAGTACAGCGAGATGAGCACCGCAATCCCAGAGTCATCTGCCACTGGACTTAACAGTCAGGGGTCCCTTTACCTTTACCTTTAAACATAAACAGCATTGTTCTGTTCTGCCTTTTAAGTCTTTGCAAGTTTATAGTTCTTGCAAAGCAAATGTTGTCTTAGAAAGCCTTTGACAAAATCAACATACTGATTTCTAAAACAAAAGCAAACTAATATAATTAAATAAAAAATGAATGGGGACAAAATGGCAGTTCAGAAAGATTTATTTCTCCTCTCTAATTCAAGATAGGATGTGTTTGAGGCCCTATTAGGTTCTTCTAATCTGGAGCGAGCTTGCCTATAGTGAAGGTGCCCTTGTACGAAGGCCTCAGAGTCTTTTCACAAATAGTTGCAATCCCTGCAGGTTTTAGCAATAAGCTGATCAGACTTTTTGTGCAGACTGATTAATTCTTCTTTGTTATTGACTCTTATCCAGGGATGCTGGTAGCTCTGTTCGTGTATCGGGGGAACATCCCACGACTCTTTCAGAGAAACCTGCTGTACAGTCAAAAGAACAAATACAGGATCCCCAAGGGAAAAGCAATTTCAGTGTCTGGTGCTGAGCAAAGACAGCCAAAAACACAGAAGGCGATCAGCTGCTCAGGACCATCTGACAGAACAGAGTGAAAGAGATTGGCATTGGTGGGTGGCACTAGGGGTCCTTTCAGTCTTTGATTGTTGTTGCTATTATTTGGCACGAGGAAGAAGATCTTGAGCATCTCTCTGTGTTCCTGAGCTCACTTGTAGTGCATTCTGGCTGGAAAGAGGGACAAAAAGTCATCTCTCATGTGCTGCCATATCACCAATGTATTGCATTGAGCTAGGTCATTGTAAAGATCTGTAGAAGTTAAGACCCTTAACATTCCATATATTCAGGTTGTCTTCTTCTTAGTGCCCTGTTTGGGATATTTTTCATTCTGCAGCTATCTTTTTTTCTATGGGTACACAGGGGTAAGCATACCCCCTAAACATTTTATGAATCTTTGTACTTTTGTCCATTTACTGTATTTATTTCCCCCGATTTGAACTATTTTCTTGAGTCAAAATGAGAGTACCCCTAAGAACAAAAAGCACTGGCTATCTTTATGTTCTGTGATATGGGATAAATAAGGGAGGAGCCTGTGGCCCTCTGTATATTGTTGGACCCAAGCTCCCATCAGCCCCACCCAGTGTGGCAAAATGGGAAGGGATCATGTGAGCTGTAGTCTAAGTTCCCCAGCCCCATTATATAATATGGTGGGATCTTTGGCATTCTTGAATGTATAGGCAACTCGCAACTCACACGTATTCAAGTCATGTGGGACCATGCAGATATGTGACGTTTTTGGCGCTGAAATGTGGTGGGGGCAGAATGGGACCAGAATTTGGTAGGGTGGAGGCAAAATGGACTGGATCAGACCAGAAGAGACTTACATGCATCCCACTGACTCACATCGCAGCCGGGAACAGAACTCCTGCAAAAGTGAGGATTCCTCTGTATGTGTTAATAAGGGTTTTACACTTAAATCATATATTTGATTTCATATGAATCATATGATTTCATATGAGAGCTGCTGGAACTGAGTTCTGGTGAGTTATGGCTGGAAAAGGCCCTGGGTATATGCACAGGTATTTTTTGCACCTGTGTAATGCACTGGAAGTGTGCAACAGCTTTTTGTGTGTGCAATTGCTTATTGATTAGATTTCTCACCTCCCCTTTACCATGAGGTCCCAGGGTGGGTTACAGCAATTTAAAAACACAATATTTCAATTAGTTTAAACAAACCACAGTCAAGAGAACTGGGTGCTCCCACCCCAAAATGTGCTAATAAGCTTCCAGCGGTGACAGCAGATGTATAACAGCTGAGTTAAAGGTAAATGGACCTCTGACCATTAGGTCCAGTCACGGATGACTCTGGGGTTGCAACGCTCATCTCGCTTTACTGGCCGAGGGAGCTGGCATACAGCTTCCGGGTCATGTGGCTAGCATGACTAAGCCGCTTCTGGCGAACCAGAGCAGCACACAGAAATGCTGTTTACCTTCTTGCCAGAGCAGTACAGTACCTATTTATCTACTTGCACTTTGTGCTTTCGAACTGCTAGGTTGGCAGGAGCAGGAACTGAGCAACGGGAACTCACCCCGTCATGAGGATTCGAACCGCCAGCCTTCGGATCGGCAAGCTCTAGGCTCTGTGGTTTAACCCACGGCGCCACCCACGTCCTGACTTACAGCTGACTTACTGGCTTAAATTTTTTTATTATTCTTTTTTTAAAAAAGATCCACATAAAATACCAATACATATTACAAACTTTTTTCTTTCTTTTGTATTGTCAACTAATATTGACTTACTGGCTTTTTATGTTAAAGGGAAATCCATATTCAATCTGGGCAGGGGGAAGAGTACAGGCATGGCGACATCACATAGACAGCGCTGAAAATTTGTGTCAGTGAGCAGCCCCGATTCACAATAAACCTCCATCTGAAATTTACCCCTTGCACCTGTGTTGCGCCTTGAACTTACCCTGTATCCTTTTGCACCCTCACTTTCTGTACCCTTGAGTACATAAGGGATAATAAATACACAATCATTCAATATATTCCTTGCATAACTCATAACAATGTGTTCTTATCAGCTGATCTGAATTAAGTCATTTGCAATGGGGAGAGGCAGATCTCTCTCTGTAAACAATGAGTAAGGTAAACAATTAGTTCAATTGCTTAAATGCCAACTGATTGCCTTCATTACAAATTAGAAGTGTTGTTGTTTAGTCGTTTAGTCGTGTCCGACTCTTCGTGGCCCCACTTCGTGACCCCACTTCGTGACCCCACTTCCAAAATAGAGGTATGATCCAGCTGAATTAAGCGCTAAGGCTGCAAGCCTAACTCCACGTACTTGGCAAGAAGCCTCACTGAATTCAACAGGGCTCATTTCTGCTGCTGCTGAAGCTGCTGATGTAGTCTTGTTCTGTAAGACTACAATCCTACTATGCATGGTTTTTTGGGAGTAAGCCCTAATTATCTATGGAAATCCATTCTTAAATCTGTCTCCTTGAAATCAGTTTGCCTTTGAAAAGTGTCCGTTTCCATGTTGTGTCTGCTTTATCTCCCCCCCCCCAAGAGACATGATTCTGATAGTTTAACCTTGTGGTCATATTGAAAGTGTCAAATAGAACCAATACTCTAATAGCAGATGGGGAAGTAGTCATCAGAGTAGAGTTGGTCACACATGATGAGAAATCCTGTAATGTACTGACCCACACAAAACTAAATTTCAAGTAGGTTGTCAGGATTTGGGGCTGGGGGTATTATTTATATCTCTTAGAAATTCCTTCCCTATTGGCAGTGCTTGATGTTTGGTGATAAGCCAATTGCTAATAAAATAGATTTATGTACAGTTCAACTTAATGTGAATTGATTATTCCTTGGTTATGTCTAGCATTTTTTTTTGTATTTTTTTTTACATTTTTAGTGGTTTCCTACAGTCAGCTTCCTTATTTATTTATTTATTTATTTATTTATTTATTGGCCAGTTTTTTCTCAAAAGAGCTCAAGGTAGCTGACATGGTTCTCCCCCCCTCCTCCTCATTTAACCCTCCAAACAACCCTTTGAGGTAAGTTACAGTGAGAAACAGTGATTGGCTCAAGACCACCCAAGGGGGGATTTGAACCTTGGTCTCCCAGGTCCTCGTCTAGTACTCTAACCACAACACCACACTGACTTTAGAAGAGGGGAAGTTGTAGGGACTCTGGTATTACAGATGAAGGGTGGAAGGCAGCACAGGACTATGTCGATTTTGATTCCTATGTGGATCAAAATACCATTTTAAATCGATGATGTGCGCTAGACATTATCATATTTTGCAGCTGGCCTTTTATCCCTCAGACCATGCTTTAGTCCTGATGTCGACGAGGATCAGAACCTAGTTCTTATGTGTCTCACAGATTTGTTCTCAAACCACCCTGTGGTTGTATAGTCTTGGCAAGTGAGCTGGGTTTCTGGGTGTCACAGTTTTCTGGGGAAACTGTTTCCTATACAGGAGGCTACTATACTGAAGCTCAGGTGTCACTAGATGTTGGCACATCTGCCTTGTTGTCCTATCCAGCCCAGGCTTTAGGTTATAGCCTAGGATTTTTGCTTTGCCATACTGCAGCGGGGCCAGTGATGGGTCTGCGATCTTCTTGGGGACGACGCTGCCACCTTCTTGAAGGCAAATCTTGGCCAGCTGATCCCGCTTCTGCCGCAGCGACCTCACTTCCTGCTGCATGCGCTCCCTGCCCATGTGCCTGTCTATCTTCTCCCAAAAGGTCCTGTTGAAATGCACATAGAGTTCCCAGTCCAGCTTGTTCCAGCTTTTTATCTTCTCTATGGTGTCTTTGGAAAGGTGGGACTTTGTGCTGTTGTCTCTGGTGTTGAGGCGGAAGGAGACCACATCATCCAGGTCCCAGCACAAGGCCTCCTTCAGCAGCACCATGGATTCGTCAAAGTACTCTGTGATGAGGAGAAGGTCAAATTGTGCCTCAATGGCTCTCAGCATGAGCTGGACATTCTTTGCAGAGAAGTTCCCATTGTGGTTATAGCCAAAATCGAACGTCATTAGGTTTTTGGAATAATAGCTATCACCGTTTGAGGCTTTGTAAAACTTGGAGGTGTCATTGAGGAACTCCTCTAAGCTATTGGCTTTGGCAAAGGCAGAGGCCCCTTTGTAGTAGGCGAAGGCTGATTCCATGAGATGAATGGGATTCCGGAGGATAGAAAAGTAAAAGCTTGTGTTTGGCATGACTCGAGCAACCTGGGATTGCAAGCAGAGGAAACATTAAAAATATATATATTAATAATCCAAATCACGTTGTTCATTGAACTTTTTGTCACAGCTCCTTGGTCCCCATATGCCCGGCTGCTTTAATGGTGGGCGTATTGTGCAACTTATTATACACCCTGACACAATAATAGTGCATCAGTGATGAATTTATTCTGCTTTACCTTGTTCTGTGAAGCTTCCCCAGTGCTGCCGCATGATTGCTGTCTGGAAGGGCTACTGTGCAAGAAAAGCAGTACTGTACAAAAAAATTATACCAGAATAGTTGTGGTATAAAAATGTGTTGGATTTCAGCAGGAGGTTACAGGATAAGCACACTGGAAATGAAGCAGTGTGACCACCCTGACACTTTTGCAGGAACAAACAGCAGAAGCCTCAGCCAGCATAGCAAATGGTCAGGGATTATGGGAGTTTTAGTCTTGTAGCATCTGGGGGGGGGGCACTACATTGTCTACTCCCATACCCCTCAAACCAGTGTCATTTTTCTAGAAAAAGAGGTGTCTGAGCTCACCATGAATGCCTTCCTTGTTTTCTTATAAAGGCAATGGTGCCCACCTGAGAGGTGCCAGAACTGAGTCCCGGTGAGTTCCGGCTTGTGGGGGGGGGGAAGCCCTGCCCTCAACTGTTCTGATAAAATGGGGCATCCTGTTTTTTCATGTGAGACCATGGCAGCCAGATGGGTGGGGTATAAATAAATTATTATTCCAAAAGGTGCTTTTTCCGGAGCTGTGATCTTGTGTGGGAGTGTTGCCCTGTGTTGCGGTTTTTCACTTCAACATGTTGGAGGGTATGTATGTACTCCTGGTATTCAGCATAGAATGGCAATACCCGTGCCCAGCTGACTTACTGATCCCTACAAGGGAAACTAAGACTATATTTGCCTGATTTAGTCATAACAGAAAACTGACTCCCCGCTACAGTGTGAACAAGCTGCACTGAAGATTAGGCTACCATACTTCCCTTTCCCCTCTCTCTTGTACACCAGAAGAGGAAACCAAGGTTGTCTGTTCCCAGTTTTACACTAACCACATTCCCCCTATGATATCCTAACTCAGGAAACTGTCGTTTGATCCTGGCTTATTTCCACTAATTAAACAAACAAACAAACAAACAGTTTTCTCAGATGCTGACTTGTGCTGACTAGCTAGTTAATAAACCACTCTCCAGGCTTAGACATCACTTGACCTCATTTGTAATGTTTTATTTTGAAATCTTTAAGACAGTATTTTAGTTTCCTGTTAATTATGTTGCTTTGAATGTATACTTAATATTTGACTTTTATATGTTTCTCTGGGTTGTTTTATTTAATGTAGGCTGTAAAACTCTTTGAGATTTTCCCCCTTAAAAATATAAAGTGGTATAGAAAAGAAACAATGAACAATGAAAATAAAATAATAAACACTACTGAAAGCAGGATTGCATGTGATTGTCCCAATAGCATCATGAACACAAATCATCAATAATGTGCAGTTAAAAGCATGTCTGGAGGGGCCCAGAGTTCTTCTTGCTAGCAGTTTAAATGGTAACAACTCCTTGCAAGATTGTTTGTGTTTCCAAGTAAAAGTTGAAGGTTGCATTTGAGCTAGCTCAATGTGTTTTACAAGTTGAACCAAACTCTTGGCACCCATCTGTCTCGAGACAATGGAGTGTGCCTTCGGGGGTGAAGTCAAAACGCTGTGTTAGCAACACCAAAGTGACCTCCCTAGGGCGCAAGCCTGGGTAGTGTGTATGGAGGTTGTGGGCTGCCCAGACAACAAGACCCCCCCCACTCTTGGCCTCCCTTATGTGGTCCAAAAGAAAGCAGAGCAATATGTTTGGCACCAGCTTGGCTGCAGGAGTTGCTGGAAGGAGGAATACATGGTGCCATTCAACCTCCTTAGAGACGCCACTCCAGATTTGTAAACAGTTACTCCTTAGCCTTTTATTCTCCTGAAGATACCTCGCAAGACAGCGGAGATTTAGGACCAGAGTTTTCCTTCTCTTAGATGGGCTACCTTGACAGGATGACAAGCCGCTTCAGCATGTGTGGAAACTGCCTTCCAGACCATTGAACCAACTATTGGTCTTGTCCGCTCAACCCGCCAGAGCCTGTCTTCACATGCAGTCCCTAACTCACCAAGGGTTTGAGACCCATTGACTATCTTTGACTGGTTTAGCTAGCCAGTCCAAGCCATTCCCAGGGTGTTGACAGCTTCTAGAAGCCACAGGTGAGAGCTGAGTGAGGACCAAAGGTGGACAAACTACCCCAGAAGGAACACGACTTTTCCCCTACCAGAGGTACTACCCCTCACCTAACACCCCATAAACTGCAGGTTGAACCTATGCAGTCAGAACTAAGTTCTTTGATGTGTGGGTGTGATTTCTGCAACTCTCCTTGCAGCTGTGAATATCAGGGCTGTCATGATGAGCTTCTGCACTTCAAAATATGCCACTAGATCAGGTGTGTGTGTCATTTTGTTGTTGCTGTTGTGGAACAATTAGGATTCGGAAATCCTTGCCAACCTACTACAAAGCACCCAGAGATTTTCCATGGCATTCTGATCTAGCTTCTGCCCACCCCTGCTCTAAAGAATTTGCCTCCTATCCTACAGATGCTTGGGTGTTTCACCTTGTTGGTCCCTCCTGTAATCAGCATGGGACTCAGTATGATCTTGTTACCTTCTCACCAGTCTTTTCCAACAGAGACTGATGGCCTTTACCACTTTACATTGCTACGATGCCATCCTGCTCAATGTTGATTAAGGCTGGTCAGAGTTTCATAAATTGAAAGTTGCATATTCTGCACCTAAGTTGCCCCACTCCTAGTCCTTCTTCTCACCCACTCACGACTTCCAGCATCCCTCCCTTGCCCCACTGAGCTTCCCCTCCCACTCCTTACAAAATCTATTCTTGTCCACCTCTAGAAAGAACCAGTTTCCTACTCATAATTTTAGAGAGAGAAAGCTGCTCAGCTCTTACCTCTGGTTTAAAGAATCTCATGTGATGACACATAATGTGAAACTGGGGGTCTTTTTTGGGAGAAAACCCCTGCACAGCTCCTGCCGTGAAATAACGAGGATAGTACAATTGACTGGCACCATTGCGTGGCAAGGCAAAGGAAAGGTTGCGAGTATCGCCAAAGCGGAACAAGATGTTCATGACGGTACTGCTGGCACTCTTGTGCACTTTGAGGAAAACAATGTGGGTCTTGGGCACGCATGTTGAACCTTGAGAGGGGCTGGAAGTGCTCCCTCCATCCTTTGCTGTTCCAACTTTAGTAAGTATATTTTTTTCTGGTGGAGGTGGTTTCATGGTTGTTGGTGTTGCTGACGCCATCCCAACTGGTCTTCTGTCTCCTACAGCACTGAAGGCCTCTGACTGAGTCATTGTTGTGCGATTCAGAGAGGGGCGTCTTTCTGGGCCTTTGACATGTGCTGTTTGATCCTCTGCAGCAATCCTTCTTGTGGGTTCTGCCACCTTGATCAGGGAATGTCCATCCTTTGTTGCAGCAGCAGATGTCTGATCACCAGCAAAGGTCACCACTACTTGGTCTCCTCCAGGATCTTTTGGGGTGCTGTGGTTCCACCAGTCCCTCAGCCTTTTTGCTGTATGGTGGGCCTGCACCCTCTTATCACCCTCCACAAATGGTTTTTGCGAGAACTCTTCTTCGCTGCCCAAGCTGGCAGCCAGCAGTTTGGTTTTGTTGAAGGCTGTGTTCAGTTTTGTGGCTAGCCTCTTTTTCTCTGCAGGGTCGGGTCTGGGCTCCCTCTTTTGTGGGGTGCTTTTCCGCAGAAGTTGAGCATAAGTTGGGCTCCTTTGAACCTGGATGGAATTCTCACTGGCTCTGTTTTCTTCAAGGCGAAGCTGATTCTGTTCGAAATTGCATCTACAATTGCTATGGAAAAACATCAGATCCTTCAGATGGGGTTGAAAATGACATCTCCTGCCCTCTGTGTCCACTTTCCAAAAACCACTTCCTATTGCTTGCTTTCCCTGGATCCCCCCCAAAAAAAATTCACATGCATTTCCTTTCTATATGGACCCTAATGTCACTACTGCAGGTAAGTGTTTCATTCTTTAAATCTAAAAATAAAATAGCATGGTTGTTATGTACACACAGTAACATTATAATTCTCCCATACAGACAGAACCCTTTGGTCCCATCATCTCCTGCCATCATTCTCTTGCATCCTCCACCCCTATTATAAACAAATCTATACAGCTTCTCCAGCTTTCCATGACAGACAAATGTTTATATCCACCGGCTGTGAGCCAAGATACACAGGATGCTGCCCTCCCAATTCAAATAGCAGCTGGGGGGGGGTTAAGTCAGCACTATGGCAGCTGGATGGTAAGGTGGGAGAAGGAGGATTAAACTACCCCTTCCCATTTTCCTATCTATACCTGATGACTCCCCCACCTCCGCCACTCATGGCTGCTATTTGCATTTTGTAAATGATTGGTGAAACTTGGTTGTTTTCTTTTAAAGGAAGCACCCTGTGTGCTTTGGGCTTGTGAGTTGCTGGGTGTGAAGCGGCTCAGTGTACAGGCAAAACAAGATTGTGAGCAGGAACAAGGGGTTAAAGGACAGCAAGTACTGACACTGCACGGGAGCCCTGGGACACTGGTCTATGCTCCTGATGGCTGCCTTCCCTTCCCATTTGCTACCCACATCTGGCCTGATTTTGAATAATTGCCGGCATTTTCCGCTGAAATTCTATTATTATTATTTATTGAATTTATATGCCGCCCTATACCCAGAGCTCTCAGGGCGGTTCACAAAAAGATCATAATATATAAAATAAAAATAAAAACAATAACACAATAATACTGCCCCCCAAAGAGCCACATTTTAAGAGGGTATAGGATGTTGATCAGGTCAAGGGCTGGTTAAAAAGGAATGTTTTTGTCTGGCGCCTAAAGGTGTATAATGAAGGCGTTAGGTGAACTTCCCTGGGGAGAGCATTCCACAGACACCCTCTGGACCTCTCAAGGAGGAGGCAGGCGAAGAAGGGGCTCAGAGGATGATCTCAGGGTCCGGTGGGTTCATATGGAAAGAGGCAGTCCTTGAGGTATTGCAGTCCTGAGCCGTTTAAGGCTTTATAGGTCAAAACTTTTAATTGGGCCCAGAAACTAATTGGTAGCAAGTGCAGTTGGACCAGGATCGGTGTAATATACTCAAATCGTCTTGCTCTGGTGAGCAACCTGGCTGCTGAATTCTGCACCAACTGACGTTTCTGAGCCTGTTTGTCTTCAGAGGCAGCCTTATGTATAACCCATTGCAGTAATTCTGTGCAAACTCTTGCATTCAGTAGGGACTTTCCCCACCATACAACTGCAAAATCCATGGGCCCTCTAAATTAAGGCAATGTTACTGATTTAAAATAATTCTTTTTTCAGATGTCACCAATGCAATTTTCCCTGAACATTTAAATTTCTTCCTGGGTATCAATTTTTGACAAGAGCTAAGGATTCCTCCCTCTCTCATACACTGACGCTACTTGTATAATGACAGGTATTTTAATGTCTACATTTATTCTGATAAAAGGTCTTGTGGCACCTCAAAGACTAACCAATTTATTATGGCATAAACTTTTAAATTTGCAATAGGGTTGGGGAGAGATCAAACCATTTACTCCCCTGCTGTGTTCCTGACAAAAATGACACCTTTAGACTGAAGTTGCTCTCTTCACTGGAAGTGAGTTATCCAACCGGCACTGTGTCATTGATGGTGTCACCAATGAAACTGAACTGGTGGCAGATTGAAGCAAGCAAGCAAGCAAGCAAGCAAGCAAGCAAGCATCAGTATCTGGGCAGCTCCATGTGTGTATTCCTGGAAAATATATACTGTATACAGTACAAATATATACAGTACAGCAGGGGTGTCAAACTCAAATTCATCGGGGGCCGCATCAGCAGTTTGGTCACCCTCAAAGGGCCGGTTGTATCTGTAGGACTATGTGTCCACTCTTTATTATCATAAATTATTGTCACTGCATTCAATTATTGCTGTTTTTTTGTAATAATGTAAGTAATAACTAGCTCTGAAAGCAGAAACATAGTCAGAATAATGGCAAGTAGATATTCAAATGTACAATTATTGTACAATTTATTGAAAAATGATTTTTGGTAACTGCACTGGGTGGTGGAGGCTCGCTAGGGTTTCATGCAGGAGCTTTGCAGAGCTACTGGTACCTGGAGATGCTGGGGTCCTTCTGCATGCAGGACAGATGTTCTGCCAGTGAGCCACCACCCTTCACCAAAGGGACTGGCTGAGGTTGACTCACTGGAGCTGCTCTCCTGGTTCCAGGGTTTAAGGGCCAGAAGTATAAAGCAGCATCCTATGTTTCTGAGGAGAGGGAGAGGGAGGGGAGGGGAGGGGGGAAGAAAAAAGGGAGTGGGAGGGAGAGAGGAAGGAAGGAAGGAAAGAGGGGAGAGAAAGAAGAGTAGGAAAGAAGGAAGGGAATAAAGAAGGAAAGAAAAAGAAAGAGGGAGAGAAGACAGAAAGGGAGAAAGAAGGAAGGAAGTAGAGAGGGAAAGAAAGAATAAGAATGAGGGAGAGGAAGAAAGATGGGAAGGACGGAAGGAAGGAAGGAAGGAAGGAAGAAAGAAAGAAAAGAGGGAGCAGGAGGGAGAGAGGAAGGAAAGAGGGGAGAGAAAGAAGAGTAGGAAAGAAGGAAGGGAATAAAGAAGGAAAGAAAAAGAAAGAGGGAGAGAAGATGGAAAGGGAGAAAGAAGGAAGAAAGTAGAGAGGGAAAGAAAGAATAAGAACGAGAGAGAGGAAGGAAGGAAGGGAAGGGGGGGTCGCCACCTTGATTCAGCGCCAGAAAAGAGCGCGAAGGGACCCAGGGGCAAAAAGCATTTCCCGTGCAGTGTGAGGCAGCGGGTGTCCGTTTTAGGAGACGTGCATAAAGCCTCAGAGTTGCACGTTCATGAGGTTGATCCGCTGCTGAGCTCACGTTCATGAGGCTGAGCCACGGCAGGAGGAGGAGGAGGTGGAGGTGAGGCAAGAGGAGGAGGCGGCTTGCCGGGTCGGTGCCCGGCAGCGCCGTACGGAGAGTCCTGAGCCTCTGGGACGCAGCAGTGCTCTGTAGCACTTTGAATCATCCTCCTCCACGCGGCGCTGCTGGGTGCTTTGTCTGTGCTTCAGCTTCAGCTTCAGCAGCAGCAGCAGCAGTGACAACAGCTGTTTCCAGGCGCCGAGCCGTGGCAGGAGGAGGAGGATTCAAAGTGCCACAGAGCACTGCTGCGTCGCAGAGGCTCGGGACTCTCCGTGCGGCGCTGCTGGGCGCTGACCTGGCAAGCTGCCTCCTCCTTCTCCTGCTGTGGCTCGGGGTGCTCCACGCAGCGCTGCTCCGGCCGCCTTTCTACCCCCCCTCAGGCCCCAGCTGTTTGTCGGCGCTTTGTCAGCTGGGTCCCGCTGGCTGGGGCGCTCGGTGGGCCACATGACGAGGTCTGGCGGGCCGGATTTGGCCCCCGGGCCTTGTGTTTGACACCCGTGCAGTACAGCATTTGCTATCCTGTGCAGGGCCTACTGAGCCTACCTGGTACATTGGAACCTCTCTGCGACTTGGAATATGATACAGAGGAGGATGAGGAGCAAAAGGGCAACCCAGAGTCTTCCCAGCTGGCTGCTACATGAAAGTTTCCATTTCCTGCAGGGAAGGAAAAACATCAGCCTAATAATCTGGCCTTTTGATTTTTTTTTTAAAATTGCATTTTATGCAACGGGGACAAGTTGAAGTTAAGATGACAGGACTTAAAGCAAATGTCAGGCAGGCTTCTTTTTGTGCACTTTCTTTGTGTAAGCAAAAGGTCACACTCGGAGAAGGGAACCCCTGTTTACACACAGTCAAGGACGATTGATTTTTGTCCTATGATAACAGCCCCAATTTGCATTAGCAAGAAAGTCCCAGGCCTTTCTAGTCTGCACCCAGTTGTGTTTTGGGTTTTTCTACAGGCATCAAGTTCCACCCACCTGAAAATTCTGTATTGGATGAAGTGGACTTAAGTCTACAAATGCTTATGTCATGATACATATGCTAGTCTTTAAGGCTGCCTTCACCCACTTAGTGCCTTTCAGATGTTTCAAACTACAACTCCCACCAGCCCCTGGAACCTTTAATAAGTTGCATAATTTTTCAATTGTATCCAATGCGAGTCCTACTCAGTGGACCCACTGAAGTTAATTTCAATGTGTCTACGTTGAGTAGCAGTTAGTTGAATAAAAAACTTTATTTTTAAGATTATAAATAGATATATACAGATACACAGGGCACACCATAGTCCTGAATATTGTGTTGTGCTGTAGCGAACATAAGATGTTTGTTGGAGGATGAAGATCTGTAGTTATACAAAACTGCGTCTCGTGCTTGGGATGAACTGCTCAGATAAACACACTTTTTGTGCTTGGATTGCATTTAAGTCGTTTCGTAAATGAAGATCGTCGTGTACAACAAGGATTGTGTGCATTGGCTCTGAATAATCTGTAACTGAAATATTAGCACCCTGATCTCACATTTCAATAAGCAGTTTTGTTTGCCTGTTTAAACAAAGGTTAAGTGTGCATATTTCGATTTGCTTTTTGAAACAGAATTGGGAAAGCATCTGAGAGAATGATAATAGCCTCAAGTTAGGTTGTCTACATGGGAAAGAATTGGACCCAGGGCTGGCCCAAGACGTGTTGCCTGCCTGGGGTAGCAAAACCATAAAACAAAAACAAAGAAGACAGCATGAGAGGTTGTGCTTCCATGCCAACCCTGTCTTCCCAGGGCTCCTTTGCAGATTGCGTGACTGTGGGATAAGGGCAGTAGCTCAGTGGCAGAGCACATGATTAAACTAGGAATGGACAAATATGTAAATTTATCTCTCATTTTTCCAGGCTTAAATTCAATTCTCCACCTCTATACATCCGCTGGCTTATTTTAAGTCGTCATGAAAATGCATAATCATTCAGTGCAAATCTATCCTGATATACACATTTTTGTGTGCATTTTTGTCCCATATTTATATTTTGCAAAGCATTATTTTTTTTTGCAATATCATGCATTTTTGTATGTTATTTTAACACCTGTATTCCTAGCTATTATACACATATTGCTTGGCTGCAAAATTCGGAGAAGTACAAATTTCGAATCACAGCTGTGGTTTGGTCCGGAAACTGCAAATAATATAGTTTCACCTTTAAACCTGAACTGAATCAAATTTCTCCTTCAGCTCTAATTCCTACTCTATTTTCTATGCTCTATGCTTTCGTTGGAGGAAGGGCAGGATATAAACATGGTAAGTAAATAAAAAAATATATTGCCTCTTTCTCTTTTTCCATTTGAAGTTATTCTTGCCAGCAGGATCAAGCAAAAGCATGTTATGCCTTGTTGAAGCCCCCTTGACATTTCCCCAAGACTGGATTCATCCTGTCATTTCCTAGATCCCTTTCCATTGCCCTTTCCCATTGAGATAATAGATGGGTCATGGTTTTTCCTGCTGTGGGCTTCTTCCCACTGGTGTTTCCACTTTCCTTCAGGCCTATCCCGAGGGAAAGGCAGCAATGGAAATACTGTGTACCTTGTGTTGTGGACTTGGTTTGTATGGAAGCATTTTTCTCACCTTGAGACTCAACGTTTCCTTTGGAAGCCTCTGGGCTTTTCATGCAGGCCATCCCTCTTCTCTGCATAGGATCCTGTGCATGAGGAGAATCTATGGACTCTTTCTGTTTGATGGGATGTGCATTGTGTTTGAGAAATGTGGGTGTCTTGTTGGCACACAGTGCCATGGTTGGTGGTGGATGGGTGGTAGTGGAGTTGCCAGGGATCTGGTGGGAAGATCTTGTCAGTACCTTGGTTGTCAAACGGCTTGGCTCCCGAACAATTTAGCTCCCAAACGCTGCAAACACAGAAGTGAGTGTTCTGGTTTGCAAACGTTTTTTGGAAGCTGGATGTCCGACGCAGCTTCCACGGCTTCTGATTAAGTGCAGGAAGCTCCTGCAGTCCGTCGGAAGCCGCGCCTTGGTTTTCGAACAGTTCTTGGAGTCGAGCGGAATCCTGGAACGGATTAAGTTCGACAACCAAGGTACCACTGTATGGTTAGCATAACTTTTGCTTCTACGCCTATTGTTATGCTGTTGACTGTCCTGCGGTTGGGACATAGGATTCAAGATATGCTATGTCAACTTTAGTTTCCCTGTGTACCAGGACTATATGACTTCATAGTGAATCATCTTCCTCTGCTGCAGTAGCAGCCTCCAGACTTCCAGATGTCCTTTTTATTGAGCATCCATCATGATTTGGGGTCATTATGTTGCTGAGGCAGTTATATGCAATCATGCCATTTGCATCTGCACAAGTTGTGGGGGCTGTCATACTGCTTGGTGTGTAATAGTTTTCTGTAAAAAAAAAACCCCTGTAACTTTCCATATCACCAGTGTTCTGGGGTCTGCCCACTCCTGCTTTTGTTGTGTCATAGTGCCCCTCCTTACAGCAATGAAGCATCACAAAACAACTTAAAAAGTGCAATGATGCATACACTGTCCACTGTAAATCCACTACTAATGCAATACACATATCGTAATAAAAGCGTTGTAAAGGTAAAGGGACCCCTGACCATTAGGTCCAGTCGTGACCGACTCTGGGGTTGCAGCGCTCATCTCGCATTATTGGCCAAGGGTGCCGGCATACAGCTTCCAGGTCATGTGGCCAGCATGACAAAGTTGCTTCTGGCTAACCAGAGCAGTGCATGGAAATGCCGTTTACCTTCCCGCTGTAGCGCTACCTATTTATCTACTTGCACTTTGACATGCTTTTGAACTGCTAGGTTGGCAGGAGCTGGGACCGAGCAACGGGAGCTCACCCCGTCACAGAGATTCGAACCGCTGACCTTCTGATCAGCAAGCCCTAGGCTGTGTGGTTTAACCCACAGCACCACCTGTGTTGTAGGTGCCAGCAAAAAATGGCAGCAAAAAAGAGAGGTGGTGGTATTCCTTACCAGTGAGTACTGACTCTCTCTCACAAAATCACTGGACATGTATATAGGATTGTGCTGTAAATCGCTAGCCATTTTGTCTTGAGAGGAGAAGAGGTGAAATAGCTTGCTGAGCAACCCCTTTCTAGCTCCTAGCTGTGGCCCCTTCCTCTCGCGGAAGCCATCGGATGACCTTCTTAAAGAGCAAATGAAGCCTCTTCAACAACAGTTCAGTGCTTATTGTTTCAATAATTTTATGTAAACCTGTGAAGTCTGTCTGAAAACCAGTGTACAAATACCTTAAACGGATCAGAATAAAAATAATAAATGACAGACAAGCTGAGGGAAGGAGAAGTTACAGAAATAAGGAGGAAACAGCGATAAGATCTCCTACTGTGCCCTGTAAAACTCTATTTAATGAGAGAACCAATTCTTTTGTGGAAAACACCCTGCAACAGAGCTTTCCAAACTGTGTGTCACAACATGTTAGTGTGTCAACTGCAGTGTGTATGTGTGTCACATGAATGCTCCCTGCGCTCATCCCAGGGTTGGAAAGGGGTTAGCTTAACCTCAGGTTTACTAGTAAAACTGAATCACTGTGTCACCAACATAGAATCATAGAATCGTAGAGTTGGAAGAGACCACAAGGGCCATCCAGTCCAACCCCCTGCCGAGCAGGAAACGCCATCAAAGCATTCTTGACATATGCCTGTCAAGCCTCTGCTTAAAGACCTCCAAAGAAGGAGACTCCACCACACTCCTTGGTAGCAAATTCCACTGCTGAACAGCTCTTACTGTCAGGAAGTTCTTCCTAATGTTTAGGTGGAATCTTCTTTCTTGTAGTTTAAACCCATTGCTCCGTGTCTGCTTTTCTGGAGCAGCAGAAAACAACCTTTCTCCCTCCTCTATATGGCATCCTTTTATATATTTGAACATGGCTATCATATCACCCCTTAACCTTCTCTTCTCCAGGCTAAACATACCCAGCTCCCTAAGCCGTTCCTCATAAGGCATCGTTTCCAGGCCTTTGAACATTTTGGTTGCCCTCTTCTGGACACATTCCAGCTTGTCAGTATCCTTCTTGAACTGTGGTGCCCAGAACGGGACACAGTACTCCAGGTGAGGTCTGACCAGAGCAGAATACAGTGGTACTATTACTTCCCTAGATCTAGATGCTATACTCCTATTGATGCAGCCCAGAATTGCATTGGCTTTTTTAGCTGCTGCATCACACTGTTGACCCATTTCAAGTTTGTGGTCTACCAAGACTCCTAGATCCTTTTCACATGTACTGCTCTCAAGTCAGGTGTCACCCATCCTGTATTTGTGCCTTTCATTTTTTTGCCCAAGTGTAGTACTTTACATTTCTCCTTGTTAAAATTCATCTTGTTTGCTTTGGCCCAGTTGTCTAATCTGTTAAGGTCATTTTGAAGTGTGATCCTGTCCTCTGGGGTATTAGCCACCCCTCCCAATTTGGTGTCGTCTGCAAACTTGCTCAGGATGCCCTCAAGCCCATCATCCAAGTCATTGATAAAGATGTTGAATAAGACTGGGCCCAAGACAGAACCCTGTGGCACCCCACTAGTCACTAACATGAAAAGTTTGGAAAGCTCTGCCCTGTGTAGCCCTGTGGTAGACAGACACCAGGCTTGGTTGTGTGTTCTACTTTCCTTACACTGGAATCTCAATGGCATGTTTTTAATTTGCAAATCATATGTGTGCCTACACGATATATTTTCATAGTTAACACACACTGAATCGTGAGAATGCATTTTGCTTAAAATGTGAAAGAAAAGTTTTGTGGCACCCAGTCAGATCTAGCTCTTTTCTTCTTTGTAAGAATTCTGGTAACTAGCTGGAACTAGGTACCAAGTCCACCAGAAACCATGATCTATTTTCTCTGCCCAACTTGCATATTATTAATTAATTATTTTTTTAAAAAAAACTTTTTAAGGAAAACCCAGAGCATCTATAGGGTCTGATGATGAAGATGAGATTTTCATCAATGAAACAGAGGGCATAATCCAAAAGGAAGATTTGCTGTGCTTGGTTTTTTTTTTTAAAGTATCCAGAGAAATAGGTCTGTCATCAACATTGGGCCTTATTTGTTCACAGTCTTCCTAGATTTTCTCCCTTGTAGTGAGAAAAAACTCTAAAATGTTTACAGTTCAAACCTCCCCCCACAATCTCAACCTTTCTTATAACTGGGCGCCGAGTTTCTCTCTACCAACAGCATGCGGCACAACAGCACTTTGTGTCAGAGGCATATGGTGCAACTTTACTCCTTCTCCATAGCTAGATTGTTTTTGTCCCCCCCAGCAAAAAAATAATAATATTAAGATAAAGGCACTTACTTGATCCAGATTCTTGTAAGTTTGCACATGGTTTGGTTTATGGAGCACAGAAACAGTGCCTTCTTCACTGAAACCAACCCAGGTTGCTCTGAGATGGGCAAAAGCATAAAGCAAATATGCTTTTCTTTTCTTCTTAGAGTCGTGTCTCTGGATTGTCCCGCCTACTTTGTCTGCAGGTAATATATGCAGAATTGGTATTTCCTTATCTATTACAAGCAGGGCTGGCCTTCTGTTGGCACTAACCAGGAGCTGCCTGGAATTTGCCACATTATTAATGAAGCACTACTAATGGGGAATAATGCCTTTGCTAGTTCCCCTGGGGCACTATTATAGTTAGGAACTTTCAAACATCACATGATGAAATGAATGCGTACTCTCCCAGGTTTCTGCCAAACCAACTCTGCATGTGATAGCACAGCGTCATTCTCCAGGCATATTTTTTGTAAGATCATTAAATTGAAATAGAATGTTCAAGTCATACTAAGAAGTCCACGGATGTGATTTCAATATGCACAATATGCTTATGACCCCCAATATTAACTATCTATGCCAAGTGAGGCTACACAGATCCTGATGTGCGTTAAGTGGGGGTCAGTAAGTTGACATTGACAAGATGGCAGTCCTGTGGTTGGGTAGTTCTCAAGTCTGGGCATCAGGCAGATTGCCTGTTCTGAATGAGATCGCCATGGCATTGCCATTGTCTGGGGTTCCTCTAAACCAGGCACCCCCAAACTTGGCCCTCCAGATGTTTTGGGACTACAATTCCCATCATCCCTGACCATTGGCCCTATTAGCTAGGGATGGTGGGAGTTGTAGTCCCAAAACATCTAGAAGGCCGAGTTTGGGGATGCCTGCTCTAGACCAGGCATCCCCAAACTTCGGCCCTCCAGATGTTTTGGACTACAATTCCCATCTTCCCCAACCACTGGTCCTGTTAGCTAGGGATCATGGGAGTTGTAGGCCAAAACATCTGGAGGGCCGCAGTTTGGGGATGCCTGCTCTAGACAGTTGTCTAGTTGAGTGTGATGTATGTATAGTTAAATTATATTTTACTTGTGAGCTGCCATGAAATTGTCTCTTGCAACAAAGAACAGGCTAAAAGTGTTTCAGATAAATAAATAAAAAAGCACAGACCCTTATTATCCCACCTGTAGACTGTGTTCCCTAAAGCATCCAACCCCAACCTGGTTACCTCTACATGTTTTGAAGCATAGCTCCTATAAGCCACAGCCAACCCAGCTGGGCTGACGGGTTGATGGGAGTTGTAGTTCAAATCATACACCAAAGACACATGGTAGAAGCAGGACTGCTCAACATGTTCTATCAGTGTCAGCCCAATATTGGGTCATGTTCCATTTCTCTCTTTTTTAGCCCTTGTTGTGTCTCATAGTGGCTTTGACTGTGACACTCAAGCGGAGGAAGCCAATGTGTGCATGAATCACACACCTGCTTTTCTCACTTTGGGTTTAATACTTGAAGCAAAGGGACCCAGGTGGCGCTGTGGGTTAAACCACAGAGTCTAGGGCTTGCTGATCAGAAGGTCGGCGGTTCGAATCCCTGCAATGGGGTGAGCTCCCGTCCCAGCTCCTGCCCACCTAGCAGTTCGAAAGCACATCAAAGTGCAAGTAGATAAATAGGGACCGCTCTGGCGGGAAGGTAAACAGCGTTTCCGTGCGCTGCTCTGGTTCGCCAGAAGCAGCTTTGTCATGCTGGCCACATGACCCGGAAGCTGTCTGCTGACAAACGCCGGGTCCCTCGGCCTATAGAGCGAGATGAGCGCCGCAACCCCAGAGTCGGACACGACTGGACCTGATGGTCAGGGGCCCCTTTACCGTTACCTTTTACTTGAAGCAAAAGCCCATGTCTGAGCATAAACACATCCCAAGTGATGTAGAAATTCCAGATGTGAGAACAGTTGATGCATTTTACAATGGCAGAAGGGCATGAGACACAGAAGGGCATGAAAAGCATAGAAAATTGAGCACACGATTTCCTTGTGCATCTAACCACTTCAATACCTGAATTCTGCTACTTTAACTATTTTGTGACTGCAGCACAAAAATATCAAGATCAGTAGAGGAACAAGCACAATGAAGTCCAAATTACAGGCTGGAATACTTCCTTGCAACAAGTACAGTATACAAATTTGCAGGGAGGCAGACCATTTCCCATTTTTTTTAAATAATTATTTATTAAATTTTCCAAAATAAACACATTTAAAACATTATACAAGACAAACAAACACATAAACAAACATTCAAAAATACAAACATCCCAAAAAACATGCTCCGCCGAGCTTGACTTCCCTCCCTCCCCTCAAAAGGTTTTCTAATCAGTTCTTATCTCGCAGTTCCATTGTATCTAATCTTTAGGGTCAATTCGTAGGATTTATTTCACGCCTGCAAGTGTCTTTAAACCTTTACAGTTCATTTCCATATAGTCCACAAATTTACTCCAATCCCTTAGAAACCTTGTCTCCCTCTGGTTTCGAATCCTGCTAGTCAGTCTCGCTAATTCTGCATATTCAATCATCTTTGTCTGCCAGTCTCCAATTGTCGGTAAGTCCTGAGTTTTCCATTTTTGGGCTAATAATGTCCTCGCCGCGGTTGTCGCATATAAGAAAAGGGTACTATCCTCCCTAGTTATCTCTTGGCCTATCAGTCCTAACAGAAAGGCCTCTGGTCTTTTGGGAAAAGTATATTTAAATATCTTTTTCAGTTCGTTATATATCATTTCCCAATATCCTTTAACCTTTTCACATTTCCACCACATATGATAAAAGTCCCCTTCCTTTTCATTACATTTCCAGCACATTCTGTTACTCATTCTATACATTTTCGCTAATTTCACTGGAGCTAAGTGCCATCTATACATCATCTTCCAAACATTCTCTTTCAAAGCGGTACATGCTGTAAATTTTATTGTTTGGTTCCATAATTTCAACCACGCATCATATTCAATATTATGCCCAAAATCCTTAGCCCATTTTATCATTACCTCTTTCGTCAACTCATCTTTAGTATACCACTCTACCAGCAAGTTATACATTTTGGACAACAATTTTACTCTGCCCCCTAGCAACTCTGTTTGAAATTTGGACCTTCTCTCCTCAAAACCCATTTTTTTATCTTGCACAAATACATCATTAATTTGACGATATTGCAACCAACTCGTCAAATATACTTTCACCTCTTCATACGGTTTCAGTTTCCAACCTTGTTCCGATTGTCTTAGAAAATTTTCATATGTTGGTCTCTCACCTTCCATATTCACTTTTTTCACTATGATCACTTCCATTGGTGAGATCCACCATGGCGTCTTGGTCTCTAACAAGGCTTTATTTCTTTCCCATACTTCAAATAACGATCTTCTTATAACATGGTTCGTAAATCCTTTATGGGTTTTTTTCTTATCATACCATAGATATGAATGCCAACCTGCTCTGTTGTCAAATCCCTCCAAGTCCAACAGACCATTTCCCATTTTTAAGAGAAGCAAACTGTGCCTTTTATGACTGTGGTTATTTCAGAGGCAGCTGCCAAGCACAGCAAAGTCAAATGTTGGCTTACCCAAGGCGGCTTACCCAAGGCGGCTTCTCAAATCCTTATTTATCATAATTCTCAGAGAAACAAAGGTGTGTATGAGAAAATTATACAGTCTGCATCATAAAGCTGGCTTGAGAAAAGCAAATACTCTGGAGCTTTAGGAAATAAACTATTCTGAATAAACCAAGGGAGATTCCATACTAGCCATTAGCAGGTAATTGCCAGACTTTGTTCAGTCACTCTATATGGGACATCCACGGTGGGCACAACTGGGCTGTTGCTGTTTTCAGGTGGGATTCAATCACATAATGGCAAATTCAGGTTGCACAATTAAAGTTGATTTGGAGCTATTGCACAACAAGTCTCTGCATCAGATTTTTTGCAGTAAGGAAAGTGACTGGAAAATGCCCTGGAAAATGTGGGATAAAATTTGCTTGATGCAGCACCATCTAATCCCCCTGCAATCAAACCAGATTGAATGTTCAATAAATAGGTGACATAGTCTAACCTGCTTTCAAAACATTGTCCAAACAAATCAGGATGAATGGCCAAGAAACAAGTCATCTGGAAATTGATCACCATAGTCTAAAATCTCATCATGTTTTTCCCTTGCGGTTCTTCTGTCTTTTCTCTGACTTTGGAAAATTTGACTTTTTCAGAAGAATGAGTAGCACCATCTTCACAGGTGTAGATGCCTTTACCACTAGTCAGTGGCAGGCCTACATTTTTTGGAGCCCTGCAGCTTGAAATAATATGGAGGCCCTTTCACAACCAGCAATGAGGTGAGGTCTGAGTAGCCATTGCTATTTTCACCAATTGGGTTGTCTACAACCTTTACAACATCTGTGCTGCTGACTCTCAAACTTTGGGATAATTGAGTCAACTAGACCAAAATAATTCCTTCAGAATTAGGGGCCCTGAAGCTTAAGCTTCATTGGTTTCATAGTAGATCCGCCACTGCCACTCGTCTTCGCTCCTTTTTAAAGGGTGGGGTTTCAATGTGGACAGTGACCTAGCTAGACACTGAAGTGATTCCAAGCCCTACCCTGGAGATGCTGGGATTGAACCAGAGACCTTCTGCATACAAAGCAGATGCTCTACCACTGAGCTATGGTCCTCCCTGAATACTTGCTCAGATATTTACTGAGAACTTTTGTGGTCACCATAGGAGGTATTGGTGTGTGCATGAGTTAGTGACCTAACATGTCTGGCTCATAGCTGCCAAGTTATCCCTTTTTTAAAGGGATTTTCCCTTATGCTGAATAGGCTTCCTCGCGAGAAAAGGGAAAACTTGGCAGCTATGGTCTGGCTGCGGGAGACTCTATAGCTGAGCATGCTGGCTTGCCTTCTCTGTCTCCAAGAACAGCCACCTGGAGATTCTTGCAATTCTTCAACCATTGTGTTTGTCAGCAGGTGCCATTAGTTTTCTCTGCTATGTTTCACTGAACTGCAACATAACAACACTGCTGACATTTAATTTGAAGTTACAATGAACTAGATGTTTGCCACACTGAGCTGGAAGCCATCCTAAATCTTTTGACCTGCTGGGCATTCTTAACCTCCTGCAGACTCTATTAAAAGCGGCACACTTTGAGGAATGGAAGCATCTTGGGCCAGTGATGTTGTGATGAGCACGCCTTTAAGGAAAAGCTACCTCTGCACATCCCAGGAAAAGCTCCTGGGCAGCCATGGCAAAATAATGCTTTTCTGTTAACTCTAAAGTAAACCATACCAAGTTTGAGACCTGTATTTGCAAAGGATTACAGCTGACCTTGAAAGGCACCTTAAAACTGTTAGGAGGTAAAGTATTTTGATGGCTGTGTGGGAGCCGGCCTATTTTGAGATAGACAGTGCCACAGGGGAATATATAGATATAGATATATTCCCATGCAGCCATTTTAACACATTCTTGCATATGTGTAAGGGAACAGGACCAATTACTTGTGATAAATTCAAAATTCTACACACATGCACTCAAAATCAGGCACATAGCAAGGGAGGGGCAAAGGGGACGGGCCACCCCTAGCTCCACTCTGGTGGGGACAGCGCACGGGGGCTGCGCCCCTGGCCCACCCCTTGCCTCCTCCACCCAATGAGGAAGAAGCAGAGCACGCTATGGAGTGGGTTGCTGGGCGGCGCCGGCAAACTGCGAGCAAGCCTCTCTGTGGTTTGCCGCTGCTGCCGCTGCCTGACAACCTGCTCTGTAGTACGCTCTGCTTCAAAGCGGCTGGCCGAGCAGAGCAGCAGCACCAACCCGGACGGACTGCGCATGTACGGACATGCGCAGTCTGTCCTGGTGCGCGTTGTGCATCGTGACATTACAATGCATGCGTCAGGATGCATGCGCGCTGAAGAGTGATGCCCCATCCCCAGGGGGTGCCACCCCGGGCAGCCAAACGGCACCGTTTGCCACTGCTCAAAATTATGCTAATATTTGCCATTTTCCTGTCAAATGGGCAGTCCCCCCGCCATTGCCAGTGCAGGGGGCCTAATCCAGATTGGGATCCTAGCAAGAAGGGTAGGGAAGAGTTAACCCTTTGCCCCCTACAGTGGCCCTGATCTCAGTTCCTGCCTTCCTCGTATGCCCATTTGTGAAAAGCAAAACACCGTACTTAAGGCCAGACTTATGTATTTGAGGCCAAGTGTAGTTTAGTCCCCAAGATCTACACTTCAGGGCAAGGGTGTGGAACTTGATCTGGCAGGCAGGGAAGATCCTTATCTTCCCTACTTCTTGCAGGCCAAATTTCATAGATGGGTGTGGCTGCCCACCTGTCAATTACCCGATGTCACAATGATATCAGGGATCATCATCGGGACTCTTTGGAGGATTTGCAAAGAGTTTTGATGTGCCACTGATCAACAGGTTTGAAGTCATTCCCCACCAAGTTTGCTTTCAGTAGGAATTTGTGGCATGACTGAGTTCTGCACAGGGAATTCAATTGCATCTCTACCAGTCCCACATCTAATGTTACATATGACATCAGGTGTGGGGCAGGTTGCTGTGTTTTGGGGGAAACGGCTTTGTGGGCCAAATTAGGATGCAGGCTAGCCCACGTGCTAAAGCTTAGGGCCAGAGCCTGTGGTTTTCATACAGGAACTCCCAGATTCCACCTCCAGTTAAAAGGATCCCAGGTAACAGGCCTGTGAAAATCCGCTGCCAGAGATGTTGGAGACATTCCCGGACCAGAGGGACAGATGCTCTGGCTCATTATAAGGCAAATTTATGGGTTCCACTCAATAAAACATTAATCATACAAAAAAGGGAGGGAATGTACAGGTCTGTGGTTTAGGAAGCTTTGAACTCCTCTCTGGGATGTCAGTTACTGCCACATATTTATTTAATCTCCTTGGATATCTTATCAGACCATTAAGAACGGCTAAATAAACAATGCCATCAAGGTGAACCTTTGTCCTTGCTATATACTTTTCCAAAGAAGCACAACCGGTTCCAAAGTCTGGGGTTCTTTTAAGATAACAAGATAATTTTAGGCTTATTCCAAAGACAAAGCCCTGATTCTACCTCACTGACACTGGGCACAGAGTAGGAGATGTTGGGCACTTGCCTTCCATGGTCTCTACCTTTTTTCACATGCTTGAAATACAATATTTTGTAGCTGGGGGAAGTGCTATGTTCTGTGCATGTTTATTGGAAATAAGTCCCACTGTGTTCAATGGGGCCTACTCCCGAGGAAGAGGGTATAGAATTGCAGCTTTCATTGCTCTTGCAATTGGGATGCGGCATGTGGATATGTTGTATCATGGTCACACACCTATTGTCTAACAGTAGGGGAGTGGAATAACTGACAACCCCCTGCCCCATTTCATTTTTTTAAAAAGAGTTTTTATTTTCAATGTGTGTGCTTCAAATTCTAAACACTATTCCACACTATTTCTCAAAATCTGGAGAGCTCTCCTAACAATAAATTCTGCAAATGCCAGCAAATGTACTACCTTTGCTGCAGTAACAAACTGCCATTTTGTGAACATTTATGTATTTTTCAACTGCTCATCTAACCTTGATTTTTAAGAAAAGTGACAAATCATAATATTTCTGCTCCTTGCAGATATGCATTGGAAACCAGTGCAGTTGAAGCATCAATACACTAACAGTGGAACAATCTGAAGAAGACCCAAGAGAAACCCACCAGGGCCTTTTCCAGATGGCCTGTTTATTGAGCATTCACCCTGATTTTGTTCACACACAAGTTTCATGGAAGGTTATACAGCCAGCATCTACTGTTGGTATTAGAATTGTTTAGGGCAGCTTGATGTGGGGAAAAAAACTATTCCCTCCCTCCTGCGCCCCATGAATATTTACTTTTATACAAAAATACACAATTAAAACTGATGTGGAAAACATATGTGTATCATCTATTATAGTGCAGTATTAATCACATTGTTTTAATGCATGTATCACAATGCATGCATACAATCTTAACATATAATAAATTAAGCGAGAGCAACTTGGAATGAAAATTTGACCTTCGATGTGGGAAGGTAGAACTGTGCAGGGGAGGCAGACAAAGGATACACTGGGGCCTTGTCCAACCCCCACAGAGCAAGCTTATAGCAACAGTCCTGTGGGAAGGAACATCCGAAGCTGGTTCTTGCTCTGGTGGAGCTAGTTCTTTTGTTCTTTGAGCATGTGGTTCTTGGTCTATCTGTTGTGTTTTATAAATGTTATTAGCCGCTTCGAGGACTCTAGCTGAAAAAGCAGAATATACGTAGATCTGTTGTCTTTGTCCATGGAGTTTGTCCATGGAGTGCTCACTGGAAGGACAGATCGTGAAGCTGAGGCTCCAATACTTTGGCCACCTCATGAGAAGAGAAGACTCCCTGGAAAAGACCCTGATGTTGGGAAAGATTGAGGGCACTAGGAGAAGGGGATGACAGAGGACAAGATGGTTGGACAGTGTTCTCGAAGCTACGAACATGAGTTTGACCAAACTGCGGGAGGCAGTGCAAGACAGGAGTGCCTGGCTTGCTCTGGTCCATGGGGCCACGAAGAGTTGGACACGACTAAACGACTAAACAACAACAACAACGTAGATCTACTAAAGAAATAAAACATAGCCTTGCTGCTTATAGTGCATTCATTCTGATTTGTTTACATAGATAAGACATCACTTGATTTGGCCATGACCTCGCATTTTCCAGTGCATTTGCCTATCACTTTTCTTATCCTCCAAATAGGTCTGTCTTTCTTTCTTTCTTTCTTTCTTTCTTTCTTTCTTTCTTTCTTTCTTTCTTTCTTTCTTTCTTTCTTTCTTTCTTTCTTTCTTTCTTTCTTCAGGTTTGTTCTGTTAGAGTGCCAAATGCAGTATATGATTGAATCATACTCACAAAATAGTGACAGTGCAGAAGTAGGTGGGGACACATAAAAGACGTTAAATAAAGTTGTTTAACAGTGCCATCTACTGAACCAAACTGCAGAACAGCACTGCTAACCTTTCTCTTTTGAATGTCTACTGTATAGGGATAGTTTGATCCTGTTTACAGAGTTGCAGCCGTAGAAGGTTTGTTGCAACAAAAACAACCAAGAGTCTTATGACATTTTCAAGTCTAGCCCATGGAAGGCCTAAGCTTTCATGGGTTCAAGTCCATTTCATCAGAAGCTTGGAGTGTAGTTCTTAATAAGTGGTATAAATACGCAAGCTTTCCCCTGATGCACAAGGGCTGTAAACATTGAGGTAAGAGTGCATAGCTGCCAAGTCTCCTGTATTCCCCGGGAAACCCCCGTTTTTCCAGCTGTTCCCCCCCGGTTTATTCTGGCGCTGCCGCCATTTTGGAACTGGACGGAGCATGCTCAGAAGCGACTTTTGATGCTGCTTTGCCCAGTTCCAAAATGGCTGCAGCGCAACTTCTGGTGCGGTGGCCATTTTGGAATAGGGCAGAGCAGCATCAAAAGTTGCTTCTGAGCATGCTCCGTCCAGTTCCAAAATGGCGGCAGCGCTTCTTCTGGTCTGCTACTTCCGGTCCAGTCCCTTATTTCTCAGGCCGGAACTTGGCAGGTATGGTAAGAGTGCAGGGTTGGGATTTTTTTTATTATTCCATTCACATTTTGTGAAACCAAAGAAGAACCAAAATACAGGCATCCTTCAAAATCCAAAGTTCTCTGAATTTTGCAATGCAGTTGTCCAGCCAAGTAACTCAAGTAATGTGTACAGAAATGCATATACTTAGGTAAAGTGTGCATAAAACTAATATATCAGTGAAAACAACATACAGTACAAAATTAATTGTATTTTGGAAAATTGCACTGCAAAAATGAGTATATTAGGCAAAATTGCATACAAACATGGGTACAGTGGTACCTCGGTTTGCGAACGCAATCCGTTCCGCGGAGGCGTTTGCTCGCCGAGGTATTCGCTCGCCGAAGGCACGCTTCTGCGGGTGCGTGAAGTGCTGATAGAGCGCTTCTGCGCACGCGCGTGCTGCGCAGATCGCTTCTGTGCACGCGCGTGCTGCGCAGATTGCGTCTGCACACATGACGCCACGGAACCTGGATGTAAACACTTCCGGGTTCACAGCGTTCGTAAACGGAGGATTTCGTAAATGGAGGTAGTCGTAAACTGAGGTTCCACTGTACAGTAATACTCTGGTTCCGCACCGCCCTCCTTGCGAACGCTTCGGGTAACGAGCTCCACTAACCTGGAAGTAGGTGCTCCTGGAAGCGAACTTTGCCCCAGGATGCGAGTGGAAGTCACGCGCTGGAGGCGCATGAACAGTGAACAGTTAGAGCCCAAATGTATTGTTAGAAATGCTGGGTGCCACCCCCACTCGTTGTCGAGCAGCAGCAAGGTTCCAGGGGGTTCCGGGCACTCACCCAGGATCTGTGTTCCTTTGGAGAAATGAAACACGGCAGAGACTGCCACAGCTTTAAGAAATGTAGTTTATTCATCTATTTACACCTTCAGTCTGCATGAGGGAGTCCAAATCTTAAAGCAGGTAAAAGTAAATCTTACAGCATGGCCATCTCAAGCAGGGCTTGTTTCCCATAGCATTGCAGCACTGGAGTCAAATGCATCTCTCCCAAGCCAGCCTTCAGCCAGCCTGCCCAAGGTGGATCCCAGTCCTCCCCCCTCCCCCTTCCTCTTCCCAGCACACCTTGCTCCAAAGACCCTCTTTTCCTGAGGGTTACCCTGGCAACCTTCCAAATCCCTAGTCTCTGTACACACCTCAGGGCAGTGGGAGGGGGGGGGGGAGGACAGTTTCCCTTGTATTTCCAATGCCCCTCAATGACCCTGTATTGTTTCTTAATGGCCCTAGCTAGCCCAGGAATTCATCTGCAGCTTGCATTTCTCCCTTCAGATCCCAAATAATCAAATTTCTACCATTTATTAATTTATAGGGTTTAGGGGGGATTCCCTCCAATTTATAACAATATGCTGTTCTCATTGGTGCCAATAACAGACACAGAAACGTAGAATGCTCAGGTAGTTTCCTTAATAGCTGCTTCATTTGCATTAGTGGTTTTTACCTCTGAAATGCCACAATTCCTCAGCAGCTTTTTTCCCTTGAGTTCTTTTGACTCTGAATGGATGAAACGAATGACTGGCCCTTTCGCAACAGTACTGAATGGGTTTTTCCACCTAGTGGTGGCTCTAGCCCACATCCAGCTCAAATCACAAACTGTGCTGGCAATATCAAAAAGTCCTAAGGTCACTGGTGCCCGGATAGATTATCTCTCAGTTTTCTCTTGAGCATACAATTGTGCTCAATGGCTGGATTGCCAATCAGCTGTCTTTCCTGACCCTTCAGTGATTGCTTTCTCATGTTGATGATTCACTAAGGAATAAAAGCTAACAAAGGACTTCTTCTTCATCTGAAGAAGTGTGCATGCACACGAAAGCTCATACCAAAATATAAACTTAGTTGGTCTTTAAGGTGCTACTGAAGGAATTTTTTTATTTTGCTTCGACTCAGACCAACACGGCTACCTACCTGTAAAGGACTTCTCTGTGTAGGAAAGAGAATAAGCAGAAAGATCTGGTTGCGAATTTGGAAAGAAAGCAATGCCCACAGAATGCATCTGTGAACAATAACTACAGAAACTTAAAAGAATTCATTTGCTCTTTTTTCCCTTATGGGGTATCCAAGAGCCCGTATAGAGTCCCTATCGGTAGGAGAAAATAACAGAGGCCAACCAGAGAATATTGAGAAGCAAAGCAGCTAGTAAGCCTGATCTTTATTAAACTGTTGCAACAGGGTCATTACTCACCATATGCAGGAGGGAGGAGGAGCCCAGAACAATGGCGTACAAGCCCTTATACAGTGGTACCTCTACTTATGAATAACACCACTTATGAATGTTTCTACTTACGAACGGAGCTCTGTCCGCCATCTTGGATGCAGTTTAGATAGGATTTTTTCTACTTACGAATTATTAGATAGGGTTGCTTTGACTTACGCATTTTTTCTCCCAATGCATTCCTATGGGATTCGACTTACAATTTTTTTCGACTTACGAATGTGTGTTCGGAACGCATTAAATTCGTAAGTAGAGGTACCACTGTATAGACTCTTTGAAATTGCCACCCTGTAAGCTTAAGGCCACCCCCCAATACATCATACATACATCATTGAAGGGGTGGTCTACAGCAGAAATCCTGTCTGGCAGGAAACCTGTTGATGGGTTTACCTGGAGAGCCTGGCTATTCTTTTGTGATGATAAATACTTAATTCCTGAGTCCAGGTCACAGGCTCAGCCTATTTATACCCAAATGTGCCCTTGAGTGCAGAGACAATGGGGAGGTTTTCCCATTTCCTTGCTCCTTGCAGAGAGACATTTGAGGTCAATTTGGGAGAGTCAAAATGGTTTCAGAACTATTTTCCTGTACTATTTCAGACACATGGTTTACATACTTATGTATGTGTTGCCTTGTAAATTATGAACATTTAATTTATATATTTGAGACCTTAAATTCTTATAACAATATCAATATGATACAATATTACCATCATTTTAATAAGACAATAACAATGGTCAGTTGCAAGCAAAATAAGCTAGCTTCTTCTTCTTTTTTTGGCTGCCTGTTACTGCATACAGAGACATGCTTTTGGTGTTTGATCAAGGACTACACAAATAGCTGGGCCAAGGTTGGACCTTTAACTTCCTCTAAATAGCTGGTCAGCACTTCAGATGCAAACAGGATTAGGGTTCAAGGTGCATGCAATAGGGAAAAAAGTCACAGTGCCTATTCAAGGAAGAGTCTAGTGAATAAGGGAATAGGGCTGGAACTGATGGAGAGAGCAAGGCCATTCTGCGGTTCACCTCAGATGCCAGATCTGTGCCAACTGCACATCTGAGGGGAGGGCATTCCAAAGACCTGCTGCAGAACTATGGTTATATAATTGCAGGCCAGGAACACCAGTCTAGTCATTTGTGTCAACACTTGCAAGGCTACTCCTCTCTTGCAGTAAAGCCCTGCCACTCTGTAAAAAAATAATCTAGTGTTTGATTGATTTTTGGACGTTGCAAATTCCCATCATTGCTGCACTAGTTCACCCACCTACAGGTATATTGAATTCATTATTAAGACAGGGAAACAGCAACACAGCTGCCCTCTTGTAACAGCATTATCCCTGCCATCTGTAAAGTGGGAATGGGACAGAATGCTGTGGTCACCGGAACAGGATTTATAACTGTATTGTACAAAGACATAATGCTGCTAGGGCGTGGTTTGTCTAACTGACCAGAAATGCCTTCAGATTCCGATTCCGAATTAGAAATGCAAACACATAAACTTTAAAAAAATCTTTATGGTACCTCTACACGTGCAGCAGTACTCTTCATTACGTAATTGAAGAATAGGGCATCTGTGGTCCTCCAGATGTTGTTGGACTACATCTCCAGAATCTCCGGCTATTGACAATGCTGACTGAGGTTAATGGGAGTTGAACAACATCTGGAGGGCCATAACTTCCCCGTCCCTGATACCATGTAAGAAGGGCTGCAACCCTATCTATAATGACCTGGGGAAAACTGCCACTGAACTAAGCAAAACTCAGGGGTGCCAACTTGAATAAAATATTGTGGGGGCCCAGGTAAGCATGATGCAGCGCACACACACCATTTGAATGGGAATGCCTATCAACTTTGCGGGGACCTGGCCCCCACTAATATTTTATTGTGGGGACCGAAGCCCTCACAGCCCCTAGGAGTTGGCTCTGATGGTGGAACTTAATTCTGACTGAGACATGTGTTGGATTGCAGTCTTACAGTAAGACTGCAATCCAATGCATGCTTACGTAGGAGAAACATTGGGATGCAAGCCTGCATAGACATGCGTAAGGCTGCATTGTAAGTTACGGCCATCGGTCACAGCTGCTTAAACAATCCCTTCACTGAACCCTTTTGAAATGCTCTGTCCAAGGTTGTGTGAAGATCGGTTGTTTGCTTAGCAAAGAGCCAGGTGTTTACATGTAAGGTAGTAGATTAGCTTTGTACTTTTGCTCCCCAGATGTGACATTGAATTGGGCTTCAGCAATCTGGAGCCTGAATCAGCTAATTCACACAATTCTTTGCCTCCTCTGTTCATTATAATAATGGGTGTCATTTAATTCCCAACTTCTACTTCTCTAGAGATGATCAGTTTAACCAGCATCTAATTCCTGTCAAGAACAAAATATTTTGGACATTAAAAAAATCTGTCCATGCTCTCACAACTTTTTGTGCAACATTTGAGACATGCATACAATGTCTTGCCCTTGCAAGTCTCCCTAGAAAGATTTATTGTATGTGCATATGTGATTTTTTACTAGACCGGACAGATATATAATGGAAATTGCAGGTCCACAGTGAGTACAAGCTTTTGAGTTTTCCAGAGATGCCAAACAGAACGATGTGGGGAGGGTGAGGTTTCAACTGATGTTCAAATTGTATAGGGTTGCCAGACTCAATAGAGGACAGGAATTCTGTGCCGTTAATTGCCCTGCTCTCTTTTGAGTCTGGAAACCTTAAAGAGAAACCAGCAGACCCTTTGTTTAATTTCCAAGCAAAGGGTCTGCTGGTTTCTCTTTAAGGTTTCCAGACTCAAAAGAGAGCAGGGCAATTAAAGGCACAGAAGTCCTGTCCTCTATTGAGTCTGGCAACCCTAAAATTGTAGTGTCTGCATCTGGGCACAGTCTTAAGATGGAATGTGGTGCGGGGAGCAAGCATAACAAGGAGAGGAGTTAGTAATCAAACAAGACCCTTTTGGGTGCTGGTTGGCCTAATAAAGATTTTGCCCCAACATGGATTTTGTAATTATACATTTGCAGTCTCTGGTGTGTTGGGCGTCAAAAATGTTGAAATGTCGAAATGAGTGGTCTGGCAACAGATTCAATCTAAAGTATTGCAGCATTTGGGTAGCTGCAGCTGCTAGAAGTTGCTAGAATAAGGTAAAGTTTTCCTGACCTCTTCTTCCTCAGGGTTTGTGTGTTTTGAGTAAGACTGATGCTCACATTCCTCAGCAAGGATAAATACAGGGAGCGGTGTGGCATTTGTGTATGACGGGCATGTAGGAAGGTGCTGTTATTTAACAAGGAAATCTCATTTTGACCCCCTGTACAACCCTTTGAGTTATCCACCCTGTCACTGGAATTAGAGTTTTTCTGCCTTTGTCTTTCCTAACAAACTTAAATGCCACAAAAACCTGACAGCATTGTGGTGTTTGTTTGTTTGTTTTTTAAAAAAACCAACAGAGGGGAATTTGCAACAAGAAAACATTGTACTGTAATCCTCTTCAGATGTTCTGTACTAGAGTTAATTAAACATGAGGTGGTGGCACAATGATGTGTCAATTTTGGTTCCCTCAGGATCCCCCTTTTTACAATCTTAAATTCAGCTCTCCACATTTGCAGCAATTGTGTGTGTGTGTGTGTGTTCATGAAAATTCATCAGCATTTTAGTGTGACTTCTCCTAGGAATTTTTTTTTATATTCAGTTTTGACTAATGTACACATTTTTGCCTGCAATTATCCTTAATAATAATGCATTTTGTGTGTTATTTTCATTAATGTCTTCATTTTCACGCACACTTTCGCTGAATATATGCATTTTCGTAAACATTTTTTGGTTGGAGAATTGCATTGCAAAATTCAGATAATTGCAATTTCAAAGGGTGGCTGTGTTTCAGCTTTCATGCTGTTTTGGAAAGTGCAGACTTGATAGATTTGGGTTTAAATGTGTACTGAATTAAATTATTCCTCCACCCCAAGTCACTTGCTCACACTCCCCCTTTGCCATTCCGGCCACCTTCTATTAGTTGGAGGGGGGGACAAGCAGAAGGATCTTTGTGTGTTTTAGAATGCACAAGGAAGTTACATGAGTACTGGAAGCTCCCTGCTTCATTAGTTTCCTTTCCAACTAGTGGGGGGAGGTGACTTGAATGGTGTCAGGAACAGCAGACCTATTGCATTTGCTCTCCTTGCCCACCTTGTGTGCTTTTTTAACCCTAATATGGAGCATCTGAAGAGGGCTTCTGCATCCCTGAGGGGAAGGTGTACATTATCTGTTTCCTGTTCACTGCTTCTCTGCTCCACATTGCACCCCTAAACTGTTTTTCCACCTGTGAAAGTAAACATATATGTGGGGTGGGGAGGGGCTGCCCCATTGCTTCTCTATTCAAATTGCCCACTAAGCCACCTTTTCTCATGTGGGGGTAAATAAGTTTGAAACCCCAAGGTAAGGAAAGTACCTAGGGATAGGGGAGGGAGGTAATTTGGGGCAGAAAACTGACAGGCATAGAAAGTGTTAAATACCCTCTCTCCTCTGCTACTTTTCATTGTTGGAAGCGATCTCCAAACAGCTTTCCTGTGTCTCCTTTTTTATTTTTTATTTAAGACTTTGGGGTTTTGTTACATACAGTGTTTACTCAGACCTGTCATAATATCTGGAAGCTTTAAAAGTCTTTCTTTCTTTCTTTCTTTCTTTCTTTCTTTCTTTCTTTCTTTCTTTCTTTCTTTCTTTCTTTCTTTCTTTCTTGACTTTTCAGGCCATATGACAAAGTTTGAGATCCCTTGGCACAGTGAAAATCCAAAGCCGGAGAATGTTGGCAAGCTATCAAAGGCTTTACAAGAAGTCAGGCAATGCGGTGCCACAAGGCGTCGTTATTTATTTATTTTTATAAAGCTACCCTAGGAAGAAGAGAACTGAAAGAATGGAGAACAATCTGCTGATTCATTGTAGCAGGAAGCTGGTGGGGGGCAGCGGAGTGGAAACATTATTAGTTTATGCTGAGAGATCTTGGTTTTGCTGTCCTCAAAATACCTGTTTAGGCATTCTCCTTATAGATTATGATCTAGATGGAAGTCCAAGTACTACTAACACATAGATCAACCTTCCCCAACCTGTTTGGGACTACAGCTCCCATCAGCCTCAGTCAGTATATCCAATGGTCAGAAATGTTGCAGCCCAGCAGCTTGCGGAGGGCTAACATATAGCGATTACCAGCAACAGATCCATTTTTATGGACAATTGTCAAGACCCAGCACATAAAATTGAGTCGAGCCCAAGAAATTGTGCTCCCTGAGGGAGAGAAGCAGATGGTGGCCCCTCCCCAAGTCAAGGTGCAAAGATGATGCAATTTCGCATTTGAGGCAGAAAATCCCCCAAGCAACTCTCCCCCTCTTTCACAGTAAAAATAAGGGGGAGGGGAGACTGACAATTTAGTGTCATTTCATCACCTCCAAAATCAGCTCTCTGGTAGCCACATCATCCTACCTAACAGCAGGGCCAGTCCTGCCATAGTGGAAGCCTGCATGCCAAGCCTGCATGCCACACCACAGGTGCTTTGAAAATAAGCTGGGTGTTTTTAGCTTTACACACATGAAAAGGGAACAGGTAAGGTGGCTGTACTAAAAGGTAATAAAATAATAGAGTTAAACGTTGATTTAAAAGTCAGGTACTATAAGAAGAGAGAGCAGCAGGGGCTTTGTGTACCGACATCACCAGGTTAGCAGACCAAAGTGATGCACAGCTTACCTGGTCAAAGTCTTTCCTCATTATGGCAAGATTTACTATATTTCTATTTAACATACTAATTATAATTTACCCGCTGCCTTGAGTGAAATCTTTGGGAGAAGAAAAGGCTATGGAGTAACCCCTATACAAATCCAGAGTGGAGTCCGTAAAGTGATTGGATGGCATCTTATATGCCTCCTTATATGCCATGCCTTATATGCCTTATATAGCATCTTATATGCCTCCTCCTGACAAGCTGGAACGTGTCCAGAGGAGGGCAACCAAAATGGAAAAAGGCCTGGAAACGATGCCTTATGAGGAACGGCTTAGGGAGCTGGGTATGTTTAGCCTGGAGAAGAGAAGGTTAAGGGGTGATATGATAGCCATGTTCAAATATATAAAAGGATGCCATATAGAGGAGGGGGAAAGGTTGTTTTCTGCTTCTCCAGAGAAGCGGAAACAGAGCAATGGATTCAAACTACAAGAAAGAAGATTCCACCTAAACATTAGGAAGAACTTCCTGACAGTAAGAGCTGTTCGGCAGTGGAATTTGCTGCCAAGGAGTGTGGTGGACTCTCCTTCTTTGGAGGTCTTTAAGCAGCGGCTTGACAGCCATCTGTCAAGAATGCTTTGATGGTGTTTCCTGCTTGGCAGGGGGTTGGACTGGATGGCCCTTGTGGTCTCTTCCAACTCCATGATTCTATGATTCTGTCAACTGGTGATGTATTGCTCTGCTTTCCTTTGGACCACATCAGCAAGGCCAAGAAGGGATTTTTGTCATCTGGGCAGCCCAGGACCTCCATGCATACTGCTCAGGCTTGTGGCCCCAAGAGGTCACTTCAGTGCTGCTAATACAGCAGTTTGATTTCACCACAAAGGTGCACTCCATAGTCTCTCAAGGCAGACAGATGCCAACAACAACAACAACAACTGGTCACCCTAGGGTCAAACCTCATATATGTGGGACTGTTCTCTTCACATGCTTTAGCAATCCTTGGGTTTGAGGGGCAGCAGCAGAAAGGAATCTATCTATCTATCTATCTATCTATCTATCTATCTATCTATCTATCATCTCTATTGGTATAATATAGGAATACCAATACAGGCAAACAGAAGAGGATGCAGATTTGTTTAACATCTGCAAATATTAGAAATGCATTTAAAATGATTGCTGTAATTTAAATAGAACTATATCTCTCCATGGGAGGAAGTTTGTGATGTGATGACCTATGTGCCTGCTCTCTTTGCTGCCCAACTCTTATCTTCAAGACTCCTGCTCTGCCTTCTTACATTTATTTTTCTTTAAACCACACTTGGATAAGACCTGTCTGCAGGAAGGCTTAGAGGCCTACCCGGGATTTCAGAGCAGTGTCAATCGTTTGTGGGACATTTACCTCTGACACAGTTTAAAAGTCAACTAAACTTCACAAATCTCCAAAGCAGCAGGTCATAATAAACCTGATCTCCTTCGTTCTCACTGTGTTGTATAACTTATGATAGAAATGTGAAGATTTAAGATGTCATAAGTGTAGTGAATCTAGAACAAGGTGAGGAAAAGAGCAGGCAGATGGGAATAATATTCTGAGAACTCAGACTGTAATGTACACAATGCTTTGTGCACTTTAATTAAATCTGTTCAGTCTAGTATTGCAGGCAGTGCTATTTTTCTGGAAAGGGAGGTGCCATAACTCACCATGAACACCTTCTTCATTCTCTTAGAATGGCAATGGCGCCCACCTGATATTCCAACTCAACATCAGGAAGAACTCTCTGACAGTAATAGCTGTTTGACAGTGGAATGGACTCCCTTGGGAGGTGGTGGACTCTCTTTCCTTGGAGGTCTTTAAGCAGAGGTTGGATGGTCACCTATCATGTATGATCTAGTTGGGATTCCTGCATTGCAGGGGACTAGGTGGCCCTCGGGGTCCCTTCCAACTCTACAAGTCTATGATTCTATGACTCTAACCACTACAACTGGCTGTCTTTACACTACAACTTTGGAAACACCTCCCATAGGAATTTATTAACATCACCCACAGTGGTGAGCTGTGGGGTGCTGTATTCTGTCCTCAATTCTCCTAACATCCACTGTAAACACTGGATTCCTTTAAGCCCATCCTGAGAGCTTATTTGCATTCAGATCCATAGGCTGGGCGACAAATATTGAGTAAGCTTATGGCAGAATTCAGCAGAAATGAACATGGCGCAGCAGTGCATTCTGGATCACATGCCAAGAGCCTCATTTTCTTTGCAATTAAGAGATCAATGGTGTAGAGAGCCTTTCTCCCTGCCAAGCATCCAGTGTTCTTTGTACAATACCATCCAATCATAGCAACTTATTTCAAAACAGGAAACAAGCCCCTTTGGCATGTTTAATATTTGGTGAGGTGTCCGAAGCAAAAATCCCTTCTTGTTATTTCCTTATTCTTACAAAACAGCTTGTTTTCAACAGCAGGTCAAACCTTGCTGAGAATATAAAGGATTTCAACCCTTGGTGCTCTTCTTGCTTAAAGAAAAGATTATTATGTATTCAATCACTGGTGGCAATACAATGGTATTTTAGAGTAATGAATGTAAGTTAAAATGTATGTGAACTTGCTGCACCTGGAGGTGTTTTCGAGAGCATTTTTTCTGCGGTCTTGCTAAACAGAACTGCTGTGGCTACTTTGGAAACACCAGTTCTCACTTTTGCGCCAGTTCCTGTGGAGCAACATTTCATGGAAGGATCTTATGTCATCAACTCCCAGAAGCCCCATGCAGGAAGAAGGGTAACAATGCAATCCATAACTAGATTTCTTCCAGAAACAGCATGGTGCCAAGCAATCTGGAACATTAATTATTTCTGACAGGGCTGGCCCTACCATTAGGCAATGTAAGGCAACAGCCCCAGGCCCCAGATTTTGGAAAGCGGGCAGCAGTAATGAGGTGTTGAACAACTGAGCTGTGTGTGCAGTTCTCAGCTTTCCTATTGCCCTCAGGTGGAGGATACTACCTATGTTGAAGTAAACTTCAAATGCCAATCCAATTGGTTTCTTTAGTGGAGTGTTTGTTTGTCTTCTTGCTCTTCATCTCAGGCAGCAAAATGTCTTGGGCAGGCCTGATTTCTGACAACATAATGTAGTGCACTATCGTGAATGCTTGAGCAGAACATTCAGAACATTGTGTAACCCACTAACAACCTTATATCTGCAGGAGTGTTCAAGTTCAGTCTGTACGCCGACAGTGTGACTATCACCCATGGTTTTACTAGGCCAACCCTGAAAAATTAAAAGGGAAATAAAAATCAATCAATCAATCAATCAATCAAAGTTTAACATTTTAAGTAAGTTCAGTAGTTTTATATATAAATCACCAAAGCATATAAATAATGATGACAACTCTCAGGACAATTTAAGACTCTGATTACTAAGCCCATTCTCTGTATCAGAGATGACAAATATATTCAGCACCCTTAGGATAATAAAGAAACAGTCCCAACTGAAACGGCTCATAATCCTTGGGACTTGACATTGCCCTTTAAAGATAGCAGAGTCTTTTATTGATGCTCATGCCCTGCAAATAGTCAAAAGCAGTCCAATAATTAACAAAGGGTACTTATTCTAATTAATGCATGAAAGGGTTAATACTATAGAGTAAGCTGTCCTGCCAGGCTTAGCTATGTCACTTCCCCTCATCTTGGGAGGAAATAGGTAAACCTATTGTATTTAGTCTACCTGAGAAACTCAGTTTCTGAAAAGGTTTGAGGTGGTTGCTCCAGCCACTCTTGAGTTCCTATATCAATAATCTAGGAACTTTTACTACTTTGCAACTAAGCTAAGTTATAATGCCATTACAACTTTTCTGACTGATGTATGGGAAAACACATGAACCAGAACTTTGAAGAGTTTGTAACTAAACCATTTTTAACTCACCAAACATGTGATCTTTTCCCTATGCACCAACAAATCTTACAATTTTACTTTGTGTTATGAGGTCCTTGATTTTTCTCATTCTTTGTGGAATATGTTTCAGGAATACTGTATTTGCTTTAAAATTTGATGATGGATGTTATCCTTTACATCAAGTGTGTGGCATATTTGGCCCTCTGTATGTTGCTGAACTACAACCTCCATCAGCCCCAGCAAGCATGGCCAATGGCCAGGGAGGATGGGAGATGTAGTTCAGCAACAAGTGGAGAGCCAAAGTTTTATATAGTACTCTTGCAATTAATGCGCCGGTCCTTATATTCATGTAAGGTGTGTAAATATTTATGTTTTCTTATCATTAAGGAACATATGTATACTCATATTTAAAACAAACAAACAGATTCTCATTGACTTTTCTGGAGGAAGTTAAGATCTGTTGGCAGAGCTTCCTACTGGCATATTTCCCTGCACACAAGGCAGAACATTCTCTCTTGTTTCTGTTTATCCAGACTTGTTATTAAACCATCAAGTGGAATAGCAGTGAAGGCACATACAACAAAAGCCTTCCTGCGTTAATCTGACCTGTAATTATTGTTTTTGGGTGGTGTTTTTTTGTGTTAATACCATCCTGGGGACATTAATATTGTATAAACACCTGAAGCTTTAATTTTCAATATTGCAAAATAACCAGTACTGGATGGTACAAAGAGGTTGCACAGAGAGTTCCTGGTGCCGTGCATAATGCAGGTGTGGTCAAATTTAAAAGCAAAACCACAATGCAAAATTGTTTCCTGTAAGCCAAGTTAGCATTGTTACATGCCACCTCTCTGAGCCATGCAAGATTTCAGGGATTCCAAGTGCTTACCCAGAGTTTGTGTTTCCTTTGGAAATGAGGCACAGTGAAGACTGCGGAGTCTTTATGAAATATGGTTTATTTACATAGATGGTTATCTACCAGAGAGAAGGTCGCCGCCCATGGGACAGAGGGACATCGATGAATGATAACCCAGCTCTTACCTTGGGTTTTAATAGGTTTAATAGGTTTTATTGGTAACCATATATGTAATGTATTTTTGTTAGTGTTTGTCCTTTTGATGCTATGGCCTGTCGGCTACGCAAATAAAGTTTGATTTGATTTGATTTGATACATATATGTGCAATCTGAGCCTACAATGGAGAGGTTCACATCATTAACACTCCAAAAGGTTTTTGCTTCTCAGTCTTGGGTACCCGCAGAAATCAGCCATGTCTCCCTGTCCCCCTGCTTTAGCCTGCTGCATTTTACAGACATAAAAAACCTTTGCCCCAGAACACGCCACAGTGTTCTTACAACCCTAGGCTTTGTCCTGCTAACTAACCCTGAGCTGAAGAAAGGGCCCCTCTCTCGGGTGAGATTCCTCATGGCCCATCACTTTCCTTTTGTTCTCCTTATCAGCTCATCCCATCTCCTGAACATGGGAACCCAGCCTATATTGATTTTAACATGCTAGATCCAGTGTCCGGCACTTAGGAATTAGAAGGGGCCTCAGGAATTAGAAGTGGGGTCCAGGCAGCCCAGAAACTCATAACAGTATTCACAGATTCAATTAGCTGATGGATTTTGAAATCACCATAATAAAAAAGGATTAAATAATAAATGTAACAAAACAAACAACTAGAACTAAATCATTGTGCTGGTGTGAGTTCAGCTTCTGCTAAGTCAAGTAACTTCAACTTTCTCAGGTATCTTCAACCTTTTATCCCAAATATGCATGTGGGACCCATTTCCTAAGCTTTTGCGATATATTTGCATGGTGGTCGTGCTCCTATTGCCAGCCATATTGGATCAGGCCATGGTCCACTAGGGAGTTCTGACCCACCTGTTGAAGACCAGAGTGCTGCGTGTATACCTCTATTGCATGGATTCTGTCTTCAAGCAGGGACACTCTTCAAATATGGATTTGTGCAAGTGTCCAATCTAAGCTCAGCTGTGTGAATAGAGCTTTTAATCAATGCAGCAATGATTCCAGGCAAAGGGACAGCTCTCAGAGTTCCCCTTCAACATTCCTCACCCTTGAACTTCCTCATTATAAGCATCCCCTGTGGTCTGACTATTCATCTATAAACAGTCTGGCTTCCTCGTTCCAAATTCTCACTAGCTTCATGAAGTTTAACTCTCAAGGACCCTGGCATCGTGATGAAAGAAACTTTTGTAGATCTGAAGTGTGCTCAGTTGGTAAAACAGTTTATCCCTTTATAGATGCAAAACCACCTCCAACTCACAATAAAAAATGCAACAGATCTCTGAAGTGGAAGCTCTCATTCTTCGCCAGGGCAAGTTTCCTTTTAAGCTTCCCCCCCTCAGTAACCCCTTTTCTTCCACACAATACCTACTATGAGTAAATGACTTGGGGTTAACAACTTTTCCCTCCTTGGTGGAGTACTCTGTGCCTTTTAATAGCTATTGCATAGGCAGAAATTCTAATCAGGTGTAACCGCCCCACCCCCAGCATCTCTGTGTTGAGGGGGAAAAAATATGTGCTGCATTTCTGCCTGTTAGGAAGTTACAGGCATATGGTTTCTGTCAGGAGAAATGGTGTGAATCCCATATGACACCACCTAATTCTGGGGCTGCCAATGTAGTGCCTGTGGGTACAATGGTGACCCTGAGAACGTCTGGATCTGTGGGTTGTTGGTGTTGTGGGGGAGCAGGGGGGCATTTTGCTCACAGCAGCAAAATGTCTTGGGCCACACCTGGGTTTTGCCATTTACCAGTACTCATGTCTCATCATGTCCCTCAGGCTCTACCCAGCAGATCAAATATGGCCAGGCTCTTTCCACACATAGCCAGCCAGATAACATCCTCTGTCCCCACAAAGCACCATGAGGTCCTTCTCTTCTTCTAGGCTCCCCTCATGAGCTGGCAGGCGCTGCCCCTTAGCTGTTAGGCTCCAAACTCTGCCGCTCAGAATCTGAGCTTCTGCAGTCCTAGTGATCCTAACCCTAGGTAATTGCAAGACACATTGGCTCCCACAGCCAAAGGGGTATGGGGACAACTCTTCAAGGCCAGCCCCACGCCTATTACATCCAGTTGGGCATCTGTTCATTCCATACACTCTAGCATTTCTCTGATGAAAATAGGGATGTCCCATTTCATAACGATAATTTTACTATTTATACCCCACACATCTTACTGGGTTGCCCCAGCCACCCTGGGCAGCTTCCAACATATAAAAATAATAATAAAACATTATTATTATTTTTTAAAAAACCTTCCCTATACAAGATGGCCTTCAGACGGTTTGGGGGTCGGATAACTCCATACCCTCCAACATTTCTCCAGTGAAAATAGGGACATCATAAGGAAAAGTGGGACATTCCAGGATCAAATCAGAAACTGGGATGGCTTCTCTAAATCAGGGACGTCCCTGGAAAATAGGGAAACTTGGAGGGTCTGTCATTCTAAGAACAGAACATTATCTCTGGGTCTGCTTTTTGACTGTGTCATTCATGAATAGTTCGTCTACAGATCAAACTGATTTCTGAACATAGGAAGCTGCCTTATAGCTGTACTGTCAACAATGACTGGCAGCAGCTCTTCAGGTTTTCAGACAGGGATTTCTCCAAGCCCTACTTGAAAATGTCAGTGATTGAACCTGGGACCTTCTATGCGCAAGCCAGGTGTTCTACCACTAAGCTATTGCCCTTCTGTTTGTGGTTTGTGGTTAGCCACTGTCTTCTTATTTTGAAATTTTGGATATTTTCTTAAGGGATGAAGGGATGCGGACATTTTCTTTCTGGGAACACCCCCCTGCCTTCTTAAACCAATGTTATTCTAAAAACAAACAACCTAGATATAACCTGTAATTATAGGTTAAATGGGATCAAGATCCGAATGGGCAGTTATCAGGATAAATGTATTTGGACTTACATAACCTAACTCAGTGAGCCTTTAAAAAATGTCATATGCCTGCAAGGACAAATTTCAGAAGAAGAACTGCCATGGTTGAGTTCCAAGGGCAGTGTCACAGCATCCCAGCTTCCAGATGCTGTGCCATGTCTAGGAAGGGAATTCTGGCCTGAACCAAGTGTACCCCTCTGCTTGTCTGCACTTCCCATAGGACCTTTTTGCTGCCAGCAGTTGAAATTGTCTATTTTGCCCTTGCTGCCTTCCACCAAACAGCCTAAAATTTCCCCGCGTCTCCTTGAAAAAAAAACCAAAACTTTCAGGGCAGTGTAGAATTTGGTGCTTAGACATTGGTGGTAAATCAAAGGAGACGACAAGGTTTTATGAATTAATATTAAAAGTTTTCTAAAAAAGATAAAATATAACTCTTGGGGGGGGAAGCATAGGGACAGTTACAAACATTCACAGCTTTCCTCCCACTTGGAATAAAATAAAAAAATAAACTATCCATCCTTGATCTGCCTACTATGCCAGATTATTTGGGGAAAGTATGTGCTGAGAGTGCAGCAAAACTTTCAAAGATGGGTTGAGAAAGAAAGAGCAAAAGGTGTTCACAGTTAAATTGCAGTGCTAGAAAATTCCACTACCAACCGAGATCACAGCAGTGCACTCCTGACATTCAAAAATCTTACTATAGTCTTAATAACGTGACCATGCTCGATATGATTACCACCACCCCGGGCAGGTGGGGAACAGGACTCCTGCATGATGAACACAGATTTCTCAGCAGCAGTAGGGAAAACTTCATCAGTTGGATTTCTGCAAAACATGTGACAGATGAAGAGGTTGGCAGCCTACAACAACTCTCAGCAGGTTAAGCAACTTGGGTCTATAGCTGCCGGGAAGAGAAAGGAGTAGATATCTCAAGCAGAGTGCCCTTTTTGCTTTCGTGGTTTGTAAATTGGGAAATATTTACATGCAAATATTGATTCAGTGGGCACCAGAGCTTCCCCTGCTCTGGTTGCTTCAGCTCATCCTAATCACAAGGGAACAAATGGAATTTTATTAACTTTACAGTGGGTGCCTAATATCACAAATGGGTCATTTAAATATTGCAGCAGTGTTTGCCATGCGACTAGTGATTTGGCTTGGTGCTGCTTGTGTCAAAACCAGGAGCGGCTAGCGGGAAGGACTGGCCCTGCAGATCTGACCTTCCAGCACCAGCAACACTGCCATGTACCAGGACCAGGTGGGGTGGAGCAGGGGGGCAGTGAGGTCAGGATGGTGCAGCCACACCAGCAGAGCCAAGCTGGTATTTGTGTTGGTGCAGCCGCACTGCTATGCCCCCATCCCAAGAAGTATCAGAGAAGTCGATGCTGAGAGGCTAGGTCTGTGGCGTTGGCCCTCCCTGTTGCCTGCTCCTGATGAAAACTAATTTGACACCTGATATAAGTTCAATCTGAATGCTCTAGAACTGGGTGTGGGGTAAAGTAAAGTAAAGGGACCCCTGACCATTAGGTCCAGTCGTGACCGACTCTGGGGTTGCGCGCTCATCTCGCATTATTGGCCGAGGGAGCCAGCATATAGCTTCCAGGTCATGTGGCCAGCATGACAAAGCCGCTTCTGGCGTGGGGTAGGAGACTGAAAAAAAATCACATCTGGCAACCAATGCGCACCTTGGGTTTCAGATAGTACATGGGTAGATGAGTCTAAAGATCCCAAGACACAAATTTTCATGGCCCTCTACCAGCTATGGTGGTTTCCATGCGCTCTGGTTTCCGTCACAGTGTTCCATTGCACCAGAAGCGGTTCAGTCATGATTACCTGGAAAGCTGTCTGTGGAGAAACGCCAGCTCCCTTGGCTTGAAAGCGAGATGAGCGCCACAACACCATACTCACCTTTTACAGGATTTAACCCTCCAGGGGTCCTTTACCTTTTTTTTTTTATTTACCAGAAGTAATGTTTGTAGTGTTAACTCTGGAAGTGTATACTAAATTCTGATCACACAAAACCTCCTGGTGTATATTAGGCTCCAGGAGGCTCTTTTATGTTTTTAAGATATGGAGGCAGCAGGTGTTTCACTCTGTGGCTAACCAGGGGCCCATGGCTAGTCTACTAGTAGGACTTTAGGGCAATAGCCTGCTTACAGACTTTCTGAACCCTTGTTGGAAAGATGCTGCTGGACTAGACTTTGGTCAGAGCCAACAGGGTACTTCTTATGTTCTGTCTTTTACAACTGTTGGGTTCACTGATCATTGTGGATCTCTCCAGTGTTGTTCATATCAGCAATGAAAACTCTTAAGTTGCTAGTGCTTAGTCCTTTTTTTTTGTTTTGTTATTATCCATGCTCGCACATGCACTTACATAACCTGTGGTCTATATTGGTAAACTATTAAACTTCGAGCTGAAGAAATATGCTGTTGGCCTTCTCACTTCTCCTTCTCTTATTTTGACATGGGGGCGTGTTCCTCTTTGGTTGTTGGTAAGAAAAGAAGTGAATTTCCAGCTCTTCACAATTTCTGTTGCAGAATAAACACATGGCATGTTTGCAGTCATAGTTCATCATATTAGTGATTCATATCTTATAAAATCTATAAGATTTCGAGTTATGTCTGGTTTTTATATATCACTGTATAAAAAACCAGATTTATGCATATGCACCCTTTTAGCATGGTGAAATCATAGAATCGTAGAGTTGGAAGGGACCATGACGGTCATGGGGCTCAAAGCCATAACCCTAATATTAAGAGTCTCCAGCTCTACTGACACCTGCTATCCAAGTAGTACCTTGCCGTTTGGCCCATGGTGAAGCAGTTGTAGTAGTGCTCAGCTCACATCCAGTCATTTTAAGTGAGGCTTCTTTATTCTTTAGGACAGGGCTTGTGGTGAAACCTGTCTCCATCATCCAGATGCTGCTGTACTACAAATCACAATACCCCTGACTATTGGCTCTGCTGGCTGGGGCTGATGAAAGTGGGAGTCCAATAATATATGGAGGACCACAGCAATTCCTGCTTTAGGAACTGCTCTCTCTCTCTCTCTCTCTCTCTCTCTCTCTCTCTCTCTCTCTGTGTGTGTGTGTGTGTGTGTGTGTGTTAGAGAGAGAGAGAAACTTTCCCAGTAAATCAAGTGGCAATGCTGAGTTTCTGGCCAAATGTGACTTTCTTTTTTTACCTGATAACATAGTCATTGCTGTTGTGAGCACAGGGTATGCAGTATGACTAGTCCCCATGCCTTCATTAGTGATCTATTTCTACACTTCTTCTATTTTGTGTTTGGGGTAGAGGAATCCAATGAAAGTTGAGGAGTGAAAAGTAGTATCGAAATGATATTATTATTATTATTATTATTATTATTATTATTATTATTACAGCATCTTACATATGCTGCTGATGCTGGAATGGATGCATAGTATGAAGGGAAAGGGGAAGGTTGATTGGCAGTTGTGGGTATAAATCTTAATACTAATACTAATACTAAAACTAATAATAATAGCAGCTGGTGGCTAGGCCTCATTAACTTTCTGTTAACAATCTGTATCCCTGAGGCACTTGCTAATCAAGGCAGAAAGCAGACACAAACACAGATGAATTTTAAGCCGTTCAGCTAGCTTCTCCTGCAGCATCTTGTAGCAGCAAGTCAGTTTTAAGCAACTAATGAGTGGTCCACAGTGCAACAAAGTTTAAAAATCTATGGGGAAGGGCCATAGCACAGTGGGAGAACATCAGCTTTGCATGCAAAAGGTTCCAGGTTCAGTTCCTAGCGCTTCCAGGTTGGGATGGGAGAAGCTCCTGACTGACAGCCTGGAGATGTGCTGTGAGTCAGTGTACACAGTAATGAGGTAGATGGACCAATGAGCTTCCTATGTTCCTAATTACTGACTTAACAAATTTTAGGGGATCGAGTGAGCATGCCTAGAATTACCACCCAAGGCTGTGGTCCTTGGGACCATCACCCCGAAGGAAGCGCCCTTGAAATCTGTATTTCAAATAAATATATTCAGGAGTGAGGTGCAAAATTCACACAATCACCTGCTCTTTGTCCTTTTCACTGTGAGCGATGGCTCTGTCACTTGTTTGGGTGGATCAGGGTCCTTCCCTTTTTTTGACCAAACCAAGCCTTCCATTGTTGCTGAAGAGGAATGTCTTCCCACAACTACCTCATTCATCCAGTGTGTGATAAATATCTTGAATGCAAGGGTTATGGCATGGAATGCAACTCTTCAACATATTTCCCCCTTTTATTTGATCCACTCCTCCATCTGCATCTTCTTCTTTTTAATTTAAAAATAACTTCATGAATCATGGGAATCACTCGGCTGACAAAAATGAAAGGAATTGCTAAAACTATCACACCAAAACACCCTTATCTCCACTGAGAAAATAGTCCCCCATCCTGCTGGTAAAACTGATACAGCTAACATGTTGCATGACACATCTCACACTTGTACCTGATGATACGATCATATAAATAGTTTCTGAGCAGCTGTCATATTACACATAGCAGCTTCCTGTACCCACGGTTCATTATGGGTCCATTCTGGGAAGTTTCAGAGAGAGCCACATACCTTTCCTGCCGCGCGTGTTCCCCATCACCCTCCTTGGCCAATAGTCTGGTGGCAGCATTCTGAACCAGCTGAACTTCCTGAGCCCTCTCCAAAGGCAGCAACTAAGGTATGTGTAACTGTGGTCATACCGCAGTTTTTAAAAATGGGCACAGTTGCCACGCCAGCATGAGCTGTGCAAAGGCTCTCCTGACCTGACCACCACCAAAACCTGGGCATTCACATTCATGAAGTGAATATACATGGTTTTATACTATTTTGTATGTGGTTTTATATTATTTTACTTTGCCTTAAGCTTTAAAATTTGGGATTGGTGTGGTTGTTTTTTAAATATATACAGTATACTGGTCATTGACCGTCATAAAACGACAACCACTACTACATTCAGGACTCAATCCAGGAGCACACCCAAACTGTGCAACTGAATTTTCAAATGGAGTGTACCCTTATTCAAGACAAGTTGAACTCTTATTCCCTAATCTGCCCATCTATTGATTAGGAACACCACTGGCTTGTCTGCATTAAGTATTTTATTTATTACATCTATATCTTTTAAGGAGTTCAAGGCAGGGTACATGGTTCTCCTCCTCTGTGTTTCCTCCTCACAACAACCTGTGAGGTAGGTTAGGCTAAGAGATGGTGACGAGCCCAAGGTGAGTTTCAATTTGGTTGCCCAATACTAGCATCAGACCTGATTCAGTATTTGAACATATTTCTTGGATTGAGATGGAAAGGAGAAAACAGAGTTGGGTGTCATTAGTATACTGAAGTCACTGAACCTTAAAACCCCAGGCAGGGGCGTCTTGCCCATAGAGGCAAGTGGCGCAGGGAACCAGGGCGCCAAGTTCGCGCCCAGTTCTGGAGGGCACCTGGGAAGAGGCAGAGGCTGGACGCATCGACTCACTGCCCTCGTTCGCTGAGTGGATCTTGGTTTTCCTCTGCAAGGCCATCTTCAGCGCTTTGTTGAGGCCACTGGGGTTCGGCATGCTGCAGCAGCCTGGCACTCAGCAGCGCCCAGGCAGAGGCTGGAGATGAGCCCAGCGGCTGCCTAAGGCTGCGGCAGCAGTAGCAGCAGGAGGAGAAGCGGCGGCGGCGGCCGTGATGACCCCACCATCCACTCCTGGCTGCTCTCTGCCTTGTGTGCACAGCCGCCTCCCCGTGGCTGGCGGGCGCTTTGACCTCGCTCCTTCAGGGAGCTGCTCATCCCATGCACCACTTTTGGCCTTGGCTCTCCGCTGCGGCTCTGCGAAGGATGAGGAAGGTGGGGGTGAGCGGGAACTATAAGACAGTGCCAGCCACCTCTGCGGGGAAAGAGGCACTGCAGACACCAGAGCCAGCCCTGTGTTCACCCACCGCTCTACAAAAGCGCGGGAAAGTGAGGCCATAGGTCTGGCGCCTTGCGCAGTGCCTCGTGAGGCGCAGTTGCTCGAATGAAGCGCGTGGCTCTGGCTTTTTGGGTGGGGAAGTGGGGGCGGGGTGCCGGAGGGATCTCTGAACCACGCCGCTGGATAGTCTTAAGACGGCCCTGACCACAGGTGACCTCACACAATGATTTCATGTGGGTGTTAAATAGCATGGGGGTCATGCTGGAACTCGGGACAAAACTGACTTGGAATAATCAACATAACACTCTTGGGTGCAACAGTGCCTTTGAGGAGGACTTCCCTGATACTCACAGTCTCTGAGCCTCCTCCCACACACATTGCCCCTTTTGTCATGAGATGGTGAGAGCAGCAACTCACCCACCGAAAGGTACATAGAGCTGAAGGAGGAAGCTGTACAAGTGATGCTCTTTCATGCTTCCTCTTTCATCTCTTGGAACAGGAGCACCTGAACTGAAAGAGGGTGAAAAGGTAGCAAGGGAAAGGGGGGGATCAGAACCACAGAACCTATAAAGCCTTAAATGGCTCAGGACCACAATACCTCAAGGACTGCCTCTTTTCGTATGAACTGACTCAGACCCCGCAATCGTCCAGAGGGTGGCAACAAGAGAACAGGCCTTTTGTGTGGTGACTCCCCATTTGTGGAATGCTCTCCCCAGGGAGGATCACCTCTTGGTTTTAATTTATCTCTGTGGGGTTTATTGTATATTTTTTGGGTTGCCTTGGGCAAGATAAAACAATTAACAAATGTAATTAATAATAATAATAATCCTAAAGTAGCAAATAACCTAATCTGAACTAGGTGATGAGAAGTATCCAGGCTTCAGTAGTTTGTTCACATTTCATCTCCTCCATTTTATTATGTACCTCACCTTGTTTAGTATAGTGAGAGAAACTGTAAAACAGAACATGAATGAATGGAAATAAAAAGAAGTTTGACTAAATAGGGAGTTTCTTTCTCAGATGCTTTCCAAAATTAAATCCTAGAACTACTTTTCATTCTCTATTGGTTATTAAGCAGTTCCTTAAAAGTCCTTGGTTTCAAACAGCTTTTAAAGTCAGTAGCAGGTATATGATTTAGGTTACAATTTTATTCTTAAAGAAATCAATGGCAAAACACACATCAATGTCAACGGAGTAGGCTTGTTACACAAATAGCCTAAATTCAGAGCCGCCTCAAACAGGCTGTTCTGTGGTTTGCCTTTGCGACAATGGTGGTGAAGGAACAGACAAGGTGTTACTGCCAGTTTATCATTGTACTTCAGGTCCAGGAAGAATTAAAATGACAGGGGGATTTCCCATGTGAAGCCTCTCAACCCCTCTTGTTGTCTGTCCATATGAATCCTTTGCCAAAGTGACATTCTTCCTGCAAATGGAGGGAGGAGGGGGCGGGGAGCAGGAGCTATTGGGAAACAAGGGCAGACAAACACAGTTGGGTCACTGCTTCTGCTAACACTGCAGAGTCCACTCTCTCTATAAAAAGGCAAGGCTGCTTGAGTCAAAAGCCTCACAGACGCCGTGGGAGCAGTCTGTGACAGACAACTCTGCAACACCTCTCTCAAAGTCTCCAGGAAGAGCACAACATGAAGCTTGCTCTCCAAGCTGTGCTGTTCACTGCACTTCTGGGTAAGTGAATGCAGGCTTGCAGAAAGAGGCAAGTCAAAGGCACTTCAAGGCTGCAAGGTGGAATTAGAGTCAACCTTTCTGCTGCTCAGAGAATGGCAACCCTTTAAAAATCAGGCCACTTTAATTTCTGAAATAGGTTGCAAGCCTTTCAAATATTTTCCCTCTGGAAAACAGCAAAGTCCTAGTTTGGGATGGCAGAAAGCCCCACTGGTTTGCAGCAGTTCCCGCCTTCCATTGAGGTCTCAGTCCAAAAGCTCTCCTGAGTTGAATGCTTCTGCTGTCTTCTGTCAAGCCTTCACCATATATTGAAAGCACATGGCTTCCCCCCAAAAGTCCTGGGAACTGGAGTTTGTTAAGGGTGCTGGGGATTATAGCTGTGTGAAAGGCAGGGCTTTTTTTCCAGCTGGAACTCGTCAGAACTCAGTTCTGGCACCTCTCAGGTGGGCACCACTGTCATTATAAGAAAACAAGGTGCATTCATGGTGAGTTCCAACACCTCTTTTTCTATGAAAAATAGCACTGATTGAAGGTAAACTACATTCCCCACAATCTTGCGTGAGGGGAAGCCATGTAATTTCAATGTACTGTATAGTGTGGGTCTGAACTTTAAGTGATGAAGCTTCCGTTTATGCACACACTGAACCGTGAACCAGAATATCTTTCTTAGAGATTGAAACAGTGCTTAACTATAAATATATAGTTATGTAAGCTTGTGTTAGGTACAGTGAACAGCAAGATAGGTTTTAATGAATAATATTTGGGGTATGCAACTCTACCTTCCGGAAAGGGCACCAGTAACATTATTAATTCCACGATGGTGATGTGCTTGGACCAGGATAGGGGGGCAGAATTGCATATTCCTCTGTGAAATGGTTCAGAAACCCACATTAGCGAAGGCAAAGTGTATGTAGTACAAAGGGCATTTGTTGGGGAGACTTGGGGAGGACAGTATGGTGGTCAAATCCTCCTGTATTTCTTCCCAACTGTTTTCCAGCTGCAGAAAGATAGATGTAGAAACAGCTTGAGGGAGATGCAGTCAGGGAAAGGGTTTCACACCCTCCTCCTGGCAGCCGATTCCCTACTGCAAATCTCCCCAAACTGGGAGCCCCATGTTTGCATGTAATCTATGGTTTCATAACCGCACCATTGCATTTAAAGCACATCCAACACACATCTTCATCACAAAGAATCCTGGGAAGGGCAGTTTCTTTCTCACAAAGCTGCAATACCCAGCACCCTTAACAGACCACTGCTTCCAGAATTCTTTCCCAGGATTCTCGGGGATGCCTTGTGTGCAGAGCAAGTGCCCTACCACTGAGCTATTGCCCTTCTTCTAATGAGGGCTAGACTCAAATCAACTGGAATTAAGCCACAATGAATAGGGCTGTGTTAATTGCATGAGTGCAATTAATGCGTCTGGTGTTGGGAGGAAGCGACAGTTAGGATTGGTACTGTGGGGAGTAGGAAGAGATGTGTTCTTGACTCATTCACCTCCCATCATGTGGTCCCAATGAAACCCTCTCCCCAGCACATTACTTTCAGTACAAAAGGGATTCTTCCCCTGGTGTTTAATATGTGTCCGAGTTTTGGTGCTAGCAGGATTTTATTCTTGAAGCACACACAAACATGTATTGGGATGACTGTGTGCGAAACCGCCCTTCTAGAAAAGTTAACCAACAAACTGAAATTAGCACAGGGTCAAGCAAAGGAGGGTTCCTTCACCCCATGTGGTTCCCTTTTATCACATACTCAGCTTAAAGCCACTTGAGCATGTGTGGCTAAAAGTGTGAAAGCAATCTCTCCAGACTCTTTCGATCCAGAATGTGATAGCTCTGGCTGGACTTGTGACAGCCCAGTTGACATCACCACAGGCTGAATAAAAATCTCAGCTACCACGGACTGAAATAATTCATTGCCCTTAAGTACTGCAACATCAGACTAAACGAAGAGTGTTGCGTTCCTCTAAACAGCCGAGTCTTTGTCTTGGGGCCAGTATGCGACTGCTCAGTGTGATGCAGTGCAAGACCTGGATTGAGGCTCTTGTGTGTAGGTTAAGCAAAAGAGTTCTGATGAACAGAATCTGCAGAGATGCACTGAAAAACACACAGCTTTGAGAAAATCTCATTTACAAGGACAACAAGGAAACAGCAATTCAAGGATGTGTACCTAATGTAGGCATCTAGGAGCAGTTCCAGATCTTCAGGATTTTCTGCCTTGATAGTCAAGGTTAGTTTAATACAGCCTTCCACAACGTGGTACCCAACAGATGATATGGGCTACAGCTCCCATCATCCCTGACCAGTGGCCATGTTGGCTGAGCCTGATGAACGTTGCAGTGCAAAGCATCTGGTTGGGGAAGGTTGGAATAACACAAACCTGGTGAGCAAATCTTCCTACCTTGATCTTAGTATTAGACAATGGCACAGATGGGAAGAAAATCCCATACATCTGGGGAGGTGGACTTCAGACAAGGCAGTGTTATTGTCATTCATGGCCCATGATATCACAACACTTCCCCTCCTTCATTTTCTTCACAGCATTCTGTTTTGCATCTTCCGGGGTAAGATGGTGTACAACATCAACGGCTGAGCACAACAAGTGTCAAAGACTGCAGGAATGCTTAAGTGCCTCCCAGCAACCTGCATCTTTCCCACAATTCAGCTGTGTGAAGAAGAGTGGTCCCCATGACTGCATCAGTGCCATTGCGGTAAGTGAAATAAAAAAATTCCTTCAGTAGCACCTTAAAGACCAACTAAGTTTATATTTTGGTATGAGCTTTCGTGTGCATGCACACTTCTTCAGATACACACTGCGGTAAGTGATTAGTGGAAGCTGGACCCAAACACTGGGGGACTTCCCTGAATTCGGTGTGCAAGACGAACTAAACTTTTGCTGGTGGGTCTGTCAACTCTGCAGAAAATGGTTCGTTTCAAAGATCCTAGTGCCCTGGTTAGGGTCAGAAGCAGGAGCTAGAAGCGGCCCATGAGACAGAACCTGGACTAGGGACACACATTGGAAAGTTCTGACTGATTACAGAAGTGGCTGGCAGAATCCCTGGGGTCATAGAACCTGGAAGGGATCAATGGTAAAACAGTATTTGCCTGTATACTGTTTTTTCAGACTCCAGTATGGGTTATTTGCCAGAAAATGGTTTGAGTGGTTAAAACAGTAATCAGCCAATCACTTTATTATGGGGCCATAGATCCAAACAGGTTAAAACAATAAAATATTGGCCTGGCGGCAACCTAAAACAAAGTCCCAGGCAACTAGAACACTAAAGGAAGTCCCTTCTTGATCCCCTGGGCCAAATTATCAGTTTAAGATCGCTCCATACCCCATTTCTGACTCTGGCACTGTGAAAAAAAGAGAAGATAGCTCAGTTAATTTTGGGGTCCATCTGTCACTGTGTGGTACAATAGTCTTTCTAGCTCCTTTCATTCCTGTCACTTCTCCTTCCCATTTGTGTTTTCTTCTTCCCATTTGTCTACTCTTATATGTTTTCAGGCCTCCGAGGCAGACGCTGTCAGCCTGGATGGTGGTCTCACTTATGATGCAGGCTTGGCCCCGTACAACTTGAGGCCGGTTGTAGCCGAAGTTTATGGCACAAGTACAGGAGGTAAATTTCAACAGGGCTGATTTTGAGAATTCTGTTGTGCTCTGTGTTGTGGCAAGGCCCGAGGTGGGATCAGGGTTCAGAGTTAGAGGGATCAGAGTTAGAGGTTAGAGACCCATCAGGTTCATCTGAGAGTGCTGCTGGAGCAGGCCTTACATGCCCATGGAGTGTAGGAGTATAGGACTGGAACCAGTGGCTTCAAGTTTAGAATCTGACTAAACACCAGGAAGAACCTTCTGACAGTAAGAGCTGTTCAACAGTGGAATGGACTCCCTTGGTTTGTGGTGGACTCTCCCAGATCTTATTCCAATGCTGTAACCACTACACCACACTGACTCTCTAGTGCTAGGAGTGGAATAATCTGTCCGTTTGGGTTTCTTCCAGCTTCTCATTTTTCCATTATTAAATTCAGCTCTCCACATTTCTGCATCAGATTAGATATTATTTTTAAAGACCTCATGAAAGTTCATCAAGCTTCTTGAGTGCATTTCTCCTAACATACAGATTTTTGTATGCAGTTTTGCTGAATTTGCAAGCCGTATCCTGTAATAATACACTCTAGTGAGCTGTTCTTAAACTTAGTAGACAAAAGGAGAAGGTCTCCAGACTAGGGAAGGAGAAGTAGGAAAGTTCTTCAGGAATAGCTTTCTGACAGTAAGAGCTGTTCAACAGTGGAACACACTCCCTCGAATGGTGGTGGGTGGACTCTCCTTCTTTGGAGGTTTGTCAGCTGAGGTTGGATGGTCATCTGTCATGGATGCTTTAGTTGAGATTCCGGCATTGCAGGGGGTTGAACCAGATGACCCTCAGGGTCCCTTCCAACTCTACAATTCTATTATTCTTCATTGCCGCACAGGTCACAATATGCCTTCTCTCTTTCTCTCTGTCAGGAGAATCTGTTACCAGTTACTATGCCGTGGCCGTTGTGAAGAAAAATACCGTCCAGTCACTTGCTGATCTCCGAGGGAAGAAATCTTGCCACACTGGCTTGGGCAGATCTGCAGGCTGGGTTATGCCAGTGGGGCGGCTGTTGAGTCTTGGTCATATAGAATGGGCTGGAGCAGAAACAGAACCTATAGAGAAAGGTAAGAAGCAGAGTGACGAAAGCCACGAGATTGATGTGGAAGGAGTGAGAACGGGTAGGAAGGTTCACCAGACCTTTGTTGAGTTAGATGACTTCCCAGCCACACAGAAGTCAGAGATTTCTTTCCATCCTCCAGTCAAAGAAACAAGAGGTGTTATCATAGTTCAGAGATGCATTCGAGCCAAGGAAAAGTACGGTACTCACAGGGTGCAGAGCAGGGCTGGTGAGCGGGGTGGCGGCCTGAGGAGTGTCATGATAGAGAGGGCTGCATTCAGCAACCAGGCCTCAGGTTCCCCATCCCTGGTGTACACCCTCTGGGAATTTTGGCATTCTAACCCAGCACATGTTTTACATATAGCCACTCTTCATAGGTACCAGGTATAAAATCCAGGGTTGACGCAACACATTTTATTTACCCAAGTGGCTGCAGAGCATGATGTGAGAAGTGTGTCCTGGTATTCTGTGTATGTGTGCACTTGTGTAAATTTGTGTGTGTGTGTGTGTGTGTGTGTGCACGCGCGCATGAGAGAGGATGGAGGAGGCCAACTCCTGCTTTGTTTAGGCCACACCCGTCTTTTGTTTTGGCACATGGCCCCCAGAAGGCAAGCTGAGACAGAATGTGGTCCTTGGGCTGAAAGAGGTTTCCCCAGCCCTACCTTGCCAATATAACATTGCAGAAGCTTCTGGGATGTCTATCACAAGTTGTATGCCTCTGCAGTTGCTGAAACAGCATAAGGACTGAGATTTGTTTTCTGGGACGTCACAGAACAGGGTTGGAGAACCTTTGGCCCTCCAGATGTGGCTGAACTACAACTTCCCTCAGCCCAAGCAAGCACGGCCAATGGCCAGGGATGGTGGGAGTTCAGCAACACCTGGAAGGCCCACGGTTCATCACCCCTGTCACAGAGACTCCTTGGACTTTGTGTTCCACCTGCTTTCTACCAAGAGGCGAGTGCTGCCCTTGACAATAATTGCGTCCTGAGGCCATGACTGAGATGTTTGTGTGGCTGACCCATCCCTGATGCTAACTAATAGGTGAATGCTATTTAGAAGAAGGGAGCTGCCAATTCTTTGCCTGTGTGGTCTTCTTTTACAGCCGTAGCCAAGTTTTTCTCAGGCTCCTGTGTCCCGGGTTGCAAAAATGAGCCAAATCTGTGCCGCATTTGTGCTGGAAAAGGTGATGAAAAATGCAGCCGGAATGACCCATATGCTGGATATTCAGGGGCTTTTCAGTAAGTAACATGCATTTTCCATTTGGTTTTTTTTTGGGGGGGGGGTTGTGTGTGTCATAGCCCTAGGAAATTCAGGTGCTTCATAACCAAAACAGGAAAAGAAGGGGTTTGTTCTGAAAGGCAGAAAACAATTTTTGAACCTAACACTGGAAACATGCAACCTGAGAGCCTTTCTGGACAATCAAAGGACTGGTGGTTGGTACACTTCCAATTTCCTTGAACAGCAAGAGAGCCTAAGAGCATCGCTACCTTCTTTTGGCAGAGATGGGGTGTTTTTGTAATATTTGGTTTATTTAGAAACATACAAGTAGAGCTATACATGCTGCTATTGTGCAGTGGATTCTCTACCCTGCATCAGATGAGAGGCTCCCTATACACAGGTGATGCTTTCAGCTTCCTGGAAACTCTGTTTTAAATGATAGTTAGCAATTATTCCAGGGGCGGCTTCTTCTTCTTCTTCTTCTTCTTCTTCTTCTTCTTCTTCTTCTTCTTCTTCTTCTTCTTCTTCTTCTTCCTCTTCCTCTTCCTCTTCCTCTTCCTCTTCTTCTTCTTCTATTTCATGCTAGGCCCATGGAGGAGGGAATGTTCTTCAGGACTGTAGTACATGGGGATTTGAATTTTAACACTTTCTTCCCCAGCCATGATCTTGACAAAAATCAAAAAATCTGTGACATGTCTTTTAGAGTTAAAAACAAAAATTTAGCCAGATGTACACTCCAGTACAGGAGACGGGGAACTCTGTTACAAAGGAATAAAAACAATCCACTCTATTAACAGTGGAAAACAAACCAGAATGTTTCCGAAACAGCTAGACATTGCTGCGGGTGGGCTAGCTTAGCTGCCATTTTCCACGTAAGTAAATACATTTTTTAAAAAATAATGAAGGAAAACAAAGTTTCACATAATAGTGCAAGCATGGACAGGAAATTATATCCAACAGATGTCAGTAACATTTTCAGAACATGTGACGTTTATACTGTACTGCCATCACAATAGCAACATTGCCCTTTTGTGTGTGGATGCATGTGCAAATCATTGCAGAAGTGCAGAAAGAGATGAAGATTCTTTATTTTTGCGCAATAAATGCACAAACGGCTGAGTGTGTGGAAGTCTCCCAGTAGTTTCTGTGGCACAGAACTACAGTATGTGGCAAGCATACCAAGGAAGGCTTTTAATGTTTAATAGATTATTTTATTTCATTTTTCTGTTGTAAGCCGCCCAGAGTGGCTGGGGAAACCCAGCCAGATGGGCGGGGTATAAATAATAATAAATTATTATTATTATTATTATTATTATTATTAAGCATTAAAATGCCCCCAAAGTCTTGTATATTCTGGTTATCGTGGGTAGCATGAAACTGGTTAAATATCTCTACATGGCAATGTAAAGTTCTACCATCAGGTTGTGGAAAAATGAACTTTTATTGTCAATTTCCAGTGAGGTAGCCATTTCAATCTGCTGCAGAAAACATGATAAAAAAAACTTGTGCCACCCTAAGAACTGCATACTCTTGTGACATAAGCTTTTGATGACTACAATTCCAGATCATAAAGTCCACAAAAGCTTGCATCATAATACATTTGTTAGCCTTTAAGGTATTACCTGACTCTTTGTTGTTTATATTGTGAGTTTTTGCTATGATGTCTGTTTTGGAACACTCAACTTGCAATGTCTGATTCCCTCTCCATTTCCTCACAATAAACCTTTCCTTTCCGGAAGAAAGTTTTTCTGGAACAATCCAAGCCTCACCTTACCTATTCTTCCACTCTCTTACTACTCATTTCCCATGCTTGGTCATTCCTGAGTCCATCCATGTTTTATCTTTGTACTATGATTTTTAAGTTCTTCACGTCTGGACTGTATCACTTCTGCGTTCTGTTGGCGCTGAACAAAATAGACAATAGTAGTTTTGTATGCTCAGGATCTGTAATTCCTTTCTGCTTCTCTGAACATGCAGAAGGTTGGTGTAAGGACCCAAAAATTCAATTGATCTGATATTTCTTCCTCTGCTTGTTCTTCTAGATGTCTGAAAGATGGAGCTGGAGATGTGGCCTTTGTGAAAGACGCAACTGTACTAGGTAAGGACGGAGGGCAAGTTTAGCCCTTCACATGTTGTTAGACTCCAGCTCCCATCAGGGCCCTGCCAGCACTGCCTAAAGGTCAAGGATGCTGGGGACTGTGGTCCACAAAATCTGGAAGGCACCACACTACCTGCCCCCAAGTTCCTAGTAGAGCTCAACCCACTGTGCAGACGGAATTCACATTTTTGAGTCAGTTTGTGTTGAGTTCCATGGACTGAGTTGGTTCTATGAAGGCTGATTATATGTGCAGAAACCTGTATGGATCAGTTTTTTTCGCAGTGTAGCAAGTGCTAAAAAATATGCAACTTTATTTGTGGAAAGGTCATGCAATTAGTCTAATATTTAAAGCTGGAGATGCAAACTAGTTATTTTCAAATTTAACAGCAGTGTAATAAAACTGGTATAGAGCGATCCTGTCTAGTCTGTTAGTTACTCACAACCACTAATTTCAAATTCTCCTTTCCTTATTTATTACTACATCCTGCTACCGTACAATATGATCTTGAAGGCAACTCATAGTTCTTTGATTCCAAATTGCTGGCAAGATTAATTTCCACCTCTTTGACAGTCACGGCTTCCCCCAAAGAATCCAGGGGAGGTTGCTAGTTTGTTAAGGGTGCTGAGCGTTGTTCGGAGACTGCTATTCCCTTCAAAGAGCTACAATTTCCCGAGTTTCCTGAGAAGAGCAGCTGATTGCCGAGCCATGCTAGGAATAGTGGCTTTTTGAAGGGAATAGGGGTATAAGTTGTATAAGAGTACTTCAAATTTACAGTGTGTGGCTATGATCAGCACCTCTTCTGCAGCATTCAGTCTTCAAGCTACACAATCACAAGGCTGGAGGGAAACCTGAGCATCACATAGTGCAACTCCAACCATGCAACCACAGAAGCATGAGTTGGGAGGGTAGGATCCTGTTATGTAGACCATTCATCTCATTATGTAAGGTATATATATGAAAGTTTAAGATTTGTGTCTTGTTTCTTCCAAACACAACTTGGGAAGAATCATATTAATAGCAACTGCGAGCCACAATTAAACAGAAATACAGTGGTACCTTGGTTTTCGAACAGAATGCGTTCCGGGAGTCCATTTGACTCCCGGAACCATTCAAAAACCAAAGCGCAGCTTCTGATTGGAAGCTGTGGAAGCCATACCGGGTGTTCGGCTTCTGAAAATCGTTCGAAAACTGAAACACTTCCAGGTTTCAATCATTTGGGAGCCAAGGCATTTGGGAGCCAAGGTAATGTACTACTGTAATGTACTACTCCTTCCCTCTGCTGTTCCAGCACCTGGTTGACTTCATTTATTGTATCCTAAGATCAAACACCCTGTCTTACAGAGATGTAGTACAGTAACCACTTGAGCATTCCTTGGAAGGAACATTGGAAGATCTGCCTTATGCCTAGCCAAACTACTGTTTCAGTGTTGTCTACACTGGCTGCTGGTAGCTGTCCAGAGTTTCAGAAAGGATTCTTCCCCAGCCTTCCCCAGAAATACTGGAGATTGAACCTGTAACCTTTTGCCTGCAAAACATGTACTCCACAGTTGAACTACAATGCTTTCCTGCAGGAAATTGTAAGCATTGTAATACTAGATGGACTCTCAGTATATACAGGTGGAATCAGTACCATGTAATTGTAGAGTTTCACCTTCATTGTTTTTCATCATTAGCCACAGCACAAAACTCTTAATCTCAGATTTGTGGGCTCAAGCAAAAGATTCCTGCATTGCAGGGGGTTGGACTTGATGACCCTCGTGGTCCCTTCCAACTCTACCATTCTATGAGTCTATGGGCTTCTCATTTCTCAGCATTTCAGGGTGGAACCTATCTTACATACCTGGCTTTAAATCTTGCTAAAATCTTTCATAGCTCTCAGTGCAGAAGAAAGAAACCAGTATGAGCTGCTCTGTGATGATGGCACTAGGAAGCCTATTGAGAAGTACAAAGAGTGTTCTCTGGCTAGAGTCCCTGCTCATGCTGTGGTAGCACGAAGTACCGACGGTCGGGCAGATGAGATCTGGACGGTCCTCTCCAAAGCAATGGTATGTATGTCTGTATTTCATAAATTGTTTTCAATGAGGTATCCCAATGCAATTTACAATATAGTGGCCAATTAAAAAAAAAAACCCACAACGGCACATAAGATTTATAAGACCTATGGGGGACTTCCAAGCATGCAAGTTTGTAAATTAAGAAATGCACACACACAGAGAGTGATATTAAATGCTACTCCTACTCTCCATAGACCCACTGAAATGAATGGATAGGACTAACTTTAGTTCATTAATTGCAGTGGGTTGGACTTAGGTGACTACAACCCATAGTAATGGAAACATACACAAACAAGCCTGCTTCAGGACCGTATCTGAAGAAGTGTGCATGCACATGAAAGCTCAAACCAATGACAAACTTAGCTGGTCTCTAAGGTGCTACTGGAAGGATTTTTTATTTTGTTTCGACTACGGCAGACCAACACCTGCTTCTTTTAAAAAATATCTTTGCACCTGGCCAATATGGCCAACTATCGCCTAGTCTCAAATCTTCAATTCTTGGGCAAGGTGATTGAGCAGGTGGTTGCTGAACAACTCCAGACACGCCTGGAGGATGCAGACCATTTGAAACCCTTCCAATCGGGATTCAGGCCTCACCATGGGACTGAAACTGCCTTGGTCACGCTGGTTGGTGATCTCCAGCGGGCTAGGGACAAAGATGAAAGCTGTTTCTGCTGGATCTCTCAGCGGCCATTGACCATGACATCCTTCTGGACCATCTAGAGGAGCTGGTAGCTGGGGGCACTGTTATACAGTGGTTCCACTGCTTCCTCCTGGGTTGTGTCCAGAAAGTGGTGTTGGAGGATGAGTGTTCAGACCCTTGGGCTCTCACTTGTGGGGTGCCTCAGGATTCTGTCCTCTCCCCCATGCTTTTTAACATCTACATGCAGCCGCTGGGAGAGATCATCAGGGGGTTTGGGCTGGGTGTTCATCAGTATGCGGATGATATCCAGCTCTACCTCTTTCAAATCAGAACCAGTGAAGGCGGTGAAGGTCCTATGTGAGTTCCTGGAGGTGGTTGGAGGATGGATGGCAGCTAACAGATTGAGATTGAATCCTGACAAGACAGAAGTACTGTTTTGGCGGGACAAGGGGTGAGCAGGTGTGGGGGACTCCCTGGTCCTGAATGGGGTAAGGTAACTGTGCCCCTGAAAGACCAGGTGTGCAGCCTAGGAGTCATTTTTGACTCACAGCTGTCCATGGAGGTGCAGGTCAATTCTGTGTCCAGGGCAGCTGTCTACCAGCTCCATCTGGTACGCAGGCTGAGACCCTACCATGCATTCTGCATGGGGGCACCTTTGAAGTGGCCGCTGAGACCATATTACACCAGTCCTTATAGATCCACATTGGCTCCCAGTACGTTTCCGAGCACAATTCGGCCTTGGCTCAGTATACCTGAAGGAGCATCTCCACCCCCATCATTCAGCCTGGACACCGAGATCCAGTGCTGAGGGCCTTCTGATGGTTCCCTCGCTGCGAGAAGTGAGGTTACAAGGAACCAGGCAGAGGACCAGGCAGAGGACCTGTGGAACACCCTCCCATCAGATGTAAAGGAAATAAATAACTATCTGACATTTAGAAGACATCTGAAGGCAGCCCTGTTTAGGGAAGTTTTTAATGTTTGAAGTTTTGTTCTGTTTTTAGTCCTCTTTTGGGAGCCACCCAGAGTGGCTGGGGTAAAAATATATAGTGTAACAATAATAATAATAATAATAATAAATTACACTACAGTCCTGCATTTCTTCATTGTTTCATTAGACCCCAAAAAGGGAGGTGGAAGTCAGGTAGACTATGTGAGTCTAGCAGTTAAGTTGAGGGCAGGTGAACCAATGGAATGTTGAAGGTGTCCACTGGAAAATAAAAGGGGTGGAGAGAGATGGAATTGGCCTGCTTTTGGCAGGGTTGGCGGTGGTGATGCATATATCATGAGTTTTAAAAACTCTCATTGACTTTGCGTTTTCTTCTTACCCTTTCTCACTCTTCAATGAATATCTTAGGAGCTATCTTCCAAGAACGCACAATCCGGTTGCAAACTTTTTGGTTCTCCTGAAGGTCCTTCCAAAGACCTTCTATTTAAGGATTCTGCTGTCAATCTTCTTCGTGTACCTGAGTTAATGGATTCTCAACTCTACCTGGGCTCCCAGTACTGTAGTGCTATTCGGGCTATCAGAAAAGGTATGCAGGAGATCAGCTGCTATGGACCATCAATACATTGGCGGTACCCGACTCAATTTCTCTGTATCATCTGAACTGGGAATAGCTGAGAAGGCTCCAGGCTGGTGTCTGGATGCAGTGGCAGGCTAGATTAGCTTAATGAATCTGAATCCTGACAAGACAAAGGCTCTGTGGGTGAGTGGTTCTCAGATCCAGTAAGTTGATACATTGCCTGACCTGGATGGGATCAAATGCATTTTGGAGTGTGTTCCTAGATCCAGCTCTGTCACTGGAGGTGCAGATCCTCACAGTAGGTAGATGTGGTAAGAGGTATCTCTGCTGGTATTCTCTACTCTCCGGCACATGTAACAGCACTGGTGCCAATTAGGGTTGGACTTTGGGGCAGCTGTCACCAGCACTTCCCTCTACCAGCACTTAATTTGCAGCACAATGAGGCATCGGAACTCCTGGTTAAGTGACTTTCTCCTTTCTGATCCCTTAGACAGACCTTCCGCTGATACAGAAGGGAGGGTCAGGTGGTGTGCAGTGGGCAAGGCTGAACAAACAAAGTGCGACTCATGGAGTGGAGTGAGCGGAGGCTCCATTGAGTGTGCTGTGGCAGAAAGTCCTGATGACTGCATCATCAAGATCTTGGTAAGTGCTTCAAGCTGCGCAACTCTTTCCCTTGCCCCTTGCCACTGTGAGTCCTCACTTGGGTTTCATTGCTTCCACCTGGTGTGGTTTTGCTTCTGAGGCTGTGTACACATCACACATAAGCATGTTTCCTCACGCACACCAAGAATATTGGGATCTGTAGTTTTCAAAAAATGATTTATTAAATTTGTTAGTTGCTTTATCTTGCCCAGGGCAGAAAACAACTTACAACCAAATAAATGGACATACAACACACCCCACATTAAAGCCAAGAGGAAAGAGAAATGCATTAAAAACATCCCGCCCATGTCTAAAAGGCCATAGGTAGTTAAATCTATATGAGATAGCGAAGAGAAATCTCTCATAAATTAAAATATCTTCATATGAAGCGGGAACTCCCACCCATTTGTTCTATAGCAGGGGTTGGCAAGCTTTACCTCGCCTGGGCCAGTTCACTCCAGCGGCAATCCCTCTGTGGGCTGGATCATGTACATGCGCAGGATTTCCGGTGTCTGCGTCTACACAGACACGATTTTCGGCCCCGCAGAAGCGAGCCCCCATGCTGCGCTGGTTTAGCGCAGCGCACGGGGACTCGTCAAGTGGGTGGCTTGGTTCAGGGGTGGCTCAAAGGCCGGTTAAACGACCCCCGTGGGCCACTTGTGGCCCATGGGCCTTAGGTTGCCGACCCCTGTTCTATAGCACAGGGGAACCTCTTTGATTATGCTGATCATCCTACTTAACTTGCCAACCAAAGTCATTCCCTTAATAAAGGAACCAGTTTGGCAAGATTGCTCTTACACATTCTACCCCCACAGATGAATCGGAAGGGACTCAGATTCTGCGTCATGCAGAATGACCCCTGCACACTCAGAACGCTATTCTATCTTTGACCTATGAATCTCAGGGATATCCAATATACTTATAGTAAGCTCTGGGTGTTGTTGGACCACAACTCCCATGATCTCTTTTCATTTGCCATCCTGTCTGGGACTGATGGAGGTTGTAGTCTAACGTCTGGAGGGCATCCTATTGGGTACTGCACTATTCTATTTCCCCACCTCTTCTCCCAAGGAGCTCAAGTGTCATTTACTGCCTTCCCCTTCCCAAAGGGCTTTAAGAGTACTTTAAATGTTGGTGTGGACGTTACCAACCGTGTGCATTCTGTGCTCAGACACACTGAAATGTTTGGAGGAAGCTAGCTTCTGAGTCTTCCCCATTCTTTCTAGTCAGAGCTCACTAACCTGTGAGCAAGACTGCAGCCAAAGAAGTTTAATATAGCGTTAATTTCACAATGTGTATTTATTTTCCACCTTCCAGACTCAGTGCCTGGAAGGCTGAGAGATTAATGTCAAGCTGCAAAACTTAAATTTGAATTACACGATTTTAAACATGCTTCCTCTTATGCAACATAGAGGTTAAATTTTAGAAAGGTCAACCAATCTGGTGATCTCTAGATGTTTTGGACTATAGCTACCAGTATCTCCAGCCAGCATAGCTGGTAGTCCAAAATATATGTAAAGTACAGTACCAGGTTGAGGAAGGCTTTCATGGCACATGCATGTGTTTTGTGGCTTAAGACTTTTACAATTTGACTGGGAAAGTGCAAGCATAACAAAAAGAAAACGGTTTTCTCTAATACTGGTTATGTCCAGATTGTTACATTTGTATATGTATATGGCTCTCTTACACATTTGAGTAGATACCCGCACAGTCATACCTTGGTTTTCAAATGCTTTGGGGGAAATGTTTTGGCTCCCGAACGATCGAAAACCGGAAGTGATTGTTCCGGTTTTCGAACGTTCTTTGGAACCCGAATGTCCGATGTGAACTCTGCAGCTTCCGATTGGCTGCAGGAACTTCCTGCAGCCAATCGGAAGCTGCGCCTTGGTTTCCGAATGTTTTGAAAGTTGAACGGCGGTCCGGAACGGATTCTGTTCGACTTCCGAGGTACCGCTGTAAGTGCTCTTTACGCAATAAAAGCACACCTTCATAATCCCTCCCCCAAGAAAGCAGCTACATTGCAATAGATAGCAATGACTGAATAATGCCCCTGAGCAACACATTTGTTTCAAACACAATGCACGTTTTCTGATGCCCCCTTTCATGCATGGATGATGTTGTCTTGGCTATATAAAATATTTCACATGATGAGAATGTGTTTGCTATTAGCATATCTGATGTTCTTTGCAGAAAGATGAGGCTGATGCCATAAGCCTGGATGGAGGGTTTGTCTACACTGCAGGAGTGTGCGGTTTGGTGCCAGTGATGGCTGAAGTTTACTGTAAGTATGGAAAATGGCAGTTTGACTCAATACAGTCCACACTATCACAAGCACACATCTGGACATAACTTCTGATAGACCTTCATTACAGTTCTGCAAGGGGCCCAATGGGAATTTTGACCACAGGCTCAATGTTTTACACCAATTTTGCATTGTGTTTATTGTACCTATCTAAATGGGCTAGCATATTGTCACTTCAGATGAGAGCACATCACCGCGAAGGTGTGCCAAGCAATGCTCTGCGTGTGATTCACTTTTATTATAAGTTCTCAGGAAGCATCTTGTGTCTGTCCCTCAGGTCTGTGACCACAAATGGCTTTACTCCCATCGCTGTTGTGGCATTGCAAAAACTGGGTGGGTTTGGGGCGATATTCAATTAGCGTGTCCCATCAGGATTTCTGTTTGCACAACAGAACTTCCCCTCATTTTCTTCCCCCCTACTCACCACCACACATGCACCCCGCACACTCCCGAGATTTGCCCCAAAGGTTTAAAGGGGGGAGGACAGGCGGAAGCAGAAATCCTTGCACTGGCAGAATGACTTCATTAGTGCTACTTTGGATACAACTCTTTGTCTTGGAATATTGTGTCCAGAACCTCTTTCTCATTCTCTTTGTAGCCGACCCTGATGCATGTGCCCATCCAGAAAGAGAGGCAACAGGTGGGTAACTCTGGGACGTACAGCCATTGAGAGTAAACCTAGAATTTAAAGCTTTTGTTCATTTGTTAAATCTATATCTATATCTAAATCTATATCTTACCCAGGGCAGAAAACATGTGACTCATAAAACAACAACCCAACAGCTGAAAACATGGACAAACCTTTTTGTGCAATGTTTGTTTGAGAGAGAGAGACAGAGACACAGGATCTAATATTATACTTCCATTTCAAGCTGTATTTATATAAATATAATTTTATATTCGTTCATATTTATATAAATGTACTTGCCAGCTTTAAAACTCTTTCAAATCCAGTACTATTGGCAAAGATGGTGGGTGTCGTGGTCTCCATGGCGCCTGGCAAGATCGGGCAGGGTGTGTCAGAAGAGGTAGAGGATGACAATTCCATGAAGGGTGTAGGTAGAGACAGTGCCGATCGGAAGGTCGGCTGTTCGAATCTGTGCAATGGAGTGAGCTCCTGTTGCTCTGTCCCAGCTTCTGCCAACCTAGCAGTTTGGAATCATACCAGTGCAAGTAGATAAATAGGTACTGCTGTGGCCAGAAGGTTAACAGTGTTTCTGTGCACTCTGGCACTCATCACAGTGTTGTGCCAGAAGTGGTTTAGTCATGCTGGCCTCATGACCCGGAAAGCTGTCTTAGACTGAAGTGAGATGAGCGCCGCACCCCATAGTTACCATTGACTAGACCAGGTCCAGGAGTCCTTTACCTTTACCTTTTTTTAAAAAAAAACTTTTGTAGAGACAGCTCAAGCAGTGCCAGGAATGAGGGTCCCGCCCCCTGGTGGTCAGATAGCTCAGAAGAGGAGGGGGAGCCAACAGAGGCAGGTACCACCCCACCTCCTGAGAAGCCAGCCAAACCAGGCCCACCCCCGTCTCCTGCGAGAGCGTTTCCCCTGGTGGCTGAGCAGACCTGGCCAGGCTGGTGGTAGAGGGACAGTCATAGGGTTGGACCACGTCATTGCTGAAGGCACACCACTATCAATGCAGGCGTGACCGCTGAGTGAAGCAGAGGTGCAGCTGATTTCTTTAATAAAACTTTCAGGATTTCCTGAGCTGGGAGTCTGGGTTTTTCATCTGAAAGTGGGAGCCAGGACAGAGAACCCAGTTTTTAAACTGGTCTATGAGCAAAGCATCCTTTTGACTTGTGCCTATTTTTCAAATAAGGACACAACAATAGAGAGGTAGCCAAGACCCTACCCACTCATTCATTCAGCATGTGAGAGAATTACAAGCTCTCATTGGCCAACTTGTCTCCCTCCCTCCATTGATTAAGGTCTCATTTGATTTGAGGTCTTATTTGAGATTTTTCTCCCCCTGCCTCCAGTAAAGGGCTACACTGCTGTCGCTGTTGTCAAGAAAGCTAATACCGGATTCAACTGGAAGACATTGAGAGGAAAGAAGTCCTGCCATACTGGTGTTGATAGGACTGCTGGCTGGAACATCCCCATGGGCTTGCTTTACCAGGAGAACATTGGAAACTTCAATATTAGTGAGTGACCTCATGTTCACTTATTTACCTACTTTGCACATGACTCCCCTTTGGAGCCAAATGTGGCCAAGTGGTATACAACCTGTTTAAATACGTAAACAAGCCATCTCACCCTTTTTCCAGGGAGTCCAGCGCATAATGCATACTGTCTAGTTTATATTCATAGCATATATAGCAATTGTCCCAAAGTTGCATAGGAAGCAGGGCTTATGAACCCACAGATGCTTCCACCCTATATATTATGTGTCGGAAACCTGGTGCCTCCTTTCCAAAGCCTGGGAAGCTTCTGCCCAGCTTAAGAGGGAGGTGTGATGCTTACATGTGTGACATCACCCCCACCTAATAACCTTTGCAAGCTCACACTTCCGGCCCTAACTGTTCCCCTATGAAAAAAATTCACTGCATGCCACTGTTTAGCGCTGCTGTTGTCCTTTTAAAAGGGCAGGGCTTTACATGGCAGAACACCCTAACCAGCAAGGTTGTGGGAGCTGGGAAGGACTAGGAGATAGACACTTCCACTCTATTCAACCTCACTCTGCTCCTGCAGCACAGTTAGCCAGTGCTTTGCATTGTTCTGCCCAGCCCAGCGCTATTCTGCCCATTTTATATTAGTTGCAGTAAAATATGGCACTGTGAGCGCAACATTGCTTTAATACTATTCAACAAAAAATGTTTCCCAACACTTTACCACGTTGCTGAAATCTGTGAGTGTACACCTTGTGATATCTAGCCAGGATGGAGTGCTGAGAATCTGCCATTCCAGTCGCCTGCTTAAGAATGGCTGAGTACAAATGTATGGCACTGCCTTTTGAAGAATACCGTTGGATTGGCTGGGAATGTTTCGTTAGTCTATAGTGGTAATCCAGATGGTTGATAAACCATCAGATTGGGGGGGGGAGGGATGTTGGATCCTGACATAGTCATGCTTAGAGCAGACTCATTGAAATCATGGTTGACTTAGGTCATTCCTTGATTTCAGTGAATCTATTCTAAATGACTACATTTGGATGCAACCAAAATATTTTTGGGATGGGTGGGATACTTTTAAAATAAGATAGGTAGCCTGCCAGCCAACAAGACTGAATTTTTAAGAAGATGTGGGGGGGGATCCACTTTCCTCTGTTCTATTGGGCATTCCAAATATCTATCCTTTTTTGTGTGCAAATATTTCACTGCAAATATAATATGTGGCCAACTTGCAAGAACAGATACAGAGGAATTCCAAGTGACTATTCCATGTTCTCCTGTCAGGTACATTCTTCAGCGAAGGCTGTGCCCCAGGGTCACCACCTAGCAGTCCACTCTGCAAGTTGTGCAAGGGCACTGGCACTGGCGGGGCACTCGCTGACAAACACAAGTGCAAAGCTAGCAGCAACGAGATATACTACGGCTACAATGGTGCTTTGCGGTAGGTAACTTGGATATTAAAAACAAACTCTTATTCAGGAGATGATAGAGGAATGAGAGGCCAAACTGTCCCCAGCCATGTGGGTGCCAGTCACATGGTGCGTATCTCTATGGTAGCTAATAACTAGGGATGGAGGGGAAATTGCTTTAGTTCACATTTAGAGGTGAGCCTACCTAATTTGCATTTCTGAAACACAAACTGAACCATCCTTCAAAATTCACACTTCTTCACGTGTTGTTGTGTAGTTCTCCATCCAAGTAATGTTACAAAAATGCATTTACTAGGGTAGGTTAAAAAAAAAAAAAGGTAAAGGACCCCTGGACGGTTAAGTCCAGTCAAAGGCGACTGTGAGGTTGCGGCACTCATCTCACTTTCAGGCTGAGGGAGCTGGCATTTGTCCACAGACAGCTTTCCAGGTCATGTGGCCAGCATGACTAAACCGCTTCTGGTGCAACGGAACATTGTGACGGAAACCAGAGCGCACGGAAATGCCGTTTACCTTCCTGCTGCAGCAGTACCTATTTATCTACTTACACTGGTGTGCTTTCGAACAGCTAGGTTGACAGGAGCTGAGAATGTATTTGTTAGTGAAAGTGGCATATACAGTGCATTATATTAGGGGAAATGGCTTGGGAAAATGTGTGCATTAGTAAAAATTCACACTAAAATGCGGGTGTGAATCATGGGGACTTAAAAAATAATAGCCACAAACTTAAGTTCCCTCCTCCACATTTCCATTCTCCACATAAGACTGGAAAAATGAGAAACTGAAAGTGATGTTGACAGATTCACCCATCCCTACAGATTTACTATATCATATAATCATAGGAGTGGAAAGGCACCCAAAGGCCGCCCACTCCAACCCCAATCCCACAACCAAGCCATGGAACCCAGACCAAATACCATGAACAAAGATACCTTAGAGCAGGCACCCCCAAACTTCGGCCCTCCAGATGTTTTGGACTACAATTGCCATCATCCCTGACCACTGGTCCTGATAGCTAGGGATCATGGGATTTGTAGGCCAAAACATCTGGAGGGCCAAAGTTTGGGGATGCCTGCTTAGAGGTCAGAACAAAGAGCTCTAGATGACTCTTGAGAGTGAATCCATCAGCATACCATAGGCAACTCATCTCTTCACAACAGCAAACCAATCTGATCTGGAGAGGGAGGGAGAAAGTCTTCTTGGTCTCCCAAAATAGTAGACTCTGAGCATGAACCAAAATTGTACCCATGACTTTTTCAAAGAGAAATCTTAAACAGCTGCAGCAACAAGCCATCCAGTGTTTTGTCCCTATTAGTCCATCAGATACCTCCTCAGGCCCAGTATCCTCCTCCTCCTCCTCCTCCTGTTGTTGTTGTTGTTGTTAGTATTATTATTTTATTTTATCATCAGTGCTTCCCCCCCCCCTAAAAATGTTTCGGGGGACTCTCGTTTTGACTCAAGAAAACCACCATTTTATAGTTCAAATTGGGAACAATAAATACGTACAGTAAATGAACAAAAGTACAAAGATTCACAAAATGTTTAGGAGTATGCGTCCCCCTGCGTCCACCCAGAAAAAAAGCACTGAATTTTGTTGTTGTTGTTTGTTTGTTTGTTTTTAAAGAAAACTTTCATGAATTCCCAGGATTCATAATCCTATGCAGGATATAGGCCTTATTAGTATTAATTTTAAAATTCACAGGGCAAAGCTCTACTTAGGATTCCCCCCTTATCTCTGGTATGTGGAGCCTAGAAGCAATCACTTTTTGGGTACTAAATCACAAACAACAAGCTCACATATTCCATGTCAAAACCTGGATACTGAAAGCCAGTTTCAAGCCAAGATGTTTTGACTTCTGTCTCAAATGAAATCACTGCTCCGCCTAGTGGGTGGCACAAATAAGCAAAAACAACATTTTCCCCACTTCAAGTAAAACATATTAATCTGTACTTTTGACATGGCTATTAAATATAAATCCAGGTAAATAGGGAAAAAAAATCTGGTTGCCAGCATATTGCCGTGATTTCAACATTACTGAATTGGCCAGAACTCTTTTCAGTTCACAGCATCTCATCAAATTATCACCTGTGATTAATTGCGTCTTTCACTTCTCACTGCAAATTTTGAATCCGTTTCAACATAACTGGAAATATTCAAATTCATGTCAGCAGTCTGATACAAAGGAATTGACAAATGCCACACTAACATTTTTCTTTTAATTGTATTTTCTAGGTGTTTGATTGAGTCAGGAGATGTATGCTTTGTTAAACACACCACAGTCGAGGAGAACACACAAGGTATGTGGGAGGTTCATGCTAGGCCTTAGCAGGATCCACAAGGAGCCCTACTCCTGAGAATTAATCTAACACAAATTTCACAAAGTGGCCACAGGTTTTATAGACAAATGGATGTCTATTTTCCCCATCACTACATGCCCATAAACGCCCCCTGCTCACAAGAGGGATCCAAGCAGAATAGCATCTAAACAGCAAGCCAATTAGCAAGTCCATGGAAAAGAAGGGGAAATTCTGCATGAGTTACACTGAGGATGGCCAACAGCTGGCCCATGGACCAAGTGTGCCGTGGCGGAGTTTCATGCTCCAGGACCGGGGGGGGGGCGGAGAGCAGACGGGGTGGGGCTGGCGCGCGTCCCAGGGGTGTGGTGCACCGCCTGCAGGGGCATGTTGCGTGTCCTGGGGGCATGGCACGCTGCTTGTGGGGCATGGCGCCCAGCGCACGGGGACGACGACCACAATGGCACCCCACCGGGATCGCGCTGCTGGGGGCAGTGCGCTCCCCCCGCACTCCTCTTCCTCCGCCAGTGCAAGTGTGAAATCTGAAGCAGTTTCAAGGGAAGCTTTGCATATACTGTTGTATTATATGGTGGCTTGCATGAGACTGGGGACCCTGCATGATCAGAGCTCCCAGTTACAAGGAAGCCTCCATATTGCAAGAAGCCAAGGGCCTCCTCTTGTAGGAATGACAGCTCTTGGATGCTTGCTTTTCTCCTCCTCCTCCTTCTTTTTACAAAATTTCTTTTATTAACTGACAATCTTTGCATACACTCTGCTTTTACAAGCTGTAAAGAAAAGGGGGAAAGGAGCAGGTAAACTCAGTTGCTTTCACTTGTCATAGTTCTCATGGAAGTTACATAAAAATGTATCCCCTTAGGCCTCTCACTGTGCCACTGCTAAGCCATTCCTCTTAAAGAAGCAAGTTCCAATACTATATGCAGATACCAAAATATATAAAGCCTTCCCCCCTGCAGGTGTTGGTGGGGTATGTAACATAGAATAGAATAGAAACTTTATTGTCATTGTACATAGTACAGTACAACGAAATTGAATGTCATCTCTAACATCAGGGTCACCTGGTGAGTGCTCACTTGACAGATCCCTGAATAGAACAATGAAAGCTTTATAATATTTAACATTCTTTTTTCCCCCCAGGAGAAAACAAACCTGCTTGGGCAGCGAACCTCAGGCCTACCGATTTTGAACTTCTGAAACCTAATGGCGATCGCTGTCCAGTTACTGACTATGTAAGATGTGGTCTGGCCACAGTTCCCACTCATGGAGTAGTTGCAGCCCCTGGGAAAGCAGACGCTGTCCGTCGTGTGTTACTTGAGCAACAGGTGAGGTTTTTTTTTTTTTAAAGGGGACTTCCCAGATCTCACCTCACAATAAATCTGTTGGCTTGTGATAGCTTTTAAAAATAGTATGTAAATAAATTACACAACTTCTGCAGTTGGTAGCCACAGTTGGACAAAATTCTTTGTACAAATGACACACGGAAGCAATCAAGGGAAGTGTAGGAACAGTTTGATCCTTAAGGAGCGCTCAGTAGGAAGAGAACAACTGTGAAACGTTTGACGCACCATTTGGATGGCATGTGATCACCACAACCTTTAACCAAAAAATGGGCGACCAAAACTTTAACATGACAGCTAACTGAATCCTGCTTTTCTTCCTTTATTACAGAATTTCTTCGGAATCACTGGATCAAGAAAAGAGGATTTCCAAATGTTCCAGTCTGAAACCAAAGATAGCTTGTTCAAAGATGGCACTCAGTGCTTAGTTAGCACAAAAGAAAAGACCGTCAGTGGTTATCTTGGCGAGCAATATCTGACTGCTATTGCTGGATTCAAGAAATTCTCACCTTCAGGTATCAATTATACACTGGGATGAATGACACCAGTCAGCTTCAGGCAAAAACTGGATTTCAGTTGGAGTCTAGACAGTACTCTCTTATAGTCTAAGAGGAAGCATTGTATTTTTCCTCATCAAGGCTTTCCAGATGTTGTTGGAGTGCAAATTCCATCAGTCCCAGCAACATGATCAATGGTCAGGGATGCTGGGAGCTATGGTCCAGCAACATCTGAAGGACCACAGGTTTCACGTCTCTGTTCTGCATCTTTTTTTTTTTAATGCAGCCTTCCCTGATCTGGTGCCCTCCAGAAGGTTTGGACTATAGCTCCTATCATTTCTGACCATCAGTCATGCCGGCTGGGACACATGAGAGTTGCAGTCCAAAACATCTGGATGGTACCAGGTTGGGGGAGTCTAGTTTAAAGGGCATTTTAAGTGAGTGGCAAAAAGTAAATATCAATAAGGACCAATGCTACATGAACTTTTTTAAAGGCAGTTTCATAAACTATAGGTTGTATCTCCCCCCCCCCCACTTTTGGCTTGTGAATTTTTAAACATGTGTGCTCCACTATATTCTATAACAATTTTGCAAAGCAGATTTACTATAAGAGGTGATGAGTTGTAATGTTAGGATCATTCTCAAAACTATTTAGATATCTCCACCCCCCCTTTTTAAAAAGGTTAGGTTACTAAGATCTAAAAACAAAGAAAAGGCCTTTCAGAGCATGACATCTGGGGGACCATAGGTTCCCAGTCCCTGCTACAGAGAAACACCATTAAGAGCTCTGAACATGCTGTTTTCATCACTGAGCCAACGCAACTCACCTTTTTCAACTTCAGAGATGATTAGTGTATTCTTTCATCCTGTTGAGTTCTCAAAAGAATAAGAAAGCTATTTGAGGTACGGATTTGTAGGAATGGAATTTGTTGCTGCTAATGTGCTACACAGAAACCACAGGCCTAAGCTACATTGACTACTGTCAAGCCACAGAATGGTGATGTTGGTTTTTCAGTCCTATAGAACTTATGCAATCATCCTATCCCCAATATTCTAGATAGGAAAACTGAATGAAATATAATGTTATTAGCTAGCTACACTATTCATGCTCCCTTTCCTTCATTAGTCTGCACAAAACAGCCCTTTGAGAGAGTCCATACCCATATTCAAGAAGTGATATTACCCAAGACTTACCAGTAGGTCTTAGACAAATTTCCATGAGAGTACAATGGTTTCTAGGGCATTGCGAAACATTGCTAGAGTTTGTCTGTTTTGGTGTGCTGATCTTCAACTTTCCTTTTTATTTCTCTTCTCTTCTTTCTGTTTTTATGTTACAGAACTCCTTAAAGTCTGCAACTTCCACCATCATGATGTCTAATGTGATGAAAAACAGCTCCTTGTAATGAATGAGTAGCATTGCAAGCACCATTTTTTTTTTCTTGCCTGAACATGGATCTGTCCAACTGTTTCTTTTCTCCTTAACATCACAACAAAGTGTGTTCAAGCTTCTCTTTGTATGGCTTTTTAACTCCTTGGTGTCACGAGTGCAAATAAATAAATAAAAGTAACTCTCACAACCTAATTCATCCTGTTGGCTATGATTACTGATTCCTTTAGGGCAGGGGTAGGGAACCTACAGCCACAACCTCCATTATTCAAATCTACCAGCTATGGTGGCTGGGGCTGAAACATTCTCCACCCCTAAGAACATAAGAAGATCCACTGTAATAAATATATTTTCCCTCTTATATTCCATCAGGGAATTGCTGTTGTTGATTTGCTTTTAATTGGTTCAAGAATTGCTCCAGTTTGATTTTGACTCAGGCCAATAAAGATTCAGCACTACACCAGCATAGAGGAATAGGTTCATTTCTAGCTCGCATGGAACCATTTATAGATGGTTTATATTACAACGCTGATTTGCAAAGTTGGAAGAAGCAAAGAGTTCCTATTTGTCTTGCCTCTCAGAGTTACCTATCTCAACCCTGGGCCTGTTAATTCCTGCAAGAAAACAGTTCACGTACTTGAGCAAAGCTTTGGGAGATGGGCTCTACAAAGCCAAGTTGGATGGTGCTTGTGTGTACTGGGGGTAGAGTTTCTGCATCCAAAATAGAGCCCACACAGTACAGCTACTCCATTTGTTTACAAATCACCTACTACCAAGCAATACACCTATACAGGTTACCAAGCCAAGGCAGATCATCCTTACACAAGCTCCAACTGTGTCACAAGCACTAAGCAAGAACTAAAAGCATGTGGCTCAAGGAACTGAGTCAACCTGCATAACAAACCAAGCCATGTAAAGGCAGCACATTATCAGAGCTGGGCCATCTAAAGAAGGATGGTTGCCCGGGGGGGGGGGGGGGGGCTTGTAGGAATATAGGAAGCTGCCTTATCCCAATATGACAATTTAATCTGGCTCCGTATTGTCTGGTCTGACTGAAAGTGGCTCTCCAGGGTTTCAGCCCCCCTTTTAGGGCTCATCCATACTTCTGCCTGTGCCATGCCTAGAAAGCATGGATCCAAGCTGTTCTCTGCCTGACCCACACTTTCTGGGTATGGTTCCAAGCAGTTTTCTCCTTGCCCTGCTCTTTAACAACAGACCAGAACACATGTCGATTGGGAAATTTCTGTATTGCTGTTTGCTCCAATTGAGCGCTAAAGAACGGTTTCCCCCAGGGGCAAGCAGCAGTAGAAGAGGAAGTGTGCCTGGAGCTTCTGTCCTTTAGGAACCTGTCTAAGGATCCTTCTGACACTTCCAGTGGCAAGTGGTGAACATATTTTCTCAAAGTTCATACTTACAAAAAATTATATATGCTCAACAACGTTGCAAAAAGGGACTAGTTGGCTTGGCAACTATATCAACTGAACATGCCCAAGCATTAGCAGTTGACCTGAAGGAACTGGTGATAAAATTTGCAAAGGAAAAGGCATCCAAAGTGAGATCTTGATGTGCCTGAAATTGAAACTTTAAAGAGTCTTAAATTGCAACATCACAATTCACAAGATTATTCAAACTGATCTGTGTGCTAAAACATTTGAGAAATATATATGTATTACTTATTCTTGCAATTTAAGAAAAAAATAGCAGTTTCGAGTTCTGTGCTTTTCATTTTTTTCCTACGAGATATCTGTTTTTGAAAACAGAAGATAGCTATCGCTGTTGGTGGGGATTTGCAAGTAGATAGCCTTGCCTGCGGCGCAAAATAGCCTGGAACCAGCACTGCCCTAAGGAAATATGTCCTGCGCTTACTGAGATATTGAAGTCCAGCAGTTTAACGCTGAAAATTTCATGCTCTTTTGGTTTTCAGTTGAATAATGTTCACTTTCGGGTCAACAGCAAGGCGCCCTCCCCAAATACTAACCCTCTCTCACCAATTTCATTCCCTTCTTGCCATGGGCGTAGGACATTTTTGGGGGAGGGCAGGCTTTGGGTTGGGGGGGCCGGAACCTCATATTTGTATTGATTTACAGGCTGGGAGACAACCGCAACCCCTGCCCCCCACTTGGCTACGTCCATGCTTTTTGCTGGCTTTACACCTGCCCACTAAGGATAAGTGAGTCCTGTTGTCCAGCCCCCTAAAGCTCATGCTTACAATAACGTCGATGGCGCTTAACCAGGGCTGGATTTAGGTTTGGTGAGGCCCTAAGCTACTGAAGGAATGGGGACCTTTTTATGTCCAGCTGTCCTTTGTCAACACCAAATTGTCACTGTTTTTTGTGTTGAATATATGCTATGTGGTAATTTATGGACCTAATAGATATCTAAAGTCACTTGCACATGTTGCCATGCAACCAGTCCATGCAGAATGCAGGCACCCTATATATAGAAATGAGCAAACCAGTGATATTTTACGGAGCAGGCTAGCAGGCTGGGGCCCATTACTTACACCACAGGAGCCAACACAACACAACACAACACAACACAACACAACACAACACAACAACACAACACACTGTTGCTGTATGTAGGTTTTATTTTATTCGTTTTATATCTTATATTTTGGAAATGTACATCCAGGCTTTTCCCCTTTAATTTTTTTTGGGGCCCCCAAGAGAGTGGGGCCCAAAACTATAGCTTGTTTAGTTTATAATCCGGCACTGCTGCTTAACGTGCAACGATATCCTTTTGGGGGTATACGGACCCGCCTTCCGCCACCAAAACGCTCCCCTCTTCCTTTCGCCTATACAGTACATAGAACGAACCGTGTTACGGTAGTGTGTGTGGGAGGGACGGACAAACTACAACTCCCATGAAGCACCTGGGCTACGGAAGCGCGCGTCCCAGCAGTAGCTGCGCGCGGTGGCCGGAAGGAGACGAGTCCCGGGAAGGACACGTCGTCGCCGCTGCGTCGCGTCGCGCGTAGCTCCGTGGGAAGCGAAAGCGGTTCGAGATGGACGCGGTGGAGGTGACAGCCGCGCGTGAAGGGTCGCCTTCTCCTCAGGATGCTCCGCTGCCGCCCCAGGACTTGGCGAGGGCCCAGCTGCTCGTCTCGGTGGGCGTGGCCCTGCTCGTGCTCCTCGCCTCGTGTCTCCGTGAGTGCCGGCCTCCTTTAGGTGGCAGGGGAGGCGAGCGCCACTGCCTGCGGGGGAAAGAGCTCACACCACCGCCCCGCCAGCCAGCCAGCCTTCCAGTCAGGCTCTGTGCCTTTAAGAGCCACGTGGCAGGCAGAAGTTAGTCAGGTGTAGCTTTCCGCATCGCTGCAGCTTCACGCTGGGAAAAGGCGCCTGCTGAGGAGCTGCCTGCCCTGCAGTTCTTAAAGACACCGAGCTTCTCTTAGGGATCCGAGGTCGTCGTCTTTCGTAGGAATTGCGCCTGCTCAGTAAGAAGACTCTTGACACAGAATGCAGTGGTTCTTCTTTCAAAGAACTGCAGTTCATTTGCATGTTATAGAACCGAAATTTAAAAGTCTGGACTGGAGTTGTAACATTTAGTGTCACAGTTATTATTAGTTGGTATTTCTGGAGTGTTTTAGAGTGTTCTAATGGCTCTACGGGCATTGCGTTCCTGTAGGCCTTACTTTAGCAACATGAGGATAGTATTATTATTATCCTCATGTTGCTAAAGTGGGGCTGAAGATGTGTGAGACAGGTGGGCCGTGACTTGCATAAGCCCCCAGGGCGGGTTCATAGCAGAGGCAAGTTTCAAACGGGGATTGTTAGCTTGCCCTTTCTTGCCATGCCAGATAGAGAAGGAGGAGTTGGGCAGGAGTGTGTGTGTGGCTTTTATAAAATGTTGTAAGTTGTCTCAGGGCTTATACTGGTTGAAAGTTTAATACAAATGGTTACAATAAGTAAGTTAAACAGGGCAATTCAAACACCAGCTGGGCACCAGCCTGGAGCTGGGACAGCAATCAGGCCTGATGTCAATGAGTGACAGCTGTGGGGCCAGTAGGGGATCCAGTAGATCTCAAGCTGGCTTATGGTAGGATAACTGTGAATTCTGTGGCAGCAGAGTGGCCCTGGTATCATCCTCCACTTAGAGGCCAGTAAGGCTGGGTAGAGAAATACCTCTGCAAAATTCAAGGCGCCTCAAGCCTGGTGCAATGGGGGGTTGGATTGTAGTTGTAGTCCCTCTCCCCTTCAGCTCCCCTTCAGCTGGTCCCAACCAGGGCACATGTGTTGTGCTCATCTTTAATGTGCTATGCCTGAAATCACATCCTTTATAAATCAGACGATAATGAATTTGCCCATGTTTTCTGTCATGACAAATCAGGTGAATCTTTACTATATACTACTAAGGTTGTAGTGTAAACACAGTGACCAGACAGTATGCCCCATTGAACGAAATGGGACTTATAAGTTGGGCAGCTACAAAGAAAGATGGTAGAAATAGATAAAAGCAAACTTTAGTATGATGTGTAATTTTATTTGTGTGTGCATGTTTAAATGTGTTTGGCTGCTCTGAGAAATGAATTTCCTGTGTCAGATACTTAAAGCAGTGTTAGACTTAATTAAAGGATGCATGCATGAAATGCCTTGTTTTAATGTTGGCAAAATTGAGTTGCCTTGGGTATAAGCCTAAATACACCCCTCTAAGTTTTATCCTTCTTTCTAGTGATTTGGATATTTGTGCGGACCAGAAAGAGCAGTCGGAGAGCAGTGCTTCTGGTGGGTCTGTGTGACTCAGGGAAAACGCTTCTGTTTGTTAGGGTATGTGAATTCCTGTTTCAGTTTCTTTTGGACAGTTTCTGATTAAGTTTTTTGGCACTTCATTTTGTAAGATAAAGTAGAAGCATGGAGTATCAACTTGCACTGTTAAATTTGTTGTTAATATAGCTCAGTCGTAGGCAGCATATATGAGATGCAGATATATTTGTAAAAAAATGTTTTGTCAAAGGTGCTATCAGGGTATCTACAGATATATTCTGGTTCAGATTAGTTTTGTTGAATTAAGTGGCTAGATTAAGATTCAAGGGACTGTTTTTTGAAATAAAAATTGCTCTTTCCAACTTTCTGCTGTGTAGACTATAGCAAAATCATTTTAATTAGATGAATATTTTAATTAGTGAATATTTCACTTTCTTTTATTTTTCTTAGCTATTAACAGGCAATTTCCGAAATACACAGACTTCTATAACTGATAGCTCTGCCTTGTACAGAGTAAATAATGACAAGGTAAGAAGATGTAATGTTTTGTGTTCTTTAATGTTCCTAGATTATTTTGAAATGCATATAAAGTCATCAGGGTACAACCTTTCTAAAGCTGAGTTGGTCTGTGCCATGGTGGAAATGCTACCGATATGTATGTTGCCTTTAGTTCATTGATAGAAGAGAGGCAGATGTAAAACTAATTTCTGTATTTCAATACTGGCAATTTGTGTCTATAAAGTAGAAGAAGCCAGTATGGTGCCATCCATATGTTGTTAGACTGCAACTCTGGCCATGCTTGCTGGGGTTAGTGTGAGTTGTAATCCAACAACATCTTGAATACAAAATTAAATCAGTTTATAATATTTATGTGAAAGACTAAATATATGAAAATGGTGCATTAAATAGTTGGAACAAATAGAGATTGATAATGATTTAAACACAAGTAAGAGCATATGGATCTAAGCAGAATAGAGTAGACTGATTGTGACCCTCAGGCTAAAAGAATCATGTCTGCCTCATTTAATGTTCATCAAAATATTTACTGCTTCTCCTACAGAGAACAAATGTGACATTGATTGACCTTCCAGGCCATGAGAGCTTGCGCCTTCAGTTCTTGGATAGGTTCAAGGCTGCAGCTAGGTAAGTATTGGAGGAATGGATGTTTGTGCATTCAGGTTGTAGCCAAAAATAGCTTTGATGGTGGTGTGCTGTATGCAGTTGCTGTAATTAAACCTAGGCACCTATGGATTGGGGGAGAATACTTGAGTCGCTACATCTCCACTGTTCTTCCACAACCTGTATTTAGGTGCATGGTAGCATTGGGGTCAGTTTTTCAAGTCTAGCTAGTCAAAAAGTCTGCAGGTGCTGGAGACTATTTGGGTGAACTGCTGAGAGTGTAACATCTGTGTATTCTCTTTCTGCTAAAGTTGGTGAGAACGTGTAGACATAGAATTGGGTAGGGGACAAACAGCAAAAATAAAAACAAAATTTAGAAAGAAAGGACACGAACTGAGATGGGGCAAAGAGGGTAAAATAAAGAAGCAGCAAAGATGGGGGGCTACAGATGTGGTGCAGAGAGTGAAGATTTATTGTGAAATGACTTTGATATATTGTATGGGAAACTACTCAGAGAGGCCTGCAATGGTGTAGAGCAGGGGTAGGCAACCTAAGGCCCAGGGGCTGGATGCGGCCCAATCGCCTTCTCAATCCAGCCCATGGATGGTCCGGGAATCTGCATGTTTTTACATGAGTAGAATGTGTGCTTTTATTTATTTAAAATGCATCTCTGGGTTATTTGTGGGGCATAGGAATTTGTTCATTTCCTCCCCCCCCCAAAAAAAATAGTCTGGCCCACCACATGGTCTGAGGGACAGTGGACCGGCCCATGGCTGGAAAAGGTTGCAGACCCCTGGTGTAGAGAAATTGGTGCTTTCAGGAAATTGTTAAAGAATACACTGAATGAAAATTGTAACTCAATTGTTTTCCCATGGATAATGTGCTAGTGTGGCCCTTGTGAGTTAGCAATAATGTAAAAGCAGCCCTTGAAGTAATTTTGAATCTTTCATCGCAGTATAGACAGTATCAAAGCTTGTGCTCGGAGCAGAATTTCAGGGCTGCTTGCATGCAGTTAAACGTTCCATGGAGGCTATCTGTTCACCGATGCTGCTAGCTGCAGAACTATGCCATACGAGACCATGCATGGTGTACTCTCTTTATTCCGCAGGGCAATTGTATTTGTTGTAGATAGTGTAGCATTCCAGCGGGAGATGAAAGATGTGGCTGAATTCCTGTACCAGCTCCTGATTGACAACGTAGTGCTGAAAAATGCACCTCCCCTGCTAATAGCCTGCAACAAGCAAGGTAGTGCATGTCTATTTGGAATCAAAATGATGACTGTTGGTAGATTTTTACAGCAAATTGGCATTTTACCATGTCCTTTTTCTTGCATAAGACATGGAGTATCTGTACATGTTTCTTCTATATGCCATACAAATGAACCCTTTGTACATTACATTGGATAAATAACCAGGCTGTGCTATAAAAAACTGTACAGCCTGTAATCACCCAGCAGAGGCATCCTTTTAATTTTACTATTCCCAATCCCTGTTGTAATATAGCATTTATATTTGTTCAATTGATTGTAACTGTGATAGGAGGTGACCATTTCATAGTCTGTCTATAAAGTAGTCTTATCATTTCATATTCCTCACCTTCAGAGGCCAGCCTGACTGTGCCATCACCTACAGCTTTCCATCTGGCAATAACCAGGAAGAGAGCCTTTGTGCTGGTGCCCATATTCTGGAATGGTCTCTTCCCCAAAATAAGCCATGGTACCAATGCTATTACAGTTTCAGCATAATCTGAAACCTTTTGATTTGCCTTGGCTTTTGCTGGTTCTTGATGCCTGTCATCAAGAGTTTTAATTCATTAGGGTTTTAATTTAATTTAAATATTTTATTATATATTTCTGTAGAACTATCAAATTAGTGCAGTTTTGAATTCTACCTAAAGAACTGAACTGTGGCATCAACTTGTAATTTTATGAATATGGGGTGTGACTGCTCTCAAATTAAGGAAAAAGAATGGATTGTGAGAGTGCATGATAGTTTTACTGCCATGTGTTTTCTTGCTTTACCTGCTCGCTTTCAGTGACATTTTGCTGACAAGGATTTTAAAAAAGGTAGTTCCAGTCTTTTCCTTGGAGCCTTCAGTTGTCTCTCACTCTGTTGGTTTCCCTTTATATAACTGCCAATGAGGCCTTTGTACAATACGCTTAGGAATTCCCAATAGCAAAAACCCAACAACAACAAAAACCCTGTGGCAAAATTGCAGGCTCCTTTTGTAGGTGAAATATTTAGTGCCAAATAACCCAAGGTTTTCCTTCCTTCCTTCCTTAGATGTTACAATGGCAAAATCTTCCAAACTCATACAGCAACAGCTGGAGAGAGAACTGTAAGTTGAAATGGTTGGTTTGTCAAATCTCATTCATGTGTATGATGTATTGTCCAGAATTCTTGCCTGCATCTGATGTGACATCTCATACTTATTATCTCCATATGCGTCATAGTTTATTGCAAAAGGATGACTGAAAGGAACACAGAGCCAATAATTCGCCATGAGAAATGAAATGTATACTAAGGACAGTTCTGACCATAGTTTCCAAACTGTTCAGATGCCTGAAGTGGGGGCGGGGGGAGAGGGAATTGCTGGACGGTGACGTAGAAATCAGTTTAATCAAATCAGTTCACGTGTATCACATTTTTTTGAAATATTGCCATGATTCAGAAATCTCACTAATAATTTTTAGTCAGTTAACAGATGAATTGCCAGTTCTTCTCCTGTGTCCAGCAGGTGGCAGTAATATAACTTGGGTTGGTCAATTTTAAATGCGATCCTGAAAATACATTTTCATCTTTAACTGACTGGGATTCTACCTCTTAAAAGGGTGTAGGGCATTACACAGAGAGAAAAAAGAGTTCTCCCAGTCCCACAGGCCAGTTTCCCCCAATCCTGCTGTATCTCCCCCTTCTTTACCAATTCACTGCATATGGTTTGCACTTTAGAAACTGAATGGTATAAAAAATACAAACTATATTATCACATTATTCAGTGTGATAAAATAGAGCACCTCCAGAAATAGGAATGTTGTCGTTGCCAGTTTAAAGTGGATATCTCTAAATCAGTGGGTTGCGCTTTCACAGTCTGTTTTTCTTCTTCTTCTAAAGTTAATTCTCTCTTCTCCAACAGCAATACCTTACGAGTGACCCTCTCAGCTGCCCCAAGCACATTGGAAAGCACAGGCTCTGGATCTGCCTCTCAGCTTGGGAAGAAGGGCAAGGAATTTGACTTCTCCCAACTGCCCATGAAAGTGGAATTTATTGAATGCAGTGCCAGAGGAGGCAAGGGAGAGGAGGGTAGTGCTGATATTGAAGACCTGGAAAAATGGCTAGGAAAAATTGCCTGAACCTGGGAGGTAGCAAAGGCAACTGCTGGGAAAATGGTATGAATTGGAATGAAATTTTAACGCATTGCCAGGCACAGCCTGGATGGGGTGAAAGTAGCACTTGGAACTGCAATAAGGGGAAATTCATTCTGTGTTCTGCTCTGTTTTCGGCCATCTCTGCTTACCCTTTAGCAACTCATTCATTGTTACAGAATGTTCTGCTGGGATAACGGATCTTTCAGCAAAGTGCAGCCCCCTTTGCGCTTTCCGTTCTCAGCAGTTTCCCCTGCTTCATCTTAATCGGAGAGTCTTTAAACGAGGATTCTATTTTTGGATGAAAGTTGCAAGATACTGTGGAGTTACTTCAAACTATCATTCCAGGACTGTAATTTCTCCACTTCTGGGTTGCCTTCTGTTGATATTCTCACCTGAGATACTTGTGAACACCCACTTGCCCATTCACATTTTATTTGCTTGCCCATTTCATTACCTGGGAAACATTACAATATTCAGGAGTGAATGGAACCTGCTCTTATAGCATTGTGCGTGTTTGTGAAGGAAAGTTATGGGTTGCTAGTTAGATGCATCAGCAGAGGAGGACACTGCTTGCAATGCCTAGAATTGCTGTTCTCCTAGGTTTGGGCATTGTGTTGTTTCTGCGAATAATTTGTTACTGAATAATTATCACACAAAGCCAGAAAACTCAAGTAGCTGAGGAAAATATTTTGGGTTCTACTTCCAAGTAGTTTTTTCCCAGTCAGGGAGGACTGAATTGTGATGTACTACATTTTGCTTGATTGGTATTACAGTGTTCGAAATGTGTTTCTGATTAACTACTTCCTATTCTTTGGCTGATCTGGCTGATTTTTTCCCCATCTTAGATCTGGCAATCACTAATGTAACATTCTGCATAAATCTGGTTACAGGTAGGTAGCCGTGTTGGTCTGGATCGAAGTAAAATAAAAAAATTCCTTCAGTAGCACCTTAAAGACCAACTAAGTTTTTATTTTGGTATGAGCTTTCGTGTGCATGCACACTTCTTCAGATACAGTGAACATTTTCATACAGTACATTTTCACTGTATCTGAAGAAGTGTCTGAAGAAGTGTGCATGCACACACTTCTGAAGAAGTATCTGAAGTATCTGAAGTATCTGAAGTATTCTGAAGAAGTATCTGAAGAAGTGTGCATGCACACGAAAGCTCATACCAAAATAAAAACTTAGTTGGTCTTTAAGGTGCTACTGAAGGAATTTTTTTATTCTGCATAAACTTCACACCAAAGGAGTGTTGAGTGCCTAGCTTTTCAGTTCTGAATATGTTATCCATGGGTGGACTGAAGCCTTCCCACAGTGCCCCCAAGACCTGTCAGTGCCCCAGGTATTGGGAAGTATGTCTGACAAAAGAATTTTAACTGTCCTGTGATACGTTAGGACAATTGTCAGAACTGCATAGCTGTGTTTGACTACTAAGCTAGGCATAGCTGTTCTAAATAATGTCCATGTGTAATAATGTGATTTGCTTTTTAACATTTTTTTTAAAATAAAAGAAAGATGCTTAGGGTACCATTCCACAAAGGTCTGAAAGATTTTTACAGCATACGAATTGTATATCCCAGCAGTGAACACTGTCATTTCAATGGGATATGTGTGTCTATAACTATAAAACCCACCCAGCTACTGCTTCTGGATGCTTGTTTACTATATTCCCATAGACATGTGTCTATTCCTGCAGTGAATTTGCTGTAAAAACACTTCCATACTGTTCGGAACAGCCCTAATGTTTTAAGTGCATCTAGTAAAATCCATGTATGTTCATTGTTAGTGGCTCAGCCGCCATCATGGTGTGCTCCAAATTGTGGATTGTGTTGGAAATTAGTTTCATACTTGCGTGCAACTGAGTTTGGGACATTTGGACATGAAACAGCAGCATCCTGTCTGAAATCTGAGCTCTAGAACTGTGCTTGTCATTATGCTCATGGCTAAAGTTGCTGTCATGTATGTATGGGACTGAAGAGCTGCAAAGATGCAAGAATCCATCTCTTTTAAATTATTCTCTACTGATATCTGTAAATAAACATGTTTGACTAACTTTTGACTGGAATTTCTACTGCAGCTCTGGTATCCCTTGTCATTGTTATGAATACTTTCTTCAAATAAGGCAGTGAAGCAATGCATTTACACTGTTCTGGTTCACTGAAGTGAGTTCATTTTCAAACACAGGATTTTGTGTTTGTTTTTCTTGTACAAAATGTTTATATGCTTAGAAGAAATCCTAACTTGTGTCTCAGTAACCAGTTTTTTACACAGAAGGAAACAGTAGCAGTGTTGACTTAAACAAAAATTCTGAACTTGATGTTAGGGCAATATCTGTCACAAAATAACTGCATCAGGCTAGAAGGTAAATAAAGCTGGATGAGTTTGTGGGATAGGACTCATCCATTGTTTAGATGGTGGTGCAGGGGGCATGATTGGATAGAATCCAAAATAAGCTTATTGACTCATGGAGAGCTTTGCTGCAAAGGTCAGAGAGACTATAATTTCTTTTCCACATGCTACCAAATACCACTACACAAAAGCCCACCCTCTCCTCTTTCCCCACAACACCAGCTAATCCCACATCAACATTGAGGAACATTGCCATAACAGGTTAATTCCTAGCGCTCTTTCGAAGAACAGTCTTGCAGTGCAGAGGAGTACAAGAGTGTGAAAAAATAGCTCACTCAATGCCACCGCCCCAGGAGTCAAAGGAAATTGTTACTCGCTTGGAATGCACCCATGGCTTGTTGAAAGTCCACATTGTTCAGCAGGTAAGTTGGAGGAATGTGACAAGAAGAAAGAGGAATCTGAAGTTCTATGCAGAGTTCTATGCAGTTCTCCTTAGCTGTTTGCCGTATTTCGGAGCTTGTGACCGAGACTTGCAAACAGACTTTTGCGAAGGATTGTTGGAAGAGACTAGAGAGCGAGCTTGTGTCTTTTGAATTAAGGCTAGTCACTTGTCTGACCTGAGGCTTGCTTATGGGTTTGTATTTCTGTGGGTGTGCCCATGTCTGAGCACATGGTTTGAGAGCGAGTGGCTACTGCTGAGTCTAAAGGAGGAAGTGAGTTGGGGAAGGGGTTAGCAGCCACCAGCAGTTCTGCTTAGCTGTTTGCAGTCTCTGGGAGCTTGTGAACTCGCATTCGCGAGGGTGGTTAGCGGGAGAGTTTGAGGGAGAGGCCTGGAGTGTTCTCTCACAGTATACGTAGACCCATGAGACATGGATGGCAAAGGAGCTGCTGCGGTGTTCTGCAACACCTGTGCCACGTTTGTCTTCCTGCCTGAGAATGTGTGGAACTACACCTGCAGCAAGTGCAAGCTGGTTGCCTCGCTGGGAGAGAAGGTGCAACAACTTGAGGCCTGCTTATCCACTATAATCTGCTGTTTGCCATTGTCACACAGCACCACACAAGTTGATTATAAGGTGTACAACATTAATGTCTCCATCCTGGCCTCACCTAGGAAAGAATGCATTTATAGAAACTGTTGAAGCAGATGCAGATGATAAGACAATTCTTACCCCAAAGAGCCACTCCACCCCCCCCCCAATGGCTGGCCCAGTATATTTTGCTGTGGGAGGGGCCTGTCTCCTACGTTTAGAATCCAGTTGGGCTAGTGGTTGACTATTCAACACTGGTGATAGAATACCTTATTTCACTGCACCTAAGGCAGCAGACATCTTGGTTGCAGTTTCCACTGACTTTAAAACTCGAGTTTTGTTGAATTTCTACAAGCTTTTGTGCACAGGAAGCTGCTGTCATGAGTTTCCAGTTCATCTTTATTGTAGCAGTTTATAATGCTTTGTAGCCTCTGGAGAAAACTCCAAGGATGGAACTGAAGAGATAAAAAACTGTGTTCTTCATTGTGACGTTCCTACACGTCATGCAATTTATTGTGCATGTTAAAATTCAGTGGTAAAGTCGTAACTGTGCTCATGTGCATCTGAAACTCCCTGGATGTTTTGGTGTGTGTGTGTGTGTGTGAATATGGTATTTCTGCAGAAGACTCATTTAAAATGGAAAAACTGATTGGAGCCAAACTTGTTGCACGTACACCCTCTTGTAATCAATGTGAAAAGTTAGTTCTGACTCCAGTGGGACTAGGGTGCAACCCAAAATAGCTAGTATGTACCCATGTGGCAGGATAAAGCCATATTCAGTTATAGAAGTAATTTGCTCAAGCATGTGGAACGACTTTGTAAGATACAAAGGTGGTTATGTAGTTCTGATGAGGTCATTCAAAGTCAATCTGACATTGCAGATGGCTATTATCAACCTGTCAAGGTCTACAGTAAAATGTGTGGAGATTTTGCTGACATAATAGGAAGCCTGTTGTCTGATCTTCCATTGCCCATCATTGCTTAATAGTACAGCTTGCTGTTTGTGACTGTTGGGCTAGGACTCATTATATCATCTCCCCTTTTATGGAAAAAAAGAACTCGATGCAATAGCTTTTGACAAGATTCCTCAGAGGCCTCCCCTGCCCCCTGCCGCATTTCGGCAACACTTGAATAATTTTTAGTGGCACTTTTTAAGATCTTCTTTGGCGATCACTCGTAGCCGAGTAAGATTGTCTTCCATAAACACAGTTTTAACAATGGGTCCGTAAGTGACTGTGGAGGCCAATTCTGGATCCACACGCCCTTCCACAGTGGGGACATTGGTTTCCGGGCGGGAGTTGATCACGGTGTGGATTTGCCAAGCGTGCCTTCCTCTTAGCACATTTCTCCCTTGCGTCCCGAGATCGAGTTTCTTCAAAGCCCGTGACACCTTTGGTAAAGGCTGTTCTCCAACTGGAGCACTCACAGGCCAGTATTTCTCAGTTGTCATCTGTTTCCTTGTTCTGCTGGATCTCTCAGCGGCTTTTGACACCATCGACCATAACATCCTTCTGGACCGTCTAGAGGGCTTGGGAGCTGGGGGCACTGTCATGCAGTGGTTCCGCTCCTTCCTCCTGGGCCGTGTTCAGAAAGTGGTGGTGGGGGATGAGTGTTCAGACCCCTGGGCTCTCACTTGTGGGGTGCCTCAGGGTTCTGTCCTCTCCCCCATGCTTTTTAACATCTATATGCAGCCGCTGGGAGAGATCATCAGGGGGTTTGGGCTGGGTGTCCATCAGTATGCTGATGATACCCAGCTCTACCTCTCTTTTAAATCAGAACCAGTGAAGGCGGTGAAGGTCCTGTGTGAGTGCTTGGAGGCGGTTGGAGGATGGATGGCGGCTAACAGATTGAGATTGAATCCTGACAAGACAGAAGTACTGTTTGTGGGGGACAGGAGGCGGGCGGGTGTGGAGGACTCTCTGGTCCTGAATGGGGTAACTGTGCCCCTGAAAGACCAGGTGCGCAGCCTGGGAGTCATTTTAGACTCACAGCTGTCCATGGAGGCACAGGTCAACTCCGTGTCCAGGGCAGCTGTTTATCAGCTCCATCTGGTACGCAGGCTGAGTCCCTACCTGCCCACTGACTGTCTCTCCAGAGTGGTGCATGCTCTAGTTATCTCTCGCTTGGACTACTGCAATGCGCTCTACGTGGGGCTACCTTTGAAGGTGACCCGGAAACTACAACTAATCCAGAATGCGGCAGCTAGACTGGTGACTGGGAGCGGCCGCCGAGATCACATAACACCGGTCCTAAAAGACCTACATTGGCTCCCAGTAAGTTTCCGAGCACAATTCAAAGTGTTGCTGTTGACCTTTAAAGCCCTAAACGGCCTCGGTCCGGTATACCTGAAGGAGCGTCTCCACCCCCATCGTTCTGCCCGGACACTGAGGTCCAGCTCCGAGGGCCTTCTGGCGGTTCCCTCATTACGAGAAGCCAAGTTACAGGGAACCAGGCAGAGGACCTTCTCGGTAGTGGCACCCACCCTGTGGAATGCCCTCCCACTAGAGGTCAAAGAGAACAATTACCAGACCTTTAGAAGGCATCTCAAGGCAGCCCTGTTTAGGGAAGCTTTTAATGTTTGATGGATTTCTGTATTTTAGAATTTCTGTTTTTTTGGAAGCCGCCCAGAGTGGCTGGGGGAACCCGGCCAGATGGGCGGGGTATAAATAATATATTATTATTATTATTATTATTATTATTATTATTATTATTTAAAGATTTGCCTTGAGACAGTCTTTAAACCTCTTTTGTTGACCACCAGCATTACGCTTTCCATTTTAAAGTTCAGAATAGAGTAGTTGCTTTGGAAGACGATCATCAGGCATCTGCACAACATGACCAGTCCAATGATGTTGATGTTGAAGAATCATTGCTTCAACACTGGTGATCTTTGCTTATTCCAGTACACTGATATTAGTTCACCCATCTACCCAACGGAGACACCATTGATGGAATCTTTCGAGGAGTTGGAGATGGCGTTTATAAGTGGTCCATGTTTCACAAGCATACAGTATAGTAAAGTTGGCAGTACAATAGCTTTGTAAACAAGCATTTTGGTTTCCCTGCGAATATTTTTAAGATATCACGCTCTCATTGTGTAAATGTTGACTAAACACTTTGGATCAGAGCCTGCTTGCTTATGGAACTCTGTAAATTATTATTATTTATTGAATTTATATACTGCTCTATACCTGGAGGTCTTAGGGCGGTTCACAGGGCAGTTATACATGGAATATAGATAAAGGTAAAGGGACCCCTGACCATTAGGTCCAGTCATGACCGACTCTGGGGTTGCGGCGCTCATATCGCATTATTGACCGAGGGAGCCAGCGTACAGCTTCCAGGTCATGTGGCCAGCATGACAAAGCCGCTTCTGGCGAACCAGAGCAGCACACGGAAATGCTGTTTACCTTCCTGCTGTAAAAGGTAATGGTAAAGGGGTGCCCTGGCCATCAGGCCCAGTTGTGCCCGACTCTGGGGTTGCGGCACTTATCTCGCTCTATAGGCCGAGGGAGCCAGCGTTTGTCCGCAGACAGCTTCTGTGTCATGTGGCCAGCATGACAAAGCTGATTCTGGCGAACCAGAGCAGCGCACGGAAAAGCTGTTTACCTTCCCGCCGGAGCGGTCCCTATTTATCTACTTGTACTTTGATGTGCTTTCGAACTGCTAGGTGGGCAGGAGCTGGGACCGAGCAACGGGAGCTCACCCCATTGCAGGGATTCGAACCACCGACCTTCTGATCAGCAAGCCCTAGACTCTGTGGTTTAACCCACAGCGCCACCTGGGTCCCATACCTTCCTGCTGTAGCGGTACCTATTTATCTACTATTTAAAAACAACAGGGAAAGCCTAGTGCTATATAAAAATGTGTTATTGAAATTATCTCTCTCTCTCTCTTTTCTTAAAAATGCTGGATATGTTCATCCATTCATTTTGAATATTTTTTTCCCCTCCATAGCTGACCATGGTTTCTTTTGTACTTGCTGCGACAACAAAATGACACGGTTTTGGAGATAACCTGTTTAATGGATGTGAAGCCTTTGGTGATGACTTTGAGAAATGAACAGTAAGAAAATCTGTGCTGCTGAAAAACAACTTTTTTTAAAAAATGGCACTAGTGCATGTAAGGGGAATGATCTAATGATTACTGTGACTTATGGTTGAGTTCAATTATAGCCCAGATTCCATTGGCAACTATTCCCTTGGGGCTGTGCCCCCTCCTTTTAGTCTTGGCTGTCTACGGCTAGCGCTTGTTCTCTGGATTGCCAATTAGTTCAGTGGAGGACCCTCCCCTGTGTGATCTTTGCAGATTGCTCAGGAGAGTTCTATAGTAGCTGTTCCTCGACAGCCCTTCATCCCAGCCAGCCTTTATTAGTTCTGCCTTCTGGTTTAATCTCTTCAATTAACTTGAGTGGGTGTGGGTGGAGAGGAGAGGAGAGGAGAGGAGAGGAGAGGAGGGAATGGAAGCTCCACTACACCTTTGAGAACTTCCCAGTGTTTCATCCACATGTGTAAATCACTCAGTGTAAATGCAACAATTTTCACACATGTTGGATTATCACATGGAACTTACGGTGGTCCTACATAATGTGTGCTGTTCTCTGCAAGAAGCCAAAGTATCTGGGTGCACCCCCGAATTGCAATTGATGATAAACTCTATTGGTTTATAAGTTCTGCTTTATATCCTGTATTTATCTTTTCTTAGCAGTATGTGCCATTAGTTTGGCCTGCCTTCTGTTTAAAATGTAGTTTAGCAAGAATAACTAAATGTCACAGATGAGGAATCTGTTTCCTTCTGGATGTTGTTGGATTACAGCTCCCATCATCCCTGACCATTGGCCGTGAAGACTGGGGCATATGCGAGTGGTACACCAGCAATATCTGTAGGGCTGAAGGTCTGCCATCTGTTTTCTGAGATTAGCACAACTGAAGCAGTATGGGCAAATAGTACCTAAAACACCGTGCTAATGGGGTTGCTTTGCATCCATACTCTGAGATAGTCTTTGGACCAAACATCTTGGGATGCTGTTCACATAATTAGCTATTGCACATGGGAGATTCTCATGTGGAGGGGGCAATCAGGAATGGCACCATGATATGCATTGGGGAAAGAGAATAGTATTTTTGTAATGTGTCCCACCGGGGCAAGGATTTCTGTTTTCACAGAGGGACCTCCCCTCCTCTTGTATCCCATGTACCCTCTTCAAATCTAGGGGGTTGGGGGAACCCCAGAACATATTTAGGGACTATGCGGTGGTGGGGAGGAAGAGGTGGGAATAAAAAGCCAGGCAGGAGGGGGGAATAAAAATATTTGCCTGCCATCTGAGACTAGATAAAGATGGTGTCAGGTGTGCCTCCTTAGGGAGAGTGTTCCACAATGGGGGTGCATCACTGAAAAGGTCCATTTTCATATTGCCACCCTCTGAATCTCTTGTTTGCCGAGAAAGAATTCGTTTCATCCAGTTCTAATGTTTTCTTGCCTGTCTTTTGGATATCTGCCAATTGCTCTTGCCAGTTTGATAGTGGTTCTTGCCTCATAGACTTCTGCTGCATGGTGGCAAGAACCCCAATATTCACCTGGAAAAACGCTTCTTGGATATATGTTTAGCTTTCTCTTACACTGAACTTCATGGGCATATGAGACAATGCTAGACTTCTTAGCTGGCCAGATCTTCAAATGTATGATCAGGTACTTAAGAGTGTTCTCACTTCATTTGTTATTGTGCTGTGTTGAGATCATGATAGTCTTATTGTTTATTCAATTTATAAGTTGCCTAATTAAAAATGCTCTTAGGCAACGGATACATTCCATGTCCTTCTCTTTCTGAATCCTACCCAAAAATAAACCTATTAAAATTAGACATACAGGGTTCTGATGGACAGGATAAGCTCTGGAGCTCTGCTCCTTGTGTTCACTTTGGAAAAGGGGAACTTGAGTAACCCCCTCTATCCAGCACAGAGTCTGTTGCTTTGAGATAAAAAAGTGGCGGGCATATTAGTAAACATGGCTAGCTGGAGCTGGCCCAAGACATTTTGGCACCTGGGGTGGACCCCAAAATGGCTTCTCCCTCCATGTCAGGGAAAGAAGGGGCAAGGGAAAGATATACATCAGGAAGAAGGGGGGAGAAAGATTGACATCGGGATCTGCTGCCCCAGTAGCTCATGCCGCCTAAAGCCGATTACCTCACCTGCCCCATGGATGTGCCGGCCCTGTGGTTACCACTGAAACAGAAATAGGTTATTGAGTTATACACTGTCTCAGTTCATCACAGAACAGCTCTTAGAGTCCCTGTTTTGGAGCAGAGTGCTGCTGTAGTCTTGTCCTGCTTATGGTCTTCCCATGGACTTTGGTTGGCCGCTGGAGGAACAGAATGCTGGACTAGATGGGCATTTAGTTTGACCCAGCAGGGCTTTTCTTCCTTTCTCATGCATGAGGGTCTGTACAGAGCAGTCTTCCCAAACCTGGTGCTTGCCAGATACTTTAGACCAGGGGTGGCCAACTTCCAAGAGACTGAGATCTACTCACAGTGTTAAAAACTGGCGGTGATCTACCCCCTTTTTAGGGGTTCAGGTCACAGTTGTTGAGCTTCTTTTAGGGAGGAAGAAAGCCACATTTTGGGGGGTGCAGGGCAAAAATGTTGAGCTTTTTTTAGGGGAGCCAAAGTTGTTGAACTTATTTGGGGGGAACCAGTGATCTGCCAGTGATCTACCACGGACGTCCAGTGATCTACCGGTAAATCACGATCTACCTGTTGGACATGCCTGCTTTAGACTATAACCCTAGCCGGAGACTACACTGGCCGTATTTTCTGAATCCCCACCCCCTGTCCCTAATAATTGATGGTTGATTGGATTTCTGATTGTGCATACTGCTCCAAAAAGCTTGGAGAAGTGTAATTGTCTGAATTAAGTAGATGAAACCGTCAGTAAAAGACATGTATGCTGGGTTCCTGAAGGTCTTTTGCAAGAGTAATGGAATTCTAAGCAGGTAATGATAATGAAGAGGAGCCCACCATTAGTTATGCCATGAGAACTGCATGTGTTTCCTGGGTAGGCCAGTGTAACTGCAGAGTGCAGATGCCCCTTTTCTGTTTCTTCCGAAACTTGGGAGAGATATAGGGAATGCTTACAGCAACTGGAGTTGCGATGGCGTTCTTAGGTGGAATTTCCCCATGAAATACAGCCACTGAAAAACTCTAGCCATGAGACAATGTTTGAGAATAAGACAGTTTATTGTTGATTGGACTAACATGCTAAGTTCTGGTTTATTTTTGTTTCATTTTTATACAGTTTTATGGAAAGTTGACGTGGCAGCCAATATCCTCCACCAAGCTACTGAGAAACTGAAAGACTCTGCCCTAAACTGCCTGCAGCCGCTCAAGAAATGGGTATGATGTTTTAGTACAGGAAATGGAAGAAAGATGGAGAAAATGAAAAGGGACTTCTCAGGTGATAACCCACAAGTCTGGGCTTAAGAATGCTATGGAGGCTAAGCTGTTTGATAATTATCCAAGTTTGTCTCTGGGTAGAGTGTGTGCCTCTTCCTCCAGTGCCAGGCTTCTTTTTAATTATGTAGGGTAAGAAAATGGTACTCATATTTTAGAACATGACAGCTATTTTCTTAATATACAGTGAGGGGCAATGGGTGAGCTCCTAATTGGTAGCCCATGTGGCACAAAAGAATAGAATGGCAATTCATGTGAGATCAGCATGCTGGGAGATGGGTGCCTTGTCTATCAGTGCCCGAAGGAGGGCAGAAGGCTTTATAGGGTCTTTGGATGTGCTTCAATATGGGAGCCTGTGTGCTAGGAGTTTAAACCTTTTCTTAATTCCCTTAAGTATCAGTTATGATGATGCATATAATAATGCATTTTATTCTCTTTATACACAGTCCTCTCCTTGGTTTCCTACTTATGAATGGCACCCTCTCTGGCTCTGAACAAAACAAAACTGTTAAGACTGGGTTATTGTGTAGGGATTTTAGTTGGGGGCATTGCTGCTGCTGCTGCTATTATTTGTGTATCTTTATTTTAGATCTTATTGTGATTTATGTGGAAATTGTCAGTTTGGTTGTGTACTTTTTGATGTTTTTATTTATTCTTAAGGATTACTTTTGTATTTTTTTTTCATGTCATAAGCTGCCTTGAGCATGGTTTTACTGTGGAAAGGAAGCGTACAAATAAATAAGTATAAAATGGATTTTCTCAATTTCCCCCCATGTGTCCAGTTTAAAGTTCCCTCTATGCATAGCGGGGAGCACTGCTCAGACTGAAGGAAGCATTTCCTAAAATGCATGCTAACTCTCAGTTGTGCTGGAACCTACTGCTCGCTCGCTTGGAGCTAGTCTATTCAGCCAGTTGACCTGGCCTGGTGATGGTTAAGGAGCCAAAATGAGGCTAGTGACATCCTTGCAAGCCAAAACACAGAAAGCTCAATGTCTGCTTGATGAATTTGCCTGTCAAAAAGTATGGAAATTTGTGATGAACAAACTTTGAACTTGGGTGTGGCGGTCTGTGCCACGACTGCTGTCTGGTTGTAGCCTTGCGTGTGCTTGAAAGAGATTAAAATTGTACTAAAGTAGCTTTGCTTGCTTGCATCCAATTTGTATTCTCTTCTGGTCAGCTGGGCTCTTGGAAGTAAACCATACCAATAATCTCCAACAGAACTGTCTGTGGTGTTGTACTGTATTGGCATTTGTTGAGGTTTGGGACTTTCTGACATTTACTATTACTTAAAAGCTGTCTTTATACTGCCTACAATGGTTTTTGCAAACCTTTGTAGGGCAGTATTTCCACAGTCCAGTTGTTTCCTTTTATTTTATTTCCTCTTCATGTGAAACAGACTGTCTAATCAGTTTCTTTTCACATGGTGTTAACAGTAAAAAATCTCTATGCCTCCTGCCCCATCCCATTCTCTTCAATTTCAGCTTTAGTTTCCAGTGGACGCTACTGGCCTGCATGCAGAGTACCTATCCTCAGACTGCAGCAATCACCTACATGAGAAGTTAAAGCCATTGGATGAGGACCTTCAGATCCCTCCAGTTTGTGACTTCAACCCAGGGTGCTCACAAATGTCTTTTGTGAGCCCGTTCGTTCCAAGGTATTTAGACTTCTGATCCTTTGTGAAATCATCAGCTTTCTCATCTGTGAGTTATTGTCACAAATGTTATGGCATACTACATATAACCAAAACTTAGATTTAAAAAGGAAATGTTTGGGGGAGGCTTTTGGGGTAGTATATGTATTTGAGACTTTGCCAATAATATTTAAGATATTTTGGACACTTAACCTATGATTATTCTTTCTGAAGCTTAAGTTCATTGGAAACCAATAGTCTCAGGGAAGTCTCTGGTTTTTCGCTGATAATTAGTAAGAGCTGCCTATGGTGGTTAGGAAGAGGGACACTTATGTTTCTATTTGCTTGTCTTTGACAAATGGATGCTGTCATTTAGTTATTGTTCTGCTCAGTGTTTTGTGCAAATGCTCATCCATTTGCAAGCCCCACTTTAAGCACTGGATTCTTTTGCTTGGTAGTAGCAATCAGCTATGTTCCATTTAATTAAATCTAACACTTTCACATTTCTGGCTCAGTATCATGCTTTGGACTTCCTCATGACCTTTTTCTAAGTGTAAGCCAGGCTTTTGCTTTCTTTTGGTTACCAAATTCAAGATAATCAGCTCACTTACCTTATATGCCAGACTTCTTTAGCATTGATTTCCCCCCAACACACTTTCAGTTCATCTAGTTTTACCCTTTTGCAAAGTGCTTTCTTATGTTCTCATGAAGGACCCCTGTAGAAGGAACATCTGATGGATGGCAATCTTTCAAATCAAATCAGCCCCTAAGGATTCCCACCCTCTTCCTCAAAATGTCACTTTAGGATCATTTCACATGATTTAACTGTGAAACGCACAAAGCCTCAACACTTTTCAAAGCTCTTTCAGTGAGGCAGTGATGCGTTGAGGATGGCATTAGATGCAAATAGGTAAAAATGCTTCTATGATGATTGAGGCAAAAAACAAAACCGAGAAGGCAGGAAGTCTTAAAAGGATGGCGGGAAAGGTAAGAAGGGAGAATTGAGGAGAAAACAGCAGGGAAGCTAATAAGTTAAAGGAGAATGGAGTTGAGACAGAAGGAAAACTTGATCACTTGTTCTGGCTGCAGGCTACAATTGGACAAACTAAAAGGGCAAATGGGTCCTAGTGCTTCTCTATGGCTACTCATGAGCAAAAGAGACCTCCGAAGTGTGTGCTGGTAAGCATGTGAGGGGGTGGTTGGTTTTTTTGTAGCACAGGAATGGCACAAAAGTAGCAATATTCCACATAGGAAAAGATAACACCATATTAATTCAGTTATCACATAGTGGTGATCACCGTGACATTTCCTGTAATGTAGGCTAAACGTTGAACTAGAAAACATCTTGGATCCTTTCACTGACTGAAATGACCATGAGTTAACATGAGACCTCATGACAGCCACTTTCTCTGGAGTAATGCCAGAATATGACTACATGCGCTATCACACATTGATTGACAACATCTGGAGATACATCTCCGTGCATTTTTTTTCTAGCTTCACATGTATCTTGAGTTTAATTTATTGAAGACATGACAAATCACACTTTTCCCCGACAATAACAAAAACCTTCTAGACCCACACACTGCACCAACTGTAATTTTCCACAACTGTTGTTGGTTGCAAAGTTATAACAGTGGGAGAAACCAAGCATCTATATTGTGCATGGGTGTGTAGACATACACCTTCACACAGCTGTGTGTGTGTGTCAATGTATGTTTTATATCAATATAAAACATGCATACACATGTTACAAAAATTAAATACATTATCTATCGTATCTTTGTTGCCAAGGCAATCTTCTTTTCTACAGAGACAGGCTCTTTTGCTCTTTGTTCACTCATGCAGAAGTTATCATCACTCATAATAATGATCAACCACCATGAATAGTACAGTTGGCTAAAAGTGAGGTGACCCCCAAGGGATTACCTTTTGAAGTTACAGTAATTGACAATTTCCGATTCAATCTTGGCCATCATTTTGAGTTGCTTCCTTAAAGAAATCTACTTGTAACAATAAGCTTAGAGGGAGCCTTTGGATAACTATTTTATTCTGCCATATTTCCCCCCTCCCCCCCCCTTTTTTGGCAAAACCATCTGAGTGCTTTCTTTTTCAATCCAATGTTAGCTACAAATCAGCAGCTATCATTGACTGAGGTGGCCTTTTCAGGGAGTAAAGGCTACTGCTGGGCCCAACCATCCATATACACAGCAATGCCATTGGTATCACATACACGCCATAGTATATTTGTGTGGTGGCTTATGCTAGCTAGTGTGATGTTTAAAAAGTTGACATACATAGGCTACGCGACACAAGTGAAGGTCTTAAAAACAGGTATCCACCCACAAGAAGTGCTAAAAAAGGAACATCTCTCATGGTATAGTAAAATATAGCATGGTGCATGATGGTAAGCTGTGCAAGCGCAATAGATCCTTATGCATCTGGGAACTATGGAGGTGCACTGCCAGTGTCATGAATAACATTTCTCTAGTTGTAGCTCTCTCCCCCACCTTTTCATAGCCATCTAGTCAGATGTTACAACCGGTGGTTGCATGTTTTGCTGGCCTCTCATTGGAGTGTGAATGGCACAGTTAGTGTTCGGTCAACTAATTGGGGGCTAGTTTACTTCAAGGATATGTCTACCATTTATGTCAAACACTGAAACTAGCCAGCCTGTATAATCTTGGGGTTTTCTCTGTAAGTTTACAAATATACAATTTAAAAAAAAGTACCCCAAAAAGGATATTAAGTCCCCATGGCTGAGAGTTGTATACACACAATTAAAGTGTCTTGTTTAAAATTCTGAATTGTTTTGGCATTTTTAATAAAGTACAATATATTACAACTAAACCAAAAAAAGAAAAGAAAATAGAACCAGTGGTTGAATCACATAGTCTGATCCTTGCCACCCACCCCTTCCCTTTCCTAGAGAGACACAGAGAGAAAAGAAATCCTCCCCATTGAATAACTCAATTCATATTATTAGGAAGCTAACCAATAGGAAGCAACACAACAAGCGTGTGGTGTCAAATGGAGCTGACGAATCCTGCGCTTTGCATTAACAAGAGCACCCGCCTTCACTGGGTGGTGGTTCCTGTGGTTTGTCCAATTTAATGTCAATCACTGCAGAAAAGGGTTAAGGGAGATAACAGGTTTATGCTATTGAGGGAAGTGCATCATTCCCAGAGTGTCAACAAGGTAACGCAACTTACCAAGGTGTCTCTACCAACAGCAGCAAGCAAGTCAGCTGGCAACATAAATGCTCATCAAAGCTAGTTAAATTCCATATCACAACAAGATCTAAGTCAGGCACCCCCAAACTGCGGCCCTCCAGATGTTTTGGCCTACAACTCCCATGATCCCTAGCTAACAGGACCAGTGGTCAGGGATGATGGGAATTGTAGTCCAAAACATCTGGAGGGCCAAAGTTTGGGGATGCCTGATCTAAGTGCATGATAGAGGTACACAAATACCTGTAGAGAACCCAAGAGGATGGTACACAAATACTGTTATCACACGTTATGTCCTCCTTGCCGCCAACTAACACAATAATAAAAATGGGCACCTGGAGTCACTTGGTTCCCACTCCAGACCACGAGTCCTGTGACTGGTTTCTGTAGGATGAGGTTGGGAATTGACTTTGTAGCCAAGTTCCCCCCCCCACCTATATCTCCTGCCTCTCCTCCTCTTGCTGTTGATGAGGTGTTAGCTAAGTCAGTATAAGTGACCAGCCAAAGAACATGGGCTGTTTCCAACACTGCGGCTTTGCTGGTGCAACAGAGCTTCCTCTCCCTCTCCAACATCTCCCCCGCCCACCTATGCCCTCAAAATCAGGGTGTGTTTTTTTTTTGGGGGGTGTATGTGTGTTGGTGGACCATCCAGAGCTGATCTTGAAGGTGCATGGGGAGGAGAGGAAACAGAAGCCTGGTTGCTCCAGCAGCAGAATGCCACCCCCCCTCCAATGGAGTGTTTAATACAAACCCATTATTTCTTCTGACAAAGCTCTCACTTCAGGCAATGTTAAAAAACCACAGTAAGGAGGTGCTCCTGCAAGTGACCAAGTAACTTAGCAGGCAAATACCCAAGCCAAAAAGTGTACTGCAATGTTTGTATGACTGTGTGTTGTATAAGCCTTCATGCTGTCTTGCCTGTCGCTTGACAAGCAACTTAAAGAATTGGGCTAAATCCCTGCCTCTTGGAGCAGAGGCTTTAGCCCTGAGGACTCAAGAAGGATGACATCACACCTCTGTCTTCCTTAACCAGCCACAGACTGGTCTCTCGCTCTGCATGCAGCAAGGGCCAAGCCCAGGCTGTGCTCTCTGCATGTGGCGCTGACATATGTAATCTATATCAAACTCGGCGCAGGCCCCCAAGGGAGATGACCTTTCCCAAGCACAAAAGGCAGCAATTAGGGGAGAAGAGCTGCTGTCAGTCACATCCAGACACTCTCTCTCTTCCGCCACAATGGTTCGCAGGCGCCATGTCATCTCCCCTTCCCAGACAGGCACTCTCTGCCACCGCTGCCGCATGTGCCCCTGGGGCAATCAAGAGAGAAGGAAAAGCAAGGCTCAGCAGTTGTGCCCCTCTCTGTGGAAGAGGATTGGTTTCTGTAACCAGCGCCAGCTCTTTCTTGGCCTAGATACTTCAGGTTGCAGGAGGTTGTAACTTTGAATGTTTCCTACAGCCTAAGAATTTTTAAAATATACGGTGCTGTATATTCCGGCATATAAGACGACCCCCAGCTTTTCCAGTTAAAATATAGAGTTTGGGATCCGGCATATAAGACGACTGGGCGTATAAGACGACCCCCAGCTTTTCTAGTTAAAATATAGAGTTTGGGATGTACTTGCTGTATAAGAAATACGACCCGACGTATAAGACGACCCCCAACTTTTGAGAAGATTTTCCTGGGTTAAAAAGTAGTCTTATATGCAGGAATATACCTGAATATATAAATGGCATACGAACATGGACCAGGCCATTGGCACACCTAGTCCAGCATCCTGTTTTTGCAGTGGCCAACCAGATCCCCGTGGGATCTAGGTGAAATAGCCCTCTCCCCTCCTACAACAGGTATTCAGCGGCATTCCTGCCTCCGCCTGTGGGGGGACAGCACAGCTTCCATCATGGCTAGTAGCTTTGACTATCCTTCTCCTCCATGCTCTAGATAAAGTCTAGGCTGAACTCTTCTACCTGCTGTGGTAGTTGTTTATGGGAATGGAGTTTTTTTTTTTTGCTATAAGTGTTCAGATATGAGAATTTCTCCATTCCCTCCTCACCAAGCATGAGATTGTTCGGTCCCTAACTACAGCTTGTCTAAATTGGCCTGGAGAGAGGGAAAGGGCCATAGCTCAGGGGTAAAGCATCTGCCTTGCATGCAGAAGGCCCCAGGTTCAATTCCTGCCATCTCCAGGTAGGAGTCTCTCCTGTCACGACTGGACCTAATGGTCAGGGGTCCCTTTACCTTTTTAAAGGGGGTATTTAGGGATACCCCCTTTTAGCGAGAACAATAAGCACACAAACATTGGTCTTGATTTGGGGCCCTTCAAAATGATTGATGCCCATCAACAAGGGGACCAGTGTGAGAACCAAGGAAGCGTAATTCACATCTACCAGCAAATGGCAACAGATTAAATTAGAACCCAGGAGCAAGCACAGATCAGTCTACTGGATGCAAAATAAGGCGCTTTTTTAAAGCTCTTTTAAAATGAAGTTGATGTCATCACTCAGCCTCTGTTTCTGGGCCCTCATTGGGACTCTCATCAAGATCATTTCTAAATCACACTGTTAGCAGTGAAAAATAGCTATTCAGGGCAGAAGGGATAATTCTGTGGGCCTCCTGCATAACCTATGCAAGGGAACATCTGGGGACATGGCATGAGCTGTCATTGTTTGGCAAACATTCCCTGTGTAACCATTATTCTTTATTTCCTGCCAGCTTCAGAGGGAGAGGAAGCCATTACTGCTGTGTTTAATTTAGAAACCATGAACTTCTCTGTAATAAATAACACTTAATTGGACCATATTCATTAGTACTGCTCTATGCTGATGCTTTCCTTTTGTGTGTTCATTCCATAATTGGAGAATGGGGATTCTGGGTTTAGTTTAACAAGGCCATTTGTGTCTTGAAGAACTATCGCAACAGGAAGGAAATCGCTGCTGAGCTCTTGCATTTGACCTCGGACATTCTTCTAGGGCAAGGCTAAGAAGTCATTTAGACACAATGTGAAGTAGTGATGGGCATGGCTTGCATAATCCCAGCTTTTTCCAACAGGAAAAAACCAAGCAAGGCAATCTGAACTATTTCCATCACTGATGAAGATTTTCTGAAAATATGCAACTCTCATTAGAGTGGACCTTATAGGGACAAGGAGCTATGCATGCAGTTTTGAATCATGTACACATTTTTGTAAGTGACTTCTAATACAATGCATGTGTGTATGTTATTTTTATTAGTATATTCATTTTGTGCACCTTTCCCCCCTATTATATGCATTTTTTTTTGGTAAACATTGGTTAGGGAACTGCACTGGGAAATTCAGATAAGGGCAAAATTTGAAGGGTGGCTGGGTATTTTGGTTATTACACTGTTTTGGAATTTGATAGATTTGGCTTCAAATGGGAACTGAACTAAACTTCCCCCCAAATCCCCTACCTGTAAGATTTCGAATGGGAATGGTTGCTTGAGAAGCAATGATTGTTAATCAAGAAAGGATACTCCCTTCTTTGCTCTTCTCTTGGACACTCTCCATGCCTGGCAGAGCAGAGGCGACGCGTCGGAAGAGCTAAAGCAGCATGCAGAGTGTACAGCAACAAAGGCAGACAGAAGGATGGGTCAGGGAGGAAGAGAATAAATCATTAGTACTTTCTAGTTTACATCCCAGCAGCTAAAAAAGTTACAGTATGTGTGACATGAGTTAAGTAAGCCCCAAGCTTTCTTCCATTTATACATCTGCCCAAGAGAACCAGACTTGGAGCTACTCAGACTGCTTACTATCAGGGGAAGATGTTCCCTTGTGCCTCTGAAAACAATGGTTGCTATGATGTATAATTCCAACTTCCAGCCATGTGAAACAGGATGACTTGAAGATCAGTTACAGTCAAACCTCAGTTGTCGAACGTAATCCGTTCGGGAAGCCCATTCAACTTCTGAAATGCTATAGACAACCGAGGCGTGGCTTCCAATTGGTTGCAAGAGCTTCCTGTACTCAAGCAGAACCCGCGTTGGATGTTTGGCTTCCGAAAAACGTCTGAAAACCGGAGCATTTACTTCCGGGTTTTCGGCGTTCAGGAGCTGAAACGTTCCAAAATGGCGCCGTTCGAGAACCGAGGTTTAACTGTACCAATATGGGAGAAGGAGCAGCCAGATTGGGGCTCGGTGTCAAGGGAGCCTTTTAACCCTTTGCTTCTGCCATGGTCCTGATTGGACTTGCCCCAGCACTTGCTAGTCACATTGGGAAGAAAGCTCCTGTTGTGCAGGAGGCAATTCTGATCATGACCACGGCAGGGGCAACAGGTTAAAAGCCTCCCTCCCTCCCCCATGCCACAGCCCCAGTCTGGCTAGACCCTCTCCCATATTGGTTATTCATCTATTTTTCCAATCTGCTATGCAGATCACATCTCGTTTGACCTTGAGGTGCAACTAGTTTGCAGCCGAAGTTCCTGGAGAGAAATCAAAGGAAAATGAACTCTGCACAGAGTTAACGGGCTGTAAATGCTCACCATAGTATTGTACAAGTATATTCTGCTGCCACCAAGGGCTTCTTGATACATTTCTCCCTGAATCAGAGTAATCTAGCTTGCTAATAACAATGATAAAGGAGACACTTGTATTTGTGTGTGAAAAATGCATGTTTCATCCAGTCTGCATGTGCCATGCAGGAGTCTGTAGCATACAAACTGGATCACGCTCTCCTCCTCACCCAGGAACAAAGGCACCTTACCTGTTTTACATTGTATCCTGTCTTCGCACTTGTCTCAATAAACATGACATTCAGTTCTTTAGCTCTCTGTTCCCCTTCTTCAATTGTTATCTGCCTAGGGTCAGACACACAGAAGAGGAGGAAATGGTAACTGTCTCAATGCAGCTGCAAAAGGGTAGGGAAATGGGTTGTGGCTCGAAAAGTGAAGTTGTAATAATGGCACCAAGCTGTGCCCTCAATCTTAACGATTCAGAAAGGGTCAATAAAACAGGAGTTGTCACTCTAGGATATCTGTTCCTATGGCAACAGTAGACAATGGAGCATCTCTACAGTATGTGGCTTATTGCCCTTTTGCAGGTTTCTTGTGTGTCTAAGGAGTTTAACCTTCTCTACCGGAAATTAATAATCCTCCCCCTCTTCCTCATTATATGCATTTACCTCTTATCGGCAAGGTCTGTTTTGTTGCCCACTAACATGATGATGACATCACTTCCTCTTTCTGTTCTGACATCATCAATCCATTTGGATGTCTGCTGGAAGGAGTTGAGATCTACAAGGGAGAAGAAAATCAAGGAAGGTGGGTATAAGACAAAGACCAGTCCTTCAATATGGGCGTCAGATTCTGATACTTTTAAAAGAAGCAACACTTATGACAAGAAGGGATGCTGGAGAATTCCAGTGAAAACAGAAAAGGAAGCAGAAATTGTTGCAGCTCACTTTTGTCTGTAGTCAGGAACGGAAATCATTCAAGCAAATACGACATCCCCCCCCCCCAAAAAAAATCATTGGGGATTTTGTGTGTGGAAGTTTGCAAATGATATGTAATTCATTGGAGGTTCTTTTTAATGCTGTTTCGACATTTCCTTTATGTTGAAATGCATGCAATTAACATCGTTACACAACTTTTTCTCTATAGGTTTCTCCTTTCCTTATCTTTTCTTCCTTCTGACTTTGTTCTCTTATAGACTAAATAGCTGGTTTTTTTTAGCATATTATTAAAAAAATACTTTGTAATGGGTATGTATTTTTGTATGTCTTTGAATAAGTATAAATAAATAAATAAATAGTTATGTAACTTATGTCACATGTTAAATAGTGGACAGCAAAACAAATAATGTAGCATTTGGCAGAAACCAAACTGCAGCAGAATGGAACCAGCACGGGCAGCACATCCACTGAGGAGAATCCTACCCAGATGTATCTGCATCCAAGCTTTTCCTGCCTGTTAATACCAGCTCCTGGCATCTCTGGTTACTGTAATTGTCAATGAAATTTTACTGTTGCTCTATTGCAGGAGTGGGGAACCTGTGGCCACCCGGATATTGCTGGAATCATCCCTCATAACTGGCCGTGCTGGCTGAGGCTGACAGGAGGTGAGGTTCAACTGCATCTGCTGAGCCACGGGTTCCTCCTACCTGTTTTACTTATTGTTCTATTTTGTTTTATGCTGTCGGCAGCTTTATTGTTCTTGAAATTGCTTTGGCGTTTCTGTGACGTGAAAAGCAGCATACAAATAATAATTTAGATAAATAAAGAAGCCATGCCTCCTATCCACAGATGGCTCTCTGGCTGCGCATCTCATTGGCAGCACTTTCAACTGATCCCCCCCCCCCCCGGGCTCACAAGCTCTGACGGGAGGCAGAGGCCCAGACCCGCTGAAAGAGGCGGTTATTAAACAGCTTCTTAAAAAACCATCTTTAGATCCGGCCAATATGGCCAACTATCGCCCAGTCTCAAATCTTCCATTCTTGGGCAAGGTGATTGAGCGAGTGGTTGCGGAACAACTCCAGGCACGCCTGGAAGAAGCGGACCATTTGGATCCCTTCCAGTCAGGATTCAGGCCTCATCATGGGACTGAAACTGCCTTGGTCGCACTGGTCGATGATCTCCGGCGGGCTAGGGACAAAGGTAGGAGCTGTTTCCTTGTTCTGCTGGATCTCTCAGCGGCTTTTGACACCATCAACCATAACATCCTTCTGGACCGTCTAGAGGGCTTGGGAGCTGGGGGCACTGTCATGCAGTGGTTCCGCTCCTTCCTCCTGGGCCATGTTCAGAAAGTGGTGGTGGGGGATGAGTGTTCAGACCCCTGGGCTCTCACTTGTAGGGTGCCTCAGGGTTCTGTCCTCTCCCCCATGCTTTTTAATATCTATATGCAGCCGCTGGGAGAGATCATCAGGGGGTTTGGGCTGGGTGTCCATCAGTATGCTGATGATACCCAGCTCTACCTCTCTTTTAAATCAGAACCGGTGAAGGTCCTGTGTGAGTGCTTGGAGGCGGTTGGAGGATGGATGGCGGCTAACAGATTGAGATTGAATCCTGACAAGACAGAAGTACTGTTTGTGGGGGACAGGAGGCGGGCGGGTGTGGAGGACTCTCTGGTCCTCAATGGGGTAACTGTGCCCCTGAAAGACCAGGTGCGCAGCCTGGGAGTCATTTTAGACTCACAGCTGTCCATGGAGGCACAGGTCAACTCCGTGTCCAGGGCATCTGTTTATCAGCTCCATTTGGTACGCAGGCTGAGTCCCTACCTGCCCACTGACTGTCTCTCCAGAGTGGTGCATGCTCTAGTTATCTCTCGCTTGGACTACTGCAATGCGCTCTACGTGGGGCTACCTTTGAAGGTGACCCGGAAACTACAACTAATCCAGAATGCGGCAGCTAGACTGGTGGCTGGGAGCGGCCGCCGAGATCACATAACACCGGTCCTAAAAGACCTACATTGGCTCCCAGTACGTTTCCGAGCACAATTCAAAGTGTTGGTGTTGACCTTTAAAGCCTTAAACGGCCTCGGTCCGGTATACCTGAAGGAGCGTCTCCACCCCCATCGTTCTGCCCGGACACTGAGGTCCAGCTCCGAGGGCCTTCTGGCGGTTCCCTCATTACGAGAAGCCAAGTTACAGGGAACCAGGCAGAGGGCCTTCTCGGTAGTGGCACCCACCCTGTGGAATGCCCTCCCACTAGAGGTCAAAGAGAACAATTACCAGACCTTTAGAAGGCATCTCAAGGCAGCCCTGTTTAGGGAAGCTTTTAATGTTTGATGGATTTCTGTATTTTAGAATTTCTGTTTTTTTGGAAGCCGCCCAGAGTGGCTGGGGGAACCCGGCCAGATGGGCGGGGTATAAATAATAATAATAATAATAATAATAATTATCCACACGGCGCTTTTTGCCTGCCCCTTCCTTGCATTTTGCCAGGAGAATCTGCTGCCAATTAGAGGCAGAGTTTAGTGTAGCTATAGCAACCGGAGCATAGGCAATCCATTAAACAGGAACATTTTTAATGAGCCACTCGGCTCAGACTCGGCGTAGGTCTGACCCTTCTGCGACGGCTTCGGCTGCCTGAGCCAGCAGGGGCCACCAGAGGGAAGCAGATCCACTTTTCTGTCACTTTTCATTTCCTCTTACATTAATTGCAATAAGGAACATGGTAAGTCACAGCAAACGGCGAGAGGTGGCTATGGAAAAGGTCAGAGTGTTCTTGTCAGAGTCGGGCTTCAGAAAGGTTTGAAATATTTTGCTCGGTGGCTCCTTTATTGAGGAGCATTGGATTCCTCAGAAGTGAGGACCTCAGTGCTGCATGAGACCCAACGTAGTTCAAGGGTTGGAGCACCAGCTAATGGTCATGTCTGATGGGAGTTGTGTTCCAAAACCCCTGGAGGCCACCTGGTTGGCTAAGGCTGGGTCAGTGTCTGATTACTGCTGCGAAGTCCTAGATTCAAATCCTCAGTCATGTAGTTTCCTGGTTGATCTCAGGCCAGTCACTTTCTCCCCACTTTGCCTAGCTTACACCCCCCCCCCAAAAAACAGCCCAATGAGGGCCAAGGGCGTGATCCAACCCCCCCAATCCACTACGCTAGGTTTGTGTATGGATGCAGAAGGGGTATCCCTCCATTTGGGACAGTCCTGCCAGCACAAAGCTCCCTGTTCCGCCTGCCGAAAAGTGTAGGGAGGTAGATGTGGTGCTGGTGGCCTGTCAGAATCCCATGGAAAGCCCCCAAAGAGCCATTCTGGGGGTGTGGGGAAGCTGAGGCAACCCAGGATCGAGTGGGTCCTGAGCCAATCCTGCTGCTGTCACTTGACAGCCTCAGGTGTGATCTGGACCTGAATACCAGGCCAGCTCCAGGCTGCCCCCAGATTTTGCATGCCCGCCAGGTAAGCAGCCAGGTAAGCAGCAGGTTTGTGGATGTGGTGTGGTCCCGCAACTCTGCTACACCCCACCCAGGGCTTGAATTGCACTGTTGGTGCTTAGAGGTCTTGGAATGCCGACAGGCTGTTGGGAAGGGAAAACAAAAAATCACAGGGAAGGGGGAATGGGAATGAAGTCCATTTGACATCCTGAACCATGGGCATACCACACTGCAACACTCTGCCACAGGTCCCACTCATTTCAGCCTATTCATAAAATAACTGGTTTGGCAATCTGAGTTATTGTGTACATAATAGGAGGTAGTATCTCTCCTTAAAAAAACAACATCCTCCTCCTCATTTATCAGGTAGGAACCAACATATAGAAATGGAAGCTCCCAGGAGCATTAGTCTGGCCACTGTTGGGCACAATCTGGTGGACTGAATGGTCTTTGTTCAAAACACTCTTTAAAGGATGCTCCTAGAGGTCTTTGGATGGCCTTCAAACAAAGCCTGACTCTTGCATCCTCCTACAGGTGTGCATCTATCTAGGTAAAAAGGTAAAGGACTCCTGGATGGTTAAGTCCAGTCAAAGGCAACTATGGGGTTGTGACGCTCATTTCCCTTTCAGACCGAGGGAGCCGGTGTTTGTCCACAGACAGCTTTCCGGGTCATGTGGCCAGCATGTCTAAACCGCTTCTGGCGCAACGGAACACCATGATAGAAACCAGAGTGCATGGAAACACCATTGACCATCCTGCCACAGCAGTACCTATTTATCTACTTACACTGGCATTCTTTCGAACTGCTAGGTTGGCAGGAGCTGAGACAGCAGGGGCGTAGCCAGGATGAAAATCAGGGGGGGCAAGGGGCGGGGAGCAAGGGGCGGGGCCAAGGCCACATCGGAGCAGCCCGAAATCGGGCTGCTCCGACTCCCTCCTCCCCCTCCGCGATAGGAAGGGACGAGGGGGAGCCAGGATCAGCCCGAAATCGGGCTGCTCCGACTCCCTCCTCCCCCTCCACGATCGGAAGGGACGAGGGGGGAGCCAGGATCAGCCCGAAATCGGGCTGCTCCGACTCCCTCCTCCCCCTCCGCGATTGGAAGGGACGAGGGGGAGCCAGGATCAGCCCGAAATCGGGCTGCTCCGACTCCCTCCTCCCCCTCCACGATCGGAAGGGACGAGGGGGAGCCAGGATCAGCCCGAAATCGGGCTGCTCCGACTCCCTCCTCCCCCTCCACGATCGGAAGGGACGAGGGGGAGCCAGGATCAGCCCGAAATCGGGCTGCTCCGACTCCCTCCTCCCCCTCCACGATCGGAAGGGACGAGGGGGAGCCAGGATCAGCCCGAAATCGGGCTGCTCCGATCCCCTCCTCCCCCTCTGCAATCGCTGGGGCAGGTGGAGGGAAAGCCCCAGAGCCGCGCAAAGCGGTTGCCTGGCTTTCCCTCCGCCCGCCCCACAGCCAGCCGGCTAGAAGGGACGTCTCCCTTCTCCCTTGCTGGCTGTGGGGCGGAGGGAGGGAAAGCCAGCCAAACGCTTTGCGCGGCTCTGGTGCTTTCCCGCCGCCCGCCCCACAGCCAGCCAGGGAGAAGGGAGACGGCACCGGGCGGGCAGTGGGGCAGGCTGGCCAGTGGCCCTGCTTCTAGGGGGGGCAATTGCCCCCTCCTGCCCCCCCTGCCTACGCCCATGTGAGACAGAGCAATGGGAGCTCACTCCATTGCGGGGATTCAAACCGCCGACCTTCCGATCGGCAAGCCCAAGAGGCTCAGTGGTTTAGACCACAGCGCCACCCACGCCCCTCTATCTATCCAATCTATCTATCATCTAAAATTAACATTTAAGTAATAAATTAACTAGGATGCTTAGTACAACATGCATTTCATTTGACAATTGTTTACAAGACAGCAGAACAAGTTTCTTCATGTAAACGTCTGCAGGACAGAGGCAACTCCTTCAGAATGGAAGGTTTTACCATGGTGCAGAGACTGTGTGTGTGTGTGTGTGTGTGTGTGTGTGTGTGTGTGTGTGTAGTACAGTACAGTACAGGGTAGCAGTGGTCTATCCGTTTGTTACATCTTACACTGAGCCCGTACAACAGATAGTCCTTAGTGGATGATATTGAGCAGCAATGGGCAGATACAAGGTCTTCCAATGCTTTCCCCACAGTCCAGCGCCTCCAAACCTGTAACTCACTTGTGATGTCATAGACCACCACGGCTACTGTTGAGTCTCGAATGTAACTGGGGATCAAGCTTCGGAATCTCTCCTGGCCGGCCGTGTCCCAGAGCTGCAACCGCACCTGCCGAGAGGGGACCGGGAAGAGCGGCAGAGAGACATACAGTTAGGAGAAGAAACAGCCATTAAACACAGGAAGTCGGGAGACTGAACGATGAACAGAGGGAGCATCCATTATCAGTTATGTCCCCTGAGAGCTGCCATTTTAAATAAACAGCAACAACTGATTGCTCTTTATTCTAGCTTTCTGGTTATGTGAGGTGTGGCGAAATGACCATGTAATCCAGCATGATGCACAGGCTAGCCCTTCCCAGGTGGGCATAAACCATGGTTGGGGAACTGGATCCAGCTGGTGGGCTGGATCCTGGCTTCCTCTTACTCCCAAACTATGATATCAGGGGAAGCCTATAAACTAGTGGTGGCCTGCAAGTCTACTTAGTCCTGGAAGAGGCCCTAACCTGGTCCACAAGGCCTTTCCAACCCAAGCCACACCTGCCTGTCCTCCTCCTGCCATTACATATGACAACAGATTTGGGGACAAGTAAAGGTAACACCTGACGAAAACAAACCATGAGGCTGGCAGGCCCTGCTTCGGACCTCTATGCACATTTTATGGAATGGGTAGGGACAGTCCCACAGACAGCACAGCTGTATTTGAACTGATATCCCCGTCATGTGCACTCAGTACATCTATGTACTTTGAGCACCTGAAAAAGGCTCTTTTGTAAAACATATCTGGGAGTCTCGTGAACAAAAGGAAGAGTGCAGTAAAAGGCAAAAGGCCACTGAGATGTAGATCAAATGGAAAATGGGAAAGAGTAACATTGATGGGGTGGTTTCCTCAAATCCTTGAAGTAGGCCACACTAGTCTCACTAGGGGACACAACCCTGCTTCTCTGATAAGAAAAATACGACCAATGGCAGGTTGCGTCCACTGCAAAAAGATAGATCTCACTGACGGTAGATCTAACAAGGGTTGCTGACTCCCAATTGTTTAAGAACGGTAATAACAAACAAGATTTCTTCCTCTTTCAAAATTAAGCTGTTAGAATTCCTGATCTGAAGCCACTCCGCTGTAGACCCCCATCATGTATATGCGGGTCGTTCTAATGTATGGCTCCTGGTGGGACACAGTGTGTGTTTGGCTGCACCCTTTGATCATTTTGCACCAGGCTCCAGTTGGCGGACCTCTAAAGTGGGTCCTGCCTACACTGCATGATTCCAGCCCATGGGCTACTCCAGAGTTTTGAAAAGTGTAGTCTAATTTCCTTCTGCAATCCCAGGTCTAAGGCTCAGCCACATGGGACACAGTTGAGTCCTATGCTTTCACCCTTCATGGCCTTTCTGTTGAGGCTGCCAGCAAAGGATTTCAAGCTTGTGCCATGGTATCATGGAGGGCTTCTGGAAGCTGGAATGCTTTTGGAATCTTTCTGATGTGGAAAGGCCTTCAGCCACATGGGCTGGATTTTTGTGGGGCACCTGAGGCCACAAAATTTGCATTAACACCCATCAAATTCTCATTGACCTGAGAGGCTTTTGCAACGTTGTCTATGCTCCCGTGCATGGAGAGCGAGAGTGGATGGCCGATACTGCTTGTAATCTACTCAGCAGTTCATTTGGCTTCAGTATTTTGCCTCAGTTCCGAATCACCACACAACTGATTTGGGATATATTTTGGGGAAGAGATGGTGTAAATGAAGAGACCCGTTTCTATTTCTGCTGCTGGGTCAGAAACAAACCCATGGAAGGCGTAGGGAAATCTACCAGTGTGGCTCCATCTCCCCCCCCCCCCCGTCCCTAAATCACTCAGCCTGTGGCTTTCATTAGAGCACTTGGAAAGGCTTGGAAACAACCCATTAGGCCTGAGATGGATGTTGGAGAGTGCATTAACACTGCACGAGATAGTTAGCTGCTACTTATTAATGCAGCAGCAGCTGCCGCTTCCCCCTCTCATTATAGCCAACTCCCATCTGCACTGACATTGGGTTATCCTTGCACAAAGTCCCCCCAAAATCTATAAATCAAGACCTTTTTTGTTTTACAGTGGGTCCCCCCCCTTCCAATGCCATTTCCGAGAAAATAAGAGAAATGGCAAAATGCAGGCACTTAGGAAGGTCTTCCTAGCAGAGAGGATGATTGCCTGTCCTAGAAGAGACTGCTAGTCACAAACTTCCTGGCTCAAAGGAGAGAAAGCAGACCCGCTGTGGCTGCACATTCCTGGCTTATAAGGAAAACAGCACAAAATCACACCCTCTCTGCCTGGTGAGCTATGGCGGTACAGGGCTAGCTGGATAAATGCAGAAACCCCTGTTAAGTGGTGCAACCCCTTTCCTGTCTGGCCCACCTGAGGCAATAAGGTCTTCAATAAAGAGTGCACCTGAAATTAGATCACCAGGCTCTGCCAAAGTGATGGAAGAAAACAAGAAGTGCTTCAGCATGAAAAAGTGTTCTCTGGGAATAGAAAGGTTGAAAACCACCAGGACGGCACCATGAGTGCATCTTAGTCCCTGCTGCTCAGAACTAGGATGGAGCTAATGTACAGGAACTCTTGCCTGCATGTTACTCTATGTCCCAGTGTGCTCAGTGCACACAATGTTAACTACAATCCTGCATGCATGATACAATATCCTGCATGTAGCCTGTCATTTCTCTGAAAATACTGCATTTTGATTCCTTTTCCCATTCCAAATTGAGAAAAAGCTGTATTTGAAGCTGGCAACACGTACAAAGCCTCGGTCATCAGTATGACAGCTTATCAGTGTAGCTTCAAAGCCTCTGAACTCTGATTTCGCTGGGCTGGTGGCCGGGAATAAATTAAGGTATTGTGGCCAAAAATCCACGAATCTTGTGGCCAGCTAATATATATAATATAAAACTGTTTTATATCAGTTCCAGCTCCTCTTTACACAGTTGAGAGCATGTTATCTATAGAATATTATGACGGACAAGGACAGGCCCATGCAGAAGTGTCTGATTCCAACCCTCCTTAAAACACCCGTTTTTGACGTGATGCTCTGGGAAAGGTAAGCCAGCATGCAGGTATGAAAGAGCAGAGGCAGATTACTCCCTTATCAGTTTGGGCAAATCAGAACATGGGTTTGGTTCAAAAAGTCCCCTCTGCGTTCGCCCATTACTTCTGTCTGAATACGTAGCTTGGGAATGTCAGCTCCTCAGCAACTCCTGGCACTTACTGTCCGGTCTTCCAAGTACATGGTTTTAGATAAGAAGTCAATTCCAATTGTAGCCTATATAAAAAAAGAGGAATGGCATAAGAATTAGTAGACAGTCTGGAAGAAAAATAATCACACTGTAACTGGGATACACAGAACCACTTCAAGAGCTCTCAATGACTTGAGCACACCTAGTGGGATTTGTCTACCTTTAAACTCATGCCATGGAATAGACTGCTTCAGAATGTCCCTTCAGTTTCAAATTGTATTGCTGTGTTGCATGGGAGGTCGGCATTCCATGAAAGATGGGCCCAAAGCTTGCATGGGGTTGGCACTGCTAGATGCACCATCTTTCAGATCCCATCTCACATGTGCTGAGTGATGTTCCCCTTGAAGCTGTTCTAGTGGATTGAGGGCTTATCCATGCTTCCTCTTCTCCTGCTGCTTCCCCCCAGGGTAAACCACTTTTTTAAGCACTCAATTGGAGCAAACAGCAATTCAGGTTTTCCTCCAGATTGCCATTTCTTCTGATCTTTTGCTAGAGAGCAGGTTTTCCTTTGGGAAGGAGTGGGGCAAGGGCGGAACTGCTAGAGGCACTGCACAAGCAAAGTGTGGGTGAGCCCTGACAATGGCCCTCTCAGCTCCCTTGCACTGATTTTAAATACCACAACAGTCACAGTGCACAATGTGTTTCTGTACAGCCTTACCACCATTTCTCTGCCGTACAGAGTGCCATTCACAAGCTTCCTCATTTCCTAGGCTTCTGTCTTACTCAAATGTAATAAGCAATGGCACCAATATTTGAACATCCTTTTAAAAAAATTCTTTTGCCACACTGACTGTTCACAGCTCTCCGAGAGTTGACAGAGAGCCAAATAGGCTTTCCCACCATAGATGTTTTTTCGGTATTTTCTCTGTGGTTCCATAGAACTGGAACTCTAGAACACTGGGGTGTCATCCAGGAATGAATGCATAGGCTGAAACAGTGGTGGGGAAATCTGAGACCATCTGGATGTTCTTAGACACCAACTCCCATCAGCTCCAGCTAGGCCAGGGACTGTGCCAGCTTGGAACCAGTTTACTTGAAGAATCGTCTTCCTCTAGATATATTCCCACTCAATCACTTCAGTGTACAGAACTGGTACTTTTACAAATGTCACATAATATCAGTTCTGCCCTTGTAAGGAACCAATCTTTCAGCACAGCAGCACTTACAGTTTGGAATTCCCTGCCTATTGGCATTAGTCAGACACCCTCGTTGTCCTGTTTGTGGCACAGGCTCAAAACTTTTTTGGTTTTGTTTAGCCAAGTCTTTCTAGATTAAGTTGGCATGTATTTTAATGTGTTAATTAATTTCACAGTGTATATTTTCAGTGTATATAATTTTTATTACATTTTGTGTTTTACAATTTAAAGTATATATTTTTGTAAAATATGCAGGGATTTATGATATGTAAAATGAACCATGGAAAGAGAAGAATGGAAGTCCCTGATATCTTAAGGATGTAAAAATGAGCACTTTAAATCAGTGTATATATTTTTCAAACTACTGGTATTATTTATATTTTGACTTTTTAAGGCTAACTTGTTTTTAACCCAGACTTTAATAATTCTAATACACAATAGACAAATGAATAAATACAATTCTATAAAAAAACACCTCCCTTTACCTCTGAACTACAATATCATAAGTGGTGAAAGCAGTGTTGTTTTACTGAGAGATATGAGGGACCTCTGAACAGTTATGGCGATTAATGAATAGTCTTACTAACACACTAAGAGATACTTTGCTCTAAAATGTACCCAGCATGGCAAATTGGGTGAAAAATCTCATTGTGGATTTGCATGGTATATAAATGCTAGCCCCTTTTACTACCCAGGTTTACATTGGTTTCCAACCAAGGACGGAAATTCCAGAAGGGCTTATTACAGATGAGCTCCTGTGCCCCATGGCTGCAGAGCTGACCATTGTAATTAAAAGGAGCTGTCTCCAGAGCTCAGCCATTGAAACACTCACAGCTCTGGGAGTTTGGATTTCAAGTCACATCTGCTGCTGGCTTTAGTTGATTAATCAAACAGTATGTGCTGCAGTCTGCTAGGGGGCATCCTCTCTGGAGGGAACTGGCCAATATTTAAGAAGCAATGCAGCACTGGCTCTATAGAGTCTATATAGTTAGCCCTGCGCACTGAGCTGAGTTTGGCTAAGTGCTTGGGAATGCGAAAATAAGAGAATCTATCCATCTTCTACTGTCAAAACCACACTCGGTTATGTGCTGCTGAGCGGTCCAATTCAGACATCTGGGAGCGCCTTCTCAATTACAAGTGTCACGGCAGAAAAAGCAAACAGATGGAATCCAAATTTCTGCACATCTACATATGTACAGCAGCCACAACATCCCATCTTGTTCCACCCCTGTCCTTTGTTGCTGTTGAAAAGCTACATTTTGGCACAGCAAATTAGAGAGGGAAAACAAAGGTGAAACCGCCAATTTCTACCCAGCCGAGGGTGGGGTGAGGGGAACAGCATAAGAAGTTGAGGCCAAAAAGGTTAAATTCCTGCTTCAAATCTATCCCGGGCAAATGGTGGTGAGTGCTTGCCTAGCTCGACTTCGACAAGCTTCCATGGCAACAGTTAGTCTGGTCAGCATGAATACTGGGTAGCTGCACATTCTCCCACCTAAATATTAATGCTTGTCTTATTTACATTCTAATAGAGGACAAAAACTTGACTTTGGTGCCTGATAATACGAGCGGTGAGCAGCGTAGCAGTTAGACCTTGATATATAAGAGGAGGGTCTAGATCGGTGTCTAGAGCACCCATATTATCAGGGCTTGATAATATGGGCACATTAGGCACCAATCTAGATCTTCCCCTTATATAAAAGATCTAACTGCCATACTGTTCACCCTGCTGCCGATTGAGAGATTGCCTCCTCAAAGGACGATCTCTGACAAGATGGCAACAGCAGGTTTGGGATATGGCTCTTTCTGAGCATCTAACACAACACAGAAGGCCAAGCAAAAAACACCCAATCATTTTGAGAAAGTATGGTCCCTATATATCAGCTATGTAAACAGAAGTGATGTGAAGGCTTACTCACAAGAGGCTGTCATGGATAGTTGAAGCCTTGGCGATGGAGTCACTGATTCAGTTATTCCACCTTGTCCTCAATCAATTTGTTTTCTTATATGTGACCGATATAAGCATATTAACACTTTACAGGATTTTGCTGGAACTGATCAATGCTATTTTACTATAAAATCAATAAAATATATCACAAACCTTTAGTGAAAACCAAACAGAATGAAGAGAGAAGGACCACGTGACAAGTGTATAAACAGCAGAAGGAAGATACCCTCCTTGAAACTTAAGATGGTCCCTAACGCAGCCTTCCTCAGCCTGATACTTTACAAATATTTTACACTACAGTCCCCATCACCCAACTATTGTCCATGCTGGCTAGGGCTGAAAGGAGCTGTGATCCAAAACACCTGGAGTATGCTATACTGGGGAAGCTACCCTAATCTCCTGTTCTGAAGCCAGATTCTATCAGAGCCTTGGGAGATGCAGGAGAGTTGGAATCTATGAATCTGTGGGTGCGTTGTACTGAATTTGGATTCTTGGGGATCCCAGCTTTACTTATAATCAATCCATTTCCCTGGGAATGCTCTGAGAGTGCTCGGATGATGGAGAAAATGCTCTCCGGTAGAAGCACAGAGGGCCTGCGATTCCAGAGAGCAAGGAAAGGGCTTCGGGGGTCCTTGTATTGATTTGTTTCACCACTGTCTGAAGGGGGATTGAGTGGGATTTAAGAAAGAAAGATGTGTGGAAGCCAGGAAGCCAATTAAACCCAGTATCCTGCCCCATGCAACTCCCATCAGAAAAGCAAATAACCTTTTGAATTTCAAGACCCCTGAAGCTCAGTGGTAGCAGACACTTGAAAAGAGGCGAAGAGAAACACAACAACAAAAGGGCTGTGGAAGGCCAGTGGGAGATGGATAAGAATGAAACTAAATCATTTCTCTGCACTGCTGAAGTGGAAAGAGGATGGGAGGAATAGAGGCCGCTAGACAATGTTTGCTAGCCATCACTTCAGTACAGCAGGTTAAAGGCAGCTGTGGGGAACAGGATTTGACTGGCAGGACAGATCACAATCTTCTCTACCACTTTAGGCCACTTTGACAGGTGGGTAGGGCTGCCTACTTGCCAGTCACCTGACATCATTTTGACACCTGGTGATAATTTCAAAGGGGCTTGCTATCAGTGCCAATCAGCTGATTGGTGCTGACAGCAAGCCTGGCTTTGTCCCTTTTCCTCTGCACACTGGTCTGCAGAGGGAACGTGTCAGTTTGAAGGTGTATTTTAAATCCAAAACCATGCCTGCAAATGGATGACTTAAAAGTGGTGAGCTATCAGTGCCAATCAGCTGACTGGCACTGACAATGAGTCCTGCTTGCCAAGGAACAATTGAGATTGTATCTTAAGCTCCAGACTGTTCCTCTGAAATAGTGTCTTACCTGCCCCACACCTGATGTCACATATGTCATCAGATGTGAGGCAGGTGGGTGTAGGTCATAGGAGGGGTGTTCCCAGCTACCCCATCCTTTGCCCTTGGAAACCTTATAAGAAGCTGCTGCAGGAGAGGGACTGGGAGGGGTGTTTCTAGGACTAAGATCAGGCATCCCCAAACTGCGGCCCTCCAGATGTTTTGGCCTACAACTCCCATGATCCCTAGCTAAGAGGACCAGTGGTCAGGGATGATGGGAATTGTAGTCCAAAACATCTGGAGGGCTGATGTTTGGGGATGCCTGACTAAGATGAAACTTTAAAGCTTCCTTATTATTTTTGCTATTGGATGCTGCATGTTGTTTAAGTAATCTTGTTATATTTATAGTATTGAAATGTGGGTTTTTAATATGTTATATATTTGTTTTGTTGTGTTATTATGAAATTGTTTTTGTAGTGTTTGTTTGAAATGCATCCCTATTCCTTTGTTGTAAGCTGCTTTGAGCATTTTTTTGGGGGGGGGGAGTGGCATACAAATAAAGTGAATGAATGAATTGGTTGGGGAAAATTTGGCCTGTGGGCTGGAGGTTCCCCACCTGAAGGAAATACACGTCAGAAGAGCAAACATAGGGCTCTTTATATGAAAATATTCAAAATCTGAAACCAGAACATCCAGGTTCTGCATAGTGGAGAAATTAGGCAATTTAGTATACATTTTTTCATTTACAATAAGTAATTTCCTTCTGCTGATGAGGGAGATGGGACATGGTTCAGCCACTGAAGGTCCACCCCATCTTGGCCTCTTTTGTCTTCAGGAGACTTCACCAGGCATCACCCGCACATGCTAAGATTATTTTTGCAATCTTAAAGGCTTAGCCTCCCCACCCCCCTTTTAGAATAAAACTTTGGATTTCCCAGTTGCTGAACTGTAGTCCTAATACCAGCTCAGAGTCAGCTAGCAGGGAAGGAGCTGGCCAATGCACAGACATCTAGAGCTCATCTCAGCATCTCTCTGCAAAACTTAGAATTCAAAGGCACCAAATGAAGCATCTTGTCCAACTCCCTATCCTAGAACAAGGCATCCTGTCTCTAAAGCAGGCATAAGCAACCTTGGCTCTCCAGATGTTCTGAAACTACAACTCCCAAGATCCCTAGCTAACAGGGCCAGTGGTGAGGGATCATGAGAGTTGTAGTTCCAAAACATCTGGAGAGCCAAGGTTGCCTATGCCTGCTCTAAAGCTACCTCACTGTTGAAAAACATCCTGGAATTGGGGAGAGATTATGAGTCTTACTAGTTTATAGTGCAGCCCTAACCAGCTCTATTCAGATGTGAGTCCTACTGAATTTAATGGGACCGATTCTCAGGTTAGACTGCAGCCTTAAGGAGCTAACACATAGTGAGATTTCACTGTAACACAGTGGTTAAGGGCAAAGGCTATGAGCCAAAAAGCTTTTAGTGTCTATCTAATGCATTTACTCATTTATATGCTCATATGCCAGGGCTCACATGTATGCCAGATGCTGGAGATTAACAGCAGGGAATGGCTATTGTCAACTGGCTCTGCTTATGAGCATCCTAGAGGCATTTGTCTGGCCACCATTGCTGGTACACACATGCTGCATTAGTCAGACTAGCACGACAATTCGTGTGTGAAATCCCTGCCAGATGAGATCAGCGTCAAAATGAGCCTAAGCTGGAACTGTTTCAAGACCCCGTTCAAGAGTTCTTTTTGCACTAACCTTCCTTAAGCAACAGGAACAGGCATTTTCAAACACAAGTCATCAAGCGACTCCTGCTTTGATTAGTTTGCGATGCAAAAATGTCAGGCCGATATCCAGGGCCGTCTTAAGTATATTTAGCACCGTGGTGCGACGGATCCTACCGGCGCCCCCGCCCTGCCCCGTTTCCCAGCGCGGCGGGTGGGCGGGTGCAGCAGACAGCGCACCTGGCGGGCGGGTGCAGCTCCGTGGCGCCCCCCCTGGCGGGCAGGCGCCCTGGCACCCTGCACCACCCAGCCTGGCCGTAGGGCCGGCCCTGCCGATATTGGACAGGAAACTCATTCAACATTGCAAATGGCCCATCTCTCCTTTCCCTTCTACATTTAAACGATAATTAATATAATAATGCCTTGCCCTTCAAGGCCAAACCATATCAAGATGTCTTACAAAATAGACATCCAATGCAATGCTCAGATTTAAAACATGGGCAAAATATGGTCCTCTGCTGGCATTCTGAATTAAATAGTAAATATGTGAGGGATGGTGGTGTGGAGATTCATGCACTAGTTTTTCTGCAATTCAGATATAAACTGCAATAGTCATTCCTTTTTCCCAATCAACACTGGGAACTGCAGTTTGTTGGGGTGGGCTAGGGCTCTCTAATGTAGAAAGCACTGGGTCTCCTGATACCAGCATTGCTGGGAGGGATATGGGGAGGTCCCCAAATTTCAGTTTTCCAAATGAAACTAGCAACTAAAGGCGAGGCGGCAATGCAAAGAAACTGGGCAGGGACCTAAAGTTTGGACACAGAGCAGACCCTCCCTGCTGTGCTGAGTGTGCAAATGAGAACCCAAAGTAGGTTGCTGCTTCTCTCTTTCCCTGGTCAGGAGACGGAAGGAGCATGAATGAAAAGGTGGAGAAAGATCTTAGGGATTTTTTTAAGTGAAGAAAGGCTTGCCTGTAGGAATTCGGGACTCTTAAGTGACAAAGTGAGAAGTTGTGATGGATTAAGGGCTTTGTGATGATGCCGGCATTTTCGGGGCACTTGGAGACTACCTACATTATCAATGTCTGAACTGACCTGAGGCAGCCAAAAAATGAAATAACAGAAAAATAGCACATTTAATTGGGAGATTAGATATTTCAGGTTGTGTCTACTTTGTTAGATTTTAGGCATACTCCTTCCTTGGATCCTACCACTTGCTAGCCTGACAGACACCAAGCACACATAGCATGAAATAAAAGCTCTTCCTCTCCAAATAAGTGCGCCAAATACACTGGGCATGGGAAATATCATACTTTTGCAAAGTTATTTGCTGGTCACCAGTAGCAACCAGGCAAGAAGGAGCTTTCGGAAAGGTGGAAGAGAATTCTTGAGAGCAAAGATATTGCTTTTTCTGTTTTGTAGGACCCAAGAAGGCTATCGTGGAAATTGCAGCAGTCTTTAAAGAGAGAATATGTATCGTGTGCTCATGCAGTGCCGCTCCTGTGATGCATTTTAAATTGCTTGTCAAGAGGTGAATGGGGTGTTTGTTTACCTCACTAAATTGCAACACTGACTGAGTCAAGGTGGCTCTTTAAACCCAATGCAGGAGAGGAAATAATTGCTGAAGGCCATCACCTTTTAGCCTGAATGGAATGTGTTCTGTTTCAAACCGTAAGCGTGCTGCTGCAGGAATGGCATCCTTCTGGGAGGTGATGAACGTGCTCCCCAACCCAGAGATGAAGAAAAACAACACTCAGGGGGGAAATGGAAGTGAAGTGGGCAATTAAAGCAGCTTTCCCAGCTTCTCTGAGTGACTGTCCTCCCTTCTAAGTCAGTGACAGCACCAGAAAAAAGAGAGAAAACTCTGTTAGAGATTCCTATTCTCCCATGTTAGAAATGTTAGAATATGGGGCAGAAGCGGTAATATTATAACCAGGAAACCTAATGCAACAATCTCCTTGTCTGAATGCACCCTTAGTTTCCCACAATGCTCCTGGCCTAGTGCCACACTGGGATGTTGTGAGAAACTGACAGGGTGGCAAGACCCAGTTGCCCAGATCTACTTGGAGTACTGCTGCTGCTGCCACTATAACCAGGTAAGCCCACCAGGAGCTACTGACAGAACAGGAGGCCCACTGCCCAGAGCCACCTCGAACCAGCACTGCCAGGAGAACAAGCAAGGATTAAGGAGGTCTTTCAGAACCCAAAAACTGCCCTTTGGTGCTACATAAGAAGTCTGAAGAAAAACTCACTTTCCACTGCAGCAAGAAAATTGCAAGAGCCCGATAGGTAAAACAAAAAAAGCACTAACTTGGAAGCACAACATCATCTCCTGGCATGCAAAGCATTTACAGATCTGCAAGGATTGTAAATTCCTTAGTTCACACCCATGAAAAAGGCCTAAAATGAGGGTTGAAATAATGTGAGGCATAAAAATATAATACTGTAAACTGGTCATTCCAGGGAACCTGTAGGAGCTGGCAGGATGAGGCTCTCCACCAGGCGATACTCAGTACCTCACCACACTGCAATTCCTGGAATTATTTGGCTGAGGGTATTGTATTGAAATTGGTACAAGGCCTAATCTCAAGTCTGTGCTGTAAATAGGGCAGTCCCGAGGGATCGTGGTGAAGAGGTGTACCTCAGCACCCTCACACTGCATGGGGTTCTGGTCACACCCCTCATGTTGTGCATTGTTTCATTAGCAGCCTTCAAAATATTGCCAGAAATTATTGCTGCACTTGTTTATGCCAGCCTTGGTAGCAACATAGTCAACCAATTGCTTCACAGTGTGTCCAAGGTCCCATTTTTCCCCAATATGGGCTAACATTTTACTGCTCCACAGTTCAATAATGATTGGACAGTTTAAGGGTGGCACAATAGAATGTCAACCCACAATAAGTAAATTAGGATTCAGGTGCACAGTGGAAGCACCTGGGTGAATCATTTAAGTTTTTTAAACATGAAATTAATCCGCATTTATTTCCGGGAATCATACCCAGCAGAGTGCAAAAAGAAAGCATATTAACAGTTGCAAAACTGATACAGTAATGGATAACTGCTGAACAACGGCATGAGCAGATGAAACAATCAGATTGATGGAAGAATTATTTGCCGGCAGCCAAGAAACATAATTTTGAATCACCCTGAGGAAAAGCAAAGCTTATTGCAGACTGAGGAGCTCAAATTCTCATCTATACAGAGCAACGGGGGCACCTTTGCAGTTCCACACCCTTGAAGATGGCCGAGCAAGAAACCAGCCTTTTGTGTAACATACAATAGCTTCATGGGTTGCATCATCCAAAGGGAGAGCTCACTTGTTCGGTGTGTATTTTCCTGTTCCAGTGAACAGATGCAGCCGGCAAGACAGATGCTGCTGTCCTTGCCATGGATAATCATCCCATTTGGGGACTCATCCTGGGAGAATGGCCTCTCCTTTGCAACAGGGAGCAAGATATTTTTTTTAAGAGTACAGTATTGTTTCCATTTGAACAAATACTGCATTGGTCAGCAAACAGACCAATTCAAATGTTTTGCAAGTGTGTAGACTCAGTGGATCGTGAGTGACTGGGATCAGCAGGTCACACCCCCAAGCAAATACATTTCTCAGAGTTCTACCAGGGCTTTCTATCCTCTGTCATATTGTGTCAAGCACCAGAAAGGAGGCAGCCGGGGGGTGGGGTGGGTGGGCAGAGGAAACGGCCACCCTTCTCTCTCCATACGGTTTCTTGCTACTGCTGTTATGCTGGCACTGCCCATGCCAGCCACATAAGCGGGTTTTAAAAGAAAGGCAAGAGACGACGAGGTCAGATTCAGATGAGCTCAGAAATGACTGAGTCCATTTCCTGACGTTTGGGAGAAATGTTTTGGCTTATTTCAGAGCCAATCCAACTGAAGCCATGATTTTTTTGGGGGGGGGCTACGTGCCTTTCTGGGGTTGTGGCAAGGTTAAACCATCAGAAGAAAGCACAGGGAAGTTGAGGCTACATCTACGCTGATAGGTGCAGGGGATGAAAAGCTGAACAATGCTCAGATTTAAATTCTGCTACACCTCTTCTGCTAATTTGTCAAAAGGAAAAAGAGGGGAGCATTATTGTTTTTTTGCAGCCTTGATCATGCAACATGGCTATCCAAAACGTTGGGAAACTTTAGTTTTTTACCATGCTTCATGCAGTTGGAATGCCTCATAGGCGGTGAAACTCACCTGGTATGTGTTGTCAAAGCTGTCATACATAAACCTTGTGATCAGCGATGTCTTCCCAACTGGAGAGGGGCAGGGGAGGAAACACACAAAAGCCACAGAGATGCAATTAAAATAATGGATGCTGTGACCACCAATAATACAAGAGTCCTCATCCAATCACAGGGTGGACATTCTTTGGGGCACTCAAGGCCCAGGTGGATGTGACAGCGAAGAAGCAGAGATACAAAAGAACTTCTACAAACAGAAATCTGGTGGTGGTAAGAGACTGGGAACTGTGCCGCAGACTTAGCCTTTTAAGTTTGCTTTTTTCATATTTTTTAAAAACTTTTTGTTAAGTAGCCATGTGAATCTGTTGAATGGTAGAGTACAAACTCCTTAAATTGACATAAAATTATTGCTTCTTGTATTGCCTGGGGTTGGACTGGGTGACCTTTGGGGTACCTTCTAACTTCACTCCATGTGCTGTTCATTCCACCCTTCTAAAACCATATAAATGCGTCCATGTGCTTCCTATCAAAGCAAAAAGCAGCAGGTTGGGGGGGGAGGGGTCATCAGGGAAAGTGGTTCAGGGGGAAAGGGTTAGCTCTTTTCTCTCATGGTCTATGATTCTATGAGTCTTGAACTGTCCAATGTTCAGCTTCATTGAATGTCTACAAGTTACTGGCCACCTATATCAGGGTTGGGCAGAAGCTAGACTGCAATCTGCTAGTAGATCTCTGGGTGTTTCAAAGCAGATCAGAAGGGACTTCTGATTTCCAGTTGAGTAACAAGGGCAACAGGGACGCGGGTGGTGCTGTGGTCTAAACCACAGAGCCTAGGGCTTGCCAATCGGAAGGTCGGCGGTTTGAATCCCCACGCCGGGGCGAGCTCCTGCTGTTTGGCCCCAGCTCCTGCCCACCTAGCAGTTCGAAAGCACGTCAAATGCAAGTAGATAAATAGGTACCACTCTGGCGGGAAGGTAAGTGGTGTTTCCGTGCGCTGCTCTGGTTCGCCAGAAGCGGCTTAAGTCATGCTGGCCACATGACCCAGAAGCTGTCTGCGGACAAATGCCGGCTCCCTCGGCCTAAAGAGCAAGATGAGCGCTGCAACCCCAGAGCCATCTGCGACTGGACCTAATGGTCAGGGGTACCTTTACCTTTAACAAGGGGAACAAAACCAAAAACTCCCCCCTCCTTTTAAATCAAACTGCAGAAATGAAGAAAGCTGGGACTCGAGGCAGCTGTGGATTTGTGTGTAGAAAGACTAAGCTCCACTCAAAACAACCTCCTGGGCTCAGAATTATTTAATTCTAAATGTTTGTCTTTTCCACCTTTGGGTTGAATTAAAAACCAAGTAGATCTCACAAGCTGTAAATCTGCCCAGTGCTGACCCCCCTGGGAAGTGTGCATGCAAACCTGTTCTATGAAAGGCCACTGTGACATTGCATGCAGAGCTTCAGGGGCTGGATGTGGAAGTTATACATTTCTTACACAACATATGGTATTTTTGTATTTTTCAGGAGATGATGGATTGAAGCCAGGCAATTCAAGTAAGAAACCCAAACTATGAGAACTCACTAGAACAGATGCCTTGAAGAGACTCACGGGACCTCCTCTTCTCTTGCCACACTTCCATACCTAGGTATCTCCACAGAAAACACTTCTCCGTATACCCAAACAAAACCCCAGCTGATTTCCTGATTACAAAATGCACATTAAAAAGAGAAACATTTAAAGGAAACCTAGTTTAAGGCCCATCCCCCTGCCCCGAGGGCACATTTGTTAATTAAGAAACTTTACAATGCCATTCATCGGGAGTCTTAATTAAGTATGCTAATTCCCTCCATGGTGTGCCTTCTGAAGAGATGGGATCAGTCTTTAGGTTTAATGAGCACCCCGGTGTTCAGCTCACACCAGAAGGAGTGTGAGGGTCTTTAGTATAATTTTCTCTCACTCCCACCCCTATCAGAATCCCAGCTGAAAGAAAGGGGTGGAGAGAGACCATATTTCACCTCAGAGCTGCTCTCTGTGGCTCAAAGCCAGCCAGCTTAACACCTTAGCATTCCTCCTACATCCAATGAAGGAGGTAATTTGCCTCTGAATACCAGTTGCTGGGAATTACAAGTTTTGCATTCAGGTCCTCCTTGTGGGCTTCTGAGGCATCTGGTAGGCTACTGTGAGAATTGGATGCTGGACTAGATGGGCCTTTGGCATGAGCCAACAGTAGAACATAACCATTGCGGGCTAGTAACTCATGCATGCAAAAGGCTGGACTGGATGAATCCCAAGCCGGAATTAAGATTGCCGGAAGAAATATCAACAACCTCAGATATGCTGATGACAAAACCTTGATGGCAGAAAGTGAGGAGGAATTAAAGAACCTTTTAATGAGGGTGAAAGAGGAGAGCGCAAAATATGGTCTGAAGCTCAACATCAAAAAAACCAAGATCATGGCCACTGGTCCCATCACCTCCTGGCAAATAGAAGGGGAAGAAATGGAGGGAGGGAGAGATTTTACTTTCTTGGGTTCCATGATCACTGCAGATGGTGACAGCAGTCACGAAATTAAAAGACGCCTGCTTCTTGGGAGAAAAGCAATGACAAACCTAGACAGCATCTTAAAAGGCAGAGACATCACCTTGCCGACAAAGGTCCGTATAGTTAAAGCTATGGTTTTCCCAGTAGTGATGTATGGAAGTGAGAGCTGGACCATAAAGAAGGCTGATCACCGAATAATTGGTGCTTTTGAATTATGGTGCTGGAGGAGACTCTTGAGAGTCCCATGGACTGCAAGAAGATCAAATCTATCCATTCTGAAGGAAATCAGCCCTGAGTGCTCACTGGAAGGACAGATCCTGAAGCTGAGACTCAAATACTTTGGCCACCTCATGAGAAGAGAAGACTCCCTGGAAAAGACCCTGATGTTGGGAAAGATTGAGGGCACAAGGAGAAGGGGACGACAGAGGATGAGATGGTTGGACAGTGTTCTCGAAGCTATGAACATGAGTCTGACCAAACTGCGGGAGGCAGTGGAAGACTGGCGTGCTCTGGTCCATGGGGTCACGAAGAGTCGGACACGACTAAACGACTAAACAACACAACTCATGCATTTCACCATGGAAAAGCTACCCTAACTTTGGAAGATACAGAAGACATGCAAAAATAAGAAGCCAAAGTCTCTCCCTTCCTCACAATGCTGAAGGATACAATATCTACAGACACTCTCAGTACGCAGCATCACTTGTTGCTGGCATCCATCTGTCTTGGGAGACAATGGAGGGCTAAAGTCAAGCTGCTGAAAGGTCGCAGCACCTGCTGTGGTTGTAGAGGCCAATATGGGAGAGAAATATTTTGTTGCAGTTGGGGCAGATGAAGGCATATGGCTGTGCATCAACAAACATTTAAAAAGACACTAGTCATATAATTCATTTCTGATATTCAGGAAGAGAGTGTCCACACTGATGTAGCCAAAATGGCAGCACCAACACATGGGAAGGAGGTAGTGTTTCTTAGGCCCCTTCCACACCATACATTTAAAGCAGTATCACACCACTTTAAACAGTTGTGGCTTCCCCCAAAGCATGTGTAGTGTAAATGGGGCCTTATAAATAATTAAGAAAAGAACCTCCCCCTCCCCCCAAAACAGCCCATTGAGAACAGAGTGTGGTCGCTGGACACAGAATGCTGATTGGCTGTTGTAGGGGGGCAAAAAATCAGGTGGGAGGGGGGCATGATGCTGTGGCTGGAGGAGGAGGAAGAGGCACAGATATAAAAAGGATTGAAAGAACCATCTCATTGCTTGGATGAGCCATTTCTCACTTCATGCTGAGAAGCTATTTTAAAACGTCACCAGGTATGGGAGCTGCCACAAAAACAGAGAAGTCCATGATTCTAATGTGCCTGGATTGGGCACCAGTTTGTCCACCCTGCCCTCCAAAACCTCTAAAGGTAGCAGAAAAAAGAGTTCCTGCTTTGCAAGCAAAAATTCATTTGCCAACCACTGGAAAAAGCAGAAAGCTGCCTGGGTGTATCTGGGGATGTTTGGAAACTCATAAACCCAAGCCCAAGAGCAATTTCTCTATACTAACCTAACTTGGCTAATGGTAGGGTCAACCCATTTTAACAGCAATATCATACAACTACTGGTGCCTACAGTCAAACTCAAATTTCATGCTGGATCTATATCAGCATCTATACCAGGCATCCCCAAACTGCGGCCCTCCAGATGTTTTGGCCTACAACTCCCATGATCCCTAGCTAACAGGACCAGTGGTCGGGGAAGATGGGAATTGTAGTCCAAAACATCTGGAGGGCCGAAGTTTGGGGATGCCTGATCTATACTCATGGAGGATTGATTATTTAGAACTTCTACATATCATGTCTTCAGTACTTGCATGATTTCCAGTTCAGGTTACTTCCACACTAGCATTTATTCTGGAATAGCCATGGTTTATTCATCCTCTTTTTTCCCAAGCCATTTTGATGACATAATCATCCAGTTGTTGTTTTCCTGCATTTTCCCTGTAGTTCTTCCATTTCCCCCAAGACTGCATACATACAATTTTTGGCAGCAGCAAGAACACATGCAAGAACATAAATCATAATGAATGCAAATTAGTTTCTTTTGTAATTTGGCTTGCAAACTCAGTTCAGATCCCACAGTAGCAATCCATATCAACTAACTAACTGTACATGCACTCCTTTTAGGGGTTTAGAGTAACTGCAGTTTGCCAGGATGACCAAATTGAGCAAACTATGGTTAATATTAACCAAGAATTGCCTTCAAAGCACCATCTGAAACCATGCTTCAAAGTATGTTTGCAAACCATGTTTCAGAGGCAATTCCATGTTAATGATCACCATAGTTTGCTTGATTCATGTAGACATCCTAGTACATTTGACCCCAAATCATGGAAGAGAAAACTGGGATTCAAAGGGAGGATGCAAGAAAGAACAAGCATATGAGCCTATTGCGTATTACAAATTCTCCAAACAATTGAGTGAATTTAAATGTACACAAATGTGTCGTGTAATAAAACTAACACTAGTCAGCATCAAAACGTAAGTATCTGAATATTTGTGTTCTTAAATAGTTTTGTTTTGCACTGTACATTCCTTTTTTCTAATTCTGTGTTTATATTCCCATTCTGCTGTGAAGGAGTTAGACCTTGAATGACTAATGTTGGTGCATTTGCACAAGAGTTAATGGAAAGGTTCTGGCAATGGAATATGTACAGAGAGAGCCCACAGTAAACAAAGAGAAAGGCTATTAGGGTGGCTTGCTTCCCAGGATCAATCTCACCAGAGTTTTGAGATGGGTTTGGGCACATAGTACAGCTATAATACTATTTCCCCCCCTATTCTGTGAGTATCCTGTCGGATAGCTGATAGAGGTTTCCCTCTAGTATAAAGGATGCTCTCATCCACCTGTGAATTCCACCAAGCAGAACACACAAGCATGCACCCCTGAAATTGTCCTCTAAAACAGAAACTACAGTAAAAGCAGCTACGGTACATGTTTGGGAAGACTTAATTCCTTTATTAATATTTGCTTTTATAAACTGCAGTAAAAAACATATTAGTGGGGTAGGAAAACTAAACCTCCTAGAGCAAAATATACACCAGGAGGCTTAGTTTGGTCAGACACTTCCAGAGTTGATGCTAAATACATTACTTCTGGTTACAAATGAGCCTCCACAGCCGCTAGAGGGATGTGAAAATTTGTGTCCTGGGCCTTTTAGACACATCTACCCATGTACAGATCGTGAAGCTGAGGCTCCAATACTTTGGCCACCTCATGAGAAGAGAAGACTCCCTGGAAAAGACCCTGATGTTGGGAAAGATTGAGGGCATTAGGAGACGGGGACGACAGAGGATGAGATGGTTGGACAGTGTTCTCGAAGCTACGAACATGAGTTTGACCAAACTGCGGGGAGGCAGTGGAAAACAGGAGTACCTGGCGTGCTATAGTCCATGGGGTCACGAAGAGTCAGACACGACTAAACGACTAAACAACAAACAATTTTCAGCTCTCCTACCCCCACTACTGTACATACCATTCTTTATTACTTAAGTTTTTAGAGAGTCACTCATATTTTCTGAAACAAAAAACCACAAAGAAGTTACAAGTTGCTGGTGAGACAGGGACAACTTGCAAACCTGAGCTTTTCCAACATACATTTTACATCCCTTCCTTCCATTTATTTATACCCTTCATTTCCCTCCAAAAGGAAGTCTAGAGAGGCTACCATCATCATCCTAACAGGACAATTTAAACAAAAACAAAAACACACCATACAGGAGGAAATACCTGGCCATAAAGATGCTATAATAAAGCTACAAACTTTTCATTTGGTCTTTAAGAAAACTCCAGGTTAATATGTACAAAATTCTGTAAAAATGAACAATTGGATACTAAAATACAATCCATGGTTCAGCGAAGCACACCCACAGACACACACAGTCAATATAGACCATGCAAACATAATACTGAGGGAGACAAAGTCACCCTAGAGTCATCAGAAAGCAAGAGAAGAACTAAGAAGAATCAATGATAGCATAGGACACACAGAGTTTCCATACCCCAGAACTGTCTTATGTCCTGCAGGTTAATACGGAGGCAGAAGAAAGGGAGGTAGCCTACACTACTCTCATGCAAAACTGAAAACTGGCATCCAGCAGGGGTTATTACTTCTACAGCCAGACTGGAGCATGCTAACAAGACTGCACATTTCCTCCAGGTTGGCGGGCAGGCACAACCATCTTAGCCATTCAAGCAGGCTTCATGTTTCAAGCAGATCTACTGTATTTAAGAGTCAATAGCAAAAAAATTCTCTCTCTCTCTCCCTCTCTCTCTCTCTCTCTCTCTCACACACACAATTACTGAGGGTCTTGGTGGACCACTTAATGATTCAACCACAAATATATATTACATATAAATAAGCTTAGAACTTCCGCTCTCAGAGAAACTGAAATTAAATTCGCTCCTTCATTAATTTGAATGCAAAAACTTGAACAAGCCAACCTCTGCTCCTTTGCAACTGCTAAGTTGGTACACTGGACTAGCAAGGAGGGAGACGTGTGTATGGCTGGCTGAAGTTTCACCTAGAGTTGTTTCATGCCCTGATTCTCAAGGGAACATCTGCTTCAGAATAAACCCACAGAAGAAATACCAGATTCGTGTGTGCGTGCATCTGTCCATCCCATTCTGCACATGTTGCCGAAGCAACCTCTCCCCAACTATATAAAGTCCTGTGAGATGAGAGTTCTGCACAGGGTACCCACCTAGGGGCAATGGGCTTGTATGCAGGGTTCCCCCCCTACACCCCCATTTGCATACACAGGCTGGGATCAGCCTTCAGAGCAGGATCTGTACATTGGACCCAGGAAAGAGATGACTATCCAGCCATGATTAACACTCAACATCCACATGCAGCTTTTCAAAGCACTGTTTTTTTTTGGGGGGGGGGCGGGCGGGCGAGAGAACGCCACTCTGCTCACACATCGCCTGAGCAACTGAGCAGTTACTCAGCAAACATGAAGCAAGCAGGCTATTTGTATTCTGATCCCATGCGCCACCAGCATCCTGCTCAATGTTTCTGAAGGGAAATGCACTCCTTAGAAGATCTCTTTGAAACACGCCTTGGGGGGAAAAAATATGTCGAGCTTTAAGATGCAATTTCTGGAGCTCACGCAGAGATCTAACAAAGCAAAATGTGGAACGGGACATAGGAATGTCTTAAAAATAAATTAAGATGGATTTGCACTTAATGGTGCTTCCTCCGCAAATCAGGGCAGTGGAAAGCAAAACGGCTGGTATGCCCTCCCCCCAACTGCTTCTGGTACCCCAGATCAATCTTAGACCCAGTGCTCCACACACCAGCATGGGCAAGCGTCCACCTGCTCTCTCTCTCCTGCAGGTCATGCTCTGACCCCAGTTGCACAGAGATGCAAACAAGCCCCTATTTACTAGACTGGCCCGTATTTCCTGAGGAACCAAACACTAACTGAACCCTTTGGAATGCAGAGGGGGGAGAAAGCGCAAAGAATGTTGTCTCAGAGTGTAGACTGAACATCCCAAAGTCAGACAGAGTGCCTCAGGATGAGGAAAAAATATACGACTATAGAAAGTTTAACTCAGAAGTGAGTAAGCTGTGGTCCTACAGATGGCATTGGACTAAAACTCACATCAGCCCACAGCCCCACATGCTTTATTTAAGATATGTTGAGACATAGTGAAACAAAGCATAAGAAATGCAATACAGTACAGAAAAAGTAAAAATCAGTTAAATTTATTAAATCCCTGCTGGGATTTTTTAAAAAAATATTCACTAGGTGCTGGAAGTTCAATAAAGGCTCTGTCAAACTGGGAGTTCCACAAAATAGGGGCAACAATTTTATTTTGTTTAAAATTAATGCATCGCTTGATTTTGTTAAAAAAACCCTCAAAGTAGTTTACAAAAGATAAAACAGTAAAATCAAGAAATATGCAACCCTACTTTAAAACATACAAAAATTCACTCTGCGGTCCAAGGGCAGATTACAGCACTAAAACCAATAGTAAAACAACTTACAACCATAAAAATAAGGTGGGTTCTAAAAACATTCACCTCAAGTGTGAAAAACCAGGGTAAAGAGCTGCATCTTTAGCATTCTCCAAAAGCTTAGAATAATAGAATTGTAGAGTTGGAAGGGACCCTAAGGATCATCCAGCCCTACCCCTAGCAATGCAGGACTATGTAGCTGCCCCACATGGGGATCAAACCAATGACCTTGATGTTATCAGCACTATGTTCTAACCAACTGAGCTATCCAGTGTATAATAAAGGCACCAGACACACAATGCTGAATGCACAGCTCCTGCTGGATACAAGCCAGGCATCAGAACCATGAGGGGACCCCTAGCAGTGACCCCCCTGGAAGACCTCCATGATCTGGCAGGGATATAAGGAACTAGATGGTCCTTGGGGCATCTGGACCCCATGTTAATAAGGGCACTGTAAATTAATACAAGAACTTTGAACCTTGCCCAGTAGTGTCTGAGCACCCAGGGCAAGCTCTTGACCAATGCTCATCAATGGCTCCTCCTCATCCTGGAGAGTGGTGACTAGTGGGGTGCCACAGGGTTCTGTCTTGGGCCCAGTCTTCTTCAACATCTTTATCAATGACTTGGATGATGGGCTTGAGGGCATCCTGAGCAAGTTTGCAGACGACACCAAATTGGGAGGGGTGGCTAATACCCCAGAGGACAGGATCACACTTCAAAATGACCTGAACAGATTAGACAACTGGGCCAAAGCAAACAAGATGAATTTTAACAAGGAGAAATGTAAAGTACTACACTTGGGCAAAAAAAAATGAAAGACACAAATACAGGATGGGTGACACCTGGCTTGAGAGCAATAAATGTGAAAAGGATCTAGGAGTCTTGGTAGACCACAAACTTGACATGGGTCAGCAGTGTGATGCAGCAGCTAAAAAAGCCAATGCAATTCTGGGCTGCATCAATAGGAGTATAGCATCTACCGTGTTTCTCATATTATAAGACACGTCTTATATTTATTTTTTCCTCAAAAAAACACACTATGGCTTATTTTCAAGGGATGTCTTATTTTTTCCCCTCCTCCTCCTGCCGCGGCCGGCATTGCTGCTGCGCCTATCACTATGTCTTATTTTCGGGGTATGGCTTATATTCCTTGAATGATTAAAAATCCTGCTATGCCTTATTTTATGGGTATGTCTTAAAATATGAGAAACAGGGTAGATCTAGGGAAGTAATAGTACCACTGTATTCTGCTCTGGTCAGACCTCACCTGGAGTACTGTGTCCAGTTCTGGACACCACAGTTCAAGAAGGATACTGACAAGCTGGAACGTGTCCAGAAGAGGGCAACCAAAATGGTCAAAGGCCTGGAAACGATGCCTTATGAGGAATGGCTTAGGGAGCTGGGCATGTTTAGCCTGGAGAAGAGAAGGATAAGGGCTGATATGATAGCCATATTCAAATATATAAAAGGATGTCATATAGAGGAGGGAGAAAGGTTTTCTGCTGCTCCAGAGAAGCGGACATGGAGCAATGGATTCAAACTACAAGAAAGAAGATTCCACCTAAACATTAGGAAGAACTTCCTGACAGTAAGAGCTGTTCGGCAGTGGAATTTGCTGCCAAGGAGTGTGGTGGAGTCTCCTTCTTTGGAGGTCTTTAAGCGGAGGCTTGACAGCCATCTGTCGGGAATGCTTTGATGGTGTTTCCTGCTTGGCAGGGGGTTGGACTGGATGGCCTTTGTGGTCTCTTCCAACTCTATGATTCTCTTGGCTCCATCCATCAGTATCTAGCAACGGGGATCCTTTATTGGCAACTTACAAGCTTTTCCTGGGAAATATCCCCTTGTCAGGCCTATCCCAAATTGGCTCTTTCTACCTGGGTAACCACCTGCTGGAGATCGTTGGCAGGTCACAGGTTTAGGCAGAGGCTCAGTGCTATATGGCCAGTCATGTATTCAAGAGGGTGAGAAAGGTTTAGTCTCCAAACGAGACTGTGGCCTCTTTCAGTCCTATTCTAGGCCTGCTGTGTGGAGCACTCTTTGAAGCTTGCACTTTTCTGACCAATGCTACAATGGCAGCTGTCCATGGTCTGTCAGATCATGGAGAACCATCTTTCTCTCTGCTTTGCTGAATTGTGCTCTCCAACAGTCTTTGACCTGCTCCCACTACCACTGGCAAATACCACCAGTACCCACATCCCCCTGCCATGCTCACAGAGGCCTTCACTCAACAGCTGTGGGATCCCAAGCAACTGCAACAAGGTACCAACATTCAGGATGCCAAGGGCGCAGTCATGTTGGGTGGAATTAACCATATCTTAATCTTTGTTACCCTATAGAGCGAGATGAGCGCCGCAACCCCAGAGTTGGACATGACTGGACCTGATGGTCAGGGGCCCCTTTACCTTTACTCTTTGTTATGAGGAGGCTGCCCTGTCCTGCTTTGGACTTTGTGCCCATTTATTTCAAAGAATTACTTCAGTAGCTCCTCAACCTCCCCTCCCTTCCATTGGAACAATCGTTGTGTTAGAAGTGTGGCCTCAGCATTTGTCAAGAGGTCTCCAGAGGGAAGCCAAAACTCTAGAAGAAACCCCGGGGAGAATTACTGCGCCGCTGCTCTCGTTGGGAAGCCTGTGAAGATGCTGAGCAGAAAGGGAAAACCATTTTTATCCATTAGGCAGGCGGTCCAGCCAGATCAATACTAGATCAAAGGTGTCTAGCAGAAGATGGTCCCTGCAATCCATCATGGTGCTCTCAGGCCCCTTCTACATTATCCAGGCAGCAGGAACTGACAGAGTGGGGGCCGACTAGAGGGAAAAGAGGTACTGTAGCTGCTTTGTAGTCTATCTATAGACAACGATCTGCTTGCAAAAGGCTCCACATTATGAACAGAGAGCATCTCTTTGTGTTTCTGAACAGTACATAAACACGGCTGGCAGTAACATTCTGGTGGTGGCGCTTTTAATTTAGTGGCACCTACAGAAAACAAACCCACATAGCACTCACATGATGGGCACGACCCAAGATGACATTAGGCTAACTGTAGAGTGGATTCGCTTGAGAGGCTTTTCCAAATAGCTCCCCAGTTGTTTCGCATCCCATTTGCAGGCAATTGTGTAACTTGAGCATGAGGCTTGCCCTGCTAGAATCTCGGGATTCTGGGCCTCGCTGGTGCCGCTCAATGCCCTTGGCCAGCAAACTATTTTGCAAAAGAAGGTAGCAGCACCTCACCTCCACACACTGTGCTATTATTCCCCACAGCACTACCCATTTCATGCAACCCAGGGCCTAAGGTGCATTTTAAAAAGATTAAGGCAATTACAGATAATGGATAGCTAAGCTTTCCTGGCAGGAGAGGCAAAGGAAGGATATATATCGAGCTCAGGAGAGGTCCCAGATTTAATTCCTGGTATCTCCAGGCAGGGCTGGGAAAGATGCCTGAATGAAACCCTAGAGAGCCCCATGGGCCCCTCCAGTAGTTGCTGGTCCTCAGCTCGCATCATCTTGGACTACTGGTCATGTTGATGCAAGATGGCATCCAACATCAGTGTTATTTTGCAGTACTGCTGCTTCTTGTTAGCATGTGGGTTGCAAGATATATTCCCTGATATGTAGTAAAAATGCTACTTACTGTGCTTTTATTCTGGGGTTTCACAAACTTGTCTATGTTGGCGTTTTTTAAAAAAAATTATTGCATTGCCCTTGCACTGTTGATTCCCATGGTGAGAATGGCTTAGCATCCTTTCCCCCCACCTCGTATTTAGTTTTAACCTTGGGCAGGGCAGAATGAATCCACAGAACAAAATCTAATCCTTCATTATGCTCTCAATGGCTGGACCATTTTTTAAAAAGCTACTAAACCTGCACCTGCATAGCTGTACTTAATTTGAAAACCCAAATTTTCCCCTAAACCTTCACAGTTCACCAAATAAATCAGTATTCAAAACCACCTAGAGATGCTTGAATGACTAGCGGTACAGTCATACCTCATGATACGTCCGCTGCAGGTTGCGTCTTTTCAAGTTTCGGACACACCGAACCCGGAAGTCCCGGAATGGGTTACTTCTGAGTTCGGCGCACGCGCATAAGCACTAAATCGTGCTTTGCACATGCGCAGAAGCGCCGAATTGCATCACACGCCTGCCCAGATGCGGCACTTCAGGATGCGGCCTTTTCATGTTGTGAACGGGCTTCTGGAACGGTTCCAGAAGCCCGTTCACAACATGAAAAGGCTGCATCCTGAAGTGCCGTGTCTGGGCAGGCGCGTGATGCAATTCGACGCTTCTGCGCAAGCATGATTTAGTGCTTCTGCGCATGCGCCAAACCCAGAACAAAATCTAATCCTTCATTATACTCTCAATGGCTGGACCATTTTTTTTAAATGTTGCCAGTGCTGCAGAAGATGGTTAGTGTTCATTAGTGTGAAACAGTTTTTTACCATGCACTAAGTAGCCAACTGGGGTGCATCCTTTTCCAGGCAGCAAAAACAGAGTAAAGGAATGCAAAATACACCACAGTTCTCCTGTACAACCTGACCCAAATCATATCCTTATTTTCAAGCACAGGGCAGAGATTTTCCATTTAAGAACTTTGACGTTTAATATTTAAACAGGAGGTGCGCCTGCATCAACCTTTTAATAAAGTAGGTGTGTGTGTGTGGGGGGGAGGCACACTGATGTCTAAGCACACACAACTCTCTGGGTTGGTGCACATGCCAGGGTTTCTAAAAAGTGAAATTGCAGATACAATCTACTTCCTGTACTTTACAACATGGACATCCACCGAAGAGCTGCATGACCCAGAAAGAGGATGCAGTACATGTGGCTTCAGAACCTCCCATTTTTAACTGCACCTCCAACTGCCATGTAAGAAAGACATGGCATTACCAATGAAAGAGATATGGTGGCATATTCCATAAACTGGGACCCCTGAGCTGCAATTTCATTTATGAAAAATACTCCCCCCACCACCACCTAAAGGGTGCTATATTGGGATGGATGAAGTGGATATTGTTTATATGTAGCAGACAGATAAAGAATCTAAAATTCTTTATTTTCTTAACTTTATTTCTCTCTCTCTCTCTTTTAATATATTTTCTATTTCTTTTTCTTTATATATCTCTCTCTTTTTTTTCTCTCTCTCTCCCCTTCTCTCTGTTTTTATTTTATTTAGATTAATATTTTAGTTTGGATAAAAAAGGCATTTGATATTAAGCTTTGTGTTTCTATGAACCCTAATAAAAATTATTATTAAAAAATAAAATAAGATACCCCCCCCAACGACTTCAGTGTGGATTGTAGATGGCAGCAGGTCACCTGAGCTAGGTGGCCAATGGTCTGGCTCCCTAATAAGGCAGCTTCCCAAGGTCACTGTGAAGCTTAGAAAGAGCACCTGTATCTTTGAACAACTAGAAATACAGAGGCACAAAAATGAAGAGAGAAGAAATCCAAAGATGATACCCAGTGATTCCAGACTCCACGTTTAAAGCTGAACTATGCCAAGAGAAGGAAGGGTTAAGTAATGTTATACAGTATGTATGACTGAATAGTGCTTTGAATGTGTCGCCTGCTGTGTCCTGTCGAAATGCCAACTAGCATTATAATCAGAGGTGTACCAGCATTCTAGAATAGGTCATTTAAGTCAGCTTCTCCAAATTAAAAGTTGATGCCACCAACAGCTGCTAGGAAAGATTGCCTACAAAAGAAGAAGCTTCTTCAACATTTAAATGCCACCCAGACACACTTCATTCTTCAATGAGGGGGGAAATGAATGCCAACTCTGTCCCTACATTACCTATGGTGAATGAATGAGGGAAGGAAGACAAGAGAAACTGAATGATTTAATAAGCCTGAAAAGGGTGAAACACTATAGGTGGGCCCTGTTTTGATATGCAATCAGGTAATCTGCCATCAGTTATCTTAACTTTGCTTTAAATCATCCTGATTCTGTGCTAAAAGAATCAACCCATCATTTCACTATATTATTATAAATAGAATGACATTCCCACTCTGCATTAATTGCCAAATCTAAAGCCAGCACATTTATGCCATAATCCCGATAATCCAATTCTCTTTCACCTCTTCTGATACCTTCAGGTATGGACACCTTCTGGACCAGTTTTCTGGGATAGAGACAAAAGGGTGCCATGCTTCCATTTCTATCTTGATGTCTCTTTCGAGAAGATGCAAGGTAACACTGGAGGATCTGCAAGATTCTATTTTGTTTCATCTACATGAAAGTTCTGACATCACCTTGGAGACTAATAAGCTGATGAAACCAAACTTTCACCTTTTCATCAGATTCAGGTAAGGCTAGTAAGTTGATAGATGTGTGTAGTCAATAATTAACTGATCAGCCAATGAAGCAGAAGCTCAGTGCTGACACGATGAAACCAATTTGGTGGATGGTTCATCTGACTTGAGAAGGCAAAATCCAGCTTGTTCTGTAGAGAGCTGCATTCACCAAAAAGAATCAGGTTCACAGCTCTGAGAGTCAGCCTTATCCTTGGAGGACCAAGTGATTTCTGTGGCAGAAAGCAACTTCCACCAGTTCAAGCTGGTGTGCCAATGGCAATCACACCTGGCCATGGTTACCCACACTCCAGGAACATCTCATTTAGACTGTTGCACAGTGATACATGGGGTTGCATTGAAACACTTCTTGGAAACTTCTGTTTGGTTCCATATACAACAGAAAGGTCTAGCCAAATGGAACATACCCTGTCCCTGGCTTTGAAACAGGTCTGGCTCCAAATTTGCTTCAAAGCACAAGATAGTGCTCCTTTTAACCTTTCAATCCAGATGGGGAGCCTGTGGTCCACCTAATTTTGCTGGATCACAACTCCAATTACCCCTGACCATTGGCTGAGGGGTCTGGATCTAATGGAAGCTGCAGGCCTAGCACCATCCAGAAGGCCATCGATTCCCATCTCTGCCCTAAATGCTCTGCAAGCATTTCTACTGTGGTTACTGCATAGGATGCAAGTGTGATGGGCTCTTATTCGGAGTCACTTGCAGTGGAAATATGCATGAGACAGCTCAAGCATCCTCTACTGTATGGAGCTGCATTTTATTTCTTTATTATTTACTTATCGCTTACATTTATATTCCACCGTTTCCTCTAAATGCTTTAGAGGCAGAACCCTGCCACTCAACAGCAGGAACATTTATCCAGCTGCTGCTGCTGCTGATGTTGTTGTTTAAAAAAGGTGGTGGGAGTTTAAACTAGCAAGGCCACTCTCTCCCCTTTGTCAGCAGTTCTGCCCTTAGAACTGCCCTTAGAACAAATCACAAAAAATATAGAGGAAACAGAGAGGTTGAAATAGAGGAAAGACAGGCTCAGACGAGGGGGAAGGGACGGGAGGCAGCACCTAGAAATATTTGTGCGGGATGGGCGAGGCAAAGGGTTGAATCACAACCACACGACTGAGAAAATGGCAGATGACATGAGATAACAAGGGGAGGGATGGAGGAACAAAGAGAAGACAGAGTGCACCAGAGACAGGCAAAAGGGGAAAGTAGTGCTGTCAAGCATCCTGATGTATAATTAAAAGCCATCCCGATCTCCCACTGAGTGGAAACTGCTTCCCCCGCCCCATTAGCCATGCTTGGGCAGCTGGAGCCTACGTCATACTTAACAGGGGTCCCTGGGGAGGGGGGGGGGAGCATTGCGATAGTGACTACTGACAGCAGGACACCCACCCAGACAAGAGTTGGCAAGGGAGTGGCAGCCAGATGGTGCCACCGCCAAAGTCACACAGAATCGGCGATGCGGGGGGAGCTGGCATCCATACCTGAGGGGGTGAACCACAGAGTGCCACCGGTGGCTGCTCTTTTTGTGGCGGGTTGGAGCCAATAATTCCAAAGCCCATGCACCACGCACAACGAACTGGGCACTTTTCCACATCGAGCCAGCTGGTGTGCAGCCTCTTCAGCGGCGCTTCCGCTCCAGCACAGTGGGAGAGACCATCCAATTCGCTTTGTGTTTGCCGTTGGCCTTTTTTCATTATTAAAAAAAAGAGGAGAAAAGAATGTGGTCCTGACAGCAGGTACGCAAATACAGAGTGCTGCTCTTCACAGTTGCCAGGCAACAGACGGCAAAGTGAGCGCGGCAGCCTAAGGGGTCAGGCGGAGCTAGCAGAACTCTAGGTGACGAGCTTCAGGCCACATCGTTGCTGCATGGACATAAACACCCAATTAACGTGGAAGCCAAGCCAATGCCTGCCCACTAAGGAGGACACCCTTCCGACCTCTGACTGTAGTTGCTCCTATATGCAAGTGGACCCCGGACTGGAGCTGTAAGCACACTTAACAGGGTGTAAGCCCCGTTAAAAACAATGGAACTGACTCCCAAGCAAACATGCACAGCGGTGCACTATTAGGCTGCATGCACCCTGTGCATTTAAAGCACATGGCATCTCCCAAAGAATCCTGGGAACTGTGCTTTACCCCTCACAGAGCTACAATGTGCAGCACACTTCACTCTTGACTCCGAGTATATTTCAAAGTTACATTTCCCAGGATTCTTTGGGGGAGGGGAGTCATGTGCTTTAAATACCTGGTATGTACACAGCCCGAGTCTGTCTCCCTCCCTGCCTCTTTCCTGAAACAGCTCAATACGGCTGTGACCCCAAAGTACAAAAAGGTCGCACTGAAGAGTTGCGAAATTATAACAATTCTTCAGAAATTCTGTTGGACGGTTTGCAAGTCATATGGACACAGCAGAAAGCGACAGGAACGAGTATTTCATAATCCAGCACGAAGCAAAGCAGAAGAACCCTCGATTTCTGTGGACTTGGATTGAATTCATGGATGTCCACGTTCTGTCTTGAATTTAATGCTGTGTTCAGCTGTAGTCACAGCGCTTACTTAAGCCATGTAATTAAACACAACTGGTTCACTTGCTGATTTAGGAGATGGGTCCTTTCTACACCTACTGGAGGTTTCATCGCATGAAATGATGGGTGCCACTCTTCAGTACAATTCGTCAGTGAACGCAATGGGATCAAGGGGGTCAGGATGTAAACCATCAATGAGGGATATGGGTTAGATGCAGTTCACTAAATGAGGTAAAGGTAAAAGGTAAATGAACACAGAAGTCTTAAGACCAGACCAATAGCTTCTCTAGCCCAGTATCCTGCCTCCTACAGGGAAGATGTGTGTGAGATCGAAACAGTGAAGGAGCAGAAACAGAAGGGTTGACTCGCTGAATCAGTCCAATGGTCCACCCCACCCACCTACTGCAATCAAGTGGATGTCTCCAAGAAGATACTCACAAGCAGCCTTTGAAGAAAACAAACCTCCCTGTCCCCAGCATCTCATATTCAGAGATAGGTGCCCAAATGGTGGAGATTCCATTCAGACTACCATGGTTTATAACAAGGGTTGGAAACCTCAGGCTGGAGGGTCAAGTGCAGCCCTCCAGGCCTCTGTAACTGACCTCTGGGACTTTCCTAGGACACACCCCTCACTGGTGGTCCTCCACATCTTTTGCACTGTAATCATGTCTTTTCCTTGCTTAAAGAGGTAACATGTGGATACTGCTTGGTGGGGCTGGATCTGTACCCTACCATGCAAAGAGAAGAGTCACATTCATTGCTCCACTAGCCATTGACATATGGCCCTCAGAAGGTTCCCTAGTGGGGAATGTGGACCTTGGGCTGAAAAAGGTTGCCCACTCCTGGTTTATACCCATCAAAGAGGGTCCCCATGGATTTGCTTGATCCCTTTTCAAAGCCGGCAGCCGTCACCAGCACCTTGCAGCAAATAATTCCTGTTTAATCAACTGCTGCATGAAGAAATATACCCAATTAGTGGTTCTGAACCTGTTTCCACTCAATGAAAGTGGATGACTCCAAGTTCTACTGTTTTGGGGGGAAACAGAACAAAAACCAAGTCCTCTCTGTTCACTCTTTCTACACCATCTGTTACATTTCCTCTCAAGTTTCATTCTGAAAAAGGAGAGGCAACAGAAAAGAGCCTTGTCCTTTTAAGCTTTTCTTTGTAGAGATCATCATTTTACTTGCAGTTTTTTAAACCTTCTCCAGCTCCGTTTCTCCTTATTGAAATGGAGTCACAAGAACAGAACACAGCACTATAGATTTACAGGGAGACGTAATATAGGTTTACAAGGGTATATAATAGCTACTGTTTTATTTTCATTTCCCCTTTCCCCCATGGATTTAGCATTGTAAAAATACAATACAAATTGTTTTTTAAAAATACAAACTAATCCGAAAGTATTAGCAAAAATAATGCTCTTTTCCTATAAAGGGAACCTGTTGTGTAAGTTAACATTGATATACTGTATATATATATATATAGAGAGAGAGAGAGAGAGAGAGAGAGAGAGAGAGAGAGAGAGAGAGAGAGAGAGAGAGAGAGAGAGAAACACATATCATGGGGCGGGGGAATAAAAACACTCCAAATTACTCCAATTCCAGCTCCTATTGATTATAGTAAAGCTGCTATGTAATTTTATGAATGTTGTGTTTTGTGTTGCTTAAGATAAAGTGGGATGATGAAACAATTCTACATACCCTTCTGCCATGATCTCATGCTCTTTAAGGCACATGAATAAGGCTGCAGTTCAACCCCACTTACCTGAGAGTAAGCCCCATTAAAGCAAACAACTTACTTTCAAGTAGGCATGGGCTGCATTCACATGGTAAAAGGTAAAGGTAAAGGGACCCCTGACCATTAGGTCCAGTCATGACCGACTCTGGGGTTGCGCGCTCATCTCGCATTATTGGCCGAGGGAGCCAGCATACAGCTTCCAGGTCATGTGGCCAGCATGACAAAGCAGCTTCTGGCAAACCAGAGCAGCACATGGAAACGCCGTTTACCTTCCCGCTGTAGCGGTTCCTATTTATCTACTTGCATTTTGACGTGCTTTCGAACTGCTAGGTTGGCAGGAGCTGGGACCAAGCAACGGGAGCTCACCCCGTCACAGGGATTCGAACCGCCGACCTTCTGATCAGCAAGCCCTAGGCTCAGTGGTTTAACCACAGCGCTACCTGGGTCCTTTACTCAATTTTCCCTGTTCATGTCCACATTATAGTTGAGCTTTCACGCAATGTAAAAACCACTTCTGGAACTATAGTGGAATGCAGCGCATCTTTAACACTGAGGATTTTGATCTGGGGCTGCAGAGTTTATGCTCAAATCACAGGGAAACTATTCCTGGGCATTACACACCACACAATCCCCCAATATCAGCATTAAGCAGAGAGAAGGATCTGAAACATTTGTTTTGCCCCTTGGCAAAAAACTATAAATTACTGATTGACCTAAGTAAAAGAGAGTTTGTTGCCAGATAAAAGTGGGGACGAGAACTGGGATTTACTATCCCAGAGTCAATATGGTTTAAGACTTGGCGTTTTGTGAAAGATTCTTCATTAAGTTTATCAATAAGGGAAATTCAGTGGAAACTGTTACCGCACTGGTATTTAACACCCGGCCAGATTGAATAGAAAGTGTATGGAAACATGTTTTGCTGCTAAATGCACACACATTACACATGTTGTGGGAATGTCAACATACTTACAGATTTTGGGAGGGAACTGTGTGTCAAATATCAATGAGAGGGTGAACTCAGGGTTGATCTGGTTTAACTGGATTGAGGAAGATATTTGTGGAGAACAGAAGTCTTTAGTTAAGATCCTGTTGATAATTTGGGCTCGCAGATGGAAAAAGCCAGAAGTTACATCCATATGGGAATGGATACTTGAAGTGCTTAGAGTTGGCAGAAGGGACACTTTAACAGATTGATCCATTATGAGAAGTGGAAGTACCAATAATGTAAAGTTTGCTGGAAGGTGGTTGTGTTTTGTAAACTATTCAAACATGAATTATGGAAATAGCAGACTGGAAGGAACTTTATATCTGTAAATTATGAAGAAAAATGTTTTGAAAATAAAACCACTGTTGTTTGTTTACAAGATCTGGAAAGAAATCAGTTTGTTTTGCTTGTCCCAGCAATTCATTGGGAATTATATTTTAATATTTTGAGAGGGTTTTTAAACCTGCCCTTCACTGCACATCACATAAAAAATCCACCCATAAACTAAACATTGTGTTATATAAAAAAACACCATGTGAAAACCACATTATAACCTCTAAGGTGAACAGTAATAATCAAAGCACAGACATTAATGAACTGCAGACTGAAGTTAAAATGTCTTAAGAGCTCCCCCCCAAAAAACAACAAAAATGGTACCATTTCCTCACGTGTGGTGCCATAATGAAAAAGGCCCTGCCCCTGCTATCTGTGAATTTCTCGGATCTTACTAACAGGCGAAAAAGCAAGGCCTCAATGGACGTATCCTGATCACCACATCAATAATTGATGCACAAGGTCAATATATCTTAAGGTGTTAGGATGCTCCCCATACTATCTTGAAAACCAGTGTGTTTAGAGTGTCAGACTAGGGCCTGGAATACTGGGATTTAATACCCACTCAGCCATGAAGCCTACTGGGTGAGCGCGAGCCAGTCATCACCTGGGTTGTTGCAAGTAGAAACAGAGAAGGGGAAAAGCATGCACACCACTCTGAATTCCTTGATGGAAAGGTGGGCTAAAAATATAATAAATAAGTATCTTAAGTTACTTTCAAATCATAGGTGCTGTTCTATACTGCGAAGGCACCTCACAGTTTACTCCAAAGAAATTAGAGAGTTATTGATTACTCTGATCATTGTGGGGCAAATCAGAGGTGAGGGGGAAATTCACAATAATTGGGGGGTGTCTTTTCTTCACTTGGACTTATAGGATTGTATCAACAAGTTGAGTTTAAAGTAAGCGAACAGGACATTCTCTCTCTGCACTGGTAATCTCTAAAGAAAAAAAGTGAATGGCATTAGCACCACAAGATTTGACAGCTTACGATTCCCAACTCCCCCCACCCCCTGAGCATCTTCCTTGAAAATTATCATGACATGCAATAAATATCCCAGGACACATCTGGGTATTATTTTTCATATTGCAGTTCTAGTTCTAGTCACCTGAGTCACATTTGCCGAATTTGCAGTACAAGCTATTCACCTCTAGCAGCTATGCTATGCTATGCTATCACTGAACCATATTCCCACACAAGCGTGCTACAAGCAGACACTAGCAAGGCTGTGCTTGCAATTGTTAGACATAGGTCTTTACCAGCTCCTCGAATGCAGATCTGTTTGTCAGTCTTGCTTCCTTCCCCAAATGCTTTCTGCCTGGTATAGCTAACTTAAAACACAATCCATATCTTTATGCATTTAAGAGTACCATTTGTTGCCTCCCCTCACAAGTTCCAGAACTGTTATGTCCAGTGAGAAACTGAGCATGTTTGTGAATCCGTGACGTCACGGGCATCAGCCAGTCAGCACCCAGTGCACACCCAGCTTCTCTGGGAAATTCAAAAGAACTGTTTCCCCCAGAATTCAACCCTCGAGAAAACCAGACCATAGCATGTGAGTAACCCCCACTACTTAAGCAATATTTTGTTTGTATGCAGCCAGTGTTACAGGTAGCCAACTTCATAAAGAATAAAGGCCTTTAAGTCTTAATATGAATAAAACCTAAGAGCAGCCCTTCAGAATCAGCACTGTTCACACAAATTATCAAGCTGCAAGATGTAATAATCAGCTGTGCAAAAGTTCGCCATAGAAATATATCTACAATTTGGAGATTAAACTAAAGGTTTTAATTTTGACCTCACAGCAAGTAAGTGCCACAAATTACCTTGATTTCCAATACTTCAGGGGCCAGTTTTCACCCTCTGGCATCCAGGGCCGCAGTAGTGATGTTTGCCCTGGGCCTCCCACACCTGTACAAGTCACCTTTCAACTGTGTTTGGAGGGCTATTGTTATTGTTCATTATTATGGTGTGTATTTTTGTGTTTTCATATAGTAAACCACCCTGTGATCTTCAGTTTTGTAGAAACTGAAGTACAGTGGTACCTCGGGTTAAGAACTTAATTCATCCCGGAGGTCTGTTCTTAACCTGAGGTACCACTTTAGCTAATGGGGCCGCTGCGCTGCCAGTGCACGATTTCCATTCTCATCCTGAGATAAAGTTCTCAACCCGAGGTCAGGGGCATCGCAATAGAGGGGCGGGGCACCCCGGCCTCCGCTCTGCGGGGGGCAGCACAGCTGCGGGGGGCAGTTTCACTATGGAGCGGGTTGCCGACGGCGGTGCTCCAGTGCCCGGATCTGAGGATGCGTGCAACGCATGCACGCAACGGACACCCCGCCCCCTGGCGGGGTGCCTTCTGGTTTGCCGCCCCGGGCAGCCAGAAGGCTAGTGACGCGGCTACCCGAGGTACTACTTCCGGGTTAGCAGAGTCAGTAACCTGAAGCGTCTGTAACCAGGCACTGTAATAATTTCCTGGAGTAGCACTACATTGGGCACTGAGACAAAAGCCAACTCCCACTCCCAGGCTACTGTGGTGGCCAAATATGCCTGAGGCAACACATCTTTGTAAGAGGTGATACACGACAGGCCACTTTACCTCAGACCGAAAGCTGGCTCAGCATGTTCTGAGTATAAAGCTAAAGTATATCTGCTGCACATACCTCTGAGAGAGGCAGGCTAGGAGTATTTTTGCCGGTGGGGATCAGGCTTCCACCACCATCACTGCTCAGGAGAGTCATCATCCCCAACAGCCATGCAATGCAAAAAAGCTTTTGGAATGTATACAGCACAAGCATGTCCTATTGCCAGCCATTTCTGAAGGTTGGAACCCTTTTCCCCTTTTCTTTAGGGCTATCATACTTCTTCCATCCAGAAAAGACACAAACTTGCTAATAATCCAGCTTCCTGCTTTGTTGCCATTGTTATCAAGCCCTGCCAAGCATCCTACCCTGGCATGACACACCAACACACACTACAACCCAGTTTCTTATAAGGAAAGGTCCAAAACCTGAGATGTCAGAACCATCACAACCCTAATAAATAGCTCTGTGCTGTGCATGCAAAGACTCGATTTTCAGAATCATTTCAAAAACCTGAGCCCCACTTCCCTTGCTGGGGCATATACGGTACATGATTATATACAGCAAAAGTTTAGCATCTTGCCCACCATTTTGATATTAATTCCTCTCTGAACAGTACATAGAACCAAGGAGTCACCTGCATGGAGGCGACTATAAATAAGATTGGGTGGGAGGAACTAAGTGTGAAATGAGGCTTGTTAGCGCTTTAATCAACCCTCACTTAATATTCCAATCAATAACAGTTCATTGCAAAGGTTACTGATACTGGGAGGCACAGTCAACTCAAATAGCCAAGTTGCTTTGGTCAGTATTATCTAACGAGCTATAAACATTTTGTTACTTTCTACACATTTCTATACAGAGCAATCTTATACAGTACATGTCTATTCGGAAGTGGGCCTCACCGAGTTCAATGGGGCTTGTTTCCAGGCAAGTGGGTGTAGGACTACAGTCATAGCCATCTGGCAGTTAGCCGGTGGCCTAGATCAAACAGCAACAATTCCTGCTAGGTGAATAAGATGGTTTGTCAAGTAACCACTAAAGAGCACTTGGTGATACTTGGAACATGCAAGCATGCAGGGTGGTAATAAAAGAGATCACAGGCTATACATCTTACTGTATAACTAAATGGAGCTTTGCAAATACTAAAGGTCTACGGCAATCTTCCCCAACTTGATACTCTCTAGATGACTGGGCTATAATTCCCATTATCCCTGACAATTGCCCATGCTGGCTGAGACTGATAGAGGGCACCAGCTTGGTGAAAGCTGGTTGAAAACAAAACACAGACATGCTTGGAAAAAGTCAACTATGCAGCCTCATTCAAATCAGGGGAGCAGGGAATCCACCTCGCCGTGTGTGACTTACAAAAAAGGATGCTCAAAGTGAGCATTTCTAAGGCTACGTGCACATACTTTGCACCACATCTATAGGGAAAGTGTGGAGTCTTTGTTCCTAGGTAGTGAGGCATTTCACGCTATCTACTGGAGCAGGGGATAATGCCATACATCAGTAAAGAAGAACTTGTGGCCCTCTAGATATTACTGGACTACAACACTCATCACTGGCCATGCTAGCAGGGGCTGATGGGACCTGGAGTCCAACAACACAGGTCACCGGTTCTCCACCTCATCATACATTAACCTGCCTCAGAGACCTGACCAGGAGAGTGCCATCTCTTTGTGCTGATTCTTGCATCAGTCAAGAAAGCCTCAGGATGTCCTGCCAATATGTGGGTCAGTGAGCACTTCCCCTTCTAGATGCCTGGCAGTGAAGGTGGTTCACAGAGAACTGTGCAATTCAAATCGCATTTTGAATGCACTGCGTAAAAACCACGTTGCAGAGAAGAGAAGCCAAATGACCTTGGCACCAAACAGGCAGCTGCGTTTCAGATAATTGTGCTGGTTTTATATTATTGATCAAAAAAGAACTTTCAGCTGATCAATTTTTTCCATCCACGATTATTTCCCTGCCTCCCACTCCCAGTTTCACAGCACCATTACCTGTCCTCAGGGCAAAAAAAGGCTAGAGCAATTGGCTTTGGCTTTCTCCTCCCTTATCTGTCTTCTCTGACTGTTGCATCTGCCTGTTGCACTGTGCTTTGAGCTTCATGTCTGCTGCATGTTTATGGGCTTCCAAAGATTAAGCTTGAGATGGAGGCCCCTGAATATATCTGGTACTTTATCTATTACCTTGCTATGAAGACCTTCAGTGCCATCCATAGGCATATGCTCCTGAGTGAAAGGAGGAACCACACAGATTGGAAGGATCAAGGGACTAACTATTTGGTTCCTCTAGAACAGGGATGAGGGAAACACCAGGTGATGCTGGATTCCAATCCCTATCAGCCCAGCAGAGCCAATGGTCAGGATTGAAGAGAACTAAACTCCAGCAGCATCTGGGAGGACCACAAATTAGCCACCCCTGACCTAGAAAAATACTCCATTTTTAAAAGAGAGTCTTTCCACTTTTATTGTTTTTTAAAAGAACTTTTGAACTAGCCATTCTTCAGCACACTGCCTTCAAGGAGGACATGGCAAGCAACTCAATGGGGTGGTTTTTACTGAGCTAGCTTCTATGCTTTTTATCAGGAGCAGGAATTTAGCAGGCAAAGCTTATCCTGACATAGAGATCAAGCTGCAGAGAAGGTTTCTTCAGCTTCATACCAGCTGCTATTAATGGCACAAGGAGCAAGCCCCAAAAAAGGTATGGCAGCCTTATGAGGAATGTATTTGAAAGAAAGCCATCCTGCAATTGTCTGACTAGCCTGAAAGATGGCTTGAAGGAAAATGAATATTGTACTGTCGCATTTGTATCTTCTTTGAAATATGGGAGAGACAAGAGAAAATAAAACTGGGAATGGCTTAATGATTTTTTCCCCTTCCTTCCATGAAGATAAGCCAATATGTTAAAATATGCATCTATTTAAATAAATCAGCATGAGTCAGCCTCTGCAAGTCTGGGGTCCTCCAGATTTTGTGACTACAACTCCCATCAGCCTCAGCTAGCAAAGTGCTGGGAAATAAAATCCAAAACATTTGGAAGGACATAAGATTGGCAGAAGGCCAGCACATGTATACAAGGAGTGATCCTTCTCAATTCTCAAGAGATGTCAGGGACATTAGCTTGATTTGGAAGAGTAGGAGGTAGTGTGGCTATTTCTGCACTACAAATATAAGCCAGTTTCAAGTCTACTTAAGTGCCTCATGACATATCATAGATTTGGGGGCTGCAAAGGGATTACAACATGGTTTCAATGAGTTTAGGTATTTATTCCCAGGAAAAATGCTACAACAGCATATTCATTAGAGATATGCATTAATGGAAAGAGCTCCTGATGTGGACACCTAACAAAGACACACAATTAGGAAGCAATGGTTTAAAAGCATTTGATCAAGAAGATGAACATTAGTGTACTAAATTTCAAAAGGGAAAGGTTCAATGGGATGGAACTAAGAATGAACTGGCCTACCACACCACTTGCCTGATTAAGCCTCTGGTCATTGTGTTTACAGAGATGAGTGCCCTTCCTTTCTTGTAGTAGACACTGCTTAGTTTCTTGAAAGAGTGGCAAGCTGTGGAACTCAAACTTCCTTGAAACCATGCCCTCTCAGGCAGAAGGTTAGCAGGTGCTGAAGAGAGTCCAGTTCAGAACCAGTTTCTCCCCTCCCCCCCCAGGATGAAGACTGTAAAACTGATAAAAGTTAAATGGGGGGGGCGGGGCGGTGAAGAACTAAGAATTTTGAATGCAGCTGCCCCAGGTAGCAATTCAGAGAGGCCAAAGAACCACAGGTCAACACGAAAATGCCAAAGACAGCTGAAGAGAGCTGAAGCTAGAAGTCTCTCAGCCAAGATGGTGAACTGGGAATGCTTGGTTTTAGAGGATGGAATCAACATAGCGAGCATAATGGAAACATAGTGAAATGAAGAGAACCAGTGGCACATGGTTATCTCCAGATATAGAGTCTATAGATGGTATAGCTCTGAATACCAAGGGGCAGAATCCTACACAGTCATTGTGCTATGTGCTTTCATCCCCCCAATCAAAATGCTCAGGGAGATATTGAAATGGTATCAAGGAAGTATCCAAAAGAGGGAATGTTGTAGTTAAGGGTGACTTCAACTACCCTCACATAGATTGTTTACATATGTGTTCCACTCATGAGAAAGACAAAATTTCTAGAAACGCTAAATGATTGTGTGCTAGAACAATCGGTCACAGAACCAACCAGAGGGGTAGTGACCCTGGGCCAAATCTTGAGTGGCACCCAGGGCCTGATGTGAGATAATAAGAGTTGTTGAGTCAATTGGGAGCAGTGACCATAGTGCTATTAAACTAAACATACATGCCAAGTAAAACCAACATGGTCACATCTGACTTCAGAACACGGAACTTCCCCCAATGAGGGGACAGGTAAGGAAGCTGAAAGGCAAAGTCAAGAGGGTCAAATTACTTCAAAATACTTGGGAGTTGTTTAACACAGTATTAGAAGCTCAGTTAGAGCTGCAGATCAGGAAATATACCATGTGTTAGGAACTGTGGGTCAGATAGTAGTGATTAGAGGGGAAATCTAGGCCTAAAACAAAATAGAAACTGACAAGTCGTCAGGTCCGGATGGCACCTGATAGTTCCCAAAGAGCTCAAATCTTCTAACAACAAAAAAGGAGGTGTCCTTCAATCAGTCTTCATACCTCCAAACTGGAAAGTACCCAACGTAACACAACTTTTCAAAAAGAGATCCGGGAGCCTCTTGGAAATTACAGTCCTATTAGCTTAATGTCTGTCCAAGGTAAAAAGGAGAAAGTATAGAAGAACAAGCCTTGCTGAAGTACAGCAAGCATGGCTTCTACAAGCCCTATCACAATAACCTCTTAAAATTCTTTGAGAGTCTCAACCAGCATATTGATAGAGGTAAACTAGTTGACATAGTTTACTTGGGCTTTCTAAAAGCTTTTGACAAGATACCTCTCCAAATACTTCTGAGTAAGATTTCTATGAGGAAAAGGTTGCAATGTTTAGGACTTTTTGGTTTAGAGAAAAGGTGAGTAAAAGGAGATGCGGTAGAAGTTTTCTCTGTGCTGTATGGTGAAAGTGGATAGAAAAATGTTTTTCTCCCTCTCTCATAATACTAGAACACTTGGACATCCAATGAAGCTGAATGCTGGAAAATTCAAGACAGAGAAGAAAAAACATTTCTCCACTCAGAGCATTATGGAACTCACATCCCATCCACAAGAGACATTGATGGCTACCAACCTGTATCACTTTAGAAAAGGATTACACAAATTAATGGAAGAGGAGGCCATCAACAGCTACTCCCCACAATGGCCATGTTGTACCTCTACTGTGAGCAGCAGTATGCCTCTGAAAACCAGTTGCTGGGTATACCAGTTGCTACCACAGGTGAGTGAGTGCTATTGTGCTCATGCACTGCTTGGAGGCTTCCCACACCCATCTGGGTGACTGGCCTAGTTCAGCAAGCTCTTCATATATTCTTAAAGCTTGCTCCCCAAACATAGGGTCATGTATGTGGCTACCCAGCAGCAGGAGAGGAGTTGGGGGGGCACATCAGGCTCATAGGCAATATGTCATTTGCCAGGAGGGCAAATAGTGGGAGAGGCCTTCTGATGCTCTTCCCAGAAGCACCTGGCACCCTATGGGAAGTGAGATGCCTGAACAGGTGGGTCTTTTATGTGATGAAGAGCAGGGCTGTATATGTTCAGAGGCACTCTAAGATTTCACACATTCCAGAGGTGAAATTCAGATTCTGAATTGGGCAAGGGAATGTTATTGTGAACTGCTATATTCTTTTTTATTGTAAGCTGTAACATTGCAAGAGACTTAAAATCAAGTCCATGAAATGTCTAGGAAAGTAAAGCAAAACAGATCCTGGAGGTTGAGGTTTCAGCCCTGGGGCAGCTGCCCCCTCCATTCCCCCCTTGGGGTTGCAAATTGGACCAGGCAGATGGATCACAAATGCAGAAGGGGTTCTGGGGACCTCTGGGCCAATGAAGGAATGGGGGCCAGAAATGGAAAGCTGAGAGAGAGCGTCTCCAGGTGGTGCTCGCTATTGGCTCTGCCTTCAGATCCTGGGCAGGTATCTATCTAGCCACTGGGTTTTAATAGGGAGGAGGGGGGAGGGGAAGACTCGGCCAGCAGCAGGGTGTGTCTTCTCTCCCGGGCCTCGCTTCTTTATTTGTGCAAATCCTTCCCGGGAGGACCAGGAAAAAAATCGCCTCGTTAGGAATTTGCCTGTTTGCACGGTGGGCAGGGAGAGAGAAGAGAAACGACATCTTCAGATAGCCCTGGGCTGGCTACCTCGACCCCCCCCCCCAATTCCCCATCATCTATTTTCCAAAGGTTGTGGTCCCCCCTCCCCCTTCGCCGAAAAACGGGCACATGTCATTATCGTCTCCTTGTATCTCTAACAAGGGCGGGGGAGGAAAATCAGTTCTCCAAAAAGGCATCCACACCATGCGATCTAAAGCTGCTCCGCGCTTATCATTCCAGCGCCACTTTGATCTTCCCGTTTTCTCCTCGTACACCGCAGGCAGCAATTCCTGGGCTAGAAGGCTCTCGTCGCCCACCCTACCTCTCCGTGTGGGCATCCTCCGCACCCAAGAGCGGCGTTCTCATCCACCCAGATCAGACGGCGAAGCCGGGAAAGGGTGGGGGGAGGCGGGCGGGCGCCCCGTGACAGAAGCGCTCCCGCCGACAGGCAGGCAGGCAGAAGTTGCCGCAATGCAAGAGGCAGCGCGGGCACCTCGAGTCCATTGCGGAGCGCGGGGCGTCGCTCCGGAGGATCCCCCGCCGTTTCCCCCTCGCGGCCAAGGGCTTCGCGAGAAGCACCTGCCGCAGCACCCGGCGCCGCCGGCGCCGCCGCCCACACCCTTTGGCCAGGAAGGGCGCTGCGCCCGCCCGACGGCTACTACTCACCGCTTTGCTCCCCGAGGAAGACCAGCTTGAATTTCCTCAGCGGGTTGCCGAAGTCTCCTCCCGCGGACATGGTGCCTGGCTCCGGGGAGAGGGCAGGACGGAGGCGGGGGGCAAGCGGGCGCGGCTGCGTCGGCTCGGGGCGACCGGTCGCCTTGGCCCGTCTGGCAGGCTGTGATCTCGGCGCTCTGCAGAGGGGGGGGGGCTGCCCGAGCGGGGCGCAGCCTGCGGTCGGTGGCCGGGCAAGGGCGCGCGTCCACGGCGGAGAAGCGGCGCTGCTGCTGCTGCTGGAGATGCCGGAGCCAGCTCTGCCCCTATCGGCTCTCGCCCTGCCTCGCCTCTCCAGTCCGCGGCGGCGCCTGCGCTCTGTCCCTTTCCCGGCTACTCTGATGTCATGCTGGAGCAGCCAGCAAGCCAATGCGGTGCTGCAGGAGAGAGAGAGGGAGCGAGCGAGCGGCGCGGGTGGGGACGTACCAAGACGAGCTTGCTGGAGGGGCGGGCCCGTCTGGAGGGGGCGGGCCCGCGCCGGTGGGGAGGCGGGGGGTGGTGGAACCTGCTGCACCTCGCCCGTCGGGGTCCAGACTCCAGCACGCGATTGCGTCTCTGCCGCTGCCTCACTCCCAGCAGGTGTTTCTCCTCCCCACCCCCTCCCACGCACTCCCCACCGGCACCTGCTGGGGCTGAGCAGGTGGGAAGGAATCCACAAGTGGGTCTCGGGAGGGGGGACCGCGTGGGGGAGTGCAAGCAATTGGGCTGAGACGGATGATGAGATCATCCGCTTGCAATCCACGTCCATTAATCCGGAATTGCAACCTCCCGCTAGGTTTGCTGCGCTTTGATTCATACAAATCCTTCGCAGGGATTCCCACCAATCTTAAGGGGGCTTTAGACGGCTGCCTTTCTTGAAAGAAACGGCCTTCGCTCAGCGGCGACCGAGCACCTGTTTTGCATGCAGATGATCCCAGCTTCAATCCCTGGCGTCTGCAGGCAGAGGTTGGGAATCCTGGAGAGGTGCTGCTGCCAGTCAGAGCCACGCAAGGGTGCCCAATAGGCCATCCTCCAGATGTTGCCCAAAATCCTATCAGCCAATAGCGAAGAACAGGCACCCCAAAACTTCAGCCCTCCAGATGTTTAGGACTACAATTCCCATCTTCCCCGACCACTGGTCTTGTTAGCTAGGGATCATGGGAGTTGTAGGCCAAAACATCTGGCGGGCCGCAGTTTGGGGATGCCTGGCAAAGAATGATGGGACCAGTAGTTTGGCAACGTCTGTAGGGCAGCTGGTCCAGATCAGGTATCTTCAAATTTTTCAGATCCAGCACCCACTTTCAACCCAAACATGCATTTCTTAATCTTTTACTGTATATTAGCATGGTAGGTAGTGCATTTTAAAGCTGTACTCGATGTAAGTCTATGATGAGACTGTATTTTACAGGGGTTGTGGAGTTCATTGCCTGAATGAAATGGTGTATAATTTGCTTAGCATGGCTTCATTATGTATTGCTTATGATTATGAACTGTATTTATATAATTTTGGTATCGTATTGTATTTACTTAATATATTTATATCCTGCCTTTCTCCCAAGTTGGGATTCAAGGTGGCTTGCAATCCTTAAAAACATCCATTATAAAATACAGAATAAGAAAATCCCAAACAGGTTAAAAATAATAATCACAGCTGGGCAAGGACTTCTTGTGAACTGATCTGGCAATGCAGTGAGACATCCTGGCTCAGACATCCCCAAACTGCGGCCCTCCAGATGTTTTGGCCTACAACTCCCATGATCCCTAGCTAACAGGACCAGTGGTCGGGGAAGATGAGAATGGCCACACAGTTTCTCCATTTGAAGAGAAAGCTAAATGGGCTTGTCTATGCTGCTTGAAGATCCCTAACGGCTCTGGCATCATAGGGAAAGCACAAACATATGCTTTCTTTGTTTCCTGAAGGCTCCAGGAAAAAATATGCTTTAAAAACAATAACACAATGATAGATTGTAAAGGAAAATGCATATTTTAGGTAAGGTTATACCAGATGTCCCCGTTTCCCGGGGAATTCCCCAGATTTACAAATCAGTCCCCTGACAAAATCCATCTATTTAGTAGAAAGTTGAAAAGTGTCCCCGGATTCAATGAAAAAAAATCTGGTAACCTTAATTTTAGGTAATCTTATCCTCAGCCAGCAAAAGACTCTTTCCAGCATTTTGTCATATGCTTTGATCAGTATAATTGAAAGTGACTTGAGTCAACTAAGGAGACATGTTCAGTGGCTTAAGTCTGCACCTTCTCCCCACCCCCAAGTTCAGACCACAATCTCTTTTCATGAGTGCCAGATCATCTTCTGAAATAGATCCAGGAGCTTCCTCAAGTTTTGTGCTCTTTGTGAATTATATATGTATTTAAATGGTGAAAATGTGTCTGGAAACATGGTCATAAAAGTGGGGAGGTTTTCTTTTGTTTTTCCCGCCCCCAGTTTTCTTTTGTTGTTTCCGGCATAGAGATAGGATAAAGATGAGAGTGATTAGGAGCTGGAACTTCTGGTACTGAGCTAACATTTGGCATGACACTTCATGTGTACACATATGTTGGTCTCCTTCCATGTCTTCAAGGGATTGTTGGATTGGCACTGAAAATTTAGAGTGGCACCCATGTTTAATTCAGGACCGTAAGTTTCCATCAGAGTTGTACAGGGACCAGAACTGGTTTCCAGCTGACTTTGCTCCACATAGCTTTCCTCCATAAATAAAATTGGCCTCCTTTCCAAAGGAGTGGAAGGTTTTTAATGTGCTCTCAGTCCTGACCGGGAGCCTACTTCTGGTTTCATAACAGAAGTTAGTCCCAGACCATATCACCTTTGGGGGAGATTTTTGGCTGAAAACTGATGTAGGGTTCACATACAGATAAGAAGCATGGTGATAGATCAGGATGCTGTGTGGCTGCTTTTCCTTCAAAGCAAAAGTGTAAACAACACTGCATGCAGTTGGGCCCTAATAGGCATATCAGTTCTTTGATCCCATCAGAGCTCTGTTTAAAAAAAAAACACCAAGGTGTAAGCATGCTGTTTGTAAAGCATGAATAGTTTGATCCTTAGTCTAAAGTATGTTCTGTGCTAACTGGTGAAAAAGCTTTATTAAAGCTAGAATCCTTGCACATACTGAAGAACAAGCTTTGCTGAACAGTGAAGAGGGCTCAGCATTGCTTCATCAAAGGGAAAATTGTCCCTGACTCACCAATCAGAATTGTTTGAGAGCGTGAAGAAACATATTGATGTAAGTTATTCAGCAGGGATTTGATACCAGGGGCTCCTTTTGAGGTTTTAACAAAGCCGCTAACCAAAGTGTGAAAAATGAAGGCAACGGGGGTGGGGGAAAGGCGATGCAAAGGAAGTAGAGATTTATATTGCTCCTGGTGCTATTTTTCATAAATGATCTGAGGTTGGGCACTAGGGTGAGCAGTGAAGCGGTTAAATTGTGTTCAGCCACAAGTTATTCTGGATAGAGTAAACCCAAGTGGTCCATGAAGATCTCTAAAAGCACTGGAACCTTTGCCCCTCCAAATGTTATTGGACTCTCAACAGCAGCATCTGGAGAGCCACAGGTTCCCTGTCCCTGCCTAAAACTATCCTGCCAAACAAAAGGGCAAATGAGGTTCATATATAAGCAAAGTGATGCTCGTTGTGGTAAAACACTCCAAGCATATATTGGCAATATTTTGGGTTGTGTATAACTCAGTGAAAATGTCACATGTTGCAATGGTGACGAAGTCCATTTCTGTGTGAGGGATTATTAGGGAAATGATTGAAAATAGGAGGGCCAGTATTGCAATGGGGACCCTGTGGTTCCACAGCAAAAACACTTCACACAATGCATAGTGAACTCGTGGAATACACTGCCACAAGATATGATGTTGGTCCCTGGCTTAGATGACTTTAGAGGGGGACATATACATTTACACAAACGTACATTTGATGCGAAAAGAGGCTTCTAAGCAGTTTACAGAATGTAAAAACCAGTTACACAACATTATTAAAATACTTAATTGGAAATGCGCCACAATTAAAATACACAATAAAATGGTACCATATAAACGTCCACAATTAAAATATGTGGTTAAAAACAATCCCATTAAATCACAGCAAATAAAACAAGAGACTCTGTTCAAGAGATCAAGCGAATGCTTGCATGTGCTGAGCACCCTCCGGCCAAGGAAGGGTCTGATAACAATTCTTTATTGTCAAATGCACTTACTTACGGGCTTTTGAATTATGGTGCTGGAGGAGACTCTTGAGAGTCCCATGGACTGCAAGAAGATCAAACCTATCCATTCTGAAGAAAATCAGCCCTGAGTGCTCACTGGAAGGACAGATCCTGAAGCTGAGGCTCCAATACTTGGGCCACCTCATGAGAAGAGAAGACTCCCTGGAAAATACCCTGATGCTGGGAAAGATTGAGGGCACAAGGAGAAGGGGATGACAGAGGACGAGATGGTTGGACAGTGTTCTCAAAGCCACCAACATGAGTCTGACCAAACTGCAGGAGGCAGTGCAAGACAGGAGTGCCTGGCGTGCTCTGGTCCATGGGGTCACGAAGAGTCGGACACGACTAAACGACTAAACAACAACAACAGCTCCTAAGGTATCGCAGACTCATATGCTTCTAGCATCCAGGTCTAGGCAGCTGTTCCGAGGTCTGTGCCTTGTGAAGCAGTTGCAGCAACAGTGGGACCATGCTCCCCTACCAGCTTATGAACCCTCATCTGATGGGGTTTGTGCATGTAACCTGAGGCTTCTACACAGAATCCATCTTCAAGCGCCTCCTGGTTCTAGGAGACAGGGCAATGGATGGTGGGGATTCACCCCTCACCTGAACAGCCTCTTCTTCTGCATCTGACACATTCTGCACCTCCACCTCTGGCTGCTCCGACCCATCCTCTTTCCCTCTCCCTGGCTCCTGCTTCGTGAGCAGCACCAAACCCCACACATTGCTGGTCCTGATGATTTCGTCACTCATCCCTTCTTCTCCGGCAGGGAGTGGGGGCGCCATTTTGTGGTTCGCCTCAGGTGCCAAAATGTATTGGGCCAGCCAATGCATCACTTTTTATACCCCCTGATCAGTTGGTTCTAATGTTTGTGGAAGAAGCCCTCAGGAATGACCCTGCGAAGGAAGCAATGGCGTCGAGCTCTTGGAGAGTGCATTTTCATCAGTAAAAAGGGAGAGTGCTTTAATTTACTTTATTAGTTCTCATAGCAGTCCCTGTCAAGGACAGAGGGCAGTATTATTATTCAGATGAGAATGTGAGGTTGCAGTATCGTGACTTTGCTTTTTGAAAGCCATCTACTATAGCAAAGCTGGGAGCTGGATGTTAATTCAGACCAGAACCTTCCTTCCAAACCTGAATGGCCGAAGTCTAATTTTAAAGGCTGATATTTCCAGCCTCCCACTTTGAAATATGATCTCCTGATTTTGGCTTTGTTCTTCATTGAAGTTTCCTAGATAGGAATAAATCTGGGAGGGGGCTGGAGGGGGTCATGGCTTACTGAAAGAGAATATGCTTTGCATATAGATATTCCCAGGTTTTATAGATATTCCTGGCATCTCCATTTAAAAAGGGCCAGGTGTCAGGTGATGGGAATGAGACAGGCCGAAGACCCCAGATAACTGCTGCATTGCCAGTAGATAGTCTGATCTGCGCTAAGGAAGCCTCCAATATTTCTTACCATTTCAACCAAGCTGCCCATGAGCGAAGCTCGTAAAATCACAAAGCAACATTTTATTGGGAAGCCAGGTCCTCTACAAACTAAATTACAGTATACTTTGCAGAACCCAAACTGCCAGATTCTGAGCTCCACACAAGACCTAAGTGCCTTTAATTTATTTACTTCATAAAATGCATAAAATTCATAAAATTATTTACTTCATAAAATTATTTACTTCATAAAATGCTTGATTGTTGCTGTTGTTTTTTTTAAAACCCTCCTCAAAGCAGGTCCCACTTGCAGTTTTAAAACTCACTAAAACCAGCACTCCAAAAGGACTATATAACCATAATTTAAAGTTAAAACAGCTTGTGAAATCCTAAACAGTGCTTTCCCCCCCCAAAAAAAGGTACCACCAGTTCTCACCATGAAATTGTTACAGTAAGTGCCACAGTTTCTAACAACAAAAATGAGGGGCTGGTACTGCGTACCCTTGAGTACCCCCTGGGGGGAAAAGCACTAAATAAATTTTAGCTCACCAAATTGCTATGTCCCAAGTAAGCGGGCCTCCTCAAGGTAAAAGTACTTTTAAAAACCTCAGGTAGTTACCAAATAAGATCTAGGCCCATCTGACTGATGAATGAGCTAGTGTCTGCTTGCTAGATTTGTAATATTTAGCAGCACATGTTTAGCAAGTATATTTTTCAAGCAATTTAAGGTCTTGCCTGATCTCCCTGAAAACCCTGCATCTGAGAGATGCAGCAGCCCAGATTTGGCAATAATTGATCTCCAGTCTTCAACATCAGCCACTTTCACATACTACCACCATCCCTGTCTATTGTTATTGATCCTATGATGCTGTGGCATCCAGTCAGGCCAATGGGTGCAGAAAATGCCTACCTGCTTTCCAGGAGAGCCCCGTCCCTTAGCTGTAGTAGCTATTGCAAAATAGGCCATTGTTTGGGGAGCTGATGAGAACACTGGTGTGGCTGGCTAAGGTATTATCTTACAACAAAAAACTTGTCTGACTAGCTCAGCAGCCTCTTTTTCTAGATTCTAACCCTCACTTGATACAGGATCACATTCCTGGAAGGGATCTAAGTGTATCATCCAGACTGACCCTCCGAAGCACATAACAAAATTTTGAATAGCTGTGGCTTTTCCTTTTCACTATAGCAATGATGAAAGAAGTTACAGTTGAGGAGCTCTTCCTTTCTATGCAAAGCCTCAAGGTAGCAGACTGCTCTCCGCACCTATTTTCAGGGAATACCTTGGCTAGAAACTTGTATAGGCTGTGTACAGTGCAACTGCCATGACTTTCCCCAAATAAAGGATGGGGAACCTGTGGGCCTCTTGGTCAGGAGTAGCCAACACAGTGGTCTTTGGACTCAATCTTCCATCAGCCCCCAGCCAGCAGGGCCCATGGTCAATGTCATAGACTGGCTGGATGCAGAGGAGTGCTGGGAGGTACCAGCTGAGGAACCCCAAGGAGAAGAAGACTCGGAGCCAGGGGATTGATGGTGGGACAATGATGAGTAGTCAGAGGGAGAAGACTAGGAGGAAGAGGCATTGGAAGCTGAAGAGGCAACAGGGCGTAGTGAGCAGTGAGTGGCCGTGACTAAGAGCAGTCCCAGAATCATAGCTGTCAACTCCCCCGTTTTTCATGGCATAACCCCCGTATTTAAATCCGTTTCCTGCTGTTATCCTGAATTGCAAAATATCCCATAAATCCCCCGGATTTATAAGAAAGCAGCTCCTGCTGGCCAGGGGGGCTCCCGGGAATGCGCGGAAGCAATTTCTGGTGCCCAGCATAGCTGCCAAGTTTTCCCTTTTCTTGTGAGGAAGCCTATTCAGCATAAGGGAAAATCCCTTAAAAAAAGGGATAACTTGGCAGCTATGGTGCCCAGACATGCGGGCATGGGCAGCCCGGCACCGGAAGTCACTTCTGCGCATGTCTGAACATGCACAGAACCAATTTCCGGTGCCGCTCTGCCCATGTCTGGGCACCGGAAATCGGGCAGAGCTGGCACTGGAAGTAGCTTCTACGCATGTCTGAACATGCGCAGAAGCGACTTCCGGTGCCGCGCCACTGCTGATCCCTTATTTTCAAAATCTGGAAGTTGACAGCTATGCCCAGAATCAGACGCAGAAGTGGAGGCTGGAGAAGAGTGGGGCCAAGAGGCAGAGATTAGTCAGGCTGGTGAAGAAGCTGAGGTGTCTCCCCTTCCTGCTGTAACCACTTCCCCTCTCCCCTGGTCTCCCAAAACCAGAAGAGGTATGAAGAGGTAGGCACAGAGACAGGCACGGCAATGGCATCTCAGATTGCTTGGGAAGGATCTGGGGGAAGAGAGCTGTGGATTTCAGCCCCCACAACTGCAAGGAGCAAGATCCACCAGGATGAGTTGCTGTGCTCACTGGGCCCAACCTCCGGAGTCAACCCTGTTTCCTTGAATAAAGAGTTAATTTCACTGATGCCGTGTGATTGACTGCTGACCTCCTGACACCCACTGCTGGTAGTCAATGATGATGGGAGCCGTAGTCTAGCATCATCTGGAGAGCCACAGGCTCCTCAGTCCTCCCTTAAGTTATAGCCTACAATAATTTGGATTCATCACAGATCCTCCCAATAACAGGTTTGTGAAATTTGCTTTCCTAATAGGCTTAGAAACCCAACCAGCGCCCAAATGCACCTGGAAACAAATCGCAGTTGGAAATGAGCTACTGGCTGATGCTCACTTTCCTCTGCAATTTTATTCCTATTGCTCTGCGGCAAAAAAAACCCCCCAAAACAACCCAAGCCATAATAATAGCGGATGCTCATGGGGGGAAGAAACAGCTGGCAAAAATCATAAGGAGACGAGTAACTGCAAAGAAGGTTAAATGAGTTGCTATGATTGACTGGTTATAAATATATGCCTAAAAGGCTCTTGTGACTCTGAGTAAGCAAAACTGCCTTTGTGATGTGAAGAAGGGCAGTGGCATCTGCTGGAGCTTGAAAGGAGAGGCCAATCAGTCATGGCCATGCATATAGGGCTGGAAGTTGCTCAAAGGTGGTTCAATTCCAGGCTCTCACATTCTAAGGATATAGAAAAGATTGCCCTAGATGTTAACTGTGGTGTAAATTTCTATAGGCAGCCTGAAAAAGGGTGGGATGGGTGCCTCTTGAACTCAGACCTCCAGCTGCCAGTCTTTGGCATCTTGTCTTCTAGGTCCTCATCAAATCAGACAGAGGAGGCTCTGGGGATGAAGGGTGCCACCAACTGCCTAAACATTGTTACAAGAGCACAAGATGAGCCCTATGGGATTCAGGCCAAACACCCAACTTGTCCAGTATCTTCTTGTCATCTGGACAACAGATTCTATCTGAGAAACCACAAGCAGATAGCATTTGCTCCACTTGTCATTTCCCGGCAACTGGTATTCAGAGGCTGATTGCCTCCAGCTCTGGGACATAGCCATATCATGGCTAGTGCTATTGACAGCATTGTCCTCTAGGAATTGGTTTATTCTTTCAAAGTTGGTCCCAAGTTGGTGACCATTCACTTCACCTTGTGGGAGCGAATTCCATAGATGAACTAGGTGCTTGTGTGTGAATAAGTACTTCCTTTTGTCTGTCCTCATTCTTTCAACCTCCAGTTTCATTGGATGTTGCCAGATTCTAGAGTTATGAGAAAGGGAAAAGAAACCTCTCTGTCCACACCAACTGTCCCCTACACACACTAACTGTCTGGTCAATAGGAACATGCCAGCTTATAAAACTTTCTCATACAAGGGCACAAACAGGGGAAAAAAAAGTTAAGTTCATGAATGAGGAATCTGAGCAACATTGGGACTGTAGGAGGTGGGCAGGGAGAGTTTAACTCTCACCTCGCCACCTCAGTCATGGTACCAATGGAGGCTTCCCTCATGCTGCAAATAGCAGCGGGGGGGGGGGGATTTCATCAGAACCCCAGCTAGGGTTGATGGGCCCTGAGCACTATGTCCACCACCCCTGACCTACCCAACAATGACGTGAAAATGGTGACTGCCTGTCCCTAGCTTCGCTTGCTATGAAATGCGCCCTTAAGAAACAACAGGATAGATATGAATTGTGCTGAATGTTGTGTTTACACTGCTTCTCAAGCCAGGGGTGAGAGTGCATTGGATGCAGAGGAGGAGGAGATGGAGAAAGAGAACAGACAGATGTGTCATTTTGCCAAAATGACTCTCAAACTACCCAGCAAAAGTATTCCCAGTAAACTACCAAGTAAAAGTATTTTGTGATTATTGTTCGAGAAATTGCAGAGAAGTGGCCCACTAAGGAGATACCTGCCCGGGCCATTAAGATGTTCTCCAGCAGTCACCTGTTGATTCCGTTCACCCTCCAATCAATATTTGGCTCGGATTTGAAGGAGGGGTCATGACTTGGAGCAATGTCACAGTCAGAATGGGCTGACTCTGTACAAAGCAACTTCACATGTTCCCAACACCAATCCACGGCACTACAAGCAAACTAGCCACTAGAGGGAGACAACTGCACTCTGCTGACCTGAATTACACAACTTCAGGCAAGGTCTTCCCACAGGTCCGTTTATGGCCCTGGGCGTCTGTCAAACTTTCATCAAAACAGAACCCAGGGTGGCTTAAGTATCAAGGCAGGGATACGTGATCTCGTCAAACTGAGTAGATTGAACTGCAGGCTTGCAGGAGAGAACAGCAGGATGGTGGAAGCACAACTATCCCTCCTGAGGAAAACACGGTTTTCATACTAATTTGCCAGAGAAGTTCAATGTACAAGAATGGAGAGGAGACACTGCTCTCTTTTTTCCACCCTTTTGTTCTCCGGGATTGCAGCTGAGCTCATGTAAGAGCCATGCTGGCAGGTGCTGATGGGAATTGTAGTCTAAAACATCTGGAGGGGGCCGGATTGGCAAAGGCTGCTCTAAGCCAAGGTTTCCAGCCCACAAACACCTGTCTTTTCACTCAAACATTTTCTGTTTTACAAAAGGCATTAACAGTGCAGTATTACACAAGTTTATTCAGAAGTGTGTTCAGTGGGGCTGACTCCCGTGTAAACAGGGCCGGCCTGAGACCTTTTGGTGCCTGAGGAAAGGTTTGTCACTGATACCTCCTCCCTAAGATCTGGGCGCCGGTGTCCTGGCAGGGAGGGAGGAGACCAGCGGCAACACAGCTCCCCGCCTTCCACTGCAATGCCTTGCATCTTTCAGTGCCTCTGTCTGGAACATTATCTCACAGGGTAGACCTGCGAGCTAAAAAAAGGTTATAGTGCCACCCAGTGGTACTTTGATTTATAATGGCTAAATTTCAATATACCTAATTACCATAATTCAGAGATGTTAAAGATGTTGGTTTTGTTTGAGCCTTAAAAATGTAAACAAATCTCCCCCCTCCCCCTTTTCGGAGGGCAAAGTAATGAAACGCAAGGTATTTTTATTTAAAAAAATAAAGAAACTTGGGTACTTTCATCATCAGATATGATGCAATTTCCTGCATTTGAAACAAGCCAATCTGTTTTGGAGAGGATTCGCTGAATGGAAATTTTGATAAGCACCATTCCATGTATCCCAAGATCAGACGTGACATCACTATGGCAACAGAAAGGCCTGGAGGCCGGGAGAACGCTGGGAGCCGACTCCTTCAAACACATACACAAATAAATAGAGATCAATAAAAAGCGTGAAGAAATGGGGGGAAAGTTGATTTTATTTAAAAATTCAATATATATATCACAACAACGAACTTTATACATTGAGTGGAATTTACGTCCACTCTACCTGTGTAACGAAGGAGAGGGGAGAAGAGCGAAGGCACAAAAGTGGGTTGGCCCAAGCAGAGTTATAATCCCCGCCCCTCCTCCTTGTTCCATACCTTAGTCAATCATGGCATAATGTAACATGCTTGCTGGAGTCGGTCCATACAGGGAGCCGCTGGCAAACAGAACTGGTCGCTCCTCACCAACTTCAAATGCTATTTACACGGTTCTCTTAACTTCATCAGTTTTTGTGTGCCATTCCCATCCAAGGGACCTGCTTGCTTCTCCTCCAACCCATATGACCTATCTCCTCAGAAGCATCCTCCACATGTTGAGCCTGTCATGGGGGCTGCAGAGTGCGTACTCTCAATCCCAAAGATGGCTTCCCTCGCTGTAATTTGCTGGCTGCCCCCTTTTTCTTTCCGAGGCCTGGGGGGGGGGTTTCAAGGCAGCTGCCTCTTGAAAAGGTTAGCCGGCTGCACTGGCTCTTTTTAACACTGATTAGGTGCTTGGTCACCGAGAGTCCTGTTTGTTCTTCATTTGACAACATGTCCTTTTAAGCTGAGCTACCCACGGCAGATGCTGATAATGCAGAGTTCTAAAAGTTCAGCTGCTAATATGAAATGGTTCCCTTACAGTTTTATTTTTATTTTTTAAAAAACAAAAGGCACAAAGGCCGAGTATTGTTAGTAAATACAGGCATGGAGCTAAATTGAGATGGGTCTGGTTGCGGCGCTATACTAGGCCGGCAGCTTTGTCTTGCACGTTGTATTCCTTGTTCTTCGTCACCCTCCAGCCGATAATGGTTAAGAGAAGGATGCCAATGATTTTGTAACCCACTTGGAGGCCTAGGTATCTGTGCCAAAGAGAAAAGAGAAGCAGGAGGCGGACACAGTGAAACTTGAATGGAACAGACCTCGAGATGAAAGCAACCTTCTGTTTTAGAAAGGCACCCAGAAACATACTGAGTCCTCAGGGACGCAAGTGGAATGGTAATAGGGCCTTGGTAGGCTAAGTACCCAGACTGCTAAGTTGCATTCTAAAAAACTTCAGACAAATTCACACATGCATGCAGTTGCATGAAAAGGAAGATTTTGGCATTGGGACCAGTCCTTTGTGGAGGGCAGGAGTGAGGTAAGGAGTTGCACACCTTTGCCCTTTAAGCACCAACAACAGAGAATAGCTGACTGGGGCTGTCCAATGAAGGGCATTCAATCTTTGCTTTCTCTATGCTGAAGTCAAGTTCCCCATTTTTTGGGGTGTGTGTGTGTGTGTGCCTTTTTAAAAATTACTTTTGCTTGGGCAGGTTTGCAGATGCCAGAGCCCTGCGGGAGCACGGCACCCATGTTGAAAGCAGGAAGTCTGGGGATTGTGGAGAGAAATCCCTTCTCCTCCACTTTAAATCTTGGAGCCAGACTTTCTTGCCTCCAAAAAAAAAGGGGGGGGGATGTCTTTCTCCCACAATAATCACTCTCCTCCCTTGAGGGATGAACAGCGACTACAGATTTGACAGCCACAACAGGAAGAGCTTCATTATTGCCTGGCACTATTTCAAATTATTATTTTCAGCAGAGGCAGCTCTCCGATGCCACCGGGTGTCAATGGCGCGTATATGTGCAAATCCTTTTTTTGTTGTTGGCAAACACCCATCTATCCAAGAGAAAAGCCTTTGCAACATTCCTCTGGGTGAAGGGGTCCTCTCTTAGGCACTGATGTGGAGATTTCTCTTCTAAGGAAAGGGAATGACTGCAGGGTTCCTAGGGCATAGGCTCAGGGGGAATTCCTGGTGCTCTAGTCTGGTCCGTAGACCTGGGTCATGTAAGTCTTTCCAAAAGGATTTTATGTTTTTTAAAGAAAAAACCAAGTACCACGTACAGGATGCCAAGACGTGTTCACATATTGATGGCCTGAGGAGCTCAGATAATTGGGTCTCCCATGAAAACAATACATTCAGTAATTCTCAGGTTCAGCAGGGAGTTTTTCTTTCTAAATCACAGCCTCAAGGCTCAGCATGATGCAGCTGCACACGCAGGTTAAGAGAGCAAGAATCGGAGCGCAGGGTGGAGAGGACATGAAGATTCAGGCAGCAACCAAGCAAGCCTGACATACAGCTGTCAGCAGGGATAACTGCAGCCATGGGCTCCAACATCAACAAAGCCACATTACAAGCAGGGAGCTAGCTGCCTTGCTGACCCTTCAGCCCTAATAATTCCTAAGGGTTAAAATAGACAATGCTTCAGCTCCAGATCTATGCCCTAAGGGCAGGTGGCTTTCTGAACACTAACTGCCAAGCATGGCAGGGGGTGGTGGTGGAGGGATTTGGAAGGGGAGTCTAGCTTTGAGGGTGGAGGACTTGAACACCCCGGTGCCAGCAATTTGCATTAGGAGAAAGGCTCCTGGCCAAAGCATATCTGTCTGCACTGGCAATTTGTGTGGGGTTGGGGTGGAACTGAACTTAATGGGCATAGATGCGGAGCTAACGTAACACAAAACTCGGCCCCAGTTTTGCATCTGCTCTGCACTGCTGGGAGTTGATTTTCCGCACATCAGGTTTTTTACATCTCCTGGGAGATAAACTATACAGGTGGGTTACCTGCTGCGGAGGACGTTATTGTCGTAGTACGTGCAAGATCCGCTCTTGTTGCACTGTTTCCTCCACCAGATGCACGAGGAGTCGATGAGGAAGCCAAAGAGGGCAGGAGCTGGCAACCAGGCTTCAAAAGAAAGAAAAAGGGTGAGGACCAAAAGGGTCCAATGGCAGGCAAAGCATCTCCCCACTGCATCTCTCACAGTTAGCTCTGGGTGGTATTATTATTATTATTATTATTATTATTATTATTATTATTATTTCTATACCACCCTTCATCTGAGGACCACAGGGTGGTTTGCAACATAAAAACACAAAAATACATAACACCATAACACACACACACACACACACACACACACACACACACACACAGACACACCAGAGTTTATTGTTTATTTTTAAAAATATTTTTAAATATTTAATTTTAATTTTTTAAAATATTTTTAAAATATTTTTTATTAATTTTTAATTATAACAAACATCATATAAACTTAAACACTGAAAAGAAGAAGTGTGCATGCACACGAAAGCTCATACCAAAATAAAAACTTAGTTGGTCTTTAAGGTGCTACTGAAGGAATTTTTTTATTTTACTGAAAAGAAAAGTTTAAATACAACTGTAACATTTTCCATACTTTTTATACAATCAATACAACATCAAAATGTGGGATTTTCAAATCCATTTTCTTCCCTACCCTCTCCATGGTTCCATTACTTTCATTATTAATTCATGCATGTACAAATTAAATTTTCCATCTATTTGTATCTAATTCTATCTTTCATTAAAATATTGCAAATGTTATTTAGAATCCTGTTGATGTATCATCTTGCATACAATGCTTTGATATATATGCAATAAATATTTCCCATTCATTCCCACACACACAGTTTAAAAGGTCATAGATTGCCCCATTGAACACAGCAGGATTTACTTCTGACTGTACATATTTATTAGTATTGCAGCTCCTGGCGGACACTCACCTAGCAATCTCATCAACAGGAACTGGACTCCAATGGCAAATGACTTTTCATCAGGGTTCACCACCCTGAGTAGGATAAAAACACAGTTTATGAGATAAGACTTTTGGCTCAAAAGCTAGTTGGTATTCTCTGGGAGAAAGTTAAGAAGCTTGATGATGTTTTGTGGGTTCATGACACAATGCAGCAAGGTTCAAAGCGGCCAGATCTTTCATAGAGTAAAGCTGAAAATGTCCTGCCCACTTGCCATAAACCAGATCCTTGCTGGAAAAATGCAACCTGTGCCATTGATATAGATATGTAGTGCAACCCGTACAGCAAGCTGGCAACAAATATTCAAACAGTTGTTCAAAAATAATTTTACACCAATTATCAAATTTGTGAGAAAGAGACAATTACTTACAAAGTGCCATGAAAACTTACAGACTACCTAAAATAAAGTGAACTTGCAATATCAGATTTTACTAGGTTCTTACAAATTCTTGACTCAGTTTTTCATTTTTTTCTTGTTTTTTAAATAAGTTCAAGAAGATTCAAGAAGAAGGTAAGTTCAACGATGTTCCCGGTAGCTGTGAGGTGCAGATGAACCCCCGTATGAGGTTATAAAGAAGACAGGGTGCCAGCTTTCTATCCCTGTTTCGCCCTAGCAGTCCATACAGTTGAGAGGCTGCTGTTTCGCCCCCAGTGGGGCCGATTTCTTGGCTTAAGCCAAATTGTCTCTCCAACTATATTTAGCACTAGTAGACACATTAATGGCACGAGACTACTGAAGAAGCCTAGAAAACTGTGCTCAGGCAGTGTGATATCCGCCAACCCCAACATATAAAATCCTTTTTCTATATCTGTGAGTCACCATTTTATGACGATAAAGTTGGGGGAATATATGAGAACAAATGAATATAAAAGCCTGTGGATCCCCCTAAATTACAGGTAAGTCTTGCAGAGGTTAACTTCTTGTGTAGCGAAATGTGCCCTGGCCCTAAGTTAGAAATGGATGACTCCATTAATTTCAGTTTCTAATTTTTCCAGTCTTGAATTTAATTCATCCAGTTTCCATGTGTCTGTGATATTTTTTTAATCACATGAAAATTCACCCACATTTCTCCTAATATTTGCATTTGCACACAATTTTGCCTAGCACAAGCATTATTTTTTTTGGCAGCAACAGAATGGACATTTGTGCATTATTTTCATGGTTACCTGCATTTTCATATGCATTCTTTAGATGGCAAACTGCACTGCAAAATTCAAAGGTGTGGATCCTGAAGGAGAGCTATCTTTTGGTTTGCATATCGATTCATGCATGATATGTGAACTGGAAGAGTTAATGTGAATTCCCCCCCCTCCTCTGCCTTGCAGTGCCTACTTACCTTAGCACCATCATGTAGAGAGGGTTGTGACACAGGCAGGCAACCAATGCAGCAAAGGAGATGAGGAAAATAACAGGCAGCAGCAAAGAAGCACAACGGACTGGGCAGGAACCAGTCTTTGCTGAGGACTGGCCATTGCTGGTTTTGATACAGGAGCAGTTTGTGTAGATCTGGTTGGAATAGCAGAGGAGAAAGTCAACTTCATTTCTGGGAATCCATTATGTTCAGGGAGGGACCACAAGGTTTGGTGCTGGAGCAGAGGATCTTTGCAAGCAGAAGGCCACAGGTTTCAATTCCTGGAGTCTCCAATTAAAAGGCTTGGGTAGCAGGCAACGTGGAAACCATCTGCCTGGAAAGCCGCTGTCAATCAGAGCAGCAATTTGGTCGTCAGGGGAGTGTGGGAATACGCTTGTGGAAGCAAGGCAGTACTGCACTAATGTGACTGAGAATTCATACAGTGCTTTTAAAAATCAAATGTGCGATTTGAAAACTTGCGATTCAACCCCCTGAGAGCTTATGGCAGTTCTCAGTACTATGAATGTGGACACACAGGTAAATGAACAGATAAAAAAAAAAAGTAGACGTGCTAATACTTGATCCAAATTGGTTCAGCCTAGGTCGCAAGAACCACCACAACCATCATGTAGAAAAGGTTGTGGCACAGGCAGGTAAGCAATGCAGCAAATGAGACAAGGGACATAAGAGGCTTCCAACAGAAGCTCATATTTTGGCTGTGTATGTGACATGCCAATGATATACTAGTGATATTATTAAGAGGGCCCTTTAGGGTGATCTTAAGTATTGGGGTTGGTACATCAGGCTTCCTCTTGAAGATGTAGGACATGAGCCAGTGTAGGTCAAAACCTGGATTGTGTTTGGAAGACCATGTAATACCAGATCATCTTACTAGTGGAGCAATCAAATGAACCAGTGGTCCATTTGCCCACTCTGTTATCAACTTTGAATGGCAGAAACGCTTCAAATTCTCAGACACAGCTTTCCCCAAGACGCTGCTTTATTGGGGATGTCTGGAATTGAAACCTGTGGAGCATGTCTTCTCCAACAGAGCTATGGATTCCCCACTAAGTCACTATTTTCAACAGGTAGGCCAACTGCAGCTGATACTGAGTATAACTCAATGACACAGGAGCCCAAAGCAGAGGTGTCCTCTGAACTGAGCACAACAGTGGTACCTTGGTTTGCAACCACTTTGGATTACAACTGTTTTGGATTACAACTATGTCAAACCCAGAAGTGCGTGTCCCTTTTTTTGGGATCACAACCAATTTTGGGGGGGAGGCCCCATTGGCAAAAGCACACCTTGGGTTACAACCGGACCTCCGGAACGGATTATGGTCGTAAACCAAGGTAGCACTCTATTTAGATTTGAGGCCATTAAGATGAGTGGACATTCAGTATTCCAAATCCTTTTACCAGCCCCTGGAGTTTTCATACCTTAACCCTGGATGTGGAAGAATTACTGAATAAACCAGTACAACCAGCGTGGCAGGGAGAAAGGTACTCCACGCCATCATCTCCACAGACTGGGTGGAAGAGATAATCTGAGCAGGAGCACATCCTGTTGCATTGAGCCTCTCCTGGGGAGCTTGATGTCCTGCCAGAAAAAGAGAGGCAAAATAAAATGAAATTAAAGAAGATGGGTGAAAGATGTTTTTTTTTTTAAAAAAAATGCATTGGGTGATTAACCTTTGTTTTCCAGTCTGTTATTGTTGAGTTCTTGCCACTTGGAAGTCTGGCCTCCTGCCTAGGACTTACCCACCCAAGATACGTCTGAGGTTTTTCAGTGAACTTGCGTCGTAATTATTACTCACACGCACATGCAGACAAAACACTCACGTACCTGGGTGGGAAAACATTTGATGCCTGGAGGAATCAACCTGAGCTGAGTCTTACCAGTCAAAAGAAAAAGAAAAACCCACCACTGAACACCCAAAGAAGAACAAAGACGGAAAAACCCAGTCAAAAGAAAACGAGAACGAAAACTGGGAACATTCTAGGTGCAAAGTACGATCCAAGGTCAGTATCACATTGGATGTGTACAATATTGAGAGCTGCCATTTAGACAGACCTTGTCCACTTTGACCCCCATCAGCTCTCTGAGACCTCAATTAGAGAAATTCCATAGCCTTGGGAGCCCTGAGAGTCTTTTATATGGAAGGTGACCCGGAGTCAGTCTCTTTTAATGTGCCAATCACATTTTCTACCACTCAGCTTTCCCGCTCTCAGAAATACCATGGGGAATAGAAAGAATAGAAAGGAGGAAGAAATGATTCAGCGGCAATTGTTGGGGTTTATCAAAGGAAAGTGTGAAGGGGAAAATCTGCGCACCCATGATTTTAGAGTTGATGACTCAAAGTCAGGGATGGTGAATCTGTGTCCCTCCAGATGTTGCTGGACTCCAACTGATGTTGCTGGACTCCAACTCCCATCATCCCTAATCACTGGTCAGGCTAGTTGGGGCTGATGGGAGTTGTGGTCCAGCCACCTTTGGAGGGCCACAGGTCCCCCACCCCTGCACTAAATTCTAATTCCCCACCCGCACCCCATGGTGCTTAATGGAAAGCAGAGCACGTTACCTGTCTGGATAAATTTCTGCTATCTTCTCTGTAGAGCAGCCCATGAAGAACAGAGGGAGGCAGCACAGTGTGGAGGCAAGGAGCACACTGATGGCAAATCGTGGGATAGCTTTGAGGGAGAAAGCAAAACGCTTCATGACGAGGCCTCCAAACAGCATTCCTAGGGCAGCTGCAGGAAGGTTCACAGATCCTGCAAAAAAAGGGGGGGGGCAGTGGTTCATAACTGAAAGCAACTTTATTCTTTAGCAAAAGCATGAAGTCAGTCTTACAGCTGGCGTAGAACTGTCCTCTATTTTGCATGGCGAGGCCAACAAAGAGTCATTCCTACTGAGTCCTGGCCACTACCTCAGGGGCTGCTCCACACGCAATGGGATTCCTACAAGGGGAGCATCCTCCTTGTGAGGGTCTGCATGAATCCTGCATATAACAACCAGTTGCAATGACTTCATGTTTGTAATTCAGAAAAAAGTGTACTTGTTCTGGGCAATTAAGGTCAGCCTCCACACTAGGGGATGGAGGACTCCTCTTGCTTCCAACACAGCTTTGTCCCATGTTACAGGCAGGATTCAAGATAGAAGAAGTGTTGTGGTGTAGTGGTTAAGAGTGGTAGACTTGTAATCTGGGGAACCGGGTTCGCGTCTCCGCTCCTCCACATGCAGCTGCTGGGTGACCTTGGGCTAGTCACACTTCTTTTTTAAGTCTCTCATCCCCACTCACCTCACAGAGTGTTTGTTGTGGAGGAGGAAGGGAAAGGAGAATGTTAGCCACTTTGAGACTCCTTCGGGTAGTGATAAAGCAGGATATCAAATCCAAACTCCTCCTCCTCCTCCTCCTCCTCCTCCTCCTCCTCCTCCTCCTCCTCCTCCTCCTCTTTAGACTGTTTCAGAATGCTTTTGTTGCATTTTTGAATTATGTAACTGTTTGGCCACGCTGCAGGGCCCTCAGCTTGTTTAGAAGGGTGATAGTTTATCCTGCCTATCTCAAAGGGTCTATCTAAGGAGAGTTTGGCTTAATCACTTAACTGAGGAAACTGTAAGTGTGTAGTATATAGATACATACATATGCAGAGAGAGAGAGAGAGAGAGAGAGAGAGAGAGAGAGAGAGAGAGAGAGAAGGAAAGGAAAGCACAGCGAGCTGATTCACAACCAGGATAGACAGAAATGCTTGACCGTCGCCCACACAAACACTGTCCAACTGCAGAAGGCCCCACAGCAACTTCCTTAATTAAATTATTTTTGACTCCATGACTCCCAACACCCACAAACATTTAGAGCTCTGCCAAACCAAAGTCTGCCCTGACTCCTGAGTAATGTTCATTGCCTGGTGTGTTAAAGGGCACCCATTCTTTCCATGAGTGGCCCAAGAAATCGGGTGATAGCCAATGATTGCCTAGTTGCCTTTGACTGCCCTACCCTGTCCTCCTCCAATCAGATTGGACTGCCAGCTGGACAGAAGGACAGGCTCCAAAGCCTTGAGGAACGTAACCTGGCTATAACTTTATTCTGAGAATGTTTGAGCTGTAATAACTAAAAATCACGATTAGTGGAGAGGCATTGCCATTCCCTCACCAATCAGGAAGTTTGCATAGGAAGAGGTGGCGCCAAACTGCTTCTCCAGGAACTTGTTGAGGAAGGTGGAGAGGCCAGCAATGACGGAGGAGAAGCTGCACTGGGCCAAAACCAGGAACATGAAGAGCGGGTTGAGGAGCAGCCTCAGGAAGCCTTGGGGGAACTCTGAAGGCAAAAACAGGGGAACAAGTCAGTCATAGAGAGGGCTTCACCAGCTGCATGAGCAACAGAGACCATGCTTTAAAGCAACAACAACACTCTTACGATTTCATTTACAGGTGAAACTTGGAAAATTAGAATATCGTCAAAAAGTGCATCTATTTCAGTAATGCAACTTATTATTTTTAATTTTTCTTTTAATTTTTACAAATGCTTTCTTTTGGAAATTCTACAGTAATAAAACAAATAGTTACAATAATACAAAAATAAACAAAAGTAAACATCGCTATTACATTTCATTAATTACATTCTATTTATAATTGACCCGCCCAGCGACAAATAATTACAATTACAATTACAACAAATAACGGCTTGACATATCTTGCTTTGCATGTCATGCATCTATCTCATATATTGGTTTCACCTTTTAAGTTGCGTTACTGAAATTAATGCACTTTTCGACGATATTCTAATTTTCCCGAGTTTCACCTGTATTTAACACATTTTTATCATGCTCTTCATTCCATTTAAAATTGTCGTGCGGGTTCAAAATTGGTTAGATGCAGCATTAAAACACAACAATAATCCCATAAGGGGAAAATAAAAAGGTTGTTAAAACATACACATTTTAAAAATTCATGGGTGTACAAAAGAGTTTCAGCCTACCGCCAAAAGCACTGTGATGGAGGGTGCCAGGTGAGTCTCTATAGCAGGGATGGAGAACCTGTGGCCTTCCAAATGTTGCTGGACCATGCTAGCTGGGGCTGATGAGAGTTGTGGTCCACCAGCCACAGGCTCCCCATCCCTGCTTTGTAGGGAACAGCATTCAATAGATACGGTAGAACACCGGTACTTAAGAGACCCTTTCCCTTGTTGTCACATATCTTACCCTATCATAAATGTTAGTTACACCAAAAAGTCCCGTGGAATTCTATTCCCATTGGGCCAGACTATTAAGGCATGTCAAACCTGGCTTCTGTTTCTAAAGTCAGTGATGCCTTGGCTGGACTGATTTAGGTTCTTAACTGCCTTCTGCTAAATGCTTAGGGAAGGGTTACGTATCAAAAGCAGACTGTGGTGGGTTTACATTAACAATTTCTTGTGCTATCAATGGCTACAAATCATTATGTCTATGGGCATGTCCCTGTCCAGAGGCTGCATGCGTGTGAAATGCCAGTTGCTGGAGAACAACCTCATGTCCTGCTCAAGGCTTCTCAGAGGCAGCAGGCTGGCGACTGCCAAATGTGAGGCTGGACTAGATAGGGCCTGGGTTTGGCTCCAGAAAGGTTCTTTGATTCTTCCTTCTTGCAATATGCAGCATGGTCATATGTAGCTAAACTGATGAGCTTTGCACAAAAGCAGCAGAGGCTGCAGCCAAGAAGCTTTTCAGGAGAGCATCAAAATAACAAAATCATACACAGCTGCTAGCTAAGATAAGGATACAGGTGTGGGTGCTAAGGGATCCTGTATTTCTAAACAGTTCATTTTTTGCAGTCTAGCCTGAAAGCTGAAAGTTGGTAAGAAAAGCCTTTACTTTTGGTAAATTCTACCAGTGATCCTTCCTCTGCCTTGGCCTTCTCAATCTTCTTCAGGACGTCCACCTCAAATTCTGCCTGCTGGGACAGAAGCAAAGAGAATGGTTTTTTGTGTGTGTGTGAATAGGAGGGTGATGGTTCATTTTGTCCTCTAGAAACAAGGCCCAGAGCATGCAGAGCAAGCATGAAACAGGATGCAGATCCTGGGAGCAGGCCCAGCAAAAGGAAGAGAGAAATTATTGTGGGGTGTGCATGTTCTTCTCCGAGCATAACAGCAACAGCAAAAAAGACTGAGGCAAGAAACAAAACAAAAAAAAGGGGGGGGAGGCAGGCACATCTGGAAAAAACCTGACCTTGCCCACAATACAAATTACATTCCACCTGCTTCCATACAGGTTTCTTTGATTTCATAGATGTCAACTTTTCCCTTTTCTTGTGAGGAATCCTATTCGGAATAAGGGAATTTCCCTTTTAAAAAGGGAAAAGTTGACAGCTATGTTTGATTTGGCTATTGCCAAGGCTGGAACCTTTACCCCCATTTTGAACACTGACTTGATGAATGCGAAGGGAAGCTATGGCAGAACTTCTGCCTCTTGATTTACAAAGTGATTGGAACGCTTTAGGGGCTGCTTTTGAGCTACTTTTTGTACTGCTTGGGGTACCTGCTATGTCCACCTACAGAGAGGGATACTGAAAAAGCTCAGTTGGTAGAGAGCATGAGACTCTCGATCTCAGGGCTGCGGGTTCGAGATCCACATTGGGTGAAAAATACCTGCATTGCAGGGGGTTGGACTAGATGACCCTCGTGGTCCCTTCCAACTCTACAATTCTATGGTAACTGCTCTCCTGCCATCATGAAGGGTAATAACAGAAAAGGGAAAACACATACACACTATAAAAGCCTTCATATGAGATTAAGATGAGGATGCATATTTCTCCCCTCTTACTGTATTTCAAAGTAAGGAAAGGACTCAGAGCTATACTGAATATGCAAGACAAAGGCTAACAGTGGGATGCTTGATAGTATTTCCAACATCTTTGTTAATATATATACACAAGGGGAGTATTTACATGCTGCCTTCCTTGCTATGGAATGGCACCCCTAAACAGAGTTTTTTCATTTCAATTTGTTGCTCATTCTTTAGACACAAGGCAGGCTAGAATAAGGTAATAAACCTCTTTGGCCAAATGCTCCAGCCTTGATTGTTTTGGGGACCACTCTCAGCATATCCCCTGTGTATACACAGTTGGCGAGACAGGCATTTAAGGTGTTATGCTTCTATCAACAGCAAGAGGCTCTGCCCAGTGGAATAATGTGGTTGCAGTGTACAGATCCTACACTGGAAGTCATGCAGGCCAAAGCCATGCAGGAAGGCTTTTCTTCATAGTGATTATTGTAGCACCTCAAGAGCCCAAATCAATAAATCAGAAAACTGATGTGCAGAAATAGAGCTCTTGCTCAAGCAAGCTGCTACCTAAGAGGCAGGCAAATAGGAAAATGTTTTTTTAAAAAATAAAAATACAGGCCCAATCCAGGACAGTCTTGCCTTTCTCATCCTCCCAGTGGACCGAAGAGACTTCCCCTCTGGAACAACATAGGTTCCTCGGGGGAATTTTTCCCTTGCAAGGGTTCACCAATCACTTTGGAAAAGCCTTGCTCCCTCTTGGCTGTGCCCTCAAGAGCTGTAGTTGGAAAGGGTTGCCCTTCTCTCCACCACCAGCAGAGACACTTACCCTCCCTTTGAGCATATACCGGGGGAAGAAGAAATAGGGAATGGATGTGAGCACCAAGCAACCCGAGGCAATGAGGAGTCCCAGCCACCAGGCTCCAATCCAGCGCTGGTCTCCTGGGACCAACTGCACATCCTCTGAAAAGAGATGGAGAAATTAAAAGAGCTTCATGAGTCCACTTTCTGGTATTTAGGTGGTCTGCACTGCACTGTGTTCCCATGGAGTTTGAAAGATGTGGTCCTTCAGATGCTGCTGGACTCCAACTCCCAGCAGCCCCAGCCAGCGTGGCCAATGGTCAGGGATGATGAGAGTTGTAGTCCAACAACATCCGTAGGGCCACAGGTTCTCCTCCCCTGACCTAGCGCCTCAATTAATATCATTCATGTTCTTTTTAGATATCACTAATCCCCAAATATCTCCAGGACTGGGGGATCCATCTTCCCATGTGACCAATCACCTTCAAGGGCACATCCAATATTGCTCAGGATTCCTACAAAAAGTGGCAATGCTGCCCTATCAGAGCTGTGCTCCTTTGTTGTTGTTGTTGTTGTTGTTGTTGTTGTTGTTGTGTTGAGGAGTCTCTCAGTACTGGAGCTTTTTATTTTTGGCTAGAGACATTTTTTTTTGTAGCTACTCAGATCTCAGTGCCTGGCACAACACTGATAGTTCTGCCATTTCACTAAACTTGGATAAATGAGAGGTTTAGCACCTAAGGAAGCTCTGCTCCAAAAACCAGTAGCTGTAAGTTCAGGTGTAGGGAACCCGTGGCCTTCCAGATGTTGCAGAATTACAACTCCTCTCATCCTTCCCTATATTTGCTGGGGCTGATGGGAATTGTAGTTCAGCAACATCTGGGGGTTGGGCACACCTGCTACAGTTCGTGAGAACATGTCTCTTTAGTGAAGGCAGGGTACATTCTCCCCGATGATACTGCATTGGGAAAGTTGCTGCCACTCCAGATCACAATCCCTCTGATGTTTGAGAAAGCACAAGCATTTGGTGAGGAATGCACAGTGGAAACAAGGGCACCTGTGCTGTGGAAGGTGTTTCTTGGGAGGGAAGGCTTTAAGCAGGTGACAGCCAAGATATGGGGTTAAAGGAAGGAGCTGGCACATCCAATTCATTTGTGCGATTCCAAAGTTAATTAGAGAAACCAGCCCTCTTTCCTTTTAGACGCCTAATGCCTGCTGAAACTGTTTCCCCAGCAGTATGTGCAGACAGGGGAGCTGGAAACGTTAGCTGCCCTCTTCCTGGAAAGACTATCCTGTCCCATTGTTCCTAGGCTGGCAGAGAGTCAGGCACAAGCACAGCCACTGATCCCCGTGGAGCAACCGTCTTAATGAGCCTGGCTTTTGGAGTCTACGCTCTCCAGGGACTCTGGAGAAGAGACGCCGAGTCATTCCACTTTGAGAGCGGACATCCTCCAGGCAGGAGGCCTTGCTCAAAGGAGCCCACGCTTCACTGGGGTTGGCATGGAAAGTGTCTCTCCACATTGTTAAGGAGTGGGAAGGAATAAACAGCCATCTCCAGCCTTTTGCTCCTCAGCCCAGACTTCCTGCCCTCCAGGATTAAAGAGTGTGCAGGCAAAAAAAAAAAGAGCCCACGCCCGCCAAAAACAATGGCTCAGCTTCCCTGGACGTGACTGGCCCACTCAAGACTGGGCGACTTCATCAAGGGGTGACCACAAAGGGGTAATTAAAGCTGCCTGTGTACATGCAAAAAGAAACCTGCTGTCATTTCCGTCCTCTCTTCTCATTTATTTTCTTTATCTTGCACAAGGTATCATTCTGTTATCTCCGATTGCCTGGAAGCAATGCAGGAGGATTCTTTAGCACAGAGACACGGATATAGGAAGGAAGCCTCTGTTGCACGGTGGGTGGGTGCTGGAGAGAACAGGTAGAAATAGTGACCAACCCTAAGGCAGCAATCTTCTGAGTCCAATGCTCTTTCAGACGTACAAAGCAAATTTGCGATGCAACAGCCCTAGACTGTTGTCAGCCTGCCCCACCCCCACCCCAATGACAGGCAATATATGTGAAGGAAGAAATAGCACCATGGTGTAGATCACGGGGGGGGGGGGCAAGCAAAGATGGAGAGAATGGCCTGCCTGAAGCTCTCTAGCCAGATCACCTGCATTCCAGCACCATGCTCTGCCACAGAACAACAATAGTGCATGAAGTTCATTGCATGCACGGAGATAGCCCCATCTAGTTTCCATAGACAGTTCCATCTACATGCATTATGGCATCACATATTAAGGATACTTCCCTGCCAACATGGTTATGTGATCTGTGCAAAGTGGATCTGAACCACTGCTGTGCATTGCACAGGTACTATCGCCAACAAATGTCCCCAATTCAACAGCAGACACCGAATGTGATGTCTCCCTCAGGTGAGGAGCAAAGGAAGCCATTCTAGTGGATCTCCACACTGCAAATGATCAGCCATCAGATCTGGACATCCCTGCCCCATGACTGGGGTCCTCCTAACAGCTGCCTGAGTTCCTGGCTGGCCCTCACAGTCACACACACACATTCCCCCCCAGAGTCACAGGTGTACAAGCCAGACAGGAACACCAGGGCCACTATATGGACAGCAGCATGTGAAGCTGCGCAGGAGGAAGGGGCAGCACATGGAAATACACTGCTCAGATCAGGGCCTGGCAAAAACGGATGGAGCTCCCAGCTCCCAGCCCAGTCTGAGCTGCTCTATTGCTGAAGCAACAGCTCCCACCCCAGCTCTAAGCTCTGGCCTTCGTGACTGGGTAAAGGGACAGTATTGCACACTGCACGCTCAGTTCACTTAACGGGGCAACGACTTTGGCAACTGAACCACTACATTGTGGTGGTGGTGCTAGCATTCTTCCAATAAAAGCTGAAAACCTTTTGCTGCTTTAGGACCTTTAATCTGCAACTAAGAATATGTGGTGCTGTTGGTCTTTTTGCTTTGGGTATGTAGGGAATATCAGAAAAAAATCACATTATCTCTAACTGTATGTAGTCAGGCCATGTATTTGCCTGTCACCTAGCAACACACCAAGAATCTGCCCTCAAACAAAACCGGGAGCCAGTAGCAGGTTTTGTGTGGCCGTGACTCAATTTCCATAATCAAGCGGCTCAGGCGATGGACCTGGGAATGTGTACGAGTCCAATATACCCCCCTCAGCAAGAACAGATACTCACTCATGTCGACCCTCCCATAGTCCACAAATATCCGCAGTGCTGCAGAACCAAGCAAGTAACCAAAAGCAGGGCCAAACACCGCAATGGCAAATAGGATTGCTGAAAGAGAAGAGAGAAGAGGATGAGCAAGGCCGCACGAGTGACATTGCACCCATGTTTCTGATGATGCTTTTTTTTCTTCCTAAAGCATGTTTTAAACCACACAGTGTTTGTGGTAAATGAACAAGAAGATGAATGGTGTTGAAAGCCAATCAGGCAGTTAATACTACTACTGCATTCCACACATCTTATTGAATGAAAAGCAGCTGCCGCTGTTCAGACGGGATCCCAGCAACTCCTGTGAAATAAAGACTATGGTAACGCATCTTTTTCTACAGCTTTCCCAACCTGCTTTGGACCACAACTCCCATCAAGCCCAGCCAGCTGATGGGAGTTGTAGTTCAAAACATCTGGAAGGCAGCAGGTTGGGGGGGGGCTGCATTGCTGTTCCATCTGCCATTTATTTCAAACATATGGAAATCGTATGGTGAAGAAACACAGAGATAGAGATGAGCAAAGAAATGTTCTGAGATTTGCATAAATACAGAAAGTATGCATTTAACAAAAAAATTAAATCAATTTGCACAATGTTACTTTACTTTTGTGCAGAAGTGCACAGAGACTGTTTGATCCCATGTTAATAGCTCTAATATATAAAATAAATCAATAATAATAAATAATAATAATATTTTTATTTATACCCCGCCCATCTGGTTGGGTTGCCCCAGCGACTCTGGGGCATATATACCTTTTTCAAACAGTGCAATCCTATATATAGCTACAGAAATGACCCCCCCCCCCGAGTTCAATGGGACTTACTCCCAGGCAAGTGCATTTAGCAGTCCTCCCCAACCTGGTGCTCTTCAGATGTTGCTGGACTACAACTCCCATCAGCCTTGACCATTGGCTGTGGCTGATGGGAGTTGCAGTGCAAAACATTTGGATGGCACCAGGTTGGGGAAGGCTGGCGTATAGGATTGCCATCAAAAACCTTGAGGGCAACCCACCAGAGAGATGAGTCACCCAAAGGGAATGTCCTGGAGCTATACTTTAGTGAGAAAGTGTTGACAATGGGAAGGTTCAAAGCTTCCTGTTCCAACCAGCAAAGTTTTTAAAGCATTTAGCAGAAGATACCAATTTTTTTTATTATAGTTTCCCCCCAGTGCTCATTTGCAGAAATGAAAGCTTAGATTTTTCATTACTTTGAAGATGCTGCCATATTCTACTGGTATGTGTTTTCTCTGGAAATTGTATTCAAGCATGGTTGTTGTGGGTTTTTTTTAAGATTCTGAGCACTATAGCCCAATAAAGACCAGAGGACAATATCTGTGGAAAGTTGGGCTACTTAGAATCATAGAACTGTAGAGTTGGAAGGGAACTAAAAGGTCATTTAGTCCAACCTGCCTCATTGCAGGAATCACAACTAAAGAATCCATGACAGATGGCCATCCAATCTATGTTTAAAAACCTCCAATGTAGGAAGTCTCACGGAAGTCAATTACAGCTTAATCACAAACAGAATTGCTGCTAAAGTCCAAAAGGACAGTTCAAATACAATATTGATGTGCTATGATAGCAGAGCTTGTAGGGAAGGGTTGCCCTTGGCTATAGGTCAACAAAACAGTGCAGTAATGATTACGTACCTCAGAGCAACAATGAGCTATTTTTTACTTTATTAACACAAAGCTCCATTAAAGCCAATTGAAGTCACCTGCCAGACACTAAAAATGTTATGCACTCAGGGTTGAGGAAAAACTGCCTTCAGAAAGGCTATCATTCTTTGAGGGGTGGGTGGTGAAGGAATATTTGACTCTGTCATTTCCAAAACTAATAAAGCTTTACTTTATCAGCCCCTGTCTCCTGGTTTTATGAACACTACATTCTGATGGGGGAAACAGGAGGCAGGAGCTGCTGTTGTAGGAGGCACCGCAAATTACCGTATTTTTCGCTCCATAAGATGCACTTTTTTTCCTCCTGAAAGGTAAGCGGAAATTCTGTGCGTCTTATGGAGCGAATGCATGGTCCCTGGAGCCAATTGCCCAGGAGTGAAAAGCAGATCATGCTTGTTTTTTGTTTAAAGAAAGAGCTAAAGGCTAACAAGAGGGAAGGAGGGTGTTTAAAGGAACCTGCTCACCAGCTGATTGCAAGAGATCGGGGAGGGAGATAAGAAACGCTAGCTCCCTTCTTGACCCCGCCCCCTTGCCCAGGCTTCCATTGTTGTGTTTCCCCAGCTGACATGTGACTGGCTGATTAGATTATCTGTCTGGGAACTGTAGAAATGGCTCCCTTTCCTTTCCTAAAGAAGCTGCAGAACTGTGAGTTGAACCCATAAAAACAGGGGTTTTTTTTCCCTTTGCAAGATAAGCTTAACAACTTTGAGCTTTCCCCCTTTGCAAAAAAGCTGCACAACTGTGAGCTGATGCTCAAAAAATGGAGCATTTCCCATTTGCAAAAGAAGCTGCACAACTTCGAGCTGACCCCCCCCCCAAAAAAACAGGGCTTTCCCCCTTTTCCTCCTCTAAAAATTAAGTGTGTCTTTTGGTCAGGTGCGTCTTATGGAGTGAAAAAATACGGTGGTGGGGTGGAGGATGCCTCTCGTAAGAAGGCCCCAAGTTCAATCCTTGAAATATCCAGTTCAGAGACAACAAGGGGAGCTGGGCTAGATGGACCAATAAAGGTAAAGGTAAAGGGACCCCTGACCATTAGGTCCAGTCGTGACCGACTCTGGGGTTGCGCGCTCATCTCGCATTATTGGCCGAGGGAGCCGGCGTAGAGCTTCCAGGTCATGTGGCCAGCATGACAAAGCCGCTTCTGGCAAACCAGAGCAGCACACGGAAACGCCGTTTACCTTCCCGCTGTAGCGGTTCCTATTTATCTACTTGCATTTTGACGTGCTTTCGAACTGCTAGGTTGGCAGGAAGATGGACCAATAGCCTGACACAATACACAGCAACTTCTTATGCTCACAGGACTGTTATTTATCAGCTGGTCATTCTGGGAGGAAAGGGCCGCAGATAATCTGGGTGTTCCAGCTCTCAAATAATTTCCAGGAAGCACATTCATGTTACCAGTTGTCTGATAACATCAGGGACAGGGAGCCTGGAAGACAACTTCCAACACCCATGGTCATTAGATATGCTAGCTGGGACTGACAGGTCCAACATCATCTGGGGAACCACGAATTCCCCATGCCTGGATTACAGGGCCAATTCACAAGGCAAAGTTGTCCAAACAACAGCTGGCCCAGTGGCCCGAATTGTTGAGTGCTGATAGCGGTGATTTATTGCCTACCAATATGACTGAGCTCCGTGGTTTCATTTCAACCATCTTTTATGGCTTGCTAATCATCACGCTCATTATGTCCCCCCCCCCCTTCTGCACCAGAAAGGAACATTATCTACTAATTAGATTCTCTTTTCATATCTACAAAGACAGATGGGAAACTCGTTATCAGAAAACGCCCCTGATATCTACAGTACTTGGTGCCTGCAAACCTCCATGACCCTTTCCCCTTTCCCATAATAAGTACTCTTGCAATACCTTTGGACGGCCAACACCAACAAAGCCAATAAAAAAAATTAAAACAACATCATTTGCCTTCTGGAACTGAAGGAAGCACTTTTTCCTTCACCTTGCATTTCAGACTTCTTCTTGGCCTAGTTTTACATAACAGCAGAAGGTGACTAGAAACATTTGAAATCCTGATATAGCTAGGTCTTGGGCTTCTCTCCACACCGGAGGATTAGATAAATTCAGGGAGAAGACAGCTATCAATGGCTAGTTGGAGGGAGCAATACTTCCGAATACCAGTTGCTGGAATCCACAAGAAGGGAGAAAGTTCTTGTGCTCAGGCCCTGATTCCGGGTTTCCCACAAGCATCTGGTTGGCCACTGTGAGAACAGGATAGTGAACTACCGTAGATGGGCCATTGGCCTGATCCTGCAAGCTATTATTTTGTTCTTATGGAGATATTCAGAATTCTATTGTGGCATGGAAGAGTTTCCTTTCTAAAAGAAGAGTTTGGATTTGATATCCCGCTTTATCACTACCCGAAGGAGTCTCAAAGCGGCTAACATTCTCCTTTCCCTTCCTCCCCCACAACAAACACTCTGTGAGGTGAATGGGGCTGAGAGACTTCAGAGAAGTGTGACTGGCCCAAGGTCACCCAGCAGCTGCATGTGGAGGAGTGGAGACGCGAACCTGGTTCACCAGATTACGAGTCTACCACTCTTAACCACTACACCACACTGGCTGGCAACCATGAACACATTTTGGCCCCAAAGAGGAGAATTCTGCTGCCAAATCTGAACATTTTTTGTATTATTATTTATTGCATTTATAGTCCAGAGTGGAGATTGCAACCCTGGTCTCCCAAGTCCAAATGTGAAACTCTAACCACTCTACCACACTGGCTTCTCTGAGTTGCAGGCCAGTCCTCTGCACCAGTGGCAACAGGATACTGCATCAAACATTAGAGTTGCAAGCACCAGTGGAGAGCTTTGTCCCCCTGGCTCTGGTGCAGGAAGCTGGCCCCACTCTTGGCAGAGGAGGAGCAGCAGCCCAAACTGGCTGTGCCAGCCAAGGACCTCTTCAGGACTGGGAAGCTGCTAGCGTCCTGGACAGCCCACAACAGTTGTTAGAGGGGCCTCTGACTCGGGGGGGGGGGAACAATAATGCTAGAAAGAAGCTGGAGGAACAAAGTGGAACAGAAACTAAAATGGGGTTTGTACCCCTACAAATAACACCCTATCCTTTAAATCAATGGTTTAAGATCTATGATAGGAAGGAGGTTGGGAGGTGGTGGTGGTAATTTCTCACTCCACGCAAGAAACGTGGTTAACAATTGAATCCAGCTCTGCCCGCTTTTGAAAATAATTTTTTTTAAAGCTCACCAAAACTGCCCCACAGCACTGGCAGTATGACTTCTCTCTGTGATCTCCTACTATAGCTTCTGCCTATGTAGGTGGAGCTCCAGATTTTGAGGGACTCTGAGCAGGCAGCACTCTGTGGCCCCCAGTGCTAACTGGCCTACCCCACCCCGCTGCAGAGGTATCTACCGCCACGTGAACCCCATAGTGTTGCTGCTGCAGCAGCCACCAGCCTTGCCTTCCGCCTCATGTGGGGTGACCAGGCACTGCTGCTGGCTAAGGCCAACCAGGAGTGTGACAAGGAGGCCTTATTCTGTGGCAGTGCTGTAGCGGGCTTAGAGCAAAAGCAGCCACTCTGCCCCCAAGCCCATTATCATGCTGCTGCTGCTGCTGCTGCAGTTGCTAAATAAGTCCACTTGCAAGCAGGGCTAGAGAAGGGAGGTCTGGTGGCTGCTAGAATAATGCTGTTAGAGGTGCACTAGGGTCGAGTGGGATCCAGGCAAGGTATTAGCCCTGGTGGGCAGGATCAGGGCGCATGAGCCCCAGCAAATGCCTGCCATAGCTGTCAACTTTAGGATTTAAAAATAAGGGATCACTTGCTGAGTGCTGCCGGAAATTGCCTCTGCGCATGCCCGGGCATGTGCAGAAGCGATTTCCGGTGCCAACTCTGCCCATATCCGGGGCACCGGAAATCAGTTCTGCACATGTGCAGAAGCGACTTCCGGTGCCGGGCTGCCAGTGTCCGCATGTCTGGGCACCGGAAATCGCTTCTGCGCATGTCTGGACATGTGCTGAAGTGATTTCTGATGCCCAGACATGGGCAGAGCGGCACCGAAAATCGGTTCTGTGCATGCCTTCAGCAGCACTCGGCAAGTGAGCGAACACCCAACCATTGAGCGAGACGTTTTACTGGGCAGCGGCTGGCGGCTCCTTCACGGGGGGGGGGGGGCTCCCTAGCCAGCAGGGAGGGAGAGGAGCTGCTTCCTTTAAAATCCGGGAGATTTACAGGATATTTTACAATCCGGGCTGCCAGCGGGAAACGGACTGAAATAAGGGGGTTTCCCGCAAAAAAAATGGGAGGCTTGACAGCTATGATGCCTGCCCATGTGTGACTCTTAGTGCACTACTTCAGCTCTCCTAGAAGAAGAAGAAATCATTTTGGCAAACACTACAGTTTTCACGCACAGAATGGTACCCCTAAGTCACTCCAACACCATCATGTTGAGAGGAGAAAGAAAAAGAAACTGGTATTCTCAACATAGCCATGTCAGTCAAGTCCTTTCTACATAGCGATTTTCATTGCAGGACCAATGAGCTCAATCAGAAACAGCCCTTCAGTGCGAGCAATGGAAAGACATTTCCTAAACAGCAGATTCCCAACTCCACCTGCTGCAAAGACATGGATAGCATGGCAATGTAAGCTGGATGGTAAGGTGCAACCCTGCTACAGTAAGTACACCTTCCCAGGGAAAGGGCTTACCTATATACAAGGGAGAGTTGTTTGGCTCAGCAAAGTCATCCACATAGGAGATCCCAAAAGGCTGGATGGGGACTGTCCCAATTCCTGCCAATAGCTGTGCAACGACCATTATTGCCCACATGGTGCTGTCCTCGGCCTGGATGCTCACGTTGGTGCTTGGACACACAAATTCGTTGTTGTTGCAGAGCTCGGTTCTGGCACTTCCGCTCTTGTTACCTGCATCTTGGAAAAAGATGATGCAAAAATAAAATAAAATTAATAGGACAAACAAACAAACAGTGTGGGAACTCCCAGGCCACTGATGCTGGAAACATAATTTGTCATTGCAAAAGGAAAAAGAAGCAGCTAAGCAAAACATCTCAGTTTGAGAATCACTTTGCAGAGATGTTGCCTGTGCAAGTTCACATGTTGCCTGCAGGTCTAGCTTAGGTCACACTGATGATTCACTGCAAACAAATGGGGAGCAGTACAGATGGGGACAATCAAGGTACCCCACCAGTTTCTAAGCACCTTTAGGGCCCAAATGACTAAAAGTGAACATGAGCATAGGAAAAACCCTCCTGGGTCAGACCAAAAGTCCATCATAGCCCAGCATCCTGTTCTCACGTTGGCCAGCCAGATGCATATAGGAAGTCCACAAACAGGACTGAGTGCAACAGCACTGTCCCTCCCTGCAACTCATATTCAGAACATAGCCTAGGGGACATTAGATCCATGGCTGGCCTATAGACAAGCCCATGCGCACACATGCAAAGCACTTCCACAAGCAGTTGGAGAGGGAGCTGATTTTCCTTTCTCGCACCAACCTTGGAGTGGGGGACCTTTTGGGACAGCCGCTGGAAGGGAAAGGCTGTTCAATCCCTGGCATCTCCAGGTAAGGCTGGGAGAGACAGCCTGCCTGAAACCCTGGAGAGCACCTGCCAGTCAGTGTGTAGGTCAGGCATAGGCAAACTCAGCCCTCCAGATGTTTTGGGACTACAATTCCCATCATCCCTGGTCCTGTTAGCTAGGGATCATGGGAGTTGTAGTCCCAAAACATCTGGAGGGCTGAGTTTGCCTATGCCTGGTGTAGGCAATATTGTGCTGGATAGACCAAGGGTCTGATGTGCTGTAAGGCAGATTCCTATGTTCCTATGCAAAAGCTCATGCAGAGGCCCATGTGTGGTCCTTTGTACCTGGCCCATGTATTTTGTATACAGCACCTTACAGTTTGTGGCGATAGCAACGGAACTCTTTTAAGTGAAATGCATCCTTAACAACCCCTCATTCCTGGATTCGGAAGACCTGCCAGAATTGTAAAACTTCCTCAGTTTAATTAGCAGCTGTCATCACCTTCTTCTTTTTTTCCTTTCAAGGTATTACCACAACACTGCTTACAGGGATAAGTTCAGAAAGAGCTTTGAACAAACCTATATCAGTGTATTTTGTGGGGGTGGGGAGGAGAAAACATCCGAGGCCAACCGGATAATTATTGGAGGAGGAATAAGGGTGGTTTGTGCGGGACTCCTATGTGCTTTCAAATTACCCATTAGCTTTCATGGTGAACAAGCTGTTCAAGGGGGAGCAAGGAAACCAATTCCAATCAGAGTACTTGAAGTGCCTTTTAGAGTGAAGAAAACAATGCTTAAATATCTGGAGGCGTCTAGGAACCCACATCCAATGCAAAATTAAAACAAATGCTGTGTCCTTGCCACACATGTCAGTTCCCATACATCTTGTGCCTCATTATTTGTTCGTTTTTACAACTGTTCCACTATTCCCGTCAAGCCAGAGCGCTAAATGAGTGGCCCAGAAGACTTGTGGTACTTTGATCATATAAAAGAGCTGAAACAAAAATGTTGGCCAGGTAATTTTGGGCTTTCAGCTAATACAACATCACTTTCCACATACTGCCACACACTACCACAAACATTCCTGTACATGTTCATTACAAAACCCTTTATTACACAAGCCTGGAATGCATTTTCAGAACTCAGGGACCTTCTTAACTGTCTTAGATTTACTTCTATAAATTCAATTGCCATGGGGGGCATGTTAAACGTATCGCCTGCCAAAATAGAATTTTTGTAAGTGAAACTGGTTTGGGGGTTGAAATGCCAACTATACCAAGGTTTTGAGGGGGTTTTTTTGTTTACATAAATGCTCCCATCTTTGGTTCCTGCCACTTAATAAAGAAATGGTAAGCAAATCTAGGAGGACATAATGGAAAACAGAGAGCTTCGTTATTTCCTGCCCTAGTACACACAACTGGCCTAAGTTATGCCTTTGGCTAAGTGTGTGGAGAGTAATAGATTTCTGCGCATGGGGATATTAAAATGGTAAATGAGGGCTTTGGGTTCAGAACAAGAAACAAACCTTCTTACAAGAGGATGCCAGGGGCCTAGCCATAAAAATGAAGCCATCCCAGTTGTTGCAATACAAATTAATATACTGCTGTGAGTGTTTAAGACCTTGCATTTAATGATATTTAAGCACTTTACATTTAAATGAACGTGAACTATATTACTATGTGAATTCATGTTACTATTCCTCAGCTGTAGTGTAAGTAAGACTGTACTGTATTAGAGGTTAATGTGTTGAGAAGCAATAATGCCAATGGGTGGCATATTACAAATGTTCTGTCTTTACTAACATATCAGCTTGCCAGAGGGAACAATCTCTCCCATCTCTGCTGTTCAGGGCTCTCTCTCTCATGTGCACACACAGCAATTTGGGGGCACACGGGGGCAGGAGAGGGGGGATCCCATTCTGCAGAGCTTCTGTTTACAGGATTCTATAAATGTGTCTGCACAAGTTAAGAGAACATTTGAAATAAAAAATAGCAGCAAATAGCAGTTTGGGGTAATTTTTACCAAGAAAATGACATGGGGAAAATGATTAAACCTTTCTCCCCAGCCCCATAGCACTGGGACCCCCAATGCTGCTTTGGTTTTTGTTAAGTGTGTGATGTGAACGCCCAATCACTGAATTAAAAAATGCATTTAAAGTAATGGGTAGTTTGACCCTCAGATACCCTGCTCAACATTGCAACCCACTTCATTGTATAGGATTCCATGTTGTATAATGGAAGTTTACTTATTTAAGGATTCCACCAAGTTTGAAAATAATAAAACTGTTGTTTCTTTAAGAAGGATTATACTGTATGTATATTTTCCCCGCTCTTGCCTGATTACACTAATTTGACAGGACTCTGGATTAACCAGGAAGAAAAAGAGAAGTCATTCCATTGAAGGAGGAGGCCTTATCTTTGGAGATAAAATCAAGGCACTTCCTTCAGAGAACTTCCCTTCCACAGATCTTAATGAGAGAGGATCTACCCTAGACTCTTCTGATAATTGTGGCAAACTGGGACATCTTTCAAGATGTCTAGTCTTAGTGTGAAAAATCTAAACATCAGAAAATTCATCCTGCACACATAGACCATTGTATTTAACTAACCTTTACTCAGAGTAAAGGTAAAGGGACCCCTGACCATTCGGTCAAGTTGTGACCGACTCTGGTGTTGTGGTGCTCATCTCGCATTATCGGCCGAGGGAGCCGGCGTAAAGCTTCCGGGTCGTGTGGCCAGCATGACAAAAATCAATGACCAGGACTAACTTAGGTTCATTCATCCCAATGGGTGTACTTCAAGTAAAAGTTAGTTGAATACAATGCAGTCTGGAATATGTGTTGTTGTTTTTTTAAGGTGAACCTTATTTATATAGCAAGAATGTTACCAATATGTTTGCAACAACTGATAACTTATTCCCTTTGACTACAGTGGTACCTCGGTTTAAGTACACAATTGGTTCCGGAAGTCTGTACTTAACATGAAATGAACTTTCCCATTGAAAGTAATGGAACGTAGATTAATCTGTTCCAGACGGGTCCGCGGAGTACTTAAACTGAAAGTACTCAAACCGAAGCGTACTTAAACCGAGATATGACTGTACAATGAATTCATGTTGTCATTGGGATTAGCCTTTCCTTTGCCCATTTATGCAGCAGCAGTCAACCCACTGCAGACAACAGTGGTTGTGATTTTGGACTAAATTCCATGGAGAAACACTTGTGGGAAAACGTTAGGCTAGAATTAAAAATCTGTGTAGTTTCTACAGGACAGATCCATGTGCTAGATAGCAAACTCCTGCTGGATCCCACTTGCAAGATCTTTCCTGCAAAATCCACAATGATCTTGAATTCCATGGCGCATTCTGTTATGCTTTTTTCCATGGGCATAATTCCAACAGGAGAAGCTGTGGTGTGTGGTTTTAGGGAACTCGGATGCAATTCCTGAGCTCGCCAACAACTTTTGACGCCTTGATTTCCCCCCTTTTGGAAGGCAAGTGGGAACAATGTTTTTCGAGCTTACTTCCTGGCTATGCTACAGATAAATATCATGACAGCAGAACTAAGAGTTGTTATTACCTGATTATATTGTATGATTAGAAGGTATTGAAGGAGCCGCATGTATGTGCCAACCATCCTGGATGAACCGTCCCCCAACTTTCACACGTCTCTTTCCTTGCAGAGAAGATGGTGACAAGCCTGATTTGGAAACAAATGCCTGGCACCATTTCAACTAAAGCTGGCCGGTCCCAGCAGAAGCAAAAAACCTGCTGGTGCCATTCGTGGGCACAGGGGATCATGGCTTTGCTCCCTGGCATGAAAGGAAATTGGGGGCAGGGGAGAGAATTGCAAGGAAGCAAAGCCAATCACACGTGATCATTGGTGTGAGCGCCACCCCTCGCTTTCCCTGATCGAGGATTCTGGCACAGGGAAAAGCATATACTGAGCAGCTATGCTATGCTAACCAATCCATCATCAGGTAGGAGCCCTGCACATTTTAGGTGGCGTCAGATAATAGTGACACTTTAAAAGAAGCAATTCGACACAGAACAGCACCCACTGACACAAGACATGAACCAAAACATTCATTGCCTTGGGCTCCCTTGGCAATGATCTGGTTTGGCACACCCATGACAGGCAAGTCATTGCACAGAGACCGCAGCATGCCTCGGGGGACGTTGGAAGCCTGGATGGGTAAAAGCCAAGTGACTCTAATGTGCAACTACATTTGCAGACTTAATTTCCCAGGGAGAATAACATACCTACCTCACAGGATACTGTGAGAACTAATCTACCAAGGATTCTGAAGCAAAAGTGACTATACGCCCTTAACAAACTACAGTCCCCAGGATTCTTTGGAGGAAGCCATGACTGTTCCAAGCGGTATGACACCGCTTTAAATGTATTGTGCAGATGGGAGCCTATGGTTTATTAATTTATGTAAGCCACTGTGAGGACACAGCAAACATAGTTTCACGGAGTCCCCAAGCCACCAGAGCAGAGACGGGGTGAGGCAGAAGAGATATTTGGAAATATACATACTGATTTGTGCTGTGGTGTATTGATATGGGGCTGAGAGAAAATGTGGAAGAGTGAGGAGAAAGGCCCCCAGCGCCAACAGCAGGCCTCCCAGGCCAATTATCCGAGGCCGGTGAACTCGGCTGCCAAAGTAGCTCACAAAGATGATGAGGACAACATTCCCAATCTGTGGAGACATAAAAGTGCATGGATGAGAACGTCAAAAGAGACCTGAAAGAAGACAGCAACCAGACAAGGAGGCACCTCAGTGTCCCTGCTTTTATTTCAGAGTTAAGTTTATTCTGGGATGGCCCACCCCTGCCTTTTGTGTACGGGGTAGCAATTGTTTTTTTCTTGAAGACATACAAAGAGGCAGGCTTCATGGTATTCCCCAATGAGAAAAATGCTTACAGGTAGAGTAGAGCAGGGTTTGGCAATGTGGCAACCACAAGTGCCAGTACATCATATGGTCTCAGGAAAAGATCTCGGTAAACATCCTTTCAACAATCCACAACACAAGAAAGACTGTTTGCTCTTTCTGCTAAGTTTCTGTTTGCATGGCTCAGCCTCTCCTACATTGAACATGTCCCCTTAAACATGCCCATGTTTCTGTTCTGAACAGGGACAAAAGTGTCCTGCCTGTGAGAGTGGCAGTAGCCGATGAGTGCCATTTATGGGGAGGTTATTTGCGTGGGGCAGGCCCGTGTCATTTTGCAATCCTAGTTCTGCTCTTCCAGATGCCACAACCATTCTGCCATAGCCCTATGGCACTCATTTGGTGTTGCACTATGCCCCCCCCCCAAATCATGGTAGTCATTTGGCATTATTCCAGGCTCAAAATCTGGCACTATCTCAACATTTCAGATCTGCTCACTGGCCTTTAAAAGGTTGCTGACCCCTGGAACAGAGGCTGTAAAACATCTCCTCCTTATCTTTTGTAGGACCAAAGTGTTGTGGCTGGTTGTAGCTTAAAGCAGGCTACAGCAGTGCCAAGAAGAGAGCTCTCCCGACCCCTAGCTTGCTAGAAATGGGATGGTCAGTGCAGAGTTGGGAAAGAGTGGCTCAGCCATCTTTATCATTATTAGGCCTTGTATTGCTAGTGAGGCCTCTTCAGGATACAGCAGTGTAAATAATCAGGATGATAAAAATATCAGGCATAGCTCACATGTTATTGTGTACAAAGGGAGTGTGAATCTAAAATAGCTTTGTCATCTGTGCTACACCAATAGCTCTTCAGCAGCGTCCGCCACCCAAAATCAATTGAGGGGCGAAAGCAAAGGCAAACAAAAAAAGAACAGTATGGAAAAGGAGCACAACAGTGGAGAAGGCAGAAAGAACTAGATTAACTGGATGGTAGTTCAGGGCAAAGGATTAGAAGGGCTAAGGGCCACGTACATCAAGATTACTCAACATTTGATGACCTAAAGATTAATGCAAATTATTCTATTGGAAGCACTGCATCTGAGACTATATGAAGCTCCTCTCTGTGATCTGTTCTGATTATTTGATCTGCGAAGGCTGATTCACATATTGTGCAAGTCACTGCTTGATGCACCAGCAACCAAAAGTAAACATGCCTATGTTGAACACTCCCCTGGGTGAAAGCAATACCTATGTTCATTTAAAGGAAAAAGCAGGGTAGCATGGTTCTTTTAAACACGTGACACTTTCCGAATGTTAAGTGCCCATGATTCACTTGTTACGGTTGAAAAGCAATGAAGGATCAGGATAACCAATAAATGCGAATGTATTTCTGAGATTGCACCTCCTGTATTTAACAAATTATCTGGAGCGTTTAAATGAAGGAATTTATTTTACACATTAAACACTCACACACAAGGTGAGCATTAGACGTAAGTATGACCTCACCAGAGATAGACAAAAAAAATCCACATACAGCATTCATTTCTATTATTTTTTGGGGGGGAAAGAGATGCTAAAGGTACTTCTACTCTGTGGAACACAAACGTTGAATTGGTATGTACCTAAATAGTGATGTGCAATCAGATTATTGTGTAAATTTGGACTGTGGCAACATCTTCATTTTAAACATCTTCATGTACCAATAATGGCCCCAAATAAACATTATTGCTAAACAAGCTAGCATTGTTTTGCGCAAATTTTTGTTTCACATAATGCAGGCCAACACAGCTCAGTTGAAGATGTTGGCTTGTACTAAAGTGAGGATCTGCCCTATGCATAGTTCAACACCCCCCGGATGCATTCTTGAATGGTCAGTACTGCGCAAGAATGTGGACATGTGATTCAAATCAGTCCTCTTGGTGTCTGCTAAAGGGTCTGGATTTTAAAATCTGTTTGGAAATATGTGGATCTATGGGTTTGGCATGAGCCAATTCCCTTGTTGTCTCAAAACAGTTACATGTTGCATGAGATGTAATGGTTAGCCATAACGTGTGGGTTACATAAAGTTAGAATTGCACTGGCTTGGTCCAGACTTTCAGACTAATTTAACATTTGAAACTACAGTAATTGTGCCCAAGTTTCCTTTCTTATATGTTTACATGGGCTCCCCTCCCTGCTTTTGTGGCTTTTGGAACCAATCTAACAAATAAATGAGAAAAACTTTATAATCCCAGAGAGAGTCAGGAAGGGGAGCCCCATATAAAAGTATGAAAGTGTCTGGAAGCAAAAGCAAATGTATTCAGAAAGGATGGGAAAGATCCATTTGTGGGTTGGAATGGCCACAGATATATGACACTGCCCGAGAAATCTACCACAAAGTGGACACCATGGAGGTTTCCCAGTTACAAGCCAACATCTTTTTTGCATAAAAGTACTGAAGAATTTCCTGTGTCCCCTGCTGTGAATGGAGCAATGTGTTTCAGGACCTGGTTAGGGCGTTTCAGGGCACTAGAGTTTGTTTTGTTTAATGGCTCCTGCACATTCATGTCAAAGAAGGGAAGGGCTGTGGCTCAGTGGCAGACAACATGCCTTTTGCAATTAGGAGTTCCCAGGTTCAATCCCCACCATCTCCAGTTCGGGCTGGTAGAGAACAGGGTCTGAAATCCTGGAATGCCTCTGCCAATCAGTGTAGACAATACTGAGCTAGACCAACCAATGCCAAGGCAGCTTTTTATGTTGTTTGTTTTTCATTTATTTATTTATTTATTTATTCATCTAGCTAGCTATTTATTACCATTAATTCTACCTTACTTTTCAGGATAGAAATTCTCCTAAGGTAGCTTGTAAGAAACAATAGGTAGAATTCAGCATAGCCCTAAGGAGACTGTTCCATCAGCACAAACACTTCTGCTTGCCCTTTGAAATGACCTTCTTTCCCTCACCCTACATACTGTTTGGGGGGGGGAAGAAGATTTGGGGAAAACGGGGGGGGGAGATGGAGGGGGGAGAACCTCATTGAGGTAGCAGGACTCCTTGCACGGAATAGGTTGGTTGAATCCGGCCCTATGCTTTTCTAAAAACTTCAACAAAAAATGTCAACATATAAAAAGTAATCAGAATCTTTCCCACAGGGACCTTTTAAAGTAATAGTAATAAATCAGCCTCAGTATTAGAGATCTCAATGTAAATCCAGGTCAATGATGTTGCCTACACTACTTGACAAAAGAAATGTTTAAAAATGTGATCTAGTTTCAGACACATATACCATGATATAATGGGGCATAATCAATACTTGCTCTTACTACTACTTAGGGAGAAGTCCATAAAGATGCTCTTTGAAGTAGCTGCTTCTCTAGCTAGGTAGAAAGAGTTGCAGAAGCAGCGATTTAGAGTCCTGAATAAAGTAGGAAATATGGATGGCCCAAGAAGTATAACACTGGGGACTGCAGGGCCAGCTCCAAGACATTTTGCTCCCTGACCAAAAAGGACAAGAAGGTGCATCCAACTAGACTGGCAGTGAATCTTCCCTCAACACCACCAGCAGGACAGTAACCTTCTCTGCATCTGGAGGCAGCAATCTACCTTTGGTGGTGCAGGCCAGGCCAGCTTAGAGGATTCAGGGGGATGGTGAGGGCCCTCTGCCTCCCCAGGCATTTGCCGCCTGAGAGCTGCCTTGCTCTGTCCAATGGTTGGGCTTGCCCTGAAGAACTGTTCAGTTTTGATTTTTGCATTCTGTCCATGTATCCCATGGGCGTTCAAAGAGAAGTGGGTTGCAATTGACGTGTTTATGGGCTTCCTCACAAAGTCTCTGGAAGTGGTTGATGCTGGAGGCAGCAACAGGGCGAGAACCACTGGGAGTGATTTTTCTAGAACAGCCCTCAGAGAAAGGAGTGGGAAACAAATCTAAACAGATGGACAGCCAGCTAACACAGCACAGTTTCACTGGTCTTATGTTCTCAGTTAAGTGTGAGGCTTTGGCAAACGATTTCCCTCGCAGTGCTATGTGAACCGGCGCTGCTCAGCCTGATGGCTAACTGCTGGGCCCTTGGATGTCGGCTCTGCTCTGCTTTCTGCTTGTGCCAGGCCCAGAGGCGCATGTTTACTTCAGGCCCCATCCATTTTATATTTCTGCCCGAGTGCGGTTCGCGTGCTCTTCGCACGCTGACAGTACAAACTGTGCAAACGCAGCAGAGCCCCGGCTAATTAACACACACCTATTTTGTGCTTCCCCCTAGAATTTGATAGCGCCGCTTGCCAGGCTCCAGGTGCTTTGCCAAATATCAAGCTTAAAAATCAAAGCTGTTCCTGATTGAGTCACTAGGGGCCAAGTTCCAACTTGAAAACTGCTCGAGCGGAGCCAGAACTATATTATAGCACCAGCCACTGCAAAACAGTACCACGTGGAGAAATTCAAAGTCAAGGGCAGCCTACTGTTGGTGGGTAGGTAGATAGATGGGAGACTGTATTGCAGTCACTGCTGCACTGGTATTAAAACCGTTTTGCTCTTCTTGGACAGGAATATCAGATGGACAAGAACTTTGGATTGGTCCAGACCTCCTTTTTACCATCCTGCTGCCTTTGCCTGCTTGGAGGCAGCGAAAGCAAGATGGTCCCCATTTTAACCTCTGGCTGTCAATGGTCCTTTGCAGGATTCTGCATTGCAGATGTGACTCTGACATTTCTGACAGTTTTGGATCCCAGAGAGAACAAAAGTATCTAAAGTTTCTGTTCCTCCTGATCTGTTTCAAAGGGAAGACCCTGTGCCTGGCTGTGCTGGAAGTGACAAAAAAGATGCTGGGATCCATTTCCCACAGGGGGGTAATTTCCTAGTGTGTTAAAAGTACTTATAAGCAAGCTGAGAAAATTAAGCAGCCCTAAAGCTGCTCTAAACCTCTAAACCTGCCAGCCAAAGTGCAATGCAGAGAATTCTGAGAAGCAGAAGCTGCAGAAAATGTTTCAGAAAGGGAATGGGGAAGAACTGGAGGGTCTCCTGGATTCAAAAGCAAGGCAAAGGAAGCAGAACAAAACCACAACCGAAGCAGCAAAAGCCGTTGCTGTTGGCTGGGTTCCATGAATGATGTTGACTCCATCCCCGGGGAAAGAGGGATTTCTCATGGGAAACACTGACATAATCTTAATTACGGGGGTACTACAAAGGTGCTGCTATAATAAAGGCTATCGCCGTGTGTAAAGTTCTAGTCATTAGTCTTGGATGGTGCAGGGGATGCTGTAATGGTCTGACTCACAGCTCCATAACAAATTGGGGGGTTTTCACCTTCTTTTAATATAGCATTAATTAAGGTGTAATGCAGCATTACACACCAGATGCGGCACCACTTCTGAGGGCCTGAGAGAAAGCACCAATCTATTAAACCCATGGGTGTAGCAGCACTCCATTGCACAGAAAGGTAGGTCAGGCTCTCCTCTTTCTCGGGGAAACAGTCAGAAAGCAGCAGGCCCCAAGGCCTCAAAATCATTCTTTCCCACTGCCCCCTCCCTTGCCAGGATTCTTGTTTTGGAAGGAATTGTCCTCACTAAGTGTCATTCCAGTTTGCCTTCTTAAAAACCATCTCTCCCTGGTATAGCCTATCGCTGCCGCCTTATACACTCATGGCCTCTATGATGTAAGCAGCAGTAGAAGGTGGTCTTCCCGGTTATCTGGAATGTGAACTATCATCCTTCTATTACTTCATCAACAATGACCGCATAACCACAGGTACCTAAACTAAGCTCAGGGAAACACAGGGAATAATGAGGCAGGGCGACCAGTTCCACTAGCCTTATGTTGGAACTGGCATGTGCCTCATGCAGTTACCTCATGCAAACTGGAGATAAAGCCGGAGGACAAACTGGAGAGGCCAAAGCGTTTCTCGATGGTTGTCAGGCTGCTCTTGAAGTAGGCACTGTAGAGGAGCTGGGCCAGCTGCAGAAGGCTATGGCAGGCAACAAACACCTGTTGGCAAAATGGTAACAGAATTAGGGTCATGGCAAAGTGAGGCCACAGGAATCACCCAGATCAGGGCTGGAGCACCCTCAGGCTGGTGATCCCAGGGTGCAGCCAAGATATTGCCAGAGCGATAGTGTGCATATAAAACCACACTCACAACCCAGAATACAATTGACTCAATTATTTGAACGAAGCCTTCCCAGTTCACTCGGGTCGTCTTTGCAACTTCTTCATACAATGTTTCTTCGAATCCAGCAGCTTCATTGCTTAGCTGAGATTCCCACCCACTACATACGTCGGAAGCGCCGACATTGAGAATAGGTCCAAACATTGTGACAGGCATTATGAAGAGGATGGGGGAGTCTTTTGCTTTTGTAATTTAAAATGTGGTTGATTGACAGGTTTACACAAGCAAATGAACATTAGACAGAGCATGCATTGTGACTGCTGAAGGCACTGCCTTCAGACTGACAAGGGAGTACCCATTCCAATTATTACTACTGCTTGACATAAGAATCACGTCTTCATTGCCTCTGTTTAGAGCATGAAATTGGTGCTTGTTAAAACAAGCAGGGATGGGAATTTAGCAGTGGGGAGTACTGCTGTTCAGGGCTTTACCCATTCCATCTCATACACATGTAATACATATATAATTTCCATATGTGCTTTTTTACAGGGGGTAATCAAGGGTCCGCAGTACCATCAACTCTTGTTGTTGTTGTTGCTGTTAAAAAGTGTGACACTTACTGTAACAACTTCATGGTGAGTACCGGCACCTATTTTCCTAGAAAAAAAGCACTTATTCCCATAGTTAAAACCATGCTCAAGCCAGCTTGCAACCCGAAAAAACCCCAGTTACAAACACAACAAAAAAAGTCATAAGCAATCCAAAAGTACACAACCAAATTAAACAATTTCCCATCTCCACCTCCACATTGTGAAAGAAACAATATTCTTCAGAAAACAGGATGAAGGCAGCATAGTTTCAAATACTGTACTTCATGTCCCCTAGTTTTGGAGATGGGACAACCCCAACAAGACTGACTGGCAGGCTCCAGTGTCCTCCACCCCCACTTTTGGAATGCATGTGCCAACTAGTAATTTTACCAATAAAGGAACAGGAGAAAGCAGGACAGGAAATGGATGCAGGACGAAAGGAGGAACCTTATATTGAATTTCTGTAATAGACCAGGCAAGCAAATACATCATAATAGGCAGTATAAAAAAATAGCCAGGCTTTTCCACATTTCTCTACTTTAAAAACGTCACTTGTGGAAAATAAAAATATGGATTTATTTAGTATTTACAACTTACAAGAGTTGTTCCATTGGACATGTCTACTCAGAGGCAAGCCCCAGTGTTTCAATGGTGCTTACTCCCAAGCATGGAATTGCTGCTGGAAGTTGACAATGGCAAGGCTTCACACACATGATTCAGGCTGCTCAATCTGCAATTGCACTCTTTCCATAGGTGACTCCCCCCAACACCGCTCCCCCACCGCAACTTAGCTGTACTTGTCATATAAGGGTGTGTTCTCAATACTGCCTTAAAGTGCAATGATGTTCCCCTCCCCATTGGTTTCCTAGCTCCTCAGCCAAGCAAGGCTTCCATTGTGTTTTCTGCTTTTGTACACACTGGGAGCAGGAGGGCACTGAGAGGGCGGGGATGTCTCCCCCCTATGCAAAGGTGTTTACCCCTTACATGGCTAGGTATGAACTTAAGACGCCAGTCAGTGGGAAGATGGCTTGAGCGACAACACACCAGATTTTAGCAGGTTACAACAAAGTACAGGGTATATATGCATTTTGAATAACACCCTGCAATCATAGATTACAAAGACAGCACTGAGCACTGGAGACGCGAGTGTGCAGTAAATGGGAATGTGGACACAGCCTATGCCTTGGCTTTGAGCTTTGCTTGGAGTCTCTGGCTTAAAGCCCAGGACACAAGGCAAAGCTCAGGAAGCCTGTGGCTGGGCAGCTTTAGGTCTTACATAATTGTAATGGACAAGCCTGCAAGTCTGTGTGTGTGTGTGTGTGTGTGTGTGTGTGTGTGTGTGTTTGTGTTTAAATGTAGTTCTGGAATCTTCCATAAGGAAAACCAACTGCAGGACTCAAAGAGGGGGGAAATGTGAATGTTCTCCCTTAATTGAAAGCTGGCTGGTACTACAGAAAGGAATGTCTCCCAGGAGAGCAACATTTGTTATGCCTTTATTAACTGAAGCTTCTGCAGCTGTTTGATGATGATACCAGATATTATGATTCGATGACATGGCAGATGTGTCCTATTAGTTATTGAACGCTGAAGGGGCAGTGTATTTAGAGACAAAAATACATTTTCATTATGTTTAAAACAAAGTACACTAGGAAGTCTCCTTCATGGATCACTTGAATAACTCAGAGAAGCTATGAGCTATGCCGTGCAGGGCCACCCAAGATGGACAGGTCATAGTGGAGAGTTTTGACTAAATGTTGAGCCACCTGGAGCAGGAACCGGCAAGCCACTCCAGTATCCCTGCCAAGAAACTCCATGGACAAAGACAACAGGCATATAAAAGTTATAGTGCCTGGCATGCTGTGGTCCATGGTGTCACGAAGAGTCGGACATGACTAAACGACTAAACAACAACAACACTAGGAAGTTATTCATTAATCAGTACAGAACACATTCAAGACCATTCAAGCCTTATGCATTTCAAGAAACCCCATTCTCTATACTAGCAAGTGGTTTCAAAAGGCTCCCTTTATCCTCTCTAGGGTTTGCTTGACTTAGTATTATATGCGGTATGGTTTTGGCCTACTCTCAGCCTGTCTCCTTTAACACCTGCAGCTCACTCAGTTAACATCCATTTTCTAGGAGTGGGCAGAACGCATCGCAGAAAACCATAGATTAAATACCACCACCTAAAACGCACTCCAATCTTATGGCCTTTTAACCTCCCCATTGTTTATCTTTGTAGAAGAGTCCTTAGTAAAAGGCAACCGTTTTCAAAAACTATTCTGCGTAATGCAGAATAGGGGTTTCCTGGGTCCATGTCTCTCTTCCAGCACCCAGGTTGAAAATACTGTTTTGTATTGTATTGTAAATGGAACTTCATAGTGCACATTAAAAACAACAACACAGCATGACATTTGTTCATAGAACAACAGTAAAAAAAACACACCAACCCAACACAATTCCTCAAGCATTCTGGAATGCTGATCCACTTTCATACAACCCTAAACCCAGCTACTATTCAGTAGTCATGACAAGAAGGAAGTTGGAGAAGAGAGGAGAGATGAAGAGGAGGCAAACAGTACAGATTTATATGTCAAAACAAAAACCTGGATCAGATGCTATTAGATTCCGTGCTAGCATCACACCAGCTAAATGCTACAGTGTCTCATTTGGCACATGTGTGAAGCAGAAGGCAGACAAGCCTTTTCCAGCATGTAGGTCCCAGGAGGTTAGCAGCACATTTCTGTGCATATCTGCTCAGAAGTAAGATGCATTAAGATCAATGAGGCTTCCTCAAAATTTAGTGGGTACAGGATTGCAGTCTTAAGTCCCAAGTGACAGAAAGGAAACTCTCCACATCCTGAGGCACAGTAGGCTACACTAACAGTTTTGATCTATATTTAGCCATTTTTATAGAACATTTTTAAATTGGAAGGAAAACTACTGTTTGCCACACCCCAAAAACACACAAGGAGGAGAAGAAACAGACTCAGAAAGCACCTTCTCTAAGAGAATGGCTTGGTATGCTTGTCACTTTAAAGTTAAACCGTAGTTAAATAAACTAAACTATGGTTTAAATGCGAGTGTGCAGCATGCTAGTGCACACTGCTGAAATCGTAGGCCCTTCCCTTCTACTCAACTCCTGCTGCTACCATACTGCAGGAGACAAGTCACAGCCTTGCTTAGTGTTACAAGCCCCCTTTTTTTGCTTCAGAGTCTATTTATTTATTTTATTCCTTAACCATCCCACAGTCTACATTCCCTAGGCCAGGCTTCCTCAACCTCGGCCCTCCAGATGTTTTTGGCCTACAACTCCCATGATCCCTAGCTAGCAGGGCCAGTGGTCAGGGATGATGGGAACTGTAGTCTCAAAACAGCTGGAGGGCCGAGGTTGAGGAAGCCTGCTCTAGGCAAACTACAGTTTGCGTACATTACAACACTAAATAAATAAAACTGCAAAAATCAGACTTAAGGGTAAGCAAAACGTATTACTCGCATTGGGAGGGAACAACTTCCTAATAGGACAAAATGCAAAGTAAGAACCATTTTTTAAAATCCAAGTTTCCTGTATTTTTTTTTTCAATTCAACACCTGTATATGTATGTATGTATGTGTGTATATATATATATATATATATATATATATATATATATATATATATATATATAACCATCTATACAAAATATAATTCTGAGACGTACAATAGAAAGGGGAGAGGGGAAAAGGATAATGAGTCCTCAGCGGTCACTATTGTGTAGGCCCAACTGCCCCAGATTTGACCTCAAAAATTCTAGTCAAAAATTGCACCATAACTCTAGTAAGTGCAGGAGAGTCATCGCTCAGCAGGAACTGGGTCACGAGTTGTTTATTGGAGGGGGCACAGAGCCACAAAGAGGACACTAAGGGATCATCACGTAAGGAGTTAAAAAGAGGGCATTCCAGAATCATGTGGTCCATAGAGTCAGGTACATTTTGGCCACAGGTGCAGAGTCTGTTCTAGTAAGGGATACCTCTGAGCCTTCCAGACAACACAGAGGACGGAAAGGCATGCAAGCGGGCCAACATAAATACTCTACGATGTAATGGGGTGACCAGATCATAAAAATATTTAGGCATCATTCCATGATTTCCAAGGATGATGGATGGAAATGCTATATTACTAAGATCATGTATGTCAGGGGTGGGGGACCTGTATCCCGCCATATGCCTTTGTACTTGAACACCCATCAGCCCCAATCACCATGGCCACTGGCTGGGGATAATGGGAGCTGCAGGAAGGCAACAGGTTCTCCACTTCTGATCTATGCAAAGCACTTTGTCCCAGGACATGGTCCGAGGGCACAACACACCAACATTGCTGAAGCTATGCTAGTCTGTGTCTAGATGAAATGCTGCCTGTGAATTCAATGCACACTGATTGGGTCTTCCATTGAAGAAAGGGAAGAGATAATAAATTCGAGCACACAGGAAAACTGTCCTAGAAATATTTACTCAGCTATCATTGTCACCCACTTGCTCAGGAACTGATGCTTTATAAGTTTTCTGTCATTTTGCTGTTTCACTTTTACTCTTCTGGTCTGATTTTTATCTGCCGATGTTTCAACTATCATGCTTTTAAGGCTGTTTGCTGCCCATAGCATTTTAAATAATTTTGTTATGTAGCAAACCGCTTGGTGTGTCCCCCACAACAGAATAGTGAAATGAGAAGGGATGCATTTGATCTAACCTCAAGGAATGACACACAAATTACTTTTGAGAGGGATTAATGATGTGAAGACAGTGAAGATGACAAGCACATAAGACTGAAGAGAAAATTCCGGAGAAGGTGAAATCAAGAACAGGAGGACATAACAAGGAGTCCGAAAGTCAGGGAAGTGAGAACTGGAAAACGATGGACTAAAACAAGTAAGATGACCCCTTTTGTAGGCCTTGTAGGCTTGGCTTGTAGATACATGAGCTCTGCTATCTCTCCTACTCCCCAATGCAGCCCAACATGTTGACAGTTTCCTCTGTAGAAACTGACAGCAATTTCCTCAAAGACATATTCTGTTGATCCAGACTGGGGCATTTCCAATGCACTTGGTTTTTCTCCATCAGCAACATAAACTGCAAAGCAACATTTGTTGCTTTCCTGAACTACACAGTAAGGACAAGTGATACTCCCAAAATGTATGCCAGAGATCACAGGAGCTGCCGCAGCTGGAAACTCTACTAACTAGCTCAGCCATAACATTGGCTGGGCAAATGGATTATTCCTGCAAGGCTGCAATGTTACACATGAGCTCAGCCCAGAAAACCTGGAAGATATCATTATTTTTTTAAAAAAAAATGCCACTACATCTGTAAAGATGGCACAGTGATCCTAAACTCCACTTCATTGTTGAAAGTGATCTCCGGCAAGAGGGAGCCAGACCATGTCTTGTGACATCAGGCAAATTTCAGACAACATTCATCAGGCTTTTTGTAAAATAAGCCACACTTCATATGCATTTGTACTTATCTCAGCCACCTGTTAATCACCTTGATGTTTATTTTAAAGACAGCTGAATGATCATATCTACAGGCTGTTTGCATAAGCAGCTTATAAATCCCTCTTCTGAATGGCTTCACCTGCCCTGATTGTGTGATTATGACAGGCTGGCTGCAGTACATTAAAGGTAAAGGTAAAGGGACCCCTGACCATTAGGTCCAGTCATGACCGACTCTGGGGTTGCGCGCTCATCTCGCATTATTGGCCGAGGGAGCCAGCGTATAGCTTCCAGGTCATGTGGCCAGCATGACAAAGCCACTTCTGGCAAACCAGAGCAGCACATGGAAACACTGTTTACCTTCCCGCTATAGCGGTTCCTATTTATCTACTTGCATTTTGATGTGCTTTTGAACTGCTAGGTTGGCAGGAGCTGGGACCGAGCAACGGGAGCTCACCCCGTTGCGGGGATTCGAACCGCCGACCTTCTGATCAGCAAGCCCTAGGGCTCAGTGGTTTAGCCCACAGCGCCACCTGGGTCCAAATCTTCACACCAATGCAATGCAGATGCAGCATACCTATTCAGAAGTGAGCCCCACTAAGATGACTAAGACTTATTCCCAAGCTAATGCAGGGATCGAAGCCCAAGAACTGCTTAGTAATAGGGCTATCTTTTATTTATTTGATCACATTTTAATTTCAACCGTCCTACAAAGATGCTCAGGGGCTCTTCCCTCCCTGCTGCATTTCAAACTTGCAGGAAGCCTGAGTTAGCGGAGGGAGACCGACCAACCCAGCACGATTTGCGACTCAGTGAGGATTTGAACCTGGATCTCCCCAGTGCTAGTCTGACACTTTAACTGATGCACCAAAATAGCTTGCTCTTTTGCATTGGAAACAACCTCAAAGACCCCATGAGAACCAGGACCGCAAGTCTAACCTTTGACGAGCATAGGTTGCCAATAATGAAAAGCAGAAAAGGAGCTGTCTTACTTTTTCTGTAACCTGCTCTCCTTTCTATATATTAAAAACAACAAAAGGCCAGGTGAAGTCATAGGTGACAGGAGATCTGGAAGAAAGCAAATCCCACTCTCTGTCCAGCCTTTCCCATCCTTGTCATTCTATATAAAGACAGCAAATCCCACTGGCTATCAGGATAAGTCCCAGGGGGCTTTACATCAGAGCGAATACATTGGTTATAGCAGCTTCATGTTCCCTACCTTTCTGTCACATATGCCTCCTCAGTTATATGGAATTAAAAAAAGATTAAGATTGTGGCAACAAAAGGAATCGAATTGAAATGAAATAAAACATTGTCTTTTCATTCACAATTACCACGAAGAGAAAGAGAAAGGAGATCTGGATCCTGTCTATTTAGACTCGATAAAATATTATGACAACATGTAAAAATGGGAGCAGAGTCTATTTTCAGCAAACTGACAGCATGCAGTGTATACACAATAATGTAAAACTGGCTGTATTCTTTTGTCATAAAGGCTTCAGCCGACAGCTGATGCAGAGTAACGGGAATCAGTCAACAAGTCTGTTTACCCTTAGACTGCATATAAACGTCTGTTATGAAATGTAAAGCTTGCGAAGGTCTGGCAGAAGGCAGACAGCGCTATTGTGGCAACGTTGGTCAGAAAGCCACGTCTCACGCCTACGGTAACCACAGAACTGGTTAATGTTAAAGACATCCATGATAGGTCAGAGTTGAGGGTATTGGTTCCCAGTGGAAGCAGAACGTCCTTTTCCTGTTCTGCAAGCAGAGAGTTTGAGAGTCAAGGGACATAGTCAAATTAGCTCCCCATAGGGACTTGGTTCTCCTGACTCCAAAGGAGCAGTGCTGGTTGGAACAAGAGAGGATCTTCTAGCCAAGGCAGAGAAACTGGCAATGAGCAGGCTGCTTCTTTGGGGGGGGGGGAAGAGTACAGTTAAGCCCAGTCTTGAGCTGCTTTTCTGTTGTCAAGAGTGGAACAAAGGGAGTTGAGAGCGAAGGAGAAGAGTCTCCCTTGGCATCTTTATGCTAACAGATAAAAAGCACTTATATACAGGAGGAGGAGGAGACTCTTGAGAGTCCCATGGACTGCAAGAAGATCAAACCTATCCATTCTGAAGGAAATCAGCCCTGAGTGCTCCCTGGAAGGACAGATCGTGAAGCTGAGGCTCCAATACTTTGGCCACCTCATGAGAAGAGAAGAATCCTTGGAAAAGACCCTGATGTTGGGAAAGATGGAGGGCACTAGGAGGGGATGACAGAGGACGAGATGGTTGGACAGTGTTCTCGAAGCTACAAACATGAGTTTGACCAAACTGCGGGAGGCAGTGGAAGACAGGAGTGCCTGGCGTGCTATGGTCCATGGGGTCACGAAGAGTCGGACACGACTAAACGACTAAACAACAACAACAACATATACATAACCCACTAGAAATTTAGTCATAGGGAAATGGAGGGGGGCAGGAAAGGGCGGGGCAAGGTAATGTCTGAATTTCTTCTCATTGCTCTGAAAACATCATCATCATCATCATCATCATCATCAAGATGAGACCCAAAGGCAATTGCTCTTATCTGCACTATAATTTCTCCACCTTCGAAGTATGAAACAGCAGGAAGGGAATTGCTGACACACAATGAATCCCTATCTAGAAAGTGGTTGCATGAATGATGAGTAGGCAGCAGCTCAAAGCATGTGCTGACAGTCTTCAAGACATTTTAAACCAGGCACAGGCAAACTCGGCCCTCCAGATGTTTTGAGACTACAACTCCCACCATCCCTGATCACTGGTCCTGTTAGCTAGGGATGATGGGAGTTGCAGTCCCAAAACATCTGGAGGGCCGAGTTTGCCTATGCCTGCTTTAAACACAATCAGCATTACAGAGGATTAAATTTTTTAAGTGGCATTTGTAGCAGAAAAACTTAAGAACCTTGCTCCATCTAGTCCTGTTCCCAACATAGCCAGCTTCCCAAGAGCTCATGGTGGCCAATATGGATGGGGGTGATCTCACTTTTATCTTCACAAGAATCCTGTGTAGTAGGCTCAGTTGAGAGACAATGGTTGGGCCACAGTCACTCAGGGAGGTTCACATCTGCATGGAGATTTGAACTCTTTCTAGACAGTCTAATCATGACTCCACACTGGCTATAGTGCACTTCACATTGGGTCGAATCTAACCTAGGTTAGTCCCACTGAGGTACCACTGGCAGCAATGTGAAAAGTCAGTCATGACTTTAGTTTAAGTTCCACTGAAATAATGGGAACCACTTGGGGTAAATCCACTTGGGGTAAATCCCACAGAACCCAATGGAACTTACTTCTGAGTAGACATGTATAAGATGGGATCCAGATGTGCAGTCTAATCCCATGTCACACAAATTATTTGCGTTTTGAAAACTCTCCAGTTAAAAAGACCACAATTTTAACTTCAAATGTTTAGTTGCTGCTTTTCCCCCACTCAAATCTCCAAACCAGGTATCAGAAAACATCATAAAAACTCCATGACCAAAAAGCTATTTAAGAAAGCAGTGCAACAAAATAAGTAGCAGCAGTCAGCAAAACCATTTCTAAAACAGCCACAGGAAAAGCAGCCAGTAAAACAAACAGATCAGCAGGGACAACAAATTCAGTTAAAAGCTTTGTGGGGGGGGGGCGTCGTCCTTAAACTAGCACTGAGCAAAGGTATCTACCAGAACTGACTGGGAAAGGCATTCTGAAAACACACCTTTCTGGCCTTTCAGCTGCCTGTTGAAACGTTTCTGTCTAGCACATACATCTGAAACAATACGCTCTCCTTTCCTTTTTATTTTTTACCCTGCCCTCACTTCCTCCCATTTCTCTGTTGCTTCCTCCTTGTTGAATTTTAGTTTGCAACCTCTTCGGGTCAGGTGGTGCTATATATATAAAATAAAATCCAGTTGAAAAGAACATAGAATCCCACTACCTTTAGAAGGGGGGGGGGAAACAAAGACCCTGGACTAGGCAGGAATTAGGGGTGGAGGGGGAGATTAGATTCCATTCACACTGAAAGGCAAACCTACTTAATTTGCACTTCCCAAAATGCACGAACAGAAACACAGCCAATGTTTGAAATTCGCTCTTATCTGAATTTTGCAATGCAGTTCCCCAGCCAAGGAATGTGCACACAGCATATAGCAGCGTAAAGTGTGCATAAAAACGCACATATTAGTGAAAATAAGATACAAAAATGCATTATATATGGGGGGGATTGCTTTGCAACAATGTGTACATTAGGCAAAGATGCATACAAACATTTATATATTAAGAGAAATTCAATGATGAGTTTTCACGGGGACTTAAAAAACAACAACCCCACAACGTACATGGAAACGGGGAGAACTGGACTTAAGAGTAGAAAAATTTGAAACTCAAGAGGTTTCAAAACTGCTGAAAGGCTATTTTGATCCAGAGAGATTCAGGTGTCTCTCTCAGTAGCTGTGAGATCATATTTAAATCAAAGAATCAAAGCGTTTGATGGGTGCAAGTGGCAGTTTCTTCTCAAATCACTTATAAGGGCAGAATTTGGGGACGCAGGTGGCGCTGTGGTTAAACCACAGAGCCTAGGGCTTGCTGATCAGAAGGTCAGCGGTTCGAATCCCTGCGACGGGGTGAGCTCCCGTTGCTCAGTCCCAGCTCCTGCCAACCTAGCAGTTCGAAAGCACGTCAAAGTGCAAGTAGATAAATAGGGACCGCTACAGCGGGAAGGTAAACGGCGTTTCCATGTGCTGCTCTGGTTCGCCAAAAGCAGCTTTGTCATGCTGGCTACATGACCTGGAAGCTGTACGCCGGCTCCCTCGGCCAATAATGCGAGATGAGCGTGCAACCCCAGAGTCGGTCACGACTGGACCTAATGGTCAGGGGTCCCTTTTAGCCCAAGCCCACAAATATCCATCTACCAGATATTACTGTTCCAGAAGGAAAAGTCAGGAATGAGTAAGCAGCATTGAGAGTGAGTTGTTGGCTGCAAGCAAGGATTTAAGTAAACTAAGCCTAAATGACATACTGTCAACCACTATACCATGTTCAGTGTTTGGAAGCATGTGAGTGTCAGTAAAGGCAGGAGAGTCAGTTTTGTTACCATCTCTTCCTCATAGTATGCTATCTAACTAACAAATCACTGCCTGTCTTGGGGTCAATGGGGATGCCCAGACACTTGAGAAAACTCTTTAAGCTGTTGTCACCTCATGGAAGACAGTGATTTATAGCCTGGCTGGAGATGGTTATTATACAAAGAGATCAATTTGCAAAAAAGAAAGAGAGGAATTTCTATGAAGTCAACGTTTAGAAAAGCACTAGCCTTTTAAGGAAATGTCTGTTAAAAGCTTCTCGACATCTTTATTACCATACAGTTTCCGCAGTGTCTGAAGAGATCTGATCTGAAAAGCCCCAAGACTCTGGATGATTAGGGTCAAGCAGCCTGCAGAAGGCCACTGCAAGAGAATTATTTGGGAGCAATTTTGCATTTCATTTAGATGAACTAAATCAATGTTTGGACTTTAGTGCAAACCAGGCTTGGTGGCATTCCACTTACGGCCAACTTCTCCAAAAACCATACTTGAACTTTGGTGGGCCTTTAACGAAAGACAAATCCAGAAGAAAACAAATTGAGAATGCTTCCTTACATGCCAGTGTTGCTCTGGGGATCAGACAGAAGAGTGCTGTTAGCTGCCCCCCATATTACAGAGTCAGTTGGCCTCCGTTAGAAGTCAGGCATTTAATGCTGTTGGTTCCATGCTGTGGAACACTCTCCCAGCAGAGATTCAGCAGCCCTCCCTGCTTTCGACTTTCAGCCATCTCTTGAAGGCCTTTTTACAACAACAGGCATTTGCTGTTGTTTTGACTGATCAGCCAGTCCCTTTAATTATTATTTGTATTGTTTTTAAATAGTGTTTTAGGTCTTACTGTTTTGCACCACCCTGATATTTTATGATAAACCAGTAGAGAAATATGGCTTTACAGAAATTGGTACATGGGACATTCTCCTGCTTGCCTGGAGTTCCTTCTGCCTCCACCCTCCTCTCCCCACCACACCAGCAGAGACCCAGGAGCATGGCATTGAACAGCTGCCTTGATTACCAAACTGCTTTTCTCAGCCCCATTTTTGGAGGCTAAAACTTTGCTGCTGCCTTATTTCCCTGTTATTTTAAAAAGTTCATTGTACAGGACATTACAGTGGTACCTCGGTTTAAGTACACAATTGGTTCCAGAAGTCTGTACTTAACCTGAAGTGAACTTTCCCATTGAAAGTAATGGAAAGTGGATTAATCCGTTCCAGACGGGTCCGCAGAGTACTCAACCTGAAGCGTACTTAACCCGAAGTATGAGTGTAATTGGTTCTGGAAGTCCGTACTTAACCTGAAGTGTACTAAACCTGAAGCGAACTTTCCCATTGAAAGTAATGGAAAGTGGATTAATCCATTCCAGACAGGTCTGCGGAGTACTTAAACTGAAAGTACTCAAACCGAAGCGTACTTAAACCGAGGTATGACTGACTGTATTTGTTACTGGTGTGCCAGTCAGGTTTCTTTGGGTCTCCCCTTCTTTGCTATGGCTAACCTGTTAACAATGAATTACTGTGTAATCTTATATTCTAAAGAGCTGCAAGAATGTATTATTTATTTCATCAAGAAGCTCAGCACTGCATGCGTGGCTTTATTCCATTTAATCCCCACAACCTCCCTGTAAGGGAGATTAGGTTGAGAAGTTGATTTGGTCCAAAAGATTTCCAGGAAGCTTCGATGAGGGGTGGGGATTTGAACCCAGGCCTCCTTGGGCAACATCAATACACTATCTGCTCTGCTCAACTAATACAGTGGTACCTTGGTTTTCGGGCGTCTCGGAAGCCAAAAGTTTTGGTTTTCAAATGCCGAAAACCCGGAGGTAATTGCTTCCGTTTTCAAACGCGCCTCAGAAGTTGAACGGCTTCCACTGCATGTTCAATTTTCACCACTAAAACTAAAATTCTCCCTTTGCGCCTCGGTTGTTGAATGTTTTAGAAGTCGAATGGTCTTAACAACCGAGGTACCACTGTACTTAACATTTATACTGCACATCAAAGGTTTATTTTATACTGCGCTCAAAGGGTTTAATGGACAGATTAGTGAACTAATGTAGTCATGATCCTCATATTTCAGAATGGGGGCTAACAGAACAGGAGGTTGCCTACTTAGCAAGACGAGTGAATGGGGCACCCCCTGGTTTGCAGTTTATACTCTTCAGTCACTATGCTATACCAGAATAAGTGGAGCAAGGGACTAAAGAAACAAACAAACCTTTTTATTGTTTCTGTTCCTGTTTAAAGATCTTCTCGTGAAAGAAACAACAACCTGTAGGCTATCCAAGTGTTGTTGGACTCCCATCCCATCAGTCTCATCCAGTATGACCAGCAGTCAGGGACGATGGGAGTTGGAGTCCAACAACATCTGGTGGCCCACAGGTTGCCGACCCCTGGTATACCTTAGCCCAGGCATCCCCAAACTTCGGCCCTCCAGATGTTTTGAACTACAGTTCCCATCACCCCTGACCACTGGTCCTTCTAGCTAGGGATCATGGGAGTTGTAGGCCAAAACATCTGGAGGGCCGCAGTTTGGGGATGCCTGCCTTAGCCTATGCATGTCTACACAGAAGTACGTACAAGGGGACTTATTTCCAGGTAAGTGCGCATAGGATTGCAACTTTACTAAAAAGAGAGAGAGAGAGATTCCTTTATATGAAGGATGGGGAACCTGTAGTTGGGAAATGCCAAGACAGAGTGCCAGGCTGGGGGCTCAAATCCCAACTCAGTGGGCAACATTGGGCAAGTCACTGTCTCACACAGCCTGTGATTTGCCTTACAGGGTCTGTCTGCAGAAAAGAAAGGAGGAACGCGTTGACAATATTCAGTAAGATGGACCAATGGTCGGACAACATAACGCAGCTTCCTTCACTCCTACAAAAATCCATGTAACACTCCCCCCCCCCAAGCTTCTTGGGTCAAGGGGAAAGTGGTATTAAAATACAATCAAGAAATACCTTAAAAGCTGCAGTTAACAGCAATCATGCTGATTACCTGAGTTAAGTTTGCTTCCCTGATCCTCAAAGATTACTATGGACAAAGCACAGTCAAAAGAAATTCTCTCCCTCAGGTTTGCCACCTACTCACTGGGGCTTCCCCTCCTCAGCAAGCGCTGTTCCTACTGCTGCATCACTGCAATAAAGGCCCTGCTGGTTTAGTTACCCAACAATCCACCAGTTTGTTTGCAGACTCTGGATTCCTGGAGTGTGTGTGCATGGTTTCATAGCTGGCTCATTGTACTTGCGCTGTTACTCTGTGCTAGATAAGCGCAGGGAGTGGGGATTACCAGAGTTTCCTCTGAGTTTTCAAATCCCTTTTGTTTTTTCTCTTGACCTACGCACTTATGCAACCTCCTTTCTCATACCGACACTGGAGGCCATGCCCTTGCCCACAGTATCAGGAGCTCCCACTGCTTAATTTGCTCATGCTAGTCTTATCTGTGGTGACCACTCCTTGGTGAAATTTCGGCATTGAGCCACCTTACCCTCCCTCAGAAAAATGGGCCTGCCTGCTCTTGTTTCCCCTAAGTGGTCCGGTTCAGCTGGCAACAGCTGCCCTCTTTGGGGACTTGCGGGTCACTCCAGCCTTATGATTAGCAGCTGTCCATGTCAAAATGTATCTTGACATCTCACTCGAGAAAGGTGCTGGCAAGAAGGCAAAATCCCACTAAACAGCACAGGGCAATTTGTAGATGAGATGTTCAAGGCACATTTCTCCCCCATGATCCTGGAAACTGTAATTTCTGAAGGTTGTTCCCTTCAGGTGGGGGAATGTGCTTTGAATGTGCCTTGAATATATGGTGTGTACACAGCCAGAGAGTGTGTGTGTTTGCATCACCTAGCCATAAGTGGTTTATTTCATGCTTCTGAAAGAGCATCCTCTTTAATGTGCAACTGCCACCAAAAGATGTGCTGGTCGAGAGAAGCAGCTGTGCCCAACTCTAAGTATGTTTACTCAAGTCCCTCCAAACTCAACATGATTTGTTCCCTAATAAGTGTGCATTTCTGTAATGAGGTCGTAATCATGTGCATAATTACTTGGAAGCAAATCCTGTGGAACTCAGGGAGACTTACTTTTGAGTAAGCTTGCAAAGGCTGCACAACTTAGACACACCTACCTTAGAGTAAGCCCCAATGAACTCAGCAGGACTTACTTCTGAGTAAGTGCCTGCTTTCCCGACTTATTCTCTCCAGCTCCTCTCAGGCAAGGCAAAAAGCAGGAAGGTCTGTTTGAAAAGAAAAGAACCAGCTCTCTCTCATTTACAGAGATTCCGCCTCCTCCAAACTACCCCCACTTTTGGTGCTGCTGCCAAGATAAACACACACTACATCCTGATTCAAACATGAAGTTATCAACACTCTGCTTTCCTACCAACATTACAAGAACCAGGTAAAACAGCAGCAAGGGAGCCTTGCAACATCCTTTCAACTGCCGCACGTTTGCTCTGAGCAAAAGCTGACATTTCTTAGACCTGGAAGGAATTTGGCTTCCAAGCCTCAGTAAAATGTGTACAATCCAAGGAATGAGATCAGAAGCAACTCCATCAGTCAGGCACACAACACCTATTGATGGGTGCAAGGCCATTAGGACTTCTCATCCTTACTTTAAATGCTTCAAATGAAACCTTTTTGAACTGAGGGTCAAGGAGCTTGCTAACCTTGCAAGTAAATTAACAGAATGAACTAGTCTTCAGAGGGTTTTAATAGTTATCCTGTCTTCTACACACCCATGTTAGACCAGGTTAGACAAAGGAACCAACACTCTTCCCATTCACAGAAATGAGATTGCCTAGATGGGAGCATCTATGACTGCTGGTGTGAATGGCTGCTTAACTGAACTTGTTGCAGACTGTATACTTTTTTGCATTTTATTACCCCTTCTGCATCTGAATGTGTGTATCACATACATGCACTCCTACTTGCCAATTGAGGGTAATGCTCCATACATTTGATGAAGTCGACTCTGCAGGCCACAAAAGCTGATGCCACAAAAAATGTATTGATCTTGAGCGTACAACATTAGTTTTGCTGCGAGAAATTTAACACAGATACCACTCTAGAAGTTGGACTGGGACTGATTTAGCCAGCAAACCTAACCATCCTCCTATCAAAACCCGCCTTTCCTGGACCTTTAGAAACAAAAGAACAGTCAATGCATTAGTTCGAGATGGTCTCCCCTTTTTCCCCATGCTGAAATTGAGATGAACCAGATGAATCAGATCTGGGATTTCTGGTTTCTTAATTCTGAACTGAGGTTTTCCGTTATTAGGTCAACAACAATCTTAGAAAATAAGCGCAAAAGCTTTCAGGTTTTCCAAAACTCTTCACCAGGCTAAATTAAAACAAAGCAAAATGGAAGGAACTCATGGAAGACAACATGAATCTACGTCTGGTCAGAGTCTTGTGGCAGAATATGGGCAGAAGGAGGAGGTGTTCAAATGAGGATGTTAGCTCCCTCCTCCCACATTTGGCCATAAGACTCTGACCAGATGCAGATTCATGGCATGATCAGTTCTCCCTTTCCCCTAAGCCGCTTTCTTAGCCATCCAGCCTGATGGAAGAATTTTTTTGAAACTCAAAAGCTTGCACGTTATTTCACAAGATGGGTTTAATAAAGGGTATTTCCTAAAAGGGATTTTGGAGTATTTCGTCACGGTCCAAAAAAGCTACCTTTACTTTTTTTTGTTAATAACAAACAACCCACTTCCTCAGCAACTCTATTACTTTCAGCTGCCAATTCCCCAGAAGCTCCCAAATGTCTCCGTGCAGCTTCTTATCTATGAATTTGCCATGATGAGCAGATATCTAAGGACCAACATACTAGCGGTACTAGCTCCCTTCCCTTCCTCCTCCTCTATCACTAGCTGTGGCTAAACATCAGCAGTTAGGGGCCTCGGAGCTCCCACCTCAAGAGTCATGTGGAAGTGATTCAACCTCTCGCACAGCAGATGAAGGATAATCGGGATGGGGGGGGATACTCAGCACAGAGGGCTTTCTCTGAAAAGGCTGCTGTTTGTTATTTCTGGAGTAACTTTTGAGAAAGGCATTCTGTAAACACCGTGCCCTAAAACAAACAGGAGCTCCATTATCTTGTGCCGACAGACCAGAGCTTGAAGGGTGTATATTTAACAGAGAAATGCCTTGAGCTTATGAAAGTAACGCCGCTTGTTTAGTTTCTCTGGCACAGCCTGCGCAGGTAGGGTCTTGGCACTGCTCCAGCTCTCGCATGGGAATGACAAAGTGAGGACTAAACCTCAGCTCCACACAGGCATCATCCCGCCAGGGGCAGGGCTGCCTTGTTGCCATAACGGAGAGGAACACGGGACTGCCGCTCTCCATCCGTTTGGCTTGCAAGCAAACAGATTGCCGGGTGGAGAGAACCCATCCCAAGCAAACTTGCCATGCCAATGGAACACAATGACAAAAGGTAACAAAATCACCATTGTGCCAACATCAGTGTTCGTCCTTACGATGGGAAACCAGGGAAGGCTTCAAATATAGGACGCTGGCTAATGGATACTAATGAATTTCTACAGTGGTCCTGCTGCCAGACTAAATATCATGGTTCCACATGTGCAGGCACACACAAAACTGTGGAGAAACACAACTGCTGTGGGATTTGAAAGGTGACTACCGTATGACCCCATTCAGAAATGACAGCGTGAAGTTTCTACAAATTGAGTGGGTATAGAACAGGAGTGGGGAACCTCAAGCCGGGGGGGAAGGCAAGCCTGCTTCCCCGAGGCTACACCTCCTCAGCAGTCCAGCCTCTTGGCTTCCCCAAGTGCCTTTGCCTGGCTGAAATGTGTCCTTAACCTGCTTGCCTGGACGGTTCATGGAGAGAAGTGTGTGGGGCGTGTACATGGGTGACTATGCAGAAGCTTGGATGCAATGCAGCCTACTGTACAAAAGGTATGGATCACAGGATCACACCCACCCTTTGACCAGTTTTTGCCACTGGCATGCGACCCTCTGGGGGGTTCACCATGATGGGATGTGGTCCTCTTGCTGAAAAAGGTTCCTCCACCCCACCTTCATATAAAATCCATGGGGATCAAGGTCCAGATAAACCAGCATGGTAGGCAGAAAGTTGGATTAGAACCAGGGGGGCTCGGGTTCAAATGCCCACTCATCTACAAAGCTCACAGGGTGATCTCCGGCCTATCGTTTTCTCGCAACACTCTCAATCTGATCTAGCTCAAAGCCTTGTTCTGGGGACAAAATGGGGAGAGGAAAGAACTATGTATGAGATACTTGGGGGGAGGGCAAGATAAAAATGCAGCAACAATAAATGCAAAGGTAACAGATAAACCCACTGCAGCTGAAGGTCTTGTGAAACAGCAAGCGACTGACTAGGAGGCTCGTGGCAAACGTACGTTTATTTACAAACTTCTTGTCCAGGTTTAATACTGGCTTGGTGCTACAAGCTTTGCTCGGGTTCTAAATCATTTTACAAAGACCATGGTGTTGTTCAATCACAGAGCACAGGGTTAGCTCAAGAGGCCCTGTGTAGAAGATTTGCATCAGACGCAAAGCAAACTCATTTGACCTGGTAGGGTAAGTAGTTTGGGATAGTGGTGGCCTGAGAGAGGCCGTTCTCCATGGCAGCCCCTAAGCTGTGGAATTCCCTTCCCCAGAGTGATTCTCCTGATACTATGCAGCTTTCTGCAAAAGGCTGTGTCTTAGTGTAGACCCAGGTCATCAAGCCTGAGCTTCCACAGCAGCCGCCTGCCATGAACCGTCATTGGGACGATTTGCAGCAACGGCAGTAGGTATTTTCTATACTTGTGATAACATTTTATCCTCTTGTTAATTATGCTACTTTACATGTGCATTCTATACTTGACTTCCTTTGATAACGTTTTCTTTTGAAATGTTTAGGATAATTGCTTTTTTGTTAACGTTTTTGTGCTACGTTAAATGTGTATTCTGTACTTGACCTCCTTTGTAATGTTTTATTTTGAAATCTTTTAAGATAATATTTGAGTTCCCTGTTAAACATGTTGCTTTGAATGTATACTTTTTATTTGACTTTTAAACATTTTATTCTGGATTGTTTAATTTGATATTTTAATTTAGGCTATAAACAGCTTTGAATATTTCCCCCTTAAAAACAGAAAGCAGTAATAATAACAATAACAATAAAATGCTGAAAACACACCTCTTTCCCCTGCCCTTTGACACTTGAAAAGTGTGTGTTCAGGACCCACCCTATTCCCATGACTGTAATTTATTGTAACTGGTTTTAATACTGAATTCTTGTAAACTACCCTGCGACTTGGCGCTGGTGAAGGACTGGCAATACATTTATTGATGTTATTAATATTAATATTAATGATTAAAGGTGCTCTCCCTACAGAGAGTCATCCTAGGTAAGCATACCAGTATGCTCACTTTGTAGGGCCAATCCCAAATCTAAGAATGGGAAGGGAGGAAAAAGGTCAAGTGTGTTTGCTTTTGAACCAGAAAAATTCAAGGCAGGGAATATTTGTTCTCACTTGAGGGCTTTCCTCCATGCACGCCCTGAGCCAGCCAAAGCACTTATAATCGACTAGCCTGCCTCATGAAACCTCACATTTATTATGGGAACACTGATAAAAACCATTTCTGCAATGCTACTGTCAAGAGTGTAAACAGCAAAGTTGCATAATGTTAGTGGCCAACATACAACTGCCTCCACCTCTTCACCAGCTCTGGAATGTGCAAGTGAGACTCATTGGAAAAATATGTCCCCGTTGTTGTGCCATTCAAGGAAGGAAATATAGGATTGTGCTTCTCTGGGCATTTGCAATGTATTTACACCCAGTTCCCTAAGATGACAAGTGTTTATTTATCTGCACCCAACTCTGTCCCTGGATAGGGAAGCTTACAGCAATTTCATCACTATCCAAAGAGCTCTCAATCTAAACAGGTTTCTATCCCTCCACTCTCATTTGGGATTATGCTACTAATCCCAACAGTTTCCCTTGAAACCCTTTTTCCTCCCACCAGGACTTTTTTCTTTTCTTATCTGCATCCTTTATTCATACAAACTGGAAGTCTCCTCTTGAAACAGTTTCCCTCTTGGGAAAGTTTGCCTAGTTAAAGGTACTTTTCTCTCTCTCCAGAGCTCTCCCACTCAAGAAAGGTCAAGAAAGATGCTATAGGATTGAGTTCTAAAGCTGCAAAACTATGAGCGCTCACTCGGAGCAAGTCCCATCAATCAATCAATCAAAAATGATCATTTATTGGTGCTTTCTGTTGATATATGCATGCATCTGGCTGCAGTGGTGCCAAACTACATGCGCTACATTACATGCATGGGTTGCACTTGTGCCCTCAAAATGGTGGGGGAAAGATCCAGACAAGGGCCATGGGGGGCAATATGGAAGCACTTAATCCCCCCTCCCTGTTTTGTGATCTATTTGCCCCCCAGGGGGGAGCTGCTAACTGCACCAGTACCAGTTTTCCTCCCCATGTAAACAGCACCCAAGGGAGCAATTTTCACCAGGACTATAATGCGTAAGAGAGGGTTAACTCCCTCCTGCTCTCATAAGTGGTGCCATCAAGGCAGGACTTTGGGGCAAAAGACCTGGTCTCCATTCAGCAGAATAATCAGGAAGGCCCCCTAATGCAGCAGTAAACCAAATAGTACACATTCCCAACTAAAGAGGGTGACCCCCCCCAGACATAAGATCACCATGCCCAGAGCCTAGAATTCCCTATCCACAGCATGGTCCCAAATCAGATTGCCCCATATAGCTCCTATTTTTTTCGGTTACAAAAAAATACACAAGTGCAAAACATGCACTCAACATAGCATGCCCCACAGCACTGTATTAAGACCTCCCATTTGATAAAGCCATTGTGCTTCTCTTTTATTCCCTTTTCTCATTTCTGAACTTCCTTGGTGGCCACCAACTGCTAAGGAAGGGGATCAGATGCTATACTTCTTCCCCCAGCTGGTTAGCAGCTGCCCTGCTTCTCCCAGCAAGAGGAATATGTTGCTAAGCCAGACTGTCCTCTGCAAAGACAGCATCCTTCAGCACTTCGGCAATCTTCTGGATAGGCAACAGCATGCAACAATGACCGCTACTTACTTCTGAGTGTCATTATTACTCATATATGAGGCGGGGAAATGCACACATGTTCAAGAGAAAACATTCACCCATTTGCAGAGTATCATCTCCAATAAGGGGAGGGGAGAGGAGAGGTAAAAGAGGGAGGATTAAAACACCAACACCAAGATTTCCAGATGGCAAAAGTAAGGATGGCTTCCACTCCAGAGGAGAAGCAATTATTTACAGCACCATCCAAGACATGGTCTTTGAATTAAAAAATCAATTCCCACTTATGGTATTTCCAGGTTAACAAATCTGTGGATTGGGGTGAAAGCACTCAGGTGCAGGTAAATAAAGCCAGACATTTGTCAATGAGGAGAGGAGAGCACTATAAATGTTGATTACAGGTACAATGGAAAATTCATATGCCACTTTATGACCCCTATCCAGAGTGTGTTGCAACCGGAGCAATATATTCAATGTTTGTTAAACTAAAAAATAATTGTTATTTAGCATTTACTTCAAGTAAGTGTCACAGGACTGCAAAATAATAGCACAACCCTATGCAAGTTTATTCAGAGATATGTCCTACTGTGTTCACTTCAGCGAGGCTTACTTCCAAGTAAGTGTGCTTAGAACTGCACCCTTATTCCAGTCCTATCCATGTTCACCCATAAGTAATTCAATGAGGCTTACACACAATCCAAACCTGCAGTTCAACCAGTGGAATTTAAATCAACATAATTTATGCTGGTTTAAATCCAAAAAAGGGTGTGTGGCAGGGATGGGACAGGGCAAGGAGAGGCTATTCCAAATCCCTTTCAATCCATCTCATGACCTGGCAAGTCAACAGAACTTAGCTGGCAAAAAGAGAATTGCAGGTCAAATTCCTCCCAGAGTTTGGAATAGGGTAACTTAATATGGGTGCAATTTACATGTTTTTCCTATAGTTAGGTTTGCTCAGTACAATGCAAACAGTATTGCAGTCTCAACCGTGCAATCCTATGCAGGGCTGCTCAGGATTACATTCCACCTAGTTCAATGGGATTTACTCCCAGGTAAGTGGGCACAGGATTGCCTCCAACTCTGGGAATTTAAATCTGAAACAGAATGCTGTCAATGGAATCCACGACCACGAGATGAACCCGGTCCAGTCTCTACCTAAATGCGCTCGGAGGTCGCTCTGAGAGCAAGCGCTTCCTTGCCAGCGGGAGTCGGACTGACTGGCAGTACTTGTGCGCTGCAGAAGCCGAACTCAAAAAAAGCCCCAACATAAAAATACACACAGTTTCATTCAAAGGAATGAATGAAAAGCAACCCATTGCACCATCCCCTAAGCAGCAAAGCTGCACCAGGGGGCCCCTTACCTTGATGTTACAGAAGACACTCGCGGAGCAGGTGTTCCCAATCCTGGGAGCTTTGCCGTTTTCCGGCGCCATCCCCATGGTCTGCTCCTCGGCGCGATCCGGCGGCTCCTCGGGAGACAAAGGGCGAGTTAGCCCGGAGCGTCAGCAGCCCGTCCCGCGTTGCCCGCGCTCGTGAACAGCCTCGCTCAGGTGGCTGCCTTCTTCGCAACCTCCCCGCGAGCCAGTACGGAAAGCTGCCCGGGCGAAAGAGCGCAGAGCGTGCCGTTTTTATAACTCTGCCGCGCACTTCGAAGCGATGATGAAACTAACTTTCTCCTCCCTCTTTCCCTCTAGTGCGTAAAAGCAGGCGCTGGGAAATGCGCCACCAGGCACACGGCGCTTCCCGCCCGAAAAGCAGGTGGGAGCTTCTCGCCCTCCGAGGGGACCGGCAAGATTTCTCTCTCGATCCCTCCCAAGCTTGCAGGGTGGGAGAGAGCTCAACCCCGCAGGAAGTCAGACCCTCTGGAGGGAGCGCCGGCAAATCCCTTCCCTCCGAGTTCCTCGACTCCAAAACCGCGCGCTCCGTGGGGAGACGTGGGGCTGCAGGCTGTGGCTTCTTCTCCGAGGTTTCCGGCTGAACCTGCCGTCGGGGCCTCTTGTGAAAGCTTCGTCGGTGGGGTAGTGGGCGAGGCCGCTCGCAGTCTCTCCGAGCACGGCATGCGGCTTCCACGTGTGCGAGGTCAGGCTTCGACCTGCGGTCGGTTTGGCTCCAGCCCTTGGCTTTCCAAAGGCCCCTGGCCCGGGGAGTGGCGCCCATGGCGCGGGGCGTTTGCGCAAAAGAATCGATCTCCCCCGGCCGTTTTACGCACGGCCAGCCTCTACGGAGAAGGGCTTCGCCGTGGCCTAGGCTGCTCTGCAGCTTGGAGCGAGGCCGGCCACTGTCCCTGCAGACAGCATGGTCCAAGCAGGCGAACCTAGCCGGTGGGCGCTGTTTCTTCCCCCGTTGCTTGGAAGCCCAGTCGCCCCGCAGTTACCTCGAGAGGTACTGACACAACGGAGGGCTGATCCCGCGAGCGGCCCGGCATGTTCGTCTCCCGGCGGCCAACGGGATTGAACCGACTCTATTAAATATTAACCTCCTCAACGTGGCTGAGGTGGCTCTGGGTTGCCTGATCTGTGTCTAGGAGTACAGCAAAATGAAGTGGGGGAACTCTGCTATCTTAAATAAGCAAACGCTTGCAAGGAGAAAACTAGCAGAAGGGGCTAGGACCTTTTCCTTCTCGTATTACAGTAGTTTTCTACTGGCAGGGCATTGCGTGTGTTTGTATTTAGCTAAAGAAAGGGGGAAGCTTTCAACGATGGCACCCTGGTCGCCAAGTAACAACATTTTCCACCTACAAGTTGAGGTCTCTTACCTCCTCCTGCCTCATGGGGAGATCTGGATCAAGAAACCTCAATTATATTCAGAATGCCTGTTAATAGAAAATGGTGACACTTGGGAAACTTCTCCAGTGAGCCAGCTGGTATGGCCCCTCTTATTGTGGGTCCTTCCCCGTTCCACTGTAGTATGGAATAGTTAAATAGAGACCAACAAAATGGCTCCCTTATGAAAACTCAAGCACCACAAAGTAATCCTCATGCACTCTTCAGTGCTTAATCTCAGCTTCTAGACCTCCATTTATATAGCATCAAATTTCTCCATAGTTCAGGCAGCCTGCTGCCCCCTTTCCTCCTGCTCACAGTCTCTTAGTATCATGGTTCTCCTTTCCCTCCATAGACTCTGTAAGAACTACTTGTTCTCCAAGAACTCAGTAAGCTCCTGAAGACGGAAGGCAAAAGGTGACATTTTCCCTACTCCCATTCCGCTGCCTCTCAAGCCAGCCTGTAATGAAACGACCAACCTGCTACTTGCATCAACTTGCCTCATGTCCTACCTCCAGTAATGGGTGACAGTTATTCTTCATCTCCATTGCAGCTTTTGGAATAGATTGAGATGTGTCCATCTTCTCTCCCTCTTGAGCAAAAGCTCATCTCACCATCCTTTCATTATACTTGAAACCCATTTTTATCTTGATCACCACCTGCAAGATCTCAGCCTCTTGATGTTCCTATTACGCCATGTCCCTAGAATGAAATATTAGCCACTCAAAGTTAAATGATAACTAGTTCTTAAAATAGGTTCCCACCCACCCCCAGTTCTTGTTTTTTTTTAAGGTCTCTGTGTCAAAGAGATTTTTATGGCAGATGGGTGAAAACTTGGCCACAAAAAATGCCTTCTTAAGTGAAGCTACAAACGCAGTACAAGACTCATGGGCAATGGCACATACTAGATGTTCCCCTTGACTTAGCACAAACAATTTCATAAAAGATGCAGTACAAACAGAGAAATCTTTTCCTCAGAACCCCAGCAGAATCTACGGAAGAATAAAGCACACCGCTGGGCAGCTTTCCAAAGTCACTTGTCATGTGTTTAACTTGCTTGGAATAAGCCCTTTCTTATCCTTTTTACCCCAAATTCAGCATGAAATAACCTCAAACTTGCATATTCTACACTGCCAAGTTTCAAATACAGTACTGTATTTTCCGGTGTATAAGACGATGTTTTTTATTATTCAAAAACGTTAAAAATTGGGGGTCGTCTTATACACGGATATTGCAGAGGGGGGACGGGCAATTGGTGGCAGCCGCAAGCAGGAGATTTTCAGCAGTGATTGTTGGCTGTGGCAAGGCCTGCTGACAATTGGCGGCCGCTGCGGCAATTGGGTGGGTGGTTGGCGACTGCTGGCGGCAAGCGGGCAAACGATTTGTGGCATGTGATTGGCAGTGGTGGTCAGGCAAGTCAGCATTTGTCGGTAATCCCCCCCAAAAAAGCTCAACAACTCTGGGCAACCCCCCCCCCAAAAGCTTAACACCATTTCCTTAATTTGGGGTTGCTTATACACGGAAAAATACAGTAGTCCATGGAATCATTTCCCAGCTATAAGCCTTGGAAACTGCTGCACCCTTCCAGTTTTTCATAAGTGTGTATGGTTGGGAGTTGTCAACTTTTATGAGCCTGTTGTGGGCACATATGCAAACCAGAGAAACTCATAGTCACCATGCATACACTATGACCACACACAAATGTGTATACACACACGGCACGCATGACAACTACCATACGTATGTATCAAAACCACACACATGCATGGACATTAACTCTCCTTGCCAGAAATTAGTTTGCGGGGCAAAGGGTTTGCTTCCCTACCCCCCCCCCCAAACATGGGGTTTGATAGATCTTCCTAGAGGCTACAGCTAAAGAAGCAGGAGTTAAATTCACCTCCCCAGCTCTAGTTTCTACGAAGATAAACCTTCACTGAAGAACACACACAGCAATTAGGCTTGGGGGGGGGGAGCCTGTTGGCGCCTGGCGCCCACAAGGTCCCGTCCTGCCCCCCACGCTGAAATTTGGTTTCAGAATTTGTAGAATTATTTTAAGCCTAACCTCAAAAGGGGGAGCATTTTTGGCATGCCCTCCCACACTACAATTACGCTGGGGGATGACGACGACCCAATTCAATCCTGATTTCAGCTGGGGGTGGGCACACAGGTACAAAGAATGCCTCCGTGGGTGCATGTGTTGGCGAACCATGACAGATAGGTCCCATGGAAGATGAAAGCTAGCTTTGAGGCAGGCAAATTGGGAACAAGGCAAGGATAAAATGAAAGAGATTGTACTTGGATGCTTATTTTCCGCTTTCCCCTTTTTTCATAAATGGCAAAACGTTGTTACAAAATGTAAACAACCAAAGGAAACCTATAATAAATATAGTAAATGAAGAACCCAAGCTCAAAATTCCTGGATGTGTCATAGAAAAAAATCCTGGGCCTGTTTCTCTCCCTATTCACAAAGAGTCTCCCCCAGACAAACCATACGGCCAGTTGGGAGTCACGATAGCAATCATTTCTTACTCAAATTTTATTATACCTTCTGTACAAACCTCCCCCTCTAAAGAAAACCAACACATTGCCACTTAAATCAGTGACCTGTTGCCCTACCTGCAGTAATGGGAGATAATTACCCTACTACATCATCTCTGCCTTTGATGTACTTTCCTCTCTCTTCATCTTACAAAAGCCTGTTGTGTCCTTGGAAAAATTGCATGTATGTTTTATTCTTAAACGCTTTCTTATCTTTGTTCCATCCTCTGGATCCTCTCCAGTTTTATCAGTTTCCCTCAATTTCCAGCAATTAGGGATGAGGAAGATTCACTTTGCATCTAAGGGCAAACCTATCTAATTCACACTTTATGAAACACAAGAACTGAAACACACCACACCAGCCTTTCAAAATGTGCGCCTCTTTGAACTTCACAACACTGTCCTCCAGCCAAGCAGTGTGTACAAAAATGCATATACTAGGGCAGGCATCGCCAAACTGTGGCCCTCCAGATGTTTTGGCCTACAACTCCCATCATCTCTAGCTAACAGGACCAGTGGTCAGGGATGATGGGAATTGTAGTCCAAAACATCTGGAGGGCCGAAGTTTGGGGATGCCTGTACTAGGGTAAAAGTTTGCATGTAAATGCATCTAGTAGTGAAAGTTACATATATAAATGCACTGTATTTGGGAAAATTTGCCTTGTACAAAGCTTTGTAAGGGAAAATTGCCCACAAAATGTGTATATGGGGGAAAGTTTGCACAAAAATGATCATGAATTTTCATGAGAACTCTCTCCCCCCCCCCAACTGCAAATGGGAATCGTGAAAATGTAGAGAACTGAACTGAAAATGAGAGACTGAAATTGACACATTCTCTCATCCCCACTGCCTATTTAGAATTCCACATTTTATCTTCCAGCTGAACATATAACCCTCCTGTGGAAGCAAATCAGGTCCAAATTATACATTACAACGGTGTTTCCCAACCAGTGTGCCTCCAGATGTTTTGGGACTACAACTCCCATCATCCCTAGCTAGCAAGACCAGTGGTCAGGAATGATGGGAGTTGTAGTCCCAAAACATCTGGAGGCACACTGGTTGGGAAACACTGCATTACAAGGCAGGCAGGTCCAGGAGTCTCACAGGGTTGTTTTTAAAAGTGAAAACCAGCTGGAACATAGGGGTGTGTATATGCAATTGGAAGCAGAGGGTTTGCTGCTTTCCCCACCCAAGCACACACACCCCATGCGTTTTTACCTTGCACAGCAGGAGAAGCAGCTGGAGTGAGTTTAATCACACAAAAAGCAGTCAGGGAAAAAGACTTAAGCAGCCCTCTGCCGCCATTTCAACACTCCCAGCTTCAGCCTTCTACGGCTGCTTTTCATTAAATAATTTGTTTTAAAAGTCAGGATGCTGTTATATGCTTCTGCCATGCAACATCTGGTTTGGTCGACCAGAGTCTTTAAATAAATAACCCAAGGGAAAATTATTTTAATGATTGTGATCATAGTAAACCTTTAAATACTGGGACTTCAGGGCATTCCACATAGGCGTAGGTTTGTAAGGCTGCAATCCTAACCCTGCTTACTTGATTTCAGTGGGACTTACTTCTGAATGGGCATGGTAAGGATTGCAGTCTAGGGGCACTATTTTCCAATGGGATTGAGTCGCATTCTGGCAAATTCAGGTTGCGTGATGAAAGCCGACATGGAGCTCTTGCTCCCTAAAACAAACAAGAAACCTGGACTTTGTGAGGAAAGTGTCGAGAAGATATGTTGGAAAGCGTGGGAAAACACTTGTCTAATGCAACATCATTTAACCTCCCCCCAAACAGGATTCAAGATGACTTCAACAGATTGGAGAACTGGGCCCAAACTAACAAAATGAATTTCAATAGGGACAAATGTCAAGTTCTGCACTTAGGCAGGAAGAACCAGCTGTGCAAATATAAGATGGGGTACGCCTGGCTTGCCAGTAGGACATGTGAAAAGGATCTAGGGGGTCTTAGTAGACCACAAGCTTAACACAAGTCAGTGGTGTGATGCATCAGCAAAAATAGCCAAATCCAATTCTAGGCTGCATCAACAGAAATATAGTGACCAGATCAAGGGAGGTTATAGTACTGCTCTATTCTACCTCGGTCAGGCCCCACCTGTAGTCTTGTGTCCATTTCTGGGCACCATAGTTTAAGGATATTGACAAGCTGGAATGTGTGCAGAGGTGGGCGACTCAGATGATCAAGAAACCAAGCCTCATGAGGAATGGTTGAGGGGCCTGGGTATGGTATATTTAACCTGGAAAAGAGGAGAGTGGGAGGAGATATGATAGCCATCTTCAAATATCTAAAGGGCTGTCACATGGAAGAAGGAACATGCTGTACTTGTTTTCTCCTGCACTGAAAGGTAGGACCAATGGATCCAAATTATAAGAAAGGTGATTCTGATCAAACATTGGGAAGAATTTATTAATGATAAGAACTTAACTTGGAACCAATTTACCATTTGAGATGGTGGGGGTCTATTTCATTGGGGGGTTTTGAGCTGAGGTTGGATGGCCACCTGTCAGGGATTCTTGAGTTGCGATTCATGCATTACAGGGGGTTGGACTAGATGACCCTTGGGAACCCTTCCAACTCTATGATTATATTAACAGACCTTCTGGAAGTGATCTTAGATGGCATTTGGGGAGAGAGACCAGAGAGACAAGTGAACAGCAACCACCCACCCACCCCCTCTTTCACATACTTTAATCTCCAGACTTGTTTCTGAATGCTTGAATAGTATAGCATTTAGCTTTGAAGTTGCCATTTACCCTTTGAAGGCTAAATAAGCCACCTATGATTATTTCAACACAGGACACAGTGAGATACTAAAATGGGGCGCATAACAAGCCTGAGGTGGAAACTGTGGGGCATATCCTTCCGTCTTAGAAATTTTTACCCTGGTTTCTGTGGTTGTCCATTTAACCTCCTACTGACCTCCTTACATGCTAGGTCAATTAATTATTATGTGATGCATTTGTTTCTAGACAGTAACTTACCTGTCGATTTGTCAGTTACCACATCTTTTCAGCAGCAGGAAATAGGGTTAGAAAACAGTCGAGAAAGCTGGAGTATTTCCCCATTTATTTCTGATTTTTGAGATACTGCTTTTCAGGAAAGAGTCGCAAAGCACTTTGTACAGGAATATTAAAATAGCGAGCACAAATGATTAAAGTAATAAAATGGCAAAGGCAAGTTATAAGGGGGGGGGAAGCTTTTTGAAAGCTAAATCTTTCCTCCTTTTAGAGTCTCCACAGTCTTCTGAATGCCAGTTGCTGTGTTCTGGGAGCCACAAGAAGGGAGCGTCCTCATGTGCTCAGGCCCTGCTTGCTGAGTTTTAGGGGGCCAGGCTACCTACACACCATGCATTTGAAGCACATGTGAAGCACACAACTTTCCCCAGAGAATCCTGGGAACTAGTTTGGGAATTGTAGTGCTGGGGGTGGGGGTGGGGGAAACCACAGTTCCCAAGATTCTTTGTGCAAAGACATGTGCTTTAAACGTATGGTGTGTACACAGCCTGCAGAAACAGAATATCAAAAGCAGTCCTGAAAAACACTAGGGCAGGGGTCCCCAAACTACGGCCCCCGGGCCGGATGCGGCCCAATTGGCCTCCCAATCCAGCCCGCGACGACCCCTGCTGCCCGCTGCCGCCGCCCGCTCTTACAGCGCGCGGCGTGGCGGCGATCTTCAAAATCGGCAAAAAATCGCCGAAAATCCTTTGTGCGCATGCGTATGGGCCTCTCCCGACCCAGAAGAGGTCATTTCCGATGCACTTCTGGGTCGGGGGAGGCCCATACGCATGCGCACAAGCGATTTCCGGCGATTTTTTTCGACTGTGTGCGTGTGCGCATGCGCACGGGCGCACACTCCCCCGCCCTCCGGCCCGCCGCGCGGTCGGCGCGGCTGGCACCGGCCCGAAGCCCGGTAAGTCTGGGGACCCCTGCACTAGGGCCACAAATTGTCAGCCAAGTTTTCCCTTTTCATCAATCGCCTCCCATCCCATTCACACTCCCATCCACCTTCTGGTGAACTGAGCTTGCCTCCCAGTTTGTGCTGGCCAACATACACCCTGATAAAGATTTGTGTGTTTTTTTTATTGCCCACAGGAAGCAAAATACATTATAAATACCTTAGTGCAATAACAGGCATAAACCCAGGCTGAATTTCCTGAAGTGCAACCAGTTCCACAAGGATACAGAGGGCATGGAGCCTGTTCTGATGCACGTCTACTTGAAAGTATGTCCCTTTAGGTCCAGGAACACTCCCTTGAAAGTATCCACAGGCTGGTAGCATCAAGTGTAAAGAGGAAACTTTCAGGGAGAAGCACCCTCCACTGCCAGCAAACTACTTAAAGGTGGCCTGCCGTGTCAGCAAACTTGGCATGAGAGCTCTTGAACAAATGTATCAGTACAAAATATCTGCTTGACCACAGGACCTTTTATTGATAGCTAAAGTAACAATAACTAGGAATGTGCATATACCAAAGCACATACTGTACTGTGGAAGTGATTACAGATTTCAGCTTTCTGAGCCTCAAAACATTTTATATGTATAAAGAGCAAGCTGCTAGCCCTCATGACCACAGAAATAGGCTTGATGGTACGTGAGGAATGCCATGTGAAATGTCAGAAGCCAGAGGCATAGCTGAATAGACTGTAAGGCTCCTGGAGCAGCAGCCTGCAAAACCTGTTCTTTATAAAGTGCCATGTCAGGAAGTGGACCTATATAAATTTGAATTGATGCTGGTTTCAAGGTTTACCAAGATCCCAGTATTTCTGTGGTTGTATACTTCCTTGCCCATCTCCATGATTGGGAGAAGTAAAATGAATAATGGAAGTAAAAAAAAAAAGTTTCATAGCAATACTTTTTAAACGTGACAGTCTCCAGTTTTTCTTTGAATCACATGGAATTTGTGTTATCTTTAGATCCATAGCTATAACTTTTGTGGAGAAGGAACCTAAGGCAATAGGTGGAAAGAAAGGTGGGCAGAGTAAATGGGTTGGGGTTTTTTTGGTCTTCCTGAATCTTCCAACATGGAAGAAGAAGAAGAAGAAGAAGAAGAAGAAGAAGAAGAAGAAGAAGAAGAAGAAGAAGAAGAAGAAGAAGAAGAAGAAGAAGAAGAAGAAGAAGAAGAAGAAGAAGAAGAAGAAGAAGAAGAAGAAGAAGAAGAAGAAGAAGAAGAAGAAGAAGAAGAAGAAGAAGAAGAAGAAGAAGAATAGTTTGGATTTGATATCCCGCTTTATCACTACCCCAAGGAGTCTCAAAGCACCTAACATACTCCTTTCCCTTCCTCCCCCACAACAGACACCCTGTGAGGTAGGTGGGGCTGAGAGACTTCAGAGAAGTGTGACTAGCCCAAGGTCACCCAGCAGCTGCATGTGGAGGAGTGGAGATGCGAACCCGGCTCCCCAGATTACGAGTCTACCGCTCTTAACCACTACACCACTACACACACTCTCTCTTCAAGATGATAGGGTGGGAGGGCAAGGGGAAGAGAGGAAAGAATTACATTCATTCTTCAGAAATTTCATATTTTTATTTGTGCCTTTATGTGTTTTTTGGGTGTGTGTGTGTATGGGTGTGGATACACACACACACACACACACACACACACACACACACACCTCCCCATTTTCAAGCCTTTGCAGGTTAAGCTGTGTAGCCTGTGGGTTTAAATGCAACACACTGCATTTAACTGAGTTTCAAGCTCCTTTTTTATTCCATTTTTTTAAGTTATGCAGGCATGTACCCAGCAGCAGAATAGAAAATTTATGATTATTGGTGCAATTACATTTTAGAGTGCCCCAGGGGCTGCTTCTTCTTGCCTTGTTAACCAAATTCCTCCTAAACTGGGGCTCTCTGTCTTGCCACAGGGCGACACTATCGGTGCTTCTGCATGTGCTGGTAGCACTCTGAACAGAAGGGGAAGCTCTCACAGCAATAAGCCAACAATGAAACAGAATCAAGGGATGTGCTCCCCCCTGATAGGAAATCCTGATTTTACGTGGACATCATTTAAAAGTAACAACATCTCAGATAAAAAGACAGAGACCAAAAAAACAACCCACTTTGGATAGATTTGCCTGCCTTATTTTTAGGCTGCCTATAACGAAAAGTTATTTAGGCCACTCGTGGAATAAAACTGGCAAGTGAAAAATATAACAATGCAAAAATGCAGCAAGAGAAACCATCATTAGAACAAACCAGATAAAATAGGGGGGGGGGATCTACAGAGCTAAAACCACACAGCATGACTGGGATAATCAATCAATCAACCAACACATTTTAAAAATATTTGCCTGGCACCAAAAATAATAAAGTGGGCACCAGATAGAGTTTTTTTGGGTGGGCATTCCACCACCACCACCAAAAAGGGCCCTTCGCTTGCAGCAATCCTGCTGCACCATCCTTGGGGGGGGCACTCAAGGAAGGGCTGGGGATGATCTCAGGGTCTGAGTAGGCATTTGTGAGGAAAGGTCCCAAGGTGTGAAGGGTCTCCAGCACTTTGAATTGGGTCTGGGAAGAGGCTGGTGTCAGTAATCATGCCTAATGCTGATATTACCCCTGAAGGTAATTGAATCCTTTTCTTATATAGCAGGGTGGAGTACAGGAATTTGTTGCTGGAATGTGACACTTCAGACCACTTCTCCTTAAGGACATCCTGAAGTTAAGAGTTCAAGAAGTCTAGACTTCAGAAGGCCACTTAGAAGCAGTTTGCTCCATTACGAGGCGCTATCTATTATTAAGAGGCAGTGTAGTGTTTAGTTCAGATAGGACCGCTGGGGGCCAGGGTTCAGATCCCCACTTGCCTCTCGTCCTAACCTACCTCACAGGATGGTACCACTAGTTACGAACTTAATTCGTTCTGGAGGTCCATTCTTAACCTGAAACTCTTCTTAACTAGAGGCGTGATTTCACTAATGGGGCCTCTTGCTGCTGCTGTGCCGCCAGCACACGATTTCCGTTCTCATCCTGGGGCAAAGTTTTCAACTCAATGTAACTCTTCCAGGTAACCTGAAGCGTTTGTAACCTGAGGCGTTTGTAACTCGAGGTACCACTGTATATGCAAAAAAAATTCCCATGCCATAAGTCTGTTGGTCCTCAGAGACTTTGGAGGGGGATAATGAGTGAGTGAAATTATTATTTTCAGAAATAAAAAGCCCATAACTCCAAAAGGAAGGAAAGCATAAGCATAGGAAAAATGTGATGTTTACTACTCCTGACACAATGCGCAAAAAGAAAATGGGGATGAAATTGAATGTGGCAAGTAGTGCTGGTGGAGATGTGCCAACTATAGCTGCTTTTTGTCTGGCGGTGTGCTGAAAAGTAAATTCAAACATAGACTAATATTCTCCCAGAGGTCTGGACCCTGGAAATGGAAGGGCATAGCAAGCTAGACTCCTGGCCTCAGATTGGCCAGCAGGCTGAGCTCAACACCCCTCCAGAGAAGGTTACACAAAAACACAGCCATAGTCAAGGTAAATGAGTGTTTCTGTGTTCTATAATATTTTCTTCAATAAGCTAATAGCCATTTGATTTTTCTCTTTTTTATTCAAGTAGATGTGTGATTGTGATATCTCAACAATATCAAATGTGATCGCATATAGCTTTCTTTTTATTGCATCACCTAGGTAAAGGGACTCCTGACCATTAGGTCCAGTCGTGACCGACTCTGGCGTTGCGCGCTCATCTCGCATTATTGGCCGAGGGAGCTGGCGTATAGTTTCCAGGTCATGTGGCCAGCATGACAAAGCCGCTTCTGGCGAACCAGAGCAGCACATGGAAACGCCGTTTACCTTCCCGCTGTAGCGGTTCCTATTTATCTACTTGCATTTTGACGTGCTTTTGAACTGCTAGGTTGGCAGGAGCTGGGACCAAGCAATGGGAGCTCACCCCGTCACAGGGATTCGAACCGCCGACCTTCTGATCAGCAAGCCCTAGACTCTGTAGTTTAACCCACAGCGCCACCTGGATCCCTAAGCAGGTATTATTATTATTATTATTATTATTATTAAATAATTTTTATTAGAGATTTTCCATTTCAACATTTCTCATGAATTGATATACATTACATAGACATTTAACCAGAAAAAAGAGATGATACCAATGGTACAAAAAAAGAAAAAGGAAAAGGGGGAAAATGTATTTTTTTAAATTAAGTTTAATTAAGTTTATGAATAAAATACATTGCATATAAATTATAGCAACATTTTAACAGTCGTTCATAAATAACTATCATAATGGCCGTGGAGTCTGTAATACCATATAGCATCCACTAGTAATCTGCTCTAAATTTCAACATTATATAGAGAAAAATGTATTGCTGTATCTCATTTATATGGTAATTATTCCAATAAATTATGAAAACAGACTCTTTTTCAATACATCTATTTTCCTGACTTCTACAGTAGCTCCTAGAAAAGTTTTCAATTTCTTCTTTTTTTAAAAAAAAAGCCAAACCAATTCCCCCAATCTTTTTGGTATATGTGAAGTTGTCAGAGGCATGGCAATAGTACAAATGAATTACATGATCTCTAAATCCTTTGCTTTTTTTTCCCTTGAAAAATAAGTGCCGGTACTCACCATGTAGTTGTCACAGTAAGTGCCACACTTTTTAACAACAACCAAAAGAGGTGCCGGTATTGCGTGCCCTTGAGTACCCCCTGAAGAAGAAGAAAAGCACTATCTAAATCAATTGGTTCAATTGTGCCTTTTAGGTAACTTCATTGAACCAAAGGTGAAATGCTCCGGAAGGCCTGCAAACACCATCTTGGTAGTCAAGATAACCCCAAAACTAATTGGATGTTGTTGCAAGAATGAGCTTATATATTAGTTCAAAATGTTGGTGCTGACCTTTAAAGCCCTAATGGCCTCGGTCCAGTATACCTGAAACAGCGTCTCCACCCCCATCGTTCTGCCCGGACACTGAGGTCCAGCACCGAGGGCCTTCTGGCGGTTCCCTTGTTGCGAGAAGCCAAGTTGCAGGGAACCAGGCAGAGGGCCTTCTCGGTGGTGGCGCCCGCCCTGTGGAACGCCCTCCCATCAGATGTCAAAGAGAAAAACAGCTACCAGATTTTTAGAAGACATCTGAAGGCAGCCTTGTTTAGGGAGGCTTTTAATGTTTAATGGATTATTTTATTTCATTTTTCTGTTGGAAGCCGCCCACAGTGGCTTGGGAAACCCAGCCAGATGGGCGGGGTATAAATAATAATAATAATTATTATTATAATTATAATTATAATTATTATTTTATTCTTATACTCGCTTGCTTTGATATATGCTAATAGGCTTGCTTTGATGCTGGGCTTATCTGTGGACCTTGGGATGCTGGGCTCTTGGCCCAGAGAGGGGAGCTGACTGTAACCCTTGGATGGTTGCCACCTGTGGCCTAACCAGTCAGGTGAGTTTATCACTCTGACATTTTTGACATCCTTTCTTTGGTATCTGCAGCAAACCGCTGTGACAAGCCCTTCTTTGGGCTGGTGGATCAGGACAATAACCCAAAGGAATAATCTTTGGATCCAAAGAGATGTAATATCCTGATATGCCCCGAATCTCATGTAAAACATTCTTCCAAGAAACAGGACTTATAATACACCCGAAAAGTAAGCAATATGAATCATGTCCTGATCACCCTTGTGCCCTCGCCAACCTTAAAAAATACTTGTGGTCCCTGAAGAATAGGGTGAAGTCCCCTGACACTCTGTTATTGCTATTCCTTCAGCTACTTCCCCCTTTGAGATGGTGGCTCATGTTCTTTAGAAAGATTGTGTCACCTGGTGTGAGTCAACTGTTTGCAAGAAAAACAACAGCACCAAGAAGTACCCAGAGTGGAACCTGGAATACAACTTAAGGCTTCATTCATTTACTTCATTATCCATCACTCATCTTATGAGTCATCAGCAAAAAGGATGTGTCCAGGATGTTTCACCAATAGTAGGAAACTAGAGCAATACAGTGGTGCTTCATGTTGATGTAATTATTCAGGGCGTTAAAGTGCATAGAAATCAGGATTGTAATCTGGAACATGAACCATTATTGGACACAATGTTGGTTTCAGCTTGCAAGTACCTTGATGTCTCAAGTTATAATATCTTATTATTTATACTGCAGCATCAGAGTGCAAGTGGACAAGTTCCTGCCCTGAGGAGCTTACAGTCTATATAGCCACACATCACACAGGTATTCTGAGAGGCAGCACAGCATAAAGGGCAGCAGGGAAGAGTGAGTGGAGTCATTTGAGGGAGCCTTGGGGCAGTGGGTGGTGGTGGAGCTGGTGGAGCAGACCTGTATTGAGATATAGGAGCTGAGGGATAAGGGGTGGGAATAACATATCAAGGATTTCAAAGCTAAAGGGTTGTGCTGCACCTGGGAGCATAGAAAGCCAATGAGAGAGTTTAAAGAGAGGTGTTGCATGATTATAAGCAAAAGAAAGGTGAATGATTTTGGCAGCAGAGTACAGAATAGGCATGAGGGATCAAGGTGGGACACACAAAAATGTCTAGTGAAGAGTCCAGTCATTGGTCCAGCACATAGAGCAGGACATACCCTCATATATTTTTTTGGTCCCAGATGATGATGGAGGTTCAAGTGGCTTTGGTTCTTGGAGTGCTTTTTTCCAGCTCTGGCTAGCGCAAGTTTTAGGTTGTTGCAATGCGCTGTATGTGAGGCTGCCCATGCACTTGGTCCAGAAACTGCAGCTAGGACAGAATGCAGTGGCAACAGTTTGTGAATGGGGTCGCCATGCAGCAGCATATCCAAAATATCACCTTAACTCCCTACCCCAATATAACCGTTCACTGTTGTTGTCCATGAGGGCCTGCTTTGCTGTGCCACGTGTGCCTGAAATTCATTTTACGGCAGCTCAGATTAGCTCCTTCAGTGTAGGGACATCTGCCTTGTGTGGACCACACAGCCCATTGAAGCTAGACAGATTGTACACATATTTCATGGTAGTATGCTGAAACCATTTCCAAGGGCATTCCCGGAAGGGTGAGTTGACTCCAGATGGGCAGTGCTGAGGGGTTGTTTAAAAAGAATTTTTGTACTTCCAAAAAACTTAGGTTTTAACCACCCCCCCCCCCCAAGGCTGTTGATACCACCCTTATGTGTGTCAGCATGCATGGTGCTGTTTTGATTACACAATCAACAGCCCTCTCAGCCCAATGATCAGAAATGGAGGGAATTATGAGGAACTGAAGGGGGGAACTTATGAGTTGGATGTTTTCTCCAAAGTAGGTAAAAGGCCATAGAGCTGGCAGCGATCTTTGACAGAGCTCCCCAGGAAGCTTTAATGATCAACAGATTTCCCCCCCCCCTCTCTTCCACTTTAATTTACACACACACATATCTTTGTGTATCCAGGCCTGCATGTATTTAAGGGCCCAGGCTGTTATTGGCTGGTCCATCTGCTTTTAATCCATCACTGGACAACAGCAGGATTTTGGGCCACATTTCACTCCCTTCTCCCGACCTGACCTTCCCGCTGAAGGATTCTTGGCCTTCAAGGCTTATGCAATGGGTACACCATGTGTAGGCACACACACAAGCAGGTTGCAAGGCGTTAACAGCACTAGCCAGCATTGCTGCAGGAAAGAATAATATTTCTTGTTCCTGGAGCAAGGAAAGATACTGGTGTTTATTCTCTGGGAGGGAACCCTGGCCACAACAGCAGCAGCAGCATTTTCACAGTATTCAGTACATGCCGTTTAGAGAGGCCACCAACTGGGTTTGGGAAACAAGAATTGCAAGTGCTGTTTTCATTAATATTTTTTTTAAATAAAATTAATACCATTTCATTCAATGCATCCTTCCACTTCACTCTCTGCTTAGTACTGGCACTGACTTTTCCGGTCACAGTCATTTTTCTGAATAAAGCCAGGCGGACATGATTTTTTAGGTTGTAAGTCAGCCAGCTGGGCCTATTTCCTGAGCCATAAGCAGTCCTTTCTGCTGCTACTAGTATTCAGAGACAAACTACTCTACTCCTGAACGTGGAGGGCAAAACTTAACACGGTGCTAAAGAAATAATTTCACCTGTAAAGCTTTAAATGGTCTACCATTGAATTATAGAGTTGGAAGGAACTCCTAATGTCATTTAGTCCAGCCCCCTGCAATGCAGAAATATGCAGGTGGCTTGTATGGGGATCGGATCCAGGACCTTGGCTTTATCAAAACCACACTCTAACCAACTGAGCTAACTGGCGTTGATCAGAATACTCTGAGAACTGCCTTCTCCCATGTGATCCTTCTTGTACGTCATTTTCAGAAGCCCTTGTGTGTTTTTTTATTATTATTCCTTAGAATCTTCCAGGTTCTTGTTGCACAACCAGCACTTTTCTGAGGAACCATAAAAAGCAGAACTGATATGCTTCTCTGTGGTTAACTCTGCATCACCTCACAGTGCAAATGCGCACAGAATCATGGAAGTGATCATCAAATGCAAATGAGGTGACATTAGGCAGCCATAAGACTACTCCAATGTGCTCTACATGGGGCTACCTTTGAAGGTGACCCGTTAACTACAACTAATCCAGAATGTGGCAGCTAGACTGGTGACTGGGAGCGGCCGCCGAGACCACATAACACCTCTCCTGAAAGACCTACATTGGCTCCCAGTACGTTTCTGGCCACAATTTAAAGCGTTGGTGCTGACCTTTAGAGCCCTAAATGGCCTCAGCCCGGTATACCTGAAGGAGCGTCTCCACCCGCATCGTTCCGTCCGGACACTGAGGTCCAGCGCCGAGGGCCTTCTGGCAGTTCCCTCGCTGCGAGAAGCCAAGTTACAGGGGACCAGGCAGAGGGCCTTCTTGGTAGTGGTGCCCACCCTGTGGAATGCCCTCCCATCAGATGTCAAAGAAATAAAGGACTATCTGACTTTTAGAAGACAACTGAAGGCAGCCCTGTTTAGGGAAGCTTTTAATATTGATGAATTATTGTATTTTAATATTTTGCTGGAAGCTGCCCGGAGTGGTTGGAGAAACCCTGCCAGATGGGCAGGTTATAAATATTATTATTATTATTATTATTATTATTATTATTATTATTATTATACAGTCATCCACTTGCTCATGCTCCATTGAAATAAGTGTAAGATGTGCAATAATTCATGTTCATTTCAGTGGTGCTCATTCAGCAAAACTTCCCAGGAGATTGTGTGTCCTGAGGCGCTCATTCTTTATCTCTACCACAGGAAGCAAACTATAACAGATGTCATGTGACAGATAATGGTGTCACTGGAGGTCTCATGAGGGATCAGGGGTCTCAGGTATCCTGTGACAAGAGGTTTTCTAAAGCAAACAGTTGCACTCTTTGAGTTTTAAAAATAACTATTTTGATAGGGTTCTTCCGCTCAGAGATAGTGCGTATGGGCAACATACGCATGTGCCGGGTGAAAGTTTGCAAGGTAGTTGTAAAATGTGATGTAGGAGTTTTTTAAAGCATCTTATTATTTGTGAATGAGGAGATTAGAGGGAATGCATAGGCCTGTGTGTGTGTGTGTGTGTGTGTGTGTGTGTGTGTGTGTAGCATGTCAGCACCCCTGAGAGCAAGGCTAGCCCAAGCCAATTTACTGCCCAAGTCAAAGGACAAGATGGTGGCCCTCTCATTCCATGTACAGAAGCTGAACAGACTGGTATTGGGATCTTATTTCAGCAGACCTAATGGCAGCAGAGTGGCTTAGAAAGCGCAGGGCAGGCCATATGGAATGCACAGATCTGCTCTCCAATATTTCACTGCCATTCCCCACATCATCTGCTGCGTTAGGCCGCTTCACTTTGACTAATGGTAGGGCCAGTCCTGCCTGAAAGTCCCCGGGTTTACGTGCAAATATTCAACACATCCCTTATTTTTACTACAGTATCCTCTGTTGGAAGACCAAATTGCACATCCTTCACAGAAACACAGAATGTGTATCAAGGTTTTGCTGGGAGAGAATACTGAAAATGTGCAAGAACTCTCAAAGATTATAGACATTGTCAAACTCCTTTAGTACTCTTGGGTGCAGCTCAAACATAGCCAAAGAAACCCTTTAAAATTTGTTTTTAACCTCTCCTGCAATCTTGCAAACCTGAGTTGTTGGAGGATAGGGCCACGTCTAGATTGGGGGTTTCCTAAAAAAAGTTCAACAACTTTTGGGGTGTCCTGGTTTTTTATTAGAGGAGAATGGAGCTTCTTCCAGATGACCTGCTTACTGTGCATTCATTCTGATCTTCTTGCATGAAGTTTGTAGGGAGGTCATACAATGTCTACTATTCACTGAACATTTATTCTGATTTGTTTTGTGGGGAGGTTATACAATGCTGTGTCATGCATTTTTTTACGCCACACTTTCCAATGCATTTTCCCATCAGTTTCCTTAAAGTCATGTCCAATTTCATTTTTATTTTTATTTTGCACAACAGCACCAAAACTACTTCAATTGCCCAACCTAAATTGGCCAGTATATGTTTAACTAGTGCCAATCTGGAAGCAGCTGGAATGTCAAGGGCTGGTCATACACAAACAAATGATCCATGCTGATGACAACAGCTGGTGACAACAGAGGTTTAAAACTGTTGGGAGTGAACTCTTAAACTGCATATACCCCATGGCGTGTCTCCAAGATAGCATGAAGCCACCCACTCCATTAGCATAAGGATTTCTGCGTGTGCAATAGAACTTCTTCCCCTGTGCTCCACTCACATGCCCTCTAAATCAGTTCTGGGTTTTGCTTTCCGGAGAATATTTGGTGAGAAGAAATTGACGTGTATGGGGGTGGGAGTTATGTTGCGCAAGTACAAATACTTGTGTTAATGTAACAAAGGCATTGGATACCACTCTGTGCATTTAAACTATGCTCCCAAAGAATCCTGATTAAAGTAGATTGTTAAGGATGCTGGGAATTGTAGCTCTGAGTGGAGTAAACTATAGTTTCCCCAAAGAATCATAGGAAATGTGCTTTAAATATATGGGGTGTGTATGCTGTCTTAGAGGAGAGTACCTCTTTTGGTATATCAAAATAGAAACTTAGTTGGTCTTTAAGGTGCTACTGAAGGATGTTTTTTATTTTACAGTGTTCCTGGCTATTAGTGAGTCAGGAGATGGGGGCTTCCAGATATGGACAATATAGTAGAACCTAATCACTGCTGTTTTGCTTTTAAGTTGGAAGTGGAATAGCAACTCTGCTTTCACGGAGGTGTGTATGTGATATCTACTAAAGATGGCGTACTAGTCCTTTACTCCTGTCTCACCTCAAGAATTAATTGCACAAATTGCTGCAACAGGACATAGGCAAAACCATCCGAAAACCCAAAAATACAATTTAATTTACCTACCTGCATTTGATAAATTCTCTCCCCTTCCTGTGAAGACTCTGTATATGAAGGCCTAGAGGTGTGCAAAGGTCTGAAGCCTGCTAAACAACACATCATGGTTATAAAGGGAATGCTCCTTCAGTTAAAGCAGGAAATCTCAGGTGAATTGCATTAAACAGCAGATCACATTTGGGAGCAGATTAAGGCCATGATGCCTGGAAGAATACCGCCGATTACACTTAGCTCTACTTCTCCATAACATCTGAGCCAGGAGAGGCTGTTTGAGACAACCAGCCTCATATAACCAACATGCTTCAATCAAATTAATGCATGAAGGGGTTAATACCATAGAGTAATCTGTCCTGCCTGGTTTAGCTAGGTCCACTTCCCGTCATCTTGGGAGGAAATGGGCAATCAAGCCTATTGTTCACCTTCAGTCTACCTGAGAAGCTCAGTGTGTGAAGAGGTTTCCGCTGGTTGCTCCATCTCAACTGCAGGGCTCCCAAAGTTCTTGAAACTCTTATACCAATAATTTAGGAACTTTCACCACTTTGTAACTAAGCTAAGATTTACTGCCTGTGCACCTTTTCTGAAGCACATGAATCCGATCTTTGGAGAGTTTGTAAGTAAACTATTTTAAACTTACCTAATATGTGGTCTTTTCATATGCAGGGGCAAGTAGGAGATGGAAACTTTGGAAATAATTTTTTTCATACAAGATTTTGGAACTCACTTAGAAGGGTATATTTTAAATATCTAACAGTCTATATTTCCACACTTTACTTAGCTGCATATTTTCTGGCTTTAAATCTTTGCTGGGGTTCCCACACCAAAGAGTACTTGCCCCAAACATGGATCTTGACATGCAGGAATTATATATATATATATATATATATATATATATATATATATATATATATATATATATATGAGTATGTTTCTCATCTATATTTCCTCTGGGAAGAATGTTATGTTTTTTTGGTGTACTTGGGAAGAAATGAAGAATCTTTGGGAAATGCCTCTCCAAATGTAGCTCAGGATGGTTAATCAGCATTGTTATTACAAAGTTACTGCAAAAGAGTGCAGGAAATATTGACTCATCATTTCTAAGGGGCAACTTCTCCATTTCCATAGAAAAGTGTAAGTTGGAAATAAGACCCTTATGTCTTATTTCCTGTTTCTGTTTCTTTCATTGACTTCCTGGGTGAAATATACTCGGAGTCGAGAGTGAATTTCATGCTCTTTATTCAGCTCATAGTCATCAAGGAGGAGAAGAGAAGACGAATACTCTTTTCCCAAAACCATCTGCTTATATACATTATTTACACAATGGGCCTTGCGTGATTGGCTACTTCAGGGCTACACCTGTGGGCCAATTATATTGTGGATTGACTTCTGCCTGCAGCCTGATTGGCTGCTCCTACAGGCCAATCAGGTAGCAGATTCACTTCTGCCAGCCGCCTGATTGGCTGCTCCAGCAGGCCAATCCGGTTGCGGATTCACTTCCACCTGGAGTTGGATTGGGTAGCTCCCGCTGATTCTGAATCCTATTGTTCTAGGATTCAGCTCAGTACATAACACCCCTCCCCTCTAAGTTCCAGTCCTGCCCGGGAAGTTGCATTCGTAGTCCCCAAGGTCTGCTGGCCGCCTCCGTGTGCGTTGTGGCCTGGGGTGTTCCTTGGTCAGGGGTTCTGGTTCTGGCTCGTGTTCCGAGGCTGCTGGCTGTGCCGGGGCTGTCTGGTCTGGCGCCACTGAACCACTAGGTTGTAGCTCTGGTTCCGGTGTCCTTCCAGCCTCGGGGCGCCCCTCTGTGCCTACTGCTTCTGCTTCCCCTGCCCACCCCTCTCGCTCTACAGGCCTCACTGCCCTGCTGTCCCCTTGGGACCCCTCTGTCCCGCTCTCCTCCCGGGTTCCTCCTGGGAATCGTCGCCGTAGCTGGTCGCAGTGGCGGCGCCAACATTGCCCCCCTTCCGTTAGTACCTCGTACGACACGGGACCGGTCACCTTGGTGACTGTGGCGGGTACCCATGCTGGGCCTGCCCCAAAATTCTTTGCATACACTGGGTCCTGGGCCACAAATGTCCGGGGGTTCCTGCCTTTCCCCACCACTACCTCATCCTGAGCTCTGTCGGGGTGAAGTCGGTCCAGTCTAGTTGCAAGGCGCCGGCCCATTAGTAATTCAGCTGGGCTCCGGCCCGTCGTTGTGCTTGGGGTGCTGTGCTGTGCTAGAAGAAATGCAGCAAGGCGGTATTCCCAGTCCCCTTGTGTCATGCGGCGGAGGCTGTCCTTGGTGGTCCGCACCATGCGCTCCGCTTGGCCATTGGTGGCAGGGTGGAATGGTGCTGAGCGGATGTGGCGGATGGCGTTCTGCGCTGTGAAGGTCTGGAACTCCTCTGACGTGAATGCGGTTCCATTGTCCGAGACGAGGGTGTCAGGGAGCCCGTGGGTCGCAAACAGCTTACGTAGTACCCGGATGGCTGCCGCCGTAGAAGTGGATGGTACCAGTGCGACCTCCAGCCATTTGGTGTAGGAATCCACCACTATGAAGAATGTTTTTCCCTGGAAGGGGCCAGCGAAGTCCACGTGCAAGCGTGACCATGGATGTCGGGCGGACTCCCAGGGCTGGACTGGGGCCCTTGGGGGATCCGGGCGGGATTCTTGGCAGGTCTGGCAGTGTTGGACCCAGGCCTCTATCTCTCTGTCAATCCCCGGCCACCACACATAACTCCTGGCAAGGGCCTTCATCCTCACTACCCCTGGGTGTGTCTCGTGTAGGGCTGTGAGGACCCTTTTGCGGAGGGGCTGGGGAACAACAACCCTGCTTCCCCATAACAGGCACCCCTTGTGGGCCGACAGTTCATGTTTGCGGTTTGTGTAGCCAGCGAATTCTGGCCCGGGGCTGCTGCTGGGCCATCCTCGCCACACCCAGTCCAGGACCCGGGAGATGACCCTATCTTTTGTGGAATGGTGCGCAACTTCTTGTGCCTGAATGGGTCGGTCGGGAAGCAGCTCCAGGGTCATAACCTCTTGCGCAGGCGCTGGGTCGGGGCCTGTTTCTGGTAGTGGTAGCCTGCTGAGGGCGTCTGCGTGGCCCATCGCCTTCCCAGGGCGGTGGATTAGTGCATACTGGTAGCCGGCAAGGAAAATTGACCACCTGAGGACACGTGGAGACAACACTTGGGGGGTCTGCTTCTCAGGGGCAAACAGGCCAAGCAACGGCTTGTGGTCAGTCACTATGGTAAAGGGCCGCCCGTACAAGAAATCATGGAATTTTTTTACGCCCTTCACGATTGCCAGACCCTCCTTGTCAATCTGTGAGTAGTTTCGTTCGGCTGCAGCAAGCGTCTGGGAGAAGTATGCCACCGGCACCTCTCTTCCATCCGGGAGTTGGTGTCCCAGGACAGCGCCGATGCCATAGGGAGAGGCGTCGCATGCCAGCACCACTGGCAGCCTCTCGTCGAAGTGTGCTAAGACCGAGTTCGAGACGAGCAAGTCCTTGACTGCCTGGAATGCGGCCCTTTGTCGCTGGCCCCACACCCAAGGGGCCCTTTTATCTAGGAGTCTGTGTAGGGGCTCCGCTACCGCTGCCTTATGGGGAAGGAAGGCATGGTAAAAGTTCAATAGTCCCAAGAATGACTGAAGTTCGGGCTTGCTCTTGGGCGCTGGGGCCTCACAAATGGCCCGTACCTTGTCACCGGTTGGATGGACCCCTTCTGCGTCCACCTTAAATCCCAGAAAGTCCACCTGTGGCACTCCCAGTAAACACTTTTCCCGCTTCACCTTGAGGCCCACCGTCTGGAAACGGTGCAGGACGGAGCGGAGGCGGTCCTCAAATTCCTCTGGTGTGGGCCCGGCGATCAGTACATCATCGAAGAAGGGGGTGACGCCAGGAATCCCTTTAAGGAGAGAGTCCATTAGATTCTGGAATATGCCTGGTGCCACGCTAACGCCAATTTGCAGCCGCTTTACTCTGAATGCCCCTCTGTGCGTCACAATCGTCTGAGCCTCTGCTGTGGCTTCGTCCACAGGCAACTGTTGATACGCTTGGGCCAAGTCCAGTTTGCCAAAGATTTTTGACCCAGCCAGGGTGGCGAGGACATGGCTGACCACTGGCACTGGGTATGCATGGGCCGTGAGAGCCTTGTTTATGGTGCATTTGTAGTCTGCACAGATGCGGACCGAACCGTTAGGCTTGACGGGTGTGACAATTGGAGTTTCCCAGGGGGCGTTGGGCACCGGCTCCAGCACTCCTTGCTCCACGAGCCGGTCCAATTCCTCGTCTATGCGGGGTTTCAGGGCGAACGGGACCCGGCGGGCCTTGTGCCTGATGGGTCGTACAGCGGGGTCTAGCTGTAGGGCAATGGGGGGTCCTGTATATCGTCCCAATGCCCCATCGAAAACCCCTGGAAACTCTTTGCATATGGCGTCCACGTCCACTTGTAAGCTAGTGCGGTTCACCCCGGTAACGGCTAGCCCCAGAGGTCCAAACCATGCCAGTCCCAGTAAGCTAACGTAGGGGCCCTTAACTACCAGCAAGTCCAATTGTTGCTTTCGCCCTCGATATTGCACCCTGAAGGTCCCCACCCCCATAGTAGGGACCTTACGAAGTCCCGGAGGGTGAATGGGGCCGGCCTTAGTTTGGGACCCCCATTAGGGCACAGTTCCCTTAATGTTCGGGCCGAGATTATGGATAGAGTTGAACCCGTGTCCAGCTCCATGCGGCATGGGGCTCCCTCTATCTGTACCTCTATATAAATTTTCTCTGTGCTGGGATGGGGCAACTGGAATACCTGGTAGTCCGTGATCTCCGTTGAGTTGCCTTGGTGCATGGTGCCGTGTGACCTGGGGCTCCTGGGTCGGTCATCTGATGCTTGTCGACGGGTGAGTCGAGCCCGACACACCCGGGCGATGTGTCCCAATTTTCTGCACTGCCTGCACTCTGCGTTGCGGAAACGACAGGTCCTCCTCTCGTGGTTCTCCCCGCAGCTTGCACAGTTCCCTCCTTCTCGTCGAGGCTGCTGTGGTGTGTGTGCTGCTTGAGTGCGCCGCTGTACTCGGTGTACTTCCTCCCTGTCAGATTCGGATTCGTCGGTGAGGTCTTCGTGGTAGACCCTCGGTTGTGATGGCGGGGCCGGTCGTGCCTCTTGCGTTGACCTCTCGGCGGCTTCGGTTGCCAGGGCTTCCTCCAGAGCAATCTGGAACGTGAGGTCTTTTTTGGCGTAGAGGCGTCGTTGCAACATCTCGTCCCTCAGGCCACCGACGAGGCGGTCACGAAGCATGTTCTCCAATTCTGAGAAGTTGCATAACCGGGCGGCTTGGCGGAGGGAGGTCACAAACCCAGTTATGGTTTCCCCCGGGGCTTGCCGCTTTGCGTAGAAGGCATTTCGGCAAGCTACCACTGAGGGCTGTGGTGAGAAGTGCTCCTTCAGCCGTTCCATTATTGTTTTGTAAGAGACGGTAGCGACATCTCTAGGTGCAAGGAGAGCCCGGGCGATTTCAAACGTCTCCTCTCCACAGACGCTGAAGAATGTCGCCCTCTTCATGGCATCGTTGGTGACTTCTTTCGCTTGCAGGAGGAAGTTGAAACGGGCGGCGTACCCTTCCCAGTCTCCTGATGCTGGTTTGAATGGCGAGAAGCTGCTGTTGGTTGCCATTCTGGGTTCCTTGGGTCCTGGAGCTGAAGCCTGGATGCACGGTGCGATGCAGCGGTGCAGCAGGTGGCGGTGCTGCGGTGCAGTGCGTGGTGGCGGTCAGCTCAGCAGGATCCCACCTTCGTCGCCAGTGAAATATACTCGGAGTCGAGAGTGAATTTCATGCTCTTTATTCAGCTCATAGTCATCAAGGAGGAGAAGAGAAGACGAATACTCTTTTCCCAAAACCATCTGCTTATATACATTATTTACACAATGGGCCTTGCGTGATTGGCTACTTCAGGGCTACACCTGTGGGCCAATTATATTGTGGATTGACTTCTGCCTGCAGCCTGATTGGCTGCTCCTACAGGCCAATCAGGTAGCAGATTCACTTCTGCCAGCCGCCTGATTGGCTGCTCCAGCAGGCCAATCCGGTTGCGGATTCACTTCCACCTGGAGTTGGATTGGGTAGCTCCCGCTGATTCTGAATCCTATTGTTCTAGGATTCAGCTCAGTACATAACACTGGGTATTCCTCATTTTGTTGGAAAATGGGCTAATTCATTAACAGCCCTTCTTCAAACCACCACTGTTTTCCTTTCATTCCATATAGGCCTCAATTTCTGTAGAAAGCCGTCTGCGGACTAAGGATTTCTAATTCCCCCTCTCATCCTGCTCAAGCCTTTTCTGTACAACTTCCTCTTCCTCCTCCTCCTCCTTCCTCCCCTCACCTCAGGCCTGACACTGCAGTCCCTTTGAGGGATTGCTTGCCTTGAGTCAGCAGAGTCTGCCTATCTTCCTGTCCCTGCTGATCTGTTTTGCGAGTTATTTAATGCAAATGAGGAAATAGAGAATGACTAGCAAGCACAAACAGAGGAAAGCAGCAGGAGACAAAACAACTGCCTTAGTTTCCTAGAAGTCCACACCGTCCAACTTTTTCAGACCCCAAACTGGCATGCACCTCTTCTGAGACGAGCTCTCAGCTGAGTCATGTTACCCGTGCCTCATCCTCTCCCCCACCCATGACCCAAGTACTTTTTTCAGGGCGGCAGCATAGCACAAGATTGCAGCACCCGAAATGGCTACCGTGATCTCACATGAAAAAATGGGGTGTCCCATTTCTTTCTGGCGCACTTGGCAAGTATGGAATCTTAGAATCACAGAGTTGGAAGAGACCACAAAGGCCATCCAGTCCAACCCCCTGCCGAGCAGGAAACACCATCAAAGTCTCAGTCCTGACAGCAGGGGCAGACTTTGGTAATATGGCGCCCTGAGCAAGGACCTAAATATTTCTTATTTTCACACAGATTCCTTTTGGTACAGTTTCCCCATATATTTCCCCACATATAAGCATTACTATTATCATCATTAGCTTTATTATTTTGCGCCCCCTCAGCTCAGTGCCCTATGCATGGGAAACCACAATGCCCTAAATCCAGCGCTGTTGACGGTCATCTTCCGCCAGTACAGGTGCTAAGCAAAAAATGTTCCAGAGAATCTCTTGAGTGTTTCACAATCTCCCAAACAGTGAAAGGAATACCTGCCAAGTCCCAGAAATATAATCATCCTTTGATTTCTACAGTCACCATCTCTGCTGTCATGGAGCTGCAAAAGGGTCCAACCCACTTACATATTTGGGGCTAATCCAAAGTCCAAACAACCCAGGATTGTGGGGTTGTTGAGGTAGACTCAATAGTTGCTTGTCCTATCAGGTCCGGAGACCTTTTCCTTCCGTTGGGAGCATAAATGTGAAACATAGATTTAAAGGTAAAGGGGCCCCAGACCATTAGGTCCAGTTGTGACCGACTCTGGGGTTGCGGCGTTCATCTCGCATTTTTGACCGAGGGAGCCGACGTACAGCTTCCAGGTCATGTGGCCAGCATGACCAAGCCGCTTCTGGAGAACCAGAGCAGCACACAGAAACGCCGTTTACCTTCCCACTGTAGCGGTACCTATTTATCTACTTGCACTTTGACGTGCTTTTGAACTGCTAGGTTGGCAGGAGCTGGGACTGTCGCAGGGATTTGAACCGCCGACTTTCTGATCGGCAAGCCCTGGGCTCTGTGGTTTAACCCACAGCGCCACCCGCGTCCCTATAGATTTACTTGCCTATAATTATACATTCACTGCCTTACCTATGCTTGGGAGCATCTCTAAAGGAATTTGTTCAGGAGAGGGCACGTTGATGCAATGTGCCCCCAGCTTTTACTGCAACAGGTGGTAGATTGTATGAGCGTACATAAAATTCAGGACCTCCCAGTGTATGAGGATGGCACAGCGAGACTACATATGGAGTGCTGAAACACCCATAGTGATGGATGAATCTGTCAATTTCAGCTTCTCTCCTTTTCTCCTTTTCCCAACCTTAATTTCAGTTCTCTACATTTCTGCAGAAATTAAAATTCTGCATTAAAAAAAAATCTTTACGAAGATTCTTCAGCATTTTAAATTGAATTCCTCCTAATGAACACACTTTGCATGCAGTTTTGACTAATATGTGCATTTTTGCAGTGCGTTGTGCATTTCACATTCCTGATGTACCAAACCTTCATGAAAAAATAACTTCTTTGGATGTGCAAGTGTGAATATGCACTTCCCCCACCCTCACCCTGAACTGGTTTAACCCCAACAGGCAACGCCATGCAATTATTGTGAATGTGTAGATCAGTTTTAAGGTATGCCCAATATTCTTTGGAATGGAGACTTGGCAAGAGGCGTTACTGTGCAGTAAATGATGATTCACCCGTTATATACCTGCCCTGAATTTCCTTGAGAGGCAGCCTGATTCTTTAATCAAGACTGGCCATTCCCCTAACTGGCGCCAAGAAGTCAATAAAACCATGCATCTTTATGCTTCCCTATCAAATAGCATGGGAAAACCTATGACTGATGCCCAAGTTTTGCAAAATGTCATTTCCACTTCAGCTTTTCCTGTCATTTGACCCCTTGATCCCCCACCTTTTCTTTTCCAAGGAGAGGCATGTTTGGGAGGATCTTCCCTAAATGTTGCTGCCTGTTTCTTTCCTTTAATATTGTTCTCTTGGCTGGAAAGACTAAGTATCATCTCCATACCTCAATGGAAACAGATACCAGTCACCAGCTTCCTGTAGCCGCAGTGTCCTCCCTGTTCCTCCAGAGAGCCATTATTAAGGAAGAAGAAAAATGTACTCCTTGGCGATATAGCTCGCTGGATTGGGAGCTGCTTGTAACATCTTTGACATGACTCGCTGTTTTTCTTCTTCCTGAAATAGTTTTATTTTAAAAATACCTAATAATAGCTGGTTGCTATTCATAAACACTACTGTACAAGGCACCAGTTGTATTCCCCGTTGTAGGAACAACTTTCTGTTGCTTCCACAAAAAAGTAAATCTGCACAGTTAATCAGGGATAGCACAGAAAAACCAAGAAATATTCTGACAGATTCCCCATGGAGCCTCAATAAGGCACACAGTGACCACCTTTCCATAGCCAACACATCACAAAAAGCCATGTTGTCCTGGATTAATGCCAGCAATCCAGAGATGTAGTTGGGGCAGCCCTACCAGAGATTAGATTTGCCAGATGACCGCTGAGTGGCAGAAATGTTTGCAGAGCTTTGAGTTCAAATAGAAGTATAAGTTGCATGTGGGACAGGAAATAGTGTGTGGCATGGAGAATTTTGCGGCTATGTGTGTTTAAAATTGCTTGGCATTCTCCGTGGGAGGTTGTGTCCTCGCAACCCTAGTGGAACAGCTTCCACTGCTTGAATGGCAAACAACTTGTAAATGCAAATGAGAAAATACAGTACTTAGTTGTAGAAGAAGGATAAACAGAAATTTGGAACTGGAGTGGCAGAGAAGAATGCCAGAATGCAGCAGCTAGACTGGTGACTGGGAGTGCTCGCCAAGACCATATAACACCAGTCCTGGGAGACCTGCATTGGCTCCCAATACATTTCTGAGCACAATTCAAAATGTTGGTGCTGACCTTTAAATCCCTAAAAGGCCTTGGTCCTGTATACCTGAAGGAGCATTTCCACCCCCATTGTTCAGCCCAGACACTGAGGTACAGCGCCGAGAGCTTTCTGGCAGTTCCCTCACTGCAAGAAGTGAAGCTACAGGGAACCAGGCAGAGGGCCTTCTTGGTAGTGGCGCCCGCGCTGAGGAACACCTTCGCATCAGATGTCAAGGAAATAACTATCAGACTTTTAGAAGACATCTGAAGGCAGCCCTGTTTAGGGAAGTTCTTGATGTTTAATGCTGTATTATGTTTTAAATATTTGGTTGGGAGTTGCCCAGAGTGGCTGGGGAAACCCAGCCAGATGGGCGGGGTATAAATAATATATTATTTTTATTATTTTTTTTATGATGATGATGATGAAATGGGTCTAACAAGGATCAGATATTCTACATCTGTGTAGAATATCTGTGCTTGGTTTTCCAGCTGCACAGTCATGGATAGGAAAGTGCTCCAGAAGGTCATAACCACAGCCCAAAAGATTATTGGTCATCCTCTCCTATCTCTGGAAAAACTATACAACTCCCGTTGCCTTAAAAAAGCAAATAATATTTTACAGGATTCATCTCATCCTGGATTTAGTCTTTTTGCACCGTTGCCTTCGAGCAAGAGATACAGAACAATTAAATCAAGAACAAATAGATTAAAAAACAGTTTCTATCCAAGAGCTATAACCATCTTAAATGCTGTAACTAAATAATATGATCTCTGGGAGTCGTGATGGGTGTGTATGTATGTGTGTGTGTGTGGCTGTAATTGTGTTTTTATTTTGTTTTTTATGGGATGGCATTCAATTTCGTTGTACTATGTACAATGACAATAAAGTATTCTATTCTATTCTATTCTACATGGAAACAGCATGTCAGTGCATGGTAATGAATGTGAATGGTTGACCAGTAGCTAACAGATCTACAAAGGGAAAATCAAAGCAGTTCTAAATGCAGAGTCTAGGCAGCAATAGAACAAATAATGCAATACCTAGTTGGGGAAGAACAAAAATTTCCCAGTTTTGCACGATCTACCATTTTTACAGAGATCCAGAAAGCCTGGAACTCAGCACTTATAGTATCTGCCCACAGAATTACATAATCATTGAGAATCTGGTTCATGTTGACATGATCAATGCTCTTCAGGGAATGTATTCATATTTTGTCATTTAGAATATTAAACTATTTATCAGAAAACTCATGTGCATATAAAATAGGACCTGACTTTCTAAAGCAGGGGTGCTAAGCTATGACCCTTCAGATGATGCTGTGCCATCCCCGACCATTGATGGTTCAGCAACATCTGGAGGGCCACAGGTTCCCCACATGTGTTCTAAAGCAGAGACCTGTGGTCCTCCAGATGTTGTTGGACGATAGCTCCCATAATCCCTGACCACTGGCCAGGCTGGCTGGGTCGGATGAGAGACGGAGGTCAACCACATTTGAACAGCCACCAGTCTCCACCGCTGTGCTAAAGAGAATACATTTGGGCCCATCCAGGTAAAGAGCAAACAGGCTGATCGAGTTGCTAAGGTGGGTGTCCCGCTCATTGCTGCTGTGGATTTGGTGCCTTTCTAAAAGGCACTGTGGCAGGAGACAATCGCACAATCCAAACATTTCCCCCTAAGAATTCTGAAATATGATTGCGGCAGTTTGACGTATGCTTTTTGTGTTTATAGAGGCAGAAGTACATAATTTCGTATGTGCTTATTTCCTCCCATTTAATTTGCACAATAGTTCCACAGTCAGGCAAAACCTGAAGGTTCTGAAAGATATATTAGAGGGGAGGGACTAGTAGATTGGAGTAGGGCATTCAATTGTGGGGGTGGGGGTGGGGTTCTTCCTATTGTTGTTTTTGCTTTTTCTGAATGCATTTGTAACATACCTCACATCATCTCTCCACCATGCAGCTGTCATAGTAGCTAAAAAGAAGGCTTGCCGGTACCTGGTGATATAGCTATGTCACTTATTTTAAAATATTTATATTCCACCTATTATCCTCTTAAGGTAGTTTACCAATTAAAATTGCTGTATATTCCTGCATATAAGACTACTTTTTAACCCAGGTGTTAGGGCAAAATTCTGGGTGCGAGAATGCTCAGCCACCCAGCTCATCAGGCAAGGGCCTGTGGTCGTTGAGGAGTATAAAAGGAAGGAGTCCAGCCACCATCCGGAGCAAACAGCTAGGTTTATTACTGCGCAGCAGGTTCAATGCCAGACTGAACACTGTGAACAGGGCTGCAGGAACTTTTAAAAGTTCCCACCACCATCCCATAATGCACATTGAAAGCATCATACATACATCACTTGTGACTGGGTAAAATGTCAGAAAAGGGGAAGGTGCAAGGGGCATTAGCATACAGGTAAACAGGATTAACATAAGGTAACAATGCACGATGTCCCAGGACATTGATAAGCAAGTACCAGTAAGTATCTGGGAGGGGATCATTGAGTACCTGGTGGGGGGGGAACAATGGGTCCAGGTGTGTGTATTGCTTCTGGCTTCGGAGGGTCAGGAGTGGCAGGAGATGGTACCTGAATGGATTATGGATATGCAGAGGAGCACCAACCTGGCTACGTGACCTCTCGTTTAAAGGATTATGGCTGTTCCCTGCATCCCTGAGAGCCCCTGGCCAGAGTAGCAAAAGGGGGTTTCATTCAGAAATACAGATACACGGTATTCATTCATAAAGAAATATGGTTACATAGAGTCTCAGGCAATAGAGAAAGGGTAGGAAAGGGAGCCTTTATTACATAGGGCCTGATCTTGAGGGGTTTGATCGAGGTGTTCGTGTTGGTGCAATACTAGAGTGGTGTGAGATCAGACGAGGTCCCCTTGAGGGCATTTGTGCCAATCTTGATTCCCAAATGAAGCCTCGTTTCGGTGCCCCTCCCCTATAAAATTCCCTAACACCAGGAAAATCTTCTCAAAAGTCGGGGGTCGTCTTATACAGCGGGTCGTTTTTCTTATACGGCGAGTATATCCCAAACTCTAAATTTTAACTGGAAAAGTTGGGGGTCATCTTATACGCCCAGTCGTCTTATACGCCGGAATATATGGTAACTCAGTATTTATTTGTTGAATTTATACGCCACCTTTCCTCATAAAATGGTCCCAGGGCAGGTCACAACATAACATAACATAACATAACATAACATAACATAACATAACATAACATAACATAACATAACATAACATAACATAACATAACATAACATAACATAACATAACATAACATAACATAACATAACATAACATAACAACATAACATAACATACAAATATATAAAATTACATTAATAATGTAATAATGTAATAAATATAACAAAAGGTTTAAAAGCCACAGTGTACAATTCATTAAAAAGAGCCCAGCACCTGTCCTACTTTAACAAAGAGACTCTTGTTATTCAAAAAGCCTGCTCAATGTTAGCACCAGCCTAAGGTGTAATTATATATTTTACACCCCAACATTAGTTTCACCTGTAGCGTATCAGCACAATTACGTCATGGGAAATGCAAAGTTCAAATACAGCAGTCTTGCACAGATGCCTCTTTCCAGTGCAGCAGAGCATGTTCTACCAGATCCATAGTGGGAATTTATTACCTCCATACTTGATAGCACATGGCCAATTGTAAACAGCTTGTGCTATCCCTTTTTGCTTTGTCCTAGAAATCCTCAAGACTGTATGGTTATCGTGCTTGGTTCGGCAGCACATATACTGTACTAAAAGACTGTATGGTTTTCAAGCCCATGTTTGGTTTTCATTTGATTTACTCAATTATTACTTAGAATAAGGCCTGCTGAGATGCAATGGCCTCAGTCACAGGAACATCCAGTTATCAAACAGGCAGGGTTAAGTCAACATTCCAGGAGAGTTCAACAATGGCAAGGCAAATAAAGGGTACAGACCTCTGTTGCATGCATCACACTGACCAAGAACAGAACTGGACAAGAGAGCCAATGAAGGCATTAGGAAATGGGGTCTTTCAGATGTCCCCAGTCTTCACCACTGATGCTAAGCAGGAAACAGTCCACTTCTGCTGTTATCATCTCAGCTTGGCCTCCACTGAAATAGCATTTTAAGGAACCAAGATAAAAGTAGAATGACATTTAAAAACAGAAACAAAGAACTTCCTGTTTTCAGTTGAGCATCCTAGAAGCTTTGACTCTACTAATCTGACACACCCATTACAGAGCACTGCAATGCTAGATTTACCAGAGGTCCCAAATAAATCAGGATAAACTCTAGGTCATGTTGCAGGCCCATCTGAGTCCCGTGGCCGAGCAAGCAGGAGCTAGGAGTTTCCAAGGAGCATTTGCCTGAGAGCAGAATCCACATACGAAGTCAGATAGTCCAGAGGTCAGGGAATCAAGATGATCACAGAGCCAAGGGTCCAGATGGAGAGCAGGAAGCAGCAAGGTAGGGCCTGGAAGCACAAGCATTGTTTCCAGTATCTGGCTGCTGCTGGAAGCTCTGTGTCCTTGCCAGCTGATCAGCTGCAGATGGGAGTCACTCCTGGGCCTTCTCCACCATCAGCAGGTGAAACTGACTCCTGGGCCATGACTGGTCATCTCCACATCCATTGAGCACAGTGAGCTCCACTTTTGTGCCTTAATGAAGGAAAAGAATTAAGAATAAAACAAAGGGCCCTCTAGTCCAATATTCTGTTCTCACAGATGCCTATGAGAAGCCCACAAACAGCATTAATATTAAGTGTGCCTTCAGCAGCAGGCCTTGGAATCTATTGGCATGTAGCTAATTGTTAATCAAAAGCAGGCAGTACTCTCAGATTTTTACTATTAGCCATAGGAAGCAAGAAAGCAAACAAACAAACAAACAAACAGACGAGCAGCAGGTTAAAAACAAATACATTTACTGTATCTCTTCTCTTTGCCAATGGAAGATATCAACATTGCTCAGTAAATGCCTCAGGGGCATGGCTAGGGGTTGGTCCCCGCTGCTCGGAGAAGTGCATTGATTGCACCGTATTTTCCTCCTCAGCAATGCAAAATGATGTGTTTCTTGCTTGTCTGCATGGGCATTTTGTGTTTTCCTTTGGTATCTAGAAGGAAAGAAGCCTAAGAATGTTGCGGCAATGGGGGAACCCAGGACTGGGGTGGCTCTTTCTGGCACTCACTCCATTGGCCCATCTGAAGGCAGATGGATGTGGACCTGCACAGAGTGAATGTGGATCAAAGGGACTGGATGCAAATTGTAGCATCACTGATGCCAGCCCAGTCCAAGACAACAAAAGCCAATCTGTGCTGCAAACACACAAGCCTGGAAACTATCCCAGTACATTTGAAGGCATAAAATAATAGAAAAGGCCTAGCTTGTTCACAATTATTTTTAGCCACAAGCTTCCACCCACTATGACTAAGGTCAAAAGGCTATCATCCCTCCTGGGAGCCTGGTGGTCTTTCTTTTCTATGCAGGGTGGGGGGAAGTATGAGGTCAGTGGCTTTTCTCCTTTGTTTGGTTGTTTTGAAGCTATCGAGAAAAATCTACCAGGTTCCAAAGAAGTGGATGTGGTGGGATCATCTTACTGAAATCGCTAAATAAGTTCAAGCCCATTGAATAGAATTGTTTAGTAACTTGGTGTTTAAAAAGCGTCAGAAAGCAAGAGTTGGGCAGTGGGAAAAGGCAGCAAGATCTGATTTATTCAAATTAGAAAAATGATATATTTTCTGTTTGCTATGGATGCGTACACATGTTCAGGGAACTTTTGCATACATCTACAGTGACAATTCACCTTGGATTGTCAGTACATGATGTGCTTCTGTACTGTTAATATAAAAGGAAGAATTGGAGCAAGAGGAGTTTTCCCATGAACACAAGCAATATGACAGGAGAAGAAGCTACATGCGCAAAAAGACTCCCTTCCATGGGCGTAGCCAAAGGGGGGCAGGGAGGGGCCACTGCCCCCCCTAAATCAAGAAAAATACATGGCTAACTGAGGTTCTGCCTTCCCCTAACAAAAATCCTGGCTACGCCCATGGTCGCTTCCATGAGATTATCAAAGACACGGGGCCCTGTCCTGTATTGCACTGAATTTGGCAACCGTACATCAGGGTTCAGCTGAAGGCTGCAGTCAGAGGGGAGCCATGAGTTATGCAACGGAGTTTTGAGCAGGCAAGCACACCAGAACATGCCACTGCCAGGAAGACCATTGCAGCCCAGATAAACTCCCACAGTCCCACCCCAGACAGGAAGTCCTTTATTGCCCTTTCTGTCTAACAAGGCCCAGTGGCCAGCCTGGGGAAGGGCAGTGCATAGGAACATAGGAAGCTGTGTTATCCTGAGTCAGACCATTGGTCCCTCTAGCTCAGTATTATCTGCACTGACTGGCAGCTTCTCTGCAGAATTTCAGACACATAAAGTTTTCTCCCAGCCCTACTTGACACCCTATGTAAAAACTACTCTAAATTCATAGTATTAACAGCACAGTTTATATCATTGTGAAGATAGCTCCTTCATAAAGCAATCATGGACTGACTGTGCTGGCTGCCAGTCAGTTTCCAGGCCCAATTCAAATGCTGGTGTTGACCGGCATTTGAAATTAACCCCACTCAATGGACTAGAATGTGGTCCAAACCTCTCTTTAAGTCTGTATAAGCCAAAAGAAGGGAACTCACTCTGAAACTCACCTACAGGTGGTACTTAACGCCATGGAAACTGGTGCTGATATGCCCAGGAACCTCATGATGTTGGAGAGGCTGCACCTCCACAGGCACATAGCTCCACATGTGGTGGGAATGCCCTAAAATCCAACCCTTCTGGATAGTAGTCCTACAAGAGATATGCAAAACAACTAAACAGGTATGAGACCTCACCCCAGAACTGGCCCTACTGAGCATCTTCCAAGATCATAATGACCACTCACACTATAAAGAGCTTATAACCCACCTATTCTCAACAGCCAGAAGTGTCATAGCCAAACACTGGAAAGAATTGTCAGGAGTAAACATAGACCAATGGTATCAAATTGTATGGAAAACGGCCTTACTAGAAAAGCTAACCGATGAACTGAAACTGACATGGGGACAAATAGAAGAGTACGCCTTCACCCCAGTATGGCTCCCCTTTATCATATAAACAGCCCAACAAGACAACAACAGGAATTCGCTGGCAGCATACGATTCAATCCGGCTTCCCTGACCCAACATGGCCTCCCTCCCCCCTCACAAGTGCAAACAAACCCCACTGCAGCCAACCACAGACAACCAACCACACCCTGCCCCTCAATACCTCTCACTACCAAGGAAATTTTAAAAATGGATAGAAAGAGAACCTACCCAGTTGATGCTGACACAAAACCCCACATGTACACTATACAAAAGCATATAAGTCTCACCACCCCACCCCTCCTCTCCCCCCCTTCTTCCCCAACCTTAAACCGTAAACAACACTAATGTATCACAACAAATGTAACTGATCTGTAAGAAAGGCTGTACAACCTGAAAAAAGAGACAAGGCATGTCTTTTTGTAAACTAATAAAAACTTTAATAAAAATATAAAAATGTGACCGGGATTCTCTTATGTTCAGAAGCTCGTTGATGAAACTGAATGGAAGCCAGTTGGATAAGCCAAGCTTGCGTTTTCCTGATAAATTAGCAGATACCCTCGAGTGACAGTTCACAGCACTGCATACAGAATTAAGTGCACTTTTAAAATTAATGGATTCTGCAATAAAGTATAAAAATCATTCTGTAGCCTCAGGCAAGCACGCACAATGTGACTGATCTAGAGGAAACTTTTATCAAAAGGTAGATGCTGTAATGGGATAGTAAAGTTTGTTATTGTAGAGGTTTCCCTCCCCCCCCCTTTAACATGTGGACTATCTGATCTTGCCAAGTTAAGAATCAAACAGGACCCCGAGGCTTTTCGTGCCATTGATATCAGCATCACAGCTGCTGCTTCTTCTTCTGCTGCTGCTCTTTATATGCAGTAACCCGCCCATCAAGCTCCCAGATCTTCCTGGTCTTACGGCATTTCCACAAGCAGGCTTATGTGGAGGCTTGCCCACATTGCTCTGGAAAGCCCCCTGAGCCATCAAACTGACGTCAAAAGCTGTCAAACAATGGAGATTAAAACTTGGCAGCACAAACTCATCAAGGATTTGCCCTTGAAGGGTCTGGGAGTGTGTGGCTTCTTGCTTTCCAAGAAATGAGAACCGACACATTAGATGATGCAGGGCTGCTTTGGAGACCTGTGTTGGCAAACATGTTGGAGTAGAAAGCAAAACATGACCCAACCTGATGGCCTTCATGGAGTGAAGAATATCCCATCTGAAGTGTAGGTGGGTTCCCATGAAGCAAGACACAGTGATAACAGCAAGAACCTTTATTGAACTAATAGAACTGGACAACAGGGGCAAAGCAACTGCTTATATAACTTCCTGAAGACCTGGGCCACTCCCACTCTCAACGTGATTGGCTGTCTAAACTCCCAAGCTGCTAATCGTAACTCAGAGTTTAAGGGCTAATGGCAATAGTCCAAATCCTGAAATGTTCTGTGACTGGATATCATGTATTGAATCAGAACATAGGCACATAATCCTTAGTCCAGACTCAAGCTCAGGCAAAGACAGACCACTGAATACAGAACACCATTTGTATTTGAAAATTCAAAAATATTTTGATCCCATTCCTAAAATAAATATTCAGTCCTCTCTAGGACATTGTTGATTCCAGCATAAACACAAAGCCAATTAGCTCCCATATTTTAAAAATAGTTGCCTATGTTTAGCATATGCTGAATGAATGCACGTTAACAGGTTGTTCTGTCTATAAGGGCATACCATACTTATTGCAATCCTTAATAACCTGCAGGGATGCCAAGCCCCCTCTAAATCATTCATTAACCACACACTCACTCACTCACAGAGAGAGAGAGAGAAGAAAATTGTTGGCCCAAGAGGAAGAAGTTTACCCAAACTCTTCACTCCACTCCAGCTGTCCAGCTCTAGGGGCAACTGTTCACCTCCTTTCTTTCCTTTAGGCTGTTTCCAGACCATCACCATGTTGTGGGTGGGATTCAATTGCATACTGGCAAATTTAAGTTGCACAATTGAACGGGATTTGAAACTCTTGTGGAATAGAACCCTCTTTTGAGGTGGTGGTGGGGAATCAGACTTTTGTGACCGGGAACTACACTGGCAAGTGTGGGATATGAGTTGATTGAAACAAACATAACAGAATGAATGCTCTGTAATCAGCCAGCAATGTATAACCTAGCTGCAAACTTTGTGTTATTTTATTTATTTTTAGCAAAAAAACTATGTACCTTTTGACCACAAATAAAACCTCAAAGTGGTTTACATGCACAAAAGACATTAAAGCTGTCAATAAAAGATTTCAATTAAAAGCATTCCAAATATTCGAAATTAAACACCTTTGGGTGGGCTTGTTGAAACAAGAATGGTTTTAGCCGGTTCTGGAAACAATAGAGTGAAGCCTGACTGATGTCAACAGGCAGGGAGTTCCACAGTGTGGGTGCTGCCATACTAAAATATCAGAATGAATGGTCAATGAATGGATTGCCTAGAAGCAGCGCATGTCTCTAAGTTCCAGCTGCCTGAGGCCTTCTCTCTGCATGGTTCACTTTGCTACCTGGATTTCCATGACAGCTGAAGGTAGCACACCTACACAGGCCTCTCTATGACTTTTTAAACAAGGAGGTTCTGCAAGTTGGCTCTGGTGTGCAGAACCATCGCCTGCCTTCTCTCTGGGCACATATTAACTCCCGACATGTCTGTACACACAGCCTCCAACTTACTGCTGTGGTAGTGGGGAATAAATGATACATCTGGCATCTCTTGGTCACACTCCAGCTTGGCCCAAAGGTGCAGTGGTAATACATCAAGCAAAACAAGACTCGATGTCCACTTCTAATCTGTGTTCAATTTGTCTCCCAGATCAGCAACTGTATCCATGAGGGCTGTTTCCCCCCCTAAGCACAGACAGCAAGCAGGTCTGCAAACTGAATCACTTCGGTTGGCTGATGCTTTCTTGACTGACTTCACCCACCCTATTTTTTAAGCTCCAGAAGCTCATTTTGCAGTCACTGCTTACACAAAAAGCCCTCTCTTTGCCCAGCTTCCTGCTCCTCCATCGCTGACAGACTATTTTCTGATTCAAACCCCTGTTGATTTATCATTTGCTCTCAGACGGGCGCATTTCCTCAGTTTGCTACAATCTACCAATTCAAGTCCCCTCATAAATCTCTCATCTGCGTGCACACTTTTGTGCGCGCATATGCGTACGCGCAAATGAATCATGCAATGGAGGTGAAACTAATATCGAGGGCAGGGAGGGGAACACGAGGGATGTTTGCTAACCGGGTGGCCTCGCCAGGGAACAAGTTTGTACAGAAGGTTTTCTGAGATGCTCTTCAACATACTGGACATCTAAATAGATAGGAAAGGCTTTTTCAGGTAGCTTCAATGGAATACTGCAAGGCGACATTTCAAATGCAATAAATCATGCTGTTTACAATGCAAAATTATACATTTTTTTATTAGTATGTACAGTATTTATAGCCCACACTCCACTTATGGCCTGTTTGCACTTTTGCTTGCCTCATGTTTTCTTCCTCTTGACCTGTAATTTCTAGGTACAGGTCTGAGAGCTTTTTCTTTTGTCCTGCCATTTTCCCTGGGAAGGCCTGCTGTTTACCACTGAATCAGAACAAATGTAAACCCACAGAAAACTTGGTTTATTATGATTCAGCGGTAAACAGTGGGTTTTCCCAGGGGAAAGCGGCAGAGCAGATGAACCCTACCTCTAGAAAGCTAGCGACAAGCAGAGGAGTGGACGAGCCCTGAATGTTTCCTGACTTCTATCACTCTTCCAGCGACTGCTTTTGTTTGCTCATGATTTGTTTATCCTGGTGCTTTTGTCACCTGTTTGTGTTTCTGCCAACTGCTTAATACCTTCCAGGGATCTGATCAGAATGGTAAACTACATTGGTGTTTTGATACGATGAGCTATCCCATGATTGGATTAGAATGTGATAGTTGACAGGAGAAAATGGAGGAGTGTGCCTTGTGGGGGAAGTCACCCCATTGGAAGGTTGCAGCGTCTGCTGTGGTTGTGGAGACTGATACATGAGCAACATGTTTTGTTGCAGCTGGGGCAGATGAAGGTGTCCATTGGTCAAAACATAACCAAAAAACCCCAACCGAACCTCTAAAAAAACTCAATATCAATATTAGCAGCTCCTTTAAAAAGTGACTTCAACATAAAAGCCCTAGCAACCAGCTCATCATATTCCACCAAATGCTCCCATACAGTGGTCAACCAGGTTTCTATGAGAAGTTCTGAAGCACAGTATGAGTGCAATAGCCCTCTCTCACTGAACCCTAGTATCTGATATTCGAAAACATGCTGCCTCTGATCTTGGAGGCAATGTATAGCCATTGTGACTAACTGCTTTGGGCAGACCAGGTCCATTCACACACAATGAAACTCCTATGTCACATCCAATTATCTTTCAGGATTCGTATCTCCTAGGCTAGGACTCTAGTCAGCGAGGCAAACCTCCTCCTATTTTTTAATACAAGGTCTGACCTGCTACAATATAATGGTTGCCACAAAATAAGGAAATTTTTACTACAGCTAATATTGTAAACTAAACAAGAGAATTTCACCAGCCTGCTCGCAGGACACATTATTATCATGTGGGATGGTGAGGGGAAGGCAAAAGTAAACTAGGAACCAAATACAGTGGTACCTCGACTTACGAAGACGATCCGTTCTGCGGCCGTCTTCGTAATTCGAAGTCTTAGGTTGTCGAAGCGCCCGTTCTGCACATGCGCAAAGCGCGATTTCGCACTTCTGCGCCGACTGTGCGCGGCAAAAAGACTTCTGGGGTTGTCGACTTCGGAAGTCGAAACCTTCAGAAGTCAAGTCGTTTGGATGTTGAGGTACCACTGTACAGAGTCATACCTTATTCAATATCAGTATTACACAGTAACCTACATCAATGCTCTGGGCAGGCCTCTATGGCAAAAGTCCAGGGCACAACTCAGCAGAATGAACAGGGAGGCCCTTAAATGCAGCATGGCTAGCTTGCCACAATCTGAAGTAAAGGTAAAGGGACCCCTGACCATTAGGTCCAGTCATGACCGACTGCGGTTGCAGTGCTCATCTCGCGTTATTGGCCGAGGGAGCCGGCGGCATACAGCTTCCAGGTCATGTGGCCAGCATAACAAAGCCACTTCTGGCGAACCAGAGCAGCACACGGAAACACCGTTTACCTTCCCGCCAGAGTGGTACCTATTTATCTACTTGCACTTTGACATGCTTTCGAACTGCTAGGTTGGCAGGAGCTGGGACCGAGCAACGGGAGCTCACCCTGTCGCGGGGATTCGAACTGCCGATCTTCTGATTGGCAAGCCCTAGGCTCTGTGGTTTAACCCACAGCGCCACCCGCCTCCCAATAATCTGAAGTAAATGAAGTAATTTGTTTGCATATTTTCTTTTGCTACATTTATAGCCTGCCTTTCTTCCATCACAGAACCCAAGATGGTGTACATGGTGTCCCAAGTGGTCTCCCATCCAGGTACTAACCAGACACAAACCCACTTAGCTTCAGCAAACTGGCTGCATTACATGTCCTCAGACCATACAGGAGACTTTCTAGAGCCTCAGCAAGACCATTAAGCCCAGAGTCTAAACCCCCCCACTGTATTGCTGTATCAGCCAATGGGGTAGAAGTAGGAACTCGCTTGAATGGCAGCTGCAAGCTTTGCTGTTTGTAGCCAGTAATAATGGGCCTTCTTGAAAAGATACCACAGCACAGCCATGAGAAATATCCTTCCCTGAGTTGGACCAGACGTTCTAGCCTGGCCATAGAAAAGATCGGCCCGATAAGCTTGTGCCCACAGTACAAGGCCAAAATAAGTGTTTTGCTTCCTGCTTTCCCAAGTGTCTCTGAAAAGAACTTGATATCAGGAGAAAGGGCTTTCTTTTCCTCCCCTTGGGGATGTTGCCTTCAGCCAACATGCCATGTACAGCAATGTTTTCCCCCCAAGAAGACAAGTGACCCTGTCTGTTATCGCAATGGGCAAACAAAGGAATATTCGATCAACAATTAAATTGCAAGAGGCATTTTTCTCTCTCTCCAGCAGCTATGGCTTGTCCTCAGTGAACACACAATGGTGAAACTGGTTCTGTTGACGTCTTTTAAATTGTAATCTCCCGAAGACCAGAACCTGCATGAAGAAGCCAAGAGTGACTAATCCCAGGCATTCTCAGCACCTGCCTTTGTCAGCACAGTAAAGCACCGCCTGAAAGTATTTTGCGACTAAATGCCACTCCCCATTACATCCAAGAGACAACCAAGTCTCCAGGATTTGAGCATCCCCCAGAATATAATTGAATAGCATCTGGAGGTGGGGAACAAGCGCATCCTTCTCAAGGTTTATAAAAATTCCCAAGTGTAACCATCTTGTCCCAGAGATCTACTTGGTTTAAGCCTCTTTAAAACCTCTTGTTCCATAGATATGGGTTAGCTTTGGGATAACCTGCATTCCAGCTTGATAGTTAATAATATCCTCCAGATTAGTGGCAGAAACCTTATACAATATAAGTTTCCTAAATATATAGCAAATTTATCAGTAATGATGACAGGGTCAAAATACCATATGCCACCTTCATCCTTTTTAATTCAAATCTTAGTGTTAGCCTTCCTTTTTGTTGTTGTTGTAGTAGTAGTAGTAATAATAATAATAATATATTATTAGTACCCCGCCCATCTGGCTGGGTTTCCCCAGCCACTTTGGGTGGCTTACAACAAAGATTTAAAATGCATTTCAATGTCACACATTAAAAGCTTCCTGGAACAGGGCTGCCTTTAGATGTCTTCTAAAAGTCTGATAGTTGTTTATTTCCTTGACATCTGATGTGAAGGTGTTCCTCAGCGTGGGCGCCACTACTAAGAAGGCCCTCTGCCTGGTTCCCTGTAGCTTCACTTCTCGCAGCGAGGGAACTGCCAGAAGGCCCTTGGCGCTGTACCTCAGTGTCTGGGCAGAACGATGGGGGTGGAGACGCTCCTTCAGGTATACTGGGCTGAGGCCGTTTAGGGCTTTAAAGGTCAGCACCAACACTTTAGACCAGGCACCCCCAGACTGCGGCCCTCCAGATGTTTTGGCCTACAACTCCCATGATCCCTAGCTAACAGGACCAGTGGTCAGGGATGATGGTAATTGTAGGCCAAAACAACTGGAGGGCTGAAGTTTGGGGATGCCTGCTTTAGACCCTTTGCCATCATATTTTTAAAAAGTGTTTAGTATATGAGATTCCCACCATAGTTTTATTGAGTTCCAGCCAGTTGAGTTCTGCCCTCTTTTTATCCATTCATTGCCTTATTTTGACAGCTCCAGTTGTTCCATACTGCACCATGAGGTGACTGATACCCTGCACTTCTTTTGTGTTCTTATGCACAAATCTGACGTAATGCTGAGGCACTCATCCATCCATGTTTCAGCAGACAGTAGGTCTTACAGAGAAGGGATTTGAATCTTATGACCTAAGGAGACTGATAGACATCAACAGTGTTTTGGGCAAACATATTTACTGGCCCAGCCCCAGCCAATTGCAAAACAGCCACATTCTCTTGATTTTGCATCAAATGACAGCCTGTCAAATCACACCTTATTCTTAACTTGATTCATTATCCCAGTGGTGTAGCAGCTTTGTAATATCTTGCTGGCCTCTTCGCTTTGCTCACCCCCAGCTGGCTGGCAGCTTGAAAGGCTTCCTGCTTTCTTGATTCTTGGCAGCTCCTGCTTTTCCTTTGCCATTACTTTTACAACCTCATTTTCGTCACAATCTTATCTCTAGCGCTACCAAAGACCCAACTGGAGCAAGCACAGTCCTGCAGGACCCTAGGAGTCAGCACCAGGTGCCAACTGCATTGTAACAAATGACATAAAGGCTGGCATTCAGTTGTTGCGCATTGTCAAAACACCTGTTTTCCAGAAAACGTTGCAGCTGGGATATGAGACATAACCAACTCCAAGCTCTACTGTTTATAGGAGCCACCTGGATTTCAAGAGAGATGCCAGATTCAGATTCCTCAATAATGTTCATCATCTTTTTTTCCCAGGGTTGGAGGGAGAGAGACACCACCACAAAGAGGATATGCAACCCCACTCACAGATCTCAAGGACTCCTACTCTCCCCATTCCCCAAGCCAGTCTGGGTAGGCCAATAGTGTAAGAGATTCTCAAGTCAGCTGCCACCACATTTCCCTATCTATTCCCTCTAATCCCAAACCGCAGTAAACCCCAAGTGTGCAATGCAAATACTTGTGAGGGAAAGCACTTGGAGAAAGACAGTTAAGTTGTGTATCCATAGCAGCGACCAGAGGAGAAATAACCGCTGGGAGGAGCACAGAGAGAGGGAACGCCGTGGTGCATCTGCCCCAGCACAGCTAGATATCTTCATCTGCCCCAGCTTTAACAAAGCATGTCTCGTCCACATCGGTCTCTACATTCGCAGCTGGCGCTGAAACCACCCACAGTTTGATCTCACCCCCAAATGTGCTCTCCTCCATTGTCTCCTGAGACAGACGGATGCCAATGACTTATCCTTCACTGGACCCCCAAGGAAGCAGAAAGGAACAAATCATTATTTATGTCAAATGGAGTCCACCAAGGACTAGTACAGGGGCCTGCACTTTTTAAATAATCTAGTTAGGGATGAGCTGTGAAATTCCCTATTAGCTGATGATGCTCATTCATTCAATGTTGTTAAAATGAAATGGAATTGTGGGAAGCTCCAAAATGATCTCTCCAAACTGGGTGAACGGCCAGGAAAATGGCAAATGCAATTGAATGTAAACAAGAATTAAACAAATGCAATTGAATGTAAACAAGAATATTGGGATTTAAAAACCCATCAGCTCCAGCTAGCTTCGCCCAAGGGTCAGTGATGATGGGAGTTGCAGTCCAACAACTTTTGGAAGGCCCAGATTCCCTAGTCCTGCTGTAGTTTCTCAGCTTTCAACTACAAAAGGAGCCTGATTGACACCTCATCTCTTAAGCCTTTGTGCAAGCTGTATATTTTGCTTGCGACTGTACCAGACTTAGTTGCCCATTGGATGTGCCCAAACAAGCCCAATGAGCACTAAGTTGAATGTTGGTTGCATATCCGATTGGCAGCCAACATCCATAGTCCATGCCAAAGACAAGTATGATCATAGTGTTAGAACCTATAATGTATCAAGAAGTGATTGTGGTGCCAAGTTATCCCAGGTCACATCATTCCTCTTTAAGCAAGCAGAATGATTTATTCCATTGACGTGCCAGCACAAACCACAGGTGCTTACCACACCACAATGCTATTAAAGCAAGAGCTTTGGGTCAGTTCTAGATACTGAAAGCAACTATTCATGCAGTGTTGAAAAGCAAATCTTTTCCCCCCCTTTTCTTTACACCACTTGCAAAAATATTTGCCTCTTAATATTATCTTTCCTTCCCCTGACTAACTTGGCCTCATGATGTCATGATGCGGCCAAAATCTGATTGGCTGAGGAGCATGAAAAGGTTACTTCGTTCAGTGTGTGATTCCAGGTTTGCTGGGTCATCTACACACTGTAAGCAGTTTGGAACTGTTTGGAAGCTACAGCTGCTGCAGAAGGCTGCTACCCAGTTACTGAGTAGTAGCCCAGTCATATTGCACCTATCCCCCTGATCTGCCCACTTCCCCCACAGCAGACATTTTACAGACCACCTTACATCTTCTATCGTAGGGAAGGTATTAGAACACTGATAGTTTGAGACACCATTTTCTGCATCTCTACAGCAGAAAACCACTGTAGTGTACCTGATGTTCCAAATGCAGCAATGCCCTTAAATATGTTCTACTATGGAATTTGTCTTTTTGACTGGCAACACACAGGCGAGCTTTCCTCTGAGCTGTCCACAATCAAAAATTCTTTCTTTTTTCTTCTCTCTTTCTTTCTTCACTGCTAGTTCAGACGTCATCAGTGTCCACATGGAGTTTGTTTTTTGACTGCTATCTGAACAGCATTCCATTAATTTATACTGAACTTGAGTTGCTATTTCATTGCCCATGCATTCAGCCTGGACAGGTGTTTTTGGAGGCCTTCGCTATCTGCTTGGGTTTTCACAATCCTGAATTTTTTTCCTTGCTAATTGCAAGCTTGATCACCACACAAAGTACCCTTCTCATTCCTACAATATACTGTAGGGTGGATGCTCCTTGAGAGGCATCCAGTATTTCGGTCCTTTCATGGTAAGAACTGCTTGCTTACTTTGACTCTGCCCCCCTTTCCTATTGTTTAATCAGTTGTGAATCCTAAACATGTCATATTTAATGTATTCTTCCTTAGTATAGCTAATAGTCACACAGTACCTAAATGAGAACCAAAGACAGAGAGCAATGGCTTTTGAATATTCTGTAGACTAAAGCAATCAATCAGCTGCTACAAGTGCTTCCTCTCCCTGAATAGGCTAAAATAATAGCCCTTTCTTTCAGTCAGGCCCTCTGCAATAACAATTTCCTGTGTTAATGCTGTCTAGGAGTAAATGGATTTATGGGGTAATTTATCATTGCAAGGAACGTTTCTTAATTTCAAAAAAAGCCCACGTCTTAATTTCCACTTAAAAGAAGAGGACGGTGGGACCCTGATCCTCTTGATAAAAATAGCATTAGTTGCCATTGGCATCCTATCTTTAAAAAAAAGAGAAGGGGCAGTTAATCTCTCCTGTCTCTGAAATAGCTTCCAAGACATGAAAAGGCAAAGAAAGAGAGAAAGAGAAAAGGCTCATAAGACATCCTGTATGGGGCCAGGTAGAAGTCAACAAATGTTAGCCTAGCCTTCTGGACAGGCCAGTTTTCTACATGGAGAGGTGCGTATTTGTTGTACAGCACAGGTGGGGCAGGGTGTAAAGGCCCATCTATGTTCCCTGCCCAACAGGGAAAGTCCCCCACCTTCATGTTGAATAAGGTTTACAGGGGTCTTCTACCCATGTTTGCTTGATGATGGGTAGAACCTTCTACATGGTCAAGGACCCAGGGTCCTCAGCTTTACAGAGGAGCCCATTCATGTTCAGACCTTCCCCATGCAACACTGAGGTTAGGGACTGAGGGGACGTGTGATGTGCCCAAGGAGGTTGGGGGCAGGGCTTGCATGCTTGCCCCTGCCACATGTTGAGCCTTTGCCTGTTGAGGCAAACACCTGAACACACCTAGTGATTTGGCTGTAGTCCCTGCTCACCTCAACCATGGTTTGCCCACTGGCAGCATGTGACCCTAAACCAGTCTCCTGCCAGTCCACAAAGCTTAAGTTGTGATAAAAGTTTGGTCTGTTTTACTTCTAAGGGGGGAAAGGCAACAAATCTTGATGTATTTGGTAATGTTTTTTATTCCCGTGTCATGCACTGTTTGGGAAGTCAAACAGGCATTGCCAATGTGTCTCTTAGGAGCACAGACCTGTGTGAGAAGGGTCACAGCTTAGTGGTACATCTGCTTTGCATGCAGATGATCCCAAACTCAATCCCTGGCATCTCCAGTTATGGCTTGGAAAGACTTTGCCTGAAACCCCAGAGTGTCTGCCAGCAAATAACTGAGCTACATAGACCATTGAGTATGTACATAATGCAGCTTCCCGTGTGTCTTATGCCACGTCACACCATTTATCCATCTGGTCCAGTCTTGTCCACTCTGTCTCACAGTAGCTCTCTGGGGTTTCAGAACAAAAGATCTCTTTTTAAGGGATCTTTCAGGAAGTAATTTGTTGCTGTTCCAGCCTGCCCCCCCCCCAAACTGATGATATACCACCAAAGTGCAAAACCTTGACTGTTAAATCATGTCAACTTACCGGTATTTGTAGAGCCTGATAATTCATAAGTGAGTTGGATTTTTCCAGCCCTTAGACTAGAGGCTGCATAATAGAGAGGCCCTCCACAATACTAGGCTAATAATGTCGCTTTTATTTCAATGTGGGGAAAAGCAGAGATAAGAAAGGCTGCAGAAACGTTTGGTCACCTTGGTCTATGAATGGCTACTAGTCATGATGGCTACATAGAATGCTATGGATACAATTGGATTTTTGAGAGTCATGGGCATCACTGCTTCTGGTAACGTCTTCCCACCTTCCCTGGATCAGCCACCTGCCTGACAGATATGGGCAAAAAACTGGATCTAGAAGTATTAACCTGAACCTTGAAAAGCACATAGAGCTGAAAGGGGACATGGGGAAGTGTTGCTCTTTCAACTTCCTCCTTCAGCTCTATGGACTTTTCAAGGGAGAAGAGAGTAACCATCCCCACCACCTCAGGACCAAGGGGGAAAGTGAGTGGTGGGCAACTCAATGGCTTTGTGAGTTCCGGGGAAGACCTCAAAGGTGTTGTGGTGCCCACAAGCACCATCTGGCAACTCATGCAATGTGCCAAGGAATACCAATTGCTGGGGAGCAACTGCTAAAGCTTATGGTCTTCACATCCCACTTTTTAAGTTTCTTTGTGGCATCTGGCTGACTAGCAGAAACAACATTAGACTAGATGGGCGGTCGGGCTGACCCAGCATGAGCCAGGCTACTTGCCACTAGCTGATCAGCCTTGTGTTCATCTGGCGGCCTAGGTGGAGCTGGGTTAACTACACACACAAAACCCTTTCCCCATATTTGTCCCGATTCATGCTGTTTTTGCAAAACCCAGCACTCTGGAGTTCTGAATCCGTTATTGCCAGTGCTGTGGCCTGTGAGTCATCATTTGAGATAAGGACAACTTGTTTTTAACAAGCACTCCCTGATTTTTGCTTATTGGTAAGATTTGGAAGTAGCTGCTCATGAGAAATTGGCAGCAGGGAAAATTTAGCCAGGAAACAAGCAGAAAACCGTGTTTTGCTCAAATGACTAAGAAAACAGAAAAACACAAAACCATTCCAAATGGTGCTACGTCCTGAGATGCAGAACAAATCTTCAATACAGAATCAGAACTATGGTGTCTATGTGCCCTACATTACGAGGCTGAGGCTGGCAATTTGTTCACCCGCTACACTGCAACCCACCTGCACAGTTCCACATCCGCACACCTTCTTACCATCTTGTGGGCATCTCAGTAGTACAATGACCACATACAGTGAGGGGGGGGAAAGTATTTGATCCCCTGCTAAAATTTGCCCGTTTGCCCTCTGACGAAGAAGTGACCAGTCCATAATTTTAATGGTAGGTTTATTGTAGATGTGAGACAGAATAACAACAGGAAAAACCCCAGAAACCCAGAAGACAAAAGTCACGAGATTGATGTGCATTATAATGAGTGAAAGAAGTATTTGATCCCCTTTCAACCAGACAGATGTCAGGCTACCTGGTATCTTCACTGTATGTAATGAGCTGAGATTAGAAGCACCTGCTGTAAGGGAGAGGTTTTACCTGTAATCCCAGCTCATTACAGTACCTGTACAAAAGACACCTGTCGACAGAAGCAATCAATCCAGCAGATTCCAAAGTAGCCACCATGACCAAGACCAAAGAGCTGTCCAAGGATGTCAGGGACAAGATTGTAGACCTGCACAAGGCTGGACTGGGCTACAAGACTTTTGCTAAGTAGCTGGGTGAGAAGGTGACAACAGTTGGTGCAATAATTTGCAAATGGAAGAAACACAAAATAACTGTCAACCTCCCTCGGCAGCAAGATCTCATAGTCACCATGAAAACAGTTGGTAACACACTACGCTGTGAAGGACTGAGATCTTGCAGAGTCTGCAAGGTCCCCTTGCTCAAGAAAGCACATGTACAGGCCCGTTTGAAGTTTGCCAATGCACATCTGAATGACCTAGAGGAGAACTGAGTGAAAGCGTTATGGTAAGATGAGACCAACGAGGGTTTTGCCACCAAGTACTAAGTCATCTTTTGTAAAGGGATCAAATACTTATTTCACTTATTAGAATGCACATCAATCTCTGATTTGTCTTCTGGGTTTTCTGGGGATTTTCCTGTTGTTATTCTGTCTCTCACAGCTACAATAAACCTACCATTAAAATTATGGACTGATCATTTCTTCATCAGAAGGCAAACGGGCAAATTTAGCAGGGGATCAAATACTTCCTGCCCCCCTTTCTGAAATGCATCACTGCTCATTTATATGTATAATGCAGTTTTCTATAATTTAAGTACGGTAGCAATGCATCAAACTATAGTGGAGATTACAAGTAGGTGACCTGTGAACCTACTAAAGGTACAATACAAACCCCCGGGAGCTGGAGGGAGCTCTGCCAGTTTCTGCTGGTATGGAAATCTTTGTGGAAGTGCTACCAACAGAACAATTCTTAGGGAAGGAGGTTGCCTTTATACTAGGTAAAAAATGAGGTATATTATTGCATTTTCAACTCTGCAACAAATCACCCCCTTAAGAGTATCCCAATATTCCCAACTCACTAAGAATTGATTGCAATCTAAACAAAATTCAGGTTGTGGAGAATTTGGACTGCTACTTATTAGTGTAGTATAATCAACACACCAGGCATTGCAGCCTTACTGAGCTGTACATGAATCTGAACACAAAAAGATAATCGTCAGGGGTTTTCTGAAAAGGTGTCAATAAAAAGGGAGTTTGAAATGGCCTAAATGTGGGCATCTTAGACTAAGGGAGGAAGGGCTGGTACCGTCTTTTACCCAAGGTCTGCCCCAGAGACAATGATGAGGCAGTGGCTGGAGTTAAGTGCACATCCACATGGGGCAATAAAGTAGTTGTAGCTGGAATCAAAACCTTAGTTTCAGTAATACTTGGTTAATAGCAGGTTCATGGCAAGGGGGGGTGATGGGGGCGGGGCACCCCGGGTTCCACTTGGGGTGTGTGTGACACTCAGCACCCCCCGCAATGCCCAAGCCAAGCCCCAGCACCCAGTAAAAAGTGCGTGCCAACGGCTTGCTCGCAAACCTGCTTGGCACGCGCTTTCCCTCTTCCGGCTGGAGCAGAGGCAAGGGCTGTCAGTGTTGCTTCACAGTGCACATGCGTCATTACGCATGTGTCGTGCGTCGGGACACTGCACATGCACGCTAAGACGCGGCACTGCAACAAACCCTGTGAGCAAGCCGCAGAGCGAGGCAGCCTCGCTCCGCGGCTTGCTCATGGGGTTTGCCACACCGCCGCGTTGTAGCGCTCTGTAGCACACATGCTTCGTGCGCCACGACACACGAGTGCTACAGACAACCCTGCCCCCCCGGGGGGGGATGCCTTCAGGTATGCCGCCCTGGGTGGCCAAGCAGCTCCGTTCACCAGTGGTAAATAGAAATCAGTATCTCCCATACATCATGGATCAATTGGTTCACATTTGGAGAGCAACAAAAACACTCTCAAGCTACCTCTCATAAGCTCTTAACCTGCTTTGTAGCCTCTCCCAACAGCATTTGCCAATTATATGCCCTATGTCCTAGCACAGCATGCAGTTAAATATTTTTGCTATTTGACAGCTTAATTCAAAGCTAGTCTCACTTGACTTCAGTTGTGATATTTCTTTTTTGCTCATCCTTCACATCAGACCTTTGGGATCTCATTTTTCTTTCAGCACCTTTCTGGATGTCTTATTAAAACTAGAATAAACTCTTCTATCATGTTCAGACTGTACCAGCCAATTTGCTTCAGGTATTAAAATCAAAGGCATAAATCAACAATGAGAGGAGTTTACCAATTACAGATTGGACTTCTCATTTAAGTTGACTGGATGCCATTGTGAGAACTGCCAGAAATGGATTGTGCAATTTTCATGTACATAATTCATTCTCAAGAAGCATTGCTGCCCTGGAGCTAGAACTAACCACGTAGGATGGAATTTTTCAGAAGTGCTTAATGTTGGCCTAGGTCCATTTCTATTAAAGGCAATAGAAAAATATGTTGACTAGAGCTTTAGATGAGCATTCATTACTCTGGAAAACCACAAATTGCAAATGCTCTCAGATGTATTAGGCTTATAAAGCACAAATTAACTTAATGCAGCTTCTGATCTGGATCCTTGTTCATAGTACATGAAGTAAAACCATTATAGATCTATGTGCTCCATCTCTCTCCTGCTGTTCAGTGAATTTTGTTCTACAACCCTGCTATACCACAACAAATGTACAAAATCAGAATATATTCCATTGCAATTACAAAGTATAGGACTCCTCCTTGTCTTCCGGATTAAAGGATTCCAAAAAGAGAGGCTGCTTCCTTCAGATGAAGGAAATGTTTGCGCCTAGGAGGTGAATTTGCCCCCTCCTGAAGGGCAGTCCTAGGTAATTATGCTGGGGGCTTTTGTTCTGATCTGTGGTTCTTTGGCACGTGCTGCATATCAGGACAAAGGATTAAGAGACAAGATGTTGGTCAGGCTCCTGTTCCAGTAAGATGTTGATCAGGCTCCTGTTCCAGTTGAAAGCCAATCAGAAGCTATAGCAGGACTTGGGAATCTGTGGACCCTCCAGTTTTTGTTGGACAACAACTTCGATCACTCCAAAGTGCTTTGTTGCTCTGTATAAGAATAGTCCATATGTAGCCCAGGTTCTGTGCTATTGGTCTGGTTGCAAGTTTGAGTTTCCAAAGCAGGTGTTTTTGTAGCTCTCAACTCCGTTACAATTTCAGCTGCCAGAGCGTCTTTCAATTTTCTGACGAGGTTTGAAATGACTGCTGAATTATTTTGTTGCTGTTCTTTGTTGTGTTGTATCAGCATAAGATACCTCTGTTGTTTGTTGTTGCTGTATAGTAGTATTGGCAAGTAAACCATCTTGCTGATTCAATATAGTTACGGGCTCATCCACAGGTCAAGGGACAGGTCCCTATGCACAAGTCCAGGAGGTTTTTCGTTTGCCCAGCTGCTTTGGCCAGGAAAACCACGTTTACTGCTGAATTGTAACAAATGTCACTCAGGTTGTCTGCAGATTGACATTTGTTCCGATTCAGCAGTTAACAGTGAGTTTTCCTGGAGAAAGTGATGGACCAAATGAAAACAAAAAAGAACCCCAGACCTCAGCCTAGAAATCATGAGCAAAACAGAATAAAACACTGACCAAACCAAAGTGTGGATGAGCCCTGTCTCTTGTTTGATGGTGCTGTATTTCGTTGGGTGTAATACTGGTCTTCGGCCAGTGGTGGCAGCAGACATTACTGTAGCACACTGCTTGACCCATAGGTGGCAGTACAGTGTTGATAATGCAGTCCCTGTGGCAGCAGCAAGTTATTTGGCTGAAATGCATCCCTTTGGCTGGTGGTTGGAGGATAGGGTTGTAATACCCAAAGTGCCTGAATTGGTAGCAGCTGACCACCAGGAAGAGTAATAAGCAGTGTAATAGTGTTTGCTTTCCCCAACGCCCAATATTGTGAGGTGTCAATCTGCGGTGCCCCTCCCCTTTTTTGTTTGCTTTCTCTAGGTATGTGTGGAAAGAGTGCTGTGCCAAAATTTATCACATTTGTTTTCCACTTAGTTTGATGTTTCTCCAGCGCCATTCTAGCATGGGCACCACTAATACAGTCGTACCTTAGAAGTCGAATGGAATCCATTCCGGAGGTCCGTTCGACTTCCAAAATGTTCGGAAACCAAAGCGCAGCTTCTGATTAGCAGCATGAAGCTCCTGCAGCCAACTGGAAGCCGTGGAACCCCTGTTGGACGTTCGGCTTCCAAAAATAGTTCGCAAACTGGAACTGGTTTGCAGCGTTTGGGAGCCAAAACTTGTGAGAACTAAGCTGTTCAAAAACCAAGGTACGACTGTATAGGAAATTTGAAAGAAAGGTTAACTGAAGATGATTCACCAAGTAAACACTCTGACCATTAGACACTGGAGAAAAAGTAAACGTGCATAAGGGGAGGGCGGAACAGCAGGACAATACTGCTGGTCCTGCAAGCTTTTCTGTGCAGTGGCACAGCACAGACTGAACAGTTTGACCAGCCTCATTTGGGTAGTTGTTTCATAATAGCGATGATTTATCCATAACAGTCTACAGTTTTAAAGTTTGTCCATCTGTGCCATGTGACTGCAAGCCTTTCAAACAAAAGGCAGAGGTTATTTATATTGCATATTCCTGCGTATAAGACTACTTTTTAACCCAGGAAAATCTTCTCAAGTCGTGGGTAGTCTTATACGCTGGGTCGTATTTCTTATACGGCGACTATATCCCAAACTCTATATTTTAACTGGAAGAGTTGGGGGTCGTCTTATACGCCCAGTCGTCTTATACGCCGGAATATGCAGTATATGACAAAATACTTGAGTCAGCAATCAGCATACGTTAACTCTGTAGGCATAATGAATCAGTATAGGTTCATAGAAATAACATTACAGTCATACCTCGGTTTAAGTACACCTCGGTTTGAGTATTTTCAGTTTAAGTACTCCACGGACCCGTCTGGAACAGATTAATCCACTTTCCATTACTTTCAATGGAAAAGTTCGCTTCAGGTTAAGTATGCTTCAGGTTAAGTACAGACTTCCGGAACCAATTGTGTTTGTAAACCAAGGTACCACTGTACTCATTATCTGTGATGGCTTCTATGCTCAAGAGATGATCCAAGTGGCTTTACAGCCATCCCCAGAATTTGCATCAAGTGCTGATTAATGCATAATCACATGGTAAGCTTGATACAACCCCACAGTATCAGGGATGAAGTTTCTCATTAACTCATAATATACAGATATTTTTACTCTTCAAATGCAGATTTACAAATATATTTATATATTTAATTCCTTTTCAGGTCATAAAAAAACCTAAACACATAAGCCAGTACCTTTTTAACAAGAAAATCTGCATTCTACAGTCCGAGGTGAAATCCTCCTAATAGAGGGCTGCTTTGGCACTTCTCTGAAGGCCTCTAGCACTTTTATTTTTTTCCATAAAATTTATATACCGCTTGATTGCAGAAAAAACAAACCTCTAAGCGGTTTAAGCCTTGTAACGTGAGGCTCCATTTTACTCTTGAGGTAAACTGGAAACAGCTTTGCAGAACTGTCTGTCACTTTTAAAAGGGGAATAATGTATCTTGGAGGTAAGCTCCCCCCCCCCAAAGAAACCATTGTTTAAGAATGTGATTAAAACATAATAAAAAGGCCACTTGTGGTTCCAACCATATTGTGCTGTCGTCTTTAAAGAAAAGCAATTGATACTTAAAAATAAAAAGGCTATTCCAACTACAAACCTGAACACCAAAACCAGTCAAGTCATTTTAAATAGTTTAAGCTGCAGCACACTTAAGTCTTTTTTGGGGTGTGGGGGAAGGAGGAATTCTTTTTGCCACTTTAGATTTTTACACAAATGCCCACATACATCGGTTCAAGCACCTATGAAATTAAGCTTGCATCTTCTTTAACAGTGCCAAAAATTTGTCCAATTCACATTCCAGGCTCTTATACTTACGTTTCAGGTTGGGAAATTAAAATGTCTTATTTCCACTTAAGTGACATGGAGAATAAAATCTAACCTTACAAAAAACACCAGACTGCTTTATTAAGGCACAGTGATTTTGGAAGAAGGAAATCTTCTAGTTAGTGTCTCTGTTTCACACACAGGCTCCCTGATCCTACTCACATTATGTGAAAAATCCACTGAAATCAGTGAGGCCTACTTCCAAATAATGTGTTTTAGATAGACGTTATAGTGTATATAAATAGATGCAAACGCCACATTTCACTGTTCCATGGGCACAGCGTCCCTTTCCAAGTAGAGCAGAGTGTATATGCCTGGCATCAGACATAAGCTCCCAATGCTGCATGGAATTCGGTGAGGCACTGCACCAGCTGCTGGAATTTAGGTCTCTCCTCAGGGTCCAGTGCCCAGCAGCAAGCCATCACAGCAAATCTGGATGATAAAGAAAAAGCAATCAAAGGTAAGTAAGACCGTCTGCCGCAGATTTAATAATAGAGTAATCATTTCTTATTTATATGCCATCCATCTGACTTGGTTACTGCAGTCACTCTGGGCGGCTTCCAACAAATTAACACACAGTAAGTTAAGTATTAAAAGAGTGTGGTGATATTTTCATCCCCTGCCACACACTTTCATGTGTGGTAAATATATGAGACCTTAGCAATGAGGAAAGTATTTCACATTTTCAACTGGGTGAAAATTAGAAATCTATGGCAAGCGACATCAAGTGAAGATGCTCCCCAAATCAATAGCTCATAAAATGAGGGGGGGGAGTAAGTTTGCCCGTTTGCCCTCAGACGAAGAAATGACCAGTCCATAATTTTAATGGTAGGCTTATTGTAGCTGTGAGAAACAGACTAACAACAGGGAAAACCCCAGAAACCCAAAGACAAAAGTCAGCGATTGATGTGCATTCTAATGAGTGAAATAAGTATTTGATCCCTTTGTAAAATATGACTTAGTACCTGGTGGCAAAACCCTTGTTGGCAATTACAGAGGTCAGACGTTTCTTGGAGGTGGCCACCAGGTTTGCACACATATCAGGAGGTATTTTGTCCCACTCCTCTACAAGTCAGTAAGATTTCGAGGCTGATGTGTAGCTACTCGAACCTTCAGCTCCAAGTCCCCCTCCATGTCCGACGGTGGGGATGGTGTTCTTGGGGCCGTAGGCAGCATTCCTCCTCCAAACACGGCAAGTTGAGTTGATGCCAAAGAGTTCAATTTTGGTCTCATCTGACCACAACACTTTCACCCAGTTCTCCTTTGGGTCATTCAGATGTCCATTGGCAAACTGCAGACGGGCCTGTACATGTGCTGTTTTGAGCAAGGGGACCTTGCGGGCTCTGGAAGGTCTCAGTCCTTCACGGCGTAGTGCATTACCAACTGTTTTCATGGTGACTATGGGATCTTGCTGCCGAAGGAGGTTGACAGTTATTTTGTGTTTCTTCCATTTGCAAATTATTGCACCAACTGTTGTCACCTTCTCACCAAGCTACTTGGCAATAGTCTTGCAGCCCAGTCCAGCCTTGTGCAGGTCTACAATCTTGTCCCTGACATCCTTGGACAGCTCTTTGGTCTTGGTGGCTACTTTGGAATCTGCTGGATTGATTGCTTCTGTCGACAGGTGTCTTTTGTACAGGTACTGTAACGAGCTGGGATTACAGGTAAAACCTCTCCCTTACAGCAGGTGCTTCTAATCTCAGCTCATTACATACAGTGAAGATACCAGGTAGCCTGACATCTGTCTGGTTGAAAGGGGATCAAATACTTCTTTCACTCATTAGAATGCACATCAATCTCGTGACTTTTGTCTTCTGGGTTTCTGGGGTTTTCCTGTTGTTATTCTGTCTCCCACAGCTACAATAAACCTACCATTAAAATTATGGACTGGTCATTTCTTCGTCACAGGGCAAATTTAGCAGGGGATCAAATACTTTCCCCCCTCACTGTAGCTGAAGTTACCTTTTAAAGAACACACCTTATCTTCCCTGTTTTTTTCAGATTTCTTTTCCAAATTTATATACTTCAAAATATTTAAAGTATTTACAGTTTTTGTGATATATTTAATATCCATTTTAAATTTATGTGTTTTGGTAGATAATATATGCTCATAGCAAACTAACTTTAGCACAGCCTTAAAAATGAAAGACAGTGGGCAGAAACTGAACCAGGATAGGAGTCTATTGATGAAGTTTTGCTTCAGCGCAGAACAGGCTCAAAATTTAAGCCTCAAATGGTCAGATTAGTAGTTTTTGAGGGTTACTAAATAAGAAACTATAATGATTTCTCAGAAGATATAGTGCTACGTATGTGCATGTATGCATGAATGATTTTTGTTAATGTAAAATTACATGCAACTTCACAACCTTCCTCTTAAAAGCAGCCCCAACTCCTAACAGAGTAGTTCCAAGGAGTATGATAAAAAAAGAACCTGAAACACCACTATCATCAGTATGGGTCAATTTAAGACTGAAATTAACTGCTTATGTCCCCAAAAGAAGGAACCATGAAGTAGTGACAAAGCACTTCAGCAATGAATGGAGGGATAGAACTTTATTCCATAGCAACAGAACAAGTGGAACAGGAACTGCAGACTACTACGTCGTCAGCCACAGTAATCTGTACCACACATATAAGAAACAGGAAATATTCTCCACCTATTCAGATGTTCCCCATGTGGTCCTCACTGAGTCAAGAGTATGAGTTGCACTTTACTGCATGTATCTAATGTCATTCTTTTGATCGCTTTTGAGGACTTCACTAATCACACCATATTTCCCATTCTTCAAGACACAGAGGGATAAAAATGCCAACATACAGGCAACTTCCCATTTATGAGCATCCAATTGATGTCTTACCACGCACATGCGCACCGTGCTGAACCCTACTATACCAAATGAAGTCCAATTAATGTAGAATGTATAATCCTTTCAAACACAGCAGTTCTTATTAGTTCGCATTGACTAATCATAGACATTATTTTCCACCTACATACACAATCTTAAGAATTACTATGCAACTCTAACAGTCACTTACAATTCATCAGGACAGTTGATTGGCTGAGCTATCCTGTATCCATCTTTTAGATAGGCTGCCATCTCAAAGGGGTCGATATCTACATATGGGGTTTGTCCCAAAGTCATCAATTCCCATAAGGTTACTCCAAAAGACCACTGAAAAGCGTATCACATATAATAACTGGTTAGGTTTTAAGGACGTTTCACATTTCTTTCAAACGAGCATCAGTTTCTTGCAAATAAGGGGCTCAGTCCATCTTTCATTTCAAATAAAGCTTGAAAACAAACAAATGTAAATTGCTGTGGTGTAAAATAGCCTATTAAACCCACTAATAGTTACCAGAGGTATCTGTGTCACTGCTTTTACTCAGGTATGACTCCAAAATACAAAACATGTGTGCTTGATGTCTCAATATGAATTGCACATATTTTTAAAGGATTCAACACGTGGTTTCCTACTATCATGCCACTAAACTCCCGTGGTCATACCTGGAGTAGGCCTACTGGATATCACTCCCAGTTCTATTAGCCTCAAATTTCTTTTTCTACAATCTCAACTTATTAAAACGAATACTAGAATATTCAGTGTGGGTTTGCTGTTTATCCAAGGACTGCCTACCTAACAACTCCAATTGCTGTTTTAATTCAAAAATCTACTGGAGGAATTCCACATCATCCAATTGTTCAATCAAGGCAAGCATTCTGACTTGCAGGACAGAACAATTCCCACATCTCCTCTCCTCACTTGCTGTTCTGGGATTCTCCTGACTGCCCCACCAGAGCCAATCTTGGGGGTTGGGGGGGGGAGGAGGGAGGAAGCCGAAGCCTGATGGCACTTAACAGCTGATTCCTGCCATGTTTTCGTTTTGCTACTGTATCTTAACTTACCACATCACTAGCACCGGAAAACTCATTGTTAACCAAACTTTCAAGAGCCATCCACCGCACTGGCCTGTTTTCATTGTCTCCGAGGCAATGATAATCCATGGGAAATAGATCTCTGGACAGGGCATTGTCTGTAATCTTCACCTGAAGTGCATCATCAATGCTGTATATTAAAATATACACAGACAACCACTTAGATGGGCAAGTTGAGCTCTTTACAGTCATATTATGTCATGTTTGCAGCACTACCTAGGACAGTGATACTCAGGAAATGACAAGGCATTTTTAGACATACTCTAGCCTACTATGCCTAGTGCAAAAACAATTTGTAGTAAGACATGTATCAAGAACCTTGATGTCATTTTAAAGTGTTTTAAAGTGGTTTTTTACGGACTGCATATTGGTAGTGTGATACCTTCCTATTTCATTGCTCCATTTGTCAGTCAAAATATAGAATAACAGCATGTGCATGAATGTAGCCTATTGCCAACCACTAACTACAGTGGTACCTCGACTTACGAACGACTTGACAACCAAATTTTTCAACTCACAAATGGGGGTAATGGCCACACGCTTACAAATGTCTCGACATCCGGAAAAAAACACGGTTACAAATTTTTAGATAGGGTTGCTTCGACTTACGAATTTTTCCGTTTACAATGCATTCCTATGGGAAATCGCGTTTCCAATGGCGTTTTTCGACTTACAAATTTTTCGACTTATGAAGGTGCCTTCGGAATGGATTAAATTTGTAAGTCAAGGCACCACTGTACTACAAATTCTTAATAAATAATGGAGAGATGCACAAAAATGGTATTGCATAAAGGCAACTGTGAAACTTAGCTTTCCCTATTAAGACAAGGGGGGTGAAGTTGGTATATTGGCAAATATTTTGAACTAGTAAGATGCCCGACTAGGACAGGTGCAGAGTGAGGGCTTGTAAGTTGCAAGTAGCTCGGGGGGGGGGGGGTTCCCAATCCCCATGGGGTTCTTGTCAGTGAGGGCTGGGCCATCCACTGGAGGGGTGGCTTTGCCATCAGTGCAACATCAGCCTCTTTATGTTCTCCAGGTGAGTGAATGGTTGGCCACAACCTCTTCCCTGCCCCTAGCACCCCTTATCTACAATATTTCAAGTATAGTTTCTGTTTCTTGTCACATTATATTGAGAGAAAACATTTGGAAATGGCTTTTTATGGAATAATGGCAAACAAAGACAACAATTCATTTGCATAAGCAACCTAAAACAACACAGTCATATTTTCCACAAATATGGTATGGAAGATGCTGGCTGATACCCACTAGGTTCTTCTAGTCAATTTCAGTGCTGTGGTACCTCATACTTTCTGGTGCTCTCTGCAGGCATTTCTTTATTATCCGGCACCTTAAAACATAACACTAGCTGTGCCAAACAGGTGCAGCTATCAGCTTGCAATGGGAAAGAGTGACTTGTACAGCGAATGGACAGAATACCAGTTAGAGGAACATTTTACATTGCCCCAACTGAGTGTCTTTAGCCCTTTACACTTCAGTACTTACACACAATTTCTAGCAGCCAGGTCTTTGTGAATGACCTCTCTTCGGGACAAGTAGCTCATTCCACAGGCAATCTGAATAGCCATATGTACAAGATCTTGTTGTGAAATTGCCTATAGAAATAGAGGTTATAATTATAAACCACCTTGAAATGAAAAGGTGGAGCTAATTTTTAAAAAATAAATATGCTTGAATAAAAAATGCTAGCTTAGTCATTTTTTGCTATCTGTCCAAAGTACAAGCTTTTCTTATTGTCAATTTCCCCTGAAAAACTGAGATCCAAAGAGGTTAAATTATTATTATTATTGTCCTTCCAATAAAATGAAAACTGCTGGTGCTTGTCCCAAAAGTCAGGCACGCCATATCTAATTTGCTTTCATAGTGGCAAAAACTAGAATTAACAAAATTTCTGCTGCATTTCCTGCTACCACTTCCGTGTGAAAGGAGAACAAAACCCTTTGTGTGTTAGGTGCAAGTCATTGTGATCTGCTCAGTTCTAGCTTTCACAAGGCACAGGAGTCTGATTATATGCACTGGGCACATAATTCAGCATCCTGAGATGCAGGAGTATGTTAACAAGCACATACTGTGAAGCTCTTCCTGCTAGATGACATCTACTGTGTCACAAGCCTCTTGTGATGGAATTAGTGTGTACAACAACATATGCTGGTGGCCCTCTGGAGAACAATGTGGCCCCTGAAAACACAAATGTTGGCTTTCCTAATCTGGGAAGCAGAAGAGATTAAGACAATTTTGAGAAGCTGCCCTAGCAGGACTGGAAATATTAGGATTACACCTGCTGTTTCAGCCTTCCCCTTGTTGTTACACTACTTTCCTATGTTTGTATTTAAGAAGCAACATGTATTTAAGCAGAAAATGAAACATTACAGCAAGTTGTTTTAAAATATTGTTACCATGTCTGTTTCCTTTGGCTCTACTGATGCGTTCACTGACCTGGTGTCCTCTGGATGTTTTGGACTGCAACTCCCATGAGCCTTGCGCTGGGGTCGAGGGGACTGCAGTCAAACACTTCTGGAGGGCACCAGGTTGGCAAAGGTTGTTCTACTGAACGAGTTTTTCATACCTATGAATCCCTTGGAAATTCACCATGATCTCGACAGTTTGAATTTTAATTAAATCTAAATTGGAGACCGACTATTTTATATTCTAGATTAGCCACTTCTTACCTGAGGATTGTTAGCTTCTACCAGTTTGCACTGTCGCAAAAACAGCTTGAGATTCCCCCAGTTCATATAAGGCAACAGTACCATTGGTTTTTCTCCTTCCTCTATACAAACGTGAGTAATAGGGAGCAGATTTCTGAAAGAAATATAGTTCTGGTTGGTTCTGGTGGTGGTGGGGATTCCATTAGCTGTTCAACCAACAGTCCCACAATTGTACAGTGGACCCTCGGGTTATGTTACGAACACAGCAAACCTGGAAGTGTGTACTTCCGGGTTTCACCCTGTGCGCATGCGCAGAAGCGCTCTTATCATGCCGTGCATATGCACAGAAGCGGCGCCTCTCGATGCAGACTCTTCAGGGTACATACAAACCCCCAGAACGAATTAAGTTTGTGTCCGGAGGGTCCACTGTACTGCACAATTACCACCATGTATCCCATTTCCTTGATTTATAATTTAGGAAAATGTATACCCCTTTTTTAAGTACAAATACTGCTCACAATCATAGCCAAATAGCTTTTTGCAATTGCATTATAGGCCAAATTCATTATTTGAGAATTCTTGAATTAAGCATATGCAAAGTACTCTTCAATTCCAGTCACCTTCAAGTTTGCACTTTGCCTGACTGAAGATGGCTCACATGAAGACTAAAACTGAAGTGTTTTTGCAGAAGTAATAATTAATAACTGTTCTCAATAGACTGTTGTGAAACTAAACCTTAGGTGATAAACCATCAAATTCCCAAACACAAATGAAAACAACTTTGCTTTCATTTTAAAGAGTGCTGACCTGTGATGAAGACCTCTGAGTTTACAGCTTTCTGTTAACATCATTGTCACTTGAACTTCTGAGGCCTGATCTAAAAAGCCAAAAGCTTGTTAGAGCAAATTTGCATTAGGAAAAAAAGGGGGGGGGAAGCAAAGGGAAAAAAGCAAAGCTAAGACAGACACACATAAAATTCAAAATCCTCAAATAGCAAAATCACATACTAAAATATTAAACATTCTTGATGAACAGGATCCAGACCAAGTTAATTGCATTAAAAATCCTACTGAAATCAATGGGATTTTAAGTTAGACTTTGTGAACTAGGTCCCACCACTTTCAATAGGACTTAAGCATGAGTCACATAGCTTAAGATGAAATCGACAAAATGTTGCAGTGTTGTGGGTAAAAAGGAAAAGGCTGTAACAGTCCCTTTTAAGAGATTGTGGGGAGAGATCACAGAGAGGAACATATGAAGCTGCCTTATACCGGGTTAGAACAACAATCCACCTAGCTCACAAACTCTTTGTTATGGCCAGTAGTACCTCTCCAAGGTCTTTCCCTCAGCCTTGATACGCCAAATCTTTTAAAGAGATGCCAGAATCTGGACTTGGGAACCTGTGTTCTGCCACTGTCTGTGGTTACTAAATCTTTATAATAAACTTGAGACAGTGGCTTGCCTTCCTTGTCCTTCCACAAAACTTCTGAGGGGACTGAGATGAGGGGCCATGAGATGAAAGCTTCATGTGAAAAAGGACCAGTGAATTCTGGCAATCAGCTGAACACTGAAAATAGTTCACTCATTTTTAAATGCTGGGACCTGTAATTTCCTCTCTCCTCGGAGCTATGAACTTCATATTCTACACTAGACAAAAATTAGCTAGTGCTACGGTCCCTCTTTACTTACCATTCAGGCCTTTTTTCTTTCCCGTGTCCTCTTTTATCTCCCAAGCTGCAGAGCTAACCTACTTCACTATGGAGTAGTCTCCCCCAACCATATATTTCCCCAAGGCTCAATGGAAGCCAACCGTCTTCCAAGTATGTACTAGCTCACCAAACCAGCCCCTCGTTACTTCTTAGGGGGTCTCCATGTTTGGTTCAAAATGCATACCTGAAATATACATACCAAATTCAATAGACTGAAGCCAGAGACAGAAAAATTACTAGAATGCGACTTGTTGGAATTCTTCGATTGTGGAAGAGGCTTTGCCCGGACATTCATTTTTCAATACATCTAAGAAAGAACTATTTTGCAGAAGCAATGACTATCCTATAACCTGCCTAAAGCTGAACAAAAGTCATGCTGAAAGCCTACCTTTTACTGTTTTAACAAACATCTGCTTTTCTTTAGTAGGGTCTTTTTCTTCTATTAGCATTCCATGGAAAATTCGACCAAATGTGCCTGAGGATGAGAGCAATGAACGAAGAAAATGAGGTCAACAGAAATTTGTACACACATTCAATAAATCAACAGTGAAGGGAAATCAAGGTTAGCAGTGGACTCTCCTCTTGTGAAACTTCACATCCATCCATGGCCTCTTTGTTCAGCATTTCATCAACCTTTTTGTAGCTGGCACTTGAACCATTATTTGCCAATCTAATTTAGAGGAGTTCAAAGGGAGATTGCCAACATAAGCAACAGAAGTTTTAACATCTTCGTGAAACCCTCTTTTGCTAACATTGTGGATTAGTAAGCTTACCTGTAAAAATTTTGCTCATAGATTAGTAGAGAAACTGATCAAACCTTAAAAAATATGCTAGTTTACAAGACTGACCAGAAGGATTAGGCAAAAATAAAACAAGGCCCTGTTCCCCCCCCCCGTTTAGTTTCATTAAGCACCTTACCAAGATTTCAGAGCAATAAGATGTATCGTCAGAAATGTTTTGAGATATAGTTGCCCAATTCAATTTCCCCATAATATTCCCTATACCCAGGATAGTTAAGCAGCAATGAAAATGGTATGCTTTTCAAAAACAATATGGATAAAATCATTATGCACAAAACATAACCCTACACATCTAACCTCTTAAAAATGGAATTGCACACTTATCAGACAAATTAGTCTAGATCAGATATAATGGCCGAACCATTGTTAGACATCATTGTTAGAAACATGCCCAATTTTTTGTTACCTATTTAAACAATCCACCCTACTTATAACTACCACCAGTCATTTGAGGTATCAACAATCCACAGAAAAGGCCAAGAAAAATGAAAAGCATATCATCTGATTGATTGCATATTGACACATATGAGGAACTGTTTACTCGTACCTTCTTGAAGAACATCTTTTAATGTTATCCTCTCTCTGGAGATTGCTATGTCCTTTACTTTAGCCTTTGCCTCCATCAACGTTACACTTTTAAGGTCATTCTTCTCTATTCGTAAAGTAGGATAACCTGAGGAGCCAGCAGATCCAAACAATACCAATATAAATACCAAATGTAAATAGGAGTATTCATCATTATCTAGAGAGGAAAGTATGCTGCAAATAAAACATGCAGGAAAAGAAACCTATGGCCCTGGATAGTACCTTTTAAGTATTTAATGTTTTGCCACAGGATGCAATGCAGAATAATTATCTTCTGGTTAATTACTGAGTATCATACACATAACAAGATTGAAACAAACATAGAAAGCAAACACATTGCCCTCTTCTGGGCATTAGGAGACATTGCTTATATGCAAAGTGAATCCTGTGTTTATAATTTTTTCAAAATTGATAAAGCATCTCAAAATTATTTTGGTTTCTAGTAAAAATATTCCAATGCCTTTCACAAGGACTTTTGTTTATGTAGACTGGGTGAAGCTTTGTGGAGCTGGTCAATCTGGAACATTCATAGCGGCAAGCTGAGAGGTCTCTTCAGCAGGAGGAAAGATTTCATAAACGAAATAAACTCTCCTGTCCCTATTCTTCCCAATGTCTCAAATAGCTGCAGTTGCAGAGACTGATCCTTTATTTCCAAGAACCTTTTCTTGCTGGTATTCCATTCTAGTCAAATGGGCTCAGACGATCTAGATACTCATAGATATTACTGTTTCTCGAAACCTCCTTGAGGTTTTGTAGAATCAAACGTTATCCTAATTGTATGAAATTATTAGGGCATTGTCCTTTCAAACAGTTTCTGATCTAGCACATCTTAAGGGTTACCTTGCTGCCCCATAATAGGGAAGTGTCAAAGAGAAATTACTAACAGCAGTGCAGTCTAAGGAACTGTTGCCCTAAAAACAGTAGCACAGAATATTTGGTCACACTGGGGATGACAGAGGCTATAGCCCAACACCATCTGGAAACCCACAAACAGAACACAAGTGAAAAAGTAATCTTCTCATCTGTGATTCCCTGCAATTGGTATTGCATACTGCCTCTAACAATGAAGTTAGAACACAGCCAAATCCACTGATAAGAAAGCTCCCTATTACTTACACAAGCAGTGATGATGGGTGCTATCATTCAACCCACTTTGGGACCATTTGTAGTATTGTGCTACATTCTGGGAACCTCTTGAAATTGTGGGATGGGCACCCAGAGTGTAATGGGACAGGAAACATTTCTTTTCACCCTATGCCTGAACCTACATCATTCAGGGGGATCCCCCAGTCTTTTTGCAGGAATACAGATGGGGGCAACAAATTGTCCTTCGTGAGCTTACTGAAGTTAACGTATTTTAGGATCCAAGTCAATTGATTCAACCAAATTAAAAGTATGGTGAAAATTAACAATTATGCATTCTAATCCATAGATATACAGAGGAAAGTCTGAACACATGGCAATGGCAACAGTGTCTGCTGCAGTCTCACAAAGGGCATGGACATGTCAATAATCTGAGGCAGCACAGAAGAATACACAGAAAAAAATGATTTGAAGGCCATCATCCTACCCTTACACATTAACTGTTTTGCCAGCAGTCTGAAAATAAGTGCAGGCTGAGATCTAGCAATGAAACAGACACTCCAGGCAGAGCTACATGCACTTGGTGAAAGCATGTCATCTCTGTGTTAGCTCCTTCAGGGGGATTGAACATTTATATAGGAAAATCAGGGAGGAGTCTTTGAAGAAGTCAGGGTTCTCTATGGGTTGAGAATCCCATGTTTCTCATATAATGTGCAGTATTGTGATCATAGAATCATAGAGTTGGAAGAGACCACAAGGGCCATCCAGTCCAACCCCCTGTCGAGCAGGAAACACCATCAAAGCATTCTTGACAGATGGCTGTCAAGCCTCTGCTTAAAGACCTCCAAAGAAGGAGACTCCACCACACTCCTTGGTAGCAAATTCCACTGCCGAACAGCTCTTACTGTCAGGAAGTTCTTTCTAATGTTTAGGTGGAATCTTCTTTCTTGTGATCTTGCAGCCCAGGGAAACAAAGGCCACTAGGATTCCAACTCTAGACTTTTCACACATTTTCCTGCTAGTCAACATCAGTATGATCTCTTAGATCAATCACTATGACTAACACTTAAACATACAAAGTTGAGGCGTGTGGGTATCTGTAATTAGATTAACACTTACTAGTAATTGGTGTTGCATTGTTTGGTGTGTCAGCTCTCAGGTACTGTGTTGTTTGCGTTGAGGGCTGAGATAAGCCTTGAGAACTACTGCTGTCACTAATGCTGTTTTGGAAAAGAAAACACAATCATTTTCTAATTTTCAACCATTTACTGGTAACTTTTACTGAAGCTAAGATACTACTTCAGCTGTGCAGCTAAAAAAAGATTAACAAAACCAGACCTCTCCAAAACTCAACTTGAATATAGCAAAAATGTCAAAAGCTTTTAATACAGTACTTTAAATGAATATCAGAACATGAAAAAGCAATCAAATAGCATTTTGATTAATAACGTTTTCAATCAAATCAACTGCAATTTAAGCGATTCCACCTTTAACTATTGCAAATCTTGCCGAAAAGGAAGACAAAAACTGTAGCGTAGTGGGGAAAGTCCAAACTTTTAAGTTTGTAGATTTGAGTTCTGATGTGTTATAGGTTTCAAATAAATTAGAGGAGATGTAAGGGAAACTATAGTGGGCCAAGCATTTTTCCAGAGTTTAGCTGGTAATATGTACAACAGAAGTCAGAATGTTCTTGTTTATGTCCCCAACAGATAAAAGGGGTTGGACTGTGCATATATAGCACTTTGGGGGGGGGGCCTCTATTGAGTATTTGCACCTGTCTTTGTAAATTGACTATGACCACAATGAAGAAATGCATCTGTTTTTAAAAATGAGTAACAGCCACACATTTTAAAACATATTTTCAAGTATTATTCAGTGATGTTAGAGGATTCCCCCCCCCCTCAATCATCCCTAGTTGCTCCAAGTATCTTCACTTTCAGTGCAACTGTTAGGGATGTGCAAATTGTAAGCAGGGAAATGAAGTTTAAGAATATTATTTAAATGGAGAGGATCTAGGGGTGGGAGAATCCCAAGAACTATCAGCACACAGAGACAGTGAAGGCGGGGGGCGGGGGAGTTAGTTTGGGACATTTGGAACCTATTATGATTAATCTTAATCTATTTCACAGAATATGCCAGTGCCTTAGAGCAGCCCCACTAGATTAGGCTCAACACCCATGTAGCTAGCAGCCTGTTCTCACAGAGGCCAGCCAGATGGCTTAAGTGAAGTCCACAAACAGGAGAACATGAATGCAATAGTACTCTCCCACTTGTGTTCCCCTGAAACTGGTATTGAGAGACACACTGCCTTTGAAACGTGAGGTAGTATTAAGCCAACATGGCTAGCAGCCTGATAACTTAGTAAGTCTTGTATTGCATTATCTGGGAACACTGAAAAACAAGTTATATACTGCGCTGACATTAAGTTCTCAGGTCTAGGAGCTACCTTTAGTGCATCAAGAAGTCCATATAATGTCTCAAACATGAAAATGGAAAGAAAATGGAAGTCCATGTTTTTTCTTTACCTGTCTTCCAATTCTATTCTCTTCATACTGTGAAGATGCAAAACAGCTAGGATTATTGCTACCAGGAATATGACTGCACAGCAAACTCCTACACTGATATAAAACACACGCGTAGAAGTGGTGGGAGCTGCATTTACAGGATCAACTGAAATGGAAGAGCAAAGCATTACTGCAACAAAATGGATAGAACATTTGCCAGTTTCAGCTAAGTTCACATACAAATGAATAAGTAACATGTTTATTTTTATTTTCCTATTATACTGTAGTATATAATTTAAGTTTATAATTTAAGGGTCCCTTTACCTTTTTATATAATTTAAGTTTATGGTGAAGGAAAAATGTGACTTCCAAGATTAGTTTTAGAAGTCTAAATATAAAATATTGAAAACAGTCACTAAGAGATGCCTAGAAAAACTAGATATCATAGCCTTTAGATACAAAACCTCTACATTAAAGTCTTCATTGAAGTACAAAAAGAGAAGACTCTGATGAGTACCAAGGACAGAGAGATGCCCTCCACTACAAAGAACTCATTAGCTAATAATGCTAATAACTCGACATGAAAAAATTATGAAATTGCTTCCACCAAAAGGCCAATGGAGTTTTTGTAATATAATATCTTCACTAGTAAGTTGCCTTCTCTCTATTTACTGTTCACAGGAATTCAATTCATATACCCAAATATGCAGCCCTGTAACATGCAAATTCAAAAATACATTACCTAAAAAGACTGATAGCAAAACTAATCTCTTACAGATCGGCTTGGTGGAGTACCCAGTTCACAACATGATAATCAATAAAAGAAGCATGAAATACAAAAATGCGAAAGTACAAGCTGCTGGGGATTTATACTGTCTGCCTCTTAAAAAATCTGACCAATTTCCCTTATCTAACAGCAGAAGGGGAAGAAATGTGTTTGAATTATGCAGACTGATAATTTTAAAAGAAAACGACAGATCCCCAACTTCTCCTGTGTGTGGCATATGAATAATGGTTTCAGGAATCTTCCATTTAAAAGTATGAAACACATTTACTTACAAATAGCTTTGCTGATATTTTTGTCCAATACTGGTGGTTTTACTTCTAGCTCAGGTTCTAAAGACAAAAGTGGGGGGGGGGGGACATTTGATATCACTTTTCCTCTGACTTTTACTTTTCATACCAAGACAATGAACAGAAGAACACTTTATTCCATCTTCTATCAATGCTAAGTCAAAAATAAATTAATCAAGATCTGGCAAACCCGAGAATTCAAAGTACTGATAGTTCACCTACTATAAGGAGCATAGCTGCCAAGTTTTCCCTTTTCTCGCGAGGAAGCCTATTCAGCATAAGGGAAAATCCCTTTAAAAAAGGGATAACTTGGCAGCTATGATAAGGAGGAAGAAACATACCACACAGTAACACCAACTACAAGATTTCAGTAACATGGAGACTGGTCCTTGAAATTAAAAATGAATACAATGCTAACTGCCAAGGGTTGACCCTTGTTTAAACATGTGCCAATGAAAGAACATAAGCTGAATTTTCAGATGTAAAACCCCAAGAAAGGGAATGGGGGTAGATTTAGCACATGGATACATTTGTATTGCATTCTTTGTGTTTCATGGGAACACAATATTTAACTTTCAAGCTTTCCTGTAATCATTGCAACTATTCATGCCCATGAGTAGATGCTATCGAGAAGAAATTTATTTACTGTATTTCAGATCCACCCTGCAACCCAAACTTTCTCAGGACATGTAAATGTTAACCCTTCTCTAGGTCTCCACCTTTCTAGAGGTCTAAAGCATATTGGTTATAGGTAGCTTCTGTTTCCAGTCATGCGTCTTGGTTTAAATATTGATTTCCTGCATTCCCAATGTTAGTAATGATCCTTTCTGGTTAACAATATCCCTTTTATTGAGATACTGCTGCAAAGTTTTAGTTGTTGTTGTTGTTTAGTCGTTTAGTAGTCATGCCCGACTCTTCATGACCCCATGGACTAGAGCACGCCAGGCACTCCCGTCTTCCACTGCCTCCCGCAGTTTGGTCAAACTCATGTTGGTTGCTTTGAGAACACTGTCCAACCATCTCGTCCTCTGTCGTCCACCATCTCGTCCTCTGTCGTCCCCTTCTCCTTGTGCCCTTGTCTTTCCCAACATCAGGGTCTTTTCCAGGGAGTCTTCTCTTCTTATGAGGTGGCCAAAGTATTGGAGCCTCAGCTTCAGGATCTGTCCTTCCAGTGAGCCCCCAGGGGTGATTTCCTTAAGAATGGATAGGCTTGATCTTCTTGCAGTTTTAGTACTGGTAAGCAAAGTCCTAAAATCACCTGCTCCCCTTAAAGGCCAGACCCTGTACCAAGATTGTCTGGGCTTGGTAAATTTACTGAGGTTTGGCTGGAAGTGCAGCAAGGAGAGCCTTCTTGGTAGTGGCATCTCAGCTTTGGAATTACCTTCCCTCTGAAATACAACTGGCACACACATTGTTGGAAGCTTGACCCGCGGCCTTGGTTATTTGCCCAGACCTCTGCGGAAATGTATTGTCAGAATGCATCGGTTTGGAATTGCCTTGTTTTATGCCATTTCATGTTTGTTTTTATGCTGTTTTATGAATATGGAATTGCTTTTTGCAATGAAGAACAGGATAAAAAAGGTTTAAATAAATAATGTTGCCAACATCTTTACAAACATACAATAAGCCAACAAGTTTAAACATCGTATCACAATATACAAAAACGTTCCTTTAAAATTCAACAAAAATAGTATACAAGTTGCAGTTGAAGAAGAAAATATTGGAACTTCATAATATATTAAATCAGTTACGTTAGTATTGAGCATTTATCAATGTTTTCAAAAATCAATAAACAGTAGCCAAGCCTTTTCAAAAGTTTGCGCTTTTCTTTCAACTCTTTAATAGGCCAATATTACTAAGTTTGCAGCAAAACTCCCGTGTTTTATAGAGCAGCGTTTCTCAACCGGTGTTCCGCGGCACAGTAGTGTGCCGCGAGACACCGGCTTGTGTGCCGCGACGTGCGGCGAGGAAAAGGGCACTTTGCATTGCTGACGGACTTCCGGTGAGGCAAGATGGCGCGCGGCACGGCAGCGCGAAGCTCCTGAGAGCGACCAGCGTGCCCGTGCTGCCAGCCTAGCCTCCGGACCGCCGGTACGCGGGCGCCAAGTGAGCCCGGCGGATCGACCGGGGAGCCGCTGGAGGCTCCCCCCGCGACCCCACCGGAGCAACACCGAAAGCGCCCGGCTGGAGGATCAACGGACCCCTGGGCTCCGCGGCAGCCGCGTGGGTGTCGGAATCGCCCGGCGGATCAAGCGGGGAGCCGCTAAAGCCCCCCAGCGAGCCCGCCTGCGGCCGGGAAGAGCTCCGAAGCCCGGGACCTCCCACCACGTGACGGCCCTGCCTCGTCACCGCAGCCGTCGCCACCCCAGCCGCCCCAGGAGAAGAGGAAAAGGAGGGAGGCCCCCCCCAGGTGAGGGAAAAAGGGAAAGATAGGGAGGAGAGGGCCCCTCGCCACCCCCCAACCCAGGTGAGAGCGCCTGGTGGGTCCGCCTGGCTACCGCGCAGCAGTTCTTCAGTGGCATGCTTTACGTCTCCCCTCCAAACTAAACTAAATATAGGGCGGCACAGAGTTGGTGTGCCGCGGGATTTTTTTTATAGAACAAGTGTGCCGTGGCCCAAAAAAGGTTGAGAAACACTGTTATAGAGTATGCCATTTAGAGACAATTACAGTCTTCACTGCAGTTATTGGGTATTATATTTTCTTTCATCTGCACTTTCCTTCAGCTTTGTAGAAATTCTTTTGTCCACATTTATTGGAAGCTATTTTTGACACATCCTCTGCTCCAGTACACCACTGACCCCAACAGCCCTCATCTCACACTGCTCAAACAGGTCTGTCCAATACTCTCAAAACCAATCCAAACAGATCTGAAAAGTCTGCTTCCAACTAGGCAAATTACAGCTCCCAACACTGGTGGCAGCTCCTACACACTTGCTTTCTCTGGGGTTGGGTGGGAAGAGAAAGAGGAGGAAAAGGGTGGTGATGGAGGGACTCTAGCTATGTGCAATGCAATTGAAAAAAAATTACAAAGCTGTATTATCTCTTTAATATGAACAATGAATAAAAATGTCTTACTTTTGTAGCACATTTTCCTTCGTTTGAAATTTAAGACTGTGATATTTTTGGAAGCATTAACTGTCATGTTGAGCTGCATTAGTACCGTAACATCAGAGTCTAATCTGCCTGTACAAGAGAGTTCCACCCGAAACACTGTAAATAGAAAAGCCACATAGATACATGTTTTTAAAAGATAAAATGAAAAACCACACATTTTAAATCAGCAGTGCAAAACTGCCTTAACTCCTGAGCATTTTTAATTCCTTTGTTACAGCTTGTTTTTTTTAAAAAAAATTTTTAAAAGGCATTTATACCTTTAGCCAAAAATGCTAAACTATTTTTAAAAAACTGGCATGATTTCTTGATTCCTCTTTTCATGTTCCTTATGAACATTAAGAATAACCCTGCAAATGAGACCAAAGTCCTTTCTAATCTGATATCCTGGTTCCCCCAGCGGCTAACCAGATGCCTGTGAGAGGCCACAAGCAGGACATGAGTGCAACCGCCTTCACTCACTCTTGCTTGCCAGTGGCTGGTATTCAGCTGATGCCACTAACACTGATATTGGAGACAGTATATAAGCAGCAGAATTAGAAGAAATTGAGAGTTGTATTTTCCATGAATTTGGCTTGAATTTAGACAAACCACACTTCTGCTAAACAAACTATGGCTTATATTCAAATCATCCTTTTCTCTAATCCCTTCTTTTCAAATTAATTTTATTGTACAAAATAGTGATATACAGACCACCGTCAGTATATGAATATGTAAATGCCACTCCTCCAACACACATGTATAACACATCGACTTTATAAACATAAAACTAGGAATTACAGAATTGGCACATGGACAACAACTTACCTATCCACATAAAACACTGAATTCTTTTCAAAGATTAAGAAACCAAGATTTGAAACTTGATAATGGCTTATATAGGGTTTCAAGTAACACACTCAAAGCAGACCCACTAAAAGCTTATTTTTATTTTTATCCAAACAGCTTAATACTTAAAATCTCTAAGCAAATCTCAAAAGTACAGACTTGAAAACAGATGAGAAATCTTGAAAAAAACAGGGTCCAGTTTTAGAAGTCAGGGAAAGCCTGATGTACGTCTTTACAACACATCTGATAAAACTGATGGGATGGTGTTTCACATACAGTGGACCCTCGGGTTACGTTACCTTCGGATAATGTAACTTTCAGATTGCAAACGTGGCAAACCTGGAAGTGTATACTACTAGGTTTTGCTGCGCGCACATGCGCAGAACGCTCTATAGTGCCACACGTAGAATCAGCACCTCTAGATGTGGACTTTTCGGGTTATGTACGGAACCCCGGAACGAATTATGTTTGTATCTGGAGGCTCCACTTTATTTCAGAAGGAAGGGCATTCCACGGTGCATGTGCAATGGGTGGAGGAAATGTCCAATTTGGGGTCACCGCCTTGTGATATTCTGTAGGGTTTTATGCCACAAGTAAAATTTCCCCACACAATCTAAGTGATCTTACAGTTCTATACATGGGCAGGCAGTTCAGCAAGTAAACCTGGAACTGAGTTGTCCAGGGATTTATATTAATTTTATTACAGACTTTACATTCCTTCTTCCAAGGATCATATGCTAATAGCAGACCTTGAGCACACCCTAGTAGCTAACTGGCAGCCAGGGTAATTCCCTCAGCATGTGAGTAATATCTGCACATCCAGGTACTTCACTCCACAACTGGGTCACAGTGCTCTGCACCAGCTGCAGTGTGCAGATCAATCCCAAAGCAAAAACCACATGAAGCACATTACAGTAGTTCAACCGTGAGGTTACCAACACATGAATCATGGCGGTGAAGGTATCCCCATTAGCACATAGCATTACAGTTTGTGTAATAAAGGACTACTTACCTGATAAAGTACGAGGGACTTCTCCTTGTTCAGAAATATTTGCTTGTGGCATATCCATAGCCAATAGATTATCAACTTGAAATCCCAGTTTATATTCAATCTGTAATGATATGCAGAACAAGCCAAAAAGAAAATATGCTCAATAAAAGGGTATGTATTTGCACTGATTTCTACTTGAGATAAATTAAGAACCAAATTATCAGAAGCGTGCTGCTAAGTGTCCAACAAAAATGAACAAGGTAAATTCAGAGGATGAAATCAGACATTCCCTTAATCTACGTGCATCTCAACCAACCAATTATTAAGGGGGGGGGGGGGGAGGTAGAATCTGGATCAAAACCAGAAAAGGTGATCTGTAAGCAGAAGGGATACTAAACCATACCAAGATGTGGAGATGGACCAATACAAAGTGACAGGCAGGAATCACTTTCTGCCAGAAAAACACATTTCCATTCACCCACAGATCTACCCAAAGACCTAGTTTTCGACACAGCCAGAACAGTTAATATTTCAGCTTTAATAAGCTGGATGCCAAAATATCACTGTTTGAATTATATTTAAATATTCAAACCAAAGCCAGCTATCCTTTTAAATGTCAAAAAACTTTTCTGACTCATGTGTGCACTGATACAATTTAATACATGTTGTATGGTTTCCAATCCTGAACCTGAGGCAAAATTATGGTTTACAGATATCTGAATTGGGCAAACTATGGCTACTGAGAAACAGGGAGGGGGGACTCTTGTGTATTTAAAGATGAAGCAGCACACAAGCCTAAAGCTCATTCATGAAAACCAAACTGTGTTTAGGACAAGTGATTTGAATCAAGCCTATGAGATGAAGAGAAAAGCTTTCTCACATACTATACTTTTTAAGCGCAATCCTAATGCATGTCTAGTAAGAAATAAATCCCACCGTGTTCAGTGATACTTTCTCCTTGGTTAGTGTACACTGGGTGCAATGGAGTTTACTTCCAAATGGACAATATTTAAGAATGGGCTGTTGATCATGGACACATGCTGCACATTCTGCCTAAGTTCATGGACTTCTGCTTCCTTCCCCCAGCTCCATGCGTGGAGTTGAAGATGGGGTGGATGGAATCCATGAAACTGCTCCAGGCAGCAAAGGATCTCAAAACCCACCCACAACTGCTACAGTGTGTTATACCAGCTGTAGCACCCCTTACACATGTAGCTTCAGTCTTAGGTTACCCACCCTGGTTAAGCCCTCCAATGCCACACAATGAATACTGTTGCCTAATTCATCCACATAAAATAATAGTTGGTGCTTACCTTAGCCTTGGAATGCCAACTGAAATGGAGGCTGTTTGTCTCACTTGGTACCAGCAGATTAAAGGACAGAGCGTAGTGATTGATAAGGTCATTTCTCACATAATAAAGTTCTGCATCAATACCTAAAACATGTTTAAAACAAGGGGGGTGGTGGAAATGAAGTTAAAAGCTAAGCTACAGCCACAGACAATTTAGTAAACAAGAAGAAAACTAACATTTAGTGCCAGTTAAGCCAATTTAACCCAATTCACCTTCAACATTTAAATAAATGTTTAAAATCAACTAGTTTCTCTCTCTCTCTCTCTCTCTCTCTCTCTCTCTCTCTCTCTCTCATACACACACACACACACAACTTCTCTACTCGTTCATGGGGGAGAAAACAAGCCAGAGCCTGGCTTGTTGTGGCATGGGCGCATGGGCTTGTGGTTTGTTTTCATGAAACCAACTCTGAGCAATAAGCCTAGAATAAACCTTTATTATAAACTATGAATTAATACAGCATGCAAACCAAGCTTTGGAATTGATAAAATCTCAGGTAGAATAGATTCATTAGTCCTTAGCATCAACAGAAACTTTCCTCCTATTGTGTATAGCTGGTGCAGTCTCCTCCAATCCCACATCAATTCCAATCAGGACCACGGCAGGAGCAAAGGACTAAAGCATCCCTCTTCCCCACAGTTCTGATGAGGCTAAGGGGTGTGTGTCAATGTTTGGTTGTTGTTTTAAAAAGCTGCTATGAAATATCTAACTATGGGCTAAATCATGTTTAGTATGGAAAAAGTATGGAAGGAGATAAGGAACACTACAAAAAGTTATGAATGTCCAAGGAAACGTGTACACAGACTCTCCAATTGCAGACAAAACAACAGAATAATAATTGAATAACTTATTCAACTGCCATAAAGAAAAACTTTTCTGGGATCAACTAAACAAATCTACTTTAAAACTCTTCTGACTTGCAGACCCCATTAAGCGAGCTCATATATAGAAAGCTTAAGGCTCAAGGATCTAGTTTCTTGTTACTGGATCTTACCTACAGTAACTTAAAGCAAACCACATGACAAGGCCTGTTTTTTTTGCTTTAGATTTTAAGAGGAAACACTGTTTTGCACAGGCAAACCCTAAATCACATTAACATATATCTTTGTGCTCCACACTTGGACATAAACCAGAGAGAATAAATTAAATCAAGCCTAGAACAAGAAGGTAGGCTTATGCCATACCACAGAAATTCAAGGTCATTCTTTAAAGATTTTAAAGATTTTAACATAACACATTATGAAGCAGACAAGGAGAGGCAGGGATTTCATTCTTAGAATGAAGGATGCTGAGGAACCCTTGTATTCATTACAATACTGGATCATGTCACTCTAGAAGTCTTAACAAAACCGGGGCTTTTTCAAGGGGCTGTTGCATAAAAGAGCTTTAAATCTTTGCAGTTTTAGAAAATACAAAAAGCTCTCCTCAATTAGCATGGGAAAGTGATTTTTGTTGATTTAAGAGGGGCTCTTGTGAGAACTCCCCCCTTGAGGAGCAAGACAGACAAACAATAGGTGGGTTTCATTTTCTGAACGCTCAACAGAGTTTGAATTACTAGAAGCAATTCTAGTATTATCTTCATCTTTATAGCTTATGTTCCTTGGGTCTCCTGTAAATTAAAACAATTTCTATGTGCCAGTTTTCCTTTCTTTTTAGCAAGTGGGTAGCTTTTTAAAAGTTAGGAATGCTTTATCAGAAATTTAAGCTATCATCCATAATCATTCAGATGGGACTTTTGTAAGAAAGCCTTTGTATGTGGACTTGGAAGCATGCAATACTACCGTAGTTTTCCTCTTAACCAAATGTGCACAAAATCACATTTATTATATTAATCACCTTCCTTTGACTTACATATTCTGCTTCAATTCACATCTTACCAACAACCATGCATAATATCCACTGAATGACCTGCAGGAACTGGCATGATCCTACCGTTCACAATTCTATTCAGTCTCATGGAGCAGAAGATATTTCCAACTTCTATTTTGCAATCCGGTCCATATGTGCATCTTATGGTATGAGAAGGTGGAAACTGCAAAAATATGTCCCTTTCCTCTCTCACTTGATGCTGTGCCAGGCCAGCAGATTTCTCAATTTTGTTTCCTTGGGGCTTACATCATCATTAAAATTTATGCTGCTCCCAACCAACTGATTTTGTTTGAGCTTCACTAAGTTTAATAGTTGAGACACAAATGTAACAAGAGATTTGAGAACTTCTGGAACAAACTAAGAAGAAACACAACAAATGTAAATTCTCATGGATACTATTGAACACAAAAAACATAGGAACAAAAATCCTAATGTAGCTAAAATGTGTGCCTTCAGTTGCCACAGTAGTGCCAAAGGGACCCTTCAGAATGTCTTGTTTCTCTTCCCATTCACTACAATGCAATTCAATTCACTACAATGCAATTCATGACTGAATAAATTTGTTTACTATGAGGTATGAGGTATTAGGGCAGGGTTGTTAATTGTGTCTACTGCAACAAATCATGCTAAATGATTCTATATCATATAGGCTGTGAGCCATACATTTAAAGCGGATTTCTCATCTCCAAAGAAATTTGGGAACTGTAGTTTACCTTGAAGACAGTTGCAATTCTCAGCCCCCTTCACTACAGTTCCCAGGATTCCTTTTTTTTGGGGGGGGAGATTATAAAGTTTGAATGTATGGTTTGAATGTGTGTATGATTATAAAGTTTGAATGTATGGTGTGTACACAGCATTTCATAGCTAATTAAAGGAAGCTAAGGAAGAGATCCTGCATCTAAGAACTAGATAACTCTGACTAATTTCATGTTGCTTTTTGCATCTTTTAAAAACAGGCAAGCTGATATCAAATTGTCTTATATTATGCTGCTCCTATCTTTGCTCTTCTTTTGCACATCTAAGTTACATTGCCTATAGGCATGTACTTCACTTTTCAAGCAATCCGGATAAAAGTCAAGTAGAATTAATCGGAACCATGAAAAACGCAGAGCTGAAAGAGGAAGTGAGAAAGTGCACCTCTTACAACTTCCTTCTTCAGCTCTATGTACTTTTTCAAGAGAGAAAAAGGGAGCAGGGAGGGGGGTAGCCTTAGAGCAGGGGTCAGCAAACTTTTTCAGCAGGGGGCCGGTCCACTGTCCCTCAGACCTTGTGGGGGGCCGGACTATATTTTGAAAAAAAATATGAACAAATTCCTATGCCCCACAAATAACCCAGAGATGCATTTTAAATAAAAGGACACATTCTACTCATGTAAAAACACCAGGCAGCCCCCACAAATAACCCAGAGATGCATTTTAAATAAAATGACACAGTCTACTCATGTAAAAACATGCTGATTCCTGGACCATCCGCGGGCCGGATTTAGAAGGCAATTGGGCCGCATCCGGCCCCTGGGCCTTAGTTTGGGAACCCCTAGCTTAGAGGCTTTATGGGAATCAAGTGAACCTCAAGGACACCGCTGTGCAAAAAGCATCATGCTAGCTTTTGCTGGGCAATATAGCTAGAATTGACACCATCTATCTGAAGGCAAAGCATAATAAATTAGTTTCAAATTTTAAAATCCATTATTAATTACAAAGACAACCACTGGACATTCTCATAATCCATCAGTTATTTTTCAAATTTCGGTAATTACTAATCCGACTCAATACAAGGCTTCTCCAACCTAGTGCCCTCCATCTGTACTGGTCTCCAACTCCCATCAGCCCCATAAAGCATGGTCAGGAATGATGAGAACTGTAGTCCAAAAGATTAGATGGCACCAGGTTGGGGAATGCTACTCTAGGCACTTTAGTGGGTTGAACAAGGTCACCAAGAATGCAAAGGGACCTAGAGACCTCTGCATCTACTACAGTCCTCCAGGAGTAGATTCCCACCCCTACAGTGTCGTTCACAGGTCCAGAAGTTTATGAACTACTTACTGAAAATACACACTAGACACTGCATCCTGAAGGCACCATTACATAGAGTAACTGAGCACACAAAAGGCTGTGGAGCCTCGGAGAAGGCCTTAATCACTTAAGAGTCCCTTCTGGAGTCCTGACTTTAAAATCCAATAACTGTGTCTGAGAATTCTGAAGTTTGGCACCAACTCTAAAAGCAATTGTCCACATTATCTAAAACATACTCAAAAACAGCATACTGCACTAAAATTTATGAACCACGAAGGGGGAGAGAAATCACGACAGTGTAATAAACCATCAGCACAGAATTAGTAAAATGATATGTTTTATTAGACTACTGAGTGTTTAGAAATATAGTAAACATTCATCCTTTCAAATCTTTAGGCATGAATATTCAGAGCAAACATGCAATAAAGATCTAGTTATTTCAGGTCCTGGTATGTCACTGCTCATCCTATGACAACAAATACTGCCAAAGATTCATTTTGCTACATCAACATACTTTTACATCTAGAGTTGGTAAGCATATTTCAAATTTGTGGGCATCAGAATGAAGCTCTGGCCAGCATTAATTTTCTTCATGCCCTAACAATTTGGCCTCTGGAATTTATCCAGGCACTCTAATCTGCACAAAATGATCTTTATCTAAGCTTGAGTTCCACTCTGCCTCGTGATCCCAGATGGTTATAGGCTGCCTCATCAAGAGCAATGGGAACCGTGAAACACATCTGTATCAGCTGTACATGCACAACTGGAAAACATATTCAGCCATTCTAGCATCTGTCTCTACCACCTCAGACTTAGATATTTAATAAGCTGGAGCATCCTCAAAGCAGATACAGACAGCCAACTTAACAAAGTAAGCTCCTTCCTCGAGGTTGTTTTCCCTTCAGTAATTGTTACTGTGTAGTCATCTTTTCTCCCTGAGCACTATGTTAAAGGACGGTTTTCAGCTAAGAAATAATTGTTCTGCAATATATCACACAACTCCAGGCAGATATATTCAAGGACCATACAACTGATGAGATGGTGGCATGCAAGAAATCTAAAAAGGTTAAGTATGTACAGTATTCAAAAGATTTTAACACACCTCGGCCTTATACACTAAAAGCTGTGTCTTAATTCAAATTAACAGCCATATCTAAATACCAGATCAAAATAGAACAGTAAATATAGATAGTACGTAAGTACAGTCATACCTCAGGATACATCTGTTGCGGGTTGCGTCTTTTCAGGTTACGGATGCGCCGAACCCGGAAGTCCTGGAACGGGTTACTTCTGGGTTTGGTGCATCCATGACCTGCACGCATGTGCAGAAGCGCCACATTGCATCATGTGCGTGTAGAGATGTGGCGCTTCATGTTGCAAACGGGCCGCCAGAACAGATCCCGTTCACAACATGAGGTACCACTGTAGCTCAAATTCAGAAGCTCAAACTTAATGGAAAATAAGACACCTAACAAGCACTGGCTCTCTTCACACGTTAGAATGCTAAACCATTGTTTGGTGCTACCGTACACCAACAAATATTCTGTTCCCTCACACACCAATTCAATAAATTAGTCTCTCAACAACTGCAGCACCCTGAAATGCCTTTCCACAGGAGAGGTAGGAATGTGGTGCGCAGGTGACTGCCATGGGTTAAGAGAATAGCTGAAAATCAGGTAGAAACAGCTCAGTTGAGTGGGCATTTGGATACAATTTATCAGGCAGTGATAGAGATGTGAATATATGCTAGAGCTTTTCTGAGTTTCCCTCCCAGCTTTTGCCCCCCAAAATGCTTTTGAAAAGCGCATTTTATAAGCTGTTTGGGTATTCAGTAATGAAAGCTGCTGAAAGGGAAATTTCGAGTACTCCAGAAACAACTTTCAGTATCTGTGCATAAATCATTAGATACAGTACCTATCTTTAATTAAAACTTTACAGTACATTATTACCAGAAGACTCCTCAATACCATCTGTGCAGTAAGAGATAGGATGGCATTGAAAATGTTAGGTGAAGAGATGCTACGACAATTATAGCAAGAATTATAAAGAAAACAGGCTTTTTCACTTTTTGTTTTGTAATTTCTCTGTGATATAATATTATCTGCACAAGTCCACAGGAAAGCACAGTTACAGCTGAAGTAAATAGCATAGATATGCAGCAGGACCAGACAACTGGCGATGTACAGGCAGAAGTACTACTGACATGCCTGGACCCCCCAAGCTATTTTTAGAATCTTAAAGGTTCTGGCTTTGTAATGATTTCCGTCATCCTTGTTCCATAGACAAGTTTGAAAAAGTGAAGATAATTATGTTACTAGGATTATGAAGATGTGAGTAAAGGAAATCTTGTAATAATCTTAGTGACCGACCAGAGAAAATGTCCTGTAACCATTGTTTGATAGCTTTAAAAGAGAGAAGTTATGAACTTTTGAAGTTGCCACATCAGTCTAACTGGGAAGTTCTGAATTGCCTTGTGTACACCTACACAAGACTGGAGTGGATTTACACCACTGGATAGCTCAATTGATCAGAGCATGGTACCGGTACTGATAATGCCACAGTCACAAGTTCAATTCCCACGTAGGACAGCTGCATATTCCTGCATTGCAAGAGGTTGGACTAGATGATCCTTTGAGTCATTTCTAACTCTATGATTCTATGAAGAATATTTTGTTGTTGTTGTTGTTGGTTAGTCATGTCCGACTCTTTGTGACCCCATGGACCAGAGCACGCCAGGCACTCCTGTCTTCCACTGCCTCCCGCAGTTTGGTCAAACTCATGTTGGTAGTTTTGAGAACACTGTCCAACCATCTTGTCCTCTGTCGTACCCTTCTAGTGCCCTCAATCTTTCCCAGCATCAGGGTCTTTTCCAGGGATTTTATCCATTTACAACTGTGAAAACTTTCCCACAAGACATTGTGTGTACCTAGTCCCAATCCGATGAGCCTGAGATATACACAACCCTATCAAGTAGAACTGCTAGGCAAACATACAGGAACACATTGTAACACCCCTCTTTCTGCAGTTATACCCATCCTACAAAATTTAAGATGAATCCGTCTTCTGTCAGTTTCTTATTTAATCATGCTTAGCACCTTTCCTCCACATAAGTGACTCTTTACTTCCATGACATCCTGGTCAAAATCTACTCTCAGCCCCCCCTGAAACTATAGAAAGCCTCTGTGACCTCAGATAAATTACCTAGTTTAAGGCAGCATCTGGATAGCCAGCATCTGGCTAAAAACTAAATGTTGTTAATAATATAAATTTCCAAGCTATGAAATAAGACTTGTACTGTACAGAGAACAGTGTTATACTGTAGCAAATTTATAAACAAAATGTGAAAAACTCTTTCCTTCTTTGACAGAAGTAAAATCACCTACATCAAACTATCTTTATGTATATTTGCAAATTTCAGTTTTGAAAATTGCTTACTTTAATTATCATTTCTCCCCATCCCAACATCTAGTTAACCAGAGACTCATAAATATGCACTTGTCTAGTCACCTGTGGTAAGTAAGCATTTCAATGAGAAAACCAGACAGTTATATTTTAATTTTTGTAACTTAGTAGAGACAGCGGGAGGAACATTAATGTATACATGAACAAATGAGTTAATAATAATTATTTTGAGCTAGTAACTTTTGCAGACATATTTTCAGGACTGCTTACTCCTGAGTAAAATATGTCTTTGTAAGAGTCTGCGAATATGTACAAATCAACAGCTTCAATAATAGGTATCTGGATATACAATGTGCCATTCAAAGGTTTTCAAATTCATTTTTTGAAAATATATATTGGAATAAATTGATGTGTTATGGCACGTAAAATTTTGTTAATGTTACTTATATTTTAGATTGAGATTTCACAATTTTATTATATTCCATTAACAAGGTTTAAGTGTGTACAGGACTAGGGTGACAAAATGAAGGACATCACTGACCCTTCCACCCAAAAGCACATTTACTGAAGAATTTTAGTGTTCACTTTAGAGTGTAGGCAAAATCTGCCATATTTTGGTAAATTTCATAAAGCAGTCATGCTGTGGCAATTAGATACAGTAAAATTAAATATGCAAGGACAAGATAAATAAATTAACATAAGGGATAAAGTGTTTACCCAGTCAAGTCTTAATGATTTAGTATCTTGCAGCATGAACTTCTAGGACAGGGCTGCATAAAATAATTTATTGTGTATGCACGGTACAAGCAGTACCACAAACAAACCCAAGTAGCACGTAAAAAGGCTTGAGTCTGAACTGAGTGCGACCGTCACTATTTGCAAAACACACCCACCCTCCAAGGAAAGACTGCTGCTGGCCTTGGTTCTGGGCTTCTCCCGCTCCCTCCTCCTTCACCATGAAGTGGTTTGGGTGGCTTTTGGGTGGAAAACGTAAACGTCTCACCCGGGCAGTTGCAAAGAGCGGTTTTGGGAATTTGCACCGTGAAGCACATTTGAAGCTATTAGGTCCCCCCTCCCTCCCCCAGCCACGTATTTTGTTTCCACCCCGAAACCCAAACCCAGCCTCCTCTCATAAAGCCCTCGCAAGGCGAGTCGCTGTGCAGCCTTAGCAGAGCAAGGCCGTACAAGGAACGAAGGCAGGACCAGCCGGGGAGCGGCGGGGAAGAGGGTGCCTGGCCAGAGCCGGGCGGCGACGCTCCCCACCCACCGACTGCACGGCCCTCTCGGGGTCTCCCTCCCCTCCCGGAGGAAGCCGAGCCTGGACGGAGACACCGCGGGGTCCCTCCCCCCGCCCCCCTCGCAGGCAGGCGCGCACGCGGAGAGGCAGCAGCAGCCGCCGCCCCTCACTCACCGATGAGGCGCCGCACCTCCTCTTGGCTCATGTAGACGCTCAGGCCGGGCCCAGCGGGGGCGGCGGGAAGGGGCGCTTCGACGGACCCCCCGGGAGCCTCGGAGGCCGACGCCGCCGACAGCAGGAGCAGCAGGGAAGGGAGGAGGAGGCGGCAGGGCAGCCTCGCCTCAGCCGCGCCGCAGCTTCCATCCCCCCGGCCACCCCGCACCATCGCTCGCTTCCCGGCTCCCTCGGCGGGGCGGGGAGGGAACCCGGGGCCCCTCCCCACCCGCGAGCACCTCACACTCGGCGGCGGCCGCTCATGCTCCGGCCGCGGCGCGCGCCCGCGCTCTCAGGGCCGGGAGTCATGGAGCAGCCTCTTTTCTTTTCTCTCTCTCTCTCGCTTTCCCTCCGTGCGCGCGCGCCCCCCTTTTTCCGGCCGCCCCTCCGGCGGAGCAGAGTCAGGCGAGCGAGCGAGGCCTATCCCCCAGTCCAGTGCGCGTGCGCCGGCGGACGCGACAGCCCGCCTCTTTTTCCTCCCGCGCTTGCGCAAAAGGGCCCACAAGGAGCAGGCGGGCTCCTGCGAGCTGGAGGTCGGGTTTTTTCATGTTCACCGCGCCCCCTCCCTTCTGTATCCGTGACGTCCCATTTCACCGAACGCTTAGATTCACCTCCCGGAGATGGGATCCTGTGCGCAATTTCTCTGGGAGTAAGTAAACGCATATTGGATTGTGCTGTTTACCTCTCTGGTAAGAGTGAGGGCAACTCAGCTGCAAAGCTGATTTTTTAAATTCCTGCGAAGGAACCTGCTCTGTGTAGGAGCAGTGCACCGTGTCATCACCGATTTCTGACGTTGCGAAGGGTCGTTTTGCGTATATATTAAGTGCTGATTGAATTGTCACTGGCTGCACTTCCGCATTTCATTGCTGTTAACTGGAGAATGACACTCCGTGCACTTGATGAAGCGAGTTCAATCTGATCCACCGAAAAATATTATACTATGATAAAATTCGTTAGTCTTTAAGGCGCCGCTGCAAGACTGTTGTTTTTCTTCTACACCGTTATGTATGAGAGAACCAATGTTTGTATAAAACCATAACAAAAAGAAATAAATATGAAAAGAACAACATGCCTGCTGAATAAAATAAATTGCCAATAAACATAAAGTGAGTTCTACTGTCATCATTCTCATTATTGGAGGTAGCCCCACCATATTGCTTTGGGGAGTGCTGGTGGCCTAGGGAGACTGAGATTTATTAATATAATGAATGGAAACAATGTACTGGTAACATCAAAATCATTTCGTCTTGCTTTACCCTCAATGACTCACCTTTGTTGGATCCAATGTCCAGATAACGCTATGTCCCGAATCAGGTTGTACCATCCCTCCTTTGTGGGCACAGAGGCCCCCTCCCCCAATGACTAGCTAGTTCCAGCCACACTGCAGCCAGTAGCATTATTACTAGCACTTCCAGTCAGGAAGAGTGCTAGAATCAGATCTAAGTACAGGCTCAATCAACTTGCACATGACCGCATATATGTGCGGCACCAAGGAATGAAATACATTCAACTCCTGCAGTACAGAGAGAGCTGGAGAGTCCAAGTGGCTTGCAAGGAGACCGTCCTTGGAGCCCAAAGAGGGCGTCAGTGAGGGCAGAGGAAGCCCTGAAGAGACTGGAGGCACAGTGGGGCTTTGTTTAGGCTGCTCACTCAGCCTCCTTGCCAGGGCCGGCTCTAAGGCAAGGCTGGGTGGCGCAAGGCGCCGGGCCGCCAGGGGGCGCCACGTTGCTGTGCCCGCGGCAGCCGTGCTGAGAAACGGGGCGGGGGGGGGCACTGGAGGGATCTCTGCGCCAGGGCGCCAGATATGCTTAAGAAGGCACTGCTCCTTGCCTAACCGCTGATGTGTGGGGTAGCACAGCAGCAGCCACTTTTCCTTGTGTCCTCCAGCCGGCCTCAGAGCTACAATTCTAGTTGTGGATATTTTTGGATACAGTGTTTTTGGTCTGGATTGCAGACAGGGTGTTTAAAGGGTGCTCCCTCATGTACATGGGAGGACGCCTGCAGAGGTTTTGGCTGGTCATTTTGCCTAGTTCCAAAAATGCCTTCCAAAAATTTTGTTGTTACATTGTAAAAGGACTAAACTGGTGTTTAAAATTGTTTTTATTTTTGCCATTTTTGCCTGCTGCGTCATCAGAGCATTTATTCCGCAATATAAATGTTTTAGGGATAATAAAGTAAAATAGATCGTGAAGCTGAGGCTCCAATACTCTGGCCACCTCATGAGAAGAGAAGACTCCCTGGAAAAGACCCTGATGTTGGGAAAGATTGAGGGCACTAGGAGAAGGGGACGACAGAGGACGAGATGGTTGGACAGTGTTCTCGAAGCCACCAACATGAGTTTGACCAAACTGCGGGAGGCGGTGGAAGACAGGAGTGCCTGGCGTGCTGTGGTCCATGGGGTCGCGAAAAGTCGGACACGACTGAACGACTAGACAACAACAAAGTAAAATAAAGGATTGTGTTTTCAGCCACTGCTACACAGCACTGGTTGCATTTTTCTGAATCGGGCCCACTTTATGGTTGCAACAGCGACTTAGCAGTGTATTAAAAGCTCATATTTGGTCAGGTTTCTACTGATCTAATTTATACAATCTACTTTCTCTTAGCAAATTGTCTTTAATGAGCCAGGCGGGCAAGGCAGCTTTCATCAGAGGACAGTTATGCTCTGAACACATCAGGGCAGAGATTTTTTTTTATTTGTTTATTTAGTAAGCCTGTTTATTCCCAGAATTTTTTCCAGGATGGATGTGGGGTAGAAAAACCCAAGCATTCAGGCAGTATTTCACACACAGCAGATTCTGGAGAAAGCATTCTAGGAACATTAAGAACATTAATTGAAGGCTATAACTGTTACTGCAACTGAATTAAATAAGCAGATGCATGTGGTCTGAAGCTGGAAAAGAGCAGAGCATCTGCACATTATTACAGCCTGTGGTCGGGAGCCTACATACCATTCTTTTGTTTGCCTTATAAGGGGAGCGGTGTGTGGTGTAATGGTGCTAAGCATGAAAGAGCTTTTCCTCTGGGATTTTACATGTGGCCATTGCCTATGCGCCTATTTCTGTATGTGTCTGGAATCTTGGCCAGGCTGCAAGGTAGTCTGAATATTAATTCATCCTACATTTCTGAAGCATTTTCATGGTAAATAGATGACAAAGCCATTGATTGTCCCGACTGCTAGCTGAGCATTACGTTTCCAATTATACACATGATTCTGTTTTATGTTTAACCGACTAGAGCATAATTTGGTGGAAAAGAAAAAATGTCTCTTTCTCCCCTGCTCCTTGTCCTCCTCCCTCAAAGGAAAAACGACAACATTGCAGACAAACAGTGCCCTCCAGCCTGCTTAGTTCTGCAGCTCAAAATTTGACATACTCAAAGGCAAATGCAATTGCTAAAAGGGCATTGCTATTATCGAGGAGACAGTGAATATACTATACTTGTATCTTGTCCATCCTTCAAGGAGATCAAAGTGGCATTTTAGTTTCACAATAACCCTGTGAGGTAGCTAGGGTTGCCATAGGTTTTCCAGGACACAGCCTCTTTTTCATGAGTATGTAAAATGAGAGTCGTAGTAGTGATCCATAGTTAAAAGTAGAAGTCGGCAAATGTGTCCTCTTTTTTGCTCTTCAAAATATGTCAAAATATGTCAACCCTTCAGTGAACATCAGTGTCATGTCCTGGGCTAAATAGCTGGATTAGTTCTATCTAACCCAGGCATCCCCAAACTTCGGCCCTCCAGATGTTTTGGACTACAATTCCCATCATCCCTCACCACTGGTCCTATTAGCTAGGGATCATGGGAGTTGTAGGCCAAAACATCTGGAGGGCCGCAGTTTGGGGATGCCTGATCTAACCCAATCCACAAGTCACCACACCTCAAGTCACTGGCTGTCAGTTGTCACTGCTCATCTGTTTCATAATGCAGAAGAGTTGTTAAGCAGCTGTGTTAAGAATGATGCATGCAGCCATCTGGAATTTGTGTAGAACTCCAGTGCCTGTAAGCAGAGTGGCAAGTGTTTGGGCTGCAATGTAATGTATGAGCAGTAGTCAATGAAATAGTTTCAACTAGTGCAAACATTAGCTGTGGGATTCCCCACCCCTGCACACACACTAGGCCTGTGGTTCCCATCTGGTGGTCCACAAACCCCAGGGGGTCTGTGTAACCCACCCAAGGGGTACGTGGCACATACTCATCAGCTGTCCAGGATATCCCATGGGAGGGGGGGTCCTGTGCTCTTGCATGGGACATGTGGCTCATGCAGGAGCATGGCCCGGAAAACACACGTCCCAATTTTGCATTGCAACATGTTGAAGGGTATGGTGGCACCATTCACATAACCAAAACCACCACAGCGATATCAGTGTTTTCAAAAGAAGGGGGTTCCATGGCTCAGCTTTTCAAAAAAAGGGGGGGTCTGCAGTACTTAGCCCATTGGGAACCACTGCCCTGTTCCATTCCTACATCTGCTCTGGAGGGTTATGGGGAAACCCAGAACAGATTTAGGGGCCACACAGGGAAAGCAGAGGGGGATAGCGTTCAATAGTACAGGTCGAATTTGGCCAGAATATTAATCCTGCTGCTGACCATACAAGGATGGTGGAGAGGAGACCAACACACTCCATTCAGATGCTACAAGGACATGGGTTTTTGGCATTTTATAAGGAGCATCAGGACTGCTCCCAGCCACAATGGCTGGTTCATAATGGCCTGCATATGCACTTTCGCTACAGCATATCCTTGATGAAAATAGGGACATCCCATTCCATAATTATTTTATTATTTATAACCCCCACACTCTTACTGGGTTACCCAGCCACCCTGGGTGGCTTTCAACATATATAAAAAACATAAGAAAACATTAAACTTCCCTATGCAGGATTGCCTTCAGACGGAAATGAAAATAGGGACATCCTACCATACCCTCCAACATTTCTCCAGTGAAAATAGGGACATCCTAACATTCCGGGATCAAATCAGAAACCGGAACAGCTTCAGGTATACCCCTGGAAAATAGGGACACTTGGAGGGTCTGCTACATCAAACAGAAATTGGCAAACACATGCTCTTGTATTACATTCAAAACAGTGAAGACCACAGGCTAACACGTTCTGTCTCATCAACCAACAGGCTCTCTCCTTAACAGTCATGTGTCCTGCTGCCACATCAAACAAGAAGGTGCATGTGTCTTGTAATATTTGGTGTCAGCACATCCTGCCATAGGGGAAGCGGGGAGAGGCAGCAGGGAGGGGGAATTGCAATATTCATCCAAAGTCTGGGAAAATTTGTCTTGTGAAACTGGGGAATGGCACTTTTCTCATTGTCTTGACATACTGATCCAACAAGGGGGATCTGTATGTGTTCTGTGCGCAGGTTTACCTTCTGAGTTCAGAGAACCATACACATATAAGAACATTTCCTCCACATACTTGAACCAGAAGCTTGGCTTCTGGGAGGGAGGGGACTTCAAGCAGTGGGGCACAGTGAGGTAAGTTAGGGAAATGTCTGGGTTTCGCTCCCATTCCCCATACACTCTTTTTGAAGTTAAAAAATTAGCTGCCTCATCCCCACTTTATAGCTGAACTAGCAAGCAATTTTTTTTAGTAATAAACTCAACACATGACTGGTTTGGTCGTTTAGGTCCCCCCAGCTGTGATCTCCACCCATATGGAAATTTGTCAGTTTCAATACACTTTCTCATCCAGCCCATAATAATCTACATGTGGATGCACATCTTCAGCTGCTGTCTCAGGCCACTAGGCCTGCTTATCTTAGTGTAGTGCAAGGATCAGAGTGATTCTCTATGTGTGTATATACGGCAATTAAAAGAATATCTAACAAAGGTGTGAATCAGTTAAATAATTTGTTAGTCAATTTTAAATGATATATTGAGTTATTCCCGTCTTTAAAATAGGAAACAAACTTCCAGGGCTACTGTCCCACTCATTTCATCCTTGGCATTTTGCAGTTTGCGTCCAACTGAAAATCATAACTGTACTGCCACCTGCTGTTTTAACAGGGGATTAAAAATTTAAAGCACTACTATCACATACTTAGCAATTTTAAAATCATCATCATCATGTATTATTTATACCCCACCCATCTGCCTGGGTTTCCCCAGCCACTCTGGGTGGCTCCCATAATAATAATAATAATAATAATAATAATAATAATAATAATAATAATAATGTGATAAAATATCAAACATTAAAAACTTCCCTAAACAGGGCTGCCTTCAGATATCTGATGGCATATATGATCTGCAACAAAAAGTTGTGGTGTAGAATTCTGCTCAGGATTCCAGCCATCTACTGTATATCTGCTTCCACAATACTCCCTTCCATTTCCTACCCCACAACAGACAGCTAGCATTTATACGACAGCTAACTTCATTGGATTGTTTCCCTGTTACCTATCTGGAGATTTATTGATACTATTTTTTGTAGTTTTCATAGACATTTCATACATATTTTGTATACACACCAGCAACACCCCCGCCACTGGGACACAAAGAAGAGACTCATGCACAGATCTTAGGCAGGCTTGTTTGGGTGGAAACAGTCCTTTAGCTATAGGAACACAGGAACCTGCCTTTTACTGAGTCAAACCATGGGTCCATCTAGCTAACTATTGTCTACACTGATTGTCTGCACTTCTCCAGATTTTCAGAAAGGGTTCTCTCTCTCGCAGTGCAACCTGGAGATGCTGGGGAGTGAACCTAGGAAGTTCTGCATGCAAGGGAGATGCTTTGCCACCAAGCCATGACCTGGGCCCAAGCCACTTCAGGCTTTGCATGTAATAACCATCACATTAAGATATGCCTGGAAGTTAATCAAAAGCCAGCACAGCTATTGTAAAATATGTGTCTCATCACATGATATGATAGCCATGTTCAAATATATGAAAGGATGTCATATGGAGGAGGGAGAAAGATTGTTTTCTACTGCTCCAGAGAAGCGGACACGGAGCAATGGATTCAAACTTCAAGAAAGAAGATTCCACCTAAACATTAGGAAGAACTTCCTGACAGTAAGAGCTGTTCGGCAGTGGAATTTGCTACCAAGGAGTGTGGTGGAGTCTCCTTTTTTGGAGGTCTTTAAGCAGAGGCTTGACAGGCATATGCCAAGAATGCTTTGATGGTGTTTCCTGCTTGGCAGGGGGTTGGACTGGATGGCCCTTGTGGTCTCTTCCAACTCTATGATTCTATGATTCTATGCATGATGCTCTGAAGTAGTACCCCCACCAAAATCCTTAGTGCCACAATGTGGACCAGACAAAGTTTCCCAGAGACTATCCCCATGTAGAGTGGGTTGCAGCAATTCAGTCTGGATATATGTAACTGGGGAGTGTGCCTCTGTTGCCAGTCCTGATCTTCCTAAAAATGGGCTCAGCTGGTGGTCCAGCTTCAAGTGCCATGCTGCTAGCTAGCCATCCAGAAACAAAGCTGTGTTGTCTTTGGTCACTTCTAACTGATTGGTTCAAAATTGGGAAAGGAGTACGACAAGGCTGTATATTGTCTCCCTGCTTATTTAACTTATTTGCAGAATTCATCATGCGAAAGGCTGGACTGGATGAATCCCAAGCCGGAATTAAGATTGCCAGAAGAAATATCAACAACCTCAGATATGCAGATGACACAACCTTGATGGCAGAAAGTGAGGAGGAATTAAAGAACCTTTTAATGAGGGTGAAAGAGGAGAGCGCAAAATATGGTCTGAAGTTCAACATCAAAAAAACTAAGATCATGGCCACTGGTCCCATCACCTCCTGGCAAATAGAAGGGGAAGAAATGGAGGCAGTGAGAGATTTTACTTTCTTGGGTTCCATGATCATTGCAGATGGTGACAGCAGTCATGAAATTAAAAGATGCCTGCTTCTTGGGAGAAAAGCAAAGACAAACCTAGACAGCATCTTAAAAAGCAGAGACATCACCTTGCCAACAAAGGACCGTATACTTAAAGCTATAGTTAAAGCTATCAGCTACCGTATAGTTAAAGCTATCAGCCCTGAGTGCTCACTGGAAGGACAGATTGTGAAGCTGAGGCTCCAATACTTTGGCCACCTCATGCGAAGAGAAGACTCCCTGGAAAAGACCCTGATGTTGGGAAAGACAAGGGCACAAGGAGAAGGGGATGACAGAGGACAAGATTGGTTGGACAGTGTTCTCAAAGCTACCAACATGAGTTTGACCAAACTGCGGGAGGCAGTGGAAGACGGGAGTGCCTGGCGTGCTCTAGTCTAGTCCATGGGGTCATGAAGAGTCGGGTGTGACTAAACGACTAAACAACAACAACAACAAGTTGGGTCCAGAGACTTTGCTGGGATAGGAGCTCTCTGCAGCATGAGCTGACATGAGATGAGAAAAGTAGGACAGGGGAAATCATACACATGAAGAAAGGTAATAATTGCAGGCCCAGACCGCGCACTCCCCGCCCCCCGCTCAGGTGAGCTACCAATAAAGGAAACCACACAGTTGAATAGGATCAAATCAGGCCACAACTTTATTGACTACAGATGAAGTGGTTTGACATAGGCATTGGGTAAGCATTTATTTGCAGGCTGCCTACTGAATATGACATCAGGATCAACCCAGCAGTGGGGATACCTATGACTCACATCAAATAGGGGGATCCCCGCAGGGATCACTGTCTCTAGGCCCAAGCCCCCTGTCTGGGCAAACAGACATCTCCACCACGAATCCCTTTAACAGGATACCCTATTTCTGGAGGGGAAGGCAAGGGTACAACGCTCCCTCCAACCAAGGCTAAGGTTACCCAATGCCTAATTCCCTGGTCTTGTGCTGAACCTGATCCAGCGAAGACCGGCAATCTTGATCTGATGAAGAAGAGCTGGGCATTGGGGGCTGGCATGGGCAGTTTTAAATCCCACGGGAGCAGACCTGAGGGAAGCCTGATTGTTCCCTCGTCCGTCCCTGGACAGCCCAGCCCTCCACTCCAGCCTGCCATTGGCCAATTTGGCAGGCTAATGCAGAGCAGGATTTCAAGGCAGGAACATGAGCCGAAGCGTGTGTTCTGGTAGGGATCAGACCCTGAACCCCCAGCCCTGCCTCGTTGGCAGGAGGGTAGGTGCTGGGGGTAAGCAGACTTATCCTACAATGTAGCACATTAGTCTTCAGCTGGTAGGTGTTGATCCACTACCAGGATGCAGCGTGATCTAAGGTGGGTCACAACAGCAGCACTGCCACTATATAAATATATTGTGAAAACAAGCAAGCAAGCAAGCAAGCAAGAAATGCATGTTAGAGATCAGACTACTGTGTGACATCATAATCTAAATCAAAGCAAGCTCTGGGACCACTAGGTGTCAGTGTTCCCTAAGGCCCCAACACAACAAGGGAAAAAAATCTTATTACAATAAGAATCCTATATAAGAAAGCTTAAGTTTTCAGGCAAATTCTCCATCTCCACATGCGCTAATGTTCCATATTTATAACATGGGTGTACTGAATAACATGACCCCCCGTTTTAAGAAGTGAGATCTTCCTTATTTCTTTGGAGACACCAGAAGAAGCTTCATTTCTTTCATTCATGGTCAGATGGCTGAGAGAATTCATTGCTGAAGAAGAAGCTGCTGTAAATGACCTCTAGGAAAGCCCCACCTCTTTCCATTAGTAAGAAAACATTATGGTTTTGTATACATCAATGGTGTGGCTGCTGATTCATTAAGATATGCAGCACTGGTCACTTCATCATTTTCTAAAGAATATGGCAGAATTAGGAAGAGCACCCAAAATTAATTCCTTCCATATGAGTGGAAAGCCAGCATGATCCAGGCTTTCTGTGCATTCAGTTTTTTTTATTCAGTCAACGTGCATACTTTCCCTTTAGTTGCACATATTTTGAACAATTCCTTCAAAGTACAGTATGTTGTATCTTGGTACAGTAATTCGTTTATTGCCATTGTAATTGTTGTGCCAAATATGGTCACAGGCACCTAGTGTGTTGTGAGTAATCCTGACCCACACAATTTCTCCCTCCATACTTAAATCATTTTGTGAGCCACTGTCTACTTTAATTTTTAATTTTCTATACTCTTTCTAGTGTACAATCATCGGTTTTTAAGCTTCTGAGAATTTTGCAATGCAGTTCTCAGCTCAGAAAATGTATCGAAATGCATATAAAAATGCATGTCTTTAGTTAAAATGCATACAACAGTGCGCATTTTAGGGTGTTTGCAAAGCCGTATACGACAGAATATAATGCATACAAAATTTAGTATATTTTGTGAAAATTCGTTAAGAATAATATTTTTGTGCGTGCGTTTTAGGTTGATGTGGAGACAGGATAGAACAGATTTATTCCTGAACACTTGAGAAAAGGTCACATGCTGGAAACAAGCTGGTCTATCCATCTCTTGCTCCTGCATACCAAGAATAACTCCCCCCCCCTTGCAATCTATTAGACACAGGTTACATTATGCCAGCAGCATTTGGGCAAGCTGCTTCAGATACTCTGTAACATTTGAAAGTGCACGATTGCTCCTAAAGAAGGAACCCCTCTTGCAAAATGTGTTCTGCTGCAATAAATTTAATGGGACACAATTTTGAGGACTAGTTTCTCCTCCTTGCATTCTTTTTAGTTTCTTCGTGTTCTTCCCGTATTGTTATGTGAAAACAGCTGCCAGCTTTAGGGGGAAACAGATGGGCAATGAATGGCATGATTCAAACAAATTGGTCACATTTATGCACAGTTCTGTATAGCATTTAAAACAAGAATTAAAAAAGTATCTTTCAGCAGTTGATTTTGCCTGGTTTTAGCCAACTTAGGTTCATTTCTGCTATTGTCAGAGGTATTTTTTTTAAAGGTTGATATTTAATTAATGTACTGTATTATTTGCAGTGGAGGCGCTGGTCCATTAGGGTGAACGAGGGCACTGCCTGGCCATCCTTGGTTTGCCCTCAACCAGTCCTCATCTGGTTCCTGCTAAGTGGGTGAACCCTGACAGTCAGCCACCTCCTGCTCCCTGGTGTCAGTTTTGCCCTTCTAGAACTCAGCAGGGAGGAAGATGGGGACAGAGATAGAATCAGTTGGCTCTGGCTGTCATTTGCTCTGGCTCCACCTACGATTGGCCTCCCTGCCTCCTACTACTCTAACAGTTCCAAGGGCACTGCCACCAAAAAGCTTTGGATGCCGTGTCAAGAAGGCCAGGTACGGTAAACATAAATCAATCAAAAGAAAAGGGAAGTGACTGTTTCTTCATATGGCTCATAAGTGACCTTTGAAACTCAGCTGCAGGCCAAGGCACATTCCAATAGTATAATTAGGCTTGAGGAAGCATAAATCAGATGCAAGGAATATCAGTGGTTAGGGGATCCATCCAATTACTGGTGAATCCATGATCTTAGACCGGGGTGGACAGCCTGCGTGATAATTTCATGTAGTCCACATCCTAATTTCATCTGGGTGGGAAGGAGGGAGGAAAGGGGGTGGCAGGGAGAGAAAGGGGTGCCTGCCCACATTCCCCACCCCTGTCTTAGACCATGGGAAGCTGGGTGTGATTAAAAAGGCGGGCACCCCAAAACAAACAGAACAATTAACTGTTGTGGGAGAAAGGAGAACTTGGCTAGAAGGATTAGGAAGAAGTTTCTGATGGTACCGGTAAGAGTAGAACAGACTCCCTTGGAAGGTGCTGGACTCTCCTTCATTGCAGGTTGTCACGCAGAGGTTGGGTGGCTATTTGTCAGGGATTCTTTAGCTGTAATTCCTGCATTGCAGAGGATTGACTAGATGACCCTTGGGATCCCTGTTATAAGAATTTTAAGGTCTTAGAAATGTTCATAAATGTACAAGGCAAACACGTACATAAATATATACACATATATAAACCAAATATATAAACCAGTGACTGAAAACACTACAGAAAAAGTCCTGAAACCAGTTTGTCCCTCCCAAATAGACCTCAAATATTTCTCTGCAAGGTCGAAGGAAAATGGAAAAGCCTCCCCATTGTCTTTTCGTTCACAAATCCTGTCTTAAGGGTATGTCTGTATATGAATAGGGTGAGCCTGTGACCTTGTATTTTTCATTACAAAAAGACTGGGCTCCCCAGATAATCCAATCAAGTGAACATTAACAGGTAACCTGCCAGAGAGGAGATAAACAACGCACTCAGATTTCTGTTGTAGACCGCCCCTTCTGTGATGTATGTATGATGTATCTGGGGGGTGGTCTTGGGCTACACCCCTTCTGTGATGTATGTATGATGTATGGAAGGGTGGTCTTGAGCTCCAGGGCAGGGAATTTCAAAATGTCTATATAAGGGCAGGCACACCTTTGTTCTGGGTCCTCCTCTTTTCTCCTGCGTGAGAGGGAGCACCCTGTTGCAACAGTTCAATAAAGATCAAGCTTACTAGCTGCTTTGTTTCTCAATATTCTCTGGTTGGCCTCTGTTATTTTCTCCTACTGATGGAGACCTACAAAGGACTCTACAAGGGCTCTTGTGTACCCCATAAGGGAATAAGGGCAGATTTTGTTTATTGCATCCCTTCCAACTCTGCAGTTCTATGTTCTTTAAATCTGATGTGGGTGAGCTGCTTTGTCCAGCAACACATGCCTCACTTTCGCCTGCCTGTGATTTTCTTCCCTTCCATTGCTTTCTTGTTGTTTGGCACCATGATTTGCATGACCAATGTTTGATATTCATTCTGAAAAAAATATGTGGCCGACAGACTGAGGATTTCAGTATTTGGGCGAAACTTCCTTATGGCCTAAAACTAGGGTGGGGGGGGATGGGTTTGTGGAGGCGAGCATTCCAGCAATTCCCTCTTGATAGTGTGTGTTGTAAACACAAACTGTTCTATCACAGTTTTCAGCACAAAAACAACAATGACAATGTAATATATGTTTTGAAAGCACCCTCCTGTGTTTTTAACTGGGAATCCTCTGTCCTGGGCAAAAGCAATGCTTCTGCATTCTCTCTGGAGAGGATCTTGGCATTTTTTAGAGCAACATCTTGAAGGAATGTGGCCTCTGGCTTCAGAACAGGACCTGACATTCCAGCCTTGCATCCAAGAATGTGGACAGAGTGTTCGCTCCTAGATCCTGGCACACGAGTTCATTCACCTTCTCTGCACTGTGCTAGGAGATGGGAGGGATATTGCTGGATAGGGTAATGAGCTTGAATTGGGGAGACTGGAGGGGTGCTGTAGATTTTTAGGTGGAGATGCCTGTTTTTGTCCAGCTATGAGTGAGCACTGGTGATCTGCCAGATATTCAAATCCTTCCTCCACGTCTGGAACTCTTGAACATTTTTCCTAGTGTGGGTTACACACTGGTTGGGAAATTGCTTCCCAACCATCTAACTTGCTCCTATTTACCATTGCATAAAATCTCCCTTGTGTGGCAACGGCAATTGCTATGTGGAATGTAATGTTGGGAGGGAAAACTTAGGGCATTTTCAATTCTTAAGTGATGGAAACTCAGAGTCTATTTTATTTATCCATGTCTCTACGTACTTCCATTAAGCTCTCTAGGGAACCACTGGCAGGGTGCAGGCCTTAGCGTGACTTCAGATGTATCCTGTTTTAGGATTTCATTCAAAAATGTAACCAGGCCATTTGGGGTAGCTGTATTGCGAAAGCTTTGTGAGAGGTTTCTTCAGAGATAGGCAAAGCCAACTTTGGGCTTAAATCCTTTCTTTCCTCCAGTGATCTTCTCATCTCGCTGCCACAGCATGCCTCTCATAAGTAGTCGTTTCTCATCATTACGGAGCCAAATACAAGTGTGAGATAATTACTCTACCCTTCGCAACACACCCCTTGGAAATCAGCATACTATCTATTTATTTTTAAAACACTTTAGCCATAACTTGAGTTGTGTCGGCATTACAGGATATTCTTGTTGAATTTGGTGCGATTTTGTTTTTACATTCCTTTCTGAGCATTTGCATTCTTGTTGCCTGTTCCTTCCTGTGTTCTTTGTACATACATACTGCACATTTTCAGAGGGTGAAATCAGCACATAAGAATGACTTTTTGCTGGTTCAGATCAATAGTCTGTCCCAGGGCTGGCCCTATGGCCAGGCTGGGTGGCGCAGGGCGCCAGGGCGCCTGCCCGCCAGGGGGGGGGCGCTACGCAGCTGGGCCCGCCTGCCGTGGAGCTGCGCCCGCCCACGCAGCTCCGGCCACCCGTGCAGCTGCGGCCGCCCACTCAGCTCCGCCCACCCGCCGCGCTGGGAAACGGTGCAGGGCGGGGGCGCCGGAGGGATCCGTTGCACCACGGCGCCAGGGCGCCAAATATACTTAAGACGGCCCTGGTCTGTCCGTCTATCTGGTTCAGCACGATATTTCCAGCAACAATTAGTTATCTGCACCTGGAAAATTCAACAACCAGGTCATGCTAGTGGTAGGCATCTCCTGTTGTTTCTCTCTGGAGCTGGTATGGAGAAGTCCTTGGAACATAAATATCCCATTTAGTTAACATGGCAAAAGAGCTCTCAAAAGACTTAGCACTCAGAATTTCTTTTAGGATATATATCAGGGGTGTGGAATATTTTTCAGCCTGAGGGCTGCCTTCCCACTCCCAGTGGGTAGAGTCGTGGATGTGGCTTCTACCTTTGTACACATTCTCTCCAAGAAAAAGCACTTGAAGATGGTACACAACTGGTGAGGAATGTGGCCGGGGGAGAAAAGTGTGGCCTAAGGACAATCCAAAGGCCTGGCTTGAGAGGCCTACATTTGGCCCACAGGCCTGAGTTTCCCCACCCCTGATATACCCGATGGGTGGCCGGCATGCGGCACGAGTGCCAGAAGTATTAATGGCAGCAGTATTTATGGCACTTCCAGACAGGACCTGGAGAAACCTGGCTTTGGACCCTGCCAAGACATAAATGTGCAGGCTGTGCTAGTCAGTGCTTTGCCAGCTGTGCTGAGGCCTGCTCTGTAGCTCAGTAAACTAGAAGCAAAAATGGGCCCACACTCCAAAATGGGGCAGGGGTTGAATATGTACGGTCATGCACACTAGAACAGCATTATCTGCCTCGTGTTTTTCCATTTGACTTGTGGTATGCCCTCTGAGGCCAGCATATAACTGAGAGCATGGTCAGCCTTCAGGTAAAAGACAGGGGCCCTTGAAATGTTGTTGGCTTTCAACCGCCCATCACCCCTGACCATTGGCCATGCTGGCTGGGGCTGATGGGAACGGGAATCTAGCAACATCTGGAGGGGGCACAGGTTCCCCATATTTGGGGTACAGAGTTGGCAAGAGGCCTTTGATCCTTTCTGGCCCTTTGAATACTCGACCTAGCCCAAATGACGGCGGTCAATTTATTAATTTTTTAAAACGATTGCACCCACAGGTGAGGAAACACACCAGCTCTGGACCTTAATGTCTGTAGGAGATTGACCATTTCCTTAGCATAAATCACCCCCCCCGCCCCCCCACTTTGGAATTCCTAGGCTTCTGCTAAAGGTAAAGGTAAAGGGACCCCTGACCATTAGGTCCAGTCGTGACCGACTCTGTGGTTGCGCGCTCATCTTGCATTATTGGCTGAGGGAGCCGGCGTATAGCTTCCAGGTCATGTGGCCAGCATGACAAAGCCGCTTCTGGCAAACCAGAGCAGCACATGGAAACGCCGTTTACCTTCCCGCTATAGCAGTTCCTATTTATCTACTTGCATTTTGATGTGCTTTCGAACTGCTAGGTTGGCAGGAGCTGGGACCAAGCAACGGGAGCTCACCCCGCCACAGGGATTCGAACTGCTGACCTTCTGATCAGCAAGCCCTAGGCTCAGTGGTTTAGCCCACAGCGCCATCTGGGTCCCTCAGGCTTCTGCTATGATTCACTAATTCGGCTGAAAACAATGGGAAGCTGGATGCATGGGAAGGTCAAATAAATATGAATTAGAAATGATTTCAATTCCAAAGAAAGACAGAAGGAAACCCTCACATTTACTGCAGCCAGGCTGTGCTTGGAGAGCAAATTGCTTGGCTGCTTTCTGCATTTCTCAGGCTCAGCCCCAGCTGCAGATGACACACCCCATACTTCCCACAGGTTCCTCATTCCTCTCACCTGATCTGCTTTGTGAGGCAAAGGTTGACACTTGATTGAGTTTCACAGCTTTTTAAAAAATGCCCTCTTTTTTTTTAAAAAAAATTGCACTGGGTGCTGGGATAAGGGTCAGGGCTCCTTCGGCATTTGCAGCATGGTGCCATCCTAGCTGCCAACTTTTATTACTGGCTTCAGTCCTGTGCCTTTTAAGAAGAACTGTCCGTACAGCCTTTAGCAGATTATCGTGCTTATCTCCACGCTTCAACTCCTGACTCCTCCATGGTCAAACTGCTGTTAGAAGGTGTAAAGGCAGGGAGGAGCCCTAGCCGGCAGGACCAGTGGCCAGGGATGATGGGAGTTGTAGTTCAACAGCTTCAGGAAGTCCACAGGTTCCCCACTGCCGGTGCAGGGAAAACCTAGGCCATTTTTCTTGTAGCCAGTTGACAATTCTACACAGTGTCGCTGGTATATGGAACACAATGGTGCCCGTTTTCAAAGCACAAAGAGGAGCTTGAAGTACAGTATGGTGTATTTGGGCACATCTACCATGTGGGCATAAGTTGCTTTAATATTATAGAAGATATGTATATAAACTTGCAACACATGAACAAGTTGAGTATAAGCATGCAGATCTCTTAACAGAGAATTGTCAGCATCCTCACCAAACTGCAATTCCCAGGATCTTTTGGCAGACTCCAAAGCAGTTAAACTGGTATAAAACTGATACAGCTTTATAGTATAGGTGTTTAGATAAGCCCTTAGGTTCCTCCCTGCAGGAGATTAGGCAAGGCTGCAGAGGACTGGAGGTGCGATATTCTGCAAATTGATAAACACCCTTGGCTGCTTTGTTTAGCTAGTATTGCCTGCTAGTCTGGGGAAGACTAATGCTCCAGAGATGCATGCAAAACAAGTGAAAAGGTGATCAAAGTCAGTTTCAGATGTCCAAGGTAGTAGGCCAAAGTGCAAGGGTTCTCGCCCCTCTCCTAAAGAGGTCAGCTACCTGAAATCTGGCGAGATGGCAGGCTCTATTAAGTCAGTGTTTATATAAACGGCATCTGAAGCAGGCCTTAGGCACTATCAACGTGCACAGCACTTTCCAGTGGGGAAGAGGACAGGTCCCTGCTCCAAGGAGCTTACAATCTTTTTTAAAAGGGGGGGGAGCCACTAGGGTTGCCAGACTCAAGAGAGGACAGGACTTCTGTGCCTTTAATTGCCCTGCTCTCTTTTGAGTCTGGAAACCTTAAAGAGAAACCAGCAGACCCTTTGCTTGGAAATTAAACAAAGGGTCTGCTGGTTTCTCTTTAAGGTTTCCAGACTCAAAAGAGAGCAGGGCAATTAAAGGCACAGAAGTCCTGTTCTCTATTGAGTCTGGCAGCCCTAGGAACCACTACTGAAAAGGCTCTCCTTTTATTTGTCACCTTTAAACAAGTCTCTGCAGATTGCAGGGTGATCAGAAGGCAAACATTTGTGTTTTCACAAGACAGTGTACATTTATTCATTTACTGTAATGGATTTATGTCCAGCCTTTCTTCTCTAAGGAACCCAGGGCGGCAAACAACAGATACACAGTATAAAAGCAACAATGAAGCAAAACAATTGCAAAACAATTCCCCACTTGGCCATGAAGCTCATTGGACCTCAGCCAGTCACTGCCTCTCAGCCTAACCTACCTCACAGGGTTGTTGAGCTCCTTGGAGAAAAAGGTGGAATATAAATGCAATAAAATAAATAAATAAATAAATAAATAAATAAATAAATAGAGCCTTCTGAATGAGCATTAACGGGCCTCTTTTATGGGATCCGTGTTTCCATTGGAGGTTTGATTTCCAAATGTATTATTTTTATTTTGGAAGCGTTTCTTCAAGAATGGGAGCAAGGAGCTGAAAGAAAAAGCTCGCCTGCTATTTTTCCAGTTTATTTCATTTTCTCAGAATTTCCTCTCTTGCTTTCTATTCCAACCTCCCCCCCCCCCTGTTCAGATTCAACATTTTTTGACAGCTGGAAAAAATAACATGTTTCCATTGCCATGGCAATGCACTTCTAAACCTTGGATGGGCTCTGAGGAATGCCAAGTGCTCTAGGCCATTCGGCAGCCTTTCGGGGAGAAGTTATTACAGTTTCCATAAAAGAACATACAGCTTTGTAAGCGGTTTTGGTGTCCACACTTCATCCATGCAGGTGGGTGGTTGTACGCAGGGCCCTGACGGCAGCTTCAGAACCACATTATGGGATTGTAAGACCGAGCGCCAAAAAGCATGGCATGACTTCACACTGGTTTTTATGCTAAAAGCAAAGACCGCATGTTAAGGCAATTAAAATGTGGGTGGGTATATTCTCCAGTGAGTGTCACTTTCCACACTTGGCATATTACGTTTATTTTTATGTCCCCAACACCTAACAACCCTCCAGGTTTTTTTTGTACTTTTCCACCACCCATGGTTTTGAGCACACCCAGGAGGATTGTAATCGAAGCCATGTTGATACAACGGGAGAGCTATTGGAACAAGTGGCATGTCATTTCTATAGCTATTACATCTCAGCACAGGTGCTGGTTTTAACTTGTGAATTCCTAAATGACCAGGGCCCAGGATTACGGACTTAGGGAGTGATAGCTCCTAGGTGAACCGACCTACGTGAAGATCTGGGTCTTCAACCAAAGCCCTGCTTTACAACTCTCTGCCATCTGATATAAGGGACATCATGTGGGACAGAGCCTTCTTGGTGCTTGCACCCAACATCTGAAATTCCCTTTCACAGAAAGTCCACTTGGCCTCTTCGCTTCTTGATTTTCACTGCCCTGTCATTGTTATTTCCAGAGGGTGTTTAAGAGAATGGTCAATTGAGTATGATTTGAGGTGTTAACTCTCCATATGAAGATAGGAATCTCCCTTATATTGGAGCCAGATCATTGCTTTATCTAGTTTAGTACTGCCCACACTAACTGGCAGCAACCCTGCAGTGTTTCCCCAGCTCTACCTGGAAACAACAACAACAACAACAACAACAACAACAACAACAACAACAATGGTACCCCTGACCTTTAGGTCCAGTTGCAGACGACTCTGGGTTGCATGCTCATCTCACTCTATAGGCCAAGGGAGCCGGTGTTTGTCAGCAGAGAGCTTCCGGGTCATGGCCACCATGACTCAGCCACTTCTAGTGAACCAGAGCAGCACACAGAAACGCCGTTTACCTTCCTACCAGAGTGGTACCTATTTATCTACTTGCACTTGACGTGCTTTTGAACTGCTAGGTGGGCAAGAGCTGGAACCGAACAACGGGAGCTCACCTTGTCGCGGGGATTCGAACTGCTGACCTTCCGATCGGCAAACCTTAGGCTCTGTGGTTTAGACCACAGCGCCACCCACGTCCCTAATAATAATAATAATAAATTTATATCCCGCCCATCTTTGTGGCTCCCAATAGAATATTAAAAATACGATAAATACATCAAACATTAAAAACTTTCCTAAACTGGTCTGCCTGTCTAGATGTTTTCTAAGAGTCAGGTAGTTGTTTATTTCCTTGATATCTGATGGGAGGGCATTCCACAGGGCAGGTGCCACTACTGAGAAGGCCCTCTGCCTGGTTGCTTGTAGCCTCACTTCTCACAGTGAGGGAACCATCAGAAGGCCCTCGGCCCTGAACCTCAGTGTCTGGGCTCAATGATGGGGGTGGAGACGCTCCTTCAGGTATTTGAACCTGTAACCTTCTGATCACTCTCTCTTGCTGCTGAGTTTTCCTTTTTGAGGATTGTGCTACTGTTTCATGTTATCGTTTAAAACTTTCAATAATGATAGTCTAGTGTCTTGTTTTGTGTTTACATTGGGATGTGTTAGCTACCTTGGGCGACAGAAAGGAAGGATCTAAAATATTTCCACACATAAAACTGCCTCAGCTTCAGTAAATGAGACCCACCCGTAAGGTCCAACTTTGGATGCCAACACCATCTAAAACAAGATGGCCGGAAAGAGCACTAACTCCTTCTTTATTTTGGCAGTTCCATTCATGGCTTTTCCTCCCCAGCTGCAGTGGAGCATTTAGAAAACCAGCCAAGACTGTTTTCATCTTTGAAAGCTGGGAACCAGTTATCCCATTCACTCCAGTTATTGCTGGTTTAATTCCCCTGCTGTTGTTAACTCTTCATACAATGAACACTTCAATTTCATTTTGTGTAAGTTTTACTACTGTGGTGGTGTCTTCTTCATCATTTATATTCACGCCACCTTGACATCCCCAGAAGAGATCAAAGGTGCAAGTGTAAAAATGAATAAATAGTGATGTGTGTTTGGAAGCAAGTCCCCTTGCCTCCTGTGAAACTTACTTTTTTAGAATAAAAAATATTAATGGGCAGAGGAGTCCTATACAGTGGTACCTCGGAAGTCGAACGGTCGCTCCTGCAGCCAATTGGAAGCCGCGGAAGCTGTGCCAGACGTTTGGGTTCCAAAGAACGTTCGCAAACCGGAACACTCACTTCCGGGTTTGCGGCGTTCGGGAGCCAAAACGTTTGACTTGCAAGGCGTTCGGGATCCAAGGTACGACAGTACTCACATTGCAGTGTTCCTGGAGATATGCCACTTCCACAGTGGTGAAACAGCCACAAAAAACTGGTGCATGCTCAACCCAAGGAGGGAGGAGACAACACAGAGCTGCCTGGTCCTAACGTTAGGCAGTGTGAGGCAACTGCCTCAGGCGGCAAAAGTTGGGGGAGTGGGAGCAGCAGCAGCAGAGCCCCAATTGCTTCTCCTGAGGCCTCCCGCCACTTATAAGTCATTGCATAGAAGACATGGCCTGTGCTGCCATCATCTAAGCTCATTTGCTGCCCTCCAAAGGGGCAATGGGAGAGACTGTTCTGTCACCAGTACTGAAGGAAAGTTCATCTGTGAACCCACTTAGCTCCTGTGCATCAAATGCTGGGAGTGTGCGAGTGCTTGCCATTTTGTCCTTTGCCTTAGGTGGCAAAATATTTTGGGCTGGCCCTGGGAAAACAAGCCCCCCAAAAGGTGTAAAATGATAGGAATATCCATAGCTTCCTTGGAAACGAAATCATTGCATGCCAGCCAGAGACTGTGCCACACACTGAGGCAGACAACAAGCTCATGACAACTTGGACACACACCACTGTATCGCAATATACAAGATGACACCACAGTATCCCCACCCTGTCAGCCTTAAAGGCACAGTCCCCTACTGCACGTCCCCAGGCGTCCCATTCCCCACTCAGCAGCGCTACAAATCCTCCTCGTGCTTCTCTCAGTCGCTGTTTTGTGACCACTGAGCATAAAGAGGAGGAAGGAGAGGTCATAGAACACAGTCCTCTCTGGGCAGGACATCTGCAAACATAGTATAGTGCCAACAGAGTTTAGTGTCTTTCTTAAAAAAACTCCAGGAAAGATCACTGACCTGGCCACAGACAAAATGTTAATACCACACTTCAATTAAAGGCAAATTGTCCTGTTTTTGGGAATCATCTGGTGCCATCTCTAGACTTATGAGCATTAGGTCTTGAACTAGATGAGCAGAAATCAGTGCAGGATATGGAAAAAATGATGTTGCATTTATATTATATAACCACCTTTCCATTATAAATCAAATTTTAAATGCACTTCCAAAGGGTTGGCAGTGGTTGGTTTTTTTAATTAAAAAAAATAGAAATGTATTGGCCAGAACACAAAATACTCAAGATCGTTTGAATGTTAGGAAATCTGGCTACCTACATGGGCTGTTTTGTTTATTGTAAAATGTTTCATTAATTTGAAAATACCTTTAAAACACAGTTTGGGCTTCTAGCTGCAGATTTGTCCTAAATCTGAACTTGCCATATTTTAGAGCAGGTTGGGCATCTAATCTGGTCTGCCTAGTGTGATGAAGTTTTAAAACCGGGTCACCCTGCCCTTGTAGATGGCAAGCCATTAACCCTTTAAAAGGAGTATTCCTGATTCCATGCACAAGAAAGTGCATTCTCATCTTTTTCCAGGAACGAAGCGCTCGGGAATACTATTAACTTTAAAATACAAGTCATGTTAGCAGTATGCACTGTTTCCATCTTTGTCAGACATCCGGTCTCCTAAATCTGCCCACAAAGAGTCATCTGTGTTCCCTTTTGATTCCCCACCCATCCTTCTACCTTGTCTGCAACCGATATTTGATTTCTAAAACCAGAAGGGGTGAGGTTTGTAGGCCTGGAAACCACAGGTCCTGTTATGTGTGTACAGTATCTGATGCGAGGTGCGTGGTGAGTGGTGGGTGGGATTCCTTTTGTGGTCATCATTCAGTGATAAAAGAAACGGTATGTTCCCAGGATTGGAAAGAGACTTAGTCAGATGAAGCTTTGCGTAGAAACTTGTGAGGGGCAAAACTTCCAGAATCTTATTCAGTAGCACAGCAGCTTCTATAGATATATGCCCCCTTTGTCGATATCCTATACCCAGTGGTGTAGCATGGAGGGGGCCAAAGGGACAGTTGACCCAGGCACAAAATTGTTTGGGGCGCAAAAATTTAACACCCAGTGCTGTCTCAATACAACTGCACTCTTCTGTCACTGGGCTCCGTTGAAAACAGCTTCTCCATTGTGAACCAGGAAGTGACCTCTCCAGAAAGCAGAACAACTCTTGTGATCTCTGTGGCTGTGGTCTCTTAGGTGACGCAGACACCGTTAGGCAGTTGAATGTGCATGTGTACTCTGTCCATTTCCCTGCCACCCGCCCCTCCATGTGGCCCCGGGCACTGGCAATCCATGCTACACCACTGCCCATTCTGTTTTGGTGGTGGAGTGGAAAAGTTTGTTAACACCTTACAGACACCATTCAGCAGAGATCAGCAGGACAGCATGAGCTCTGATCACCAACACACAATGGTGTAAAAGATCATGTAAACACTATACCTTTAAAACACATTCAAAGCATATTCTTTCCCTCAAAGAATTCTGGGCTCTGTAGGTTACCCCTCACAGAGTTACAATTCCCAGCAAGCCTTAACAAACTACAGCATCCAGAATTCTTTGAAGGGGGAGATGTGCTTTAAAGTTATGGTGCATATAAAGCCCAAGATAGAAGTAAAAAGGAAAGAACTATAGCCTGGGAAAAGAGCAAACCTAGCAATCCCACTCCAAGTTTACTAAATTCATAGGTCAGGATATGTTTCCAGCATCTTTTGCACCTGGCTGATTCAAGATCTTCGTAACATGTATTTTAACTTTTTTAGGAGGTGTTTATTCTAACGATGTTGCCTACAGGAACATCAACCAGTCATTTCTGAAAATACATTTTTGAGTCTTGTTGTTTTTGGGAAGAGCCTGGCTGTTTGTGGGTGGGAGACTCTTTGAACCACCTCCTCAGAACGAGTCTCAGCATCTGTGGAAATACCCAAGAGCAGGTTCCTTTTCCTCCCAGACAAGGTGGGGCCCCAAAGCAGTCACTGCATATTGCTCAATGGACACCGAGCATTCAAAATATTCCAACCATTTCCCAGAGGTTAAGCAAACAAGGATTATACCTGGGCCCAGCCTATGCCAGCACCAGCCTTTATTCAATAGAGGCAAAATAGCAGAGTATCCAGAGAATGTTCTCTTAACTGTGAGCAGAGCACAGAGCAGGCAGAAGATGGAGAGGGACAGCAAAAATATTGGTGAAGGACAGCTTCCCAGACCTATAGGAAAAGCAACGAGCCTCATCCTGTGCATTCCCATGAACATCTGGAAACATAAATTGTTGTTAACAAAAGGTACAGTTAGTCACATGTCTGCTAGTGGATGGGAACCGAAGTCCAACAACTTCTGGAATAGTTGTATTATCAGCAGTCTCACAGCTGATTTAAACTAGTTGAGTCAAAGGTGACTGAGATGATTCAGAGACACTATCGAGGTGTCTCTCTCGCTGCTTGTTTAGCATATGTGCCACACCATATATTCACTATATTAGCATAGCAAGCTAATAACCTTCCATTAAGAAAAACCCGTTGGCATCTTTGCCTTTTCGTGGAATAGATGTTGCCACATACATTATAAAGATATGCTTGGTTTCATTAATGAAATATGTGCAGAAGGCGAGAGCCTTTTAATTATGGATGTCTTCCCCCCACCCCACCCCACCAAGTCTCCTACATGCGGGCAGCAAAGGAAAGAGGTTTGTTTCCAGCACATCTCTTGCAATGACTCTACCAAACTTTTCCATCCAGAAACTTTCCCGCACCAACGTAGGCTTTTTAGACAAGCGCAAATAATTCGAAATTTCTAACCTGACCTGAGGTCCCCAAAGCATATGCTGGTACCTTCAATTCAAACATCTGAAAATCCAGTTTACAAAAACCACCGGATGCTGATAGCTGATCTCCCATAACTGATATTAAATGTGTTTTCTTGACAATTTGCTACAAAGCCATAGTCAAGACCAGGATATTCCTTGCAGTCACAGCAACCCCAGACTCCTGTAAGCTACATATATAAGGGAGGGGCCTTTCTCATACCCCTAAAAATAGGGTAAGAGACGCTCCACCTCCGCAAAGACCGACTAACAACTTCCATCTGTGGGAAAGGCATGGTTAGGCCTGGAATGACTTCCAGGCATGGTTAGGCCTGGAATGACTTGTATAGCAACTTGGCTCTGGGCAAAGAGGGGCTGACTAATTTTCTTTGTGTAACAAGTAGAGTTGGCACCTTCCCCCCATCCCGACGGAGATTTAACAGTTGCATCACAGGCAGAAATCTAAAAAGTCTTACTTTCCCATCACTGCAACGCCAAGCCTGGAAAGGTTGTGCAAGTTGTATTTCTGACTTTTATACAGACAATAAAGGCACACTTTCTGTGGTGGAAAAGAAAGGTTGAAAACCAACTACACTCATACTGTTCTATATTGTTGCATGCCACCCCAATCTCCGAGCGGTGAAAGACTCCAAGGGCTCCCCCAGGGCTTGTGTTTCCTTCGGAATGGCGCATAGCTGAGCTTGTGGTGTCTTTATATCATATACATTTTATTCATACACTAGCTGGCCCAGCCACGCATTGCTGTGGCTCATCTCTGTGATTCCCCCCACCCTGTCCTGATCCATGACGTATCCCGTCCCCTCCTCCCCCCACCCCAGGTCTTCCCTGTGAGTGGTCCCACCGTGTCTCGACCCATGAGCTATCCCGTCCCCGCCCCCCCATCCCAGGCTCATCCCTGTGATTCCCCCCACCCTGTCCCAATCAATGACATATCCCATCCCCTCCCCCCAACCCCCATCCAGGTGAGCCCCCACTTCCATTTGGCCTAGTCTGTAAAGGCGAGCCGAGGTGCTGTGGAGAGGGAAGGTTTTCTAGCTGCAGTACCAGTGTAGCCGCCGCTAGAGGGTGAAGGTTTTGTATCTGCAGTACCAGTGTAGCTGCCGCTAGAGGGCGATGTTTTGTAACCTGGTTCTTTCCCCAGCATGCTCGACAGGGTCTCCTGGCTGACTTTTTAGGTCCTAAAAACGGGGTTTTAGCTTGCGCAGGTGTGACATTTGTATACCCCATGTAGCTAGGAACACTCGCATAGTGGCATGTGACGTTGTGTCCAAATTTCATCGCTATCGCTCAAGCGGTTTCGGTGAAAAGTGGAAACCAATGGACATGGCCAGTTTACATTTTTATATATATAGATACAGTATATACAACCTGAGCCTAAATAAATCTGCCTGACCAGCTTTAACCAGTCCCTCTGTGGAAGTGGACTTTTAAAGAAAGACACATGAGCAGGAATTGGGAGGGATCTAGCATTCCCTGCTGCCCTGCACAGATCTTTCCTGGAATTTCAATTCTGACATAACTTTTCCACAGGTACTTCTCTACTTGAGTATTTCCAAAACTGCTGGCTGTAGGGTGGTCATAGACGCAGCAGAGGCCCAAGGCTCTCTCTGTATCTTAGTAGTAGCAATTCTTTAAAAGAGGGCATTTTGGGGTGCAGGCTGTTGAACCTGTTAATCTTTTGTGTCTGGTTGCTCCCCAAAAGCCAATACCTATCTTCAGGATATGCATACTTGGCCTGGGTAAAATTACCCAGCCCAACCCCCGAGGAGCCGCCTGTATCTTTGAGAGATGCACAGGAGAGAAGATTCCTGTCCTCTAGATATTCGTCTCTTGTCACTCAAGCACTTTGCTGAGAAAAGTGGCACTACGTGAAATTCTCCCTGGCGCACAGCTCTCAGAGGTGCTCTGGGAGCTTGCCCCTGGCAATGAACCATCAGTGTGCGCAAGCAGCAGGGTGGATCATGGGAGCACATGCTCTGGGAAGAGTATTCGCCAGTTCTGACTCATCACAGCTTGCATGCCGCATCTTGAATATACCTGCCCTCCATGCAGTGCTGGGAAGCAGTGTAGCCTACATGCAAAATGGACCAGGCTTCATGACTGACGTCTACCCATATCTCTGCTTGGGTGGGAAGGGGGTGCGTTCTGAATTCCATTCATACTAGGGTTGCCGGTTTTCCCACCAGCCAGCATAGCTGCGCCTTGAACACCAGCTTAATCCACAGACATTAGCAGGTGCTGCTGTTTCTCTTTAGAGAATCATAGAATAGTACAGTTGGAAGGGATCCCAAGGGTCATCTGCTCCAACCCTCTGCAATGCGTGAATCTCAGCTAAAGCACCTGTGACAGGTGGCCATACAACCTCTGCTTAAAAAACTCCAAGGAAGTGGCCTTTGTGTAAACTCTGTAAATAATATATATTAAGGAAAAAGACATCGAAATAGTAAATATTGTGTTATTAAATAACTAGACAAATTTATGCAATATGTTTATCAAAATGAAAGTAATACGGAGGGGACGGGAAGTCAGGGTTTCGTGAAGAAAATTTATTGTTGGAAAATGTATGTATTTTTGTGACTTGATGTTTTTGATTGATAATAATCATTATGAGTTTATGTTGTACAAATGCAATTACGAACAATAAAGCATTAAAAAAAAAAACTCCAAGGAAGGAGAGTCCACAATCTCCCAAGAAAACCCCACCCTCTGGTTTGGACACATAAAGCTGTAATTAAAGGCACATTAACCATAGTTCATTTTCTTGCTCACTTGACAACTTTTTTATTTATTTTAAGAACACCTAGCCTGGTTTATATGCCAGTCATACTATTGGGAGTTAGCATAGTTTTGCGACTAAGAGACTGAACCTCTTTCCCAGTTTTGCCTCTGCTACAAAAGCACTGGGAGATTTTAGCTAAACATTCTCTGCTTTCCCATCTGTGGTATGCCACTTCTGCAGGTTGGGATGTTGGGAGCAGGGTCGGAAGAAAAGGTGGCGACTCAACTTTCAATGTGCCACAGCACAGGCTAATCCATTTCTGTATGCACGAACAGTCAGATGGCAGTTTGTGATGCTCAGTACATCTTGCCATGCTAAAATGATGTCATGAATTGACCCCTGGTCGCTTGCAGAAGTAGCCTACAGCTGAACAACTCACAATAAATCATGAGTAGAGTCTGGGGGTCTCCCCCCCCCACCCCACTCCCCTGCTCAGGAATGCCTGCAAATAGCTTTCAAAAGTAGCCCACCATTATTTTTATTACATGTTAAGCTTATCTCATCAGCGGCTAGCATCTGCAAATATTTGCTGCACCAGCTAGTTCTAACTAGCTGCTGGATTAAACGGCATTGAATTGTTTCTTTTTTGTGTACATTTATTTAGCACAAGCACTTTTTGGCGTGAATACTTGCATACACATACCACTAGAAGTGGAATTTGAATTCTAGATACAATTGAACTCAAGGATATACGGGAAACTGCTGCTCATTGTATTTCAGTACTATTTGCCCAGCCCTGTTAAGAAGGCATGTCTGCCTGGAGCCTGCAAACATGGCTTGGAGGTGGTTCATATACTCACTTGCTTTGCACATTGTCCAACCAGTTAGACCAGACGTGGCATCTCAGAAATGCTCATCAGTGTCTGCTGCTGGCATACCAAGGTTAAACTGGGTGGACCGAGTCTCCCAAAAAAAGAGCAGGTTCCCCAGCAAAATTTAATCCAGCCACACTGACTCCAATACACATCGTCAAAAGCTTTTCTCATCTGGGGAATAGGATGACACCAGAGCAAGCATTTGAGGACTCTGGTTTTAATAGCATATGAATGAGAGCAATTTCATGTAGGCCGATTCCATGCACACTCACTTAAGAGCAAGTCCCATTGAACCTAATGGGGCTTACATTTGGAAAAAACCAAATGTGTGTATGATTTCACTGCAATGTGTCATTATGGGCTTCAACTCCGGTGCATATAAATATGGGTGTTTGTTTAAGGGGTTGGAGAATGTTGGTTCGCTGTACTGACCTCATCAGAAACTAGAGCTGGTACTGGGGAAACTGGCAAGGTGTCCCCCACCCCCAATATTGGGTGCCTCCAGATTGTCCCTATTATTTTGGGAGAAGGATTCAAGCTCATGCTTGAACTTTAGGCTTTTCAAGCACTCTGTGGCCCTAGCACAATAATATTAGGAAAGTGACCTGGAAATGCACTGGGAGATAAAGGAACGGCCAGCCAGCAAAACAGGATGAATCCTCATTGCAACCCTCAGCAGGCCCTCTCAAGGAGTTTGGTGGAACTTATTTCCAAATAGGTATGATTGTAGGAGGGCAGCCAACATTGCAGCCTCTTCCAGAGCTGCTTCATATTACAGCTCTTCTGTACGGCACTCACCTTCTACCTGCAGGCAGATTGTTGTCCGATTATCCTTAATGTATATACATTTCTGCATGCACACATACTTAGTGGTTATTGCATGAGATGTTCTACACATCTTTGCAGGGAGACATTCATTTCCACACGAAAAGAACTCTGGAATGTATAGCAAGCCCTTTAAGCAGTGGGATTTTTTTTAAGCGGCAGCAATGCTACGAATCTAACAAACAGGGGAAATGGAGGAAGAAGGTTTCTCCCTTGCCTTGCCCCAAGGTTGCGGAGGTGGTGGGAAAGAAAGATTGAAGGAGCTGATTCAAAAACAGCTCGCTCTCATTCTCTCCGATTTCTTTTTTCTTTTTCTTTTTTGGCCTTTTTAGAATTCTGGGAAGAGAGAAAATAGCCACAGTTATTCCAAGCATGTCAGGATAATAACAGGCTGTTTACTGTTTATACGCGAGGAATGTCAGGCAGGCAGTACAGTGCAGGCAAGGAGGAGGGGAGATTTGGCAGGCTTGTTCAGACATACAAGATCTTCTGCTTATTCAAGCAAATGGAGAGCGATGCGTAGATCCTGGCTTTGTTCTATCTGAGACGCACAGAGCACCAAACGCTCTTGATATATAGGTCATATACATTCCTATATGCTGTGATTCAGCCCCATCTGATTTGGAAGCGATGTGATGGCACGTCAGGCAAAGTGTTGCCAAACCCTCAGAGAAAAGTCTTCATAAGTCTTTGTGAGGCGACAAACCTGCGGCTTGCGGCTGATCCTCTGTGCCTTTGTCCTCACGGCCCACCCTGACCTGGTGGCAGCTTACACACTTCTGCCATCTTGCTCCTTTCCCTGGGGTCAGATACCGTTCCTTCTTCACCATTTCCTGGTGAGCCATCACATCATGATGGGTTCAAGGAATTTGTTTCCTTGCACGTCCTCATATTTCAAACGCTCGACTAAAGAAGCCTGCTATCACTATTGTGTCAACATTTAGTCTCAACAGCAAGTCCGCTTGGTGGTTGTGAAGAGGGATGGATATATATCTAGATTCCACTGTGTCTATATCTAGACACAACACTTTGTGTCTACGCACATGCCCCGATATTTATTCTATCATGTTCTTACTATGGCTGCCTTTTAATAAAATAAAATAATCTGGGCACTCTGGTCTGAATACTTTTGAATACTTACCTTTGAATACTTACCTTTGTAAGAGAATCCAGCTTCTAATTTTTAAAAATGGGTCTAAGCAGTGGGCAAAAGGCCTCTGAATGGTTTGGATTCATACTTGGACATGTTTAGAGTAGACCCACTGAAATGAATGGCTAACTTAGTCATAACTGAGTAAAATTGCACTTTAAAGCCCTAAATGGCCTCGGTCCAGTATACCTGAAGGAGCGTCTCCATCCCCATCGTTCTGCACGGACACTGAGGTCCAGTACCGAGGGCCTTCTGGTGGTTCCCTCGCTGCGAGAAGCCAAGTTGCAAGGAACCAGGCAGAGGGCCTTCTCGGTAGTGGCGCCCGCCCTGTGGAACGCCCTCCCATCAGATGTCAAGGAGAAAAATAGCTACCAGATTTTTAGAAGACACCTGAAGGCAGCCCTGTTTAGGGAGGCTTTTTAATGTTTAATAGATAATTTTATTTCATTTTTCTGTTGGAAGCTGCCCAGAGTGGTTGGGGAAACCCAGCCAGATGGGCGGGGTATAAATAATATATTATTATTATTATTATTATTATTATTATTATTATTATTATTATTATTTGTTGCAACCGATCTACTCTAAGCGTGGCTAAGTCTGGCTCCAATCCTATATGTGCAAAATGCCTCTTTCCTCTGATAGGAAGCCTTCCCCCTTTATATCAAACTAAGGACATAATACATCTGAGTCTATGCAATGGCAGAGTCTCTTCTGTAGCTTGCAAAAAAGTCCCCTGCTTGTGTTAGCCCACATGTCCAAGGACAAGAGTGAGGAACCTGTGGTCCTCCAGGCGTTGTTGGACTCCCATCAGCCCCTGTCAGCATGGCCATTGGCTGAGGTCATGGGAATTGTAGTCCAACAGCACGTGGACTGGAGAGCTATATAGTCCCCAGCCCTGTCTAAATAAAAATAATTTCCATACTTCTCATAAAATAAAAGTAGAATAAAACAGGTAATGAAGTGATATAAAAGTACATAGCATAGGTAATAAACATAGAATTAAAAAGGTAATGTAAAAAAGAGCTTCTGTACTTCTAATAAACATGTTAAAAAGGGAATTTTGGCAGGTGCAGCTTGTGGTGCATGAATGGGAAAAGTTGCAACTGCTAAGATTCCCTCTTCTGTATTTCTATTAAAGGCACAATTCACTTGCCCTGCCCTGCTCTTCTTTGCATCTGGCCAATCTACACATGTTTCAGCTTGCGCAGCCTTTCTCAGCCTTGGGTTCCCAGATGTTGTTGGACTACAACTCCCATCATCCCCGACCACTGGCCATGCTGACCAGGAATGATGGGAATTGTAGTCCAACAATATCTGGGAACCCAAGGTTGAGAAAGGCTGAGTGGGCATTTAGTGGTACAACTGCAATTGTGGGGAGCTATCAGGGGTGGATTCTGAGGTAGAACTCCCTTGCGGCTAGACTATCTTGGAGTCACATTGAGATGGTAGCTTCCTATGTTCCCAGGTGGGAATTCAGTCAGAAAGTGCCCCCCCCAAAAGGCAGGCACCTTTTCCTTTAAGATAATGAGAAACTGTGGAAAAGACCTTATTTGTTTTTCTAATGTTATCTTCCGAGGTCAGGAGAGTACATGATGAACCTACGTACGTGCTGCTCAAACAGTGCAGGACTGACCTGTAGTTGCATGTGGTCTACCCACTAAAATGCAAAATATGAAGCAGCACAATGGAGTAAGGGCACTCAGTGTTTTCGTCCCTGGTAAAACTAAGCCAGACTCACCCTAAGGCAAGGTGAGGTATCTGTTGTTAAAGGCAGCAGAGGGGGAGACAGGTCTCACCCGACTGGATCTATCAGAAGTCCCATTGAAAGTATTGTCCTTTTTGGACAGTTTCCATTATGCTTGTGTGGAAAGTGCACATCCTCTGGTGTAATGTGGCCATGGAAGGTAACAATTTGGGTACCAAAATGTATTTGGTTGGCTCTGCAGACAAACAACAAAATATAGGTGTGATTTATGACCTTTCCAACTGTTCTCCAAGAAGCTCAAGGTGGACTACGTGGTTCTTCTCCCATTTCATCCTCACAGCAATCCTGTGAGGTAGGTTGAGGTGAGAGATATTGACTAGCCCCATGTCACCCTGTTAGCGGCGTGGCTGAGTAAAGACTTGAACCTGGGACTCTAAAGTCCTAGTCCAACATTCCTCCTTCTGTCCAACATTCCTCCTTCTGTCAAGGAACACAAGGCAGCATCCCAGGTCTTCTCAACCCAGCACTGACCTTTGAACCTTCATTTCTCAAGAGTGGGATGAGTTCCTCGACTTAGAATAAGGTAATAGAAAGGACAGGTGTACAAATGTCCCATCTCGGTATTCATTCGTCATAAGCTACCAATCATTCCATTCTCTTGCAATTCTGCTTCTGCCCTATTGTGTGCTATCCATTTCATCACCACTGATGCGGAATTGTACTTTAAAACAACAACAACACCGTGAAGAACGCCGATCGCATTCACTTCGAGGAATTATGTTTCTGGTCACTGAGCGAACAGGCAGACAGAGGGGATTTCTGCATCTGCAGAGAATAAGATTCTGAATTTGGCCACCCTTTCTCCAGTTTGTAGCAAGTGATATGTGGAGGATTGCATACTTCAGTCAAATTCACCATGTAGTCTTTTTAATCTTGAAAGGTGCAATCTTTTTTTTTAAAAAAAGTGGGCCTTAGGGGCAGCTCACAACTTTTGATCACTGGCAAATTATAAAGGAATTAATAAAAACTAAGCAACACTGTCATGACAGAAAATTACGTCCCAAACATGGGCAATCATGGTTTGGGAGAGGTGCAGGGGACCAGGAAGGAAGGAAGATGTCATGGGCAAGAACAAAATGCCCCCTCTCCACCCTTCATTACACATGAACAGGCAGTTGAATCTCATGCCATCATTTGTGATAGGGCATCCTATCCCACCACATCTGAGAGCAAGAGACTTAGGTAAGGGTCACAAAGCAGTCCATTTGACATTCGCAGTTCTGTCCTCCAACATCTCACCATCAGGAAGGTAGGCAGCGGGACTGTGGGGGAAAGAGATATACCCCCCCCCAACCCGGTGTCTACTGACAGAGCTGTAAAATAATCACCAGATGAATTATTTTTATTTTTATTTTGTAAATACCACACTGTTGTGTCACGACTAACGATGGCAGCCAGTTTTCTACAGCACATCGAGAGAAAAAAAGGGCCTCAGAAGCTCGGTGGAATTGTTTTTGCATCTCAGAAATAGCTAAACAGTGACTACGAGGCCACAGATTTCCTTGTCCCCGTGGGGTTCCTGCCTCAGATAAGGTTGGCAGGGGGGGGGGAGAGGACAAGATTAAAAGTGATTCCAGTCTACCTGCCCCCGCTCCTTGCCTCAACTTTGTCTCCATACACACGCCCTAAACGTATGGAGAAATTTAATGGGTCGCTGTGTAAATCTTTTCTGCATTCTCTTCATACCGCTCTGTCTCCCAGTTCTTTGGGAGTTGAAACAATCAATCTGCGTAGCAGGCTGAACATTCCAAACCTTATATAACAGAGATAATGAACACTCATCTGTAGCACAGCAAGGCTCTCATTCCAACAGGGATTTTGGAGTCGTTGTATTACTGCTTCTTCCCTGGCCCTGCATGTCCTCTGATATACAGCAATGGACGATAGAATCAGAGGGCTCAAAGAAACAGAGACATCTTCAAGGCCAGTTCTCCCTGCCCTAAGCATAGATTCTCCACCCAGGGAAAATGCCGTAGACTAAGATGACTACCGGTGGGTCTTCACTGAAGCCTGAAAAAGCTACAGATGTGTTTATAGGACAATAAGGAGTCACACTGCACTCTCACATGCTGCCAAAATGCATTATTGGGGTTGCATTCCTGATTAAAGAGCAATTCCTGTTCAAGAATGGTGCCAAAAAATGTTTGTGTGTCCCCCCCAGTCATTGGGTGGGTGGGAGCAAAATGAAACTTTCCTGGAAGCCATGGGGTGGGAAAGATAAATTTTCCTAGAATTTTCGGGAGAGGGTTGCTGCTTGTGTTACCTAAGCTTAGGAAGTGGCCAAAGAGTTTCTTTTTATTATTATTTCTTCCTTAACTTTGAAGAAAAGCCCCATGCCACTCAGTGGTGCAAGGTGAACCTCAAGTTTCCCACCATTCAATCTTTCTTGAGAGTAATGCCACATTATATTGCATCACTTTCGAGGCATTCTGGGAAGTGTGGCTGGTGGAAAGGGGCACAAAGCTCTCTCTCCACAGCTTTCCACAGGCCACACTTCCCTGGTGAGACCCACGAAGGGCTCATCCATCCTGTACCTACATTAATTATCTTCTGTCCATATGGTTGTTGTTGTTTAGTCGTTTAGTCGTTTAGTCGTGTCCGACTCTTTGTGACCCCATGGACCAGAGCACGCCAGGCACTCCTGTCTTGCACTGCCTCCCGCAGTTTGGTCAAACTCATGTTCGTAGCTTCGAGAACACTGTCCAACCATCTCATCCTCTGTCGTCCCCTTCTCCTAGTGCCCTCCATCTTTCCCAACATCAGGGTCTTTTCCAGGGAGTCTTCTCTTCTCATGAGGTGGCCAAATTATTGGAGCCTCAGCTTCAGGATCTGTCCTTCCAGTGAGCACTCAGGGCTGATTTCCTGTCCATATGATATTCCCCTCTAAATCCCCACTTTCCCACACTTCCCCCTCCCTCAGTGTGGATTTTCTTATGCCCTCTCCCTTTCAGAGTATCCCCTTTATGAGAAAACCTGGACTGAGGGAGGGGAAAGTATAGGAAGGTAATAATTTGGAGAACATCATATGGGCAACCAAGATGTAATAGAGCAGGCATCCCCAAACTTCGGCCCTCCAGATGTTTTGGACTACAATTCCCATCTTCCATGACCACTGGTCCTGCTAGCTAGGAATCATGGGAGTTGTAGGCCCAAACATCTGGAGGGCCGCAGTTTGGGGATGCCTGTAATAAAGGTACAGGATGTTTACTATCCATGTTAAATGACGGTGTGGGTGAGCTCGATGGTAAGTTAGCAACAACCCCCCCCCAAAAAAATATTTTTAGAAATATATTCCCTCATTCAAGAAAGCAGCAGAAAATTGTGCCCCCCCAAAAAAAAAACAGGGGGAGAATACATGGACAGGGCTTTTTAAGCCAGAACTCGGTGGAACTCAGTCCCGGCACCTCTTAGGTAGGTTCTGACCCTCTCAGGTGGGCGCCATTGCCATGCTAAGAGAACAAAGTGAGTTCCAGCACCTCTTTTTATAGACAAATAACACTCCTTATGGGAAATGGGGGTGGAGAATTTTGGCTACGCCTGACATTTGAACTCCGAAAGACTTCCTTCCAAGCCTTTCCTGGGCAGCAACACCAGAGGGATGGTGTCCCCTAAGTTTCCTTTGCAGTTGGAATATGTTACACATATATAAGGGGTTGAGTCCCTATTTGCGCTGTAAGATTAATGGCTTCTTCCTTGCATGTCTACTTAGAAATGGAGCTTCAACACTCCACCCTTTGATACTCTGCTGGCCTTGGAAAGCCATAATCGGAGGCCTTAAAATTATGCTTGGAATTCAGTCAGTCAATGAAGCAATTGGGATGAGTGCATTTACAAGAATTTCAAAACCATCTGATAGGGCGAAATAAATAGAGATACTAGGGCAGGATCTCAACAAAGGCCAAGATCTCAGGGTGTTAACTAATGGGAGAAAAATGCTTCTGTATGTATCAAAGGCATCTTTCTTGTGGAAAGAGAGCCACTGCCTCTTGCGCAAGAAAGCAGATTTCCAAATAACTTGGCACAACTGCTGGTGTGTCTGTCTCTCTCTCTGTGTATGTGTTTGCATGTGGGTGCGGGGATTTGTGGGTGTGTCATTTGTCTGCGAGACGGTAGGAAAGTTTCTGAATCACCTTTATTTTCATCGTAGACCAGTTTGACAAAATCCCCACTGAACTCCCTGCCCTGGGCAAGAAAGGAAGCTCTCCAGACCCTCTTCTGTTTTCATGCACAAGGGGAAATGGATGAACTGAATAAGCATATGAGTCCAGTCTGTGAAATAAACAGCTCATAGCTATGTGCATGGGGCATGGCAAGAAAGACTCATTCCTGCCAGCCTCGGCAACGTGTTGGTACATGTGGTATTGCACTCCAGTTGGAAAAGCCGATGGAGCACAGGGCAAAGGCGACTATTCCCCACACCGTATGTGTGGGAACAACAAGCACACTCTCCTTAAGACAGCACGGCACGCATGACTTGACCAATATGCTGCCAATGTGGCAATGCTGAGGCTGTGGGCAGTTGATCTAGAATACAATATTGGGATTGGTGTGTGGGAAGAGTGAAAGTAACAGGCAAGATCTACTGGGAAATAAGGACAGGAAATTTAAATGTGGCAAGGCTAAGGCTACATACCGTACATTCATTTAAAGCACATGATGTCCACCAAGGTATCTTGGGAGTTGCAGTTTACACACAGAGCTACAATTCCCAGCCTTAATCTTAACATACTTTAGTTCCCGGGATTCTTTGGGGAGAAGTAATCCACTTCAAATGTCCTTTAAATGCCTGCTGTGTATGCAGCCTGAGGCTATGGATCTTGAATATATCACAGATCTTCAGTCCATGATTGCCTCATTCAGCCTTATGCTTTCATACCAGGACCCAGGCTGATAGCGGCACTCCTACAATGCAGCTTAGCGTTATCTGGGGCAGCCCTACCATTAGGCAAAGTGAGGTGACTGCCTCAGGTGGCAGATTCTAGAAAGTAGCCGAAGTCTCTCCCAGCTGGTCCTCCGAAACCACAGTGCCCACATGGCCTATCCCGGGCCCTCTAATCTGGCCTGCAGCCTCAGATATGGTGCAGGACATTATCCCATCACCAGTGCTGAAGTTAGATTCAACTAGCTGGCTTCTGAAAGTGGAACAAGGAACAGACAAGATATTGTCTTTCACTTCTGACAGTAAAATGTCTTGGGCCAATATTTTGTGGTGATTTAACATGGATTTGCTGGAATAGACAGTATGGTTGAAGACAGCATGGTAGAATGGTGGTAGAAAACCAGTGGAGCTCCAAGATTTTTGGACTGTAACTCCCATCGTCCCTGACTAATGGCTATGCTGGAAGGGGCTGATGGGAGTTGGAGTTCAACAACACCTGGAGGGCACCAACTTCCTCACTTCAGCTGTAGTGCTTATAGCCTTTGCTCACATTAGGAAGAACCTCCTGACAGTAAGAGCTGTTCGACAGTGGAATTTGCTGCCAAGAAGTGTGGTGGAGTCTCCTTCTTTGGAGGTCTTTAAGCAGAGGCTTGACAGCCAACTGTCAAGAATGCTTTGATGGTGTTTCCTGCTTGGCAGGGGGTTGGACTGGATGGCCCTTGTGGTCTCTTCCAACTCTATGATTCTATGATTCTTTCCTGCAGGAATACTATCCATGCCTCCATAGTTCTCACCAACTGGATTCATCTGACTATTCCAACATAGTTTCCTTGCTTTTTTTAATCCTACCCCTGCAAATTCTGCTCTTCCTGTTCTGGATGAGGCTGCACTCCCCACGAAAAAGCAGGTACACAGTCTGTAGGGTACTTGATCTTGTTCTGTTGCTGGAACCTCAGTTGGCCTTGGCGGTATGGAGTACTTTTTCCTTACATAGCCTGATTCACCAACTGTGGCCATTCCTGCATTGTGATAGCTTAGCTAAGGTGATCATCGATCTGGTAACTTTGCAGCTGGAGTACTGTAATGTGTTATAAGTGCGTCTGCCTTGACGGTGTGTTAAATGTAAGTGTACTCAGAAGTGTCAATTAGTTCTGAGTTCAGCAACATGAATTCTGTCTGATGTGGGTAGGTCAAGCCATATTACACCAAATCTTCAAGAATTACAATTCTTCAAGAAATACAGGGAGGAGTGCTCTTTAAGGTAAAAGGTAAAGGTACCCCTGACCGTTAGGTCCAGTTGCGGGCGACTCTGGGGTTGCGCACACATCTCGCTCTATAGGCCAAGGGAGCCGGCGTTTGTCCGCAGACAGCTTCCAGGTCATGTGGCCAGCATGACTAAGCCGCTACTGGCAAACCAGAGCAGCACACGGAAACGCCATTTACCTTCCTGCCGGAGTGGTACCTATTTAGCTACTTGTACTTGACGTGCTTTCGAACTGCTAGGTGGGCAGGAGCTGGGGCCGAACAATGGGAGCTCACCCCATCGAAGGGATTCGAACCACCAACCTTCTCATCAGGAAGCCCTAGGCTCAGTGGTTTAGACCACAGCGCCACTCACATCCCATTGCTCTTTCAGGTAGACCTATGCAATAACGTCAATTGAGGCAGTTCTTTGAGTGCCATCAATGCTGAAGGGCATTGTGCCTGCATGAAGGAGAGGGCCCTTTCTCTGATGCCCCTTTGGCTTTGGAATATGTTCCCTTGAGAGACTAGATTGGTGTTTTGGCCTCCTAATCTTCTCAGCAACAGGTTTGTTGTTGTTTAGTCATTTAGTCGTGTCCGACTCTTCATGACTCCATGGACCATAGCACTCCAGGCATGCATGTCTTCCACTGCCCCCCGCAGTTTGGTCAAACTCATGTTCGTAGTTTCGAGAACACTGTCCAACCATCTCGTCCTCTGTAGTCCCCTTCTCCTTGTGCCCTCCTTGTGCCCTTCCCAACATCAGGGTCTTTTCCAGGGAGTCTTCTCTTCTCACGAGGTGGCCAAAGAATTGGGGCCTCAGCTTCAGGATCTGTCCTTCCAGTGAGCACTTAGGGCTGATTTCCTTAAGAATGGATAGGTTTGATCTTCTTGCAGTCCATGGGACTCTCAAGAGTCTCCTCCAGCACCATAATTTGAAAGCATCAATTCTTTGGTGATCAGCCTTCTTTATGGTCCAGCTCTCACTTCCATACATCACAGCAACAAGTTAAAACTTCCTTATTTACCCAAACATTTTAAGTGGGCTACATTTGTCTCTGGTTTACATTTGGGCTAGTCGCCACTCTCTTTTAGTATTTTTTTTTTTGTTTTTATTGTGCTTTGTAACTGTTGCGGTTGTACCCCACCCTGCAGCCTACTGAGATGAAGAGTGGTGTGGAAAAGGTCTGACAAGATCACTCATAGCCTATTTACCATCTCCCAGAGAGCATTAAATGCTGTATATTCCAGCCTAGAGTTTGGCTTTGGGAAGGCTAACTCTTCCCAGAGGTCCAAGCTTTCACTATGCCTGTCCCCCCACTTAATAAAACTGCCCCCAAGCTGCATACCTTCCCTGCCATCCTTAGAAAGTGAAGCTTCGGCTTGGTCTTCATTACACACAAGCATCCAGCTCTTGCTCTTTGTGGCCTCTTTCTCCCCTTCCTACCTCTGTATTGTTTTTATAGCAGCCACCAGGGCTTGGGTACACGACTCATGCCTGGCATCCTGCCCACAGCCGTTTCTGGAACAGCAATATCATAGTCTTGTGGAACAACACGGAGGCCAAGCCTCCAGCCCTGCCCAATCCCTCACAGACACTTCAGGGGTGGGAGAATTAAAACATATAAACGGAATGCAACCATTTGTCTTCATCTCAGTGTGTGGACCAGTCTTTTCTGCAGTTCGAAAGCAAAAATCAATATTTTCATTTTCATTTAACCTACCTGAATTGTAGACATTGGCTTTCCAGTAGGAGGTGGACTGGTGGTACAAAGCATAACAGAGCCTGTTTTGGGTGGGGGGAGGGGGTACGACAAGAGAGAAGCTAGTGGGACGAAAGTAAATAAGCTGCCACTCCACGAGACGCAAGCTATGTCTGGAATGCAATAAAGCACTTTGCTGGCGACTGCCTTGAAATTTACAGCAAGGAGTGTACAATTTTTCCAGGAAGGCGCATGTCTTTGAGCACACAGCAGGGCTGCTTATGGGACACTGCTGCTGTGACTCCTCATAACATTTGGTGTAGTCTTCATCATTGTCATGGGCTGAGTCCCCTGGTACAACGTCCTCTTCTTTGCCTTGGCTGTGTACACACTCCTGTTTTCTTTGCATTCAGTGCACTCCTACTGCTAGTTTGGGAAGTGGCGCAGGCACATTGTTAGCCACGATCCGTATCTATCCTGTCTCTATCCTGTTGTTTCTTGTGGAATACAGTCATACCTCAGTTTAAGTATGCTTTGGTTTGAGTACTTTCAGTTGAAGTACTCCACGGACCCGCCTGGAACGGATTAATCCACTTTCCATTACCTTCAATGGGAAAGTTCGCTTCAGGTTAAGTACGCTTCAGGTTAAGTACGGACTTCCAGAACCAATTACACTTATACTTTGGGTTAAGTACGCTTCAGGTTGAGCACTCCGTGGATCCGTCTGGAACGGATTAATCCTCCACTTTCCATTACTTTCTTTTTTTTTTTTTGAAGGTGGACGCAGTTGTCTTTATTAAACTTCCCTCTGTATAGGATCTGTCAGTTGAATAGTGGATGAATAACTTTTTTTTTTATTCATTTTTTTATTTGCATTTCAAATCATTACAAATTATATCGACACCAACAGAGGAAGACGGGAAAAAGAGGAATAAGAAACCTATTATGAATTATAAGCTGTTATAAATTAAGAAATCATATAAAATGGTAAATCATATACGTTTAACATATTATAACAATATAAAAGTAAACTTCAACAAATTAATGACCAACAAAGGAAACTTAAAGAAAAACATAGATAAAAAGAATGAGATTAAAAGGTAACTAAAAGAAGAAAAATAAAGAGTTATATATAAAAAAGATATATATATGTGTGTGTGTGTGTGTGTGTGTGTGTATGTATATATATAGTTTACAATTTTCTAACCCCCACCATCCCACCCTCCACCCACCACACGTGAAAGTTGTGCTTCCAGCCATCTTTGTTCTGCGCCTTTTGTGTGTTTTTTTTTTCAGTCATCTGTATACCTGAAACATTATTATTTATCTCTTAATAGGTCTTTCGTGCCTGAGTCATCAAATGGCTTCTGCAAATGAGGGTTTTTCCATCATTGTCATTATATAATTTCTGTATTTCTCCCAATCTTTATTTCTGGTTTCCTCATTAATTCCTTTAATTTCAGCATATTTCATTGCTGAATTGTAGTATGTTAGCAATTTTTTCTGCCAATCATCTTTGGTTGGTACCTTATTGCTTTTCCAATTTAAACCAATCAAATTTCTGGCTGCTGTTGTAGCATACATTACGATGCTTCTATCTTTGGGCCGATTCTTTGGGTCCATTACTTTCAATGGGAAAGTTCGCTTCAGGTTAAGTGCCCTTCAGTTTAAGTACTCCACGGACCATCTGGAACGGATTAATCCACTTTCCATTACCTTCAATGGGAAAGTTCGCTTTAGGTTAAGTACAGACTTCCGGAACCAATTGTGTACTTAAACCGAGGTACCACTGTATTGCATTTTGAAGCGTTTCCCTGCAAACCGGCTTCAATCCAAAATGAGGAAAGGAACAACCAAGCTGTGTTTTAAGATGATGGTGTCTACATCCCCTCTAGACTCCAGTGGAAAGTGCCTCGATACCCTGGGGTATCGAGTAGTACGGACTGGTGGCATTGTCCATTTCAGGGTCAGGGCTCGTTTCCCCCTGGAATATGTGAAATAACAATGGAATTTCCCCAGTGACAAAGAGGAGGTTGTGGGTGACAGGAAAAGGCTCTGCCTGGGACCTTGGAGAGCCATTGACCATCAGTCAATAATGGATGACATGGCAAAGTGTTTGACCTGGAAGAAGGCAGCTCTTTCTTTTCTTTAGAAATTATCTATTATCTGGACTCATATACATCACCATGGTTTTATTTGCCTCCCATAAAAAGATTAATCCCAAAGAGACTTGGGAAAGAAATTTGGTTTGGTGCACGTTCCCAATCTGTACTTCCTGAAGCAATATGCCAAGCCAAACACAGCTAGCCTTCAAAATTCACGCTTCTCTGAATTTTGTGGTGCAGTTCTCCAACAAAAGGATGTGTGTGCAAAAATGGGATGGAAATGTGCACTAAAATGCATGATCGTGTACAGAAATGTGGGTTGTTATGAGAAATGAGGAATAAAATACAGGTGAATTTTCATGAGGAAACTCATCACAGACCGATTCAGAAATGTGGCAAATTGACTTGGCAAAATGAGAACCACTCCAGCTGCATAGTTGCACCCCCTGCCTCCCAGTGAGAAGATTAGGGCAAGGAAGACACCACCATGGCTCCTTCCATCAGTCAATAAAGATGCACCTGCTCTCCTGCTTGCTTTCCTCTTTCCTCCCCACTCCTGTTTCCTTTCATGTTGTGTCTATGAGGGCTATGACAGTGTAATGAAGTCAGACATATTTTCAAAATTAATATTTATACAACAACAACAATCGTGTACTGCACTTCAGCATGTTATGGGAATGAATATTAACTAATACAATTACAGCTATCACTATGAAACATATACAGTGGCACCTTGCTTCTCAAACGCCTTGGTACTCAAACGCCTTGGAACCCAAACACTGCAAACCCGAAAGTAAGTGTTCCAGTTCGCGAACTGTTTTCAGAAACCGAACGTGCTCTGTTTTGAGTGCCACACTTCCATTTTGAGTATTACACTTCTGCTTTGAGTGTTACGCTGAGGTCTGTCTGTTTTGCTATTTATTTTGCATTTTTGTTTTTGCGGCTTTTTTGTGTTGTCTTTGTGACTGCGTGGAACCCAGTTCAGCTGCTGATTGATTGATTGTGTGACTGCAGTACATTGCGTATTGCTTTCATTTTATCAATCAATGGTCTTGTTAGATAGTAAAATTCACGTTAAATTCCTGTTTTAGGGGTTGTTTTTAAAAGTCTGAAGTGGATTAATCCATTTTGCATTCCTTTCTGTGGGAAATCACGCCTTGATTTTGGAACGGTTTGGTTTTGGAACAGACTTCCGGAACGGATTACGTTTGAGAACCAAGGTATCACTGTACACAACTAATGAATGACTACCGGTAATATGCTGCTTTGGGGTCTGTCCTGGAGCCCTAGGGCTGACTGGGATTCCTCTTCCTTTCTGAGCTTGTGCAATAATGTTTCTGCCATGGGAGGTGGTCTTCCTAGGCTGGCACATTTCTTAATGTCTGGGTGGTTATTTTTAACGCAGGTTTATGCAGGGAAACCAGGCATGCTCTTTAGAGAAAGCATACATGTGTCCCAAGGCACATCTGCCTCATTCTTGGAAACAGGGTCAGATTCCTCGGCTCTCTGAAGAGTGATGGCCATCGCTTGAAATACATGTCTAGTTGCTATAAGTGGCTTCAAGATCATGTACACACAGACTACTTTCTATTTTCTACAAGATCATCTCCACTCCTTGACTCGGGGACATGTTTACAGCCCCTCCTTGTAGGGACATGTAATGGCACGTAGCTTACTGATGGGGAAGCCCAGGGAGAAAAGGAATGGGTGAGTATAACACGGAAAGATTTCTTGGCAGATAAATTGACCTGGTTTTCTTGCTTGCCCCACTTTGAATCCTTATTCTCACAGAGATGATGTTGGTAATGAATCATAGATAGGTAGATTTGAAAGAGATCCCGTGGTTTCATTAGTCTAAATCCCCACCTGCAGTGTACAGTAGCATGGGTAGGCAAACTAAGGCCCGGGGCCCGGATCCAGCCCAATCACCTTCTAAATCTGGCCTGCAGACGGTCCTGGAATCAGCGTGTTTTTACATGGGTAGAATGAGTCCTTTAATTTAAAATGCATCCCTGGGTTATTTGTGGGGGCTGCCTGGTGTTTTCACATGAGTAGAATGTGTGCTTTTATTTAAATGCACCTCTGGGTTACAGTCATACCTCGGGTTACAGACACTTCAGGTTGCGTCTTTTCAGGTTGCGTCCCATGCCGAACCTGGAAGTACTTTCGGCACTCGCGCATGCGCAGAAGCACTAAAATCGCACTTTGCACATGCGCAGAAGTGCTGAATCACGACCCGCACGTGCGCAGACACGGCGCTGCAGGTTGTGAACGCTGCGGGTTGCGAACATGCCTCCCGCATGGATCACGTTCGCAACCCGAGCGTCCACTGTATTTGTGGGGCATAGGAATTTGTTCTTTTTTTCCCTCTTCAAAATATAGTCCGGCCCACCGCAAGGTCTGAAGGACAGTGGACCGGCCCCCTGCTGAAAAAGTTTGCTGACCCCTGGCCAAGGGTGTCAGCTTTAAGCCAGCATGTCTTCAGTTCAAGTCTTACCTTAGCTGTGAATTTTTAAGGCAGCCTGAGGCCAGGGGTGGGAAGATGTTAGAAAATGATCTATTAGTAGCTCTCTGGGTGATTTGCAGCAGATCAAGAAAGTTTTCTGGCTCTCAATAACACTAGCAATAACAAAAAGGCTGCTAAAATAGAGATAAATGGGAAAACCATTTGTGTATAAAAGGACTGTGAGCTAAGTTCTGCTACCATAAGCAACTTCCTGTGTTAAATGCCCTGTAACTTATTTCTAAGTCACTATTGTGCATTTTGACCACCTAGTGATTTGCTCCTAATAATGTGTTGTGCAACACTTGACTTTCCCCATAAGAATTAGTGGCAACTGACAACTTACTCCTGGTCCAGTGCATAGACATGGCTTGGGGAAACTAGTAAGGCTTCTGCTCTCCGAGCCTCAGTTGCTCATCCATAGAATGGGAACATTAGGAATCAGGGTGAGGTTCTGGAATTTCAACCGAAGGGAAGCTCATTTGGCCTCCTTTGTTTAATAACTTCTGGTCTCACAGTAAAAAGCTTCCTTTTCAGGAAGCTTTCAGGGTCAAGGGGCTTTAATTCTGCAGGAAACTGTTTAAATGGGTGGTGTTTTTTTAAGAGAAGTGTTCAGTGTTGTTTTAGATTTTGCCTTCTGCTTTTAATTTTTCATTCGTTTTTCATTTCATTTTTCAAACCATCAAATGGATGGTTTTTTATGGGTCTTTTGTTGTTGTTGCATGTAAGCCATTTTGGACTCTTTTTTTTTTAGGATGAGTAGGATACAGTGTGTATATATATATATATATATATATATATATATATATATATATATATATACCAATTGGGTTACCCCCACTTTATTCTTCTTGCATGGCTCCTGCACTTTGAACAGCTGCTGCACTGCCGGAAATTCAGCAAGTGAAACTGTTTCATCAGTGCGTGGCAGCAAAAGCTTTGCCCACTGAATTCCTATTCGTCATGTGGTGGTGAAATGCACGAGACGAGCCCTGCCAAAGAGGTGGGGGAAGTGGCAACACCTTTTTTGACCCACATCACAGGGCTGTTGCGCATAACAACATAATAAGGGCTGTCAATGCCTCTGCAAGTTACAAATGTTATATAACAATAAGTCATAGCTATGGGAGCCGGTTGCTTCTCGTAGGTTTTCTCCTCTTCACACCAGGCGGTTGCTTGCAACACACTCTGGTTTGCAAGTTGAGAATAGAAAGCTTCCCCTCCCTTCCAGGAGAGTCTCTCTTCCATCATCTTCTGCTTCTGCTTTGAACCTCTGGAGGTTTTGTGGAGGGCGCCAACCTTACATTCCAAAACTAAGCTTGGAATCAGCCATCAGTGAGATGGTACTGATAAGAGCTTGCATTCTGAGAGATAAGGAATTTAGGAAGGTATGGGTGTGATGAATTCTGTTTCACACAGTTAGGAAACCTTTGAATGATTCAGAAGAACTAATGAAGTTGGACTGACGAGACCTTACTTACTTACCTACTTACTTACTTATTTAATATACCTCCCTATACCTGGAGGTCTCAGGGTGGTTCACAGAACAAAATCAGAATATAAAACCACAAAATAAAACCACCCTACATAATTGATCACAAGACACAAAATACACACACGAACACACCATTTGAATGGCAATATGCATCAAATTTGGGCTCCCCCAGCCCCCTCAGATTTTTTATGGGTGGGCAAAAGGACCTCGGCCCCTAGCAGTTGGCTCCTAGGATGTGTGTGTGTGTGAATGGGAGGGAGGGAGAGAAAGAAAGGGAGAGAAAGAAAGAAGACTTCAAGATCTTGCAAATGTCTGATTAACTTTCCAATGGAGTCTCTTGAGTCACCCTGAGATGACTGTTTCATCATTCATTGAAGACTAGGGTGGTGTGAAGATCATTTGTGGTCAGTGATGCAAAGCACACTGAAGCACCAACAAAATATGTGCTACACACTCAAACCTCCTTCCCATACCACTGTTTAGACTATAGGGTAGTGCTGGGCTGTGACTTGTTGGCCCTGACCCAGCACTGACTGCACACAGAAAAAGGTATGCACATGTGATTAATTGTGTTGAGAATGTGGATGGGATTTTCTATCTCATTAAGAGCAATGCGGTGTAGCTGGACAGAACCTGCACTCAGATGCTTATTCACACTGCATGATGCCCACAATTCCTCACCAGCAAGTGACACTTCCACATGCAAGCCTTCCTTACAGGATCAAGGCACTTGTCTTTTTCAACTGTGTGAATGTTTCTGAAGAATATGATTTATTACAGTTCCCTCTTCGCTTGACAATTCCTGCCAACTATATTAAGGGGAAATACTAAAAATTAACCTGGACCTCCCTTACTAGCCTATGTTTGTCAAAAAGACCAGTTACGGGGTTGGCCCTACAATTAGGTAAAATTAGACAGCTGTTCCAGGTGACAGGTGCTTCAGTGGTGGCAGTGAGATGCTGGAGAAGAGAGCTGTGTGTCCTACAGATCCTGCCAAGTTATCTTGCTATCCTCAGATGTGATGGAGGAGGCTGTGTCATGATCAGTGTTGAAGTAATATTCAGCTGCCTCTCTCATCAGTTTCTGCATGTAGACTCGGCAGTGCCATTTTGGCCTATGCCCCAGCAGCTAAATGAACAGTTATTTTTGAAAAACAGGAGTATATTGTTACAGGCTACATGCATCCAAACTTTCACATGTACATGGAAACAAGGAGGAAAATGTGAGCTGCTATTCTCCATAAACGTGATTTGTGCATTTAGATTAATGACCATTTGTTGTTCTCTTTCTCTCTCTTTTTTTTAACTACCAACAAATGATGGGTGACCCAGACTTCAGGATGAGAGGATCTCTGGCAACACAGCTCAAGACTCTTGTACAGTCATACCTTGGTTTAAGTATGCCTCGGTTTGAGTACTTTCAGTTTAAGTACTCCGCAGACCCGTCTGGAACGGATTAATCCACTTTCCATCACTTTCAATGGGAAAGTTCGCTTCAGGTTAAGTACGCTTCAGGTTAAGTACGGACTTCCAAAACCAATTACACTCATACTTCGGGTTAAGTACGCTTCAGTTTGAGTACTCCGTGGACTCGTCTGGAATGGATTAATCCACTTTCCATTACTTTCAATGGGAAAGTTCGCTTCAGGTTAATTACGCTTCAGGTTAAGTATGGACTTCCAGAACCAATTACACTTATACCTCGGGTTAAGTACGCTTCAGGTTGAGTACTCCGCGGACCGCCTGAAACGGATTAATCCACTTTGCATTACTTTCAATGGGAAAGTTCGCTTCAGGTTAAGTATGCTTCAGTTTAAGTACTCCGCGGATGATCTGGAACGGATTAATCCACTTTCCATGACTTTCAATGGGTAAGTTCACTTCAGGTTAAGTACGCTTCAGGTTAAGTACAGACTTCCGGAACCAATTGTGTACTTAAACCGAGGTACCACTGTATCTTTATCAGCTACATAGTAGAGTCAGGTGGCCATATCATATTGCAGGACCTGCCCAAATTCATCTCCCGAACCATTAGAGGCTGTTCCTCTATTATATATGATCACCCTTGGTGTTGGACCACTTACAATCATTGATTAGGTATTCCCAGAGCTTCCAAGTAATCAAAGATCCCAAAGGTCCATCTCTGAGGTAAGCAGGCTGTGGCCTAGCCAATATCTAGAGAACAAACCATTTGAGACATGCAGGTAGTTTCATGGGGAAAGGACAGGATACCAATGCAACAAACAGATAAACGATGTCCCCATTTTGCTTAAGCAACAGGCAAGGGCCCCCATTCCTTATTTCTCCATCCACGGGGCCAATCCTTTATACCAGGGAGGGGGAATCTGTGGCCCTCTGGATGTTGTTGGACCCCCGCTGCCATCAGCCTCAGCCAGCATGACCAATGGTCAGGGATGATGGGAGTTGTAGTCCAACAACAATGGTGGGAGCCTAGGTTCCCCATCTCTGGTGTAGATACTATCTGGAAATAAGTCCTATTGAACTCTAGAAGACTAACTTCAGAGTAGACATAGACAGCCTAGGGAAACCTAGACCTGAGCATCTTTAGTGATTATATACATTCAGAGAAACTGGCTTTTAGCACCTAGGATTAAAACATGGGCACGGGGAAGAATAGGGCTTTATAACTGGTGGGAATGATCCAGTTTTCCACTCTATCCTCCTTTCCTCTTCCTGTGCATGATGCTTCTTGTGCAGGAGATTACAACTTCCTTTTCGTGTTGGGAGTCATCCTACAAGTGGAGAGCTGTACTCACAGGAGGACTATGCGATAGCATTTTTCCCAGAAGGTGCACGACTTAGCAATACAATACATGTAAATGAAACCATAGGGTGACTCATGGCTTCTTCAGACCATTTCATATGAGACTCAAAAGTGAGAGGCTCAAATATGAATGAGTCTGTGCTTACTATACATGGATTAAAACTTGTAGAGCTGCTCAATAGCTGTAACTGCTGTTACAGAAACAGTGGAGGAAGGCATGCACACGAAAGCTCATACCAAAATAAAAACTTAGTTGGTCTTTAAGGTGCTACTGAAGGAATTTGTTTATTTCATGAAATTTATGCACCGGTTGATAGCAAACAAAAAGCCCTCAAAGTGGGTCAAACATTGAAAACAACTGTTAAACAACTAAAAACAACTATACCGGGTATAAAGCATTCCCCCCCCCCAAATCCAATTAAAGACAGATTAAAACATATCTCAACATTCTACATGCCTAAGCAATGTTTTTATCAGGCACTCCCTTCCATTGGCTCCCAAGACAGACAGATCTGTCAACCAATAAATGTTGTTACGGTATAAGCTTCCATAGTTTGCCCCCAGAGTCCTGGGAACTGGGATTTTCTAGGGGAAGCTGCCATGTGTGTTAAATGTGCTTTAAGGGTATGATGTGGATGTGAACACAAAGGGTATCTCACGTTTAACAGCAAAAGAAGTGCAAAAGTGTCAGAAGCTTGGTCTTTCAGCTGGCTTCATTTGCAAATGAGCCTCAACCTCTTACCTTAATGTGAATACCTTATCACTTATATTACAGTAATGTTCTGCTTGACTGATGGCACATTGCTCATTTGCTTGAGCAACATGAGACAAATCTTTTATTTTTATTTTAAAAAGAAATTACATAGATATTTCTACACACATATGCTTACATTCCATCTATACGTGGAGCGCAATCAGTTTTTTAAAAGCTCCGTATGGAGAGAGACCACTAACAATCACAATCGGTGTCAATCAATGCTTGGTGAAAGCTGAATGCATCAATATCGCTTTGCTCGGGTCTTAAAATAGCTAATCTTTTATTATTATTACAGTAAATAAGGTTGTCCAGCTTATCACGGTTTATTTCGGAGAAGGAAAGGGCAGAAAGATTGTTTAAGCATTGTTTTCCTTCAATAACCCTGTTGGCTCCTTACTTGAATTCTTCAGGTTAATCACAGCACATACCAGGGCCAAATGCATTGTTAATAGTTACAGATTAACCACCAAGGTCAGTGTCTGCAGGATACAAACTGCTATGGCAGAGCAGAAAATGTCAGTGGACCTTAACAGGACATTTTGGACGTGTACCCTTCCCTGCACTGGAATGCAACTGTAAACTCTATGTCTGTTTGCGCCTATCGCTGAGGGCACAGCGGTTACTATCTCCACCAACTTGGTGGAATCCGCCTAACACACAGAGACAGTATAGTGTTTCCACAGCCACACAGATTGTTCCCTTGTTATATTTATTGTGTTAACACTTAGGAGCCCAACCAGAAACTAGGCCCTCAGGACATGAAATGAAAAGGCAGCTGGTGTCTTCTTAGCTGAATTTTAGCAAGGGCCGGCAACCTTTTTGGGCCTGTGGACACATTTGCCACGGGCTCCAGTCACTATCTGTTTGCCGCGCATGTTTCGTAGCATAAAATGGCAGCTGTGAGGGTGTGGCATAATCAAAGATGGCTGCTGCTTCTAAAAGAGCAGGAAAAGAGACAGGAAGAAAAACTAGTGTGGGCATTGTCAGGGACTGGCTGGATGACAAGGAATGGTGGGAGGCGCCAGGCAGGAAACCCCCAAGGGAGATCCCGGAGGAGGAAGGCTCAGAGCTCAGGGATTGGTGGTGGGACACTGAGGAGAGGTCAGGGGGGAGCAGATTAGGAGGAGGTGCTGGATACCGAAGGGACAACAGGTTTAGTGAACAGGATGAATCTGTGAGAGGGAGCAGTTCAGACTCCAAGGCTGAAGCAGAGGAGGGGGGTCAAGAGATTGTATAATCCCTGGAGTCTCTCTCCTGTTGCGACAAGCTCCCCTTCCCTCTAGTAGTCTCCAAAAATGTGCAGGATAAGGAGGAGAGAGGAACAGAAGCCAGAGGTGTGCAGGCACAGTTTGAGACTGCTTGGGAGAGGAGACTTAGCAGGAGTGGAAGGCAGGGACCCTCAATCCTCGCAACTATTCTATAGGAGCAAAACCTACTGGGAAGTGTTGCTGAGTTATTATGCAATTTACCTGAATAAAGACCTAACTTCAATGTCAACTGACTCTGCTTCTTCTTACTGGCCAGCATCTGACTCCAGCCCCGACAAGCATGCGCCTTCATGAATGAAAGAAAGGCACTTACACCAGCCCCTGCCACACTCACTCTGAGAGTACCCCTCCACTGTTTGGATGGAAGGTGGGTGCCCAATCCCTGGCATTCAATGAAAGGTGGGCATATTTAAGGGGCCGTGTTCAATGTAGGGAAGGCCATGCCAGCACAAACAGAAGATGAGCAGGAAAAGCAAACCATCTATTGTCTATCAATTTTTTTTGAAAGGATATTTACTGAGACTTCACATGGGCCATAGCATGTACTAGTGGGCAGACTGGTACCTGCAGCTGCTGGTCTGGTAACTGGATACAGCAGACTATCAAGGTACAACAGATGGTACTGGACAGCATCATCAACATCCCAGCTGCTCAGCCACCCAGTGTTCCCAGTGCTGTAAAAGTTGCTGATGACATCCAGCATATCTTATCTATACATACAATAAAATGTTAAGAGTGTTGTCACGCTGCAGTTCACTTGGCGACAGATGGATGGTACTGCAAACTCCAGCATGACAAGGGGCTGTGGGTGGGTGACCGAGGTGGGAGACAGCTCTGCTCCCCTGGCTCCTCTGCTTGCAAGGGGTCCCAGGATCCAGACCCCCAGGCTGAGTGGCTCTGCTGCAGGCCACCTTCTTCCTCCTTGGTCAGTTTGGGGATCCACTGCTTCTGCTGCTGCCAATTTGGATGAAGAATTGGGCTTGCAGAAGGAGCAGTGCAAGGAAGAGGAAGCCATGGCTTGGGATGAAGATTCAGTCTGGATAAGGCAGTGGCAGATTTACAGGCCAGCCAGCTGGCCACCACTTCTGGCTTCTGTCCTGAATTTCAATGGTACTACTGTCAGGAGGACTTTCGCTATGTGAAAAATGGACTCGACACATTTTTCACTTGTGTATTATAATGCTTTTTTATCTTCTTGTTTAAAACATCAAAATTACAAATGCAAAGGATAATTTGGTTATGATTTCCTATAGTTTGTGACTTTATATAGTTATTTTTAATGAATAAAGAGCTTTACTTTCATTATATTTTGTATAAAATAGTTTATATTACAGTATTACAAGAGGGAGGTATCACATGCTTGGGGGAACCTGGAGATTTGCAGAAGTACTAAACAACCAACCCAACCTTACAGGAATCCATCTCACAAAGGCTGCTTGCAAGTCATCTTCACATTTTAGCTGTGCTCTCCCATCACCTAGTCCTGTGCAGATCTTGTCTGGCTGCTCATCTTCCTTTTGGCAGGAAGTGCTAAACTAATGAGTGCCAAGGAATTTTCCAGTGCCGTCCTTAAAAACTTCCAGTGAGTAAGACTGCCCAACCAGCCCAATCAGGTTGTTCCACCAGCTTCTCAGACAGGAAGCTTCTTCTAATGCCCAAGTTGAATCCAGCTTCCCTGCACTTCAGCTCATTGTTCTGTGATTTTTTTTGTTACATTTCCTAAGTGGTGTTATAGGAAGAGCGGAGAACCTGCAAAGACCGGAGGCTATGGTCAAATCAGAGTTGAGGGACCCTTGACAGAGTGAAGTTTGGTAGGCTCGGTTCTTCATTAGCTCCACTTCATCTCGTGCAGGTTTAGCGCAACAGCAGGCAACAAGGAAATCATCATTTAAACTTTCCCACTACCCAAGCCAGGTACAGTGATGGTGTGATATATAAATTTGAAGTCTTAATCCAGAATTTCATGGTTAATGAGCCAAGGGATTCCCTTCTCCCAAAACATTTAATTGAATGTATTGATTCTGGCCCACTAACACCTACCCTAAAAAAAAGGCAATGAAAACAAAACCACGGTTCCAAAAGACCCACAAGCGGGCTAGGGTGAGCAAGGGCAATTCTATAATTGTGGAGCTGCCAACAAGAATAACTTTTTATGCATGCCTGCAGTCTGAATATGTTGCATGAGTAATGTTACCAACATGCTCACATTGCATTCCAAAGAGCAAATGTAGCAAGCTGTTTAGCATGTTGGACCTGGAGACATAAATCCTTGGTCACCTTGGGCTTGTCACCTTCTCTCAGCTAAGCCTACTTCACAGGGATGTTGTGAGGGGAAAGAATGTGGAGACAACGTATGCATAGGTGCCACTGAGGTCCTTGGGCTGAGGAAGTAGGTTATGGAGTAAATCAAATCCTATACATGTCTATTCAGAAGCCCCATTAAGTTCAATGGAGCTTAAGTGTATAGGCTACAGGGCTACAAGTCCATACACTTACCTGGAACTAAATTCCATTGAGCACAGCACAGGCTTGCTTCAGAATAGAAATGTATACGATTAGGACTGCATTATGAACCACAGAGAGAGAAAGAGGAAGTAGCTTCTTAGGTAAATTCCACCCCCAAGCTGTTTATAGAGCTTTTATGAAGGAAGTTGTGGATCATGCCCAGAAGACAACAGGGAAGGACAAGTGTTGCAATGTGTGGATTTATTGCCCTTCCCCTTCTCAATCACAATGGCATAGAAAAGAAACAGTCTTGCAGTTTATTAGACAATATTTATTTATTATTAAAATATTGTTATACCAAGTGGAATGCTACAGCAATCTCGGTATAGGGCGGCATAATAAAACGGTCAGGTTTACGTTTAAATACTTAAGATAACTTAAAATGCACCCAAAATAAAGGGAAAAAAACACCCCTCACTGTCTTTGGCAGAAAAAAGTTCACAGCACAAAAATACTTAAAACAGGAATACCAATATTAATGCAAAATATATTAAGCTGTGTATCTTTCTCTCATAACTTTTTTGCTTTGTTTTTGTTTTTGTTTTACTTTGTAAACAATGCACAATAACTGAACACCTTTTTACATACTTATATGAAAGGGGATGTTTTTGTTTTTTGTTTTTTTTAAAAAAATGCAGTTGTCCAGCAAATGCACACGTTTAGCAGAGACAAAGGTGTGTGAAGGCAGAATCAAGAAAGCACCAAGGTTTGGTGAATATTGCAACTGACTACTGCCAGAAGCCAGCTGTCAGTAGGCAGGGGAGTGTAAAAGGCCCCTGCGTGGTACTGCAGATTCTGGAGTGGTTCTAGAGAAATGATATACCAGTAATCAGTCCTTGTCCAGAACTTTTTCTTAAAGGCACATTCGTGACACAAAGAATCTGCATATTCACTCGCATCATTCCCACAAATGCCTTTTTTCTCTTTTAGAAAACTACTACTAGCTGCTGGCCACATTCTCCACTTCATAAACACACAAGGCTCCAAGCACAAACCCCCACACACATACCGCACCGTACTTCCCTCGCTCTCTTGAAATAGTTCCAATTCATTTCTAAATGATTTTCGCCTGCAAATTAGCATCCCTTAGATCAGTGAGAGGCCCAAAACATGATCCTGCTTTCAACCAAATGGCATTCTCTGCTGATGGGAATGGCACGTTTTCTACAAACTGGGGATCAGGGCCATTCATTCCAATACAGCTGTGCTGATTTATACCACATGGGATGCCTCTGCCTTAAAAAAAAAAGAAAAAAGACAACAGCTTGGAAACAGCAATCCAGGAAGAGAAGCACTTGGCTTGTGGCTGCTGTTCAAACAAAGAGCAGGGAAATTCCAGTCTGAAGCATCATGGGAAATTGTTTCAAAGGAAATGGAATCTGAAGGACTCTGAAGGCGGATATTTAACTCCGGACAAACAGGATATGAAATGGAGGAAAAGAAAAAGCAAACACTGGAGAAATTCTGAAAACAAAACAAGGGGTGGGGGGGAAACTAGTTCAAGTGATGTGGAGCAAAGAGAGAGATCAAGCAGATCCACTGCAGATATCATAAAGCGGACAGGAAGAGCCAAACAGAGGGGCGGTGGCTGAAATGTTGATTACTATTTGGGCTTGTTCTTACATAAGTTATTTACAAAAATAAAGACAAAGATGGGACCCACCTCCTCTTTCCCCAGTACCTGTGACAGGCCATGTGCTACCCCCCCAGGCAATGGGAACACACTGCTAGCAATCGCCAGTATCGGCAGCAGTCTTTCTGCCTGGGAGCTGAAAGGTGGACAGGGGGGCGCGGGGAGTGGGGAGGGGAGAAGGTGCAAGGAATTCGTTCTAGCCACACCAAGCACCAGGCAAACACTCTTTGCTTACAACAGCTTACACTTCAGGTCCAGGTACCTGCCAGGAGCCCAGTGATTCAGGAGTATCAACCCGTTTGGTGGCAAACCCCAGCATGCCCCCCCCCCGGCTGCTGCCCTGCACTCTGCAGCACGAGAGTCCCACTTGGCTTCGCCGTTTGCCTTCCCATCTCTTGGGAACACCAGTGGCTAAGAAAGTCATGGAGCAGTTGCTTCTGTGCAAGGACTGGCCTCAATTGATGGTGCTGCAGCTGCTGCTCAGTCCACAGGTGGAAGGGAGAGACCTGCCTGGGCAACCGTGAATGCTCACAACCCAAACAGAGGTATGCTGCTGCCACAGCTCTATGCCTGAAAAATCAAAGGATCAGCGTGGGGTTTTCCACTAAGTCCTTCTTGAAAGGTCTTTGCCCTGCACGCCATCCTAATTCGCTGAAGGCTTCCTTCGGTCCTTGCTCTCTTGATACCGTCCCCTGATAAGGCAGCAATCTGCTAAGGAGTGGCAAGATCTGGTCATGTGCTCGGAGGATTCCCACTCCCCAGTTCCTCAGATGAGAATCTCCACCATGTCCGACAAGTCCACGGCTTTAGCAGCTGGCAAAATCTCTGCGAGGAAAAAGAAATATAGCCCATGTTACAATGTGAAGCGTTTTGCGGAGGAGTGCAAAGCTTTGCAAGGCAGCAGTGCAAACCATCAATGAACTCAGTGTGTCTTCTGCAGGCGAACCTTTTATCTTAATGACAGAAACTAGGGGGGGGGGAAGAGGCTCAAGAGCAGGCATCCCCAAACTTTGGCCCTCCAGATGTTTTGGCCTACAACTCCCATGATCCCTGGGCTAACAGGACCAGTGGTCAGGGACGATGGGAATTGTAGTCCAAAACATCTGGAGGGCCGAAGTTTGGGGATGCCTGCTCAAGAGCCATCTATTGAAAAATAACTTGGCAAAAAGGCAATCTGCTGGGGGGAAAACTTGATGGCCCAAGTCACTAAAACCTGCAGCCGTTCCCTCATGCTAATTGAACACATGGTACATTGACCTAACCATGGGCACCTGTCATTCATTCAACCCACATGTTGGAGGAGGCTGTTCAAATCCGCTTATGAAGCTTATACATGCCTGGGAACCTTCTCTTTGTAGGTCCAAGGCAGGGGATAAATATATTGGGTTTACAGCTCTGAGTGTGGAAAGAGCCACCCCAAAACAGGTAGAGGTAAGTACCATCATCTGAGGAGGGTGGGATGGGTGGAGAGTAGGAGAAGGAAGACACTCAAGATTTCGCCTTCCTGTCTTGAATCCTCCTTCAGAACTTTCCCTCTCTGCGCCAAGCTATTCCAGCAATGGGAAGTGGGGGACATCTGGGCTTTATTGTGGAAAAGGGTCTCTAAGAGACTACTAAGGAATTTAGGGAGCTTTAATCAATGCAGCCTTTCCGCATAAGCCTTTGTTTAATCTCCCCTCTCCCCCCCTCTCCAAACACACTGCCCCCACCATCACTTTCTGCTCCACCTGCTCCTAGAGGATAATCCTGTACTGCATTGCACGAAACTCATGATTAGTCACTATGGCAGGAATCTGGATCCTGGCATTTAGCCTGCTGAAAGCAGCTCTGTGTTCACCTCTTAGCTATGTGAACCTTGCCTGGCATCCCTGGTGGGGGGTGGGGAGGCAGTTCACAGGGTTTACTGCAAGCACAGCTATTAGCGGAGCCCATTAGGAGATTGGCAGGCACCGACCAGGGTAGCCTCACAGCCGCACTCTGTAGGTTAGAGCAACCGCTGGCACTCACCTAGGGAATGTGCTGCACTGCCAGTGCTGGCGCTGCTTTCAAGCTGGGGTTCATCACATTGAGTCCCCTCGGGTAAGCCTTCCGTCTGCGTACTCCCATCTTTGCTGCCGCGTTTGGCATGGAAGGCATGAGGCACACAAGCTGATGTGGTGGCTGCTTCTACTGAGGCTTTGGGTGCTGGAGGAAGGAGAAAAGGAGCCCCATTTAGATGAGCAAACACAACAGAAGTGAGAAGAGGTTTGCAAAATTTGAGGAGGTTTCCAAGAACAAGCCCTTGTGTGGGGTTTTTTTTGGAGGGGGAGGGGGTCCTAGAACTATATGCTAATACCCTCTTCTGCATTTTATCCAGAACATGAGCACCCACAAGTGTCCAAGATTTGCTTCCTGAAACTGACTCCTAAGCAGCACAATAACAAGTGGGTGCTGAAGAATGCCAATTCCATATAAAATATTTTGTTGTTGTTGTCCGACTCTTCGTGACCCCATGGACCATATAAAATATAGCTACCATCAAGTGTTTCATGGGAAGTGTAACAGGAGGTAGTAGGAAAAAGCAGCCTTGTATATGTTCTAGATATAGACTCCCTCCCTTCCTTTGCCTAGCATCAAGCAAAGCCTCTATTACCTGGACTTCCTCGGGAACCACTTTCGCTGACAGAAGCACCCGGCCAATACTGGGTACCAGAGGCGGCAAAGATGGCAGGCACAGATTTGGCAGGCCGCAGGGAGCTCTGATTAGCCTTGCTAGGGTCCTTGCGAGAGCGCTGCTGCAAGACTTTGATGACAGCATCCTTCTCGAGTATTTGCGCATGAAGTACTTTTAACCTGGGAAGTGAGTAGGGAAAAATACAATGTGAGGAAAAAGGCATGGGTGGCATCAGAATATGCAGGAAGCAGTCTCTCTCTCTCTTTTTTAAGCATCTGAAGTTGAGCCCTGTGGGATCAGACTAAAGGAACCCAATCTAGTTCAGCATCCTGGTCCATCCAGAGGCCTATGGAAAATTCAGAAGCAGGACAGGTGCCCTAAACCCTAATGTTGTATTTTGTGGTTCTTGTTTTTAATCTGCAAGCTGCCTTGAAAGACAGGGTATATATATATATATATATATATATATATATATATATATATATATATGATGATAATTGTTTCCCCAGCAACTGGCATTCTGAGGCATGCAGATTCTGAAAGTAGCATGCAGCCATTAGCACTCCTAACAATGGAGAAGAACATAAAAAAGATCCCTCCTGGATCAGAGCAGAAGCCTTTCTAGGCCTAGTTCTCCTGCAGCTCAATGGAGATTTCCCTCCAAGCCCTGTCTCTGTTTTTCCTGCTGTTAACTAGTTAAGGGACTTCTCAGAGGCACCAGGAGCACAAGCTCCCCTCTGGGGTGTTTTTGCAGGATGTAAGCAAAGAAGCCATTTTTTCAAGGCATGCAGTGCGCCAAGGGGACCCGTCATTCCCTTTGCGTTGGGACCAGAGCAGTGGACGAGTAACCCTATATGCCATCTCATGCAGGGCTAACCTGTTCTCCATCTCCTGATGTTTGTGGGTTGCCAGCAGCAGGTCCTCGTCAAAGCTGCTGTTGGGCGAGTGGTGTGGAGAGTGGTTGATGATGGTGGTGTCCCGCTGTGCGGCTGCCGTGGCAGCGGCATCCATGGCAAACTGCCTCATGGTGCACTCTTCCAGGTACTTTTGCTCCCACTTGGTCATATCAGCCTCCAGGGCCAAGATCTTCTCTTCTCTTTCTCTCAGCTGCTCAGAGAGCAGGTGGGGGTTCAGCTCGGGTGATGCTCCACTGGGGGCTCCCATCTGTCTCTAGATCATCAGTGAGGAAGAAAGGGCCAAGTGAGTCTCCATTCTGGGCTACTGGTGGAAACAGCCTATTAACACACCCACAATAAGGTGCTTGGTGTGGGGGACGAATTAACAGTGCAAACCCAAATGTATCCACTCGGAAGTTAAGTTCCATTCACGCCACTGGGATTTATTTCCATAACCCAAACAACTTTTGAGACTTTGGGCGCTTTTTAGTTTGAAAGCAATCCACATCCATTAATCCTATTATTTTTAATACCAATCTCTTCAGGATGTTCAAGGTGTGGCTCCAAATTTGCCACCCAAGGCTTCAAGACCCCCAATGCTATTGGGTTGGAGAGGCCACTGTTCTAATATTTTATAAGTATTTCCTTTCAAGTTACTGAAAAGTGAAATGGATGGGCATCTTTCAAGGGGATGAAATAGGATTACAACTCTTCAGAAATTGACTAAACAGCCCCAACTTGGAAGCACAGGGTTTCTTAGCCTGGTTGCTTGGCCTTTCTTCTCACCTGCTGAGCCCGCATCATCTTCAGCTCCTGCTCTAACCGGGTGCGGAGACGCAGTTCCAGCTGCTCGCGTTTTTCGCAGGCGGCTTGGAGCTGGCCCAGTGCCTGCTGCAGCCTCTCCACTTTCTCCACATACGCCCGTTTCTTCCTCAGCTCGTCCTCCGTTTTGGCGGCCCGAGCCTGGGCACTGCTCAGCGCCTGTTCCAGCAGCTCTGCCCGCCGGCGTTGGTCATCGTTCGCGCTGTGCAGCCGTGCAACCTCCTGCTCTAGCTTCTCCCTTTCCTGCTGGTGCTCATAATCTGGGAGGAAACATGAGGAAAAGGCAAGGTCGTTACAACCAATCCATGGACATCATGGGGGGGGGGGGCAACACAGCCAAAAGCCAACCACACAGTGTCAACCAAGAACTTTTAGCCACCACAAACTAAACGAGCCATTCAACAAGTCATGGGGAGAGAAATGGGTGTTGTCTGCATTCTTAGTAGCCATTGACTTTTAACTTGTTTAATTATTTCATGGGGTGTGGGGGGAGGTTACATTGGACCTGCGCCCAGGAAGCTGACTGACACCATAGTGCACCAGTTTGTGCCAAGATGCTCTGCTCTTATACTATGGATCCTAGGGATCAATGCCCTGATTTAGGTGTTCCCACACTGTTCGTTTTCCATGATATGATCATGATGGGGGCACCATGCACATTTTGCACAATGAATAAAAAGAAAAACCTGTGGGAACTTGGCACAGTCATCTGAAAAGCTTTAGTTATGGTTATAATTAACTGTATTTGTAGTCGCTTTCCTCACAAAAGCAAATTGCACGAAAACCAATGTATGTACTTGCCTAAAATAAATACTACTTAAGTGTTTGCAGTTTTATGCCGTGCATGTCTGGACTGGCTACAGAGCTGCCTCCCTCATACCTTACCAGGAACCAGGAGGAAAAGAGCTCTGGCAGTTCCTGCATCGGTTCTGGAGATCCCTTCCCCTCACTCTCATAACTCTGAGCAAGGGAGCTTCTTCCCAGACCACAAGAAGTGGGGTCAATATAAAGCTAAATCGATACAAGCAAAGGGCTGGGGCATGGTCCATAATTTAGTTTCAATAATGAAGAGCCACTAACTACATAGCCATTGGTGTATATCCCTTTTTACTGCAGCCCTAACAAACTTATGAGGGAGTAAGTTATTTCTGAGTCATTGCGCACAGGGGATCTTGCTTAAGAATATCAGTTTTGCATTTACAAGGCCAGGAAGAAAGATCTGCTTCTGAGAGGGAGCTGGAGAAATCTTCAAGGACTGAAGGCATTTCCTTAAGTTGGATATTGAAAACTTAAGAACAAGTACTATCCCCATCCCTTGGCAACTATCTCTCTTTTTTTCAAAAAATTCAGAACAATAGCAGGAGAGAAGGAGAGGGAGAGGGAGAGAGAGAATGAACAAGTTGGGCCCAGGACTCTCAACAGAGGGAGTGTAGCTTGTGTGCTGGAACAGCCGTAACAGCCACTGGAATGCAAAGAATCCAGGTCACACTGATGGCTGTGGTGATTAATGCCTCTAGTTTAAGTGCCAAGAACAGCTTAGCGCTCTCTGGGGAATGGCAAAATGCTTCCAAGAGAGGATCCGCCTCCTCTTCAATCTTAAAGGGACCTTTAGTTTTCCTCCCTTCCCAACCCATTCACAGGAAAGCATCAGGAATAAGGACCATAGCGTTAAAAGACAAACAAACCCAGCCCAACGGCAGAAGCCTTTTGAAGAGACTTACTTTGGGCAATAAGTTTTGCCATAGTCCCTTGGTTCCCTTCTTGGTTTTCCTGTGCCCGGCTGGCCAGCTGCTTGTTTGCAGATTCCAACCTCTCTGTGGCAAATTGAAAGAAAATAAATAAATCAGGATTTACTTTATTTCATACAGAGGTTCGTGGAGTAATAGAGAGGAGTGGTATAACCTTTCAAGTGATGGCAGTCTGCTACCAATATGTGGTCCTCCAGATGTTGTTGGACTCCAACTCCTATTGGCATAGCCAATGGTCAGGAAATATGGGAATTGTAGTCCAACAGCAATCTGAAGGGCCACAAGTTTCCTGTTCCTGTTACAGACAGTAATGTCAGGGTTGTATGGCTACTAGCAATGACTCTTTGATGGATCAGAAAATCTTTGTTGTATATATTTAAAGTAGAACCAGCAAGACTTTGAGTTCAAAGCCTTGGGAAACTCTTACCACATTTTTTGCTTTGTTGGGTTTCTTTATTATATTTTTCTTCTAGTGCCAGGGTCTAGAAACTTAGTTTAATTAATATTGGATATCTCCCCCTAAGAGCATGCCCACAGAAATATATTGGTAAGTAATGCAAGTCCATTTATTTCAGGAGGTCTACTCCCAAGCATGAATAATGTCTGATATTACCCAGGGTATTTAATTCTTTTTTAAATCATGTGACTTCCAGGGTCTGCCAAGCTAAACAATGCAGGTTGGAAAGTTTCCCAAACAATGGTTTGGAGGACTGGATAAGCCATGGGCTTGCACACTCCTCTGCTCTCATGTGCACAGCTTCCTTCTTTATTGTCAGCTCATAGCTAAACAGATTCCCATAGGCATACACACTGCAAAATCACAACTAGAAGCCCACAATTTAACAGACAAGATAGAGAAGTCACATGCAAGAGGAGGAGGAAATGCACAAGTCTGTAGCTCATTCACAATTATATGAATTGAGTCAGGGCCTCTGGTGAGCAGAAATGGAATTTGACTGCCTGCCTAAGGAGTTTGTTTTAAAGCAGGAGTGGCTAAACTGTGACACTCCAGATATTGCCAGACTCTGAAGTTTTATCAGTCTCAGTTAGCATGGGCAATGGACAGGCATGATGGGAGTTGTAGTACAACACCTGAAGGTCCACAGATTCCTCCACCTCTATTTTAAAGGTATACAGGATTGGAAACTTCAATCATGCATGCATCTTCCTTATAACAAAAATCTCCTCTACACAGATATTGGGACCAAGTATACTAGGCCATCTCTGTCGTCTTACCTTTCAGATCCCGGTTGAAGTCCTGCAACCGCCGCATCTCTCCATCCTTCTTGTTCCTCATTGCCTTCTCCAAAGCCTCTCGCTTAGAAGATGCCTTCATTAGGTTTTCATAGTCTTCTGAAATTCGCTGAATCTCTGTTTCCAGCTAAAGAAGACAGCAAAGAGACTTTAGTTAAAACAAATAGTCCTGTATGAGAAGATATATGCATGCCCCTAAGAGATAACTGCTCAAGATATGTACTTTGCACACTGAATGGGAATACAGGCAACCATCTCTTAATACCTGGAACTTGGGTTCCGAATATAGATTTGAATTTTGTAGGCTGATTTGATTCATGAAAGTACTGCTCAGGAAGGCGAAGCACAGGAAGAGCATGAAAAATGGCAAGACATGAATAAAATGTAAAATGCAATATACAGGGAGATGCTGCTTATTATGTACCTGTCCCAAGATGCTGTTTCTGAGCAAAACCTTGTCCTTTTGTTGCCAGATTGGTTGTTAATCAATAATACTGCTCCATTACAGCAGTATTTTGCATGTATGTACACAAGCAATTAATGGAAAAATATTTACTTTTACATTTAAAAGTTGAGACTCTTGAATTTGGAGTAAATGGACACCCTCACTGAACACAAATTCCAGCATTTAATGAGACAACCCAATGCCATTAAAATGGTTTCAAAGCAGTTTAAAGTTTGTATGGGACACTTAGTTTCATCTCTCTCTCTCTCTCTCTCTCTCTCTCTCTCTCTCACACACACACACACACACACACACACACACACACACGCCTTCTCACCCAGATATGCAACTAAAATACCAGCCCAAAAAGCACTCAATGTTCCTGGATTCCACTCCAAGATAAATCAAACAAGCCACTGTGCAATTCGGATTTCCTAAATGCCTCTTCCCCATGCTCTGCTGCTTTGCTCAGTATCTAGCATAAGCTGGGGCTTGAGCTCTCAGCAGTTAACAGGGCTTGGCGCTTATTTTGAAAACAAGCAATAAAATTCACCCGCTCCCAGAGCTAGAGTCTATCAGTGCTAGATAGATCCAAATGGTGCTTGTATATTCTGCACTCTTTCCTTTCCTCTTCCCTCACCCCCCACCCCCAGTACCAGCTGGCAGGGTCCTGACATCCAATTATGTGTTCCATTTTTACCCCTTTCCTTTGCAGCCTTGGCACATTCCCTCTGCACCCCCACCTCTGCAGCCCTGGCACGTGCCCCTTACAGTCCCCAAATAACTCGCTAGTTCAAAAGGGAGCAGTCTCACCCTTGGCTGAAGCTGGGCCACAACAGGCCTCTCCTTGTGCGCCTTTGCACAAAAGGCTTTCTGTGGCTCGCCTTAGTGCAGACCCCAGCAGGGAGGGCTTGATAGGGAAGAGGGCACAACTGCTAATAGAGGTGGTGAATGGACTCTTTTCTAGGCACTCAACAACTGCTGCAGCTTAAGACCTGCTGTGTGCTGTGGTGCTTGCGCTCCACAGCTGCTTAATGGGGAGAGGGGGGGTGATTAAACAAAATTAAGGGAGATGTATTTTCACGACAGCTGTTCTGGGGAACAAAAGACAAGAGTCAAAGGATTTCAGGAAGCGCTCCTGAAGACAAGGCTAGGGCTGTGAGGCATTTTATAGGGAGCATCAGGACTGCTCCCAGCCACAATGGCTGGTTCATAATGGCCTGGATATGCACTTTCGCTACAGCATACCCTCCAACATTTATCTGATGAAAATAGGGACGTCCCATTCCATAATAATTTTACTATACATTCCATAATAATTTCACAGCCCAGCCACTCTGGGTGGCTTTCAACATATATAAAAACAACAAAACATTAAACATTAAAAAAAACCTTCCCTATGCAGGATTGCCTTCAGACAGCAATGAAAATAGAGACATCCTACGATACCCTCCAACATTTCTCCAATGAAAATAGGGGCGTCCTAAGGAAAAGCGGGACATTCCGGAATCGAATCAGAAACCGGAACGGCTTCTCTAAATCAGGGACATCCCTGGAAAATAGGGACACTTGGAGGGTCTGCTACATCAAGGGGAACAGTTTGAGGCCCACACTCCCTTTGGGGAAACCTCTGAGAGCCACATGCCTTTGATGGCAGGACCAGAGTCAAAATTGGGCTAAGCAACGAATGTAAATTTTAGCTCTAGTAGGCTAGAAACACACCCATGGTTCTATCATGCATCCATGCAAGCAAGCAGGATGCATTTTTAGAATTCCAAGGAACATTCCAGCCAAGCAAAAACATGTGTGTGTGTGGGGGGGTGTAGAGCAGGACTAGTAAAGAGTATAAACTGGGAGGGTTCCAAGGGCCACATGTGCCCCCCCCCCGGCCTGATGGCCCACACTTACGGGCCAGAGGTTGTTGACATGACCACCTTCCTTAAAAACTAAGCCAGCTCTCTGCACCTAGTCCTAAAATCATACTGGGAGATACAAGCTAGCTCTGTAGCCCTATTGGATAGGAGGAACACTAAGAAAAAATTCCAACTTTAACATTCCTGGTTCTTTCAACACAGTATGTAAAGAAATCAACTTTAGCTGTGAACCTTTCCTACAATTTAAAAGCAACCCTCCTGCTATAGTTCCCCTACAAAAACTGGTGCCCTCCGGACCTTCACTTTTGCTTCAGTTTTGCATATTGAGTACATATGTTGAGGATATAAAATTATTCCATTGGTTTTTAGGCTTCAAAGAAATTACATTCATCTGTTTTAATTGTGGACAAAAACCTATGTGCTTATGTGATATATTGTCCCCTTTCCTATAGCCCCTGCTTGGATTTTTTAATAAATAAAATATCCAGCATCCTGAGTTGTTTCTTCACTTTTTTCCCTGGTTTGCTACAGTTCCCAGCATCCTCAGCCAGCATTTGCTGATGGTCATAGATGCTGCACCTCTGGGAGGAGCCATGGTGGGGAAGGCATGTTTGCAGTCTTGCAACCAGCTATTGAAGAGAGGCAGTCAAGAAGTGGCTTTAAGGAATCCATTTCTTACGCTAAACAATGGATTTAACCTCTAGAATAGCGGCTGCGACTCTTTCTCAGTCCATGGGCCACATTCCCTCATGGGCAACCTCCCAGAGGCTACAGGTCAGTGGCGAGTGGGGCCAGAGGCAGAAGTGGGTGGAGCAAAGAATGCAATTCTTACCTTTGTATAGTGGGCTGCATTCCACTCATACAAGACCAGAGGCTTCCACAAACACCCCCACCCTCCTCTCCACCCTCCAACCAGACAAGCAAGAAGCATCACCACCACTCAAGGATACATTCCAGCTAAGCAAATACACCAGATGACAGAGCACCACAGACCCGGTGAATGGTACGGCCAGACAACACTTGAAGACCAAGGTGGCCACATCAGACCCTGCCCCTTGGGCCGGACGTTCCTCACCCCAGCTCTTGCACCTCGAGGAGCAATTGTCAGGCTTGGAGTATCTTGCCTGGAATAGCTGCAACCCATAAGGGGCTCTGTATCTCTTGCAAGTGCTTTGGGTCGAGTGAGCTCCTCAGAAAACGACAGCTATGCCTGCTCTTTTACCTTCTGTATGCAGCTGGCTTTTTCGCTGTAGTTTTCCACTTCCCTCCGCAGCATCTCGTTTTCCCTGCGAAGCTTCTCGTTCTCTCTCAGCAACGTCTCGTTGTCCATCAACACGGCTTTCATTTGGGACAAGTGGCTACTGGCAGAAGCAGCCTGGGCTGACATAAGAGCCTCCATCCCAGCAGGAGTGAGAGACCCCAGAGGACTGTGGCACAGGGCAGCCTGTTGATGGTGCAGGTAAGCTTGGGGTATCTGGGCCTGCATCACTCTATAAAGAAAGCAGAGGTGAAGGAATTAAAGGCAAGCACTTTGGGCAAGAAGGCCTGAGCCCTGATTTTTGCAGCAGTACTGTGCAAATCCTAGTTCCAAGCAGGTACCTGATGCACTCAAATGAACAGCCCCAAAAACTAGGCCTCAAGGATACGGCAACTTGAACTTATTGCTTTAAAATCTAATGGTACAGGGACTTTTCACACTGACTTTTCACTAACAGTATAATCCTATACATGTTCAGTCAGCGAAAAATCCATGAGGCTTACTCCCAAGCTCAGCAATTCAACTAAATTCTTGCTAACACGATGGGATTTCCACCCACCTTCCCATCTGCACCCTGGAGGAGAACTTTCCAATTCACAAGGAGAAATGTCACAATGCCACTACACTGAATACCACTCCAAGGGTCTGGGGAAGCAAGCCAGATTGTTTTAGACTCCTATTGTATTCCTTAATAAATTACTCTTCCCACTCCCCCACCCAGGGTTATAAGAGGCACATCAAGAAAAGATTCTTGAATAGCTCCCGATTTATTTATTTTTGAGAAAGACATAGCCCCTGTTTCATAAGACATGGACTCCTTGGGATCAGTCAGTGCCAACCACTGATTTAAAAAAGTAACTTTTCACTGGCCAAGTTTGACTGTGAAGGAAAGTGAGGGTCAATAAGAATAGTTAGGAGGAGGAAAAGAACTGAGGTAAAGAGGAGTCCATGTTTAAATTAGAGCCATAATATTTTCACAACCATTGTATCCTTAAAAGCTACTCCTTCCCAGACTCCCTGTGTTTGTAGAGCAAACATTATCTCACTCATCATTTGGCACATGTTTAAAACACAGAGTACAGAATTGCGTTGAAAGAAGCAGCCACTCACCACAAACTTTTACAGCTCCTGGCATTAAAGAAACCAGTATTTTGATTCACAATGAAATATATATTGCACAATCCATAAAGGAGAATGTGCCAGTTTGAAAATTTTGTATACATTAAGATTCATTTATTATTCTGCAGATTTGATTGATAATTTTGTGGCAGCTAAGATTACTACTGAAGTTACTTGTACCTGGATGCTAAATCCATTTACTTAGGCTGCAATCCTAAACACCTTAGAGGAAAGCCCACTAACAGAGTAAATATGCATAGTACCATGTTGTCAGAGAATTAAGCCAACTGATGTCAATGGGTGAGCGTTAATTGTGACGGTATATACCTATCTATATGCTAGTTACTCAAAAGCAAGCCCCACTGAGTCCAATAGGGCTTACCCAGATTAAGCTCCAGTCCTCTCCATAATTATTTTGAAGTATGGAGAGGACTGCAGCTTAATCTGGGTATGTTCAAATGGTCAACAAAAACAAAATTGTTTGAAAGCTCGTTATCTAGGTGCAATAATCAAGTATGGCCTGAGAATATGAAATGGGCAATTTAGTAAATCTAGGAAACATCTTACAAATCAAACATCTGCAGAAAGGACAGCTTGAAATTCTTAGAATTCAAATGACCACTTTCCTGAATGGGAAGGTGTTGTCCAAGAATATATGATTTCATCTGACTGAGGCTTATTCAGACATTCTTGTGAAGTGATCTTGGAGCAAGCAAGAATAAATGCACCTTCCTCTCAGCATGTAGCCACCGCCCTCTTCTTTTGTTCCTCTGTAAAGTCTTATTTCCTGTCTCCAACATTATCTCTTCCTGTCAGCATTCACTACCATTTGCCTCACAGAAAGCAAGCCATGGTTCTGTTCCCAATCCCCACCCCATGATTCTATAAAGGGGGCTGCTTTAGCCAGCAAGTCACAAACTGTGGCAGGCAGCTGTGAAGCCAGCTATAAATGTCCTAAGACATCAGTAGAAATAGAATATTCCTGAGCAAGTAAGTCCTTCATATGACAACTTCAGAATGATGTACAATGCCAAAGATCAACCTTCAGCATATTCCTAGTATGGTAGTGCAATTTACAATCTTGGAAGGGCAATGGCATGTTAATGAGATAGGATAAGTCCCCCATTTTCAGGGCAGGGCAAACTTTGGTCACCTTGGTTCCACCTCTGAAAACACTCATCGCTTACCACTCTCTAACCAGAAAAGGTTTTGCAAAGAACCGCATGCAGTTTCTGCTAAACAGAACATTGTTGCTCTCCTTTCCCACCTTGCTTACATGTGTCCTAGATTTAATCTCGCATATACCATCTTCCTAAATATGAAGCCGTACAGGAAGAATAGCAACTCTTTGACTCCTCCCCATCATTTTGTGCATGACTTGATTGGCTAATGGTGAAGCCCTGACCCGCCCTATCCCAAAACAAAGCCATGTGAACTTTGAGCCTTTTCACTTAGTTGCTTCATAGCTGAAGCTAAAAGTCAATGAAGCAACCCTCTTCTCTTTTATAGGGTGCTTAGTTCCTTCAAATATTTCTATGCAACTTTCTCCTTCTTTGCTTTCCTGGGACAATGAACATCTTTAGGTGAATGTCTATCTCTTTTTGCTTTGTTACCTTTGTGGGCATGAAGGTGGTTCCCCTATCAGTCAACATTCACTAGTACCCCCTTCCAAAGTATAGGGTGGTATATAAATTCAATCAATCAGAACCAAACATTCAAGCCCACAAAGAGAGGTGGTTTCCACAATTAAAGGTATATATGAAAAAACAACAACACTGGAAGCTAGTTTATACCTCTCAAGCTGATCAGGTACACAAATTTTTGAGTCTGTTATCTCCCATCTCCCATCTCCCACATCCCACTTCCATTCATTACATTTCAAAATCACTTCCATTCTTGGAAAAAGGGAAGGTACTTTCCAACCAAAGGAACTGGGTCAACCATGCAAAGCAAATTATCAGTTCTCCTCAAGCACCTTCTGAACACTCGCCAATCATGAATTTCCAGCCTTGTGTCAACCGCATGACTAACCCAGTCCACCACCTAAGTCTCTGTGGAATCATCCCATCTTTCACCAACATGTGAGACACACGAGGGTGTGTAAAGAGCAACAGTGTGATTGGTTACCTGAGCTCAGGATGCTGAAATGCTGGGCCTTCTCTGAAGTGATGCCTGGGGTCTGGGAGGTAACCCCCTGGTGCCTCCTGCGAAGGGATGACATAGGGGTATTCTGGAGGAGGCCCTTGAGATTCTGGTGCCTCGGAGAGCTTCCCTCTAGGGACAGAGAGATGGTGGTGCCTAGAGAGCTGAGGGTAGCTGTGAGAGGAGCTCATGTGGTTCTGAGCTTTGGCTCCGTTCCTCTCAAGCGACATCTGCAGGAGCCGTTCACTGAGTGACCTCACATGCCCGTGCTTCAGCTCCTTCAGCGACTCGTCCTGGTGTGGGCTGCTGGCGTCCGAGATGTAGGCCCTGCGTTGCCCACCTTCAGCGTGTGCCCCAAGCGCAGCAACCCCAACTTGCTCGCCTCGTTGCGAGGCGTAATACTGAGAATGCGCTTTCGCCTCCTCGTAGGTGGGTAGCTCCTCTCCCTTGTGCTGAGGCTGGTAGAGGTGGTACATATTATTCTCCAGGTAGAAGTGGTCGCCATGGTGCTCCTGGCCCTGTGGCTCCTGCCGTGTGGACTGCTGGACCATCTGGCTCTCCTCCTGGGTGAGGCTCTCGAGGGAGGACCGCGGGCTGCCACCACTTCCTCCTCCACGCAGGGCCTGCTGCTGTATTGCTAGGAGAGTGCGGTTCTCTGTGAGGTTGCCGTACCTCAGCTGCTCCTGGATGAGGCGGTGAAGGACAGTCCCAGAGGAATCCTCAGCTGTCCTCATTCTCAGCTAAACTGGCTGCCCAAAAGCGCTTTCCAAAGGTACAGAAGATACTATCCCCGGAATCTAACAGCGATGGCCCAGCCAAATGATCCTGAAAGAGAACAAGAGTCAGTAGGGATAGAAGGCACTGCTTGGTTTAGTCTGCAGGAAGAAATCCTTCCAGTTTTCCATCTTGAGCTTTAAGGGACTAGGACCTGGTTTTTAAAAAGGTCACATGCCCCTCATGAAGGCCACCTAAGCTAACAGGGTTGTTGTGAGGATGAAATCACATATCTTCATATGTTTCTTGGAGAAAAGGTGGGATGCCAGTGTGGTAAACATTTGTTTTAATTGCATATTTATATCTGTTGTGTGTCTTTCAGACTTTTTTGGGGTAAATGCCATAAATAAATGTGTCTCAAATAGGGCTTTCTTCCATCTGTTCTTGGGCTTGTAGCCCTGAACTCCTTTGCAGGATAGCAATCTATTGAAGATCCTGTGCATCTCCGTTCAGAAGAAAGTCTGGTTTCAATGGGACTTTCTCCCAAGTAAGCATGCACAGTATCACAGCTATACTGTGGGGAATGAGCAAAGTGGCGTGCACTTTTCAAATCTAGTTCTTCCTAACAACCTTGTTAAGTAGGCCACGAGCAAAGAAGCATGATTGACTCAGGAAGCATCAGCCAACAAATTACAATAGTAATCTAGAAGTTGCAGGCTGCATTGGTTCTTTAAAAGTTCCCAAGGTCTTATTTCAGAATGGGAAGGAAGGTCAAGTATCATGTATAAGGTGTTTGCAGAAGGCTCATTCCTATTTAGGCAAGTCTGTTACCTGTTTAACAATCATCCTATCATTAGCAATATCCTAAAGAGGGACCATCTACGAAGTTTGCTGCAGAAAATCTTTCATCGTTGAGGAGTCACAAGTCACTCAACCAACACACAAATATTTTACTCAATGCCAGAATGAAAATCAGAGCATGAAAATGGTCTCTGGGTAAATTCCAGTTAAACATTTGTTTCCTTTAAATGAGAACAGAAACCTCACAAAGAAGGAATTGTCAGTGCTGCAGAGCGGCCAGTAGTTGCAGTTGCTACAGGGTGGCTCCACAGCTGGAAACCAACCCACGTCCTCTAACTTACCTTCTGATGCACAGAGACTGACACTGGCCAAGGAAAGGCACTCTGCACATGACCAAAGGCATTAACGTAAGCAATATTTTAAAACTGCATAATGCCGATGGCTCAACTACCAGGGTCACAGAAAGGGCAAAGCCAATTCCAATGAAAGCATGCTCATCTAGTTTACCTTAGTAAGCTATTTGGGAAACAAGGTCCTGTAAGGGAAGTGGGGAGAGGGAAAACTAACAGGAGATGGCTAATTCTGTCCACCCACCCTTCCATCCTCTAATGCCATTCTGCAATGCTATATTAAGTCCTTGTACTGTAAGGAGTTGAGATTAATTGCATAGGTGAACTCTATCCCCAGTTAATAACCAAATGGAGAAAAAAGGGGTATTAACAAGTAATTTTTGGAGATTAATTGAATTGCAAAAATTTTAACAACCAGACATTATTGGGTATTTCTATAGCACATTGAATAGGACAAGCTGCTTCATGGTTTTTAATTGCACTCATTTTATGAGCTCCATAACTATTTTCCAGGCAAGGGGGCTTAACGAAAGGAATAAATATTTCTACTGCACTTTGCAGTGTATAAAGTCTGATACAGTACACCATTATCTTGATGCTAGATTCCAGAAAGGGTCAGGTACTTTTCTTTTTTTGCAGCAAATGTTAGCTTATTTCTTTTTAAGGAGAGTTCACCTTAAAAGGTGAACAATAAACGACGGATCAATCCAGGCATGTCCATCGGCAGTTAAGACTCACCGAGCTCAATCCTAGGAATGGGCGCACGCACAGCTTTTAGCCTTAGGCTGCAATCCTATGCACGCTTCCCCGGCACTGCTTTGCTAGACTGCTCGTCTTAAGTGCCACCAGCCTCTTTGCGTGCTTCCTTATCTTAACGATCTGCGACAAATTCTACGCTCCGCTCCCGTGGAAAAAAATGCAAGAAGTCTCCCTAAGCAGCTGCAGCCAAGGCCAGGATCCCGCTGCGCCCCCACCCGTCGCCGTCCTTCCAGCCCAAATGCATGTAATGGAGAGCGATCGCCCGAAGCGCACTCAGCAGATTGCCATCTGCGCAGTATTTCGAGTTTCCCCTGCCTCGCTGCCCGCTCTTTGTTTTCCAAATAGTTCTGCCCTGACATCATCGGGGTTTGGATTGCAATTAACATTCCTGCGAAGTGAGAGCGAGAGCTCCGGGCAGCAGCGGCCGGCCAGACAAAGCCAAGGCGGCCGCGCGCGAGAGGGATGCCCCTAGCAGCACCTGCCCGCCCAGCCCACGCGCGTCCCCCAGCCCCAAGCAGCAGCACCCTAGTCCCACGCACCCACGTCTGGAAACGTTACCTGCCGCGCACTAGAGCAAGATTCAGGCAAGGCGATGCTATAATATGCAAGAACAGGAACCGACAATGAAGGCAGCCTAGGAAAAGTGGGGGATATTTTTTTCTCCTTTTTTGGTGGGGGGGGGAGGGGACACCAAAAGGAGCTGAAGGGAGACGCACCTCCAGATCAGAATTTTGGAGAGAAAGCCTGAAAATTTGTCCAAGGCAAAGCAAATAGGGCAATCGCTTTGGAAGTCTCCCCCCCCCCGGTTTTATAGCAAGAATTTGGGTTTGGGATGATTTGATCTCCCACCAGTATGTCACCAGACAGACGCCACGGTGAGAGGCGATTCCAAATGCGGGGAAAGTTGGCCGCTGCTTCGCAGTCTCCAGCTATGCCGAACTACATATGTCACACAGCCATTCCCGGTCTCCCTCCCTCCCTCCCTCCCTCCCTCCCTCTCTCTCGGGCGCGCTCCCCTTGCTTGCAGTCGCTCCCGCGTGGCGCAGAACTTACCGGACCATCGCAGCCCCACAATGGCTTCGGCTTAAACTGCGGGCACGCTTCGGACCCGCTCTTAGCGCGGGACAGGAAGCGAGGGCTCAACCCCAGCAAACGTCCTCCGCCGCTTGCGCGCTCCTCCTGGCTTCAGCCCCTGAGTGAGCCGAGGGGGTGCATGTACAGCCCCGCGCAGCGCCTGCCTGCCTGCCTGCGTCCGCCCCTGCTGGAAGGAAGGCAAACTGAGCGCACAGCCTGCCTCCGCCAGCTGTAATGAGAGCCGGGGAGGCTGGGCCGCGCGAAGAGGCTGCTGCTGCTGCTATGCCAGGAATGCGAGAGCGCCAGGTCCGCCTCCCCCCACTCCGCGATCAAAAGCTGCTCGCTGCAAAGAGAGGCTTGTCGCGGCGGCTCGGCAGCCTTGTTCGCTCCCGTGGTTGCGCTTAACGCCAGAGCCCGGTAGAGGGCGCGACGCTGCGTCCCCACAAGCCGTGCAGCCGAGTCGGCGCGCGACGCGGGATAATGGCCTGACGCCTCGCTGTGCGCAGGAAGGAGGCCACGAATGCGCTGGAAATGTTCATTTACTATCTGAGGCCGAGGGGTACGCAGATATTAAGAGGGACTCCAGAGTGTAAAACTCACCTAACTTCCCTAGTGCCTCCCATTGCTTAAGCCTTTTTTCCCAACTCAGCTACGTTTTCTTCTAAAAGGGGGGCAGGGGGAGCTTGTTTTGTGAGGAGTCTCCAAAAATAACTTAGTTGCTCCTGGCCGATTCTAAGTACATCTTCTAGAAAGCGGAGGTCCCCCACAGCCAGTTTATTTAAGACCATTACTGTACAGTTTAATAGAGGAAATATATTTTAAGCAATATGCAGCAAATTAAAAAAAAAACACCAATTACAAAAATGGGCAATGAAGCCCTCAACACAAACTGCCAATAAAGTGTGAAGAAGTGTGCATGCACATGAAAGCTCATACCAATGACAAACTTAGTTGGTCTCTAAGGTGCTACTGGAAGGAATTTTTTTTATTTTGCCAATATCAGTACTGTAACTGGGTCACGAAGAGTCGGACACCACTAAACAACTGGGTACTGATAGTAACTGCTTCTCAGACCTCCCCACTCAGCCTCTTACTATCCCAAACTCACCAACTATTGCATGAGCAAAGCTGAACTGGTCCCCTGAACTGGCTGAGGGTAGAGCTTGCCTTTTATGAGATTTGTCAGGCTGCCCACAGCTGTGTCCTATTCAATCAACAAGCTGCTCTTCACACACCCAGTTCCTCGGCTTAGGGGGTTGAAAGAGGTGGAGTTGCACAAATGCAAAAAGATAGCAAATATGACTCCTTCCACTCACAGTTCTTCCTCAACTTTCTACACTCACCTCTCCTCTTCCAGCTGTTTTGGAGAGGATCCCAAATTTTGGGGTTCCTGCTGTTTCCCTGTCCTTTGGCAGGGCTGCTTACTTTTCTGGGCAGGCCTCAAGGTCTGATGGCAAGGCCTCAGGCTTACTACAGTTGTGCCCCATTCAGCAATCCATCAGCTGCTGAAAACATCCAAGTCCACACTTAGCAGAGAAGGAGGATACTCCATGCAAAAAAAGCACCCACCAATGTAGGGCTTTGTGACTGCAACTTACCGTATACACTGTGCTGAATCTCTACTGTGCTGCTTAGGCTAGCGAGGATTGGTCCCGTTTCCCCTGTGGCTTGTGTACATTGTCAGGCATCCTGAATCAACATATCTGACCCTTGAAAATACCTCTATCTGGATGTACCCCAACAGTAATGGCATCTCTAAGGGTGACCCTTAGAGGGAGATAAAGAGCGGATAAAGAAGGTTCTAAAGGAACAACAAAACCATGGAGATGTGTGTAACCAGCTTTGCCAGACTTGCCCTTGCATTAATATTTGCCTCTGATTTTGGTATAATTAAAACAAAGGATGTAGAGCTGAAACTATCACCACATGCTTGAGATGGCAGATTAATTTGTCTACCTGGATTCTGCCATAACCAGCAGCCTCTCCGTTGATGCTGAGCTGGACAAGTGTATTGGCAAGGCAGCTACGGCATTGGCTTGCCTCTCCAAAAGGGAGAATGTGATGCTAATGCCCAATACCAAGATGAAGGTCTACCAGGCTTGTGTGTTGTTTGCACTGCTTTATGGTAGTGAGTCATGGGCAACTTTCACCTGCCAGGAGCAACATTTCAATGCCTTCCATATGCACTGCATCAGGAAGATTTTGGACATCACAGGACAGGACAGATGTGCTCTCCCAAGTCCACATTCCCAGCATTTTCATACACCTGTCTCAATTATGTCTATAAAGCTGGCTGGGTCATTTCCACAGAATGGAAGATGGTGAGACCATCTTGGTGTTTCCCAACTTTTGGTCGCCAGCTGTTTTCAGACTACAATTCCCATTATCCTTGACCACTGGTCTTGTTAGCTAGGGATGATGGGAGTTGTAGTCCAAAAAACAGCTGGAGACCCAAGGTTGGGAAACACTGTTCTACAGGGAGCTGGCTTCAGGCACCAGGTCTGTGTTACAAAGAGGTCTGCAAAAGTTACATGAATGCCGGCAACATTATAAGAATCCCTTGTAGACAGCCACAGTGCCTGGGGACAATCAGACTGGTCACGTATCCACAACAGTGACCAGAGGAGGAATGACTGCCAGGAGGAACACAGAGAGAAGAAACACTACAGCAGAGGTAGATTTAGGGGAGTATGACTGATTCAGCCACAATGGACACTGAACTGAGAGGGCCCCGCCGGGGAAACTGCAACATTGATGAACAATGGAAGGCAAGAAGTGGCAGGGGGGAAGGTGATGACAGGGTGCTGTTGAAATTTTAAAGCCCCAAGTCGGCCACCGCCCATGGTGCATCTGTAGCAGCACAACCGGTAGGGCCGGCTCTAGGCCCGCCCCCGGTTGCGCCAGGGCGCCAGGACACCAGGGACGCCGCTGCGCCCGCTGAGAGGCACGGCTGAGGCTGCCCCAGGCGCGCCTCCACTGTTCAGCGGCTTCAGGCCGCTCTCCGGAGGCGCGTGGGCCTGGGGCCGCCTCTGCCGCGTGCAGGGGCGTCGCAACAGGGGGTGGGCAGCGCCCCCTGGCCCAGGGCCGGCCCTACGGCAGGCTGGGTGGCGCAGTGCAGCTGTGCCCGCAGCAGCCGCGCTGTGCGCGGCGCCCACCCACCCGCCTGTCGCACTGGGAAACGGGGCGGGGGGCGGAGGGATCTGCCGCAATACGGCGCCAGGGCGCCGGGCATGCTTAAGACGGCCCTGACAACCGGATGCCTTCATGTGCCCCATCAGCAATAAAACATGTCTCTCTTGTATTGGTCTCTACAGTCACAGCAGGTACTGTAACATTTCAACAGTTTGATTTTACCCCCCAAAAGGCACATTCCTCCTTTGTCTTCCCATGAAGCTACCCTATTATATTAGTCATTGTTCACTGCTCTCACAGTGCAGGAAGAACTCTAACTGCTCTGCTTGGAAAAAATTTTTTGGATGCTTCTTGCTGGACTCCTAGGGTGCAATCCCAGAATAGTTTTTCTTTCTTCATACTAGGGGATAAATCTCCCAAAGCATTTATTTTAATTTTTAAAATGTACATTGCTTTTCAGCCAAAGCAGTTTGCAAAGCTGTGAAATTTTGCAAGGTGTCTTAAACCTTCAGGCTGACTTGAGAGGAGGTGAGATAATATCCATGAGTGTAGGGGGCACAGAGTGCTTTGCCCTCTCTGCTGAGTAGCTACTGCCAGCCTCAAGGACACTGGGGGTCGTGGGACCAAAGTTCCAGGCCACAAGTCACAGAACCATGCCAGACTTGAGCCTGCTGGCCCCATTTTATAAAGCGCTTATTATTATTATTATTGAAATATTTTCCCCTCTGCCTTTCCATCCAGTAATGGGATGCTCAAGACAGCTACCGTGTTTCTCATATTATAAGACACGTCTTATATTTATTTTTTCCTCAAAAAAACACACTATGGCTTATTTTCAAGGGATGTCTTATTTTTTTCCTCCTCCTCCTGCCGCGGCCGGCATTGCTGCTGCTCCTATCACTATGTCTTATTTTCGGGGTATGGCTTATATTCCTTGAATGCTTAAAAATCCTGCTATGGCTTATTTTATGGGGATGCCTTAAAATATGAGAAACAGGGTACCATAAGAAGTGTTATTTCATAAATACAAAAACAAAAGCACTACAGTACTCTGTGCTGGAGGAGACTCTTGAGAGTCCCATGGACTGCAGGAAGATCAAACCTACCCGTTCTTAAAGAAATTGGCCCTGAGTGCTCACTGGAAGGACAGATCCTGAAGCTGAGGCTCCAATACTTTGGCTACCTGATGAGAAGAGAAGACTCCCTGGAAAAGACCCTGATGTTGGGAAAGATGGAGGGCACTAGGAGAAGGGGATGACAGAGGACGAGATGGCTGGACAGTGTTCTCAAAGCTATGAACATGAGTCTGACCAAACTGCGGGAGGCAGTGCAAGACAGGAGTGCCTGGCGTGCTATGGTCCATGGGGTCACGAAGAGTCGGACACGACTAAACGACTAAACAACAACACTCTGTCCTGAAGATTGCATGTTAAGAAGGGGAGAGGTCTCAGCATCTTTCAGAAGGGGACCTAGCCCCTTTTCTGTTTAATCTCCCAACAAATAAGAAAAAGTACAAGGGCTTATTATATGTATGGGGAAGAGTCCTTAATCTAAGTTTTCTGGACAATTTGGTTGTGGATTCATGGAGTTCATTCTTGGAAATTCTGTTCATGTATTTGTGTATGAGGCAAGTGCAGGCAGCTTGTTGGTAGAGGAGGGGTATTTATTGACTGGGGATAAGCATTCTGCCTGCCAGCTGCCTGTGGAAATAAATCTTATTTAATCAAAGCTGTGAGAGGATCTGTTGTCTTTAATGCCAAAGAAGGCTGATTAAAAAAGAAAGAACCTGCCTTTACCATCTGCTCCTCTCACTGCACACCCCACAATGAAGCTTCTCTTCCCCCCCCATCTGCCCCCATTTGACAGGTGATGGCTGTTTGCAACTAACAAAAAGGCACAATATCCTTTGACTTGCAGGAACATTCCAGGGGGTGGCTTGGGAATTCCTCTCCCCTTTCCTGCTCTTCCCTCAAGATGGCAAGTTTCCAAATATTTCCTGCTTTACTCTGAGGACAGACAGCCAAGGAGATGGAATAGATTTTGATTTTGTGACTAAGGATTAGACTGAAGGCTGAAGACAACGTTGGATTAGAATATAGGTGCAGGCATAAAGGAGAAGATACTTTTGTTTATTACGTGTTATCTTTGGCAGAACAAAGCCTCTAAGGGATTAGATCAACCCTAGAAAACAAAGCAGTAAAGTTTCCTAATAGGCCACTGGTATTTATTTTTTCTTGCACCTTCTGGTGCAAATGATAAGTTGCATGGCTGATCACTAACCATGTTGGAAATAATAGCTGATTATCGCTCCCAGCACTCATGCACCCACATTTCATGTGGTGAGCATTATGATAATGGCTTTTTATGGAAGTGCTCTACTTTGATAGATAGAAAATACTGTGGCTTTGAGTGTTTGGCAGCAGAAATGCAGGCAACAGAAGCACAACCATGAGGAAAGTCATGAGGTGTAGGTGCGACAAATGAGGAACAGAAGTGCATTTATGGTACAATGAGCTGATTGTGTGGAAGAGCCCAAGGCACGAAGCTGGCAATATCCCTTTGAAAAGAAATATTTAAGAAAGACATATAAACATACAATAAGTATATCTCTCAGCCTAGTCCTAGTCATTGGAAACTTGCTTATTTTTTAGTGTTACATAACTTCTGGGAAATGCTCAGGCTTCAGCTTGCAGAACTGGGAAGGAGGCACAGGAAACACCTTTCTATATTTTCAGTATTCCTATTTAACACATGGAGATCACTATCAAGTAAAAAACACATCTATCTGGAAGTAAAGTTAACTGATTTTAACAAAACTTGATTGCTTGTAAATGTGTTTAGGATTACAATGTAAGGAAGGGATTAATCCATGGGTAGGCAAACTAAGACCCGGGGGGGGGGGGTCTGTATCCGGCCCAATTGCCTTCTAAATCCGACCCGTGGATCTGGTGTGTTTTTACATGTGTAGAATGTGTCCTTTTATTTAAAATGCATCTCTGGGTTATTTGTGGGGCATAGGAAATTCGTTCATTCCCCTCCCCCCCAATATAGTCTGGCCTCCCACAAGGTCTGAGGGACAGTGGACTGGCCCCTTGCTGAAAAAGTTTGCTGACCCCTTTACATTCATCTTCCATAATGGTGCACTGCCAAGGTGTCTGTTCAATTTTCTGGTGGGCCCATTCATTATATGGGGCTACTGGCCTAAATGACAGGTTTATTAGGGTTATCATAGCATTGCTTGGAGATGATAAAGTACAAAGGCACTAAGAAAAGGACACAGAATATCCTCATCTAATCTAATCTCTTGCTGAAAGCAGCAGGGTCCTAGTTTGACCCCAAACAAGTGTGGGAGGAGTATGGGGATGACTAGAAGAGAATTGGGGCAGGATGTGCATGTTTAATGGATGTAAAGTATTGGCACTATCTTCAGACAAGATCCTGGCGATCCTAACTGGACATGTACCACTTATGGCTTGGTAATGGTGATCCTTATAGGTGATCAAGAGATTGGTGTTCCACTTAAACATAAAACAACTTTGATTGACAGTCTCTTGGGACCTCAAGTATTAGCCACCCCAGTTTTGAAATTACGTCAACAGCACATTTTAAAATTAGGATTCCTACCTGCTCGTCATGCATAAACCACGTTAGGTTAATGTTTTCAACATACCAGAGATGAACAGGTTTGTTGTGACGTGAACTTGTGTAATCAGTTACGGAATCATTTTTATTGTGGCATGTGTTTCAGTTAAATGACATGGGCTAAAGGAAGAGGTGGCTGTGTAAATATATGCACTGTAATCCAAGGGTGTTTCCACAGATGGAAGTTAATATTTAAATTTCACATACTGCTGTGATGATGTCACAAACATCTGCATCATGAATATTCAGAATGATGCATTTTCTTGCTCCTACCAGTAACTTTGAGACTGAAAGATTATTCGCTAGTAGGACAGTTCCAGTGATACATTTTCAGAAATACTGCTAAGTAACAAATGGGACCTGCAACAAAACAGATGTTTATGGACATTACTTTTTTTAACAGGAATGGAGCTATAAGAAAGGGAAGAAAGGGGAAATCACAAAGGAGGAATATACACAAGTAGCCAACAGTTGCAGGGTAAAGGTCAGGCTGCCTAAAGCTCAGAATGAGCTCAGGCTTGCAAGAGAGGTTAAAAATAATAATAATAAAGGTGTCTTCAGCTCATAGGTGCCAAGTTCCAGATTGAAAATTCCGGGATCAGCAGCGCTGCGGCACTGGAAGTCGCTTCTATGCACTTCCGGACATGTGTAGAAGTGACTTCTGGCAGTGCAGACATTTTGGAAATGGGCACAGCGGCATCGGAAGTCGCTTCTATGCATGTCCGGAAGTGCGTAGAAGTGATTTCTGGCAGTGCAGACATTTTGGAAATGGGCACAGCAGCATCGGAAGTCACTTCTACGCATGTCCAGAAGTGCATAGACGTGACTTCCGGTGCCGGCGCAGCACCAGAAGAACATGGCCACCGGCAGGAGCTCTGTAATCCAGGGGAATACGGGGTATTTTGCCATTTGGGGCACCTGCGGGAAACGGTAAGAAAATACGGGGGTTTCCCGGGGAAAATGGGGTACTTGGCAGCTATGCTTCAGCTATGTCAGAAGTAAAAGGAAGAACAACCAAGTGGTAGGAGGGAGAAATGCTATTGTGTGACACAGAGAAGGCAGAACTACTCAACACCTACTTCCAGAGGGGGGAACCATCTTCTCCCAACCCCTTTACAGCCAGTGTGGTGTAGGATGACCTTGGGCTAGGCACTAGCTCTCAGCTTCACGTATTTCACAGACTTGTTGTGAGGATAAAGTAGGGGGATTCACATATGCCAACCTGAGTTCCTTGCATGAACAGTGGGACAAAAATGTACTAAAGAATAATAATTGTTTGCACATTGAATCAGTTCCAATACATTGGTGTAGTAGAGCAGAGATTCTATGCTCTTGTATCTTATTTGTTTGTTTAAAGATGTTCCTAAACTGCTCTTAATCATAGTGAATCCTAGAATCCAATGCATAACACAAACATTCAATTAAAGAAAGTGAGTTTGGTGTAGTGGTTAGAGTCCTATTAGGACCTGGGAGACCAGGATCCAAATCCTCATTCAGCCAAAAAAGCTCACTGGGTGACCTTGGTTAGTTACTATTTCTCAGCCTAACCTCCCTCTCGAGGTTGTTGTGGGGATAAAATGGAGGGATGGAGACATGTGCATGACATCATGCTCCCTGGATAGAAGGTGGGATAAATGTAGCAACAACAACAACAACCATCATGGAACCATTCATCATAAAGAATAACAGCACTTAAAAACCAAAGAAGGAACTACCAAACTATTAAAAACTGTGGGGTGGGTTGCACATCCTCCATCAAAAGGTGATATAATAAGTTGCATACACCTGGGCAAATAAATGACACACCTGTTGACACCAAGTGTGCTTCCAGGTGATCTCTTGCACAAGTGATCAGGGCAACCATGAACTATCCCCTTTTAGCCACTGTCTTATTCCTTAGGAATAGCTATCTCTCTTCCTTCCTGTTGGGTCTTATGTCACTACACTTCCTCCGTTTTCCTTTGATCTGCTTGGCCTTGGCCTTTGAGGAGGTTCACTGTGCCAGAGTTTAAAACACACATCACTGCATGGATCCAGCAAATCCATTGCACAAGGCCAATTTAGAATGAGTTAAAAATTCTGGGAGTGTAGGGTTGGAAATATCTCCAGCTTGGCATGGAATCATTCTCAGGTGGCTACACCAAGCTTGAACGCTCCACTAAAACTACAGAAGTCACAGCCCAACACATCAAGAGGGTTGTAGATTACTTTCCAGTGTGTCGATTAGGTAGTTTCAGGTTCCGTTTTGTTTTTGCATAATCACTGTGGATAGAGCCAAGTCAAAGCTGCCTTGAAAATAAAGCACAGGACACAATAGAAATGAAGCAAGAGTGCACTGCAGATTGTGGAAAGTGGAAAACTCATCTTTTGACCTTTGTGCGATGGATGAGTTTCCAATTCTCTCTGTCCGCTTGGCCCTCCAGACTCAGAAGCAGCTGCAGTCGATGTTTCAAAGACAATGTGCAATACTGATTTATAGGAGACAGCATGTTCCCTTATGTATCCTGCCTCAGCACAATTATCTTTGAATACGAAGAAGCCTCATTCACCTTCCAACTTTTCATTGTTCTGTATGGAAATGAGAGATGCCACTAAACAGATGCTACCTCTGGAACACAACAGAAAAGCCTTAGTTGAAGGGTTTTGGAATAGGCTGATAAGCATCAACCACTGAGTGATCCAAGCCTCTGCAATCTTCATTCACATTCTTGCTCATTTGTTGTTGCTCAACATATTTGTTGTTGCTAAACATATTTAGCAGAAAAAGAGCACGTGTAGGCCTGGGATAAGCAACTTGGTACCCTCCAGGTGTTGTGAACTACAACTTCCACCAGTCCCTCCCAACCAGCATGGGCAATAGTCAGGGATGATGAGAGCTGCAGCCCACATCATCTGGAGCAGACTTTCTCAACCATGGGTCTCCAGGTGTTGTTGGACTACAACCCCCATCATCCCTAACTAGCAGGACCAGTGGTTAGGGATGATGGGGGGTTGTAGTCCAATAACACCACAGTTCAAGAAGGATACTGACAAGCTGGAACGTGTCCAGAAGAGGGCAACCAAAATGGTCAAAGGCCTGGAAACGATGCCTTATGAGGAACGGCTTAGGGAGCTGGGTATGTTTAGCCTGGAGAAGAGAAGGTTAAGGGGTGATATGATAGCCATGTTCAAATATATAAAATGATGTCATATAGAGGAGGGAGAAAGGCTGTTTTCTGCTGCTCCAGAGAAGCGGACACGGAGCAATGGATTCAAACTACAAGAAAGAAGATTCCACCTAAACATTAGGAAGAACTTCCTGACAGTAAGAGCTGTTCGGCAGTGGAATTTGCTACCAAGGAGTGTGGTGGAGTCTCCTTCTTTGGAGGTCTTTAAGCAGAGGCTTGACAGGCATATGTCAAGAATGCTTTGATGGTGTTTTCTGCTTGGCAGGGGGTTGGACTGGATGGCCCTTGTGGTCTCTTCCAACTCTATGATTCTATGATTCTATGACCCAAGGTTGAGAAAGGCTGATCGGGGGGGGGGTACTATTTTGGCTACCCTGATGCTCCTACCTGTACCTATAGTATGGCATCAGGTGTGGTGTCAGTGGGTTTGAGGACTCATGGTCTGAGATCGGACCCCTATTAGGCTTAACTGGGCTCACAGGCTGGAGATTCCCCACCAGTGGTCTAAGGGCATATGGTGCAGCACCCCTTACAGTGGTAAGCAGGTGAGCGCCTGGTCATTTCCTGGATGAGAGCCTAATATATGCTGCTTCAAGTTCAATTGTGGGAAAATGTGGAGCATGATAGAAAGAAGCTTATATCTGCATTCTAATCACACACTTTTTCTGCACACATTTATTGGCCTTATGCTTCAGTTGAAATAGGAAATTGTTACTAAGACATTTTTTGTCACTTTGGGCTAGATTTGTATATAACAGGATCTCTCAATTACATATGCTTTGAAAATATATATTCATATGCTATTGTTTTGTTTCTGAATAGGCCAAACCTGTTTCCCCGAGTTCAGAAAACGATGTCTGCATTAAAGCCACTGTTCTTTGTAGGCTCTCTGCGGCATTTCTCAGCATGCCTTCTGCACAGGTGGGCAGAATTATTTGCTCCCAGCCTAGAACAATTCTGGTTGCTGCTTTGTGAGCAGTGCAACATTTTGTCACACGCTTTTGAAAATGTGTTTTTCGCATGACCCCAGTTGGTGAGGAGTAAACTCTGTCCCTAGATGCGTGTGATTTTGTAGCTTTAGTGTCAACATCAATGTCATTTTTATGTTTAAGTGTAGCCTTCGTTGCATGTCAAAGCAAAATTATTTTTCTTAATAACATGGGTGGGGCTCTGGGGAGGGAGACAGGCATCCCTTTGTATAAAGTCACACACACACTGCCTTCCTCTCCTCCCCCTCCCCCTCCCCTCTGCTGTTTACATTGACATGGTAATGTCTGGAATGCAGCTATTTCCTCTTCTGTTCCCAATACAATGCAAGGGGACAAAAGGCAGCAATTTGCTCACCTCAGGTCAAAGACTAACTCTCATGCCCTTCCCTGAACACCATGAGTCCCTGCTGTATATTCCTTCTCACTATCCCATTATCTCAGCAGGGGGGTGGAGAGAGCCATTCCTTCTCATCAGGAGACCTGCTCTAACATCAGTCCCTTTGGTATGAAAAAAGCTTTTCTCTCACACACCCCTTATGCCCTAATTTCCAACAGACCTTTCTGTTCGGACCCCTCTCTGCAGAGAGGTGGATTGTTGGGAGGTAAGGAGAGCTTTGGAAACTGAAAAGTTGGCCCTGGGGTTTATTACACCAAAACCCACAGGGAAAAACATCCCTCATACTCATAGTCTGATGAGGGGACCATACAGGAGATTTTAGGGAAGTGTTCCCGAGTTTGGGAACCCACAAAACCTCCCAGATTTGTCCTTGAAGTTGACCCTTGGTGGATTTAGTTAAAAAAAAAACCATTTTAAAAGCCCCTCACCAGTCCTTCTAGACTGATATGTCCTTTAGTTTATTCTTTTTGTAAGCCAGCATGAGAATATGGTTGAAGCATGCTATAAAATATTTCTTTTAAAAAGTACTACAGCAACAGAAGGAACAAACCAAACAGAAAACCCTTCCAGATTCATATGTACACAAAGACTGGTTCAAATATGTAGTACGCCAATGGCCCAAAATTTGATGTAGGTCAAATGTTTCACATACAGTATATCCCATACCACCTATTTAAGTGTGTGGATTTTCATCTAGGCTGTTTTGAAGTCTGTTCGAATTATCCAGTCCCCACCAAAAGTTGCTGTAAACTACAGTCGCACCAAGACACCAGTTTCCTTCACATGGCAAGTAGTTTATGGATACTACCTCAGCCCATGAATTTTCTTTGATTTTCATGTGACGTCTTCAGGGTCCTAGTAAGACCAACCTGAACCTGACTGAATCTAAAATGCAAGTCTCAGACTAATCTCCCTCTAATCATTTCCCTCCACTCATTTCCCATTGAGTATCTAGTTTCTAAAAGTATAACCCTGAGAGCAGGGTCTATCTAGATCTTAACTTTGCTGAACTATATAAACATTACATTAAGTGCGGGGTTGGGCCTTGCACTTTTATTTTATCTTTAAATAGCTGCTGTACCCCCCCCCCCAAAAAAAAGTCAGGATTGGGGCTGCAATGTGTCTGGAGAGGGTTTTTTTGGTTTTGTTCTTTTAAAATCCCTTATATCTTCATGGTGGTATCCCAATGAAAATCGTCACACACACTCACCCTCGAGCTGTATTTGTGTACAGAGAGGAACTTCATCGGCACCAGTGACAACTTCCCTTCCCGTGCAGATGGAGCTTTCAATGGGTGCAGGGGTAGAGGGTTTAAAAAAACCAACCCTCCACCAGCACAATGGCCCCAATCCTGCTTAAGACCTCTTGTGACTGCTATTAAAGGGGGGGGGGAATAAACATGAAAGCCAAACTATACATAATCGTAATGTGCAGTTTGACTAATTCCTGCATTATATACTCTAGAAAGAACCACTACATGGAGATGAAAACTCATTCATGGGAATATCTGCAGGTGAATGGCATATCGTGCAGAGGTAGCCAACAGGTTTCAAAGAACAAGCTGGCAAATCTGCCTTAGGGGGTATTTAACAATATCCTTCAACTATAAACTGCATGGACCAATGCAATTGACATTTTTTTTGCTTCAGAGGATGTAGCACCTATGTGTGTATGTACATCTCACTCTGTTCCCTTTGCTCTAGAAGGTGCGACAGTGCTGTGTGGCTAAGCAGGTGAGGTTTTTTACAGTCTTTTTACAACCAAAGCACTATAGAAGCATTGGAGCACAGGAAGCTGCCATATATTGAGCCAGACCATTGGTCCACCTAGTTCACAGAATGGCAGTGACCCTCCAGGCTTTTAGGCAGAGGACATTCCCAGCCCCACCTGGAGATGTTGGGAATTGAACCTGGGACATTCTGCATACAGACTGCAGGGCAGGGAAATACCGGTAATGTGAGTCTGTGCCTATGTGCCTAATACCCTGCCCAGGTAGGCTTGCCTGGCACCTTCATTCCATATCTTTTAGGTGCCAGACAAAAATGTTTCTGTGTAACCAGGCCTTTGCTGCTAAACTGTTGCCAAACTTTGCAACAGATTTGGAATAAATGTTGGGTTTTGGAATGATAGCTAAGACCCTCCTTTTGAGTATCAACTACAGTCATACCTCGGTTTAAGTACACCTCGGTTTGAGTATTTTCAGTTTAAGTACTCCGCGGACCTGTCTGCAACGGATTAATCCACTTTCCATTACTTTCAATGGGAAAGTTTGCTTCAGGTTAAGTACGGACTTCCTGAACCAATTACACTCATACCTCGGATTATGTACACCTCAGGTTGAGTACGCGCGGACCCGTCTGGAACAGATTAATCCACTTTCCATTACTTTCAATGGGAAATTTCGCTTCAGGTTAAGTACGCTTCAGTTTAAGTACTCCACGGACTGTCTGGAACGGATTGATCCACTTTCCATTACTTTCAATAGGAAAGTTCATTTCAGGTTAAGTACGCTTCAGGTTAAGTACAGACTTCCGGAACCAATTGTGTTTGTAAACCGAGGTACCACTGTACTCAGTTTGTGGGGTGCTGTAAAATGGGTGGTTTTCACTGCAAACACAGCAAAACCATTGCCATTTTGGCACTGGTTTGAAGTGATTTGGACACTGTTGAATTTTTGGGTTTTTGCTGCAGAACAACTGCAAAATATTCGCACAGATTTGGAGAGGATCCAAATTGTTGGGGCTCATAGTTAATTATCCTGGCCGATTAAACAGTCAATGGCCTTTTACATGTGTTTGTGGGAGAGCGGTTATTTGTTTATGTTGTTTTTATTTTGTATTTTTTTTGTTGTGAACCACCCTGCGATCTTCGGATGAAGGGTGGTATACAGATTTAATTAACTACTACTACTACTACTACTACTGATGTACAGTCATAGGCTCACCTGCAGAATAAATCAGTGCACACATGGTAACAATTCATCTTGGAAATGAAGGAGGAGGAGATAATCCAAGGAGTTCCATTCTTTTTTTAAAAAAAATCTTTCTCTTTTTGCACTGCAGAAAATGGAACTTTCTTTTTTTTCCCTTAAAAAAAAGAAAGTTCAATTTTCTGCAGTGCAAAAAGAGAAAGATAATAACCTTAGAAGAAACAACAGACCCAGGGCAGTGTAGTGGTTAGAGCGTTGGACTACGACCCAGAAGACAAGGGTTCAAATCTCCACTCAGTCATGAAGCTCACTGGGTAAAAGCCCGTCACTGTATCTCAGCCTTACCTACCTCACAGGGTTGTTGTGGGGATAAAATGTAGAAGGGGAGAGCCACCTTGAACTCCATGGAGGAAATGTTGGGTATAAATGTAATAATAAATACAAACGGGGAAGACAATGCATTTAAGAGGGAGCTTTGTAAATGCCCAGTGAAAATGGACAGTGGCTCTTAGACTGTCTTGCTAACAATATGGGAAAAGAAATCTATAGAGATCCCTGAGCACAATTCAAGTGAGGTAAAATGTCAGGGAGACCAAGAGCTTACAAAGTGCTAAGAGTCTGTACCATAAGTGGAAACAAACAATCTTGTTGTGGACATATAACAAGTAGGCGAGAATGATAAAATACCATTAAATGATGGTTTGGGTTGTTAAATGGATCTTCTGGTTTCTGTCAGACCAATTCTCAAGACTTTAGAACTGGAGGTGAAGAAAGGTCTCACACTAGGAAGCCATGCATTATCATCCAAAGCATCAAGAAGTGATTGTGGGACAAATCACAAGACCACCAATTCATTCATGTTATCTCCTGTGCCTTTTCTTGGCTTCTGACCTCAGCCTTCTGGAAAGAGTATGACACAGTTAGCCACTTGGAATGGGATTTTGTTTCTTTAAAAACCTCTTCATGCTGATTCATTGCAGGGGGAAAAAAAATCTGCATTTCTGATTAGAGTTTGAGGTATGTGGGGGAATTGTAGCTTTTGCTTATAAATGGAGGAACAATTTACTTTCCAAATTGCTTGCAGCCTCAGCTGTTGCTGCCTTCTAGTCAGAACCATAATTAAAAGCTAAGTAAAAGGAATATGTTTTTAAAGACTAACTACTAAATGCCTGGCTTTAAATAACAGTAATGATACATAATAAAATTCAATCCTACTGTTGTCCTTTCTTACATAAAACCACCTGAATGAACAGAAACCTTCTTAGTTGGTCTCTAAGGTGCTACTGGAAAGAATTTTTTTTTATTTTGTTTCGAGAAACCTTCTTAAACAGACTATTCCACTCCTCAGATATCTACATCTATACACACATATGGATTCCCCCAGGTGCTCAAACTTCGTAGAAATATCTACCAAGTGAATCATCTAAAATATTTGGCAAGGAAAACATGAATCAGCAAAACAACTGTGATCAACCTACAGATTTTTCTTGTTACTTTGAAAGCAATTGTCCCACAGACCTTCCCCATGATCCTTCCCAATATGCCTGAAAGTGCAACCTAAGCAGATACTTTTGATGACACATTTTGGCACATGCTAAAAGCACAGCCTCTTTCTCCCGCTGTGGCTCTTCTAGTAGTGCAACCAGAAGCATTTCTACATTTGAAATAGAAACAGGCAGTTTATCTGCCTCGACAGACAGAACCTGTTGCAAGACAAAAGTCTTATCTATAGACAGCACCTACGGGGTTCATATGGCCCCTCCATGTGTTGAAAGAATGCATGGGGTGGTGGGTGCGCTGCCACCAATACAGACAGAAGTCAGTCCTGCAGTCATTCCTGAATTCAGCTGGATTGTAAAGGGGCTCTGCTTACATGCTGATGTGGGCCACATTAACTACAAACCCCAAACTTTGGGCTCCAAACGGGTGCCAAGGTTTTGCAGGGGGTTTTTTTTGGGGGGGGGAGCATTTTGCAGCGAAAACGCCACATTTTGCAGTGCCCCACAAACTGAGCAATTGTTACATCAAACACGGTGCTCATATTTAACATTAACTTATTTTTGTTTAGTTGTTTAGTCGTGTCCGACTCTTCGTAACCCCATGGACCAGAGCACGCCAGGCACTCCTGTCTTCCACTGCCTCCCGCAGCTTGGTCAAACTCATGTTCGTAGCTTCAAGAACACTGTCCAACCATCTCGTCCTCTGTCGTCCCCTTCTCCTTGTGCCCTCCATCTTTCCCAACATCAGGGTCTTTTCCAGGGAGTCTTCTCTTCTCATGAGGTGGCCAAAGTATTGGAGCCTCAGCTTCAGGATCTGTCCTTCCAGTGAGCACTCAGGGCTGATTTCCTTAAGAATGGATAGGTTTGATCTTCTCGCAGTCCATGGGACTCTCAAGAGCCTCCTCCAGCACCATAATTCAAAAGCATCAATTCTTCGGTGATCAGCCTTCTTTATGGTCCAGCTCTCACTTCCATACATCACTACTGGGAAAACCATAGCTTTAACTATACGGACCTTTGTCAGCAAGGTGATGTCTCTATGAACCCCCAAATTTGGGATCCTCTCCAAACCAATATTAAGCACAAACCCCGAGTTTGATGTATCAGTTGCTCAGTTCATGGAGCACTGCAAATCACTACAAAACTTTGGCACAGGTTTGGAGAACATCCCAATTTTGGAGGTCGTAGTTAATTTTCCTGCTGATAGTTCTAGTTACAGGTAGGTAGCCGTGTTGGTCTGAGTCAAAGCAAAATAAAAAAATTCCTTCAGTAGCATCTTAAAGACCAACTAAGTTTTTATTTTGGTATGAGCTTTTGTGTATCTGATGAAGTGTGCATGCACACGAAAGCTCATACCAAAATAAAAACTTAGTTGGTCTTTAAGATGCTACAGAAGGAATTTTATTTTATTTTCCTGCTGATGTGTATGAAGAGGGGCCCAGATTGGGCCAAATTTCATGTTGCTGTTCCGGAGAACTGGCAGAACAAAAGAATGGATATATGGGGGGGGGCACTCTCACCAGCACTGTCATACACTATAGTCTAACTCTGCATATATATTTGGAAGGGGTTGGATATTGTACAGGATGAAGAGTTAAGAAGTCTAGTCTGTTTCAGAGGAAAAACATAAGTAGCACAGCCCATTACAGACTACAAGGACAGAACATCATTTCTGATTACCTGTCAAAGGCTCCCTTGCACAAAAACAATGCACATGTGCACAAGATCATCTGCTCCCTCTTTAGTGATCTGTAGGATAAAAAAACAAAACAAAACCAGAGCTCTAAAATGCCCACTTCAGAGTGTCTTCAGGGGTACCTTATTTCTTGCATACTTCTAGAAACAATATATACTGTACTAGAATTAACATCATCTGAGGAAATACAGAAAATGTGGTTCTAAGATAACCCAAAGGCTTAAAGCCTAATGATTTGCTGATTCTGCATAACAAATAAGTTGCTACTGGACGGCTGTCACCAGAGCTACATGTAAAACACACAAACACACACACACACACACACACACACACACACTGAGCGCTAAATGACTTGTGAACACCCAGCAACATTACTTGGAAGCTAGTTCCATCCATTTGCATTATTCCTACTTCACCAGGTTTTCACGACCAAGGTTTGAATTTGGGAAAGCTGCCTCCTTGTTTCTGAATGCCTGAGGATTGGCAAAATCGCCATGTGGAGCACTCCCTAGGACAAACAAAAGCTCCTGTATTTTGTGAATAGCTTACAGCCTAACAAAAGATGCCAAGGAACTGCTCAGATTACTTCTCAGGGCATTAAAAAACAAAACAAAAAAACTTCTGGGCACAGAGGAATGTAGCTGGCACTCGACCCTCCTGCTGTTTTCAAGGGCACTGACATCTGAATTTGAAATAAGCCTCTTCTTGTCTTTAAATTGTTTCCCCCCAGACACACATGGGCACAGAGCTGCCCAGACATATAGCTGCTGCTGTCTGCAAGGACGTTGGAACAGCAGATGGTCAGAGGGATGACAGTGTGAGGCAGAGAGAAAGAGATATGGGGCAGGTGCAGGCAAAATTGCTAATTAGATATGGAACATTAAGTTTCCATTCAGAACCTTAAACAAAAAAATAAAATAAAACTACCCACAGAGCTTAAATAAACTAAATTCTCTAGGAGAGATTGTAGCTCCCCAAGAAGAAAGGAGGTTTTTTTTCTTGGGCAGGGAATAACTTTTAAAACTGAGAAAATACTTTTTTGGATTTACTCTGCATTTTGAGCTACAGACAAAGGATTCAGGTAGACAGAAGCTTATGAATAGGAAAGACGGCCCCCAAAACGTCTTGAAGGACAGCACACCTGAAAATTCAAAGTCCAAAATTCATAGGAACAACTAATTCTCATTCCAATTATCTCTTTTAAACATGTTCCATCCTCTCCCAATCATTTTATTGCATATTCTAACTACATTTCCTTTTCTTTCTTTTAAAATCATTTAGAAATTCAAAGGTTTACAAATTTAATACACAATACATACTTTCTATTTAATATTCATTTACCATTTGGCTTCCCCTCTACCCCTCCATGGTTTCCCCATATTCTCTAATATTGCTGCATATTATAATTACTCTATGCTTTATCCTTTCTGCTTATTCTCAGATACATATTTTAGTGCTGTTCTTTATTCAAATCCTACTTGCAATTTTACATGTTTACAATAGAGCTTTAGATATTCTGCAAATATCTCCCAATCCTCCTTAAAATCTTCCTCTTCCTTTTCTCTAATTTTCATAGCTATATTTGCCGATTTGGCATATTCCGTCAATTTTAATTGCCACTCTTCTTTTGTAGGTACCACCTCTTCTCGCCATTTTTGCACGCACAGTACCTTTGCATATAAAAATAAGTTGCATATAAAAATAAGTTTATCTGCCTTTTTGGTATATCTGCCCCAGGTATCCCTAAAAGAAGTGCTTCTAGTTTTTTTTGTTTTTTTTGGAAGAGTCACTTTAAATATTTTTTTACCTCATTATAGACCACCTCCCCCAAATCCTTAGCCACTCTACATGTCCACCACATATGGTAAAATGTACCTTCTACTTCTTTACATTTCCAACTGATACCTGACTCAGATTTATACATTTTTGCTCATTTGCTTTGTGTCAGATGCCATCTATGAATCATTTTCATAAAATTTTCTTTCAGAGGATAATGTGCTGGGAATTTCAAATTTGATTTCCACAATTTTCCCCACGACTCCATCTTGATATTACATCCCACATCTCCAGCCCAGTGTATCATGGCAGATTTAACCATTTCATCTTTGGTTTCCCATTCCAACAAAATCATATACATCCATGAGATTCTCTCTCCCCCCCCCCCAACTTCTCTGTTAGGTCCTTTTCAAATTGAGAGCTTTGGTTAATAAAACCGCACTGCTTATCTTGTTATTCTGACGGTATGTTTCTGCCATTAACACAGAGAAAAACATGCTGAATTAACAATAGCAATATAGAGTCGGCAGTATGTTTTCTGCATCCTGCTTGTGGAAAGCATCTCCCAAGGCAGTGAAATTTTACACACTGTGTGTGTGTGTAACCGTGTGTAACCTAGTGAATTTTGTGTGAATGAAATGTAACTATGTAGCCTAATGTACAAAGCAGAGCCGGCTCGGGATGTTTTGCTGCTTGAGGCGAAACAGAAAATGGCTTACTGCCGCTAAGGCTGCCCCCATCAAAGTTGTCACGGGAAAAAAGAAAGAAAGCTGGAGAGGAGTAGGCAGTGGCAACAGCGGAGGAGGAGGAGCAAGCAGTGGTGGTGGAGGCAGTGGCATGCGCCTCAGATCTGCCACCTCTCCCGTTCGTTGTCTCCCAATCTGCCACCTGAGGCAACTGCCTCACAACACCTCCTTCCCCCCTCCCCCAATTATTAAATTTGTATATCGCCCTTCATCCAAATACCTCAGGGCGGTTTACAGCATAAAAAAAATGCAAATTAAAAACACAAAATACACAATAAAAGCAAGAACATACCAAACTAATAAATGTCTTCCCTACCACATGGGTGGGCCGGCCCTGATACAAAGCCATATCCATTGCTCCACTCGCTGCTTCCTCTCTGGCCCCACCCTCCAATGGAGTGTGGCTCTTGGTCTGAAAGACTCCTATGAAAGAGTAAACTCTTGGTTTGACTTGTAAATTCTAGTCTTTGTCCTTTCCAAATGCTTCAGTACCTTTTGGGGTACCATCTGTATTAACCTGTAAAATTATGGCATAATGAACAGCAGCAGTAGCAGGCAGGAAACTTGTGTCCCCTCCCTCGCCCCACTCCCAACACCCAGGCAAGCAAAGGCTGAGAAAATTGTAGCCGTTTGAGGTCACAAGAGACCTTGAATACTATAGCTGCTGTTTCTCCCTCTGAATAAAAAGAACATTTTGGGTTCTGAAAGCAACACCTGTGGGGGAATGAGAGTTTCCTAGCCTGTCAGCCATGCCTTCTTCACCTCGGCAAGCCAGCCTTCCATTTTCTTTCTGAATGAGTTTCATAAATTCAGTTGTTCTATTCTTGGCGTACTGTTTAATTCATGAACGCTCTTAACCATCTGTCACGTTGATCTCCTTCCTTTCACCTGCAGCCAGGCTAACATTCTTCTGTACCAGGATGAAAAGATTACTAATTCAGCTTTTCTAAGGAAGCAAGCACACAACCCCATCATCCTAAAAAATGTCGCCATGGAAGCAAATTTGTCCCAAGTAAGAAATTTCTCTTCTCAGTGTCGAATGCCTACCAAATGCAAGCATCTTCATTGCTGGCCTAGGTATGAGAAGTGTACTGACTCAGCACCAGAACCGCTGTGCAGCTGTATAATGGGCATGCATAAATACCACTCTATATTGAAAACCTACATATCTGTATGCTTCCATTCAAAACACACCACAAAATCCATTATCTACAACAAAGGCTGAAGGCTACATATGACCCTCAGTATGTTTTTACTGCCCCCCCCAACTCTCCAAACTGGTAGAAATAAATAAAGTAAAACTATAAATAGTTTAAAGATTTGTTTGATGAACCCATGGGTTCCCCACTGTGCTCTTGATGCCAAAAGTTTTTTTTTTGTTGCCCCCTCAACTTCATCCATTAAAAATTATTGTTGTTATTATTATTTTTTACTAATTGCTCTCATAGGTACCCCATTGTGATACCACAAGGTCCCCTCACAATTTTTAAACTGACCTCTATCATGGGTTCCCTATTGTAATGGCAAACATTTTTTGACCTCTCGGCCGCCATCTTCTTTTTGAGACTGCTACTCTTGACTTCCACAACGTATCCTTTAAAAACTTTGTGTCAATGTGCCTCGTGCCTGAGGACTGTTAGCCACCCCTGGTCTATAGCTTGAATGTGCACCAGGATAGGCTGTAGATTTTACACACTCTCTTTCTATCTATTCATATGGTTTCTGCTTTTTATTCCATGTCCTAGTGTTGAATTTTGAATTCCTAGCAAATTTTGCCCAGAGCTCCAACGTGGCTTCCACATAGCAGGCTCAGTTCCACCATTTACTTCTTTGCCTTCAAAGCAGAACCATCTGATTGTCTGACCATCTGCCTAGCTAGAAGAAGAAGAATGGGGGAGTGGGGGAGAGACTGGAATCCATGAGAAAATGTTTAATTAAAACTGGTCCTAAACTTCAATAATGTTAAAAGGAAGTAGAAGCAGTTGCTGCCCTTTATGGGTTTTCTTTTTAAATAATGATTTCTCCCACAGTTTTTAATGTAACCAGATGTCAAACCATTTAAGGGATCAATTAGGACAGAAACCAAAGTGGATTGCAAAGCTTGGCTCTTATGAGCATCTTCTGTGACACACAGTATAATTATTTGAACTAGTTTTCCCTGTCATCTTCGTATCAGCATTACTCTGGCTAGACATAAGGACAGAGACGAGATGAGTAGGTTAGCAAAACATTCAAGAACTGAATTCACCCTAATTTCTGAACCTTGTTTTCTTTTCACAGGTCTTCACTCAAATAGTTTATCCTCCCCACATCCCAAGGCTTGTTTGTTACATGAAATCATCGCTTTGTGAAAAGTATCGGGTAAGCAAAAAGGAGACGTTCAAAATTTGTAGTCCTGTTGGACAGCTTAAAAATAACTTCTTTGGTGGAAAGAATGTCCTGCTTCTGCTCTGAAATGAACATCTTCAGCGGTTTAGCAACAACTTGGCTAGTAAACGTATCCAAAATATCAATACGATATTACCTGGTGTAAAAAAATACCACAAGCCGGTGAGATCATAAGGGGCTTTCAGAAGGAATTTTTATAGCAGACTCATGCCATGATTTAACTTTTTTTCCTAGAAGCTTTGGCATGTCCTAGAAAACAGTCAAAAGCAGAAAAATATAAGAACTCTGATGACTGCATCTGGAGGAAATTTACATTCTGGTCCAGAGCTTACTTAAGCCAAAGCATTTGGATTTAAGCTGATGCACAGTCCAAGTCTATACCTGTTTACTCAGAATAGACATGGTTAGGATAGTGCTGTAAGTAGCACTTTGCTTAGTGGTAAGCATATGTGGTAAGCATAAGTCTAAGCTCCAATCTTACCATTTTGATTTATAGCTCTGGTTCAGTCTGTGTAGAGACTGATAAAAGTAGTGCAAAATAAATCACAGGAAAATGCAGGAATGGCAACACTGGCAATAGAAGAGAACAAATAGGAGCACCATAACAAGCCAAATGAATCAGGTTTGATGCATATTCAGTTCTCCTCTGAATCAGGTTCTGTAATTTCTCTGACACTCGACTGCAGCCTTTACCCAGAACTCACAAAAGCAGATGTTTCTCTGAAGGTTTGTGTGAGAGAAGACAAAACATGGGGGCTTTTCCTTTTTGTTCACTTATTTCTTGCCGCTTATTTTATCAGTGGCCACAATAAATAGCAGCATGTTAGAAGGCTGATAATTCAAGGGCAGCAAGGAGACAGACAGTGCCTGCAACATTTTTTTGAAGTGTGCACATGAAGCCCCACAAAGAGGGAAAAAGAAAAGAAATTGCACTCCTCTATTTGACTTCTTTTGTGTCTTCAGATGATGCATGCATACATACGTAGTTTTATTTGCATGCCACATTCCCACAGTTCAAATCATGCTCAAGGTGGCTTACAACAGAAAAAAAACACATAACTGCACAACATAACAAAAGAAATAATATGCAATCAATAAAAAATTAAAAGATACACGGCCAAAATGAACAATTTCTACATCAATAGAAAGCAGAGTCAATCAGGACCCCACACTCTCAGGCCACGTGGAAAAAGGCCTGTAGGTCTTCCAGGACTCACAGCCAAGACGGTCTCTATCTCAAGATGATAGGCTAGAGCCGCTAGGTGATTTAACTGTCCAGTATTCTATCCAGGAGTGCAAAGTAAGATGGAGTGGAAGATGTCCACTTGCATTGTGGTTCTGCTGGTTTTTGCAATTTTGTTAAATATTCCACTGGTGGGAACTTGAATAATCTCCCTAGGGAAGACAAGTCCACAGCCAAATGTCTTACTGCCAGGATGCTGTCTTTGCTTGTCCTCATCTGGAAGCATTTGCACTCTATTCATAGCTGTAATGACACAAATCTAGCTTCCACCACAAAAGCCTAAGGGCTAGTGAGCTATCCCCTATCCCACTAACTCTAGCTATAGTTGTTTGGACAGCATTGTGGACTCATAGACAGAAGAATTAGTAGAACTAATAGCAAAAATTCTTTCTGTCCCTTCCTCCAAGGAGGTCAAGGAAGGATACCTGAGTTAATATCATTTTATCCTCATGACAACCCTGTGAGGCACGTTAGGCTAAAAGCTTAAAAGCTCAGTCAAGCTAGAATTTTGAATCCTGGTCTTTCTAGTCAGAACTGAACCTTCTATCCAGAACAACAAACTTTTGGCTTTTTTTCTTTCTAACATCTACGCTGCACCATTTCCTTAAGTACAACTGAACTGCATCTGCGTTATATCTGACTATCAGTGAAGACTCTGGTAACTACTATTAATCACACCTTTCAGGAGCCTTAGATTAGGGTCAGTTTTGGATTAGGGGACACATCACATGGATGCAAGCAGACATTGTTCTTTTTTAAATTATTTATTTTATTTGATTAGACTTTCATACAAATATTAATACACATACACTCACAACCACAATAACACAATAACAACAAAAAATAACAACAAAAAAGAAAAGAAAAAAGGATAAGAAGGAGAACAAAAGAAAAAAGTTAAGGTAAGAAAGAAGTACATAAAATAGGTGGATGATAATAAACGTTTGTGACTTCCCTCCACCAGTGCTCATCATTTTTTCATTCAAGTTCTTGTTTACATTGGAAATCATGTGTCACTACTTTATTTCTTTTAGTATACTATTATATTATTTTATCAAGACAACTTCATGAGCTTAGTCTAAACATATCAGCATGTTATCTTTAGAGCAGTGTTTACTCATGTACTCTTCAAACCATAACCATTGTGACCTTAATTTCTGATGTGTCTGATATCTTATTGCCGCAGTTAATTTTACCAATTCTATAAATTCTGTTAATTTATATAGCCAATCCTCTTTTGTGGGTATATAATTTCCTGTTCTTTGCAAGGAGTAACCTGGCTGCTGCAGTTGCATAAAAGAACAATTTTTCCCTGTCTTGTGGTATCTCATCTCCTACTATACTCAGTAAGAACGACTCTAGGTTTTTTTCTTTCTAAAGATATCCTGAGCATCTTTTTTAGTTCATCATGGATGCGGCCCCAGATTTTTTTGACTTTTTCATGGCCCCACCATAGGTGCATTATAGCACCCTCTACTTCCATGCATTTCCAACCAAGATTGTATTTGGTCTTATCTATTTTAGCGATCTTTGATGGTGTCATGTGCCACATGACGACAGACATTGTTCTTTGTGTCTGAACAAGAATCATAATGTCTGAGGGCTGAACTACTCATCACATTTACTTCCACAATTCTTTTTTCTGACGGCCCGACTTGATTGTGGGGTGTGAGAGGAGGATGCCCCTGGGAGATTTCTCTGCTATGCAGATGTACCCATGGGCCCAAAATGTTTGGTGACACCCAGTGTAGGAAGTGGCTTTTTCATTTTTGGCACATCCATGGGGAAACCAATATATACGTTCTCCCCCCTCCCCCAATAATTGAGGGTAAAAAGGTAAAGGTAATGGGACCCCTGACTATTAGGTCCAGTTGTGACCGACTCTGGGGTTGCGGCGCTCATCTCACTTTACTGGCCGAGGGAGCCGGTGTACAGTTTCCGGGTCATGTGGCCAGCATGACTAAGTTGCTTCTGGCAAACCAGAGCAGCACACGGAAATGCCATTTACCTTCCTGCCGGAGCGGTCCCTATTTATCTACTTGCACTTTGATGTGCTTTTGAACTGCTAGGCTGACAGGAGCAGGGACCGAACAACGGGAGCTCACCCCGTTGTGGGGATTCGAACCGCTAACCTTCTGATCGGCAAGCCCTAGGCTCAGTGGTTTACCCCTGGGGCCGGCTGGAGGATGCATGGGAAAGCGGCCGCTGCTGCTGTGCTACTCTGTGTGTCAGCTGTTATGGGGTGCAATTCAATTCAATTTTATTTACGGTCACAGACCAGCTCCGCAGTTATAGGGTGCTTACGGTCTCTTTAGGACTTCCTCTGCCCTCACTGACATCCTCTTTGGGCTCTGGGGAGGGGCTTTTGTGAGCCACGAGGACTCTCCAGCTCTCTCCCGCCATTCCAGTTTTCAATCGAATCGATTGCATGTAAGTGGGGGGACACCTATAATGGGTTTATAAGACATACACTTTCCCAATACTGGAAAATATTGAAATGAATATTGAATGCAGGAGCGGTGTGCTGTGTTAACAGATTTGTACCACCTGTAAGTTCCAGCTTTTCTCTGGGAAACCCCCTGCCTACGGGTTCTTAGCCAAACGATATTTAACTCACTGAATCTTTTCACAGAAGCCAACTGCAAATTTCCATTTTAACACGAGCAATCTAAGCAATGTTCTCTAGCCTTGGAGAATGCCACTTTTGCAAAACCAAACCACTTACATAGCTGTAAGATGAGGCACAGGCCAACAGAGACAAGATCTTAATTGTTCCGCGTGTAAAATTACTCTGTCTCTAAGCTTCCCCCCCCCTTTCACAAAAATTGCAGCCACAGTGGAATGAAGGCTTTGTGGGATACCTTAAGGTCTCTCATACAATGAAGTGGTGTTATTCATGTCTCAGAGGATGGGGCCATAATCACAGAGGTCAGAAATGAAACTATGGCTGGGATCTGGAAACTGAAAACCAGTTGACCTCCTGGTTCTTTCCAGTTCGATAGTTCTATGAATCTGTGACCCTGCCCAGTCTCACTTTGTGGGACAGGCAGTCATCTGAATATGCATTACTTTTCCAATTTGACTGGACGAAGAATTAAAGGTTTAAAGTCATGGGCCAGGTGGAATCAGGATACACAAATCAGCACGTAATTTATTAACAACATAAAATATTATCTTTCATGTCATATAACTTTAGTTACTTAGGTGCAAATATGTGATTCTTGACCAAAGAGATTTGTTTGCTTGAAGCACAGCTGCAGGTATCTCCACTCCCAAGCAAAGGGACAGAGTCCTGAAGGCCACACAAATTATTTTGTCTCCTGAGGCAGAAAATCTTGCAAGCATCTCTTCTACTCTTTGGCTGAAAAAAAATTACAATAATAATAAATGAAAAAACTCACCTAGATGCCTTGCTCATTTTGTCTGGAGATTTCTTTTAGCAGAAACACACCCAGTAGCTCCATTAACCAAAGGTCAGCTGAATCACAAGCCTATCTTTAGATTTCCTCTCTACCATGTTTTTTTAAAAAAACAAAATTCCAGTAGTAGAAAGTTGCATGCGTATGGGAAATATGCAAAGATTGGTTTTATGACAGGAGGAAGAACATAGTGGGAGGCAATGAAGCCACACAGAATGTTCAATAAATAAGGGCACATCTATAAAGTATCAACGGGAGGAAGGGATAGCCAGTTGGTTAAAACAGAACAAAGCATGTCAGGATTTGGGTGGGCACTGGAACAATCTGATGTCTACCTGAGTACCTGGAAAACTGTTACCAGTGGATAATATTGGGCAAATTAGCATTCCACCTTTTTTCGAAGGAGCTCGTGGTCCAGTCTTTTACCCTCGCAAGAACCCAGAACTGTGTGGTAGGTCATATTGAGAGAGAGGTACAGGTCACAATTTATAACTTAACAGGGATGTGAATCTATGTATCTCTACTTAAGGTCCATTGCTCTGCTTCTAAAACAGTCTGATTGAGTATAAAACAGCTTTATATGCTCAACTCAATAATTTCCTAGCAGTAACAAGCTTCATATTTGAGACACAGGCAGCTCACAATTGTATGTTAACTGCTCAGCTCACCAGCTTGCTTAATAACCACTTTAGGTGTGACACGATCTTTGAAATTGGCTTTAGGTTTGCTCCCAGGAAAGACTCTTCAAAAGGTTAATCTGCAGCTCCTTTATCTCGTTTTTTGGATTACATTTCATCCTCTTTGGTAGATTTATTTTCTTCCTCCTTTTCCACTAAAATGGTATGGGGCAAATGGTGACCTGTGGGGCACATCTCCCAGACCTGAAACTTCCTCCTCCCCAGGAATCCAGCCAGTATATAGCTAAAGTACTGGGCCTTATCACATCCTGCGGCTGAGCACCAGTCATCTGATAAGAGCGAAGGCACCTGCAGGCATGGAACTGGGCTGTGCGAGAAAAATCTCTGCTTTCACAGTTCATGCTTCTGAGATAAAGGGATTTTGCTAATTAAACTAGAGGGAAATAGTGTCCTTGATTATTTCTCAAGGGGGTATTGAAGATGTAGCCTTCAGCATTGTCTGCTCCTCTTTCCCTTCATCCCACAATGGGTCTCTATTTCTCTGAATTTGTAACACAAGGACATTCAACATACAGGAAATGCCCTTATTCAGGAATCTGTACAGAGATGGGTGATATGAGGCAGTAGCTCTACAGCCCCCCCCCCCCGCCAATGCATCCAATGAGAGTGTTCTGTCTTGGTATCTGGGCATGGTGCTTTTTCCAATGTACCTCAGAGGAAGTGGATGGCTTCCCCAAATCTGCTTGTGAAGTCCTTTCTCAAGGCACCACTTCTCACGGAATGCTTTTGCTCCACTGAAAGACAAATTGTTCCTGTGCCAAATCCATAGGGTTGCAAAAATAACTCTGGCCTTCAAGGGGCAGATCCCATGGAAATTCAGCTTGATGTCGTTGCTGGTGCACAGAACAAGCAAGCAAACAAACAAACAAACAAAAACCCTGTTCTGCTTGTAAAGGGTACATCCCTCTAATCATGCTTTGCATGGAAAGTCCCACTCCTTACTTTGTATTATTACAGGTATCAATCAAATTATTTTTGAAGCCCTGTCATTTCTTTATCAGAGACTATCAAGGAGAGAGTCTTAATGCAGGGGTGTAGGCTGAGCATCTAGATGGCTCAGATTTAAAGTTTTGCAAGAAAAGGCTACATTTTCACATGTGGAAGATGCTCCAACCCTCTGATGATTTTGTTGCCTTTTTCTATACAGCAGTAAGTGGAGGTCTTGGTAGGCAAGAGACAGAGAGGAAAGTAAGTAGCCCACACCACATGCAACTGTCCTTTTTCTGCAGTAACAAGGAAAGTAGGAATTGTGTATCTCACCCGCAGCAAAGACCTTGAGCCCCAGGAAAGTCAAAAAGAAATAGGGGAAGGAGAAAACCAAGTTACACACACTTCTGATTCCCCTGATTCACCCTGAGTGTAATGAATCCTAATTTGCAAATCAAAGCTAATTAGCTTTAGCACAGAGTTGTATTCCCCCCTCGCTCAAACTGACATTTCTCTTGGCTGCTCCCCTACTAACCCACCTCAGTTGACCTTACAGTGTTTCCTTGCCCTGTGCTTGGCTCAGATTTAACTTTTAATCCACACCCCTTTACACATTAGGATGAGAAATGGGATAAAGAGCAAGCCCTTAATATAGCTGATAACACACAGGCCCCTGCCCTTCTTAGAGTGTCTGCCCATTTGTTAGTGGTAGTAAAGACGGAGTTTGAGAAACAGGCATGTGTCGTGATATTTGGCTGCTGTTCTCACCACCTCACTCCCTCTCAAACTCTGTCCTCTTAAAAGTGAGGCAGGAACAATGAATTGGACCAGAAGGTGCCTCACAGTCCAGGAAGACATGCCCTCTCAAGAAATATGCTACGTACCTTGGAGGTATTTCCTGCTCCCTTCCACGACCTGACATTCCAATCTATTTGTTTCATATCCTGCTTTTTACAAGGCAGACTATGCATGCCACACAACAGAAGGAAACAAATACCCTTGTACAACTTACAGAATGGTAAGTGCACAACTCTCTGTAAGATTTCAGCCCAAGAGTTGCATCATATATTATAGTGGTGGCCAACTCCCAAAAGACTGCGAGCTATTCACAGAGTTAAAAACTGGCAGTGATCTACCCCCTTTTTGGGGGTTCAGGTCAAAGTTGTTGGGCTTTTTTTTAAGGAAAGAGGAAGGCTCCTACTCTCCCAAGTACAGCCTTCAGAGAGAGGAGACATTCAAACAAAGTACTGTCCCCTGTAAAGGAGGACACATGACCAGCCTAATTCATATGAGTGATATGAAGCCAGAACCTCACTGACTTTAATGAGCTTTCTCTGTAGGTTGTTTGGTGGTATAGTTATAAGCCCTTTTTGTCCCAGGCCAGCCCCCATACTTCATTTCATCTAGCTTTCTGTTGCAGATAGGATTATAGTATAGCTATATAATGTTACTCTTTGCTTCATCATATTCTGTGACCGTTAAACTTGTGTTTATACTGGTTTGGAAAGCCCATCCTACATTTGGAGTGTTCTCAGCTTAGCGTGCTATGCAGCTTGAGGTTCGCACACAAAAAATCACGGAGCAAAAGCAGTAACACAAGGGCTTCTTCTCTCTGGTTGTGGGTAAGAATAAGATCTGCTTTGTATGCATAACATTCCAGAGCAGTAACCTGAATGCTAAAGATGCAGGGAATGTACCCAAAGAGGCTGTTTACTCCCTCTGGACATGGCCAGTCCATGTTTAGAAAATATTGACACACAAGAAATGAGCTGTGACAACCCTAGAATACTACACTGAACAAAACAGAACAGTCACTCCTCTCCGTGTGTAGTTTTAATCTGATAATACCCATCTTTTTATTGTGGGAAAGGGCAACTTTGTGTGGCAAACATCCAGCATTTTTGTATGCCTGCTAGGAGCAACTGGTTAAATAATTTTGCCTGCTTAATCATGTGCCTTTCACTTTTAAAATGAGTTCATATACTGCATACTACCAATGTTATGCCTTTTTGAGAAATTGGTGGAACTTGCTTTCTCTGAGGATAATGGGTTGCCTTTCCAAAGATAACAAGTTTCAATGCAATTTTTTGAAGAGCATGGGAAACCTGTAGCAATTTCCTTTGTAATTTACAGGTATACAGGCTGAGTGGGTGGCATTAGGGCTGAGCTCTTTTCAGGAAACAGTCTCCTTTCACCTCTGTTTCATTAATGCTTTGGAGAGGGATATTCAAACAGGGGTACAAATGTTCACTACACTGGCAGAGTGATTCCCACCCACATACAGTGGAACCTCTGGTTACGAACTTAATTCGTTCCGGAGGTTCGTTCTTAACCTGAAACCGTTCTTAACCTGAGGTACCACTTTAGCTGATGGGGCCTCCCACTGCCTCCGCGCGATTTCTGTTTTCATCCTGAGGTAAAGTTCTTAACCTGAAGTACTACTTCCGGGTTAGTGGAGTCTATAACCTGAGGTGTTTGTAACCCGAGGTACCACTGTATTCTGGGAAATGAGTAGGCAGGTTTGGGCTCCACATGATGTATGTATCCTTGGAGGCTGACTCTGCTACCCTTGCGGATCCTGCCACCTGAGGCTGTTGCCTCACCTTGCTGCATGAGTGGACCAGCTCTGGCTAGGCAGAGGCAAAGCTAGGCTTTATTTCACCTGGGTCAGTTTGACACCCCCCCATGCACATTTGTGTGCGCACACACACACACACACAGGCTGAGAGCCTCAATGGTGCCCCTCAGGAGGCTTCACCTGGGGCAAAAGCCCCAGCTAGACCCCCGCATAGCTACCACACTGGGCTTGGGGTGGTATTTCACTAAGTCATTCTTTTTTTCTTTTTTAATCCTTTATGGAAATTCATAGATATCATACACTATCTTAAATCCACACATACAAAGAAAAAAAATAACCTTACATAAATTCACAGTTAAATATTAAATTACTATTTCCACATATTTTCTAACTAAACTAAGATAAAATAAAATAAAATAAGATAAAGTAAAATAAAATAAAGTAGACTTCCCATCATTTTCCAGTGTAATTAATGTTTGTAATATTGAATGTACTTATAATTACTACCTTACTCTTCATATGTTTCCTAATACTTTCTTACAACATGTTGTACCATTTTTCCTTATTTCTTAATATTTACTTTACACAAGGGTCATTCGAATGCTGCCATAGATGTTATATCACTGTTACATTTTTTGTAAATATCTCTTGAGCATATCCCATAATGATTATTTTGTATTACCCCTTAGTTTATTTGTCAACAGAGCCATTTCCGCGTAATCTAATAATTTGTTCTGCCAGTCCCTTAATGTCAGTATTCCCCCCCCCTTCCCTTTCCAGTTTGGTGCAATTAGTAATCGGGCGGTGGCTGTTGTGTATAAGAAGATTTCTCTTACATTTTTCCTCACTAAGTCATTCTTAGAGAAAGTCCACTGAAAGCAATGAACTAACTTTGGATATCACCCAAGGCATGAAGTGTGCCATCACTATGCCTGGTTCACTCACATTTCTCAACATCCAGTTATACTCCTCCCATGTTTTCTCAGTGTGTCTCCTAGTCCCCCCCCCCCCTTATCACAGGACTTCCAGCATTTGAGAAGAATGGAGAAGTACAAAATCTCCCCAGGTTTAGATGCCTTACTGCTATTTTGTCATTTTTTAAAAAGAGGCGTGGTTTTGATACAGGTAGCGTCAAACAGCCCACATTCTCTATAACTTTCGCAGTGAGCACCATTTAATATCCCTGTTGATTTCCCAAATGGTCACTCAGCGAGCTAGGCTTTCCTTCCATTTAAAACAGCTACATCACACCCACTGGCATGGGCAGAACATATTAGGATGTACATACAGAAAAGACATATTATCCCCAACAGTGTGGAAAGTCAATTGCAATTCAGTTTGTAGCTGGAAGAGAAATGATTTATTACCTCTACGAACCACTGCCTGGAAGCAGCTGTATTGTTCATAAACTACCAGACTGTACAACAACCTATAAAGATGGGTCCCTCTTCCCCCACTTGGCGTGACGGAACAGCATTGCTGGAATCATTCATAATCCCTAGTTAAAAATCACACTTTTATGTTTTTCTAGATGATGAGAGAATTTCTCAAAACTCCCATTAAGTTTATGGCCCGTACTAATCCATCCTGTCTTTACATTCTTCCTTTTGGGATGGTCAGAGGCAGATATGAGAACTTCTTGGAAGAACATGGAATGTGCCAACACAAAGCCATTGTGGAAGGTTCAAGCTGGGGCAGAGAATTTACGGCACCAGAGCAGAGTTGTGTTTTTTCTTAGAGTGTTTTTCTCAAAATAAGGCTGAGGAATAGAGAAAGGGGGGCAGTGAGTACATTTGGGATTTGTGTGGTGGCCAGCAGCTGCCTCTCTGTCACAATTTACTAAGAAACCCAATACAGTGGTACCTCAGGTTACAGACACTTTGGGCTACAAACTCTGCTAACCAGGAAGTGGTTGCTCCAGGTTAAGAACTTTGCCCCAGGATAAGAACGGAAATCGTGCACCAGCGGCGCAGCGGCAGCAGGAGGCCCCCATTAGCGAAAGCGCGCCTCAGGTTAAGAACCGTTTCAGGTCAAGAACGGACCTCTGGAACTAATTAAGTTCTTATCCCAAGGTACCACTGTAGAACAAAAATTGCTTCCTTAGGTCCACCCAGAAGTGGAAGGTGGTAGCAAGGATATAGCATTTATGTGAACCACTGCTGCTTTCAATATTTGACCTGGACTCCTGATCCAAATTCACAATTACGTCTATTAGACATAATCCAAACCTTCACGTTCCTACCTCCCAGATTCTAGATCCACAGCCAACACAGCTGTGTTACCCAGTTCTGAAGAGCAAAACCATCACTGATGAGGCAGAAATGGAAGGAGAGAGCCGTATCTGAAGCAGGCAATCTTGCCTAGTTCTACCCATGGGGATGTTGTATTGAGACTGTGCATGGATGAGGGAGAAGCTACCACCACAAAAACTTGGATCACCTGGTTAGATCAGGGGTGTAATTTCAGCCACGAGACTTTCCAGCATCCATCCTTTTTTTAGCATCAGCAGTTTTTTTAGCATCAGATAAATAGGTACTGCTACAGCAGGAAGGTCAACGGCATTTCCGTGTGCTGCTCTGGTTTGCCAGAAGCGGCTTTGTCATGCTGGCCACATGACCTGGAAGCTGTACACCGGCTCCCTTGGCCAATAACGCAAGATGAGTGCGCAACCCCAGAGTCGGTCATGACTGGACCTAATGGTCAGGGGTCCCATTACCTTTACCTTTACTGTTATATTCTAATTATATTTTCCCTGTTGGTGTTTTCAGGAGTAGTAAGCGATACCTTGTTCTGCTCCTCTTTCTAACACAAGTGTTTGATTACTGCCCCAAGCAAAAATCCCGCTGCACACAACAGGAGGTTGCACATACATGGCCATGTGCAAGGATCTGTGCATGCTCTGCTATGAAGCAGATGGCTGGAGGTGGGCTTGAGGGTCCCAGAAGGCAGAAGAAGTTCAGAACAGGGGCCCCAAGCTGAAGAATTTTTTTGAAAGCTCTACAGCAACACTGTACAGACCAGTTCCACCCCCTCCGCATTTCAGTTCCTATCTCATTTCCCCTTTCTCACTCTGTTCTTCCTTTGATCTCTTAACACCCTCTCAAATTGTAGCCTTCCAGCTAGTTAAAGAGTCTCCCTCTGATATTCCCTTTCCTGCTTCCTGCTCCCAACATCCCTACCTTTATTTCACAATGATCAATCACTTACACCTCACTGCTTCTTTCAGGAGTGCCCTCAAACAGCCAACAAATCCTGTGGGGGTGGGGAATGCAACCCCTATTTTCACTTAGTCTCCAGCTATGTGGGATGGCAGCAGACCCATTTGTTTAAATCCATGTCCATCTGCCCCAATAATCTCTAAAGCAGCGGGTGAGGATGGGCTATGTTTTTTTTTAGGAGGAAAAGGGTGAAATAAATGGTACCCAGTCCATACTTCCATGTGGCTCCCCAAAGTCTCTCTCCCTGAACACTCACTCCTGGCTCATCTTTGGTTTCAGTGCTGTGCAGGGATGGTCCTTGAGCCAAGGCTGGGGGGGGGGAATGATTGAACTTGTCCGGATCCATGAAGTACCAGGCTCCATGCAGTCAGTTTTACAGGGCCCAGGAAGAACCAGCTGTTAGCCCAGTTGCCCCAGGGAAAATGGCATCTAGGGGAGGCAATGGTCACTTTCTGAAAACAGAAACTGATGATCAGAAGGGTCAGAAGCAACTTAAGGCTGGCAGGCAAGTTCTGAAGGGGGCAGCTGCTTAGCTTAGCAAAATCCCCCCTCCCCCCGAAAAACAAGTTGCTCTAAACTTTAGGGCTGGCATAGCAGAGCTTCTGCCAAATCCTGCAAGCCCTGTAGATAGAGTATATTGAGTATACAACTGCACCCTACATCACATCAAGGTCATTTGCAACTGGAGTAAAGTTACAGGGAATGGTGAAAACCCCAAATATAGTTTGGGGACTGTTTCAATGGCACTGATCCTTTCAAAAGCAGAGGTTGGATGGCAATCTGTCACAGATGCTTTAGTTGAGATTCCTGCACCACAGGGGGTTGGACTAGATAACCCTCAAGGTCCCTTCCAACTCTACAATTCTATGATTCTTTGATTAGAGAAGTGTTGGTCATAAACTAAGAAAAGGCAGGATTCAAGAAACAATGCAAATGAATTTGGAGCTACAGTGACAAACATAAGCAAATCAGCTACGATAAAATTAGGATAGTAATTTTTTGAAGTAGCAGGTACCAGCCTAGCAAACAGAAAATAAGCAGATGAAGCTTTTCCAATCACTCTTCCTGGTGTGAGTAGAAAGTATCACTTGGTTGCTGGGCTATTGGCATTGTCTCAGACTGTCCCCATGTTTTCCCTTTTCTATTCTGGTCCACTCCTCAAGATGTTGTAGGTATAATCCTCAGGTTGGTTCCATTCCGACAACACCAGATTTAGGATGGTGAAGGCACAAAATAACAACCACAACCACAACCTACTGAGAAGATACATAGAAAAGCAACTATACCAAAAGAAGTTATTGTAAAATGAGATGGGGGAGGGGGCAATTTTGTCCTCACTCAGGGTGCCATATTACCAAAGTCCTCCCCTGATTCTGATGTTAGTTTTAGAGCCAGGCTAGAAATGATGGTGATAGGCATGGATTCCTTTTAATGTGTCTCCTGTAAAATGGCTGGTGGGTAGGTCTTGCCTTAAAATGAAAAGGATCACACGAGAGTTTAGGTGCTGCATCCTGTTTTGTGCATTATTTCCCTTCAATCTGCTACTCTAGGCCCTTTTCTTCTTCTGGCTTCTACTGGAGCCAGGAAGAAAGAAAAGGAGAAGGGGAAACTTCAGTACCCCTCCCCACGCACTCCGTTTACTGTTAAAGTAATATATATGCAAACAAACTTTGTATATTAATGGACTTGACATGTGAATGACAGTCTTGCCACATCTTCCCTTAGTCCCTTACTATTGATTTTGAAAGGGGGCTTGGCCCATTAATATATTTTTTTACTAGGTGAGTAGGAAGCTCTTGTTTTTACAGGCTTGTGTAAAATACACACACACAGTAGGAAATGCAAACATTCCAAACATACCAAAGGATCTGTGGGATTATCATTCTCCAAACAGCCCAGAGTAAAATATTTCCAGCATATGGAAGCACTATGGGGTGAGGGGAAGAATCCAGAATTTAACTGTCTTATTCATGAACTGCATGTGAAAAGTTACCTGAGGGGAGATGGAAATGACCTGATCTCTTTGATGTCCAAGGAACTGCTGATAGTGTCATATTAAGTCTCCGCATTTTTCTGGCTAATTTGATGGGAATTTGTATTGCCTCAGTTCCTTAATGACTCAATGGGTGGTCACTGTTGTGTAAGCCCAAGGCTCTTGTAAAGCCTATTGATGTCAGTGAAAACATAAATGTTTTTTGCATTAGGAGGTCATTCCAACTTTGCACAGATGGCTGAGCACTTGCGACTTCCTGCATTCGCTGTCACCCTCTGGAGTGAAATCCTGGCTGTGGTGAGACACTAGCACAAATAATTCTTCACAATACCTGTGCAAATGTAGACCAACAATATGGGTTATCATTTGCATTTGATACCTTCTTATTAGTCATTAGGATGGTCAACTATTTTTCTTGCACAACTCCTGTGCCTTTAACAGCTACCTAAAATATAAACATTTAGCAGCTGAAACCTGCTCTCCACCCAACTATATTTCCATGTCAGCCAAATAATTGATACTATCAACTCTATCAGAAGCATTTTTAAAAAATGGTTTTTATTAAAGATTTTCTTGGGTTACAAAAGTATGTGCATTGTCTCTATTTTCAGGTCATAGAGTCTTTTCTACAGATCTGTTACATTCAATGTGAGACAATACCGGCAGTGTTTGTGATACAAGCAAAATGCTTCTAGAGTAGTTCTTTTCTTGGAGAAGAGAAACATACCCTGCTTGCAGTTTGAGAACCACTTGAGTGTTCAGCTAGGATTGGGGAAACTCACCATCAGACTAACCTATCCCACGGGGTTGTTGTGAGAATAAAATGAGGGGATGCAACTTATACACTGTCCGGAGCTCTCTTGAGGAAAAGTGGAATTAAATTATAATAGAGAAAATGGATGAAAAGAAAGTAAATTTATATTATTATTATTGCTATTACTCCTCCTCCTCCTCCTCTTCTTCCCTTACAAAAACACCTAATTTTTTTTCTAGGTGGTATATATATTACGGTATATACATTCCTGAAATAGTAGGTAATTGGGGAAGCAGATAATGTTGTTCTCTTTTAGAAGACTATCTGTGTGCCCAAGCAGGCAGGTGGTGCTGTGGGTTAAACCACTGAGCCTAGGGCTTGCTGATCAGAAGGTCGGCGGTTCAAATCCCTGCGATGGGGTGAACTCCTGTTGCTCGGTCCCAGCTCCTGCCAACCTAGCAGTTCGAAAGCACATCAAAGTGCAAGTAGATAAATAGGTACCACTCCAGTGGGAAGGTAAACGGCGTTTCCGTATGCTGCTCTGGTTCGCCAGAAGCGGCTTTGTCATGCTGGCCACATGACTTGGAAGCCATACGCTGGCTCCCTCGGCCAATAACGCGAGATGAGCGCCGCAACTCCAGAGTCGGTCACGACTGGACCTAATGGTCAGGGGTCCCTTTACCTTTACCTTTACAATATACTAGCTTATACTGTATATGTCTACTTAATGGAGTTCAATGGCATTAACTCCCAGATAAGTAGGTATAGCAGGGGTGGCTAACATGTGGCTCTCAAGATGTTGCTGGAATATAACTCCCATCGTTCCTGATCCTGACCGTTGGCCATGCTGTCTGGTGGGAGCTGGAATGCACCATCATCAGGAGGGAAACAGGTTATACAGTCTTAAAAAGGAGGGGAATAGACAGAGTGACTCACTACCTAAGACTGTTTTAGGCAATAGGTGTCTCTGAAAGTCTATTGCAACAGTTAGATTTGGCCTTCCACCTTGCTGATCATGCACAAAGTTCTACCAAAACATGCAAAACTAGTTTGAACTAAGGTGGAATGTGGCAGCGGAGGAGATGTGGACTTTGGGCAATGATGGCTCTTCTTCAGCATCTTCTTCTGTTACAATAGCCTCCAACCTCTCATGGATTCATGTGTAGTCTTTCTCCTTTCTCTGGGATTCCTGGTGGCTTGAGTATGTGTGTACCACACTTTTACCACTGCAGTTTTTGCATGTGTGATGGAACGGCAAAGGGTTATTTAACCACCTGTGGTTGCTTAGCAAAGGTAGAGAGCGATCTTTGCTGTAAAGGTTCTCGATCTTTCCTAACAACATTATTATGGATAACAACATTATTATAGTTTAGTCATGAAGTGGTATTGGGCTTGAATTGTCTCTGGAGGTGGAATTGGGAATTTCATGTTACTATTCTGTGCTTGTTCTGAAGAGATAATAAAATTCTTGTCTAGCTTCCTGACTGGTGTAAGACATCTGCAGCCCCCATCCCAACATTTGTTTCCTTCTGATACAAGATGTATGATGTCTGTACCAACCAACTTTTTGTCCTAGGCTCCTCCCCATGTCACTTTTACACAACTTGGGCTAACATCACAAGCTATATTTCCATATGTAAACACCTCACAGCATCAGTCTAAGTCCTAGTTACTACGGTAGTTCCCTTTTGTCTCAGCTTATGCCACAGGGTTGCTTGCCTTTAAAACAGATTTTCAAGTTAAAATGAGATGAAAGATTTCTTTGGAGCATCAGGAGAGGCATGATTTTGATTCTAAACAGGATTCTCACTTTAATCCACCCTTTAGACTGGTTCTGACATCGTAAGAAGAAGAAAAATCCTCACAGGGGACAGCAGTACCAGAGCTAGGGGTTTGTGGAACAGCAAGAGTGAGAACCACCTCATCCTTTTTCTGTGGCTTTAGGGTCCGCAGCATTAACTAATTTTCTTACGGTAATAGTGTGCCTGCCCCCTATGTGTCTGTTCCTTTTACTTTCCTTCATTTTAAAAAGAGAGCTTTTCTAGTTCCAGTGAGGCCTGGCTGGCAATGCTGAAATTCCTTTGCCTCTGTTTGTTGCTCTCCTCGTGGCCAGTTTCCATGGTGACCCAGATTCCATGCAAGCTGGCGGAGAGCCTAGCAAAACCCCATACCTCAAGGTCTCCTTGGAAAAGAACCCCCCCCCCCGCTTTCCAAAGAAAGCACAGGGAAGAGAGAAGAGAATAAACACATATCCTCGCCTTCCCTTCTAGCATGCATACACACTGTGTCATCTTTTTCAGTTTGTGTGCTGGGAGTGAGAGAGTATGTTGATTGTTATTATGTTTTAGGGCAACAAGTACCAACAGCTCACTCCTCCATTCCCTGGCATATGCTCCAAAATTACCACATCGCGCTAATATTTCAACATTAGCAAATACTCCAGATGGTCCACATTAAAATTCCAGTACTGTCTCATTTGCCGACAACAGCTTGCTCCTTAAATTTTTCCCCAAAATGAAAACCATATCTAAGCATTTAGCAATGTTTGGTGGATGTGTGAGTGAGTGGTGTATGTGCGCACACGGGCATGGGGTTGATGGAAATCAGCGACAGATGAGGAAAGGGAGAAAAAAACACGAGGCCGAACCATTCCCTCTTTGTTAGTTGAAAATGGGAGTCTTCCCTGTCTGTATAATGGGCAGGAATTAAAATGCCCAAGTGCCATCAATTTTTGTGGAAATTATACATATCTACCGGTAACTTTTTGCAGCCATTGTATTTGCAGGAGCTGAACAAGAGGAATATTAGCACAACTGGAATTCACAATTGCCCTGGAATCAATTTTGATGAAGGGTGATATATAAATATTATAAATAAATGTTCCCCTTTGACTTGAAGAAAGAAATTAGGGTCACAATATGACCTCTAGTTGTTGCCACCTTGAAGATTTCTCCTTCCCCTTCTCCAGATTTTTTTTTTACAAACTACTGTAAGAGCAAAGTGAGAGAGAACATGAAAACACAATTAATTTAGTGCCAAATGATTGTTTGGCTTTATGTCTGAATGGATCCAGTGTTTTTATTTAGACACATTTAGCAGTTTGTGCGAAAAAGGCCATCACAACTCCAAAAGTATTTACATTCTTATTAAGGCTTCATGTGCACAATCATAAAAGTGACAAGTATTATTACGTTTCTGAAGCTATTAACACCAAGACAGAACCAGAATTTGCCCTGTTTGCAGAAGGGGATGCAATTCACAGGAGGTTCCTGCTGGAGGAAGATGTTTTTTTTGCCAATTCCCTCCAACTGCTTCCTGCATTATTCCAGGGAGATATCCAGACCTCTGCAGATTTGCAAGAGGGTATAGAGATGCATGTCAAAGTGCAAGTCGATAAATAGGTACCGCTCCGGCGGGAAGGTAAAAAGTGTTTCCGTGCGCTGCTCTGGTTCGCCAGAAGCAGCTTTGTCATGCTGGCCACATGACCTGGAAGCTGTACGCCGGCTCCCTCAGCCAATAACACGAGATGAGCACCGCAACCCGAGAGTCCGCGGCTTCCTTTCAACTCCTCTCTCTCTCTCTCTCTCTCTCTCTCTCTCTCTGTGTGTGTGTGTGTGTGTGTGTGTGTCATAATCTATGGACGCAGAGCCAGAAAATGAAGGACAGAATCTATCTTAGGGCTACTGCACAAACAAAATGGCAGCAACTGTGTATATCATCATAAGTACATGTACCAGTCAACTCCTTCTCTTTGGTACATGTACAGGTGTGACTCACACATACGACATCGGGTTTGCCCCCCTCAGACATTTTATACATTTTTTTGTTTACTGCTTGTAAAACATTTTGTGTATCTATTAACATGTAAAATGGTTCTGTCTCTCAGCTGTTGGGAGATGATCAACAAGAAGATGGCGAGAATTCACAAAGGAATACTTCCCTCCTCAACCTTGGCCCCAAGCCCAGCTGCAGCTGTAAGTTATTGCCAGACCCTACTCTACTTGGAAAAGAAGATGGAGAGAGAAAGCAGGAATATTCTCTCCAGTCATTATAATCAAATACATTGAGAAGGTTTGAGGGGAACCAAAGCCATAGCTGCCAAGTTTTCCCTTTTCTCGCGAGGAAGCCTATTCAGCATAAGGGAAAATCCCTTTAAAAAAGGGATAACTTGGCAGCTATGACCAAAGCTAGTCTCATTAAACCAGGATAGCATGGTATCAAAAGGTGAGTTGAGAAATATATTATGTCAAAAGCAGACCTTCATTTACGTATTTATTTTTTGCACCAGGCCCCATATTATATAGGGGGCTAGTTATACACAAAATTCTTTGCTAGTTATACACAAAATTCTCACATTTTTATAATCAGATGGCTTTAGCCATAAATGGGCTCTTGCTTACCAGTTCATAATATGTTATATTTCTACCTTTATACTTTAAAGTATGACTTCCTGCATAAGAAAAATAAATATTTAATAACATTACTGTAGTGTGCAATTCTGATGTACGACATGCCAAAAAGTTGGTAAGTTTTATAATGCAGTGGTTTTTAATTTCAGTGTCAAATCACCGAGATTGCAATCCTTGTATATGAACAATGTTGTATATCCAGAATGTTAATTACATGACATAACTAATTGGTTCTTTAGTTTAATAGATCCCAATTTACAAGCAGTGTCTTGCATTTCAACAAACTCCCAACATTTTCTTTCTCTGGTGTAGAAAGAGCTTGTTTGCCGTTAGCAATGTTCTTAATTGTAATTAAACACCTGATTAATTGGTGCAGCTGAATTTTATTTTGCAATTCTTGCAACATATAGGTGTTAGGTAGAAGATGGTTTGGATTGCTGTGTTGTCAACACTGAAGAAATAAGAGTTTCACAGTAAATGTCAGGAATTCAGTGAAAGTTGATAGCTACCCATAAAACCCAAGTTTTCGGAGACCAATGGGAAATGTCAGATAATTTCTACAATTGAGACTACAACTCAGTGACATTCAAGCCCCATTGGTCTGATCTCTCAAGGAAGACCCTCTCTCCCAAATCCCCTCAACTCACTTCAATCAAGTCTGTGGAAAACCTACATCTGGCCTATTTTTCCTAAAGGCTTCAAACTGTTGTCCTTAATGGAAAAGGCTTCAGGAGGAACCTGCTTCCTTGCTCCACCTCCGGCATTGACACATTTAGTCCAACTTTAATCCAACCAATGCACATTAAAAATTTCCAATATTATGTCAAGGGCAAAGTATGCTGCATACTTGGAAACCCAGAAGCCACAAATCCAGTGAGCTCCTTTAGGCATGTGGAAAGCTTGTATGTGCCCAGCAGGACTTCCAACTATTTTCCTTAACAGCTCCTCCCCAGTGGCACATTGCAAACTATTTTTAAAGTTCCTTAGCTCTAGAAAAAACAGCCTGTAAACTAAGCTGAGAGGCTGTTGTTGGGAAGAAAAATATAAACGTTTTGCAGATGGTACTGAATTAGATTGCAGTTTTATGGATTGTGGTCTTATGTGCCAGGGCTTTGCACATTGCCCTGTGGGCTCTCTGTGAAACCAGGGTCTTCATGTTCTGCACTTTTCAGTGAAATGAATTTTTGTGGTTGATTAGAAAAGCTCAGTATTGCTGGAGTACATTGTGTGCTGCTGGATCTTTTCACATCACCTGACTCTACAGGAGCTCATCACACAACTGCTAATGTCTCCATAGAGTAGGTGGAAACTAGTTATCCAAGTGTAGAACTACACATCACATACAAAGATGCACAATAAAACTCTGATGATAGCTTCTAATAAACAAGTGGACTTTCACTAAAAAGCAGGAGAAATATTTCTTGATCCTCCCATGTCCCCCTTGCAATTCCCCACCCCTTGTGTGTTCTCTCCAAAGGGGATCCAGATGAATATTTACCTTATAAACATGTACCTGGAGGTTCACATTCGAGGCGAGATGCAGTACAAAATCAGTTAAATGCCTTTTCTCCTTGCTTTTTTTAGTTGCAAAACCTCTTCCTCTCAAAGCAGCAACCATCAGAATGTTGTTATTATGCATGTTGATTATGTAGCACCCCCAATCTGTCTTCTAAAAGAGCATAATGGAAGATGAACTTAAAGAGTGTTGATCTAGGAAGCCCCAATTCTTCATGAAACCCAGTTCAGAATGAAGTAATTCACTGTAAGAGAAAACTACTTCAAGCACATGAAGAGTTCTTGCAATGTGATCAAATAAGCTGACCAAAGGCTCTTTTGCGACCTCTGCTGGATAGTAGAAGAGTTTAGCACGTGAACACCATAAGCAGCTGTCACAGTGGCCTGTCCCTCACAGCAGCATTGTATTTTACAGGTGTATAGCACCTCCCTACTGAATTCTAAAATACTGCTCTGCTTGATCAGGACTTTAAAAAGGACTTATTTTTGCAGTCTGCTTTGTTAACCTGAAAAATATATATATTTGGAACCTGTGATCTGAACCAGATAATAGGTCCACCTGCAGTGGCATACCTTGGAGCCTCAAATTTCAGCCATGCCCTGTACAATGGCAAAATTCGGCACCCCACCTTCCATTCTACATCATAGTTGCGGCGCCCGAGGCTCCAAATCCAGTCCCTAAATCTGCCGCTGCCACCTAAACCCAGTGTTGCTTAACAATAACTTTAGCTGCAGAGGGCATGGCCCTACCCTTGTAGGATTCACCAGTTCTTTTCCTGTTCAGCTTGAAGTACCTCAGCCATAAATCCAGCTTCTAAGATTAGTACGTATTGTGTTTTTGATTTACTGTGTCTCAAATTCTCATGCCACTTAAAATATTTATGTAGCAATTGGTAAAATAGATGCAATTTTGTTGCTGTGATACTGTTTCGCTCATTTGCTTTCAAGGGAAGTTTCTCTCTGTCTTCAGGAAAACTTGCTTGTTGAATTATCCCTGAAAGCTAGCCTATTACAGTAAATATTTGGCTGCAGATTGGAGGAGCTGAGACCATGAGTAATAGGGACAACATGCTGCTTACCAGAACGGGTTACCTAGGACTATGGCCTTAAACTACTTTGTCTTTACCTCCCCACATACCCTTACATACACACTAGAAGGAACAAAAATACAATGTTTGAATCCTGCCATGGGGAATTATGGCAAAAACCACATTGGTCCATACTACCTGAAAAATTAGGTCTTAATTATGGCAATTAAAAGAACTCATGGTATGTGTGCCACTCAAAGGAAAGAAGAAAGCCAAAACAAACCTGTAGTTTTATAGTCTTAACTGGACTTTCTCCCTGTAGCAGTTTATCTCTGTAGTCGTTTTATCCATCCCTCTCCCTCTCCCTCTCCCTTGTTCTTGTTGCAACTGCTCATACTGACTTTGCTGAAGTGAAATTTACAAGACAGTTTTACCCTCTGACCAGCTGCTGCAGAACTCATGAGAGACCCACCGCATATCTCACAAAGTTCATTCAAAGAACAACCACACAGTTACTAAGACATTTCTTTAATATAAATATATGGAATAAATGTTATCAGGATTTCTATAGCATTGGGAGGGAGATCTGTAATAAAAATATACAAACTGCAAACCTTCTTTTACCCTCTTCAGAAATGCTTGTGTAAAATTCTTTTAATGCCTATTACTCAGAAGCAGTGTTTAGGACAGACTCATCGAGACCATCAAAGAAAGTTCAGATTGTTTGTCTCTTCTGCTTGATCTAAACATCCAATATCACACAATCAGCTTGCAACCAAGTACCAAAGAGAGACTAACATTAACCATACACAGTTTGGTTAATGTTTACCTGCCACTGGGAACAGTTCCTTGGCTCATATCACAGACCCCAACATTGAAACATGATGTAAAAACAACAACCCTGACATGTTTTAAGGAATTATTAATTTACACACACTTGTGGTGTGCAGCTGCTAAGGCTTTGATATATCTACAAAGACTTAATAATCAGTGACTCAGGGCTGGAAGTTTTACAAATGTTTTCTTTCCAAATTAAAGCAGGTAGAGAGATGTGGATGAAGTGCTGGAAACATTTTAATTACTGCAAGAAGTATCACAGGCACACTAGTTTCCTGTTGGAGGTATGTTTTCATGAAGGTACTGCAAAGCCAAGTCAGTCCATTTCATTTCTTGTTCTTTTACAGATTCTGTTGTGCCACCATTGTCTTGTTCTGGTTCAGGAAGCTCATTCTGAGAACAGAAACATATTAAATTATTTAAAATGTTTAAAAAATGAATCTTGCATATCTGTTTATGAAATATGCCAGGGAAAAAAGCAATTCCAGCCATGTCTCTATTTTGTGAGAACATTTTGAGTATGTTTTCTGCCTGATTGGGAAAGGGCCAGGATGGGGATGTTTCCCCATCCCTGTTGATTCTCCTTGATCTCTCGGAAGCTTTTCCTATAATCAACCATTACATCCTCCCAGAGTGGTTTTGTGGGACAGGTTATTTGAGGCACGGTTATGGTGAGTCTGTCCCTACTTGCACCTCAACTTGCATTGGGGGACTTCTGTTCAACCCCATGGCTTTTGTTGCATACTATCCTTTATACTGTTTACCATCTATATGAGGCTCCTTGCAGAGGCCACTCGGGGATTTGGAGAATGGTGTTACCAGAAAGCTGATGACAACCAACCCTATCGCTCCTTACCATCTTAATCAAGTGAAGCTGTGCAAGCATTGAACCATTGTACACAGGTAGTTATTCACTGGATAAGGGTCAAAAAAGTGATCTACAAAGGATTGTACTCTCCCTGAAGGAACAGGTATGTAGCTTGTGGGTACATTTGGAATAATTTCTGTTGATAGAATCCCAAATGGCTTCAGTAGCTATTTCCAGTTCAGTTGATATGCCAGCTTTGATTCTTACTGCTCCAAGAGAGGCTGGCCAAGTTATTCATGCAGTCTTAATCTCCTGGTTTAATTATTGTATCATGCTCTGTGTAAGGCTAATCTTGAAGGTGGTCTGGAAGCTGCATCAAGTGCAGAATACAGCTGCAAGAGTGGTGAGGGGTGCGATGAAGAGATCTCACATTACATCAATTCTGCAGCAACTGCACTGGCTGACTATCTGCCACCAGACTAAATTTATAGCTATTGACATTAACATTCCTTAACTGCTTAGAACTCAATAAGTATACTCAATAAGGTAAAGGTAAAGGGACCCCTGACCATTAGGTCCAGTCGTGACCGACTCTGGGGTTGCGCGCTCATCTCGCATTATTGGCCGAGGGAGCTGGTGTATAGTTTCCAGGTCATGTGGCCAGCATGACAAAACCACTTCTGGCGAACCAGAGCAACACACGGAAACACCATTTATCTTCCTGCTGTAGTGGTTCCTATTTATCTACTTGCATTTTGATGTGCTTTCGAACTGCTAGGTTGGCAGGAGCTGGGACCGAGCAACGGGAGCTCAGGGATTCGAACCGCTGGCCTTCTGATCAGCAAGCCCTAGGCTCAGTGGTTTAAACTTTAACCCACAGAGCCACCTGGGTCCCTCAAGTATACTAAATAGATATGGTTAATTGTGCAGTGTCCTAAGATAGTTTTCTCTGTGATGGCTCCCAGCACATCATGAAACTCCCTTCCCTGTCTTGGTCCCTCATGCTTTTGTGTTGGCAAGTGATGGTTCAATTCTTTACAACAGGCATTTGAGAGAGCCAAGAGTTGAAATGTATGGGTCAAATATACATACACTGTAGTATCATTTTCCACTTCAGCTAAACATGCTCATTAGAGCCAGTTTCTTGTACTGTGTGGTATCCTAATCCAACAAATGTGCATAGATACAGATGGCACGAAATGTGGCTCTGGAAAGTACAGTTTTAAACTGTTTTTCATACATTGCATTTTAATGCAGAAGCCCACTCAGGGACTTTAAAAGAAATAAATAATCAAGCACTTTTAATTAGACAATTCTGACCTGTTTCACTATTGCTACAAAAGATGTGAAGGGAGGAAGGTTCCTCCATGAAGCGTGCAAATCCAGCTACAAAGTACATTTAGATATGCTTGCAGCGGTAATCAACTGGGAAGTTACCCACATTAGCAATATGAGTCAAATATCGATTTGGGAACCACGCTTGCTTCATACCGTGCAGTTTTGCCCCTGGTTGCAAAATGTTAATTCATTTATTATTATTATTATTATTATTATTATTATTATTATTATTATTACTGTGTGCATTTAGGCGTCACCCACCTGATGAGGAGAAAGGGGCACAGAGATCGGCCCCTTTCCCGAACCAGACTAGCACCATAAGGCAGATACTGCCCCTGCCCATGTGGTTAGAGGTCTGACCCAGGGAAACCAATTCAGGGCCAGGCTCTTGAGCACCCACTCAACTCACCAGCGGTATTGCCACATCTTCGTAGGGCAACTTATCTTCCCTCCACGCGTCGTCGATCAAATCGAGGATCCGCCCGTCTCTCTGCACCTCGCTGTCCATCTTCGTGTAGCCCAGAGAGAACCAGGGCTGCGTTGTAAAGGAGGCGGACACGTCACACTCGGGCTTCGGACTCTGATCCTAAGCGTACCTGCGCTTTGCTTTCATTCGGAAAAAGGCAGGCGGCTTAGGACAACCGCTCCTGTCACCCACCCGCTTCTCACCTAAGACTCGCCACTGTTTTCCGAACCTCGCAGGCGGAGGAAGTGACATCACAGGAAACGGCTCCAGAAGCCGGAAAACCCATAGAGATGGGGGGGGGAGAGAAAAAGAAGAGAGCGTCGCAAGCCTTTACCCAAACAACGCGGGCGAGAGTCACGAACCAGAGAGCGACTCCCAAGTTCTGAGGTAGCCGGGGCGTGGTTGAGTGGCTCGCGCGGGAGCCGGCGTGAGAAGAGAAGCTCGACTCTCTGTTTCGCCGGCCATTATCCCTGGCGCGGCGTTGATAGGGCGGGCTCATTTATCTTTCTCCCTTCTTTCTCTTCTCCTCACCCAGGTGCGCGCCGCGCCTCGTTGGCCTTTGGCGCTCCGCGGGCAGCAGACCCGCCTCTCCCTCGCGGCGCGCTCCTCGGTTATTATCGCGAACAGCGCGCCCCAGTGAGGTAACTTCGTAACGTGTGCACGCCGTGGCGACCCACGCGCGAAACTGCCTCCTCGCTTCTGCCCTCCGCCGGCTGGGAGCGCGGAGCTCTGGCCCTCGGTGCCGACTTTGGCGTGGAGATTCGTCTCCAAGGTCGGCCCTTAGAAAGCAGCGTCTCATAAAAGCGGCCAGGGGGAAACAACAGCGCCCTTTACTGTACTTGAATGCTCTGAAAAGCTCCCTCTCCTCCTCTTCCTCGAGGGACAGGAGCCCCTGTCAGTCGGAGACGGCAAATTCCAGCTCAATGGTGGCCAGAGGCGATTTCCTGCAAGTTATCGTTTTTAACTGGGGGAAACATTGGCCACCTTTTGCCTGCTCTGCTTGCAGCCCCTGTTTTATAGTTTTTGCCGCCCAGCCCTGTGTTGCACATACTTGTTTGGAAGCAAAGCCCCACCGTTCAGTTCACTCCCAAGTAACTTGTGCTTCTGATTTTACAGGTACTTGCTTTAGCAAAGCATTTCTTTGTTGTACTTAACTCTGGATGTGTTTTTGAATGAACACTCTTGTTACCTTCTGTCCCTTTCACCTGAGGCCATTTAACTGCTTGTAACTGTAAACCTTGCAGCTTAAAAGTTTTTATCGTATTGCACCCACCCCAGTTATTTGTCGAAGGCAGTGTATCCCAAACTTGGGTCTCCAGCTGGTGTTGCGTTACAAGACCCGTGATCCCTAGCTATCGGGACCAGTGGTGAGGGATGTTGGGGTTTATAGTCCAAAAACAGCTGGCAAACGCAAGTTTGGGAAATGCTGGTCTAAGGCTTTTTATACCACCTTTTGCAGAAGTTTTTGGGGATAGTCTTGCAATACAACCACCACCATGAAACCAGCAGTTAAAAGCAGCAGGAAAGCTAGGCTGAAAAGTACTTTAAAATTTATTGAAAGCATGCATATTAGCCATATAGCATACCTATGTAGACATACAGTACATGGCCTATATGGGAAAAGGATACTCAACAGCCCATTCTTCAATATTTATACATTGCATTTATACATTGCACTGGTGTGTTAAGCATCTCACTGAAACAAACCTGGATAACATAACATCTGAGGCGACATTTTTTCTTTTTTTGTGTTACAATCAGGCAAGTATTATTATTGCAATATAAAGTACTACTTAAGAGCTTCAAAAAGATAGACTTCAGCAACAGCCATATGTGTACATACCTAGAAATATGCCCAATTGAACAAAGTCAGACTGAATAAAAAAAGAATAGGGAGGGAGGTGACTTTGTAAAGAATATCAAGATACAGTACTCAAGTTGAGTAGCACAAATCTATGTAGCTCAATAGCTATTTTGCATTTGTTTTAAAAAGATGCTGAGTTTCCCAAGCAGTAATATGTTGCTTACATTTATAAATTTGCTTTTAAATATGTAGCTATTACTCTGAAAACCTTGGAGCAATACACATCTTTGTGAGAAACTTTATACAACAGGGGTGGAAAATAAAATCTGGCTGGTGGCCCAGATGGGTGTGGGGGGGACACTGCCCATCTGCCAGTCACCTGGCATAATCATTGCCTGTCAGCCTGATCCTGTTTCCCACCCCTGCTCCACACATTAAATTCAAACAATGTGATGTGGAGAAGTATGCCTTGCCTCTCCAGTACAGGTGTTGAAGCTTCGCCAGTATTTACCAGTCTCTAGAAGTGGCTCGACTTTTTTTATCTGAGATCTTTGCATTTCCCTCATGTGCGCTCACAAATTGACTTTTCCAACTTAAGCTTTCTGGGGGGAAATATTAAATGGCTGAGTTTTATTTTTTTTAAAATAATGTAAGTATGTTTTTGGTATATATATTTTTGGGTTTTAGCCCACATTATTAAATAAGCCCATTGAGACAGGCATACAGAGGGCACACACACAAGAATCTTTCACCCTGGATCTTTTCTTCTCTAAAATGGCCTTCATCACTTGCAATAGTTCCACCAGAAGATAAACCCATTAGTGCCTGAATGGCTAATATTTCATATGTTTGATGCTCTAAAAGAGAGCAGGGCACAAATATAGCAAAACAATTGCATACAAGCTTTTTATGTAGAAAGACTCATATGATTGGTACTTATGTCTTTATAGCAATGTAATCTACAACAATGTAATCCCTAGCTTTGTTATCTGAAACAATCCACACACTTTACTAAAGCACTAGCAAAATCCATATATCAAGCAACTCTGGTTTGTTATCTTGCAATTTATCTTTCATTTATAAGGTGCTTGATATGTGATGTACAAATTTATTGAAGTGGCAACTATTCCCTGCATACTTAAAGTAAACTGTGTAATTATTCACCTTTCCTTTTCTCAATTGTCAGACACATCTCATATTTTGCAGTCACCTAGAGACAGATTGGACATGGTGATGAATTACTGTAGCATAACCTTTATTTTGCTTACTTTTTTAGCTGCCCTAAAGGATGTGATTTCAGGATGGAGGCATTGCTAGAAAGAATACAGGGCAGGTATGTGTATACTAGTACTACCGGTAGTTATTAATGGTTTTACACAAATGCATAGATTACACTGAACCTGGAAGATGGGTTTGCACAAGTGCTTCACATGTCAGGTTCTTCACAGTCCCAGGTATGATAGTTACTTCCACAGTAATTGCGCTCACAGCTCCTGTTTTGCTAGCATTATGTGAAAGAATTATGCTTTTCTTCAGATGTGCACTATCTCTGGTGGGTATTACCATTTTGACAGAAAAATAGCAGCTACAACTTCAAGAATGTGCTTATAAAGCTGCTCTTCCTGAAATCCTCTAGAACAGGGGTGACAAACCAGTCGACCCCTGGATGATCGTCACTTCTGGTCACTTTCATTTTTTAAAAATAATACGACCCCTGGTGTTATGCAGGCTTCCCAGCTTTTATCCCTGTGAGTGTATTGTGGGCAATAATTGTATGCTCAAGTTACATTGCATTGCTCCATTACATGCTCTCTGTTAGTGCTTTGGGCTGGAGGAACCCATCCCTTAGCATGGCAATAAAAGGATCCAGGAGAAGAGATGTCTTTGGAAGTATTACCATTGCCTGATTACAGTCATACAGTGGTGCCTCGCTTAACGAATGCCCTGCTTAACGAAATTTCCGCTTAACGAAAGGTTTTTGCTAGCGGAGGTTGCCTCGCTAGACGAATTCGTTTTTCGAAAAATTCGGCTAACGAATCACGGTTCCCCATAGGAATGCATTGAAATTCAATTAATGCGTTCCTATGGGCAAAAAAAAGTCAATGCATTCCTATGGGATTCGCTAGACGAATTTTCCATTATAAGAAAAGACCCGTGGAACGAATTAAATTCGTCTAGCGAGGCACCACTGTACTTCGGGTTGTGAACGTGATCCATGCGGGAGGCGCGTTCACAACCCACCTGTGCACGCGCATGACACGATTTGGCGTTTCTGCGCATTTCATTTTGTGTTTCTGCGCATGCTCGAGCGTCGAAACCCAAAAGTAACCCATTCCGGTACTTCTGGGTTCGGCGAGGAGCAAACCCGAGGTATGACTGTATTATGGTGTATATGAGGGAGTGAGAGAAGCAAGGAAAGCTTTGCTTACCTAGTATCTCTCTCTGATATTTGCTCCATGATTAAAGCAACCGTGCATGGTTTACCATGGAAAAACAGCATACAAATAAGCGATGAGGATAATTTATTTATTTTTAATAAAAGTTTCCAGACTTCATGTGAAGCAGAACTACAGGAGCTGATGAAGCAGATAGACATAATGGTGGCTCATAAGAAAGCTGAATGGGAAACTAAAACCCGGGCACTAGAATCCTGCTTGGATGTGCGAGAACAGGAACTGTCCTCTCTCAGGAATGCATTGGATGAGAAATGTAAAGAGGTACTTTTATAGCTTTGGTGCTATGTGTACTTGTCTATGCTTTCCTTTCTGAGATTTCACTGTAGGCTGTTGCACTGCATAAAGTTGTACCCCCTCTCATCTTTCCTAAATCCTTTTATCAGTTTATGAATGCTGAATCAAATCAAATACTGAAAAACTAGCATTACAACTTCAGCATAAAAAAAGGAGTAAAATAATCCAATTCTAAAAAAATCTGGAGTCAATAAAGTGTATTCACCTGGCTCCAAAGGTGATGTTGGACTTGGCATCAGTAAAGCCTCCTTGAGGGAGAGAATTCCATAATGGGATCATCAGCCCAGGAAAGGCTATATCCATGGCCACTACCTATCTCACTTGTGGGCTTGGGACAGGTGTGGGGAGACCTCACAGCAAGATCTTTGAGCTTAATGCTGAGGCAGATTCATGTTGAAGAAGATATTCCTTCAGGCACTCTGGTCCCAAGCTGTTTAGGGCTTTAAAAACTTTATATTGTGCTCAGAAACAGACTGATAGCCAGTGTTTTCCCCCCAGAACTAATGATTAGCCTCAGTCAATATCTTTTCCACATAATTTTGTATGAACTAACATTTCTTCAGCCTTCAACGACAATCTTAAGTACAACTCATTACACAAGTCTAAAAGAGGCTACCAGAGTGTGAATAACTATAGCCACATTCTATGCACATGAAGCCCCGTAGCACAGTGTAATAACACAAGTGTGAGGCAGAGCAATATTTTATTGCACCACTTTCTTGAATGAAACTACTGAAGAACAGTAGCCCAAATTCCCACTTGGGACAACTGAACCTGAAGGATACCATGCTTCATACCGTGCTAAAGCTGCTGAATATTCCAGGAGATTGGAAGGTTTGCCCTGTCCTTCTCCCAGGATAGGAACCAAGCCTTCTTATTTTAACATAATATATTATATTCCAGATATTGGTTTAAATTTTACTTTCCACTTTAGAATATGACACAGCATCTTGGATTTATTCTGCAGTTGTTTCACTGTTACTGTGTATAGCTGGCACAGACAGTGTGCATTCTTTTTCCAGTTCCTTATTGTGGCAGGCTATTAATCTCACTTCTGAATAGGCTAATTATAGGCTTATTAAAATGTAATGAAGGCCTCCCTTTGGGAGCGCAAACATTTTCTAGGAGCAGCACGAGCTTGTTCTGACACTATTTCCAAACCTCACACTGTGTCTACCTTGGCTCAAGAGAGAAAGTACAACCTGTGTTCCATTTCCCAATCAATGTTAATGTGGGCAGGTGTGCTACCATCTCAGTTTTGTAGATTGTTGCTGCTTTGGGAGGCCAATGGAGTAGTCCCCCCCCTTGCTTTGCAGGTGTTCTTGCTCCTCTCTCTCCACCTTGGGAATTTAGAACATGCCATGGGCAAAAGAGACACTTGCTCTATCCCGTTTCACTGGGTCTTCTGTTATCCTTGTTACACTTGGGTAGACTCAACCCACTTATTTGTGGTGGAGAGATCATTGTAGCAAAGCTTGAAGAAAATAATGTGTAGAGAACCCTTCCTTAATTGTGCTGTACAGGATGATTTTCACAGTTTCTTCACTTTAGTGACTTTTTCCATTGGATAATAAAAGGAGAGGGTTTCTGCTGTTGGTCAAATGACATTTGGTGTCTTTCAGATTGAAAGGCTGTGTCAGCGACTAGAAGGGATGGAACAACTGAATCGTGATATGACTATGGAATATGAACAACAGTTACGAAAAGTCCAGGAAGAGGTGAGCCTCCTCAAGACCAGCTTTTATTTTATATTGTAGGTTACTGTATGGTATTGCCATGTCTATAATCTTGTCATCTCATATATATAATATGATGCAGTTCCCTTGAAAGTGCAAAAACAAGAACCCGAATCATGCATATGTCAATTCTTCCTAAAACCTTTTAACACCCCTTTTTTAACTTGTGGAATTTGCAATGTTTTGCCTGTTTAATGGATGCAAACATCCAGCAGTTATGTTATTGCAATAGACATACAAAGTGCATTCACTGTGGGCTTTAACATGGATGTTAACATAAAAAGATTTTGCTTCACGAAATCTTTCCCTCTATGGCATACTTTTATTTCCAGGAATTTAGAGAAAGTTTAAATTGAAGTAAGTACTTGATTGTTATTAGTTCAACGAAGTCAAGCGGTATTAATAAGAGTGAGAACAGTTTACATACAGCTTGAGTATGTCCACTCATTATTGGGAAAATGTCGATGGCGTACATCAAGAGTTGGGGAACCTGGAGCTCTCTAGCTGTTGCTGGAGTCCAAATCCCATCATCCTTGACCATTGGCAATGCTGATGGGAATTGGAATAACATCTGGAGGGCCACTGTTTCCCTATCCACAGCATATGTGTACTGTACCTTGAATTGTTCCTTGTTTTACTCCATTGGGAGATCTCAAATAGCTTTACTTCTGCTCTACTATCTATAGAATACTCATTAAGCCCAGCCCTTTCAAATATCCACTTCATTTATATCACGTAGACTTTTCCCTTATATATAAAAACATCTCACACCCTTCCATTCCTTTTCATAATCTGTATTAGCCCTTTGGTTAGCTGACCCTTAAGAAAAACTATCTTATTAAATATTTTTAATAGCTGAGTTTAATAAGCTGTGTTAATTAACTCTAAAGCCTAGGTTCATTATGACATCTCTTCTTGCTAATAAGATAAAAACATTTTGCCTCTCAAGCTCCACTTCTTTTTGCTGGTGGTGGTATGCTGTTCTAATGGCTGTTGAGCTGCCTTTGCAAAGTCAGTTTCAATTTGTTTGGGTGGGTTGGGGGCAGCTCAGCTCAGAGTATTAAGTTCGAATCTTGCTTTACCTGTGCTAATGGTTCCTTCAAATCACAGTTGTGTGGGGTGGACTGCTTATATTACAGCAGCTTCTCTGTGTATTATTCTCATGGGGAATTTGTGTCTGTTTTCTTCCTGGGGCCATGTCCTATATGTTTCCTTGCTGTGTTCAGTGAAGCTTACTTCAAGTAAGTGTGTATATGGTTGCAGCCAAAATCTGATTTTAAAAAAATATTCTGTAAGAAAATAAGGAACAAAGGGCTTGCTGTACTGCAGCTATTTCACAATAAGGAGTTGTGTGCTGTGACAGCTTTTCATGTTTGGCCTTCGCTTTTGTCCTCCTTTCTTCTTGCTTGTCAGCTGCTTGAAGTCAAATGCCGTATGAGACTTGTAATGCATTAACCTTTCCCCCTGGAGAGTTGGTTCAAGTCCGGCCTACTGTTAGGCTATAAATAAAATTAATTTTGTGCTGTTGCTTTTGCAATCTGAAGACATCTGTCTACATTTTTAGAAGTGTTTTCATTCCAGCATGAGTAATGGTGCTTATTTAGGAGATTCCCCCATGGGGATAGTAAGGATTCTGCCAAGCAAGATTGAGGTGCAGTGGCAGATATTTTCAAAGGTTGGAAGCTGGACTGGCAGCAGTATGGGGCAGTCAGGAAGGTTGAAGAGTGCTAGCAATTCAGTAAGTATAGCAGAAGGCAGTCTACTACTAGAGTATGTAGTGTCACAATTTTTACTCTTAGGTGGTGCCCCCTTTTAAGAGTAGTGGTACAGTACTGCTATCTGGAATATCCACAATTGAATTATAAAATTACTGTAATTTTAAGCACTTGGTCCACAACTAAAAATACCCCTCTCAATACATGCATCATTATTAAGAGACCAACTTGACTGACTCTTAGTGCAGATCCAAGTTATCAAACCTAAGCATCCACAGCTGCCGCCTGCCATGAACCACTGTTGGCATTATTGGCAGCACCAGCAGCAGATATGCTCTGTACTTATATAATAATAATTTATTATCTTGCTAATTATGCTGTTTTAAATGTGCACCTTGTATTTGACTTCCTTTAATAATGTTTTCTTTTACTGTTTAAGATAATGTTGTTAACCTTGCGGAATGTAAATGTACATTCTGTAGTTTACCTCCTTTGTAAGGCTTTATTTTGAAATCTTTTAAGACAATATTTTAGTTTCCTGTTACTTATGTTGCTTTGAGTTTATACATTGTATTTGACTTTCTTCAGTATTGTTTTATTCTGGATTGTTTGATTTGGTGTTTTAATGTAGGTTGTAAACTGCTTTGAGATTTTTTTCTAAAAAATATAAATAGGTATGGAAATGAAAATAATATTAATATTAATAATAGTTTAATCTTTACTGCAAACTGTCAGCATTTCCAGAGGAGTTCTAGATTGCCTTAAATCAAGATTCCCATTTTGAAATGTATACTTTTTCTGAATAAGTATGCATGCCAATTGGATGCTATAACAGTGAAAACACTTGATAGCTCATAGTTCCCTGCCAGTTCCCTCCCTGCTTCTTTACACTCGCTTCATCATATTTTCTGATCTATCATAACTTCAATCTACTTTCTGTTCTCTCTTTCCCCCTTCTTTATTTTCTGCTTTGCGGTCTTTTATTATTTTGCCAGTTGTTGGTTTGGAGGGAGTTAGAATAGGGATTTATTGGGAATATTTACTTTTGTGGGTTGTATTATTTTTATCCTTCCTCCATTTGTTGTAATAATGAAGTGTCCAAATAAAAAATAGAAAATCCATAATAAAAATGTATCCTACAAAGTTGCAATATTGCTTCAGAAACCCTGTGTTCCTCTACTTAGCACTAATCACAATGCTGTGAATTGCCTTGCTTTTCATACAGCTAGCTAGGCTGAAGAGAAGCTATGAGAAACTCCTGAAGAAACAACTGAAAGAAGCAAGGAAATTACCCAGCAGGAGCCAAGAGGAGGACCAATCTGAAGTAAGCATCCTGACTAAGAAGTTAGAGGTAAGTGGATAAAATGCAGTCCTGGTCCGGATTTCATAAAATTCAGAGCTATGGAACTCAATGGGGCTTACTTCTGAGTAGATATGAATTGGCCTGTAGTTTCTTTTCTCTAGTGCTTTCTGAACAAATATGTTTTCAGCTTTTTTATATACAGTACATTTGCATGGTCTCTTTGGAATCTGATGTACAAGCACTGGCGAGCACAATATTCATCAGATTTCTGAGAATGTGTGGAAGAATAAGTGCTTTATTTTTGCTCAATATGCTTTCCCCATCTGTGGTTAAAGAGCACAACTGTACATTATACAGAAGCAAAAAACTAGCCTGAACCATGACAGGTTTAATAAAAATCAGTGGTTTCCTTTGAACATATTATTTTTAAACTGATTATTTAAACATTGAAATTGAATTTATTTTAAAGTAAAAATCTGATTTAAAACAAAGCTGAAGACCCTTGAACTCAAGGAATACTTATGAAATCACAAAAAAATTGAGATTTCATCTGAGCTTTTACCATGGGATTTATTGCTTAATGAGAGAATTGCAATTTCTCGAGGAGTAAGTTTGTCCATCCCTACTAATTATGTCAAAAGCAGTATTTAATGTACTCATGCTACACAGCCACATCCCACAGAGTGCTTACACAAGAACAAATAAATCATTCAGGGGATGTGTAGCATTTTTCCAGCTAAAATATATTTTACCTGGAACATTTGGAAAATGCTATATATTTGCAGTAGTGTAACAACTTGGAGGACAGTGTGACACAGGATATGATGGAATCAGTTTTTTTTTTAAAAAATGTTCATTATTTAGAAACCCCTTGAGAGATAATGATGTGTTCTGATAAACATAGTTGAATGTGTAATGACAGATCATTCAAAGACCTGGGGGATGCCTTCTTCCTCCTGTTGGCTGGAAGCATTTTGTAGTGTCTTCCAAGACCACCTTAATCTTCCTGTCACGATAAATTCAGTATTGTTTTTGAGATGCTGCATCTTTTTTCTGGGCCCATCATTATTGCCACAGTATACTCCATGCTTACAACCTATATGGTCTCTGTAGCATGGTCTCTGTGACAGACACTTTGAAAAACAAAACTCTTAAGAACTCTCAGATTTATAAATGTCTTTGTGTAACATATATGCAAGCAATAACTGGCATAAAAATATAATGGACTGGAAACCAAAATAAAACATTGTTCTTATGAATGGTTGTATTAGATTACAGTAAGACTGCAACATACATGGGGGTTACATTCTGGGGATCGCACCTAAAGCCAAAATTGTATATACAGTGGTACCTCTGGTTACAAACTTAATTCATTCTGGAGGTCCGTTCTTAAGCTGAAACCGTTCTTATCCTTTTGCTAATGGGGTGTTTGCAACCAGGAGCTGCTACTTCCGAATTAGTGGAGTTCGTAATCTGAAGCATTCGTAACCAGAGGTGTACCACTGCACTCAAAACACATTGGGTTCAGTGGCAGGTGAGATTTGCCAAAGTCTCACCCCCCCGATGCCCACCCCCTTTTTGTTTGTTTGTTTGTTTGTTTGTTTATTGCTTAAAGCTGAATGTGCATAAGTTAAATGCATGTACGTTGCAGGCTTACAGTACTTAATGAGGTTCTCGACTTGGATAAGGATAGGGGCAAAGTAGAAGATACTGGATTTGGATTAGTGGGTATTTTTCAACCAGATCAATAGTGATTACCAATTGTCTTTATAGGAGTTCCGCCAGAAATCTCTAGATTGGGAGAAGCAGCGCTTGCACTACCAGCAGCACGTGGCATCACTGGAAGCACAGCGGAAGGCTTTTGCTGAGCAGTCTGATCTCATTCAGGTAGAGTTAACGGATGAGGAGTTTGCCTTGGAAAGGACTTACTGGCACCAGTCTTTAGAGCCTTAGCACAATTTAGGTTACCAGTGTATGTACACAAAGCCAGGAAATAATCTGAAAACTGTACAGTGGCTGGAAGGCAAATGCCTATCTTTGCTGTCAAGTGCCAGCTGGAGAAAGGCCATAAGATGATTCTGGTTGGGTAATTGCACAGTGTGAAAGAATTGAAATACTATGTTGTTCAAAATTGTATAGATGCCAGACAACATGCCACCAGGTGTATGCAACCTGTTTAAATAATGTTGTTGTTTTTTTTAAAAAATGGTGCATTTCCTATGTGGCAGGGTAACCAATGTAGTGTTAATGCATAGCTGTGCTGTTTGTGTCTCTTGAAGCAAGCGTGCAGAGCCTCTGCTGTTTCTGAAAAATTAATCTGTTCATTGAGTTAGCGCCGCTGTGGCTTAGTTTAACTGACCAGGTACCAGCTGTGAATAAACTTGGTCTGACACAAAACACTGGAGCTGCTGATAAGAAGCTCTTGCTGGGAGCTTTGCACTTAATAGACTCCAGAGTTGCCATTGAGTAGAAGTTCTGCATGGCAGAAGTTGGCAGTGACAGGATTAAGGCTGACACTGATAGTGGCTTTGTGAAAGATGCTCACAGATGCGCTTGGACAAAGTGTAAGCCTTTTGAAGACAAATACCTTGCTGTAGCTGTGCCTGTGTTTTTGATGGCTTAGTCTATTGAAAGCAGATTTGTTTGGCGCCTTAGCTAGAATGTCATATCAGTGACAGGGCAGCAAAAAACAACAAGAAGTAGTAGTAGGATTTTGATTCTCAAAGCAGTCATAGGGCAGCATTCGGTGAAATAGTTGCAGATGCACCCAAGGATTACCACCAGTGCAATGGGACTCTCTCTTGCCACCAGCGCCATTCCCACATCTGTTCTTGAGGGTTGCGGGAACTTCTAGAACAGATCTAAGGGGATGCAGGAGGGAGGAGAGGGGAGAACATTCCATTGGCATAGGGGAAATCCTTGCACTGACAGAACCCTAGTCTATATTTAATATAGCCCAAATAATTTTTAACTGCAGGTATGCTATTGTCCTGTTGACACTGATTTGGGAATAAGTTGTATGAAAATCCATGTGACATACGCTTGAGGGTGAATAGGATTGCCTCCTTGGATGCTGATGATGTGGGTTTTCCAGGGGAAAAAATTCATTAATTCATACATAGGCCACCTTTATCTTCCAAGGAGCTCAATAACATGTTAATTGTACATGTTATATGAATATCAGAAAAGTTTTTTCTGAAAGCCAAGAATAGTTGACATCTGAAATACTTGATGACAGAAAATAATTAAAGTTCACTTAGAGTGGTTTATTACATTCACAGAGATTCAGAGCTTTAGTTGGAAATTATTTTGATAAGAATACTTGTAAATATTTTAAGAAGTGAAACTCAATTACATACACTTCCCTTACATTATTTAGATTTTAAAGTGGAAAAATGAAGGCACTGAAAAGCATTTTGTTAGTTTTAGCATGCTTGAAAAACTGTGTGCATAAATATTTCTAAGGGATTGTTGCCTAAAAAATAATTACTACTTTCATCTTAAATTTCGCTAGCTTTATATCCATTCCAGTTGACCAATTTGATTTATATTGTGAAACAATGCATTTCTAAAAGCAGAAAAAATACAATACTGGAAACTTTCACACCCTACATAAGTTGGTTGGATACCTTCATTTAAAAACAGTGCATGCCTAGGTTGCTTTAAAAATCTCAGTTTGAAAGCTTTCCTATGCAGTGGGGAAGCCATCCTGCACAAAAGGTTTTGTGTATTTATATCCCTTAACTTGTATGTATGTCTTACAGTACACATTATGTCTGCAGATTCCAAACATATGTTGGCCTTTATTCCCTTTATGAGTTATAGTGACCATCTAATAAGTGAAAAAGTGCTATATTTCTTTGGAAACTTTTGTTGCAGTTGGAGAAGTTGGACCTCTTGCTGCTCTTTTCTTCCAGAAGTGTTGTTGTGATCACTGCTACAAGTGGACAAAAATAGAACCAGGAATGGAGAGCTTAACAGAACAGTGCTCTCTGTGTTACAGGCTCAACTGTCCAGCCGGAAGCAAATGTTTGAGTCTGTGGAGCTGGCAAGCCAATCTGAAATCCATCACTTAACTAGCAAGTTGGAAAGGGCCAATGACACTATCTGTGCCAATGAACTGGAAGTGGAAAGGCTGAATATGAAAGTGGATGATTTAACTTCTAGCAATCAGAAAATTTTGGAGGAACATCAAAGAGTACTAGATGAGCTGAAAGTTTCCCGGAACTCACTGGAGGTCTGTGAGTGAATTGCTTGGAAGCAGGTTAATATACAGCTTGTAATGCTTGTGGGCTGGCAAGTCACTAATTAAATAGGCTTCCTCCCAGCTTTATCCTGAGCCTAATTGAGAAGCAATGTCTGATAGGGAAGGGATTGTTCCAAGTTGTCCTTCTCTTTAGGTATATGCACAAGCACAATAGCTTGCTTATTCTAATATCTTAATCCCATTTGTTGTATCTTTGCATTACTAATTTCCATCTTCACCTCTGAAGGTTCTACATGAAGAAAAGATGGAACTTAGGGCCACTCTGCTCTCTCTGGAAGACTTCATTAAGAACTTACAGGTGCAAAAAGAACAATTACAGAAGGAAGTGTCCAAACTAACTGAAACCTTGCAAAACAAAGAAGCTTTTGTCAGGTATGGTTCTTGGCATCAAAACGTACCCAAATTATGCCCTTTGTCTGAAACCTAGATATTCTCTAACTAGGAAAAGTATGTAGCACATTTTTTCCCAACCCAACTAAAGTTAGATAGTGATTAGTACTCAACATTTGCTAAAAACGTTATTTTTTAAAAAAGAAAAAGGAGACAGGATTATATCAGTCCACAACATGATTTAAGGTGGATTTTCTAAATGTTTCTTGGAGAGAGAAAGAGAAAGTAGATTTTATATTCTTAACTGACTGTCAATTAACTGTTGCCAGTTTGAGAGGCTTTCAATGAGGCATCAAAACATCCAGTGGAAGTTACCATAATATACCTCTCCCTTTTGAGAACTGCTGCAGTAGTTTAACAAATACACTTGCTAAATTTAATTGTTTGTTCTTGTAATAGTAAAGTAATGCGATGCTATGTCTCTGGTTTTTTATTCTCTACACCACTAATCCTACTTCTCTGAATTAAAAATAGCCACTGTAGTAAGTCCATGCATTTTGAATTACATTTTGTGAGGGTACACATTGGCTGCTTTTAGGATTTTGTATTACCGGCCAGTGAAATATGTGAAATTTCAGCCAGACCAAATGCATTTATTGAATGTCTTATTATTTGTTCCTTTTATTTCAAGGATCCACAAATTTTGACTGGCCTTGATAAGCAAGGGCACTTGTGTTTGACATAGACCCCATCTCATGTGGGGGGTGGGCTTTTGTCTCTTGGCAACATACTGAACTTGAGGTAATTGGACAACATTCAAAGCCTTGCACAAATGTGAGAATTAGCCTTCTCCCCTTCTCAGCTAGATGGTGTGGAAGGAGGCAAAGGCTTATCCCTGTTGCGTATCCTACTCACTAGGATGGAGTCAGTCACCAGATATTTGCCAGATCATCTCTGGCAAGCAGATATATGGACCTTTGCTTTATTGTATGACTCTAAAGTGTTTCATTTCCCCGCCAAAAAACCCTCTTGTTGGATGTTGGCTTTCATAAATTGAGCACTTTTCTTGGGCAGAAATTGTAAGGCAGATGATAATACTAGAATTGAGCCATACTCCCCATCATCTTTCCTTACTAATTAACACCTGGAACACCATTTTCAACTGTAAGATCCTTGTGACTGATAGTTACAACCTACTGAGAGTCCCTAAATTACTTCTCCAAGCTTTAAAAAGGCAGTAGTAACTAATTGACCTGCTTTTCTTGTAACACTAAGCCAAACCATTGCTGAAAACAAATGTGTGGTCTCCCAGAAAAGAGTGTGGCTGCTTCATTTGTTCTTCAGTCCTCATGCAAGGTGAACCATGAATTGAGTTAGTGTCTTGTCCAACCCAGGTTCTTGGTTTGTCTCCTTCAGACAAACCACAAGCTTTAACCAAGATTTGTTCTTGAATTACAGCTTGTGGTTTGTTTTGAGGAGACAAACCAAGAACCTTGATTCGGATGGTGCACTAAGCCAAACCATGGCCTATATCACAGCAGTAGCAGTACCAGTACCAGTGGGGAAGCAAAGTTGCCACAATCTCCCTTCTAGTTTGGTTTGGCTTAGCATTACATGTGAACTGGGGCATAGCTCTGCCTGGCCAGAGCTTAAGGTAAGTAACATACAAGGGCTGTGCTGTTCCCCTTTTCATTTGCAACACTGATGGTGAACATGATTATTTCTTCCACGATTATTTCATTGTTAATGCAGAGTTAAGGTACTACTTTCTATTTTAATAATATATTTAGCACTCCAGAAACAAGCATTGCAATATTCGTCTGTGTTGTGGGTCTGTTTGCACATCTAATAGAACTGGTGTGTCTGATTTAATTTGGATGTCGGAAGGCTACGGTCTTCAGGAACTCACATGTCTTCCTGTACAGGTCGCTGGAAGAGTGCCTGCAGAGCAGTGAAGGAGCCAATGGAATCTATCGTAGCAGGACAGAGTTGGACAACATACACTTGCAGCTAGATCATCCTGAAATTATTCATCTTGAGGGCAGGTAGATGATCATCGCAGAATTTTCTCCACCTTTACAAAAGGGTTTGAATTTAGAAGATACATTCTGCATCTTTACTGTATCAGAGGGCTCTAATGGTGGCTTAGAAATGTCTAAACTTTTTAGTAATTTATTTAGGGTTATATAAATAGAACATTCTTCCTTGGAGATGCCTGACTGTAATTTAAGACATTTTTATCTCATACAAAGGTCTAAGAATCATATATGCTTGCTACAGGTAATTGACTAAAATTGCAACTTTTCATCAACTGTTGAATTGTTGAGTGAACAACAAGCTACCAAGGAAAAGTTTCTGTAACTTGGATGTTGCTTAGTGGGATTTGTGCATCAGATAATTGCAAAATGGCTGCCACTCTCCTCTCTGTAGCGACTTGCTACAATATTTTAAAAGTCTTTTGTGTTTTGCTGTGCTTGTACCATTTTGGAATATAGCCTGGGTTCTGCAAATGCAAACCATGCCCCGCAGAGTGAATTGCTAAATGAGAAATGCCGGGAGTTGCAGCTGACAGAAGAGCACCTCTGCCAGGCCAAGGCTGAGATTAAAAAGGTGAGGGCCTTTTGTGCAAATAAAAGACGTGCAGTGATACATCATTTTAAAATAGGTTTGGGCACTGTAGGAATCAATGTTGTTTCTGAAAGCCCCATTATACCTAGTAAGCACCCTTGTTTTTAATGGTTACTTCTGACTGTTGTCTATCTGATGTCATCTGTGTATTAAGTTAAGAATTTTCTCTGATGTGGCTTGATGTTCATTTTAGGGATTTTTTTTGTCCACAAATTGGAACAAACTTTGCAACAATCAGCTTCTTCAGTTTCTTTGTCTTAAGTCCTTCCCTCAATTTTGTTTAATATTTCAGCCTGGTCCAATGGCTAGATCATTCATATAGAATGGAAAGCAATTTTTTTTTTACTTTTCAGTTGTGTTCAGCATTAGTTTTTTTTAAAAAATGGTGCTTATGATTTGACTATTGGCACCTATCACCTTTTTTGATGACAAAAAAGTGGGTCCTTTACTCTTCTGACCTCTGCATTTTGGTAATATTTTAAAAAATATTTCTCTTATTTGCACTTTTGTGTGCAGTAGAAGCTCGGGAACAGACAGGGGGCAGCTGTGCATTGTTATAATGTGAATAATTCAGTTTGCCGGTCCACTTGTGGGTAATTTGCTAGTTTATCATTAATCCCCCAATTCAATGAAATACAACTGCCCTAAGAATGCAGGAGATCAATGTATACACTGAGGTCAGGCAGAACTAGTACACTGCATTAGTACTGAATGAATTATGAAACAGTGCTGCTCACTAGGATTAAGTAGTGAGCAACTGCAGGATGTTGTGCTTCCAGAGAGCTTAGTATGCTGAGATTTCTGATAATCAGTGAAATGTTAACTGCAAATTTCATATATGTTTCTGTTTAGCTGAAGGAGCAGCTATTCCACAAAGAACATAGTCACAACAGTGAGTTAGAAGGAATGAAGCAGGAGGTTGCTCAGCTAACACGGGAGCTTCACCAGCGTGACATCACAATTGCCTCATCAAATAGTTGTACTTTAAACTTGGAGCAGCAACTAAAAATGGAGATGGAAAAAGCAGAACGGAAGGCAGTGGAGCACAGGGTAAATAGGCCGTTATCCCTCAAAATGTTTTGATGTATAGCAATTAGAGCAGGAGGTTGCCAACCTTTATGGAGCAGTGGGCACATCTTGCATTTTGAAAGTGTGCTGTGGGCACCAGTCACAACATGCCTGCCATGGGAGGGGTGGCATAACAAAAAAATTGTGCAGTCATGGTGAAGCTTTTTCTATACAGTGGTACCTTGGTTTAAGTACACAATTGGTTCCGGAAGTCTGTACTTAACCTGAAGCGAACTTTCCCATTGAAAGTAATGGAAAGTGGATTAATCCATTCCAGACGGGTCCGCAGAGTACTCAACCTGAAGCGTACTTAACCCGAAGTATAAGTGTAATTGGTTCTGGAAGTCTGTACTTAACCTGAAGCGTACTTAACCTGAAGCGAACTTTCCTATTGAAAGTGCCGTATATTCTGGCGTATAAGACTGGGCGTATAAGACGACTCCCAACTTCTCCAGTTAAAATAGAGAGTTTGGGATGTACCCGCCATATAAGAAATACGACCCGGCATATAAGACGACCCCCGACTTTTGAGAAGATTTTCTTGGGTTAAAAAGTAGTCTTATACGAAGGAATATACAGTAATGGAAAGTGGATTAATCCGTTCCAGACGGGTCCGTGGAGTACTCAACCTGAAGCGTACTTAACCCAAGGTATGACTGTAATTGGTTCCGGAAGTCCGTACTTAACCTGAAGCGTACTTAACCTGAAGTGAACTTTCCCATTGAAAGTAATGGAAAGTGGATTAATCCGTTCCAGACGGGTCCGCAGAGTACTTAAATTGAAAGTACTCAAACCGAAGCGTACTTAAACTGAGGTATGACTGTAATTGTATTTCCATACTGGAAAAGGCTAAGCCTTTTCAGCACAGCTGCTAAAGGCACAAAAAGTCTGGTTTTCCCCAATACCTACCCCAACCCATATCCTAAAGTGCCTCATTAAACACATGTATACCATTGTACTATAAGTTAACTATGCAGTGAATTCTTAATGAGTCCCTAGTTTTTAGCTTCTCTGCAGGTAGGAGACATGCCTAAGCCTCTTTCATAAAGTTTTCACATTTGCATTTGGCAGAGGAGTAGAGATTATTTAATATTAGAAAAAATAATTTTTGGGCATACCTGATCCCAGATGAACCCACTGCAGGAAAGATGTAGCTTGGTTACTAGGGAAAAAGAAAAGGCAAACTATGGAAAGTCTGAGGTCTCAAAAATAACACAGAAGCAGAGAGATGCCACTAAAGGAGAGGAGAAAACAGCTGCTCTTTGGGATCCCAAGGATACCTGTTGCCTGGTGTCCAAACAATTTATTTATGAACCACAGCTTTCATGTGTTCATTGGCAAAAACCACTACCAGCTGGGAGTAGCCAGGCTGGCTAATTTCACAGAAATTTCATAGAAGCTGCCTGTACATTTCACTGTATAACTTTCTTTCTAAGATGGCTAGAAACTTATTTTTTTTAAAAGAAATATCAGAGTCTGGGGGCCCTGCCTGTGGGTCACTGATGAAGAAGGCTTTTGCAGGAATGATGGCACTCATGAGTGCCTGGTTGGTGAGCCCTGCATTAAAGGAAACAATATGTTGTGGGATGACTTTTCTTTGGTTGCATGTATGTTCCAGACCCTTTAGCTGTATTGGCACCACATTTTCAGAGTTAGTTATGACGGCTAGAAACTTGCTAATATTGCAACTCTCAGATTTGCACAAGTTTATGGGCTATATGGTTCCTCCATGTGAAATATACTAACAAAAAAAATGGTAACTTCTCCCCAACCGCCAACCGCCAACCTGTCACTTCAGGCTGTTTTGTCGCAGTTGGAATCTCTTAAGCAAGATAATCACCAGCTCTCAGAAATTCTTCAAAAGGTAAGTGTCTGGTGTGATGGGATGTGCTATTTGAAGTGTGCACTTGTAGTCTCTCTAGAAAACACTTGGCTTTTGTGTGTGTTGTGCAGGAAAGTGCATCTTTCATATATTTATACAAAGCTTTGAAAGGTGATTTGATATTTTTATACTGAAGCTTGCAGGCTAAGTCACAGTGGGGTTTAAGTGAAATTGATGAGACTTCTGACTAAACATCCTAAGCGTTAGGATAGAAATATGGACAGATTGAACTACGGTATGTATATTTTATTTTCTGGGCCCACTAGGTGTCAGTGCAATGTAAGTGAAGGAGAGTATAAAATGAAACATTGCAATAAAAGTTGGCATTCAAAGCCTGATCACACAATGTTTTGATTGAACCCCTACACATAGTTATAGTAATTTGAAGCCCATCCACATTGTCACAGAAAAATAGTGCTGTCTCCTCAGTAATAAGAACACTGTTGCACATGATTTCCCCTGATGAATGTTGCTGAACTGGTGGAACTTGTTTTCTGCACATGGCTGCAGCAGCCAGAATTGTCTCATATTGGTAATTAAAGTGGGCATATCAGAGGGTAGTGTCATCTTGTGCCCCTCCCCACCCCACCTCATAATTTAAGCTCTCTGGAGAGAACAAGCATTTGAGAACAAAACATTGAAAATTGAATACTAGTGAAGATTTGTCCAGGGCATTTAATTTTAGTAGGTATTAAGAAGAATACAATTTTGTTTGTGTTTACAGTGGTACCTCGCAAGAAGAATTTAATTTGTTCCGCGAGTCAATTCGTTTTGCGAAAAATTCGTCTTGTGAATCGTGGTTTCCTATAGGAATGCATTGAAATTTCTTTTTTTGCCCATAGGAATGCATTAATTAAATTTCAATGCATTCCTATGGGAAACCGTGATTCGCAAGACGAATTTTTTGCAAAATGAATTTATCTTGCGAGTCACCATCAGATCGCAAGACACATTCGTCTTGCGAAAAATTAGTCTTGCAAGGTACCACTGTATAATCAAGTGAGATAATTTGGCTGTTCATACATTACACGTCGAACACACACACAGTCTCTTCTGTACCTTGTGAGACAACATGTGAGCCTTGGGCTTCCTTCCATCTCTTTCCCCACTTCTGTCATTATGGGGAGAAGTGAACCAAATTGATCCCGTGTTAGTTTGAACATGGGATCTCCCTAGACTTTGGGAAATCTCCTTATCCAGGTGTTCATTTTTACAACAGATAGGGTGAGCAGGGCAGCAGGTCATGAGTCCAATAGCCCTCCACATAGAGGGGAAGGAGTCATGTCCCTACAGCCTCCATGGAGAGGGAGGGGGCGGGTTCTGAGTTTGATTTTGTTTTTCAGTTTACAAATGTATTCATATTTTGAAATGAAATTAATCTAGATCACATGTTACAAAATCCATTTCAGTGTTTTGATGTGACAAGAGACAAATGGTAGGGAGCAGGTTTGATAATGTTCTGCGTCTCCACTTGAAAATACAGAACGAAATTTCACTTGAAAATCTTGAATGACATCTTAGCATTTGCAGATATGTTGCAGCTCTTGCAAGCTGATTAGAATAGGGAAGTGAAGGAGATGGGGTAGAGGCTGACTGAGTTAAATAATCTTACTAAGGGAAATTACTGAGCTAAAAACTTGATATTTTAAAAATGGATATGTTTGCTCGGTGTTGCTCAGCTGATGTCAGTTATGTGCTGATCTGTGTGTGCATGTGTGGTTGATTTTGTTGGTAATAGGATCTTGGACTCTAGAGGGGTCAGTCCCAGCTGGTTATTTAAGCTTTTCTCTGCAGTTGGCAAATACACTAATCACACAGTGGTTTCAAATGAATGGAGTGTCAGGAGGTTTTTTGTATATCCAGGTACAAGCAGGCATTCCCATTGGCTTTGGTGTTAGTGGTGAGCTATGCAGCTGGAACACATTTAATGTGACTGACGTTTAAGTGATCACAAATTGGTCTTGAAGTTCACACCCAATTGAGATGAATGAGGGAAGCTTGTACCTATGTAGGTTTGATTATTTTGGTCTTTCTAGATGTAGACTCATCCAGACAGCTGGTGATTGATTTACACTCTGAAGGGATTTTTTTCCTAGTAGAAGACTTGGAAAATTTACTTCTTAAATTTGCAATACAAAATCAAACTTTCTACGGAAAGCTGGGCTGGTGAACAAACACAACAGCGCTGACTAAAGCATTTTTGTCATTTTAAGGGAAAAAGTGCCCCCCTGGCAGAATTCCAGGAAAGTTATGCCAAAGCCCTAAATAAGGTGGAGTCTGAAAACCAGAAATTATTGAAAGAACTAGCAGAAACTAAAGCCAGCCTGGAAGCTTCATCCCGCAGGTCTCAGGGCAGATATGAGAATATCATGCAGCAGATGGAGCAGCAGATGACTGAGATAAAGAATGTGGAAAGCAGGTAAGATCTATGTGTTCAACAAGTTTTTCTCTTGTTCTGATGAATTGTTTACAATGGCAGAAATCCTAGTATAGCTCGACGATTATGGAGTTCTGCAGAAAGTCATCCTGCTGTTAACACCTTGAGGTCTCTGTGCACTGCATGTGTTTTCCACCTGGAACTGAAAACAGTTACCGTAGTTTGTTCTTGCATAATATTTGGAGCTGAGAAGAGCTGGTCTCTTATTGAGTGAACTTTCTCCTTTTTTAAAAATAATCCATGTTCAGGAGACTGCAAGAGCTGCAGTGTAAGCATGAAGAAGAAATGAGAGTACTTCAGGTTAAATTTGACAAGACTGTTCAGCACTATGAAGAAGAAATTAAAAAACTGCAGCATTTGTCAACCAGAAGAGTTTTTAGTACGGCTGATGGACTGTCACCCCAGATCAGCAGGAGCAACTCCATTGAATCCTTGTCCTGTGATCCCCTTCTGAGATCAGATTCCTTGCCACATGCAGACAATGAATTTACTTATGTCTTAGGGAAGAATGAGAAAGAACTTCTATCTTTGGTAAGCATGGAACGAAGTGTCACACCAAGTTATATGCAGAATCCGCGAGGGTGAGTGTGATGCCTTATGTAAAACCACTACCACAAATGTTTGATGTGTGTGTTACTCAGACAAGACAAATCCTATTTGAAAAAAGTCTTCCAAATGCCATAAAACCTCTGTTCAAATGAAGATTACAAGGATTCTGTAGTAGGACACCAGATGGCAGCAGCTTGCTGACAAGAGGCATAGAAAGGGGTGTCCCAAGTTCAACTGAATTGTTCCTTGTCTCCATACAGATCAAAGCGGATTCCACTGGCCCTTCTCAGTTGACTTGTTGTTGTTTAGCCGTTTAGTGTCCGATTCTTTGTGACCCCATGGACCAGAGCACGCCAGGCACTCCTGTCTTCCACTGTCTCCCGCTGTTAGGTCAACCTCATGTTAGTAGTTTCGAGAACACTGTTCAACCATCTCATCCTCTGTCGTCCCCTTCTCCTAGAGCCCTCAATCTTTCCCAGCATCAGGGCCTTTTCCAGGGAGTCTTTTCATCTCATGAGGTGGCCAAAGTATTGGAGCCTCAGCTTCAGGATCTGTCCTTCCAGGGAGCACTCAGGGCTGATTTCTTTAAGAATGGATAGGTTTGATCTTGTAGTCCATGGGACTCATCAGTTGACTTGCTGCTTATCAAACCCTGGGCTTAAGATTGGATGAAAACATGGGCAAACAGGGAGGGCTTGTTCATAGGACCTGCTTCTCCATCATTTCTTCCCAATTCCTTGTGCTTTCTTTGCTAGTGGTTTGCATGCACGCACATGACATGGTGAGATTGGCCAATGCTGCGCTAGCAGTGAGTTCGTTGCTGGCATGCTGCAATCCCTTCTGTGGACAATCAGCTCTTTATCATGCCTACCTCTCTCTTAGGAAAGCTGTAAACGACATTCATACCAATACATTCAAAGTACTGTGAATCCACTTTGAATAGTCACAACTTTTCCTAAAGAATCCTGGGAGTTATGGTTCGTTACAGGTTTTCAGAGTGATTTAACAATCAACCCCCCTTCACTGGGAACTCTGGAAATTGTAGGTCTGTGAAGGGACTAGAGGTTTCCTAACAACTGTCACTACCCTTAACAAACTACATCTCCCAGAATTATGGGGGGCATCATGTCTGTTTATAATGTTTTGAAGGTGTGGTGTGATTGCGGCCTTAGACATTATAATGGTAGCTCTTGCAATGCAGAACTATGTGGAAGTGGACGCACTGAAGTGGGTGGAATAGGATTTGGTGCCTGCAATGTCTATTATTAAGAATACTGAAACATTGATATTAAGTTTTTCCTATAATATGAGCTATTGAGTTAAACCCTAAATGCACAACCAGTAGAAATGTGCAATGGGGGCTTTAGTACAGTAGCTTCAGAAAAGGCAGCACATGTCCTCTTACACTTAAACAATTTCTACTGGTTGTGCATTTAGGGTTTAACTCAACTAAGGACTTCTGCTTATGTAACAAGGCTTCCCCACCCCAATGACCCCAAAATTGCCTTGAGGGCACATGGGGGAACCCCCAGAACATGCGGAGGGAGGGGGGGTTCATTCTGTCTGACAAGCTGAAATACTTGCACAGACAGAATGATTGGAAGTGTGTGACATTGAATTCCACCCTATAGTTTTATTTTTGAAAGATGTGACTCCTTGACCATAGCTTGCTGAGGTATATTGAGAATCTTGAGGGGAGCATGAAAGGTTTACAGTTCAATCCTAACCTTGTTTAATCAGAAGTCAGCCCCATTTCCATGACTTGGAATCCTAAAAATATTTCAATTAACTTCAATGTTTTAAAGGCAAATAATAATTACTAGAGTTTTCAGTCATGATTTCTAATGCACAACTTCATCACGCTCAATCTAAACTCAATAGATGAAAGCTTAGGTATGTGTGTGCTTAAAGGCAAGCTATAGTGAAATCATGATGGTGTAAGCCAAATACTACATAATCCAACATTTTCACATTTTTCAGGGTTAAATATATACCAACAGTGCTGAGATGATGCTTTGCTTAGGGGATTTCTATCCATAGATGCAGTTAAATAGTAAAATGTAGCAATAGGCCAGAAATAATCTTCTGGTTGAGTCTTGTTCAACATATATGTTTTATTTTTAGAGCCCATTGCCTACGACAAACATTGGTGCGATTGCTGTCAAGTTCTTGGAGGAGGAGGAAGAAAGATCTCAACATATCTTAGAACGCTTAGATGCACATATTGAGGAGTTGAAAAAGGAGAGTGAAATGACAATACACCAGTTCAAACACAAAAAGTGACATTGCTTCAAGACCCAAGGATTGGAAAGCGGGCTTAATATAAGATGCATCAAGAAGGGGACCAAGGGAGCCTTCAGCAGCTAAAAAGGGGCTTTTCCCTGGTATTAGTGGTGGTGAAACCAAGGAAATGAAATTTGTCTGGAGCAAAGCATTTTGTCTGGTGGCAGTAATTACACTACTTTCTAGATGCCTTATTTAGTCCTGCTGCCCAAGAGTGTGCGGTGACTTTCAGGAGGGAATGATGTAGCTATCTTTTGTAAAGAAAATAAATTTATTTTATATGTATATATCCATGTGAATAAATAAAATGACAACTAACCCATCTTCTTCTTCTTATATCATTACAACCCATGTTGCTGACCCTTTTGGGAATTAGGTTACTTTTTGCTTCCAATTTTGCTTGATGTTTCTTCCATGAAATGTGTTATTCAAACGGTCTGAGAAACCAAGAAAAGGAATTGCTATTTTGCTTCCTTTCTAGTTTTCCTGTAGCATTGGAGTGCCCTGTACTTTGTGTTGCTATCATTTGCATACCAAACAGTACATAATGATGTGGTAGTGGTTCCATTGGGGATCTGTTTTATTACTATTTTTCTTTCATAGTTGAAGAGGACGAAATGCAGTGAAGTAGATACTCCATGAAAAGAGAGGGTGTTTTGGTGGAAGATAAGTTGGTACAGAAGGTGAAGTTCAATGTAAGTAATAAACACCTATACATGAAATCCATTTTACTTAAACAACAGCTGCCTTATGAAGTACTAAGCAGCTGCTCACAGCCATAAGAGCAAATTTAGAAGGCTGGTCAATCTGCCAGACAGCTATTAAAAAGTTGTTTTAGCTTAAACAAGAAATGTGTATCTTTAAAAATGTGTCCTTGAGCAGAAACCAAGATCTCAAGCATTAGGCTTCCATTCCTACCCCAATTAATCCTTTCTGCCTATTGGCCTTTGATAATCCAATCTGAATTACTAAAATGAATTACTAGATTTAAAATATTTTCAGTGAAATATGAAAATGGTGGAGATATTCAGCCTTGCCCCCTGAATCCTTAGAATAATCCATGTGTTCATTTAAATTCTAAATCTCTTCCTTTTCCTTTTTGAAGGCTTCTGTTCATCTGCATGTAGTCTATACCTTTCATTTATTGTTTCTTCTATAGGTCAGTGAAACCCCTGTATGTGACCAGTACCTCCCCTTTTCAATAAAATATATTTTTAGAGGTTTTAATTTGAATTTGCTCCCATATACATGATGGTATTAATGCTAATTATCCTTTGCTGAATGGATGATCTTGAGAATATGTTATCTTGAGAAAGTGGAGGACACCTGTATTTCTAGATGCAGAAAGGTTTGTTGCCAAGCTGAGGATGCTACTGCTGCTAGAAGCCTCGCCATAATTAACAACCTTCTAGATCTTGATTTAGGAGAATCCCTGTTCTGCAAGAGCATCTTTTTGATGTTTGCCTCCATCATAAATGTACATCACCAACCTCTTTCCAGTGTGCTAACTCCTGTGTTTTGCTTGCTGTGTTTGATTTTTATGGCTTCATGTCATTCTTCGTCAACACCTCTCACAGCAGCTTGACACTGATAGACAATATGAAATCAAATGTGGCATGAAGACAGACTTTTTTTAAAAAAAAATTATGTTGTTTTGTAGGAATGGTGAACAGTTCTTGTCAAAGCACACAGAGAATTTTTTTTATTTTGTTAAAAAGTGGTTGGGTGGTTGCCCCAGCAAAGTGAGTATACACTATCATTTCTTGTGTAAGAGCCCTGGTGTTAAGATTTTGAGTAGAGGAACTGAAAGTACAGGAAACAGCTGCTCGAAGCAAGAAGCACATGCTACAGATTTACTCCTTGGAAGTCATAAGTCAGACAGGGAGACCTTGTAATTTTGTCCTTCATATTGAGCAAGGAACTTCTGCCATACATGAGGAACCTGACATGTACATTGGGATTTATTTTCCCTGCACATAGAGATGACTTCTATGGGAGTGGCCAGCAAACTAAGTTTTGGATCCCTGAAAATGTGAACACTGTAGTTATTAATCCATTCTAGATGCAGTTTCAGAGATGTGATTTATTTTTGTGAAACTTAAAGTACAAAAATAATCACTTAGTAACAAATATGACAGGGACACAGGTGGCACTGTGGGTTAAACCACAGAGCCTAGGGCTTGCTGATCAGCAGGTCGGCAGCTCGAATCCCTGCGACGGGGTGAGCTCCCATTGCTCGGACCCAACTCCTGCCCACCTAGCAGTTCGAAAGCATGTCAAAGTGCAAGTAGATAAATAGATCTAGTGGGAAGGTAAACGGCGTTTCCATGTGCTGTTCTGGTTCGCCAGAAGCGGCTTTGTCATGCTGGCCACATGACCTGGAAGCTCTCTGCCAATAATGCGAGATGAGCGCCGCAACCCCAGAGTCGGTCACAACTGGACCTAATGGTCAGGGGTCCCTTTACCTTTAACAAATATGACAGCCTTTAAAATGGACTGCTACTGAATGAGAATAACAACAATTCTTCAAATTCTGTGACTTGAAGATCAAAATTTTCCCAGTGTGAGTGTTGGTCAGTAGAGTTCAGCAACTGTGGCTTTCTATGATCTCCTGTTTGACAGTTTGCTCTCTGAACCAGGGAGAACTCTGACTGGCTTGCAGGTTCTGCAGTGCATAAGGCTATTGTATCATGTTTGACAGAGTTGGCGTCAAACCAGTGTTGATGTTTCCCCAAAGGCCATTCATTTCCTACTGTATGATGATCTTTAAGTTGACCTCCAGCAATGCAGAGGGTAGAAAATAAAGTGTAGCAATGGGTGCTCCAGATTGTGCAGTGCTGTGGAGAACATTATCAATGGAAAGAAAAGAAGATGCTTCTTAAAAATTTGAAATGCATGGTGTACCTTGGGATATAAAATATGCCTTGTTGCAGCCATATTTTTTCCCTACCTTGCTAAATCTTCAAGGACGTTGTGCATGCCGCCATCGAGTTCAGTATAATTCCCTTCGTGACATTCATAATTGGGCAAAGACGAGAACACCTTAACATTCTCTTGTCAATATATCTAGCATCTTAACATTGCTCAGTCACTTCTGAAAAACTATGGGGCATCTCTATGTTGTATAGAGCAAAAGTAGTGTATTTGGTGAGAAGTATCTTCGGTGGCTCACCCCTCCCACCTCCATTCTGATTCAACACAAATTGCTTTAAATCAAAACTAATTTGGGTGTGTCAAAAAATTTCTGGAAGCAGAGGTACAAAAATGTTCTGTGCCACTTCACTTGTGTTGCTTCATGTAACAGAGTTGGTTACTGTGTTTTTTTAATTCAAGGGAAACACTGGTTCATTCTTGGAAAGAGTTGTAATAACAGAGGTGCCAAGAACCTGAGACAGTGCTGTACTTTGGCAGGGCAAACTGTTAGTCCCAAAATGGACAGCAATCTGAGACGAGCAAATTGCACAAGGAGGTTGGTATTCCTGCTTGTTGCTTCCCCGTGCATATAGAGTACAGAAAATGCTAGAAAGGACTGATGAGTTAAGGGCAAAGAAAAAATTATATTAGGAGTTATGTGTAGTTTGTGGACTACATCATCAAAAACTCTCTTGAGTGGGCTTAATATGTGTTGAGACTGTAAATATGCATGTTTTGGAGGTGGAGGAAGGTTGTTTATCCTGGAGGGTGATGACAAAGCTAGTGCAGACTTCTGAGGCACTTTTATCTGTGGCTGCAGGGTTTCCATGCATTCATCTATGCCTTGAGAATGTTGAACATCCCTTTGGAATAATCAGTTGGCCTTAACAGTTTTATAATTAATGAAGCTGGAGGGGAGTTTTTTCTTTGAACTGAGCCTTTTAATAACACCAAAGAGTTTCCTTTTTGCTTGCAAGGCTGAGCCAGATGTTCGCCTTCTACTTTACATATTTTTTTTTTTTAAAAAACTGAGAATCAATGTGTATTATATTAGTAGGTTTAATTGGTAATCCTCAGTAAAAGAGTTCAGAGAAAGTTTAAGGATTATGCTTTGGCTGGTGTTCAGTATTATCTGCCTTCACATCAGATATAGAAGATTGCATCCAGCAGCTGAGCTTGCTTGTCCTTTAACTTCCTTAGAGGCAGCCCTGCACCAAATACCATTTTTTTGTGTGCTCTGTAAGATCTAGTTTATAGCCCAGAGCAGGGCCTTTTAGTATTGGAGTCCTGTGAAATTGTTTTCCCTGGGAGGCTTAACTGAGCCCTGCAGTGTAAGCCTCCAGAAAGCAATGCAGGGCTTTCTCTTTTCCGAGAAATTTCTAATGATCCATTAGTGATGTGAAAGTGTAGAATAAAACAATGATAAGAGTGTTCAAAGTCTTTGTAATCCTCCTAGCTATGTTCGGTAGGCTGGTATTGTTTCCAAATATAGAAAAAGAGAAGGGTTTGTTAAATTCACCTAATCAGTCTATGGCAGATGCAAGATTTCGATCAACTGCTTCCTGATTTACAGCACAGAAGCCCAGTTACTATATGCATTTCGGGGGTAGCTAACATGGTGCCTTCCAGACATCTGGGTTAAGAGACTTTTCTTCTTCTGTTTTTAGAATCTGTGGATGAAGCTGAATACTGCAGTAGGTTCAAGACAGACAGAAGGAACCCTTCTCAAACTTACTTACCTAGGCCATATTATAATTTTGAGGTAGCAACAGACAATTGGGGTAGCAGCAATTGCTGATATTTTTTGGTTTAGGCGAGGAATCCATACGGTTCAATGAATATATGAAATTTGTAATAAAAAATTAATGTTACAGCACTGAGAAACCTCCAGGGCTATCCAGTCAGCTCCCTGAATTCTGATTAGATATAAGGATTTTTTAAAAAGCAAATTGCAGTCTATTGATCATATAGAAGATTAGACAGATTATAACTTGTGTTAAAATAAATTCATTTTCTGACTTAAACCACAGATCTTTGCTGTTATACTAAACTATCCATGTTTGACCAAAAGGGTTCACGTGTTTATATAGAAACTAACTTTTATCAATGATACCTTTGTGTTCATGTTTCATTCTGTGCAGGTCATCAAGATTGTCTTTGGTTATCCCACTGTGTTTCACACTTGGTGAATTGCTATTTCCTAGAATCAGCAGCACAATCTATTTTTATTCATAAGGTAGCAAATTAGTTAAGAATTAAATTGCCCTTTTGTTCACACACATGTTCCTTACCATGTCATTTACAAAGCACCACAGCCCAATGAGATAAAAACTAGTATTTAATTGCTTTTAAGATCTGGTGTAAAAACTTGTTTTCGCAGTATCATTTATTTTTGTAAGACAATGAAGTGCACACAAGAAAGCTTCCATTTGGATTATAATCTTGCACCAATATGTGTTTTGATGAGATTCTGCAGCTACTCTCACATTGATGCTCAAAAGTTTGTGGTCCTTCTCTCTTCCCGGCCCACAATGAGTTAGAGAATGCCCCTTTGTTGTCCATAACATAGTTGTTGAATGTAAGCCATTCAGAAATCAGCAGTTGCATCCTAAAATGGAGTTGGACTAGGTGGGGAAATGTGCAAAATGTACTAGGCCCGTAGCACAGGAATAATCTATAATTGAAATTATGCATATGGGAAGTATGACTTTACACTGGTAAAGAAACTATATATTTCCTACAAATGCCACTCATTGGGTAATACCATTCAGGAAGTTTTGATCAAGTTGTATTGTTTTGTTGGTGCTTCAGAGAGGGGTGAGCACTATTCCCCAATGTTAAGGGAGCCTTAAGGAATTACTCGAGAGCGGTATGAGCTGTGATATATCAGATCTTGCTGCACATGTGGACAGATAAGAGTAGGAGTGGCCTACTGTGCCTCTACTTCATATTTCAAGATGTGAGAGTAGTACTTGTGATTGGCATTTTCCAGCACCATCACATAGACCTCTGTGCAGCCTGATGTGCTGCAAGATCCCTCCCAGTAGCCATCCTTGCTTAAAGACAAGGGGCAGATTTTTTCACATTGAACAAATGCCTTGGCAATGCTATGAAGCTTGAGTTTAAACTTAATGTTGCGGTCAGCAGGGACCAACCCAGCTAGCGGCTCCACTAGCTCATATCCCTCCACCCACTTGCTATAAGTCTGGGGGAACACTGGCCATTTCACCTTGGTGTTTGGGCAACAGATGAGGTAGTTGAAGACATAGTTATAATTTCCAGGATCAGACTTCTTTTTCGCAAAGATTTTAAAAGCAAAGTTCCCTGCATGAGGAAGATGGATCTTAAAGTCTACCTGGTTTCCTTGGCAAGTTTGCAAGATGTGCCGTCTTGTTGTATCCTCGCTGAGGCTTACGTTGCCCGAATGCAGGGAAGCTAAAACACTCAAGTCCTTACTAAGGATGAAGCTGAGATCGTAGCGACCGTCACTGGTATGAATGATTGGGCCTTTTTGTGAGGGCTTGAGGAATCCTTGTCTCTCTGAGAACCAGCTGGGCCCAACAGGTTGATGAAGTTCCTTTGGAAAGCAGACGTTCCTGTCTACAGAGCTACACTCTAATGTATATTCTATCACACAGTTGTAGACTTCATCTGAGCCCTTGGATGGTTTGGCATAGATCTGTAGCTTATGGGTCCCCGTCTTCTGTGGGTAGAGCTCCAGATTCATCCCATTCCTCTTCAGAGTCATCAAGCTATATTCCTTTGCCCCTTTCAGTTCAAACATGAACAGCATCGGCAAACGAGTCTCCACAGCTACTACTACTTTCCCATTTACTGTGAAATGCAAATAAAGGAGGCTGGTTAGAATGTTTCCTACTATTTACTCAAAAATACAAATCAATAAAAAAAAAGCTCTGAAGAAAATGACCTGGAGAATGGAACCGACTGCTGTATTGTCAATCATTTTGGCAGTGAAAGGGAGAATATTATGGTTGGCTGGTTGGAATTTGACAAGCGTCTGTCAAGTCCAAATTCAGAATAAATAACAAGAGGGTTAAGGGCGGAAAGCCTTCATTTTCGGGTACTTGTTTGCTTCTGTTACAAATGCAGTAGACTTGCTCATCATTCTTGGAAAAGATGAAAGCACTGATGTCTTTCAGTTACAGCTCAAACTGCCTGCACTTTTGACTACAACCCCTTAGAAACTTGTCAGTTTCAGAGAAGGCTGAGAGAGTTCAAAAGACAGGATTTCAAAATGAAATTACTCATTCCATGGTTAGGTTCTGAATGACACCATGGGGAGCTTCTGAAACTCAAGAGTGCTAACTTGCACCCACATAAGGCTCTGAGCCTCAGCCCCACATTTTCTGAAACTTTCCCCTTCACTTCAGGCTGAAATATAAATATTCTTGGGGCACATGCAATAGCACTTTGTATTTTACACCGATTGGTATCCCAAGGGTAATAGTGATTATGACCAAAAAAAGGCTGCAGAACTTTGAACCCCATGCTTCAGTCCCACAGAGCTAATCTTTTAAAAGTAATCCAGCAGCCTAAATCCTAACCTTTGCTAGTTTTATCCTCTCTTTTTTTAGCCCCCTACGAAAAGCTGGAACAGTTCCTTATAATAAGATCGGCATGGGGCAAGGACACTTATCACTGTACCTGTTTGAATAATTGGTGTTTCTGGGTGGGCTGCCAGCAATCCCATCATGTAAAAGTCACTCTTATATAACATGTTGCTCTCAAACTGTTTCAATGTCACAGCTGGTTTGAGGAGCTGCCAATTGCTGTTGTCTGGGAAATGATTATTAATAAATAGGGCGGGGTGGGTGAGGAAATAAAATTCGTTGTATCTGGAACAAGAAAGTAGAGGTCAATACATCACTGGCCACCAGGTGCTCTTAGCTTTCTGCCTTGTACTGAATCTTAACTATGGCTGCAGTTCTAAATAGGTTTATCAATGGGGGTTTCCTTTCAACACTACAGTACATAAATTAGGACTGGAATGATGGTAGGAAACAAAACTGAGCTCTAGGAGGCAAAATGAAGAGAAGAGATGTGTAGATTTGGGGCTGGACTGATTTGGCTGAGAATACAGTAGAACAGAGGGTGCAGTCAAATGAGGCTGCCTGTTATAGTGTAATTTATCAATGGCCCAGTTTGGTTATAATGCTCCTGGCTTAATAATGCATAGTTTATGCACTGACTTCCTCATATTAGTCCTGTTTAAAGTTGAGTTGCTAGTTATGTTAGTGAAAAACTAATGTTAGAATACTAACCAGGATCTTAAACCATAGTATGGTCCTGGATAGTAAAATGACATTAAATGATGAGTGTGTTTTTAACTTTTACAATTTTTGCAAATACAATAAAAAGAAACATTGTCAGCTCATCTGAACAATAAAAATAATCATACATACACATATGCAATCCATGTTTCCAAAAAGATATCCAAATAAGATTTCATATATAACAGGAATTCTATTTTAAAGATCAGAAAGGATGTGCTAAAGCTAAAAGTTTGTTCCTAACTCAATAAACTATAGTTTGTTAAAGGTAGCTAAATTGCATTATCCAGTCATTCTGCTTCAGCAAGACAAAGACAGGATTATGCAAAGCACTGAAATCTCCCTCCTCCCCAGCTTCTTGGATTTCCCTATAGAGTGGTACCTCGAGTTACAAATGCATCAGGTTACAAACACTTCAGGTTACAAACTCTGCTAACCTGGAAGAGTTACCTCAAGTTGAGAATTTTGCCCCAGGATGAGAATGGAAATCGTGTGCCAGTGGCGTAGCGATTAGCAAAGGCCCCATTAGCAAAAGCACTCCTAGTTAAGAACAGTTTCAGGTTAAGAACGAACCTCCGGAACCAATTAAGTTCATAACTAGAGGTACCACTGTATGTTCTCTGCATGCACTTTCAAGCCTCAGTTTGCAGGTTTAAGGGATAAAAACTTAATTTTAAAAAGGAAGGCTGGATTGGAGTTTTAAGAATGCTGAATTCTGCTCCCAAGCATGTGGGCAAATCAGGCATTTTGAAAGACAGCAATAAGGAAAAAATAGCCATTAGAGGGTGAAATTTTCAAAAACGTCAAATCTAACAACTTCAGTTGTTAACTCTTTACACCCAGTGTAGTCCCTCTATGTTTAAGGGACAATGCCAAATGGAAGCAGCATTCTCTCAGAATTAATTTTTAGCAGGAGCTACTGAAAATGCGTTTCCAAAGTCAATGCTTGTCTTCAATTGTGTTGTGCCAAAGAACGTCTATAATAAGCCTAATATGGGGATTTTCAGACTGGCTAGTAAACTTGATTTGGCCTGTTGCTTGCCCCACGGTTTCTCTAGCCTTGGTGATCTGTTTCATTTCTAATTACTGTGGCCTTCTGATTACAACATGGGTTGTCCCAATACTAGGTCATCACATGGAGAAATATCAAAGCCTTCACATGGGTCATTGTCCAGACTACCAGCAACACTGGCTATCTGGGCCAAGTGGATTTCTACCATTTGTTTCCAAGCTTTAATTCCCTTTTCATGGTTCTCACACCTTTGAGGAGTGTTTTGGTTTTAATAGTTAGTGGAAATATTAACATTCAAAGAATGGGGACTTGTTTAGCTAGATTTCTATACCTTTTTAATGCTTAGTTTATAACAATCCTGTTTAAGAGCTTGACATTTCTCATAGGTGGAAGCCTTTTAGGGGCCAATTGGCATGTGGTGGGAGGGGAGAAAATATATACACCCTTATTTCTTTTTTTTAAAATGAGGCTTTGTCCCCTTCATGCTTCAGCCTTTGAGACACATAGCTTGGAATAGTGAAATAAATGGTCATTATGGTTAAATGATCAGCCCTGCATCCTGATGATGCTTTTGTTTTTTCAAATCTGAAATTTGACATGGATTTCAAAAAGTAGTTATACATGAAGCAAACAAATCAAATGTTGCAGAGCCCTTGAGTGTGACCAAGGAAAGCTACCTGTTTTGCTTATCCCCACCCCTGTGCCCCAGAGTATTGGGAGGAGGAAAGGACAATCATACCTGAAGGTAAATTTGCTGAAGCAGTCATCAATGGAGCCACTTCCCCAGGTGCTGTCCACCAAATGCCACCTTCCATCAAGGTAAACGGCATTCCAGGCATGGTCATACTCTCCTGTGAAAGTCTCCCCAGCCCTGTAGCCATGGCCTTTAGAATAACCAGATAAATTCATGCATTGCACTCCTGCAATACTGGGGGGGGGGGGGAAGAGAGAGAAAGGATAGAAAGGACTTATAGAACAGGGTCTCACTTCGAAGGGGCTGTCTCTATCATTCACATAAATATTGGAAGTGTTATGATCTCTCGTGCTCACTGCAGATTAGAGTGAATCACACCTGAAATAATACTCTTTTCATGCATTACTAATATTTATGGGTGTTAAGTCAAAGGCTGTCTTTTGTTCTTCCTGACATCTCTTGCTTCCAGCAAGTGTTACTATGGGAGGAGGCAGACTATTTAACTATTTGGCAGACGATCCTCCCAAGTGCTGTGGAATTTTAATTTTTTTTAATTTAAAATAAAATTCTTGAATAAGTATAGACTCCTGAAAACAAGCAACCTCGGTTTATTTACGATAAAGAAGGAAGCCCAAGAGTAGCCCAAGATGTGTTTAAAGAGGCAGGCGAGAAGAAAAAAGTGTCTACTCTGCTGGAGCCCTGCTGCTATTTTGGGTAAACGCTCCCAGTCTCCGCAGGTCAATCAGGATAATGCTGCATTCTTAAAGGCCAAAACAGCCTGTTAAGAAAATAAAATGAGCCCTCCTTGATCAGGCTAAAGGCTCACCTAGCCTGGCATCCTGTTCTCACAAGTGGCCAACCAGATGCCAGTGGGAAGCCCACAAACAGGACCTGAATCTCCCCACTGATTTCCTGCAACTGGCATTCAGCAATGTAATGCTTCCGACAGCAGAGGTAGATTATAGCCTTCATGGCCAGTAGCTGCTGATAGGCCTGTCCTCTGTGAATGTGTCCAACTCTCTTTTAACGCCAGCCAAGTTGGCCATCTTTCTCTTGTGGGAGCAAATTCCATAGTTCAACCATATTGTATTGTGTGAAGAAGTCCTTTTGTCTGTCCTGAATCTTCCAACATTCAGCTTCCTTGGATGGCCCCAAGTTCTAGTATTATATGAGACAGAGGAAAAACTATCCATTTTCTTCACAACGTGCATAATTTTATATACCTCTGTCATGTCCCCACTCATCTTTTTCCCCAACCTGAAAAGCTCCAAACATTGTGACCTTTCCCGATAGGTGAGTTGCTCCAGCCCCTTGGGCATTCTGGCATCTCTTTCCTCCTCTTTATCCCCAAACCAGGCATAGGAGGATGTAGTCTAGGCTGGCTCTGCTTGTAAAGGTTCAGCCCCATAAAATCCAGCTGGCTGCTCCACCAGCAAAGCTATAGCCCGGACTGGAGTCCTGCCTTGACCAGTTCTGAGGAAGTTACACAAGTCTCATAGTACACTGTCTTAGTTTATACTTGCTACATCCAGGTTGGATGACTGTAGTGCTTTGCATGGGGTTGTTCTTGAACACAGCCTTAAAGCTGCAACTGATCCAGAATGTGACAGTGGAGTTTCTGATAGGAACTATTGATTCTCCAGCACCACTGGTTACCAGCTTCCTTCCCAACTCAGTTTAAGCACTGCTTTGACCTATCATGGTTGGACCCAGAATATCTCCAAAATCACATCCATGCATCTCAGCCAGCAAGGGACCGTCATTCTATTGCAGAAGCCCTTTTTGGGGGTTTCATAACTGCTGTATGAAATGGCACATCAGTATCCAGGAAAGGGCCTTTTCAACTGTGGCACTCAAGATTTGGACCATGCTCCTGAGCAAAGCACATAATAGCTCACTCACTGCCTCCAGGCAGTGACAATGATCTTATATGTGGACTTTTGTAGAAGTCTGCTTTTATCATGTGTCCTGCTGCTGTTTTACATTGCTGTGTTTCTTTTTGCTGAAATGTGTTGTGGTTTTAGCTGGTGTTTCATCTTTCTCTTGCTTTGTGTTATGTTGATAGTTTTGTAAGTTGCATTGCATATTCTGGTTTTAAAAAGGCAGCAAACAAGCCAGTCACGTAATAATCCTGGACAATCCTATAGAGATGGCCTAACCAGGTTCCTTCCTTTTACTGTTAACAACTCATCAATTAGGAGTGAGCGGCTAGAGAGGGATGTGAAGAGCTCCCTTGACGCTTAACAAAGCCAGTAGCTTGAACAGAGTGATGGTAGATGAAATTAAATTTGTGGCAACATTGGATTGAACGAAACAATTGGAATTGATTGCAGACAGTGATACAATCCTTGCAGACAGTTCAGCGAAAGCATCTGCTCAGTGCATGGAGGTGATTAAAAGCAAATAAGATGTTAGCCTGTGTTTCAAAGGGGAATAGAAGATAGCCTGGAAAACAGTGCAAATTACAATGGTGTTACGTGAATGGCATGACCTTCCCTTCAGTACTACTGCAGTAGACAGAGCTGGTCACTTCAATGTGAAGAAAAGTGGTTGAGAGAAAGAGAACATAAATTTGAAAGGCTTTAGGGAAAGTGTATGAAGGGAGAGAGAGTTGTTTCAGCGAGGCATGTGGAGAAATGCGATAATTGCCAGTGATAAAGGGTACGGCTGGAGAGAAGGCAAGTCTATATAATCAATGAAAGGAGAAAATGGTTACTTGGTTGACGGTCAGGTTCTTCCTCATCATGTCTATAGCTGGGCCAGCACTAGAGGCAAGACTGATTCCTGATTTAAACTGCTGAAATAGAAGCATTTCTGCATGTTGCTACTTCCCTCTGCCAGAATGGTGTTTTGTTCACCCAGTTAGTTCTGCCCTTAGTCAATTAACTTTGCTGTTTCGAGCTGTGGGGCTGCCAGCCCAGACAGCTGCCCAAGTCAGCAAGGCTTTGGAGTTTTGGCCGAGCTCTTCCTTGATATGCCAAGCTGGCAATGCAGCATTGCTTTAAAAAGCATTCTTCGTTAATTATATTATTTACATCAACAATGGAGATGGATGGTGTCTTGTCAACCTCATTTGTTTCCAAAGCCATTTTTGTGCTAATGATTAGGACTGCAAGGTAGGCCTTCCCCAGCGTTTATTATCCTCCATAAAAGTTGTTCATCTCCCAAATGCAGCCAGAGCTTGCCAAGCAAAGCAGCTGTTGGAGCCGAGACCTTGCTGCCACCAGAATATTCAACTCCTGATCAAACATGGAGGTTACACTGTATGTGAGACCTGAACACTGGAACACCTAACAGGGTGCCCAAATCTCGGCGCGAGAGGTGAATTCCATGGCCCGACATTGAATGCTCTTGCCCCTAAGCCTATTCAGTTAGAAATGTTATGCCCTCCATCCAGTGTCACTTAAATGTATGGCTTGAAGAAGATTGCCTCGATACATAGCGAGGTGGTAATGAAGGTTGAGAGTGCACCTTGTTGCCACATGAAAATTATCACCCTGATCATTACAACAGCAATTGTGCACCATTATAATGTCGTGCTGAAATTGCTGCAGCAACAAGCTAGTTAATCTTCTAATATCACAGCCATTGCTTGGAAGGACCCTAAAGGTTTCTGGTCCAGAATAGAAATGAATGACAAATGTGTCAGCTTTTGCCTGCTCAGCAGGCACAAACTTAGCAAAGCTTCTCCTTTCTCTTTCACCCCAAGCATTAGGTTTTTGGCTGGAGGTACACGTGACAGAGCAATGGTTTTGGGTAGAGAAGGGAATTTGGATCCAGTTTTCTCTTCAACAGTGTTTGCTATGGAAAAACAACAACAAAGGATGGCAGGATGCTCTGTTGATTTCAATGTCTTAAGAAAGGAAAACAAATGAGGTTGGATAATTTGCCTGAAGGCAGAACTTAGTACTGCCTCAGTCTATCTTGTTGTTGTTGTTTAGTCGTTTAGTCGTGTCCGACTCTTCGTGACCCCATGGACCATAGCACGCCAGGCACTCCTGTCTTGCACTGCCTCCCGCAATTTGGTCAAACTCATGTTCGTAGCTTCGAGAACACTGTCCAACCATCTCGTCCTCTGTCGTCCCCTTCTCCTAGTGCCCTCAATCTTTCCCAACATCAGGGTCTTTTCCAAGGATTCTTCTCTTCTCATGAGGTGGCCAAAGTATTGGAGCCTCAGCTTCACGATCTGTCCTTCCAGGGAGCACTCAGGGCTGATTTCCTTAAGAATGGATAGGTTTGATCTTCTTGCAGTCCATGGGACTCTCAAGAGTCTCCTCCAGCACCATAATTCAAAAGCATCAATTCTTCGGCGATCAGCCTTCTTTATGGTCCAGCTCTCACTTCCATACATCACTACTGGGAAAACCATAGCTTTAACTAGACGGACCTTTTTCGGCAAGGTGATGTCTCTGCTTTTTAAGATGCTGTCTAGGTTTGTCATTGCTTTTCTCCCAAGAAGCAGGCGTCTTTTAATTTCGTGACTGCTGTCACCATCTGCAGTGATCAAGGAGCCCAAGAAAGTAAAATCTCTCACTGCCTCCATTTCTTCCCCTTCTATTTGCCAGGAGGTGATGGGACCAGTGGCCATGATCTTGGTTTTTTTGATGTTGAGCTTCAGACCATATTTTCAGTCTATCAGGAAGGGGCTAAATGCTTTATTGAGGCACACTAGACTAGGGGTTCCCAACAAAATTTTCTCGAGGACCCCTCATCGAGCCGCTATTGTGACAAGGATCCCCATTAATTCCTAATCCTAAAATTAAAAAGTGAGAGCCAAATTAAGAGTCTTTTTATATTTTATATTTATACGTTTTTTACAGTTACAACAGAGTACTCCATCAGTATACAGTTAGTTTTAATTTTCAGTTCTTAATGAGATGAGTTAAATCTGTCCTTTGAGTCCATTATTGAGTCCTTTACAAACACTACTGTTTTGCAAAGAGGCAGCGCGCGCCAGGGAGGAGGGAGGGGAATGGAGAAGACAGGGTACCTGCGCAGTAGCGCACAAATGAAGCCGATGCGCGCAAAGCATCTTGGGGAGGTGAGCGTTAGTAGAATGCGTGCGCTGCCTCTTTGCAAAACAGTAGTGTTTGTAAAGCGCCACCTAACGGCATAAGGCAGAACTACTGCCTCTATCTAATTCTAGTTTTGCGCTAGACTCTGCTCATGCAGGAAGCGGCCAAAACAAAAAATCTGTTATACGAAATATATTTAATATATTTTTTATTCTAATAGCATCTTACGGACCCCTCTGGCATAGCTCGTGGACCCCTGGGGGTCCGCGGACCACCTGTTGGGAACCACTGCACTAGACAATATTCAGGAGGTTTGTGAATGGTGCAAAATACCCTATGGAGACTCCCTACTTTAGTGGCTTTTTGTGGTATTTCTGCATCCATTTTGCACCCCTCAACGGGCTACTTATGGTCCCATTTTAGGACTTCATTGTGTGATCTCAGCCATAATGGTGCAATGATGTCTGCAGCAGGTAGCCAATGTAACATCACTGAGGGCTAAGAATAATCTTCCACTGGCCTCAGCCCACTCAGTGAGTTAGAATGGAGAAAGATGGGATACATCTCCATTGCCAAAGCAGCCACAATGCTTGTCACACTGCTCTGGTAGACTTTGTGTTCATCAAAACGATGTGGCAAACCTTGCCTGACCCATGTGTAGTTGCCCACAATTAGCTGTTGCGGAATGGATAATGACTGGAATCCACATCACGCTGGAAAACATGCAGTGAAGATGCACAATATCTGCATTCAAGTAGGCATGTAAATGCTGCTGTTTTCCATAAGCGTCCTCCTTACAACAGGATGAGCATTTTGGTGAGTGCTTCAATATCCCACAATTGCTTAATTAGCTTCCAGCAGGGCTAGATCCTGACAAGGGAACATTTGGATGAGTTGATAATTATTATTGTTAAATGATATCTGATAACACAACATTTCATCATGTTGATGTTTACTTTTTATGGACACCAGGGGCTTGGCTTGGAGGAGCTCTCAAAGCTGCAATTAAAAATATACATAATTCCTTCCATAAGCACCTGTTTTTTTCTCAATGGGTAGAGGATGTGTTGGAAGAAAACCTTGATTTATTATTGATTTCGATTAAACTAAGGTCTGGATGTAAAAGAGTGGGTGGCATGGGAATCCAAGTCTTCAAGGAAGTTCTAACAACATCCTTTTTAAAAAAGCACTCACCAGCCTTAATTCATAAAAAGAAGCTGGCAGGAAAGTTCTTGTGAAGAAATCAACTTGTATGTCTTGTAGCCATTATTTTGTGAGCAGTCAGGTGGAAATTAATCACATTACTTGCACAGTGAAATCCCATCCCTCTAACTCAGGGTGGGGAACTTCAGGCTGAAGGCCAAATGTGGTCCCCCAAGCCTCTCTATCTGGCCCTTGGGAATGTTCTCAGGCCATGCGTCTCACCAGCCTTGCTGTCCCCTTGAGAGGGAGGAAATGTCCTGTTGCATGAGTGCCACACACACAGCTTAGATGAATCCTGCACAGAGTTTCATTTGTTGCTCTGCCCACTTCTGCCTCTCACTCCACCCACCACTGACTTATGGCCCCTGGAAAGTCCCCCAGAAGGGAATGTGGCCCCTGGATTGAAAAGGTTTCTGCACCAGGGTGCTCCTGCGCTAGATGTATGGGGCAGTTTGCAGAGGATGTGGCCAAGTTCAGTATGGGACACACCACTCACCATTTCTTGCATGTGAGGAACTGCATGGGGTAGTCTATATTCCTCAGTCCTAATGTTCTTTTAACCTTCAGATGCTCCAGAAAAAAAACAGAGAGTCTCTTCTAACTAAATTATCCCCATGTACTCATCTGCCATTATGTTAATGCAATGCGAGCCTCAGCAGATGGTACAAAGTAAATTATGGAGGGGGGGCGGAAAGCAAAATTGACCTTTCTAGGACTTGCTGCTGTTCAACAATACAGCGTCAAAACGGTGCTTCAAATCCTAGTTGGTGTAAATAGAGAGAGAACTGGTGCATAGGTAACAAAGCAAGGGAACATTTCTGATCTTCATGTACCTGCACATTTGTTCAAAGAGCCCAGCGTATCCCTCGCAAATGCTCTTTCCGCTCTGGAGAACATCCTTGGGCTTGAAAGACTGCTGGTCTTTGTTAAAGAAGCCCACAATATCATATTCTGGGGAGCAAAGGTTGAAAGTTTAACCACAGGTGTAAACAAATAGACAAAGTGAAACAAGGGTCATATTCAGACCTGTGCTAAGTAACCAGGAAGTATTCACATACAAACAGGTACAATAGATGTTTACTTAGGGTGGGATTCACCTAAGGAAGCCTGTCAGTGGAAGCCTTTGGTAATGTGCAACAGATACTGACTCTCTGTTGTTAAAGAACAAGAACAAAACAACTTTTCCCATCCAAATTAGACTGCTGAAATGAAGAAACTTAACCAGGAGAAATGCATTATTGCGTTAAAGGACTGTGAATTCAGTTAACTTCTGCTGCTGAAAACAAACTCCTAGCACTAAGTTCAATGTGCTCAGAGTCACCCTGTTCTTTAATTGTAACTAGGATGTCTTTTGTGTCTGGCTCTGGTTGGTAGATACTGAGATTCTAACAGGGGTGGGAATCAAAGTAGGTCTGATCAGCCTGAAGTCTGCTTTGCCCCAGCGATAGATGGACCACCAAATCTGAATTCCTGCTAGGCTCTCACCAGTAGGACAGAAAGTGGAGAGAGGGCGGCTTTTTTCTTTTTCTTTCAGCTGGATCCAAGGGTTTTGGATCCAGCAGCTTCAAAGCCCACAGTGATCCGCCACTGGAGCACCCCTTCCCAGTGCTTTCCCTCACTGGACCGCAGATGGAAAGCCCCAGTGACAATTCTTCCTGCACTGCCTGGGAGACCATAGAATTGCATCCTAAGGGAGAAGAACTGTTCAACCCTTTCCCCTTTGGCCAGTTCCCATTCCAAATTGTTACTTCAGCTGTTTTCCCTCCTTGCAGGAGAAAAGCTGTAGCACCAATACCAACCCAATCTAGTATGAATCAACTGTCATTTGTTTCATAAATGGTACTAAGAGCCTTCTGTGATGTCACAACACAACACTATTTTCACAGCTGCGCCAAACTTGAATTGGCAAAGAATGGCCCAAGGGAAGACAATATTTTACATATGTGTTTTCTGGGAATGGATAGTTCTCTGAAAGGTATATGAGTGAGAAGATTATTCAATAATAGAATCATAGAATCGTAGAGTTGGAAGAGACCACAAGGGCCATCCAGTCCAACCCCCTGCCAAGCAGGAAACACCATCTAAGCATTCTTGGCATATGCCTGTCAAGCCTCTGCTTAAAGACCTCCAAAGAAGGAGACTCCACCACACTCCTTGGTAGCAAATTCCACTGCCGAACAGCTCTTACTATTGACAGCACTTTTTGCAGTGGTGGTAAAAACATTTCAAAGTTTTGTGAATTTCAGATTTTCCACGCCTGGCGCATTTTCTCAACATTCTGCCTCTAGGGTTGCCAGACTCAATAGTGGACAGGACTTCTGTGCCTTTAATTGCCCTGCTCTCTTTTGAGTCTGGAAACCTTAAAGAGAAACCAGCAGACCCTTTGTTTAATTTCCAAGCAAAGGGTCTGCTGGTTTCTCTTTAAGGTTTCCAGACTCAAAAGAGAGCAGGGCAATTAAAGGCACAGAAGTCCTGTCCACTATTGAGTCTGGCAACCCTATCTGCCTCCCTCTGTTACCAACACAATGTGTGCACTGGGTTCTAGAACCACTGTAAAAGACAAGCAACTGTTCAGCATTATCCACAGGTTCCAGGAAATGACAGCATCCTCTGCTTACCTATATGATGGCAAATCCATGTCCAAATGGCCCTAACCTTTTCCAGGTCGGTGCGTGCTATGCGAAGCAAGGTTTTCACTAGCTCCTCCACAGTACTCTTGGCAGTCACCTGTATTGTAGGAAGAAAGTGGATAACTGGTGATTTCAAACCAATTGTGAAGGTTGGTTACCTTTTCTGCCTTCCTACAAAATTTAGAGGATCTCTCTTAGGGTCCACTACTTGGCAGAACCATTGACTTCATCAACAAAATCTCTGCTATGTTTCACAGAAAGCACATTAGCTTACAGGTGTGGGGAACCTTTGGAGGGTGCAGAACTACAGCTCGCGCCATCTCTGGTCATATGGCACGTTCAACAAACAGAGTTGTAGTTCAGCAATGTCTGGGTGGCCAAAGCTTCCCTACACCTGGGTTACAGTTTGGCTTAGGATAGTTTTAGGAGCCATTTTCTGTTTGTTTGTTTGTTTGTTTAGAAGCCTTATTTATTAGTCAGCAGGCTGGCACAAGGTACTCAGAACAGGGTTTTCCTCAGCTCCATCATGCTGTTTTTGGCAGCTCACTAGGTTTTAAGAGGCAAGTCTTTTACAAGCTTCAAATATATTATTGGGTAGGGTTACTCTCTCCTATTCTGCCTATGCCCTTCAGATACTTTTAGACGCTATTCTATAACTAGATTCTATTTAAACTGTTTCCTTTTACATGGTATGATGGTTGTCAGCCCGACCTGCTCAAGCCTCAGGCCAATATGAGATTCTGTTACTGTACAATTTCCTTTGCCAGCCAATAAAAGTGTGTTGTATCTGTTCTAAAAGTGCTGGAAGCCACATACTCAGTGGACACCTCATCCTGGGCTGATACTGTGAGAAATATTTAGCAAGTTGTTTATGGGGTTGCCAGTGAAATTTTTGTCCAAAGTGAAGTTGGAAGCAATTTTTGGAGCTCCTCCTGAAGCGAAACATCTGAGGGAAGCCAAACAACATTTTGATAACACTTGTGGAGTTTCTCAGCAACTTTTAAGGTGGTCCTCAGATTTTGCCTAAAGCAAAGCATTTGAAAGTGCCACCTCAGGGAAATATCATCTGAGGAATTACTAGGGAAAGGGATCATTACTCAGTAGTAGAGCACTTGCTTTGCAGGTCAAATGCCTCATATCTCCTGTTCAAAGGACCAGCCTTCCCCCAGACTAGGGTCCTCCAGATGTTGTTGGACTGCAGTTCCCATCAACCCCTCATCATTGGCCACACTCTCTTTGGGCTGATGGTGTCCACAACTTCTGGAAAGCACTAGGTTGGGGAAGGGTGAGGCAGCAAGTAATTTGAAATGTCTTTTTCAAATGGAGAACTGCTTCCAATCAGAGCTGGCAATACTTGGTCTAAGGCAGCTTGGGATAAGGATGGAAGAGTTCCATTCAGATGATTGCGGAAGGGTATTCTTAATGCAGAATCTGAAAGACACCTCAGGAACACACAAATGAAATTCTAAGGACTGTTTGTGTTTTGCCCACTATTCAAGTGGAATAGGTTGTCTGAAGGAGTTGATATGAGCAATAGACTCTACAATCACCAGACTTCAACAAATTGTATTATATATGATTGCAGAGTATTCTGCATAGATAACTCAGTCCATAACACAATTCCAAGGATCATGAATTTATGTTAAAGGCCAGTTCCTGTAATCTTCTTTCCAAAGTGGTTATTATTATTGTTATTTAAAATATTTAAATTAACACTCTGCTGACTGGTTTTTTAATTCATCACACACTTGACTTCTCAGCATATTTACCAGCAGCCATGTACCTTTTTGCACACAGTGTTGTAAAAAAATAATAATTGAACTGATATATCTGATCATTCAGACAACCAAATTCCACAAGCATTCAATTGTGTAATCACTAGAATATATGCAGTATATATCTGGTGCTGGAGTTTTAGAAATGATGGGAAGCAGAGCTCAGTTTGAATTCATGATGTCATGACCTCCATTTATGTTTTTACCTTTGTTGCATATGCATCCAATTTCTCAAAGTCCTTTAGGTCAAAAGGTAAGGATTTCAAGCATGACTTGTCCCATGGGTAAGCTAGGAAAAAAACACATGTCATCGGTAATAATTATTCTGGAAAGGAAGAAACGTTTCAGCTGGACAAACGCTCTAACAAGCCTAAACCAGATCTATACTAAAGTCGTTTTCACATGCAAGGTTTACAATAGTTTAAGTTTCCCTCCATTTATTATGTAAAAATAAAAGTCCACTAGCAACTGAAAAGGCTAATAAATATATAGTGGCTTTGCTCAGAGCCTGTTTCATCAGATGCATGGAGTACTGAGCAGGTAAGTTTATACATAAACTAGGAATGAGGAAACTCCAGCCAATGCGCCAGTTGTTTTATAGCAGGGGGGTCCAATTTGGCCTGTGAGGCCATGTCTCCCAAACCGCGTCCACTTGTCAATCAACTGATATCATGCTGGGCAGGAGGGCTGGGTTTGATCACAAAATCCCCGGAGTCCTTGTGCCAACCACTGAGGCCTCTGGAGAGTTGGAGGTTTAGAGCGTGTTTGCAGGTTTTTTCAATGGTGTTCCCAATATACAGTATGCAGTTTCACTTAAATGCACAGTGCCTCAGAACATAGCCCCTGTGTAAATGGGGAGTTGCCTGTACTGCATTGGCTTTGTGCATCTTATCCCAATTTATAAACATCAAGGCACAAAGGGGAGGCAAAGGGTTTCCTGACTAAGCAGGGACCAAAAGGCTAAGCAATGGAGGAGATTTGCTTCAGCTGCGACACATGCAGAACACAGATTATCAATGAAAGATGGAATCAGATCTGATCAGCTTTGTAAAAACATTTTCTCTATGCAACCATGTGCATCCCTACCTACACAGGCTATCGCTTCATGTAAACAGCCTATGCCCAAAATCCTATGCACTTTGTCCTGGGACTAAATCAATTTGAATAGGTATAGGGTTGCCAGACTCAATAGAGGACAGGACTTCTGTGCCTTTAATTGCCCTGCTCTCTTTTGAGTCTGGAAATCTTAAAGAGAAACCAGCAGACCCTTTGTTTAATTTCCAAGCTTCAATTCCCTGCTTCTGAGCTTCCCAGAGGCATCTGGTTGGGCCCATATGTTCTGACAGATCTGCAGGGGATCAGATTTGGATATCGCCATTATGTTGACTTTTCATCAGGGCCGGCTCTAAGGCAAGGCTGGGTGGCGCAATGCACCAGGGTGCCGGGCAACCAGGGGGCGCCGCGCCGTGCGCTGCCCCCGCCAGACAGCCACGCTGTGAAACTTTGCACCACGGTGCCAAGGCGCCAGATACACTTAAGAGGGCCCTGCTTTTCATAGATGCAGCACAGCCAATAAAAGCCATCTATGCTGTGTTGTGTGAGTCAGCTATACATCAGCTAATGCACTTGGGTGCTAAATAGTCTCTACTGCAAATTGGCAGCTTCACGGGCCCAGGAACAATGTCCAGGAGTAGTCTGACTGCCTCACACCTCTCCTGATTTTAAAGCCAAGTAGCACACAACACTCTTGATGTCTCTCCACCCCCAACTCACCTTTTCTGCTGTGTCTGACCTTTGGAGAATGGGCAGGCACAGCTGAAGAAAACCTCAGTGTCAGAAGCCTGTGTGTCTCACTATTCCTCAGGCTTGGTTCAACCTCATTTCCAGGCTGTGATTAGTGATGGAGCAACCACAGGCAAGAGGGTGTTCGCTGTCACCTAATGTACCGAACAGCCATCTGTCTGTCTCAAACCAGCACTCAAGCACAAGGCATCTGTCTCTTTAACAGGCTTGTTTGTTTATCTGGCCTTTCGCTGAAGAGGGCTATTACACTGACCTAAAGAGAGCTAAAGCAGATTTACGCACTTAAAAGGTTCCTGCTCTATACAGCTCAGAAAATTACTTTTTTGCCATTTGGGAGCGGGTAGTTTCTTCAAATTGGTGATCAGTTTTAGTCTTTGTCAGGCTATAACTGAAAAGGCTCCCTACAGCTGCAGAATTCACAATAACTTACAGTCACACACTGTTACCATTAGCAGCCAGAATTGTGTACTAGGTCTCCGATATGCTGCGCAAACTGGAGCAAGGCAATATTTAAGCACAAATAACATTGGCAGGCACTGACTATACCAATTTCGAATGTTTAATTGGAGGCCTATCTTAAAAGCGGCATGCTCAGCTAAAACACTTGCCCATCAAACTTCCTAAAAGGGCTTATGGTGATGCACACACCTTGCCATCAACAAAGTGAGGTTGCATCTCCACAAGGACTGGCTCCAGGCTGGAGGGGTTTCTGGGCAAAGTACCATCTAGTGGGCCCCCTCTTACAATGATGGGTTCCCTCAGTTGTACTTGGCAATGGTGGCAGTGGTGATAGAAACAGCACTCCAAGAGAGGCCAGGCACTGCCATTTTATTTCCTCATAATGCCCTAGAGCAGGCATCCCCAAATTCAGCCCTCCAGATGTTTTGGACTACAAGTCCCATTTTCCCCAACCACTGGTCCTGTTAGCTAGGGATCATGGGAGTTGTAGGCCAAAACATCTGGAAGGCTGCAGTTTGGGGATGCCTGCCCTAGAGCATCTGCTGTAGCTGTTACATGGGGAGGGTTTTTTTGGGGGGGGAGTAGGCTGAATGCCTGGACCCCTTCTAATTCTTGGAATAGCCGACTAGATTCCTGGTAAGGCAACAGCTTGGGTGATGGGTCATTAAGCAGAACAAAGGAACGGGCTCTATGTGAGATAGCCAGAAGGTTAGAAGGCCAAAGGCAAAGTTGAAAGCTGAGAGTTGGGTGATGTGAGCTAGACACTAGAGGCAAAGCAGCAAGCGAGAGCGAGAGAGATGTTTGGTTTCTGCAGGAATTAAAGGCTGTGGCTAAAGGTGAAGCAAGGCCCTCTTGGGGTGTTGATGCTGTGGAGCCTCTTCATCATAGGCTCAGGTTGCTTATATATGTGTAAATAAACCATGTATCATAAAGACACCACAGTCTCTGCTGTGCCTCATTCCAGCGGAAACACAAACCTTGGGTAAGCACCTGGACTCACACCACTTGGGGACTGGAGAGGCGTGCGACAGTGTGTTCACTTCAGGGTGCTGTGGGACATTAAAATGGAGGTTCACAGGCCCAGATGCTCAAGGTGGAGGGTCCAACGCAGGTGTAAGTGCTGGTGGACCCCGCTGGAACACTGGGACAATGGCCGAGGGTGCCAGATGCTGAACTCCACCATGGCTGCTGTGCTTTATACATTCACTCCCTAACATACCCTCCAACTCCCGGTAAGAAAAATCTGGGATCAGCAGCGGTGCGGCACTGGAAGTCACTTCTACGCATGTCTGGACATGCGTAGAAGCAACTTCCGGTGCCGGTGCTGCCTGATTTCTGGTGCCCAGGCATGGGCAGAGCGGCACCGGAAGTAGCTTCTACGCATGTCCAGACATGCACAGACAGAGCCTCCCTGGCAGGTACCAGTAGGAAATCTGGGGGATTTATGGGATTTTTCTCTATTCGGGATAACAGCGGGAAACGGGTTTAAATACGGGGGTTTCCCCTCAAAAAAGCGACGTGGCAGCTATGCTCCCTAATAAAAAGCTGTATTTGTAACTAAGAAATGCGGAGGTGTAATCCGAGAGCAGGATTTCCTTCTCAGCCAAATTGCCAATGCATTGATGGCATTTTCAAAAGCTTAGTAAGTTTAGCCTCCTGGAACTCATCGACACCAGCATCCTTGCTTTGAGTCATCAGAGAGGACTCACCCTTGATCCATGCTGCATACACAATTCTTTTAAAGCACATTACTTCCCTGAAAGAATCCTGTTGTTTGTTAAGGTTTCTGGGAGCTGTAGCTCTGGGAAAGATAAACTACAGTTCCCAGGGTCCTTTGGGGAAAGCTGGGTGATTTAAATGTATGTTGTGTAGGCAGCCTCAGATATCTTTCTGGGGAGCTGTGGGGTGCATCAATGCTGCTGCTCACAAGGATTGCCATCTAAACAGATGGAAAGTGCTGTCAGGTCAGTTCCCAAACCGCTTCAAAGATATCAGAGCTGGCAGCACAGAAAAACTGTCCAATGGCGAACATGTGACAAGGCAGCATGGCAGCCTTGGGTGCTGAATGCAAACTTTGCTCTGAACTCCATTTGTGTGTGCATTTTTTTTCCTTAAAAGGATGCTTCCTGTTTTGTATATTGTTTCCTCTGTGAAATCTGTACTGTAGGAGTAGGAGCGATGGTATAACACAACTTTATAGTTACCGTGCTGGTCCTTCAAACCCGGTGGACGGGGTCTGCGTTTTCTGTTCTCTGGAAAACCTATGAAATTGTGAAAAGCATGTGAGATAGGTGCACAGATGCAAAATGAATTGAAGCAGAAAGGTGAAAGAGAAGTGCGAAAGGAGAGTACAGAACAAGCACTTAATTAATTGACACTGATTTGTTCAAGAGGTCATCACACTAAAACCCCACATGACATTTTCCTAGTCTCGTGGTGTGGCAGCCATGAACATGTGATCATGTGAAACGCATGCTTCAAGTGTTTCTTTTGCCATGACTTGAGGACACATGTTTAACTCTCAACTATTTGTGTTGCCATCATCTCTGGGATATCAGCTCACTAATATCCCCAAACCTTCATTTTAAAGGTCTTGAGTATAGTCTCATACGTGGAAGATTTTACTTATTTACTTCTCATTCTCCTACTAAATATAGTAAGAGGAAAGGTTGGGAGATTGGCCCTACAAAGATGGAACAATTCTCCAATAATAAAAGTGGAAAAGTGACTGAAGCTTTTTGTATGAGGAAATAAACAAGTGTATTTTCTGCCGTTAGCGGAGTTGGGTTGGTGGAATTCAGATTGGAAGAGTTTGGAATAGGTAGGTCAATTTTGGAAGGGTCATCATTTTGATCATGGCTATTTTATCTGAGAGAGTGAAGATAATATTGTTCCATCTCCTCCGGTCGTTGTTAATTTGTCGCCACAGGGGTTTGTAGTTGTGGAGGTACAGTTTGTTGAGGTTTCTGGTTATTTGTATCCCTAAGTACAGTTTGTGAATTTGGTTTGGCAGAGTTTTATCTTTGTGATGTTGGAAAATTCTTTTTGTATATGAGGTGGGGTGTTGAAACACAAAGCCTCTGACTTCGCAAAGTTTACTTGTAAGCCCAACACCATTGCGAATGTGTTGAGTTCCTCGGTTAGGGTGATTGCTGTATTTGTGGGGTCTGGTGTCATGACCATCAGATCATCTGCAAAGGTAGGCCACTATTAGTATCCCACATATCACAGTGGAGGAATTGTGGATAACAGAAAATGTCTTTCCTAAGGCTACCTAGCGAGTCTGCAGAAGATTTGAGGGCTCCCTCTTTCATAGCAACATGAACTCCTGCATATAATTTGATATGAGATTTTTTGCCCTTATCGATGAACCAATCAATCTATTTTTATTGTTGTGAGAACAAGGGAACAAAGAAATAAATGTGCAAGAATTGTGATGAAACAAAATATTGTTGTTGTTGTTTTAAAGCAGCATACCTTTCCCAAAGGAGAGTTTTTTGAATAACTGTGGGGTGGAATTTCTAGCATGTACCTCTACGGTCACGTGGGTTCCTGAAACAAGCAAGAAGCTGGTCAGTACTGGGAAACGTAATTCAGCATGTAAGCACCATGCCTTGCATCCAAGGCAGTGAGAGCCCAAGGGGATGAAAGTGTTAGGATAATTCTGCATTCCTCCTCCCTACTGCAACCCCAAAATGCACCTACAAGCTTGAGGGTGAGTGGAGCCAGCTCATAAAATTCCAGAGATGTGGGGCTAGGAGCTGCAGTGATGGTGGGGAGGGGAGGGAAGTAGTTTTAGGTGATCCTCTCCTCCCACTACCACTCCCTATGCCACATTCCAGGCCTTCAAGGGGCAAAGGGGTTGCAGTGGAGAGAAGGATAGCCAGAAAGCCCTCTTAAGCAAGCAGGTGTCCATTTGTGCAACACTGGTTACATTCCCATACAAAACAAAATGGCAGAAAAGGCCATTTTTCCAAGTCATAACCAGGACAATCCAAGTCACAATCCAGAACGATCAGGAACTGAAAGGAATTGTTCCTTTGCAAGCGGGAGGACTGGTACACTAGAGAGTTCGCTGTCAGGAGCTGTCTGGTACAGACAAGGCAGTTGGAGGAAGCTGTGTGGATTCAAAGTCCTTCCTCCAGTGTTTTGAATCCACACAGCTTCCTCTGCAGAAGGGGAAACACTCTGTTTTATGCTTCCTTTATGCTTGCTTTCAGTATAAGCTATTCAAGAGTTCAGATGTATAACTACCTCAAGCCAATTCTCATTTCTCAGCCTCTCTTAGAAGGGAACCATGAGGGACTTTCCTCAATCAAAACACATTTTGACAGTTGTATACCCCTTTGTGTTTGATATTTCATCATCAAACAGAGAAATTTGGCTGGAAGCCTCTGGGGCACCTAACAGATGTTCTGTGGTCTCTTTGCAGACAATGAAGTCAAGTAATTGCCCTGTCAGTCCTTCATTCTTACTTCTTCCAGTTCTTTTTCTTTTCTTTTTTAGTTTAGTAGAATCTTATTTCTCCACATGGTATGGCTTACAATTGGGCTGGTAATATTACTTTTTTTAAGGAGCAGATTTGCAGCACAAAGTCGTGGGATGGGGGTAGCCTTTAAGAAGACCATAGGAAGCTGCCTAATGACAAGTCAAATCACTGGTCCATCTAGTGCATGGGAATTTTGAGAAAATGCAGTGGACACCATCACAAAATGGCTGCCATGGGAGGCAGCCCATTCATAAAATGGCTGCTTTGGTGGGCACAGCTATAACAGTTTTCTGAGGGACCTCCCGGGGATTCCAGGAATTGAAACTATGAACATTGCATGCAAAGAATGTGCTATATCACTTCACGTTGGCCATTCTATTTTGGGGGCTTAGAAAACTATCTGTATAATCTTCTTCCTCCAAAGGCAGGGTTGTCATATTTCACAAAGTAAAAACCAGGACACCCCGAAAGTTGAGCTCCCCCCCCCCAAAAAACCGGCCAAAAACATGATCCAGGACAAAACGCCGCCTTTCTGACATCAATTCCACTTTTGAAATCCTCGTAGTAGTAGTAGTAGTAGTAATAATAATAATAATAATAATTTATTATTACGGTCAGAGACCAGCTTGTAAAACATATAATGGGACTGCATTCCCAAAAGCAAAGCAGACATTTAAAACAATATACAGCAATGGCTTACATGTTTAAAAATGTGCTAAACTGCAAGGGAGGGAAGGAGCGGTGGCGGCAGCTGCACCCTGAGGGCACCCTTGAAACATGGGGAGATGGGAGCCTTTTGCTAGAAGCTGGGGGTCCAGTGGCACTCCAGGCAGCAGGAGGAAGGGGAACAGGGGGGTCGATGGGGGAAGATACTCAGGCAGCATTGTGCAGTTGCTGAAGAGGAGTGTTGGAGGTGCACCTCCTTGGGGGAAGGTCTCAGCTGGCCAAAATCCTGGTAACCTCCGGAAAAATCCAGACATAAGTTTAAACTTAAAAATAAGTTTAAAATACTTTTGAGATTGTATTACATACTCCTTTAGCAACTACACTTTGCCTCCCTCCGTAATGTCCCTTAGTAACATATTTAGATTGATCAGACATGCAGGATGATGATGATGATGGTGATGATGATTAAAAATAGGCCTTGCCTCATCTTAATCCTGCTTTCAGAGATTAATTTCATTAAGTTTTTTCTTTTTAACCTCTGGAGTTTTGTAACATCTGGAAAGGTCATGGTGATTATCCAAAATAGTATGCCGTTTTTGCTATGTTCAAACATCTCTAAATGCTTTACAATTTTATGATATTCTAAGGTAAGGGCTTACTCCCAGTAACTTGCAGCACGGGACAAAGGGCACTATCAGACAGTTCATTGGTTCATCACATACCTTGGGCAGAGCAGGAAGTAATGACTTGCTGCATCTGAGCTGCATGGCCTGGTGATGGAAGGAAAGCTTTATTAGTGAGAAGAAAACAACCTATGAAACAGGGGCAAAGTGATAAGTCCATGCAAAAGCAGGGAAGATGCTAGTAGAAGCAAGTTGGACTAGTGGCAAAAGATTGAAGAGTATCATCATTAGCAGGGTGTTAAAAGTCCCAGCCAGCCAGCCATACCTTCCACCAGGACAGGCCATTCCATTTCCCTCCCCAAACCAGTTGCCTGTTCTTCTTTTCCAACTGAAATGGAACATTACCTCCATATGTCCAACCCATGGTCCGAATAGAGCCAACACATGCACATGGTGCAAGTAAGATAATTGTGAAAGGTAGCCTTTGCCACCGGTCATGGATACTTTAGCTGAGATTCCTGCATTGCAGGGGGTTGGACTAGATGACCCTTGGTGACCCCTCCAACTCTATAATCCTATTAGTCTATGATTTGTGTAGTTGTATATACGTAGACTCTGCTCCGACTTTTGAGGAATGCAACTTGGCAGCAAGGATAATGGATTCAACCCCCACTCTCTGCATTCACAGAACACAAATACTCTCTCTCATATTTTAACAGGTCCATGGATTAATATAATTTTGATTTAAAATACTAGTCCCCTCCCCCCCCCCAAGCATGGAAGTTAGACCAGTCTACATCAATGGACACACTGAGTTGCATCCCTTTTCTTTCAAAGATCAGTATATTGGCAGTCCCCAGAGAGAAGCTGGAGCATTTCAGAAATGTGTTTGCCATTCTGGGTACCATGTATCTTATGGCTGGCATGGCTCAGACCCATGAAAGATGATGAGATATCGCTGCAATGTGTGTGATGACGGCCCATGTGTTTGTTTTAATATGGCTCAATCTGCAATTGCATCATAGCATTCAGAAATACTGTAGGAGCACCGGCTGCTTCACGGTGTCAGACTTCATAAGTACAGTAATCTGGCTACACTGCCTGAAATTGATTTGTTGACACCTCCATGCTTGGAGCATGAAGATTTCTGGCGATACAACTGGAGATCTTCAGTGAATACCTATGAGTTGGTGGAAGCTGCTGTAAACTCTTGTTAGATCCGGTTGTAAAGCTAAAGAGCCTATTTCCCTCTGATCTGAAAATTTCACGCCCAGATTCTTGGTAGTTCCTTTGCTAGGACCCCTGCTCTGGGGCAGCTTTCACAGAATGAGGAGCAGAATGACTCTGCCTCTTGTACTGTGGTTTGAGATTAGCAAAATGGAATTATCTCACAATGTATCCCAAACTTGATCTCCAGCTGCTTTTCAACTTCAATTCTCACCATCCCTGACTACTGGTCTTGCTAGCTAGGGAGGATGGGAGCTGTAGTCCAAAGTAGTAGTAGTAGTAGTAGTAGTAGTAGTAGTAATAATAATAATAATAATAATTTATTATTTATACCCCGCCCATCTGGCCAGGTTCCCCCAGCCACTCTGGGCGGCTTCCAACAAAATATTAAAATACAGAAATCCACCAAACATGAAAAGCTTCCCTAAACAGGGCTGGAGAACCAAGTTTGGAAAATACTAAAGAGTTATGCACAAGGCCTAATATTTGGGTTTCTTAATTCAGGTTGCTAATATCTGTACGTGGCTGTTTCTGTAATTTGGGACTTTGGGAGCTCTCTCCCCCAGCACAGAAATTGCTAGCTCTGCAAATGCCGCCATGTTGCTATGGCCATCAGGACCAGCTCTACTATTAGGTTGATTGAGGACAGATTTTGCAATGCCATTAAATGGCAGCAGATTTCCAGTTGTTTATAATATCTGAGCAGCCTCTGTGAGTGGTGGCAGCATTTGGACCTTATATTTCAGGCAGCAAAATATACGGAGCTAAGGATTAAACCTCCAAGACACCCCTAGCCTCTCTCAACGTGGTATGGCTGCCTTTAACAGGTATTAGAAAACACTGCCCTGGCCTGCATTTCTCACATGGAAACTCAAAGGGTGAGAGAAAGTGACATACCATGAAGCTCATTTCCTAGTTTGTTGTTTCCATTGCCATCCCCTCGGAAGCCTAAAAAAAACAACCACCAGTAAATTGTGTTATTTATTTAACAAAATTTATGTACTGTTGGATTGTAACAAAACCTTTAAGTGGCTTACAAGAAATATTAAAATTATCAATAAAGAAAAACAATTAATTTAAAACTTTAAAACAACAATTAAAATAAGCAGTGAACTAAAAATCGATTAAAACATGTCAACATTTCCGTGCCTGGAAAACAAAAAACATTTTAAAGCAGGCATTGAAATGAATACAGCAAAGGCGCCTACTGATGTTAATAGGCAGGGAGTTTCCATCAATGGAGTTAAGTTACCCAAGTCATACTTTGGGTATGATTAACATCAGATATTGCTCATAACATTTTGGATTCATCCAACTAGCAAACTAACCAAACTAGGCTAGCACAATGGATTCTCCTTCCCCTAGAAGAGTATTTAATCATGGACAGCTACAATAACAGAGGACTAGTAGCCTTTGCGTAGATGATCTACGACTAGGACTGCTCTTAAGGCATACCTGCAAAAGCTCACTGTTCTTCCAAAGGTATGAATAGTTGGATGAAATCAAAGACAAATTCTCAGCTGGGTTGTTGTTGTTTTTTTTAAAAGGCTGAGCTAAGGAAATTAGAATGGCTTCCCTTTATAAATTAAAGAAATGTGCACACGTGTGCTTATTTTTCATCTTTTGCAGTGCAATCTTCTAGATGTCTCCTCTGAAGTAAGTCCCACTGGCTTCCTGTAGCTGGGTACAGAGTTACAGTCTTATTGTCCTCCTGCAAATCCTGATAAACTAGAGGCATTGAAGTCCTGCTCAGCTCTCCCTTTGACCTCTGAGATTTTGTTGTTGTTGTTTAGTCGTTTAGTCGTGTCCGACTCTTCGTGACCCCATGGACCATAGCACGCCAGGCACTCCTGTCTTGCACTGCCTCCCGCAGTTTGGTCAAACTTCGAGAACACTGTCCAACCATCTCGTCCTCTGTCGTCCCCTTCTCCTAGTGCCCTCAATCTTTCCCAACATCAGGGTCTTTTCCAAGGATTCTTCTCTTCTCATGAGGTGGCCAAAGTATTGGAGCCTCAGCTTCACGATCTGTCCTTCCAGGGAGCACTCAGGGCTGATTTCCTTAAGAATTGATAGGTTTGATCTTCTTGCAGTCCATGGGACTCTCAAGAGTCTCCTCCAGCACCATAATTCAAAAGCATCAATTCTTCGGCGATCAGCCTTCTTTATGGTCCAGCTCTCACTTCCATACATCACTACTGGGAAAACCATAGCTTTAACGATACGGACCTTTGTCGGCAAGGTGATGTCTCTGCTTTTTAAGATGCTGTCTAGGTTTGTCATTGCTTTTCTCCCAAGAAGCAGGCGTCTTTTAATTTCGTGACTGCTGTCACCATCTGCAGTGATCAAGGAGCCCAAGAAAGTAAAATCTCTCACTGCCTCCATTTCTTCCCCTTCTATTTGCCAGGAGGTGATGGGACCGGTGGCCATGATCTTGGTTTTTTTGATGTTGAGCTTCAGACCATCTGAGATTTTACTAAGAATTGAAAGCCTGCCTCTGGCACTGTAAAGGTGTGATCACGGGATCATGACACAGCCTGTCTTGCAGAACTGGTGACGAAAGAGATGTTGATGCTTTGGAGCGCTTGGAGATTTTGCCTAGAACTGTGGTGTGTGTGCGCGTGCAAAATTAGGCTGGATGCCCAAGTCCCTTCTAATTCCTGGATCCAGCAAGGGTTAAAATCTCATGGAGATTTTGTTGGAATAGCCAGGCTAGCTTCTTGGCAATGGCCCTAGGTATGGGTCATTGGTATAAGAAAGGAACATGAGAGCAAATGGGTTGGTAGGGGCTGGTAGTGAGAAGGCCAGAGGCCAGAGTGGAGAGAGAGGGCTGGGCTAGAAGCAGCTAGAAGACTGAGAGTGATAGTCATGTCAAGGTTGTGGCTTTTGGGGTGTTAATGCTATGAGCCCTTTCATCGTAGACTCAGTCTGTATATATGTGTAAATAAACCATATAGCAAACAGACACCGCAGTCTTCGCTGCCCCTCATTCCAAGGAAGCCAAACCCTAGGAGATCTGAACCCCTGGAATCTTGCACTGCTCAGAGATTGGGAAGTTGTGCAACAATATATTCCTTCTCCAACTCTTTCTATGCTTGTGTGTGTGTGTGTGTGTGTGTGTGTGTGTGTGTGTGTGTATGCAGCTGTTAGTTTAAATTAAATGTACAGCATTTTCCCAAAGGAAGGAATGAACAAATGGGCTGGCTAGAACAAAAACACACACACTCCCACCCCTCTCCAAACCTCCCCAGGGTAACTTCTGAAATGTGTTGGCTCATTCTCAAGGCCAAAATCTCCTCCTGTGTTTGTTTCCTGACCATATCACTGCTACTCTTCCTTGTTTGGAAACAAACTTACAACCCTGAGTGCTTTGACTGATCCACCTCCCTGCAGCTGACCAGGACACCACGGTGGAGTGATGAGTGAGCAGACTGCCTAAGGGAATTTGGAATGGCTTGATATTGTGGACAGACAGTTTTCGTTATAAATAATGGCCACAACACATCAGGTTTATGAAACAACTAAACACCTGAGGCATCAGCACAAATTGGGATGTTACATTTATATTTCTGCTCTGAACTTTGTCCTTGGATATCTCAATCTCTTCTGGCCATTGAAAATAGTGACATTATTCTGACATTATACTCTGCAGGAACGACACAAAATGAATGCAACATTAACTATACCTAAGAATAAAAACGATGACTTTCCTGCCTTCTGGAACAGGGTGTATGTGTGTTGTTTTAGCTTTTCTTTTTATATTCCATTTCTATTTTGTGACTTTATACCATGTGTATATTACTGAAAGACCAACAAATAATGGCGACAATCTAGCACAGAATTTGCATTTGCTTTAATATGTCATTGTTTTTCTTTAACACAACTCCTACATCTGCTCCACTCACAAAGAAAGCAGGAGTTAAGAAATACAATTTAATGAGCAAGAGAGGTGGCTGGGTAGGGTGGGGGAAGCTGAATCTTCCTCGCATCCTCTGCTTACCCTGCTTGAGCTTCTCTCCTCAAGCTCTCTACTCATTCCAGCTGCACGTAAAGTTGATGCTCCATGGAGCTCCCAAAATAAGCTTGCTCTTCCCCCACCTAAAAACAATGGCAGGTCTCCCCTATTTTTGAATGGAGACATGATGCATGGCAGGGAGAAGGGGGGGCAGGGAACCTAACATTTCCTTCCTCCCTTATTTATTTGATGATTTATAATCCACACTTCCATTAAAAATATCAAGAGAGTGCGCAACATATGAGAATCAAATCAACAAAAGTATCCATAACGACGTTATAAAAACATCAACGAAACATCAATAAATATTGATGAGTCAAAACAGAAACTTCCTATTGCAAAGGCCTGACCAAACTAATACAATTTTCACAAGACGTCTCAAAAAAGGAAGGCATGATTCCTGCTGAACCTTTATTGGTGTGTGTGTGGGGGGGCACAGGGCAGGGTCTGCCACAAGATAGGCTTGGTCCTTGGTGAAGGCCAAATGAACTTCAGGGATGTGGGGAATCAAGAGAAGTGCCCCATCTCTGTGAAGTTCTCAGTGGTCAAGGTGGTGTATAAGGAACGTACAGCTCCCCAGAGCTGCTATTAGTGTGACAATGTGTTTGAAAGGCTGCCTGGCCTAAGTCCAGCTGAAATGTAAAGAGCCCCAAGAAGGGAGAGTAGAGGCCCTGACATTGTCCATCACTTGGGCAGCAGATTGAGCAGGCACCAACAATTCTGTTCGTTCTCTCCTAATATTTCCACACTGATCCATCACCATTAAAATCTTGAGCATTTCATTTCCCAATAGGCTGCTCTTTGTTGTGGCAGTCTAGGATGTTCTGGGAATGTTGCGCATTCTACTCATTTTTACAGTATATGTAGGCATTGTGCCTATGCGTACAGTATGTAGGCATTTTCGCTTCCCTAGCAACTTCCCTGTGCAAAATTCTAGTGCTGTATGTCACTTCTGAGTTTCTTGGAGAAAAGGACAAAATAAGTAGTGGGTAAGATGGTGGTTCAAATTTTACCAATTTTTACCTCAGTCATGACCTCACAAAGTGGCCTTAAGCAAGCCACTATTCGCTCACTCTCCATTTGTAATAAAGGGACAGTAACACTGATCTACCGTATTAGAGTGTTGAATGCTATACTGTATAGCACATTTCAGCATTAAATATTTGTGATGTATATTATCAGTGGGTGATCTTGGAGTGGACCAGTCTCACTCTTAGCCTAACCTACCTCACAGTGTTGTAGTGAGGGAATAAATATTGTGGGGAGCACTGGGTAACAAATGAATTCCCCTCATACTCTAGCAATTTGAAATGCCCGTTCTTCCCAGTTGCAATATCCTATTATTAGGATATTGCTGCTGCTAGTATTTTTCTGAGGTCACCCGCTTCAGTGGTTTCTGTACTGTGAAGGGAAAGTACTTAGGTCACCATTACAATTATGTCCCCTGCAAAAGGTGCATCAGGCTATAAGCTAAAGTTCCTTGTACTGTATTACACACATGCATGCTAGCACACACAGACACACACTGCAAGCATTTGTTCTCTTTGTTTATGATGGCAACAGACAGGAGATTGAATTACAGAATCACTGTCTGTTTCAGCAGCCCCCGTCACTGGTCTTGTCTGCACACTGGGAACATTTTCTGAATGACAACTTTGGAGGTTTCTCACACTGTAAAACTTCTCACATTGAGAAGGAACAGTGTGAAGACACTGCCTTCACAATAACTATGCACAATCCTGTGTTCATGCCCTATGTGCTGCTGCAGAGGTTTCTTCTCAGATGGAGACACCGTGGGCTGCTTTGCATGCAACAGGAACAGTGTTTCCCCTTGTTATTTATTTTATTATTATTATTTATTTATTATTAGTAGTATCTCATCCATCACCCAAAGATCACAGGGTGGTTCACAATAATTTTCACAGGAAGCAAAATAAAAAAATTCCTTCAGTAGCACCTTAAAGACCAACTAAGTTTATATTTTGGTATGAGCTTTCGTGTGCATGCACACTTCTTCAGATACCAAACGTGTGCTCTTTGGTATGAGCACATGAAAGCTCATACCAAAATATAAACTTAGTTGGTCTTTAAGGTGCTACTGAAGGAATTTTTTTTATTTTGCTTCGACTCAGACCAACACGGCTACCTACCTGTAACTTTCACAGGAAGGTTGGTAGGAGGGAGCTAAACTGAAAGTTTGCAAAAGCAGCTCAGACAAAGGGAATAAACATGTTTTGTTAAAACTTTTTTGTGGGAGTGCATGTGCAAAAATAGCTCCCCCCTCCCTTTATTTCCCCCTCCTCCCACTTTCATCCTGCAGAGTTAAACCCTTGCCACCGAGTTTCTTTGCACTTCCCATCCCTGCAAGCTAACCAGCCAACACAGATTTCTTTACCTTCGCTTTGATGTGAAGCATGGCTCTCCGTCTGTCTGTCTACCTGCAGCCTCTGCACCAGCTTCCTCTTCTCAGGCTGGACTATCAAGAGCATTTCTAGAGCTACTGCACTGGGGTCTTTCTGAAACTCCATAGTCCCCATCAGAGCATTGCCTCTCCTGCCTTCCTCTTAGAAGTCCAAATGCTACTGCTGCTACCGCTGCCAAGTGCCCTGGGTATTTTCTACCCCTCACCCAAATTGCACACCCGTGCAGACATGCACGCAAAAGACACGCACGACTTTTGGCTGACTCTGCCAAAGGCACTGTTTGTGGGTACCCGGCAGAAATCTACCCTAATGAGTAGGTTACAAGTCACCTTTGAAAGGAAATCCCAGCAGGGATCCATTTCCTAAACCTGAGGAAGGAGACACATTTTGGAGAGAGAGGGAGAGAGAGGGGGGGGGAGAGAGAGATAGGGGTCTAGTTTCAGAACATGTTCTTTTCGAACCCCCTCCCTTCTGGCTGCCCTTTCAGCATTAAGCCCTTGCTCACATGTAAATCCCGCTAACACCACTGTTGCTCTCGGAGAATTTGCTTTGTGAAGCCTGCATACCCCGTAAAAGGACTTCTGCTGGATTGCCAAACCCAATGTGGAAACTTAAAACGAGACTACAGGCAGGGGGGTGGGTGGGGGTCAATTATTTAAAAGCAGCAAAAAATAAAACAACAATAGGGATGATGCTCTTGGTGAATAAAAGTTTTTGATATCACATCTTGGGGTACTTGTTTCAGATAAAATGAGCAATCCCAATTATTTTCAGAAGCAACCAACTTGGTTTCTAAAATATCGTATTAACAGCAGCAGCAGTAATAGCATTTGCCAGTCAAAAACACGCATTCAGTTCCTCAAGCAATTCACTTTTTCTGCAGCAACTTGTGTGCTTTGCCATTCAGTTTCGGTGCAACTGCAGGCAGAGAACATGGAAAGGTGGAAATGTCAACAATTTTTACCAGCTCCCAGTCCAACAAATAGAAGCACTGGCAGTATGGTATAGCAATTATGAGCGACCTAGTTTAGTCGGCTGCTGTAATGGGGAGAGTGTGCTGGCATATGAGTTCTTTCTAAATATATCCCGGACCTCCATCCTGTCACAGTCCGAGCTGGCAGCTGAGCAATGTTTGGCTCATCGTCTTGGGGGTGGCAGGGGTTTGGATGGGAACACCTGTGGGCTGGAGGACGGTGCAACACAGCTAGATAGTTTTTGAACTTCTGCAGCCCTCGTTCAATGTATGAATGCAAACCCATGAAACTGATTGCAAGCCACCCTGGGCTTAAATGCTACCGCCCCGTGGTCCTCAAGTGACAGTTGGTGCTAGAATCAGGTGCAATAATGGTTCACATGCATAATTTCTGTGTGTTTCTTGGAAGACCCCTGCAGGGCACAAAGGCAAGACATTTTTAGCAATCTGCTCATCTCCCATTATGGTCCCTCAGCAACTAATACTTGGAGATATACTACCTTTAAAGCAGGAGACTGTAGCCATCATGGCTGACAGAAAAGAGGTTCTGTGAGAAAGAGTCAAAATCTTAAAAGAAATATGAAACCAATAAAAGCCACCCCCTTTATTGAGATAAGACTGTTTTGTACAATAGTGATATAGGGCTTATTCACGCTTACCTTTCCTCCACTTCATGTTGTTGTTGTTGTTGTTTGACCCAGAGCTTTTCCTGTGAAAACCTGCTCTTTAGCGCTCAATCTGAGCAAATGTCAATTCGGGTTTTAAGCAGATTATAATTTGCTTGGGTTGAGCTCTAAAGAGCAGGTTTTCGTGGAAAAGGTCTGGAGAAAAGAAAAGAAAAGAAAAAAGGCACTTGGACAAAGAGCTGTAAAGTGTGGACCATGCCTGGAAAGTAGGGCAAAATATAAGAGTGGATAAGCCCACACACTCCATTTCTGATGTCAGTACTCTACTTGGCTATTCAAAAATTGATTTTAAGGCTAGATACACCTCCGTAACAACTTTGCACTTACGAAGACTAGGCAGCCTTTGTGAAAAACTGGACATGGTGCCTTGCTAATTTGTAATTTAAATAGCTCTAGAACTCCATATTTTGTTCCCTAGGCCAATATAAAAAATTCATTAAGCATTTCTGCAATTTCCCTGCCTTCCTTTAGCAATGCTCTCATTTGCTATCGAATTGCTCAACTTTCTGCTCTCAACTTTTTAAAGGAAGTCTTTCCCTTTATAGCTTCCCTGATTCTGCTTGTTAACAGTGCTGGCATCCACTTCGACGGTATCTTTCCTAATTTGTGGTGGCATACATTCTGTCTGAGCTTCTATTATTATGTTTTAAAGAATCTCCAAGCATCCCTGAGAGATTTGACGCTCCTGACTCTCCCATTTGACTTCCTTTCAACTAATCCCCTCATTGAAGTGGATCTACTTTCTTTCCTGCTTAGACCCAACATTGCTTCCCTTGATGGAATACTTGCTCTTAACATCTATTGACACCATTATTTTTGTAGGGATGGCAACTGGTATCCCAAGAGGGTACCAACTTACTTCCTCAAGGTGGTACTTCCTGTTTTCCTTTGCAGATGGAACAAATCAGAGAAACATGAGATTCCAGTAAAACTAAGAGTGTTGTTGGTCAACTGTTGAAATATATACTCTATCTATTAATTTATATACATTCAAGACATATATAGTTAATACAGTAAGCATGTTATATGAACTGCTAAATCTTCTATAATTATGTTGTTTATGAATTGGGGGAGTGGGAAGATTCCCCTGAAAGTCCTGCATCCCTCATCATTTCTAGAGTTAATAAATGTAGACAATTACTAAATGCTTGAAGTCTTCACCTGGGTGCAAGGCAACTTAGCAGTGTACAAATCATAAAATCTTAGAGTTGGAAGGGACCCAAGAATCATTGAGTTCAGCCCTCTGCAATGCAGGAATATCAGCTAAAGCATCCATTACAGATGACCATCCAACCTCTGCTTAAAAAACCTCATGAAACGAGAGTCCACCACCTCTTGTGGTAGTTTGTTACACTGCTGAACAGCTCTTACTGTCAGAAAGTTTCTCCAAATGTTTAGTTGGAATCTCCTTTCTTGTAACTTGAACCCATTGCCTCGAGTCCTACCCTCCAGAGCAGGAGAAAACAAGCATGCTCCCTCTTCCATGTGAATGGAATGCAGGCTGAATCATTACTGGAATTGCTTAGAGAGAAGAACCATTGTGTAGTACAAAGGAAGAAAATGGGCAATTGACCCAGTTACCCTGTGCTGGGCAGCAGAAGAGTGTGAGACCTTCTTCTTGAGGGGCTGATGAGCAGAGACAAAGGCGAGGTTTAGGATTTCATTGTTCGATGATGAAAGCTGGGAGTGGGGAGGTTGCTAGACCAACAGGCTGATATCAAAACGGGAAAAATGTGTCTTTTTAAAACAGAGGAAGGAGGGGGAGAACTCCATGTTCGTTGGCTGGAAGAAGGGGGCACTGAGAAAGTAGGGAGTATGGCTGCCTTCTGTTCTGGACCCAAGCTTGCTGAAGCTATGAAAGGAGCAACAAAGAGATACTCTTGGAGTGTAATGTTCTGCACTCTCTCCACCTAAACTTAGGGGCAAATATGTGTAAATAAACCAAATCTCTTAAAGATACAACAGTCTCCACTGTGTCTCATTCCAAAGGAACACAAACTCTGGTGAAGCACTGAGACCTAATTGGCTGAGTTTGGGGTGGGTGGGTGGTAACAATACTGAGGTTTATGTTTTGTACTAATTTAATAGTTCAAATGCAAACAAGCCAAAACACAACATCATCATCATCCTGGCCACACGATGCACTTCACTACATCCACACATTGATTTTATGTTGGATTTCTCTTTCCCACACCTGACTGCATTAACCACAGATCAGGAAAATCTTAATTTGGGGTGGCGGAGTGTGGCCTGCCACTTGGTTGACATCCATGTCATGTGGACAACGTGAAAGACAGGCACAAATGGGAAACATCATATCTACCTCATACTCCAGAGTATATTTGCTGGATTGATTTCCATTCTAGATATGGGACAAATACCGGTAAATGAACACCAGCAATTTCTGCTCCCATTTCTGTTGTCAGATTTCTCAAACACCCGTAATTAAGTTAGCTGTAGCAAGCCCACTCTCTGCCCCTCACAAGTTTCTCTGGGTGTGTCTTTCCCTCACTGACTTCACCATGTTTCAGGCTGTGGTTGGATTGAAGGATGATTAATTTCTCATTCTGTGGATAGATTTTCAGAGAGCTGAACGACATGCATATGCATGGAATGACCTCTCCACTAAGATACGTCATGCTCCAAAACTATGTTTTCTGTTTCATCATTCAATATTTTTGGGAGAGGTGCACAGAAGGTGCAGGTGAATGAATCTGTCAATTTTAATTTCTCATTTTTCTAGCCTTGAGTATTGAGTACAGAGGAAATACCTCTGTATTTCCACAGCAGTCTACAATCTTCTTTGAAAAGTCCTCCTGAAAATTCACCAGCGTTTTAGTGTGAATGTCTGCCTAATGTAACATATTTTTTAATATGTTCACTCTCACATGCATTTTTATGCACACCTAGCCAGCCAGCCTGTCTATCTATCTGTTTGTACAGATTCCTTGGTTAGCAAACTGCACTGTAAAATTTGGAGAATTGTGAACTTTGAAGCTTAGCTGTGCTTCAGTTCACATATTGTTCCAGAAAGGACAAACTAGGTAGGATGGCTTTGAATACTAACTGAAATAAATTTCGGCCCCATCCCTAACCTTGCCTCACTGCCTGCATGCTGATATTGTCCTGACAAAATGTAACATATAGTTTGAGGTTTTAACACAATCTTTAGCATATTTACTTGGAAATAGTAATTTCCAGCAAGTTTAATGGGACTTGCATTCCAGTAATTGCATTTAGGATTGGAGCTATGGGCCTTCACTGTCATGCCAAATTAATCTGTATGTATTAGAAGTTGATTTGATACTGAATTCTGCTCTTCTGGGGTTCAGACTGAAAGTTTGCAGACGAAGGGGGGAGGAAGAGATTTTTTAAGTTGCTTGGGGGCTTGATGTGCCAAGTAATAAGTCCCAGGGAGATGGATTAGTGAGTAGGGGAAGCTATTAGGGCGCAAGATAAATAAATTTATCACATATAGGTATCATATTTATATCTTGAGGTCTGTGAGTAAGAAAGAGGGAAACTAAATTATTTAAATTACAGGAGGAGTGGAAGAAAACTTTGTGGAACTACATGGAATAGAAAGAAGTCTAATGAATAGGCCTTAATTGTCAAACAATCTCACATGATTTGTAACAGGATCATTCTGCTGCATGGTGTGAAGAACTAGTGCAGAAAAGCAAGGTTGCTCATCAGTTATGAACCAGAATGTCTCTGGTTCAAATCTCTCATTGGGCTGAGTTAGGATGTAACACTGATCAATGGTTTATTTAGCCAAAACTATGGTTGTTTTCTATGGATTAATGTCCTGTGCCCAAGTGTACCAGGAGGTAAGTCCTAATACTGCACACAGTCCCAAGGGCAACATTAGAGACTAGTCAAACTGCCCAAATGGTCAAATAACCAGTCCAGGTACAATACAACGAGCAACACAACCTGGGGTTAGTCCTGAAGTCACAGCCCAGGGGCATTCACAAAGCAGCCAAGCCATGGTTCATCAATGCAGAAAGTTGATCAGACACAGAGTCTCTGCCTTGCTTCCCTTTTATCCTTCCCAAACTTGATTGCTGCCCCTGAGCAGCTGTGCCTCTCCACTTGATGAAGCATGTGATCCTCACCTGCTCTGAGCTTACTCAAGCTGAGTGACCACCCCCCCCCTTCCCAGACCTAATGAGCCCCGTGGTCTCCACCTGGTTCACTAGTGAGCTGGGCTGCCTCAGTCTCTTAGAATGCCCTTCCTACTGTTCCTGCTGCCTCAGAGCCTGCTGTGTCTGTGGAGACAGGGGGCACCTCTGGTTCTGGTGATGTGCCCCCCTCTCCTGGCTCTCCTGAACTGTCAGCTGCCCCTGCAACATCCCCTCTGATGTCCTGTGAGTGCCTCCTAAGTCCTCAACCTTCCCTCCCCCCTCTTCAGCTTGTCCTGGTGTGTACCAGTTGTGGCTACACCCCTCACCCCTTCTCCATTGATGAACCATGGCTTGGCTGTTTTGGGAATGCCACTGGGCTGTGACTTTAGGACTCTTTCCCCTTCTTCTGTGTCCTGCGAGTTCATGACAGTGAATCTGACCTGGTTCAGTGATTTGGGAACCTTAAACCACAATTTGAAGCTAGCTTGTGACTCTCAGCTTGCTCTAATTGTAGTTTGCCATTACATCCAAATGTGGACATGGTTTGTTCTTGGGCACACAACTGTCCCTCAGTCTTTCATCTGAAATGGGGGTACAGTGGTACCTTGGTTTAAGAACAGTCCTGTTTAATAAAAAAATTCATTCAGTAGCACCTTAAAGACCAACTAAGTTTTTATTTTGGTATGAGCTTTCGTGTGCATGCACACTTCTTCAGATATCTGAAGGTATCTGAAGAAGTGTGCATGCACACGAAAGCTCATACCAAAATAAAAACTTAGTTGGTCTTTAAGGTGCTACTGAAGGAATTTTTTTATTTTACTTCGATCCAGACCAACACGGCTACCTACCTGTAACCAGTCCTGTTTAAGACTGATTTGGTTTACAAACTCCGCAAAACCAGAAATAGTGTCTTGGTTTGAGAACTTTACCTGAGTCTAAGAACGGAATCCGAAAGGTGGAAGGGCACTGGCAGCGGGAGGCCTTATTAGGGAAAGCGTGCCTCAGTTTAAGAATGGTTTTGGTTTAATAATGGACTTCCGGAACGTATTACGTTCATAAACTGAGGTACCACTGTATACATTTTTTGACCTGTTTCCTAGGGTTGAGGTAAAGATTATTGCTGGGAAGCACTTTGAATATCCTGAAGCAATATATAAACATTAAGGATTTTAAAGAAATGGTGCCATGGGTCGGGGCACTGATAGGAGAATACTTGTATTCTCAGCTGCATTTTTCAAACGCAGCCAAGGCTTAATTCTAAGTCCACATCGAGACATACCTTAAAGGAGCACAGCTATGTAAAAGAGGTGAACACTCTCAGGGGCCCCAGTGCGTATGCAAACTAAAATGTATTTGTGAAGGCAAAATATATCCCTGAACCACTGTTAAAAAAAAGCAGGCCATTTGTTGAAAGCTAAAACCAGTAACAATGCATTGTTTTGTCTATAGCCGTGTTCAGCTGGTGAGACCTGTTTTTTAAAATAAGTTTTTATTAAAGCTTTTTGTGTTACAAACCAAACAGATAAACAGGGAAAGGTACATCTATTGTCTCCAATTTCAATTCATAGTCTCTTTCACTGTTTGTTTACATATAGCGAGAGACACTTTTGGCATAGACATTTTGCAGTTGGAGGAAAAGGGGGGAGAGATGGGGGTATTGTTCTTTCATACTATTGCCTATTATTAGTATAAGGGTTTGGGTCAGGGTTTGTGTGGCTAGGTCCTGTGTGTATGTATGTATGTATGTATGTATGTATGTATGTATGTATGTATGGATAATGCGAGGTGCTAGGGGGTCCCAAGCTTGCTTGGCTGCATTCAGTTGATTGCAGTGTGTTTTGTTTGTATGTGTGTTGAGGGTGGGGGTAGGTTGTTGGATCAGGTTCACCATATTGATTTGTATGCAGTTGGGGGGATAGGTAATTGTCTTGTTGTGGTGTGTATGGCATCTACACATGTTGATGTTTTACTCACCTGTTGACCAGTCCTGCGTCCTCTCCATATGGCTTTGACCATGTGTAGTTTTCTAATGCCATGGCAGAAAATGCAGCAGGGAAGTAGAGTTTTCTGTCTACCCAAAGCTATATCTTATTTTCTCCTTTTAAGTCAAACGTACTGAAGGAAAAGAGAAAGAGAACCCACATCTAATTACCCAGGAAGATCATGTTTCATAACTTTGGGAATATTGAATCTATTATTGATAGTCTGGTAGGTTTTAACTACACAGCTTGTAGTGGGAGACGGCAAGGAGAATCTGGGCTAGAGATAGCCTGTTTCTCTTGGGGCTAGGATCACACTCTCGTGTAGTTTGTAATGTTCTTCCCATCCTATTCCACCCCATCCCACTGCACTTATTGATTTCTTTCTTTTTCAATCACCAGCCAGTCTGTAGGAGGTACACAAAAGGTTGAGGAAGCTGAGAGAGAATTCCCTTACAAATCTTGTTCAACATACCTGCCCTGAATTCTCTGTGGCTCAGCTTGTGGTTTTATGAATATGAATGCTGCCCTATACAAGTTGGCTTCTCCAGTGTGTATCAGATTTAGTTCTCAGAAACGAAACATTTCTCACCCTCCCACCACCCCTCAGTTACTAACCAGGAAGAAAAACAGAGATACGGCGATTCCTATATTGCAGGAGTGCTGAACCTGTGGCCCTGCAGGTGCTGTTGGACTTCAATTCCCATCAGCCCCAGCCAGCATGGCTAATGGACTGGGATGATGATAAGTGCAGCTCACAAGATTTGGATGCCCACAAGTTCCCTACTCCTGCTGTACTGGGTAAACAGCTCAACCTAATGCTGGAAAACTTTCATTTGGGCATCCATACATTACCTTCACAGTTTCATTTTGCTACCTGTGATGAGTTTACTAGAATCCTCCCATTTCTTTGACCATATAGCTTGTCTTTTGCTCATCCTCATACTGAACAGTGAACAAATGGACTTCACCGGTGTGTACACATTACTGCTTCCTCTGGTGTTTGACGCCAAGTACGCATGATGGTAGCCACATCCCATAGGTATCCTGTAGCTCAGGCATAGACAAACCCGGCCCTCCAGATGTCTTGGGACTACAGCTCCCATCACTCCTGACCACTGGTCCTGTTAGCTAGGGATGATGGGAGTTGTAGTCCCAAAACATCTGGAGGGCCGAGTTTGCCTATGCCTGCTGTAGCTTATTTAAGAAATGTGATGTGTTTCCCCTCAAACCAGCTTCCATCTGAAACCCACAGAAAGTAAAAGAAATGAAAGACACCAGTTCTGGACTGAGTTGCTAGCATGGACCTGGCCAACAGTATGATCACCAACACTTGAGGCAACTTTTTAATTTGTCACAATTGGCCTTTCTTTTGCTAGGCATGTGTTACAAACATGGGAAATGAAACGTTTCCCTAGAAACGTATCCTGTTCAATTTCACCTCTTGTCTGTTCACATCTTTGTGTACGCCTATCAGCAAGCGCCAGTTGGTAGCATCTTCCTGCCCCCCCCCAAATGCCAATATCTATGTGTGCAGCAATTAGGAGGTACACTCTTGAACCCTTGTGAAGCAATGATTTGTTTGGACCTTGGAAAATCAAGAACAAAGCCAACACTTGTTCTAATTGAATCTGTTGCTGTGTTACCTAGAAATAGTAACAAAGATCATTTTCCAGAACAGTTTTTACTTTGGGGCATTGCCACTTTAGGGCTTAACCACACTTACCTTTTGCCCCGCTTTTTCCAGGCACATGTCCATGCTTAAAAGCTCCATATCTGAGCTGCTTCTTCTTCTTTTTTTGCCCTGGAGCTTCCCCCATGAAAACCTGTTCTTTAGCACTCAGTTGGAGCAAACGTCAATTCAGGTTTTCTACATCACCACCAACACAGAGGTGGCAGGCTTCTGTTTACATAACGTAACCTATATTTATATTATATGTATATGCACTGCAAAGATGTTTTATGCTGCTGTTATTGGTTTTAGGCTATTCTAAAAATGATACTGGGTGTTTTTTAAATTGTACATCACTTAGATCTTTTAAATTTTTATCATGTTAAGCGGTTAATAAATGCTTTGAAAGAAATAAATCTTCTGACTGGGGTCTAATGTCATCCATGAGTTCGTGATAACATAGGACTGTTGTCAACTAACTTTTAATCAGAGTAGTCCCATTGAAATTAATGGCTAAGTTAACCATGCCTGATAATTTCAGTGGATCTGCTCTGAGTAAAATTTAGTTGAATACCACCCATAGACTCTCAAATCATTGAAGAGATGACCGTTACTCCACATTCCTTGTTTCAAACCCTACGATGACCTTCTACCACTTTGTGAAAACATTCATTTTCTAGCAGCCGTTTGGCTTCCCAAGCTGTTAATTTTAGCCTGCCTAATTTGATAATGGAAATGTTTTTATCTGTTGAATCTGCTCTCCTTTCTTGTTGTGTATTTTATATTTTATTGTTGGTTTAAACCTGTTGATTAGATTTTAAGGAGGGATGAAAACAGCCTCCCAATATTCTTCATGCTATTTCTGAGCAGTGAACTGGAAAGGAGACATTTTGCCTGAATTTGTTCAAAAGCTTCTAATGAGAAATTTTGACTCAACCCAAAATCTATGGCACCTTGAGCTTCTTCTTTTTTTAACGGAGACGTGTGTTGAAAATGCTTTTAATGAAATAATAACTGAAAAGAGGGGTGTTATCAGTAAGGAAGAATCAGATGCCCTCAGCTTGCCTGCATTCAGCACAACATGTCCTGCTATCATATGCATTCACACTCTTTCAGTCCAATTATGAACCATGCAAAAGCCAGATTTCTGATTATGTGCAGTGTTTAGGACCATGCAGTGGTACATGTTAACAGAGCTACCCTAACTATAGAAAGAGCAGCCTAACATACCTTGTTAGGGTCTGCGTGTGACAGACTGAATGTGTGAGCGGTCAGATTTGTCACTCATAAGCTGCTTATGGATGTCAGGTTAACCTTGAAGCAAAGCAGTGATGGGTGTGTCATATTCTAGTGACAATGCCCATCAGTTTGTGGTTGTTGGGTTACTTCTTTTAACCACGGAGCACATAACATGAATGCTCTGTGTTTATGGGATCAAAAGTGAAATATATGCTGTAAAACTCTGTAGATATACAACCCACCCATGATTACTGTAAGCTAGAAGGCCACATAATTTCCAGAGATAGTGTAGGTCATCACACTTCCATCACCATCCCATATCTTTTTGTTGCTATAGGCTTAAGTAGTGGCAGGTCATCTGTCCCAAGCATAAACCATGCACTTTGTATTTTCATGCAGAAAAAGAGTGCCCAGTTCCTGGCGACTCTTCCATGGAGCAATTTTCAGTACGATGCTCATTATGCACCCCCTCCTGTGGTGACGGACAGGCCAATCAAACCCTAAAGCACTTCCACAAGGCAGACAGTTCAAGTAAAATTGTCCTGTTAAGTCGGCAGGTCACCAATTAAATGTGCCAGGAAGGGAGTCTATTTCCCCCCTCTGTTTAAAGATGCTGTCTGAATTAACTGCAGCTCGCCCGCTATGCTTCAACTGTACAAAGACTAGTCGAGGGCAGAGGAGTGTAACATGAGCTTGGAAGAGTCAATTAATGCAAGCTGTAACTCCCATCTTCTCACTGGCTGCAATTTCTCTCCTCGTTGTGGATGCAAAGGCAGTTTCTAGCCAGCTCCCTTCACTTCCTGTTGAAGACTTCTGACATCCCTAAGATCTTTGCTGGTGTTTGCCCTCAGTCTCTTGGGCATCCACTGTGACTAGTCTGACGAGTCTGAGTAGAAAAGGATGGAATTTATGGGGAAGGTGTTTGTACATTTTTTTTAAAAAAAACTTTGGATGCATACCACTTGTGGAAGTCAAATGTTCTTGGGGGGAGTGGCTAGTGAGGTGGTGTGATTAGTAGGAAGAGATAGCAAGAGGACACCACCACTGAACAGGCCCATGGGGAAGGTGAGGCCCCATGAGCTTACTGGAGAGATATACAAGGCTGGGCTGGAATCAGAGCATTTCTGCCTTCAGGACCTACAGGTGCATGAATGTGGACTGGCTAAGATAGGGACGGGGAACCCGTGGCCCTCCTGAATTTCATAGAATCATAGAGTTGGAAGAGACCACAAGGGCCATCCAGTCCAACCCCCTGCCAAGCAGGAAACACCATCAAAGCATTCTTGACATATGGCTGTCAAGAATTTGTTGGACACCATTTCCCATTGGTACTAACCATTGGCCATGCTGGCCTGCGCTGATGGGAGTTGAAGCCCAACAACTGAAGGGCCACAGGCCTCCCATCCCTGAGCTAGGCGTATCTAGCAGCCTCTTCCTCCTTCTTCCTACCACCTGTAACACTGCCTCACAGGTTGCCACTGTTCACTCCTCCTGTTAAACTTAGCATGATTACAATAGATGAAACCTTGACATTCTATTTAGAGAACATGCTTTGTGGCTGCTTGAAGAGCTGCACTATGCTTTGCTACTGAGCAGAAGGAAAACAAAAGTTCAGTGCCCAAAGGCATATTTATACTAAAGAGCTGATGATGCAGCTGGTGCTCTTAACTTTGAAATTTGTTTACATGGATTTTTCTGGTGTTTGTAGGTTCACTTAGGGACTGCTTGAAGTATGAGATGACAGAGTAATGCTATTAGAAACAGTCATTAATTCTAGCCAGCTTATTATACTTGCCCTGTTCAAGCTACAGAGCCTCTGGTCACTTACTGATGACTTTGTTATTGAGCATTTATTCTGATTAAGTTGCAGAAAGTTTCTTGGGAGGTTAGATGATGTTGACTGTTTATTCAGCCTTCATTCTGATTGATTTGCAGTGAAGTTATATGATATCACAGAAATCAATTGTTTCCCCACCCTTTTCAGCATATTTTCACATTACCTTCCTTACTGGAAAAATTACTGGGAGTGGGGGACCAAGTTTGTTGCACAAGAGTGCCAAATCCACTTCATTTGTACAACCTGAATTTGGCAGTGTGCAACTGAATCCCACCTGCAAAATAACAAGAGTCTGGAAGATGTATTTGCTCTGAGCAGAGAATGAAGAAAGTTCAACAAAATGGCCATCGGATTGAACCAGGGATCTTCTGCATGCAAAGCAAATACTCTTCCACTGAGTAATGGGGAAAAAATAAGAGGAAAAGATTAGATGCTAAAGAAAAGTAAACTTAAGTAGAATATAAATCAATCTGAAAAAAACAAAGTAGAGAAATGGCAAAGGCAAAAAAATATGCAGCCAGCAGAGTATAGCATATTAACCCCACCCAAAGATGGTCCTTCATGACCTTCCTCCTGAAACTTTAAGGAAATGCACAGAACTCCGTCCATTCACACTTTAGCTGCAAGAAGTAAACTTAAGGTCCCAGCGAGGTTTTTCTTTTAAATTGATAGTTAACAGAGGCACCTTCACAGCATGAAACGTTAAAGAGTCAGTGAGGCTGCTGACAGTCTTAGAGGAGCAATTGCCGAAGGCACTCTCAACACAGATATGCCCTCAGATGAGGGAGACGATGGTGAAGATGACAGATTTTCTGAAGGAGGAATGGAGCAAGTTCATAACCCAAACAAGAAAAGGGGGAAGAAAAATCTAAAACCAAGTACATCAACCACCCCCAAACACCACACAGAACTCTGCACTCCACATCAGCTAGAGGCCTTTAAAGGACTTGTTGAAGATTCATAGAACATCACTACCCTATCAAATTACTGGTATTTTGTGGGCAATAACAGTTGGACAACTTCTACATGGATTTCCCCATTCTCCTCAAGGAAGAGTATCTATGAAACAATTCGTGGTTAAGACAGTATCCTTTCCACAGTTGTATATAACATTTAAGTGTTAGAATGTAACTTAGTTGTAATCTTTCTCAAGAATAACAGGTGGAAAGTATTTTTGAAATACAGTACGCATCGCGGAAGAGCAAGTCTGTCTTTGTGACAGAAACATCCATGTTATTCTACTACCGGGGCCAGAAACCTGGCCCCTTTAGTTAGTTTTTTGCTCCACAACTCTGAGTTGGAAGTTCAGGAAATGTCTAGCTATTCAGCAGGCACCTTAATTCCCTTGATGTTTCATCCAGACTTTTTTAAAAGTTAGTTTAGGATATATAATTTGATAGAAACGAAAGAGTTTCTATAAGGACAGTAAACCATTGTAAGAGCCGAAACTCACATGACACCCAAATACATTGGCTGTTATGGAGACAGTTGCCTTCTTTTCTAAGTAAGAGAGACATTCAAAAAATGGTCCTTCAATAATTAACAACTTGGGGAAAAAGCTTAATGTTGAAGTGGGCTGATAACAAAGCACAAGTCTTATATGAAATTTTGCTGGACATAGATACAGGTACTGCTGATCTGTTAAGATCTTTGTGGGGAAAGAATTTTGGACACGTGATAGAGGACTATGGACAGCTGTGTGGGAGAAACCACTGTTTAAATCAATTTCCACACACATTAGGTGTCAAAACCTGAAACTGGTCCACTGCTAGTACATGACTCCACAGAAATCTCACATTAACCTCACAGTACGACCTTTGTTGGAGGTGCTGTTGTCAAGTAGGAATATACATATGTGGTGGATGCGCCAAAAAGTGCAGGAGTTTTAGATATTCTCTTCCTGGGAAATACAAACTATAATGAATCAATAAATGGCACCACATTGGCTCTTCTTAATCCATTTATGGATGGAAATATAACTTTGCAAAACAAGGATCCCCTCTGTCACTTTTTAACTGCTGTGAAGGCAAGGATAGCAAGACCCTAGAAAATCCTCGAGGGGCTGAACTTAGACATGTGGTATAATTGTATTGGGCAGAAAAACTAATGGAAAATGCAGATGGCAACTACACAAAAGAAAGTTAGTAATCTGTTGTGAGGATCTGGATAATTTACTAATATAGTTCCTCAAAGGGATTTGGAAACTAGCAAATGTTAAGCATCCCCCAAACGAAACAAGAATAACTTGAAACCTTTACTTTTATCCAATTTCTCTGCCCCCGCCTACATCTTAGACCACACACCAGAAGTTCTTTTTACAATTTACAATATAATACCTTGAGCAGAAAGGGAAAACTGATAGGATATATTTTATCATAGTTCTAGACTTTGGAATTATTAATCTCAATTGTAAAATTTTGTTGGATTATTATTTTCTCTCAGTTTTTGTTGTAATCAGGACAATCTCCTTGTTACTATTTCTGTATGCAAAATATGCAATTTTTGTGTTTAGGTTTGAAGAAGCAAAGAACTTTAAAATCAAACACAAAAGAAACAGAACAGACATAGTCTAACTTCTTTATAAACAAATGAATGTGAATGCTCAATAAACAGGTTTATCTGGACGAGCCCATAATTCAGGAATATGCAAAAAAAGGGTAAAGGTAAAGGACCTCTGGACGGTTAAGCCCAGTCAAAGGTGACTATGGGGTTGCGGCACTCACCTTACTTTCAGGCCGAGGGAGCCAGCATTTGTTCACAGACAGTTTTCCTTCTGGTGCAATAGGACACTGTGACAGAAACCAGTACACATGGAAATGCTGTTTACCTTTCCGCCACAGCGGTACCTATTTATCTACTTGCACTGGCGTGCTTTCAAACTGCTAGGTTGGCAGGAGCTGGGACAGAGAAATGGGAGCTCACCCGATCGTGGGGATTTGAACCGCTGACCTTTTGATCGGCAAGCGCAAGAGGCTCAGTGGTTTTGACCACAGCGCCAGCCACATCCCTAATTCAGGAATAGTGAAAATGGGTAAAAAAAATCCGGAATGATCATTAAATGCATGCAGAATTCAGCCCAAACCTCTGCCATATGAACCCCCACCAAGCATGTGTGCCTATCCTTCTCCTACAGAAATGCATAAAACCCACGTGGGCTTGGGGAGACCCAGTACCATCTTACTGATATGGAAAATCTCTTCCATCAATCACACAACCTAGATCAGAATGCTGCATAACCTTTAGGAACTGTACCTGGCACACGCTGTGTGGTGCCATGTTCACAGAGCACAGCATGGGCAGTAATTTAGTATGCACGCAGCAAGACACTTTGCACTCCCCAGGTGGCATTTCTGAAATCATGTGAGACTGGAGGATCAGCGCTGACAGCTTCTCTCAGCCAAGTCATTATGACCATCTGCTCTCAGCTGCACCGAGCCAACGGCTTCTATAAAGAGAAGGCATGCCACAGGATGTCAGGGCTCTGGCAGTAACAGGATCCCTGGAACTTTACAGAGGAGCTGACTCTGTCTTTTCTAGCTGTGAGTTTTGAATGTCTTATCTAAATTTCTAGATTGAAGCGTTCTATAGAAAAGAATTGCCCTGCAAGGTAAGGAGTGAACTTAAACCGAGGACTGGCTCAGAAGCTTCAGGTTCCATATTGGGGCAACCAAAGAGGGTCTCTCAAGGCAGAAGCTCACCTTGATTCACACATAACATTTTAAAGCTGGCACCATGCATTAGGCCAATCCATGCTAGTGCCTCATCCTTGGAGCTCTGCTATACTAAGGAGGCAAACTGGGACACTTTTGGTTGTGTATGAATATTTGAAAACAGTTCTATAGAAAAGCGGGTCTGCTGCACCAGGCTCCTTAATTCCCCATAGCTAATGGTATTGACAGCTCATGTTCCACCACCACATGTCCCTGTAGTGAAACTTCGGAACACTCATAATGCACTTATGCATAAAGATCAGAAAGTCATGGCATTTCTGCCATGGCAGATCTCAAAAGTAAAGAAAGAGAAAGAGTGTCTAGTTTGTCATATTGTTTGCAAGACTGCCACTGTGTGGATATGCAGAGGAAAATAAAGTGGTACGCAGTTTGACAGCACCCTGGGGTTCCAAATCTCCCTCCCTGAGCTTTGGGCAGCTGCTTGTTGATTATTATTTTTTCAGAAGCAGCTTGCGTTTCCTTCTCTCCATCTCCCTATCAGAGCAGAGAAGCCTGCTCATCTACCACTTGCCATGCCTCACCAGTTCCCTTCCTCCTCCATTAAGAGGCTGTTTCTGACTTCCTTAGGCTTCTTCCTCTTTTCCTTGACACCCTCTGAGGCTTAAAAGCTATTAAGAGACTTTCAGGTTCCCTCTATCAGCCCCACCCAGAGAAGAACCACCATGGTGCATCTGTAGCAGAACAACTGGATGCCTGCATCTGCTCCAGTTGCAACAAAACATGTGTCTCTTGTATCTGTCTTTACAGCCACAGCAGGCGCTGTAACTCTCCAATGGTTTGACTTCACCCCTAAAGGCACACACTTCCATTGTCTCCTGAGATAGGCGGATGCCAACCATATGCTAAATCACAGAATCATTTAGACTTGCAAGGGACCCTGAGGATCACCCAATAGTGGAATAGGCAGCCATCTCCTATGGGAAACACAATTTCCTCAGGTATCAGAGCATAACATGCAGAGACTTTTGTTGACGTGCTGGGATATAGGGTGAAGCCATTGTTGAGAAAATAGAGCCCGCCCCCAACCAAGAAAGGAACATTTTAAAAATAAGATTAAAAGGGTAGGAACTTAGTGAGGCTGCCTTGTATTGTATCAGGCCAGGCACTGGCCCATTTGTTTCAGAACTGTCTACACAACTGTCTACAGTGTAGACTCTACACTGACAGGCAGTAACTGTCCAGGGTTTCAGACAGGGACTATTTCCCAGACATAGCTGAAGGTGCTGGAGATTAAACCTGGGGGAAAAAACCAAGAGAAAAATAGATGATGATGAAGGAAAACTTAATTAGAACATAACCCGAAGAAAACAGAAAAGACAGGCCAAGAAAAGAACAAAAAATAATAATGAAAGAGGTACAATCATAAAACAACATCCCCTCCCCCAGCATCCACCAAGGACCAAATCTTACCATCTCTTACAAGTATGCAAAGAATTATGGGTAAGAGTATAAATAGTATTTTAAAATGATATCAATCAGATAGTCATAATCATATTGTATATCAGATATTCTAAACAGTATCTTCAAAAGAGAAAATGGAAAATGCATTCCTGGAAGGAATGGACGCAGAAATAGAGATTAAAAACAGGTTTATTAAAGACAGGGGTGGGGAAGAATCCAGATGTATGATGAGTACAACAGAACACAGTTTGAGTGCAATATGCAGTTTTGTCTCCATAAATAAACAGATGCAGTGCACAAACTGATAAACACGAAGTATCCAATGAAGTCATACCTCTTGCACTTCTTGAAATCAATGGACTAGACTCTTTATGTCAGGTTAGATAGATACAACCCGGTGCGGAATTATAGCGGACTTTTCCAAGGATCAGAATAAAGTTTGAATGCATGGAGCACAATAATGTAAAAAAGCAAATAATATTTATAATTTTTAATGCCTTGCAAAGTTTATAAGAATCAGTATAGGTTTAGAAGAAACTGTTTTTAAAAGGCTATGAAAAAATCCAGATGTATACAAATAATGAAAAGGTAGCTAAAAATGGCAGTGTATGAAGAACCTCTAGAGTGCTCAGTTGTCTTAAAGCCTAATTTGTGTTAATATGACATTGATATGCAAGAATATAGGCTGTACAAATACAATGAAAACTCTTTAGCAATGGGGAAACAGGGCTGCTCTCCTGCCAGGAATCCTACAGCAGTGCTCCCTAATACAGTACATGCAGTGAGCTACTGTAGTGGCTGTAAGTGGATTGTTTTAGAGTCTTTAATGGAAGAAACCCATTTCAAAAACTAAATAGCACAAAGCAGTTGCCAGTAACAGATACAAAAATTAGACTAGCCAAAGCCATAAAAACATATTTTGTAATTGAAAACAAAACATTGAGGCACAAATAGTTTAGTTGTGCAAAACATCTGATGGCTACACACACACAGAGAGAGAGAGAGAGAGAGAGAGAGAGAGAGAGAGAGAGAGAGAGAGAGAGAGAGAGAGAGATTGTTGCAGTTTTTATCAAGCCACCCTGGTCAAAACAGATGGGAGGAAGAAGGGGAGGCTGTTAGAACAGAAAAAAATTCTGAAGAGGATTCCTTATAGCCCCCTAGTGGCCAAGACTAATAATATGATTTTTTTTTTGTTGCACTGTGAATAATTTTAACATATCCTTTCAGGAAAAATAAATAAGTTAGAGATTGGTGTAACTAATTGGCCAATGCAGACAAACTTAATTTAAAGATAGAGTCTTACAACAACAAATTTATATTCATTAATCTGAAACAGAGCATCTGAAAAAACACACAACATAAACCCATAAAATACTGTTAATGAATATGCCATCAACCAAGTACAGAATCTCAGAGCCACAGCATCTGAACCATTTAGAGCACATTGGACCACAAGCATGTGGTTGAACCTGGCCATATTTGACCAACAATCCAGAAGGGATTATTGGCCTTGACACATCCTCTCCATACATTCGCTGAGGGTCCATCTCCAGCCCTCCAACTTCCCATGTTGTCTCTTTCTCCAACTTGATAGCAGCCTTAAGCTTTTAACAGCTTCCCTATATACTGGCTGAAACTATGGCTTTGCAACAAATGGGAACCTAAGGGTTGCCATAGATGTAAATACAGTACCTCTCTCTCTCTGTGTATATGTGTGTGGGGGGGGGGGAAGAAGAGGGGATCCATTATCTCCCATAACAGTTAAACACATTAGCCGGTGAGTAGAAATATAAACCTTGGTTGTAAAAATGGCAAAGTAAATAAATTCTCCAGTAAAAGCATCATTGATCAATTTAGTATCTCATCTAAAAGGATGAGAATTTATATTAATTGGTCATAGGCAAGTCACCAAGACCGCTAACCTCTGGACTATAAGGAATACAGTACATTCAAGTGCAGCATGGCAGAGATGTGCTGGGAGAGGTTCTGCAGCATTTGCTTGTGCTGTGCCTACTGAAAGCTACTGCAATTAATCCTTTATCTTGGTAAACCCCTAATTAACTCCCATGCTTTTAGTTAAATGAAACAACACAGCAATCTGCCACTGGTGAACAATGAGATAATGCTGATGTCACCAGCCAATGTTTCAAGTAGTAATATCATACTTAGGATGCCCATTGTTTCTCCAAGCAATGAATTTGTTACTTGAGCAGTCAGTGACAATGTCACCCTCCCCAAGGCTGCTACCGATGTTCAAACAAGGAATCCAGTAGTACAAAGGAAAGGGGCAAAATGATTCTTAATTGGGAGCCTGAGACGCAGGAAGTGACTTCCAAAGGTTTTTGCAGCTCAGAAGGACTGTGCAAGAATCCTGAAAGAAACATCCTATGGCAAAACTGTGGCCCTCCAGATGTTGTGGGACAGCAAAAGCCAACATCCCTGACCATTGGCTGATTGGGGCTGGAGTAGAAAAACAGCAGAAGGGCCATAGGTTCCATATCCCTGGCACAGCTGCCAAGTCTCCTGCTGAAAAATGCAGGACCAGCAGTGGCGTGGCACCAGAAGTCGCTTCTACGCATGTCGAAGCAACTTCCGGTGCCGCTCTGCCTGATTTTCGGTGCCCAGGCATGGACGGAGCGGCACCGGAAGTCGCTTCTACCGGACATGCGTAGAAGTGACTTCCGGTGCCATGCTACCCATGTCTGGGCACCGGAAATCGGGTGGCGCCAGGACCCAAAATGGAGCCTCCCTGGCACGTAGGAAATCCGGGGGTTTTACGGGATTTTTTCCAATCTGGGCTGCCAGCGGGAAATGGTTTAAAATACAGGGGTTTCCCGCGAAAAACGGCAGCTATGATCCTTGATCAACAAGCAGTTTTACTGGGTGGAGGTGGGTGATAGGCCAGGGCCCTACTATTAGGCCCCTGGCCTTAAGGGAGCTTCTGGCAAGTCCTATGGTCATGCCACCACTACCTCAATATATAGTATTCTTCCTGCCTTTTAACTTGTTACACTTCCCAAGGGAGCTTCCAGTTCAAAAGCAAAATATTTTTACTTTTTTAAAAAGAAAATAGAAGAAAAATAAGCAACATCTTACTCATCTTTGTAGGTGTTGAATTCTATGGTGTGTGAGAGTATCTATAGTAAGAGGGCCTTGGTCTATATCTGGTTCCACCTTTAACATAGGAACAAAGGAATAGCTTGCTGGATCAAGTGGAGTTGCCCTGCAGCTCTGCAGGTGCCCCTGAGTCAAACTCTTTCAAGGTGGGTCCGTTTTCTGCAGGCCACTGCATAGAAATTTAAGAATTGATGATGGCACCACTGTTGATGTGACTCGCCTCAGGTTGAGTCACAAACTAATAGATTCATAAGCTGCCAGCTGGGAATGAATGACAAAATGCGTAAGTCATGGAATTGTAAAGTTGGAAGGGAGACTGAGGGTCATCCAGTCCAACCCCCTGCAATGCAGGAATCTCAGCTAAAGCATCTGTGACAGATGGCCATCCTACCTCTGCTTAGAAACCTCCAAGGAAGGAGAGTCCACAACCCTCCCAAGGGAGACCGTTCCACTGTCAAACAGCTCCTAGTGCCAGAAAGTTATTCCTGGTGTTTAGTTGGAATTAGTTGCTTGTAACTTGACTCCCAGGAAAGTAAGTGCTGCCCTCCACAGTGTGGTGCCCAGTGCCCCCCACCCCCCTAGCTGCGCCTCTGACGCACATTATGGAATTCTCAGTTTCCTGTTTCTGTCAATTACTTTTTTAAAAAATAATAATAATCCAGTAGCACCTTAGAGACCAACTAAGTTTGTTCTGGGTACAGGTATGCGCTAAGGCAGTGTTTCTCAACCTTTTTTGGGCCACGGCACACTTGTTCCATGAAAAAAATCACGAGGCACACCACCATTAAAAAAGTTAAAAAATTTAACTCTGTGCCTATATTGACTATATATAAAGTAATTCTCTTTATATATAGGTCATTTGTTAATGCCCTTTGTTGACTTTAAGCCTGGGTGGCTATTTTTAATTTTTTCCCCCTTGCCACACAGTACAAGAGGGAACGAGGGTGCCACGCGGGGCTCACAGGAGACCCCTCCCCTCGAGAGGAAAGAGGCGCGTCCCCCAAGAGGGAACAAGGGTGCCACGCGGGGCTCACAGGAGACCCCTCCCCTCGAGAGGAAAGAGGCGTGTCACGGGTGTTTCTCTCCCCCCGCCAGACCTCCCTCCCTCCCTCCCCTCAGAGGCACCACTTTTCGGGCGCAGCGAAGGCCCATTCCTCCCTGCGCACCCCAACCGCCGCCGGAGGGCCATGGCCAATGCCGCCTCCGCTCCGCGCCCGCTCGGCCTGATCCCGGGCCGCCTCTCCTGCCCGCCTCGCGCCTCACTTACTGCATGGTCCCTTCCAACTCTGGCGGCGGTTGGGGTGCGCAGGGAGGAACGGGCCTGCTCTCCGCCTTCTCGCGCTCTAGCCTGGCTGGCCAAGGAGCGCTGTGCTGCGCTCGCCACTCGCGGGACTAGACTGGAAGCGAGTGCGAACGTCGGAGCGCGCCCTCCCAGATTTTGCGCCCGGTGCAGCGGCCCCTTGCCCCGCGTCGTGACCCAGCCGGCTTCCTTTACGGCGGGTCAGTGTGTTGCAATGGCGGCCGCCAGGCACGTGACGAGGCAGCAAATCGCCCTTCTCATCGCCGCACGTCGCGGCACACCAGCCAGCGTCTCGCGGCACACTAGTCTGCTGCGGAACAGCGGTTGAGAAACGCTGCACTAAGGTGTACATGCACACATCTTCAGATACCTTGTCAAATGTCAATTACTTGTCGTAAGCCTTTTGGGGCGGAGACTGAGTCCAAAGTAACATGGTTTTTGTCTTGATAGGATTCCATGTGCTCGGCACATTTAGGTAGATTGTAAAATCTGTTGGAATTAGTCTAAAACTCCAGCTTGCTTTGAGACATATAATGTTTCAGACTAGCCAGCAACAGTGATTTCATTCTATCTGTTTCAGTGTGAGCTGCTGCTGCTGACATTCCCTTTGAAATGGATACAGCATAGCCTGGATATGCCTTGCAGAAGACAAGTAGCAGGATTTTCGAAGTGATTTTCCTCCAGTTGTGAGCCATTAGAAATTCAAAGTGGTGCCCACTTGTAGCATGTCTGCTAGAGGTCCTTGGTCTTTTGTTCTGAAAAATGCAGCTCATTCCTTAGTGCCTGTTGCTAGTATGAAATGGAGAGTAATGCAGTGTTTTCTAAGGCGCAGAGCATGTGGAGACCTCTTGAATATGGAAGCTTTTAAAAAACATCTTGTAGCTTTTTTTTTTTTTTTAAGATGCTGGACTTTCTGCTGGTTTCCCCCATTTGGCTAAAGATAGGAAGATGTAACATTGGTTTGCCAGCCAGTTTTGGAATGTATCTGATCTTTGCTCTTAGGTTGCTAGATGCACTGACATATAAAAAGGGAAAGTGCTAATGGAAGGTGGCTTAAAAACAAGCCAATCTTTATGCTACAGCAAATTTGCATTCACTCCAGCACTGTAGAGGGAGGAAAAGTGAGCAAATCTGTTTTACTTGGTCAGGTTTCTTGAAAAGGCCTTGCTGATTATTATTTTTTACTCTCACTCACAACTTGCTCTTGTGTTCAAGTGGAAGAGGCAGACAGTGTAGCTGATATATAGAGAATCAATGCAGCACCAAGTATTCAAGATGCTGGCTAAGATAATGAAGTCATTAAAGTACATAAGTATAAGAACATAAGAATTGCCTTGTTGGATCAAAGTCAGTTCCATGTAGTCCCGTATTCTGCTGCCAGCAGGGTATGTGTGTGAATGTGCAGAAAACTGGCTACATTTCTCTCAGTTTGGAAACTGAGGGGGAGAGAGATATATATTTGAAGATGAATCACCTGAAGTCTCTCAGACTCTGACGCAGGTTTAGCAGATCCACCTGTTTTTAAAACTCTGCTTGAGTCCAGTTGGGTGTGCTTGAATATTTGTAAACAATTATTTAGAAGCACCATTGTTATGTACTGAGCTGAATCATAGAACAATAGGATCCAGAATCAGCAGTCTGATTGGTCCGCAGGAGCCACCCAATCCAACTCCAGGTGGAAGTGAATCCGCAACCTGATTGGCCTGCAGGAGCAGCCCATCAAGCTGCTGGCAGAAGTCAATCCACAAACTGATTGGCCCACAGGTGTAGCCCTGAAGTAGCCAATCACGCAAAGCCCAATGTGTAAATAATGTATATAAGCAGATGGTTTTGGGAAAAGGGCATTCTTCTCTTCTTCTGCTTGATGACTATGAGCTGACAGATTCTTTCAAGGTGTAGGTAGGGTTGCCAGACTCAATAGAGCGTAAGCAGCGTAAACTGGACCTTATGCCAAAGTCAGGCCTGAAACCTCTCATGTACCTATCTAAGTGTGTTGCAAACTCCAGTTGCTCATTCCACTTATGGCACCCATGCCTCAGGTTAGCCATTCTTGTTTTACAGCTATAAAGTATGGAATATGCAGTATTTTTTTTTTACATAGAGCAACAGCTTCACAGAAGGTTTAATCTCTCTCTCTCTCTCTCTCTCTCTCTCTCTCTCTCTCTCTCTCTGTGTGTGTGTGTGTGTGTGTGTGTGTAACACTGCGATATTCAAATGTTGATGTGCTAGGGATACAGTATGTGTCTATGGGGAATCCTCACTCCTTCCCAAAATACTGCACTACTCTATCATAGTCAGGGCCAAATGGGGGCATCATTGACTGAATTCATCATGCTCTTGCTGCCTCTGTTCAAGAACTCTGAAACCTGGTTAAGATTGAAAAACAACCTTTCTTAGAATTATAAACAATATGGAAACATAGCTGCCAAGTTCTCCCTTTTTTAAAGGGAAATTCCCTTATGCTGAATAGGCTTCCTCGCGAGAAAAGGGAAAACTTGGCGGCTATGTATGGAAATGGCTTACTGCTCTCTAGCACTAGAATTGTCGGTAAAACATTGATACTTCATACCTGTGGAAAACAATGAACAAAAATACTTATCGGCTTTTCTGTATGTTTTATAACTATGGGGGAGTTCAGGTTAAAACAGGTACAATTTAGCCTATAAGTAGTTCAACAAACTCTGACATCATACTTCTGTACGGCAGCCATATTGTCTCCAGTTCATTAGGTTTGAGAATACATTTCATCGTTCAAGGGCAGTGGAAACCTATTACTGATTGTCATGTCAAGCAGGTAGGATTAACAGAACTACTGTGGATAAAACAACACTACATCACCTCCCAGGATGCTGGGAATATGCTTTCATCCCTCAGTTAATAAAGATGTGGGGCTGTCAGAGGCTAAGGTATCATACTGAGCGATGTCAGAGCAACCTGATGAATTAAAGCAACAGCAAATTATCAGGCTCAGATCTTTCACACCTATACATTTTCAAGGTGCAGCAGAAAGAGATCTCATTAAAACCGGCAGTAAGGTTGATAAATGTTGCATCTCATCTTTGTTTCAAGAGGAGCTTGAAGCCAGGCCAGAATGGCTGCAAAAAGCATGTGGTTGGTTAGTTGGGATGCTGTTGGCTTCCATTAGTAGTTAGCAGCATTTGCTCTTCCTGGAAGTCTGAGAACACCTCTGGCTCTACTACAGCAGTACCAAGACAAGTTAGGCTTTTAAAAAATAAATAAATATTTAAGCACATGGTAGTATACACAGGAGGGATGCGGGTGGCGCTGTGGTCTAAACCACTGACCCTCTTGGGCCATAGCTGCCAAGTTATCCCTTTTTTACAGGGATTTTCCCTTATGCTGAATAGGCTTCCTCGTGAGAAAAGGGAAAACTTGGCAGCTATGAAGTCTTGGGCTTGCCGATCAGAAGGTCAGCGGTTCGAATCCCCGCAACGGGGTGAGCTCCCGTTGCTCAGTCCCTGCTCCTGCCCACCTAGCAGTTTGAAAGCACAGCAAAGTGCAAGTAGATAAATAGGTACCGCTCCGGCGGGAAGGTAAACGGCGTTTCTGTGCGCTGCTCTGGTTCACCAGAATTGGTTTAGTCATGCTGGCCACATGACCCGGATAAACTGTCTGCGGACAAATGCCAGCTCCCTCGCCTTTAAAGCGAGATGAGCGTCGCAACCCCAGAGTTGTCTGTGACTGGACTTAACTTTCAGGAGTCCTTTACCTTTTACAGTATATACAGAACAACGCAACACACACTGGAATCCTCTGCTAGTTTAAGGATTATGGTGTCTAAAAGGAAAATTGGCTGAAGCAGTCAGAACACCAGAGATCTGTCTGCAAGTAAAAATTCAATTTTTTCCAAGAAGTAACAGCTCACCTTCATAACATAGTCAAGTTAGAAATTATTGACAAGTTACCAAAAAAAAAACACCCCCAAAACCCTACACCAGTATGGATTCGTTATATAGCTATAGTTGGGGGAAAACCAAATTAGATGGAAAGGGACTGTTTTGTGTGGTTTAGATATAACTACGGACTTGCACAAGCTTACTCAAAGAATGTTACTGAAGTGGTAACTATCCTCAAGAGCAAAGGGATTCTGAATATTAAATCTTTTATGTGTTTTAGAAAGCAATGTTAGCAGAGACACAATCTTATTTAACATTCTTCTGGATATCGCCATACTGCACTGGCAACAGCTTTCCCTACTATACATGGAGCAGCTGAAGATATTTGAACACTTATTCTGAGTGTGTGTGCGTACGCCGAGACATGTTAGCATAGTAGCCATTATTTGATTATCAATAAGCAAATAATTTCAGGCATCAGCAAAATGCCTCAGAACAGACTGAAAGGCATTGCCTGATAAGGAGGGCTACCTATCCTAGTCTAAGCTATATTAGGAATTCTCAGCGTGTAACATTATGAGCCTCCAAAAGCAAGAATAAAACTATTCTGGGGGAGGGGAATTAATAATAATAATAGTAATAATTTATTATTTATACCCCGCCCATCTGGCTGGGTTTCCCCAGCCACTCTGTGTGTCTTCCAACAAAATATTAAAAATACAATAAAACACCAGACATTAAAAACTTCCCTAAACAGGGCTACCTTCAGATGTCTTCTAAAAGTCAGATAGTTGTTTATTTCCTTGACATCTGACGGGAGGACGTTCCACAAGGTGGGTGCCACTACCAAGAAGGCCCTCTGTCTGGTTCGCTGTAACTTCGCTTCTTGCAGTGAGGGTATCACCAGAAGTCCCTCAGAGCTGGACCTCAGTGTCCGGGCATAACGATAGGGGTGGAGACGCTCCTTCAGGTATACTGGGCATCCATCCATTTATTGTCTGGCATTTCATAATCTCTTATGTTTTTATGGTAAATAGATAGCAAGAAATGAAAGAAAATGCTTGGCCCTAGATTTTGGGCAAATGTTTCTGAGGACTGCAGATTCAGTGTAGAAGACTGGGTACACTATGAGCTTTAGTTTCACTGAAAGGTATGTGTGGCCTCCCATAAGCTTGGCAACATTACTGACACCACATTACAACTTTTTTTTTTAAAAAAACAATTTTTATTGAATTTTCCAAAAAAACAAAAACAATTTTTTAAAAAAATACATTTGCTCTCAATCTCAATTCATTTCGCTCTGCTGTGACATCCCTCCCTCCCGTCATTCAGCTTTGTTACTCACTCTTATCTCGCAGTTCCTTTTTACCCACATGATTAAAACAAGTTTGTAGGATTTATTTCAGTCCTGCAAGTGTCCTTAAACTTCTACAATGCTTCTCCATATAGTCAATGAATTTACTCCATTCCCTTTGGAACTTTGTCTCTCCCTGGTTTCGGATCCCACAGGTCAACTTTGCTAACTCTGCATAGTCAATCATTTTCATCTGCCACTCCTCAATCGTCGGTATCTCTTGTGATTTCTATTTTGGGGCTAATAAAGCCCTCGCCGCGGTTGTAGCATACATAAATAGTCTCTGATCTCCTTTTGCTATTTCCTCTCCCATTAGTCCCAATAGAAAAGCTTCAGGTTTTTTGGGAAAGGTATACCTAAACATCTTTTTCAATTCATTATATATCATTTCCCAAAATCTTTTTACTTTTTCACATTTCCACCATATATGATACAATTAACCATCCTTATCTTTACATTTCCAGCATAATTTACTACTCATTCTCTACATTTTAGCTAATTTTACTGGTGTTAGGTACCATCTATACATCATTTTCATTACGTTTTCTTTCAAAGCGGTACATGCCGTAAATTTCAATGTTTCATTCCATAATTTCAACCACGCATCATACTCAATATTGTACTCAATATTGTACCATCTTGCAACTTTGACCCATAGGCATACCTCACGGAGGTGGCCATGCCAATTTGTCTCTGGGATACTAACCTAGTTTGCTTCATCCCTTGCTACTCATTAGGTCTTGGCACAGAAAGATTTCTAGGTAGTCAAAAGGATGGTTTAAAGCAACTTCTGAATTCTTCTCAGGCTTTGAGAAGGTCTTTAAACTTAAAAGGTAGAGTCTTTCCTTTTGAAGTGGAGATGCCAGGGATTGAATCTGGGACCTTCTGTGTGCACAAAACAAAGGACACAGAAAGGTGGTATTAGTATCATTTTAGATGTGCAAATTACAAGAGAGAGAGAGGATAAACACACAAAGGTACACATGGACATGAAATATAAAAGAGCACAGTAATTTTGTTTGCTGTGCAATTATCTTTCACCAACTGCTCCCTTAAGGTAAGTTCATGAGAGTTTAATGTCAAGCTTACTAATTATCACACCCATACCAGTGCTACATTTGTTGCATATTAAACTGCGGTAGACCGGAGCATTAACATTTAAAAGGGCAGTACTGTACTAAGAAGGAGTTCCTTATGTCAGTGTGGCAGTCATGTTTTAACATTTGTCTGCAATAATTTGGGCAGTGCTATTTATGCATTTCTTTCTGAGGTAACTGGAGATGAGTAGAGCAGCACATTGTATGTCACGAAACATTGAATATGTGCAGTCGGCACGTACTGCTGCCTCAGAAATGTACACTTATGATCAGTGGCATATTTGAGGAGAGAGTGAACATTACCTCGAGAGAAGTTGAGCAGTGCCCACAAACAGCTTGATCTACGCTGTGGTTCTACAAAATATTGGGCTATCCCTTCATTTTACAAAACAATTCTTCACTTTTTTATTTTTAAAATGGACTTCACAAAGAAGGCAGGCAACACAAAATGGGAAAAGACACAAGGCTTTTAAAGCTGCAGTCCTGAATATTGAGGGTCGTTTGAATGACAACACCAGAGACTTTTGCTCATGGGCTCCGGGGGTTATAGGGAACAAACAATACATTTCTTCTTTTCAAAGTCATAGTTCTGCTTCATTGGTAAAAGCACATGCTTTTGCTTTTTGAAGTTCCAGGTTCAATCCCTTGCATTTGTAGTTTACCAACCCTGAAATTTAAGATGGTTTAAACAAGACCATAGAGACCAGCTGCTTCCCAGGACCATGTGGGTTCATATAAGTCAGCTCTGTAAATATGTGTTATGCTTATATAGATTGGCATCTGCTCAGAGTCTGTGGGATTAAGTTAAAATTCCAAATAAGCAACTAAATAAATATATCTGCATGTGAGCACAATCCTATGGGTGGAGACCCCGGGAAGGAAGTCTTCATATGGACAGCAGAGGGTGTTTTATAAAGTTGTCTGGTCTCTTGATGACCTTCTGCAGTCTCACCTGCTGAGCTCATACCAATTCATATTTGCTTCTAAGTATGGACAGCAACACTGCATTTAATGGTCTGCGATGAATATTCATAGCAAATCTTCTGCATGCATTGTTTGTGCAGCTTTATTTAAGCTACTTCATGCTTCTTAAAGGAAGTGGAGCAAAACAGCCTCTGGCAGACTTTGCCCTCATGGCACACATTATTAAATTCTGAGTGAGAGTTGACAGCATTGAGCATAAATTTAGCACCCGTAAATAAAAACAAGAAAGTAAAGAGAAGCCTTCACGGACTTTCCTCAAGATGGGACAGGTGTTTGTTTTCAAAGTATCTGAGCTAACAATTTACATAAGCGATGTGAAGGTTAACTTTTGACTACGTGAAGGTTAACTTTTGACTTTTATTTTAATAATACATTTAAATTAGAAAAGCAAAGACGTATAAAAACCAGGGGTAGAACTGAACGTCACACGCTTTCCATCGTTCCATCTGTGCAAGCATTTCAGCTTGTCAGATAAAATGACCCCCACCTTCCTCTCTCTGCACACTTTTGCGTGTAGAGACCCTTTAACCAGACCTAGAAATGAATTCAGATTTTGGTTTGGTTTTTGGCAGAATTTAGGCCACAACTTTATTGATTACAAATCAAGTGAGTGGTTGAATAGGCTGTGGTTCGGCTAGCTACCTGCAGCTTTGCAGGCAGCGCTGACTCTGCGCACCAACCATAAGTCAGCCTTGGGTGAACACCTGGGACAGTGGCAAGCAGGAGCCCTGCAAGGCCTCCACCCAGATGAGCTCAGGGCACAACCCTGCATGGGGAAGACCAACCATGAGTCCGTGGACAGTGGCGTAGGAAGCCGCTCTGGCACCCAGAGCAGCAACCCGTGACGCAGCGTGCATGCGCAGTGTCACTACATATGATGCATGCATGCTACATAGCGACGCTGCACATCCGCATTACGTAGTGATGCTGCGCATGTGCACTGTGTAACGGGTTGCCGCCGCCAGCACTCCAGCACCGTCCATACGGCTGGAGCGCCGGCGCTGGCAAACCGCAAGCAAGCTGTGGAGCGAGGTTTTTTCCGGGCGGCTTGGGAGGTGCCGTTGCCCTGCCTCTCGGTAAAAAGCCTTGCTCCATAGCTTGCTCGCTCACCTGCTCGGTGCGTGCAGGCGGAGCCGAGGGGCAGGCCAGCGAGGGGCACGCTGAATGTCACCCCCTCCAGGGTGGCACCCGGGGCTGGCCGCCCCCAATGCCCCCCTTGCTACGCCCCTGTCCGTGGATTCCTTCTTAAAGGAATACCCAACACATAGGACATCCTGCCACCCCTATCAACAAGAACCAGAGCCTATCCGCAACCTTACAAGTTGTGATGATTTGCCACGCGGCAGGCGAAACCCAAGTGGCACCAGCCAATCAGCCAATTGGGGAAAATTCCTGCCGGGCCCCTGTCCCAACGACAGGCGACACACGATGGCATAGCCAGGTCAGGCGCAAGCCCTAAATATAGGGTGAGGTGGGCGGGTTTCCAATGCAAAGAACCCGAAAGAGGAAGCTCAGGGCACATGCATTCGGTTAAATAGTGGTCCCTCGAACTGCTTTGATTGGTGTCCCGCTAGCCCAATCGCTCCCAGGTTCGAGGGACCACCAATAGGGTGTTGTGGCCGCTCCAACACAACACAAGGCCTGCTTGCCGGGTCCCACCACAACACGTGCCCTCTGTTTAGGGAGGACCCAATTTCTGGGGTTCTGCTGACACACAATACCCTAGCCGGTTTCAGGGAGCGAGGGGCACACAATGTTGGAGGGGGGGAAAGCAAGTTTGTGCAAACAGAAGTCCTCGTGTACTGTAGTGATTGTTCACCTGGAGTTTCTTTCACTCCCAATCAGCCCTTTTGCTTTGCTTTTATTTCAGCCTTAATGTTGGTAAAATGGGCCATTTTATAACTTCATATCTCCATTTAAATGCATGGAGATGCATAGGAAGGAAATAGCTTTTCCTCCCCTCTGGAAGTGCAGTGACACCACATTGTGGAAACACTAATATTGTCGCAGTGCTTGGAAATAAGATTTGTGCTAATTAATAAGTAAACAGAATTCTTTTTTTGCTTTCTTCATGTTGACAGGAAAAAGGCCAGAGCAGCCTCAGAAAAAAAAACAACAAAAAACTATTGGCCAGTAAAGATATTTACACTCCCTGTTGCCCCTTTCTGCCAAGTGTTGAAGTCAGACAAATGGCTCAGATTCATTCCAGATCCAGAGAGATGAAATAATGAAATGATTATTTCATTTTATGAAATAATATATAAATGATATGTATAAATATATAAATAAATGAATATTACTCATTTCATGACTGATAGATGAAAGAAATAATAATAATAATAATAATAATAATAATAATAATAATAATAAATATTTTTTTCAAAGTACCTGGGCTTTCTTGAAAAAATTAGAAATAATCTCCAAAGCTAACTCTGATCAAAGTAAAGTGTGAACATAGTGTCGAGTGTGAATAATATGCATGCTCACCTTATTACATTATTATTATTGCTATTATTATTAATTACCTAAGGTAAAGGTAAAGGGACCCCTGACCATTAGGTCCAGTCGTGACCGACTCTGGGGTTGCGCGCTCATCTCGCATTATTGGCCGAGGGAGCCGGCGTATAGCTTCCAGGTCATGTGGCCAGCATGACAAAGCCGCTTCTGGCAAACCAGAGCAGCACATGGAAACACCGTTTACCTTCCCGCTGTAGCGGTTCTTATTTATCTACTTGCATTTTTGACGTGCTTTCGAACTGCTAGGTTGGCAGGAGCTGGGACCAAGCAACGGGAGCTCACCCCGTCACAGGGATTCGAACCGCCGACCTTCTGATCAGCAAGTCCTAGGCTCAGTAGTTTAACCACAGTGCCATTACCTACCCTTCACCTTAAGGCCCCAGTGAGGGTTACAACAATTTATAATATGTTGAAAACTTACAATTAAGAATAAATGCAATCACATTTAAAAAAAGAAAAATACTTCCTTGGGATGGTAGATAACTGTAGTGTTTCACCAACAGGTGGGCCCTGCAAATTTACATGCGTTCCAGCTGGAGAAGGGCCAAGCGTGTGGTCAGAGGAGAGTCCCACTTTTGTGTCACCAAATGCCCTGAATGCCCTGGCAGAGCTGCCTGTCTTGAGTAAGGCACTGCCTCCTGTCAGTGAAGCCCTCCCCACCCCCAGAGAGGCACCTGAGACTAGACTGGACAGTGTGCCAGCCATGTCAACTCCACCTCCATCACCGAGAAGAGTGGTAACAGCTATGCTCACATGATCAGGCCCAGCCTATTCATAAAGGTAAAGGGACCCCTGACCATTAGGTCCAGTCGTGACCGACTCTGGGGTTGCAATGCTCACCTCGCGTTATTGGCCGAGGGAGCCGGCGTACAGCTTCCAGGTCATGTGGCCAGCATGACAAAGCCGCTTCTGGCGAACCAGAGCAGCACATGGAAACGCCGTTTACCTTCCCACTGTATCGGCACCTATTTATCTACTTGCACTTTGACGTGCTTTCGAACTGCTAGGTTGGCAGGAGCTGGGACTGAGCAACGGGAGCTCACCCCGTTGCAGGGATTTGAACTGCTGACCTTCTGATCGGCAAGCCCTAGGGCAGGCATCCCCAAACTGCGGCCCTTCAGATGTTTTGGCCTACAACTCCCATGAACCCTAGCTAACAGGACCAGTGGTCGGGGAAGATGGGAATTGTAGTCCAAAACATCTGGAGGGCCGAAGTTTGGGGATGCCTGCCCTAGGCTCTGTGGTTTAACCCACAGCGCCACCCGTGTCCCAAGCCTATTCATAGGAGTGCCCATTTTTTGCCCAGTCCTGTGGATCGGGATGACAACTGCGCAAATGGGGAGCTCGTCAAGTGTTGGGGCAATGTCCTAGCCATGTATCAGAGCTCTGAACTCCTGAACTGTGTAGCCTTTAGTCTGGTCTATGTTTGGGCGCTGTGGATTTTGGAATAAAGCCTTTAACAATAACCTAGCCAAGGGTCCAGGTACTGCATCCACATGTGGAAGCCAGTCAGCCAAGAGGAGTGACTGATTTGCATGCTGGCACTGAGGTGGTTGGGTTAGACTGTGTATTCTTGGAAGCCAGCTCAAAAGAAGAGGGCCCAAATGTCTGCTGGAGTCAAAAGACCCTCTGTAATGTAATTGCTGAGTGCAGCCTATTTTCAGGTTCTGATCAGATGTGACAGTTGCAGTCTGTCTAGGATGTGAATTCAGGGCTGGAAAACCATTAAGCTAAATACTTAGGAGAGCTGAAGATCCCCTTTATTCTTTAAGGATCTATAGCCTTTTGTTCCAGGCCAATGTTTAGCAGAAGCAAGAGAAAAACAAAATGGATTTTGAATCCTGTTGTGATAAAACTGTCTTTGGAAAACTACCCTGGGAATATACGAGTGAAGGGTGGTGTACAAATGCATTCAATAAGTAAACAAGCAAACCACTGTTTGCATATATATTCATTTGCTATATATACGGTGTGTATATATATATATATATAGAGAGAGAGAGAGAGAGAGAGAGAGAAATAGGGGGCTGATAGCACAATTTGGGGCTATGTAGTTTCCTTGAGCATCTTCCCTACAAAAATTGTGTGGGGCTTGCATTTCAATGTACATTTTCCATACGGAGTGAGAGAAAAATCAGATCCTAAGAGCAGTGACCAGAGCAATGCGTAGATGAGGCAAACACGGTTTTAATGGAAGCCCCCATGGCTCCCTTGTGTCCTGTCACTGAATATGCCAATCATGTTTAATTGTCTCCAACTATGCTGTGCTTTTCTGTTAGACACAAGTATCCATTAGGGGATAGACTGAGACCACTCCATTAATTTCAATTGCGTCTGAGGCAACATTGAATGTGGGTCTCTAAAACCCAAGGCTAATGCATTGGCCTGTTACACCACTCTTCACTTCCTTGTTCCCAAGGTAGCCATTTATGTTTTATTTATGAAATTGTCTTAACTGACTTGATTTATGAAGGCAAATTTACCGATACAGTATCTGAAAAAGGAATGATACAGGACAGAAAAGCCAATAGCATATACTCAGGGTCTGTTCTAAGATACCTTATAATTGGCATCATGAAATTGATTTCCAAAGAGCAAAGCCAGGTTGTATTAGACCTGGCCCTAAGAATTATTTACAATCAATCTGAAATTCTGGAAAATTTCCCAGAACTTTTATACATCATTTAACCCAGTATTCTTCATTCTATTTATATAAACAACTTGATTGGCATTGAAATATTATTGCATTTATTAAAAAGGTTGTTTGGTATTAACCCTGACTACAAAACCAATGTAGCTGCCTCCTACAATGTGAAATGTGTGTTCTTGTGGAACATGTGGTTTGATACAATTGTTACATTGGGATTTTGATTAGGATCAGTGGTAAAGGTAAAGGTAAAGGGACCCCTGACCATTAGGTCCAGTCGTGACTGACTCTGGGGTTGCGGCGCTCATCTCGCTCTATTGGCCGAGGGAGCCAGCGTACAGCTTCCAAGTCATGTGGCCAGCTTGACTAAGCCACTTCTGGCGAACCAGAACAGCATACGGAAATGCTGTTTACCTTCCCGCTGTAGCGGTTCCTATTTATCTACTTGCACTTTGATGTGCTTTCGAACTGCTAGGTGGGCAGGAGCTGGGACCGAGCAACGGGAGCTCACCCCGTCGCAGGGATTCAAACCGCCAACCTTCTGATCGGCAAGCCCTAGGTTCAGTGGTTTAACCCACAGCGCCACCAGCGTCCCCTTCAGTGGTAGTGCAGAGTTTAAGATAGGTTGAAAAGCAGTGATGAAAAATGTATGTGGAGAGCCTTTAAGGTAAATGACTTCTTTTTTCTACATGTTTTGTTGTGGGCTAGATGTTTAACATAGTTTAACTGTAGTTTAACAGGTATAAGGTAGATAGCTCAAGTTACATCTATTTAACTCCTATTTTATATACATGTGTCTGTGTTTTAAGTCAGAAGCATAGTTTGAGTGTTAATATGAATATGAAATAAGACATTCAGAAGCATAGTTTGCATGTTAATATGAATATGAAATATGACATTCACCTTGCACGCAGAAAGCTTGTTGGCAACTAGGTTTTCTTGCAATCCTCTGCTTCTCTCAGCTATTCCTAGTGAGAAGAATTGTGGAATAGAAGTTGTAGTTTCTCACAGCTCTGGGCAGTGTAAGTTTCTATTGATTCTGAATGGAGCCTGCAAGAAAGTACACATAGCTGTTGCTAGCACATTGGTCAACCTAGTGGATCAGGGCACACATGCAGGAAATGCCTTAGTCCTAGTCCTAGGTGCTAACTCCCAGGGGCACAGCTCTTGGGGGGGGGGCATATGCAATGATGTTTTAAAAATTGGTGAGGTCCTAGGCTTTTTCATGGCCCCAATAAGAGAGATGGCTACTAGCCAGACACAGCTATGCCTATCTCGAATATTTCCTTGACCACTGCTTGTACGATTGGCCATACCATTAGACAAAGTGATACAGCTGCCTCAGGCATGCAGTCTGCCCTCTGGTGCATTGGAGGCCACTGTCCCGTTGCCAATGCTGAATTAATATATTCAGCTGCCATTCTAATCGTCTTCTGTACATGGAATGCAGGGTGTGGAGTGGACCTTGTCCTTTGCTTCAGACAGCAATATGACTTTTCAAAGCCATATTTTATTCTCTTGCTCCCACATATAGGAGCACAAGAGAGAAAAGGATAGAGGCAGGCTCACTTCTTATTTCTGTAAAGAGGAAGAGGGAAGGGAACTTGAATTGACAACTATCCAATAAAGCCTCAAAGGAGGATGAATTTGTCCCAGATCACGTGGCACCTGCTTTAGACTCAGGAGCAGGCTGGCTCTACCATTAGGCACCATGAAACAGTTGTCTCAGGTGGCAAACACAGTGAGGTGGGGAGCACCCTCTATTTGTTAATCCTCCTCCTCTCTTCCTCTCTAAGGTTATATATAGAAAAGCCAGTAGACAGGTAAAATGAACAGAGAGTCTTGTGCAAAAGCCAACACAGAGAGCCTGAGCCGAGCTCCTCAGCATATGGGCCCAGGATTGCTCAGAATTGTAATGGTCAACAAGGCTAATTAAACTCAAGGGAAGAGTCACCATTGACTTCATTGGCATAAGGATTTCATCCTCACCTTGGCAATTCACAAATAAGATTAAATAGTCCTCAGCTATTGTTTGTCACTTTAATAGTCCTCAGCTATTGTCTTTAAACGCCTCCAAGATCAAGCATTTTCTGGCGACCAATGCCATCTACTTTTATCATGTCAGTATTAACACAGTGGAAGTGTTGGGAGCATACCCTGCCAATGGTTAACTCCCTTATTGTGGCTCTATTTTTTCACTGCTCTTTTGAAGTCTTGGAACATTTTCCAAAATAAACCCAAAATGAAACTGACTACCATCCAGATGTCCTTGGAACAAATCCATATGACTTCACTAAGCATGCCAACAACATATTTACATTCCATAATGTCAAAACTTACACATTTAAGAAATAAAAATTAAACCATTTTTTATTAAAAAAAACAGTTTTAATGACCCAATTAAATTCAAACACACTATCTTCTATCTCCCATATTAAACATTCTAATCTTTTTTCTTCCCTTTAATCAACTTACGCACTCAGCTCTGCTTTCAACACTCAAAATATATCAAAATCATCCATATTCTTTACTGGCTACAGTCGTAATGTAGCTACATTACATTTTCCATCAATTGTTATCAGTGCCGGTCACATATGTTTGCTACCTGAATTGGAGGCCCAGTTCTCCTCATGAACATATTTTGTTTCCAAGGCATAAACTTGAACATCCTGCTAGATCCAGGAGAAAGAGGGCTCCTCCAGTTGACCTTTTTTTTGAGTGTTCATTCTGATTTGCTTGCACAAAGCTTATGCAAAGGTTGGACTGTGTCCAGTCCAGTCTTGAGCAGCTGTTCTGATTTTTTTGTCCAGAGGTTACACCACAAAAAGCATTCATCCTGATTTGCTTGTGGAGTGTTTTCGCATCCTGATTCCCTTTTAGGGACATGCTCCAGAATTTCAGAGCACTTGTATGTGGTGGCTGATCCAAAACTTTCCCCTCCATACAGTTTCCTGAAATACCTGTTTTTGGGAGCATACCCAATGCAAAAGCAACAATGGAGAGAGATGTGTGTATGTGAGAGACAGTGGGTGGGTAGAAGGAGGGAGAGAGTGGAAGTAGAGCCAAATTTCTCTTGGGTGAAATTTGTTGTATATTAAAGAGATGTTGATTGATTGGAGCAGTTACTGTGATCAGTGTTGGTTAATCAAAGCACCCTGCAGTCAGCACTGGGCAATATCGGAGGCTTGTAGCAGTTAGGGCTGGAATTATAAACAGGTGCATTTCACACCCTAGCAATCCTCTTTTAAATTCAGAAGCTTTTCAGAGAGCCTTCATATATTGTGCAAAGCTGGAACCTCAGCCAGCTTTTGTAGCATGCACAAAACTAATGGAAACTCTAGTGCTGGTGCATCTACCGTCCTGACTAAGATGGCATGCAGCCAGGCATTAGGAAGTACCATTTTATTGCTTTCTTGTACTAGTTGATGTGAGCATTATTTATGCCTATCAGAGTTCACCAAACATGTCCAAAGCAGAGCCGGCCCACCCATGATGCAGGGTGAAACGCTTGCCTCATACGGTGGAAGGGCAGGAGGTGGCATTCCACCTACCCCACCCCTTCCCCCACCACATTGCCACTCGTCTTCCTCACCAAGTTTGGCAAGACCCCTGGGCATCCCTGTGCACCTGTTGCCGCTCGGCTCAGCCCCCCAGGAAAGCTGATCGGTGACACTCTGAGTTCAGTGAGAGCCCAGGCATTCCTTTGTACCGTATGCCACTTGGCAACACTCTGAGGAGTGCCCTGGCTCCCATCGAGCTTGGCAAGAGCTGGGGCACAGCAGCAGTGGCGGAAGTGGGATGTGGTGCAGTGGGCCAGGAGGCGGCAATTTCCATTTTGCTTTAGGTGGCAAGTTGGGACCATACCTGCCAAGTTGCTGTCAGAGAAATAAGGGACTGGGCCGGAAATAGCAGACTGGAAGTAGCGCTGCCGCCATTTTGGAACTGGGTGGAGCATGCTCAGAAGTGACTTTTGATGCTGCTTTGCCCAGTTCCAAAATGGCCACCGCACCAGAAGTCGCACTGCAGCCATTTTGGAACTGGGCAGAGCAGCATCAAAAGTCGCTTCTGAGCATGCTCCGCCCAGTTCCAAAATGGCCGCCGCGGCAGAATAAACCGGGGAAAAACAAAAAAATCCAAAAAACGGGGATTTCCTGGGGGAAATGGGAGACTTGGCAGCTATGGTTGGGACGGGGCACCCTGGTTCAAAGATATGTGTTTGCTAAGATTTGCCTCATTGTGGCCAAAGATTTGTCTTTACTAGGGGTGCTTCCAGACTGTCACTATTTTTCAGTGGGATTCAATCGCATACCAGCAATAAGGAGAATGATAGGGCAATTCAGTGGAATGTATGAGATAAAAACTTGCATTGAGTATGCATTCACATTCAACTGTCTAATGGCAGCTGCATCACTCAGGAGATTGCAGACGCAGAAATAAGACAGAAGAGTCATTCCTTTGTCTGGAGAGGTCACTTCCTGGCTTACATGGAGAAGCTGTTCTCAATGGAGCCATGTAATGGAAGTGTGCAGCTGTATTGAGGATATTGAAATTTTGCACCCCTAACCATTTTGCATCCAGGGCAACTGCCCCTGTGCCCCCCATGCTACGACACTGGTGTAGTTATGTAGCTGCCACTATAAACTCCAGCAGGTCAACTTCTGTTTTGACCCTTTGTTGGGATCTGCGGTGAATCTGTGTATTTCATGATCCTGAATGCCCAGCCTTTTTGACCCACTTGAAACTGATCCAAGGACCTAAGCTCTTTCACCTTTGCAATCTGAGCTTGCTGACTTCCTTAACTGAGGTGCTTGAGCATGTTTGTCTGTGTTCAGGAGGTACAGTGGTACCTTGATTCCTGAACGGCTTATCTCCCGAACAAATTTGCTCCCGAACGTTGCAAACCTAGAAGTAAGTGTTCCGGTTTGCGGACGTTTTTTGGAAGCCAAACGTTGGACGCGGCTTCCACAGCTTCCGATTTAGTTCAGGAAGCTCCTGCAGCCAATTGGAAACCATGCCTTGGTTTTTGAATGGTTCCAGGAGTCGAATGGACTCGCCGAAATGGATTAAGTTCGACAACCAAGGTACCACTGTATTCTGACCTTGATTTATGCAGAGCCCAGGCCACATGTGGATCCTGATCCTGCATCCTGTTCAACCACAGGGCCTGAGCTTGAAATTCCCCCCAACCCCCCCCCCCCATTCTAGGCATCTTTGTTCAGAATTAAGTCCCACTGGGTTCAGTGAGATTGCTTTCTTAGTAGATGTGCAGTGGGTTGCAGTTTTTGATTTAGAAACCACACCTGAACAGGGAGCCCAGCATACTGACTGTTTCAGTGCTTTTCTCATGCAAACAGATCTCCACTCTGGATTCTGCTGAGGTTCCCCACTGGTGCTCTCGGGTGACTTAATTAGGATGGGCGCCTACTCTGAGCAGTCTGTGCTGCTCAATATTCATTCTAATCATGCAAGAAGATTAAAGTGGAAAAATAGTCAGCCTACCTCTCTCTCCCCACCCTCAATTTCACCCTGCAGTGAGAAAATACCTACAGAGAGTGGGGATGATACATCACAGAGGATGGGAACCAGGCAAGAAAAGCACCTTGCACTGAGGGTCTCATTAGTGCTATTAAAATGTAAGCCGCTGGAATACAGATGGGTTTAAACAAGTGCCACTGGCCTGTGCTTGTGGTTCTGTCTTTCTGAAATGGCTTTCTTGAAGCTACTTATGCTTCAGTTTGGATTTTGGGTTCCTAGTCTTTACTCTCTCTACTTATTCCATGATGAACTGCTGACCAGAGCCATGGCATTAAAGCAGGCATCCCCAAAATGCGGCCCTCCAGATGTTTTGGCCTACAACTCCCATGATCCCTAGCTAACAGGACCAGTGGTCAGGGATGGTGGGAACTGTAGTCCAAAACATCTGGAGGGCCGAAGTTTGGGGATGCCTGCATTAAAGGAACATAGATAAAGGAGTATCTGTTGTTACCAGCATTGCGGCTCAAATAATAAGAACAGGTGATATTAAAAATAGGACAGTGCTTGGATGATGGTGTAATTCTAGCAACTAGATTTTAGGAACAAGTGGTATCTATATATAACACGTCCCTATAGATGAAACCAAAATACGCAACATGAATAGACCTTACCAAGACCCAACTTGTGCAGGTCTGAGTACTAGATTTTAAAAATCGTCCTGCATCATTAAATCTTTCCTGATGCTATTAGATGCTGCTGTAATTTGCAATCTTATCCCGTTAGAAATTTGTCTCGGATGAAGTGCCCCTAACAGGAAATACAAGCAAAGCACCATAATGTGTAGTAAACTCTGCTCACTCCACCAGGACTACCCCATACCCTCCACCTTCCATCTCAAGCGTTTTTGCCCAAGAGAAACAGTGGAAAGCCAAATTAGAAGGTGCTCCAGTTCTGAATGTCAAAACGCTCACTGCCCTTGCAACCCCTAACAAAACAAATTGGCAAGTTATTCTTGTGTAGTCATTGTGCAAAAAAACACAACACCCCAAAACAAAACCTGTAGATATCTAGCATAGGTTTGAACACCCCAATACAACACCCTGAGCCCTGAACATCCTCAAATGCCTCTCCCGATTCAGATGGAACCAAGGGCAAATGCTGGGAATTATTGCCTTGAAGCTGCTTATACTGTTCTGGTGGGTGGCTTAGAGAAAGATAATATTCTTAGCACACAATGTGAATTAATAGCTCTTTTGTGAAAAATAGGTAAATTTCAACTGGCTTCTTGATGGAAATGCCCCCAGGTGCAACCTATTAAGGGCTGGTTTGACAAAGGAAGAGGAATGCTTCTAATGGACATATATATTTATGGAAATTAGGGCTGCTTTCACCTTATTTTCAAGGATGATTTCTTGGAACAATGGTTCCTGTTCCTGAGACATGTTGACTTGAAAAGCTGTGTGCAAAATGACTGTTAACTCACATAGATAGATATTGTGTGTTATACTATGAATGAATTTGATCTTTGTTGACTCTGAAAAGAGAAGATGTAAGTGAAAATTGGTAGATATATTTGAAACGTGTGTAATGGTACTTAGTTTATTGCTCTTTTGTAATAGAGAAATCTTGTAAAAAATTGTAAAAAAAATACATTGAAAACCACTGTTAACATTGTGTGCAGTAGAATATATGAACAGTTTTCTCAAAGGGACTGTATGCAGATGATTCCTGAGCAGGGATCACTGGTCAAGAATTTCTCTTCCATCTTACACAGAAGCCTTTGTTCCTGGACAATTGTAATTATTTTTTTATTGCTAAAGAAATTCCTTAAGTCTTTTGTGCAGCAACACATTTTTAACATGACTAGTATTGCCAGTAGCTTATGTCTGGGGCTCATGAATATTTATCTGGGTGTGAATGCATAAGCTCGGGTTCAGCGAACACAGTATGATATGGTCTGTTTTGACTTTTCCAGAAAGAAAAATCTGTCATTATGCTATTGTGATGCCTGTAGGATTGGGCCCTGTGTTTGTGTGCAAGTGTACAGGAGACACATTTTTGCCCTTGGATGCAATCATCCATGTAATTATCTTAAGACTGAAAGGAAAGGGGCAAAATCACATTATCGTTATGATAGCATGGGCAAGGCCATTGATCAAGGTGACAATCGGAAATTAATCACAGAATGGAAGAAATGAAAGTAGCCATCCTTTGAACGGAAGGGGAAGATTTAATTGAGTCAAAAGGTAGCCAATAGTTAGCATTCTTGTTATGGCCTGAGTCACTTATAAAACTGCAAGAAAGAAAGAAAGAAAGAAAGAAAGAAAGAAAGAAAGAAAGAAAGAAAGAAAGAAAGAAAGAAAGAAAAGGCACACTGGCCTCTTTAGATATTATTCTTAAAAATGCATCCTTTTTATAATAAGTAACTGAATGATAGGAAACAATGGCAGGCTGAACAAAGTCAAATGCTTTACATCAGTCTAGGTAGTATCAACCAGTCTAAAAGATAGTGTTAAGGGCGCTGTAGCGGCTACTGTAGAGTAAAGACTCCTCACGGCGTTGCCTTTTCATGCTTTTATTATGTGAAAGCTATTTACAGTGCAGAGTCAGTACTATGTACATGTTGTCAGTCTGGGTCAGAACCTCCGAATGGAGATTCCCGCGTTTTCCTCCAACAAAGTAGCCTGGGAACATTGAATCTCCGCCCCCGTCGCTTTTTGCGCAATTCCGGGGTTGGCGGGAGCGGTCTTCTGGTTGCACTTTCCCTGCTTCCCATTTCCTCTCCCGAGCGGAGCAATGGCTCTGCTACCCTACCTGAGCCATGCCCTCTACTTCCTGATTCCCCGCTGGAGACATCCCCCTCCCCGCTCCCACTGCCGCTGGGAGAAGAGCTTGTGCTTAAGATGGGAGGAGGCTGTCTGTAGCTGCTCTCCCTCACAGATAGCATCATCATTGCCTGGCTGGAACATATGCCTCTTGTTTGTCTCAATGGAGGATAGAGAGTGTTTAGAGAACAACAACAACAACAACAACAACAACAACAACAACAACAACAACAACTTCTTATTCCTTATCCCCACCCCCACCTTGAGTGGCTTCCAACATAATATAAAAAAACAGTGAGACATCAAACATTAAAAACTTCCTTAATCAGGGCTGCCTTCAGATGTCTTCGGAAAGTCGTGTAATTGTTAATTCTTTGACATCTGATAAGAGGGCATTTCACAGCCTATTGTACCCAAGTATAAATCATTTCAATTTCTTTTTTTATTTATAAATAAGATTTCTTATGCAACCTACACCATAACATCCTAGGAAGGGTTATGACAATATAATATGCTATAAAACATGTGCTGGAGGTGCTGGAGGAGACTCTTGAGAGTCCCATAGACTGCAAGAAGATCAAACCTATCCATTCTGAAGGAAATCAGCCCTGAATGCTCACTGGAAGGACAGATCCTGAAGCTGAGGCTCCAATACTTTGGCAACCTCATGAGAAGAGAAGACTCCCTGGAAAAGACCCTGATGTTGGGAAAGATGGAGGGCTCTAGGAGAAGGGGACGACAGAGGATGAGATGGTTGGACAGTGTTCTCAAAGCTACGAACATGAGTTTGACCAAACTGCGGGAGGCAGTGGAAGACAGGAGTGCCTGGCGTGCTATGGTCCATGGGGGTCACAAAGAGTCAGACACGACTAAACGACTAAACAACAACAACAAATAAAACAAGACAAAACAGTCACTATTCTAAAAACAAGCAAAACTGTTCCAACCAGAATGGGACAGTATAAACTGTGGGTCCTACAAAACAAAGCGAAGGGTAGAGGCATGTCTTGTGCATCCTCTGAAAACTGTACAATGAAGTTGCTTCACTTGTTGGGATAGAGGCAGGCTGTTGGATATTTGGGGTTAAGCCATTTAGGGTTTTAAATACAGTGGTACCTCTACTTACGAATTTTTCTACTTTTCTCCATCCGCCATATTGGATGCGGTTTAGATAGGATTTTTTCTACTTACGAATTTTTTCTCCCAATGCATTCCTGAGAGCCAGTGTGGTGTAGTGGTTAAGAGCGGTAGACTCGTAATCTGGGAAGCCGGGTTCGCATCTCCGCTCCTCCACATGCAGCTGCTGGGTGACCTTGGGCTAGTCACACTTCTTTGAAGTCTCTCAGCCCCACCCACCTCACAGGGTGTCTGTTGTGGGGGAGGAGGGGAAAGGAGATTGTTAGCCGCTTTGAGACTCCCTTCAGGTAGTGATAAAGCGGGATATCAAATCCAAACTCTTCTTCTTCTTCTTCTTCTTCTTCTTCTTCTTCTTCTTCTTCTTCTTCTTCTTCTTCTTCTTCTTCTTCTATGGGATTTGACTTACAATTTTTTTTGACTTACAAATGAGCGTTCAGAACGCATTAAATTCGTAAGTAGAGGTACCACTGTATTACTAATGTGAACACCTTGAATTGGGCCCATAAGCAAACTGACAACCATTGCAGCTGTTTTAAACCACGAGTTAAATGAGCTATAAATGGAACCCAAAGAAGTCAACCTTTCTGAATCTCCTTCAAGGGCAGCTCCGCCCACTTTTGCTTCTGGCATGTGGCCCTCAGAGTGCTGCCTGGAATTGAATGCGGCCCTCAGGATAGAGAAAAGCTTCCACACACCCCTGTGTTACATGACGAAAATATCCCAAGGTAGATTCCAAAACTTTAAAAACATACATTGTATTTTTCTTCTTAGTAGGCAAATTTCCATGCAGAAAACCATATTTTTAAAGGGCTTTTGTTTCTGGAAATGAGGACTGCTAGCTTTTTATTAAATCTCCACCTGTAGTATGCTTCTGTTGAGCTGTAGATTTCTTTCTGATTCTTTCTGACTATGCACAACCAACACATTATTTAACAGCAAGTGCTTATTTCACAACTTATTTCTAGCCCTTTCAAAGTTTTAATCTTCAGGGTTTTTGTTTTTGTTTTTTTTAATGCGAAGGAAAAGAAAGTTGAAGCCAGATTAGGAGAGAAAGCCATCTGTCTTCGGAGGAAGTAGGCTTTATATTTACATCTGCATTTGGTAATCCTTTATCTTCAAAGAGAACAAAAGATTCTTACCTTTATCAACAGGGAAAAAAGCAAAACCCAAGCACTCAGCGACATTGTCAGCTGCAAAGTGGTATGATAATCATGTGGTGATGCGTCCAATGGAAACTTTATTCATTATGGGGAAAATGTCACTGGTCACTAATTATAGAGTGAGGTGGCAACATATACTTTGGTTCATATAGGATGTTATTGCTGTTTTGGTTCAGGGGATAAAACTTTTCTGAAGTAATAGTGGCCTGCAAACCAGACAAAATTATACCTTTTATTTAAGTTTTGTCCACTGATTAATATTTTTCTTAGGAAACTAACCATTCAACTAAAAAAACAAACAAACCCCAGCCCTTTATGTGCTGTGTACATCTGGCTACTATTACTTGTTTTTACTGCTGTGGAGAAAAACACCTCACAGCCTAAATTTTGCCACTGTTTGAGACTTGGAAGATGTTCTCTGATTAAGAATGCATCCAGAATTTTGAGTTCCAGAAAGAGAAAGATTCGTTGAATACGCTTATCATCAGGTTTAAATCAGTAATAAATATGCACAAGATGCTGGAAATGAGGGTTGCCAAACTTCTCTTCTTGTAGGGCTGCTATGCCTTTAACAGTGACCTGATAAGCAGAAATTAGCAGGTGGAGCTTTTCCTGATATGGAGATGGAAGTGATGCAAAAAGGTTCACCCACATTTCTGCATGTTGCTTCACTGCTAAAGGCACAGGAGCCCTGCCAAAAATAAAAAAATAAACCAAATTGGTAAGGCTTCATTCAGGAAGGTCTTCCATATTTTCCAGTGATACCAACTATTATATCCTGAGTAGCTTTATTGAACATCTGGACCACATACTGGTGTAAAGAGATTGGGCACCAAAAGACAAAAAAGAGAGCAATGAAACTTTCAGGATGGTGAGTTTCAACTTCCCCTCTAACTACAGGCTGCATGTCTTTGCTATCCAAATGTATTTGACACATTCACTAGTCAGCTTCACCTCTGCCTGTTTTCTGCCATCCAAAGCCAGGCAGCTACCACAGGGGATTTGCAAAATTCATGCATATGTAGTACAGCAACAGAATTTTGCTGTATTGATTGGGAGAAAGGAATTACATGAAGCTGCTTGCAGGAAACATGCAAATATTATGCTTCTAGGAAGTGCCAGCTGTTTATCTACAGTATTTGTAATATTCCTTATAAAAACCATGCCCTACCTTTCTTTCCCTCAGTGAGTTCTACCACATGGAAGAAATTGAATGCCCATCATTTCAGTTCTTCCCAAGCACCATAGAATAGGACATTCAAGGTCCCTCATGCATTTTTTGTGGTAATAAATAAAACCTGCCATACACAAAACTGGAGAGCAACAGACCCTACAAGGGATTCCCGTCACATCGCAGCTTCTAGATTGGGGGTTCTCAAACTTCTCCCAGAGAACTTTTTCCAAGAGGGGAAAAGATAGCAAATTTTGATAGGCTGTGTAACCAGCAATACCATTTTATCATCAGGCTAGGGAAAGGACGTTAAAGAAAAATGCAGGAAGCAGGGCCACATGAAAATCACAGAATACTTTATAGTAGCTATAAAATTTTATTTCTATCATTTAAAAAACATGGGAGGGGTCTTGCAATACACCAATAAGTCATTTTTATGTCATGTAAAGTGCAGTCCCGCTTTGATACTCTGATAAATGTGATGTGTGAACCCTTTATGTACCATATATATTTGTTTATTGATCACTTAATGCCAAAACAGGCTTCTAAGCAGTTTACAAGTATAAAAATGAATTACACAAGCACCCATAATTAAAATGTGCAATAAAGCATCCGTAGAAATATTCATAATTAAAATAATCAATAACACGACCCCATTAGAAAAACACAGCAGTTACGACAGGAGACTCAGATCAAGATGTGGGACTCAGACCATGGGGTGGCTGTGTGTGGACACTTATGGCTATGCACACTCCTTACAACTATCTCTCCAGATCATATTTCTGCAAATCCTTGATGTGCTGATTTTCCATTGATGGCGCAATGGTCACCGTACGACCATTGTCCTAACTGAACATTATATCATATTTGTTCCTCTTTGTCCTGCCCCCCTCAAACCAGAAGAAAGTCCACCCAGATGCAATTCTGGGCTACATTTCCCCCTGCTGGGATTGTCCATTTCGCCTGTTTATGTTGAGGTGGAACAGTGGCAGCATCCAATGGCTGACTCCAGTTGATCAGAAGTTATTTATTAGAATCATAGAATCACAGAGTTGGAAGAGACCACAAGGGTCATCCAGTCCAACCCCCTGCCAAGCAGAAAACACCACCAAAGCATTCCTTACAGATGGCTGTCAAGCCTCTGCTTAAAGACCTCCAAAGAAGGAGACTCCACCACTCTCTTTGGCAGCAAATTCCACTGCCGAACAGCTCTTACTGCCAGGAAGTTCTTCCTAATGTTTAGCAGCTTCATTAGCAGCTAAGACTTTAGCTAATCACCTGAATCAGTAAAATTCCAAAATCCATCACAGGACAACCACTTTATTGGGCCACCCATGATATTTTTTAAAAAATAAACGCATACATTAAATAAATGCCACAAAATAGTGAGCAAGCTTTTGGGTTCTCCAGAACTCTTCATCAGGCTACCGTATATATATACACAGTCTGCATTTCGTGATGGTCTTACAATAGAATGTAGTGGGAGGCAACAGACAACTAGATTAGGCTCTACAAGGTGCTATGTAAGTTTCAGGTTGCGCTTGAATCAGTAAGGTAAACATGCTGTTAAAATTTTGCAAGCTCTGAATTTTCAGGCCCTGGCTATTGTGAAGCTGAAGTTGTCTCTCTTTGTTGTTTCTCTGGCTACCTGAGCCTTCTCATTAGCCAGAAAGACCAGTCTGTCGACACTCGTCAGGGTTAGAGCAATGAACTGGGTCTTTGTACCTGGCAGAAATGGGCAGATAGATGAAATATGAAACTTTTAAGCCCATTGCCTAGTATGACAGCTTTGGCTCAGCTGCAGTACTTTGTAGAGTTGTTCTTATCAATCAAATGGAGTGCTAATATGTGCTGACGCGTCCAAAAAGACATTCAGAATGCTAATCTTCACATCTCTTCTGCATTTGTGCTCAGATGCTCAACCGCACTGTTAGAGAGGAAAAGAGAGAAAGAGAATTGGGGGGGGGGAGGACTCACACTTCATCTTTATTTTCATTGTGAAAAGGCCAAAGGTATTCCATTATTGTTCTAAGTGAATTTCCCTTTACCAAGGGAATTGTTAGATTTTCCTCCACCCTAGATTCCACTCTTTCTCTTGGTTTAGTTGCCAAATTAACCTTTGTATCACCTAGTTTCCTTTTACACTGCTTTTCAATTTAGGCCCCAAATTGTTCAGGCGCACAAGTAATTGTCCTCCTCTTCTTGCCCCCTTTTGCCAAGGTAAGTCATTTGATCTCCTCCAATAGCAATGTGTGAGGTTAGTCCTGCTATTCCAAGTCCATATGTCACCCTGAGGCTTTTTCTGTCTGGAGTATCTTCAGCAATTAACAGCTTGTGGAACCACAATGCCTTCCTGGAAATTCATTTAAATTACTAGCACTAATTAGTATTAATAATATCGTAATTTATCATCTGATATATTTTAAATATTGGCTTGTGGGAAATGACAGTCTAATTTAATACAAAGCCAACTGTGTAAAGAAAGAATGCTGATATCGGGTGGCTATTCCCTTCCCAGCCCAGGAAAATTGTGTTTTCATCAAATTTGAATGTACTATAGCAAAATTCCTTACTTGCCTAAGTCTTCATAGTTCTTCTCATATTGCTGATGTTGTCTTCACAAAAGCTTAGCCTTTATTATTGCATTTTTTTAAAAAAAGCATCCTCTTCCTCCAAGGAGTTTAGGGTGATATATGTGGCCCCACTGCATATTTTTATTATCAAAACAATCCTGTGCGGTAGGCTAAGCTGAAGGATAGACAACTGGCTTATGGCCAACCAGTGAGCTCCATGTTGGAGAGGGAGAACTGAACTTGTGTCTCTTCTCCTAGTCCAGCAGTCACCACACCCTACTGACTTTCGACTGTGAAAGGAAGAAAGCCTAAACTATCTTAAACTGTTAAAGAATGTGTAAATTGTCCAGGGTGAAAACCACCAAGCAGCTGAAAAATAACACCCTGTAAATAATAGCTTCCACTGATGAATGATGAATGGCGTGCATTGCCCCCACCCCCCAATCTCTCTCAGCAAACATAGTTACAACCAGCAGGGCAAAACTTCATGAATTGGAAGTATCTGAGCCAGAATTGTTTCCCTTGGAAGTGAGACAAAAGCACCTCCCCAAACATTGGATTGATACCCCTGGAACCACAAAATCATAGAGTTGGAATGGACCCGAAGAGTCTAATAGTAAAACCCCCTGTGGTGCAGGAATCACAGCTAAAGATTGGCAGATGGCCATCCAACCTCTGTTTAAAAACCTCAAAAGAAGGAAAGTCCACCACCTTCTGAGCAGTGGAGAGCGGTGCCGCTTGGCTGCCCAGGGTGGCACCCCCTGGGGGCGGGGTGTTGCTCCACAGCGCGCATGCGCCGTGACATCACGACACGCGTGCCAGGACGAGCCAGGACGGACTGTGCATGTCTGCACATGTGCAGTCTGTGTGGGTTGGTGCTGCTGCTCTGCTTGGACTGTGCGCTCAGGCGGCGCTCTGCTTCAGAGCACGCTACAGAGCGGGTTGCCGGGCGCCGGTTTGCCACCCGACAACCCACTCCGTAGCGTGCTCTGCTCCGTAGCGCACTCTGCTCGGGTGGAGGAGGCGAGGGGTGGGCCAGGGGTTGGGGGCGCTGCCCCTGCCAGACTGGAGCTAGGGGCAACCTGCCCCCTACGTCCCTCCCTTGCTACGTGCCTGCTTCCGAGGGGGCCTGTTCCACTGTCACACAGCTCTTACTGTCAGAAAGTTTCCCCCAGTGTTTAGTCGGAATCTCCTTTCGTGTAGGCTGCATGAACACCATAGATTTAAAGCACATTTCCCCATCCTAAAGAATCCTCAGAACTGTAGCTCTGTGAAGTGTAAACTAGAGAACCCAACTTGAGCATCAACAATTGCCTTCATAGTCAGACTGAGACTTGCATCGTTTTGGTGATTTAACCCCTCAGCCCAGACCTGAACTCATGTAACTTCTCTCTCTTTCTCTCTATCTCTCTCGTATCCTTGCTTCTGCTATACCTTCCTTCCTTCTCACTGTCTGAATTTAGACTGGAGCAAAGACTTTCTTTTGCCTTTGTGTTCTTGTAAAACTCAATGTTTTATTATTATTTATTGAATAATACCACCCTATACCCGGAGTTCTCAGGGCAGTTCACATAAAAAGATCACAGTATATAAAATCAAAATAAAAACAATAACCCAATAATACCCCCCCCAAGAGCCACATTTTAAAAAGGTATGGGATGTTATCAGGTCAACCAAAGGCCTGGTTAAAAAGGAACATTTTTGCCTCGTGCCTAAAGGTGTATAATGAAGGCGCCAGGCGAACTTCCCTGGGGAGAGCATTCCATAGACAGGGAGCCACTGCAGAGAAGGCCCGTTCTCATGTTGCTACCCTCCGGACCTCTCGAAGAGGTGGCACACAAAGGAGGGCCTCAGAAGATGATCTCAGGGTCCAGGTAGGTTCATTTGGAAAAAGGTGGTCCTTGAGGTATTGCAGTCCTGAGCCGTTTATAGGTCAAAACCAGCACTTTGAATTGCACACAGACAGCATTACACCAGTTGTAAGCATTATACTGTTGAGGACACTTCCTAAACTAGTTCACAAAGTGACATTTTCCAACCAAGAAAGGTACCATATCCCACTCCCATTTGGCTGTGAAGATGGAAAGAATGACTGTATTTATCTGAGAGATGTGTTTATCAGATTGGGGAGTGAACATGGGATTGTTCAGCTCTGAACCTGAAGAATTCTGGATCAGTGGTTCTTCTGCTCCTATTTAAGAGGTGCTTGTGGCTGTTTGGAACAGAATGCCTGATGTTGAATACCCTCAAATGTTGTTGTTGTTATTGTTGTTGTTTAGTCGTCATAGTCGTGTTCGACTCTCCGTGACCCCATGAACCAGAGCAAAGCTTCTCCTTTTTTAATATCCATGGAGTTTTCTTGGCAAAATACTGAAGTGGTTTGCCAGTTCCTTCTCCAGGTGGATCACATTTAGTCTAAACTCTCGGCTATGACCTGTCTGTCTTGGGTGGCCCTGCAAGGCATAGCTCATAGCTTCTTGGAGTTATTCAAGCCCCTTCACCATGACAAGGCAGTGATCCATGAAGGGGTCAAATGGTGTAGAGGAGTGTTACTGCAGCCATAGGACTATTTCTCAAGCCTCCTTAAGTCCAGTTTGATATCCCCCTTTTTTATTTTTATTTCTTTAGGGACAGCTGGTGCAGAACTTGGTTAGGTCTTTTACGCAGAAAGTATCTTGCTAGCTGCAGTACAGAGGGCAGGCAAAGGCTAAGGAACTCACACTAATGTCACGAACTGTGTCGTTATTGCCTGCAGATAATTAAAATGGATTTTCAGGAGCAAATGCTCCCTGCGCTGTATGTTAACACTTCACATTTCCTTTCATCAAGCCTCCATATCTTAATCCTCTGGAAATGGCTTGGCATCACTTAAAACACCATCAGAGAGCAAAAGCAAAGCTATTAAGACAGAGCTGGTTTTGACATTAAACCACTGCTGGCTTAATATACTGACCTTTGTTTAGAGTCGCAAATGTATGAGTCATGTCTGCAGTCTTGCCCATGATACTAAAAATGAATGGAATTGCGGGGCCATTAATGGAAGAAATTTCTTATGTTTAAACATGCAATATATTGCCGAAGGACTTAAAGACCCAGGATGTTACCATAACATCCCCTATCACCAAGTGACACTGGCATTCAATTTTTTTTTAACAACCTTGATAGAGGCAAATCACTGGTAGGAGCAGTAAAGGTAAAGGTACCCCTGACTGTTAGGTCCAGTCGCGGACGACTCTGGGGTTGTGGTGCTCATCTCGTTTTATAGGCCGAGGGAGCTGGCGTTTGTCCACAGACAGCTTCTGAGTCGTGTAGCCAGCATGACTAAGCCACTTCTGGCGAACCAGAGCAGTGCATGGAAACACCGTTTACCTTCCCGCCGGAGTGGTACCTATTTATCTACTTGCACTTTGACATGCTTTCAAACTGCTAGGTGGGCAGGAGCTGGGACCGAACAATGGGAGCTCACCCCGTTGTGGGGATTCGAACCACCGACCTTCTGATTGGCAAGCCCTAGGCTCTGTGGTTTAGACCACAGCGCCACCCGCATCCCCATCCCCATCACAGCGCCACCTGTGCTACCAAAGGCTTTTAGGGGCAGCCTGCACCTCTCCATGATAGTTCACGACAAGCCTCCCTTTCACACACAGTTTATGAAATATAATGTAAAGGCCACTTTTCTGTACACTCAGCAGAGAATGGGGAGAAAAGCCTGGGCTATGAACATTCATTCATTCATTCATTCATTCATCCTTTGAAAGAGTTGACATGATCAAGAGTCAAATTTAAATGTTAAAATTTAGGAGGCAGATATCTTAATTATCACAGCTAGCTTAAAACTATGATCCATAAAAGTATGAAGGTTTGCTACATTTAACCAGTTGAAAAGGTAGCATTTTTGCTATACGCTATCTGTCAAGATGTGACCAGCCCTCATGTAATTCTTGATTTCATATAATCTTAGATGTGGCACATGCTAATTTGATACATTTCAGAACATTCTCAAACTAGAGCACCAAGCAGCCAGATGAGCCTATCTAATATTAGACCAGTTACCAAGGAACAGCTTTTGAGACATCAATGAATCTGTAGTTGAAGGAAGAGCTCCAGGAAGGACCATCCACATCTCTTCTGCAATAAGAAGACAGATGTGTACAAGTGCTTGCTCTGGGATCATTTACAATCTAGCCTGCTCTTATTTGACAGGCAAAGCATCTTAATGTCTAGGTAAATCCATCTAGTTAAGCTACTGCAAATCTGCTTTGCATATTCACCTGCACCAGCCTAACCCTTACTTGTGTAGTAGCAGATGATTCACTGATGAGAGATGGTTCGACTTAAACATTAATGCCTCAGAATTGCATTGCATAAATAGACAGAGTTAAGCATTTTCAGAAGCTGAGAAAACATTTTCTTCAACTTTGGCTAGTTTTGAAGTGTGTGTATGCACTTTTGAGTTATGTGCTGGGAGCATCACAGAGGTTGTTAGACAGATACCATTAATTAACTTATTTTTATTTGTTTTGTATTATTGTATGTAAATTTACTTTCTAGAATATCTTTTTACACATGTACAGCACATCACAATTTCTTACTGGTGTTAATGGAAGTCAATGGGCTCCACCTCTTCATTCTCCACCCCCATTAAGAATAATAGAGATTCTAACATTTAAAGCACTAAACCCAATCCTCCTCCTATCAATTTCCTGTGTACAGCCTCTGCTTACCCTGGGCTGTCGTCCCCCCCCCCCCAAAAAAGTGCATTTTGGAAGACAAAAGTATTTCCACAGTGTTCCCACTAAACTCTGTCCATTTTGCCCTAGGGGGCATATAGAAACTCCAGGATGTATTTAATTCAGATAGGAAATAGGGTCTTCAGAGAAAGTGTTAACCCCTTCTTTCAATGGCACAAGCCCCCTGAAGCTGCATTTTACCTTTTAAAAAAATAACCAGTTGGATACCTGATCATGGATCACCCACTCTCTAGTTTGGCCCTTAATCTAGATTTGCTTATTATCATAAATAGCACTACACCACCAGACAATTCCTTGGATATCACAGGAGCAGCCACTCAGTTCCCTTTCAGACCTTTGGAATACTTTCCATCTCCTGCTGCCTTGGTCCATGCATGGCATCGACACAGTATACAAAAGCCAGGTCACAGTGGCTGAATGTTCACTGTGATGTCACAAAGTCCTGCCACTTGGCAACCAGACCTAAAGCCAGAGTTTCAGAACAGCCAGAGAGACTATCCATTGCCTAACCTTGGTATCTTAACTGACTGAGCTCCATTGTTAATACTCTAAAAGGCTCGTTTTTAAAGGGATGAATAATTACAGCTTCTTCAAATAAATTCCTACTGTATTTGAATTAAAAGAAGCTATTTATTTGATTTACAAGGAAACAGAGGAGGCAAGGACAGCCTAGACATCAGAAGCTCACCTACTCAGCCACTTTTTCTACTAGCACTGTCTGTGAACAGTTTCTCTAGCAGATGAATTAAAAGCAGCCGACTTATTTGTACATGTCAAGGACTGGAATTTTGAATAAGAAGTCTGAAAGGTGAATCTTCCAAGTATGGCTTACATGTCGGGATGTTACCAAGTATGTGTGGTCTTTTGTTTTAATGAATAGCTTTATTCAGTTCTCTGTTCACTGTTTGTGTCTGAGAGACTGATGGGCATGTGTGGTCAGGAAATAGATATCTCAGTAACATAGCTGACTCTGGATATGCTACCGCAAGACATTTGGTGGGACTGCCTCTATATATGGCTTATTTTTGTATTTATATAGTATCATCAGTGGCGTTTCACAATGTACAAGAGGACCTAAGAAACTTGCAGTCTCTAACATTTGACACAGAAGAGATACTGGTAATAGAGGACAGGAAGGAAAATAGAAGCAGGAAGAGACAGAGGAAGAATATTCATTTATTTCAGTTACATATGCCTGGGCTTAGTTACAGGACTGGGTGCCGACATATTGATCTTAGCTATCACATTCACCATAGCAAAGCAAGTTCAAGAGAAATCTAAATACCTGCTTGTTATTAATGACTAGGAGTTGCACCCTTGCTCACAACGCCCCCCTCCTGCCATTCCCTCCACATTTTTTTTTAGATAACAAACTTTACTTATTTCTTATAAAACTTAATACAACAACAAAAAGAAAAAAAATACCAAAATCTTAACACAAAAACATTCCATAAAAGATGGAACTGCAAAAAGTAAAGGAAGAAAAAGAAAAAAGTAATAGATGAAAAGAAATATATCTATTATTACAATACACCATCATTTCTAAAAATAGATTCTAAATTATATGCAATTATACAAAATTTCATATCTATACTTGTTCTTAAAATACCCCCCCCAAATTATTACAAATTGAACTGAATTACTTTAATACAATTTCTTAAAATCCGGTTTCCCGCTCCCATTGCTATCACATGTCCAAGATAGTCCCCCATAGCTGCTTCCTTTCTTATTTAGTCTCCAGTTGACTTCCTTCCATAGCTGCCAAGTTTTCCCTTTTCTCACGAGGAAGCCTATTCAGCATAAGGGAATTTGCCTTAAAAAAAGGGGAGAACTTGGCAGCTATGCTTCCTTCACTTGCCATTAAGCCATTCTTCCAGCTGTCCACTTTTTCACCTTACAAACAGCTCCCTTGGTTTCATCTTGTATATAATCTATATCATCTACATTTTTATTCCAGACCTGGTGTGTTGAAAGAATTCAGTTTTCTCTCTCGTTGTTCAGTTCTTTGTAGTGTTTATCTGGGTGGCACAAGGTCACATTCCATTCCATTCAGCTGTTGCATGTTCAGGCCTAGAGACCTCCCCCCTAAACACAGATTTGACTCAAATTTTAGTTTGGTTTTTGGCAGAATTTAGGCCACGACTTTATTGATTACAGAAAAGTGAGTGGTTGCATAGGCTCTGGTTCGACTAACTCCCTGCACCCTTGCAGGTAGCGCTGACCCAGAGCTCTATCATAGGTCAGCCAAGGGTGCACACCAGAGGTAGGTGAAAAGTCCGGGAACAGACTCTGTTCATTCCCCAGATGCTCCCCTGGACTCAGGCATGGGTCCCTCTCAGGAGTTGACCAAACCAAGTTGAGTCCCTGAATTCCTTTAATGGAATACCCTTCACATATGGATGGCAGTGTTCTCCCATCCCTATCACCTGAACCAGTGTCTATCCGCCACACGAGCACCCGCACTTGCCGCCAACCACTCATTCCTGCAACCAATCCCTTAACCCCACTGACACTGCGGTCAGCCACAAATCATTCCCAATCACAGACAGATCAACCCCATCAAGCCTGTAAAGGGACGTATCACGGAAGGTAATGCCCGGGTGACGGATCACCGTCCTGCCCAAGGCCAGAGCCTTCTTGGCCCCTGCACTCTGGACGTGCCTCCTGACCTTCTCGGTGGCAGCTGGGCATTGACTACCTCACCACACACATCGCTGCAACAGCTGCGGCCAAAAAAAGTTGAGTCCAGGAAGAGCTGCCTTCCAAGTCCTCCTGCATGCGGGTCCACAAACCCAAGCCGGGAGCTTCTGGCAAATCGTTCTCGCCCAGCTGCACCACCATCGCCGCAGGCATGCCTTCTGCAGACACCTTTGCCTGCACCATTGGGAGAAGCTCCTCCCAACACATTCCTCGTCTGGACACCCAGGAGATGCACACATGGTTGGGAAGTCCGAGCCTGCTTCCAAATCCAGACTCCGCTGCCCTCCTGCCAGCCCAGTGGACAATGCTGTGCCCAACCATCCAGACGTGCCCTCCTAAACAATCCAGTACTAAAATCAGCAGCAACTAGACCCCTGACAACATTCGAAAACCTCCTCCTAATGACAAAGGGACACAGCAAAGGGATGGTGTATGCATACGTCTTTGAAAGATTACCTTGCTGAACTCAGCGGGACTTACTCAAGTAAACATGGATTGGATCAGGTTTTTAATTCAGTATACAATACAGTTTTACTTATCTGCAATATGAGGATAATACTGACCAACCTGTCTAATGATCATTGAGATAAAGCCGATGAAATATGTTGAACATTCAAAAACCACTATTTACACATTAGGGATTATTATTGTTGCTATTATTATTATTATTGTTAGGATTTAAGCTGATCAATTTGCATTGGCTTTACCACGTTGCAGAATTGATCTGTACATGAAGAACGCAACACAAAATAGTAGCTCAGAAGCTCTTCTAAGTTTTATTACCAAATTACACTGCTAATTCTGCCATAGTGTCTTAACAGCTGTTTAATTTCCTAGGGAAAGTGTGAAATCCTTCTCTGGTGACTGATTTAAAAGTCTCACTCATGTCATAGATGTTTGAAAAGCAGATTTGTTTGCTTATTTAACTGTAAACATTGGCATATGTCAGGGTTTATGTACAGTAAAAATGGAAACGTTTTCGGGATGCAATCCTGTGCAAGACATACTCAGCTCCTGGTGATTTCCCTAGTCTTTAAGGCTACCATTCTCTGCTCACTTACCTGGAAGTAAATCCCTTTGAACTCACCTCTGAGTAGACATATAACGGATTGCACAGTTTGGCATTCTCACTGCTGCACTTTTTCCAGGAACTGAATGTTCTAGATGAAAACAACCACTCTGAGTTGCAAAATTGCGCTCCCTTTTATGAAGGGACGGATTACAAAAAGATGAGAAGTGACCCACCGAATTGGACAAAGGCCACTTAGGGGGCAGAACCAACCACCACTGCCCTGCGTAGAACACCTCACACAATCTGATTAGTGTGCCGTGATCTATTGCAGAAGGTGCATTCCAACTAAACAGCCGCAGATGACGGAAGCAAGTGATACAAGCCTTGTGTGGCAAGGAAAGAGCTCCACACTAACGAGTGAAATGCTTACATTGGGGTTGGGAAAACTTTTTGGCTCCATGGGTCAGATCCTTACCAGGATACGCTATGTAGGCCCAATTTGACAAGTGACTGGGGGGGGGCACCTACCTGTCAATCACATAGCATCATTATGATGGCACAAGATTGATATGAATGGCAATTCCTCCCATCAAAATTCGTCGCAGGGGTTCCCACGTGCCTGATGGTGAGGGAGGCCAGAAAGTTGTCTCCATTGTAACAGGCTTCTTTCTCTCACATCCTGCAGCCGTGGCAGCAGTGGTGAGAGGAAAACAAAGGGGAAACTGAGATTGAGCCCCCCCACTTGTCAGAGGTGCAAAGTCCAGGGGCATAGCAAGGGTTCCTCTCTGGGGTGTGTGTGACAGTGACTTCCAAGCCAAGCCCCTCCAGCCTCCCAGTAAAAAGCCCGTTTGGTGCGGTGTACCGGGCTGGCTTTTTACCGAGAGGCTGGAGGCTCGGGAGTTGGGGGGCACTGACTGTCACCCCCCTCCATTTCCAGGGTGGCACCCACCTGCCGCACCGAGCGAGGCTTGCTACCAGGAGGCTCCGTTTTGAAGTCGGGGGCGGGGGGGGGGGGCGGCGATCCCCCTTTATCCTGCTGCGCATGCGTGCTACGTAGAAGGGGGTCACCCCCCCCATGATTTCAAAACGGAGCCTCCAGCCTCCCAGTAGAAAGCCTCGCTTGGCGCGGCACACCCGCTTCACCAGCGGGCTTTCTACCAGGAGGCTGGAGGCTCCATTTAGGCTCCATTTTGAAGTCGGGGGGGCGATCCCCCTCTATGTAGCAAGCATGTGCTGCCCCGGGTGACAAAGCAGCTTTCTCTGCCACTGGCAAAGTCCACCCCCCCCCCGATCTTATCCTTTCAACCAAGAAAATCTTTAATAATAATAATAAAAACCAACCAAACAAACAAACAAACAGTGACATCGGAGGTTGAAAGGGGGAATGCGGGAAAGGACTTTGGAACTCCCCCCTACCTTTGCGCCTCTGATTGTCTCTGCATAAGACATATGCTGATTCCCAATAAAATCAGTATTCTGGAGTTTTTGAAGAGTATTTAAAACGCCTTCATTATACACCTTAGGCGCCAGGCAAAAACGTGCCTTTTTAACCAGGCCTTTGTTTGATCTGTTTGACATCCTTTAAAACACGGCTCTTTTTTGGGTGTCTGTGTGGGTTATTGGGTTATTGTTCTTATTTTGATTTTATATATTGTGATCTTTTCTGTGAACTGCCCTGAGACCTCTGGGTATAGTTATTATTTATTTATTTATTATTATTATTATTATTACTGTACATACCCCGCCCATCCGGCTGGGTTTCCCCAGGGCAGCTTCCAACAAAGATTAAAATACATTGAAATGTCACACATTAAAAACTTCACTAAACAGGGCTGCCTTCAGATGTTTTCTAAATGTCAGGTACCGGTAGTTGTTTATCTCTTTGACATCTGATGGGAGGGCATTCCACAGGGTGGGCGCCACTACCGAGAAGGCCCTCTGCCTGGTTCCCTGTAGCTTTGCTTCTCGCAACGAGGGAACCGCCAGAAGGCCCTCGGCGCTGGATCTCAGTGTCTGGGCAGAATAATGGGGGTGGAGACGCTCCTTCAGATATACTGGGCCGAGGCCGTATAGGGCGGTATGTAAAATCAATCAATCAATCAGTCAGTCAATATTTATTAAAAATATAAATTTTCATGTGCTAAAGGAGGGCTTTAGAGAGAACACGACCAAGAGAATGCTTCTTTAGTATATCTGGTGCTCCAGTGTTTCTGTAATTTCGATAGGTTGATCTCAGACGTTTCCTTGCTTGCTTGTCTACACTCCATATCAAACCATATCTGGTTAAATATTTGTAAACATACAGTACAGTATATATTTCAATGTTTAGGTCCCTGCAAACTTCTATGAAAATTGTATGACTGGGAACAGTATATTATTATTTCTTGCCGCCACACTTGGTAGCCCTTAGATGACAAGGACTGTATAGTGCAAATGATTGTTTTTATTATCTCAGTTGCTTTACTGCAGCCAGGTAGGGGGCTATCATCGTGATTTGTAAGAACAAACAATATTTCTCGCAAAATAGGTGAGTCACTCATGGGCCATATCTGCAGTCCTGTAATCACAAAAGAACCATTTTCTTCTACTGCAGAAAGGAAAACCTGTGAAAATAATTGCTGTCGACTTTTGCTATAAAGTTTGGCGTCTCTCAAAAAGATTTATTAAGTGAAAATTTGTGATAACCCAGCAACTCTTTAATCAGAACAAGGCTTTGATTCTGACAGGCAGCTCAGCCCTTTAAAAAGGATAGGGGCATCGCATATATGCACCCTCCAATATGATAAAACCCTGACAGGACAAACATGACATTCCACCATCCTCTCTTCCTCTTCTTGATGAGGAAAACATGCATGGAGCCCACAGTTTCCAGCTGAAAACTCTTTTGCCCCTGGTACATTTTTATTAACATTGCCAAGACTGAATCTTGGGGACTTAGCCTTGAATCAGGACGACTTGGCTACAGCACTCCAGAATCAACTGTAGCAGCAAAGAGACCAAACCCCAAAGGACAACCATTAGTAGTCAATAGAACCAAAGCCAGGAACACTCCACTGATTTTACAGCATCTCTCTGTGTTCTTAGGCTTTGGATTGCCCTTGCTTACCCAGGCTGACTTTTGGACCCTTTGAGGCACAGAGAGTGAGGAAGGGCTTCTTCTTTAGGCTGTGCTTGGACAATAATAATATTCCTGGTTCTGGTGTGTTTCAATTTGCCCCTCAGCTCTGGCTCTGGTCCTTGGCCTCAACTTCCTAGCTTCTCTCCTGCTCCAGCTCTGACCTCCTGGTGCAATTCCTGTTTTGCAACTTCTAGATGGCTCCACTTTGACACCAGTGGAGTTTCATGGACAAAAGGAGGTTTACTTGTCTTTTTCTTCTGTCTGTGTATTCTCTTAGTACTTGCTGAGTTTTCCCAGAAACTCAAGGCAGCATCAAAAACACCTTCCAATGCAGTGCTTTTTTTCCCAGCCGGAACTTGCTGGAACTGAGTTCCTGAACCTCTTAGGTGGGAACAAAGGAGGCATTCATGTTGAGTTCTGGCACCTCTTTTTCTAGAAGAATAGCACTGCTCCAATGGAATGCTGGGAGCAATTGTCAGAACGAAATGGAGAAATGGTGCGTGCACACAAACGCTTGCACGTACAGTACCTAAAGGGAGTCTTTTGATTGTACGCAATATAGGTCCACATTAGGAAATCTATGTCTCTTACAGTCTGTTGCAAAATGACACACAGCTTGTGGATCAGGCATGTCAGATTTATTATAAAATGCCCACTGTGACTAAATGGATCTTATGCTTATGCAGTTATCCATCCCTGTGCCGCTGTTTAGCTATGGTGAAGCCATCTTTTGACTGTACCTAAAAGCCTTTCCTTTGAAGCATATGCCAGCCAAGAGATAAGCTGTCAGGCTGAAACAAGTTGTGGCATTAAGCAAGGAAATATGCTATATTAAGAAATAGGATAATCTGTGTTTTAATCTCGAATCTCCCTTGACCAAAGGGGAGCCATGATTTCTGCTCTGTATCGCTTGAAAGTATCTCTTTGTTCTCCCTGACCTGTTCCTGGCAGGCCAAATTGTGCCAGCTACAACTGCCGTTTGTTTGTGAAGGTCTTTTCCCTGATCAAAGCCCTCTGTTCTTACAGATGAAATGTCTGCTGAATTCCTTTCTTCTTCACCAGATGATGGTCCATCAAGCCTTAAGGATTGTGGGTTCATTTGCTGGTTGCGGGCAGATAACCTCCTATAGGGAGGGATGTCTCTGTCTTGCTACCTTATCTGAACTCCATTGTTCTGCTACTATGAATAGCTAATGCCACATGGAACCCACATGGTCTCCAGGCAGGGATATTGCTATGATAAGTCCAAATTGCCTGAGTGGGTTAAGGACATCTCTCTCGGGCTGTGATTACACATGCATCTTCAAATGTTTTAATGACCATCCCAGAATCTCCTCGCTGCCATCTTCATTTCTTGCACACCACAGCTGTTCAGAAGTTAGGCTTTCCCTCTGATTTAAACCTTTCCATGCTCCTTCCAACCATTTATCATTTATTTACTTATCTTTAAGGTTTCTTATCTTTCTTAACATTTTTTTAAAAAAGAAATGGTCCCATGGTGGGCTAGAACAATATAACATACATTTATGAAAACCATTACAATTATTTAAAAAAGTCAAACCATTCCCAATGGAAGAGAACAGTAACAGCTAGTGCAAGTTATAGAACAGATGCTGTTATTTATTTTATTTCTAAACGTCGACAACTTAAGCTCTCTTCAATGTAAGCCTTGGCTTTGTGAAATATACTGAACTCTACTTTGGATCATCCTAAATCCTGCCTAAAATCCTCAGCAAATCCTGTTGTTACGTCTTAAATGTCTACCTGAGTATCGTTTTCAGGAGTGGAAGAGACCCATACCAAGAGAGACATGTATAAAATTACACATTCTGGGGAAAGTGATGACTGCACTTCCTGCTCCCATAATATCTGAATCAGGAGTCCTCCAATAAAACTGAAGGTGGAAAGATTATTTGACAGATGAAGGGAAATACTTCATCACACAGCATATAGTTGAACTATGGGATTTGTTCCCAGAAGATGACCACCAACTCTGGTGAGTTTGAATTGGATCAATTCACAGAGGATGAGGCCACCAGTGGATGCCAGTCATGACTGTTTCTCCACTGCCAGAGGCTGTGGACTCAGTGTAGCTTATGGTTGCTATAAAGTCCCACAAGGGCTTCGCTTTAGAGTAGGGTTCCCCAAATTTGGGTCTCCAGCTGTTTTTGGACTACAGCTCCCACCATCCCTAACTAGCAGGACCAGTGGTCAGGGATGATGGGAATTGTAGTCCAAAACCAGCTGGAGATCCAAGTTTGGGCAACACTGTTTTAGAGGATTGAAGCAGAGATCCTTGTGGGGCAGTAATGTGATCTTAGACCACCCATATTCAGCATATGGTCGTACTGATTTAAGTAACATCAGTATGCAGCAACAAATTTATCCAAGGACAGCTGCAGCATTGCACTGGGTAGCAAATAGCTCATTTTGCAAATGCAATTCTGAGAGAAATAGTGGGCCTGTTAGTATCCTTTCCCCCCACCTCCTCTCTGTGTGCTAATCTTCAGGGCTGGCTCACTCGCACTTTCCAAAATCACATAAAGACAGAGATGTTCAAACATGTAATTTAACGAATTTTCAAAATTATTATTATTTCTCCTGATGGCGCAGAGGAAGGATTTCTCTCTCTTTCCCCAGCCGCCGTAGCACAAGTGCAATCAAAGAATGAAATAACCAGGTGTGCTTCCAAATATGTAACTGTGCGGTATAAGGTAATCAATAGATAAAGTATAGTGAGACTAATTGGAAGTCATTTTGAACTTTTTTCTTTACAAGTTTTAAAATTATTTGCATTGTTGGGTGTATAAATGATATATGTTATATTAATTTTGCTGATTCTGATATTGTTATTTGTTTGTTCCTTTTATTGTTTGTTTGTATATTTGTTCATTTGTAGTTTGTTTTCCCCCTTCTCCATTCTATAAATATATTTATTTTAAAACAATAAAGATATATGTGAAAAAAGCAACAACAACCAGGTGTCCTTCCTGCCTGCCAGTCTTCATAAGCAAATATCCCAGCTCTTCCTGGGCCAATGTTCAGAAATGAGTTCAGCAGAGCTTTCTGAGGACAAGCCTTCATGGGAGGCAAGATGGCTTCAGATTTTGAGCCACATGTATGACAAGGGAAAGAAGTGTGGGATTCAGATGCAACTCTGGGTTCCGCATTGGGCCAGCCACTTTGATCCTGTGCCTGCCTCTTTGTTAAATGGGCACAAAACTGTTAGTGCCCTTCTGCAAGACAAATGAAATCTTTTGATGCCAAACAGATGGTCTTTGCTCTGTGGCCACATGGTTTACCCTGGAATGTGTTGCTTGGAATCGCTTCCCCTTCTGGGCACACGAGGGCAAAATAAACTGATGTCAAATGTTCTGGCAGTTGTAGACAACAGTAATGGCTTGCTAGGAAGCCCTCTGTATGGGGGAAGGGAGACCTAACATGTATGACAGTTGCTTCAGGTAAAGAAATATGCTGAGGGTTCTCCTCTTGTTTCATGTTTAAATCTCTTTAAGATATATAGAAACGACAAGTGAATATAAAACAGTGAACTACTTTTGCAAAGAGACCAGGTTCCACTGAACTGGCTCAATCAGACCTGTGTGTCTAAAAAGACATGACTTGAACTGGGCAACCAGACAAACATTTTTCAGCACTTTAAGTCAATCACTAGAGTTACTATGATATACCCTGGGCAGAAGCACTGAGGGTCAAATAGTTTAGACAATGGCTAGTCTCCCCGAGTTGTCCTGTTCATCTCTGAATCTGGTTGCCAAGTGGCAGGACTTTGTGACATCATTGTGAATATTCAGCCACCGTGACACGGCTTTTATATCCTGTGTCGATGTCATGCATGGCACAAGGATCTTCTTTGGAAAGACCTACATATATGCAGAGGTGCAGGAAGACTAGGTGGGAGCCAAGCTCAGCTCAAGCTGAAAGTTTAGAGGGAGCAGGGGCAGTTGCAAGTGGAACTGAGATTTCCCTCCCTTTGTAATGTTCAAGTTCTGAACAATCTCAGCAACCTTGGTCTGACTGGCAGTGTATGCATGGAGGGGTGTAGCATGGGGGTGGGGTGCCAGGACAATTGCTCCAGGAGCATTTTGTGTGTGTGTTTGTGTGTGTATGTGTGTGCACTGCTCACACTGGGACTGGTGTCGCTCCAGCGGTATCTGCATCGGGAAGAGCATGGCGGGCTCCATTTGCCCACTGTGCCCCATGCTCCAGTGTGTGTACCCCAGGTACGCTGGGTGCCATGAAAACATGCTCCACTGCTGAATGCATGCATGCATGTACTTGTTTTGCTTGGGAAATAAAAAGAACAAACCTTTAGAAGACATCTGAATACAGAAGTTTTTTATGTTTATTTTTTATGTTTTTAAAAATGTTGGAAGCAACATATGGGACAACCCAGTCAGATGGGTGGGGAATGAATGAATAATAATAATAGAAGTTTATTATTAAGATTATTATTGAACAGGATGTCCCTATTTTTTTAAATGTTTTTAATGTTTAATGTTTCATTATGTTTTTATATGTGCTAGAAGCCACCTAGAGTGGCTGGGGCAACCCAGTCAGATGGGCAGGGTACAAATAATAAAATTATTATTATTATTATTATTATTATTATTATTATTATTATTATTATTATGAAATAGCAACATTGGGGGTAGGGACGCTTTGGCCCTCCAGATATTGCTGAACTACAGCTCCCATTACCCTTGATATCCTGGCTGTGGCTGATGGGAGTTTGAGTCCAACAACATTTGGAAGGCCACAAAGGAAGGGTCCAGGAGGAACCCCAGATTACGAATGAACCCCCCAGAATGACAGGATGCAAGAGGCTGATGGAGACACATTTCCTTCAGCAACGTGCCTCATGCAATAGGTTGTCTCCCAACCAGTGTGCTTTCAGCAGGCCTTCATTTTCATGCACCCTTTTGTACATATTTGGAATCAGACTGACACCTGTTTTCCTGTCACAAATTCTCTGCCTTCAACAGCAGCAGGTGCAGCTTGACTCAGCACAGTGGCAATGCGATGGGAAAAAAATACCTTCTGAGTTTCTGCATGTCACGCAGCTTGTAAACACAAAGCCTATGGTGGAACGATAGCATCCAGCTGCCTGGTGAGTGCTTAACCTTTAGTAAATACATCTGCCAATGGGATTGTCTATGTGTTTTTCAGGGATAGGCCTCTTCATCAGCATCTAGTTGGTCAACAGCCTTAGAGAAACTTCTTCCAGACAAGGTTTTGTATCACTAAAGATCTTGGATGCCTGTGGCAGGTGAACTAACTCCAAAATGTAATAAAAACCAAACTGCTTTCTTTGCACCATTTTCATGCAGAGGCCATTGGCAGAAACTGTTAGTGCATCGCTTTATAAAATACCTCAAATGTCCCTATTTATGGTCAGCTTAGGCCCAGCATCAGCACCTGGCACTCCAGAGCAGCTACCATGTCCACAGTGCTACAATAAGGCCCATCAGCACTCCACATTAGGTAGTTGGGTCTGTGAGTCTCCATTTTAATTTCCCATAGTGCCTTGTAGTAACAATATGCTGGGCCTGGTCTAGAAACTCCAGCTGATGGTGAATACAGTGGCTACACCACCAACGGGGTCAGATGACTGGCAGCCAGTGACACCTGCACTGGCTCTCCTTATGCTACTAGGCCAGGTTCAAGGTTCTTATATTCATACTGGGGAATCCCCACTTATGTGGGATGCACACCTTCTGGCGCACAAATGCCTTTCTTATCAGAGGTTCCCACAGGACAGGGCTTAGGAGCATCACTTTGTCAGTATAAATAACATTGTGTTCTGTCAGCCTGTGAGGATTTAATTGCAATTCTAACCTGCCCAGCAGGCATGTAACTCATAGATAGGATCACACTGTTTTCCATTTGCACGAACAGATTGTATTTCTAAAGTTACTGTAAAAACAACAACTTTATGAGTCATATTACTTTCTTGAGAACTAACCTGTAGCGTTGCTTTGTTTGGAAATATGAATCTCAGTTGGATTGCAGCCGACCTCTTGCAATACTCACGTTGTCCTCTTTGTTGTTGTTTAATGTCCCAGCCTTGGCAAATGTGCCACAATTATCTTAATTGCAAGTTTGCACTTAAGAGTTCTCTGTTATAAAAAGATACACCTGGGACCAGAAATGACAGGTTGTTTGCCAACTGTGGCATGGACAATAGCTGACTATTCTCTCCTTTTCCAAAGGACTTTTTCTTCTATCCTCGGGGCTTATGCACATATATACAGGATTTAGAGCTGGGTGCGAGTTGTGGTTCAGCAACGTTTGTAGGGCCAAAGGTTCTCCATCCGATCTACAGGACAAGATGTTTGGTGGGAACCTCATTAAATGGCTCCCTGTCCTGATCATCTCCAGCTGTTGAGCTATTTGATGCTCTCCACATCGCTGTAGCATCCACCCACTATCCCCTGTTATGTAGCTTCCTGGAGAAAATCATTTGACTTTGCAATGAGAATTGGTATGGTAGCTCACCACTATAGAAAGCATTTCAAAGCACCACCTACCAGCCCTGCCCACAATGGCCCAAGCCAATCTTAGCTGCACATGCATTCTCAGCAGGAGTTTGTAGCTGCCTTCCAGCCATTGACCTGCTGCACTTTGCCATGCTTGCTAATACCAGTACACAGTGCTCTCTCTTTTTTTCCTTTTAAAAATTGTTTAGGGGTACTCTCATTTTGACTCAAGAAAAGCACCATTTTATAGTTCCAATCAGGAAAAATAAATACAGTAAATGGACAAAAGTATAAAGAACATGCATTACCCTGGGAAAGGAAATTGAGCCGCTATCGGAGGTGGTAACAACGAAACTGACCAATCACCGTGCTAGATTCCAACTCCTACTTCACACATGAAATGCTTGCATCCGTCTGAGACTCAGGAAACACTGTGACTGGAAATGAGGCCGCCATCGGGAGTAGCAACGGAATTGACGATTCACTATGCTATTCAATGGAACTGACGATTCACTGTGCTAGAGAAGAAACTAAAAAAATAACCCACACATTTTTAGTTTCTTCTCCCGTTAGATTCACAAAATATTTAGGGATATGTGTACCCCTGTTTCACCCCAGAAAAAAAAGCACTGGCAGTGGGGCTGGATTTTGGTTTGATGAGGCCGTAAGCTACTGAAGGTAATGATGCCCTTTATATGTCCAGCTGTCCTTTGTCAACAACAAATTGTTGCTGTTCTTTGTGTTGAATAAATGTTATGTGGTATATGGACCTAATAGGTATCAAAAGCCATTTGGACATAACAAAATATGTATTTTATCAAAGTAATTGTTGAACCGAAATACAATTAATAAGAGGTATATTATTAGTGAAATACAATTGAGAAGTATAATAATAGTGAAATAATTATTAAGCGCTAACTGTTGCTGTATGCAGGTTTTATTTTATTTGTTTTTTATCTTATATTTTGGAAATGTACATCTAGGGTTTTTTTTCTTTATTTTTTTTGGGCCCCAAGAGAGTGGGGCCCTAAGCTATAGCTTGTTTAGCTTATACATAAATCCGGCACTAACTGGCAGTACAACCCAAGGCACCTGACAATAGCACCAGGCAGTTAGGAACATCTAGGTCTGCAGGACCAGTCCCCCCCCCCCCCCGGAGAGTCAATATTTTGCAGTAAGAATTCAAATGCATACTAGAAATCTAGGTGTGCACAAATAAAGTGTTCTGTTATCCTGGTGCAACAAATGCATTTTAAGATATTGTAAGATATTCAAACGGCCCATCGGCAGTTCGAATCCCTGCGATGGGGTGAGCTCCCATTGCTCGGTCCCAGCTCCTGCCAACCTAGCAGTTCGAAAGCATGTCAAAGTGCAAGTAGATAAATAGGGACCGCTCCAAGCAGGTAGGTAAACGGCGTTTCCGTGCGCTGCTCTGGTTCGCCAGAAGCGGCTTTGTCATGCTGGCCACATGACCTGGAAGCTGTACACCGGCTCCCTTGGCCAATAACGCGAGATGAGCGCGCAACCCCAGAGTCAGTCACGACTGGATCTAATAGTCAGGGGTCCCTTTACCTTTACTTTTACTTTGTGCAGTGTGACTGGGAAATGCATGGAAAAGTGTAGGATGTACAAATGATTAAGGGGAAAACATATAAATACCCCATGAGCAAATCAGGATGAATGCACATTCTTATAACCTTCCAGCAAACAAATCAGAATGAATGCTCAGACAAGACAGGACATCGTTAAACCTAGTTTAATGTGTAAGCTATGTGCAAGCAAGTTTGGATGGAAGGTTATCTGGAGGGGCCTAAGGTCAAAATGAGACATCCTGGAATAATGCTAAGGTGAGGTGGAGAAGGGAGGGCAAGTGAGAGCTGCAGGGGCTGGAGTGTAGAAATGGAAAGCAAGCAGAATCTGGAAGACATTTAAAGTTGTAGGCCTGCTTACTTATGCTGCAAACATGGAGATGCATGCATGCAGATACACACACACATACACACTCTTCCTGAGATAGAGTGGAGGCGCGCCGGGGGGGGGGGGAAATAGATTCCATTTGCATGAAGCTAAAATCCAATGAGGTGACTCTACATTGTGAGGGCACATCATTTAGAAGCCTTGGAGAGGTGAACTGAGCTTGGAGAGGATGGGAGTCAGGCTCTTGCTGTTTGCTCCATTTTATTTATGCATTTTGATTGAACAGAAAGCATCTAATGTCTCTCTATCACCATAAAACACATGTAAAGACATAAAATATCACCACCCTGTACAGCAGTAGCTGATTTAGTGGCATCCTTTCCCTTCTTCTCTTAGGAGGGGCATGGAAATCAAGGTACACAACACACATATTAACAAGGAGGCTTGGCTCAGCCTGTGATCTGTCACTCCCAATCTCCCATCTCCAGTCAGGCTGTCCTCTGAAAAGAGAGAGAAGTAGCGGGGGGGGGGACACACCACTCAGATAGCTCCTCCATGTTTGCTCACTCCTAGAGCCAGGCTGTTTGTGTCTGGGATTGAATTACTTTTTTTGTATTAATGGCGGTGGTGGCGTCGATGAGAGTAAGTGATTTCTGAACATTTCACTTCTACCATTGGAATGCAGGGCAGCTCTGATTTGAAGTGATCAAAATGCAACAAAACCCTTCAAGCACAACCTGTGCCAGAACCCACCCGAAAAGCACATCAGCAAATAAAATCTTGGTGTGGTGGGAGAAACAAACCAAGATCCTTGGCGGAGGCGCGGGGGGGGGGGGCACGGCACTTCCAGATGACCTGTTTATTGAGCATTAAACATGATTTGTTTCTAGGGAGATTAGATGGACATTGACTATTTAACAAGCATTCATTTTGATTTGCTTGCAGGGGGGTTAATAATAATGCACCAGAGTGAGTGTTACACCACATTTCCTGGTGCATTTTCCTTACTGCAAAAATCTGATCTTTTGGGAAAGCCAGTTCATTGCGCAAGACCTCCCAATCATCTTTAAACGTTCAAACTTAAGTTTGTTGGCATGTTATTGAATCGCACCTGAAAAAAGTGGCAGTCTTTAAATTAAATATTCCAAAACATAACAACAAAAACAATTCATTCACATCCAATAAATAAAAGCAGTATTAATTCTCAATGGCATTAGTACCAGTGATCTGCAGAGGCCCGAGTGAACAAATAAATTTTCAGGAGGTGGTGAAAACTCAGGTGGGAGAATATTCCACAAGCTAGGTGCCACAACAACAAAACAGAAACTCTGTGCTCTAGCTACTCAGTCTGCTTTGGAATCTGAGTAGAGCAGATTCCCCTTCCATCCCTAGCATGGCAGGATTTTTGCTGACCCAGGCAAGCAGAAAGTGAGTTAAGCAAGGTTGCAAACTCTGGTTGGGGGAAGGGGCATGTGTCGTGCTTTTAGCCCTTTGCACTAAGCAAGAGTGCCAGCTTGGCCCTGCGACCATGGGTGCCCGGGGAGGTGGATGCCATGTAATGTGCATGTCCCTGGCATCAAATTTTGTGGGTGCCCACCCCCTTCTTGGGGAATTTTTATGGTTGCTCGGGCACCCAGGGCCTCAGGGAGCCAGCACCTATGGCATTAAGTCTGCTGAGTGTTTCTAACTGTGCTTGGTTAAACACACTTAGAAATCTGCTTAAGTTTCTAGCTGTATCCAACCAGACATACTTAAGAACCCTCTGCATACTTTCACGTTCCTAGCGCAAAGCCCCAGAGAGCAGCCTGTGTGTCTGGTGATGCTGAGGCATGGCTTGCTGGTGTGCCTCTGCCCTTGCTTGTGTCCAAACACCTGAGCATGCCTTTTTGCTCAGCAACGAGTCATCCCCAGAGCTTCAGCCACTTTAGTTATGATGATTGACTCCAGAAGGTCTGGAAATCAAATGTTGGGAGAAAAATGGGTAACAACATTTTGAATATAAAACAATCAAACTGATTTTGTGGCTGTATTGGGGGCAACCTAGCCAGGTGGGGTATAAATGATATAGTAGTAGTAGTAGTAGTAATAATAATAATAATAATAATAATAATAATAATAATAATGCATTGAGCCTTCTCAGTGGTTGCACCCTGTTTGTGATGTTCTCTCCCAAAAAACACAGTTACCCTTTCCTGCAACAAGCAAAAACATTTATATTTCCCCAGGCTTTAAAATATATTTTTTAAGAAACGCAATCAGATAGTATCCTTCTGGCTATCATTTGATGGAAACCACGGGAGGGGTGCTGGCATACAGTTTCTGCTTGTGGGCATCCCACATTGTGAAGACAGGATGCTGGACTAGTTGATACAGTAGGGCTCTTCTCCGGTCCGCGTGATTTATGTCCTTCATGTCCTTTCCCCACTGAATGAATACACATATTTTTTAAAATATTGTGTAGCGTAAAAGGATCTATTTCTATTTGTACTGTAAATTGTCCTGTGGTCCTTGGATGAAGGGTGGTATATAAATTCAACAAATCAACCAGCCAATCAATCAATCAACAATAATTTCTATAGAACTTTTTTTTTAAAAAAAAATGAAATCAACAAATGACAGCTATCCTATAAACTGTATAGCTTGTTAAAAGCCAGAGATATCATCTTGTGATCCTCAAATGCAAAGTGCCTTGTGTCCAGTAGTCCAAATGTAATTAAAATCATTAAAAAGAGAGAGAGAGAGAGAAAGAAGAGAAGAGACTTTGGATCCCAAGGGTTATTAGTGGGATTAAGATGGTCCCGGGCCAAGCCTCATCAGCGACAGCAGCAGCAGGTTCAGGAAATCTCTGGCTCTGGAGACTAGGATTAGACAAACCCTTCCGATTGTCTGGATATTAGGTAGCAGGCAAGTTCTGCCTTCATCATGTCGGGAAGCTCATGTGTTCTGTTTCTGTTAGGTGGAGTACATTCCTGCGATTTCCCGTTGATCGTAGGGACAAGAAGAATCTTTCAAAAAGGCACAGGAGGCCGCGAGGAAGCGCGCCGTAAACAAAAGCCGAACGCAGCTGAATATATTTAAATAGCTTCTCATTAGTTTAAAGTCAGGGGCTGCCGCTGTTGCGTGCAGCGCCCCGAATTAATGCTGCATCAGTGGAAGCAGGATCGCAGTGCTCCCGATCAGTCACTAGGGGCCGCTCTTCCCCTTCCTTCGGCGCGCTCGCTCTCTCCCTTGTCCCTCGCTCTCTCCCCTCGCAAAAGTTTTTCTAAAACTAACAATACCAGCGGAAGACAGCGCTCGCCGCTGATTGGCCAGGGGATTTTTGCAGGTTGGGTTCCTTGATTGGACAGGAGCTGCTGGGGGTGGGAAGAGTGTGGATGGTACGCGCGGGTGCGGGGGGGGGGAGGCGGGGAAGCCTCTCTTTCTCCCCCCCCTCCCTGCAGCCTCAGTGGCTGATCCAGTTCTCACTGTACACTTTACTACGGCTTGCAATGTGACACTAAAATATACACTCCCTCGCTCTCTCACGCACACCTCACACACACACACACACACGCATGCACCCAGACACTTGCACATACCTTCACACACACACACACACACACACACAGACACGCATGCACGCACGCACACACGGACCCACGCGGGCGACGGGGCTATAATCCGGAGTGGAGTTCTCTGTGTGCGTGTGTGTGAACGGATCTAGATCGGTCGCTGCATCTTCGTGTCTAGATCTCTCTGGTTTAAGCGAGCCCGTGGAGCAGCGGGAAGGGAACTAAGCGCGGCCCCCCGACGAGGAGCTATTTCTCCGCGGGTGCTCCCGCATCATGTTTGGCGCGCCCATGCCATTGGATTTTGTCGTGCTGTTCTGCTTGGCATCTGCGATCGCAGCGGTGGAAGGTAAAGTACCCCGGCTTCGGCGGCGGCGGGCGAGAAAACTTTTGGCGCTGGCTGCCTGGGGTCCGTTGGGGACGGCGGCGGCTTCTCGGGACGCGCCCGCGGGGCTCTGCCTCGCCCAGGCACCTTCTCCGGGAGGAAGGCAGGGCGGCGGGCGAGGGGGACTCCGGAGGAATTAGCGGGCAGTGGGGGGTGCTTCGCAGCCCCCGGCCTTCCCTCCTGCCTCCGTGGCGCGCAGAGCGAAGCCCTTGGCAGTCGAGCAGCCTGGCTCGGCCCCGGGAAGCGGGGAGCCCCCAAGGGCAGGTCCGCGGGGCAGTCTGGACTGCCGGAGACGAGGAAGGGTCCTCGCTACGCCCGCGAACGGGAGGTGCGCAAGCGGCTCGCTCTTGGGAGAAGGTGCGCATCTTGCGCCTATGCCTCGCCTCCTCGACGGGCGCTTCCCCACCCGATATTCGCGGAGCTTGTCGTTTGTGTGTGCGTGTGTGGCCGGGGGGATTGCAGAGGAGAACCGGGCGGGCATGCCTTGCCGATGGCTTTTGACGCGGAAGTAGCGCGGATGCTCCGCGCGCGCCCTTCCTTCGAGGCGTCGCTTACGCGGGAGTCCGCCCCGGCAGATCGCAGTATATAACCGAGCTATAAGATCGCAGGAGCAAAGAGGTCATTTGTGAACCGAAGACCCCGCGCTTATCCACCGTGGCTGGGCGTGTGTGTGTGTGTGGTGTACAAGCTGTCACAGCTCTCATTCCCCCACCCCTTGAATGAATCAAGCCATAAACCAAATCTTGGCTCCTGGAATCTGCTCTCTGCTGTCTATAGATCGTGGCTGGGAGTTTGTGTCACACTCTCATTCACACAAGGAACGAGCAAACCCTCGGTTTTGTAGAGCGAAGGGACACCCGCGAAAGAAACTTTCCCACTCCCACAAAGAAGGGGGGGGGAAGTGGCTCAGGGATTTCACCAACCTGGGGAGGGGAGGACATCCTTTGGTCTCCATCCTTTGGGGATGAGCAATTTGTGACCTTTTGCATCAAGCTGCCCCAATCTAGTTGGGAGTATCTGTATGAAGAGTCACTTCGGGGTCCACACAGGACAGTACTAGGAGAAGGAGGAGGAGGGTGTAGTGCTGTCAGTCATCCCCGCTAGGATGATGAATGACAAACGTGACCATTCAGAAGATGTTCAGCTGGTGCAATTAAATGGAACCATGAAACCGCTTTAGCTGCTCCCTGGATGCAACAGGGCAGTGCAACTTTGGAAACCTTGCGGTCTAAAATCCTTGCTTTCTTAAACGCCGGGAAGCCTGTTAGTCTTACGACGGGGACCATCTTCTATAAATAACACCGTGACTGTTTTCCTTTCTTAAAACTCCCCCAAGTCTCCTCTTTTTTTGTTGAGGGCTGCAGGGATCCACCTTTTAATCCCTGCCTTATCCATGATGTAATTGAGGGATGAGATTAGCCGGAAGAAAAGCACTGGCGATCTTTTCCTTGCCTTTTCAAAAGGCAAATTCCTTCTTGCACTGATCTTCTCCCAGCTGGTTGTCTTTGCAGGGTTTTCTCCTTTCTTTCTTTCTTTCTTTCTTTCTTTCTTTCTTTCTTTCTTTCTTTCTTTCTTTCTTTCTTTCTTTATTAAAAATGCTACGTTCAAGGGAGGATGCTGCTGACTGCTGTGTGTGTGTGTGTGTGTGTGTGTGTGTTGGGGTGGGGGCTCTGGACCTTGCTCCCTTCTTTACTGCTGACAATTAGAAGCTGCAGGAATGGGGGCGATTATAAGGAGACATAGCCCTTAAGGTTTAGCTTAGCAGCCCAGGCTTAACTATTTGTATTGATTTTGCTTGCCAAAAACGCAAAGCGAGAACGCTAATGATGGTTTACTGCAACATGCGTATTCAACATTTGGGGAGAGAATAAAAACTGTCTACTGAAGGAGATGAGATAATAGCTGCTTAATTTGTGCTACTTCTCTCACTTTTTTATTACTGTTTCGAATTTAGTGGACTAGAGAGGGCGAGGGGGTGTGTGTGAGAAGGCATGGCTAGTATGTGGCATAGCTCCTTAAAGACAGAGCCTGATTTACATGGCTGAAATTTCATTGGTATTATTTCATCTTTGACTTCTACAAGAGGTGGGAGAATGTTTTTGTGAGTAGGGTAGGTAGGGTTTGATTTATTTATTTATTTTAAAAACAACAGCAGCAGCAGCAACACCCACAAAGGAGATGCACAAAGGATCTGTTACATTTCATAATAGAAACCATCCTTTGCCTTTTGCCCTATGATCCTTTGAAACACTGTTTCTGTATCACTTTCCTCCCCATTATTTAGCTACCGTATGTTATTGCTGTTTTAGTTTTTTTGTTTTTCCAAATTCACACTTCTGGCTGCATTTTCAAAAGGCATAGAGTGAATTCACGAATAGCAGGTATTTCCAAGAGATTTCAAGACAGCCTCTTTAAAGTTGCAAATGCACCCTGTAAATCAAGTTGCTGTTCTGGCGGTAAAACAACCCCCAGCACCCTTGTTCCATTGTGCTATTTTGCCACACGTAAAGCTGGCCACAGCCTGGTCCTTGTGTTGCCTGCATCATGCGTGAACAACCTCTGCTTCAGTGCGAAATTCTGAAGGAGTGGTGGCTCATTTTCTTTTAACCCCCTCCTCTCTTTACCTTTTTTGTTTTTTTGTTCTGGAAATCTCAGGAGTGCACAGCTCAGCTAACCCCAGGGCAAACAGCTTTGCTTACCTAGCTAATTCCTAGTAACCACAGCGAGGAATGGCTTAAATCCCGGCAAAGCAAAAAAATGACAATGGCTGGGAGTGGCAGGGGCCGTGCTGCATGGTTTCACAATACCTGCACCGATACTTGGGATTTAGGTTGGTTCATGGATTATGGTATTGGCTGGAATGCTATTGTCAGGAGTGTGTGTGTGTGTGTGTGGGGGGGAGATCCTATGGTAGACAATGGGTGAGTGAATGCTAATGTGCACTATGGCAAGACAGCTTGTGGCAGAAGAGTGTCTGTTAAAGTTTGTAGAAAACACAGGAGCGGGGCGAGAGAAGCGTGACACTAAATATTAAGTTTTCAAGCCAGACTGTGATTTCAGGACTTGATACATTCAGACTATTGAAATTACTGGGGAATTCTCCAGAGGCATTGTGAACATTTTCCTATTTCCTTTTGCATATGGGATGGGGACATAGTTAAAGGTAAAGGGACCCCAGTTGTGACCGACTCTGGGTTTGCGCGCTCATCTCGCTCTATTGGCCGAGGGAGCCGGCGTATAGCTTCCAGGTCATGTGGCCAGCATGACAAAGCCGCTTCTGGCAAACCAGAGCAGCACATGGAAACACCGTTTACCTTCCCGCTGTAGCGGTTCCTATTTATCTACTTGCATTTTGACGTGCTTTCGAACTGCTAGGTTGGCAGGAGCTGGGACCAAGCAACGGGAGCTCACCCCATCACAGGGATTCGAACCGCCGACCTTCTGATCAGCAAGCCCTAGGCTCAGTGGTTTAACCACAGCGCCACCTGGGTCCCAAGTAGGGATGAGCAAATCCCCTTTAGCTTTTTGTTCCTGCTCTCATTGTTAAAGATTTTGGTATTGCCAGTGCTGTGTTGAAGTGAAATGAACCAGTTTTCCTTCAGCATGCAGTCTTTGGGGATCACGTATGAGTAGCTTAAAAGTCAAATTTTGTCAAAATGCAGTGATGATAGAACCACCGGCCCATTCCACACATGCATATAAAGCGCCTTGATTTCTCGACACTCATCTTCTGTACACTTGATGAATGGCAGCTGAATGTGTGAATGGACTCGAGTTGAAAAGTGTTTCGTTTACATATGTGTTGGGAGTGCTTGGTTGTGTCTGCATTTTGGAGCAGGATTATAAACACTATTGGCCTAGTTCCAGGATGTTCACTGCCAGTGGACACTACACTGATAGTTCTGAGCCCTAATGCTAAGAGGGCTTTTATTTCTAATGGTTGCTAACTTTATGTGGTGGCTAGAGGATGGTATTCCAGACAGGGTGCCTCCTTGTTAAAGTTTCAAAGGATAATCTGGGACTTCATAATAGCAGCTCAACTGCAGGCTGGGTGCCACAACCCAAAAGGCCCTGCCCCATGCACCCATCAGCTGCACCTCTCATATAAAGTATTTGCTTTCATGGACGAAGAGTGGGTGGGCAGATTCATGTGGGAAGATACTTTTTCCAGCCATCCTGGCCTCCAACTGTTCAGGGCAGAGATGGGGAACTTGTAACTCTCTTGTTGAGAGAGGACTGCGATGCCCATCATCTCTGATCATTGGCCATGCTTGTTGGGGTTGATGGGAGCTGGAGTCCAACAGCATTTGGGAGTGGTCCACTGATTCCCAATTCATAGTTTAAAACACTTTTAATTGTGCTATATAAAAAACAAGAACAGACCAGAAGCCAGTAAATACAATACAACTTAAGAGTCCCATACTCTTGTGAAAACTTGAACTGCAGCAGAGTAACTGGGGCTCTTTTTATAAAATTTACCAAAGGATACACAGGAATAGTTTCTGAACTCACAGACCTGTTTTTTGTATCCTGGAAACTTAACTGGAAATTCCTATTTGACATTTTTATTTCCATTTCCCCCCAATTGCATATTGCCTATATAGCTTCTTTTTTCTATAACGATACACTAACAGTATTTGATTTGACTGTGTAATATTTTCATTCTTGTAAACATTATAATTTAAAAAAGAAAATCTGAAAAAATTAACAATTAAAATTAACAAATAAAAACTTTATAATTTTTTTAAATAAAAAGCATTGCATTGAAAGTGACCAATAAGTTCTCTCTGTGGTGTTGGATCAGTGATAGCCCATTCTCACATGCAATCCACCCTTCTTGAAGTCATCAAATGATGAACATTCATGTATGAAGCTCATTGAAAGAACACTTATGGGAATGCTTTTATTAGGTATTTTAGACCAGGCTTTGGGAGCCTGTAGCCATCCAGATGTTGTTGGATTCACATCAGATGCAGCCAGAAATGAATTGCATCCAATGTGTTTAAAACATAAGCATAAAATAAAATACATTATAATAGCAACACATGCAGTTTATAAAAAATACACAAAGCTTTCCCTGGCAGCAACCCAAATCATGCCCAATGGCATTGTTCCAATTACTAAGAGGTTGGCAGGCACACCAGGTTCTGTGTGACATCACACAGTGTGAGGAGGCCCGATGGGCACGTTTGCGCCCTCTGAAAGGCCCAGCGGGGCTCGTTGTAACCTTGGGAGGACCCGCTGGACCCCACTGCAGCTGCAGAAGGGCTGACGGGGCCTGTCTGGCTGCAGAATATTGAGGAGGCCTGCCCCCCCGCCTCCCCAATAGATGGTGCATCTGTAGGTTGGCAAAACCCTCTACTGTCTAGTGAGCCCACCCCATTGCTGGTTACCTCCTCCTCAGAGATAAAATGTATTTTTGCTGTTGGGAAGGGGAGGGCTAGTTAGTGGCAAAGGAGACTGGCTTGTGGCAGGGGAAAAGATGAATCCTATTTTGAGTCAGCTCTAAATCTGAAGAGATCTAGGCCCAACTCAAAATTGTGTGAGGCTTTTCAAATGGAGAGTATGTACCTGTACCTGGATGTATGTACACACATACATAATTTTATTTGTATTCCGTCTTTCCACAGTTCAAACCATGCTCAGGGCAGCTTCCAACATGAAAAAATACATAACTACAACAATAACAAAAGAATAAATAAAACATTAAGACATACAAAACCAAACTGAACAATTTCTACGTAAATCACAACAAAATCTAAAGTAAAGATACAAAATACCAACAGCAAAAAACCCTGTCACCACCAACCCCCCCCCAAACAACACCGCAGTACTCTCACAGTTGCAATTATTCCCTCTTCATTTGCCTGCATTCATATAACTTTTTATACCCCAGTCCCTTTAACTGATTTGATAGGGTCACCCAATGAGTATATTTAAGTACATGTTAATTGGATGTATCATTTAGTAAAGGAAAAACAATGGCTTCAGTTCTCGAAACTGTATCCATTCCACTTCAAAAGCATGTCTAAAAGCAAACACAAGGCAGGATGGAAAGTTGGTTGATGGATGACTGAGTTTATTTGTGGAAAATTGAGGCCCTTTGTAACTGATGGTCTTATATCCTTGCATTCTCATTCACAGGTCTCCCTGCCATGAGCTAAAACCAGAGAACACCAGCAAGCAATGAGTTTTCCCTTCTTTGGGTTGCATTCAGAGAAATGCCGGTGGAAGTGGTTGGCAGAAGCTGATTTTCCCATCCTCTCCTTGCCCAAGGAACCCTCTCCAAAGGGTCAGACCATCTGCTGTGTGGCATGAGCTGAGGAATGAGGGCAGAGGAGGGAAGAGGGGATCCCCTTAGATCAGATGAAGGCATTTTCTGTGAGCTTCTGGAAGGAGGGGTATGGGATGGGAAAGCCAGCTTCACCCAGCTCCTTTCTCTGTGGTCTTTTTCTTGGATTCAGTCCCATGGCAGATGAAGACGTGCCACCCTTTCGGGTGACCTGCAGACACTAGTCACCTCAGCTCACTTGTAGCTCTTTCCTCAACAGGAAGAGAAAGGAATTGTTTACATGCATGGTCTCAAGTGTCTTACATTCTCCATTTTCCTTGTGCAAGAGCAAGGCAAGATGTGGTTTCCCCCCACTCCACATCCATGTATCTTGCTTCCCCTTCTGTGCTTCTTTGGGATTGCAGTGAATGAAAGGGCCAAGTTTTGTTGGCCAGGAGCCACTAGTTGCTGACCACTATCATCAAACTATAACATTGGAAGAGGCTTAGTGGTTCATCTCCAACCTCTAAGGTTTCTCAGACATAAGGCAGAGCCTGTGAGACATTTCCAGTTTCCTCTTGAAATCTTTCAACAAAGGAGATACCACAGTTGCCCTCGGTGTCTCGTTCTCTTATAAAGTAGTTGGAATCAGGCTACACAAGCAGAGCAAGGGCTTTGCACTTCACCACCCAGATTTGCAGGGGCCTTTGGTTTTCAGATATTGTATGATGTTTGCAGAGAAGCCTCTTCACCCTTCTGCCAAGTGGTTTTGGAACTCATCGAGGCGGAGGGGGCAGATGGATGAATCTTCAGTGACATCTGGGCTGTTCCTTTATAGCCAGGAGAAATAGGGGAGCAGCTGAGCATGAGTGAAGTCGTCAGACTCGCTTGGCTGCCATTGATTTCGGATAGAATTAGGCTCACAAATGGTGCTTTTGTCGAGTTAAAGGCACTTAAGATTATCGGAGGGTTCTGCGTTCCTGTGAACACGATTGCAGTTATATTTCTTATAATTTTGCACAGTCCCCCCCCCCAATTAAAATAGGAAGCACATTTCATTTTCATGTCCCCCCCTTCATGGTACACATATATTTTCTTGCTCAGCCTTTAGAACAATTAGCAAGTGTATCCCTTGCAAGCATGTGATGATAGCGCATTGGATGTTGTTCCTGGGGTATCCCACCTTGCCCTTGGTTTGGGTTCAGGAAGAGGGCAAGAAAGCACATCGAACAGGTGACAGTGGGAGAATTTATTAAGTAGAGGGATGAACGCCCAATGCGGTTCAAAGGTATATCTTCTTCAGAGGTGCACTAGCTTTCTGTGTTCTTCTGTGCCAGCAAAGGACTCTCCTAAATTTCAAACAGATGAAACTGATATTCTGAGACAGAAATGACACCTGTAGGCAATCCTATGCCCTCTTGTTCTCCATGGCTTTTCTAAAGACTCACAAATACTGGGCCAGTAGCTGCCTCCAGAAACTTAATCAGAGCCATTTAGTGCTGTCATTTGACTCACCTCTTGGCAATTGACTTGAGGTATGATGCAGAATTACTCCCAGAGCATTGCAGGACTAATTAGGATAGCTCAGCCCCTGACAGCAGGTAAACATGAGGGGCGAACATGTGGTTTGGTAAGCACCTGGTTTGGCAGGCAAGTGGGGTGTGGGTGTGGGGGTGTGGAGGAATGCCCACAAGGCATGGGCAGGATTCAGCCCAGGACACCTGCATAAAAATGCAGAGGCTCTAGAAAAAAGCTACTGCAGTTGAGCAGTTGCCTATAAACCAGTTAAGCAACTTTTGATCAAGCTCATGAGTTGACCTGAAATGAGTTTAGGCCAAATCCCCTGGTTTAGGGTTACAATTTGTAACTGGCTTTCTTGCTCTGTATCTTTTTTTATCAAGGGATTGTTTTTAACACAGTACTCAAGTCACAGTTCTTCTGATCGCAACTCAATGTTTTATGGCTTTTTCTTTACGGCACGTGCCACAGTTCATTTGTTTATGATCCAGAGTTATGTGGGAAAGGGAGGGGCTTCAAATAATTTCCAGAACCTTCTTTGTGCCTCCCTACACTGTCGAGTCCCTGTTAGGCTCTTGACAACTTTAATCATAACCTTCTGAAACTTGACAAAGAGGAACCTTATTATTTTTAGTCTATCGAGGAAATTACTTTGATAATAAAGCAATATCCTGGGAGAGATTTCCAATTGAAAGGGAGATTTTGGATGAAGTATGTCTGAGGTATGGTATAGCAATTTATTCCATCTGATTTGATTTGAAGCCAAATTGAGTGCCTCCCTCCAAGGTCCTATAAAGAAAACACCTTTTTATGACACCTATTTCATTCTTTTAAATCTTCCTAGACTCAGTTACGGCATTTTACTCAGTGAAGGATTTAGGGCTCTGTTTTAGAAAATCCTCTGCTTTACACATTTTTGTGTGTGCGCACACTAATTTCGATTTTGTGTGGTTATCCACACAGGCAAGAGTGAATAACCAAAGTGTGAGCTATCTTTTTTGCTTCAGCTTTACAGTGCCACTATAGTGGTGGGTCTGCCATTATTTAAATTCCAGCATCAACTGAGGGATTATACATTTGAATACTACCTTCCACTCAGAAAACCTAGCAAGTACACAGAAAAACTAGCATATCAGAGAAAGGGATTTTTCAGCAGTCTTTTCTGTCCTTGGCTAGTTTACTATGTTCAGGAAGAGGGGTTTGGGTTGTCCCCTCCTCCATGGGGGAGCATTCAGTCATCCAATTCCCCACCTGTAATCTAATATGGTTCAGTCCAATAAGAGCCATATAATGATTCTGTATCACATGTCGATCGGCTCCTCCTTCTTTAAGAGTGCTTTATATTAAATTATTGATTCTTGTTGTGCTCTCTGTGACACCGTGGAGAAAGTATTGATAGCAAGGCTCATTTATTTAGTACAGTCAAGATGAAATCATTTTCTATAGCAAAACAGTAGATGAATCTTCCACTAGAAGGCATGTCATCTAGCACTCCAAACTGTTCTTGTATCCTCTCCCCCCCCCCCATTCTACTTCTTTTTATAAAACAGGAGTGCCTGTTTGTGTAGCACTTGAGAATGGCAACAAAAGGCCAAACTGCATTTCCATTTTTATACCAAGAAGCAATTATCAGCATGTTGACTGATCTCGTGAGTGCTGGTCCCACTTGCTTCCAACACATGCTAATATTGGCTTGCCATATCTTGGGTGTCTGCAGGAATTTTTCCAAGAGGGGGAAGAGTAAATACTCAAAATAAACATACACCATGCATACAGTCATAGATACATAACAGTAGAGAAGAGAGCTACCATTTCTAGTAGATCTGGTGACGGTCTGGAGGTGGGCCTGAGTAGATGTAGCATTTGAGAAATTAATATTCAAGGTCTATCCCTCCATTGTTTCTCAATATGTAGACTTCATCTGTGGATGGACCTGGCAACTCAGAAAGTTTTCTACCTACATGTGAGCCCCCAGTTTTTCCCCCCAGGCTTCCTTCATTTCCTCCAGCTTTTAATTAATTGCACTCCAGTGAAGTTATATTCAACTTCACTGCCCCTGCATTTTCCTAAATAACTCGACACCAAGATAAAGAATACTGGACTACACTTCAGGATTCAAATGCACTACGCAGCGCCACACCCCGCTAAAAAATGGATATAATGACACCTGCGTTTCAGTGCAGGACTACTGTAACCCACATTTTCTTGGCCACAGCACTGCCCCCCCCCCCGCAGAATGGATATAATAATTATTGGTTTTATGGGTCTTTGCAATAGTAGAGTAGGCTTTTCTTTTAATGTTTACAAACTCAGGAGGGATGAAATGATATTTTAAAAATACAAAACAAATTCCTATCATGAACTCTGTTGCTACTTTCTGTTTATGGGCACTTTTTGCCAATCATAGAGTTGAACTAAAATCATGTCTACTTGAATTGTTTACTATTAGGCAGCAATCATTATCCCACTAGGGGGAAATAAAAGGCTTTAAAACTGTACCAAGAAGTTTCTTCTGTGGACAATGGATGCATCTCTATAGTTTTTGCCAAATTTCTAATCAGCTTTTTTAAATGTCAACCACAAGCCTGATTCTATTCATTTACTTAAAAATGCACACTGAAAGGGAGGAAGAGGTTTGCCTGTCCCCCCCCCCCCCTACATGGAAGTGCAACCTGTGTAGGAAAAATACTGGGCACGAATCAGCTGAGGAGCCGCATCAGTGGAAGCCCCGCACAAGGACTTTTACTTGCATAATGAGGCCCCCCCCATTGGCTCTGGTGGCATCAAGAACCCCCCCCAAAAAAAAGCTCTGCAGGGGCGGGAGATAGCTGAAATGCTTGCCCAGACAGAACATATGTAATAGTCATAGTGTGACATTGAATTCTATCCATTGTGTTTTAACTAGGTTGAGAGATCATTACATTCAATGAAAGCCTTATTAATTCACAATCAGAATTTGACCAGAACACCTCAATATTATTAATAATATTATTATTTGTTAGTATGGGCATTCCCCCAGACACCTTTAAAATTGCCTAACCTTCTCCATCCCAGTGCTTTGATCATAAAAAGGTGGCAAGGATGTTTCTTTTATTTTTAATGGAAATTCCTATTCCATTACAACTAAGCATTCCTCAGTTTTGTTTACTTTTTTGTCGTCCCCCCAAAAAACCAACCAGCCAAGAGTTACCAGGCCTCAGTGAATCAAAGCAGGTTGTAACATAAAGCATTAGTGTGATGTAAGGCAATTGAGATGGCTTCCGCCACTGTTTAATTATAGTCTCCCTTCCCTCTGCCTGAAACAAAGGGGAAAGAGCTATTTTAAAAAAGCCCACTCTGCCAGATGCTGAATACCTCCTGAAATGATAACACCCCCACTTCTTGCAAACTTCAGTAGGACTTGAATGTTTTCATTTCGCACATGTTTCTCAGCATGTAATCCCCAAGCCATCTAAGCACCAGCCAGAGGGTCTCCTTTCATTGTCGCACACAACTCTCAGCACGAGCCCCTCTGTGTTTGACTTGCTAATACCGGTATATGTATTATTGCACTTTGGAGCCAGTGGTGGGCAGCTCATTTATGGCCAACCCCCAAGTTAGCAAGACACAGAGGGAGCTGCTTAGCACAGCAATGGGTTTGAAGTAATTCCAAGGGGATCTCATATTGCAAATTCTAGGTGATACATCCAGTGCTTGAGCAAACAGCACAGCTGGGATCTTGAACAATTCCCTCTCTAAGAAAGCATCTGAATTGCTATTGTACACCAAGCCTGGGCTATTTATATTGTTTCCATTTCCAGCCTAACATCCTTGAGTATTTGTAGGGGGAGGGAGAATGCCAATTATTATTATGCACCCCTGGAATTTAGCTTGTGATTGCATTTCATTTGGAGGGGTGGGGAGGAAAGGAAGACAGAAGAGGCAAGGTTATTTCACCTGGTACTTGTGTGTGTATGGCACAAAGATTCACTCAAATGTAATGGTGCTAGTCTGTGCTCTGGTATTGAAGAGGAACAATGGCAAGGTGCTTTTCTAGGCTACAGATGACCCTGATGATTCATACTGTATAGTGTTATGAAATGCTGTAAAGATAGAGAAAGGGTTTTTGTTCCGACATTCAGATAACAAGACTCAGTTTGATGCAAGAACGACCTTGATGCAGCCATCCTTGAAACAGTGCAGTTAGTATTGCTATACATGACTGACATGGCAGGCTAATGCCAGCTCTGGTGCAGATATGCCCCATTCAGGCTCCTTTACTTGGCACTGCCTGAGTGAGGGCATCATCATTCCACCATACTTAATGCTGTAGGTGATATGGTCATCCTTTGGATCCTCATGTTCTCTCCCCTGCCCAAAAGATGAACGCTTTAACTGAAATGCCGAGTTACTTTTAAGCCTCAAATGGTAGCTGATAGTTGGGGTGTTAAGTGCTCTTTGGTACATACAATGAAATTTTGCACTTGGATACATGTGAGGGGAGTGCTGTAAGTTTGCATGACAGGTAAGTGTCTTTTGACAGAAGATGGACATAGTGCAGTTGGGTGAAAATGGCTGGAATGTAATAATGAGTCAACAGCTGCAGCAACATCCCAGAAAGTGGGAAAAAGCTGTTTGTAATAAATGCATATGCATTGTAATAAGATCCAGTTTGTGTGGACCTTGTAGCCTTTTCATCTACTCTGTCCATCTGTTCCACCTCTACTTAGCTCTGCATAGGTAGGATACTTGGATAGTTTGGTTGTCAATGCCCCAATATGGGAAGGATAGCTGGGTGTTTGTGTGAAGTGTGCAAAAGGTCTGGGTTGGTGGATGAATATGTGTCAGGGACTGGGCAGAGGAGGAATGGTGGAGACTGCCTCCCCATCCTTGCCCTTCTAGGGAGGAGGAAGAGGAAGACAGTATAGATTTACAACAGGGTTTGAGGGAGGTCACAGCTCAGAAGCAGTTGAGGGGGAAAGTTGTGAAATCATGGGAGAGCCAGAGCAGCAAATGGCTGACACATTGTCATTAGAAAGCATTCTGGACCCTCCATCTCCTAGAAGCAAGCAAGCCTTAAAAGTAGGAGAGCAAAGAGCTCAAAGACAGAGGGCACGTAGCAGCACCTGTAGAGGAGATGATGAGTATGACGAATGAAGAAGTGGGAGAGACTGGGGTGGGGTGGAGATTCACTCAGGACAACACCATTATCCAAGAGGCTGGGTTCTATAGCGTCTCTCTGTAAAGAATGAAATAAAAAAAGACTGCAAGAAACTTTTCCTTGTCTTTATACATCCCTGGGCAACCATCTGGGAGTCGCTGGCAGCATCCTGACAATACTGGTATTGTTGCAGATGAATCCATAGGCTGAATGTATCGGAAGGATATAGTGTTAAGAGCATAGGTACATAAAAAAAGCCTGCTGGAGCATGCCAGTAGCCCATCTCACCCAGCTTCCTGTTCTTGCAGTGGCCAACCTGTGGGAAGTCCAAAAGCAGAACCTGAGCCCAACAACTCTCTTCCCTCTGGCAGCTGGTACTCAGAAGCATATTGCCCCAACAGTGGCGGTAGAATATAGCCATGGTGGTTGGTAACCATACATAGCCGTATCTTTCATGAAGTTTCCTAATCCTCTTTCCTAATCCTCTTTTAAAGCCACCCAAGTTGGTGGCCATCACTACTTAAGATGGTTGGACAACCTGAATAATTACAAGCTCACAGTGTAGTTTTCATCTTTCAGTGAAATAAACCTGAGCAGGCATGAAACATATCCTGCCCATGGGCAAGCGGTCCTATATCCTTTCAAATAAGAAGTTTCATTCCCCTATAGAATGCGGCGTCTGTTTCTGATTGAGGCAAGACCCATCAGCCCACCAAAGCGGAATAAACAGGCACCCTACCCTGCTTGCCAAGTAAACTTTGGTAACTCCCAGCCATGACTGATTGCAACTTTCAGCACAAGCCAATTTTCCAAGAATACACATAATGAGAAATAGTAAGAAAAATTGGACAAGCATGAAAGGACCTAGCCTTTTTATTTTATATTTATGAATTATTAAGGAGCACTGGATCGAGATTAACATTCTTTGTTCAATATTTATTACAGTTTCATTCTCCTGGAAGTGGGAACACTGTGGGTTCTGATAGATAGGCCCTGCATTTGCATGATAGTTAATTCAAATATCATCCTATCCTGGGCGAGAAGCTAATTTGTAATTTCCTATAAAGTATTGCTACTTTATGAATACAATATGTAATGATACACTTGAGTCTTCCATGCTCCCCTCCGTTCCCCACGTTAAAAAAAAAAACTTGGGAAAAATTCAAGTTCTTTTTTTCTTTTTCTTTTTCTTTTTCTACATTGGATCAATTTGGAAAGTGTCCACTAGCTCTACCTTTACATTTTAACAAAACTCTGTGAAGCACATGGACCAATCCCCACCCCCTTTGTTGGAATGTTTCCACATCCCTGGAATATGTTTATTCAAGATGGGTGGATAACAGCAGCCTTATTTTTCTGGTTGTAAAAGCCACAATCTAGTAGGTGGTGGGATGTCTCTCTACTGTTCTGCAAACAATATTGCCCATGTTTAGCCAATGGCTGGAATTTAAGCTTGGTAGGGGTTCTGATCCCAATCTTTTTGCTTATTGGATGCTTTCCCCCAACTGGTTAGCATCCTTCCGACAAAAGCAGAAAACTAAACATGTGTGATGGCTTGAGTGTATGATAAATATTTCACTTCTAGAACACCTGGGATTCTGCTTACAATTTTCACTAACACTACTAGGTATGATTTTGTGCCTGGATCCAATGCTGATGCAATAGTCAGCACATTAATGCAGACTGCACCACACAGAAAGTGCTGCATTGGCACTTGGGTCCACTCTGGCCTCCTAAGCTGGCTAAAGACATTTCACCAACTGAGACATGCTGTGCCACCAAACGGTGCCCTTTTGCTGCCTTCTCCTCACCCAATCCTGTGGTTCTTCCCCAATGGTGCAGAGCCATCTCAGCCTACAATTCATTGTTCTGAGGAAGGAAGGTACATTATGCCATAGCATATTTCCTCAGAGAAAGGCAATGTAGGGGTGAGATGGCCACAAACTCCACTGTGGGTGCACGGTCACATTAGTGTGGTAGCAAACATTATTTAAAGTTTATTGGCAAACTGTTAAACAGTTTGGCTGCTGCAGTGAAATGATGGCAGTATTCCTACAGCTCTCTAGAGTGGGGCCATCTTACCCACAATGCTTCACTCTGTGGATGGAAGTGGCAACACAGAGAACTGTTCTGAGAGCCTTTTGACGCAGGACAAGACCTTAAGTCATTTTAAAAAATTGAATTATTATGCAAATACAAACAAAATAATGAATACAAACATTTCAACTGAATACACAAAGAAAGAAAAAAAGGAAAAAAGGAAAAGAAAAAGAAAAACAGAACAAATGCAAACAGTAAAAAACATAAGTATAATACAAGATAACTATAATAGTCATCCTAGAATGTCACTTCTCTATCTGAATACTGACCCTTCCGGGGTGAATCTCTTTCTATTATACTTTGGTTTTTTATTTTGACTTCTGTCGACCTCACAGTGGTTCATTTCCTAGAACTAGTACCATTTCTCTGTGTTTCAATATATTCCTTATCTTGGTATATGGAGACATTTTCTCACTTACGGGTTTATTCTAAACACAACCAAACATTGGCTGTTGAACCTTGACTCAATAGGTAGGTATTTAGACAATCCCATTACAGTGGTACCTTGGTTTATGAACACAATTGGTTCCGGAAGTCTGTTCATAAACTGAAGCATTCATAAACTGAAGCGAACTTCCCATTGAAAGTAATGGAAAGTGGATTGATCTGTTCCAGGCAGTCCGCGGAGTACTTAAACTGAAGCGTTCATAAACTGAAGCGAACTTTCACATTGAAAGTAATGGAAAGTGGATTAATCTGTTCCAGACGGGTCCACGGAGTACTCAACCTGAAGCGTACTTAACCCGAAGCATGGGTGTAATTGGTTCCGGAAGTCTGTTCATAAACTGAAGCGTTCATAAACTGAAGCGAACTTTCCCATTGAAAGAAATGGAAAGTGAATTAATCCGTTCCAGATGGGTCCGCGGCGTTCGTAAACTGAAAATTCATAAACCAAGGTGTTCATAAACTGAGGTTCCACTGTACATACTTCTGGATTATTTTATTTGACTTGTTCCTTAAGGCCTCAGTCAACTTAGCTAGTTCCAAGTACTCGCTCAATTTTTGTAGCCATTCTTCTTTATTTGGCTTAAGTCATCTTTAGAACCTGAAAGTTACCACATCACCCATCTCTTCCCAAACATGGTGCCCACAGCAGAATGTTAGCAAGATGGTTCAGTGTACATACTGTTTTACCCCTCGGCTGATGCACGAGGGGACAGTTCCAGCATTTACCTCAGCCTGGGTGCAGACCTACTTCTTGGCAGTAGTTAGAATTCAAGGTAAGTGAGAATACATCAAAGTGTATCTCATGGGAGTGGAGAATATAATGTTTGTGCACGAGCCCCCTGGAAAGACCAACCATCTTTCGAAAGAAAAAAAATAAAAGGAGAAAAAGACTCACTCCACTGAATTCACCATATTTTGGCATGCTGCTATCAGATGCTTGTGAAACGAGGTGTGGCGTCTGGCTGCTGCTGTGGAAGGTTACTGCTGAGGGTTTTCTGAAGTGCTGCTGAGACCTGTAGCTCTCGGCTTCTTATGGCTCCGAAGGCCTGTTTTGCTGAAAGTAATATAATATTCATGGGAGTCTTGAGGCGAAATCTCTGTGCATCATAATGAAAACATGCCAGTTAGTGTCAATTTGCGCCTGCCAATAAAACACAAAGAGAAAAGCATCTGTTCAGCTGAAGAAAGGATTAATGATAAACAAAATTGTTATCCTTGCCTTGAATAATTGAACAAGAGGACCACTGAATATTTCATTTTGATAATATTTTGTTAGCAGGATCCTCAACCTTCTTTTCAAATGCAGGATCATCTGTACAGGGAACGGGGTGTGGAGGTGGGGGAGAAAAAATCATGAAAGAAGATAATTTGTTATAGCCTACCACGGCTTTTTATTAATCAGTTGTTAGCTAAAATTGGTTAATGAGCTGAGCTCAATTAAGAAGCACACAGTGAAACTCGATGTGGCTAAATAATTATAGCTTTTGTCTACTAAGCTGGTAAACCCCAGGTGACCCAATTATTATGAGAATTCATGTGCTCTTGTCCTATTTTTAATAATTTGGGTGAGAAAAAACTCTTTAGTTAAAAAGTATCTGAGTGGGTGGTTATTTTTTGATAATAGAATATAGAGACCTGGAATTCCTCTTTGTGAGATCCTTATTTGGAGATTACCCTCCTCCTCCTCCTCCTCTCACCCAAGCACTCAAGAGTCCTGGCACTAACTACTGGAAAAAATAAAATGGCAGGAACCACATACTATTTGGGTGAATTATGCTGGGGAATAAATTGTGGGTTTTGGCAGAAATAGCAGATAAATATTTTATTTGGCTGCTTGTACAGGTTTCAGCCAACTCACCAAAGACACTGGGTAGCAGAAAGTGTGTCTGCTAGTGAGAATGGCAGAGTACATGGTTTGTTTATGTAAGGTCTTAGATTCAGTCCCTACAACTCTCTAAAAAACCTTGAGGACCATGACTGGGAAAGAAGGTGCTGGTCCTACCATTAGACAGAGTGAGGAAGCCTCCACCTCAGGCAGCTGATTTTGGATGTTGTGAAAGGGCAGTTCATTGCTTTGATACTTTTTACTCCTCAGGGGAGACGTTTGTGGAATTTTCTGCATCAAACACCAAATTAACTTGGTCAGCCTTGGGTACTTTGCTTTTTCGCTAGATGAAGGTGGGGGATCACCATTTGTTGTTCCAGCTCAGGCAGCAAAATGTCCTGTGCAGGCCCTGACTGTGGCCTTCAGGAGTGTCCCTAAATTTCGCATGCTCCCTTCTTCCTCTTGCACTTCCCCTTGAATACTTCAATTCCCTCCCTGGGTCAGACAATATATAATTTATTATGCTCAATTGAAATAAACCATGGTCTGTGCAAATTGTAGTTTGTCTCCAAAACAAAACCGGAAACATAATTGGTTGGGTGGCAAACCATGAGTTGCCTGATTTCAATGCAATGATAATTATGGTTTGTTCAAACCAGGGAAGGGAATGGGTTAAATCAGAGAAGAGGAGAAAATATTTGAGTTGGAGGCACATTCATGAAAATAAAACCATGGGTTGGTTGTTAGGTGTAAACCGAGCTCTTCAGAGCAGATAAGTCTGTGTTAAATGCGGGTTTCCGTATTTAAAACTCTGAATACACATGCTTAACAAAAATTCTAAGGCAGGGATAGCCAACATGGGTTCCTTCCAGATGTTGTTGAATTCCAACTCCCATCAACCCCAGCCAGCACTTCTGCTTTTGATTAATTGCCATTTGCTGTGCCATCCAGACTTGGAAGGGTATTCGACATTAACTATGGTTTATCCAAACAAACTAGCTTCAGAAATTAGAGATTGAAATAGGATGGTTTTAAACTAACCATAGTTAATGTTTCAGACTGGGTGACATGGGAAGCCATGGTTCACCAAAATCAGAAGTGAGAGGTTCTGGACTCCCCTTTGCTACCGTGCCACAGGAGGATAAGGTCACAAGGAGTGACAAGTCTGAAGCTCTCTGCAATCCATTCCTGTTGGTGCGGCTCACACTAAACCATGGTTTAGCATCCCTACAAACAGGGAGCACATGAGCTTTCAAGCATTTCACACCTGAAAAAGAGCTCTGCAAAACTTGAAAGCCTGCACATTTGCCCTACCTGCCCTTAGTTAATACATAGCATGTCCATCCTTACTTTGAATCCTCCTTGGAAGAGGAAGAACAATGTGGGAATCTTGGTACACTGCCAGCAAAAATCCGTATGAAGTTCTGCAGCCAACTCCATTCCCAAGAACCAAAATAATTTTTCTTCAGTGAGCAGAAGTGTCATTCTTAATATGTGTGCTACTTTGAAGACAGGTGGAGAGCTAAAAAAAGTGTGAAGGGAGGGGATGAGGAACAGTTTCAGATAATGACAGTAATTTGTTTATCTTCTTTGACAATCATACCCCTAATAAGCAGGTGGCTTCCTTTCAAGGATTTTGCAGCGATAGAGAAAAGAGAGAGTATTAAATTTATTTTGCTCCCCCACCTCCTCATTGCAAAACTGAATGCCAAATGGATAGGGAGTAACTCCTGCTTCAGTTGTCTGTTAACTAGCACCACACATATAGTGTTTAATATCTGAATTACATCCAGGTGTTATTTCTGACATTTTATGAAGTCAGGTAGACTGCAACATATAGCTAAAATGAGGGTGTTGGGAGTTTGAAAGTGAGGTCAGGGTTACTAGGCCACAATGGAGAAAAACTATTCTGACTTTCTTTTTTACAGTCCAGCAGCTGCAAAAGAGCATGCACTATTCCCCAAATAAGTGCTTTTCAGATGCATCCTTGCATACCTAGTGACAGGAAAAACAATTTTCTTTCCAGCTTTAAGTATGTGACATTTAGGGGTCCGTGGATACTTCTGGCTTCCTACCAGGGGACATCCTTTCTGCTTTGCATCATGCGGTTCCTCATTTCCATTCATTCCTGTTCTCTCTAAACTTTTCACTCTGTTTTTACAGAAGATTTTTCTTTACTGTTATGCCTCTCTCTGGGCTTGTTTTTGTTCTGCTGCACATTCCATCTTTTAGACAGTGGCTGGAGTGGAAGACAATATCCCAGGTCAGGATGTACCAGCCAGCTTGTAAAACGGCACAAGGCTTTTCCAGTTACAATCAAGTAGGGGATTCAGCCCATTTTTCATAAATCTTTAGCACTACATTTCAAGGAACATTTACTTCTTGTTCTAGTTTTAGAGCCACATTGTGTTGTGAATGTCCATGGGTAATTCAAGACCCAGTAGCATATACATGCTGTTACTTGCAATCAAATTATGCATACATATTTTTCAGACGGAATCAAATTTATCATCTGGTTCCCCACTAAACCAAGCTTTTCATGAGCTCCTACAGAGATTTTCTGTTACTTGAGATCATCCAACATCACTTGAGTCAAATCTTCTGACTCATTCTTTACCTCTTATTTTGGTTCACATGGTAAGCAGACGATAGGTGAAGAATGAGTCAAGATGTCAGCTTAAAAGAACAGTACATATCACTGCATATCCTTGCACAGTTATGTGTGTCTGTGTGCACCAACTACGGGAGTGGAAAAATCTGAATAATTCCCATTGCATTTCCAAAGCCGCGTCTGCCTTTATCTAGGTGAATGTAGGGTGAGGACCATCTAGTTATACCACCATTTTTTTTCCTCTCCTGGCTTTAAAAACATCTAAGGATGTTTTCAGGTTTAGAAAGGAACACAGAATTGCATGTAACTGTTCTTTGGCCCTGAGCTAACATATTCACAGCATTATTCATGACACCAGGAGAATCCCAATACAAATGTCTACCTTCTCTTGTCCTGATCATGTGCCCACAGAACAAGAGGAGTTCCTGCCAACTGAAGTCAGTCATTCCATCAAGGTAACAAATATGGCTGGAGTTTCAGCACCTTGGACAGCTCCAAGCAGACAATTTGCTCCAACCAGGGGCTTCTCCACACTTTTCTCTTCTTTCCAGGCATTGTCCGTGATTTAAAGCTCTATGTCTGAGCACCAGCGTTAGAAACTGAGATATGAAGCCTAGGAGCTAAATGGCACCTTAAACCTAGGTCTTGGGCACAACAACGTAATCTCTAGCACACTTATTTTATATAACAAGACTACAAAGCTGAAAATGAATGAACTGCAGCTAAAATCTTACATTCGTTTTTCACATGTCCTTCCCCTGCCCACCCCCCTAATATTCTTAAGAGGGTCTCTTCTCCGGTCTTCAGAGAGTAGCTGGCTTGAAGTTGGGAGGCAGAAAAAGGTCCCCCTTTCCTTCCACTCTGCAGTTTTAATCTGAAATCTTAGGCGCAGAATTGTTCCCAGAGCCCAGAAATTGCTTGCACTAATGAAATGCCCTGTTGCAAAATGCGCCTAGAACCTGGGATCATTTGCATGCAAAGCAGATGCTCTACCACTGAGCTGTGCTCTACCTCTGAGTCCTTCTCAGGTCAAATCGGATTTAGCAGAGCCTAATGTTTCTACTATGTGCTTCTGGTAGATATGAAGGCCTGGAAGATATATTCATGAGCAGCTTAGCTAAGTCCTCTGTTCTGGCCCCGTCTCCTAGTCTAATCTTGCATATACCATCGTCTTCCTTGGGTTCAGTTAGCCATGGATTCATCTTGCATCACACCTGTGTGGGACAACAGGTGAGTACATGCTTATCACTCTATGCCTACAGCAAAAACACCTTACATGTACAGATCAGCCATCTCAGACCGTGCTTGCATATCACTTTATAGAACTGCCAGTGCATGATGCCTGTCAGCAGAAGCAGTTAAGAACATGAGAAGAGCCCCATTGGATCAGGCCAAAGTTCAACATCATCTTTCCCACAGACTCCAGTTGGATGCTTCTGGGAAGCCTACAAGCAGGACCTGGAGGGCAATAGCTTTCCCATTCTGTTGTCCCCCAACATATAGCCATAATGACTAGTAGCCATTGGTAGCCTTATCCTCCATGAATTCACCTAATCCCAGCCCTGTTCCATTGTTGAGCATATGACTAATGCACATCTATATATGAAACCCACCAAAAAAGCTGTAAGCCTAATAACAGTGTCTTTAATTCTAAGTCACTGAGTGGCACACATTTCAGTTATGCCAGTATTACAGTCTAGCTTAGATTCAGCTGGAATCCTGGAAGAGAAATGAAAGGAAATGCTGTGACTAAAATCTCCAGCCTTTCATAGGATCAGAAGCCAGGGACAGACTTCTTTGATTATTAGAGTCCTGTGCTTGGCCAAACCCCTCTCTTGAAATGCTTAGCTGCAGGGACTAAAATGTCTCATTATCATTCTCACTAGGGTCCTGTTGATGTAAGGATAATTGCTTTTGTTCAGTAGACTAAAATCACCACAGAGGATTTGGACTGGTGAAAATTGCTCACCTCTTCATCCCTTAGCAAACAGAGAACTCAGTGGAAAAAAATATATATAAATAGAATATTGCACCTGAGTGTTGAGGTTAGATATTTCTGAGGTACTTGTTGGGCTTGGCATTCTTCCTTGCCCTTGTTCTTTCCTGTCACAACTACTTGTAGATTTATAGCCCTGATTTTGGCCCTTGCAGCTAAGCTCACTATCTGTAAATGACTTTTAGGTACAGCTCTTGAAAAATCTGTGACCTGGTTTACTTACCATATATGCATGGACACCCATCAGCATATGTTGCCTGCCTAGTTTACAGAACAATAAAATCAATATTGAGATGCAACGTGATTAAATGCATCACTAAAAATAGTAAAAAACATTTCTCTTTTGCAATAGAAAAATGAAGCCAGTTTGGAGCTCAAAGGATGCTTAAAAGGCTTGGGTGAAAAGATTTTCAGCTGGTGAAAAAAAAGAAAAAAAGAGAACATAAAGATGGCACCAGGTGATATTCTCAGAGGATGATATTCCATTAGTAGGGTGCCACTATGAAGAAGGCCTGACTCTACTTGGTGGGGGCATGTGAAGCAGGGTTTCTGAAGTAGATCTTAAAGCCTGCGTATATGGAATAAGGCAATCTTTAGGGTAACCTGATCCCAAGGTGTTATGGGCTTTAATGGTTAAACTTGGAATTTTAAATTTGGCTTGGAAATGAACTGGGAGCCAGCGCAGCAACTATGATTGAAATGGTCAAGTCTCAGTAATCTTTCAACCCTGTTTTGGGTGAACTGTAGTTCCCAGATTGTTTTTACATACAGTGTATTGAAATGGTATAAACAGGAGCTGGCCCTAGCACAAGCATCCCCAAACTGCAACCCTCCAGATGTTTTGGACTACAACTCCCATGATCCCTAGCTAACAGGACCAGTGGTCGGGGAAGATGGGAATTGTAGTCCAAAACATCTGGAGGGCCAAAGTTTGGGGATGCCTGGTCTAGCAGAATCTGCTTGGCATGTGCAATTAGATGAACAAGAACTCTTTGATCAGAATTGGTGGGGAAGGAGGGAGGGTCTGTCTCTTGTAGGGCAGTGGGCCCTACCTGATCACGGAGGACAGATTATCACCACTCCCCTTGTCATGACAGCCATTGCTCATACAGATTTTCTGCTGCTGGAGCCACACATAGAAGCACTTGCATGAAAGCTAATGGTGTTTAAGGAACTTGGTGTACATTGATTTCTTAGCACACCTCTGAAACACCTCGGCAAGCATTGTATAGAACCAACATCTTTCCATGCAGAGATAAATCATATGTCTGTATGACTATCATGCTTTAAAATAGCTTTTCCTGCTCACAGGGTTCAGAGCTACTTGTTACTGACACATCCCAGTGGCTTGCAGAAAACTACACCTGCCCTTAGCTTTACTGTGTGTGGAGGCCACCACACTGTGGCAGGAGCAAAGGTGTGAATGAACCTCATGGGTGACACATGTCACAACCATTTCCTCCAATTCTGAAAATGGAATACAAATTATCATACATTATCACTGTACATTGTGATCTTTAAAAGGTTTACTGCTAAGACTAGAATAACTTTATGATAGCAGAATAGTTCGTGATGTACCAGCATCTTTTCAAGTTGATGTAGCCAGTGTGTTTATGCTAGTGTGTTTATATTCTAAACTGAACTGAGTGGGAGAGGAGTTTTCTTAACAGAGAACTCTGCAGAAGGATGACTACTGGAAAACAGGGAAACTGATGCTGTGCTGGAAGACTCTGCTGGAGCTGTGCATAATGTGCTGGTCGAAGCGTAGTGTAGTATCAACATACAGCAGATGGTTGGGCCCAAGTCTAGGAGGTTATGGGCCAACTGACTTCTACAAGTCCAACAGCCTTTAGCTAACTTCCACCTCTCCCTCCACCCCTAGCCTTGTAAGATGGAAAGGTCTTGTGACTGTGCTGGAACATTACCCTGCTACCCCCTCTGGCACATGGAAGCAATCCTACATCACCAGGGCAATGGAGCCAGTGTTTGCTGTTGTCATCCTACTTTACAGCTGCCAGGAATAACTCAGCTGTCACTCTGGCGACAGAACTGGCACCTTCTTCCCCTCTGCTCTGTAGCATTAGCTGCTGCTTACCTTCCTGATTTTTGAGTGGTAGAGTCTCTCTCTCTCTCTCTGTGTGTGTGTGTGTGTGTGGACAGAGACAGAGACAGACAGAGAGAAAGAAAGAGAGAAAGAAAGAGAGAAAGAAAGAAAGAAAGAAAGAAAGAAAGAGAGAGAGAGAGAGAGAAAGAAAGAAAGAAGTGGAAGATTAGGCAAATTGTACATTTCTAACCCAGGGGCCCAAAAAACCTGGATCCAGCCTGATTCTAAAGTATGAAGCAGCCCTAATGTGGAATGAGACCGAAGACACGGGAGACCCAAGACACACCCACACCCAGAGCAATGAATCAACAGATCAACAGAGCCAGACTGATACCCAGAGAGAACTTGCTGCAAGACAGACCCAAAATTGAAAATAACAGAACACCACTAGTAATCACATACAGTTCCCAAGTTAAAACAGTTCAACGCATCATCAGAGATCTACAACCTCTCCTAGACAATGACGGTTCTCTTTCTCAAGCTCTGGGAGGGAGACCTTTCATTGCCTACAGACAGCCACCCAATCTTAAACAACTCCTCGCCCACAATAATACAACAACCAAACTTAACATGGGCACTGGTACGAGAGCCTGCAATAAACCCAGATGCCAACTTTGATGCCACATACACCCAGACAACACCATTACTGGCCCCAACAACATCCAACATACCATCTCGGGACCATTTAATTGCTCATCTTTTAACATTGTGTATGCCATCAAATGCCAACAGTGCCCTTCAGCTCTCTATATTGGACAAACAGGCCAAACCCTACGCCAAAGGATAAATGGACATAAATCTGTCATCAGGAATCACAAGACAGAGAAACCAGTAGGAGAACACTTCAATCTCCCAGGACATTCTATACAAGATCTCAAAGCACCGCATTTTTCGCTCCATAAGATGCACCTGACCAAAATACGCACCTAATTTTTTAGAGGAGGAAAGGGGGAAAGCCCTGGTTTTTTTGGGATCAGCTCACAGTTGTGCAGCTGTTTTGCAAAGGAGGAAAGCTCCATTTTTGAGGATCAGCTCAAAGTTGTTGAGCTTACCTTGCAAAGGGGAAAAATCCTGTTTTTATGGGGTTCAACTCACAGTTCTGCAGCTTCTTTAGGAAAGGAAAGGGAGCCATTTCTACAGTTCCAGACAGATAATCTAATCAGCCAGTCACATGTCGCTGGGGAAACATAACAATGGAGGCCTGGGCAAGGGGCCGGGGCCGGGAAGGGAGCTAGCATCTCTTATCTCCTTCCCCGCTCTTGCAATCAGCTGCTGTGTGGGTTCCTTTAAACACCCTCCTTCCCTCTTGTTAGCCTTTTTTCTAAAAAGAGAGAGAGAGAGAGCAAAGCACAATCTGCTTTTCGCCCCTGGGCAATTCTGCTCCAGGGACCATGCATTCACTCCATAAGACGCACAGACATTTCCTCTTACTTTTTAGGAGGAAAAAAGTGTGTCTTATGGAGTGAAAAATACGGTAGCTGTCATATTACAAAAGAATTTCAAAAATAGACTGGAAAGACTGGAAAGAGAAGTTGCCATGGAGAGACCTGGTCTGAATAGAGACATTGGATTCATTATACATGATAAAGCTATTTCTAGCCATCTCACCCCTTGCTTTTTTCTGTAAGACCAATTGCAGTCGTTAACAGTCGTCAACAGGTTTACTACACGTATCAGCCAATCACCCATTCCCACCACCCTTCTGAGTAATACCCCTCCCCACCCTCTCACTATATATAAGCGTCTGGGGAATTCTGTTTCAGTGTATCTGAAGACGTGTGCATGCACACGAAAGCTCATACCAATAACAAACTTAGTTGGTTTCCAAGGTGCTACTGGAAGGATTTTTTTTATTTTGTTTCGACTATGGCAGACCAGCACGGCTACCTACCTGTAACTACAATCATTTTTTAGTTCATTCTTGGTGTGTCAGCAATGCAGCATATGTTTACCCTTCTTGGAAGGTCTGCCTGCCAAAGTGGTAGAGAGCCTAAGTGTTATAACAGTATGATAGTCTGGCAGTAGTGTGCTAGAAGGTCTTCTTAGGACCAAATTACACATGAGCATTGTACTTTGCCTTTCAATTGTTGGTTGGTTTATGTTTTATTTTTTAGTTTGTGCTGGGAAGAAGGGCTTGATCAGGATTGTCTCAAAGCCTGCAAATAGGAATGGGAGGAAAGTAGGTGCCAGTGGGAGATTTTGTCCCATTACCTGCCAAGGCACCTGAGCCACAAAGTTCCCAGGAGAACAATAAAACACACTGACACAGAGTATTTTGGTTTATGGGTTCAAATAGGCCACAACTGTATTGGTTACAGATGTGAGCATTTTAATTTAGGCATTGGGGTGAAGCCAGGCTATATCTTGACTCTTGCCTGTCTGCAGGGAGTCCTCGGAAGGAGAAACCACTGATATGGTGCCATTATATCAAATAGGGCACCTGAGGAGTCCCCGTAGGGGCTGTGACATGGCCCTAGCCCATGTCCAGGCTTTAACAGGATACCCTTACTGAGGAGGGGCAGGCGAGGCAACAACCTCCCCTTCGACCAAACAAAGGCTTATCCAATGCCTAACCCAGGCATCCCCAAACTTTGGCCCTCCAGATGTTTTGGACTACAATTCCCATCTTCCCTGACCACTGGTCCTCTTAGCTAGGGATCATGGGAGTTGTAGGCCAAAACATCTGGAGGGCCGCAGTTTGGGGATGCCTGGCCTAACCTCACAAAAGTTATGACGATTGCTACTAGTTAGGCAAAAACCAAATGGCCAGTGCCAATTTGCCAAGTGGAAAAAAATTCCTACCCGGCCCCAACAAGATGGCGACCAACAATTGCCCTAGCAAGGTCATTCAGAGCAAAGCATGAAAACAGGATGATTCGTCAAAGAGGCAAGAAGAGGAGGACACCGGTTGGCTGCACCACAATTAAATTACCCGCGGCCACACGCACCCTGCCAGCTGATTGGCTGGGGGCTGGGGCTGTCCCCCCAGCACAAATGATGCGACTGGCCGTGACGTAGGGGGAGGCAGCATACCTCCACCCTTAAGCCGGAAAACTATTGAGGCCCAGCTGCCTGGCCACAACGCCGCCCACTTGGTAAAAGTTGAGCAGACTTATCAAAAGTAGCATGGGGAAGAGTATTGAGATCAAGATTGTGCTGAAGGCAAAGGGTCTCATGTCCCTTCTTTCTACACCACAGTCCTGATCCAGCCAGGCCCACTCTATACCAGCTGTTTATTTAATTTAAAACTAGCAGTGCAGGAGCAAACAACATGACAAATGACTTGCCTGGTTTGGTCCTTTGTTTGCTTTTGAAGCACGAATCTCCCATGCTATTATTTTAGTGAATGACACTTAAAAGAGTATCAAGGAGAAGCAGTGGAATGATATAGCCTTCCAGGCCCGGTTTCAAAGCTACTGCAATTCCCATTTCAAGGCAGGCAAAATGAAAATAAGCACACTGCAAAGAAAGTAAACAGGCACTGATTTCTTCCAGGTGCTGCTGCTTCATTATTTATTACTTCTGGAAAAAAAGTGAGGGTAAATACAAGGCAATTTCAGTACAAAAGCCAAAAATTGCAACACGGTGGGGGGAATTAAAACACATTAGCATTATGTTAAGAGTCCTAAAATGCAATAAATGGCTTCCATCTTTCTTGGAAATGGTCCAAGTTTGCCTGCTTTCGTTAAAACCTTTATACAATAAGTCAGCTTCATCGTTTTGGCAACATCCCATATCTTGTAAAGCCATTTATTAATTCCTTGTGTCTTATTGTTCTTCCAATATTGTGCAGTTAACATGTTTGCTGCTATCAGTAAATTTACTGTCAGTTCCTGTTGTTCCTTAGAAACAGCATTCTTAAGATAACCAAACAGTAGTATAATTGGATCCCTTGGCAAATTAATTCTCATTGTCCTATTTAGAAAAACAAGAACCTTTTTCCAAAAGTCAGCAAGAGCACTACGTCTGCCAAAAGTCCCTTTCCCAGTCAATAATGTTGACATTCTCATTCATTTCATGGATCTTCCAAGAGCAAAGGTTTCAGGGAAACATATGGCATTTGAAAAAGAATTGCTTTCAGTTGTTTATTAAATTTATTGAGCACCACATTTAATACCAGAGGTTCTTAGCTAATTAATCCCCTGGATTCCTCTCCTTTTCAATCTTATGTGTAAGTGTTCAGAGTGTACACACCTAAGATTCACCAGAAAATACATGTGACAGGGTAGGTCTCCCAGCAAATACTGAGAAACATCTCTCTGTCTGTATATCTCCATAACTTATATTATCCTTATTATCTTACATTATCCTTATTAAACCATGCAAAATACTTTCTGTCTATCATCTAAGTTAAAGTTTTATTCAAACAAACAAGCATCAAGGGTGATTTCATTGAACTTAAGGCACCATTAATAATGAGGAAATTGAAATAATTATTGGAAAATGTACATTGCCTGTTCTTCATGTTGATCTATAATAGACAGTCCAGAGGTTTCTTAACATCCCACTTTTATTTTCTTTCATTTTATGCCACTTAGGTACTTCAAATGGCCATAAAGTAGGAGTTAATTATGTTCTGAAGACCTTTAATGATGCTCACATGGCCTTACTGTAAATGTGTGTCTTACATGCATATATGAAAATGATTGTCTTTTAAAATAAGTGATGTTGTCAAGGAAGAAAAGAGGCACACTGGTTGTAATTGCACTTAAGATGAGAAGGAGTTCATTTGTAGTAATTAGATGGGCCAATGAATGAGTGAGAAAGTTTACTAATTCTGGATGTCAGATCCCCATCCTTTCTAACGAAGTAGTCTTTTGTAGCCCTGATAGCATCAGAGCATGGTTCTGCATTTGAATTAATATCTAGATTTGTGTCTTTGTGTTCATCTTTCACAATTTTGTAAACCAGCAGTCTCTCATTAGCCATGGTTTGAGAATTCCAAGAAACAAAAAAAAAAAATGAGTGCCATTTTGAAATGTTCATTCCGCCATCTTTATTCATACAATTGTATCCAAACATACATTCAAAAAAAATCTGCTCTCTGATCTCAGGAACCATCATGCAAAATTTGGTTTCAGTATCTTAAGAGGTGTCCAAATGCATTGCCATGAAACAAACAGCTTACCAAAATACATAGTAGATATTGCAGACTTGCATTCAAAGTCTCAACTACAGGAATAAGGAAAATGCAGGCGTTCATTTTTAAAGAATTGTCTAGTCCTCGTTGCTCAAGTGAACATGTAAACATAAGAGGGATTCTACTGGATCGGACCACTGGCATATCCAGTCCAGCAATCCTCTTATCCATACTGGTCAACCAGATGTTATAGAAAGTTCACAGTCAGACCATGTGAGGAGTTTCTTAGGATGCTTGATAGTTTCAGGACTAATTGGAAAAGGTTTATTGCCCCCTTTCTTGCATAGGGGGCAATGTGATTATGTTGGATGGCAATGTCAAAAATTATACCTTTAAAAGTCTTGCTGCACCAGATTCAGACACTAATTCCTGCAAGCATCTAGTCACACCCTGCCAGTGTTGCTTCCTGAAGCAGGTTGCTTCACCTGCTGCATGGCAGTACCAGAGGTACCTGTTGCATGGAATTCATTGCTCCATTCTGGACTTCTCTGACCTGGTGATATTGTTCAGTTTCTCAAGCGTATTGGTTGGATCAGTTCATGCTTTACTCTGCTAATTGTCTTGCCCTCAGCACCAGTTCAACAGTTGGGAACCTTCTACGGTTAATTTATAAGCTGAAAGTTTTTGTAAACAGTGCTTTGCCTTTTCTGGGAATCTTGAGATGTTTGGATTTCTGCCCTTGGCTGCACTTAGTTCTCCAGATGTTGCTGGACTACAACTCATCTCGCCCCTGACTCTCAGCCATGCTGGGTGGGCTGATGGCAATTGCAGTACATCTGGAGGGCCACAGGTTAGCCACCCTCAATTTAAGGAGTTTCTCCTTTGCATCCATGTGGACATTAGGGAAGCAAGCCCTTTTGAATCTGTCCTTTTCATTCTCAAACTTGATTAAAACCATAACTGCCTTTGCAATGTACAAGTTCTACTGTGCCTTGTAATTTATAAACTTCATTCAGTATGTCCACTCAGCTCCTATGCTTTCAGCCTCTTCCCCATCCATCTGAGATGTACACATCTCTCTGTTTTGCACATTTCCTAAAGCCATCACCTGTATTGTTTATCCTCTGGCTCTGGGTCCCTGTGACACTGAGATACAAGGCCTTTATTTAAAGGTTATTTCTCACTGATCTCGGTAGAGAACGATTGGCAGAAGACTAGGTGGAATTCTAGTTTGAAAAGATTGCTGGGCTCTCAAGACTTCAGTTTGCAAGGCTGTCAAGTACTGTTATGGACACAGTGTCCTAAGAACGGTGACACCTCTGCTCACCCCTGTCAAGTTTTACTCCCTTTGGTGTTCACAGTCATGCTTTGCTGTTTTGTTTCTTTAAAACCAGACCTGTGTGCAGATACCATTCTGTGTCCCACTGGAAAGCTACTGCAGCAAGTCCAAAACCTGTCAGTAAACAAAGATCTGACGACCATGGAATTAAAACTAATAGCTGTATTTTCAACAGGTCTTTGCTTTCCTTAAAGGGCCACCGGATTTGCTGCATATCTGTTCAGAGGATCGCATCTCAAAGTCCCGGAAAAGATGCAGCACAGAATAATACACTCTGTGCTTATGAACCATTGAGTACCTTTGCATAAAGGGTTTATTGATCCATTTAACAATGAGCAGGGCCGGCTCTAAGGCAAGGCTGGGTGGCGCAGGGCGCTAGGGGGGGCGCCGTGGTGGGAAACTGGGTGGGGGGTGGGTGCCAGAGCGATCTTCGCACCACAGCACCAGGGCGGCCGATATGCTTAAGACGGCCCTGGCAATGAGTGTAATTCCATTGCGTTGGAAGGTAACAAAATATGCTAAAGAGCTTGAGGTAGAATCACCTTTTCATTTTTTTAATTGCTAGATGAACTTAAAACTAATACAGGCATCTTCCCCCCCGCCCCCCGCCACCACCCAGTATGGAAAACATTATGGAATAGTAGTCTTGAGTAGTGAGATTAACTAGCGAATGATGTTTTTGAAAGCAAGTTGCTCAAGGCTTCCATTCCCTGTTATTTGCTCTTTGCCTCAATTGTATGGGCATACACATTTCACATTAGATTCCTACCAAAGGCTTTAACCATCTGTCATCTCATCTTGCCCCAGTTGAGAACCACTTGCCATATGGAAACTGTGCTTCATTTGTATTAGCCATCTGATAGGCTGAAGATTCTAGAAGGGGCAAATCAACACAGTATTATGGCTGCAGGGTCCACTAACCAGCGGGGGCACCGTCCAGCTTATATAATGTAAGAAGTTAAAGAGAAAGCTACCAGACTTCTTTAGTGAACTAATAGTCCTTTTGTACTCTTTGCAGTAACAGTAAGTGCTTCCCAGGTAACATCAGGGCACTTGAAATGGAAACAACGTACACATTTCTCCATAGCTGGTCTCCTCCTTCTGTACTACCTAGTGCTAAGCCAGGGTTTGACTTAGTGGTACCTCAAAACCTGGGCTCATAGTTTGTTTCACTCCAGGTAAACCTCAAGTTGGGGTTGAGGTTTGCTCATGGCTTACCACTTGTGGTTTGTTTGGGGTGGTCAATCCATGAGCCCAGATCTGAGTGTAAAAATTAGCCAGACCATGGCTTATCTCCAGATAGGACACCAGAAGAAGAACCAAAGAGAAGTGGCTGTTGTTGTTGTTGTTGTTGTTGTTGTTGTTGTTTTCTGTATCTGCACACTTGCACATTCATACTTAACTATAGTTTGGATCATATTTTTAGTTTGGATGTGTATTTTATATTTTTATATTGGAATCTGTTTTCGAAAGCTATCTGCGGAGGTCTTCATCCTGAGAGGTGGCACATAAATTCTTTAATAAATATAAAATGATTAATGATAAGACAGTGGGTCATAGTGTGGGAGAAGAAAGCCGTATTCGTAATCAGTCACTATGGAATAACGTGTGTGTGTGTGTGTGTGTGTGTGTGTGTGTGTGTGTGTGTATCCATCCATCCAGTTGAAGATAAAATGAAGACAATTTTAGAAAGGCCCACCAAAAAGCCTTTCTGATTTTTGCCCTCTTGTGTATGTTTCAGAACTCAGGATCCTGAGCAGCATGCAATATCTTTGAAAGAGTTCACCTTGAAATGTATCTTCAGTGTAGAAGGACCAGAAGAAGGGTTTTTTATTAAGTTAAGAGAGTCAGAAAATAATAATAAAACATGGTTTATGAAGTTGGCGAGAAATTTAGAAATGAGATGAAGTTTTATGGCTGATGAAATTGATACAAGTTGTAAATTTGAATTCCTGGATGAGTCTTTTTGATGTGGTCTTTATTACATGAAGTAACATTTTCCACAGTTAATAGCTCACCTCTGCACACTGAACAGGGAATTCTGCCTTTATAAAAGGGCTGCTTTAAGAGTTCTATTAACCAAGCTTTCACCTTACTTTTAAAGGTTCTGTTGATTACTTTCATTGGGAAAACAGCCTCTTTTTGATTATTGACAAACATCTCTTACCTGCCTTATTTTGAGTGAAGGTTTTAGAAGTGCCATGTGATGTCAGCCAACACATTCCTAGTTGGTTTCAGATAATCCCTTTATTGGTGTTGTTCAATTTCTGCTGTTCACATTTAGGTCAAAATGGAGGATTAATATTTCCAGGGACCAAATATATTTTGCACATTGCCCTTCATAAAAAGTATTCCCCATAGAACCTATTAAATGTTTCAACTGGAATATGCCTGCCTGGAAGAGCCAGCTCCATAATAAAATACCAGGACTGGTGCTGTGAAACAACACCGAATTGTCAGTTTGCAGCAACAGAGTTTCCTTCCAGCAGCAGTTATATTACAGGATAGTTTTTTGGGGAAAGAGCCAGCAGTCCAGCAGCATTGTGGAATGTGGGATTGTGGCAATAATGTGTGGTAGTGATTTCTCCCTTTCCCCCACATTGAACACATGGAGGAATTGCAAACTCGAATAATATAACCAACTTTAAAAACAACAACAACAAAAAAAAAACAAATTTCTTGCTCAGTTTAAAGGAGAAGCAGTTCATAACACACTCAGATTAGAATAAATGGGGGGGAGAGAGAGACTCATTGCTCCCAATTTTAAAATAAAAAGTAAAAAGCAGTGCCATTCATTCTATATTGTTTATTCCATGTACTATGAAGAAAATAAACAAATGTAAAGTCAGTTTCCACTTCTCTGCTTTACCTTATTCTAGTTAAATGTCAGGGTGACATCAGGTTTCAAAGTGGCCACAAGGGTTGGGGGATGTCTTGATGTGTCCCACCAGCTTTATAAAAGCTTCATAGCACTGCGAGGGTGTGTAGCCGCCATGCCTCCTGTCTGCTCTGCCTTCACTTTGTCTGCCGACTTTGCTGTCCTACTTGCAGGGCAGCAAAGCTGGAACCTTCACGGTGAGGTGACCTTGGGAGGTACAGCAGTTGCATATTTCATGGAAGCCATGGAGTTTTCAAAGACGTAGGTAGCATCTCCAGGTTGAAATTTAGCAACCCTACTTAAAAGCAGCTGTGTTCAAACACAGAAGAGAGATGTGTAAGGTGGCTCCAACCTCTTTATTTTATATCCATTTCATCAGTAGCACCAAAGACTTAGGACTCTCTCTCTCTCTTTCTGAGTCTGTTTCTCCTTTCACTAACACATAAAAGACATTTATTCAGGGCACGATGCAACCAAAAGGAAGCATTCCCTAGCACTGTTGATTTCAATAGGAAAGAGTTAAAAATTCCCATTGAAATCTGAGGTCTAAAAGTGCTTGATATTAGTTCCATAAGGCTGGAACCAAATAAAAGATATACAGTACATACACCTGCGTGAAATAAAACCTTGTGTGCAGCTGAAGCTCTGCTTTGCTTTTCACTGGAGCTTTTCCTGCTACTGAAGAAACAATCTGTTCTTCTGTTAAAAGTGGCTTGCCTCTTTGGCAATGCAAACTCCTGCGGTGAAAAGTGAAAACAAGGCACTGGCTGTGCATGATGGCTCTCTCCTCCACGTGCACACTCTTTCTTTGGACCCCAGCCTTATTTATAAAGAACATTGTATGCAAAAGATAGGAGAAGCACAGAGAAGAACAGTGAGTGAAATTATTTCATGGTGCTTCCGTTTGTCTTGTCTGCATGACTACTTGTCACGATTGTTGTTGTTGTTGTTTAGTCGTTTAGTCGTGTCCGACTCTTTGTGACCCCATGGACCATAGCACGCCAGGCACTCCTGTCTTGCACTGCCTCCCGCAGTTTGGTCAAACTCATGTTCGTAGCTTCAAGAACACTGTCCAACCATCTCATCCTCTGTCGTCCCCTTCTCTTGTCACGATAGTTGAGAATAAAAAGTTGGCATGTTTTCAATCAATAAAATGTTTAAAAGCTAAAAAGTAAAAGTCTTTGGTTAAAAATCACTCATACAATGTCCAACAACAATAAGCCTTTATTTAGCTGTCCAAATGATTAACAGATTCATCATGAATTCCATCTGAAGATGATATACTGCTTGTGCCTGTTCCCACAAACGCACTATTCCTTTGGTTCTTCTGGGGCATGTCTACGTGCTGTGAGTATATGTGCAAATATTTGGTTTCTAATGAATCTTTCAGAGAGTAGTATTGTTAGAAAATTGAAACCAAACAGTGGCTGTGTTTTTTAGACGTTTCTTACAAGGCTGTATCTCTTTGTGCCGCCTTAAAGGTGACCTCAAAGGGAAACAAAATTGGATTTGTCCTTTTTTGTTTCTTTGTTTCTTTATGATGTGTATAAAAAAGGCCTGCTTGTTCTTTTTTATAATAAAATGTACTGAAAGCCTGTACAGTGATTGGAAAGTTATTGCAAAATGCAGGCTCTACAGGTACTGAAAAACTTGAGTACGGAACAGAATACAGAGTGGATGGGATCAGTAGACTCCCTTATGTATGTCTTTAGTCCACACAAATTTTACCCATAAATGGAATGGGATGTTTTGTTTGACATGGGGCTGCCATGGCAAAGACAGGCCCTGTGCCAAGTTCTCCATCTTCTCCACATGAGCCTTGTGATGTAATGATACTGTGCATTTTCCAAGCTCTGCCAGTGGCAAACAATGACACAGATTATGTATGTGAAGACAAACAGGCAAAACTATGACATCAAAACACAACCATTATTCTTTACAGTCATTCCTCCGCTTACGTATCCCTCTGGTTATGCAAACTTTGGAATATTTAAAGTTACAGGTAGGTAGCCGTGTTGGTCTGGATCGAAGTAAAATAAAAAAATTCCTTCAGTAGCACCTTAAAGACCAACTAGTTGGTCTTTAAGGTGCTACTGAAGGAATTTTTTTATTTTACTTGGAATATTTAAGCAACAAACCCAGAAGTATACAGGTGAAACTCGAAAAATTAGAATATCGTCGAAAAGCTCATTTATTTCAGTAATGCAACTTAAAAGGTGAAACCAATATATGAGATAGACGCTTGACATGCAAAGCAAGGTATGTCAAGCCTTTATTTGTTGTAGTTGTGATTATTATGGCGTACTGCTGAAGAAAACCCCAAATTCACAATCTCGGAAAATTAGAATATTAAATGAAATCAATAAAACAAGGGTTGCAAATAGAACAATATTGGACCTCTGAGAAGTAGAAGCAAGCATATGTACTCAGTACAGTGGTACCCCAGGTTAAGTACTAAATTGGTTCTGGAAGTCCGTACTTGACAATTTTCAGAAGTACTGTATAGCTGCAGTAGTTTCCCTGCAGGGATGACCTTTACTGTTCTGGAGAGGTTAAAAAAGGATTCACTGTTGTTTTGTGTTCAATTTGTATGAAAATGCCATACATCACAGAACTACTCTTTGATTAGAAACCTGCCAAATTTCAGAGTGATAGATGCAGCAGTTTTGTGCTAGGTGCTTTTTAAAAGTTGGTTTTGTGGGAGGGAGAGGGGGACTGGATTCTGTCTTTGTGTGCCATGATTTTAGCATGTAGATGGCATACTGTAGAAGTGACCCTAGGAAAGTAACCTGCAGCCTTTGAGAAATACAGATGAAGAGACCAGAGAGTCAAGCTGGAGGATGGATGGCGGCTAACAGATTGAGATTGAATCCTGACAAGACAGAAGTACTGTTTGTGGGGGACAGGAGGCGGGCGGGTGTGGAGGACTCCCTGGTCCTGAATGGGGTAACTGTGCCCCTGAAAGACCAGGTGCGCAGCCTGGGAGTCATTTTAGACTCACAGCTGTCCATGGAGGCACAGGTCAACTCCGTGTCCAGGGCAGCTGTTTATCAGCTCCACCTGGTACGCAGGCTGAGTCCCTACCTGCCCACTGACTGTCTCTCCAGAGTGGTGCATGCTCTAGTTATCTCTCGCTTGGACTACTGCAATGCGCTCTACGTGGGGCTACCTTTGAAGGTGACCCGGAAACTACAACTAATCCAGAATGCGGCAGCTAGACTGGTGACTGGGAGCGGCCGCCAAGATCACATAACACCGGTCCTAAAAGACCTACATTGGCTCCCAGTACGTTTCCGAGCACAATTCAAAGTGTTGGTGTTGACCTTTAAAGCCCTAAACGGCCTCGGTCCGGTATACCTGAAGGAGCGTCTCCACCCCCATCGTTCTGCCTGGACACTGAGGTCCAGCTCCGAGGGCCTTCTGGCGGTTCCCTCATTACGAAAAGCCAAGTTACAGGGAACCAGGCAGAGGGCCTTCTCGGTAGTGGCACCCACCCTGTGGAATGCCCTCCCACTAGAGGTCAAAGAGAACAATTACCAGACCTTTAGAAGGCATCTCAAGGCAGCCCTGTTTAGGGAAGCTTTTAATGTTTGATGGATTTCTGTATTTTAGAATTTCTGTTTTTTTGGAAGCCGCCCAGAGTGGCTGGGGGAACCCGGCCAGATGGGCGGGGTATAAATAATAAATTATTATTATATTATTATTATTAAGCTGAATGAAAACAACAACATAGAATCCTAGAATCTTAAAGTTGGAAGGGACCCAAGGGTTATCTAGTCCAACCCCCTGCAATGCAGGAATCTCTGTGGAAGCATCCATGACAGATGGCCACCCAACCCCTGCTTAAAAACCTCCAAGGATGGAGAGTCCATCACCTCTCGCGGGAGTCTGTTCCACTGCTGAACAGCTCTTACTGTCAGAAAGTTTTTTTCTGAACAGTTTCCTGCTGATTAAGGGCAAAGCTGGTTTAACAAGAAAGGATGTGTGAGGATGTGGAACAGGCCAAAGAACTCGGCTGTCTGGCATTTTCCAAGCAAGTACCACTAGCAAAGAGCACAGAGCAGACATGAGCAAGGTGATACATTGCTTCATCTTTCCTCCCACAAAGTATTGTGACTGGAAAGCCCCGGGAAATCATTTCCCACTGATTAGAATTTAGTTTGCCAGAGGAGAACTCTCGCTCTCCTTGCTATCACCAGTGTTTCTCTTAAATGGCAAGGCTGGAGAGAAATGTTTCATTTTTTGCTGCCACACTCTTCAGTGTTTTCCCTAAAACTGAATCTCCAAAGTGCCTTGAATTGCTTTGGCAATCTCTGCTACAGTTTAGGGCATTTTATGGAGATTCCACTCAGTTTGGGCAAGGCCCGAATCATTCCCAAACAGCCTGCTTTGGATCAGAATTTGTTGTTAATCTGAACCCCCACTAAATATATCTGTTACCATGCTCTCTGTTGTACAATGACTCAAGAGATAAATATATTGGAAACATTTTAATAATACTGAAAATCTTTATAAAATTTCCTGTGGAAGAACAGAGAGTTGCAGTCAACTAAGTTCTAGTCAGAGTAGACCCACAGAAAACAATGTACCTAAATTGGCCGTGCCCATTAATTTAAATAGGTCTGCTCTGAGTATATCTAATACAGTTGTACCTCGGTTTATGAACACAATTGGTTCCGGAAGTCTGTTCATAAACTGAAGCGTTCATAAACTGAAGCGAACTTTCTCATTGAAAGTAATGGAAAGTGGATTAATCTGTTCCAGATGGGGCCGCGGCGTTCGTAAACCGAAAATTCGTAAACCGAGGTGTTCATAAACCGAGGTTCCACTGTATTAAATATAACCCAGAAGATAAGGTTGTATATTGTAGCAAATGGCACAGTCAATTGTAGCCACCTATGTATACTTTGTCAGATCCAGAAAATGTTACTTTTACATACATTATACAGCTGCAATATGGTTCTATTTTTGTTCTAATGTTTGAACAGAGTTTTTCTGATGACCTAAGTTGAACAATAAAATTTGACTGACTGAGTTTCTGGCCTACAACTCTAAAGCTGGCTTCTGGGAATTTGAAATCTTTTTTCCATCTCTGCAATTGAATATTTTGGTGTTAGGAATTGGCAGTGAGCTCGGAATGGAGCTGGGGAAAGAGTTGACCCCAAAATATATGGGCTTCCTTGAATGAATCTAAGTTCTGACAAATTACAATCTTGGCTGTTGAAGGCAATACTTGGAACAAATCTCAAGGCTGCTAGCAATCATCTGTGAGAAGTCTTGGAAGATAAATTGAGTCCTAGTGGATTTGTGAAGGGCAAATGGTCCTTGTTCTCAAAACCGGGGAAGAGAAGGTCCCAGAAATTTATAAGCCCACTAGCTATCATTGCTGTCCCAGGGAATTATTTAAAATAATGATAAATATATTTCTAAACATTTTATATTTCAGCTTTAGCTCCGTTCCTCTGCCCCCCAATGTGGCTCATGGCACAGGGCCAAAATAGCAAAGAGTAGACCACATGGATCTGACCTGAGTAGAAAGATGTTTGATATTTGTTATTAGTGACACGCAGGCTGGTTCTGTGCATGTTTACTCAAAAGTAAAGCCCCCTCAAGTAAGAGTTGTGTGACTGGGTAAAGTGTACAGCAGGGGTGGGCGATGTTTGGTTTTAAACATCACTATATATCATCAGCTTAACATCACAATACAGTGGTGCCTCGACTTACGAATTTAATCCGTTCCGAAGGCACCCTTGTAGGTCGAAAAATTCGTAAGTTGAAAAGCGCCATTGGAAATGCAATTTCCCATAGGAATGCATTGGAAACGGAAAAAATCGTAAGTCGAAGCAACCCCATCTAAAAATCCGTAAGTCGAAAAAACCCTATCTAAAACCGCCACGGTTTCCGTTCGGATGTCGAGAAATTCGTAAGCGTGCGGCCATTTGCCCCATTCGTAATTCAAAAAATTTGGTTGTTGAGTCATTCGTAGGTCGAGGTACCACTGTATATCGATATATCACGGTATTTGAAATAGGGATGTAACTATGTAGAGGCAAATAGGGTAACGTCTTGGCAACTGCTACTACTTAGGGGTCTAAAACGGATACATTTTTATTTACCTTTAACATATTGTTATAACTGTTTAATAATACAGAGCAACAGGGGCAGCACGGATCATGAGAAAAGTGATGACCAGCTTCACAGTCCCCGTCCCCCCCATATCATGGTTTTTTATTACATAGCACACACATTGTGACTCATGATATATTACAATATCAAATATTATGAAACCGGACGTGGACTTCAAAGTGATTTGGGGTGATGTATCAATACAGTGCCCAGCCCTAGTTTGCAGGAAGGGGCTGTGGGGCCATGCTTGCGCCCCTGTCCTGATGGCATGCAGCTCCTCTCAGCCCCACCTTTGACATATTCACATGGATGTCTGAGGCAGGGAAGCATTTGCATAGAGCAGTAGCAGTCCGCATTGCTCACCTGGCTTCCCAGCACCTGGTGTTGCTGCTGGCTACTGAGAGGGGTGAGGTGGTGGGAAGCTGAGCATGTTTTAGCTGTAGTGATGGGAGCATCAATTGGCTGTGCCACAGCACATGCACTATGCTGAGCTCCTGACCTGTCTCCCTCCTGATAAGTGGCAGTGATGTTTTTTGTGCAGGGAAGCCAGGTGAGTGATGCTCCCCTGTCCTGCCCAACAACTACTGGCATGGAGGCTTCCCTGGGTACCAGAACCCAGGGAAGCCTCCACACACAGAGGTCTGTGCATGGATGCTTCCCTGCCTCATGCGTCCATATAAATGTGTTGAGAATGGGGTTGGGAGAAGCCACAAGGATGGTGAGGCTGAGGTTATAGGTGTAGTCTTGTAGTCTCTTTCCACACAATTTGCCCCTTCTCGTGAGTAACACAGGAAGGCGATCAAGTTTTATTGTGTTCAATGACATCTTCTCTAAAGTAAGTGTGCATGGTTCAATGGTGTATTATCGCTAGTAAGTATGCATAGGTTTGCTCCTTTAGGGTGTTTTCATATCGAATTTTGGCTGCATACAGATGAACATACCTTCAGCAATGAACCCACAGTGAAAGTGTGCTTGCCATTGTATAGACAAATGTGCAGCCTTACCTAGGGGAAGCTCAGGGGAAAACCTGCCCTAGTTTTGGATTTGTACAATATTGATCGGCTGCCCTTTGTATTAATTGTAAAGTTATTTCCCTAGTTTTCATATTGGGGCTAAGTACAGAATTATGTGGCTGACTTTTGTGGAAGTCGCAAAGGCAAATTACTTCCCCCTGCAGTTTCAAGTGCTCAACATTTACTTGTTTCGTTTCATTTATGAATCGCTTCCCATGAAGCATCCCTGGAGGATTAGCAATAAAAATATCAGTCAAAATGGCAACAATAGGAACATATACAAAAACCATTTCAGACCTATTACAGGTACAGACTGGGGCAAGAATCCCTGTTTAAAAGTTTTGTTGAAAAAGGAAGGACTTCAATGGGCTTCAGAAAGGCAACAGAGATGGATCCTGTCTGATGTGCAATGGGAGGGAGTTCTAAAGGGATCTTCTCTGGCAGAGAACAGTGATCAGTTGAGTATATTACGGTTGAGTCTATATTTTACGCGTCCTGGTCCCAAGCTGTGTAAGGGCTCTGGGCACCAGTACTAGAACCCTGAACTTGGCTCAGTAGCTCATTGGCTGTCAGTACAATTCTCTCAGCAGTTGTGTAACATGGTGGTGATATTCTGGCCCAATGAGCAGTCAAGCTGTTGCAGTGTGAGTAGCTACAGCTTCCAGGCCAACCTCAGAGATCTCCCCCCCCCCCCATAAATCATACAATAGCATCAAGCCCCCTTTAAATCTTTTTTAAAAAAGCATCAGATAAACATTTGATTGGATTGAATGTGCCAGAAACTTGGAATTTTGTTTAAAAGCCATAACAAAAGTACCAATTTTGAACAATCTGTCTGTAAGCTTGGCAATGCAGATGAGGCAATTAGGATTCAATCTGGTGAATTTACAGGTATATATTTACAAGAGTGTATGTACAGGAAGGAGATCTTATTCCAAATTCACTCCTGTTTATAGCTATGCACTGTTAAAGCAGTTTAAGGCATCTTACTGAACGACTAAACGACTAAACAACAACTACTGAAACGCAAGTGTAAAATGATTTTGGCTGGACAGCTCTTTTATATTACAGATGCCTCTCTCCTGCTTTCTGTTCCACTTTAACAAGAATCAGACAACAACATCAACAACACACAAGAGGCTAAAAGGTGATTTAAGCCTCCTTCGTGACAATGCTGCTACTTGAGAGTGGTGGCTGTGCTCAAATTTGCAAATACATGAACCTAGAAGGAACTGATGGATGTATTAATAAAATAAGGAAGATTGACTAAACTCTGTGCCCACAAAGTACCACCAAGGGGGCTATATTGGATTGCTATTTGACAGCAGTATGAGGCTATTGTGAGAAGGCATGTGGCATTCTGGCTTCTGTTAATAGATGCAATGTACTTAGTGCTAGTTAGGGCACGACTGGAATATTGCGACCAGAAATAAACACACACTGGAGAGGATTCCAGAAAGAACGACAGTGATCAAGAGTTTGGGCCGCAGAATGTGCATGGAAGGGCTGAACGCTGGCGATGTGACACAAGTTCTTGTGACACAAGGCTGAAAGAAAAGCAGCTGTTTTCTAGGACTAGAGATGTGAAAGGCCATGGATAGATGGATGAGACGAGAGTTTTTGTTTTTGGAGAGCAGATTTAGGCTAATAAGGGAAATATTTCTATATGCAAGAATAGCTGGAGAATGGAACATGGTACTCTGGGGAGCTGTGGAATCTCCTTTCTTTGATGGCTTCTCAGAGGAGATAGGATGAGCCCAGGGATATGTGTTTGTATCTGTCTAGGAAACCTCACATCTCAGAATGGCTAGACTGGGTAATCGGATTTTGAAGGGTTACAGTTTTGTTTTGCTTTGTTTTGTTTTACAAAGACTAGAGTAGAATGGTTCCCTTTGTAGAACAGAAGAAGACATCTGGCAAATGGATGGCTGATGTATTTGCAGCGCTGTGAAATCTGATGGTGATAAGGGCACCATGTTCCTCCTCCATTCGTTCTACCTTCTAGTTCAGTGATGGGCAACCTTTTGAGCTTGGTGTGTCAAAATTCGCCAAAAAACCGAGCATAACTCGGGTGGTGTGTCACTACGAGAAAAAACCCATAATTTCATGATATTCATAGTTTAAATAATAAAAATGTATAATTGTAATATATAACTGTGAGAGGGACCCAGGTGGCGCTGTGGGTTAAACCACTGAGCCTAGGGCTTGCTGATCAGAAGGTCAGCGGTTCGAATCCCTGTGACGGGGTGAGCTCCCGTTACTCGGTCCCAGCTCCTGCCAACTTAGCAGTTCGAAAGCACGTCAAAAGTGCAAGTAGATAAATAGGAACCGCTACAGCGGGAAGGAAAACAGCGTTTCCATGTGCTGCTCTGGTTTGCCAGAAGTGGCTTTGTCATGCTGGCCACATGACCTGGAAGCTATGCGCCAGCTCCCTTGGCCAATAATGCGATATGAGCACGCAACCCCAGAGTCGGTCACGACTGGACCTAATGGTCAGGGGTCCCTTTACCTTTACCTTTAATATATAACTGTATTTAATAAACCAAAACCTAACTATTTAACCAAACCAAACCAAAAACCCCTTATTTATCACAAAGTGCCCAGAGTTGTTGAGCTTTTTTGGGGGGAGCTGCTGACCAAACAGCACAGAAGGCTTAAAAAAACCAATCTCTGGCTACCAGCAACAACAACAACAAAAATGGATCCAGGTTTTAACAGCGGAGAGAAGCTGTAGCGGAGACAAACTCTAGTGGAGACAAGCTGTAGGAGGAGTGGGAGAACAAATGGGGCGCGTGCCATCAGTGAGGGCTCTGCGTGTCACGTCTGACACGCGTGTCATAGGTTCGCCATCACTGTTCTAGTTGCTTCCACTTGGTTTCCTGCACTTCAGGGCAGCCACATCACTGGGCTCTTTCGCTGACTCTTGAGTGATGATTCCATGAAAGCAATCTGTTTGCTCAGTGCTGATGAATGATTCACAGGGGCCATCCTGGGCTATGCTTCTTCCCTTCCTGCAGCTATAGCTAAAGAGCCACCACCTTCATTTAATGTGAGTAAGAGCAATGACACCATCTGCTAGCACAGCCCAAGGAGGGCAGAGCTGAATTTTGCCTCACTCTTAAATTAAAAACAAGACTACAATAATGTATTTTAATAAATGAAAATAAGTTCACCTGTTTGCATACCATAAAGAGATGATAGGAAGTAATAAACTAACTAGCTTTCTGTTGTCTCTGCCTACAATAGGCTATGCACGCAAATATGAAAGCTGTTCAGTTCCAATGCCTTGATTTCCTTGTTATTTTCCTGCCTATTTGCCTAATGGCTTAGTGATCAGGAATGTGTTCGTTTCAATGTGTAGGGCAGGTCAATAACTTGGATTAGCACATTGACATTCGGGGATGTGGTAAACACTTTCCTTCCTGTGCTATTTGTCTGATTTAAATTGTTTCTTCAGCTAATACTAGCTACAGAGGGGGCAAACGTGGGGGCAGCAGAGGTACCCATCTGTGTGCCCCCTCCAACCATGACTAGTAGAATCTTTGGAAGGGGAGTGAATTAAATTAGGAGACCTGTAGAGTGAGGATTAGCTTCCTTTCCCCAGTAACATTCCACTAATAATAATAATAATAATAATAATAATAATAATAATAATAATAATTAAAAAATTTTTTTATTTATACCCCGCCCTCCCCAGTCAAAAACTGGACTCAGGGCGGCTGACACCAACAGAATTACAATAAAACATAAAAACAATTAATTAAAATACAGATTAAAATACAGTATTAAAATTTAAAATGCAGCCTCATTTCAAGTAGGCCATAAATCCAAGCCATGAGGGAGGAAAACACAGGGGTCAGGCTGAGTCTAACCCAAAGGCCAGGCGGAACAGCTCTGTCTTGCAGGCCCTGCGGAAAGATGACAATCCATATTTGGGCCCGTCCATTACTGCTTTTAATCAAAGAAGAAGACAGTAAATTCATGATGTGATCTTAAACAGCGCACCTTGTTTGATCCTTATATTAAAATACATTTGGGGACATGGTGTGCTAAGGGTGATGAAGCTCTAAGTTATACACCCCAAAGCTCAAGCCAAAATCTATATCTCTAACAAGTAGTTTCTGAAAAGCAAGCAATTATGAGGTGTCTTTGTGCCCCCTTTCTGTTACTCTGCTGTTGGCCTACAACTGCCTCCTCCAACCTGGTGCCCTGCAGATGTTTTGGACTACAACTCCCATCATTCCCAGGTCACAGGGCCATGCTGGCTGTGGCTGATGGGATTTGTAGTTCAAATCACCTGAAGGGCACCTGGTTGGGAAAGGCCGGGCAAGAATTACTTATCTGTCCTTTGATAATTGAAGGCAAGTGCAAGCATTTTTTTCTTTCTCTGGGTGACTTGCAATATATGGTTTGATTTACTGCAATGACTAATGAGGGGCATGTACATTTATGTGTGTGACACTAGATACTAAATTATACGTGAAGGTTTTTGTGGGATTTTGTTTGGTTTTTCCAGTTTATACCAGCATCTAGAAGATTTCCTGTCGGCTACTCTGTGAAAGTATTGCCTGCAACCAGATCAGATTTGGTTTTGAGAAAGCAATATAGTTCAGAGAAAGTGTGTTGTTTCCTGTTGCTACATATACGGAACCCTATGTAAATTCATACAATGATTTCACTATGTTGGAAAGTTACTTTAAAATGTGCAATCTGGGGGAAAATTGTATTATTCATAAAATTCTAAAATGAACACAGATATTCACCCATGTAATTTTAATCTGGACATCATAAGAAATGTTTCAGACGTTAAAATGTTGATATAATGCTGAAAAAATCATTATCTTTTATATTTCATCTTGAAAAGTAAAAATCAATCTATTGTACCATAACTGAATGTCAACTCTCTGAGAATGTAGTGGTTGAGCATTTTTAATCACTCCTTTAAAATGTCTATGCAGTAACCTTGCACTCGAAACTGGGTTGTTTTTGCTGAAATATTTGTCTCAAAAGCAATCTTGCTCTTCTGTATTCTCCACAGTCTCCTCTGATGCCATGGGCCACTCAGATCAAACTGGTCACTTTGGAAAACAAAGTTGCTCTCGTGTTTTATTTTCTCACCTTGGAAATAGTCTGAATTTATTTAAGAGGCACAAAAGGGGGAATGGAGATTGTCTGCAAGATTGAGTGTGTTTTTAGCAGTTGAAATTCAAAGCCATCTGGGTATTTATACAGCAAAATCTTCCGGATGAAGAATAGGCCAAGGTAGTCACATGGCGGGGGCCAACATGAAACAAAAGAATCCATTTATTATCCCGGCAGGAAATTTGTTCTTCTAGATGTTGTAGCTGCAGACATAATGATTTCATTTCCTTCAGTTTGCTCAGATTAATTGCCGGTGCTTGTGTGTGTGCGTGTGTGTGTGCGCGTACATGAGAACTCATGTTATTTTGAAGTATTTTCCACCTAGGTATACTTGCAAACCCTTAAAATGCCAATCTTATAATGTCTTTGTACATAATCTGTGGGGCAAAATCTGCAGCAAAATCAATGGTGTCTTGTGGCACCCGAAAGAGGAACAAATCTAGGTAATGCCATGAAGCTTTTGTGGATTGATGGGACTGTCGTCCACAAAAAATTATGCCATAATAAATTTGTTAAGTCTCTTGGGTGCCACAAGACTTTTTGTCAACTGGAACGCTATGTCTGTTTCTGGCTGTTGCATCTGGAAAATGATGCAGTACAGATAGAAAAAGTGCAGAAAAGGACAACCCAAAATGATTGGGGGACTGGAACAATCCCCCAGTGCCAGTGTGGTGTAGTGGTTAAGAGTGGTAGACTCATAATCTGGGGAACCGGGTTTGCTTTCCCGCTCCTCCACATGCAGCTACTGGGTGACCTTGGGCTAGTCACACTTCTCTGAAGTCTCTCAGCCCCACTCACCTCACAGAGTGTTTGTTGTGGGGGAATAAGGGAAAGGAGAATGTTAGCCGCTTTGAGACTCCTTAGGGTAGTGATAAAGTGGGATATCAAATCCAAACAATCCTCCTGTGGGGAAAGGTTTCAAAATGAAGAGAGTGGATGAAGAGCGGAAGAACAACAGCTCAGTGGAAGAACATTAGCTGTGCAGGTAAACAAACAAACAAACAAACAGACATAGGTTCAATCACTAGTATTTCCAGATAGGGCAGATGCAGGGAACCTAATGCACAGGGTCCAAGTGTGATTTTCCAGGTCTCACAGTCTGGCATTTGAAACTCCTCCTGGGCTGTACTCTTTCTCACCTCAGAAGCCTACTTTGCAAAGATCAATTTAACATTGGTTGCCCCACCCACTTCTGCCTGTGGTCCTGTCAGCCACTGGCATGTGGTAGAGACCATACCGAACCAGATGGACCAACGTTCTGACTTGTTGAAAGACTTCCTTTGTTCCTGGAAAAGTTTTTCAACTTCCCTCAAAACATTCAAACTTGGGGTTCTTTGAGGAAGCTGAAAGACTGGTGATTCAGGACAAAGAAAAAGAAGCACTTTCCCATAAACAATACAATTAAATAACGGAATCTGCTTCCTCAAGATGTTCCACCGGACTTAGATAGCTTTAGAAAGGGATTGGGAAACTTCATGCACTCTTTCATTAGGGTCACTCTGTGTGGCCCAACTCTGGAGCCCTGCATCCTGGCAGCCCCACCAAATGATACCAGAAAGGCAGCTGTAGCTCTGCACATTAGGAAGGGACGCAATCTGCTGGCAGCCCAGACTGAAGTCACTCACCCTTTTGAATTTAATCATTTCCCCAAAGTGAGAGTGGCAGTGAGCTCATCCAATCAAGGAGCCAACAAGGGCGACAGAGCAGCGAGGGAAGCAACAATCCCGGAGGCCTCTGCCTCTCAAGCCTGCCAGTGTCTCTGCAAGGAAGATAATGTGTTTGGGTTTTTTTTAGTGTAAGAGGCATCATGCCTCTGGGTACCAGCCAGGGAGGGAGAGGCTGTCGTCCTCAAATCCTGCTTGTGGGCTACTGTGGGAAACAAGACATTGGACTAGATAGGCCCTTGGTCTGATCCAGCAGCACTCTTCTTATCTTCTGATGGCATATATGAAAGGCACAACATACCTAGGAAAGTTTTGTGTGACTCACCTTTTGGTTTTGGCTGCAATCTGATTTGGACTCATCTGATGCCTTTGAAAAAAGGAAACTTGACTAAACATATATGCCTCCCGGAGAGTATCAAAACAGAGACAAAACAACACAAGAGAAACCACAGCTAGGTTTTTTCAAACAGCATCAGAGAACACTGCTGAAAATCTGGATCAGGAGAAATAGAGTATAAGAGAATTCTGGGTGCTCTCTGCTGCGCATGGATTCCTATCAATGGTGGGAGCCGATTGGAAGCTGCAAAAGATTGTTTGAATTGATCAGTTCCAAGGGAATAACTGCTCCAAAGCATGCAATTGGCCACTGACTTTAACCCATGCATAGTGGTCGTGGTGGTGTTTCACATACAACTGTCATGGTTTTGTCTAGCCTTAATACATTTTCTGAATGCTTTTCTCATAATACGGGCTCTCAATAATGAAGCCTCTTGTGGTGTCTTTGAAATCTGTGGCTCTCCTGCTCTGTTCCATAATAGCAAATCTCTCTGGTATAAGGTTGTTTCCCAGCGTATGAATCACTGTGACCTGGTTGGGGTGGCTGGCAGCATTCCGGGCAAAGCACCGGCAGAAGGAGTTAAAGTCTCACTAGACACGCATCCTTTGCTCTTTCTCTGCTGAACCCAAAACTTTCCTGAAGCTACACTAACTTTTTTAAAAAACTCTCCTTTGATATGAGTACATTTCCTCGCTCACACTTGAGGTGGAAAGAAGTGCAGTTATTTGGGACCACATAGTGTTGTTGCAGCCCTATATCCACAGGTCAGATGGGGCAGAGAAAAGGCTTTATCCATAATGTGGCTGCCACTCTCCACTTCCCCCCACCAGGGACAACCCCACCTGGGTTTGGTTTATCCTGAAGGAGACAGCACTAGCATCCCTGCAAACTTGATTTAGTTACAAAAATAAGTGAAGAGCAGAAGTGGAGTTGAGCAATAGTCACATCTATTGTCAATAGATCTGCTACCTCCCACGTTGGGTTTTCCGAAAGATGCCATGCCACAAAAGCATCCTATCCTTCAGCTAACTCTCTTCAACTTCAAAATGACTGTTTCAAAACTCTCCCTGCCTCTCCCTGCCCCCCAAAAACCTTTCCTCTTTCCTTAGCTGGGGGTGGGGGAGAGTTAAATCGCCTTCCCCAAGCCCTGGTGGCTCTTCCATTCAAAACACTCAAGAGAGATCCTTCAGCTTCTTCCTATTGCTGTTGGCATCTGTCTGGCTCGGAGGACAATGAAAGAGTGTGTCTTCTCGAGCTAAAGTTAAACTGTTGGAGTATTACAGCACCTGCTGTGGCTGTAGAGAATGATACAGGAGAGGCAGGCTTTATTGCAGGTGAGGCAGAGTAAGGCACCCAGTTTTGCTGCTTCAGGTGCTCCATGGTTTTTCTTCTCTCTGTGCTCCCATTAAAAGTACATCAAGTAACCAACCTGAGCCTGACAAAGGATTGACTGTCTGCAGCCTTAGCAATACGGTGCTGTAGATACTCTAGTGTGGCATCTTCCTGAATTATGCTGGGATAGTAAACTGTGCTAATGTGTTAGCCAGATGTAATGATGCTGAAGACAGGCTACAATTGGAATGTAATGGATTGTTCTTGTGTATAATATTTATTTGTAGCTTTTGCTAGTGCTTTCGGTAATGGAGATTTTTCTTTTCAAGCACATTAAATACGATTAATTGAAAGAAATCCTGCTGGCAAGATAGGAGCATTTTTGCTTTTTAATTGAAATGATGATGTCTTTCCCACTCTTTTGTGGGTTTTCGTTGTTGTTGCAGCAGTAAGTATATTATTTTCTGTCTTGCACTTCTATAGCCTTTTGATTTCTACCACATTTAAATCTAATAGCCTCCCCCCCCCCCGAGTATCTCTTGTGATAGGAGCAGTATTACAAGCATGCAGTGATGCTTTGTCCATAAAAAATAATTTATAGTTCAGAGGTACACTTTTTAAAAGCAAAATTTAGGAGCTGCTGATATTTTCTAGAAGCATTATCCAGTGCCATTTTTCTAGAAGAAGAGGTGCTGGAACTCATCATGAATACCTCCCTCATTCTCTTAGAATGGCAATGGCAACGAGCTGAGAGGTGCTGTGCCGGAACTGAGTTCCAGTGAGTTCCAGCTGAAAAAGCCCCGTATTATACAATGTCCTGCCCTCTGTCCCAGTCCAAGAACTGGTTGCTAGTGAGGTGCCAATTGCTTATGGTTCTATCCAGCCTTTCCTCACTAGGTGGAGCTGCCACATTTCCAGATTAGGCTTCCAAGACTTTAGTGGAAAACCAGTGGCTCCTCATAACCAGCCCCCTTGCAAACACATGGATACTTTGGCAAATATCCAGTTGCTATGGCCTTGGCAGGACGCACAGCAGCTGCTGCTGGGTCCATCCAGGACCCCCCTTTTTTATTTCCCCAGCAGAGACAAGAGTGACAGGTCAATGCAGCTGAACTTACTCCTGTGGCCTAAGGCTGCAAGCCTATGCACACTTTAGTTTGTTGCTTAGTCGTTTAGTCGTGTTCGACTCTTCGTGACCCCATGGACCAGAGCACGCCAGGTACTCCTATTCTTCCACTGCCTCCCACAGTTTGGTCAAACTCAGAACACTGTCCAACCATCTTGTCCTCTGTCGTCCCCTTCTCCTTGTGCCCTCCATCTTTCCAAACATCAGGGTGTTTTCCAGGAAGTCTTCTCTTCTCATGAGGTTGCCAAAGTATTGGAGCCTCAGCTTCAGGATCTGTCCTTCTAGTGAGCACTCAGGGCTGATTTCCTTAAGAACGGATAGGTTTGATCTTCTTGCAGTCCATGGGACTCTCAAGAGTCTCCTCCAACACCATAATTCCAAAGCATCAATTATTTGGTGATCAGCCTTCTTTATGGTCCAGCTCTCACTAATGGCAAACACCCTGATGGGGTGGGTCTTTTTTTAATGAAACTTGCAGCAGACTGAGCTGGCTGGGTAGTCTTTTGATCCTGCTAAGCCAGTGTCCCTCTTTACTTAGGAGTAACCTACTGTGCAATCCTAACCATGTCCATTCAGAAGTTCTATTAAATGCAGTGGGTAAGTGAGGTGAGGTCTGTAGCTTGTATTGAGCATCTTATGCACTTCTGTCACATAAGTGGAGGAGGAAAAGATACAGAACAACCTTGCCAGCCTCAACCCCCAGTGCCCATGGAGTACACACCATTGATGCCTGCAAGTCAGCCTGCGGGGAAGAAAGCTAGCCCTTGTACAGCTTCAGGGAAGTGGCCCCATGACATCACACCACCCTAACACATGCACAAAGCACCATCTGCCAGATACAAGGCATTGCTATGCTCGTCACTGAAGGAGCTACTGTGACCCAGGAATGCAGGAACTATGAACCTCCAGGAATCCCTGCACCCCAATGTTTGAAGCCACCCTCCCTCTCACACATGCTCACATGCATGCACACATGCACTCAAACAAAATTCATAATTGTCCTTTTAACTGAAGAACACAAAGGGAAGGAAGAAGATGCCCTCTAGTACAGAACTCAAATAGCTCCCTTGCCAGGAGGCTTTTGTAGAGGCAGGGTTCAAGATCCACTGAAGGGCAAAGGAGCCCTTTGCCAGGCAAGAAAAAGGGAGGATCTAGGCCAGGCCACAAGGGGAGCCACAACTGCACCTTCACAGGAGCAACCCTGTGATTAGAGCCAGCATGGTGTAGTGGTCAGAGTGCCAGACTAGGACCTGGGAGACCAGGGTTCAAACCTCACAATGGAGAGTGTAAAAAACAAACAAACACAATGTAGTGCCACATATTTAACAACTGCACCTTTCAGTAAACCTTGGAGTGAAAGTTTGCAATTATTAATGAAAATTTAGTGCCTTCCTTCTCATGCACCCACCCAAAAAAGCATGTGTGAGCCATTGAAAGTCTCTATTGACAGGTGATCCACGTTAGAACAGAAAATGTTCCTTCATAGGTGACTGTAACATGGGTGACGGTCCTTGCAGTGGCCACAGGTTTATCTGTATCTTTACAAGACCATCCTTGCTTGATAAATTTCTTGCAATTCATTTGCTCCGGTTTTTATAGAAAAGCCTTCTTTCATCAGCCACAATTTCCTGTGGAAAGAGGGAAGCTTGCTTGCTCAAAATTCAAGTCATCCACAGAAGCTACTGCAGCAATCATTTCTCCTCTACCATCATCACACACAACCCTGCACTATCATATGAATCTTTTCTCTCACACACGCTTTCACCAGGTATAGTCATTCTTTTCATCTTTATCAAGTCTAGCACATGTCATAATATCCATTTCCATTTGAAGGTAACGGGCAGATTGATATAGTTCTATGAAGTTGTGATGGCTACTTGTTGAAATGTAAAATATAGAGCAATCATGTGCTACTTCCTTTAGCTTCTCTCCTGCCCCCCAGCCTGATGTGGCATCTTACCACTTTTTCTTTTTTAATATGTGAGAGATGATTGATTCATTTCTTTAGAATAAAAACAAAACAGTGCAAAGACAGGAAGAACAGTAACTATGTTTACATCCCCTGAGGGTTTAGAGCCTCCCATTTGGTTGAACTGAATGTCTATAACAAATATCAGCCTCATGAAATTTCCATATAGTGCTCCATACTTAATCTGTATATAGGATTGATTTGGACAATCCCCTGGTCTGAAATATTCTAACTATGGCCTGTTCATGGATGAATATGTCAGCTTTGATTTATTTCTCTTTCTTTCTTTTCCAATCTTTACTTCATTTCACCACATTTCCGCATCAGCCTGCACAAAATTAATACAGTTGTACCTTGGAAGTCAAACAGAATCCGTTCCGGAAGTCCATTTGACTTCCAAAATGTTCTGAAACTAAAGCACGGCTTCTGATTGGCTGCAGGGAGCTCCTGCAGCCAATTGGAAGCCGCGGAAGCCCCATTGGACGTCTGGTTTGCAAACCAGAACACTCACTTCTGGGTTTGCGGCGTTCAGGAGCCAAAACATCTGAATACCAAGGCATTCGGGATCCAAGATATGACTGTATGCATTTCCATGTGCTTTTGTCCTAATACGCACTTTTGCACACAATATATGCACATCTGCAGTAATGCATTTATATGTTTTTGATAAAGTACAGCTAAGAAATATTTCAAATGAATAAATAAAGCAGTGTGGCCATAAATCCAGTCATTGGTGGTAAAGCAGCAATCTGCAGCATCTGGAGGGCACCAGATTGATGAAAGCTAAAATAAGATATGCTGCATAAATTCTCATACTTCAGCAGAAATCAACAATAGATTTCCTGTTTTTCTCTGTGTCTCATGAGGGCTAGAGTCCTCTTCTTTATTTTAAGCTAGTAAAAAGCATGTCACCCAGACAGGCCATTTTGGAGACCCTTACCCAGCTTAACCCCTGCTCCTACTTTGGAGCATGGAAGGACAAGGGTAACTTGGAAGTGCAATGGCAGTGCTAACAACCAACAAGGGAAGACTTAGCTTCTGTCATGGGCTGAGCAAATTCCCACTGCTCAGCCCCACTCCTTTGCTTCAGAGGACAACACCAAGGAAGACCAAGAGTGAGGGCAATTAAATGCCACTTGAATAATCCTGTTTTCCTGGGAACTTTTCCATTCCTGATACCAGACTTGGCTATCATTTTCATTGCAAGAAAATTCTGCAAGTTGCTTTGAGAGCCTTTCAGGGTTATAAAGAGGCATATAAGTATTCCAAATAAGTAAATATATTTGGGTTCCTGTGCCTGGATTTTAGGAACGATAACCCTCTATTTTTGGCCCACATGTTATCTCTCTGTGCCAACTTTGAGAAGAGAATTAAATTTTTGGCCATGCAGAGTATTGACTGATACCTATAGCAGCCAAACATTGAATTGACATAGGACAATTACCCATTTTGCCTGAAGACAAGAGAGTTTGTGTTAGCAGAGAAGACTTTTGGCAAAGCTGGGGATTGTTCTTCCTTGTCCTCTCCTAGCCACCGGTTTGAGCTTTATATTACGGACAAGAGCGTTGATCATATCAGAGAACTCAAATAAATTTCAAGGTAGTTAAACTCTAGAAAATGGATGGAATCATGGTTTATATGGCATGGTAACAATGAGTTACTTTCTATATTTATGGTGTAATATTCACAATATCTTTATTTCCTTCAAGTGCTGTCATAGGCAAATATATTGTTGTCATGTAGCAATAAAATGTTCTGCTTTTTGCAACAACAAAAAAGGGAGGAAAGAAAAATGGAATAGTTTTTTGAAGCTAGCCTGTTCCTGTGTTTATTGGAGTAACTCAGATGACAGTGGATTTATCACAGTAGAAACTGGCCAGTGAGATTGTTGACTGCTTTCGCAAATTACATTTAAACCAGTGTTTAATGTCCCGTGTTTGTAAATTGAATAATGCAAGCATTTCATTGGGGGAATCACAGAGACCTGTTCTATGCTGATTCTGACTGGCTGCAGTTATCCAGAGGTTTCAGGCCAAGGTCTTTCTCAGCCCTACCTGGTGAGGCCAAAGATTGAATCTGGGACCTTCTGCATAGCCCTTCCTTAGGGTAGCTCAGACCAAGAGCCATCTACTCTACTACTCTGGGTATAATTGCTTATCATGGAAAAGTATATGGCAGGGAGTTGTTGCCATCTGTCTGCCTCGGGAGACAGTGGAGGAAGGTACCTTTGTGGGGTGAAGTCAGACTGTTGCAAGTCACAGCGCCTGCTGTGGCTGTAGAGACCGATATGGGAGAGACATGTTTTGTTGCAGGCGATGCAGATGAAGGTTGTGCTGCTGCAGATGCACCATGCTGTTTCTTCTCTCTGCGCTCCTCCTGAGTGATGAACCTTTTCCAGTCTGAGGGCCACAGTCCCTTGTGGGCAACTTTCCAGGTAGCACATACTAGTGGTGGGCACGACCAGTGGCAAAAGTGTGTATGCCCATAGCTGTCAAGTTTTCCCTTTTCTCGCGAGGAAGCCTATTCAGCATAAGGGAATTTCCCTTAAAAAAAGGGAGAACTTGACAGCTATGGTGTATGTCCCAATTAAAAACTGGCTGGAGAAACAGATGTGGCTCTTACCTTTGTAGATGACGTCCCATCCATACAAACGTCATGAAGTTTCCAGGCACACACCCCCAACTCTCCAGCCAGACAAGAGGTATTGTCACAGTTCAATGGCACATGTTAGCCAGGTGAAATCATTGACATAGGGTGCAGACAAAGACCAGTGAAGGGTGTGGCCCCCAGGAGCTAAGGGCTAAGTAGAAAAGCCTGTAGAGAAGCATTTAGCCCCCATATCAGAGGTTCTCCATACCTGGCGTGAAGCTACCAGTGGAAATGGTGTTCCATCTTTAACTTGGGTTGTGACATTGAACATTAAGTATGGAGCAGTGGGTGGGAAAATGTACGGTGTCATGATGTCACAACATGGTATTTTACAACACTGTAGGGAGGAAGGGTTACAGGATTGCTATTTATGGAATCCTTTACTGTATACCAGGCATGGCCAAACTTGCCCCTCCAGATGTTTTGGGACTACAATTCCCATCATCCCTGACCACTGGTCCTGTTAGCGAGGGATGATGGGAGTTGTAGTCCCAAAACATCTGGAGGGGCAAGTTTGGCCATGCCTGCCTTATATAGTTCCACTCTTTGTCTCCAGGGGTGGACAGCCAGGGATCTCTGGAAGCTCTCAAGAATGAAGGTGATGGCTGTCCCCAAGATTCATTCCCTGAAGATTGGAAGCTACACTGATTCCACCTTCCAGTTTCTGTGTCTCATTAGCAACAAACAGTAGTAACTTAGAGAGTAATAAATACTGTAGTGCTGAAATTCTGTTAAGCAAAATTTGGGTTATATTTGCATACTTCACAGATGACTGGTGATGACCAGTTTTTGGGGTGGGAATCTTGCCTGCGAATTGTAATCAGATTACAGTTTTTAATCCATAGTGCTGCATGTGGTATACTTTTATCTATGTGAAGAATTTCAGCGCTTTCAAATGATTCTGTATTTTCTCCTTTCCCTGCTTATTATACATGGAATTACCACCTAGAACAGGCATCCCCAAACTTCGGCCCTCCAGATGTTTTGGACTACAATTCCCATCATCCCTGACAACTGGTCCTGTTAGCTAGGGATCATGGGAGTTGTAGGCCAAAACATCTGGAGGGCCGCAGTTTGGGGATGCCTGACCTAGAACAACAACACCATGCTAGCTTCTCTCTTGTGTCAGGGCCTTCCTTAAAACCTCCCTTAATCCTCCTCCCCTCCCCACCTTGCTACCTTCCTTTCCTCTGTTGTTTCCCGTATGTCAAATAATTAGATGGTAAACTTCTTGGGTTAGTCTGTCTTGTTGTTACTCTGTAAATGGCCAAGCCCATTGATGATGCAATCAATCAGTCTTCAATTTATATACCACTTAATGCTCAAATGGGTTTCTAAGTGGTTTAAAAGTCTAAAAACCAATTACAGAGCCAATAAAATGCCAGCAAAGGAGATGCAGTGAAAATGTGTGGTAGAAAATGACAAGATCCAAGACATGGGTAAGAAAAATAAATGCACCACCCAGTTTATTGCACTAGCTTGTCTAAAAATGAGCAGTCTTCCATTTATAAGGTAGAAAAATGTTGGCTACACAATTTTGCTCCTCCAAACCACCTCTAATTTGCTATAGACTGTAGAGACAGGCATGTCCAGAGGTCCATTAACAGTAGTAATTAGGCTTGTAGATTGCAATAGAACAAGAAGGTTTATGTCTAATGGAGTTCTTCTTGGTGTAGTGCAGGAAAGCTGCATGTAGAAGGAAAGGTTGCTCTCATGAAGTGAAATCTGAACCAACCAACAACTGCAAACTAAATAATGAACAGCTACATTATTAAGTAAAATGTCAGAATTTCTTCCAGGCTTCCCACTATCTCCACTGTGGGGGATTCCACATAATTTGCCCTTGGCAGCATCTAGGTACAGATGGAATCTTCATGGATGATGACTGCTTGTGCTATTAGCTGGTCCAAGGCTTTTAGCAGTTGGCTTTATGGGAAGCCTCTTGGAGAAAAGGTTGGAGGATGGAGAACAAACCCACTGCTACCCATCCCCCAAAGTCCACTGCTAGCAATTTCCATTACCATCCATGGAGGAGAGTGCTATCAAGAGCTACAAGCCATGCAGGCTATGCTCTGCCTCCATATTTGGAGGCGGCAATGCTTCTGAAAACCAGTTGCTGGAAACTGCAGAAGGGGAGAGTGCTCTTGGGCTCAAGTCCTGCTTGTGGGTTTCCTACAGGCATCTGGTTGGCCCTGATGCTAGACTAGATGGGCCATGGGTCTGATCCAGCAGGGTTCTTGTATTCTTACGTTTGGTATAAGGGAGCTGCTACTGGAACAGGGAAGCTACAAAGCCTCTGTACACATGCCGTAGATCATGTTCAGCCCTTTGGGTTCTGGCTGAATAAATAAAAATGTGCCTAGGCCAGCCTTCCCCAGTCTGCTGCCCTCAAGACTAACACTCCTGTTAAGCATCAAAAACATCTGGAGGGCATCCGACTGAGAAAGGTTGGTGTAGGCAGAATGATTGCAGTCTGGCCATCTCATGGATTGCACCTGATCTACCTTCATTATGCTTTCAGGTAAGAAACTGAACAAGGAACAAGAAAACCTTGTTGCCTTTTGAAGGGTATTGTTGTAAAGTGCTTTGTTAGGGCTTAAAAGCAGTATAAATTATTTTATTCAAACAAACAAACAAAGCGGCTCAGATGTCTGTGACTTTCAACTTGAGGGCCAACAATATAAGAACACCACACTTTGGGGGGCCGTGGGATGTTTCATCCGGCATTCCAGGAGTTGATAGTGTTCAGAAACGCCGTTCAGAAACACACTTAAAGCTCATTCTTCTTAGTGGACTTCGAGCCGTTTCACACACTCCCCATTTCAGTGTGTATTGCAGGAGACATGCTTATGGGGGGGGGGGGAAGTAAGATGTGCACACGACAGTCATTAGGAATCTGAGGTTGTCCCTGCCTTCCTGTGGGATATGCACACAGTGGCAAAACTGTGAAATGCCAGTGTGCAATGCTTGAAGCTACCCTTAAGGACAAGTGACTGGATGCAGGAGGATTTCAGCCTCAGGCAGTTTTGCATCCGCATCCACATAGGAAACTATTTTCACAAATAAAAGAACTACCTTGGCTTCCATCCCAGTGTGCAGATGGTCCGCTCCATGCTTGCTCCTTTGGAGTCTTTTCCTAGCATAGGCTTGCACAGGCGTCTAGGCTGGAGGCAGGGGTGTGCTTTGCAGGGAAAGGTGCCAAACATCATGTCCTGCCAGCTTTTTCTTACCAGTTCCCAAAATATTGTGGACAGGAAAGGTTGATAAGAAGCCAAAGCCATAAAGTCATGCATGTGAAACAGAGAGGGTTGGCTGTGTGTGTGTGAAAGAGAGAGAGAGAGGATGTACAGTGGTACCTCGGGTTAAGAACTTAATTTGTTCTTGAGGTCCGTTCTTAGCCTGAAACTATTCTTAACCTGAGGTACCACTTTAGCTAATGGGGCCTCTCACCTCCACCGCACGATTTCTGTTCTCATCCTGAAGCAAAGTTCTGTATGTTCTGCCCCTTTGGGACTCTTCCCCAGGCCCTGCCCTCTCTGAGAACACACCCTTCACTGGCCCTGCTTCACAACCCAAGAGTTTGTGCCTAGCTGGAATGTCCCCTATGCTTCTTGCTTGCATAGATGGAGGTTATAGAAGGCTGTATACATAGGTGCAGCAACCTAGCCTACCATGAGATTCACATTCATTGCTCTGCCCACTTTTGTCTCTGGCCCCAATCATCACTGGTTTGCGGCCCCTGGAAGGTTGCTCAGAAAAGCATGTGCTCCTTGGGCTGCAAAAGGTTCCCTTTTTCTGTCCTAAACAATGTGGGGTGAGCATGGAGGAGTCTTGGAAGAGGGGGGAACCACCAAAATTCATGGAAGTTCATGAAAGTTCACTTAAGGAAGTTCATGGAAAGAAAGTTTCGCCACCCCATAGCCACCCTACCCCCTCTCACTTTGTTCAGAAGGGCACCCTAACCCACCAGAGAGACCTTTCGGGTGGCAGGGGGGGGGAGGGCAGCAGGCAGGAGGGGACAAGAAACACTCCCTCCTTTACATAAGCCATTAAGTTCTACAATATTGTCTTATGTTAAGCTTTCAAATAGCTGTTCTGTTTTTTATAATGTAGTGTGTTTTGCTATAGCTTCAGCTTGAGGTTTATAGCAGAAACATAATGATAGCCCAAGAGCAGCAATTGTGCAAACAAAAGACAGAAACAGTCAGTAAAAATTGATACTTCTTAGGGTCGCGCTTTGGCACGGGGAGCTCTGGTTTCCAAGCTGATGTAATACACAAAAACACTTGGATTCATGGAATAAGGCTATTAGCACTGTACCGGGGACCATGATCCTTCTGTCATAGGGTGAATCTCAGCTGCTTATGTTTGTTCATTGTGGAGTGATTTGCAGGCGCCTGAAAACTATCTTGCAATCAAATAGTAGAAATCTGCTTAATCTGTTTGGGTGATACTGATAGCTGTCAACGATTGCGTTGCCATCCCAATGGATTTAGGAAGTACCAACTGTTGCTAATTTCTCAAAGAACAGGCTCTTTACGGCATCTGCATCATTATTTTGATTAACGCTTGTCTTGAATGTGAATCTGAGGCCATCAAAACATTTCAGAAACTACTTACATCTTTGTTCTATCTGGCTTCATTAATTGTCTTGAATCTGGCTAAAAAAAGTTTACAAAACTAATAGCCAAATAGAGCTTCTCTGCAAGCTTCTGGTTTTGTTACATACATACCATGAGAATCTGCCTAATACTGAAAGCAGCCCTAGGTGTTATTGTACACTCCCCCTCTCTCAAAGCTTTCCTCTTGTACAAACATTATTTTGTGGTTTTGTGGTTGTGTTCTATGCAATATCTATCTGTGATCTTGGAGTCTGGGGAAGATAGTGGATTATAGCCATTGAAAAGACTCATTGGTGAGGCAGTAATAGGATTTAGCCACAACAGATGTTAGCCACAAGCCATGCAAAGGCGTCACAGAAGTCACAGGCCTTTTTTTCTGGCAATGGTTGTGACAAGCTCTTCCTTCAACATAAGAGATGACTAGGACTGAACTGTGTCAAGGGCACACTTGCTATTTTCCTCACCTCAAGAGAAGTAGGAACCTACAGACTACATTTTTGGAGATAATAAATTCTAGTCCATGGTTCTATGCCATACCTGGATTCACTCTTTCTGCAGTGCTGCCATGAATACCCACTTTATTGGACATAGTACGGACGTGGGTGGCGCTGTGGTTAAACCACTGAGCCTTGGGCTTGCCAACCAGAAGGTCGGCGGTTTGAATCCCTGCAACGGGGTGAGCTCCCGTTGCTCGGTCCCAGCTCCTGCCAACCTAGCAGTTCAAAAGCACGTCAAAGTGCAAGTAGATAAATAGGTACCGCTACAGCGGGAAGGTAAACGGCGTTTTTGTGTGCTGCTCTGGTTCGCCAGAAGCGGGTTTGTCATGCTGGCCACATGACCTGGAAGCTGTACACCGGCTCCTTCGGCCAATAACATGAGATGAGTGCCACAGAGTCCAGAGTCAGTCATGACTGGACCTAATGGTCAGGAGTCCCTTTACCTTTACCTTTATTGGACATATATACAGTATGGGACCAAGAGCTTTCTTGTAGCAAAGATATTCCCCCCATCAGTTATATATGGGCTGAAAATAATGTTGCTGTCTATGGATGAGGAATATTCTTGATGTCATAAGGACTTGCTGGTTCGAACTCCTTTTACTGATCATGAATGCATATTATAATTGTGTGTTAAGTATCCAGGGATGGCCCACAGTATTCTAAAGTTTCAATGTACAGCAGTGTTCCAAATCAGGGCTCCTTTTAAAAGCTTCCTTAGTAGTGGTATCTCTTGCTTCAAATACACCTTTATTTCCCCTTCATTGTCAATATACTTTGTTTAGTCTACAAGCATTTACAGTTCTTGGCAGATGCATTATTTACTCAATAAACTGGCTGTCCTATAAATACATACCTAAAGACTACTCAAATTGACAGTAAAATCTATAGGAAGTGAAGCTGCAGAACACAGTCCCAAGAGCCTTGGGCCATATTTCCTTTTTTTAAAAGGATCAAATGAATAATGAACTCCCTTCTCTAAAAGGTACCTTGTATCACTTTGTTGACACCCATAAAAGAGAAACACCATCCGTATAAATGAATTTATGGAAACGCTCTCTCAGCCTTCTAATTTCCTGTTAGAAGAATCCACTCCCATCCTCACAGATAATACTGGAGTGTTTTCACCTGCTCATTTCAACCCCTAAAGAAAAGAAAATATGGTGGCAGTGCAGGCTTTAGGAAAAAGCACACATTCTACTCACGTAAAAACATGCTGATTCCTGGACTGTCCGTGGGCCAGATTTAGAAGGTGATTGGGTCGAATCCGGCCCCCAGGCCTTAGTTTGCCTACCCATGCTTTAGGATTATGCCTAAGTATAATTTCTCTGGGCCTGGTGCAAACTTGTAACATTGGCTCTTTGACTCACCTTGAAAGGTGAATCCAGTACCAATGTGTATGGCCCACCCCTAAGCAAGCCTTGTCTGTTTTGAATAACCTTTGTTTAAGGTTCTGGCTGCTTTCTTCACGATTATAGACATAGCAGTATGACAAGAAACAAATACATGATAGATATTATACACTGACCCTGGGATCTAGTGTCAGTTTTTCTAAGAACTCTGGAGCTCAGAGATGTAACTCACATGCTTTCTGGGGCTTGGGAATCTCAGCAGCCACTGGCTCCTCCTGTTCCTGGGATCTCAGTGTCCCTGATTTTGTGGCATTTGTCCCTCATGTCTTCTGCCACACCCTATGGGCTTCTTCTAGAATTGCCTGTAAGAATCAAGGAATTCTGGGGGTTGTTATTCTTTAGAGAGCATGGCACATAGGGGAGCACATTTCTCCGAGTGCCCTAGACTTTCCTGTGCAAGCACACTCTTAGGAACAAAGGAAGCTGCCTCATACCGAGTCAGATTATTGGTTCACCTAGTTGAGCATTGCCTACACTGAGTGGCAGTGGTTCTCCAGACAGGAGACATTTCCAGCCCTATCTGCGGTCTTTCCCCTTCCTTCCTTCCTTCCTTCCTTCCTTCCTTCCTTCCTTCCTTCCTTCCTTCCTTCCTTCCTTCCTTCCTAGGAGAGCTTGCGCCAGCACCTTACTATTCTAGCCTTATTCAGATATTATCCAGGCATAGAGCTTATGTTTGGAGAAGGAGGCAGCAGGATGCATTGCTGGCACTTCCCCTGGAAATTCATGTGTTGACACAGATGTCTGCATGGTGTGCTTTTGCTCTGCTGGATAGCTCAGTTCGTTAGAGCATGGTTCTGATAATGCCAGGCTTGCAGGTTCAATCCCTGTACCGAGACTAGGGCCACATAGGGGCAGGGGCAGCAGTATGCCCTCATTGCCCTCTTCATCATGTACATGGAGAGCACATGAAAAGAACTCCAGCATGTTGCCTTACTGTCCTAACAATGTTCTGAATGACTCCAACAAACCCCACAACATAGAAACAAGTTTGCGTAAACATCCTCGAACATGATCTCTAGTTCTGCTACAGTTTCCCCCTATATGGTAATGGATCCACAGCCTAATTCTCTTCTTCTCATCCGGGGTCACCAGGACCAAGTAAACTGCCCTCCTTCCCCTCTCCCTCACCCGTGGTGAAGCTTGCAATCATTTGAATCCTATAAATTCACAGGAGCTGATGGCCTGAAACTTGAGAGGTGTGTGTGTGTGTGTGTGTGTGTGTGTGCATGGTGAGGTTAACGTAAAGGTGAATGTTGAAATTTAAACCAGGCTTTAATTTAAGCCTGTTAACTTGAATGTGCTTTATTTAACTGATGACAATGTGTGAATTATGTTGCAAGAACATAGCTCACATGTTGCGCAGGCACACACACGCACACACAAAATTCACTACAAATCAGACCATATTTAAATAGTAAAGAAGCGCCTAATCATAACCCAAATCATATGCTGTAATTACATGTTCAAAAGATCAACATAATAAAAGGCTGCAATAAATAGAACTGCTTAAATTGTTGCGATGCTTTCCTATTGGTCCTCGGACTACATCCTGTATGGGTCCCCAGGGCACGCAAATGCCTCTGCTCGCTGCAGCAGGGATATTTTGTTAAATAATGGCAGATACAGGAGACCAGCCATGCAGATGAAATTTTATGAGCTCAGAGGTGTGCTTGTGGTGATGCAATTGCTCAAATGCTCCAGTCCTCATAGGTGCATCTGGTTTGCCACTGGGCTCTGTGGTCTCGCTGGCAGTATGTGTGGCATCGGAAGGTAGGGTATCCCCTTTGCCTCTGTCCCCGTTTAAATGATGCACAGTTGGCTTGGAAGAAGCAAGAGAAACATGGGGGTGGTAATGAGTAATGGCTAGCAGCTGCAGCAGATGGTGCCTGTTTCTGGCTGCTCATTAGGAGCTGTTGAGCAATAGGAGTGGAGGGTGCCGACTCTCTGGCAAGCCTAAATGCAGCTATCACCTCTCCTCTCGGTTGTGCACTCAGTATCTGAATGTGGGAGAACATGTTACTGTCAGCACAATGCTTTACATGACCACCACATATGGTAGCCTCTCATACATGCATTTTCAAATCAGAAGGAAGCTGGTTTGAGGGGAAATGCATCAAGCAGGAGTATTCCTCAAGTAACTATAGGATACATATGGATTGTGGTTAACGTCATGTGTGCTCTCCAACACCAGGGTTGGGACTCAACTGGATCTGGAGTAAATGGTAATGTGCATGTAACGGATTAGCCCCAGGATGGAAGATTTATTACACCCTGGGTTAGAAAGAGTTAATACACCGCCAGCTTAACTGACAGCCCATCTTTAGGAGGCGGGACGGTGCCCGGTTTAAACAGGAGGGAATAACTGTTTTGGCAGTTGGAAGAGTGGGAGTGTGGTGACAAAGAGGGAAGAAGAAGGGTGTGGGGCCAGGATAGTGGTGGTTTAGGTTAGGCTTAGGATAACTTGAAGTTAAAGTCTGACAGAGTTAATGTATAACTGTAACTAAGCTTGTAAACTTATGCATTGTTAAGAAAAGAAAAACCTATGTTCTAAAGAGGAAATAAAATTCACCTTCTTTTTGTGCCAAAGAGTATCATATTGGTTATTCCAGCAGCGTATTAAAACTCACCGAGGTGGAGACTCAGAAAAGGGCAAAACTTACCTAAGGAAAAGGGGATAGTTTGTGTCCTAGAGTCACACAGGAAGGGCAGTATGGTGAAAACCTAGAGTGCCACAGGTTTGCCAGGGTGATATGGCAGACTGATACACTGGGGATCTGAGTTGAGGGAGTCCCTGTTCTGTAGGCAAGAGGTTGTCCATTCAAATAGCCCTGGGTGTTTGTGAGATCAGGCCACGAAAGCTGGAATTAGACTCTCTTTACTGAGAAGCCCAGAATTGAGGGGTTTATTTTAAGGCGTAAGGAATTGAGTGGGGATTGCTTTACCCCTGTACCCATTCATCTCATAATCTATTGGCAATGTCGGCAAGGGGGTTTGCCGCAGTGCACACAGCACTGGACTCTACACATCTCCTATTTTGCTATCACCACCATATGCTGGTAAGGAGAGAGGCCTTAAGGCCCAGCGGAGATGATCAGACACTTTAACTCAACTAGTTAGTCCTATGAGCCTCCCTACCCTTATCACATCCAAGCTCTTCCTTCTCCCACTTATGATCACATGCTAAATACAGGACAGCACATACACTGCCTTGAGATTATGACAGTGCAAACAGCATCATTACGCTATCATAACTTGAATTTATGCCAGGCTAGTGGATTTATTTGCAATCGTCCCTTCACACAGTTGGTGTAAGTTGAAGATAGGACCCCACCATAAATCAGAGGTGAGTGCTGGAATTGGGTAACGTGAGCCTGATGTCTTAATCTCTTGTTTTGCCTAAAAAATTCCCCTTGCTGTGTCACAGCGGCTACACTCTCTGGCAGTTTAAAAACAAATCCAGAAGCAGCTTTACATCTGCTTCTCAATAAAACTAGAGAACCGAAAGAAATATCTTTGCATCTCTAATGAAACTTGGGGAAGGCTCCCCTTTCCTATTTGAAGTTTTTATTTCAGGAAGGTTATGCCATATGTGGTTTTTTTTTTTAAAAAAAAGAATAAGAAAACATTAGATAGAATTACCAAGATCTGTTTTAGATAAATCACCCCTTTCCCTTGTTATTCTTATGGTGTAGATCAGGGGTTCCCAACAAAATTTTCTCGAGGACCCCTCAGCAAGCCACTATTGTGACAAGGACCCCCATTAATTCCTAATCCTAAAATTAAAAAGTGAGAGACAAATTAAGAGACTTTTTATATTTTATATTTATACGTTTTTTACAGTTACAACAGAGTACTCCATCAGTATACAGTTAGTTTTAATTTTCAGTTCTTAATGAGATGAGTTAAATCTGTCCTTTGAGTCCATTATTTCTGAAATATTAGGTTCCAAACTTGAAACTTTCACACTGACAAGATCGGTTCGAGAGTCACTGACTGACTTGCTTGAACATCAAATGCATTATCTTCCTCTTCATCTGTAGCCTTTGTCGTTTTAACGAACCACTTTTTAACCAACGGTCCATTTTTAACTACGCGAACTGTAGCTTCCGCGAAAAAAACGCTTTGTTTACAAACACCACTGTTTTGCAAAGAGGCAGCGCGCGCCAGGGAGGAGGGAGGGGAATGGAGAAGACAGGGTACCTGCACAGTAGCGCACAAATGAAGCCAACGCGCGCAAAGCATATTGGGGAGGTGAGCGTTAGTAGAATGCGCACACTGCCTCTTTGCAAAACAGTAGTGTTTGTAAAGCGCCACCTAACGGCATACAGCAGAACTACTGCCTCTATCTAATTCTAGTTTTGCGCTAGACTCTGCTCATGCAGGAAGTGGCCAAAACAAAAAATCTGTTATCATACGAAATATATTTAATATATTTTTTTATTCTAATAGCATCTTGCGGACCCCTTTGGCATAGCTCGCGGACCCCTGGGGGTCCGTGGACCACCTGTTGGGAACCACTGGTGTAGATAAAGTACTGAGTTTCTTTGCTGGTAAAACAGTGGTATGGTAGAGAAAATGGAATCGGTTGCATGCTGATCTTCTAGTTTTAGAGAGAGATCTTTGTTTGGCTCAGTGGTTCAGTTGGCATGCCATGTTAAACCATTCTTAAACCATGGTTTGTTGAACAAGCCATGCTTAAGCAAAAGGATGTTCTGTAGTTGACCAAAGTAACTATGGTTCTACCCTATTTTGTTCTAGCCCTCAGCTGCCTTTCAGCCCAACATCCCTTAAGAGTTGGTGGCATCCAAGTTCTGGCATTACAGCACTGTGTCACTATTTTCCTTTGCATTGGTTGGCTGCCAGAGTGAGGGTGTAGAAATCTTCTAGGTGACCTTTGGCACCTGTCATCAAGCACCCCTTCTGTTCCACCAAGAAAGAAATGACCCTACTTCTTTGCAGTCTTTGAACCCTTTTCTTCCACTCCTGTGTTCTGCAACTGCACTTTTTATTTTTCTTTCTCCCATGAATTTATGCTTTGAGATTACTGAGCATCAACTATGTTGGGGCCACTCACATCTCCTACCCCTCCACCGCCATGGAATTTGATAGACTGTATTTCCTAATGCACACCTAAGTCTGTTAGATGTAATTAATATCAGGAACACAACCTCATATTGAATCTCCCTCCCCATCTTAACTCAACACTTGCTCTGCTAGTTGTTTTGTATTTTATTTCTTTGCCTCGCTGTCAAAGAGTAACATTGCAGCTCTTGTTAGCATTTCCTACTTGGAGAAAGTGCCTTTGTTTCGAAATAGGAGTTCACCCTCCCCATCCTGTCTGTGACTTTACTCCACAACTCATACGAGCACCTCTTGATTTTTCCATTTCTCTGTGTTAAAACGCAACCCTTTTTCAGCTGCAGAAGTTAGTCTGGTAAAATCCCAGCTGCTTCCATCTGTGCAACCCTACAGTGTTATGAACATCCACCTGCTTGAACCCCTGACCCTAACAGCACAAATATAACACACTCAGAAGGTCTTTTTGCAATAACTTTGCTTCACAATCACATAAGACAGATGCAGCAGATGTTGCATCAAATATAAGCAGAAGAGGAAGTGCTTGTGTGTTTTTCAGTTATCAGTGATGTCAGCTTTGGGGAAAATGCCAGCAAGAGGAGTTGAGCATTGAGAGAGGCTTCTTTTCCTAGTTGCTCTTGCCTAATGGCTCTGTTGCTTGGTGCATAATTTCAGTGGGGTGACTAAACAAACCACTCTTAAACATTAGTTAAGGAAGTTCCTATGTTTGCCTGTAATGCTAAGACAACAACAACTCATGACGTATTTTTGCAAACCACAGTTGACAAACCATAGTCAAGACATCAGGTGTAAAGCTAAGCCATGGCTTCTAAACAAAGGTTTGTTTAAACCATGGTTTAACGTGGCATGCGAACCAAGACAATAAATGTAGAAGGATGGTGATAAAAAAATAAAAATGTACCTGGTGCCGTTTTCTGGAAGCTACATTTTTAAGGTAGCATTTTATAAATGATTGTAGAAGGCATATGTAAGGCTGTTAGTATAGTAGACACTCATCTTGTCCTATTGCTGCCATATGATAAAATGATAATTCTCTTAGCGGCATCTAATTTCACCTGTTGAAAGAAATACTGCAGTATTTAACAGAAAATATAAATTTTCTTACAAAAGATAATCTTGCAAGCATTAGTCAGCCTCTGACAAATTTGCTGGTTGGTTTTACATTAGCTGTGAGATGATGATACACAGTTTACTGATGCAGATAGAACTCTGCTGTGGCTCAGTTGTGCATTAGCCATACATTAGTTGCATATTGATATACAACAGAGCCTTGGTCACTGCACCACAGTCAAATGCAAACATGGGTGCGGTTGCGGTTTGTGCCCAAGTCTTAATACTGCCCAATTCAATGTTGGTATTGGATTTTGAGAAACACATAACATCGAGCAGTACTGTTTATACCTTGTGCTCTTTCTGTTTACCACCTTAGAGTACAGATGGTGCTTAAGTTATAGTCCTGTTCTCTTTTTAAGAAGGACTGGTTTCAGGCTTGAAAGGGGCCCTTTGCAAGGTCCCAGTTGCCCTGTTTGGTTCCCACAACACTCTTAACCAGGCATCCCCAAACTTTGGCCCTCCAGATGTTTTGGACTACAATTCCCATCTTTCCTGACCATTGGTCCTGTTAGCAAGGGATCATGGGAGTTGTAGGCCAAAACATCTGGAGGGCCGCAGTTTGAGGATGCCTGCTCTTAAGCAACAAGACATTGGGGCATTATGGGAAATTTAAAATGGCTGGCCGTTACCTGACCCATCTACTCAGTGTGGGGACACCAGGGTGCCCAAGGATGTCAAGTGATGATGCCAGGATGGGTTTGAAAGACCAGCATGTGTAGAAATAGGGGAAAGGATATGTATTTGTGTGTGAGAGAGTGTTATGTGATTCTTTGCAGGTTAGAAAGATGGTAACAATCACAATATTTTTATTAGAGAAGCTCTGGTCTGCTGTCTCAATTTGAACTCAGGCTGGATTTGATATTGAAAGAATAGACTGGCATTTCCCCAATAAAACACAGTTTTTAACCCTTTACCCTCCTGTCCATCCATGTACTTATCAGCATTTGTATCCCTTTTCCTATTGGGATGCTGCAGAGGTATCTTCCTGCTGCTTTACTCCTGCTTTGGATGCTGTTAGTTTTCTTTGTTCACGGCCTCATCCCTGCTCTTCGCTCTCCACCCCCCTCAATTAATCCCCTGTTCTGCAGGTTCTTATTTGTGCTCAGCAATCATGGAATGTCAGGGAGTGAGCATGGAGAGCTCATGTTTCATTACCCAGGCGTCAGGGAGAATTCCTTCACTTTGAACCGCTGCAGCCTCTTTTTTGCTCTCTTCTTTGTTCCTTTCAGTCACAGGGTATGCCAATATTCTCCCTCCCTCCCCGCCAGATTTTCGTTCTTTGTTTTTTTGCTTACTCTCAGTTTCACTTTCTCTGCACAATGCCACATTTCTTCCTTTATTTGTTCAAGCAATCTGAGAAACAAAGCCAGAGAGCAAAGCAGCCTCCCTCTGTACACACAAAACCCATAGAATCACATAACATTGGAGGCAATTGTGCAAGGGGGACAAAAAGATATTTGAATCATAGAATTGGAAGGGACTCCAAGGATCATCTAGTCCCCTGCAATGCAGGAATATGTAGCTGTCCCATACAGGGATTGAACCTGCAACTTTGGCATTATCCGCACCACATTCTAACCAACTGAGCTATAGTCCTCCCCCCTTTGCTTCCTATGTTCTTATTCTGGCAGCTTCGATGCAGTCGTAATAGGGAGACACAACAATGCAGTCCAGATTTTAGGGTGCCCCTAACAGGAAGCAGGAAGAGGTATGGAACAGTAGTTCTAGATGACAATCTTTGCAATAGCTGGTCTCTTTGACTTGGAGGAAAAATGCCTTTCCAATTCCAAATACAGGAATCAGTCAGACCTTGAGCATGAGCAAAACCCATCTGCTGAAATAGCCAGGGGAATTGTATTGGGAACAACTCCACGTGACCTGTGCTCTGACTCTAGTTGTGGCAATGCAATGTTTGGGAAGGTATCCAAATTTGCCAGGCTGCTGACACCTGCTGATTCCCTCTGTTCATGACTCTGCTGCATATTGGAAGCTATCTGAGACTGAGTCAGGCCGTTGGTCCATCTAGCTCAGTACTATCAACACTGACACTCAGCAGCTATCTAGGGTTTCAGGCAGTGGATGTTCCCAGCCCAGCCAGGAGATGCCAAGGCACCTGAACCTGGCACCTTCTCCATGCAAAGCAGATGCTTCACCACTGAATTACTTCCCCTATTGCAAGCTTACATGGGAGTTAAGTTCTGCTGAACATACCGAGATTCCTGGTGGTTAAAACATGCATACGGTTGAAATGCACATGAAACTGGGCAGAGGTAGAACAGGCAAGCTATGCTAATAGCATCCTTTATTGCACACCACTCCTTTCTTTAAAAAGAATCGTATAAAGGGGCCCCTGACTATCCGGTCCAGTCGTGTCCAACTCTGGGGTTGCGGCGCTCATCTCGCTCTATAGGCTGAGGGAGCCGGCGTTTGTCCGCAGACAGCTTCCGGGTCATGTGGCCAGCATGACAAAGCTGCTTCTGGCGAACCAGAGCAGCGCACGGAAACACTGTTTACCTTCCTGCCAGAGTGGTCCCTATTTATCTACTTGCACTTTGATGTGCTTTCGAACTGTTAGGTGGGCAGGAGCTGGGACTGAGCAACGGGAGCTCACCCCATTGCAGGGATTCGAACCTCTGACCTTCTGATCAGCAAGCCCTAGACTCTGTGGTTTAACCCACAGCACCACCTGGGTCTAAAAAGAATCATATTAAATTGATATAGTTGTCCATCAATACATGCAAGGGAATCATGCAAGTGATCCTTGCCCATGAGATTTGGTGATGAGTTGCATACGAAGGTCATTGGGCAAGAATAACCTCCACATAGAAAGGAAATTCCACATAGAATTCTAGAGTTGGAAGGGGCCCCAGGGGCTTGAACCCATGACCCTGGGATTAAGAGTTTCATGCTCTACCAAACTGAGCTATTCAGAAGACATTTCCCTAGAATCCAGGGAGTTTTGAAATTTAGATACTAGAAATTGGTATGAATTTAACTACTCTGGTGTGCAGTCAAGTCCAATTTGTATAGTCCAAATGAGAGCAACAATATTGTCACACTGGGTGGAAATGGCAGGCCATTTCCTGCATGTGATACCAGTCTTTCACACAACTATGTCTGATCAAGAGAATAGGAAAGCAGGTATGGTACTCACAGCCAGTATGATTTGGTAATGGGGTATGGAAACTCTGGGCCACAATCTGAAGCCAGGCTGCTGGACTCTTGCCAAGCCATGCCCTGTCTCCCTGACGATACCACTAATCCTCCTTACTCTAACAGTAGCTGGTCAGACTGGCAAACCAGTCTGACCAATAGCTGATTAGACTGCTTTGCCAGTACCTTTGGGGTTAGAGTGTCAAGCTAGGGACTCCTGCAGACTGCCAGTATTTTGTGGCAGTGATGCAATTGCCTAACAGACCTTTATGTTTGCAGATTTAAAGTAGAATAAAGTGTCCTGTCACCTGAGGGTTATCATATCATCTTTCTCAAAACGAGCAAGCCCCAGACTTCTTGCAAGTTTGGAAAGTGACAGAGAAATGCATGGAAAAGTATGGTCCAAATGAATGAATAATGGAAAGTTGTGTAACTTGTGGAGGGTGATGAAGATGATTGAAATTTTGATTATAATTCTGTGTCTGTATTTTGCATGCAAGACGATATATGTAAGATGAAAGAGGTATGTATGCATGGTACATTTGGTAATTGAATGTATGTATATGAACGGTTTTTAACCAATTTCTTTCTTTCTAATAAAATTAAATAAAAAGAAAAAAGAAAAGTTGTGTAACCACCTCACAAGCAAATCAGGATGAGTGCTCTCTGCCATATAGCCACCCTAAAGATAAAGGTACCCCTGACCGTAGGGCATAGCTGCCAAGTTTTCCCTTTTCTCGCGAGGAAGCCTATTCAGCATAAGGGAAAATCCCTTTAAAAAAGGGATAACTTGGCAGCTATGCCGTAAGGTCCAGTAACAAACGACTGGGGTTGCACACTCATCTCGCTCTATAGGCAGAGGGAGCTGGCGTTTGTCCACAGACAGCTTCTGGGTCATGTGGCCAGCATGACAAAGCCGCTTCTGGTGAACCAGAGCAGCGCACGGAAACACTGTTTACCTTCCTGCCAGAGCGGTACCTATTTATCTACTTGCAGTTTGATGTGCTTTCGAACTGCTAGGTGGGCAGGAGCTGCGACTGAACAATGGGAGCTCACCCTGTCGCGGAGATTCAAACCGCCGCCCTTCTGATTGGCAAGCCCTAGGCTCTGTGGTTTAGACCACAGCGCCACCCTGCAACATATCAAAATGAATGTTCAACTGCATCAGCTTTGTGCAAGCAAATCAGGATCACTGCTCAGTAAATAGGTTGCATGAAATAACCCTTGGGCCAGAGAGAGGTGAGTTTAAATCCCTGTGAAATTTGTTGGGTGACCTTGAGCCGGTCACACACTTGCAGCTCAGGCTACCCAGCAGGGTTGTTGTGAGGATGAAATGGGAAAGGGGGAGGAGTAGAATGCCACCTTTAGCTCTTTGGAAGAAGAGCAGGATTAAAATGTACTAACAGGGGCGTACCCAGGATCAAAACTAGGGGGGGAGGGGCAAGCCATGGTCGTTCAGGTTGTGACATTTCAGCACGGAAAAGGCGAATGAAACCAAAATTTTAAGAAAATCATATATAATTATAGCAGTGCTTTATTACGGTAGTTATTACAATTATTTGCTTGGAAAAAAATCATTTTTATTCCAGTTACATGTCTTATACTATTATCATTTTTCTTGGGTTTGAAGAAAACTTGTTCAAAACTTTCGTTTCAATCCAGTCCTGATTTTCCTTGAAGAATTTCCGATGGACGCTTATCAAACACAACCCAGTCAGTCTGTCCTCTCCCATTGTACTTCTGAGCCAGGTCTTTACCCTTTAAAATTTAATTTTCTACAGAAATTACTTAACTTACCTTTTTGGAACCAGTTTCTTATATCCATTTAGGCAGCCTCGATGTCTTCTAAATGTAAATAAGAAGGTAAACTAATAACTAATAGCGGGCGGCTCAGTTTAGCGGCAGGCGGCTCAGTTTAGTGACGCAGAACTCACTAGACCCCTCTAGAAGATTCCCTCTTCTCTCTGCTAGAGTCTGCTAGAGACCTCTCTCTCCCTTGAATCCAAATGGCTGGCTGACATAGGAGTCCATGGAGTTTTGAAATTTAGATACTAGAAACTGGTATGAATTTAACATACCAGTCGCTAGGTGGCTCTAGATACTTCTCGGTTTTTACACCATTTCAGTGTGGTAGACAACTGTTTATTTGCCATCACCCTACCTAATTCTGTTTCGTTTCATCACTTTATAACCATTAAAAAAAATTTGCTTCGAGGGGGGCAGCTGCCCCCCACCCCTCGCTGGGTACGCCCATGTGTGCTAAGTTAACATATGCTTGGATTATATGTTTAAGGAGATCTTGGCTGTACAGGATGTGGCGGGGTGTGTGTGTGTGTGAAAAGTAGAAGTGTGGAAGAAGCTTCCATGGGGTCTGCTGTCCCTTTAGTTGCTGCTGAGTCTGGCTGCATTTTGCAGAGCAGATAGTACCAAGTGCTATACTTTGATGTCCTCATGTTACCAGGAATTTTTTTCCTTTTTTACTTCTCCTGCTTCTTTCCTCATTTGCACCCCCTCTCTCACTCCATATGGTACAGAGAAAGGAAAGATGTTTGGAACACTTGCCAGCTTGCGGTGGTTGATAAAGTGAAAACTGTGCAGATAACAGGAGTAAGGGGGCCTCCTCGCATCTTGATGAAACTGCACGGCTCTTTTGCTTCCATTGTTTGCTTTGTTGCAGCATTTCCATTTCTCTCATTCCATTTCAAAGCTTTCTCTCCTATTTATTTTAACACATGCATATTGCTCATACTGGCTCTCCCCCCCCCCTAGGTATGCAGACAGGCGGAAGGAGGAAGTCTTAACTCCTGTGTTGGGCTGCAACCTCACTAAGGAAACTATAGCTGATTAATTGTATGCATTTTAGTAGATTGATGAATTAATTAAATTAGCAAAAACTGCATTTGAATTTAAAAAGTTGCTATGAAGCAAGAGACTCCCTCTTTTTGTATTTAGATAATGCACAATAATATCAAATATCATGGCAGGCATAATCTTGGAACTGGCATTCCCACCTCTGTATGAGAGAGAAAGAGGAATGTCTGTCACACACACACACACACACACACACGCCATATTAATCAGGGCATATGTTTAGTTGAGAAAAAGTCATTTTAATTCATCAGTCTAACTGACTAATCAGTTAAACACTGCAGCCCAATTCATCTATCAATTACCTATACCTGCAAGGCAATTCTTTGCATGCTTATTTGAAAGCAAGTCCCACTGAGTTCAGTACAATGCTCTTCCTTCTTGGGAGTGAGTCTCACGGAACTGAGTGGGACCAGCTTCTGAGTAAACATGCATAGGATTGCATTGTTAAAAGCTTTTTTCCACTTCCAAAGACTCATGTGTTAAATAAGCGTTGAAGCGGCCAGTGTGGTTTAACTTAGTGATTATTAAATGTTTGCATTCTTAAACTCCTCTCACCTTTTTTTTTGCATTGTCATAGCTATAGTGATTTAGGAGATTATCATCTTCAGCATAGAATCTCTATAATAGAAAAGGTTCATGTGTTTTGGCAATGGTTCAGAATCCCTTCCCTTCTTATTCAAAGCTCTTAGCGGTTGCAGTTTCCTTTTCCAGGCTGTTACTAACAGCAACTCATCAACAATGATCTGCACTACATTAGCCATGCCATCATCAATGGGCAAAGGCCACCTAAGGGCAAAGGCCACTTCATGTGATGTTTGTCTATGACATGCAGCACCTAATATGGCTGTACATCTATGATATGTGTGTGTTTGTCTCTCTCTTTCACACACACAGCACTTACATGTAAATTGTAATCATTTATGGGCCTTAGGTGGCACTGTGGGTTAAATCACAGAGCCTAGGGCTTGCTGATCAGAAGATTGGTGGTTCGAATCCCCGCGACGGCATGAGCTCCCGTTGCTCGGTCCCAGCTCCTGCCAACCTAGCAGTTCGAAAGCACGTCAAAGTACAAGTAGATAAATAGGTACCGCTCTGGCGTGAAGGTAAACGGTGTTTCCATGTGCTGCTCTGGTTCGCCAGAAGCGGCTTTGTCATGCTGGCCACATGACCCGGAAGCTGTACGCCGGCTCCCTCGGCCAATAACGTGAGATGAGCGCTGCAACCCCAGAGTCGGTCACAACTGGACCTAATGGTCAGGGGTCCCTTTACTTTTATGTATTTGCGTCTATACATACAAATTAGCATATGCAAACCTGTATCCTCTTTTCATCTTCATTTTTGGTGTTGCGTAAGTGACCACCCTTTGTGTCCTTTTGGAAGCTCCCTGCAGGCTGTGCATCTGTAACCGCTGCATATTTTGAAACACATGTTTGCAAGTATAACATGTTACATTGTTAACTAGATACGCATTAAAAGGCTTTCTTGCTGGAAGTGTTTGAAGCACGACAGCATTCAGACAGGATTTCTATGGACTAAGTGATTGTGGTCCTACGTATCAGAAAATCTGGAAAGCTTTAGGGGCCCTGCACTTGGACAACATCAAAAAGGCAGATGTTTCCCCGGGGCTAGGTTTTGGGAGGAGCCATCATTGCGTTAGTAAAGGTCGGAGAGGGAACTGATCAGATAGGCTTTGTTGGCTGGAGTCTTAAGAAGTTATCTGGCTGGAGATGAAAATTTAACGAGGGCATTAGAATGTTTCTGCTGACAATAAATCCCTGAAACACCCGGCGTACTTTGTGCTTATATTGATCTTAAATATTGCACATACAGTAAATGCTTCATGCTCTATTAACACCAACGCTTGAGAGTCTTTTTGATCATTGTATTTACAAGTTTCAAGGGTCATATGGTACTGGTGATGAAATCACCAAATGCTGCTGCCCTGTCCTGAGAGGAAAACCAGCTGTGTGCTGCTTTGCAGAGCTTGAGAACTATACCCAGGGAATTGGTTGTTTTACATGCTGCCTACTGGCAGGCTGGGACATACAGCGTTTGAGATATAGTGCCTCCTGTAAATCCTGGTAATCTTCATTTTTAGTTGCTGGCACTTATTTTGGGACTCTCTGGCTATAATAGAGAGAAGAAGTGAGAGGATCAAGGGAAGAACCGTTATATATGCACCGGTATATATATATATATATATATATATATATATATATATATATATATATATATATATATATAGCAGATTTTAAAAAAGAAGAAGCCTAAAGACAATTGCTGACCTGCAAAAGTAGCTACAGATAGAGAAGTGTGAAGAGGGTGCCTAGGAGGAAGAAAGAAAGTGTAGAGAAGAGTATCAAGGCAAGATCTGCGGGCTGGACCAGGGTTTATACTATGCCACTGTCGTGATGGTAGCATGAGTAGAACTGAGATGGGAAACCTGTGCACATGGCAGATGTTTTGGAGGGCAACTCCCATCATTTCTGGACATGCTAGCTGGGGTTGATGGAGCCCAACCACATCTGATGGACCAAAGGTTTCCCATGCCTAGAGAAAAGACGTGTGTGTGTGTGTGTGTGTGTGTGTGTGTGCGCGTGCAGGCCCAGACAGAGGGGGGGGGCATATTGGCCACTTGGCCCGGGCCTCCGATTCCAAAGGGGGCCTTGGTCAGCATATTCACAATCAGTAAAATGAAATATTTTCCATTTTGTCTTTATATGCAGTTACGGTTCAAGCCTTGAAATAAAATTATTTGTCAGCATAACTTTTGTGAAAATTAATTATATACTTACTTATTCATAAGACTTCAGTGATCCCCAGGGTAAAAAAAGAGGTGTGAGTGTGTGTGTGATTTTGTGCCTGCCAGCTTGCTATAGCTCAGGGGTCAGCAAACTTTTTCAGCATGGGGCTGTCCCTCAGACCTTGTGGGGGGCCGGACTATATTTTAAATAATAATAATAATAATGAATGAATTCCTATGCCCCACAAATAACCCAGAGATGCATTTTAAATAAAAGGACATATTCTACTCATGTAAAAACACCAGGCAGGCCCCACAAATAACCCAGAGATGCATTTTAAATAAAAGGACACATTCTACTCATGTAAAAACATGCTGATTCCTGGGCCGTCCGTGGGCCGGATTTAGAAGGCAATTGGGCCGCATCCGGCCCCCGGGCCTTAGTTTGGAGACCCTGCTATAGCTGTTTGCTGTGCCTCACCCTCAGTCTGAGGAGCATTTCCAGAAGGAACTGAGTGGGGACTTTGTGGTCTAGTTATAAAAAAGGGGAGTGGTGGCTGACACAATGCCATCAGCCATGGGACTCCTGGTGTGTGAAAGCTGTTGTGCTGCCTGTAGCACAATGCCCTTTTAATGGTGACATCTGCCAGGTGAGAGACTTCTTCCACCTTTCTTCTTCTTGGGTTCTGCTCCCTGAAGACAGCTAGGAGGGCAGTTGCCATAAGAACAAGGGTACCTTTTCTTGGCCCAGGAGAGGGAACCCTGATGAGAGAATGGTCTCTTACTGTCTGGTGAGGGTGAGCTTTCTGAAGTTCCTTGTGGATTTCATGCAGTTTGCTTTGGGGCTAGATTTGGAATCCCATTGTGTGGGGTGGGTTTTCTCAGGACGAAGTGGGGGCTGTTGTTTGGCATCTTTGCTGGGCTTGCGTATAGCAATATAGTAAGTATGGTTGAAGACAAGTGCTAAGGAGACTTCAGTTTCCTTAATTCTATATTTTCCTCTTTTGCTGCTAGTGTGATTTGAGCAAGCTATCTAATTGTTAGGTCGCTAAATATAACTGCTGAATGACTTGCTTAATGTAGGTTTAATCTTAATATTATTGGTAATGAATAATTTGTTAAGTGACTTATTGGTACATTTCATACTCATTTAAACTTTTCATATGTCTTCTCTGAATTGCAATTGTTGTAGTATAGCTTTTATTTGTTATGGCTACTGTACTCAAATTGCCTGTTCTGTGAACAGCTTTCAGAACACAGTATATAAACAAACAGATTATGACTATTATGGGTCTTCATGAATCCTAATTGATGCCACCCTGTGATTTGCATTCTATTCTTATGTAGATATTCTGGCTTCTGCGTCAGGTTATATAATCTTTATAGACACAGCCGCAGGAGGCAGTGATTGCCACTAATCTAGATGGCTTTAAATGAAGATTAGAGGATTTCTTGGAGTAGAGGGCTATTGAAGACTGCTAGCCATGATGGCTATGCTCTGTCTCCACAGCTGGAGGAAGTTGTTGGCATCCGTCTGTCTTGGGAGACATTGGAGGAGTGCACCTTTGGGAGAGAAGTCACACCATTGGAAAGTTACAGTGCCTGCTGTGGCTGTAGAGACTGCCATGGGAGAGACATGTTTTGTTGCAGCTGGAGCAGATGAAGGTGTCTGGTTGTGTTGTTGTAAGATGCACCACGGCAGCTCTCCTCTGTGTGCTCTTCCCAGTGGTCATTTCTCCTCTAGTCACTGGTATGGGTGCATACCAGGCACTGTGGTCATCTGTAGGGGATTCCCACATGGCAGGGTTGATGACCAAATTGCATTTGGTCTGCCGGGGGCCTGGTGCCTGAAGCCAGTTCCCTGTAGAGCACATCCTTGGGGGTCCTGCCATTTTGCAGTCTGTGTAAATGACCAAGCCAGCATAGTTGTTGATGAGACAGGACTGCAAACATGCTGGGAATGTGGGCTTGGGAGAGCACATCTTTGTTTAAGACTCTGTCCTGCCATGTGATGGCCAAAATCTTCTTGACATAGTGCATGTGGAAGGCATTGAGGCATTGCTACTGGCGGGTGTTAGTTTCTTATATCTCAATTTCGTAAAGAAGTGTGCTCAACACACAAACCTACTAGACCTTCATCTTGGTATTGGATGTTAGCATCACAGTCTCCCTTCCCTTTTGGAGACATGAGCCATTGCCATGGCTGCCTTCCCCACCACACCCACTACTCACTGATTTTAGGAGAAGAAAGAAATGTCAGCAGATCCAGTCATCGTGTTCTCCCACATAATGTGTAGTTTGGCCCTGACTGATAAGAGGAGCTATATGGAACATACCACGGCATGTGCACAGATGACTTTTGCAATAAAAAGTTGTGATTCAGAGTCTAGGGGCGAACATGTTTCAGGCTTTGATCTGTTGGAGTTACAAGAGCAGCCCTTCTGCTGCCTCCCTCGTAAATTTTTGCTCATATTTCACAACAGCAGTTTGAGCTTTCGAAAGGGGAATGATAACTACCAGTTGGCTCGTAAGCTCTTAAAAGTCATAGAGTGTGCTAATGTACCACAAGGATAAGCTTCTCTGTGCAGAAGAGCCAGCTAAACAATTTTGCACCAAATAAATGAGATAAAAAACCCTTTGTTAGAGTAGCCCGTTGTAGGTAATGGCATTGCTTTTTAATTTCTGTATTGTAGCCAACATTGCGCAAAGTTGACAATAAATAGAAATATCCAACTTTCATTTTTAAAGATGTTGTTGATAACTATACAAAATGCGCTAAGCTGCACATCTTGCCATGCGCTGTTTCGTTTTAACAGTGAGAACGGGAATTTCAGCTCAGTGTGGTAGAGAATTGTGCACCCAGCCAGTAAAGGGGATCCATGCAAGGAAACTGGCTTCCACACAAGAAGTCCTTTTCTGAATAAGCTTCTGCACACACAAAAGGATACCGGACACATGGTTGCTGTTGCTGGATCCTTGCATCCTCCACACCACAGCTGATGCCTTCTGTGCTGTTAAAGGTTTGTATAGCACTGGACAGTTTGAGCTGTCATCTTAGAGAATGTAGACCATTTGTTTTCAAGCCCATCACTTTTTTGTTTTGTTGTGAGATTTCTTAAGTTGATGCTGGTCTTAATAGGTACCTTCCAAACCCTTAAAGTGTAATATACAACCATGTTTTCTGGGGGTTACACTAATATTTCTCAGATCAAAGACACAAAGCAAGAATGGGGACTATGTTGCCCTCTAGGTGTTGCTGAAGTACAGCTTCCATCATTTGTGGATCATGTTGACTGGAGAGTATGAGAATCAGCATCCCAAAACAGCTGGAGAACTATTGGTTCCCCATCCTTGATGTAAAGTGTGACCAACAGGCATGCTTCTTTAAACACCCGAGTACATACTTTGTAGTGCTGTGGAGCAGTTAGGACCCCATATGTTCATACAAGTGTTTAAGGATGTACAACTGTCATTCACATAGTACACTTTTGGTGAGGTAAATAATAGTGTAGCTGGGTACCTGTGTATTTGTGGCAAACACCATTGTTACATACAGCTTAAGGAAGCCAACCTTGGATACAAATTAGCATGTTTGGGATGAAATCAATTTGTTTTGTAATAAGAATATCGTAGGATCAACACTAGAGATGTAAGGAGGGAGCGATTTCTGTCGTGTTCAGTGTTTCTCACAATCAGCACTGTTTCCATTCTGCTGTAGTTCAGCTTCAGCTAAAACCTGTGTGGTTAATCTTCATTTACACTATTGCCGAAACTAATGGAGTTAATTATGCAGTCAATTTCAACACATTTCAATGGAAGGCAAACATCAAAAACGATGCAGAATATAATGCAATTATTTACAAAATGTTTGCGGACTAAAAAAATGATAGTGAATACCGCTCATACTCGCTTGCATAAATTCCATTCCTGACTCTGATGAGCATGCAAATTGTGGCAATTTCCACTCCAATTTCCATTTCTGATGGAATTCTCCAACATCCCTAATCTACATTATCTGCTTTGATTGATGCAACAGCTGGTTGCAGTCATGCCACGAGAGCAAGTTCTTACATCCCTAGTTTTTGTCTGCAGGACCACTTTGTCCCTTTTCTCTACACTACTGGCATTTTGTGTGCGTGTGTTTGGGGGAATACCTGTTTTTGAAGAAAGTGTGAAGTCTTTCTAGAGAAAATGGTGCAAGAAAATGAATCACACTGAATTGCTAAGCAAACTGTGAAATGTCATGAAGCTCTAGATAAATGTTTTGACGTTACCCTACTCCTCACAGTCTTTTCTTTGCTGGCACAGGCCAAAAGAATGACGCTGATGAAGAGGGGGAGATAGAAAGAGGCTAATATGGCGCAATGATCAGAATGATCAGTTTGGGTACAGAGACCCAGGTTCATATTCTTAAGGAGTCTGGCAGGTGGAGCCTTGTGAGAAGTATAGAAAAGTAAGCAGAAACTAAAAGGATCTTTTGCATTGAGAATGCTTATTATGAACATTCAGAAGAACATGAAACAGCTCCTGATGCAAGGATGTGGAACCGGTGGCCCTCCAGATACTGCTACATCACTGACCACGCTGGGACTTGTAGTCCAAAACATCTGAAGGGCACCAGGTTGGGAACGGCTACTTTAAAAAAACAAATATCACAGTGTTCATGCCCAAGACAGGACACTGTTCTGAAGAGAAGATTTCAAACCATTTTCAAACCACCCACATTTACCTATGACAGTTTCCCCCAACCTCATACTTTCCAGATATTTTGTAGTACCACTCCAATCATTTCTGACCATTGCCCATGCTGGCTGCAGCTGATGGGATTCAAAATACATTGAGGACACTAGGTTAGCCTGTGATGTTCCTCTACACTTCTCTGATCAGCTCAGCTTCTCTATGTGTAGACATCTCAATCATTCATATGTTTGCTTCCAGCACCAGCGGGTCTAAAAATGCAGAGGAGACCTTTCTGATGAGAGAAGTCCCAGACTTCCCAATAAAGGTATAAAGGAGTCACTGCTCTTCCTCAGGGACTGAAATGGAAATTTGGGTATATTTGTCATGGGCCAGGAGTCAGCTTCGCCTGCTAATCAGCAGCTTGAAGGGGGAGAAGGCAGAATGACTCCACCTGCAGTTGATCAGCCTTCAAGTATAGGAAGAGAAGGCATTGATAAGGACTAGCTGGCTTCAGCCTTCTTAAAAATACTTCTCAGCAGCAATCAGATGCCAGAAACAATGCCTGTGGTTTGTGACCCTACTTTGCTGCTTCTTGCTCTCCATCTGGAGCCTTGATTCTGTGATCATCTGGATTTTCTGATCTCTGGACTGTCTTACTATGCGGATTGCTGCCTGCCCCGACCCTTGGAACATACTTCAGGTGTGGATTCTGCTCTCAGGCCAGTGTTCTTCAGAGACTCCTAGTCCCTGCTTGCTCAGCAATGGGACTCTGATGGGGCTATGACAATTTTGCTATTTCTCCAGGCTCTTTATCGGTTGTTTAGAGGGAATGAACATACTGAAAAGTAATGGGTTGTTGTTGTTTAAAGTGAAGCCACTGTATAGCACTAAACCTTCTCTGTAAACAGGCAGTTGGCAAGGTTAGGATACCAGAGTTGTCTGCTATTTTGGGAGTGCATTGAGGGTGAGGGCCATCCTAGACATGATGCCAACCACACAGTCTACAGCTGCATGAGTAGTTGGCAGCTTTTTTAGTTCTTTTGGTCTAGAATCAGAACCCTGGTGGGAATAGGAGGGCTTTCACATTTTCCTCCCACCGCTGACCTGATTCTCATCAGGCTCCTGTGCCTTCTGTGCTAGAAAGGCAGTTTCCATTGGTGCAAATGGGATGCTTCCTTTTAATTCAGGAAACTAGTGCGGGTTCCTGGTCTGGATTGAGTGCACAGTAGGGGGACAAGTTAAAGCTCCTGATTTTGCTGCCAAAGTTATGGATTGGGACATCTGTACTTGTTTCACTTAAAAAAAAATCATTCAGAAAAAATGTTAACTTTCTGAATGGTGTTACATCTAGTTTGGCCTTGAGTTGCAGACATGGTAAAATATTCCCAAGAAAGAAACATCATTTTTAAAGGACCTACCTGAGTTTTCCCATACATGATTTGAAAGTATTATAGTTGGTGTTTTCAAATACATTGTATACAATCTTTTTGCTGGGATGAATAATGGGAAATCTTTTCTATTGATTGTATATTCTTAGCTATAGCTTTCACCATCTATCTAATGTGGCCTAAGAAGCATAAATAGCTCAGCATATGTCTATAGTGTCGATATTTCTTTTGCGTGTTCAGACCTTTAAACCTCCCCCTTAAATAAATTCACACAAGAATCAAATTTTTGGTTTGGCTTTTGGCAGAATTTAGGCCACAACTTTATTGATTACAGCAGGTCAGGTGAGTGGTTGCATAGGTTCTGGTTTGACTAGCTCCCTGCACCATTGCAGGTAGCGCTGACCCAGAGCTCTATTGTAGGTCAGCCAAGGGTGAACACCTGGAATGGCGGAAAGCCGGGGACATACTATGTCCACTACCCAGATGTCCCCCTGGACTCAGGCATGGGCACAACCCCTCGCAGGGTTGACCAAACCATTGAGTCCCTGGATTCCTTTAACAGAATACCCTTCACATAGGGATGGCGAGAGTGTTCCCCCATCCCTATCACCTGAACCAGAGCCTATCCACAACCTTACAAGTTGTGACGATTTGCTACGCAGCAGGTGAAACCCAAGTGGCACCAGCCAATCAGCCAAGTGGGGAAAATTCCTGCTGTGCCCCTGTCCCAACGACAGGCGACACATGACGGCATAGCAAGGTCAAGTGCGCAAGCCCTAAATACAACACAAGGATTTGGTTGCCAGGTCTCACTGCAACACATGCCCTTTTTGAGGGAGGACACGATTTACAGAACTCCTCTATCACAACCCTTCAGCTTTTTATCTTGAGGAAGATTATTATTTTAGCCCTAATTTAATGGGAAATGACCTTTTATGCACTGGAAGCAGAAACGACCTGCTTATTTAGAAGCTATTTAATATTTTAGCCCTTTTTGATAAATGCTTAGAGTAAAGCATTACTGACTGCCTCAAGGTGGATTTCTGTAAATGATTGCAATGTAACCAGCACTAGAAGAGGCAGTAATTTACTCTATTTTTCTTTCTAGGTAAGGGATGCTGTCCATTCATGAAAACAGAAACCATTGCATTTGGGTTTAAGGTTTATTCTGTTTTCCTGATGCTCCTTAACCTCAGAGCACATTTTATGTGATCTTTCATATGATGTAAATCCACTTCAGGAAATAAAGTGGAATCTAGTGGAAGTTCAGCATTCATTTCTTGTCTTCATTGTGTCCAGGAAAAAACAACAACTGTTTCCAATCCCCTTAGCCCAGCAAATCTCTGGATGAAATTTGGGGCAGTATCCCTTGCAGTCATCTTGCAATGGAATCCACTTGTAGCTGAGCTCTAAAGGGGAACTTTGCAGATGGACTTTGACAGTAGTGAACCCCTTTAGATACGTCTGTGGCTGCCTGCTTATATGGTGGTCATGTGATGGCCAAAGGGTGTCCTTTAATACCTCTCCTAGTGCAGGTTCTAATAGGAACTTCTGTGAATGATTCATATTTTTATTTAAAATTGAATCCTCCATTTCTTTTATGTAGTTTTTTTCTCTGAACCCAAACTGTTCTTTCTCTCCCCTTCTTCTCCCAGGATGCATTGTTTCTCAATTTTCTTTCTTCTGTTCTCCTCCTGCTCTCTTATCTCCCACTCTTGCCAACACCTCTCCATGTAATTTGTTTGCAGGCTGGTTGTCTCTTTGATTTACTGTGTCTTTTCTCAATAGGATTATGATAAATGGATTGCTTGGCTCAGCGAGAACTAGACCAACACTATTTACTCAGGCTAGGTCAAGCCCATGCAAACAGACAAAAGGCACTCACCCTCTTCTTCCCCTTGCTCTCCATGCCTGCAATTTGCTCTCCTTTTCCTGCTGAGCACCCACTGTAAGGTATCACAGCTCCATAGCCATCACTACTTACAGAATGCTGGAGGTCACATAGTGGGCCTTTGGGAATATAACCCTATAAATGAGGCAGTGTGTACGGTACCGAGAAAGGTTCATAAGGAGTGTTATCAGTTGACACTGTATAAATCCATGCCTTTTGCAATTCTAAGTAAAGGTTAATCATGGGAGTGAGCAGCTATGTGGTAGGAGCAGCCTTGACTAGGGATGGCGCGCACAGTGGCGGAGGAAGGTGGGTGGTCGTGTGTGTGTGGTGCGCACCAGGTGTCAGCCACAAGGGCAGGTGACATCACCATGCCACCCCCACCTTCACCCCATGCTCGCTGCATGGGCAGCACCCCCAGATGGTTGTTGCGTGGGCAGTGCCCCCAGGCGCTCCCAGGCGCCCCCCTTGCTCTCTGTGTAGGCGGCAGGCAGCCAGGGGCACTCGCCATGCAGGCAGCTAGCCCTGCCCCCGCCCCACTCCGAGTGCCGGGGAAGGTAGCTCCGCCCCTGTGTGTGTGTGTGTGTGTGTGTGTGTGTGTGTGTGTAATTCACTTGGTTTGCACTTCCAGGAACTGAAACACAGCTTTCCTGCAAAATTCTCACTTCTTCGAATTTTGTGGTGCTTAGAAAATGTGTCTATATATGATGCATTCTGTTAGTGGTAATTGCTTGCAAAAATGCATATGCTGGGTAAAATTGCATATAAAATGTATAGAAACCCAGGAATGGGGAAATCATGCTCCTTCCAGGTTTTTACTGGACTGCAACTCCAATCAGCCCCAATCAGCATAGCCATTAGCCAGGGATGATGAAAACCCCTTGGGGTTGGTGATGGGGACAAATTCCCCACCCCTGGATTAACCTTTTTCTCTACCCATGTAACAAATCCTTCTTTAAAGCTAGTATCTGGTGACAACAGAGTCACATCTGATGGCTTTGAATGTCACACGTTATTGTACATTATGTGAAGATATTATTTTCTCTCTCTGTCCTGAGTCCACTGTTAATCAGGTTTGTTAGATGTCCTCAAATCCAAAGATTATGAAAGGGTAAGAAGAATCACACCACTTTCTTTCTATCCCTTGTAGCTTTATAAACCTCTTTCATGTCTGTTCCTTACTTGTTTTTTTCCGTACCTCCAAAGGCCACCAGTAGCTTGAGTGTTTTCTCAGAGGCAAGATGCTCCATCCCTTGGATCGCTTTTCTTTCTCTTTTCTGCACCTTTTCTCATCTCTTTTCCCCATCTATGTTCTATGAGCTCAGACATTGAATCAGGGCATACACAGCTCCTGCCTGTACCTTAATGATACTACTACACGTATCCTCTCATTTTGCTCTTTAGAAGAAAAACCTGCAATAGATCCATAATAGCTATGAGGTGTTATGAGGGGTTTGATGTATTTATAAAGGCCAGTGAAAACACCTCATGATGGGTTTATAGAGGTGTTTAAAGCTTTTCCAATGCTTTGAACTTGTTTGGCTATTCTGGGGGATAATTCTTGATCATAGTGAATCTGCGAGAGATTGATGGGGCTTGCTCGTTATGTACTTTGCCGCGTTGTTCTGCGGTAATTCTGGAGCAGCCAAATGCACCATTAAAGGCAAAGAGCCACGGGAATGATGGGCCATAATTAGTTGTTGCCGTAATAGTTTTGATTGAATGTGTATAGATATTGTAAGCAGCTCTTTTGGGAACCAGTGCTCTTAGGGAAACTGTTAAGCAGAGCGGTGCTTAGCGAATGAAAAAGGGGTCATCCTGCTCTTACCCAGCCTGCCTCTCCAGAGCCATAATTAAAATGTCTGGCAGTTATGGGAGAGCTGTGGAAGAATCATGTCAAAGTGTTCAAAACATGCTATTCTTTCGGAGAGAGGCCGGCTCATTCAGAATGCAAGAGAGCACAGCTGCGCTTGCTCTTCCTCCAAATTGGGAATGAGAAGTGGGGCGGGGGACCCACTGTGCTTTCTGCTGGAAATAGTCTTCCTGCAGGTCCACGTGGCATCCTTTGAAGGACGCCAGTGATTGGTCTACTGGGATGTATGCATGTTACATCTATTCATTTAGCAAAGTTAGAAAGACTTACAAAGCAAAGAGCTCTCTAAAGCAGGGTATATAATAAAACCGTAGATAAATCACAGCTGAAATCCATAAAACTATTTACAAAAGCAAATATACATAAAATAGCTAGCAACAAAAAACCAAAGAGAACTAACGAAACTTTTTTAAAAACAAACACGGGAAACTAAATTATATGTGTGGGTTGGCTTGCTGAAAAGTTTCATTGCACACTTTGTACGGCAGCAAATCTGTCGGGGATCAGGCTGAATTGAATCCTGTCAGACTTTAAGGCCGGAATATTGTGCACATTTCTTTAGTTAAGAAAAGGAAAAGCCCAAGTGAAATTGTGCTGATTCTTAACACAAATGTTGTAAAGAACTAGATTTTATTTTGGTCTATCTGCTTTTCCTATTGGTGGGTATGGTATTTTTGGAGAAAAGAAGGGGTGTGTGTGTGTGTGTGTGTGTGTGTGTGTGATGAAATTGTTATGGTATGTTATATACTGTCCTTCAACATGGTATAATTGGGGGTAACATCTGGGAACTTGGGAAAGCTTGTTCAAGACTCTTTTCAGCTTGGCGTCACAACTGAAACTGCTCTGGCTACCCTGGTAAATGATCTCCATTGGGAGAATAATGGGAGAGTATGACCCGAATCATTTAGTAGCTTTTGATATAATCAGCCATGATACCCTTCCACTGGTTAGTTTAGGGGTAGGGGGACACTTCTTTCCAGTGGCCTTGCCCCTATCTGACTAGACTGTGGGCTTGGGACACTACTGTTGGGCCCCATGGGAACTATGCAGGGGGGTGGTAATGTAGGAGACTTGTCTTCTGTAGTATTCAACACCCACATGAAACTGCTAGATGTGATAGTGCGGGGATCTCTTATTAGGGTGTATTGATTTTACTGTAGGCCACCTTGTTTGAGAGGCCTACATTGAAAGGCACAATACAAATTGATTAGGTATTGAATGATTGTAATAATAGTGTTCTAGCTCTCTGTAGACTTTTTTTAATTAAACAAACCTATATTAAAATTTTCATTAAATGAAGAGAGCAAAGTGTAAAAAGAGGCGTATTAGCTCTCAAAATCTATTCATAATTATTTCATTGAATAAGAAGCCAATTACATTGTGTAAACGTTTTGGTTGGACTAATCTTCCTGTTGCTTGTAGGCATTATGTTCTGAAGTAAACCGACACCTGAAATATGTATACACACACATCCCTTAAGTCCTTGTATCCTATCATAGAACAGTAACTTGTTATCTAAGTAGTTATGTTAATTTTTTGTAGGTGCTTTTTGTTACAATTCTTTAAAACTGAAATACCTTCTGTTAACAAAATCGCCAGGATGGTTGCTTCTGGATTTATTTACGTATTTTTTTACTAGGAGCGCAATTCCCATTGCCATGTTGATTACTTGTGGGGGAAGGATTAGGGTGGCATCGATTACCTCTCCACCAGCTTCCCATTGATGGGGTGGGGGTTCCGGCTTTGCCAAAGTGGGTGGAAAGGAGCATAGGAAGTAATGGCTCTTCTGCCAGCAGTAAATAGTGGAATGCCCTGAACTGGGGTGATATAGGATGGCATGGATGCAAGTCACGGACCACTTTGAATCCAGAGCCTCACAGATCCTATTTTCAGGTTATGCCTTGGATCACAAGTTCCAGTCCATAATATTTTCTCTCTTTTTCTCTCTCTTGTTTGTTCAAATGTGTGTGATATGCATAAATTGTGAGGGGCTGCTGAAATAAACACAGATTCTGAATTCCCTAACTTTATTATTCATTACCAGATCAATACTGCCCCAAAAAACGTTTTAATTAATATCAACCACATTTTTAGCAGCACGCTCTTAAGTCCCACACAGTTACATTTCCCATGACTTCCCATAACTTTACCCAGAGGCCCATGGTTTCCTGCTTCATTTTTGCTCCTTAGACTCTGTTATCTGTCAAGTTTCCAGAACAGCCGTGACACTGTCTTGTTCCATTATTCTCCCATCTGCAAATATTACCCATTCCTTCCCCGTAACCGTCAGACTCATTCTCAATGAAGGAAATCTGAGATAGAGATGCGGGCTGCAATCCTATACCCAATTACCTGTGAGTAAGCCCCACTGAAGTCGGTAGGATTTATGGCTAAGTAAGTCAGATATGTAATCCTTGGAGTGGAGCATAGCTGATTACCTCTATTTCATAGGGAATAATCCTCAAGCAGAATGCATATCCCAGCAAGATTGGAAACGGAAGATCTAAGATACAGCAGGATTTGCTTGAGGTGTTGTGCACTCACTTATGTATACCAACTGGCATTTGACTCTTCCTTGCCGTTCCTGCTAACCTTCCTCTTTGCGGTGTATGCTATACCTCTTTGCCCTTAGTGACCCTGGCATATTGATTGTGGTAACGGGAATTTTCACAAGGGCCCATCCAACTTCCGCAGAACCACGTTTCAAAGGCAGCTACATATAGGAAGGCAGGCAGGCTGGTGAGAAGCTTTGTTCCTCTTGGGACTGAACTATTCCTCCTCTCTCCCCCCCCCAAACACTCCTCTTCCCTCTCCCCCAAACTGATTTGTGTCTGGAACGTGAGAATAACATCACAGATGGATATTCTGCTCCTCAAAGAGTATGTTCGTGCATTTTAATTGCTGGCATCTTTACTTGTTACTGGTGTAATTGTGAGTAGACTTTGTTTTTGTATTGATAATTAGGGAGTAGAACAGATGGCGGAGGCTTAGTTTAAAGTAATGTGTCCATTAAAGAAAATCTACTGTACGCAGCTGAAGAGTCTTCACTCTAGCAGAACCTAGCGGCTTCTAAGAATCCTCTTCTCCCTGGAGGAGTGGCTCAGGACTGGCAGAGGGTGGGATAGTACTTCCCCACAAATGCGACGAGGCTGGATATTTGGGGGAAAGGGACCGTGCCGTTTATCCCCATGTATTTACAGCAGGAGTCCGGAGCTCATGTGGCAGCTCACAGGCCGGCAGGCATCTGGAACGAGTTTCTTTAAAGGGATTGGCTTTATGAGCCACATGTAGCAATGATGTGCAGCCTGGGATTGGGAACCATGGACTCAAGCACAGAAAGGGGGGGGGAGTTTGCTACAATTCTTCTGCGTTCCCAAAGTATAAACTATCTTTGCAGAACTGCAAAACTTCAACTACAAAAAAGTACCGTACTGACTTATCTCCTCATCAAACCCTCTTCTCATTGCAGTGCTCCAGTTTATGGTGGATTTAAGATCTACCCCTCATTATACTTCCTTATATGGAGCCTAGCTCATCCATGGCCCCTTCAGTTGTCTAAAGCGACGGCTGAGCAGCCAACCAGCCCTTTAGCAAACTCTGCCAGCCAGTTCCTAAGTACACACTGCTGCACCACACACAGAGGCAGATCACTTGGAGATCATGAATACCCAAGTATGGGGAAGAATTGCTAGGAAAGGTAAATAAACAGGAAGCCATGCTTTAGATCACGAGTCCAAAGTTTAGAAAGCTTTCTTTCTTTCTTTCTTTCTTTCTTTCTTTCTTTCTTTCTTTCTTTCTTTCTAGAGAGGGAGAGCCATGCTTGATTTCTGCTAGAATCCAAGGCTGTGACTATGGGAGAAGCAAGACTGTCTGGGGTTTTAATGTTGTGTGTCCCTGCATGTAGGCTCAAGTTATATGGATATGTGTAAATAAACCATATAGCATAATGACCTCATAGTCTTAACTGTCCCTCATTCCAAGGAAACCAAATCCTGGGCAAGTATCTGGAACTCCTGGAGTCTCGCACTGCTTGGAGATTAGGGTGGCATGCAACAATATTTTATAGCGCTTGAGGTGTAGGAGTAAACATCCGTGGAAATTGCAAATAGCCACAGAACATAGAAAGCAGACTTCTACTGAGTAACATCATTGGCCCATCTAACTCAGTCTACCCTGACTGGCAATGTCTCTTTTGGATTCCAAGTAGGAACTTTCTCCAACCCTAGTTGGAGATGCCAGGGATTAAATCTGGGACCTTTGGCATCAAAAGCAGAATCCCTGCCCACTGATCTACCGTAGTGCTGTACCATTGAGCTCCAGCTCTTGGGATGCTAAGATAGCAGTCCCTCCAATCTTGTTCTCTGAGTATATCCTACATTCTCCCCACCCCACCCCCCGGCAAGTTATGGCTTAATAAAATTACCAGGAATGAGAGGGTAAAAGCAGAAGGAAAGTCAGGCTTGTACAATACCCCCCTCCTATGGTTTACTTCTGATAAATTCTGAGCAAGTGCTTTGGCCTTCTGGGCTGCTTCATTCAGCAGAATCTCTTGAATTGTTTTAGGACTCTGTAGTGGAGGAAGGACAGACACCACAATTGGCTTCTGTGACTAAAACCTCCCAAAGTCTTTCCTTAAAGAGACTCCCTCCAGAGCTGAAACACGTGTTGAAGAATCTCTGGAGCACCCAGCAGGAACAGCATATGGGGACATAGCAGCAGGCACAGTGAAGGAACTGTGAACCTATTTTAGGAGGAAATATCATGTGAAACATTTGATTGGAAAGACATAACTCTGAAACTCTGGTGCTGTCATGCAAGGACTTCACCTGGGTGTCTTGGCAAGGATGGTCAATGGCCCATCCTGGGGAAATCACTGTCTTTGGTTGTGGTCAGAATCACATGGGAGTACTTCTGAAGTTTCTCTCTTGTGCAGTCCAAATCTCCATATATGTATTTACTCAGAACCAAAGTCCATGCTTAGGATTGGAGCCTTAGTTTAGTGTTAAATATCTACAACTCATTTAAAAGTGTTTTCTCGCATCATGTTAGCAGCGCCTTCGAACCCACTTATGCTATTTGTGTGAAAGTGTGAATACTGTTAATGTGTGAGAGAAGGCAATTTATTTTTTTAAATTGTGCACATAGTCTATCTTATGTAGGTTTTATGTTTTGCTGCTGATGTAGGAAATGGAAATGCCCTTGCATGACAAACATATGGAGTTTCATCAATTAAAATGATAAACTGCAGGAAAATAGAAATAGCAAGGGTGTTGTTGTTTTTAATTCAACAAAGGAGATAGGAGGCTCCAATACCATTCCTTCTAACAGGCGGCTGAGAGCCTATCTGTTTGGAAGAGAAGAACCTGCCATGGATGTAAATTTTAAAAAGTGAAAGTTGGGGAAGAATTGTCTGTTTTCAAGCCCCCTAACAGTTTAGTATCATGGGCTGGGGGTAAAGTTGGGAGGATCCAAATGATGAGGTTAACCCCCAATAATAATAATAATAATAATAATAATAATAATAATAATAATAATAATAAATTTATTATTTCTACCCCGCCCATCTGGCTGGGTTTCCCTAGCCACTCTGGGCGGCTTCCAACAAAAGATTAAAAATACATTAAAACGTCAGTCATCAAAAACTTCCCTAAACAGGGCTGCCTTCAGATGTCTTCTAAATGTCATATACCGGTAGTTGTTTATTTCTTTGACATCTGATGGGAGGGCGTTCCACAGGGCGGGCGCCACTACCGAGAAGGCCCATTCCTCCTTGAACTACATACAGGTTTTTTTTTTGGAGGAACCACATCCCTCCATTACTATACAGAGAAAGATTGGCAGCCAGCCCTAAACCTGAGCCTTTTAGTACTCTGTATAGTGCAACAGGAGGTCCTGCTGTGTGTCTTTCTTGCCTCCTCCCCATTCCTCAATATCACCCCCCCCCCACACACACACATGCCTGAGCACTTATCCTATTTCAGAATGGGTTAAACTTGGAGTAGGACTCCTCCTCCTAAGGCTATGGATCCATTGCAGGTCCCTATTCTCATTATGTTTGAACAGTATTCTGGCAATTCTTTTTAAACTGAGTTACACAGTTTAAAGTATGTGTCTGGACATTCTGCAAGTTCTCCATTCCTCAGGTTTGAGGACTCGTCACCAAAGAAGAAGAAATGCATCATTAAAAGCAGGAGCAATTTGCATAAAATCAGCATGAATTAATTTGTATGGGTGGAATTTTATTTAAAAATAATTGCCATAATTTAAACAGAAACATAGTAATCTCATAATGGTGTGGAAACCTATGATCATGTGACCTGTTTACCTGCTTATTCTGCTGTCTAGGTGTTCACTGTTGATCAGCAGCTCCGAGAAAACTTTCTTTTCTCACCCCCCAAACAGATGACTTTCCTCCTTCAATCGGGGCAGGTGGCCATTCAAAGTTTGACACACGTGGTAGGAATAACTTTGAAGCCTGATGGGCTAATGACTTCAAATAATAACTCTGCTTGGCTGGAATGGGTGGCGAATCCCTTAGAGCAGGCATCCCCAAACTGCGGCCCTCCAGATGTTTTGCCCTACAACTCCCATGATCCCTAGCTAACAGGACCAGTGGTCAGGAATGATGGGAAATGTAGTCCAAAAATCTGGAGGGCCGAAGTTTGGGGATAGCTGCCTTAGAGTTTAGCCAGCTCCATTACTCAAGACTTTTTGTTTCTTGGGATATAATTGTATTGTTTTTCCTCTTGGCTTTTGTTGCTTTTCTAGTCCAAACAGAAAAGCAATTTCTGGCACAGCTTCTGCATAGTCGGCATTTTACAGAATGGAGAGATATGCTGAACTTTTGGTGGTGTAAGGATTTTAGATCTCTCATGTTGGTGCTTGACATTTCCCTTTTCAAAGCAGCTGCCTCTGCACTGACTAACTCATGATTCCTCTGCAAAAGTGTATCACTCACTTGGCTGAACTTTTGATCTGCGTGAAACAAGCCAAACATATTGTCTTCTATCTTTGGGGGCCTTTAGCCTTGCTCCCTGGTCTCTGGTGGCATCTCTTGGAATGGTACAGTTCCTGCTTTCTGGTTAGGTGTCCAAGTTGTTGGTGAATAAAGAAGGTCTACCTTAGTCACTGGTGGAAGAACGGGAGTGCGGAGGGAGCGGTCTGACCCCGGCACCACTAATCCAGTAGGGTGCCATCGTGACACCCCCCCACGCGCCGCGCACCCCCCCATGCCCCAGGTGCCATGCCCCCACAGACGGCACATCATGCCCCCAGAACGCATGACAAACCCCCGGGGGCGCCAGCCATGCCCCCGTCTGCTCTCTGCCCCTGGTAGCGGAGCATGCAGCTTCGCCACTGTACCTAGTGCTGGACCTCATTTGCCAAGTATGCTTGTTGGACTAGCACCACATTGTCTATCCTGGAAAATGGTTCTAATGCTTTTGTTGGTGTATGCTGATTGCTAGTTTTCATGCTGGAAGTAAATTCTGGATGGTGTGTACAGCTAAGTGGATAGCAACCTAACTTTTTGTTCGAGCGGAAAAAACACATGTTAAAGAAAATCTTTAAAACGGCACCAGACATTGTGTGTGTATGACTTATTAATGGGTTTGTTAGTTTTACTAGTTTGTTTAAAAGAGGACTGGGGAACCTCTGGCCTTCCAGATGTTACTAGTCTACAACTCTCATCAACCCTGACCATTGGCCACACTGCCTGCGCAGATTGAGCTGAAAGTTCAGCAGCATTTGGAAGTTCACCAGCCCTGACCTAAGATAGTCAGCTGGTGATCTGTTTTCCTTTTGGTGTGCAATATTTATTCTATAATAATCATCATAAAGTGCCTTGATACTTTTAAACAAAATCATGGTATACAATTTTTTAAAATACACACATTTTTTTTAAAAAGAAATCCTTCCTTTTTAATTAAAAAGATTTCCATGGCAGCTTGCAAACTTTAAAAATCCGAATACATGTTAAAATGATTAACAAAATAAAATGCCAAAGCAAAACAGGAGCAGGAACAAGTGGAGCATTTTGTCAAACTCAGAAGCTCCCCAAGGACCTTGGGAGAAACCCAGTTTGTGCTCATCAGCAGAGAACAATCCAGCAATAGACGTGAACACATTTCCTGTACTGGTGCCAGGCTTGCTCCTGGGAACTAGTGTTGTCATACGGAGGGTGGGGAGGGAGGAAAGGAACCCAACTTTATGTAAATTCTTGGCTAAATTATCTGCTGCTATGTAAGAAAAAGATCCTGAAAGGGAATCTTTCAGGGTGGAGTCTGGCATTGCCACCCCATCAACAAACCAGAAAATGGTGCTAGGGTTTTTAATTAAAGAGTTAGAAACAGACTGTTTAGGAAATACATAAAATAGATTGGATGGAGAAAAGCTGGAAGGAAATTGGGGATATGAGGGCGGGATGGAAAGACGGAGGGTGGGGGCGTAAAACATCTGACAACAACAAAGCAGATGAAAGAGCTGCTGGGAGTGAAAGAGGGAGGCATAGAAGGGGAATAGAGATGGCTCTGAAGCTTCTTGTCTGATTAATGATGCTCAGGCTGTGATCCATTGTAATCCTCTCATTAGCAAGCTGAGAAAAGTAATTTTACACTGGCCCCTGACCACCTTTCTCACTGCTTTTCTCCCCCACCAGTGATTGATTGTCCTCGCAGATTCTTTGTTGTCCACATGCACACGCGGCCAAGGTGGCACTTTAGGAGTTGACGCAGAACTTGGTCTCACTGCAAAGTTTCGGCTTGGCTAGCAGACCACTGTTTCTGAAACTCACGATTGTTTATAGCAGGAACTAGTGATGGAGAAACTTATTTATCTGTTGATGAAATTAACCACCGCTTAAATACAGGGCACTTGAGGTTGCTTACAACAACTAGCATCAATCAATAATAACTTTATTTGTTTAAATGATTTTTTAGACTGCCTTTTAGTACTGGGCCCTCACTAGGTAATTCTCAGCAAAGAACACATGGTATACCATCAAAATTAGAATATGTTAAAATTCCATTTTTTAAAAGGTAAAGTACCACCAACAAAGCACCCATGTCTGTCTAAGATAAGGTGGGAAACAGAACGGGCCAGATTCTGATCTCTTCTACCTACTGCAGGCCATTTTGACAGGTGGGTGGGTGCACCCACCTGTCAATCACAATCCCATCAGGTGGCACAAAGTTAGAGAAAATCCTTTGTGGATGTAGCTCAAGCTGCAACTGCAGAGGGACTTCCTTTGCACTTATAGCAACCCAACTTTGGGCAAGGATTGTGAACTCTGTAGCATAGCCAGTCCCATTGGAGGTTGCTGTCAGCACTTTTCAGCTGTCCCCATTAATCAGGCATATGATGGTGGGTATGGGGCAAATGAGTACAGTTTGAGAGAAGAGGCCTTGAGGGTCAAATCTGGCACTTGAGCTGGGCCAAATGTGGCCTGTGTGCATTTCCTCACCTCTGGCTTAAAGTATCCTTATCCAATCTGGTACCTACCAGTTATCTGGGGGTCCAACTCCCATCAGCTTCAGCTAGCATAGGCAATGGTCAGGCATGATGGAAATTGTAGTCCAAAACCTCTGAAGAGAACCTGGTTGGGAAAGGCAGCTCAAAACAAATGTGCCAAAGTCCTCCTGGCCACAGCTACTGTCTGTCTATGGGCCAAACAAGGTCCAGAATTACCCCCTGTGTACCTGGCTCCTTTGCAAAAATGCATCTCCCTTTAGAACAGGTTGAGGATTTGGAAAAGTCAATCCTGAAATCTCAAGAGCAATGCCAAACACGCTTTATTCATTCTGAAATGCTCAGTTTTCCCCAAGCCACATTTATGATTTGTGGGGCCTGCCGTTATTTCTGTGCAGAGGAACTCCCTGGCACTGGCTTCTTCACTTTGACTTCATAGGGGTGTGCATGTGCATAAATGGAAGGAACTGTGTGGAGGAACAAATTGCCTGTAAGTCGGTTCTTAAAGGGCAATAAAGCTGTGGCAGTGAAATTATCATGCACATCTCAAAATTCCAATTACACACACACACACACACACACACACACAGGCACTCCACATATCTGAGAGTAAAGGGCAGAGCTGTCTGAATTCAAGGATGTGGCTTACTGCACATCCAGAATCTTTCCCTTTAGAAATTAATCTCTGGTGAGTTCTGGCAGAGAGAGGGGGGGGGGTTTGCTAGCTCTTTTTACTGGCCCTGCTTCTCTACCAACAGGAGCCTGCGATGAAGAAATCCTGCTTTTGAAACCCTCCCTGTCTTTTATCTCCACATGCCGAAAAAAAGCTTCACCTCCTTAATTTCTTCATTTCGGGCAGCTTTTATAGGTATGGGAGCAGGGCCAGTGTAAAATCTCTCTCTCTCTCTGTTTGTATCTACTTTAAAAAAGAGAGTCAAAGAAAGGAAGCAAAAGAGACCATCTTTCTACACAATGAAGTGCGTCACTGGGAGAGAAATTCTGAGCCTAACGCTCTACAGATGTTCTGTATGGAGCCTTGGAACAGAGGGCACTCTAATTGACTACAGGTGTGACCCATGACCAGGTAACATCCTCCCCTGCCTTGGAGAGGCTTACCAGAGGTCAGGTTCTAATCCACCGTCTTCAGAAGCTTTTATCCAGCATAAATGAGTGGGGCTGAGAGGAGGCTGAGCAAACTAAAGAGAAGAAGAAAAGGAGAAAACCCGCACAGTAATAGAACCAAGCACTCATTTGTCATGTTAGAGCAAAGCTGTGTGACAAGCTGCGGCTGCTAACACTAATCCCCCTGTGTATTACAAGTCATGCACTATAGCACAGATAGGGAAGATGAGCTGTGAAGGAGGCAACACCAACCAACCCCACCCCGGCCGCCCTGCTTCTTGTAGCAGGGGATGATTGGGGGACACACGACACATGTTTGTTCAGCAGGAATATTTACCCCCTCTCTTGTTTGCCTGCACAAGTCAACAGTTTCAAAGAACACTGCCACTGCCAAGTCTGGAGTGCGCAAAAGGGTTGCTTGCGGAGGAAGCACCTTGCAGTCTGGCTGAAGTTTATCAAAAGTACATTCCTGTGTCAGTGCTAAGTCAGAAAAACGTCCTCTGGGGAAGCAAGTCAGAAGCGTGCTGAACCGCTGGACAGGAAGGGAAGGCAGAGGAGGGAAAATCCTTTTGACAACAACAATTGTTGTTGTTTTAAATAGAGCCTGGCCTACAATTGGTCACAGCCAATTGCCCTTGAAAAAAAAGCGGGGGGGGGGGGGGGAATGATGGTTGAATAGTACAGATCCACTGTTGCAGCAAGATTGCTGGCCCTTAGGCTGAGATTGCACTAGCGGGTTTGTTATCCTCCTGTTCCTATGAACATCGTGCCATGGTCCACAGGTGCATTTGTGGTTCATATGACTACAGCAGGTTTAGGCAACCTAAGGCCCGTGGGCCAGATGCGGTCCAATCGCCTTCTCAATCTGGCCCGTGGACGGTCCGGGAATCAGCGTGTTTTTACATGAGTAGAATGTGTCCTTTAATTTAAAATGCATCTCTGGGTTATTTGTGGGGCCTGCCTGGTGTTTTGACATCAGTAGAATGTGTGCTTTTATTAAAAATGCATCTCTGGGTTACTTGTGGGGCATAGGAATTCATTCATTTTATTTATTTTTTCAAAATATAGTCCAGCCCACCACATGGTCTGAGGGACGGTGGACCAGCCCATGGCTGAAAAAGGTTGCTGACCCCTGGTCTACAGAGCTGCAGGGAAATTACTTGTGTGTTATAAAAATGCTTGCTGTGTGAAGTGGTAAGCAGGCTTACTTGTTTAGTGAGTTAGACGCATTTGCAGGGAAAGTTATGACTTGAAATGGTGGGGTAGACTCCTCCCTGCCAGCTACAAGGAAGTATCCTTGCCTGTTGGAGATTAGCATGCTTATATGCCCTCATGGTTAAGGAAGGCTACTTTATGTTGCAGAATGTTGACTTCATTCATCAGTGGATTTAACTGCAAGTAGGTGCCCTGCAACTTGCCGTTTTCGGCCACAGTCTTGCAAGGCAAAGATTTTCCCACAATATCTGGCAGACATTCCAAGCAAGCGAGCAAACCAAACTTAGTAGAGTCCACAGGAGGGGAAGCACGTGGGATCAGGTGCAGACTGTACCAGCTCTCAGGATGGAATCTGTGGAAAATGACTAGCGGTACATGCAAGGACATAGCTGATATGAACACACCTTCAGTGTTCGAAAAGATCATCATGGGTCATCCGTTGCAACTCAGAGCATGTCAAGTTAGGGGTCTCACACATTTATACAGTTCAGCCAATATCTGAAAACAAGATTATCACCCTGGGTTTGTTTTGCACCAAACCTGCATTGTCTGCACTGCAGATGTGAAAAAACAACACCAGTTTGTGGCAAGAACCGCCTGTTCTATGTAGGGAAGGGAGGAGCAACAGGAGTGTACAGAACTGTTTGCCATTTTGTGCCCTTCTTCGTGTTTTCTACACTTTTGGATTTGGTACAGGAGCTTTCCAAACTGTTGGTAGAACGCAGGGCTGAAGGTAGGCCACCCAACATCTAATGCATTACTGGCAGGTTGTTGTGAAGTATTTTCTTGTAAATTTCCTCTTCAAGACTACTTGAGCCACTGCAGGTAATGACTATGTTTATTCAGCGCTGCTGCAACTCAGTTTTGATATCTGCTCAGAAGATACACACCATGAGCAGTTTCTCTCCCCTTACCATTACTCATTTACTTCTTAATTATCTGGGGGGGGGGGAATCAACATTCCTGCTTGACATACACATTGAAAAGCCAGGATGGCCAATCAAAATCCAGTCCAGGTAGCACCTCTCTATCTACCGATAATTAAAGGGCTCAGAGCTTTCAACATTTTGAGTCACTAGCTTTGTATTGAAGTCAGTAAGAATAGGCCTGGGTGAACCTTGGGCTCATTCCCTCTCCCGTGGCATGACTGGGAGGAGGAAACGGAAAGCTTTTGCTTCCATTTTTGGTTAACCACAGTTTATTGTTACATCTGAACCCTAAACAGTGGTTAATCTTAACTATACTTTGTTGAAGCAAGCCAGTTTCACAATTCTTGAAGTTTACTGGTTTCAACCATACCACAGTTAAAATTAACCATAGTTGGCTGGGTTCAGATGATGTCACAGCCTCTGTTTAATTAAAAAATGGAAGCAAAAGCTTCTACCTCACTATGGCTTCTCTGGAGGAATAGGGGGGAGAGCATGTGAGTCTGAGGCTCACGCAGGCTCATTCCCATTTTGATAAACCACGGTTTAACATGCTGTCCAAATGCAGCCACGTCTTCAGGGGATTACTGAAGGGGAAGAGTGGTGTTGTAACTTCCGTACTGACAAAACCCTGGTTACTTGAGTCTGAATAACAAATAGACTGTGAAGATGGCAATGCATTGAACGGGGGCTTTGTGGGAGGTGGCACAAGGGTTTGCAGGGAATTGGTTTGGAGGGAGATAGCGCACTGCTTAAAATGAAGTACGTTTAGAAGGATGTGGATGATTTCACAAAGTTTGAAACTTTCTGCCTTGGGGTGAAAGGTGGTGATCTGAAACATTATAGGTTTCTAAGCTGCGAGGTGTAAAGCGAGGAAATGCACAGGAAGGACAAACAGGGAACTGCTTGGCCAGATGCTGGTGACAATTGTAATTTCCTTTTTCCAACATTTGGTGGAATTGCAGTAGACAAGCAACTTAATCTGTTGAAAACAAATAAATAAAACCTGGAAGATTTTTCTCCCCATCTGTCCCTCTATGTTTTTGTTGTTGCTGCTATTATTGTTACTCTTAAAAATGAGAGTTTGGGAAAATATCAACAGTATTACAGCTCACCCATGCTTTTGTTAAACAAAAAAACGACACCAAAAATCTGCCCTTAAAGAAATAAAATTTGATAACACATTCTAATAGTGTTGTTTGATATTGATGCTTCTGGTTTTTTGCCAGCATGGGCAACACATATAACCAACAAATCAATATATCTAGCAGATGCCAATATAGACAATAGGGGGGAGGGAAATATATTACAGATTTGGTCAGTCAGCCACCAGCTATTCATGGAAAAGCCAATAATTGACTACATGCATCCTCTTCACTGCTGGGCAAAACAAAGCAATTTGGGAACAGAGCTGCAGTAACTGGCATATTTATATCCTCTAGTCTGGCATTTTGAATTCATTATGCTAGTTACATTTCAGTTTTTTTTAAAAAAAATATGTAACATTCAAATGTTAGAGATGTGATAATGGAGATACGGGTTTAAGATAATAGGGAATCTGAGTCCTTTACTTGGACCACACTTTCAAAAGGGCTCTGGATGCTGAAGCCTGGCAATTATTTTGGTGCCTAATTGACCAATCAACAGCCCTGTTAAACTGAAGTGTTAGAATTTAAGCTGATCCATTGATCTTATTTTTATTTTTTTGCGGGGAAGGGGGTTACTTAGCATCTTACACCTATGTACTTCAGGTCTCTGCACCAAGGCTATACTTTATTTGGAAGTGTTGGCTAAAAGACCCAGCCTTAGGGTCAGCCTTTTGTGTTTGAGGTGATGTAGAGAAAATGCAGCGTGAACTCGGTCACATAGAGCTGAAGCCCACAGTGACTGGCAACAATTTCCAGGCCATCCAGATTTTCAGTTGCATTTAAGCATATATAAAATGGGTGCCAATGGTCAAAATTCATTTGTCTTCTGGTTAGGTTCAGTCCCTCAATCAACTTTACTCTAGCTCCTTTAAATCAAGGTGTGGCAAAAGAGCAATTGGGTTGAAACTCAGTTACTTGGACTCAGTTGCCACTGAAAGCAATGGGGCAAGTTCACTATGGCATAATCTAAACCCTATTGATTTCATAGGATCACAGTGTTAGAGGGGGTCTTGTTGTTCCGTCTGATCCAACCACTTGGTCCATGCAGGAAGCCCTTAGCTAGAGCATCCCCAACAGGTGTCTGTCCATCCTTTGCTTGAAAACCTCCAGTGAGAGCCCATCACCTTCTTGGTGATTGATTCCATTGTTAAGGATCTCACATCGTGCACAGTTCAACTTAAAAATAAAAGAAGCAGTAAGCTTTTTTTAAAAAAAAATTAAAATACAAAATCACCCCACATTATACTGCAGTCTTGTGTGCATTCTGGAAAAAGGCAAAAGATTGCGGCCAATCTGACCCTTTGAGGGATCTTTTAGCTTCTCTCTCATCTGATGGCCTCATACCATCAGAGCAGCATGTGTGCATGGTGGGTGACATTCAGTGTACTTGTTTCATCAGTGCAAAGATGTTTAGCTTCCTCTCCCTCTAAATCTGTTCTGCGTTCCCTCTCAATCCTCTGGAGCAGATTAGGGGAGGGGCATGGGGGTGTGCACAGGGAGAGGAGGGGGAGTTCCATTGTGAACATGGAAATCCTTGTGATAACAGAACGAGTGCATTTGGATAAAGTCCTTGCTGGTGGGAGATGTCAACTTTATTTTAAAACCTAATAATCCTTAGCTAGTGTCTGGAGAGCATACTGGACCCTTAAAATCTCTGAACTAAATGAATGTGCACGTTTTGCATTGACTTCCATAGAGGTAGCTATTAGTTGTAGCAAAACAAGAGTCTTGTAGCATCATAAAGGCCAATAAATTGATTATGCCAGATATTTTCATGGAGTAGAGTCCACTTCATTGGATGCGCCTGATGAAGTGGACTCTAATCTGTGAAAGCACATACCATAATAGCATTCTTTAAAGTGCTTAGAAACTCTTTGCTGTTATGTAGCCAAACTCCTAAATCGCAGTAAGTGCCTAAACCTGTTTCTACTTTCAGCAGGGATAGTTTTCTATTGGTTTAGAATGAACATATATCTCCAGATAAATCTTTGCAGTGTGTTTGCAATTTTATTCCAATTTCTGATTTGCTTAGTAATTCTTCTCTCTTTTTTTCTTTTTGGTGCACTTCAGAAACCCTAATGGATACTCGGACAGCCACAGCTGAACTTGGATGGACAGCAAACCCACCTTCAGGGGTAAGTGGATATTTGACATGTTCCTGTGTGTCCACTGGTTGTTTGGAGGTCTGGTGGGGGGGGGTTGTTCTCTTTTATTATTCATGTAGGTAATAATTTCATGTGTATGTCAGCTTGAATTAAACCCTTGCTTTAAAAGACTTAATTTCTCTTTTTTATGTTGACCCAAACAATGGCAACGATATTAGGTATCTTTTTTTCTCGACAGTTGGACTGCTATAATGGGTAGAATGTTTCTTCTTCCTGTAAACACACACACACACTATATATATATATATATATATATATATATAAGCTTATGATTTGGGGTTGGTTCACAACTCATTTTTTTAAATAAAAAAATTAAGAAGAAGCTCTGGGCTGTCAGTAATATTTAAACATTCAAAGTGACATATATGATGGGAACTTGACTCATGCCTCAGTCATCAGGATGCTATTTTTTTCTTTGTTGAAAAAAGAATTTGGAATGAAAAGAAATCCCACTTGCTCTTTGGATTCCTAGATAATAATCAACAACTCTCTTGGCAGGTCCTCTGGCTGCATAGGGCTGCATGATGTGGCAATATGTGAGACTCTCACTGCCTTGCCAGACTTGACTGTCATATGGCCCCATTTCCTTGAGAATGGCTGTGTGTGGCAGGTGTGCTGCCCCCCTTTTTTCAAGCCCACCTCTCTGCACAGTGGAGGCAGATTGGGCACTGCCTGTGTTGTGCTTCCAGTCGATCCAACACAATGATCCAACACAATGATATTTCACTGATGTGGGAAGTCAGCTATGTTAAGCTTTCCATTCTCTTCCCACCCCCCACCCCCAGCCACACCGCACAATGGGGCTGTTTTCCCTACTCACACTCGGATATCAGCAGCCCCCATGGATCCCAGTTTCTGGTGATGACACACTGTGGGCATTTGGGAAGAGGTGGGGCTGTGCAAACAGCTGCCTGGGAGCTTGTTTGAACTTTTTGCCAATTCCACCTTTTGCATTTATGGTCCAGATCCTTTTATACAGCAGTGAGTCACCCCCTGCCTGTGTATATAACCACGCAGGGAAATAACAGCTCAGCAGGGAACACTCTGCATACTCCTTTGTAGCTTGTAATGCAGCTTGGGTGCTGGGGGGAATTCCTTCACACGTATTGCTGTGTGCAGGGGGAGGGAGATGCCGATTTCAGACTGGAGAGAGGAGCAGAGTGTGTACTAGGGCAGGGTCCCCACCTCTTGGGGGACCATTTGGATGTCTAAGAAATTGTCATGGGCACCACAAGATATTCATTTCGCCGCCAAAAATCTGGCCATTCCAAAAAGAACAGGCAAACTACTTATACTCCCCCCCCCCAAAAAAAAACCCAGGCAAGAAAATAACCATGCTACTAAAACTCCAAACAGGCAGCCCTGTCAAACAACAAGTAAAATGAAATGAAATAAATTGAAAAATAAATTGAGAGGGGTAGGGGCCTTGGTAGGTGGCAGGGAGGGTTTCTGAGCCGAGTACAGTGGTACCTCTACTTACGAATTTAATGAATTCTGAACGTACATTCGTAAGTCGAAAAAAATTGTAAGTCGAATCCCATAGGAATGCATTGGGAGAAAAAATTCGTAAGTCAAAGCAACCCTATCTAAAAATTCGTAAGTAGAAAAAATCCTATCTAAACCGCATCCAAGATGGCGGACGGAGCTCCGTTTGTAAGTAGAAACATTCGTAAGTAGAGTTATTCGTAAGTAGAGGTACCACTGTATTTGGGAGGCAGCTGACTAGAATAGCATGGAACAGGGAGCCCATGCTTTTGATGGAAAATGCAGGATACCAAGAAGGTCTGACAGTGGGACTGAATATCGTGTGCTGACAAAGAAGATGGAAAGGGGAGGAAGACTGGAGTGGGAGGTGAGTTTGGGGAACAGCAGCTTCCTAGTCCTGGCTGCAGTCCTATGCAAACTTGGGAGTAAGTACCATTGGACACAGTGAGCCAGCCATAGACTTGTGCTGCGTGTCTGTTGGACAGTTTGTGCGCAAATGTAGAACTGTTTTGAAGGTGTATATTTGGTGTTGCATGCAACTGTATATATCAAAAGCATGTTGCAGTGGTGTGGGGTGAGATGCTGTAGCAGGTTGTGTATGGAGGAATTATCCCACAGTATGAGCCCTGTGGTTGGTCTGGTAAGTCTAGATGGTATGTTCATACATCTCCAGGATTCCTCTAAGTGGGCTTTCAGATGGGTGCTTATTTTGGGGTTGATGCTGCTGCTCAGGCATGCAACCCTTTCACAGTGTCCATGTGACGTCAGAACATCAAAAATGCCAGCCCTCATTGTCTCTCTCTCACCCCAATTTAATCTGGATTTTCCCTTTCCATGGAAAAGCTGACAAATGTTTAAAAACACAAACATAACCCTATTGCCAATGGCTCATTTGCGATATTAATCCCCCGTCTGCATCCACTCCTTAGACCCTCTGGTATTGTCAACACGACAGACAGTCTGTAAACCAAATGTTCTTGTTTTTCCTAGGCCTTTGGTTCTGGGCAGTTTGCCTTGACTGATTGCTTGCTTTATCATGGTAGCTGTCCATGTGGAGAGGATTCATGCTCTTCTGTGGTTTGCCATGTGCCTTTGGCGCGATACATCAGTATTAGCGGCACAGTGTCAATCGGCTCAATATGTCAGTTTCAGCTTCGCCGGGGCCTGCTGCCTTTCAGAAGGAATTGACCAAGACCTGCCCCTTCCTCCCCGGCTGCTGCCACCCTCTAGGTGAACGGAGCATGTATATGTCAGTGTTTAGCCCTCTCTCTTCCCTCCTTGTCTCTCTTGCACTCTCTACCTAAAGGATTATAATTAGGAAACATTAGCAGGCTCAAAGCAGCTTTCGTACCTGAACACCATTCATAATTGCACTCAGCAGTGCTCTTCTCTGGCTATTAATGTCACTTCTATGAAGTAATGAGGAACAAACCACCTTCAGGCACTTAAAACATCTTCTTTATACAATAGGTGCATTTGAAGAATGGGAGCATAAAATAACCCGACTCGCATTCCCCTGACAGTGAAAGTGATCAACAAAGACAGGGACAGGTGCATGAGAAAAAGATCAGTGAGAAAGATGGTCGCTGCCTTAATAGGTAGGTTTAAACAGGTGATAGAGGGCTAGCTGCTGGGAGAGAGAGAGAGAAGGCTGTGCTGGAGACGATTGTTTTGTCAGCAATGGAAAGATTGAGAGACAGAGAGTCGTGCCAAAGCAACAAACTCTAAAAAGGACTCTTAACAAGAGGGAAATGAATCGTTCCTATTAATTGACCTTTGCAGACGTTTTCTTTCTGTACATAATTTTATTGCACCTCAAAGGATGTGGCTGATAGTTGCTGCAGCAATCTCTTACTTTGCTGCAATACTTCATCCCTTTGGGCCACTTTGGGTGCAGTTCCTTTAAAAGGGGCCTTTGGAATCATTCTTGGGAGAAGGAGAAGGAGAAGGAGAAGGAGGAGGAGGAGTTTGGACTTGATAACCCCCCTTTCACTCCCCTTAAGGAGTCTCAAAGTGGCTAACAATCTTCTTTCCCTTCTTCCCCCACCTCTGTGAGGTGAGTGAGGCTGAGAGACTTCAGAGAAGTGTGACTAGCCCAAGGTCACCCAGGAGCTGCGTGTGGAGGAGTGGGGACGCGAACCCGCTTCCCCAGATTACAAGTCCACCGCTCTTAACTGCTACACCATGCGGGCATAGATAATGCCAATCCAGCACTCCTTCCAGTGTGCCTGTGAATCTCCAATCTCACTGTCAACTCCCTCCTTCCCTCTCCTTCCTGGTAAGCAGCAGTGATGCCCTTGCTGCAGGCATATGCTGTAGCTCCAGCCCTTGGGGTGAACCACTTCTGCATAGTTATGCATTGCATGGGGAAGTGTCTAATTCTGCTGTTTGGTGAGCCGTATTATACATCTAGCAGAGGCTGAGAACCGGTCTCCATCAAACATCTAAAAAGCAGTGTGTATGTTTCCTTGCACACAAAGTGGTGGTGCGGGACTTGAAGGAAGAAACGGTGGGCCTGGGTTGCTTTTCCCTTTCTCTGCCTCCCACATCTCCCTTGAAGCCATTTCTCTCCTAATTGCCCCAGAAACATGTCTGAGAATCTGTATTAGAAAGAATAAGCCAGAGAAAGCTGTGTGATGGCAGGGGAAGAGAGTCGATCCGGCTTGGTGCATCTCTCCTGTGATTCCCAAACTCCCTCTTTACATGTTTGGCAGAAACCTGGATTTGCTTTAAGTGAGCGTTCTGTCTCCTTGTATGCACCATGATTATGGAGAGGGAACGTCACTTCCTTGCCTACTGCCTTGGGGAGGGGGGAAAATATATTTGCGACATGAAACAGAACTTGTTGCTGCTATCTCAAAGAGAGCGAGAAATTGCCAGGAAAATGCGTAGTCAACGGGATGGCAATGAATGCAGACAAAAGACAGAGCAGGTGGATAGATAAATATGGTATCTAGCAACAAACATATGGATAGGCAGACCAATTCTGTACACAGTCAGAGGCTGCAGAGGAAGAGAAGAAAGGCAGAGCTAGAAGGCAGAACAGATAGGAAGGCAGATGGGTGATATGAGGGGGAAAGGGGGCATGGGGGGAGGCAGGTAGAGAAGAGGGAAAGCAACAACAAAGAAAGCTAATTCAAAGAAGGGAAAATGGAATAGGGGGAAACTGAGTATTTATATACTTCCCTTTCTCAGGTATTTCAGTTGGATGCATGGATATTAGCAGGCCTAGAATCAGCACCTGCCGTTGTTGGAAGTTGGGAGAGCTTCACGTCCTGGCAAGAGGCATATTATCACAGCTTCTTCCTCCACTGCTATAGCTGCTTCCACTGCCTCTTCCTTTCCCACCTTTCCCAGCCACAGCTATTGCTAACTGTAGGGTGCCCATCTTATGATGCCCCTAAACCAACGTAGGGGGGTTAGAGCTGGCTCATGTTGCTCCTATGCCGCTACACACTTTTGCTCTTGTGTGTATAGACTGAATGCCTGAAGTGGGCTTCAGCATCCCATCAGAAATGACCCTAAGATCTCACTTTAAACTGGCTTTAATCCAAGTACTTCACCTAAATTATTGTGCAGATAGGAGGGGGTGTTATGTTCATGGGCTTAAAAAGCTATCCCTAGGGATCAGTTGTTGTAAATATTGTTTACTGTTGTTAATAGGACAGATTCTTCCATTATTTGGTCATGTTGCTGCGGACAGAAATAGTTAAGGTGGGGCCAAGCATCCTGAGGGGGTAATTGCATTTGAAACGGCCCTTAATTATCCAGGGAAAGAAGTCCAGCTATTCCTTGCATGACGTTAATGATCATAAAAGGGTCTGGACTTCAGGTGGAATCTAATTGGTCAATAATAGCAAGGATATATCTCCCTAGGTAAGGATTGTAACCAGATTATGTACAGCCATCAAAAGGGAAACAGAAAAGAATAATAAATCATCTCTTAAACTATTGTTAGCTGGGTTCATGGAGAGGGGTGGGGAGGGTTCCTATTGAAAGAAGGGGAAAATATTGGGTTTTGTGGCTAGTCTACCAGATTGATTGTGGAATGAAGAAAAGCAGCTTAATATGTTGAGATATGAGCACCAAGCGAGGAGGTCTTCAGTTATGTGTAGTTTCCTGTTATATCTGAATCATATGCCTGATTTGGGCATGTTCCTTTCACCAAGGGAAAAACAAAAACAAATTAAGTTTTAAAAATAAAATGCGGCATTCTTAGCTGCCTTGAAGCCAGCATCACTTGAGAATTCTAAAAAAACCCCCACAAACCCAGTGCAATTTTCAAAGGTTTAGTCAGCCATCTTGATTCAACATGGCATTCAAACAGAGGTGAAAAGTCATTGATCATAGGAAACATCATACAAAAATTGGTCAGTATATCTTAAGAAGTGCCCAAATGAATAGAAAACAGTAAATGCCCCGCCCCCCAATATATAGTAATTAAATCCCACCGGGGGGGGGGAGGAAAAAGGTGGCAAAAGGTGGCAAAAAAGTAAGGTAAGAGCAGAGAAAAAGCAAATGCATTTAAATTGAGTGTCTGAACATGAAACTAATAAAAGCAGGAAAATGAATAATATCCATTAATAATTTAATATCTAGCAAGCTGGATGTGTGTGCAGAAGCAGAGGAATGCTCTGGGAAAGCCACATTGCTTCAAAAATCAGGAAAGTTAATTATTTTATCGCTGGAAGGAGTATACAAAAATGCTGTTGAGAGTTCCGTAACACTTTAAGATATAAGAGTTTTGTTATAAGCGTTCATGAACAAGAGTCTGCTGCATCAAGTACTTGTTTCAAGAAACCCTGATTAGGACTGACCACAGTTTAGGTTTCAGATGATGGGCGCAACTGTGGTTAAACTAAAATGGAAGTGGAGGTTGCAGGAGGAGATGGAGAGAGTGCACAAATCTGGGGCTCTGCGGCTCTTTCTTCTAAAACTGAACACAATATAGCACAACCGCAGAATGCTGTCACTGACTGGGAGTTACTACTCTTTTCTAACCATTCCTTCAACTTCTCAAGGTTTTTCTGCTGTTTCAAAAGTTCCCATTCTTTCCACCTTCTTGCCTCTGGATTTATTGTTGTTTCTTTCAGATACAATTGGTGTTTTCACACTATTTTTCCACACCATGGTTATGAAATATATTTATATGCCATCTTTTTTTGCCTCTAAGAAGGGTAGTAGTTATTAAAAGCAATATGAAAATCAGTACCCCAGAGCAGATTGGGGATGAACACTATGTGCCCAGGGGGAGGAGAGGTGGAGATTCCCATTGTGCTAGAGGGAATCTTTGCACTAGCATCTGCTAGTGCAACAGGTTCACTGAATATGGCCCAGCATGGAAATCAGTGAAGATCTTTTGACTTAGGCAAGCTATGTTCAGACCCGAGTCCCAGTTAACCAGCTGGCTGCTGTGTTCCGAAACATGAAGTTTCTGAAAAGTTTTCAAAGGCAGCCCTGCATATATTGCATTGCATAAACCAAACCTAAGTGTTGTTAGGGCATGGGACACTGTGGCGAGGCTGCCTCTGTTTTCATGTGGCTTCTGTTGGCATACCAACCTAAGCTGATTAAAGGCACTTCATGCCTCCGATGCCAGCTGGACATTCAGAGTTAGATCCAGGTCTAATAGCACCTCCAAGCTGCATATCCACCCAGAACAGGTTGTTCACCATCTGCTTAGCCAATGGGAATGTCTACAAATAGTACCTCCATCTTGTCTGAATTAATCTTCAGTTTATGAGGCCTTATCCAGCCAATTACTGACTCTAGATAGCCATTTCCACTGCCTCTCCTAGAGCAAACAAATCGGAGAAATAGAGCTTCATGTTATCAGCATATTGATAGCCCTTTGCTACGAAGCTCACCATGACCTCTGACAGCAGTTTGATGTAGAAATTAAATGGCACGGGAGACGAAATGGGGTACCACCCCACCAGCCCCATAACATAAAAGGCATGATGCAGAACTAAACTCTTTTCTTCCTTACAGCATCCCTTCTGGAACTTTCCTGTCAAGTAAGAGGGGACTCACTAGAGCAGGCATCCCCAAACTTAGGCCCTCCAGATGTTTTGGACTACAATTCCCATCTTCCCCGACAACTGGTCCTGTTAGCTAGGGATCATGGGAGTTGTAGGCCAAAACATCTGGAGGGCTGCAGTTTGGAGATGCCTGCACTAGAGCGTGGTGACTCCTATTCACACCCCATAAGGTTACCTTGATTAATGGCACTGAAAACCACTGAGAGGACATGGATAATCTGTGGGAGAGAAAGGTTTTTGGGGAAAAGATCCTTACTCACTCATAACAGAGTTAAGCACAATTGTTCTAAGCACATTAAATTTTGGTTAGATTTACTTCTGCTCACATCCACCTTTAAACAAATGTTCCCCAGGAAAATTCTGAGGCTAGAATAAATCACAGGCACTTAGCTTTGTAAATAAGTGGATATTATACTCAGTTTCCAGATGTTACAGCAAACAGGTCTCCATTCATGGCAGTAAATGAAGGTGAAAAAGGTTCCAAATGACTTTAAAAGAAAAAGAAGTTGGTTTTCTTACAAAAAGGATTGTGCAATCTTCAGTTGGCAAAGATGCAGGCTTTAAAATCTCCCTTTTAGAGAGATTCAGTTCACTTGCCTTTTCTTTCAGCTGGGAGCCATTAGCTACATGGCTCCTTCATTGCTTGTTCCTGGAATCATGAAGTGGAAAAAAGAGAGGTAGTTGGGGAACAGAGGCTGCTGTGGGCCTGCCAAGCCACACTCACCCTGGTAACTTGAGTTCAGGGCTCAGGTTAACCCTTTCATACACACAAGTGCGAGTCAGCAACTGTATATTACTGTAGAATCAACAAGGCCAAAGAACCCATTTATGTTTTCCTATGTAGCTCATAACCTATTACAGAACTCCAGACTCTGCCTTATTCAAAGTCAGAATATTTGTCCATCTATCCTAGGACCAGCCCTATCATTAGGCTGAATGAAGTGGTTGCTATTTTTGTGTGCTGTGACATGGAAGCAAAGGGTTAATTTATTAATATTGTATTGTTTATTCCCAAGGAGAGGCGGTTGTGGGGCTTTCTACTTCAGATGCCAAAATAACTTGGCCAGCCTTGGAACCTATGCACCTTGTGTTGAGGATAGGCACCACTTGCTCTTCTGTGTTAGGCAGCAAAATGTCTTGGTCAGCCCTGATGTAGCTCAGCCTTATCCTGCTCTTCAGGGTCTGAAGTGAAGGTCCTTCCCATCAAGGATTGAATCTGGGGTCTTCAGCACAGAAAACAATTCCTCTGCCACTTCCCTATGGTCCCTTCCCAACCAGAGTGATCATGGCCGCTGTTGTTCCAAAAATCACATTTGCTAAACGTCAGTATTTCAAATCTGCAGTGGCTTAAAGTGGTGACATCAGCTGGTCAATTCAACAGCATGAGAATCCAGTGAACACATTGTACCTATTCCCTTTTACCCAATCACCATCTGATCTCAAAGAACATGGAATTCATGCTCAACACACAAGGCTCCAAGGTAGAGAAGGGGAATTAACCCAGAGGTGAATTTGTGACACATGAATGTACATTAAAACTCCGCCCGCTTTGTGTGCTTTACTCTTTACCTAAAGTGGCCAGAGGGGCACGTTAAGAGCCCATTCAAAACTGCTTCTTGTAACATTGGTGCCTGTGTAAGCTGGACAGTCTGCAGTGCTTAATTCCCAGGCAGGACATGAAGATGAATTTGCAGCTGTGGCTGATGTGTGCCTGCTTTATGTTGCAATATATTACTGGTTTTGCTGTACTGAAGGATTGTAGGGACCGTTCTGATGGCCATTCTGATTCAAGCAAACCTAATGCAGCCTGCAGAGACTATAATAGAAATTAACATCTGTGTCTTTAAGTGAAACACAGCAGCATCACCTAGCCTTGGGAAATAATTATTCTCTTAAAAGAATAATAGAAAGCCAGTCAGATCAGTGTAGCCATCTGCTAAAGGGGAAACCAGCTCCAAGGGGCCAGATTCTCATCTGGTGTAAATTAGCGGCAGCAGGAAGGGCTTGGTGTGCTAATGGAGGATTATATCCTTGCATTTGAGAGAGGTGATTGGCATAGGAGTATTCTACATAACTGGTCTGTGGTGTTCTTGACTTGTTCAGTGGTGCACATGTTTATAATCCCCACTTGCTGTTTCATATGCCTGTATTTTTCACCTGCCATCTGTAGCTCTTTGGCCATGCTCTTCGTGCTAACCCTGTGAAGCAAATGCAGGTTAATATTGGTTCTTTTGATAGCATTTTAATGTGCACAGTGAATCTGCATCTTGCTTGCTTTAGCAACCACCCGTTCCCAAGATGGGGAACTGATACTGAGAAGATGGCAAGCAGCTAGCCGAATCCCTTCCCCAAGGAGCCCATTGCTGAGCAAGTTGTATGAATCCACAACTCCCATGTCCAACTAGCCCACATGGCTGAATAAGAGCTGAAAGGGAGGAGAATGAAATCTAATGCATGTCTCGTGCGGGGTCAATTGCAAATCACCAGAGACCTTTAGGGGTCTGCTGTTTATGGTGAGAGTTTGATGGGTATTTTTAGTGACAGGCTCAGGCTCAGCTCAGTATAGATATACACCAAGGGAGAGTTGACCCAGATCACAATGTGTAAGGATTGTATTTGGGTAATCAAGACTGATGTGTGGTATTTTTTCCTACATAGACTGTGTACATGTAGGGAAAACAAATGGTTACCTGTTCTGCAGGATGTAAGGTAAAGGTAAAGGAACCCCTGACCATTAGGTCCAGTCGTGACCGACTCTGGGGTTGAGGCGCTCATCTTGCGTTATTGGCCGAGGGAGCCAGCGTACAGCTTCCAGGTCATGTGGCCAGCATGACAAAGCCGCTTCTGGTGAACCAGAGCAGCACACGGAAACACCGTTTACCTTCCCGCTGTAGCGGTACCTATTTATCTACTTGCGCTTTGAGATGCTTTCAAACTGCTAGGTTGGCAGGAGCTGGGACCAAGCAACGGGAGCTCACCCCGTCGCGGTGATTCAAACCGCCGACCTTCTGATCGGCAAGCCCTAGGCTCTGTGGTTTAACCCACAGCGCCACCCGCGTCGCTTTGTGCAGGATGTACACATGATTTAAAGCTCTAACACACAGTCATTTCCCAGTGCAGGCATGAGGAGCAAATCAGACTCTTGCAGAGTTTTCACACCTAACCTCATGGTTACATTTACCTTTGGGGTCTGAAATGAGTCAAGATTGTATCTTACCTCAGATAGATACATGATGGAGAATCAAGGCTTTGAGTTACACACATCTCTTGCTTAGGCAGACAAGTTCTGTCCTGCAAAATTCCCAATACATTTGTCACCTAAATGGTTTTGGATCCTAGCTGCCTTTTGTAAGAGTTAATGTTGATAATCTGTCATAAACACCATATATGACCAAATAAGGAATCCAGACCAGAATGAACAAGTATACACCCTAAGAGGCATTTCTCTCTCCCTTTCTTTTATTTGGGTGCCAAGATGTTGTTTGGATACCCACCGTTAGGGAGACACCCTCTAGTCTAGTCTGTCCCGTAGCTTGTTTTTATTCAATCTTTGAAGGACAGGAGTGATAGGCAGCTTTTATTTGACGTCCTAGATAATGACATGTATGAACCTTTGGAATAATGACAGCTGAATAGTGTGCCTGATATTGCCATGGTTACCAGCCAAGCTTTCTCCCCCCCTCTCTCCTCCTTCTACCCTTCTGACATTTTCTGTGTGTGTGTGTTATTGTTGAGTTCGCTTTTGGGATAGTGAAGGGGAGGGGAGCCAGGAGAAGAAACAGTCCATTATAGTCTTTTAAATCTCCCAGCTGGAAGTGTTTTAAATCTCAGCAGAGACAGGGAAAAACACTGTCTTAATCCCCAGCTCCCTGTGAATTATTTAAAGTGATCTTGTCGGAACAATGCATTTGTCACTGTTACAGTGTCAACAGCAGAGGCAGCTGTCCGAATGGCTCTGGGGTTTTGCCACAGGTAGGAGTTTGGGGTGGGGCATTTGCAGGCCTGGCAAAATGCAAACATGGGATTGCTGAGGTCCACAGAACTCTAGAGACGGATCCTTTTATTTTTTGCAAGGGAGGGGGGATCTTTGTACCAGTAACATGGTAATTTTGTACAGTTTGGCCTACCATTCTCTTCTGGAGACCTCTGGCTGTCCCTGCACTTGGTGGCTGTGTTTAAAGTTCCACCCACACCATATATTTAAAGCACTCTTCTACCACTTGGAACCGTCATGGCTTCCCCCAGCGAATCCTGGGAAATGTAGTTTGTGAAGGGTGTTAGGAAGGAGAGTTCTGAGGGTGTCCCAACAACTCTAAGCATGCTTAATGAACTACAGTTTCCAGGATTCTTTGGGGGGAAGCCATTACTGTTGATGTGGTGCTTTAAATATATGGGGTGAATGCGACCTTAGTCAAGGGAAGAACGAATAGATAGGCAGACTAGTTATGCATCTAGGGTGGACACCCAGTGCTGCACATCTTGGGTGCAATGTAATTCACCTCTGTATTTGCATTTAGTTATCAAATTTCATCATTGCAAAATTCAGGTTCTATTCAATCCTCAAACATGACTTCTCCTCCCACTCCAGCTATTATCACATATCATTCTCCCCCCCCCTTTCATTGCACCACTGAGTTCTTGAAGTGAACTGCCTGCATTTGAAGTCTCATTTTTTTTGTAACCTCTCTTTTCTTGATTCTTTTCAATTTGGATTCTGTCCTCTCCACTTTGCTCAGGCAACTGTGCAAAAATTATTGACCACCTCCCAGTTTCTCAGCCTGAGGGGCTTTATTGTGGCCTCATTTGATATGACCACACTTCCGACGTTAACACTTTTGTCCAATCTGACTTTTCCAGTCTTCATCAGGACTTTTTCAAATGAATGTTTCAGAGTTTGATCCTATGCCCTTTCTGATATTCAGTGGAACATCTCAATAACAATTTCGACAGCAGGATGGAAATAGTCCAGAACTGTGCTGAAATAAATATATTTTCTTGAACTTACCATGAGTTCCCTTGGGGCTAAACTTCACATTACCTTTAATCACACTCTGCATACTGGCAGGAAAACCCAGCCAGATGGGTGGGTATGAATAAGTATTATTAAATTATTATTATCCATTGTCATTTTTGTTTCAAATAAAAAGCAGCTATAGGGCCCTGAGCCTCTTAATCAGGAGTGTACCTGTTTCCTGCTGAAGATCTACCTTGATGGGAGTTTGCTCCTGAAGTTGATGTTTATAGTAAAAACACTTTCTGGGACAAGTAGCATGGGGGGGTGTTTGTTGGTGGAGCACAGGCACACAGCCTTTGTCCGACTCCATATCATGGTTCTATAGCTGCTTTTCCTTCTAAACAAAAGTGGTAGCATTAAACATGCTTTTTTAAAAAAAACGTGATTTTTTTTAAAGTGGCTCTGAAGTACTTGAAATAAATGAATTTATTTCAGAAAATCACTTCCAGTGGAATATTACCAAAATAACGAAGGGGCAAAAGACACAACAGGGGACAAATGGCAGGTTGACATGGGTAGGTGTACTAGCCTGCTGCTTGAAATGCTAAACTGATGTTTCCTTGTGGTATTTATTCCTGATGCCATCAGTCTTCCACTTAGAATGCCAGGGGTAGGGTATTTCGTTCACAGGGACCTGATCTGTTTTTTGGGTCTGCTCTATGTCCATTCTGATTTAATTTTTTTATTTGAGTCTAAATCTGATACCTTAAATTCAAACCTCCATTTTACCCACATCTAGTATAATGGAATCTAAAAAAAGAGAGGCTATAACTTGTTCTCCCTTACCCCCACCCCCCCACCCGTGGTTTGAACATGCCCAGGTTCAGGCAGATCAGTCTTTTAGAGGGAACCCTTTGAGGGTTCATCAACATTGAGGTTTTTTTTCTAGAAAAAGAGGTGCTGGAATTCACCATGAACACCTTCCTTGTTCTCTTATCATGGCAACAGTGCCTACCTGAGGGGTGCTGGAACCGAGTTCCAGTGCGTTTTGGCTGGAAAATTAAAGCCCTGTGTCTATTTGGGTTTATTACATTCTGACAGCACTGGATACCAGTTGTAGGCACGGTCACCCATTCTAAGGGGATGGATCCTTTCAAATTTCAGACTGATAGGTACAGCAATTCTCCAGCAAGAGCAGACCTTGCCATTTTGTACTATGCAAAAACAAAAACAAAGAAACTCTGTCCTTATAAGCCTGCCACATCAAGTTCGGGGCATGTTAGCATCAAATGTGCAGGAGTTGGGATTTAGGATAAAGAGATGTGGTTTGCCATTTACTTCTCATCATCCTGGGGTCTAACGTGAGGGGAATTGCGTTTGGGGATATATATCACCAGATATAAATTATTTTAGCACAGGTTTGCCTACCCAAAAGACTCTTTAACCTGTGAGGGGGAAATACTCATGGATGCATTCTCTGAACCCAGCCCCCCCCAAATAACAACAACAACAACAACAACAACAACAACAACAACAACAACAACATGCTGCAATTTAAAGGGTGGCCTGGAAAACTCTATCCAAGGCTGACCTTACAATGAAGCAGAGTGAGGCAATATCCTTAGGCAGCCAATGTGAGGTGTCATGAATGATCAACAAATTAGTAAGTTATTGAATTTATTATTATAGTCTTTTACTCCCAGGAAGAAGGGCTTTTAAAATTTTCTGCCTCCTGTGCCAAAGAAACTTGGGCAGCCTAGGTAATTATGTACCTTGACTTCTGTGAGAGGGGAACCCTTTACTTCTTCACTTCAGGAAGTAAAATATCACTATCTGTCCCTGTGCCAAATCGACAAATGACCTTCTGAGTTCAAATGCAATCTTTCTGTGTGCATCCAGATGAGGATGAGGATATACATTTGGAGCACATTTACATTTTCTTTGCAGTAACAAGTTCTTTAGAGTGGACGAGAGAGGCAAAATTTATTTAAGTATTTACAAACTGCTGTATCATAAAAATATATCACAGTGGTTTACAACAATGTCAAAACATTAAAAGCAGAAAATAAAATCATAAAAAGTTAAAAGCAAGACAAAGCATAAAGAAATACAAAACAAACAACAAAAAGTAATTAAAAACAAACATGAAGGACCAAGAAGGAACCAAAAGTTTTTCCTGGTTTTCCATTTCTCCTTGTTTAATTTGATCACTAAGCAATTTACAGAGGTAGATTAAGCCAGAAGACATTGCCTGCCAAATAATCTTAGTGCCTGAGCAATAAGCATATGAAACCCCTCCTAAACTCACTTTTAAAGCCACGGCAGCCAGTATAACTAAAACCCAAGTTATGATCAAAGTCCTAAATTCAGACTATAAAACATTCGTATTTGCTAGCATTTCATTATGATTTGAACAAAAAACGATCAGCTCTGTCACAAGCTATTCTTCAGTGGTGGCATTCCCAAATGGTTGTCCTTTGGAAGCGTTTTATAACTTTCCTTGAAATGCTAATTGCGCAGACATTTGCATAGCACAAAAGTACCCAAAGTATAAACCAAGACCGTTTTTAGAATGAGATACCAAGGCACATAGTTTCTGTGCTTTAGTATTAGTATTCCCAAGGAAATGAATTAGTCTTTTAGTATGGCAGTGTCTTCATTCTTTTGCCATTTTTGCATTTAACTGTTACCACTCAAGCAGCTCCACTGAGGCTAGAGAGACTGAAATAATGTTTAATGTTAACATTTGCATAATTATTCTTTGGATGAGTCTTCTGTTTGAGAGCCTAGATTCAGTTGGTAGGTTGCTGCTGTTTCCTGTCCACTTGCCCTCATGATAATTGATTGGAGATTGCCTTGTTACAGTTATCTCCATCATAGATATATCTGACACCCACAGAGTTGTTGAGCTTTTTTTTTTTAAGAAGACCCCAAACGCTTTCTCTGGGAACAAACCCAAATCCTCCCCACAAAATAGTGATTTTAAACTTTTGGAGATGCTTCCGCTTTCCATCGCATTGCCATACATCCGGGTTCCCCCCCAACATTTCACATTTGTACACCTGAAAACCAGGACATGTCAGGAATTTTCCTGATGTATGGCAAGCCCATCCTGGGTAGACTATTCAGAAACACAAGCTGGTACGGAACATGGCAGATAGATTAGTAACCAGGATACACAAGACTGATTATAGGGTCACAGTCATAGACCTATCTTAAGGGTACATTGTCTAGATCAGTGGTTCCCAACAGGTGGTCCGGGGACCCCCAGGGGTCCGCGAGCTATGCCAGAGGGGTCCGCAAGATGCTATTAGAATAAAAAATATATTAAATATATTTCGTATGATAACAGATTTTTTGTTTTGGCTGCTTCCTGCATGAGCAGAGTCTAGCGCAAAACTAGAATTAGATAGAGGCAGTAGTTCTGCTGTATGCCGTTAGGTGGCGCTTTACAAACACTACTGTTTTGCAAAGAGGCAGCGCGCGCATTCTACTAACGCTCACCTCCCCAAGATGCTTTGCGCACGTCGGCTTCATTTGTGCGCTACTGTCTTCTCCATTCCCCTCCCTCCTCCCTGGCGCGCGGTGCCTCTTTGCAAAACAGTAGTGTTTGTAAACAAAGTGTTGTTTTTCGCGGAAGCTACAGTTCGCGTAGTTAAAAATGGACCGTTGGTTAAAAAGTGGTTCGTTAAAACGACAAAGGCCTACAGATGAAGAGGAAGAACTGTAAAAAAAAACCATATAAATATAAAATATAAAAAGACTCTTAATTTGGCTCTCACTTTTTAATTTTAGGATTAGGAATTAATGGGGGTCCTTGTCACAATAGCAGCTCGATGAGGGGTCCTCGAGAAAATTTTGTTGGGAACCCCTGGACTAGATCATAGTCTGCCATTTTAAGGAGAAATTGGGAGGACAGTTGGGTCTATAGCTCATACTAGGTTTTTCTACCTCACAGATTCGTTATGAGGAGGCCAACTTGAGCTCCATAACAAATAAGCAAATTGTCAAACTTTATAATGTTAAAGGGGGAGCCTTGCTTGATATATATATCACATCCTCCTTTTATAACCATAAACTTTGGTGTAGGAAAAGCATCTTATCACATGTCTAGACTTCTGGAAGGTTCTGTTCATAGGCCTCAACAGCTGCAATTTCCAGGCATTCTGGAGCTTGAGCGAACATGGATAGACATGTTGAACCAAAAGGCTTTTTTTGTTGCTGCTGTTGTTAATTGTTAATTGTTAATTTTACCCAGGTAAAAAAATCTCTGTTGGCTTCAAGGGCTTTTCTGGGCTTTCAAGGACCTGAGTGACAAAGGGACAGCTTTCGTCCATATAAATCTGCCTGAAGTCTAAGAACTGCTTCAGGGGGCTTCTGTTGGGCGGGGCTTTGTGTTGTGCTCCGGAATCGGCCCCTCCCTTCATGTGTTCAGTTAAGTTCAGTTAGAGAGACCAACTGTCATCCTTGCCTCACCATGTTGTTTTAGTTCCTCTTAGACAGTATGTTACTGTGTTACAGTTTTCTTTATTATTAAAGCTTTGTTTGGCATATATGTGAGCAGCTTGCTTTGCTGAAAGAAAAGAAACTCTGCTGAAGAATGGTGGAATATCTTAAACTGGGTGAGTGAGGGGATATTCTTAGTCTGGCAGGATTGATTTTTTTTTAAATCACGTCAACCCCCCACAACAGTCATTGCCTTCTGACACTAAATGGGTAGCGGCTGCGGTGAGGGCCTTTTCTGTGGTGGTGCCCAAGGTGACATTGTTGTAAGCCATGATCAGATAGTGGTTAGTAGTACTCTGCGTTGTGGCTGCAGCAACCTCAGTTCGAATCCTAGTCATGGCACCAAAAAGGTTGTAAGCCAGAAAACAGCTTATCTCCTGAGTTTACGCCAATAAAATTCAGAAATGTGAGGAGTTGGGAGTCCAGCGTGGTGTATTGCAAAGCAATAGGTTACAGTCACATCGTTCCACAAAACTGCAACCCCACCCGGTGGTCCAGGCAGTGGTATTTATAAAATTTCAAACAAAGCGTTTCAATTTCCACCAATCATATACATCATTAGCTCATTTCATGTTTAATACACATGCACAATAAGCACTGGCAATTTCTGCTGATTAAGTTCTGATTCCCACCGTGTTCTGTTACATTGTGTTAGTGTACACGTTGGGAACCTGTGTTACGTGTAGCCATTTGCACCATGTAGCAGCTTACGTTCTAGCTTTGAGCTGTATCTTTGTGATTCACATATTAGCTGTATTTCTGCCCCAATGCGGGGCGGCAACTTGCAAAACCATCAGTTTCATAAAGTAACAGGCTACCATAACTTCTCTATTAGAAGCACGCTCAAGGATCTACAGGGGTACACATTATCACATTTATTGTGGCCCTTTGGGCCACTGCCACAACATTTTTGGGCAGCTGTCAAGAGACCACTACTGCTGACATCCCTGAGGGTCTGCTGACTGCTGAGTTTGGATTTGGATTTGATATCCTGCTTTATCACTACCCGAAGGAGTCTCAAAGCGGCTAACAATCTCCTTTCCCTTCCTCCCCCACAACAAACACTCTGTGATGTGAGTGAGGCTGAGAGACTTCAGAGAAGTGTGACTAGCCCAAGGTCACCCAGCAGCTGCATGTGGAGGAGCAGAGATGCGAACCCAGTTCCCCAGATTACGAGTCTACCGCTCTTAACCACTACACCACACTAAGTGTCATGTGAGCATTAGAAATGCCCTAAGTAATGCTATATAGTATGGCTTGGAGCATGTGGGCAGTTTCAGTGGCAGCCATTTGCAACCGCCATCCTTCTCATTCTCACCCCTGCAGCTGGTGGAAGTAAACTGGAGAGGGAGCTAAGAGAGTGGACAGGGCTACCTGCCACCTGCTTCAATGGGGGAATCCCCCAATAACATATGGGGGAATACCACGGGTCCCTCAAACCTGGAGATGATATTAGGGGGATACACAGGTTAGGCCAACCACCACCAACTTGGTGCTCTCCAGATGTTTTGCACTACAACACATGTTTTGTAATATCTGGAGGGCACCAGGTTGGCAAAGGGTAGGTTATGGACTGTCTCCCTGGGGAAGAACTCAGGTGGCGCTAGCATTTTTATCACTTTAGACAACTGGTTAAGCCCTTTTTATTCTCCAAGAATTTAATGGGTGATCTGCGGCTGCTGTTCTTTTATTGTTTTGTTTTTCTGATTTTATTTGATCTTTAGACTGCTTCTCCTTTGGTGCTGCTGATTAAGTTATTTTTATTGCTCACCTGGCGCCTGCTCTGATGTCATTTCAGCACCAGGCAAAGTTCTTTTTTATTTTCCCAGACCTTTAAAAATGTGAAATTTTATTTCCTGAAGATGGTTTCTTTTTTAATAAATGCTGCTATTTTTATCTGCTGCTTTTAATGTTTGAATCTGTTATTGCTTTTGTTTTTGTAACCCACCCTGGGAAAGGCTATATTTTTATTTTTATTTTAAGAACAGGTTATAAAGGTTTAAAATAAAACAGAACAAAAATAAATGAATATAAGTACAAATATTGATGTTTTTACTGTTTTACTAGATATTTTTTTAAGTGTGAATTAGTTGGGACACACTTAATAAACATCTTATACCAAATTTGAGAAGAAGTGCCAAGTTATCTAGATTCATAAGATAAATTATTTATTAGGGATGGATTCTCAATATTTATTAGATAGATGATCAATGTCAGTGTCTGTATTAATCCCCATCCACTCTACATGTACAACGGTCAGCGTAATTGTCAGTCTCACAGATACGTTCTACTGACATTAAATATTTCTTCAGACAAATTACTAGCTATTTACGCAAGGCTACTGGCTGAATGTTCGCTCAATGTCTAGATGAGATTTGATAACAGTTGTGGAACCTTTTTTCTCTGATGTAAAATGTACACTCTCAATTTATTGCTTCTATCAATAACCCTCTAAAAACACTACAGGTAAAGGCAAATATTGATCTCTGGGCAAACATCAGATCTTTGGTTTTGGGGGGACCGTGTAGGAGGCTGGTTGTAGTGTGCATTATGTTTGCCTTAGGTACTAGTCTGAAATAAAACATTTATTCAAAACCAACTCTCTGCATGTTCACTTTGATTGGGAGGGGCGGGGGCACCATTTTCTGCTCTGCCTCAGGCAGAAAAACTTAATTGGTCCAGCCCTGCAGAACAACTGCCTACCCTTCTTTCTGTGTGGTTGGGAGGACAATGCAAAATCCTCATGGAAGTGTTATTTCTATCATTATAATCTCCATCCTTATTTTATTTTAATGCCCCTTTATTGTAATTGTGTTCATTATATCTGATCTGCCACTTGGAAAACTGCAAGTCCCTTTACAAGCACATCATAGCTGTAAGGGAGGCTCTGGCAGATGTGTAATGTTTTGAAGACCAGATTTTGATATTTAAAGAGCATGCCTTATGAGAGGTCAGTGATGAGCCAAGACAAATGAGGAATGGTGCTGGGCAGGCTGCAGCCTCATCAAGATCTGTGCTGGGGCAACTACCCATATATTTATACCGCCCTGCATCCCCACCCCAGTGAATCATACCAAGGAAGTTAAGGAAATAGTACGGTGCCAAATCTTTATCCTTTCCCCAAGGCTGGTCGTATGATATTCACACATTATTTGAATTATGGTCCCTAGGATTAAAAAATAATAATACTTGCAATAGATTCTGGATGTGATAAGTTGTCAAATTTGAAACAGAATAACAAATTTTATTTAGGTAGGCCTTTAGGAAAGTTCTGTGTTTAGACAGAAAATATGAAGTTGAAAAATCAAGTCGTTACTGAGTTTGAGGAACATATATACCCAAGATATGTTCATTTCCTTGTATAAATATGGAGAACACAACCGCTTTACATAATACTGGAAAATAGTCAATAGTCAAAAACACTAATCCATGGAAGCACCTGGACATTACAAACCCATTATCTTAATTTCTGTCCCAGTTAAATAGGTAAAGGGTAAAGGGACGCCTGACTGTTAAGTCCAGTCATGGACGACTCTGGGGTTGCGGCGCTCATCTCGCTCTTTAGGCTGAGGGAGCCGGCATTTGTCCGCAGACAGCTTCTGGGTCATGTGGCCAGCATGACTTAAGCCGCTTCTGGCGAACCAGAGCAGCGCATGGAAATGCCGTTTACCTTCCCACCGGAGTGGTACCTATTTATCTACTTGCACTTTGACATGCTTTCGAACTGCTAGGTTGGCAGGAGCTGGGATCAAACAACAGGAGCTCACCCCATCGTGGGGATTCAAACCACCGACCTTCAGATCGGCAAGCCCTAGGCTCAGTGGTTTAGACCACAGCGCCACCTGTGTCCCTTAAATAGATAAGAAGCATTATTAACTCTAGAGTTACTAAAGCATTCAGATTTTAAATTTTAAAAAGTGACTAAGAGAAGGCATGGTGGAGGTCTATAACATAAATACTGGAAAGAACATGAATAGCGAAAACTTTTTCTCCTTCTCCCATAATACTAGAACCCAGGGACTTGCAATGAAATTAATGAGCTCATCCACTCATCTTGATACTTCAGCAGGTAAATAAACACATATGCTGCTACAAAATTGCTGCACAAAGGCTGGTTCCATTTTAGTGGTGTGCTTGTGCTTCCTAAGAATGCAGTTCTGCAAGGTCTTCTGGGTGCTTTCTTTTGAGTGAATGGCAAACTGTCTATAAATAAGTTATTGCAGCAGGTAGGAAGAATGCCCTTATCAAACAGATGCACTTTGCAGAGAATCCAGCATAACAGCTTGTGTATAAAATGTACATGCTTTGAAACAATTTTATATTGTTGCACATAGAGGCAGAGATAGTACCTTTTAATGGGATTGTTATCGCCACCTAGGAAGGAAGTAAACGGTTGATTGGTGGCTGCATTACAGTTTTGTGAGCCTTTGCTGCTGCTCAGCACTTTATTCTGGAGCTGGAATTTAGTGGGGGGAATACTGTGTGGACTTTTTAAGTGGAGTAATAAGAACTTGAAAACTCCGAAAGCAACCTGAGGTTGCAGGCATGCGCATTCCTCAGCATATAAATAATCTCCTTTCCCCTTGCCACCACATTAACTTCCGTTGATCTACATGACAGCCTAACATTTTACACCATACAGTTTTGCTTACATATGTAATACTCTCATCTCCATAAAAAAACATTAAAATCCTTCTGATAACGTTCTGCGACACAGCCATTAATTCATGCTTCAGTGGCACTGGAGCACCTTGGAATTATGCATCACATCCCGAGCAGCACTTAAAGGCTGCAAACAATCAGCCGGTAAACATGGAGCAATTTGGATGGCTTATAAATTGGGCTGCAATATTCTAATTCCATCACAGGCCCGGGCACACTTTATTCCTGCCCTTTAATTGCCACAGTAGCCAACATTACGGTAATGCCCTTTCATTATTCCACCTGAAAATAGGCACAGTCCCTGTGTCAATTTTGATGGATGTTGCGGCTCCGAAAACTGAGAAGCGGAGAGCCCTGCCTGGAGCAAGTTTTCTCGTATTCATTTCCCATTCCCCAAACCACATGTGGGCCACAGGTTCATCCGCTTCCCCACTTTCCACATGTGGCTGCACAGATGACCTCTCCCTTCCCTTATTTATGATCATATAACACCCACTCAATATGGTCATTACTTGAGAAGTGTTGTAATAATACAGTTGTGCTTTAGCATGTTAGCAGATGGAGACAAGTAGGTTAGAACGCTTGAATTTCGGGCATGGTGTTTAACAGGTTTGATTTTCACTATTCTGTTTGCAATGAGCTTGTTGTAGTTTAAAGCCCTTAAGGTACGTCCCCTTCCCCCCCTCCAAATAGCCATAACCTAAGTGAAGTGATTTTCCACCTTTTTTCCTTGTTGAGCTGCGCTGGTTTGGATCACTTTATTCACCACTACCAAATGGCAGACACATTAGTCTCTTGCAGCAAAAATAGCAAAGAGCTGTCTTGCAACACCTTAAAACAGGGGTCTCCTTTTTTTTAAGCCTAAGAAATTTAAGAAACTGTTGTGGACACCACAACGTATTAATTTCACAGAAGAAAAATGGATGATGCTCAGAACCCATACCAAACAGGCAAACTACCGACACTCCCCTAAAACAGACTTTAGACAAACTGAAAGAGCAGGCAACACTCCAATGCTATACAGGCAACTCTCAATGAGAAAATAAACCCCCACAAAAACAGGTTTGAGACCAGTAGCAAGGTGTCTAGGAGACTGAAATGTCTTGTGGAGGAGGACTGAAATGTTAAACAAGGAGGGGGGGTACCATTGTGGAGGGGAAGTGGGAAATGTCTGGCTATCTGCAATCAGTTCTCAGATGTTACAGTATTTGGGGGACAACATTGACTTTCAGAGGAAATTTCCAAAGCTCTCTCTCTCACCCTCTCACTTTTTATCATCTACATCCAATGATCTTCAACTGGTGGGTTAGGATCCAAGTGGGTCACATCCTGATCCAAGGCGCATCGTGACAGGAGCACTACTACTACTATGCAAATATATGCTTAAAGAAAATGGTTCCCAAATGCATGTTTGTCTTAAAAGCGGGTGCTGGGTCTGAAAAGGTTGAAGGTAGTTGATATACATGAAGCCACTGGGGGAACACATCCAGTGGTTTGGGCTGCAGTGTCAGCAACATTCCTGCAAATCCCAGAGAGGCTGTGGAATTTCTAAGCAGGTGTCTAAAGGTAGTTTTGGGATGGATGAAGGTGAGCAAACTGAAGCTTAAACCAGACAAGACAGAGTTGTTGTGGGCAGAGAAACTAGGTAATCTAGGTAGGGAGGTGCTGGATGGGTACACAGTCCCCTAAAGGAACTGCCTCCCAAGAAATTTATGGTTGCCACTTTCAGTTGTAGTATTTAATAAAGCTTAAAAACCCACCAGTTTCAGATAACTCTAAGCTGATGTGTTTTAGCTGATGCTATGCTAGTGTTTTATTGTTTTGCTGTGCTTGCTTTGGAAATGGTTTTATGCTGTCTGAATTGTATTGCTATTTCTTTTCCATTTTGCAGTTTGATGTGGTTTGTATGACATGGTAAGCCAATCCATGACTTACTGGAACCACGCAAATGTGTGGACTCTTGGAGATCAGCTTGTAGTCACCTTGCTCCTCCTCTGTCTTTTTTTTTTTTTTTTAAATTCTTGTTCCATACTGAACCAAGTTGAGGTTTGGTTTAGTATGTTTTCCAAACCTAGGTTCATGATTCAGACCCAAACCTTCACTACTGTTTGTGATTAACAAGGAGAGAGCTTAACCAGCAGCCTGGGTTGGGCTGGAACACTAAATGAAACTTAGGCATAGCTCAGTGCTGCTTGTACAGATGCAAAGACCCTGCAAGCTTCTTTCTAGGAGTATACTCATGTTCCAGTAAGCCCAGGGGTCAGCAGGGCGCCAGTCCACCGTCCCTCAGACCTTGGGTGGGGCAGGCTATATTTGGGTGGGGGGGGTGCAAGAGCACCACAAGCCCCAGTGGTTGCTTACCTGTGTCTTGTGAACGGCAGGGGCTAGCGGCGGCGGGATGATTAGTGGCGTGTGAAAGGGCTCCAGAGAAGGGCTGCCTAAAATGGCAGCCACTTGAACACAGCTGCTGCTCATGCTGGCAGCAACAGAGCCCGGCCCCCTTCCTCCTCTAGGCAGGACGGGGAGAAGCCAGGAGGAGGGAGGGATGAGGCGCTGCTGCTGCCGCCGTGTGAGAGAGAGGGAGGGAGGGAGAAGGAAAGAATGCATTGGTGATCCACATGGCGATTCCCAGACCGTCTGCGGGCCGAATCCAGAAAGCAATTGGGCCTGATCCGACCCTCGGGCCTTAGTTTGCCTACCCATGCAGTAAGCCATAATGTGCAAAGTCTGGGTAAACCAGTGTTATATTATATTATGCTGGAATGTATACAGTGTTAGACTATGTTATTGCATTTTTGTGGTTGTATTATTGCTCTTTGCTACCTTTAGTAGATTTGCCTCAAAAGGGTGACTTATAAATAACCAAATGCAGTCTGTTATTCTCCCAGGGAATAGAATCCTGGCTATCTTGGATGTGGAGACTTTACATATTTATTATTGCAGTTCTTTATAACTCACTTTCCAGGATGCAGATCCCTTCCAGGTTGCCTCATGAGTGATATCCAAAGTCATCAGGATTCTTCTCACCGGGCAGCTGGTGGTAGATGGCCTGCAGAGACAGCCAACCTTGCCCCAGTGTCTTCTTTGCCTCTCTCCTTATTTATATGCCATCATCTTGCTGAAAAATGGCCTATAAACCATTAGAGTTTTTATCTGCATATGATATTCTATCAAATCTGGTCACTACACTTTGTCTAAATATGTCCCTGTCCCATCTTTTGACAACAAGGTCACCAAGGCACATCACAGCTGCAAGTCCTCCAAGGTGCATCACAATAATCTTGAAGAAAGCCACTTCACACACAAAAAGCACAAAAAAATTCAATTATTGACAGATAAAAAGAGAAGGAACAGTAAAACAACCTATAACAGCAAGAGAAAAAAAACCTGATAAATCAGAGGCAGATGAAAGACTTATTTGTCTGAAGGCCAGGAGGAAGGATCCAGTCAGGCTTCCTGTAGGAGGGAGTTTCCCAACCTTGGTCTCGCTACTAAGAAGACACTGTAACATGTCCTGACCAGCTGAGTAGTTGAAGGCAAAGGGACATGGAGTCGGACATACAGCAATGAACATGATGGGCAGGCTCATGGGAGGGAAAATAGCCCTTCAAATATCCTGGTCCCAAACCATTTAAGGAACTACAGTGGCACCTCAGTTTATGAACAGTCCTGTTTATGAACTATTCGGTTTACGAACTACACAAAACCAGAAGTAGTGTTCTGGTTTGCGAACTTTACCTCGGTCTACGAACAGAAGCCAAACAGTGGAAGGGCACCGGCGGTGGGAGGCCTCATTAGGGAAAGCGCACCTCGGTTTAAGAACGGCTTTGGTTTAAGAACGGACTTCAGGAACGGATAAAGTTCGTAAACTGAGGTACCACTGTATAGGTAATAACCAGCACATTGAACTGGAAGCTAGTGCAATTTAGTAGCATTGTAGTAATAATCTTGGCAAAAGTGACTCCCTGCCAGCACTCTGGCAGCTACACTTGCCACTTAGTGGAGCAGCCTGCCTTCCTTGCATCTGGCTGCCCAGTGAAAGCTCCCTGCTTCCCATGGAGGAGCTCTGTTTGCATACATTGGTACACATAGAGATATTCTCCCGGAGGCCAAGTGTGTGGATAGCAGAGGGCCATGGCAGCCATGCATGTTGGCAGTAAGGGGTGGGATTAACCCATACACGCCCCTCACCTGTCCTTCCAATGTGGAGCGATGACTATCACCTCTCTTATGTGGTTTTTATGCTATTATTTTTCTGATCTATGCTGCTAATATTATGATTTAATTGTATTCAGATTCATTGATTGTTATTACTGTTATTATTGTGAGCTGCCTTGGGAAGGTATAACTTGTTTCAAATCAAATTAATGAAATGTCCCTGATTCCAAAGCAGCATTTATTGGTTTTGATAGTCCACCTACAGGTTTAGGTAGGGTCTCTTTCCTTTTATTGTATAACTTGAAAAGCATTATTGAGTCACCAATCTATTTTCAGTCATTTCAGTTAGACCAGCTTGTTAATTTAATTTAATTATGGTGTACAATCCCCCCCCTTTACACTAAACACCCTGATAGTTGCCAGCTCTATCCAAGATGAGCATTGCTCAGGAAACTGCCAAGCTTACAGAGGCCCTGCCAATTAGGGGTTAAAAGAGGTCAAACTATCAGAAGAGCAGAAAGTGGTTGATTTTTATGATCTTTGTCACAGAACCTTAAGGGCATCAGATGATTCAGAGTTGCATCAGCTTCAAGAGGCGGGTTAGCATATGAGTAAAAATCTAAATGTGTGTGTCACTTTGCTGGCCTCGAGCAGTGTGTGTGTGTGTGTGTGTGTGTGTGTGTGTGTGTGTGTAACTGGGCCAAGAACTCTTAGCTTATTGGCTTTGTTTCTGTTGGCTGATTCCATGCTCATGGAACAGACCCTAAAATTAGGGATGTCTCTCACGTTTTTCAGAGCTGAAAGTAGAACGCACAAATCCTCCAAGTCTTGTGTATCCCAGCTAGCTTGCAGTGATTAATGATCCCCCTGGTTTAAAGTGCCATCTCTGTGTTTCGTTCTCTCCATTCATTTTAATTGCCTGATTCCCCCCCTCCCTTCTTATTTGTTCCACACAGTGGGAAGAAGTCAGCGGCTACGATGAGAACCTCAACACTATCCGGACTTACCAGGTGTGCAATGTCTTTGAGCCCAACCAGAACAACTGGCTCCTCACTACGTTCATCAACCGACGGGGCGCGCACCGCATCTACACAGAGATGCGGTTCACGGTGAGGGACTGCAGCAGCCTCCCGAATGTCCCTGGTTCCTGCAAGGAAACCTTCAACCTGTATTACTATGAGACAGACTCTGTCATCGCCACCAAGAGGTCAGCCTTCTGGACAGAGGCCCCCTACCTCAAGGTGGACACTATCGCTGCAGACGAGAGCTTCTCTCAGGTGGACTTTGGTGGCAGGTTGATGAAGGTGAACACAGAGGTGAGGAGCTTTGGTCCCCTCAATCGCAACGGCTTTTACCTGGCCTTTCAGGATTATGGGGCGTGCATGTCACTGCTGTCGGTGAGGGTCTTTTTTAAGAAATGCCCCAGCGTGGTGCAGAATTTTGCCATCTTCCCAGAGACGATGACAGGAGCAGAGAGCACTTCCCTAGTGATTGCACGGGGCACGTGCATCCCGAATGCCGAGGAGGTGGATGTGCCCATTAAGTTGTACTGCAATGGTGATGGGGAGTGGATGGTTCCCATTGGCCGCTGTACCTGCAAGGCTGGATATGAGCCCGAGAACAATGTGGCCTGCAAAGGTAAGGTGATGATTCATTGAGATGTTGTGTGATGATGGCCAGCCAGAAATCCTTGACATGGGACAGTGCCCAGGTGGCTCTTAAGGGGCTGGTTTGATAGCATCATTTGCCCCTAGCAAATTGGAACAGCCAACTTGTATTAATGCCAGTGTGTTTGGGATTACCTGGGAATTAAAGTTTTGCATTGCTTTGTCCACCTTTGACAGCTGTAGTTGAGTTGAGTCTTTTCAGTATCTGTAGCAAGGGTTGCTAAGAACTGTCCTAAGTGGTACCTGCCTTAAACCAAGTCAGGCAGAAAATGTGACATCTTAATAAATGAAATAAGGACTGAGATGATGTATGTTGAGCAGTGACAGTGATTTACATGTGATTCCTCTGTCCAATTGTGTTTTGCCTTAGGTTATGAGCTTTATGCCACACAGTTGTTCAGAGTAGAAAATCCCACTTACATTTTATCCCAGTGCTGAAGCTCCTGAAATGACCATCAAATGAGCAACTTCTTTGCTCATGGTTGAGTCATGGCATATAGGAAACTCCTTTGTGAATGTCTAGTATCCTAGGTGTAAATTTGCAGTGGAATTTGCAAGTTGATAATACTTCTGCCGAAGTTTAGTAGTACTCACACCCTTTCTGTATCTCTTTGGTAAATGTTTTTTTTGGGGGGAGCAATTTTATTGGCATCAGCATTGAACAATGAGCTTTTGGTGGAGCAAATGGGACTGAAGTGGGAGTCATGTCTACAAATATCTGTTTGTGGTTTCACAAGGATCAAATGTGGCCTTCACTGAGCTCACCCAAGAGGAACCTTTGTTGTTGTTGTTTAGTCGTGTCCAACTCTTTGTGACCCCATGGACCAGAACACGCCAGGCACTCCTGTCTTGCACTGCCTCCCGCAGTTTGGTCAGACTCATGTTGGTAGCTTCGAGAACACTGTCCAACCATCTCGTCCTCTGTCGTCCCCTTCTCCTTGTGCCCTTCATCTTTCCCAACAGGAACCTTTACTTAGCTGAAATCTCTCAGTCAACATTTTGCCACATATTTACTGGATAATACATCCCACAAAGTTGGATCCAGGGTGACCTATGTTAGGCTGACCTACTGATACTGCTGTGACAGGTGAACATGTCTGTTCTGTCAGGATAGCTCTACCAGGAAGAACAGCAGCAAATGTCACTGCCTGCTTGGCGCTCTGCCTGGTGAGCAGGCAGGTGGTAGCTATGATGATGGGGGTGGGGGTGGTGAAGAAGAAGAGCAGCAGAAGCAACTAGTGAAAATGGTGTTGAGACTTTCTGATGGAGAAATGGAGAGTATCTAGTGCAAGGAACCTCAAAAACCTAGAGTTAGAATCATAGAATCATAGGGTTGGAAGAGACCACAAGGGCCATCCAGTCCAAACCCCTGCCAAGCAGGAAACACCATCAAAGCATTCCTGACATATGGCTGTCAAGCATCTGCTTAAAGACCTCCAAATAAGGAGACTCCACCACACTCCTTGGCAGCAAATTCCACTGCCGAACAGCTCTTACTGTCAGGAAGTTCTTCCTAATGTTTAGGTGGAATCTTTGGATGAATTGACACTCTTTGGATGAATTCAGATGAATGGCAGTGTGTTATTGTTCTAAATGGCATGGGCCATGCCTCTGTGTATGAATTGAGACTTGGGAGTTAGCTTCTCCAGGCTGAGAAATCTGAGGTGGGTAAGTTAGACATCTAGAATATGATGGGAATTATTTCCCTCTCTGTTTTCCACAATGGTGACACGGGAGGTAAAGGTACTCTATACAGCTGGGGGGTATGGAGCACACACTAGGGAAATGCTAAAATCTAGGGACCATGATGTGATCTGGCTCCTGTAAGTGCAAGGCCATATACGGGGATCTATTATTGTGAAGTGAGTGCTTTGTGTGGAAACAAGTATATGTCACAATGTCAAGGCTATAAGTGGCTGAGATTATGCAAATGGCAGTACATAGTTGGCCATGTGCCTGAGGCGGCACATTCTGAATGCTGTGTCTCACACAGAATGTTTACAGTGTTTGTAGTGAAACCCTGAGGGAACTGCATGTAAATGTTTAGTAAATACTTCAAACAGAAAAAAGGTGCATACTTTTTATAGAGAACATACTGTGCAAAAAGTTACTTGACCTTATTCCTCATTCACACTTTAAAATGCTCTCTAAAACAACATATTGCCAGCAGAGTCTAATATTAGCAAATATATTGCTTTGCTTTCAGTATGCTTTCTAAAAGATAGCTGCTTGTGGAGTTTTTATAAGGTGAAATTAGTATCTAAGGAAAATGGAAATTGAATCTAAGGGCCAAAACAGATGTGATGCAGTCAATTCATGATTGCATTTCCCAACTTTTTATTGTTCAACTTTAAAGCAGCCAGTTTTTGTAGGAGCAGTGATACTGGGGGAGTGTAGGTTGAAACATTTTCCTCTGCTGTTTTCTCCATTTAAATCCTCCCCCCACAATTTTGCTATTACACCAAACTGAGAAAAACCCCAAACATGGTAGAGCTATCTGTATTTTCCCCCAGCAGGGCTGATGGCAGCTTTGGGGTGGGGTGGAAAAGCAATTTCAATTGAGAAATGACATGGGAGAAAGGCATGGCATGGGTGCCTTTGGGAGGAAGGTAAAGGTAAAGGGACCCCTGACCATTAGGTCCAGTCGTGACCGACTCTGGGGTTGCGCGCTCATCTCGCATTATTGGCCGAGGGAGCCGGCGTATAGCTTCCAGGTCATGTGGCCAGCATGACAAAGCCACTTCTGGCAAACCAGAGCAGCACATGGAAACGCCGTTTACCTTCCCACTGTAGCGGTTCCTATTTATCTACTTGCACTTTGACGTGCTTTCGAACTGCTAGGTTGGCAGGAGCTGGGACCAAGCAACGGGAGCTCACCCCGTCACAGGGATTTGAACCGCTGACCTTCTGATCAGCAAGCCCTAGGCTCTGTGGTTTAACCACAGCGCCACCTGGGTCCTTGGGAGGAAGAGCAAGATATAAATCACCATCTTGGATGTCGTTTGTGATCCCAGATCTGCTCCCACATTGCTTTCTCAGGCATCCAGATCTGGCTGCTTGGAAGCCAAACAGAAAAAACCACATAAAAGCCAGCATACCACCACAAGTGTATCCAAAAATCCTCTTTTTCTGCAAAGCTGCCACCCTTCACTCATACCAACTGTGCTCAAAAAGGTGGTTTAATGCCGGGGGGGGGAGGGGGCTAGGGCTACCTGAGGCTGGCTTAGTAAGCACACTAGGCTCTTACAAACAATAGGGCCACAGCTCTACTAATAAGATGAGTGAACTACTAAACAACTCACACATTTGGCCTTGAATTTTGCATGAATGACTAATCTAAGATTCAAGCTAGCTGAGCCAGAAGGAGAATTGTCCCCCTCCACAGAAGGGGAGGAGCTGACATTTGGAAAATGATAAAGTTCCCCCCATGCCTTCAAGTGATCTGGCACAAGACAACTTCTCAACTGGTGGTGCCCTAGTGCCCCCACTCCCAGAAATACCTTTCAGATGAGTACCCAGTACCACCTGAGCTCTATGCATAGCTAAAGACCTGAGGCCCATAAAATAATGGGAAGAAGTGAAAATTCCTACTGCCTCTGTGTGTGTGTGTTCTTCAACATCAACTTCGTTGGACTGGTCATGTTGTGCAGATGCTTGATGATCGTCTTCCAAAGCAACTACTCTATTCTGAACTTAAAAATGGAAAGCGTGGTCAACAAAAGAGGTTTAGAGACTGTCTCAAGGGAAATCTAAAAAAAAAGTAGTATAAACACTGACAACTGGGAAACACTGGCCTGCGAGTACTCCAGTTGGAGAACAGCCTTTACCAAAGGTATCATGGGCTTTGAAGAAGCTCGATCTCAGGACGCAAGGGAGAAACGTGCTAAGAGGAAGGCACGCTTGGCAAATCCGCACCGTGATCAGCTCCTGCCTGGAAACCAATGTCCCCACTGTGGAAGGATGTGTGGATCCAGAATTGGCCTCCACAGTCACTTATGACCCATTGTTAAAACCGTGTTTATGGAAGACAATCTTATTTGGCTACGAGTGATCGTCAAAAAAGAAGAAGTGTGTATGTATGTGTGCAGGCGCATATATGGTCATTTATTGTCTCCAACATCTGGTAATTAGAGCGCCCAACAGATCCTATTTATATGGATCTGCAGGTCCCTAAAGTTGGGATACTTCTCCCAACTGAAGGGGTTAAAATTAATTTCAGTAAGCCTGCCTGGTTTAAGAAGAAAATAGAAGCTATTTATACTATGGAAACACCAGTAGTGTTTATTTGGTTTAATAATGGAAGTGTAAGATCCCTAGCGAGATAGGGTGCAGTGAAAGAAAGCAGTAAAAAAATTAATTATAGTTCTCCATATATCCTATACAATGCAATACAAACATAAAAAAAACCCTAGGAGATAATTGATGACTGTATCATATTCACCATCTAGTGGCATCATGAGCAGGTACTGAAATAAATTGAAAGCAAATTATAACATTACAAAGTTTAAATATGAATAATGGAGCAGCGTAAAGCTTATGGAGCAGGGAAGGAGTTGAAAGATTTTGCGCTGTGGCAACAATGATGAGATACCTGCAGCCCTCCTGGTGTTGTTGGCCTCCAACTCCCATTAATCCCAACCAGCATGGCCACAGGCCAGGAATGATGGGAAATGCAGTTCAACAAGGTCTGGAGGGCCACAGGTATCCCACTGCGGCTTTACAAGACATAACCTTGAAGCCAGGATTTCTAAAAACAGCATTGATTGGCATCCATAGGCCTACAATGGAGAGACTGGATCATCCCTAAGTGCACCTTTGTATAGTGACTAAATGGCAGCTGTCATTGCTTCTCTTTTGGTATTAATGATGCACATTTAGAAGCATTTGCAGCATTCCTGGAAGGGGATTATATTTCTTCCCTTGGGGCACTCTTGGGCTGCACAGCTTCAAAGCATGCACTGGTCATACAGTAATCCTTGCCTGCCATGTTGACAGGTCAGGTGATAAGTGCATAGATGGTGGTGGTCAGATGCACCTTATAAAAATAGCCTTGCTAACGCTGACAAGCAGTAAGAGAGAATGGGAAATGCGTCTCTTTTATTGCACTGTTCAGAAGAGGAGAACTGGCACCCTAAATTGGAGGCCTCGGATGGGGTGTCTACCAGTGGCAGATGGTGATCAGGCTTCTGGCTGAGCCGGGAACTGGAAGTGGTAGACCAATCACTGGAATGGGGGTGTCAGCTGACGTAACACAGTCTGCTGCCTTAGGGATCCTTGCCATTGCGCTCCTCGGATCCCCATTCAACACTCTTGTCACACTCTCCCCCTCCCCATTCTATTGCATCAAAGCTCCTAATTTAGCTGAAACTTATGATGGAGAACAGCTAGTTTCTCCTTTCATGGAATAGCTTTTTTTTATTCTGCTCATGGTGGCTTAGATTAGATTCCAGCACACATTTTAACGGTTTCCAGGTCATATCAAGATGGAAAGTCCAATTTTGAGTAGGAGACATAAAGGCTGATAATATGAATTAATTCACCGTTCAGATAGGCTACATACCTTGCGGTAGGTATTTGTGAAGACAGTTGCAAGATTGTCAGTTTACCTTCTTCCTGCCCTTCTTTCACTTCACTTACTTGGCATTTCCTTGATTTTCTGTGCCTCATGAATCTATAGAATTTGTAGAATGTATACGACCATCACAATGGGATCGGAGTCCATGGTTGGTGTGGGTGTGCGTCAGCTGAGGATCCGCACCACAGGAGAGGACCTATTGACAAGAGCCCACTGTCCTTATTGTAGTGAGGAGGTGGACTTGCTGAGGTGAGCGGGCATGGAGGATGCCCAGCAACCAATGCTGTCTCACAATATAGTGGAACAAGGCACATTGTGAGGTAAGAGATGATGTAATAGCAAAGTAGTAAGATGAGTAATACAGCTTCTAAACTCTAGGACGTTTGCGATCATGACGACAGGAATGAACATGACCTTAAATGTCCTTCGTAGCAAAACCGATTCATGTTTTGACACCCCTCCTTCAAAAGATTTCCCCTTCTTGCTTGGAAACTCATTGCCCCCTCAGGCTGGCCTTGATTGTTTGTCAGCACCAAGGTGCAGGGGCTGTTGTAAAGCAAAATCAAACTGCAGATTGCTTTCTTGAAGAAGGCCACGCAACAGCTGCCACGCGAAGGCAGAACTCTCCGAAGTGATGTTTGTGATTTCTTGGCTTCAAAGGGCTGTGTGGGGCTGCGTTGGCTGGCTGGGCCTCTTTCATCTTTCTCATTATTTCCTGAGTGAAACGGCAGGAATCAGAACAAGCCTTGATTGGTTCTGATTTAAATGGAACTCCGGGAACGACACTCTGATTCTTTCTCTTAATTGGAACTTTTCTCTCTCTTGTTTTGGGCTTTGCCATGCGTGCTGTCAATTTGATACCGCCTGCTGGAATCCTCAGAGGGTTTGGATTTATAAATATGGAAATTATGTAATTTCTCCTTTTATGTCACTGCTTTCTGAGTTTTTATTAACATGCTCATTCCCCCCCCTCCTTTATGCCTAGTGGCTTTACTGAAACTTTCTGTTCTTTGAAATAACACTCCAGTTTGAAAGGTTCAGTCCAAAGTTGCTGGAAGGCAAGGCAATGAAAACGTTGGGAGTGTTGGACATGGTGCCACTACTGAAGGCAGCTTTCAAAATGCTAATAGTAAAGAAGGAAGGAAGGAAGGAAGGAAGGAAGGAAGGAAGGAAGGAAGGAAGGAAGGAAGGAAGAAAGAAAGAAAGAAAGAAAGAAAGAAAGAAAGAAAGAAAGAAAGAAAGAAAGAAAGAAAGAAGCAAGCAAGCCATCATGGGTCTGAGGATAACTGAATTCTATGCAAAGACTAATCTCAAAAAGTTGTAGTTACAGGGGAAATCATCTTTTTCTTTTCTTAAAAAAATGTTTCTGGATCTCACCATTACAGAAATTGCTTCATAATATAATTCTCAAGTCTTCCAAGAGAAGTAATGTTTTTTAAACATTTGGTTCTTATAATTTTTCGCCCTGCTAAGTCTTTTTATACTGTACTTTGCAAGACTATAATACATAGAGTCACTGTTATTTATTTGAAAGATTTCTAGGCTGCCCTATAGGCCAATGTCATGAATGGATTCATGCCACTGACATGAGAATGATCAGTTTCAGGTTTGAAATCTAATTCTGGGACTTTCAGTAAATTGGAGGAAGTGGCTGCAATGTGCCCTAAATCTTAATTTAATAATTCTTTGATGTTTTAACTACCTGATTTTCTTTCTGTCTTTCTCATATGGCTTTCTCCTTTCCAGTTAATAGCAGACCTCCTTGGCTTAAACTCGACAAACTATATCAAATTTTGAAGATTAAAATTTTGAAGGTTTATTTGCTTTGCTCACAAGAGATGCTTCTTTTTTAAAAAACCGTGTGTTTGATTGCAATATAATGTTCCGTCACTAGATGGCTCTATGTGCTCTGTGGAGTTAAATAGAGGGTGTGTCCTTTATAGACAAAGAAGCGAGAAACAGCTCAAGGTGTGTGGAAAGGCTTTTTTTTTTTTTTTGGTTCACAGGTAAAACTGATGACAAAGACCCATACCTTGTACAATGAGCAGTTCAAGACCTGGCCAGAATCTCCATTTTTTTTTTTTTACTCTAACACAATAGTAGCAATCTTCATTTCCATTTAGTAAAAGATGGAAGATGTTTTCCAGTACTATACATTCGATTATACCACTATTATGCCAAAGAAGTATGATTCTTTGCATATATGTACATGCATTTCCAAGATCTTTCAATCCCCAGGGAACAGGGGAAGGTGTGAAAAGTGTAATCTTCTTAAAAGATTTATTTGTGTTTTGCAAAGGGTGTAAAGCTGACAAAAGGGCCCTGCTCCAGGTCATCCTCTGCCTTTCTTTCCATCTGCCTGCACTTATCCCATGTCAGCTGCTGCACAGCCTCAGCATGCTACTCACAGCGGTGCAATTACCCATTACTGCATCTTTGCGCAAAACTAATGACATTTTCACCAGTTTTATCCAGGGCAAAAGGTGGTTCCCCTAGCAGGCCATAGTGAAAAGGGTTAAATTGTTCACTCTGGCCAAAACCACCTCTTTTAATATAAAACATGTATGAAGTAATTTCTCGGAGCAGAGATTGTGTGTGTGTGTGTTTTAAAACTCTTTGAAAATAAATAAAACAAAGTGTGTTGTCGTCCCGTTCCCCCCCCCCGCAAATGTTTGTTGTTTTCAAGGAGGTAGACCTGAAGCTCACTCTCTCTATAGGGCAAACACATGGCCTAGTGTGTTGCCATACACCTGGGATTTCTTGGACACGTCTGGTTTTGGGGGACCAGCACCCCCATCTGGGCAGATTTTTGCATTTTGGTTTAAATGTCAGGGTTGTTGTTTATTTAATTATGTTTTGGCTTTTTTTGTGGGGCATGCTCAGAAGGAGCTGTGCCCTGGAACAGGAAACAGGCACCAGGTGGTCTGGAGCTGCCTGCTGGAGGTTGCACTAAGTCTGGTGTTGTTTTTGGCTGCTGCCAGGCCTTGTGCTGTCTTCCTGGGGCTGCGCTGGTCCCTGCAGTCACCTGGCCTTGCGTGGCCTTCTCGGGGCTGCTCAGCCTCTCTCATTGTGAGCAGGGGGCCGAAGACAGCAAAGGTGAGAGAGGGGAGGCAAAAAGCGGGGAGCAGGCAGGTGAGGAAGGGGAGGGTTAGCAGCAGGGAGAGGGCGAGTGAGGGAGATATGGGGTGGGGGGTGGGGTGTCTGGATGGTGGTGGTGTCCAGGTTTTTGATCCCCGGAATATGGCATCCTTAGCATGGCATACAGTCTATAGGTTCGTCCAAACCTATTTGCTTCCTGCCACAGCTGACACAAATGGGGACAGAAGAGCCTGCAATCACATATTTTACTCATTGAAGCAATGTTTCCTTTATCGTCCGAAATCTTTTGACAGTGATGGCAAATTATAAATACCCATACCTTTTCTGGTGCCTTTGCAAGAATACAGAAAATACGAAGTGCCATTAGAGGTTGCGCTTACTGCTGGCAAGGCCATGATCCTGTATTCAGAACTCTGTGTGATAACTGAGTATTCTTTTCAGGCTTTAAAAAAAAAATTTGCTGAGAAGGAAGAAGCAACAGATATTATTGCTTGGTATGAATCCATTTGAAGCTGATAGTAATATTCATTTATTTCTGTAGTGCTCCCAGTGTGTGTGGCACCTTACAAGAGTATTAGAGGACAGGTCTGTGCCCCGAGGGACTTTCAGTTTAAAATTTGACAAGCGGAAACAACCGACAGAGTGGATGCAAATGGAGGTTGGGGGTAGAAGGGATGCACTGTGTGGTTTTTTCAATTGCACTTTCTGAGACTCAGCTATAAACTGGGTTACATTAGAGGAAGGCTGATTAAACTGTTTCTCTCCAGATGTTGCAGGATTACAACGCACATCGTCTCTATTTGCAACATTGGCTGGGTCTGAGCTGAAGCTCAGCATCTAGGAAGTCACCCCTGCACTGGGTTCTTGTGCCCAAGGCTTCATGGAAGAGGTGGGTTTTGAGCAATATTGAAAGGGGTGGCATCTCACAGGTATGCCTCCTTGTTTGAGAGCAATGGAAGCTGTGCCCCTGTGCCCAGGCTAGCAGTGTTCTGTCCTTTTTTGGTGCCTGGGGCATGCTGGGTCAACAGAACCCACCGTGCCAGCCAGCCTGCACCACCGCCACTGGACATGTGCATGCAAGGCGCAGAGGGTTCAGAGAGCATGTGCACAAGCTCGGCCCTGGCCACTGGCCAAGTGTGGCTGTGCTGTGCCCCTGCCCCCCGTCCCCTCCCACATGCTATACCCCTGGTCCAGACCCCTTCTTAGTTACTAAATAAACTGGAGTCCTTGGAGAGTTGAGAAAATCAAATGAAAAGATTCCAAGAGCTCTGGCCAGGTAGTAGAACATTAAACTTGATTCATGTTTTTTAGAAAAACATGAATGGTACGCTTTGACCTTGAAACTTGAAACTAGAGCTGATGAAGAATAAACTGAAACAGGGCCTTGTCCTGGATTCCTAAAAACTGGATTGCTACTGGAATTTGTCTTATTATTCTCAACTTAAAACTTTCTAAAAATTAATCTACTACCTGGCCAGAGCTCTTGCAATCCCTTCTTAGTTACTGTCAGATTCCAGCATAAACCATAGACACTAAAAGTGGCATGTGTGAAAAGGGTACAGATCAATGATGGTATGTGTTGTGACGTGGGGTTTGTGATTTCAGCTCTCTTGACATAATATGCTGGAGACAGTTCTCTAGTAACACTTCTTTATTAAAGCAAACAAGACTAAGCTCTGAGGAGAGGAAAGCTACATTCATAGGGACGGGGGACTAGTTAGAAAGGGATACATTTTGGAGGGAACAATATCAGGCAATCACAGTGCTGCCTTTTGGAGGAAACCAATAAGACAGAGGATCCAAATGCAGCAGCTTAAATGAACCAATAGTAGCTGTACCTTCTGGAACCAAAAGGCAGTTACTTTACCCTAATGCAAATACAGACAATTGTAATACAGATATAAAATACATTGACTCAATACACAACAGTATGGTGACCATTGGAAACAGAGCACAAGAATGAAAATGCTTCAAAATGGCAGAAAGGGCTTATTAGAGAACAGAGTTCAAGGGTGTGTTTAAAGTTTGCCCTCAGAAGTGCCCTTTAAGCATCTGCTGATATTGGCATACCAGGCTTACTCCCACGAGTTGTGCTTGTTGTTTAATTTTGCCAGGATCTGGAAGTGAATCCAAAAGACTCACAGTATGGGCTATGAATCCTTATCCTGATGGTAGGGACCACGGCGGGATTCAGCGGCGGCAGCAGATGGGTTCACACCTTGGATAATTTTCCAGCCAAGAGCTTTTACAGATGAATGGATTGCACGAGCTGTGCCTAAAAGAAGCCTTTGCTTGTCCCTTTTACTGCAGAAGCAAGAGCACACCAACCCTTTGAGAGCAAAGTCTGAAAAGGAGAGGGGGGGGGGAATAAGCCATTTGTGTAATATCTTCCTGCCTTTGCAAAAAGCTCCACTGTAATGATGTTATTTAGTGAGCAGATTTTGCTTTCTTTTGTTTTTTCTTTTCACCTTGGTTTTGGATTCATGTGCACTAAAACAATGTTTAGCAAAGAGAAGAATAATTGATTTCTTGCAATATTGCACAAAGTTGCATTGCAAAAAGTAACTGAAGTGATCATTTCATATGATACTTTACTGATCAGAAGCAAACTACTTTCCCCTCTGAGCAAATTCTGCTTAGTTGGCTCCCATGTGTGTCTCCAGGGCAGCCTGAGAATATGAAATTGCAACACTGGTCTGTGCTAAAACAGATTCCGCCCTCAGCATTAGCTTTTCCATTCCAGCTGGTGTATTTGAAGTATTGTAATGGGTTTTTGTCTTTCTTTTGAATTAATTCTGGGGAAACCGAGCCAGATGGGTGGGGTATAAATAATAAATAATTAATAATAAATAAATAAATTATTATTATTGTTATTATTATTATTATTATTATTATTAATTGGCAGTGCCCACAATTTCATAGTGACCTCTCCTGATTCTGTTTAAAATGAGCAAACCCCAATTTTTCTAGATTGTTTTGGTTAAGCAATAATGATATAAATGTCTATAGCAGTCTTTCTCAAGAATCTCAACCTTGTGTCCCCAAATGCTGTTGGATTACAACTCCCATCATTGCTAGCTAACAGGACCAGTGGTCAGGAATGATGAGAGTTGTAGTCCTACAACTTCTGGGGACCCACCCAAGGTTTAGAAAAGCTGGTCTAAAGGGTAAAAGCCAAAGCCTCTGAAAGCAGGAGACCAGTGAGGAAACAATCCATGTATAGTATTTTAAGTACATTATTTTAAGATGTCTTAATATAGTTGGACGTTTTGACTTGTTGGCTGCCCTGCAGGGACAGTATACAACATTTATAATATCTTTATTAAAGTACTAGATGAAACAGTCTATTTGATTTTTATGCTCACTGAGCTTGTTCTCCAGGTGACTAGAAAAAGCACAATACCTTTAGGGTAGGTTTCCTGGTTTTCCACATTGGATTAACATGTGCTTTATTGCTTTTGTTCTTTGGAATTTGTAGTTGTAGCTTCGGTTGCTGTAGTGCTGAGGTTGAAAACCTGTGCCCTTCCATATTTGTTGGATGACATCTCTCATCAACCCTGCCCCTTGGCCATTCTGGATGGGCTGTTGGGAATTGAAGTCCAACAACACCTGGAGAGTCACAAATTGCCCACCTCTGATATATATATATATATATATATATATATATATATATATATATATATATATTGTCCAGTTTGTTCTTAGGTGCTACTGGACCTATTATTATTATTATTATTATTTATATATTTCGACTGCGTCAGACGAACACGGCTACCTACCTGAGTCTACCACCTCTGCTATAGTTCATGAAATGAATTTGTACGTCCATATTTCATGGTGTTGTATGTGGGGCATTTCTTAAATATAGGAAACTTCTTGACATCTTGTGATTGATCTCAAGCCTGTACTTTGCAGTTGCTGATGGAAACAGAATGAAGCATTTAATTTTGTTAAGCATTAAACTGCAATGAATTGGCAGCTGTGGATTTGCTACCTAAACAGAACAGTGTCTTCCTGGGAGGGGGGCAATAGAAGGGGCATTTATGCTCGCTCAAACTTGCTGAAATGAATTGCAGTTGCACAGAGCTTTGTGAATATAAAAAGCGATGAATCACACACACACACACACACACAGACAGCAGAGGGCTAGGACCTAAAATAGCAAACCCCATTTTTGTAACGTATTGCCTGAAACGCACAACATGATGTGGGGAGGAGGCACAAGAAATAGAATTGAATGAGAAGGCTAATCGTTCACTCTGAAAAAGAGTGGAGTGGAATGCCATGACATGCATTAAGGCACATTCATTCTCGTCAACACATTGAACCCAGAGAACTGTGATTCGCTTGTAGTGGCACATGACTTGCAGCACATGTGTGATGGTGCTGTGGGTTTCATTTTATGCCTCTTTTGTTGCTGGGTGCATGTTCGAGCTTTGCAAAAGATTGCATGTACCGGTAGTCATTCAGGGGAGTGATAGGAAAGCCATCTCCATTGCTGTGGAGATTAGAAAACAAAACGTTAGCTACTTAATGTGAAGATGCATGTTCAGTCCATGCACTGTTCCTTAAATGAAGCAGAGAAAAGCATGAAGTGTGGGCATGGGGGACTCTGAGAGCTTTTCTAGATTGTAGTAGCTCTATGAATGAATTAATGAGCTCTAGTAGCTCTATGAATTTGGGTGACTTGGAAAGACACATTGCATCCTAGCACCACGAAATCCTATCATCGAGATCTCTGTGCAAGAATCAGAGGCTCATGTCTCTCTTGTGCTAGCACTTTGCTCACCTGTAAGCATTACTGCGGGCGACTGTTGTGTTTCTTTAAACTGGTCAGGGTGCAAAACAGACAGACAGGCAGACAGTGTATTAAAATTATACCAGAAAGGATCAAATGAGTATTATATTTTCTTTGTATATCATATGTGTGTTCCTGGATCCACCGTTTTCAGACAGAAAGTGGTGCACAAATTATTTCTTCATTTAATCAGTAGAACATGGCATTCTGTAAACTGCATGTCCATTTGAAACAGCTCATGTGAGTTTCAGTGAGAGTACAGGGCACGGTTACAAATTATGCTGATTTTGGCTCGCTTTGATACGGGGCAAATGGAACAGAGATTGCAGAATTGATTTGTCACCAGAACTGTGTGGAATGCTTTTGGAGCTGCTCCTGTTTCCCAGCGAGGGCAGAATCCGCCTTGTGTTGTAAGTAGGCACGCTCGCTGCCTCCCTTATGCAAGCTCCCAAGAGATACACACCGCCTGACATCTGTTCAAAGCCATCGTCAACCTGAGCAGCTGAGATGAGCCACTTAATAAGCCTTGGGGAACTGTCACTAAAAATTCCCGGTAAAGGAAGGCTGAGAAAATAGGCCTAATTCCACTGCTGGGGGAAAAATAGGTCTCTGTGTTGTTTAGCTCCCTCTCCCCCTGTACCTCCCCCCACCCTAGAACAAAAGCAGCAGATATCATGGGGCTATTAGACCCAAGCGCTTCATGCTGACAGCCAAACTCAGGGGGCACTTAGGGAGCCATTAATACCAGCTTTTATCGGCACTTAGCTGCTCACTCAGAGCCCCAAAGTGAAAAGCAGAGGCAGAGGCTCACGATCTTCATGAAACGTGTCTTCAGGTCCCCAGGGAGATTAGCTGTATGATTTGGGGTCAGAATGACCAAGGCCATTACCATGGTGGCACTGGAAAGAAAACTTGAATATTGTTATAATGTCTCTTACTCTTTAATATTTTGTGTTTATCCCCCTTTGCTATGGTGGCTGTTTTTAGCTTGTATTGTGCAAGCAATTCTGGTGAAACCCACTGTGGCGTTTGCCCATTCCTTGTGATTTTGTTTGTACGGGGGGGGGGGTGAAATGGTTAATGTAGATTGACCAATGAGAAAGCTCAGAAAGCTACCTGGTTTTGAGGCTCAGCCCAGGGGTTTTACCATTGGGAGATAGAGGAGTTAGACTCAGACAGAGCCAGTAAGACAAACATAGTGGTTGTGACAGCTAGAGTGAGAGACAGGGATAGAACTGAGAGAGAAGAGTGTGACAGTGTGAGATAGTGCCACATCTAGTTAAGGGCACGCATTTGAGAAACCGTTCTGAATATATTTAAAACTTGTTTGTTCTTCCATAAACTTTAATCTTCTTTGTTGACTTTACAACCTAACTGAGACTCAGTATTTCACCAGAAGAAACCTGGTTGGTGGCAGCGGAAGAATTAAGCAGTGGTGTACAGGTCAATAGTCCGTGAAACGACCGGGGGCTCTGTACGAATGCCATACCCACCCACCCAATTTCTATTCTTTTTTTTGCTTGCTCTGAAGTTCATAGATTGTGGGTGCTGCCAGGCAGGGATCTGAAAACTCTTAAAGGAAGCAAATAATAGTCTGCTTTGGAAGCAAATAATAGTCTGCTGTGTTCCAAAATGCCAAATGGGAAGTAAATTGTAAAGATTTCCCCTTAGAGGTGAATCAAGTTGAATGTTCAAACAAGTCAACGGTGCTAAGGGCCCATTGGCATTCTCTGTTTGATCTTCTAAGTACAGCTCAAACAAGAGGCATTTACAGTGGAACCTCGGTTTATGAACACCTCGGTTTACGAATTTTCGGTTTACGAATGCCGCGGACCCATCTGGAACGGATTAATTCACTTTCCATTACTTTCAATGGGAAAGTTCACTTCAGTTTATGAACGCTTCAGTTTATGAACAGACTTCCGGAACCAATTACACCCATGCTTCGGGTTAAGTACGCTTCAGGTTGAGTACTCCGCGGACCCGTCTGGAACGGATTAATCCACTTTCCATTGCTTTCAATGGGAAAGTTCGCTTCAGTTTATGAACGCTTCCGTTTATGAACAGACTTACGGAAACAATTGTGTTCATAAACTGAGGTACCACTGTATTTCCATTTGCTTCTGAACATGTGCGAATGCTTAGATGGATACAGTTGTTGTGGTTAGAGTCCCACTCCCATCAGCGCATGACAAATGGTCAAGGAGGGATGATGGGAGGTGTAGTCCAACAAGATCTGGAGGGCCTCAGGTCCCTGCCCCCAACTGCACAGGTTGGAGTGATGTGTGCATTCTTGGTAACTAAGGACAAAATGACAAGTTATGCAAAGGTCTGTGGTTTAAATCTGCCAAACGTGTGAGGGTTGTTGGGATTTTTTTAGATGTGGGAATTTTGTTGGTATTAATTCCTTTCCTCTTCTACACTTTTTCCAGCAAAAAAATAAAATAAAAAAGCATCTTTGCTGCTGTTTTCCCTCGAAGTGGAGAAAATGCAGATGTTGAGATTCCCTTGCAACAGTAGGGAATCAGGGAATGCCAACTTCCCAGTATCTTTTATTTTAGTTATTCCATGCAATATGTATCACATGGTTCTACAGTCACAGAAACTAATTGGTACTATGTCCATCATTTTTTACAGCGCAGTCCTCCTATGCACAGGATAGGCTTTAGCTCTGTGGGAGACGATCTGCTTTCCATGCAGAAGGTGCTAGGTTCAATCTTCAGCAAATCCAGGAAGAGTTGAGCTATACAGACTGATGGGCTGGCATGGTATAAGGCAGCTCAGCAGTTGCTGTCACTGTCTTCAGTGGGGCTTAATCTAATGCAAGTGTGTGGAGAGTATAAACTTTGCCAAATCTATTGTCCTGTGAATTGTAATGTGTGAGTATCAAAAGATAGTTCAGGGCAACACTGGATAAATTTTCATTAGATGAAGATATTGAATTAAACTGAAAACTGAGGCTCAGTTACTGACAAACTGAAAATGAGTAATGCAGTCCAGGCAGCCTATCACATACTGCTTATTGTGAAATAAAATGCATTTCGTTTTGCTCTGGAACCTGCTGTCATATTTGGGCTTTGGAGTTAATTTGCCTTTTGAAATCCATTGATAAGTTTGCCCTGGCTGAAACTTAGTTTGCCTTTTCTTCACAACATTTGCAGTGCACTCTTGTGCCACATCTGGGGGAACTCATTTCATGTAATCTGAGCAATGTACAGTGTCAGAACTGCTGTAACAGTCCAGTCCTTTCAAACCGCTTCAGCCATGTTGACGTGGCAAGAGGTGCGCAGCTAAAACAGTCTTCTGTACCTGAGATGTGTGAGAGAGCTGGCTAAGTGTAAAACTGCCACTTTGCTAGCGCACCACTGGCCCACATCTCAAGCACTCACTTCCTGGGAAAGTAGGCGTAGAGCACAATATCTTCACTGACTTCCTGGCTTGTTTGAAAAATAACCTCCATTGTTTTTGAAGTTGTCCTGATGAGTCAGTCAAGTCAGTCAAATCCAACCACCCAACCCCAGTCTCACTAGAAAGCCAGGTGACAAGCTGGAAGAAAGCCAGGTGGTACCGTAAGCCTCACCATACCAAGGAGCTTGTCCACAGCCCCAGGAAAAAACAAACTTGAAAGGCATATTTCACGGTATGGTGAAATGGGGCCCTATCCCATGTCCTGGACACTCCCCAGCCAAAGGCGTGCACCCGGCAGGTACTGTAGTTAATTCTTTATTGTCAAAAGCAATCACAGTAGCTTCTGAGTACACTTTCACAGAAGTTCTAGTGTCCAGCCAGCCATTCCCGGTCTGTGACTTATAAAGCAGTTGCATCAACAGGAAGTCACACCCCCTTCATTGGCTTATGTACTCTCCCTCAATGGGCTGCATACACACAGCCTGAGACAATGGTTGTATGGCAACCACTGCTGCTTTTCCTCCTTCAATCTTTTTCTGGTTCTAGGAGTCAGTGGGGCAGGAGATGGTGGGGATAACTCAGTCCTCCAGTTGCCCGATCAGCCTGTCCCTCCACCTCCAACAAGTTTAGTGTTCTGCCCTCCATCCCTTGATAGCTCTGACCCTTCCCCTGGCCTTGGTTCCTGTCTCCCAGGGAACACTGGCCCCCCATAAATCCCTTTCCCAAGTCAGTATCCAGTGTCCCTGCAACTCAAATGTCTGAGTTCTGCCAGTCCCTGACATCCCATCCAGCTCTGACTTCAGTTAATAAATTCCAGTTTAATTTGGAAAAGACCTCGTTTGCACTGTGTTCTTACTTGTACAGCAATTGGTTTGCTACAGATAAACATAGATTCATAGAATTGTAGAGTTGGAAGGAACCCCAGGGATCTTCTGCTCCAAGCCCCTGCAAGGCAGGAATCTCAACTGAAGCACACATGGCAGGTGGCCATCCAACCTCTGCTTAAAAACTTCCAAGGAAGGAGACTTCGCCACCTCTCATTGTAGCCCGTTCCACTGTTTAACAGCTCTTACTGCCATAAAGTAAACAACGGAGATGTGTGTATCTGAGCATTTGGATACATATACGGTTAACGTCATGGTGTGTGTGATTGGTTGTAGTTTTCCGCTGCATGTTGAATGTTCAGGGGTGTCTGCCTTCCTTTCACCTTTGGCTTCCTGACCACAGTTGCAGCAGGCACAATTGCTTTCTTGCTTGCGGTTTCAAGTACAAAACGAAAAGACAAGAGAGTGAGGGGATGAGTTGGTGGGGCCTTCCCCTGCTTCCCATCAGTTCTTGTTTGTGACACTGGTAAGGACTTTCAGAAGTGACACTGGTAAGGACTTTGCTGCCCAGAACAGCTGGATGTTTAAATCAGTGGGGCCAATAAATTGAAATAAAAAAAAGGTGTGATGCTGATCTGGTCTGATTCCACTTGGAGAAAGCAGGTGACTCTGCTGTTTTCTCTGCTGCCTGTAGGCATATCCTAAAGCAGACATGTTCAAGTGGCTTTGCCTTTAATGTGAGAATAGGAGGAACACTATCTTTATTTCTAGAAGCAAGCCAAAGACATTTTGGTTGCAGTTCAATGCGTATGACTGGCTACCTATAAATAACACATTTTTCTCCCCTTATATTTGGTCTTTATTTTGTAGGAACCTTAACCTCATGATTTATGTGCAAGACCCGCTCTTCCTCCCCCAACAAGGGCTTTTATTTCTTCACTACAGATTCAAAACGGGAACATCAGGTGGTGGAATAATTAGCTGTTTTCAGCAGTGTAGGGGTAGCAATAGCCTGGAACCAAAGTGGCATTTCTAAAGCTTACCCCCTACTTTCTGCACATCACAGGCTGCAGTACTGTTTAAGGCATGAGTGATTATCTTTGTATGTGTCATGAGAAGCCAGGCTGGTGGTATTTAGATAAAGGCTGGGATGGTATGCTGCTGGAAGCTCTGTATGCAGCTAGGGATATATTGCATGCTGCCGCAGTGCTCAGCTTCTGTTGAGGGGCTAATTCTTTAGCATGTTGGAATCCATAGCATCACACACATGGATGCACATCTAAAGGAGCAGTTCCCGGGTCTTTGCGGCAATGCATATGGTGATGCCACACACCACACTGAAAAGCAGTTGGGGGCCTGCTTTATAATGGCATACTATCCCCTACAGGTAGCCATGAATCCCCCAAAATTACAAGGGCTCTTGCTTTTCTAGCAGGTTTGGACACATTTAAAGCTTCCTGGGTTGAACGTTGTGTAACAACAACACCAAAGTGTTTTGGGGCCATCTGAATTGTCCACCGAATTGAAACAATTGTCAATGGACTTTTCCTCAGATTGTTGTTTGCTCTGATTCAGCAGTAAAGAGTAGGTTTTCCTGGGGAAAGCAGTGAGGCAAATGGAAAACCAGTTGAATCTGTGTGCTAAGAAAGCATGTGGGGCAAGCAGCACCTCTGAGACCTGTGCTTTCTAGGTGGAGGACAAGCAATGTGGATGAGCCCTCAGAAAAAGCCTTTTCTGGTCCCAGCTAGAGATTGAACCTAGGAACTTTTGCATGCTAACCATGTGCTTTACATGGGGTGTGGCCCATTCCCCTAAGTAGGCAGATAAAAGTTCTGACCTGTACATTAGTCTGAGAGGTGTGGATCAGCTCAGCTGATACTGGAAATCTAAACAATCAAATTCCTCAAGCATTGTTACCAAGATCTTGAGCAGTGAAGAAGATTCAGAAATGTTGTCCTTCTTTTGCTGAAAACTGGGGAACACTTCCTGAAGATATCAGGAAACTCTTGGAAGTTTGCTCTTGATAATGGGTTGCTGTGGTCTCTATGCAGACACAAGGCAATAATCACAAGCTCCATCCATTATTCTTAACTTTGCCACACACACACCCCAAATCAATCTCCTTTCCTTCCTATGTACAAATAAGCTTTTCCTTCTGACTCAACAAAGGCATTTTCTTAACTTTCAGCGGACACAATATAGGGAGCAGCATGTTTAACCTTATATTTTCAACAACCATCAACAAAGTCATATTTGAGCTCTTAACTTCAAGTTGAGTTTTCATTTTCCTGGCGGTTTCCCACCCCTTCTTTACAGTACTGGCTGTGGTCTACTTTATGTCCTTCTAGGTTTCCTGTTCCAGCTGCCTCTCTTTCTGTGTTTTTGCAATGTGACTCTTCTGTTCCACGCCTTGCCCCCTCCCCATCTCAGTCTTCCCTCCATGGCTTTGCTGTCTTTGTTTCCCCTTCTCATTTGTCTTTCTCTCTAGCCTGTCTCTGGTTCACTCCCAAGGCCAGATTCATGAAAGGGATAACGGGACAACATTTTCCGTTGGTAGAATGTTAATGACAGGGTGGCCGCATTCCTTGCCAATCTCTCTCTCTCCCGCCCCCCCCTTTTCTTGGGAAAGGTGCTGGTAATGATTGATTTCCTGCATTTATAGCTCACGGGCAGATGGAACAATAGGACGGCTAATAGTTAAAGAGTGACTGTTTGAGTTTGTTTTAGTAAAGATGGACATTCTGTAATTGTCAAGGGAGTAATTTGTTATCGGTTGAAAGCGGAGAATTATATCTTTGCTTCAGACTGCCCCGTCTGAAACTCAAGGCTTCTTTCCCAAGTTTCCTTCTTTGTGCTTGCATTTTCCATCCTGTTTGATTTAGGTTTTTGCTATGGGTGCATCTGTGGTTCTGTGTCCAGTTTGAAAGCCCCAGGCCTTTTGTGAAGGGTGGCAAATGGTTCAAAATTCTAGAACATATCTGAAGCATTCTGGAGGAATCAATCTAGCCAGAATTGGATAAAATTCCCATCACCTTATTTGCAGCATGGAGTTGTGACCATGCCAGCACACTTCTGTTACAGTTCACAGTGCTTTATGTTTTAGCATATTGTTCAATATTGTCCTCATATATTTGTATGTTTCTTGTTCCTCCAGGATCCTGGCATATTGTGCTGTGTCTGAAAGTACATATTAAATTTCCCTTCCCTTAACAGTTTGTAGGTGGGGAGCTTTAACCACCCACAATCAAAACATTGGTATGCATGCTCTACTTTACCTGGAGATAGGTTGTAGATCCTTCCTCATTATTATTATTATTTATTTAAATTGCACAGGATTTGCACAGCGATCACCCATGCCTAAATATACCTTTTTCATATATATGGGAATGATGGGCTGGTCACCTTAAATGCAGTCTTCAAGTAATTTCAAGCATTATTACATGTGAAGGTGTGAAAACCTGCTGGTAGGTTCATTTTTCAAAAATTGTAAACTGCTTTGGAAGCCTGGCTAATGAGCTGCTCAAAGAGTGAAGGATTTTTTTTGGTGTTTTTAAAGGCAAAGTCAGGTCACCACCAATAGTGGTAAATAAATGAAATACCTTACTTGAGCTTAGAATAGTTTGACGTCTAAGAGATGGCTACAACATGGTGCCATGTATTGATGTTATGCGCTTTGAAATAGGGTTTGATTATTTGTTAACAGCTAAATGCAATTCTGGGCTGAATCAATAGGAGTATAGCATCTAGATCAAGGGAAGTAATAGTACCACTGTATTCTGCTCTGGTCAGACCTCACCTGGAGTACTGTGTCCAGTTCTGGGCACCACAGTTCAAGAAGGATACTGACGAGCTGGAACGTGTCCAGAAGAGGGCAACGAAAATGGTCAAAGGCCTGGAAGCGATGCCTTATGAGGAACAGCTTAGGGAGCTGGGTATGTTTAGCCTGGAGAAGAGATGGTTAAGGGGTGATATGATAGCCATGTTCAAATATATAAAAGGATGTCATATAGAGGAGGGAGAAAGGTTGTTTTCTGCTGCTCCAGAGAAGTGGACACGGAGCAATGGATTCAAACTACAAGAAAGAAGATTCCACCTAAACATTAGGAAGAACTTCCTGACAGTAAGAGCTGTTTGGCAGTGGAATTTGCTACCAAGGAGTGTGGTGGCGTCTCCTTCTTTGGAGGTCTTTAAGCAGAGGCTTGACAGGCATATGTCAGGAATGCTTTGATGGTGTTTCCTGCTTGGCAGGGGGTTGGACTGGATGGCCCTTGTGGTCTCTTCCAACTCTATGATTCTATGAAATGAAGTGGCTTCTTCACTTTGAGAGTAGAGGTGTCAAGTCCTTGCCCAAATCCCTACTTGAGCTGATTTTCTGAATGTTAATTCGACAAGTTAAGGAAGGTTTTCCATCCTTTTAGCAGAATATGTTATCTGGAATTTGTCAGTGGGTCCATTTCCTCAAAAAATTGTTTTAATAGCCTCAGACCAATGACCCTGGATATAATTTTCCATCCTATCATTGAAATTTGGGTGTGCTGTTTTTGCTTCCTTGCTGTCTAGCTTCTCCATAAGGTCACTTTGGGAAATGAGGCCAGGTGAAAGACCCATTCTGCTAATGCCCCAAATGCACTTATTCACACCCCTGTTTTCTCCCTGAGATGATAATTCAAAGTTTGTGTGTGGGGGGGGGTATGGTGACATCATGCAAGAAGCATGGTGGAAATTCATTGGTTGCTCACCTGCTGCCATATTGATACCGTACTAAGGAGGTCTATTGATACCGTACTAAGGAGGTCTACCATACTAATTGTTGATTGAATCCATGACCAAATGAGTAGCAATGGAGCCAACCCCTTGCTATTTAGTACGCGTCATGAAACCTAGTTCTGAAATTTGTATTTATGTTTCCAATCCAAAGCTGTTGTCGGTCTGATATAGAGGACATGCAATAACTGGCAGAGAGCTATATGTTGTTGTTATTATTGTTGTTTTTTAAAAAGAGTGGCGACCCACTTCTTCATCTAGGAAACAACCCCATTTCATTCCTCCCTTTCCATGCCTTCCCATCATAGCTTTTCATCTCCCACCCTTCTTTTTGTATTTTGATCTCTGAATAGTGCACAGCCCACCATGGTCAATCTGCCATCTCAGCGCTGTGATCTTTAGATAGACATTGTACATTATTTGCCAACAGGATGGCTCGGGTGCAAAGAGGAGCTTAAGAAGACACCATCTGCCTGTGTCTTTCACACACATTCTCTCCTCTCTCTCGTTTTGTTTTTGTGTCTCTCTCTGTGTGAACATCCATACAGAAAAGCAATTGCTAATTAGAGCGAGAGAAAGAGGGTGTGGAGAAGAAAAAGAGGGGACCTGGGAGCAATTCTGCCTCCATGCAAATCAATCAGCCTTTAAAGGCAGAGGGGAGAAGAACAGGGAGCAGGCTTTTCTTCAATAGGAGTGGGAGTGGGTTATTTTGACAAAACAAGTGACAAAGGTCTTTCTGATGTGAAAAGATGGCTTTAAAAAACCCCTTTTCACCATAAAATGAGAGAAAGGGATAAAATAAGGAGTGAAAAAGTGTTTCTTACAAACACCCTCTGTTAAATTCTCTCAATAGGTCCATTCTGCAATTGTCTCTATTAAAAGGACTGTAAAGTGTATCATTTTCATGAATGCTTTGTGCGTACATGTTATGTGTGTGTGTGCATGCTTCGCACCCCTCCCCCTAAAAAATAAATAAATCTGGTTGCAAACTTGAATATTGGAAGCTTTCCCTAACATTATTTGTAGTATATGGTAGAGCTTCCATGTGTCAGATCCACTAAGATACGAAGAGCAGCCTGAAATCCCAACAGAGGAAATTTGCTGAGTAGTTTCTCAAGAAATATTTCCTGTTGGTTTCTGCTCCCCATTTTCATCTTCACTGTAGCACCCTATGCGTCTGGTGCTGAGCCACCAATGTCTGCAACACCTCCTTCCATTGCCATTGTCATTTCTGGAGCAGATAGAAGGGCTGGCTAGTATCTTTTGTTTGGAACGGCACCAAAAAACCTTTTTTTAAATTCTTCAATGCATGCTTTGCTATTACGTAATAGGGTTCAGCCTCATGGTGCTGTCTTGCAGTCTTGAATGGTATTTAGCATCATCATGCAATCTTGGAGTCGCCCGAGATCAGGGGTTCCCAACAAAATTTTCTCGAGGACCCCTCATCGAGCCGCTATTGTGACAAGGACCCCCATTAATTCCTAATCCTAAAATTAAAAAGTGAGAGCCAAATTAAGAGTCTTTTTATATTTTATATTTATACGTTTTTTACAGTTACAACAGAGTACTCCATCAGTATACAGTTAGTTTTAATTTTCAGTTCTTAATGAGATGAGTTAAATCTGTCCTTTGAGTCCATTATTTCTGAAATATTAGGTTTGTTTACAAACACTACTGTTTTGCAAAGAGACAGCGCGCGCCAGGGAGGAGGGAGGGGAATGGAGAAGACAGGGTACCTGCGCAGTAGCGCACAAATGAAGCCGACGCGCGCAAAGCATCTTGGGGAGGTGAGCGTTAGTAGAATGCAAAACAGTAGTGTTTGTAAAGCGCCACCTAACGGCATACAGCAGAACTACTGCCTCTATCTAATTCTAGTTTTGCGCTAGACTCTGCTCATGCAGGAAGCGGCCAAAACAAAAAATCTGTTATCATACAAAATATATTTAATATATTTTTTATTCTAATAGCATCTTGTGGACCCCTCTGGCATAGCTCACGGACCCCTGGGGGTCCGCGGACCACCTGTTGGGAACCACTGCCCTATATCTATCATTGCATGTGGATCTCTACATTGCAGGTGTGTGCTTTGCCTACTCTTAACATCTCCACTTCAGAAACAGACCTCTGATGTGATGGGTAGAAAACTGAAATGCATTATATCTATGGTATTTAGCACTTTCACTTTCCAAGCAGCCTATTGACCTCATTATTATTATTATTGTATGTACCACCCATCTTCACAGAGCACTGTACAATATGATGAAGTGCAATACAGCAATAATAATTAAAAAACAATCAGTTATAGCAACTAAACTAATAGGAAAACAGCAGGGGATAACTCAAATAATAGCACGGTATCAGCAGTAAGGCCCTAGTCTACATTATAATAGGGCTCAGTCATCAAGAGGACATTATACCAGTGCTCTAGCAATTGCTCCTCATTTTTTCTCAGGCTCAATATGATATTGGATTTAACTCACCAGTGTTTGGGCCCTGCACACCATAAAGATTGCCTCTTCACCCTTGTATCATTCTAAGAACACCTTCTTTCACCTAATAGGTTGGCTAGGAACACACCTATTTCATGCATTCATATTTGGGCAGCATATAGAAGTTGAATTCAGATCATTGTTTAACCAGAAGGCTGATAGCAATTGTGAATGGCACATGGAGAAGCGGTCTCAGCGGCTGACACACAAGTACCTACTGGCTTGTTTGCCATCTTGATGGCACAATTTTACTTGCCACCCCCATTGCCAAATCACAGTCTGTTTAATAAATATGCTATTGGGATAGTTCAGCATCATCACCTTGCATGATTTATGATGCACACAGTCACTTGATGAATAAAAAGCCACTTAGTGGATTTGAGCAGTTTCTTCACATTTTTCAGTGTCTGCTGAGCGCCATCTGTCAGGGTTGTTTTAGTTGAGATTCCTCTATTGCAGAGGGTTGGACTAGATGACCCTCGGGGACCCTTCCAACACTATGATTCTCTGATATGAGTAGCCACTGTGGATTTTTAAAAACGTACATAATTCAGACATTACTGGATAGTACACTGTAACGGGAGGTATTAGCATGGCATTTCTTATGGAAAACTCTTACTGTAACAAAGGAACTGCTTACATGACATCTAATTCTCTGCCCTTGCCATCTGCACTAGTAAGGTCCATGTTGAATCATAGAATCACAGAATTGTAGAGTTGGAAGGGACCCAAGGGTCATCTAGTCCAACCCCCTGCAATGCAGGAATCTCTGTCAAAACATCCATGACAGATGGCCAACCAGCCTCTGCTTAAAAACCTCCAAGGAATGAAAGTCCACAAGAGATAGCTAAAATGAGATGGTGATGATACCTAATTGTCACACTATTGCTTCACGTGGCCAGTGCTACAGTATTTATTATTACCGTATTGTTAAAAATCAAGAACGTTGATGTGAGGGACAGGGGATATCGCGAAGTCCCTCCCCTCCTGAGTTCAAGCCCGTCCCCGAGCAAAGGGGAAAGCAGGGAGAGTTCCGATTCCAGTGGGGAAGCAGGAAGTCGTGTCCGAGGCTCAGGCAAGGTAGAGGAGCCAGGGTCCCAGGTGGGACAGGAAGGGGCAAGTAAGGGGGGAAGACCCATCCCCCCAACTCCAGAATTACGCAGGAAGAGGAGGGGCAAGAGGATGGGTCTGCCAAAGCTTTTGTGTTGGAGAAAGACGCGCCAAAAGCCATTAGGAGGTTCTGAAACCGACTGACAACATCGCTCCGTGTAAATAGCAATGACTTGAGCACTGTAAATACGCAGCACCAATAAAAGAATAAAATGCAGAGCTGCGTAGCGTCGTTACTCTGAAGTAGTCCACTCCGGCCACTGTGACAGCAACCTCCTAATCATTTTTGGGCTACTTTGGAGTTGCCGGGATGAGCGTGTCAGAGGCGGAGAAGTGGCGGCAGATCGCTGAGCAAGCCCAGCTAGAACTGCAACAGCTGTCGCTGCAGGCGCAGGGAGAATTGAAGGCAGCTAAAGAGGAGACTAAGAAGGTCCAGGACGACCGGCTACAACTTGCGGAACAGGTGAGAGAGCTCCAGGAAAAAGAGCAGCATTTAAGGGCGGTGGCGGTAGACCTCCAAAACAAGCTGGATGCAGAGAAAAACAAGGCGGGAGGGGCACCCCAAGTCCAAGTGCTGCCAGGAAGGAGAGCCGGGACCCTAGTAAGCAAGTTCAATGGAGACCCGAAGGAGTTTCAGGGCTTTGAGACTGAGATTGTGTATGCTCTTGAGCTGCACCACGATGAGTTCCCTGATGATGAGCACAGAGTAGCGTTTATTGTGGAGCACCTTACAGGGGCGGCCAGGGAGTGGCTAAGACCGTTAATTGCAACAAGGAATCCTTGCATGAAGAATGTCAAACTATTTCTAGAAGGTTTGAAAACGATGTATTCGTCCGATAGTCATATGGACCAGACTAAGGAGGAACTTCATAATTTACGCCAAGGAAAGATGACAGTTCGCGCGTATTGGGCGAAATTCACCATGCTGGTGCACAGATTGGGGTGGGATCTGGAGTCTGCCCCAATGCAAGCGGCGTTTTACTTGGGGTTGCATGAGGAGGTGAAGGATGAGCTCTCGAGAGGTCCAAAGCCCAGTAATATGGATCAACTGAGCAAAGCGGCTCTGGCGGTGGGGGTGAGGCAGGAATCCAGATGGAGCGACAAGCAAGCAACGCGCGCAAAGCGGGCTTGGTTCCCACGGTCGCAGGAGAAGCCACTCCCTCAACAACCCTTTCAAGCCACGCCTGGGGCCAGTCAGGACCAGGAACCCATGCAGATTGATAGCGCGCGCGCGCGGGCTTTTCAAACCCCAGCGGCGCCAAGACGCAAGGAGGGAAGGGGTGGGAATTGCTTTCTCTGCAACTCCCCCCAGCATCTCGTCAGAGACTGCCCACATCGCAGGGAGTGGCAAGGAAAGGCGGGAACGGTTGTGCCCTCCCCCACTGACGCAGCACCACAGCAGGGAAACGGGAAAGCCTGGCTGCAGGAGACAAGGGGCGGCAGCCAGGCACAGTCAGCAGACAACAGCCCCAGCCCACCCACCCGCACAGAGAGGAGCAGAGCCAGCCCACCCCTCCCAGAGCAGGAGTGGTTCTAGAAGTGACGCTCACGCTCCCAAATGGCTATCCATTGACGGTCCTCGCCCTAATTGACAGTGGTGCCTCAGCCAACTTCTTCTCGAGAAACTTTGCAGAAGAGCACCAGATCCAGCTTCTGCAGCTGGATTTTCCTCTGCACGTGGCAACCATTGACGGCAGAGAGCTGCTGGGAGGGGCCATCACTCATCAAACCCCCCCCATGAGAATGACGGTTGGAAGGCACTCAGAGACACTGGCATTCAACGTCACCACCATCTCAGACCCCCCAATCGTTTTGGGCATGAGCTGGCTGGCGCGCCACGACCCCTCCATAAGTTGGCATCAGAGATGCATCACTTTTGGATCGGACTTTTGCCTGGAACATTGCATGCAGCACCAACCAGGGGAGGGGCCTCCGATAGCCACGGTGGCCACCATGCACGTCAAAGGGGGTGAGGCGATACCCAAACCATACTGGGACCTGCAGGAGGTCTTCAGTGAAGCGGAGTCCGACCACCTGCCCCCACACAGGCCTTTTGACTGCCAGATCAACCTGGTGCCTGGGGCAACTATACCCCCAGCCAAGCTGTACGCCATGTCAGACCAGGAACTGGAGGATCTGCGCGCTTTTATCAACAAGAACCTCAAGCGGGGGTTCATCAGAGAAAGCAAGGCAGCAGGGGGCAGCCCGGTCTTCTGGGTGGACAAGAAAGACACGCAACAGCGCCGTCTTGTGGTGGATTTTAGACGGCTGAATTCGGTGACAGAGCCAGTGGCTTTCCCCATGCCCAGAGTGGATGATCTCCTGACAGCGGCACGCAGAGGCAAGATTTTCACCAAGCTAGACCTGAGGGGGGCGTACAACTTGATCAGGATCCGGGAAGGCGATGAGTGGAAAACCACGATGTTCACGCCTCTGGGCTCTTTTGAATATCTGGTGATGCCCTTCGGGTTGCAAGGGGGCTCAGCATGCTTCCAGGCCTTCATGCACCACGTCCTGGGGTCCCTACTCTTCAGGAAATGCTTGGTCTTTCTGGATGACATCCTTATTTACTCCAACGACCCAGTGCAGCACGTGAAGGACGTCAGGGAGGTGTTACAGCGCCTGAAGGAGAACCACCTGTATGTGAAGCTGGAGAAGTGCAAGTTTCACACCAAGGAGGTGGACTTCCTGGGCTACAAGCTGTCAGACAAGGGGCTGGCAATGGACAAGGACAAGGTGCAGACCATCCTGGACTGGCACAGCCCCAGGACGCGCAAAGATGCCCAACGCCTACTAGGCTTTGCCAACTTTTACAGGAAGTTCATCAAGAACTTCTCTCGAGTTACGGCTCCCATCACTGACTGCCTGAGAGGCAAGCAGAAGTTCAGGTGGACACCAGAGGCGCAAGCAGCGTTCGAAAGCCTCAAGAGGGTGTTCGCCTCAGACCAGAACCTGTTCCACGTGGTTCAGGACGCGCCCCTACGCATTGAAACAGATGCTTCTGATAAGGCTGTGGGCGCCATTTTGTTGCAACTGGACGCCAACAGAGAGTGGAGACCCTGTGCCTTCTTCTCCAGGAAGTTGACCCAGCCCGAGCGAAACTACACAGTTTTTGATCGGGAACTTCTTGCGATCCACGCGGCGTTCCAGCACTGGAGACACTTCCTGGTGGGCGCCAAGCACCCCATCCAGGTGTGCACAGACCACAAGAACCTGGAGTTCTGGAGAACTGCCAGGGTGCTCAACCAGCGGCAGATACGGTGGGCGGAGTTCTTCTCGAACTTCAACTTCTCCATACACTACATCCCAGGAGAGCAGAATGTCAGGGCGGATGCCCTCTCCCGCAAGCCAGAGTACATGGAGGAGGAGGCGCCACCAGCCCCAAGGCACATTTTCCCCCCGTCGGCATGGTCCTGCGGAGCAGCAGTGGTGAGCGAGGCAGAACTCACAGCACTGACGGCAGCGGATGAATTTGCCAACCGCATCTTCAGAGAACTGAGAGGGGGGAGGGAGCAGGCAAAAGACTTTGCAGAACGCAGAGGGCTGCTTTTCTACAAGGGTGCGCTGTACCTACCCACCACCCAGCTTCGACGTACGGTCCTCAAGCAGATGCACGACAACCCTACAGCGGGGCATTTTGGAAGGGACAAGACCACTCACCTAGTCATGAGACACTTCTGGTGGCCAGGGGTGAGGGAAGATGTTCGAGACTATGTAAGGGGCTGTACCACCTGCCAGCGGGCGAAGGTGGTCAGAGCAGCGCCACCAGGGTTGCTGGAGCCCTTAGCCACACCACACAGGCCGTGGGAAGTGGTGTCCATGGACTTCATCACAGATCTGCCTTCGTCCAGGGGTAAGACTGCAGTGTTGGTGGTGGTGGACCTCATGTCCAAAATGTGTCACTTTATACCGTGTGCCAGGGCAGTCTCGGCAGAAGAGACAGCCAAACTGTTTGTTGATCACATTTTCAGACTGCATGGATTACCTTTAAGGGTTATTTCGGATCGTGGCCGCCAATTTGTTTCCAGGTTCTGGCGGCGGCTCATGAACCTCCTGCAGGTGGAGGTCAGCTTGTCGACGGCTAGACACCCGCAGACCAACGGACAAGCGGAGAGGGTCAACGCCATTCTGCAGCAGTACCTGAGATGCTACGTCAGCCAGCGGCAAACGGACTGGGTGGATCGCTTGCCACTAGCAGAATTTGCCTACAACAATGCAGTGCACGTCTCCACAGGGGTGTCGCCCTTTAAGGCCAATTACGGGCGCGACCTCAGATCTTTCCCAGAGAGGGAGAGGGAGGAGGAGGAGGAGGGCCCACAGGCTGAGGATTGGGCAGAGGAACTGGAGACGGTGCACCAGCAGCTCAGAGAACACTTGGAGAGGGCCAAGGAAGCGTACAAAAAGGGGGCAGATCGCCACAGGCGACAAGGGGAGGTCATCAGGGTGGGGGACAAGGTGTGGTTGTCCTCGGAGGGCCTTCCCACCAGAGGGAGGTGCAAAAAGCTGGCACCCAAATGGCTGGGCCCCTTCACGGTCACGCAACAGGTCAACCCGGTGGCATACAGGCTGGCACTGCCAGAGGACATGAGGGTGCATCCAGTGTTTCATAGATCGCTGCTGTCGCCGTACAGGGAAAGCAGCAGGCTCAGAGACAGCGAACAAACCCCCGAGGGAGGGGGGGAGAGGGAAAGCAGGGAGCAACTCAATGAGGCCACGGCCATCCTGGATTCAAGGTGGGGGGTGGGGGGCCTGGAGTACCTCATGGCATGGGAGGATGCTCCACCGTCCCAGAATGAATGGGTTCCCGCCACTCAGATACAGGAGGAATTCTTGGTGGAAGAATTTCACGCCCTCTTTCCCCACAGACCCAAGCCCTGGCACATGGAAAGGGAGGGGGAGGAGGAGGAGGCACGGGAGAACAGCTCACCATGGCGCTGGGAAGCGGAGTTTGAGGAACCAGAGGATGAGGTATGGGTGTCGCCAAGATCCACCCAGTCAGAGGAAGGAGCAGATTGGCAAAACATTTTTACCCCCACCAGCTCTGACGCCACGGACTTTTTGGGATTCCCGTCCTCCCAGGCGGAAGGGGGGGGCTCGCAGGACTGGGGGGAGGTGTTCACACCAACGGGCTCGGAGAGCACCGAGTTTTTAGGCTTCCAGTCGTCACCGACACATGGGGGGGGCCTGGGGAGGGGTGAAGGAGAGCTTGGGAGGGGGGTGGATGTGAGGGACAGGGGATATCGCGAAGTCCCTCCCCTCCTGAGTTCAAGCCCGTCCCCGAGCAAAGGGGAAAGCAGGGAGAGTTCCGATTCCAGTGGGGAAGCAGGAAGTCGTGTCCGAGGCTCAGGCAAGGTAGAGGAGCCAGGGTCCCAGGTGGGACAGGAAGGGGCAAGTAAGGGGGGAAGACCCATCCCCCCAACTCCAGAATTACGCAGGAAGAGGAGGGGCAAGAGGATGGGTCTGCCAAAGCTTTTGTGTTGGAGAAAGACGCGCCAAAAGCCATTAGGAGGTTCTGAAACCGACTGACAACATCGCTCCGTGTAAATAGCAATGACTTGAGCACTGTAAATACGCAGCACCAATAAAAGAATAAAATGCAGAGCTGCGTAGCGTCGTTACTCTGAAGTAGTCCACTCCGGCCACTGTGACAGTTACTAACAAAGCTAAAATCTCCTGGTGGCATTCTTTGATGTCTTCAAGGTGTTGCTTTTTTCATGCAATATTTGCCCGTTTTCACCACAGGGTGGAACAGGCAACCCACTTTTCCTGGTGATCTCTCACGCATCAATGAGATTTAGGTAGAAGATGACTTTGATGCCCCATACTGTAGTTTTTTAAAAAAGACAAAAAAACACAGATGTAATTTTTCTTAAATGTTGGCCTTAATGAATACATCCATTAACACTTAAAACAATTTCACAAGACAAACGGCCAAGAATACCCAGTTACCATCTTCACTAATGAGTACAAGGAGTTTTAATGGGGGTCTTAATTGGACATTATAGCAGAAATGCTACACCGGTGATTTGAGGCCTTTTCCCACCCTGCTCCTAGAAAGCGTGGGACGCACCTCGACTGATTTAGTTCATAGGGCTACATACTGCTATCTTTATTAGTGTGGTAATATAAGGAAGTTGTGCTCTGACTATCTCTTACCTCTTGAGACCTGAGAACAGAAGGTGGGAAGAGAAAAAAAAAGCTAGCTTTGCGTTAAAGCCATAAAGTCTGTATTGATTTCAGTCTTCAGATCTGGTGTTTCCCTTCTTTTTCACACTAGAGAGATGAGGTCTCCGTCACTGCCCACCTATAATGCTGGTTCCTGTGATACCTGCCCCTAAGTAGGTATCACACGCTAGGTAAGTATCAAACTGGAAGGGGAAACGTTATGGGCCCCTTAAGATAGAGGCAATTCCCCAATTACATGGGGGTTCTGTTCTAAGGCACCACACATGAAATTGCCTATATTTGAAACAAAGATCCAACAAAGACCCCATTCCACCCCTGGCCCGTCCCATTCTGCCCATTTTGGTGTCATTTTTATGTCACTTCCAGGTTTGGTGCAATGTGCAGTTGCAGACCCTCCAGGTGTCCCTATTTTCCCAGGGACGTCCCTGTTTCAGAGAAGCTGTCCCAGTTTCTGATTTGATCCTGGAATGTCCCACTTTTCCTTAGGATGGCCCTATTTTCATTGGAGAAATGTTGAGTTATCTGACCCCCGAGCCATCTGAAGGCATTCCTGTATAGGGAAGGTTAGTAAAATTATCATTATGGAATGGGACGTCCCTATTTTCCTTGGAGAAATGTTGGAGGTACACATATCAGACGTGCCTAAAACGGTCGCTGCCTGTGCATTCAATATGCTATTGGCAATAGCACCTGTGCTATGATAACCTTGTGTGCATTTCATGGTGAACTGACACAGTATTGTTCACACAGCATGCTGTTTTGTCCTCAAACGTCCAGAACAATTGGGATGTGTGCCTAATCTACTTGTTCCTGTAACTCCTGTAAGATCAAGGCATCCGTGTGGTGTGTGTTTTATGGGAGAAGGGATGCTCTTAGTTGCCCTCAATTTTAAGCTAAAAACAGAAACAAACAATCTCAACTCATCTCTTTCATGTTACCAAGCTGAAAGGGGAATTCCACAAGGTGCCCAGTCGTGAAAGAGTGTGTTTGAGCACAGGCAATGCTGTATCGTTGGCACCTTTGATCATAAATGTGTCTGTCTGCTCTGATGAAGTAAAATCAATGGCAAGACTTTGCCGAGCAAAATAGTCTCTTTTTTTATGTTGCTTTTGCAAAAAAAATAAAATATATGTCCCTGCAAGTCAAGTGAATGACCTGAAAGGTGGCTTTGCTGCTTCCCCTCCCCACTGGTGCTCTTCTCAACAGAGCAGGGTACATTGTGGGGGCTTTTTTCTGTTGTTTTAATGAGAACGTTTGAATGTCATATTGATTTCTAGCCTTAAAAAAAGCATGTATTGATATTTTTTTTTGTGAGGGAACTTTTCACAAGCTTATTTAAAAATGGTGGGATAAAGCTGCTTCAAAATTGTTGACTTTGTTCTATTGAGTCAGTAGATGGGAACTTTTTTGTGTGGTAGTTTAAATGGTTGGAGAAACTTTTGTGCCTCTTTTAAAATGCTGTTTGAACTGGGATTCAGGTCTCTTGTCCATGGTGCTAGGGATTTGTGCGCTGACATAAGCTAGTTGTTGATGGAGGTATCTAGCAGTTGGAAAAGAACTCTGTAAGTCATTGTTGGCTCTTTGAGATCTATTAAAATGTAAATAAATTTATCTCCTGAGCTGTTAGTCTCCATTTTCATGCTAAACAGCACTATCCTACAACTCCTACCATTCTTCGCCATTGGTCATGATAGCTATTCTTTTATGAACCTTAAAAATACAGATCAAAAAGGTGGGAGTGTTAATTGTGATTATTAAGATGTGGCTTGTTTGAAACTAGGACATGAGAACTGAGAAAGTGATCCGTAAAGAGCCCTTAGATATTTTCAGACTTTATATTTCATTCCTGGCAAGGATAGCAATTGATTTTGTGACAAGCCCGAAAAGGTGAAAACATGTTGGAGGGAGACTGAAAGGGTGGGGCAGAGGAGAACAAAATGATGAATTTAATATCACTTTGTGGAGTATGGGCGAACTATGCATGCTGACTCAGAAGTAAGCCCCACTTAGTTCAGCCAAGATTGCTCCTTGGTAAGTGTGCATAGGGTTGTAGCCATTCAGACTGACCCTTTGCATATCTTCTCAGGTGCCAATTCCATTGAGTTAAATGAGACTTAACCCATGTGGGCATAGACCTGCAGTCAAAGGACTTGACAAAATAAAAGGCAACTGGGCTTGTAAAGGTGATTATTGCTCTTGGCCCTTGGCATTGTAAACTGTAGGGAAGGTGTTTGTTGTTAGGAGCTGTCTTGAGAGACAATGGAGTGTGTTTTGGGGGTGAATCAGAGCTTTCCAGGTTGACGAGTCCCATCTGCCCCTCACTTCCCTCTACTGCATGTGCTGCAACTGCCTTCTTGACCATGGGATCCACAATTGGTCTCATCTACTCAATCTGCCAGACCCTGTCTTTGAATGCAGGTGAAGTCCCTAACTCACTGAAGGTTTGAGACCCATTGGGAACCCTCACCTGGTTTAGCAAACCAAAGGGTTAACATAGAATTATGCAAAGGGAATATATTTTATCTATTGCTGGTTCTAATAAACATAGTGCTGCGTGTCCTGACCTTCTGCAGAAGGGCATACTGTTAGACCTACTCATATCTGTATCTCTGCCTTTTTAATAATTCCAGTGTTTCTTAGTTGCTCTGTGCTTTCTTCACTTCAATTTGAAATTCATGTTCCAAGCTGCTCTGTATAAATTAAACTGTGCCTATATTCATTTAAGTCAAAATGGATGAAATTTACAGGCACGGGAGCCCTTGCCAACTTGCAAAATACAAGGCCTGGGGCTTTTTGTAAAGGGCGGAAAAAAAGATTTTCGTCCACAATCCTTTATGAAGTGGGGTACTGAGGTAAGCAAGGGTTTGTCTCCAGTGCTTCTTCAAATTGATTAAAAGGTGGCCAAGTAATGAGTATTCTTGCCTGTAGATACACACACACACACACACACACACACACACACACACACACACACAATCAGCTATTCTATGACCTTTCCTTTCCAGTCCTTTTTTCCTTTTCCAGTCCTTGTGCTTTCGAGAATGTTGCCTTTGGAGCTATGAAGAGCTCTGTTTGTTTTTGTTAAAGCAGAGCAACACAGGGTTTTGTTTGTTTTTAACTTACATGAAGCTTTTCACTTTTCAAAAAAAGAAGAAAAAGAAAGAAAGAAAGAAAGAAAGAAAGAAAGAAAGAAAGAAAGAAAGAAAGAAAACCTCTCTGCTGATCTGCTTCAACGAAGAAGAAAAAAGTCCAGTGTTCTTTACATTTCACAGGTGATGTTTTGGACAGCATCACTTTTTGCAAAATCCACACACCTTTATTCAATCCACCATGGAGGTGATGCACAACCCTATTAAACATCATCACCATTTGACAATTGCTGTCAGCTGCAGTCACAGGTTTGTACATGTGGAGCTGCTGTATTATGGTGCAGCATGTAAAGAGGCAACATACAGAACTTGGGGTGGGGGAAGTATTTGAGTTTTGATAACTGCACACCCCACCCCACCCTGAACTGTCACCGAGGATGTTGTGGTGCACCCCTGAATTGTAAGGAAAGGGACCCTCGTTCGGTGGTAGAGTTATTTGCTTTGCATGTAGACAGCCCCAGAATCAATCCTGGGTGCCTCCAGCTAGGGATGAAAATGTCCTCATTGAGTGACCATGGAGAGTCACTCAATGCGGAAAGCTCTGAGCTAGATGGACCAGTGATCTGATTTGGTATAAGGCACCTTCCTATTTGCTGTGCAGCTGCAATGGGCACCAGAATCTCTTGGATGATGCCTGTTGAAGCCACTTGGAGCAGCCTTATTGCTCAGGGACACGAATCTCTCTCTCTCTCTCTCTCTCTCTCTCTCTCTCTCTCTCTCTCTCTCTCTCTCTCTCTCTCTCTATATATATATATATATATATATATATTATCCTCATAGCTTGAACCTTGGTTTGTTTGAGCCTTCTTGAGGAGGTAGGAGCAAGATGGGTCACCGAGTAAGGAGCTGGAACCTCAAACACAGGACTCAGTAACAACAGGCAACTGCTCCTATTCTGTTGAGGCTTAAAGGCCATGTTCCAGTATTTATATCTGGCTTGTCTGGCCTTGCTATTTTTAATCTCCTTTTTAAGGTTAAATATGCTGCTGCATGGTTGTTTTCATTTCTTGTTTATTGGTCTACTTGCTTGTACTGTTTGTTTGATGTGTTGTAAAAACTCATTTGTAAGCCACTTTGGGAGTCTCTTGGGGGCTGAAGGGCAAGATACAGAATACCCCAACAAATAAACACAACACCACAGTTTGGGTCCTGGTCTTGTGCCCGCTGACACAAAGGTTTAGTGGACTACTTATATTTGTAACTTTTTTTTAACCACCAAAGGAAGGTGCAGTGTAGCTAAAAGGTTGTTGGTTAGGTGGCTGCTTACAGTCTTTGAGTTGTGAGCACCAGACATTCTACAGCAAGGCTGCTCAAAGTGCTGGTCCATAGACAGGTGTTGGTCTGCAAGCCATCAGCTGTTGTTCCCCAGCAAATCCGCTGCAGCCCAGATTGGACCAAATATAGTACCAGTCCCTAGCAAGCTGTGAGAGGGAGAGAATTGGTGCTCCATCACAGCAAACAGCTTGAGAAGCATTGGCCAATGGTGTTTCTGAAGGATCTATTCCATTACTTTAGTTAAGATTCATCCCTGCAGGGGCATAGGGAGGTGCCGCGACACCCGGGGTGGCAAATTGCCATGCACCTGGGGGGGGGCGGCGGTTTCGCTACGTAACGATGCATGCGTCGTTACGTGGTGGGGTATCGCCGCCCCCACACCTGCAAAGCCGCACACCTCCAGCTACAAACTCCAGGTAGAAAGCCAGCTCAGTGTGGCACACCTGCCGCGCTGAGCTGGCTTTCTACCTGGAGTTTGTAGGTGGAGGCGCGCGTCTTTGGAGGAGCAGGTAATTTCGTTGTTCCCGCAAGGGGACAATGACAATAAAGATATCTTAATCTATTTGTATGCCACCTTTCCATAGTTAAAAGTTTGCTCAAGGTGGCTTACAACATAAAAAGATTTACACAATTACAAACATAACAGGAGTACTCATCCACAATAAATAAAACACAACAAAACAAAACAACACAACAAATTTGAATACTGTGAAGGACCCCTTAGAAAACGTCACCATAGACTCCTAGTTATTGATCATTTGGTAGAACAAGGATCTCAGCAATTTTTTTTTATTAATTAAGGAAATTCAAGATGATTCCTCCTTCAGTCATAAAACCTCTGTTATCATTGGGGTACAAAGCACCAACATTTCCAGCTGCGTTTCAGCAGCGATGTGAATGGATGCGAGTTGATGCCTTATAATGGGCTCTGCCACAGCTGATAAAAATGCCGAGCAGAAGCACAGAGATGCTTATATTTTGATGCAGTCACAGTCCATAATTGGACCAGAAACTCGTGATCTATTAGCATTATTCCCATTATGTCATCTCTAATCGGGAGTGTGTGTGTGTGGAGCTTTTGTATATTTCAAAGCAGCTGTCTAGTATCTTTCTGAATGAGGAATGATTCCACATGGTGCATGTTAAGGGGCAATCTGCAGTTCCCGTTCTAAAGCATGTTTAGGGCTTCATTTTGGTTTTACAAATGATTTTTGAGCATTCAATTGATGTATTTTGGCGGCAGCCTGAAGGCATTCAGATTTTATGGTCTTCCAATGGTATTTCCCCATCTCAAAGAAAGACCCACTAGAAGCTAACCTATATCTTATAGATACAGAGCATCCTCTGTGTTATCTTGTAGTACTTGTGTTGGTTGTGGTCCTAATATCACTGTGACACTTCAAAGATAACTTTCTTTGATGCAGGTTTGGTTTCCTGTAGAGGAGTGTGGAAAAACATTTGCAGGTCATTCATTACTTTCTGAGTTCAAAACCAGCAATTATTCTGTCAGTGCTAAACTGCATTAAGTCAGCACCTTCTCCAATACAGTGGTACCTCGGTTTACGAACTTAATCCATTCCGGAAGACCGTTGTTAAACCAAAACAGTTCTTAAACCGAGGCACACTTTCCCTAATGAGGCTTCCTGCTGCCAGTGCCCTTCCACCGTTCAGATTCCATTCTTAGACTCAGGTAAAGTTCTCAAACTGGGACACCAATTCTGGTTTTGCGGAGTTTGTAGACCAAATCGTTCTTAAACTGGACTGTTCTTAAACCGAGGTACCACTGTATTGTACTCTGCAAATTCTGTTGGACTACAACTCCCATAATCTCTGACCATTGAGCATGCTGGATGGGCAGATGAAAGTTGGACTCAAACAATATCCGGAGGACACTCGGTTGCAGGAGGCTATATTAAGGTGTACAATCAAATTTCCACGACACCCTCTTCCATCCTCTTCTTTACCCTCTTATGATATATATTCAACAGCCCCTTCTAAGGCTGTCACCACTGTCTGAGATAAGATTGGTTGCCTAATAATAGAGTTTTTCCAGTGGTGGGCCCTTGATTGCGGCATTGTCTCCTGATAGAAATAGGCGAGATCCTGCCATTTAAGAGGGGTGTGAAAACCATTCTGTTTCAACAGGCATTTGGGCTACAGGGAATAACACGACTTTAAATTCTGTTTCAATATGCTATTTATACTCATTTTGGTCTATTGTTTTTAAATGGCTTTTGATACTGAGTTGGGGGTTGAGGCATCCTTTTATGGTGGCTTCACTCCTGCTTAGGGGATCAGTTCATCAGTTCAGTGTATCCACAGGTTGCCATGGGGGACAATTTTGTCCCCAATGCTATTTACTATCTAAATTGAAGCTTCTAGGGGCAGTCATTAGGACACTTGGAGCAAAAAGTCACCTTTATGCTGATGATACCCAGCTCCATAGTATCTGTGCTAGGAGAAGCCTTGTGTTTAATATTGGTACTGTACTAGGATTCACTGTTCATCTGGATGAGGACTAATGAAATGCAGTTGAATACAGACACCATGGATGGATGGCTTCTAGGTTGAGAATTGGGCTCTGTACCTGCCCTGGTTTGGGTTGCACTCTCTGAAGGAGCAGGTACATAATTTGGGGCTGCTCCTAGATCCAGTGCTATCATTAGAAGCATGGGTGACCTCTGGCCCAAAGCATCCATTATCAACTTTGGTTGGTGCATGACCAGTGATCTAGAGAAGTATAAACTTGCCACAGTGGGCCATTCTATGGTAACCTTGTGATTGCACTGCATGTAGGGTCACACTTGCACCTGGTTTGGAAGCTGCCATTAATATAAAATGTAGCTGTTAGACATTGTTGAGAGATGAGCAGTATGATCTACTCTGTCCAGTTCAAGGTTCTGTTGCTGGCATTTAAAGCCAAAAAAAAATTGGGACTAGGTTATGTAGGAGACTGCCTTCCCTAGTCCCCTGAGCTTTTAAGATCATAGAATCATAGAATCATAGAGTTGGAAGAGACCACAAGGGCCATCCAGTCCAACCCCCTGCCAAGCAGGAAACACCATCAAAGCATTCCTGACAGATGGCTGTCAAGCCTCTGCTGAGGAGGCTTGCTGAGGACATCCTGCTGGTCTTTCCATGACAAGTAGATTGTCATTTGGTGACAATGCAGAAGGAGGCCTTTTCAGTGGTAGCACCCAGCCTCCCTTGACCAGTATGTGAGTTGGAGGAAGTAATGATCTTTAAACCTCTTACCTTTTTAATTATTATTTTTTGTTGCACACTGGCCAGCTTTAGCTGTGTTTTGTCCTGTTTGTAGGACATTTTGTGGACTATGACTGTTATAGGAAATTTTATTGGATATTTTATTGGATGGGGCCTGAGAAGCACCCCCTGGCCAGCCCCAGAGGCACCATTGGCCTGGGGAGCTTGTAGCCAGGTCTGCTGCAACAAACAGCTGTGCAAGCCTTTGGGAGACAGAGATGCAAGAGGACATCAGAGGAAGATGGGAAGGAAAGAGGGACAGAGGCCAGTGTTGCCTGCAGCACCCCTGACCATCATTTAAGGCACCCCAGGATGCCACGGCACACTGGTTGAAAACCACTGCCATAAACCATTACCTGGACCCCTATCTAGGGTGGAGAGAGAAATGTGCTTGCATGGTACTTTGTGATCTGGAGGAATTATAAATATGGGTGCAGCCAATGCACACAATTTGGTATACTGTATAGGGTTAAGATTGATCGATTGACTCACTAACTTGCCTTCCAAGGCATATTTGCCACACAGGGCAGTTTACAAATGCAAGTTGAAAACACATAAGATACTAGAAAGAGAATAAAGACAACCAATTTAAATTAAAAAGCTGTTAATTAAAACCAACGCTGTTAAATCTTTCAAGCACAGGACATGAATAAAGTGCCAACTGCAATGAAAACAGTGAAGATGAGGCCATAGGTGCCTTCCCAGAGAGGGAGTTCCAGAGATGTGAAGCCACCACTGAACCAGCCCTGTCTCTGGTATCCACCCATCTAATAGTTTTTAATGTCAAGCCTCAAATGCTTTCGGGGCTCATATGGATGCAGACCATCCTTTAGAGCAGGCACCCCCAAACTTCGGCCCTCCAGATGTTTTGGACTACAATTTCCATCTTCCCCGACCACTGGTCCTGTTAGCTAGGGATCATGGGAGTTGTAGGCCAAAACATCTGGAGGGCCGCAGTTTGGGGATGCCTGCTTTAGAGCATAATTCTTCAACCTTAGGTGACCAGATTGGGCTGATTATAGGGAACATACGACTCCCTTGTTGGAACAGCTGTACTGTCTACAGGCTTGTTTTCAGACACAATTCAAAGCACTGGTTATGACCTATAAAGCTCTACACAGCTTAGGTACAAACTATCTGAAAGATGCGTGGGTTTGGAGATCTTCAGGGGAGTCCCTTCCCTCGGGAGAGGACTTTCTCGGTGGCTGCTCTGGAACTCCTTGCCTGGGGAAGCTATACTGGCTCCTTCCTTGTCCTTCCACTGGCAGAAAACCTTGTTTCAGCAGGCTTTGGGGTGCTTTAAATGAAATGGCTGGTGTCATGCTGTTTTTATTGTAATTACTTTTATACTTATGCAGTGTAATTATTTGTATGTTTATACAGATTATATATGTGTAAATAGTTTTAATTTTATTAATGTTTATTTTATTTAATGATAGTTGTTCCCCTATGCTTTTAGCGGGTCTTATTTTATCTGTAAGCTGCTTCCAGTCCTTTTAAGGAAATGGCAGGGTATAAAGAAATACATGCTAATGCTAACACTGATACTAATACTAATATTGTTGGACTGCAGCACCCATCAAGCTTGGCAATTGGCTAAGCTGGCTGCAGATGATGCGAGTTGTTGTTCAACAGCATCTGGGGATCCAAGTTTGCTTTAGAGAACCTGGTCCTACAGGGGCGTACCCAGGGTCAAAACTAGGGGGGAGGGGAGAGCCATGGTCATTCAGGTTGTGACATTTCAGCATGTAAAAGGTGAATGAAACCAAAATTTTAAGAAAATTATATATACCCTGTTTCTCCGAATATAAGACACCGTCTTATATTTATTTTCCTCAAGAAAATAAGCCTATGGCTTATTTTCGGGGAGTGCCTTATGGCGATTCCCGCCTAAAATGAGCAGAGCAAAAAACGCCTGACCACGCACTACAATGTACCCTTAAAGCAAACAATTTAGGCTACCACAAACAATAATAACGCCTCCCTCTAGAGAAATAGCCACAGATCACAGTGAACTGTGCCAACTGCTGCCCCAGGAACAGAACACAATTATTAGATGTAGTAACGGCTCCCGCCAGGGAGCTAAGGAACTTCAGGCACTCTCCCCCCCAACCAAACACCCCTTTTCCTTACACCAAGCCCCCAAACCAGCAAATCAAATGGCAATGAACAAACGTTGTACAGCAAATACCGGTAGCAAGGAGAAACTCGGGCTATGATTTAGACTCGCAGGGGTGGCCAACTTCCAGGAGACAGCGATCTACTCGCAGAGTTATATACTGGAGGTGATCTACCCCGTTTTAGTGGGGTTCAGTGGGCTTTTTTGAGAGAGGGGAAATGGCCTGTTTCATCACCCATTTTATTGGGGTGCAGGGTTAAAACTTCAGTTTGGGGGGCCGCCTAACTTTCAGGGGCAAGGGGATTACTTGCTCACCAAAATATCACTGCAAAAGCACCATTCTTCATTCCACGGAACAGGATAAAATGCAGGGAGGGGAGAGGGGCTGGGGCTGGGTGCTCTTAGACAAAAGCAAAGGAAAAGGAGCCTGCAATCTAGCCAAGAGCGATGGGAGAAAGATAAGGGTCGGGGAAAAGATGGAGGGTCGGGTCAGAAGGGAAGGAATGGGAAAGGGAATGGGTGGGGGAAAATTGGACCGGAAGGGGAAAAAAGGATGATAGAGCAAAAGAGGGAAAGGCTAAGAGAGGCTAGAAATCAAAGCGGGGGGGGGGGACTTTGACTGCTCAGGACAGGCTAGCAGTTAAAGCCTGAAAGGATTAAGATCGGATTTAAAGATAAGGAGTGAATGAGAGGGTGGGGGGAAAGAAGCGAGGAGGAGTGTGTGCCTTGTTGCAGGGGAAAAAAATATTAGCCTCCTCGTTTCATCACTTTATAACCATTTAATTTTTTTTTGCTTCTGGGGGGCAGCTGCCCCCCTGCCCCTCGCTGGGTATGCCCATGTGGTCCTAACTGTTTTACAGTTTTAAAGGTCAAAGGGATTGCAGTACCTTCTCACCCCAAAGCTGTCTTTCTAACATGAATTGTAGATTGCCAAATAGACACCACCAATCACTTCAAAGCATCTCTTGTGTATTTTAAATAGGATATGAAGAACTATGAAGGGGGGGGGGACAACAACACCCCAAGACATTAGCTTAAGGAATTCTGCTATAACATGCCAGAAATAGTTAAGGTCTTCTCCAAAAGGCAAAATGTTTATCTTTGGCTCAAAACCTGAAGGCACTAAAACAAGGAGCCTGGTTATCTGGTAGGTATGTCCACAGCCCTCTTGAGAGTATATTCAAAGAGATGATAATTAAACAAAGCCATGTTGACTAGGGTGTAACACAAAGTAAATAACAGAGCTGCATTGTGGAGCAGAGGACTTATCATTCCACTTGGAGCATGAGAACAGTGTTTGCAATGTGTAAATATCTATTCGAAGACAGGGTTGGTTATAATGCTTCTGGAGAAATGCATATTTTAGACATGACAAAGGCAGGTTTTAAAGCTGCCAGCTTCTTTCATTTAAGGATATTGTGACCACGGGGACAATGACACAGGGTGGCTTCAGTAACAAGTCATTGTTGATTGATTTCATGCGTTGCTGATGTTGCCCAATGAGCCACAATTTCTCTGTTCATCTGTTAATATCCCCTGTCCCTCCCTCTACAATTTGAAGGACACATTTTTTAAAAATCAATTGCTCAATAAGTGTTCACTTAATGCTGCTGTATAGGTGGGTTTTGCTTTGTTTTTCTTATAGAGTACATTTCCAACAGTCTGTGGGAAAGGGAGATGGCAATTTAATGTGCCCAAGTACAGCAAATCAAGATAACGCGGCAGAGTGCTTCCCACAGTGGTGACAGGGTGCAACAGAATGTCTCTGCTTAAAAATGCAACCTGCCAGGTCTTGCTGCAGCAGGGGAGTTCAATGTGATCTGATGTGGCCGGCTGCAAGGAGATGTCATGCTGCCATTTTATCTAAGAGGCTTGCCAGAATGCAATCTGATGGGCTTTGCTGCAGGGATATTTGTCATCATAAAGTAACCTGACGGAACAGCTTGTGGCATGGCTTAAATCTAGCGCAGTCAGTTAAAATGATTATGAAATAAAGTGCTAGGGGTGGGGTGACAAACATTGTGCCACAGAATCCTGAGGGTGTGCAAAGTTGTGTCATAATGGCCAGGTTTTTCTGTCGCTATAGGGGGACTGGATGGTTCTATAAGCCCTGACTAGGAAGATGCAATAGTTCAGCGTAGTGGGATAGGGCAATGAAACATCAAGCAGACAGCAGACAAGGATGAGAATAGCACTAACACGTGTGCTGCTGGTTTTGGAGGGGTGATTTGCGAAGAAAGCTGGGCAATGCTCTGTGGGGGGCACGGCTGCTGTGCCTTTAATGTCATTGGAAGGGAGAATATCAGCAGATTCAGCTTTGGCAATTGGAGGGCCACTGCAGAGGATCAAACCGCACCAGTCTGTATTCTTCCTGTTATACAGCAGGCACAAAGAACCTGGGCCAATAGTGACAAGTTCCCAAATGGTAAGTTGAATCAGAATTCCAGGAGCTCAGCTTGGGACCTGGGAGAAATTACATACAGACCTCAGTTTTGGGAGCCTTATTGCAAAATCCCCCACCGCCAAACAACCCTTCATGCCCAACACAAGTATATTTTCACCAGCAATGATTTTCTAGCATTTTTTGTTGCTTTTGGATAGAGAGGTTCAGGACGGTGGCAAAAGGGAAGTCCGCTGCCTTTGACCTCTTCAAACATAAATTAATGACACAATGGTGGCTGTGGAAGGTTGTTTTGGTATTTGGCATATTCTTCTGGCCCTCTCTGCTGCCTTGCCCATTCTCTTGAAAGGGTGCCTGTCTGCCTGCTTGCTTTTCTTCCATTCCCCTTCCTGGGATACTGCCCAAATTCAGTTATCTACTGGCTCTGAGCCCCCTTATTTACTGGGTCCTTTAATTGCTCCATCCTTCTTGCCTGTAGCACCAGCAGTGAAAGTTGAAGCTACAGCATGACTGTACAACTCTCCAACCTCAGGGCCGACATTTACATTTCCTTTACTGGGAGTTTCTTTAGAAAAGATGTAGTGGATCAGCCTGCTGTGTCTGAACCACTTGGCAAGGTGGTCTATAAGCAAGAGATTCCCAGGGGCCCTTTGCAACTTCTCTCCATGATTGTTGTACTCATGCTGTGCCTGTATCAAATGGGCACAGCCCACTGCTAGGTCCCACATCCTCAACTCGGTGGGGAACTTGCACTATTCAAACATGTAATTGTACACACAGTATATAATAATGCTGCTTGTGGGGAGCCTGCACTTTACTTGCATGTAAATGTAATTGTGATTTGTTGGAAATCACTTGATATGCAGTGCTTTGATCTTTCTCCCCCTCTCCCCACTTCAATTACTAAAGGAGAAATCTGATTCTGAAATGGCTTTGAAAAATGTTTGCTTTGCATGTGCGTGGTTTTTGCTTTTGTTTTTTTAATTTCCCCTTTGTTATCATTTCTGGTTAGAAAGAGCAGCCAAATGCAGCGCAACCAACTGCTGTGACAAAAATGCCTAGGAAAAAAATATGGAATTGATTGTATATTATATTTTTGCATAGATAATGGGAGGGGGAGGGGGAGAGAGAGAAAGAAGGTTGAGTGACACATGGCTTTCTTGATTTATTCTCCCTTATGTCTCGTATCCATCAGGGTAGTGCCAGAGATAGTCGGGAAATAACCGCATCAACCTGGCCACTCTTCCTTGTTGGCTTATACAACCGAAGTAGGCAACATAAGGTATACAAGCCATATCCCCCCCCCACAAGGTGTTTCCACCAGCTGTTTACTCTCCTTCATTCCCCAAAAGAACCAGCCTGCAGGTGAATGACCACAGACGCCAGCGCATAGCTGCCAAGTTTTCCCTTTTCTCGCGAGGAAACCTATTCAGCATAAGGGAATTTCCCTTAAAAAAAGGGATAACTTGGCAGCTATGCACCAGCACAACACACCTGTATGGACAAGAGACAGCTGTATGCCTTTGTAGGGCAGACAGGGCCTGTTGGTTTTATGTTGTGTGTAATTGGCCTAAGCCCTTTCAAGAAGTTCCAATAAGTAAACTACAACAACAGTGAAACTGAAAAACCCGCAGTTAAACCAATATAACCGTGTTGACTTCCATAAGACTAAACTATCTTAACTTCAACTGTAGTGACTTAATGGCTTTGTGGGGTGAAGCTGTAAAGACTCCCAATCATATTATTTTTTATCTACTAGGGGTTGCCACCCCTGCTTGCCGCGCTTACCAACCTCACTTGTCCCTGTGCCAACTGCCCTTCCCTCTACCTTACCAAACCCTGTCACTTTATATCTCGCCTACCCCTTGGCTGGGGGATGCGGGTGGCGCTGTGGTCTAAACCACAGAGCCTAGGGCTTGCTGATCAGAAGGTCGGCAGTTTGAATCCCTGCGACGGGGTGAGCTCCCGTTGCTCGGTCCCAGCTCCTGCCCACCTAGCAGTTTGAAAGCACATCAAAGTGCAAGTAGATAAATAGGTACCGCTCCGGCGGGAAGGTAAACAGCGTTTCCGTGTGGTTCACCAGAAGTGGCTTAGTCATGCTGGCCACATGACCCGGAAGCTGTCTGTGGACAAACGCCAGCTCCCTCGGCCTATAGAGCGAGATGAGCGCCGCAACCGCAGAGTCATCCACGACTTGACCTGATGGTCAGGGGTACCTTTACCCTTTTACCCATTGGCTATCCCCCCACAGGTAAAGGGGGGGGAGGCCATTCACAGAGCAGCTTGCTAAGTCGCAATCTGATGCAGCTCTAGCCCCCCATTAAATCTTGTTGCAGAAGTGTTTAAGAGATGGGGGGGCACTTCACAGGCCTCACCTGGTCTGCCTACTACTTATACTGCTTGCTGCCCAGTCCCCACACTGGAGTTGCCTATTGGCAGCTATGTGAACTGCAGCATGATGACAGCCATACCTCTTTGTATGTACAGTGGTACCTTGGTTTAAGGACACAATTCGTTCCAGGGAGCCGTTTGCTCCCCGAGCAGTACTTAAACAGAGCGCCTCTTCTGTGTGTGTGTGAAGTGCCGATAGAGCGCTTCTGTACATGCGCGCGCCGCGCAGATCGCTTCTGCGCATCTGCGCATTGTGGAACCCAGAAGTAAACACTTCAGGGTCCGCGGAGTACTCAAACCGAGAGTACTCAAACCATGCTGACTTAAACCGAGGTATGACTGTATATAGGAAAATTTAATCAGTTCTTAGAGGGTGAGTCCCATAAGTAAATTATATTTCACAGCAAATTGCTGGTTCCAGAGTGGCCACTGTACATTAAATTCTCACAATCTCATATTTAATTTTATTTAAAGACATTTCTATCTTACTTAATATTTCAAAAATCCCTTCAGCAGTGTGGCTTTATCCTATGAACAGCAGATGATCAACAAGAGAGGAGTTATTTTTTATTATTTTACTGCTAAGCAGAGTCAGTTTGCTTTCTAGTCCTTTTCAGATGAGAAATGGCTGGATGTATTCAGGCTGGCATTTGTACACTGGACAGGCCTATTGCATTTTGGTGTCCCTGTTAAATATGAGAAAGACCATCCAATCTTTATGCTGTTCCCTGAATACCATCCTAAGATATGACAATAGAAACATTGTATATGAATAGGCAGGGAATCACATTAATGCAGAAAGAGCCATTCATAATATGTTAAGCAGGGAGAACAGGATTGTAATCCTTCTGTAAACTTGCTGATAAAAAACACTTCTGTGACTCCATCTAGTTTAGAATACCCCCTATAAAACTGTTCATGAAACCTTGGTGTGCTATTGTCTGTCTATGCTATCTTTAAACATTATCAGAGGCAAGAAGATTTCTTCTTTTATGTTTTATTTGACCTGGTTTCATATTTAATACCTCCAGCTAGGGAAGACACCTGTATCTGGGATATCTTTTTCAGAGGAGTTTTGTTTTTGTTTTTAAAGAAACTTCTGCTATTACCCAATTGCTCCACCAACTGGATGAGGAAGATCAGAATATAGATCAGGCATCCCCAAACTTCGGCCCTCCAGATCTTTTGGACTACAATTCCCATCTTCCCCGACCACTGGTCCTGTTAGCTAGGGATCATGGAAGTTGTAGGCCGAAACATCTGGAGGGCCGCAGTTTGGGGATGCCTGGTATAGATGGAAGGAAAGTGTAGCTTAAGTGCAAATGGGTGAGTTTAGCACCTTTGGCAAATTGTACACCTTAGTTGATCTAAAGATGCTGTGAAGAATAGTTGGTTGCGTGAAACTGGACTGATCTGTCTGTCTCCTGAAAGCCATGATCTCAGGAGGTTTAGGACACCTGAAGGAAATCTGGGCTTAGAAGAGTGTGATGAGATTCCTGTTTAGTAGCTACTTTACCAACAGGTCACTTTGAGGAAGGAGGAGGGGAAGCAGGGCCAAATTCCAACAAAAGTATCCTGTTGGTGAGCCCATCCACCTCTCTCCCTGCTCTGCTACACAGTATAAACAGATCAAGCTGATGTATAGATTGCTGATAGGCTATAAATATCTTGATAGACAACACAAGCTAAGCAAACAATCCATCTCTAAAAGGTTTCCTACAATTAAAGCTGGATACCATATAGCACTAACCTGCAGTTTCCCCCATCCTTCCCTGAAATCATGTTGAATATGAATTAATTGCTTGTCTCATCAGGCCTTCTGAAATGCTTTGCCTCTTACTCTTTTGCCCGTATGCTTTTTTCTGTTTTAACAGTTGCAGGGTAAACACGCCTACTCCTTTCTCTCTCTCTCAATTTTTTTTTGCAGAATATCTGGTAAAAATATTAGCAATTAGTAAGCGTTCTCTCAACATATTTGGCAGACATTTAGCCCTTACTTGGAATGCAAGGTATAATTTTGAATTTAGATCTCTCTAGGAACACAATTATTTGCTGGCAGAATAACTTAGGAGTGCGGGTCCTGTGCACAATTTTAGAGTCTTGGGGCACTGTTTGTGCTGTGTTCTTGCACAATTCTCAATTCGTTTCACTGAGACTTGCACTGAATGAGACTGGGTCAAACTCATGACTGTCCTCTGCTTGGTGTTGTCTGAAGGTACCAACTTGAATAAAATGGGGGTTTTTTGGCGGGGGGAGCAGGTAAGCCCCACCCCACATGATCAATCACATGATGCAGCACACACACGCCATTTGAATGGCAATGCTCATCAACTTGGGCAGCCCCCTCAAATATTTTATTGGGGGCAAAGGACCTCAGCCCTAGGAGTTGGCTCCCATGACTCCTAAACATGCAGGGAAAACAGTGAGATTTGCTGCAAAATAAGTATGCATAATAGGATTGTGTTGCATAAGCCATGCTCTGCCATTTTGTAGTAAAAGGGGGAAATAAATTTGGGGTCTTGATATTACTGACCTTGGTATTATTGAAGCCAAATCAGTCAGGACTTGGCAGCAAATCACACGCTTTGCCAGTTGCTAGGTGATGAGGGGACGTTGGGCTCATCCTGCCCCTCTGAAGCAACTTTGAGTCTGGGGGAGACATTGGACTGAGACACATCGTGCCCTCTCATCTGCTTCCTCTGAGCCTAAATTATTTCCCCCACCAGGGGCAATGGATGAGAGAATCCTCCTTTTTTCTATGTGCCTGAATGCTATTGAGGGGAGAACGTTATCATTCTCTGCATCCTTAGGTTTTATCACTTCTCATTTCGAGGCAATAGCAATGGTTCAACTGGTCCAGCATTCTGCTCTCAAAGTGGCTGGCCAGATACCTTTGAGAAGCCCGCAAGCAGGACATGAGCCCATTCACCCTCTCTTGCGCACAATTCCCAGTGACTGGCATTAAGAGGCATACTTTGGATTCTCCCCCAAGACCAGAGCTGCTAAATCATATGCCTGCTCTTGCAAAGACAAGTAGTACAGTTTTCTGTGTGTTGAGCTGGGATGCTTAAGGGGTGGCCACACAGAGTGTGAATAAACAGCTCAAATGTGAAAGGGAGACGGACACTCATTGGTGCTGAGTGACTTTCATGCCATCTACTGTCCTGAAGGAGTAAAATAAGGGGAGGAAGTCTCTCTCTTCTTAAAAAAGAAACCCCATAATAATTAAAGGTCAGAAAGCAACTAAGGAACTCTTCGTCTTTTGACTGCAGTGCCCACGATGAGTTGCACTGCAATAATGTTCAAAGAGCCATCTTCTACACTTAGAGGCAGAGGCTGCCTGCCAAGGAAATGCAATAAAAATATAATGAAATATAGGAAGAGCAGCATGAATAAACTCAATTAGATGTGGTAACTTAAGGGTCTCCCTGAATGGGGAAAATGACCCTATTCAAGGATCCTGTCGATAGAGTTGGATACATGCTCAGCATCTTTGAAGATCTATCTGCTGATTTCAAAGCCCGAAGATAAAATGAGCATAGCATCTTCCAAGCTCAATACAATTGAATAAAATCTCTCCTGCCCTGAAAATAAAGTTGAGAAATGGTAGTGGCTGTTAAATGCATTCTTTCCTTCTTTCACCAAAAACCGAATCACCAACCTACTATTTCCCCTTTTGGCATTAGAACCATAGGATTGTAGAGTTGGAAGGGACCCCGTAGGGTCATCTAGTACAACCTCCTGCAATCTCAGTCCAAACTACTTTCTAATTACCTGATTTCCTTTTGCTATGAAACTCTCTTTCCTGGTTGCATTAGATAGGACCATGGTGGGTAGCCTTAATCACCTGCTGGGCTAGATGGTTAGCTCCTCCACTCCTTGTTGGCTAAGTTTCAAAGCCAGATGGAACTGTTGACCTGATATCACAGAGATGTCAGGTGACCTCCCCCCCCCAGGGGTCTTCAGAAATCTTTCTCAAAGTGCTGTTTTGCACAGTGCTTTGAAATATCAGCTGATTGTCGGATCTTCAGAAGCCCTTTTCAAGGTGCTATTTTGCGTCATCTCAGCCTTTACAGGCACTGACAAACCACTGGTCCGCGGTGCCTTCCAACCCCCTTTTGGCTGAGCCTCACTGTTACCTGCTGTATACCTGATGTCAGGTTCGTGTGGCTTGGCCAAAATGGCCTCATGAGCCAAATGAGGAAGCCCATTAGGCCCACAGGCTGGAAGCCCCCACACCTCTAAGATTGGGCCTCCTCATGAACATAGGAACCTGCTTTGTACCATGTCAGACTATTCATCCATCTAGCCTAGTATTACCTAATTTGACTGGCAGCTGCTCTCTTATGATTAGCACTGGTGCAATGGGATTTACGTCGTTTGTTCCCTGTGCATGCCCAAATCTGCTCCAGGGGGTTGGAGAAATCCCCAGAACAATTTTAGGGATGCACAAGGGGGAGGAGAGGGAGAGAACATTCCATTGTGCAATGTAATATCCTTGCATTGCAGGAATATTCACCTTAGTGCTACATTGACATGTCACATGGGTTGAGTGGTACCTGCCTATTTCCCAGCCTGGAACTAGCAGCCGCTGAACTAGGTATCTCTGGAACAGGCATAGACAAACTTGGCCCTCCAGATGTTTTGGGACTACAACTCCCATCATCCCTAGCTAACAGGACCAGTGGTCAGGGATGATGGGAACTGTAGTCCCAAAACATCTGGAGGGCCGAGTTTGCCTATGCCGGCTCTGCAATGACATAAAAATACACAAAGGCATCTAAAACTGGTGTCTTGACATCCAAAAGTAAGTTCAAGAGACTGGCACCTCCATTTCTTCCTTGCATCTTAGCATCACCTGCGTGACACCCAGGGTCAATTCTTTAAAAAATTATTGTCCAAGATGCTGTTCAGCTCTTTGTGTCATCAATGGAAGCTTTCCCCAGTAATCTACTTGGGACTGCCTACTTGGATATTTATTTTGATTGTGGTTCATTGATTTAGTAACAAACTGGAAGTTTGAGAATTGTTCCGCAGTCTTAAGTCTGCACAGAAACACCCCTCTGCCATCTTTGCACATTTGAGAGGGTGTCCAGAACAGCTACACCTGCTGCTATGTTAACTCTGTTGGGCAGATGGATTGAAGGGCCGCTTGAGCTCAGCTCAGGCACTCTGCCTGTCTTTGGTGGATGTGCCCCTTACAGTGCAACCTTCTGGCTTGGCTCCTTTTCTCTCTCTAGAGGGAGTTTCAGATGAAGCTTTTCAGTGACATAAATGCTAAAGGAGAAATTTCCTGCCTTCACATTATGATAATTATATATATATATATAAGTTAGTAAGGTGGAGACATGGCCAACAGCTTAATGGGAAAAGGTCCCTGGGAGTGAACTTGCTTGGCACCGAAATGTCTTTCATCTGGCAAGAAACCCTGCTTAATGCACCCTCAAGGTGACTCAATGGCAATCTCTGAAAGGGGAAGTTCGGCAGAGTGTGGTATGCCCTAATTTAAGACTAATTTAAGACTGTTAAATAACTCTGCCAATGTCCTTGTCCTCCCCCACAACACATTGCTTTCCTGTTTAGATGCTCCATCTTCTGTACTTTGCCTCCCAATTTTGGTTTGAAATGGACACTGAAGTGAAGTTTCCGACCTGTGCAGCCTGGTTTTTAACAACTTCCCTAGTGACAACGGCTTTGCTATCTGTTGATCACAGGAGAATCAGAGTTCTGATACCAGCTCCAAACATCTCCTTGCCATGGAAGACTTTTCTCATGGTGTAAATATTCCAACCCTGAAGAAAGGAGTGTTTCTTCCATAGATGCTCCTAAGCAGGGACATTGTTTAGACAAGAAAGTGCCCTATAATCATAGGTGGGTGTTCCCATCACTCTTGGCCAGCAGCTTTCAAGCAAAGAAAGCTGCTGATGCTCAGTAAGATTACTCCAAAGAGAATTAGTTTGTGGTGACTATGAGTTGGAGAGAGGGTGGTTGCAGAAGCCTTCCAGGCCCCCACCTTCTAAACCTGGGCAATTGCACCTCACATCTCTTTCCATTTCTAAACCCAAGGAGCTGTATCCAAGGAGCCAGTGTGGTGTAGTGGTTAAAAGTGGTAGACTTGTAATCTGGGGAACCGGGTTCACATCTCCGCTCCTCCACATGCAGCTGCTGGGTGACCTTGGGCTAGTCACACTTCTTTGAAGTCTCTCAGCCCCACTCACCTCACAGAGTGTTTGTTGTGGGGGAGGAAGGGAAAGGAGAATGTTAGCTCCTTTGGGTAGTGATAAAGCGGGATATCAAATCCAAACTCCTCCTCCTCCTCCTCCTCCTCCTCCTCCTCCTCCTCCTCCTCCTCCTCCTCCTCCTCCTCCTCCTCCTCACAAGACTGCCTTCACACAACATAACTGAAGTTGGCCAGCTGTCTGGCCCTCTGCTTTTAGCTTATTACCTCTTGCTTTGGAGCACTTATATAGGAAAGTGACTGGTCAGGTCATCATAAAGCTGAGCTAAAAACTTAGTTATGGCAAGAGTCCTAAAGGAGAGCAAAGTGCTTTTTCGCATGCTGGCCAGAGAGGGCTCTGAGCCAAGAATCCCTGAAAGAATGTTATTAACCTTGATAGAGGAGAATGAAGTGTGACAAATCCCAACCTCTGTAGAGGCAGACTCGAAACACTTTTCACTTATAGGCCCTGATAACGGGGAAGAAATGGAGAGCTCTAAGATCATTCAGAACAGGAAGGAATGGGAAGCAGATTCTGTGATTGGTTTGCTGGGAAACCAACATACATATCTGGTCCGTTTACCATGCTCTGCCAACCATTTCTGCTAAGTAAGTCGTAGAGTTGAGTGCTATTCAGACAATTCTGAAGATAGCAGCCCCTTGCTCCACAGCATGATGGTGGGTTGATGGGCTTAGCTGTAGCACTTGACATAAAGCAGTTGTGAAGAAGGAGTAGCCTCTAAGATTGCACAGAATGCTTTTCACTAAATAACGGCTGATGAAGAAATGGGTGGGCCAGTCAATTTCTGGTACATGCCAGTTTTGCACATGTTCCTTCATAACTCCATCCTGTTGCAAGTCCACACCAATATGTGATTAGGATTTTTTAAAAAAATGAACAAACCACAGAATTCACATTTAAACCATAGTGTCTTCTGCACAACAGCACTGCAGATATTGGAAGACTTTTTTATTTAAAGAAACATTCATGCTTAGTAGGCAGTCATACTTACAATTGTAACTATTTTGTCATGGGTTAAGGAAAAATGTCGCCCTGTTACTGGAGCAAGTTTACACACACATTTTATTTTTAAAGCTGAAAGAGGTGATGCACGAGATACACATAAAGAAAAGAAAAGAAGGTGGAAGTTTCAGAAATTGCTTCTCTGTATTTCCAGGCTTTATTGGCACCTAGTGGTTCCTGAGATTAAGGCTGATAATAGCTTCTCCATGGGAATAACTGAAATCAATGGAAGTGGATGTCTGACAAGATCCATTTAACTGCTTAGAGGAAGAATAGGAAAGTGTTATTAAAAAAGGAACTAATAACACAAAATCTATATAAATGATGCTCATATGTAGAAATAACAGAGAGAGAGAATAAACTGCAGCCAATTGTTTGAAATAAGGCATTATTTTATTCTAGGATTGTTGAAAATTAAATATCTGCTCATACAGAAGATTTTAAGAGTTCGGTGTGTATCTCTAAAACAACAAAATATTTTTTTTTCCTTTTATGTTATGTTATGATTAATTTCCTTTATGATTTGCTTCCCCAAAATTATTTGCAATACATTAAAGGCATACATAGAACAACGATGTGTTTTTAAAAAGCTAAAACATTTGCATATATAAAAACAGTTTAAAACATTAGCAACAACACATACTGTATATAAAATATTTCAAATTCAATACAGGTAGCAGCTTGGAGAAATCACTATTTGGAAGGCTTGTTGAAAGACAGATGTCTTCAACAGGTGTTGAAAGGACAATAAAAAGGTGCCTGTCTGCTATATTATGTATACACAGAGAGGATGTTTAATGTTTAAAAATCGTAAAATACAAGCTGAAGAGATGTACAGTATGTTAAGGGGAAAGGGGAGGTGGAACATAGCAGACTTATCCTCCATGAATTTGTCTATACTTTGGCCACCTCATGAGAAGAGAAGACTCCCTGGAAAAGACCCTGATGTTGGGAAAGATTGAGGGCACTAGGAGAAGGGGACGACAGAGGATGAGATGGTTGGACAGTGTTCTCGAAGCTACGAACATGAGTCTGACCAAACTGCGGGAGGCAGTGGAAGACAGGAGTGCCTGGCGTGCTAAGGTTCATGGGGTCACGAAGAGTCGGACACGACTAAACGACTAAACGACTAAACAAACAAACAACAACAACAACAAATCCTCTTTTAAAATCATCCAGGTTGGTGGTCATCACAGTGGTCACATCCACACCATACATATAAAGTACATGATTTCCCCCCAAAGTATCCTGGGTGTTGGAAACTGAAGCTTTGTGTGAGCAAACTACAGTTCTCCAGGATTCTGTGGAGGAAGCCATGTGTTTTCAATAACATGGACTTCAAATTTTTATCCCAGGAATTTCACTCCTGCCACTCACTGAATCAACATCTTCACTATGACCCAGAATCTATTTGCTGATCTGCCACTTCCAGTCCATACGCCATTAGTGTATTTTCTGAAATTGGCATTTTGTTCCCCAGGCAGACCAAAATTATTTTCCCTCCAAAGTAGGGTTGCCAGACTCAATAGAGGACAGGACTTCTGTGCCTTTAATTGCCCTGCTCTCTTTTGAGTCTGAAACCCTTAAAGAGAAACAAGCAGACCCTTTGTTTAATTTCCAAGCAAAGGGTCTGCTGGTTTCTCTTTAAGGGTTCCAGACTCAAAAGAGAGCAGGGCAATTAAAGGCACAGAAGTCCTGTCCTCTATTGAGTCTGGCAACCCTTCTCCAAAGTGTGTTGCTGTACACTTCCCATTTTACTGCTCATCCACTCAGTTTGGAGAGACACTTTAGGAGCTTCTTGCAGTCCCTTTCTGTAGCATGTTACAAGGATTCAGGAACTAAACAAGTGATAGTAAAGCACAGTGAGATCTAAAGAAGAAACACTTTTGACAAGAGTTGAAGAGTTACCATTAGTAGAAATTGGGAGTGGTTTTTGTGAGCGTTTTGCACCACCCGCAAAGCAGCCCACATTTGGGCAATTCAAAGTGGGAGCAAAGATTTGCTTTTGGCTCTGTTCCACCCCTGACCCCATCATAACATGATCCTTTATTGCTGGGATTGTGCTGTGAAGTAGAGCAAAACTATGGTGTAGAAGCAACACCTGACTGAGGGAATAACGGCTGCTGTGGGGGGTCTGGAATGGGGAAATGGAAGGTAGAACATTTTGAGGAAACATCTTCACCTCTTTTGAAAATGCATTTTTTTTTGTTTGCTTACTTGGCCCCTTAATGTTCATGGGGGGAAATGAGCACACCCTAAGCTTGGTTTGACTTTCTGAGAAAGCTGCTTATATAGGTGAATAATTCTGTCTGAATTCTGATGCCCCTGAATTCTTCTTTAGAAACAATGAAATAATCATGTCATGCCTCCTTCAGCAATCTCTGACAGGCAGGTGATGGAGATTACCACAATGCTTCTGTTTATTTCAAGCCAAATAGGGCTTTTTATTAATGTGTTTTGTTTTCTTGGAGATTTGAAAAAAAGCAAATAAAGGCGCAGTGAGCGCATCATTCTTAACCCCCAAAGGAAGGAATCTCCACTGCATTGAAAGCCACAGGATGTCTTTTCTGTACATGAACTCAATCCAAAACCACAGCTCAACAGCTCCCTCCTTTGCTTTCCCTTTCCCTTTGTAGCCTCTGGCTGTGCATAAGGCGCAGGCTTGCCATGGCAATAATGAGAAACAGCAGCCTTTCTGGCACTGTGATGTTTCTTGACTTTTTCAGCCGGCGTCCAGTTCCGCACAGGCGTTTTCAATGTTGTGTCATCTGACCCTGCACACGTTTGCATGATTTGATGGTGAAAAAATGTCTGTGCCAAGCCGAGTTAGAACTTCCAGCAGCAGTGGCAGCCTGTGATAAATGGGGTGTGCATGCAAGTGAATAAATTACAGCGCAATAATAGTCATTCTGCTGCTCTGATCACTCGATTAGCTCTACATCCCCCCTTCCGCCCCCTCCTTAAAAAAACCTCACAAAGTTGTTCCATGTAATAACAATTATGGGTTTTTCCATTATTAATATTCATGGGGGAACGTTTCTTAATTATTTTTAAATTAATTACATATACGGGGCCTTGTGGGGAGGCTGAAAAATGTGGGAGAGTGATTATATCCCAGATGATTAGTTCCAGCCCCGGTGAATTAATCCTCTCTTTAAAATCTCCAGCGATGTGCTGGCAATAAAGCTGGATATTGCAGCCCGGTTGTTGGTGATCTAAAATGGAGAAAGAGGCAGCACCATTTCTAACATTGCTGTAGGCCATGCTTCCTCAACCTCGGCCCTCCAGATGTTTTTGGCCTACAACTCCCATGATCCCTAGCTAGCAGGACCAGTGGTCAGGGATGCTGGGAACTGCAGTCTCAAAACATCTAGAGGGCTGAGGTTGAGGAAGCCTGCTGTAGGCTATGAAACCTTTGCTGCCCAACCAAGTTCATGCTGTGGCCAGTGCCATTGCACTGTTGAGGTGGCAATAACAGATGTCTATTGCCACTGTCAAACTCCCAAAGGCAGAACAAGGCGAGGCAAATTCTGGCGAGACCAGGAATAGGCTTTCTAGTTGATGAAAGCAGGAGCAAGGCTGAGAGGGTCCATCATTTGGAAATAATCATGGCAGGTGCCCCTTTTTGAGACTGAAACAGCCATAGCTCGAGCTGCTATCCATGAGAAGGCCATGGAGAACACTTGCCTAAGTATATGCTGACTGATTGTAATGGGCTGCTTACAGGGTTTGCAACCAATCAGCTAAGCATAGCTCAGTGGATTTCAGAGGAAAACATACATCTATACTAAGTAGGAACTTGACTTTAATGTTGGTGTCCTTAATCCTTCTTCCGTCCCTTTATTTCTGCTGTGGCAAATGCATTATTCTGTTGCAGCTTATTCAGTGATTTGCTGAGCTGCTTCAGAAATAAAACCCAACTATGGTGTGTTGTTATGTGGACAAAACTTGTGTCCACACCTCCACTCACAACATACTACTCCTACCACTGTTGCCAAAAGCTCTCTGTCGTTGTTGGAGAAGGATCCTCCATAGGCGTAGACATCAGACTCTTGGCGGAAAGATTAAATAGAAGCGTATTAGGAAATGGTGGGACAGAGCTGGAGAGTCCTTTGTGACTCATGAGGAGACCCTCCCCAGAGTCTGAAGAGGATGTCAGTGAGGGTGGAGGAAGCCCTGAAGAGACCTGAGGTGCAGTAATGCTTTGTTTAGGCTGCTCAGTCTCCATGCCTAACAGCAGATGTGCGGGGTAGCAGTTGCTTTTCCGTGCATCCTCCAGCCAGCCCAAGAGCTTCAAATCTAGTTGAAGAGAGTGTTGGAGAGAGGGAGAGATTGCTAGAGAGCAGGAGAAAACAGGCATTTGGAGGTTTTTTAGAGGATGCTTCCCACTTTACGTGTTTTCACTTATGTGTGCAGGAGGCCGGAACATAAATCCTGCGTAAGTGGGTGGATGCTTGTAGTGGCTCAGGAATGGCTACTGCCACCATCAGGTACACCCATGTCTGGAGGGCCCACTGATGTAAAGGGTGGGAGCAGGGGACCCTCTGAAACCAGCCCTTCTTTGCATCATTAAAGGTAAAGGGACCCCTGACCATTAGGTCCAGTTGTGACCGAATCTGGGGTTGCGGCGCTCATCTTGTGTTATTGGCCAAGGGAGCCGGCGTACAGCTTCCAGGTCATGTGGCCAGCATGACAAAGCCACTTCTGGCAAAACAGAGCAGCACACGGAAACACCATTTATCTTGTCGCTGTAGCGGTACCTATTTATCTACTTGTACTTTGACGTGCTTTTGAACTGCTAGGTTGGCAGGAGCTGGGACCGAGCAACGGGAGCTCACCCCATTGTGGGGATTTGAACTGCCGACCTTCTGATCAGCAAGCCCTAGGCTCTGTGGTTTAACCCATAGCGCCACCTGCGCCCCAGCTTTGGATCATTATTCCCCTACAATAAATATGGCTGCAGCATATCTGCCATAGTTTCCAGGGGATTTGTATAAAGAGGCAGGGTTGAGCTTGAAGCTACTTAATTTTTCGTGTGAAAAGGCGCCTCTCATTTTCAGCACTTGTGAAGACATTCAACTTCAATTATGGTTTGCTTGGGCACTGGCTTTCTTCTGCACTATGCCTTGCCTCAGCTTTGTAGGCACACACTGGTGTTTAAATATAATCGTCTATGGCAAATCATTTGTTTTGTGGATGAGGTCATGATAGTACTTCAGACATGGAATCATAGATGGGCATAAATTAAATAACATGGGTTGCCGCAGTTTATCAGATTAAAGAGCAGGGTGGGCAAATATGGTCAATGAGATTAAAGGCAGAGGAGATGGGAAATGGTACAGAGAACCAACAACAGTCTCTAGAGGAGTCAAATGGGGTCAAACAGATCAAAACTGCAAATATTTAGGAAGTGGAGGTGTGTGTTACTCCCAGTAAATTGTTAGGCTGCATTGAATGTGCTTTCCAAGTGAATGTAAAAAAAAAAAAAGTAGTTAGGCAAAGGTGTAAAATCAAACCTTAGGGATGAATCTCTCATAAAAATGAATTTTGTTTTAAGTGAAAGAGTCTTGACTGGGGGAAAAACAGCTCATACGGACAGGCCTACTGGGCTTAAACTGCCAACAAAGGGTGCAATCAGAGTTTCAAGCTAAGGTTTCCTTTCCAGAACATTTGCCTCATATTGACCTTCAGACTGAGGAAGGTTTCCTTAGGGAATGGAATTACGTGACCCAGCTCCTCTGTTAATGAGCTTTACTTTCTTACATTACTCTCCTAGTTGACCCTCATTGTTTACTGCAGCATTGCATTACTATGCTGCTCTATCCTTTATGGCTTCAATGTGTTTGGGGTTTTTTTTTCCTTTTAAGAAAGGCCTGATATCAATGCATAGTTTTCCAAGTTGCAATCTTCTGTTATTTTACTGTTGCCAGCAGATTTCATTAAAACAGATTTCTGCTTGGGAAGAGAATTGATATATACAGAGAAAGCAATATGTTTTCCACTCCCTTCAATCTGTGCAATTTTGGTGGCAAATTTACAAGTGAAAAGATGCTCCCTTCCACCTGCCAGGGCAGCTAGTACTAGCTGGAGTCTGACAACAATGCAGTGCCAGGTGTACTTTTTGCTCAGTACAGTTGTGAACCTAGGGTTAACAGATGTCTCTTACATGAATCCCCCCCCCCCCGAGGCTTCTCTCCTTTATTCTAGAGCATCTAAACACCACCTAACATAATACACAGCTCTTAATGCTAAGTCAGCATAGAACAAATTCATTATCTGTAATTTTGGATGCCATAGCATCTAAAGGCCACCTCATAAGTCATTGTCAACACAAGAAGGCCACCTGACATAGACTTTGCTTAGCGATGCTCCACATGCAACAAGGTATTTTGAGTCCCGGTGTGTGGTTTGTATGGTGGTCACATGTCGTACTTTCTAGAGGGCAGTCATTTATTTGAAGGAGTCCTCTATTTGAAGGACGGTCCAGTTTGAAGATAAAGAACCCTCAGATGTGAAAGCAGGAGCCTTGAAGTTGCCCTTCAGCAGTGAGTTCCCAGAAAGCAGATTGAGCAGGCATGCAGGTCTTCCATTCAAGGGTGTGATGTATTGTATTTCTGCTTAAATTCTAGTAATTATTTCTAAATATGCATGCATGCATATGAATTAGTATATGTAAACTTTATGCAAATATGAGCCTTCTTTTCTCCTCTTTTTTTGATGGTGCATTTCCTATCTCTTTGGTGATGAGCAAGTGACCACCTCAGGGAATTGTGACTTAGGGCTAGTCAACAGCTCTCATACAGATGCATTCTGAAAATGATTGTGAGCAATATCACTGTAGGAAGGGCTGCCGTCTCTCTTTGAGTTGTGCATTTTCAGGGCCATTTTTTTGTTATCCCTCGGTAAGTCATCTTCCCTTTCATGATAAACTGCTGCGTCTCCTGCCTGCAGTTGATGGTGTTACAGCTATGCTGCATGGGGACTATATGGCTAGCTCTGCATATGCAAAGTCTAGTGGTTAGCAGTTTAGTTGATGTGCAAAGCACGAAGAAAATCCAGGCTCCCTTGCCCTAGAGCTCAGCAGGGTCTGCAGTGCTGACAGGAGGAAAAGGGAGTCAAACCACACATTTTTCACCATAGTCAGCAGATCTGGACAAATCCATAGAGGGAGTCAAGGTGACGAGTACGACTCTTTTAGCTGTGAAGGCCATTATTTCCCAGGCAGAATCCATACAATGTAATTGTGGTTTCCACTAAGCTGTTTTTAAATCCGTATGACTAGGGTTCCCTCTTCCTAGTCAAATCCTGCTCTATAAAGAGCTTCATCCCCACCTCCTCATTTAATACTTACATACTAGGGTATTACTAGCTAAAACGTATAAAGAAGACCTTGCCCACAGGCTTACAACCCAACTTTAAAACTCAAGACAAAAGGGGAGGGAATGTGGAGGGAAGAGGAAAGCTTAGCAGAGCAAAGTTAAAAGAACAGGTATAGCAAGGGAACAAGGAAATTGAAAATTATGCATTAAGTTGACACACATTGCAATGAATTAGCATATGAATTTAATTGACATGTAGTGAAATGAATTAGCAAAAGGGGAGAGAACAGTTTGGTGCAGGTATTCCAGATCTGCCAGCCTAACAGGAGATACAGGTACATGTGCAGCTTGTCAATAAGGGGAGGAGCCCAGAGATAATGAATTTCCAGTTCTTGCAGCTGGGTAAAGGGGCTTAGATGGTCTGTCATATACATCTTACTAAACTTTGGGGACACGAGACTTTTCCAACCATGGAATTTAACTTTGTGCATGTTCTTTCCAGCTTTAGATGCTGTGGCTAAAGAAAAAAGAGAGACATCAGAATCTTGTGAATATAATAATAATAAAAAAATAAGATCCCCCCCCCCAAGTATATGTTTGGGCGTCAGACTTCTGTAAATTATTTTCTAGTTTTCTGCCCAATGGGATTGTCTATTAAGCATCTGTCCATCTGGTAACCATGGAGGTTAGTACAACCTTTCTTTTTAGAATGAAAATAAAGATTTGTGTGCAATTGTATGATAAGCAAGAGCTAAACCTTTACAAATATTTTTTTAAATAAATAAACAAACAACAACAATGCAACGATTCACAAAATAAGAGCACAACAACTGAACAAATGAGCATAATATTTCCAGGAGAATTGTCCTATGATGAAATATTAGAATCAACGCAATTTGAAAAAATTCAGGGAAGGGAGACTAGGAGGGGTGCAGGGCTTGATCTTGACACCTGCTATTGTCATAATAGTGGAATGAGTTAGTTCATAATTGGTTAAGACTGAAATAAAAATAAGGAAGGACTCCAGCTCCACAAGCAGTTGATTGTAATTCTGTGCTTAGAGCCTGACATGCTGCCCAGATAATTATGCTTCTCAAGTAGAACATTACTAATCTCTAAACCTGATAATTATAAAAGAGACACCTGGTGGTCTCCCTCCACTTCTCAGTAAAGATTTAGTAAAAGAGTGCCGTGATGGGATTCCATGACTCCAACGTTTTTCTCTCTCAGTACATTAACTCCGGCACTCTTGAGTCGTCATTTAAACTCTGTGCTGTGGTAACGCGTCAAGTAACAACGTGTATTTTGTAATGCAGCTGCCTTGAGTTCTACAATGCTGGGCGAACTTTTCTCCGCTCTGTTTGGAATAGGCCCACTCTTTATGAGCTCTCTCGGTCAAGATTCGGAAAAGCTAGTCTTCCCCCTACTCCTCTGAGAATTCTCTCCGTGCTTGTTAAATCACTATGAGCACACTGCTGGCTGTATACATCTGCAGATCATTGCGCTATACCCCCTGGGAATAGTCATTTGGTATCATCTGCATAGCACCTGCCTTACAATGTCAGCCATGATGGGGAGCTACTGGGGAATTCAGAAACACCACAAGCTCACCTAAGAATAAGAGAGGGTTTTATACAGGGATGGAGAACCGCAACCAAAAGTATTTGCCATAAGTGGTCAAGAGAATCAGTCTGTACAGGGAGTAGATCAGGCATCCCCAAACAGCGGCCCTCCAGATGTTTTGGCCTACAACTCCCATGATCCCTAGCTAACAGGACCAGTGGTCAGGGATGATGGGGATTGTAGTTCAAAACATCTGGAAGGCCGAAGTTTGGGGGTGCCTGGAGTAGATATACTCATCAACAAAAGGCTGCTTGGTTGGGTGGGCTAGTGACTAGTCACATAGTTCATAACAAGCAGGGAGTGTTTCATCAAGAGTAAAGGGGCTGACTACAGTGTGTGCACTACACAGCAGGCGACTTTGGACTGGGTGTGCATAATCTCTCTCTCTCTTTTCTTTACCAAGCTGGAGAAGAACTTTTTGAGGAAATGGTATTTTGATTTGTGAGAAAGCCAAGCATTACAAGCTGGAAAGTAGTATACCAAACCAGGTAGGTGCACATTTCTGTGCATCGCTATATGTTGTTGTGCTGTGCATAGTCCCCAGTGATGCCTATGCTCTTCTTTGATGGTTGGAGGCAGCAATGCTTCTGAATACCAGTGGCTGAAAGCCACAGGAGGGGAGAGTGCTTTTGTGCTTGGGGCTTGCTTGTGGGTTTCCCACAGGCATCCGGTTGGCCATCGTGACAACCGGGTGCTGGACTAGATGAGCCATTGGCCTGATCCAGCAGGCTCTTCTTATGTTCTTATTGTATTTTGCTTAAAAATGCAGAAATCGCTGGCAAATCTTCAAGGTTTTATGTGAGTTGCCGAGGTAACATATCTTACTGGGGGCTTCAGCATGTGCAACAACTTTTGATACCCTTGCACATGATTCCATTGTTCAAGTGCTTGCATACATTCAATACTGTTGATTTAGTTTAAGAAGTTGTTTATAGGGAAGACAATTTTTAACATAGCTTTGGCTTGGAGCTGAAAATTGTTCCTCTCATCTGGTGCATGCGTTTACCATTCCTTTAATTGCAAGGAGTATTGAGACTCTTCCGTACGAATGCTGATCCAGTGGTTGTTACTGCTTCATGCATCATAGGGGGAGGGACTGTAACCTAATACTACTTTGACCAACATGTACAAACTTGGGCAAGGATTTGCTCCTGTTGGGAATAACGGATGCTGCCGAGATCTTTTGCTAAAGCAAAGGGGCTGTGGCTCAGTGTTACAGCATCTGCCTTTCATGAAGAAGGTCTGAGGTTCAATCCCTGCCATCTCTGGGTAGAGCCTGGGTAGAGAACCCTGTCTGTATTCTTGGAGTGCTGCTGCCAGTCAGTGTAGACAATACTGAACTAGATGGGCCAAAAGTCCGACTTCCGGTCTAAATAAGGCAACTTCCTCTGTTCCTGTCTCCAGGGATTTTAGAATGAGCTACTTTAGAGAATGCCTAGAGTGTTGCCTGTAGAGACACCTGCACTTCAGGTTTTGATCAGAACATTCAGAAGTCATTTCCCCAGACTCCTTACTACTCCAGATGGTTCTCCTTTGATATTCTCCTATAGCTTCCATAGCTTTGGGGAAAACATTTCAAGGATAAGGAGACAGCTAAGCAACCTTACATTTGTATGTCAGATTGCAGAGGTGTCATTTCTACCCATCAGCCTTCAACTCTTCACCTGCACAAGTCCCAGATCCTTGTGCCTTAAAACAGCTGGAGCAAAATTACCTGCTTCCTCTGCTGTTAACCCTTTGTTCCCTTTGATCTTCTCCACTACACAAAAGAGATAACTTTGACAGATTGATATGAATAGAGTGCAAGGACTGCAGCTACAGCCAGGCACCTACCCAGTTAGTGATTAATAGGCAGAGTACACACAGAAATTCCGTACACGGATGCATAGGCTTGGCCAGTCCCAGCTCTGAGGTGAAGACATACAGATGGACTGATGGATGGCAGGAGGAGATGTAGATTGATTGGGAAGCAGCATAATAGACCAGTGAGCGGAGACAGATTTATGGATAGCTTTTAAGTAGATAGATGAATCACGGCAGTTTGACAGAGATAGAGTCACAGAGCTCTTCAGTCCTCTCTAGAGTCTGCCCAAGCCACCATGCTAGACAAAGGAAAGGCCAGCCCCATGTAGCTGCTCTTCAGTCAGGCTTGGGGGAGAGAGAGGGGGGGGTAGAAAAAGGAGTGAGAAAGGGAAGAGAGAGTGTAAGTGAGCCTCTTGCCAGGAAGCTCCTTTGCAAGCTGATGTAAGTCTGTAGCAAAAAAATAGGCTTGTGAACTGGCCTAGGATATGAAGCAAGGCATGGCAAAATGGAAAGCAGAGAATGTACTATTCCCCCATGTTGGAGTATTGTGCCAAGTTGACAAAGGGCTAATTTATGTACAGTTAACGTTATTTCCTCCTCACAAATGTTTTCATTAAAGTTTTTTAATTATGACAAGAAAGAAAGAGCATGACATGTAGAGGAAAATAATGGCAAGACACAGAAATCACATGTAGCATAAAACCCAGCAGAGGACAAAACAATTGCAATATTTTCCATGTAAATTGGAATTTCCTGGAACTAAAGAATTCACATACAGAGTTGCCAAACGAACAATAATATGAAGAGTTAGCATCACTGTTTCCCTTGCTTCCCAATCACTCGTAGTTTAAAAGAAATATAGAGACCATATGTCTGTCGAACCGTTTGACAGAATCCACGTGTGACCATGATCTGTAAATGAAATGTGATCCTGAGTGATCCTGTGGGTCTCCATAGGGGAATGTGGCCTTTCAGGAAGCTTAGTCCCAATTATGTTAGCAGCAAGACCTCAGTAGCAAGGTTGCCATATTTCAAAAAGTAAAAATCACGAGGCCCTGAAAGTTGGTGTAGAGAACCTGAAGCCAGAACAGGCCTACATTTCTCACCTTTGGTGGATGCACCATGTGTGGGGATAACAGGTGAGGGTGTACATGGGATTGTGGTAGTCATTTTGAAAATGCTGACCCAGCAGGTTTACAGAGGCCTGGGTGATGACTTAACATTCATTGCAGCCTCCTGCCCATGGTTTCCTTAACAACCTCACAACCCCATCAATTCACAAATGTTCCTTGCCTTCAGGGTCCACTGCATGGGACATTTAAGATATGGCTCCGTCTGTGTAAAAGGTGTGAGTGAGCTTTTCCATTTGAGACTACCAAGGGAAATGCCAGATGCTAGCTAGTAAATTTTCCAGGACCACAAAAGAATAATAATGGTGAGGGAATGTTTCTCTCCCCCCCCCTTGTCTGAAGGGGGAAAAAGATTTGCTTGCTTTTAGCATAACTAAGGAGAACTCAGGAGAACAAAGGTGTGAGGCTCCACCTGACACACCGTATTTCTGTTGAAGCAGCAGCATATCTGCACATGCCAGTGGTGGGAGAGTGCTATTGTACTCATGTCCCGCTTGTGGACATTTGGTTCAACTTTGGGAATCAGGATATTGGATTAGAATTAAGGGTCCCCAAACTAAGGCCCGGGGGCCAGATGTGGCCCAATCGCCTTCTCAATCCAGCCCACGGACGGGCCAGGAATCAGCATGTTTTTACATGAGTAGAATGTGTCCTTTTGCTTAAAATGCATCTCTGGGTTATTTGTGGGGCATAGGAATTCGTTCATTTCCCCCCCCCCCCAAAAAAATACAGTCCGGCCCCCCACAAGGTCTGAGGGACAGTGGACCGGCCCCCTGCTGAAAAATTTTGCTGACCCCGGGCATTAGATGGGCCCTTGATTTAATCCAGCAGGGTTCTTCATATGCCCAGACCAGCCCCATTTGCTAAGGATGAGTTGAAGAGATAGGATAAGGAAAGACTAAAATAACAATTCAGAATGGGGGTATGAATATAAGCAGACATTCCATTCAGGTATTTGCTACAGAAATGAAGGGAGACTTGTATCCACTTACAGATCAGAGAAAAAGTCAGGCGAGGTGGCTCCTTTTTTGTTTATTTGTCACTTTTCCCTTAGCTGTGCCCATGTGCTATTATTCTACATCAGGGATAACCATGGTGAGGGACACGTTTAACTTTTTACTGGTTCCTGAGGGCTGCATCTCCCATTAACAGCATTATATTTTTAACTTTGTGGCTTAACATGATGTGTGAACCAGACCTGCCTGTCCTGAGCTGCCCTACTGCCCTCAGGTGAGGTAGAGGATGTTGTCCCGTCACCAATGATAAAATAGGATTGAGCTGCCAGTACAGTCAGCATATGTAAACGCCATCAGGGTGAACCATCTGGATAGATTTTCTTTAATAGGTGCAGGTGAGCTGTGGCTAGAGATTGGCATCTCTGTCAGTTTTGGTTTCTCTCACTTTCTCAGTTTTCCATAGTTAAGTTCAGTTCTCCACAGCCTGCGATTTATTTTTTTAATGTGCTCATGAGAATTAATTAGTATTTTAGTGCAAATTTATCACAATATACACATTTTTTTTCATGCAATTTTGCCCAATAAACATATTTTTGCAATGCAATGTAAAGCATTTTGGGTGTGTTATTTCCACCAATAAAGGCCTTTTATGCACACTTCATTGTATGCATTTTTGTACATACTACTTGGCTGGAGAACTGCAATGCAAATTTTGGAGAAGTGTGAATTCCAAAGGTTCACTTTTAAATGCAAACTGAATCCAGTCCCCCACCACCACCTTCCCGCTTTTCTAGTTGCGGCTCAGAGATGGTGGGAAGGTTGGTGAGCGCGTCAGTAAAAATCACAGCATTTTTAGCATCTCTACAGCTGCAGTGGACAATTTGACATGGAAATAGCTATTTGGGAGATCCAGAGCTATGAGAAGAGATTAGACAAATAGGTTAACAATACTTCCAGGAGCGATGAAACACTTACTAAATAAATTGCAGGAAATTCAAGAGAGAGATGTAAATCGGAGGCTACAAGATGATGTACTAAAGGGAGCAGGAGACACTGATATTAAAAGTAATGATCTTTGTTGCAGGCAAAAAAATCCAGTCTCTCTCAGTGCCAGGTCTTCCTCCCACTGTTGTCAATGGAAGTTTTGGATTTGCTCATTTTCTTTGTTTGAATGTGTTCAACACATTGAAACTGTGGACTTCTCTCAAGTAAAGACCGTTGAAGCATATTGAGACATAAAATACAGAAAGTCTTATTTTCCGAATTTTCTACATCAGAAAATTATTTTAGCATATTTCCACCCTAGTTGTACCACACCTATGACATTATGACTCACCACTAGATGGGATCATGCTTCAGCAAAGGGATCATGATCCCATCATGCTGTGATGATCCCAATGCTTCCTTCTCCTTCTCCTGTTTAAAAATGTGGCATTGCAGTCCCAGCCCTTATTACACACATATACTGGCATCCTTTGGCTGCTTCACTGTGTAAAATCCTTCTCCTCCCTTCCCCTGTGTACTAGCCTACCATATTTCCAGGCCACTTTGTGCATCAAATGATCTGGGGTGTTGTGAGCCCCTTGACTGCATCAGGATCTGGCATAGCTTGGCAGCACCAGATGGAGGAGGAGGAGGAGGAGCTGGAAGCCTGACAACCAGGGGTGGAGGAGGAAGGCCCTCCCCTTGTGACTCTAGATGTCAGAGGAGGAGAAGCACAGTTGCCAACTCTCTCCTTTGTCCCTCTGGTGGAGCACACAGCCTCATCGGGAGAGAGGAGGACTATAACCCACCACAGGGAGGTCTGAACAGAAGGAGCCAGAGCTGAAGTCAGAGAGGCAGGGCAGGGCCTTCATAGGTGAGACCAAACTCATCTGCCTAGGTGAAATGAGTGTCTGTGTGTGCATGTGTATGCAGCAGAGTCATAGATCAAGAGAGTCCTGTGAATGAGCATGCCCCACACCATATTTAAAAGCTTGTTTGGATGAGTGTGTCCACCATCAGGACATCTCCTTAGCTTCGTTTCATTATGAAGCTCTTGTCCTGCTCCTATATCTTGGAACCTTGACTTCTGGAGCTTGTATTTGCTGTTGATGCTGAACTATTATTAGCCTGAATAAAGACCTCTTCCATATTTACAAGTAAGAGTAGTAGCTGTTGTGTTTCGGGATGGGAGCCTGATGGAGGCTGTGCTAGTCTTCAATGTGCCATAGAGCCATTCTGCCATTTTTCCCTATACAAAGTTGCTGCCAGTAAAAAAGGAGTGACTCAAATGAGCTGGGTATCCGGTTCTGTATCGCATGGGCCTCTCCATTGCCTCAGTGTGCAGGACATTCACCAGATCTGTTAATGCTGACGCACTGTAGGCTGAGCGTTTCCTCCACACTATATTGTACACACACCCTATTCAAAGGGTCATGGAATAGAAGGGTAGGGCAGAGCCAACAGCAGCACAGCTCTGTGACTGGAAGCATTGGGTGGGGAACTTGTGCACATCTGGCGTAAGCTCTGGAACAGAAGGGATGAGTTCCGGCAGATGCCTGACCTCCCAGGCTTTTGCTCTTACTGCATCTGCATAAAAAGGTGAAAATGAGACCCAGCAGCTGCAGTCCTAGCCCTATACATGCTGCCATTGTTTGGTTTCTCTTGACACATTTGTATTATGTGTGTGGGATGGGTACGCCTATGTGTATGAGTGAGCAGTCTCAAAGGGAAAAGACAGCAAGGGGTAAACATCAGAACATCAGTCCTGCATCCAAATATACATATGCCAGTAGCCATTAATGCCAGTGGAGCTTTATCTGAATGAAAGATGATGAGTGTATGAAGCTAGCTGCCTTCTGCTGGACCAGACTAATGGCACATCTAGCCAGAGTTGTCTGCTCTAATTGGCAGCAGCTCTCTGGAGTCTTGGGTATAGGTCTTTCACATCACCTGCTACCTGGTTTTTTAAACTGGAGACAGCAAGGGACTGAACCTGGGACCTTCTACCTACAAATTATATCTATACCATTCAATTATGACCCCTTCCTAAGTCTTGACATGTGGGGGCCATAGACTAATAGCCAGCATAGATCTCAGACGTGGCTGGAAGCATAAGAAATATGCACCAGTGTTTTCAGGTGCATCTTTTGAACGTGAAAAGGACACAGGACATGTCCCACATCTGCCTTCACCAACCTGATGTGTTCAGCTCTCATCACCCAACCTGAACTCATTTTTTAAGCTCCCACCATGAATGAAAGTAGAATGAAGCAGTTCACTCAGGGAGGCAGATTCTATGGGGGGTCCACTTTTCTGCTGCCAACTAACCTGTGTGTGTCAGTGAAAGAAGAAGGAGGAAGAGAAGGTCTAGGCTAGAGCAGGGGATGCCATTCAGAGATTTCATTTCAGGTGTAAACATGTCCAAGGCCACTGCTGGCTCCTTTCTGTGCTAGGCTGTGTGCCGCCTTATGCAGAAAGGTAAAGCAGAATAGCTGAATGTCAAGAAAGAAAAAATGAAAGGCAAATGGGATGTAACATGGACAGGAAGGGCTGTGCGTGTGATTAAGGAGCAAGGCTGTGGTGTCTCTTCATGGAATAATACATTCCACCTGCCTCTGCCTGTCCTGATGTTTCTCTTTGCTCATTTACCTTGCATTGAGTTCATAAAGGGAGATTAGGTGACCCTCATCCTTCATCAAATGCTCATACCTCATTCTCCTTCCCTTCCCTGAATGCTGATCACTTTCATCATACTGGCCCTTCACAGCCACAGTGAGCTATTGCTCCACTCCCTCAGTCAATATTTACCCAGCAGTCATTGTGCACGAGCGAAGATGAAATCATGCCAGCCGGGTTTCTCTGAGTGATGATTTTTTTACTGCGGTGGTAATAGCGCCACCAACTCTATCCCCTTCCATCTTGCCCCATTATTTCTGGCAACATCTCACCTCTTTGCCTTCTTCTTAAGTAATGGTTATTGTTGTTTTGCATCCGCATCTATCACTGCATCCTCCTCTTTTTTCTTCATCCTTCTGCGTTTCCCGACATTTATTTAGTTATCCTTTCCAGGGTATGGTGCTGTGTAGATACATGAGGATAACTTTATCCAGATCAGTATCTCTCTTCCTTCCACTGTAAATAGTGTCGCAACAATTCCCTCTGTGGTGCTGCTTCCCATACACTCACTTATGTATGATACGTAACCCTTCCTGTAATCGGTTGCAAGAGATTGTAAGCAGCAGCCAGAAACATGGATGAGTTGAATGAAGACCTCATGCTTCTTTCTGCCCAAGAGATTCACCAACCGCTTCCTTGGAGTCTTTCCTTCTGTTTCTGAGTCTTTGCTGACAGCAGGGGGACCACAAGGTGCACGAAAGAAAACAAAAAACAAAAAAACCTGAAATGAGCCAGTTGTAGGCTAGTGCTGGGGAAAGGAAGAGTTTTAGGGGCTATGGCTGTGGCCTGTTCTTCATTTCCTTCAAGCCAAATAATGGGGAGGAAGCTTTGTAAAGGAATCCTATTAGAGCCCCTTTACTAAAAGCTCGGTAATATGGATCATATGGGCTCTCAATTCCAAAAAGGGGTTGGATCATAAAACAGTTATGTTCTATCATGTAGAGGTACAGAGGGTGTTTTGTAGGTATGCAGAGCACACCGTGTACTTTGTTGTGAAAGTGGAGGGAGTAGGGGTGGATTTTTGCAAATCAGTGACATCTGAAATAAACCCCACACACTGCAAAAATTAAAATATAAATGCCAGCAGCATAAAGAGGGGAAACATCATAAAGCTGCTCAGGGATCCCATCTATGCATAACAAAGCTATTATTAGGGAGAATAGATCAGGTACACTCACTGCACGACTTACCACTGAAAAAGTGGAAATATAGCCTGCTGCTGCTGCTGTGCCTTTTGCATCTTGGATCCTTTATTTTTATTTTTAATGTTTTTCTCCGTTTGGGGCTTGTCTGGCTGAACATGAAAATACAGATCCCATGATTGACGTGTCTCTGATTGAGCCGGGTGTGCATTACAGCCCAGGTATGATCTCAGTTTCATTTGACTGTCTTTTAGACACTGCTGATTATACACAAACATATTGTACCTGGCACTTCAAACATGATCTACTTCAGTGGCAACATCATCCTGAGCAGATAGGCGTGCACAAGTACAGCAGCTCCAAAATGTGAAGCCTTGCTAGACATCAAAACGACTGTTGCACTTGCTTTCCTTGACCTTCCAGGCCCTGCTGATTGACCATAGTTATTACAGGTGTTATGTACTGAGCTGAATCCTAGAACAATAGGATTCAGAATCAGCGGGAGCTACCCAATCCAACTCCAGGTGGAAGTGAATCCGCAACCTGATTGGCCTGCTGGAGCAGCCAATCAGGCGGCTGGCAGAAGTGAATCTGCTACCTGATTGGCCTGTAGGAGCAGCCAATCAGGCTGCAGGCAGAAGTCAATCCACAATATAATTGGCCCACAGGTGTAGCCCTGAAGTAGCCAATCACGCAAGGCCCATTGTGTAAATACTGTATATAAGCAGATGGTTTTGGTAAAAGAGCGATTCATCTTCTCTTCTTCTCCTTGATGAATATGAGCTGAATAAAGAGCATGAAATTCACTCTCGACTCCGAGTATATTTCACTGGCGACGAAGGTGGGATCCTGCTGAGCTGACCGCCACCACGCACTGCACCGCAGCACCGCCACCTGCTGCACCGCTGCATCGCACCGTGCATCCAGGCTTCAGCTCCAGGACCCAAGGAACCCAGAATGGCAACCGACAGCAGCTTCTTGCCATTCAAACCAGCATCAGGAGACTGGGAAGGGTACGCCGCCCGTTTCAACTTCCTCCTGCAAGCGAAAGAAGTCACCAACGATGCCATGAAGAGGGCGACATTCTTCAGCGTCTGTGGAGAGGAGACGTTTGAAATCGCCCGGGCTCTCCTTGCACCTAGAGATGTCGCTACCGTCTCTTACAAAACAATAATGGAACGGCTGAAGGAGCACTTTTCACCACAGCCCTCGGTGGTAGCTTGCCGAAATGCCTTCTACGCAAAGCGGCAAGCCCCGGGGGAAACCATAACTGGGTTTGTGACCTCCCTCCGCCAAGCCGCCCGGTTATGCAACTTCTCAGAGTTGGAGAACATGCTTCGTGACCGCCTCGTCGGTGGCCTGAGGGACGAGATGTTGCAACGACGCCTCTACGCCAAAAAAGACCTCACGTTCCAGATTGCTCTGGAGGAAGCCCTGGCAACCGAAGCCGCCGAGAGGTCAACGCAAGAGGCACGACCGGCCCCGCCATCCCAACCGAGGGTCTACCACGAAGACCTCACCGACGAATCCGAATCTGACAGGGAGGAAGTACACCGAGTACAGCGGCGCACTCAAGCAGCACACACACCACAGCAGCCTCGACGAGAAGGAGGGAACTGTGCAAGCTGCGGGGAGAACCACGAGAGGAGGACCTGTCGTTTCCGCAACGCAGAGTGCAGGCAGTGCAGAAAATTGGGACACATCGCCCGGGTGTGTCGGGCTCGACTCACCCGTCGACAAGCATCAGATGACCGACCCAGGAGCCCCAGGTCACACGGCACCATGCACCAAGGCAACTCGACGGAGATCACGGACTACCAGGTATTCCAGTTGCCCCATCCCAGCACAGAGAAAATTTATATAGAGGTACAGATAGAGGGAGCCCCATGCCGCATGGAGCTGGACACGGGTTCAACTCTATCCATAATCTCGGCCCGAACATTAAGGGAACTGTGCCCTAATGGGGGTCCCAAACTAAGGCCGGCCCCATTCACCCTCCGGGACTTCCAGAAACGTAAGGTCCCTACAATGGGGGTGGGGACCTTCAGGGTGCAATATCGAGGGCGAAAGCAACAATTGGACTTGCTGGTAGTTAAGGGCCCCTACGTTAGCTTACTGGGACTGGCATGGTTTGGACCTCTGGGGCTAGCCGTTACCGGGGTGAACCGCACTAGCTTACAAGTGGACGTGGACGCCATATGCAAAGAGTTTCCAGGGGTTTTCGATGGGGCATTGGGACGATATACAGGACCCCCCATTGCCCTACAGCTAGACCCCGCTGTACGACCCATCAGGCACAAGGCCCGCCGGGTCCCGTTCGCCCTGAAACCCCGCATAGACGAGGAATTGGACCGGCTCGTGGAGCAAGGAGTGCTGGAGCCGGTGCCCAACGCCCCCTGGGAAACTCCAATTGTCACACCCGTCAAGCCTAACGGTTCGGTCCGCATCTGTGCAGACTACAAATGCACCATAAACAAGGCTCTCACGGCCCATGCATACCCAGTGCCAGTGGTCAGCCATGTCCTCGCCACCCTGGCTGGGTCAAAAATCTTTGGCAAACTGGACTTGGCCCAAGCGTATCAACAGTTGCCTGTGGACGAAGCCACAGCAGAGGCTCAGACGATTGTGACGCACAGAGGGGCATTCAGAGTAAAGCGGCTGCAATTTGGCGTTAGCGTGGCACCAGGCATATTCCAGAATCTAATGGACTCTCTCCTTAAAGGGATTCCTGGCGTCACCCCCTTCTTCGATGATGTACTGATCGCCGGGCCCACACCAGAGGAATTTGAGGACCGCCTCCGCTCCGTCCTGCACCGTTTCCAGACGGCGGGCCTCAAGGTGAAGCGGGAAAAGTGTTTACTGGGAGTGCCGCAGGTGGACTTTCTGGGATTTAAGGTGGACGCAGAAGGGGTCCATCCAACCGGTGACAAGGTACGGGCCATTTGTGAGGCCCCAGCGCCCAAGAGCAAGCCCGAACTTCAGTCATTCTTGGGACTATTGAACTTTTACCATGCCTTCCTTCCCCATAAGGCAGCGGTAGCGGAGCCCCTACACAGACTCCTAGATAAAAGGGCCCCTTGGGTGTGGGGCCAGCGACAAAGGGCCGCATTCCAGGCAGTCAAGGACTTGCTCGTCTCAAACTCGGTCTTGGCACACTTCGACGAGAGGCTGCCAGTGGTGCTGGCATGCGACGCCTCTCCCTATGGCATCGGCGCTGTCCTGGGACACCAACTCCCGGATGGAAGAGAGGTGCCGGTGGCATACTTCTCCCAGACGCTTGCTGCAGCCGAACGAAACTACTCACAGATTGACAAGGAGGGTCTGGCAATCGTGAAGGGCGTAAAAAAATTCCATGATTTCTTGTACGGGCGGCCCTTTACCATAGTGACTGACCACAAGCCGTTGCTTGGCCTGTTTGCCCCCGAGAAGCAGACCCCCCAAGTGTTGTCTCCACGTGTCCTCAGGTGGTCAATTTTCCTTGCCGGCTACCAGTATGCACTAATCCACCGCCCTGGGAAGGCGATGGGCCACGCAGACGCACTCAGCAGGCTACCACTACCAGAAACAGGCCCCGACCCAGCGCCTGCGCAAGAGGTTATGACCCTGGAGCTGCTTCCCGACCGACCCATTCAGGCACAAGAAGTTGCGCACCATTCCACAAAAGATAGGGTCATCTCCCGGGTCCTGGACTGGGTGTGGCGAGGATGGCCCAGCAGCAGCCCCGGGCCAGAATTTGCTGGCTACACAAACCGCAAACATGAACTGTCGGCCCACAAGGGGTGCCTGTTATGGGGAAGCAGGGTTGTTGTTCCCCAGCCCCTCCGCAAAAGGGTCCTCACAGCCCTACACGAGACACACCCAGGGGTAGTGAGGATGAAGGCCCTTGCCAGGAGTTATGTGTGGTGGCCGGGGATTGACAGAGAGATAGAGGCCTGGGTCCAACACTGCCAGACCTGCCAAGAATCCCGCCCGGATCCCCCAAGGGCCCCAGTCCAGCCCTGGGAGTCCGCCCGACATCCATGGTCACGCTTGCACGTGGACTTCGCTGGCCCCTTCCAGGGAAAAACATTCTTCATAGTGGTGGATTCCTACACCAAATGGCTGGAGGTCGCACTGGTACCGTCCACTTCTACGGCGGCAGCCATCCGGGTACTACGTAAGCTGTTTGCAACCCACGGGCTCCCTGACACCCTCGTCTCGGACAATGGAACCGCATTCACGTCAGAGGAGTTCCAGACCTTCACGGCGCAGAACGCCATCCGCCACATCCGCTCAGCACCATTCCACCCTGCCACCAATGGCCAAGCGGAGCGCATGGTGCGGACCACCAAGGACAGCCTCCGCCGCATAACACAAGGGGACTGGGAATACCGCCTTGCCGCATTTCTTCTAGCACAGCACAGCACCCCAAGCACAACGACGGGCCGGAGCCCAGCTGAACTACTCATGGGCCGGCGCCTTGCAACTAGACTGGACCGACTTCACCCCGACAGAGCTCAGGATGAGGTAGTGGTGGGGAAAGGCAGGAACCCCCGGACATTTGTGGCCCAGGACCCAGTGTATGCAAAGAATTTTGGGGCAGGCCCAGCATGGGTACCCGCCACAGTCACCAAGGTGACCGGCCCCGTGTCGTACGAGGTACTAACGGAAGGGGGGCAATGTTGGCGCCGCCACTGCGACCAGCTACGGCGACGATTCCCAGGAGGAACCCGGGAGGAGAGCGGGACAGAGGGGTCCCAAGGGGACAGCAGGGCAGTGAGGCCTGTAGAGCGAGAGGGGTGGGCAGGGGAAGCAGAAGCAGTAGGCACAGAGGGGCGCCCCGAGGCTGGAAGGACACCGGAACCAGAGTCACAACCTAGTGGTTCAGTGGCGCCAGACCAGACAGCCCCGGCACAGCCAGCAGCCTTGGAACACGAGCCAGAACCAGAACCCCTGACCAAGGAACACCCCAGGCCACAACGCACACGGAGGCGGCCAGCAGACCTTGGGGACTACGAATGCAACTTCCCGGGCAGGACTGGAACTTAGAGGGGAGGGGTGTTATGTACTGAGCTGAATCCTAGAACAATAGGATTCAGAATCAGCGGGAGCTACCCAATCCAACTCCAGGTGGAAGTGAATCCGCAACCTGATTGGCCTGCTGGAGCAGCCAATCAGGCGGCTGGCAGAAGTGAATCTGCTACCTGATTGGCCTGTAGGAGCAGCCAATCAGGCTGCAGGCAGAAGTCAATCCACAATATAATTGGCCCACAGGTGTAGCCCTGAAGTAGCCAATCACGCAAGGCCCATTGTGTAAATACTGTATATAAGCAGATGGTTTTGGTAAAAGAGCGATTCATCTTCTCTTCTTCTCCTTGATGAATATGAGCTGAATAAAGAGCATGAAATTCACTCTCGACTCCGAGTATATTTCAACAGGACAGCCCCTCTGTAGAGATGAAGGAGAGCATTTCAACTACTGGTTCCTCTTTGTTCAGTATGGCAGATGTCTAGTGAATGCCTTTCCCTGCATATGTGCATTGAATCAAAGGTGGTGCTTATTCCCATTGCATGATGCTTATTCCCATTGCAATGGTTGTTGCCAGCAAAGAGCTGTGCACTGAGTCTCCAGAAGCAGGCAAAGAGAAGGATATTTTTTAAATGCTTCTTGCTTGCTTGAGAAGGAGGGTACTTCCACAGCAATTGGATCAATAAGACTTCCTACGTGAATAGGATTCAATGTGTTTGCAGGATGCAGATTAAACCCTTTCCCCCTTCTGCTGCACCATTTGCACAGTCTTTTAAAAAAAAGTTTTCGAGATGCAGCTTGGTGGGTTTGCGAACATGCATCATGGGTTTTGTGGTCTTAATGTCTGCAGTGAGTGCTGCTCCTCTCACTGGCCATTGGATATGCTGATGGGAGTTATAGCTCAACCAGAGGTGTACAACATGGTGGCTATTCCTGATCTGCATTTGCTGTCAGAAATTCTCCAGAGTCCCATGCAGAGATTTCCTATCACCTGCTACTTCTTTTTAATCTGGAGATTACAGCAATTAAATCTGGAACCTTTTGCAAAGTACATACCATCAAAGCTGTCTAGTTCTCCCTTTTTTAAAGGGAAATTCCCTCAAGCTGAATAGGCTTCCTTGTGAGAAAAGGGAAAACTGGACAGCTATGCATACAATAAGCTACGACTCTTCCTCAGGCATGCTGAGTTGAACTTGCACCCTTAGAACCAATGGACAAGAAAAAATGTAAAGAATTAATGTTCATTGTGTGCTGTTGCTTCCTTTTATGAAGGATAGGGTGTGCCCATTCACAGAATGGTGTGCTGATGATCTGGTATAATTGGGACACACTGTGATGCTGAACTGGACTGATTAAGTATATATATTCAAGAATGAGAAGGTTAAGTGCGCTGAAATTTTCTCAGAGAACTTCATCACTTGTCCTTTGTTGATTCAGATTAATAAACTTGGTCAGTATTAGAACAGTTAGCAAAAGCAGATGGTAATCATTGCTGTTGCTAAGCAGCAGCCATTTATTAAGCTAGTAGACAGGCTGCAGAATTGCTCTAAATTATATAGCATTTAATCAATGAAGCTGGATGCCATAAAGAGCTGAACGCCTCCCTGTTTCTTAAAATACTGTGTATATATTCTGGTACCTGCTCCTTTATGGAACATAGCTAAATGTGCAATGTAATGATGACAGAACTCCAGACTTCAGCATCGTAGTTATTTCTGACTGAACTAGGTTAAAACTGCTTACTTAACCAACCCTGTTTTAGCAGGCTCAGTAAAGCTGCAGTCCTACAAATAACTTGTCCATTTTTTCTGCATTTAGGATAATTTGTGCTCATTGTGCTATCATGGCACAATCCCACTTTCAATACTGTTTGCACCTGCAACCATTTTGGGATGGTTACACAGCTTCATATTCTGTAAATCCCTTATCCTGCTGAAATCCCATAACTTTTTATATCACAAATGTTCTCGTTTCCTTTTTTGTCCAGCAATAATGTGGTAGCATTGGGGAACCATAACAGAACACTAATAAGGTGGAATCAATCTACCATTAATGCACTACTATTGTGTTAAGAATATGCTACAAAATACACTTACAATAAAACACCACTCTGGAGGGTCCCTTATCCTACAGCAGTGTTCTTGAACTGAATGAGAATAATATTCCAGAGAAAGTACGGAAGTTAGAGAAGCCCAGTGAATCCTCTGCGGATTTTGGCTGTTAGTCTGCTAAGGTTCTGAGGCCTTGTCTATAGGTTATGCTCACATGAGAAGCTTACAATGTGCTTTTGAGCCTATCTTGAGCTATTTGTGTCCTGTGTAGGGCTGAGAGGAAAATGTATCACCGTACTTTTAATCAAAATGCACACGTAGAGCAGGAAAGGTTTGTTTTGAGGTTTGGATAGACCTAAATTATGTGACAATTGAAATTGCTTCACTATATTCTGCCCACCCTCTGGATGCAAATCATTGCTCACGGCCTAAAGGGTTGGAAAAGACTTTGGGAATGTGTGCAGTTCCTGACCCTAGTTCATAAGGACTTTGTTGTTGTTTAGTCGTTTAGTCGTGTCCGACTCTTCGTGACCCCATGGACCATAGCACGCCAGGCACATAAGGACTAGAGATGTGCTAAACCTGCCTGTTCCTTTTCCATCTTCAGTCGATGTAACTGAGTGCCTCATTATTCTATCACATTTCAATTACTAGAGTCATTTAAAACAACAACAACAACCCCAACTTGCTGAAGATTCATGTTTTGCTTTCAGGCATGTGGCTGGTTAATCCTTGCCCCTCATTTCAGATTTCTTGGAACTTTTTGTGATTGGTGTTCATTGAAGGCAGTGCATTCCGTACATTCTCAGGGGTTCTAGAAACAGGGCAGAGGATATTCCCTCTTGCTCTGCAGGCATTCCCCTACCAGGCATGGCCAAACTTGGCCCTCCAGATGTTTTGGGACTACAATTCCCATCATCCCTGACCACTGGTCCTGTTAGCTAGAGATGATGGGAGTTGTAGTCCCAAAACATATGGGGGGGCAAGTTTGGCCATGCCTTCACTGAGCTCTTTTGGTCTGGCTGTCCCTTGATCCCAATTCCCCTATGCCCAGATCCATCTATGCTTACTTTGAGCTTCAGTTAGTATTTGCAAGTGATAAGGTACCAGCAGAAACACATTAAGTCCATCCTAGATCCAGTATATCTTGCAGAGATTAAGCAGGCAAGAGTAGTTATAGGGGAATTTTACTTATTCAGTAGCTAGCTTTCAAAGGCACAAATGACACAGCGGAGGGAGGGCTTAACTGCTGAAATTAAACTCTGCCCCACCCTGGATTTATTTATTTTTTTAATTGCTGGACTAGCTCCACTCTGCATCCTCGTTGGAAGGGCAGAGGGTGAGGAAGAGAGTCTGGCAGGACTTAAAACAATGTAGCCAACATGCTTTCTCCAAAGGCCCATGTGCTTTTGAAAGGTGGGGGTGTTTGTGAGGCAAGAATACAGCAATTGTTTTGAGCTGTCTTTCTGTCAATAATTAGAATAATAAAGTTTGAACCATACTGGAAATAAATCAATAGTGCTTCCTTTTCTCTTCCTCCAGCCACAATAATTACAAATTATTTTCAGTTTAAATGTGGATGGGAATATGCATAATTTCCCTGGGGAATTTTGCTATTCATGTCAAAAGTCTTTTAGCCTACCAGTTTTGCTTTGTTCTGCATAATGCTAATTTGTATAGCAATGTTAAGAAGGACCAAGTTCAGAGAGACTCCCTTCTCAATCCCAGTTGGGCAAAAGCTCGGCCACCTCCCTTTAAATCAAGATGCTGTCCAAACCCCATCATCCCAGCCAGCATGGTCAGTGGTCAAGGGCAACTGGAGTTGTAGTCCAGTAATATCTGGAAGACCACAGATTCCCCAGCCTTGCTTTATAGTCTCTCTGTAAACTCTCACCCAGCCGGTGTGTGATTGCACAGCTCCTTGGTGCCTTTGAAGAAGACCAAAAATTAAAATAAAGGGGGGGGGGAGAGAGAGAGATTTCAAGGGACTTGTTAAAAAGACATGGAAAACAGAGATGCTTTTAATGATAACAAAACTGAAATTGCATAGATAGCATTGGCTTTGTTCCAGCCTCTTGTTATGTGAACGTTTTTAATGCAGGCTAGAATGAGGAAAAGAAATCAATTGTGCATTGTAGCCAAAGTAGGCTACATTAATGTTACAGAGCAATCTAAAACTGAACGATGCTCCATGTGCGAAAAATCCTCTATGATGTTTGAAAATGGCTGCAAACATCTACTCCATCCGTTATTGACAAGCTGCAGGCTTTTCAGCTACTAGATTGCCTCTCTGATGGAGACTGGTGGTTTTTTTGGATACATCCATTGAAGAACAGCCCAAACTGGCTCATTGAACACACACACACACACACTTGCTCCTTGAGATTGTTCTTTTGATTATGGTTCCGATAGCTTTGATTAATAATCAGCATTTATATAGTGCTTTCAATGTTCAAATTACTTCATATGCATTAGCACTGCTACTCTTTCAATAGCTCTCTAAGTGAGACATATCGCAGATAGGAGACTGAGATAGTGGCTCCGCCTAATGCCACATAGCAATGATAAGCCTACTTTCGCCTGTGCATACACAATGGCTGTCTGAAATGTACACACTTTAGCTTAGATTTTCAAATCAGATGGAAAGGACATACAACAGAAATATTTCTTTAAAATCTACAGTATGCGCATCGACTGACAAAACATTGCAAGCCTCCCATCATGGTCTTATTCCAGACGTAGAACTTTTGAGTCTGAATGGAAGGAAAGTTACTTTCCTCGTGTACTACTATTGGGCTCAAGTTAAGGCAGTCTGGTATTGGTTGGTTTAATGCCTTTCTCTTTACTTCAGTTATTTACTGGCTGCTGTTTTTATTCAGGGGTCAAGGCATTGTGCTCCCTGAGGTGGACCTGCTGCCGCTTTCTAATCTTCCCACCTGACCTGCTGACACAGCACATCCACTCCCAGTTTCTGGGGCTATCTCATCCTAAAGGGTCCTTCCTTGGAGAGATGCATTGTGGGAAAGATGGTGTCAGCTCCACCATTGCTGTTTTGCTGCAGTGGTGGCAGATTTCATTTAATAAAGTTTATCAGAGATTGGTTACAGGTAGGTAGCCATGTTGGTCTGACGCAGTCAAAATAAAAATAAAAAATCTCATACCTATGACAAACTTAGTTGGTCTCTAAGGTGCTACCGGAAGGATTTTTTATTTTTATTTTATCAGAGATTGTTCAACTGTAAGAAATATTTGTCCATTGTCCACAGAGTGTGCCTGGCATGCACAGTATTATTTAAGAGGCCAGGCTTGCCCCCGTGCATTCCTACGTGCCCCTTCCTGTGGGGAAACGTGAATGCCCAAAGAGGGCCAAGATGAAGCTAAAACTTGGAGTGTTTCATTAAAGATAAAGGAGTGAATTCTTAAAAACTTCAATCCAGTTTGCCAGGCCACATGAGACACAGTTGCATGTTAGGACAAACAACAGCAACACTGCAAATCCAGTGTGGAAAAGGGTGGGAGGGAATAATATAATAAATTATTATTTATATTCTCACCCATCTGGCTGGGTTTCCTCAGCCACTCTGGGCGGCTTCCAACAGAAAAATACAATACAATAATCTATTAAACATTAAAAGCCTCCCTAAACAGGGCTGCCTTCAGATGTCTTCTAAAAATCTGGTAGCTGTTTTTCTCTTTGACATCTGATGGGAGGGCGTTCCACAGGGCGGGCGCCACTACCGAGAAGGCCCTCTGTCTAGTTCCCTGCAACTTGGCTTCTTGCAACGAGGGAACCGCCAGAAGGCCCTTGGTACTGGACCTCAGTGTCCGGGCAGAACGATGGGGGTGGAGACGCTCCTTCAGGTATACTGGACCGAGGCCATTTAGGGCTTTAAAGGTCAGCACCAACACTTTGAATTGTGCTCGGAAACGTACTGGGAGCCAATGTAGATCTTTCAAGACTGGTGTTATGTGGTCTCGGCGGCCGCTCCCAGTCATCAGTCTAGCTGCCGCATTCTGGATTAGTTGTAGTACTTCCGTCTTGTCAGGATTCAACCTCAATCTGTTAGCCGCCATCCAACCTCCAACCACCTCCACTCGCACAGGACCTTCACCGCCTTCACTGGCTCTGGTTTGAAAGAGAGGTAGAGCTGGGTAACATCCGCATACTGATGAACACAGAGAAAACAGTGGAATGCAGGTAGATGACAATGGCATGGGGCAGGATTCAGCCATTGAGTCTCATCAGTGGAAGTCTTGTGCAAGGATTTCCATTTCTGCAGTAATGTTGCCCCCTTCCTCTTGTGCCCCCTGGAATTGGTCCAAGGTGTGTGTGTGTCAGGAGACCCTATACAACAGTTGTTGTTTTTTTTTGGGGGGGAGCACTGTGACGCAAGGAGAAGTCCTTGCTCAGATAGAACATTTGTCATAGCTTGATGCTGAATTATTTCTGTTGGCTGGATTTTCTGTAAAAGGTGATTGGACAAAGGGTGACAGTTCCAAAACAAATGACTAGTATCAAAGCAGCCATAGGTTTATTGAGCAAGGTATCTCCATATCAAATCTAGGCTGGCAACTGCATGTGTATCAGTAAATGAATGAAGCACCACAGAGTTTCTTACATTTACTGAAATGCTGTACATATAAATATATATATACATGCAAATGAAGTCCTACGTTCTGCAAATGCTGAATGCTTTTATTGCCACCAAAGTCAACAAGAATGGTAGGTGCTCAGTACTGTGGCTGAGTCAGCACATAACTCTTGATTTAAAGCCTTTTATAGTCTTACAAATTATACTACAGCCCGCTTACACGTGTGCTATAGAAGCGTTATCATTAATAATTGAAATTGCTTTTGTCAAAATAAATGAACAATGTACTTTCCCCAGATAGAGTGCCTTAGAAAAATGCAGACTGAGGGACTGTAGGGAGCTTGTAAACTGCACTAGGGTATTAATTCCATTGTCTATTTTGCCTTCCTCACACCCATGATTAAACTTTCCCTTCTGCTCCTCACAAAATTGAACAAATAAGTGTTTAACGCAGCATCTCGATGAAGGGGCTCAAAAACAACGACATGCAATTGGCTAAGCTTGCTGTGATACTAATGTAATGGGTGATGAAAGCCCTTGATATTATAATAATCATTGTGCATCTTTAAGCTCCCTGTCCTTTCCCATATTATCTGTGTTGTGAACTGCTCCCAATTATTAGAAGGGGAAACCATAATATAGCATGGCCATGGGGATGCTGGGATCCTACTTCTTTATTCCATTACACTTGCAAATGAGAACCTGAGCAACTACAGCTCCAATAATAACTAATAGCTGGGCTTTTCAGAATTGGTAACTGGCACATGCAATGGCCCTCGAGGTGCTGCTGGTATTTGCAGTGGAAGTACTTCGATGGTGTATACCAGGGTTTCCCAAACTAGGGCTGCCAGCTGGTTTTGGACTACAACTCCCACCACCCCTATCTAGAAGGGCCAGTGGCCAGGGATGATGGGAATTGTAGTCCACAAAACAGTGAGAGACCCAAGTTTGGGAAACTCTGCGTACACCCTGTTAGGTCTCAAGAAGAAGAAGAAGAGTTTGGATTTGATATCCCGCTTATCACTGCCCTAAGGAGTCTCAAAGCAGCTAACACTCTCCTTTCCCTTCCTCTCCCACAACAAACACTCTGTAAGGTGAGTGAGGCTGAGAGAAGTGTGACTAGCCCAAGGTCACCCAGCAGCTGCATGTGGAGGAGTGGAGACGCAAACCCAGTTCACCAGATCACGAGACTTAACCATTACACCACACTGGCTCTCAAGGTGGGGGTATATCTATTGAATCTAAGGTGGGGCAGGGTGGAAGGTTTGAAAAGTGGGCTCTGAGATCCCAGACTTTAAGTAGGCTTTTATCACCCAACACGGCTGCCTTGTTCTTCTCTAAATGCCCCCCCCCCAACAATGTCTTAAACTGCACATGCTTTGAAACAGAGGAAATGTAGAAAATTCTAGTAGGATGGTAAGGTTTTATACATGAGCAAGCATTTATGGCATACCAAGCTGAGAAGCCAATTTAATTCCCTTGTAACTCGAGGCAGGTTTAAGCCTATTTTTTTTTCTAAAGGGGACAGACTGATTTAATTAACCCAGTATGTCACCTAGGGCAGGACCCCTTCTTCCTTTTTACATCTTTGATAAATATGTACCATGGCCTGTAGAAGGAGAAAAGCAGATGCTCTAAAGCTCATGTTTATCTTATGAGTTTCTCTGTATATATTTTCAAAATATGGGGGGGGATGCTATGAATGAGTACTGTTTGCAATTATATGCAGGAATTGTGTTTGGTTCCAAATTTACAAATAGCTTCTGGTAATAAAGCTTAACCTAAAATACCATGAATCACATCTTGCATAGATGTAGCACTAAGTTATGTGTTTCATATGGCAAGTTTTCCATGACATAAAAATAGAACATCACATATACTGTGTTTCTAAACTGCTGTAGGTCTCTGGTGGCAGCTGTCCAGGAGGACCACACATGGCAAGAGATCACTGAATGTCGGTTACCCAAATGTAATACTAGGCCTCTCCCTTTTTTCTTTTTCTTTTTTGCCCTCTCACTGTTTGTATACCAAATTTATGCCAGAAGTGGATTTGTATGGTGGGTAAATTACTAAAATTTAAATTGGCTGGTGGATTATTGTCAAGACCGCAGTTTCCCCTCTCTTTCTCTAACTCATGAACATGTACGCTGGCATTGCACACATTCTTGTAGGTCATTCATAGTATTTCTGTCTGTCTACAGCAGCAGCAGCAGCACCTTGATTTGGTCTTGTGCAGAGGAAATCTAACAGTGGCAGAGACCTATAACATATATCCTTGTGCAAAGTGCATAGGCACTAGAAGGGTGAGAGAAAAATCTTCAAACAAATAAGATGAAAAAGTCTTTAACCACTGCACAAGATAAATGGGAAGGAAGGAAGGAAGGAAGGAAGGAAGGAAGGAAGGAAGGAAGGAAGGAAGGAAGGCCTGTCCTTTATAACTATATGTTTTTATATTTGCACAAAAAGATATATATCAACATACCTCTGACATGGTACGTTGGGACACAGGTGGCGCTGTGGGTTAAACCACAGAGCCTAGGGCTTGCTGATCAGAAGGTCGGCAGTTCGAATCCCCGCAACGGGGTGAGCTCCCGTTGCTTGGTCCCAGCTCCTGCCAACCTAGCAGTTTGAAAGCACGTCAAAGTGCAAGTAGATAAATAGGTACCGTTCCAGCGGAAAGGTAAACAGCATTTCCGCGCACTTCTCTGGTTCACCAGAAGTGGCTTTTGTCATGCTGGCCACATGACCTGGAAGCTGTACGCCGGCTCCCTCTGCCAATAACGAGAGATGAGCGCTGCAACCCCAGAGTCAGTCACGACTGGACCTAATGGTCAGGGGTCCCTTTACCTTTACCTCTGACATTGCCCCATTTGAGGGTGGGGGCTGTTATCTTCTCCCCTGAATTTGATGAAGTCTTGCGTCACTTTGCCAATTATCTCTATGCTAAAATCATTAATTATGATACCATGTACTCTTTGATGCAGGTGATGGGTGCAATCCAGAGAAAATTTGATGTGGTTTTAGTAATCATTATTTCCCCCTTAACAGTGTCTAGTCTAGCTCAGTACAACTTGGAGATATGGTTAGGCCTTAGATCTCGGAATCTGGGTGATGCTTGCTGTTAGAACAGTTTTGAAATCTTAAAAAAAATTAGCAATCATTTCCAAAAAGTTTAGGGTTCAATCCTTTCCTTAGAAGGAAAAACTTTCTTTTAAAGTTGATAGTGAATTAACAAAAATAACCATTGACTTGTCAGAGGAATTTTCATGTTATAGTACATTTCCATGCCAGCTTTAGAAGAGATTCCAGAGGGCCAAATTCCAGTGCAATAATACTGGTTCTCTAATCCTAATAGGATTTGCTTAAAATGAAGCTCCATGGTGTTTGCCTTGATTTCCCTCCCTGATCAAGTTTAAATGCCAAATATTACATCTCTTGCTGTTAGCCTGGAAAGATTGCTCAGAACAGAGTCAGAGTTGCTTTCTTGGGGTTTTGGCACAGCTGCCCATTGCAACTGAAGCCTGACAAATCTTTCAGTCTCCATCCTGTTATCTCTGCTAGCGGTGTGTGGTGCTGTGGCTCCAGTCCTGATGGACTTGGAGTAAGCAGGCAGTGGTTGGCTTGAAATGAAAGGGAATCAAATCATTAAAAGGTTGTTTTAAAAGAAATGTAATTGTGAGGAATCAGAGCAGTGCCTTCCTAGAGTTCCAATTAAATCCTAGCCAATCAGCACCCACAACTTACTTCTTCTATTCTGTTGCAAAAATAATGAGAGAGATGAAAGCGACCCGGACAAGTGAAGTCTTTGCTGTGCTTTGAAGATGGGGAAAATGGCAAACATTGCCTGGGAGAGGTTCTACTTATGTGACAGCTGTTTCTGGCTCTTTAACACAGAATGAACTTTGTGGGAGGGTCTAGTTAGCATGCTTCAAGGACTCCTCAGAATAAAGGCAGCCTCAGAAAATGAAGTCTAGTGCATCTTGACTTGCAAAGTTACATTTTTCAGAAAGAAAAAACCTGTTTGTGTGTGTGTGTAGTGATGAATAAGTTAGCAGGATTTGCTTGTGTGCTGGCTGTTCATCCCTAATGATGATGTTATCTTGAATAGCTCCGATTTTTGCTTTTGTTACTCCAGGTAGAGATTGCAATATGGTTTGCACTTACCTGGAAGTCCTGATGAACTTACTTCTGAGTAGACAAGCACAGGATTGCATTGCAAGAGCATAAAAGAAAAGAGGGGGGGAAAGTATGAGGGAAACCAGATGCGAGATTCTGTAAACTATCTTTATAAGGTCTCTCTCTCACTCTGTGTGTGCACGTTTGAATGATGTCAATATGTTGGGGACAGAGAGTAGAAGAGAATCATTTTATTTTAGTCAATTGAAGCTATATTTAAATACAGGTGCTGGGAAAGCAATAAGTCATTTAAAATTATTTTGTGTGAAAATGTCCATTTTCAGGATCAAAGGGTGATTTCTTAGTAACCCCTGAGGATATATCTGTGTTGGAACTTTAATATTGATTTAGGATTTAACTTCTGAAGTCTAGCAAATTCAACTGAGATCCCTTGTAGCAAGACTAGGGAAGGTCAGAGGTGGGGGAGGAGATTGCCTAGTGAAAAATAATTGAAGTGAAGACTACCGTTCAGTTTAGGAACTAACAGTGCAGTCACAACAATTTACACTGTTCAACATACGTTTTTCCATAAGATAAATCTGTATCAATTAAAGTGAATTTGATTTCACAGCCACTTTCAGGCTTGGACAGTTTCCACACAACTTTCCCAAAATGATTGTCAATCACCCGTAATTAATGGTCTTGCATTTTAGGTCCTCGTGACTTCTTAATTTATGAACTTGCTACTTACTGCTTAGTGCAAAATCTCACATTTGCTTGATTACTAGATATTAGATACTAGCATTTTGTGTAGCTGATGCTGGCTACTGTGAAGCTAGTGTGATTAGTATAAATCACATGAGATGTCTGAGAAGAGTGTGGGAACAGAAGACTGTCTTATCTTTTCCGTCTGAGCGTGTTATTGTATTTTTACTTTCATTTTTGCAGTATGCAATGGCTTGTTCTGCCAGAGTTTGGAGAACACATACGTGATAATGGATTCTCTGTATAGACTGTAAATAAAATGTACTTTAGACCTACGGACGTTTCCTTCTTCTTGCTGTGTGATGCTAGAAGACTTGTGTGCACTTTTCATAAGAGAAGAGTCGCAGAAAGGCACTCTGGGGTGAAGGGGCATGCCATTCCAGAGACGTGCCTACTAGGAGACGCTCGGAGGGTCTGCCCCCCCCCGGAGCGTTTTCTAACAGATTACTAGATATTAGAGGATGCATGCAACTGAATAAGAGTTTTGTAAATGCTTTGTGAACTAAGTGACATATGCAAGCATACAGAAATGGATTAGTAGTGCATTCTTCTGAATAATTATGAGATTTAAATGGACTCAGTTAATAAAACACTGAAGAAAATATCAGTCAACAGCTCTCTTATTGACACAAATAGATTCTCTAATATTTCTGGGTATATATAAATTAATATACATTCTTCATCAACTCTAAATTGTATCAATTATCCCTCAAATCCAGTTTAATTACAGTTAATACATTGAATTACTTGCCAAGTGCTTCATAGAAGTGTGGGGTACATGTTGTACATCTGTATTTGTATTTTTCTGATGTCCCAGTTTGTGGCCACTGCTATTTCTCTTGCTTTTGGCTTCCAGATTTTGCAAGAGGAATGTCCAGAGGATTCTGGGTAACATAATATCCCCATAGGAAAATTCCTATTCATGCCTGTTGGGTGTGCTTACTTCTCTTTGTACAGCCCAATCCTGTGAAATGTCTCTGTGCTGCGACAAAAAGTATGCCTGTTCTTAGAGTTGCAGTGCACACCCTATAGCAGGCATCCCCAAACTGCGGCCCTCCAGATGTTTTGGCCTACAACTCCCATGATCCCTAGCTAAGAGAACAGGGTCAGGGGTGATGGGAATTGTAGTCCAAAACATCTGGAGGGCTGAAGTTTGGGGATGCCTTCCCTAGAGTAGCAGCTCATAGGATGGGGCTATAAGGTGCACGCCATTTGCAGAACAGGCTAGTCTTTGCAGATGCTCTCCATAGGGAAAAATCCATTTAGAACAGCTGGAAACTCATAAGGTGAATAATGATTAACAACCTTTTTCTGGTGGAAATTTTAAAATTTTAAGCTTCACGTCTTACAGCTCACCCCTCCCCCTTCATAATATTTGGATTCCACTAAATATATGTGAAAGCCCTAGTCATTCCTTTGAATAGATTCTAATTTTTCAGTGCAACATGTGAGGAGCTTCGCTAGCATTCCTAAGCTTAGGGAACTGCAGCTGAAAATAAGGAGACATTTGTTTTGATAAACAGATTAAAAGGGGGGATGGGGATAGCTTTTCAAGGTGAAGAAAAGCACTGAGGTTTGTGGACTTTTATATGAAGATAGAAGTGCAAAGTGGCCCATCTCAGGCTGGCAAGGGTTAGGATTGAATTCAAATCCTGAAAAAGAAAAAAAGAAAAACAGCCCACAACAGCATGCTTTTATTCTGATGGGGAATCAAATATTTACAGAGCTGGCTACCTAGGAAAGATCACAAGGGAGGCTGTTGCTCTAATCAGGGCTATGGTTTTTCTGCAAGACAGATGGTTTTACCATAGCAATCTGGCTTCCCTCTAGTATTTTGTGTTCAGAAGGCCATCACTCATGCCCCACCACTGTGATTTACCTGCTTACAGTGCTGCAGTAAGTGACTGAGAGCATTACCTCAGCCCTCCAGCCTTTGAGCCACAATAACATTTGTCAGGCATGGGAGGCGGGCATGAGGGATGGAACCAGGAGGGCAGGGGGCACAATTTTCTTTCCTATGCAGCAGTACGCAGTGAGGGGGGCAGGAAATAAAAAAGAATATTGTGCCTTAGAGCAATATCTTTTCGTGTTCTCATAGAGCACAATTTTCATTCCTGAACACCACCAGTTTTCGCAAAATGACTCATTGCATTTAATCAGAGAACAAGGAGAAACCAAATAGGTTGCCTGCAACATAATGTAGGTAAGTGAAATGGCAGATCTGGACCTGGGAAATAAATAAAGTGGATGTGTCGGCAAAGGGAGGTGGCTAAATGGAGGAGAATGGAAGTGTCGTGTCCCTAGCCTGGAGTCACAATTCAGGACTGGTTTATACATCCTGCAGGATGAGGCAGGGAGAGAAAAAAAGGATGAGGTTGTAGAAATCCGAAATGGGAGAATGTACTATGCCAGACTGCAGTTAGGAAGTTCAACTTTCAACACTCTTCTATGTGAATATTCCCAGAACATAGAAAATTAGCACATTAAGGAGCAAGCTCTCTTTGTGCTATGCTAGGTTTTTACTTACAAAGGGTGTTTAGTTTTTGTTTTTTACATGGAGGACTACTGAGAAATGTGATCTTCCACACCAACTGCAGCCTAAATTGACACATTCTGCCGTCTCAAAACTCTTCCCTCTCATTCACTTGAGAGCCAGCGTGGCATAGTGGTTGGTCTGGGACTGAGGACTAGCATTACAGAAGTGCAAAGTTAAAAACTTAACCATGGTCTAATCCCTTGTCCACCCACCGGTGAGCACTCATGGGGAAATGTGGCGTGATGACTTAGAGCACGGGTGTCAAACACAAGGCCCGGGGGCCAAATCCGGCCCGCCAGACCTCGTCATGTGGCCCGCCGAGCGCCCCAGCCAGCGGGACCCAGCAGTGGGACCTTGCTGCTGAAGCACCGCGCCAACAAAGTGCCGACAAACAGCTGGGGCCGGGGAAATGCTTTTTGCCCCTGGGTCCCTTTGCGCTCTTTTCTGGCGCTGAATCAAGGCGGCGACCCCCCCCCTTCCCTTTCTTTCTTCCTCTCTCTCGTTCTTATTCTTTCTTTCCCTCTCCTTCCTTCCTTCCTTATCTCTGTCTTCTCTCCCTCTTTCTTTTTCTTTCCTTCTTTATTCCTTCTTTCCTACTCTTCTTTCTCTCACCTCTTTCCTTCCTCTCTCCCTCCTGCTCCCTCTTTTCTTTCTTTCTTCCTTCCTTCCTTCCCAACTTTCTTCCTCTCCCTCATTCTTATTCTTTCTTTCCCTCTACTTCCTTCCTTCTTTCTCCCTTTCTGTCTTCTCTCCCTCTTTCTTTTTCTTTCCTTCTTTATTCTCTTCCTTATTTCCTACTCTTCTTTCTCTCCCCTCTTTCCTTCCTCTCTCCCTCCCACTCCCTCTTTTCTTCCTTCCTTCCTTCCTCCCTCCCTCCCTCCCTTCCTTCCTTCCTTCCTTCCTCCCCTCCCTCTCCCTCTCCCTCTCCCTCTCCCTCTCCCTCTCCCTCTCCCTCTCCCTCTCCCTCTCCCTCTCCCTCTCCTCAGAAACATAGGATGCTGCTTTATACTTCTAGCCCTTAAACCCTGGAACCAGGAGAGCAGCTTCAGTGAGTCAACCTCAGCCAGTCCCTTTGGTGAAGGGTGGTGGCTCACTGGCAGAACATCTGTCCTGCATGCAGAAGGACCCCAGCATCTCCAGGTACTAGTAGCTCTGCAAAGGTCCTGCATGAAACCCTAGCAAGCCTCCACCACCCAGTGCAGTTACCAAAAATCATTTTTCAATAAATTGTACAATAATTGTACATTTGAATATCTACTTGCCATTATTCTGACTATGTTTCTGCTTTCAGAGCTAGTTATTACTTACATTATTACAAAAAAACAGTAATAATTGAATGCAGTGACAATAATTTATGATAATAAAGAGTGGACACATAGTCCTACAGATACAACCGGCCCTTTGAGGGTGACCAAACTGCTGATGCGGCCCCCGATGAATTTGAGTTTGACACCCCTGACTTAGAGTAATCAAATTAAACTCTAACACATGGCATGATAAACGTCTGTAATTTTATTAGGACAAGTTACTTGTTGTTTACTGTTGTAACAATTGTTTTCTCAAAATTTGTCTTCTGTACCATGAAAATAAATAAAAAAGAAAAGAAAAAAAGAAAGAGGGTTTGGAACAATCCCTGCTGTGTGGCTTCATTCATGTTCCAGCACATTGAAGCAAGATATTGTCTACCTCTTGGAGCTGTCCAAGGTCTAAACATTTGCATATCTGACTAGGAGAGACTATGGCTTATTCCTCTGCAATATGGTCTCACTGGTTAGTATTGGTCAAACCACTATCCTGAAGCATTTTTTCATCTGTGAAATGGGAATTTTATTCCTAAAGTGTCTGCACAACCTGCAGTAGTTGCTGAGAGGGCGATTAAAATGCATTGCATGTTAGATATACTAGAAGACTGATGAATAACATTTCTAAGTGCTCTTTCACAAAATGTTATTTCTTCGAGAGCCATCTGTCAGTTCCTTCCCTTTGACTCTGAGGCTGCCCAATCTTTGGTCGCTGGCAACAAATTGTCATCAATGCCTGTTGCTGGTAATTAGGCATGCCTAACTGGGTGGGGCTCTGGCTGATTGAAGGGGTGTTGCTTGGGGCAACATTTAGCTTTCAGATAAATATTTAGATTCTTTCTGCATTTCTCTCATCAGACCTTAGTGTGAATTATTATCCCAATGTTGTGAACAGCTTTGAGCATGGTTTATTGTGGAATATAAACTGGATCATGATGGTGATATGTTTGGGCAGTGCCACTTCACATGGGGGATTACTTAATTGATTTACCCTCCATAGAAACAAATAAAAATAAAATCTCTTCAAATAGAAAACTATATGGCTCTTTGATATCTAGTTTTCTGTTTGAGGGATTATAGTATTGAAGAATATTCAGGTTTGTGAGCCGCCACCCATTTGCAATCTGAAATAATGCAGTCCAGAAACAGAGTTTCTACCCCAGTAAGAACTACAAAGGTAAAGGTAAAGAATCCCTGACAGTTAAGTCCAGTTGCGAACGACTCTGGGATTGCGGCGCTCATCTCGCTTTACTGGCCGAGGGAGCCGACATTTGTCTGCAGACAGTTTTTTCCGGGTCATGTGGCCAGCACGACTAAGCCGCTTCTGGCGAAACTGGAGCAGTGCATGGAAACGCCGTTTACCTTCCTGCCAGAGCGGTACCTATTTATCTACTTGCACTTTGAGGTGCTTTCGAACTGCTAGGTTGGCAGGAGCTGGGACCGAGCAACAGGAGTTCACCCCATCACAGGGATTCAAACCACCAACCTTCCGATCAGCAAGCCCTAGACTCAGTGGTTTAGACCACAGCACCACCTGCGTCCCTCAGTAAGAACTAGGTCCCTGCTTTTCTTATTATACTCTTCATGTAGCCTGCTCATTCTGAGCTTCTAAATCTTTGTTCCTGCTGCTGACTGCTAGCCTTTGCCCTATCCAATAAGCCTAAACAGAACAGTAAGAGAAACTGGAAGAGCAGAGATCAAAGATGGCAGCTGCAGAGAAGAAGGAAAACCAAATACAAGAGCACAGTTGTATATAACAACCATAACAAGTGCTGAAAAGCACACGACTATAACAATATATTGATGCCGAGAAGAAGTTTACAATAAAGTAGACAAAGTATCATTACAGTTGCAAAGTGAACATTTCAGCAACGTTTATGAAGAACCACCAGAAAGGTAATTATTACTGTATTTCGCTGTGCTGTGGTCCAGCTGCCCTGGACACAGAATTGACCTGCACCTCCATGGACAGCTGTGAGTCCAAAATGACTCCCAGGCTGTACACCTGGTCCTTCAGGGGCACAGTTACCGCATTCAGGACCATGGAGTCCTCCACACCACCCCGTCCTCCACACCACCCCGTCCTCCAAGAACAGTACTTCTGTCTTGTCAGGATTCAGAAAGACAATGCAAATGTGGTCACAACTGGCCCTGTGGGGATATTAAACTTCTGAAAATTACAAAAGTGCTAGACAGGCTTTATTGGCTCCATACACAGCAAGGAACCAGGGGAGGAGGCCTGGGAGATGGAGTGTGAAGGATTTCTAAAACAAGTGAAGTCCCCCCCCACTCCCCAAATACATTTCTATTTTAAAAATGGAGAGGAAAAGGTGCCACTTCATTTCCCCCTGGGTGGGGGAATCAGATTGAGAAGAGAAGTGTCTTCTTTGTGAAGCTTCCCTGTGAGGCTAACAGTGGAAGCTACAAAGTAAGATATCCTTTGAAAAATATGAAAGTCAGATGTTGTCGGGAGAGATCTAATCTCTGTTGACTTCCCTGGAATCACAGACCCAACTCGCTCTGTGAGAACTGCCCTGGAATCACACTTCGTTATTGGGTATCACCTTTCAGTCTGGAACCCTGCCCAGTCAGCTGGTTGCTCAGGTGTCCGGGACTTGCCTTTTCTTGGTCAAATGAATTGCTTCAGATCTCGGGGGTCTCATATTTTATTAGAGTTGTTTGGAGTAACCCACAAATGTTTATGGGGCTCATAGTTTCTGAGAAAATCCCCAAAACGTGGTTAAACTCTTGTGCGTGACATGTGAAGCAAATTTGAGCCTTCTCCTAGCTGCATGTGAAAGTTGTTAAAAGGTAACCACATGTGGAAGAAAAATCCAGTTGGCACCCTAGTCAGTGTAGATTTGATATTCTCCTTATAGTCTAGTTCAAGGGAAAGCTGCTTTAAATCTTAGGCACGGATAGGTCATTTACCCCTCGACTTTTTCTGGTGGTGTACAAAGAGGTTAAAATACAGCATTCTTAAATGCTGTGGAATCTTCTTGTGGTGCATAAGTTGTTCACAAGCAGGCCTCACCTCAAGTCCAAAGTATGAGACTACCACTCTGGGCTAGGGTCGTCTGAGCGATGTAACCTACCTTTTTTTCTTTTCTTTTTTCAGGTTTAAAAATTAACTTTATTTCTTATTTAAAATATCAACAAATAATAACCAACAGACAAACACAAACCAAAAGGAAATTATAACAAATCGTATCAAATCATATTAAATCACATCATAATAATTTCCCCCCAAATTATAACAAACAAACTAATACATACGAAAAGCAAAATTCTAACAAATCATATCAAATCATAACCTACCTTTTTAATTGTAAAGCATTTCCCCTCCTCACGGAATACTTTAATATTGCTGGTGGTTTTGGCAGACCACCTAATGATTTTTCTGCCTGCTGCAGCAATTCTAATGTGCTGTGCTGGATGCAATTTAATAGTTTATTCTATTTTCTTGTATTACGGTTCTCATTCTTTGGAATTCCAACTGCAGTACAGTGAAATACAGCATGAGCATTAAAAGAAATAAAATTAAAATTAAAAATCCATATGAATACTTAATGTGGACATGTCGCATACCCCCTGAATGAAGCTTGGGCACCACTGTTTGAGAGTCCCAGGTATAAAATAAATTTCATCATGTTTGCAAAGTTAATAATAATAATAAATTTATATGCCGCCCCTTTGACTGGGCTGCTCCATAAGAGGTTGACATCCATAAGAGCTCCTTGGAACAAAGGAAGCTGCCATAGAAAAAATCAGACCAGTAGTCTGTTTAGCTCACCATTCAGTCAAGAAATCCCTGGTCAACACATTGTTTAGCTCAGCATTGTCTCATTGACCGGCTCTCCAGAGTTTTAATGCAGGTATGGTATCTTTCCTCAGGCTATGTTGAGAAGCTGGAACCTTTTCTTTGTTCATGTTTTAATTTTCCTGAGGCAGAGGAGATACAGCTGAGAGATACCTGTAGCCAGCGTGGTGCCTTCTGTACATTGTTGGATTATAGCTCCCATCATCCCATGGGGTCAGGGGCTCATGGGACTTGGGGTCCAATGGTCTCTGGAGGGGCTACCCTTAGGCTTTCAAGCATTCAAAGTGCTTCAGATGCATTAGAAAAGTAAGCATTAAAACAATCATGTAAGGCAGGTCAGTATTATTGTACAGTATCCGTATTGCGGTGATACTGTTGAGGCTGTGAGATAATGGCTTGGCTAAGGCCACCTAATGAATTCATGGTTAAAACAATGCGTTGACCAGGGATTTATTGACTGATAGTCACTTGTGCTAATGTAGCTGGGAGGAATTATCCACTTGGCTTTGCTCTTTTAAAGCTAACTGGAAAGAGAGAGAGGAGGCAGTGGTAGACACTTTATCTTACGTTTGTTTCCATGTCTGGATATATGAAATTGTTGTTAAAAGGTGAGTTACCCCAAGAGTACATTTTACTTTGCAAAGATTTCCCCTATGGCAGGATAGTAATTGCTATGCAAAGACCTCCTTGCACATTTTAACAACCTCTTGTATCTTAAGATTTATATAGGCCTCACAACGCTGAATCACCCTGACAAATATTTCAGTGGAGCTTGATTAGTTAAGGCTGGTGGCAACTTAAAGAGGACATATCACTGCTTATTAGATGCAGCTGCAGCTGGCTTCCATTATAAATCTTAGCACTGGTAAGGAAGTTCCTAGAGAACCTAAATGGCTTTTCTCATTGGTTCCCCCCAGCCACCCACCCACTTGCAGGTTATTGAAAACTTTGCCCTCGCGCATTCAAATGAAGATGAAGACTTGCACCTGTAGTGTCTTTGGTCATTCCAGACAAAGAAATATTTTTGCAACTTCCCCTTTCTCCCTTTGCAGCTCTCATGAAGGGGCTCTGCAAGATGGGGCTCCATGGAAATTTGCAGCGGAGAACTGAGCTCCTAGAAAGTGTGTTTCTGGTCTAGTACTACTTCCTCCCCTCAGTAAACCTGACAAAATGAATCATTTATGGTAAGGGTGAGGAACCTATGGCTTTTCAAAAGTTGTTCGGAGAAGTTGGAGAGTTGCCCATTGATGACCCTGGGAATTTGGACAGGCAATGCTTGGGCCACAAGAGACATAGGAGCCACCTAGGGGAAGTTACAGGTGAGGATTTGGATTGCAGCGAGGGTCCCAGTAGTCACCCTGGCACTCTGCGCTGTTCCCTCTCATGTCACCCAGATGCTATGTGCCCACTTCACCACCAGCTCCTCTACCAGCCTCATTTCCGGCCCCAGCTCCACCTCCAGTGCCACCAGAGTCCACCCCTAGTTCAGCCTTGCAGAAGATGTCCACCATTCAGTATGATTATGAGTCAACACTGACTTCTCTGTCACCTAAGTCATTGAGACACCAGCACCAGCACAAACAGCTCGGGTCTAACCCACTCTGCTTGCCCAGTCCAAAGGAACACCGCTCTAACTGTGCTCAAGCTGTGCCCACTCAATTCTTTTATAACGGATCAGTGTTGTAGCTCACTTAGCCATGCATATCACCTGTTGTGCCTTGGATCCTTGCTATGCTTATGCACTGTGCAGATTTGAGCATTAACACTCAAATTATAGCCTGCTCCACGAGGAAAGGTCTACCCATAAGCAAGGACCTATTTGCAGGTGGCTTTACTTGGAAATATACAGGTGGAGTGAGAATGGGGCAGGCAAAGTGAGCTGCCCAAAAACGTCCAAAGATGGGAGAGACCAGGGAGGCAGAAGGGTTTGCCTGAGCTTCTCTTCACAGCAAGGAGGACACATATGGTGATTGCTTTCTAGCCCCTTCCCTCTTTCTGTGGCTTGGGGCAACTAGGAGCTGTCAGGATTGCAAGTCAAAGGGCTGCTCACCCCATTTAAACTGATTTATTTCCATAGTAGTTCCTGCTAGGAGGGGAAATTCCACTGTTTCCCAGTGCTTATTGTTAAGTCTTACTGACAAGTGGAATGCATTCGGAAAAATTTGAATACATTGAGAGAATTAAAAGACTCTCTGATAACTCCGTTCTGAAATGTTGTCAGGGTGTCTAATGCATCTTTGTGTTCTTCTGACTTGCAAACAAAATCACATTACCCCACAGGATTTGAAACACAGATAGATTCTGACACTAATTCATGCAAGAGGTAGTTTTCAAGGGCAGAAATGGTAAGATGTTTAAGAAATTGCCATTAGTTGAAAACAAGACACTATTTTCTATCATTGAGGCTGATGGAAGAGAAGGGGGAAGAGCACACAGCACAGTAGAGAATTTGCATAAACCCTCTTGAGTCAAGCATGGGCTGTGTTTCAGAAGTGGAAGGAAACACCCAAAGCTGGGGGGAGAGATCTGTCAAAATGAATAGTGCATTCTTAGTGCAATAGTTGGAGCTTTTGTATACAGTCATACCTCTCTCAGTTTGGTATAGCAGGGTATGTCAGGCATAGGCACTGCTCCAGCCCCCACAACATTCCCCATGAAGGGGCATGACACCCATATATTGTTTGCGTGGGGCCATAGACACCATGGGGATGTGTGCGCCTGACATCAGCACACCCAGCAGTAGAGCGTACGCTCCTGCCAAGCGCACCCCCAAGGAAGCCTGCCACGCCCAGCCCAGCTGGGCACACTGCCCAGATGAGGAAAGGAGTGGTGATGCTGCTGAGATTTTCCTTCCTGTCTCCACCTCCCAGGTCAGACTTGACCCAGGAGCGGAGCGGAGGCTGGGTGTACATTGGCAGCGGAGCTCCGGCTGTGCGCTGGAGCCAGGCTAGTCGCGCCCCCTCTCAAAAATGTATCCTGGCTGTGGTGGGCATGCTGACATCAGACATGTGCACTGTGGGCGTGCTGATGTCAGATGCACACATGGACACAGCCCCCGGGCACCCACTGTCCCAGGGCCAAGCTGGCAGGCCTGATGCCAGGTGTGGGCAAAATGCAGTCCAAGAAGCCAAATGATGCCCTTGAGGCCCATTTGTCTGATTTTTGGGATTCATTCCAGGCACATCTCCCCAGCTGCATGCTCTCCTCTGCCTCAGCTCCTGACAGTCACGACTCCCTGGGAACTTTCTCCCCAACACAGCTTGATACTGCAAGGGAGTTGAGCTGTGAGAACCGGAAATGAAAAATGGAGAATGAGGAAGTGGTGTACTGCATGGTAGGGCTCAGTTATTCTCACCCATGTGCCCTGTTTGATGTTAAAAATAACAATCCAATAACCCCCTGTTTAATGGAGAAGATAAATAACCAAATACAGTTGCTGCTATCATCTCCCATTTGATCCTCAGTTGGCAAGAGCTTTCAAGGGTTGGAAATGCCATAGCTTGGATGCACATCAGTACAACAAACCAATACAGAGATTTATGTCTTCAACGATAGCATTTCCATGAAAACTTTCAAACGCCGCCGGCTAAGACGGTGTAAGCTGAACTCATGACATGGATGTCAATCCACGAAATTGATTGATAATTGGCTTTACTGAGTATACTGATTATCCTGAAAAGTGGACAAAGGCATCCAGATGAAGTTATGCAAATGGCTGGGACAGCTGTCACTCTTAGGCCTCATTCAGACACAACACTGAAATATGGTTTAACCTTGTGAGAACTAGCCGTGACAAGCCATGGACTCAGACACACTCCTCTCCTCCTCCTTCACACTCAAAGGAAGGGGGACTAAGTTCCCGACTAGGTCTGAATTTAGGAAATTGTGATTAGTTAACAAACTAAGATATGAAACCACCGCTGTGTCCTGGTTTGTTTGAACTAACCAAAGCTTCTCGAGTTTGGGTATGACAGGAAAGTGCAGTCCATTAAAAACTAAATGCCTGTGCTTTCATTCTTTTCTTATGCATGGAGGAGGAGTGGTTTAGCATTAGTCATGGCTTCGCATTATGTCTGAGCCAGACCTTATGGTATCTCTACAGGCCCGCAGTCTGGCCCAGATGCTCTTTTGCACTATAGAAACTAATTTGCTAATTTAAGCAAGCAAATTTATTTACATCCTGCTCCCTCCACTCCTCAAACACTATTTATAGAAACCAGTTGCACATATCTAAAAGTCTCATTGCAGTAAAGTGGTCTGTCACAATGTTCCCCTTAAATTGCAAGTGGATTGTTAGATGCGAGGAAGGCTGATTTGGTTTTCTGGTTACAGCTCAGTTTGTTTAGGGATTAAAGGATCCCCGCCCCTCTCAAGTGATAATAGAAAATCTGTGCCCTTTGTTTGTGGTGAGAATATTTTCTACAAGTTAAGCACCAGAGATTCATTTGCATTATATGTTTCGTCTCACAAAAGGAGCATTCTCTTGGACAAAGAATATGTGGTAATTGTACCCAGAGAAGATCTTATCTCATGTTTTCTCTCAGCGGTTGTGTGATATTTCTGACCATTGTGCATGTTCTATTGGTAACACTGCAGAGTTTCCATAGCATAAGTGATTATGGGACATACCCATAGCTGTCAACTTTCGGATTTGAAAATAAGGGATCAGCCGCAGCCTCACCTGTCCTGGGGACAGTCTACGGTATATGGGTATATGGGGAGGAAACGGGGAAAGTGAAGGGCAGAGCTTGAGGAAGGAGTAGCAAGAATAGAAAAGGTGATGGCTGAGTGCATATAGAACAGGAGTAGGGAGCCTCAGGTCCACTGGTATGTGGCCCCCTGGAAGGCGGCCTTCTTGTCTGAAAAAGGGTTTGCCACCCCTTGATACAGAATAAAACAGGTGCTCCCAATGATGGTGCTGTAAAGGCTTAGTTTTGAAGGACAGGGAAATAACTTGGCATATAAGATAATGAGCAGGCTGTTCTAGACATAGGGAGTGTCAGAAAAGAGCACGGAGAAGAATTGTAAGTACACTTATATGGGAGGAGAGAATGGTATGGGAAGAAGTAAAATGTATTATCTGGAAGACCTGGGCATTCACATATAATAAAGGAGAGATTTCTCATTCTTCTGGGGTTCTTACTTTTCTTAGAGAGGAAAATTGCCCTTAGATTTGGGGTGTGGCTGACATTCAGCACTCCTTCATGTTATCATGATCCCAACACTATGGATGAGGGAGAAGAGTGGTTGGAAGCTGTGGGAATAGATTCATCAGCAAAGATGGAAGCAGCAGAAGTGTAGAAAGGGAATCACCCAGGATGGGTAGTTTGAGTTCCACCAAGTGTGGAAGTTGTTTGAGTAGAGGGGACTGGCTCCCCAAAGATAACAGGATTGCAGCATCAGATTCCAGAGCAGACTAAGGAAGGAGCTATTGTGTAGCAGAGGAGGTGCATGGTGAAGGTATGGGGAGAGAGACACAGCTCTGGGACATTTTTTCAGGACAGGAGCAGTGATGTCATTTGATGGACAACCAGTGTAAGTGACAGACCCACTTTGCTCTAGTACCGGTATGTGAATAAGATATATATAAACACACACACACACACACACACACACACACACCCAAAAACACAGTATATGCCATCCAAGTTTGTTTATGACAAATTAGCATAGAGGAAGTCAGAGAATGGTGAAAATAGTCAAATGAGGCAAACAACAAATATTTGTCTTGGTGACGTTCTTTCTTCATGCTAGTAGTTTAATTGGTGACATTCCTTTGCAAAGTTTACAATTCCAATTAAAAGCTAAAGGTTCCAGTTCGGTTGGTCGAAGATGTTTTGTTAAAGCTTATTTTTATCTTCTAAGTTGAGCCCATGCAGTCAGAAATAAGCATTACTGAGTTCTGTTATAAAATCATATTGGGGGGGGGGGGTTTGCAGGACACCATTATTAATGAACAGAGAGGGGTGACAGAATTTGACAGCTGCAATACCCAGAATCCTGTTCAATGCCATCTTCCCTGTCTCCCCACCCCTCTAGCTAGGACTCGACCCTGCCTGAAGGAAGGCTTAAGGATCTGCATATGCACAACAGTTAGCATAAACTCACACATTTCCCCTCTCCACCTCCCCTCCGCCCAGAACAAAACAATGTTTCCAGAAGAAGGGGGGGGGGAAACCGCCCAAATCCAAAGTTAAACTTTTCTACTCAAGTTAATAATACAGCCTATTATATGTTCTCTTACCATGAAATCTCTATCCGCTGCCTCTGTATTAGAATTGCTGTTTTATATCTTAGAACTGTATATGTCAGGACTGCTACCTTTTAATTAGAAATCCCTGTATTAGGTATGTTTTCCAGGTATATTTTCTGTATGAACCCTGTATGATCCCAACCCACCTGAGCCTTGCCCTGCTACCACCCTGTGCCCATTCAGGGACACACGGACAATGGAGGGATTAGCTGGAACAACTTTATTCAAATAAATTGCCATCCTCAACGTAGCCCACCCTTCCATGGCCTGGAGGAAAACACCTGCCGGGCAGACTTCCACCCCACCTCTGCACCCATCTCGACTGATTGCCCTTCCTGCCAAACAACAGGGAGCACCATCAGCGACAGGAGAAGAGCAATTGACATCTCCCCATCTGAAAGGAAAAGCCATCTCCGCACCCAGCTAATCCGATCCCCCACCTGTCGCCCTTGTCTCCCCCTCCCTCCCAGTCCAGAGATTTCCATGCATGAACAGGAGGGTATATAGGGGGACTTCACCATTTCCCGGGGTTCCTTCCTTCTTTCCAGAGGCAGGGACCCTACAGCTGTAGCTTTGCATTCTGCAATAAAGGGATCAGTTTGTTTTTCCTGACAGCATCGTGTGGTCTCTGTCATTTTCCCGGCGGAGCTGAACTTAGTGCAAATTTTGGAGCTTCCGACCCGCGTCTGTCCTTCTTAAAAGGCAACGCATTTTGGGGTACATTTTTCATAACAATATGGCGAGCCAGGCAGGAGTCTCCGTTTAGCCGTACTCTTGGGGCGCCGTGGTTGGGGAGCCCAAGCGCACCCAGCCATTTGCAGGGGGGATCCCCTTCCCCGACTGTCCCTGGAGTTCTGGCCTAACTGGGATCCTTAGCGGGACCACACAGGGAAAACAAACAGGATCCAGACGGCCGTGGGGGTTGATTTTACAAGATTTTTCTTCTCCTGATTGTTGCGAGGTGACCAAGCTTCAGGAAAAGAAGGCAGCGCGCTGCGACGTGAGTATCAATAGGGAAATTGGCCTTTCGGGGTGGGAATTGTCACAGCAATCAAACTCTTTCCTATTTTTCATAGCCAAAAAAACCCAAAGCCCGTCGGAGTCTGCCCAGGCTGGAAGGTTTTGCGGCTGCCCTTTTCCTCCCCAAGGCTTGTTGTCCGTCGGAGTTTTGCCCAGATAGCGAGCCTTGGCAACTCTCCCTTCTCTCGCTTAGCTATCCCGGGTGAAGACGCCCCTCTGCCATGGCGACCTTTTGTTAGGTATGACCCATGACCAGAGATTGCAAGTGCGCCCGTTCCCTTTTCCTACTTTTCATTCCTCAGGTCCGATCTGGCATTGCGTAGGCAAGCGTTCAGTAGGACCTGAGTCTAGAGAGCAAGAGGCAGGGAGATTGCTGTGGCACTATTAAATTGTGGGTGGGAATAAGAGTCCTCCTCGGAGTGTGCCCACTTTCCTAGAACGTTTTCCTAAGGAGACTTTCCAAACCCCATTTTTCCCTTAGAGAGCCCTTTAGCAAACCTTCCCAAGCCCACTTTCCTATCGGAGTCGGTCCACTTTCCTATCGGAGTCTGTCCACTTTCCTTAGACGTGCCCCAGGTTCCCAAGGAGTCCCCAGAACCCCGAGAGACCCCACAGCCCCGTCGGAGACTGCCCAGGGCTAGAACTTGCGCAAGTGCCCCTTCGGAGACTGACCAGGGCAAAAATGGGTGCACCCCTGTCCAAAGAGACAACTCTGCAGGCTTCAGGGGAGAAATAAGCCCAAGGAGAGCTTACTTCCCGTCTGAACTCTGATAGACGCCTCCAATTGTATTTAAGAAATGTTTCAGGGTCTAAAAAACAAAAACAAAAGAAAAAACCAAAACAAAATGCAAGCTTGCTTAAATAATTTTTATGTAAGGGCTTGATCAACCCAAAAACATGGCAAATATTAAAAAGAGTGGAAGTAGTGTGTAAAGGTTTGTTTTAAAGAGGCTGTAGAAGGCCATTTTTTCTCTCTCCAAAAGTATAAAGAGGTGTGTGTGTGTGTGTACCTACCCATTTTTCAACAGAAAAGAGGGGCAGGATGAAGGAAAATAAAGAGTTGTAACTTTGAAAATGCTTGCTCAATGCTTTGAAAATATTTCGAAACTTGAAAATGTTCACTTCATAAACTCCAGCTATAAGTGGATAAGAGATGTACTCAATGTTTAGAAATGTTATGGGGTTGTGTATAAATTGGCCACAACATCCATAGACTGCCTTCTTAAGTGTGCATAGTTAAAACTGCCAACTTGTTTTAAATTTCTAGTATAAAGAAACAATGTTGAACCAATCAATCTTAAACATGATAAATATGAGAATGAGGTGTGCAAATGTTGTTATTGAGAGAGGCTACAAAGGGGAGTCTTTCTCCAAGTGACTAGAGGAATATTGACTAAAGGAAAATTGAACAGCTATTCCTATAAAGGCGATTTGTTTGTCAAAAGTAGAGCTTCCATAGCCAGGAATTGTCTATCTGAGTCTAGTTTTAACTTTGATTGTGTTGGACAGAAGGGTTCTTGTTGGGCTCCTGATATCAGTCTCTTAAGGAAAAAACTCATCTGCTAAAGGGTTCTGTATAGGGTTGGTATTCTCAGTCAAATCTTCTGAATCCTGCATCTTAGAGGGTTAGACTAAATGACCTCAGGGTCCCTTCTAACTTCCATTTTAGAGCTATGTGAAAGGCAATGTGTCTGATGTGGTGATGGGTTGAAATTCAGCCCAGCTCTGCTTTCTGGCAAGGAAAGATTATTGGTTTTCAGAGTTAGAACAAGAGTGTCGTTGGTTTTTAAGGAGTGATTATATAAGTTTTTACCATTTTGTCTATTAAGGTTTAAAGTTTAAGCACATATGAAAGTCTTGACCATTTTCCCTTGTAAATAAATGGCAGAAAATATCTTATGAATTGTGACCCTGTAGCCATTTTCCCATATATGAGGGGGCAGGGAATTTTAGTCTGCCCATGGCTGAAGTTATTTAAAAAAAACCCAAACATTTGCAATTTATGAATTCTGACTGGTCATTTACCCGTACATAAGGGGGCGGGTCATTGTTCCGCTAATGACTAGAGGGAAAGCACACTAATAATAATAATCCACATTTGTGAAATATTTTGAATAAAAGTCTGCACCCCAAAAACCCTGTAGATAAAGGGGGCAAATCTAGATTTCTTTTGCCTGGGGTATGAGATGTTTATATAGTACAGTAAACATGGCTAATTAGTGCCATGACTTCATTAAGGAGTTTAATTTGACCAAACTTTTCTTGCAGCTTTCTTGTGAAAATATTGGGTTGGGTTGTCTGTGAAAATATTGGGTTGTCTGGATGTTGAAGTTTTATATATTTAAAGTTTAAGATTTATAAGCCTGCTTCCTAAGCAGCAAGGAACAGGAAGTAAGAGGTGTCAGAAATATCTCAGGACACAAAAGCTATAGAAATGGATTTAAACTGACCAAAAATAATTTAATTTGACCACTTTTTGTTGCTGGTTTGGTGGAAGTGTAAATTGTTGGGTTTCTGTGTAAAATCTAACCTATTCACCCTTCCCTTCCTCTATTCAAATGGTAATTTAGCCAACACCAGCAACACTTTCAAATGGTACAATGGATTTCTGAATCATGAACTTTGTACATGCACAGAGGCTATGCCAGCTTGAAGAGAAAAAATAGAGAGAAAAAGGAGGTTAAAAACAAAACAAAACAAAAACAGCAACCAAATGCTGAAGGGCCTGTGCCATGCAGGGGAAAATTTGTTTAAATTTCCTTATGTGTCTTTGACTCCAGGGGGTCACTTGAGAAAACAAAAGGGTCAAGTGTTGGACCATCATTCCAAATCTAATATGCAAAATTCTTTCCAGAGGTAAATATCTCAGCACTCCCACTTTGAGTTCATCGCTTGAGTACTTTCATCGCTTGAGTACTTTTTGTTGTTGTTTGTTTCCCCTTTCAACAGGATACTGATTGTGATTTTAGTCAAGGGCTTAGAAAAAACTCCAGACTATGCAAACCAAGGGTCTGCTCCCCCTTTCCAATGGGTATTCAGGAAGCACCTTCAGATACTTATCTCGCATTTGCATTTCACCCCAAGCATTAACTCCTGCATAACCTCCCCCCTTGCAAAGTTCCAACCTAACATGCAAAAATTATTCTCACAGCTTTCCCAGGAAGAACATTTCTAAAGGATATGTGAACCTTTAAGAAGACTAAACCCCAGTAACAAGTGTTTATTTTTTCCTTTCTCCCACAAAAAAAAAAGGGGGGGGGGTAGTGAAGAGATACAAACAGTAATTTCTTTCCTTACAGTCTGCAAAACGAGCTTAAATCCCTGCTGTATTAGTTTACTTCCCGCTATAGTTTTATATATTTCCTTTACTTTGATGCTTCTCTTTAGGTTGCAAATAATCTGCTTTCATTTATTAAATCAGTTTTTCCATTATGTCTATGAAATTAATCTAACCATACTTGTACAACTTTAGATTGCTACTCTTTATTTTCATTTGAGATGCTCATTATTAGACTGATGTTTATTCAGGTACCATCTGTGTTTTTCCCCATAGAGTTCTCTTTTCTCAGATAGCACATGATGACTTTTAAGGTTTTTTTCCCATTATTTTACCATTCACCTTCAAATCTTTAGGTTACAGTCCAATATTAACCTGTATGGTCTTTATAATGTCTTCATATTATTTGATAATAATTCTTTTTTTTAATCTGAGATTTTTGTGTCAAGTCCATCTGAAAAAAATGTTGTTTGAGTGGTAATCTAAATATTATTTTGTTCTTATTTTTGCATTATTTTGCATTTCTACTTTTTATTTCTGTACATGTGAATGTAACATCTAAGTCATTCTAACAATAATAATAATAATAATAATAATAATAATAATAATAATAATAATAATAATAATAAACCCCTAGGTAAAGGAAAACAGACTTAGCAGCTAATAACAGTAGTAATTATATAGAAATGTGATGAATAAAATACTTAATGCATCAAGATTTTATTGTTTGCAGCTTCCCAAAAAAACTCCAGGAGATATTGCCACCCCCTTTTTCCCTCTTCTTCCCTTTGGCTTTTGCCCTTTCCTTCTTCTAACTGTGCCCTTAAGTACCCCAAACCCTGCCCCTTACAGCATACTCCTTCTACAGATGTTACTACAGACGCAATGATGGAAAAAACCTTGAACCCAAATCCTCCGGACCACAAGACTTTTACCTGCAACAACAGACACCAGAGTTTTCAAACTGGCCACAACTATCTCATTCCAAAAGGATATGGGCTGACAAAGGGGGGAAAGTGAATTGCAAGGACATATGCTCTCTTTTGACTTCAGGACTCTGTGCCCTGTTAAGAGTTGGCCTCAAGATATGCAACTGATATATAATTATGTTTTATGTTACGTGATATTATGCAGAAACGTTGACCTATGCCTGACAAGTATATGTTATTTCCACAAAGGGGGGGGGCATTTTTGTGTGTAATTGTTTTCATGTTTAATGTATAGTAAGTTATTGTATGGTGGTATTATTCCTTATACGCCCAATGGAGGACTCATGTTTTCTAAAAGATCAGGCTATTGCATAGTCCATTATTGAGATTTAGATCAATTTATGACCACATTTCCTTATCTCACCTGGCACTTTGTAGTGTGCCAGCCTTCTTTTTACCAAGAAGCAGTTTCAGGATTCATGAAACCAGCAGATACAAGAAGGTGTATATGCCTTGATTTACCTGGAATGATTCCTTATAGAATTAAATTGACCAATTTGGACATGTGCCCTTTTCAGAATGGTTTTTATGGGGCTGTATAAATTATAATTGGGTCAGTTCTAATTGGGCAAGTGTATCCAAGGTGCAAGTAGCTTTCTCCCTTTAAGAGTAACTGAGCAACTCCCTACTACAGTGCAAGACCAGAGCCTATAATAAAAAATCCCATAGAAAGCCCAAGGCAAAGGCATCTCTCTCATGACATGTCCAAACCTGTGGCAGCTATGGTGAGTGCCAGGTGACATGGTCAATATGAAAGCCCTAAGGGGATTCACCAGGGATTGTTGCTGCTGTGCCATGATGGAGGTGTGGGACCAGAAAGCTAACTTTTACACCTGAGAACACACAAAAGGCAAACTCCAAGGAAACTGCATTTTTCAGTCACTGGTGGACCTTCCCGGTAAATGTAAGGCATATACCATTTCTTATAAAATGCTTCTCCCAAGCCCCCCTTTGAGCCGCCACCACATACCCCTAGGTTGTGCCAATGTACCACCTAGGAAATGGAGAATACGTCACTGTCGATTATGTGAGGCAATGATTGGTTGTTACACAACAATATTGCCTCAGAGAGGGGGCTGTTATAAAATCATATTGGGGGGGGGGGTTTGCAGGACACCATTATTAATGAACAGAGAGGGGTGACAGAATTTGACAGCTGCAATACCCAGAATCCTGTTCAATGCCATCTTCCCTGTCTCCCCACCCCTCTAGCTAGGACTCGACCCTGCCTGAAGGAAGGCTTAAGGATCTGCATATGCACAACAGTTAGCATAAACTCACACATTTCCCCTCTCCACCTCCCCTCCGCCCAGAACAAAACAATGTTTCCAGAAGAAGGGGGGGGGGAAACCGCCCAAATCCAAAGTTAAACTTTTCTACTCAAGTTAATAATACAGCCTATTATATGTTCTCTTACCATGAAATCTCTATCCGCTGCCTCTGTATTAGAATTGCTGTTTTATATCTTAGAACTGTATATGTCAGGACTGCTACCTTTTAATTAGAAATCCCTGTATTAGGTATGTTTTCCAGGTATATTTTCTGTATGAACCCTGTATGATCCCAACCCACCTGAGCCTTGCCCTGCTACCACCCTGTGCCCATTCAGGGACACACGGACAATGGAGGGATTAGCTGGAACAACTTTATTCAAATAAATTGCCATCCTCAACGTAGCCCACCCTTCCATGGCCTGGAGGAAAACACCTGCCGGGCAGACTTCCACCCCACCTCTGCACCCATCTCGACTGATTGCCCTTCCTGCCAAACAACAGGGAGCACCATCAGCGACAGGAGAAGAGCAATTGACATCTCCCCATCTGAAAGGAAAAGCCATCTCCGCACCCAGCTAATCCGATCCCCCACCTGTCGCCCTTGTCTCCCCCTCCCTCCCAGTCCAGAGATTTCCATGCATGAACAGGAGGGTATATAGGGGGACTTCACCATTTCCCGGGGTTCCTTCCTTCTTTCCAGAGGCAGGGACCCTACAGCTGTAGCTTTGCATTCTGCAATAAAGGGATCAGTTTGTTTTTCCTGACAGCATCGTGTGGTCTCTGTCATTTTCCCGGCGGAGCTGAACTTAGTGCAAATTTTGGAGCTTCCGACCCGCGTCTGTCCTTCTTAAAAGGCAACGCATTTTGGGGTACATTTTTCATAACAGTTCAGTTATGTTTATTCCTATGGAATGATGCAAAAGACTGCAGTCATGCCACAAACAATAGGAAAAGTGTTGTTTGGCCATCGGGCTAGTTAGAAACAGTCTTTTTAAAAAAAAACAAAAAAACTTTTTATTAAATTTTCTAAGTTAGAAACAGTCTTGTGGCTGTATGGGGGCTGCCATGAATTGAGCTCCTTCACTTCAAAAGTCACCACTACATCACTGTAAGAGACACTGAATTTGAACAAGGTGGTGGTGTGGGGGAGAGAGATTGGGCTAAGTGAAGACCAGGATCCATGTATTATGTCTACCTGTTGGCAGGAACTGGAACTCACTATGAAGTAGGAACTTTTCCTCTCTTCTAGAGAGCTGTTTGTCATTAGTCAGGTTTGTGATTTTGCTGTGTTTCCTGCATAATTCTCTTCACTGAGATTATTATTTGAAAGGCTACTTATAAAGAAAGCCATTTATCACATTCCCAGTTCTGAAGGAACGGCACAAACAGAATGCCTAAGTCATTTCCTGGAATTCTGGAAATGAGGTTGCATTTTGCTCAAAACAGCCTTGCATTGTGAGTGGAGTGTTAGGCCACAATCCACTCAGAACGGCCTTCTGCACAAGCCCCTTTGACACAAGTGGAAAGAGTGGTGTGTGTCCTCAGCAAAATAACTACTCATTGACATAAGGGTGGGATAATGTTCAGCCACAACTGAATTCTATACTGTCAGGCTTGGGTTACATTCTTGCATTTGAGGACACATTCCAAAAACTGTGTTTTTACCCTTGTGAATGGGGGGTGGAAAGAGGAGGATGCATCAGACAAGAGTCATATCGTATGGGACTTCAAGGAACCAGCCGGATAACTTTAATTCAGTCCCCGAAGGGAATGGCTGGAATTGTTACTAAATTCTGCTTCAGGTGCTGTTTGAGACAGGTATTTATTTATTGCCTTTTACTACCTTGCTCTTCATTCAGAGTTGTTCTTAGTGGTTTACATGGTCCCCATTTATTATTACAACAAGTAAGCTTTGTAGCTAATATTGAACTGCCACTTTTTTGTTTTGGTGGCTGTAGCCTCTAGACAGCAGCAGATGCTAAAATCCACAGACATTAGTACCTAGAGGCATCTGTGCAGGGAAAACCTGCATATTTTCTCTCCCTGTTGTTTGCCTTGTGTCAAATTTTAGATTGTAAGCCCCTTGGGGATTGTATCCTGTGAAACGTCATGTGCTATATAAATAATAATGCCCATTTTCTTACAGATTCTCTTTGCCATCATTGTTCCCTACCAGATCCCCAATGTTATCAAGTCTATGCCTGTCCCCTCTTCCATCTCTTGCTTTTCCATGTACTTTGGTTTATATAATTTCTAGAGAGGGGCAGAACACTTACATTCAATGTTCTGTATAATATTTTGTGCAGCAATTGGCAAGAGGTTTAGGGTGGAATAATATAATTCTTGTAGCTTTGCCCAATTTTCTTCCCCTCTCTTAGGAGCACCTTTCTGACAGGTTTCACGGCACTCTCACATGGCCTGGTAACTGGCAGAAGGGCACTTTTCTTCATGAAAAGGAACGAACAACACCTAGGGAGTTTACCACCTTATGCCTTCCGATAGAACAGAAATATTACCTTTGGCATAATAGGAGCTGAATCTAAGGTCTTTGACAGCCTTCAGCAACAGCATCAAACAATTTAGGACAGGAAGTGAAAGCTGATGTACTCAGCTGAAACTGTTGGGGGGGTATAGGCAGACAGACTGTAATTATCAAAGAGAGATACTAATTTGTAATAATAACTAAGAGACACATTGCAGATTACTGAAATTTGCAAATTAGCAAGTTAAGTAGTAACAGAAAACCATGCACAGTGTAGTAAAAAATGCACTTTGTTCCTTTATTTTGACAAGAATCATTCAGATTAATTGTCATTAAAACAAACAAGTGTGACCCATTAGCTGAGCTACCAAGTGGTCCATATGGCAGAGACGGGTGGCCCACTGTACCCATGCTGTCCTTCCCCATCTTGTCTCTTCCTTCAGTGTTTGTCATCCAAATCTAGACTCCAGGAACCTCTCTCCCTCTTCCCTCTTCCTCTCTCTCCTTAGCCAACTTAACTTCATATGTGTCTTGACTATTTTGAGTACTGCGCAAAGAAAAGAGAAGCATAGCTGTGTTGTTGTTTTTGCTTCTTAACAAACTAGCACACAAGCTGCAGCATGTATATCAGACGCCCCCAAACTTCAGCCCTCCAGATGTTTTGGACTACAATTCCCATCTTCCCCAACCACTGGTCCTGTTAGCTAAGGATCATGGGAGTTGTAGGCCAAAACATCTGGAGGGCCGCAGTTTGGGGGTGCCTGATGTATATGGACTTTGATTTTTGAGAAACATGAGGAACAAATCACAGGATTTTTCCCTCATCATCTGCTCCCCTCTTCAACCCCTGGACAGTTTATTTGATGTGTCAGAAAACACCCCTGAAGAAGGAATTGCCCCAAACTGGGTAGGCAGCTTGAGCAAGCAGAAAGCAGCTCACATAAAGTGATTCTGCCCAATTTAGGACGGTCCATCTCCTGCTGGGCTCTGTACCTCACATTGTGCTGCTTAGGAGGGCTTTTCAACTTTTCAGAGTGCCTCTGCAGGGGCCTGCAAAGGGAGTAAAGGATGTATTCCAAAAGTCATTACCATAGACGATAAGAAGAAACACTGTTTTTCTTAATATGCATTGCTTAGCATATTCATCAGAGAAAAAGTCCCCACCATTTTGTATTTAGTAGAAAATATACAAAAGTGATTGGTTGTCTGTGATAATATAATTGTTAAGATTGCATAGAAGGGACAAATAAGTCACCGGCACCTGCAGTTCATGAGTTATCACACTTTCTGAAACTGAAGCTACAAGTGTTTAGGGTTTGAAAAGTGAAGGTTGGAGTGGTCTGACCAGTGACAAATTGATTGCTCTGAATATTCTCATTGACTGCTATAATCCTAGCCCGTTGGTGTAGCATTAGTTACATTGCACTGTTCCTTTCCTGCCATTAGAGTAGCAGCCAAAATAAATAAAATGTAATAGTCATAAAAGAAAGAATCCAGGGTGTGAAAGGAAAAGAGAATAAATGGTTTTGGCTGGTATTTGACTCTTGATTACTAACAAAAGACACAATGTAGGGAACTAATGGCAGTTTTATGCAAACTAGGTGCTTTGTTAAACCTCTTGCAGGTCCTTTCAGTGCTTTGCCAGAAAATAGCTGTGGTTAGCAACGTCTAGCAACCTGGAGCCTCTATAAAACAGTCATTGTTAGATTTTGTTGGCTGTATTTGGATGTAGAGGGAATGTGGGGAGAAGGAGACTAGTCACATCCTGTCTCAGTGGATACATGATGGCAACCTGTCTTTTTGCTTATGTTGCACTATGTACACCGGTGGTGCATCATCGTCATCATCCAGCCATTGAGTCGTTCCATATCAAGTGATCCAACTTTTTTACCCCATGTCATTCAGTTTTCTTAATATTTTGTACACTTGCTGAGTGATCAAAGCTAAGTTTAAATCTGTCATGCAATAGGAAGCTATCACTCGCCTTTGGAACATGTTTTTAGTTTTGATGTATCTCAATTCTGAACTGAGCTTTTAATGTTTTTGTGTAGTCTGGCAAGGCCAAAATGGTCAACGTTTTGAAATTTCAAACCCTCGTAATTCACAAACGAGATGAGATAAATAATTAAAATTTTATATTTTAACTTAGTTTAAGGAAATTGGATGACACGAGGTAAAAAAAGTTGGATCACTTGATATGTAATGCCCCCATTGTTTAGTGCAAACAGCTATAGCCGAGAGATAGATTTGGTGTGTGACCAACCCACCCACCCCTTAAAAGAATATGATCTACACCAGAATGCAAGCAGCCATCGTAACTCTTCATTCTATATGGCTTTCCCCCCTTAACCTTCAGCTCAGCTGTGAAAACTGTTTATCTCTGGATAAGGAGGTGCCTGAACAGTCTCTCATCATGAAAGTGGTTCTGGGCTAATCAAACATAAGGGCATCTAGATCACATTTTATGACCTGCATATTGAGGGCACATGTGGCCAAAATAGTATTCAGGTGAAGAGAGGCTAATCACTGGGTCTGTTTTCAGAAACCTGGAAGAAATGCTTTTACCCAATAGCCAAGATTGTTATCTCACTATATAAATACTGAGGCTACATGCTGCTAAATCTAGCCAATTTTCCCCTGGTTAGAGCAATCTGGGACATGTTTTCTGACACCCACAAGTTCCATCTGAGCTGCTTTCTGCCGTCTGTTTCAGTTATCTCATGGCAAGGCTACACAGAAGAGAGGGAAAGCAGGTCTTAGACAAAATCTATTTATTTATATTTTATTTGGGATATTTGGGATCTGCAATCCCAAAAGGGACTCTGAGAGTGGTTGACAAGGGAGCCTTAAAATGCAGGGAAGTAAAACAATGAATAAGGATTTAAAGTAATACAAGCAGCAGCATTTACAAAATGACAAGAGAGATTAAGAATAATCACAGAGATGAAAAAAGCCCCAGCTAATTAAAATGTCTTCACCTGATACTGAAAAGGCATCAGGCACAGCTCCATGCAAGTTGGGGTGCCACAACTAGAGAGACCCTCTTCCCCACCATCATGAGGTTCTTCCAATTTAAAATGCCTAGAGAGAATAACAGAGAAAGATACAACCCCAAACGTTCTTGTGGAGTAACAACCCCACTGGAATTCTCCCCTCCCCACACTTATTAGCAAGATGTAGCTGGTTCTTAAATATCCTGCTATGAAAAATTTAAGAATGCAATAATGCATTAAAATGAGGTATCCTAAACCACTTTAGAGCCCCACCACTGCCATCAATGCTTTGTTTTAAACAACATTGTTGCAAAGATCTTTTGGCTATTGATACAGTGGCTTAGCCTTAACTCTAGTAAAAGAAGAGCAAACATCATGGTTGCAAATTTCCCGTTCTGCCTGATATCTTTCCCCATGCTCCCTTTCACCCTATTTTATAGGGTCCCCCTCCAGTGGGAGCTGCAAGGGGGTGGATGAACCAGCATAAATAAATAAATAAATAAAATAAAATAGTTTTTGTCTCCTATCTACTAAATGAAACACCCTTCTGTGAGCTCAAGGGCACCGACTGGATCCACCCATCATTGGGGGTTCTTTTTTGTACACATCTCATGACAGGTATTCTGTGTCCTTTTACTATCTGAAGGAACTGGGAGAGCAAGAGACCTGTGTGTGTTTTGAATTAGAGGTTAAAGGACTTCAATAAAGATTAGATGGACCACTATCTCCCAAGGAAATTGCATCAAAGTGGTTGCTCCAGCTTGCTCCTGTTAATTTCCTCCCCTTGGCTGTGAGGAGATGTCTCATATCCTGATGCAACAGTCAGGGGATAAGAGGCACTTTCCATTATCTCAATCACTGCGCTGTTTATGAGACACTTAATATGTTTCTTTACGAAGTAATGTGACTGTGGGGTGATGGATTCCATGTGGGTGAAGAAATGGGGGGTGCTAGAAAAAAGCAGTTCTGATGGCTTTTACAGTCACAAGGGGAGGGCTGTAGAAAACAAATTGCATTTTTTTTGTGTGTTCCGCTCTTACTTTTTCTCTTAGATAGCATCCTTTTGTGTTCTTATTCTTTTGATTTTAAACAATAAAATGCAAACATTTTATTTGCATTGATTACATATTTTTCTTATGTATTTAGAATTATTTTTGTTCACATCTTTTTAAGTTACATATTTGTACTGTGGGGTGATTGTATTTCTATAACTTAATCCTGCTAATAAATTCTCACTGCCCAAATGTATCTTAAAAGTAACCACCCCCTTAATTTCATCTCTTTTTATAGTAGCTGCTGCTGGTGGTGGTGGTGGTGGGGAAATGAAGTGCTTAAGAGTTTGTTTGGGGTGGCCAAAGATTGACAGGATTCAATGCACCTCTTACCCTGAAATTACCACCACCACCACCACTACCACATACAAAAGAGGCCTCAACTATGCGAGCTGTGGATCTAGCAAGGTATGGGAATAAGTAGTAGCTCCACCATGGAATATTGCTCAATACCACAACTATAGGATTACTCTGACCTTATAAATTTACAAATTTTAATCGTCAAAATCTTCAGGTTATCAATTAATAGCCCATCATATATAAACTATGGCTCTTATTCCATGTGACATAATCCCTCCTCCATTGCTGACAGTCCTCATTCCCTTTGCACCTATTCATGGTCCGTAGTTGCTGTGGTTCATCCTCAGAATCCTCCATCTTCACATGTGCTGACCAAAGAGGAAAACTGTTTGTGGCTATACTTCTTCAGTGGACAGCTAGGGTTCTCATGAGCAGATCAAGGTCCCTATCCCTATGCTTCCTTTTTAGGCCCAGTAAATCCATACAACAAAACACCCGCTTTTCTAAGGAGGGATTGATTTGTGCAGGGCTAGCAATGAATTCCCCAGGGAATTCAGTGTTAATGTGTGACCATTCCAAGGTTCTACTCCAGGGGTCAGCAAGGTTTATCTTGCCTGGGCTGGATTGGTCCCACGGAGATCCCTCTGTGGGCTGGATTGCATGCATGCATGAGCTTGTGCACCCATGATTTTTGGCATCTGTGCGCAGATGCGATTTCCAGTGCCGCAGAAGCAAGTCCCCGCGCTGCGCTGCGCTGGTAACTCTGTTCAGGGGTGGCTCATGGGCCGGTCATAAGACCTCCATGGGCTGACTCTGGCCCATGGGCCTTAGGTTGCTGACCCCTGTTCTACTCCTTTAATGTCAGCCTGTCATAATTTTCTGGCTCACTGCATATGCTCTTTCTCCACTCTTGGGCTGTTCAGGACAAAAGAAAAATGAAGAAAAAGAAGCAAGCTGGCAAAACACAATGACTTAAAACATAACTACGGTATGCACTGGGAAACCTCTGGTTCAGGTCTCTAGTGTGGACACACAGGGTGGTCTTAGGCAAGCAATTGTATCAGTGACTCATCACCCAGCTCCCTCTCCCAGGCACATTATAGGGTGAGGATAATCCTATTTTACAGTTGAATAAAGGACTCCTGCCCAGGTTCTCAAATTTTGCATGGTCCACCATATTTTTGGGGGGCAGGGAGAGGTGAATCCCTGGCCTCTAGGACCAATCCTCCATACCTAGCTATCAGCACACAGCCCAAGAGTAGTCAATGTTGTGTCACCCCTGAGTGTTGTTGGACTCCAATGCCCATCAGCCCTATCCAGCATGGTCAATGGCTAAGGAAGATGGAATTGTAGTCAATCAACATCTGGAGGCCACCATGTTGGCTTCCCTGACCCAGCATATTCATTACCTCCTGTAAGCTTCCTGCCTCACACTTCCTGCTTATAGACATCCTAAGACTCTTCCTGCTTATAGGCAACCTAAGACCTGTGGGCTGGATGCGGCCCAATCACCTTCTCAACCCGGCCCACAGATGGTCCGGGAATCAGCATGTTTTTACATGAGCAGAATGTGTCCTTTTATTTAAAATGCATTTCTGGGTTATTTGTGGGGCATAGGAATTTGTTCACCCCATATATATATATATATATATATATATATATATATATATATATACACAGTATATATATGTGTGTGTGTGTGTGTGTGTATATATATATATATATATATATATATATATATATATATATATGGACTGAGGGACAGTGGACTGGCCCATGGCTGAAAAAGGTTGCTAACCCCTGCTATAGACCATACCCTCCAGTAGCAGTTGAAGAGTGGGAAAGAGGGAGAACTCAGTGGCAACTTGGAGATGAAGTGGCTTAGTTTGGGTCTGTGCCTTGTTTGCAATACATGAAACAAACAAAGCCCCTGGGAAAAAAAGAGGATTTTAAATAGGAAGACAGCCAGTGGGAAGCGGGTAAAATGCCTCCCCTTCCCTCCAGCCATTCCTCTGCTCAAAATTCTCCAAAGCCTGCTTTTCATGTTTGTTGTTATTTGTTAACATTTTATCAATGGGCCTTTCATTTCATTCAAATAGACCATTCCATGGGGACCCCTTCTCTCCTTCATTGCTGCTTACCCACAATTTTAGTTGTCATTAAGTCCAATCTTAAATAGTAAACAGAAAACAATATAACACATACATAGTGCATGTGCTTTGCATCTGATTTTACCATGACTTTAATCAATATAATGATAAAATCAGATGCAGGAAACATGATGCCTTTGTTAGCTGACCTACCCCCTCTCCCCAACAATCAGGCAGTATTAGATACTACAAAGGGGAAAGGAAAGGACAAAAAGGATTTTTTAAAAAGAACGGATGGATGAATCTATTAAATTGTGGATTACTAAATAATCTATATCATGACCACCTTACCCCTGCATATAGTCACATGAGAAATATTACTCTAATGACCTGAAGGGCACCATATCTTACTCCAGAAACTAAACCCATATGTTTTTGAATTTAACCATGATCTCCAGTCTAGCAAGGCCTAATCACTTTGAGGATCTCTGCTGTAGCCTCTCTGCTGCCCATTTCTTGTGGTGAGACATAGTTGCTTTTCATTTTTTTCATAGAAAAGCCTAGACTATGCTACATACTGTTTCTAGCTTGTTTTCCTGTCTTCCCTACCTTTCCAGCCCCAGACTCCTTGCCTACTTAGAGCAGCTCCTTCACCTTCCTCTGAACCAGACCCTCCATTAGTATAGGCAAATATTATTCTCCCCAGCTGATAATGTTCACATGTGTGAGTGTTTGTGATGAGTCTGAGACATAATGACTTGCGCACGACCACCCAGTGTTATCATGCATTGCTAACCCCTGCCCTGGAATGGAGGCAGCCCCTACTCAGTCTTGTGCCCCCCCCCTATACTTGGCTCCATGGGTAAAACTGGAGCTGGGCAACTGAATGGAGCTGAGGGGAAGAGGGGGAGCACTTCCAATGATGAATCATCCCCACCCATTCTATAGATCCTTCTGCATAGTATTGGGCTATATGCACACAGTTGCCCATATGGGATTCCATGTGCCCACCCATGAAGTGGAAGATGGGTAGCATTGGGTTTGGGGGTACCCAGGATGCAAAGTAAGTTTAGATGTTACAGACAGGGGTAGATGTGGGAGGAAAAAAAGGTATGAAAAATACTTAATTGGTGAGATACTGTTCTGTGAAGTACTCTAAGCAACTGTCAGGAGCTCAGTAAATCACACTATGCAAGTTGGAGATGAGCATGTTATGCACAGAAGTGTCAGGTGTAATGAACACAGCAATTCATCTCCAATAGGTCTTGCCCCCATGAAGCAGTTGCTAAGACTGAAGGTCCCTGACTTCCTACAGCTGCCCAAAGTTCCCTCTTCACCGGGTGTTTCCCCAAGCAGAGGCTGATTCTGTGCATCACCAATCGCTCCTTCACTCTTTCATGCCTCTTCTGGTTCTGGGAGACAAGCAGGGAGGGGAGCTTGTTGCAGCAAGAGGGGAAGACACCTGTGACTCTTCACCAGCCTGACTAATCTCTGCTTCTTGGCCCCTTCTGACTCTTTGATTCTTGACTTCTCTTTGCTACATACTCTCCCAGCTCACCTTCCAACATCTCCTCTTCCCAGACGTCTCCCTCTTCTCCCTGTGACCAGTCATTGTTGTTCCACCTCCACTCACCAGGCTCTGAGCATTTCCCGCCTTGGTTTCTCCCACCATTAATCTGTGTCCAACCAGTCCATGAGAGCAACCAGTTGCATATTTCTGATTGACCATGGTTTCAGCGTGGTGCTGCTGCTGGATTTGCAACCATCTGCTGGATTTGCAACCATTTCTATGAGGTCAAAAGTGTGTTAAGAAACAGCTGAAGCCACAAGGCATAATTTCTTCCTCTGTGACCTAAGGGCTGTCTTAGTTAGTATGGCTTTTTGTTGCCACTCTTGAACCATCTTGGGAGTTCCTCTGGCAAGGATATGAAGAACAACCTATTGATAATCATTGGCTTTCCTTTCCCTCTTTCTCAGTTGCATTCTGTTAAAAGCACCAAGTTCATTGGTAAAGCAAACAGAAACTCCCCCTTCAGTTTGCATAATGCTTTAGTGTGTTTCTTTCTCTGTTCTTCTTACTAGCTCAGCGTGATCCCCCTTATTTTCTCTCCTACTGAGCTACACATGTAGTTAAAAATATAACCCTGGCATCTATCCTGGAGCATCCTTAATCCATTTTTCATTCACATAGTAACTGATTCATGGAAGACTAGAACTAACTCACCTTTGGGCTGTACATCTTCTGTATATGTTGGAGCAATGAACAGGCTGTCAGTCCACTGATGTTTTGCATACAGGATCACAAGTCACGGAGAGCCAGTTGATTAATGAATCATCACACCAGCAAGGATAAAAACATTATTATTGCTCTAGTTGGAGAGGGCTTCCTATTTATGAATTAATTGCTAGCTTCTGGTTGAATAAGCTCTGAGGTGATGGCCTAGAAACACATTAGCGCTGGGTATAGTTTGAGGGAGATAATCAAAAGACCCTTCAGATTGTTGTTGTTGTGAGTGTGCAGGCATTGCAAATGAAGTATGAACAAGTATTAAAAAGCAATCTCAAGTGAGTTCTTTGAAAAGCTGAAGGCTGAATTTGAGCAGCATTCCTCCAGGCAGACTCTTGCTTCCTTTCTCTCCCCTCCCCACCGCCCCATTCCTGAGTCTGTACCTACCTGTCATGACAAGGGGATGGGAAATCTCGTAATCTTAGTTGCTGTCACACGGCTTGGATATTTTGCCTGAAAAGGCATATTACCATTCAGTGATTATGCAAATCAGACACCCACAGCCAATCGGAGTGGAGAGAATTGTGTAAGTGAGAGTAAGCGGTATGATTTTCTGTCCTTAATGGTGCATCATCCATCATTATGATTAGATGAGACAATTCCATGTCAAGCTAATGCTTCTTAACTTTGTTTTTGCTTTATAAATTTATTTCAGCTTCTAAACTTCCCACCCTTATCCTGCTGCATCAACAACTAGCTATTATGCAAAGATTTCACACTGGACTCATGTCAACAGCCCATTTCAGCTCAACCGTCTCATTAAGACAAATATCCTGGCGGCCTCTGCTCACTCTGTATCATTGTACATTAGCATCTTAGCGTTAGAAACAAACTTTTCTGAACATTAAATCCCAGTGGCTTTGTTAAATTTTTGCCTGCAAAAATCTTCTGTGCCAAAGCTGCCAATTAGACTGAAAAGAGCAATGGTGTTCATAGTGTGGTCAAGAACTGGTCTGAGAATATCACTTGATATGCCAGGCTACTGGAATTGTGATGGCTGATAATACTTTGCAGAACTGACCAAATGCCATAGGATGAAACTCTGATGCAATGTGCTATTTAAATATATATTTTAAATATATATTTCCATGTATTACATATCCCCTTGTCCTGATGGTTTAGGGCGGGTAGCAGCAATCTTGCATAGGTATGGCAGCCTGAATTCAAGACATTTAATAGTGTGATCCTATGCATGCCTACTCAGAAATAAGCCCTGTGGCTTATTCCCTGTGGCTTATTCCCAGGCAAATGTGTATAGTTTTGCAGCCTAAAATTTAAAGAAAGGTGAAACTAAGAGACATAGATCGTTTTTAATTTTTTAAATTTTTGTATCCCCCCCCTCCCACGATTTGTCAGAGGGCATCATGAATGATGGCTCATGTAAGACATCAGAACAGGAATAATGAATCATGCTTTGGATTTTTTCCCTTTGAAGAACAATTCTTCAAACCCTTATTAATTGGGTCTTTTTTAAAACAAGATACTGTATGGAGTTTGCAGAATACTTCAGTAATAAAAATGAATGGGAGTTGTGCTGGAGCAATACTTAAAAGAATTACACTTTGTACAAATAAGCTGATCAGATAACTCATTTCAATATTATAAGTTGGGAAGAATACTAAGAAGGCCATCCCTGCCCAAATTATTTTCAATGGCACATTACAGTGGTACTTAGGTGGTCAAACGGCTTGGCTCCTCAACAAATCGGTTCCCGAATGCCACAAACCTGGAAGTGAGTGTTTCGGTTTGTGAATGTTTTTTGGAAGCTGAATGTCCAACGCGGCTTCTGTGGCTTCCGCTTGAGTGCAGGAGCTTTCTGCAGCCAATTGGAAGCTGCCAATTGGAATGGATTAAGTTTGACAGCCAAGGTACCATTGTATTACAAAAAGAGGTCCTTTAACATTAAAGAGAATCAGAGTCACTCCACAGTAGACAGCAGACTTATATGTGGCTTTCTATCCATCTCCCTTCTGTGTAGGGGAGCTGCCTTCAGCGCCCTAAATCCCAAGCAGGCAGGGGTAGTTTGTTTAATATATATATTTACACCCTACCCGATAGCAAAAGTTCTCAGGGCGTTTGTCCGTAAAACCAGGACCCTTCTGTACAAGGATGTTAAATTCATTGTTTCTATTGATAATGTTCATGTCATATTTTGGAAAATGTCTTGGGAACTGCAACAAAATTTGATTAATTCAGTTCCTGTCTGATACATGCATTTTGATGAGAGTATGACATCTTCTTGTTTCTTTCTCTGCCCTTGTTTATTCCAGCTTGCACAGCAGGGATGTTCAAAGCAAACCAGGGTGCCGGGATCTGCACACAGTGCCCCTCCAACAGCCGCTCCACGTCAGAGGCTGCCCACATCTGCACTTGTCGCAATGGCTACTACCGTGCTGACTTTGACCCATCAGAGGTTCCTTGTACCAGTAAGTAGCAACAATTTCTACTGAAAACACCTAGGCCTCAAAATTCACATTGATAATGTGTTCTATGAAGGTAGATCATATGATTTAGAGTGAGTATTCAGAGTTGCATCAGTGTGTCATGATACCTCAATGGATCCATTGCCTCTCTTGCTCTGTGGGCCTGGTGGAATATGTTCTGGAATTGTCTTGAAATGATACAACACTATCCCTTATGGCATGGAAATCCCTCAGCACTGTTAATCCTCAGTCTTCAGATCAGGACATGAGCCCCTAGGTACTCTTTGTAGCACATGCAAAGGCAAGCCTCATTCAGAACAATCATTTTACAGCATACTTCAAAAAGAAAAAAAGAAAAAATCAGCAAAGTGAACGTACTAAGGCAAAACAGAACAAAAAGAAACCAAAACAAAAACCCACCAGCTAAGCCATTTACTGTAAGTATCATTAACCCAAAGAAAAGGATGTGAAAACACAATCCTTAAAACAAATTATCCTACTCATAATTTAGGGCACAGATGGAAGACATTAACTCTTAATGCTGATGACAGCCAGAGATACATTTGTATGACAGGGGAGGAGTTGGAGACTTCGAGTCCTCTGTCTGACCACCACTAATGTGTGACACAAAACGGACCCCAGGACAGATTTATTTCCATATGTGGTTGTATTTTCACATGAATGCATCAGCAGCTGGGATATCGATACAATATAGTAGCTACAATAGTACAAAACCCAGCTCTGCTTGAATTCCAAGTTAAGAAGAATGAGGTTGTGACAGTATACCTTCAGTATCCACATGCCAGGGTCCTTGCCAGAAATATGGGGTGAAGTAATAGGATACAGGAAATGCATTATTCTGTGTTGTTATTGAACCCATTCTTATGTGGGTTCAATGTGGGGGAAGGATGTGATCTGTGGAAGATCATTGGTGTGGTGTAGTGGTTAAGAGCAGTAGACTCGTAATCTGGGGAACCGGGTTCGATTCCCCGCTCCTCCACATGCAGCTGCTGGGTGACCTTGGGCCAGTCACACTTCTCTGAAGTCTCTCAGCCCCACTCACCTCACAGAGTGTTTGTTGTGGGGGAGGAGGGGAAAGGAGATTGTTAGCCGCTTTGAGACTCCTTCGGGTAGTGATAAAGCGGGATATCAAATCCAAACTCTTCTTCTTTTTCTTCTTTATTGGGAGAAAGGTTGGACTCTGTGATCTTCAGCCCCTTTCAGCCGTATAATTCTGTGGGGAGAAGGGAAGGTAAATAAGTAATTTGTGGTTTGTGTACAAAAACAGATTGGTTTGAGAGAAATAAGGTTACCCTGTGTGGCTCCAAGGAAAAATGTTGGCTTTTATCCTTCTAACTTCCAGTGCAACTTGCCTGTCTAGGAGGCCTGTGTTAGCATACTGCTTTCTGCAGTTATTCTTCTGTAGGTAACTTTGCATGCATGCTTGTGAGATGTCTAATGTGTGTCTGGAATAAGAGATTAATTTTCATATTGTGCCTGATTCCTGGTAGCAGCGAGTGTAGTAGTAAATAAATCTGTTTTTATTGCCTCTTGTTATATAGCTGATTTACAGTATGTCGCACCAGAGGAGTACTGTATAAAAAAGTCAATTTGTTGATTTTTATTTCTGCTCATTAAGACTTAATTTTAAAATGTTCTAATTTGAGGTGCCAGCTGTTCTATTTTCAAGTTGTTACATGTCATAGGAGTAAATAAATTCCGTACTGTGTATCTGTGGGTGCTCCTGTTCCCTGGTGTAACAGAAACATGCCTTTCCCGCACATTTCCTGCTAAGTTGAGCTTTAATGCATACAGTATTTATGATTGGTGGCACAATGTGAACAATTGCCATTTTAACTGTTGCACTTTTCACAAGGCAGTTACTAAGAAGCAGTGTTTCGGTAGAAGTTATTTTACACACGGTGTTAATGCTGACCTCAAACCAGACAGGGATCTGCTGCTCTCTTTTGCCAAAAGAGAACAAAGCTTTGTTGTAGGTTGCCTCTTCGATGGGTTCCACCTGACTTAGATGCTGTCTATAGAGCAGTTCAGTAGTGCTTCTTTGACAGAATCAGAGAAGCATTCACAAAGTTCAGGTAAGACTGTTCTGTTTCGCTATAGGTCCTCTTTGGCTGGAGAAGGAGATCTTGCTCACCACCAGTCAAGGATCCATACCACAGTTGGCACTGTAGTCGCTACCTGTGCAACAAGACAGTTGAGTGCCAATCGCCTGGTGACAAACAGGTCCCTCTGCTTCCAATGACCTTTGATGTCTTCAGGACACTTACCATTTTGCCTTGGCAGAGAAGAATATGTTCAGGCTATGGTCTGAACATAGCTCAAGCAGCCTTTATCCGTCTTTGTTCATGCTGCCAATACCAAAGTGGCCTATGCAGTTGTCTTATGTGTGATGATCACCCCTAACTCTGGCATTGAAATCTCCCAGCAGGAATAGGTGTTCATAGGCTGGGACCCTCCTGACAGCCGGGTCTAGTTCCTCATAGAACTGGTCCTTGATCTGTATATTCCAGCACATAGAGGGAGCGTAAGCGCTCAAGATGCTAACCTGACTGAAGGTGGTTGAGAGACAGAGAGAAAGCAAGCATTCTGAGCCCTTGGTTGGCAGTTCTGTTGCAGACAGGAGTGCCTCACTGTGAAACCTACGGCATGAATATGTGGTTCTTCTGGATGCCCTTCTTGTCAATCAGTGGTGTAGTTCTTCTCTCGGAGGCTGCATTCAAACTGAGTGTGCCCTCCTGTAAGTGGCAATGTCAGTGTTGAGCATTTTCAGCTCATGGTCAATGATGGCTGTCTTCCATGAGTTATTGACCTGAAACAGGCCAGTGGGCAAGCCAGGACACATGGTCCAGATTGCTAGGCACAATAGGGTTTGTTTCTTTTCTTTGTTGCCTGGAACAGTGGTTCAGTATGCTTGTCGAGTGATACTCTGAGCTCCAAGCACCCATTGAAGCAGGTGGACAGCATTTTCTTGACACAGGATAGTAGCCGACCAGTGGGAAACATCCATCTCTCCCACTAAAGAAGGAATTCTGTAGCGCTTGTATCTTTTGCTAGTCAGGTTGAGCTTATAACTTGTAACTGCTGCCTCCTATGTTGTTTTTGCTGTAATGGCAGCACCAAAGTGACCTCTTCAGGGTGCAAGCTTGGAGAATCCTGGGCTGCCCAGATGACAAGACCCTCCAAAGGAAAGCAAAAGTACATTTGGTACCAGCTGAAGGAGTTGTTGGAAGGAGGCATCCAAGGCGCCAACCAACTCCGCTCCAGATTCATGCCGGGTTTACTCCTTGGCCTCTCCTGAAGATGTCCTGCAAGGCAGTGGACAGAGATTATTATTCAGCGTTTACTACTGAAGCCCTTCACAAAAATGAGTATAGCCACAAAGCAGTGGAGGTTTAGGATCAGAGTTTTCATTCTCCTAGGTTAATGAGCCCCACCTGCCCCTTATTTCCCTCTGCAGCGCACACAGAAACCGCCTTCTTGACTCATGGATCCACTTGTGGTCTCATCCATTTGATCCGCCAGAGTAATGCAAGGGATGCATTGATATCTTAAAAGTTGCAGGGTTTAAATGTGCCTGAAAGCTTCAGTTTCTGATCTGGGAACCAATTCTGCTTATCCCAAGTGTGTGTGTGTGTGTGTGTGTGTGTGTGTGTGTGTGTGCGCGCGCGCGCTTTATGCCTGTGCTCAGATGCATTTTAAATGCAACTTCAAATGTTTCAGAGCTGAGACATGGGATTGAAAACAGATCCTGGGGCTGAGTCTTAACATGCTTCAAGGCCATGATTCCACCTGGGTTAAATATGGTAAAAAGCTTCTCCGAAGGGTTCCAGCAGTACTGCGAGATGGCTGCCCTCTTCCTCCCTGGCTGTGCTTTAACTGAAGTGCTGACATATGCTGGACAGCATCCCACCAGTAAATCAAGAGTTGACAAAGAACAGGAGATTGGGGGTGGGGATGGGATGATGACAGTCTGCTGCAAGATCCCTCTGGTAAAATCAGATGTATTTGTTACTTTTTCTGTGGTTCCAGGCATGACTGCTGCAGACAAGATAGATAGTGGCAAGAACTCCACTATAAATCACCTTCCCTGCCCAGGGCTTTATAATTCCAGTAGTGAAATTTGCTTTGGGTTGTATTGATATGTAATTGTTCCTTTTTGGTAGATAGTTTAAAGGGTTTAAGGGAGATGGATTTATAAAGCATAGTGATTAAGCCCCCTCTGCCTTTCCTCCATTTGCCAGGCATGAGTCCAATCCTGTGGACATTTCCCCATCTGTCTCATTTTTAACCGCCAACCCCAAGGAATGGGCAAATATCTCAGGCGGGGTGGGGGTGGGGGAGACAGTCTTACAGACTGATGACTTAGGGCCAAAGTGAAGGTTGAAGGCAAGTAAAGTGATTCAGAAGCAGATGATGGGGAAGACTTTTATCTGAGGCTCGTGTGGCCATTTACAGAGCAATGAAAAAGGGGAAATGTATTCCCAAAAAGAGAGCAAAAGGAGACACAGATTTGCACTACAATTGCATCTGCTTATTTACGGTATATGTATAGGTGCAATTAAAAAAAACTGGCATTAATTTAAATAGATGCACAATACATCTCAATGTAAAGGGTGTGTGTGTGTGATTTTTACCAGATGATCTATACTTAGATCAGGCATCCCCAAACTTCAGCCCTCCAGATGTTTTGGACTACAATCCCCATCATCCCTGACCACTGGGACTGTTAGCTAGGGATCATGGGAATTGTAGGCCAAAACATCTGGAGGGCCGCAGTTTGGGGATGCCTGACTTAGATCATCTGGAGAAATTCTATTCATGGTACCTCACCTCATCTTAGGTTCATATAATCATAGAATCATAGAGTTGGACGAGACCACAAGGGCCATCCAGTCCAACCCCCTGCCGAGCAGGAAACACCATCAAAGCATTCTTGACATATGCCTGTCAAGCCTCTGCTTAAAGACCTCCAAAGAAGGAGACTCCACCACACTCCTTGGTAGCAAATTCCACTGCTACCAGTGATGAGCCCCAAACAGGCATTGTCTGCTATTGCTAGTTTCTATGCAATGCCTTTCCCTTTGTCATATGTGAAGCAGCAGCCACCATATTCATCCATATTTTATAGCTCAGGATGGAAAGCCTCTGACCTGAAGGTGAAACTTAGCTCGCCAGGCCACCCCATTGAAGTCACCAGGGAATGCCATGCCCGCCCACTCTGCACCTGATGTCATATATATATATATATATATATATATATATATATATATATATATAATGTCAGCTGTGTACAGCCGGTAAGAGCAAAGCTGCAAGAAACAATCTAAAGCTGAGCTCCTGATTCTTCCTTTCCTGGAGCAAGGCATGCCCCAAACCTCCAATCAGCTGGCAGGTAGTAGGAACACCCCTTGCTCAAGGAGGCCGCTGTCCCACAGAGCCCCTTTCCAGCTCCAACATAGTAGACTTGGAAAGCCATTTGTGATCTTCCCTGCTCTTCTCTTTCGTATCTCTGAGGTCATGGTGCGAAGGAGAAATGCAGGGAGGATTGAAAAGCCTTTTCCCACACCTTCCCATTCCCCCAGGCAGTTGTCTGGGAAAACCCACCTGTCCATTGCGTCATGTGAGAGTGATGTCCTGTGATTGACAAGTGGGTTGCCCCGCCCCTTGTCAAAGTTGACCCATAGAGTGGTGCGCTAAAAGGTTCTCTATCTCTGGTATAGACATATCTTTTTACGCAGGCTTGTCTGACCCACAAGTTCAGTCCCTGATCAGGCCCTCCTTTCACCAGCAGTCTCATTGGCACAGAGTGCAGGTGGCCAGTTCCAGCTCCACAGGCTTCCCAGCTGGAGCCTGGCTGTACCTTATAACAGCATGAGCAGATTCCCTGTGAAAGATACATGGTTTGACTGCTGTTTTAGGTGAGAAATCTCAGCTTACTGACCATTATCAGAGGTACAATATATCCACCCTCGGATTTTATACCCCAGGTTAAGTTAAGGAAGGCAATGGAGCTATAACGTCTATTGCTCAAAACGTCTGCCACCAACCCCTCAAACAAGCTGATAAAAGGTTCTGCTCTGTGATTGATTGCATCACTTTTAATAACTCCGTCTCAGATCGAATCTCTGAAACCAGGCAACAGAGGCGAGTGTTATGTACCATCAAGCTTTCAAGATGCAACCTGTAATGTTGCAGCAGAAAGTGATATGGCCCAGCCAGATTCGCCCCCCCCCCCAGCCATTAACTAACCTGGCTATGATGTCACAAAGTCCTGGAGACAAGGAGAGTGGATATTGGGGGTGGGGGAGCTTAAAAGCAATTGAAGCAGAATATAATTTTATTTACTTACAATATTTATTAGTACAAGGCCAATGTATGCACCCTAAATGGTTTTAATGAGTTGGGTGGTTGGGGTAAAAGGGGCTTAAGAGCAAGTCATTATTAATCTGTGGGAAGGCAAAGTCTATCTACACACACACACACACACACACACACACACACACACACACACACAGGGTGGGGAGTTCAATTTTGAGAGGAGGTGGCAGAGGGTTTCAAGTTTATTTCTATCCATTGCCTACAGAATCGGGGCAGGTTTGTGGGGCGAAGGGAGCCTGGCAGATTTTGGGGCCAGTGGGAGATGGTACTGGCCTTAACACTTCCCTGGGCCTTCGTCCTAGTCAGCCTTCATCATCATCATTTATGTCAATCTCACCTGAGATGGACAAGGCAGCGTATAGAGGAGTGTTTTGGCAGGTGATCTCAAATACTGGATAAGGTGTGCTTCTTCAATTACTTGGGTTCCAGGCTGTTAAGGGTTTTAGCAGCACCCTGAATTGGACTCAGAATTGGACAGCTAACCAGTGTAGGTCTTTTAGAAATGGCAAGACAAGATGTGCCAGTGAGAATTGTGGCACCCTTTTCTATCATGTATCATAGACGTTACTACAAAGTGTGGCTTACTGAAGCAGCAATTTTAGGAAAGAAGCAGTAGAATTGCATTAAGGTTGAGAGGGAAGAATTGGAGATGGCAAGAAAAATGATGGAAGAAATAGAGAGCTTGGCTATATTTTGTCAGAGCCTTCATGTTTGTCTATGTATTGATGAAATGTGAACTCCTTGACCTGGGATAAAACAATTAGAATGAAACTAGAATGGCTTTGCATTTTGTGAGTATCCCTATATATTGATGACATGGGAACAGTTTGAAGTGCAGCATCACTTCAGTATATCACATTCAGCACATCACATTTCCACTGTGTACACAGCAAAGTCTCTGCTGCTAGATGGCTCATGACAAATACTTTAACTGTGCTGACGGGAAAAAATTAAATGAAATGGAATTTTCGTTAAAGGATAGCATTTTTCTAGCAATTTTAACAAAATGCTTTCATCTGCAGTAACCATAGTAACAGATCAGAGAAGCTCTCTCTCAAAGTGCCTCTCTGAATGTAATTATGAAGAAAAGGAGGAGAGGGGGAGAGAGAGAGAGAGAGAGAGAGAGAGTTTGGAATGGGGACAGCAGCTAAAAACTCAAGGGCTTGAGCAGAGGTAGGTTGTGACAGATTCAGCAGAACTTCCCTGGTCTCATTTTCTGCTAAGTGGGGTGCTGAAATGGCAGCCTCTTAATGGTAACCCCTGATCAGTGTACTTCACCACCACCACCTTGTCAGCACAGCACAGCAGTTCCATGCACTTCCAAGTGCTAGTCCCAAAAGTAATGTAGAGGAACGCTTGGTAGGTGGCTGGGGCCAGTTTGCAAACCACTTTGCGAGTATAGTCACTTGCAGGATCTATGGCTGTGGCTGAGATATCTGTTTGGACTATTTGGATAGAAAAATTTCAGCTTGTTCAACCTGAGGATTAGTAAAAGATGCTTAGAGGATTGAAGCTAACTACTTTCTAACTATATCCATATTAGTTCTTTTGCACCTGTTGGCAACCTTCAATAGGATTGACCATAGTGACTTTTGAGGACATCTGGCTGGTATGGGTTTGGGAGACATGTTGCAGTGGCTCTGTATGGTTGGATTTTCCAAGAAGGTGTTCAGTCTTGACCCTCTTGTTATTTACCTGGGATTTTGTGTTCAGCTGTGATCAATATGTTGATGACACCCAACTCTTATCTTTCTTTTTCAACTGATGCTAAGGAGGCTATAGAGATCCTCAAGCATTGTTTGGGTATAGTGATTGATGTGGGCAGCTCTTGGAGTGTTGACTAAGAAGGCTAAAAGATGTGTGCAGATGTACCATATTCTGATTAGCTTGGACTCTGTAAGTTTGCACTTGCCATTTTCAATTCAGATGTGTATTTCTCATAACCTCCTACAAAAAAATATTTTTCTCACTTGATAGTGGGTCAGCTTCATTTTCACCAAGTGTGGCACTTGTAAGTTGGAATCCCAACTTGCACTTCTGCTGCATTATCTGCTTACACATCTCTCACAGTGTCTGCAATTCCACAGGCATGGGAGGACACCAGATGCAGGAGCAAAACAGAGTCTTCAGAGGTGTAGAGAAAAAAATCCTGATTGCTTTCTGAAAAAAAACTGAATCAGATTTGCTCTTGAGGAAAAGTGCAACACTCAAAATGCATTGGACAATAAATTGTTTTCTGTGCATCTCTGAAGTCCCCTCCCCTTTTGTTATTGTTAAGTAGGGCCTCAATCCTACTGTGTCAATCTTACAAGATAATTTTTATTATCAGCTCCATCCTCCCTAACCATTTCCACCCTGCCAAAGTGATTTCTTTAGGAAATCATTCAAGCCACTACTATTCCATACATTGGTTTTTGATTGCACAGACTAAAGCAAAGCCCCCTTTTTATTTTGCGCATGCATTGCACTTGTTGTGCAGTGAATCGTGAGGTCTGCAGTTTCTCATTTGTGCAAACAAAAGTCATCCATGTGAACATCTTTCACTCAGAGTCATAATATACAGTACAAGTGAACTGAGAAGGGTGTATCCAAAGCTACCATTCTCCTCACACCACAAACTTCTACTCACAAAACAGCTTTCCCTCTCCTCTCCTCTGCAGCTACCCATGGACCCTCCCAAACTGCTCCAGAAAGTAGGGGACCCCCCAGAACAGATTTTTGGGGCACACAAAGAGAGGAAAAGGTAAAGTCCAGCTGCATTAGTGGATGGATCAATAGCATTTGCACAGAAGCAAATGCCACATTGCCAGGAAAAAGTGGTATCACAGGATTTTGTGCAATTTCTGAGAGATGAATTAAAATATTATAGGAATATTGGTGGTGTTGAGCTTTGAGTTTGAAAATAAATATGGATGTTGCAATAATGTGTGATGCTCATAGATGTAATCATGACAACCATGAAATTTCCTTGTCCAGGGCTTGCCCAAAGCATGAATTGTTAGAACTCTAATATTAAGTTCCAGTTTTTGTTATGGGAATTTTGGTGGCAAGTCTGCCCAAGTCTGAATTCAGTTCTCTGGTTTAGAAAATAGTAGCACTGATCAGACTGAATAATTATAGTGTTTGTTTAATAGAGCTTGGCCCATTATGCTGTTTGCTTTGCCTGCAGCATGGCCACAGTGTTGACTCATTTTATTTGTCATTCCTTACAGCCCAGAGAGTTTTCTCTGTGGCACAACTGCCTGATCAGCATTCCCCTGTTATATATGTGTGTCTTTGATTACTCTTTCCACACTGTATTTGTTCTTATTGAATCTCCATTAATTGATTCCAGCCCCATTTCTTGAATGTATAAAAACAGAGTTGCACTTAATTCCCCCGCCCCTGCAAAGCAACCCTTCTCCTCAGAATGGTGCTGCCTGCAGTTTTGATATACGTACTCTGAACTGTGGCGTCCAAGTTGCTAATAAATAATAACTGCATAAAGAGCAGACACAGAAGGAGACCCTTGTAGGACCCCACTAAATACCCATCCTTTCAGCTTGACATATTGAACCATTAATAACTGCTCTTTGCTTCTGACATTTTCTGCTAGTCTGTCTGTTTTTATATCATGTGTGCTTTTCAGAGCCCTAACTATATGTTTCAAGGAATTCTTAAAATAAAATAAAATACTGTCACCTCTGTTCCCCCCCCATGTGAGTGCTCAATAGCATGTGGTTGTGTGTAGATTTCCAGATGTATAAACTTGTAGCTTGAATTCTCATTGCAACTTAGTGGTACCATCAACTCAGCTTCATTGAGGATGGGATGATGTTGCAATGGAAGTAGACCAGATTTCTTCGGTTCACAAAATGTCAGGACCAAGATTTGGAAATGGGGGTGGAGGGAAACAGTGCTTGGAAGTGTCAGAAATTAAAGGCTGCCTTGTATTACTCTGCTAGATGGTTGGCGTGGGCAAAGAATGGCCATTATACCAGCCGAGGCCCCGTTGTGAATTGCCTGCACCAAATCTTTCATTACCTGTCTCTGATTTGCTCTTCATAGTCTTATAGCACCCTTTCCCACATTGAAATGAGGAGCAGTGCACGGCAAATAAGGAACAAACAACCAGAGACACCTTATTTGCAGGGATACAATATGTGTTTCTGGTTTGTGTTGTCTGAGTAGAGCACTAGGCATTTATAAAGACTATAGAAGGAGACTCACCCACTCACCGATCAGCAGCCATTCCACAGCTCCATCTTTCTTTATCCTTTTGTCCTGCTCTTACCAATTGATCTGATGACAGATCTTGCTGCTATTAGCCTTCTCACATTTTGGAGCATGCCACTGTTTGTCTTTTGGTGTAGCCTCAGCTCCAGTATGTGACTGGGAGCAGAGTTGGGGAAGGAGACAACTCTTGAACTCTAAGTACACACTCTCCTTTCTCTCTTTAGAAAGGGTATTGTGACTATTTTCTATGCAGTTTCTTGAATATTTGCTGCCAGAGTAACATATGTGGCTCATGAGCCTCATTCCCGGCCAGCCCTGTGTGTATATATAAAGCAGGATTTATATGGGTGAAGTCAGCAGTACTTGGGGACTCAAGAGATCTGAGCTGGAAGCTGGTTGTCAGATGTACCATTAAAACAAATCAAGGACCTCATAGAGCTGAGAGGGCTATGCTGTGTGACTTGATAGCCTCTGGCAACTATGGCCAAGTCCAACAGCCCATAAATCTTAGGTGAACTGGTGGGACTCATAATACTAAGGAGGGAAAGTGTGACAGCTTTAAAAATAGAGCCACATGTAAGGTTCCTTTTACAGAACAGGACAGCTGAGTCCTATAATTTGGTAGAAATACTGTGGAAGGGACAAAAGGGCATCTAGATTAACCCCAGCAGCAATCTAAATAATAGAGACTAAAGCATAACATAAGCAGAGAAGATGAAGATGAAGGTGTCTGAAGAGCAAACAAGAATTAACCAAGAAGGGACACAACTTCCCCACTACTCTGTCTACTCCACACATTAGCCTAACCAAGCATGGAGAAACTTCCAAATGTGTTAGTCTGGTATCTGAGCCAAGCGACACTACGAAAGAGGGATCATTACTAAGTAATCTGACTGAAGGGATATTGTTCTACATTTAAAGTAATCAGGGAGGTTCTGTGTGAGCCCAACATGCCAATCGGAGGATTGGGGGGGTAGGGGGTGGGTGGGGAGAGATTAGGTAAGGTTTATTGAATTCCTGGATCATTTCCCACAACAAAAAGTGATTAACAAGTTCTTGCCATGTTGTGGGGGAGATGATCCAGATCATTAGGAGTGGGGTGAAGAGCCTTCTCTCTCTAAGGATCCTCAACGAAAGCCCCACAATGGAAAATCATGAGGCATGCATTTATCCAGCTCTGGTGAGTCCGAAATCGCTAATCTCTACATCTCAGCAAAAGTATACATTGTACCATGATCAGGCATTTAGTTGCATAGCCTTTATCTGCAAATTGCTTTTTAACAGGTGTTCCTTCAGGGCCTCGCAACGTGATCTCTATTGTCAATGAAACGTCAATTATACTCGAATGGCACCCACCCCGGGAGACGGGAGGTCGTGATGATGTGACCTACAACATTGTCTGCAAGAAGTGTCGGTCGGACCGCCGTAGCTGCACCCGCTGTGATGACAATGTGGAGTTTGTGCCAAGGCAGCTGGGCCTCACGGAAACCCGGGTCTTTATCAGCAACCTGTGGGCCCATACGCCATATACCTTTGAGATCCAGGCTGTCAATGGAGTTTCCAACAAAAGCCCATTCCCACCGCAACATGTCTCCGTGAACATCACCACCAACCAAGCTGGTAAGTGCCACATCAGCAGTTCAGAGACCTCCTGTCTGGGTTTCTTGATATGCACAGAGAAGAAAATCTAGATTGCTTTCAGATACTGCACTTGCCTCTGTCAGCGTTGATTTGACATTGTTAAAGATTTGCAGCCAGGTTCCATAAATATATGTTGCTTTTGCCACTTGTCCTTCTGACCTCCACCCTTTTTAAATGCTTCTGAGTCATACCTTCAGCCAGGGTTTCTTGTAAGTGGGTAAAACAATGGCATAGCTGTTTCTATTTGAGAGCATAGTCCCATTCAGTACTCCCCAACACCATTGCTACCATCTGGTGTGCTTACTAACGATGGTTGGTGCATGGCGGGAGGTGGCAGATGCACTGGTGGCGCCGCCATCAGGGCCTCCCCTGCTGTCTAGGTCACTCTCACAGTCACATTACTCTCTGTGTTCAGAACCACAAAGGAAGTACCAATTGTTGGAAGAATCCCAATCCCTTCTTCCCAAATGGCATGATACTGCAATTTGAGTGGTGGTGTCATGATTCTGACAGTGGGATCACTACCTTGAGGGAAGTTGTAATCTGGGTCCACTTTTTTACCTTGGGAGGTTCTGGACTCTCCTTCCTTGGAGGTTTGTAAGCAGAGGTTGGATGGCAATCAGGGCCGTCTTGAGCAGGTTGGACGCCCTGGCGCTGAGATCGCTCCGGTGCCCCCGCCCTTGCAGCATGCAGCATGGCTTCCGCACGGCTTTGCTGCGCAGTACCTCCCCTGCCGGCCCCGCGCCCCGCGCCACTGGGACTGCACCTAGAGCCGGACCTGATGGCAATCTATCATGGATGCTTTAGCTGCGTTTCCTACACTGCAGGAGGTTGCACTAGACCAGGCAAGCCCAAACCCGGCCCTCCAGATGTTTTGAGACTACAGTTCCCATCATCCCTGACCACTGGTCCTGTTAGCTAGGGATCATGGGAGTTGTAGTCCCAAAACATCTGGAGGGCCGAGTTTGGGGATGCCCTTGGGGTCCCTTCCAGCTCCATGATTCTATGTTTTTCTGCTTCAACAATATTTCATTATGTTCCTATCATTTTATGAATTGTATTCTGTATAAATTATAAAAATGATAAATAAAACATGTTCTATTTACAAAGAAAAGAAAACATTAAAATAACTACCTTTCTACTGGTAGGACGGGGGGACGGGGGACATAGGCGTAGCCAGGATTTTTGTTAGGGGGGCAGGCTTTTGTTGAGGGGATAGAGCCTCGAATATGTATTGATTTGTATTGATTTTTACTTATTTGGGGGCACCTGCCTCCCTTGGCTATGCCTTTGGGGGGGCACAGGAAGGAAACAAGGTCAGAAGGAGACCACAGTTGGAAAATTTGGGAAACACTGCACTAAACAACAACAGCAATGATATATAGAAAGGCCCTTAATTGTCTTTGGAGTTTATCTCTTTAGACATTATTATTTTTTCCCCTTTGCAGAGTCATGTTTAGTTACCAGGAGCAAATCCTAGAGAAAAATATTACTGAATGTGACCTGCATTGGAAGGAAAAGGGGGCATGGGTTCCGGTTTCCGCCTGCAGGAATGGCGGACCTGTTTTCCATCTCTCTGACCTTCGTAAGGAATTTGGCGGTTGCTAGGGGAGTAAATGGCAACCCCCTACCCTCTCCGGGGGTTACGGAGAGGGGCCGCTGGCCCGCGATGCCCCCTGACCCACTCCGACTGTTTTTGGAGTGGGGGGAGCTTGGGCTGAGCACTTACGAGGGCCGGGACTCCCGGACGCTAATCTGCATGGCGGGGATTTCCATGGTTAAAGAAGATAATTAGGCTTAAATCTATGGACATACTTCAGAAGGAGGGGAAGAAGCGCTGTTTACTGCTGAGAAATTTATGCTGCTGAAAGGAGAGGAGTCAAAGATTGCACTGCATCTGGAAGAAGGATTGATGGGGACGGAGCGATAAGGGAAGTGAGTTTTTATTTTTTTTTCCTTCATATTGCTACATCGTACCTTCCCGGACGCGATGTCCTGGCTTGTTTGGAGTGAAAGAGAAGCAAAAGACTGTGTGAGTTGAACTTTATAACTGTTGTTACTGAACATATTTTTTTTAAAGATGTGGAGTTGCCGATGAGAAAAGCCTCCCCCTAGTCGGGCGGAAGGGGTTCTGGACGCGCTCGGAGGATTTATGAGTTGTGACGCACTTTAAATTGGAGCAGCGACCTGAAGCTAAGTTCAGCTATAGGGCAAGGAGATCCATTAATTTACCAAGAGTTTATGGTTTGATGTTTGGGTCTCCTGCCTGAAAAAGCTGTAAATTCTATAATGATCGTGAATCTTCATGGCTATGAGAGAAAGCGAAAGTGATTTGAGCTTTTTGAGATGGCGCTACTTCGGGCTGCTTCGACGCAACAAGGAGCTCCATTAAGAAGATTTATGGGGAGGCTGGACTGATTAACTCACACAGGAGAAAGAACATCTGTGAAACTTGGTTTGATATTTATCTCAGCGGCTGGGAAACAATCGGATGAAAGTGGAAAACATCTATGTGACTGTAAGGGGAAGATCTGGATTATTATGAACTTGGAGGACGATTTGAACTTTAGAAAAAAGACGGCAGTGGACAGTTGCGAGGAATTCCCAATTTCTTGAAGCATGGGAACCCAAATAAAAAATTCTTTAGATGATTTGGCATAACATTCGGTTTGATTGATATATATATGTGTATAATTTGAAATATTGAATGTGATATAATTGGTTTTAATTGGAAAATTAATAAAAATATTTTTTTAAAAAAAAAAAGGAAGGAAAAGGGGGCATAAACAGGGGAAGTGGAGTAGGTAGCCAGATGGTGGTGGATCTGTGAAGGGTGTGAGCACATGTGCCTCTGTTCTCTATGTGAGGTTATGAAGAAGGGTGGGCAAGGGACAGCAACCAGGTGGCGACCCTGGCCTAAAGCTTAATGAAGAGAAGAATTGACAGTAGAAGGCAACAATAGATGACAATCTGTTTGGTTCCGTTACAGAAAGGGAATGGTAATTTCTGCTTTGTATGAAACACGTAAAATGGAAAGTCTTTGTTAACTCCACCCCGCTGGGGGAGTTGACAACAGAAACCTGGCGTAAATATTTTAGCGTCACATCTCCAGGGAATAAGAACTCTGTCAGGTTGTCATGTTAGGTTTGTGCTCTAATCAAGTCCAATCCAACCGACTACTTGTATCTATACTCTTTTGTCTGTTTTGTCTGCTTGCTGCTCCTCTCTCCCTCCATTTTGACATGTGCCCACCTGCCCATCTGCCCATCTGCGGCTGCCTCTCCTTGGACAGCGAGGGGCCTCAAGGTGGCCTCGGCAAGAGCAGGTCAAACACTCCTTTGGTCTATTGTCTCAGCTTTGATTCCCCAGAGCTCCATTCAACTCTACTCAGCCCATCCTCCTCCTCCTCCTCCTGTAAATTTCTCTTGCTTTATTATTCTGTTAGGTGGTGTTTCCTATGCTCCTTTTTTGTCCTGCCTGTCAGTCACTCTATTCCCCATCTGTGTATCCACTCATCTCTCTTTTCCTATTTCTGCCAGAAAGCCATGATTATTAAGAGTTGATATATTTGCATTGTATTCAGACATGCTCTGTAATTATCCAACTGAAGCGCATTTGCTTTCAGTGCCTTATGGATGCGAACAATATTTGAAAGACCACAAACATAAAATAAATATTTGGCAGTTAGATGCAAGGTGTTAGCATTCAGCACTTGTTTAAGCAGGTTGAAATGGGGTGCCAAGCACTGGAGGCATTTAAAGGGAGGTTAATGGGAATGTGCAGGCAGAATAGATTGTGCAGATTTGGCACTGACTCAGTCATTGATGCTTAACAATTTAGTTTTGCTGGCCTCTCTTTTTTGTGCTGCCGCTGACCTAAAAATGCAATATATTTCTAACTGCAAGAGTTACTGCCTAAGCAGACAATAACGGGGAAAGTGTGTTATTATAGGCAGCTGTATCTCCATACACCAACTTTGAATGGGAGTGTGCATTCAGAATCTACATGGGGCTTTATTAAAATCATGCATGAAAGAGTGGGGGGGGAGCAGACTCCAAGTATTGACAAATGATGGAGAAAATTGCATACTCCAAGTTCACAAAGAATAGTATTTATGTCAATTCTCTTCTCTTTAATTAGTCTAATTAAGCATTTCATAACAGAAACAAACTTGGATGCCTTTCTCGGGTTCATAAGAACCGATCAGTACCCTTTTCTTAACCATCTGTCTGCCCATTCACCCATACATCCATCTCCACGCTACTTTTCTTTTCATCTCTCTGTAACAGCTATCTCCCCATCTGTCCATCTAGCCATCCAAATAACCCTCCACCCCAATGAGTTCCTTTTTAATTCCTTGTATCTTTAGGGCTCCCTTTTGTTAATGTGCAGAGCCTGGGTGCCTCTTTACGTGGTCCTGAGAACTTTTGTAAGGCTCGCAGTTTTGCCCACTTGCCTGCCTGAAAGATTATTGCTGTGGGAAATGTGGCTAACCGACCCTATTCCCAGAGCATTTCAGGTTGCAAAATATAAATACGTACAGCACACTGAATTTCGTGTGAGAGCAAGTTGCAACTGCAGGTATAGACTCATGGTGTGTGCTTTAGGTTGGCTGGCTCTTGCTATCGGCCTGCTTGCTTTGAAGACTGCTTTCTCTCATATCCATCAGACATCCAAGTTAAGAAAGAAGGTCATTTCCCACTTCTTCCAAAATTTTGCAATATTGACTTAGGCCAGTAAACATTTGCTACATCTTCCTATTTCAGATAAGCCCAGTTTTGTTATTCTGCTGAAATATTCCCCCACAACTACCACATTTCTAACCCTTTCAACTCATGGGGTAGAATTCCCCCCCAATTCTTAGTGCTTACCCAATTCCACCCTGGTGGCAGTTATTTGTATTTCTTATAGAGCCACTTTTAAAGAACAAAAATATACTTCATAGCCCATTGTCCCTGTAGCAAAAAGAGGGCAGGATTGTTTCAGTTTTTAAGTTTCATGTATGCATTTACTGGCACTTGCTGAACCCCCCCTTCCCCAGTGCCACTGACTTGTCATACCTACGTTATGAGGTCCTTGGTGAGTTGGCTGGTTTGCAGCATGCATAAGCTGATGGCAAGGGATGAAAGTGTCAAACTGGATTGTTCAATTTCCTTTTGAGCAGGAGAGAAACCTGGGTGGCAGGTTAAGGAAATGTAAACTTTAACCTTTAGTATTTTTCTGTTGAACCACACAGTCTCACATGCGTCATAGTCACGGAGGTCACACACATAACTGCTAACACATCACTTCCCAGAGTTATATGTACTCAAACTCACATACTGTACATGAATACAAAATTAAATAGTTCTGCTCATTCTATATGCATCCCCACTACAGTATACAATGGCACTTAGAAGGTTTTCCTGTAACTTTTGGTGCTGCACACCATAGTACTATTTCAGGCTCTGGAAAGGGCACAATCACCAAACATCTACAAGGAATAGTTACTATATGAAGTGTGGAGTATAATAAGATGGTCCTGGCATTTCCATGACACACACACACACACAAAATGTGTGGATGCAATTTATAATACTTTGCCTTTCATTGCTAAGAAAATCTGTCCTTATAGCTTGATGGCATTAATTTATTGGCCAAATTGACCACTTCAGAAGCTAGAATTTAAAATGCTATCCCTCCATATATTGATTGCCAAGTTGGCTGCTCACTTGTGAAAAAGACTCCTAACTCTGCTTTGACCATTGTCACATATTGCTGTTCTGAAACACAAAATGTAGAGATGGAATTGACAAAAGAATCGTGCCTTAGCAAGACACACCTGTCTATTCCCCTGAAGACCAGTCAACCAGTATATAGTCACAAGATATCACTTCACCTGCTGGATGCGAGAAGCTTTAAGTTCACATAGGGAAACTTTCAAAACAGGTTTGTAACAAGAGAAAGGAAGGCACTTTCCCCATAAATAGCACAAGGTGCCGGTGTGCGTGTTAAATATCAGGATATTAGCCCAAACCCCTGTGATAAAAATACCTCATTTGTCAGGGAAGGTGTCAGCAACATTGGATACCAAGTGGGTCCCATGCTGCAGTAGGGGTCCCCTCACCAGTCTCCGGAGACTCCTTGTCCTGCAGCTGCAAACCCAGGAACCAGTACTATCTGCTGTTAGGAAGTTTTTTTTTTATTTAAAAAAGAAAATTCAGAAAGATTCTCATTCCTCAAAGTGGCCCAGTAACCTTTGTAAAAGTAAAATGGTGTCAAAACACACTAGTCATCTGGGGTTTGAGCACTATTCTGAGCTAGTCATTCCCAGTGGAATTAGGAGGGGGCTAAGCAGATGAGTGATCTTTCAAAAGGCCCTATAGTCATTTGCTTCATTTTTTAAATTTCCTATTACATTCCTATCTCTATCCCATTTTGTTTACTTTGCTCATTTGGTAGTCAAAAGAATATAACCCTAGTGGGAAATATCTAAACTGGTAATCTTTGTTTGTTTCCTGAGTTCTAAGTTTATCTTACTATTAAATATGTGGAGCTCATTCTTTTTTACAGGAGATATTAATCATATTTTGCTGGTAACACCAGATACCTATGCTGATCTTTACATAAAGTATTAAGAAGGTCAGGAAGCCTTCCAGGAGATGTTCAAGATAAAGACTTGCATGAGGGTTGATAAAGTTTGCTATATCCATTATGCCAACTTTGCTGAACTACAGAAATAAATCATAGAAAAAGTTCAGCTTGGCACACACACAATTTCAGGCTTTCCATGGGATCTGGCTGGCCCTGTGAGAACAGGATGCTAGACTAGATAGGTATTTGGTGTGATCTAGTAGACTTCTTAAATTTTTATGATCTCAACCTTGTTCTGGGAGCAAAGTCGATAAACACATTGGTAGAGCTGTGCTGAAGGCATTTGCTGTTCTGAGGCCAAGGGTGATTCTCAGTGACGACTACAAGGCAGTCTGAACTCTGTGCTTTGAATGCACCAAATCTTAGGTGTAGAATCAGACTGTTAAAGCTGAGAAGCCACTAAACAATTATTGTGTTTTTAAGAGGTTTGCATTGTGAGTCACTTTGAGTTCATCTGGTGAGGGGAAAGTGGGATATAACCTTTTAAAGTAAATAATAAAAGCATAATTGGCGTTTCTGTCATCGATGAAATTGATATTTATTCGGGTGAAAACTAATCCAAGCATGATTCATTCTGCATAAGATGCCCTTGTGTTTATGCAAACCGAGTTCTTTGTAGAAATATAGGGTAACTTATCAGAGCTTCCAAGAACATATGATCAGCTTCCCATTTGCAAGATTCTTCATATACACCCCAGTGCTAACAGGGTGAGAAATCTCTTTCTCAGGATTCCTCTTTTGAAGACATTTCCGCTTCAGATTAATTCTTTCCCTTTGTGCAATGAGGCTGGGCAATCCATCTGAACGAGCTACGATGAGGAGGCCTCAGTACTACCGCCCGCCCACCTGCACACCAATTTGATGCCGATCATCTTTGCAGCATTATCCATGATAACAGGCAGGAGCACCAGGGGGGTTTGTGAATGTGGCAATTAACAAAACAGCAATCAAGCTAAGTGTTTAATTTCAGAAAATTATCATCTTCTCTGAGCGGATGTGGAGAGATAATTTTTTTTAAAAAAAACCCAGGATTAAATGTGCTGTGTAAACAAAGGCAATGCTGGACTGTCAACATCACCCACTGGAAAGAATAAGCAGCACCTTACTAAGCGAATTCCTGAACACTCACCCGAAGCAGGAAGCATAAAAATAAGAGCTGAGCACACACATCCACTCAAACCCTGTTCTGAAATGATTCGTCATTTTTCAGTCCTTTCTTCTCTTTTGAGGAGGGGTGTCGGGGGTGTTTTTTGGGGGCGGCGGAGCGGATGTCAGTCAAAATAATTTGGAGTCTCTGCCTGCGGATGGCAGGCAAAGTCAAGCCAAATATAGCAAGGAAGACTAAGCATGTTGATGAACTAGAGAAAGGTGTGAGAAAAAGAGAGATGGTACCACCAAAGCAGCCCCAAGGGGTCTTTGGTAGGAGTTGGATTATATCACCAGCATCGAATAGGGACGAGGAAGAAATTTGCTAACTTTGCACTTTAATGAAGTGAAACGCAGCTACCCTTCCGACATCTGCACTTTTCCGAATTTTGGAACGCAGTTCTCAAACAACAAAAATGGGCATGTTAGGGGAAAGTGTGCATTAGAGTGCTTATATTAGTGAAAAAGAAAACACAAAAATGCATCATGTTCGGGGAAATTGCATAAAAAAATGTTTATGTTGGGGAAAATTCGCACTAAAATTCTGATAAATATTTGTGAGGATTTTAAATAAAAAAATCACAAAGAGATGCAGAAATGTGGCAAGCCGTGCTTATTAGAAATATATATATATATATATATATATATATATATATATATATATATATATATATATGAAACACCCACTTTCAGGGGTGCAGCATTTGCACCCCCACATACAAGACAGTGAAGACAGGGATCAATTTAGGTAGTGGCAGAAAACGGGAGAATGTTAAAACTGTTTCACCTCCTCTGAAATATTTTGGAAGCATTATTCTCCCCTAGCCCTCTGAAATCCATTTCCTCATTTGAGTGCCAGTTAAATCACACCAAAACAATTATTATTATTATTATTATTTGGGGGGGAATCTGCCTTCAGGTGTTTCATTACAACCATAAACTAATCTGAAGAATGTTTTCTGTGGTTTGTAATAGATTGTAATAGATTTGTATGTGTCACATACTGGCAATTCCAATGTGATGTGTTGTGTCCAGACTAGCCTTCCACAAGCTGGTGCCCTTCAGATATTTTGGACTACAACATCATCCCCAGCTAATGGGAGATGTAGTCCAACACAACTGGAAGGCACCAACATGGGGCAGGTTGGTCTCACTCTGAAGTTAGATGTACCTTGATGTGACATGGGAGATCCGTGATTAGGAGCTCCTGCTGTTTTTAAGAAAGCCTTAAATACCAGCTGTAGGAGGATGATTAATAATAATAAAAGCAAGTGTTGTTTACTGCCACTGGCTCCCCAAAGTGGCTTCTAAGCAATAAAAGACAAAACAAATTAAAATATACAAATGCTATTTGCGGTGAAATATTGCAATGTATGACGTCATATTAATGCAATGTGCAACATCAGATTGCTGTGTAAATGAATGGCTGAGGCATTCACATCCTTGCTCATTCAGAGAGATTGGCCATTCTCATGGCAACTGTTCTCCCACTCCAAGCTTGGGGAAAAGGTACAGATGCCACCAGATGGAGAAATAGCAGGTTGAATGGGATTCCAACTGGGGAAATAACCCAGGGAGGAAGGGATGACTCCTACACTCACCCCACCCTGCTCTTTCCCCAATACAGTACCATGGTCTTGATCTGATTTCCATCCACCCCACCAGAGCTAGTTTGATTGTTTGTAAATCACCAGAGATCCCAATCACAGTTCTCTCATGCCCCATCCTTGGACCAAGGAGATCTGGGTTAAGTTGATCATGAAGCTCCCTGCATATAATGATAGTTTGAAAAGACAGTGGCTTGACTGAGCTCATTTGCCTATGCAGCTGGCTCTCTTCTCTTTCGTCCCTCTGTTATCTCTGATTAAAAAGATTTTGCAACTTCTTCCAAAAGCTGTGAACAGAGATAAAAACATCTATGCTCCACCTCTCCATATGCTCAAGGCTGGTTTCAATAATATTTTTTTTAAAAAAAATAGTTTTACAAAGCCTAACACATTTTGGCAACAGAGAAATCTAGACCATTAGCACCCCCCAGCAATTATGATGCCTCTATAAATACCAGCAGCAGCTACCTCAAATATGGGGCAAAGTGTAACACGTACCTTTCAGGAGTGAAGATTTCACATAAAGATAAACGACAAAGAGAAACTGGTCCTAAGATAGGAACATTTGTGCTGCTATTGTTTCTAGCTTTAACAGAGTAGTAGTAGGAAAACAAAATTGACCATAAAAAAATTCCTTCAGTAGCACCTTAAAGACCAACTAAGTTTTTGTTTTGGTATGAGCATTCGTGTGCATGCACACGAAAGCTCATACCAAAACAAAAACTTAGTTGGTCTTTAAGGTGCTACTGAAGGAATTTTTTTATTTTACTTCGACCCAGACCAACACGGCTACCTACCTGTAACCAAAATTGACCATGCCAGTCTTAAGGAGATTGCAAGTGGTGACAGGACAGATTCCCCTCAGCTTGATTCAGAATAAGGGCATAGTATTATATGCCGTGTATTGTGTTGCCTTAAGATACATACTTTTGTCTGAGCTCTGTACTCTTAATCACAGCTCAGTTCAAGCTATGACCAGAAAGGGAGGGGTACTTTAAGACTGAGGAGAGCTGCCGGCAGGCCAGGGTAAGTTCCAAAGGGCATAGAAAAAAAGGACCTGTGTTCAAGATTCAAGCCTGGGATTTCTGTCCCAGGTCACATATTACATTATGTAAAGATGTTACTGTGTTCTCACCTTAGCCTATATTTCCTTGACCTTTTCAATTTGAGTCTAGTCCCAAAGCTTTCCTCCCAAAAGGCTTTGTGCCAAATGCAAGTTACTGTAGATTAATGGCAGCCACCAAGTCACATCATTTCATAGTTCAACAACATTGTTAATTCCAAGATGAAAATCAGTGAAAGGAATTTCTGAAGCCACCTTTGAAGCCTTTCCCCCAGCTGCTTCTTCAAGCTTATTTTCTGACTCCAGAGGAACTCAGTTACAGAAGGTTGCAGGGAGAAAAACAACAATGTCCCTTCTTGCTCGCTGCTGCTCTGCCCACTCACTACCTGATAGGACCTACCATTTTACAACTATCTGTATTCCTGATTTCCTCCAGTCCAAGCCAGCATGGCCAATGGTCAAGGATGATGAGAATTGTAGTCTAATAACATCAGAAGGGCCACAGGTTCTCCATCCTTGATTAGTTGTATATGCTCCAATCCCATACTGCTCTGAGTGTTTGCCCTGCATATTTGCAGAATCTGCATTCATTTGTATGAGTTGTAATCCAAGCTTGTAAAGATTTATGGAGTGGTGGGCCCACTTCTGCATCTGTAGCCTTTGGTCCAATGCTACCATACAACAGCTGTAAAATCAGCTTGGGATTCAACAGATCCCAGGCCATCTCAGCCCCTCACCAGCCAACCTCTCTCTCTCTCTCTCTCCCTCTCTCTCTCCCTCCCTCCCTCCCCCTCTCCCTCCTATTATCTTTATTATTAATAATAATAATAATAAATTTTTATTTATACCCCGCCCTCCCCAGTCAAAAACCGGGCTCAGGGCGGCTGACACCAACAGAACCACAATAAAACATAAAAACAATTAATTAAAATACAGATTAAAATACAGTATTAAAATTTAAAGTGCAGCCTCATTTCAAGTAGGCCATAAATCCAAGCCATGAGGGAGAAAAACACAGGGGTCAGGCTGAGTCTAACCCAAAGGCCAGGCAGAACAGCTCTGTCTTGCAGGCCCTGCGGAAAGATGACAAATCCCGCAGGGCCCTGGTCTCCTGGGAAAGAGCGTTCCACCACGTTGGGGCCAGTACTGAAAAGGCCCTGGCTCTAGTAGAGGCCAATCTAGCCATCTTATGACTCGGGATCTCCAGAATATTATTATTTGTGGACCTTAAGGTCCTCCGCGGGGCATACCAGGAGAGGCGGTCCCGTAGGTACGAGGGTCCCAAGTCGCATAGGGCTTTAAAGGTCAAAACCAGCACCTTAAACCTGATCCTGTACTCCACCGGGAGCCAGTGCAGCTGGTAAAGCACTGGATGAATGTGATCCCGCGGCCGGGACCCTGTAAGGAGCCTCGCCGCGGCATTCTGCACCTGCTGGAGTTTCTGGGTCAGCTTTAAGGGCAACCCTGCGTAGAGCGAGTTACAATAGTCAAGCCTGGAGGTGATCGTCGCATGGATCACTGTGGCCAGATCGGGGCGAGAGAGGTAAGGGACCAACTGCTTGATGCGGCGGAGATGGAAAAATGCCACCTTTGCTGTGGATGCAACCTGCAAAACATACAACACAAACAGACAAAAACAATGCCACAATGACAACTAAACATTAATTGACTACACATCATCTAACATCACACACATTTTTTACTTCTGATTCACCTCATTGTGCTTTCTAAGTATTCTTAAGTTATATGCACTTCCTGTTACATCTATTACATATCAAGATATTTTTTACGTTTATAATTTTCTTTAATATTCAAGATTCAATATATACCTGTTAGGAGATTTGCATTTTCACAATATTGTTTTAAATATTCTTGAAATATTATCCATTCTTGGCTCACTTTCTGATTTGAGTTTCCTCTTATTCTCCCAGTCATTTCCGCAAGTTCCAGGTATTCTATCATCTTCACCTGCCAGTCAAGCTTTGTGGGAATTAAGTCACCTTTCCAATTGGAATTTAAATCAGCCACCCTCACCCTCACCTGTGTGTTTGGCAGGGGGAGTGCTACATTGACTGGGTGACAAGCACATCAGGGTGTCAGTGGGAGACTGACTTAACTGGGAGAGCTGGGCAAAGGGATGCTTCCACACAACCTAGCACACATCCCTCAATCCCAGAACGAGGGGGTTCGGCTTGCTCTGTAAGACACCTCTCCAGAAGTGGGGTATTAAAACAGGGTGTTTAGCATTGTTTTCATGCAATTAGGATTCACCAGCATCTATAGAGACTCCTTTTGATCCTCCTGCGAATTTTGTATTTAGATTCCATTTTGAGCACCTCATTCTATAGTACATTAGAGTTATCAGCATCCTTGTTACTTATATAAAACATCGCTCTACGTTCTGGTGGAGAGGTGATTGACTGTCGGTAAGCAGCATTGTTCTGTGCACCATTAAATTAAGAGGCTGGCACCACTGCTCACCAGGGACTTAAGGGGCAGTGAGTTCCAGAGGCATGTATAGGGAAGAGCATTTAGAAGACTCTGAGGATTAGTCTCTGCAGAGCCCTCACCACATGCATCAGTGGGCTTTAAAATGAGACACTTTGATGTCTCAGGAGGACCAGACAGGAAATTAACTTGTTTAATGAAGCGCAAGTTATATTGCCTTGGTTCTGTGTGGACTCCCATCCCCAGCAGGGATTCAAAAATAAATGCAGGAGGCAGATTCACGGATGACGTCAGTGATTCTCCCGGATTCTGACTCAGAGCAAGCCACACTCCCATCTGGCACATACGTTTCAAGAAGAGATTCCTACTTCGCCACCATTCAGCTGGTTGTCAGCTTGAATCAGATAGAAGTATTTCTTTTGTTTAAATCCGTCATTTAAAATGTGGAGGGTTGGTGGTTTTTTTTAGCTCACTCTCCATTGAAATCGACCCCCAGTATCTGTTTTTCTTAACAAATTGTGCTAAAAACAATTGTACCCTACAAAGAAATTGCAGGCATGGCATGTCCTTCCCTTCCCTTCGATTTCCCCCAGGACTCTTTGGAGAAGCCATGACTGTTAAAAGTGGTAAATGTGCTTTAACTGTATGGTGTGGATGTGGATGTTCCCAAGGGTATCTGGCTGCCTACTGAACAGACTAAACCTACAAGACTCTTCTTGTGCTATGTTCTTGTATCCTGTTGTAGCAAATTCCTTAAGCTAATTATGAGTTGTGTGAAGAAGTACTTTGTTTTGTTTGCTCTGGTTCTATTGACAATCTGATATCAGTGGGCAACTGGGATCTAAAGGGTATTGGGATAAAAAGTTCAGTCTATTCACTTTCTGCACACCACACACAACCTCTATCATGAGCCCCTTAGTTATCATTTTTCTAAACTTAAAAATTCCCCAGATTGCTTTGGCCTTTTCTCACAGGGTTCTTCAACCCCCTGATCATTTTGCTTGCCAATTTCTGCACCTTTTCTAGTTCTAGAGGATATATATTTTTGGAGATCAGATAGCATAACAGTGTTCTTGAAGAAGTTGCATTATACATTGCAAGATTTGTTATTTTTATTTTCAATCAATTTCTTAGTGATTTCTTTACATATAATTTGTCTTTCTGCTGTTTCACAATGTTGATGCTTTCAGTGAGCTGTAAGAGATACCAAGAGGCAAGGCTAGTTCCTAGCCCAATCGACACATGTTAGGTATTACTGATTTAAATGGCTGCCGTATTCCCCACTCACTTCCTGCCTGCAAGTTGTATATAACCTTCTGCAGGAGAGTATTGCAAACTGGCTCTCATAATCAATTGGTGTGCAATGCGGAATTTGCCACATAATGTCGCGGTCATATGATTGCTTTACCATCTGTCCCAACTCACAACTCAACTTATTTTTTACTACGCTCTAAGAATGTTACTGCACCACAGAGCAACAATTATTTTTATTATAGTGTAGGAGTACTAGTGGTGGTAGTAATCGTTTAGGAATATTTTTAACCTGTCCCTCCTTGACAAGCCATCCCAAGGTGGGTGTATAATAAAACTATTTAAAAAGTAAAAGAGTGTCACCAAAATATCATAAAGGAAAGTCTGATTTAAAAAAAAACCAACAGCAACCATAACAGCTATAAAACAGCAATAGTAACACAATTGGAAAATAACACTGTATTCTTGCCCAGAAAATGCCTATGTGAATAGATGGGTTTTCTGTTGGTGAATAAAACTCATGAGAGTCAGCAGCAGCCATCCATCAAAGGACAGGGTGTTCCATAATGGGGCTGCCAAAATTGTGAAGTTCCTTTCCCGGGTAGCTGTACAGCAGATCTTATTTGGGAGATATTGGTTGATATTGGGAGGGTGGGATGGGAGCTGACTCTTCAAGTATTTCAGTCCCAGATTGTATGGGGCCTTACAATTCATCACAAACACCTTGAGTAAATCTTGAGTTTGGTTCGGCCACATACTGTACTGACAGCCAACGCCACTCTTTCAGGTGTTAAGTGGTGCTGCTAGGTTGATCAACCCATTGCATTTTGTACGAGCTGCAACTTCCAGACTTGAAACAGGCTGAGATATAATGTCCCATGGTAAATTGGTCATACAACTGTCTCACCAAATGCCAGACGGTGTGCATAGACCCATTCAAACCTTGCTCAACACACTATTTTTGGTTTTCTGAATTGGTATTGAGTTGGGAGACAAAGAACAAGTGAAATAAAGCTGAACCACAAGTATTATTTGGTAAGCTATGTAATGAGGTAGTGGAGATGGAGCCAAAACTGTGTTCTCAATTTTTGCCCCCCACAAATGGGCTGTCATTGCTCCTGCTTGTCAAGGGCGGGTCACACTGCAGATAATTGCTTTGCCAAGAGCAAAGGGTCCAGCCACAGTATTCATAGTGCTGCATATTAGCTGCAACAGCCATTTTATAGATGACAATATGCACCTCAAGACTGCCGTGCCATCTTGCTAGGGGTGGATTGTGTGTACAGAATGTCTCCTTTAACTGACTGGCCTCTTGGCTACTTTTAAGGATGCAATCTGCCAAGCAATGCCCAGCAGAAATCCCCCACTGCTGTCTCTTTTTAGGAAAAAAAAATATGACCTCCCCCATGTCTGCCCCCATTTCACTGTGAAGAAGAACCATTCCAAAAATTCATTGCAGCCTTAGAAGTGCCTTTGCCATTGTTCATGTGATGGGGAGGCTACGGAGAGCAAGTTGTGCTGGCTTCATAGTGAGTGAAAAATATTTTTCCGAATTTGCTTGTTCATTTGCAGATGGGCCTGTGTCGCTTGCCTTTGATAAAGAGTCCCGAGGAATTTTAAGTTCTAATTAAAAATAACTAGCCGTTTTAAATATTAAAACTTTATTATTTACCGACTGTTCCCATTTCATTCCTCTCGCTGCAATAATGTTCTTCAAACAGCAATTAAATATGAGGAAACTTTATCACCATGGCAAAGGGAAGGCAGTATTGCTTTGAAAGCAAGCTCCATTGTAAGCACACTTGCTAAATGGAGGGGGTGATGAGGCTCTTGATGCATGCATTCTCCAAGAGCACGTATTCTAAGTCTTCCCCAACCGGGTGCCCTCCATATGTTTTGGACATCCACTCCCATCCACTCTGTACTTGCTAGAAGTCATGGGATTTACATTCCAAAACATCAGGAGGGCACCCAGTTGGAAATGACTGTTCTAAATTAGGAAAGGCCAATTGTTTCATAGAGAATAATCTGCACAGCTTGAGCTAAATTGGAAAGAAAGGTCTATTAGTTCCTCTTTAACCCCACTGGGCTACAGGAAAAGTCTGCTTCCATCCATCTGTAATTTGGCTTCCTATTATGGGGGAGAAAAGGGCTGGGAAGTAGTTATAGGAAAACAATACAAAAAGAATAAGTCTATACCCATCCCTGCTTTGTCAACACTAACATCACTTCTGAAGTTGCATTCCTAGATTTCCCCAGCTTCTTTTCAGCCAGCCTCTCCTCCTGCCTAATGAGTTTGCGAGAAGCGGGAATAAAGAGAGAAAATAAGAATTGTAAAGGGGTCACAAGGATCATCTAGTCCAATCCCTTGTAATGCAGGAATCACCTGAGATTAAGAGTCTCATGCTCAACTCTTTTAAACTATTGTTTTGAGCATGAGGCTTGACTCTGTCACGTGTATTGTAAATATATTATTCTTTGTGTTTAATTAGTCTGGTCCAATGTGAGCAAAGCTTCATGGGGTTAGAATCACCAAATTCTCTGTGTAAATCTGTTTGAAATGGATTCCTCCTCCATCTCTAGTCAGAGTGGCTGGAGTAAGTGGAGTAGAAGTGGAAGTAGGGATGAAGGAGAAATCTACTTAATTTGCGCTTTCTGAAACACAAACTGAATGACAACCATCCTTTGAAATTGGCACTTTTCCAAATTTTGCACTGCCATTCACCAGTAAAAATTCTATACAAAAATGCACACATTTGTGAAAATAAAACACAAAAATGCATTCTATTAGAGGGAAATGCTTTGAAGAAATGTGTATATTAGGAACGTCACATACAAAAAATGTTTATATTAGGATAAATTTGCATTAAAATGTTCATACAGTTCCATGAGGGCTTTTTAAAAAACAGCAGACTGAGGTGGAAATGTGGAGAAATAAATTTAAGATTGTAAAAATGAGAAGTTGAGAAAAAGTGAAACTGGCAGATTCACTGATACCCACAAGCAGAAATCTGAGAGGAGGAGGGTAAATTCTAGGAGGCACTGAATGAAAGAGTCATGTGCATAAAGGCCACGAGGAAAGTTGGGGGCTGAGAAAAAAGTTGGGGAAGGCAGTAAGGGGCAAGAGAAAGGATGGGGAAATACGACCTATGACCATATCTTAGGAAGGTAAACTTGGGAATGGAGACTTGGAGTAGGCAGAGGTCCAAGTCTTGATTAAAGGGTCAGAGAGACATCAGGAAGCAAAGGTAAATGGGAGCTGCGGGAAGAAAAGCAGCGGAACAGAAGCTGAAGGATCATAGGTGAGATGGAGGAATGGGACAATGAGAAATCCAGAAGCACAAGCTTCTGAAAACAGGTGCAGTTCTTGTGAGAATAGGAGGCCTCCCCTCTTTGCAGGTTGTGGATACATCCTAGTGAGCAAGTGGTGTTGTGTATTGTGGGCAGGAATTTCACATATTACTTTAAAATAGCTATGGAAATAGCATTCTAAGGGTGGAACCTACCTGGCTCCTGATGAAACACCTCTGAAATATTATTCTTGTACAGCTTCCATTCAACTCATAGGGAGCATTTTTGGCCTCTTGAAGGTAAAAACTAATGGTCATTCATTCATTAATTCATTCAGTGGTTTATTTGTATGCTGCTTTCCCACAAGATGGTGGACAGAGCAGCTGAACAACAAGAAGAAACATAACAGGTCTGCGTAGTCAACATAGAATTCTACACACTAATTGTTCTAGTGCAGAAATGTATTTTTTCTTGTGTGTCGAAATACTGCATGTAATTGCATTGGACTGCATTATTATTTCATGCAATATTCATTCTCCTCCTTCACCCTCACTGCCCCTCCAACTTCACCCTGATCCCACCCTGATTTTTTATTTCTACCACCTCTTCAGAATGCTCTCATCCTTCTTCCCCTAGGTTAATTTTCACTTTTCTTGCACTTCCTGTTCCCTCCTTTCTCCGTAGCTCCCTCTACAGTTCCCATCATGCACCAGGTAAGTGCCAGCATGAGGAGCATCACACTGTCATGGCCTCAGCCGGAACAGCCCAATGGCATCATCCTGGACTATGAGATCCGTTACTATGAGAAGGTGAGCCGGATCTGCATCCCCGAGATTAGCAGCACTATGGGCGCAAGACCATCCACCGTAAGCCTGAATGTGTTTGAGGAAAGGGAGTTGGGATGGTGTTGTTTTTTTTCATGTTATGGAACGTGCAGTATTGGCTTGATTCGAAGCCTAGTTGAAGTCAATGGGGAGACACTCTGTGACAGCCGTGAGATTTTTGAAGTAGGCTCTTTCCTCAGTATTAATATTTCTGGAAAACCTATATCAGATTTGTAGCCCAAACCTTCAACATTTGAGGTGGGCAAGATGGGGTTAGCTGTCCTTCATATTGACCTTCACCAGAATGAATTTGTATTACTTCTCTACATTCCAGCATTTTAATGCAAAACTACTTAATTTGCGCTTTCTAAAACAGCACACAAAGCAAAATTCAGCAATCCATTGGCATGCACATTTCTCCAAATTTTGTGATGCAGATCTCCGACCAAGAAATGTGTGCCAAAATGTGTATATTGGGGGTACAGTGGAACCTCGGTTTACGAACACAATTGGTTCCAGAAGTCTGTTCATAAACCGAAGTGTTCGTAAACCGAAGTGAACTTTCCCATTGAAAGTAATGGGAAGTTGATTAATCCGTTCTAGACGAGGAAAAACACCCCCTAGAACGGATTAACCGCTTTGCTCCGATGCCTTCGCGGAGGCTGGGGAGCGTTTCCCCGACTGGGCTGCAGCCGCGAAAGCGGTCCCCGGCCTCCGCAAAGATATCGGAGCAAAGCCCCAGCCTCCGGAAGGCATCGGAGCCGGGACTTCGCTCCGATGCCTTTGCGGAGGCCGGGGAGCCACGAAAGCGGTCCCCGGCCTCCGCAAAGGCATCGGAGCGAAGTCCCGGCTCCGATGCCTTCCGGAGGCCGGGGAGCGTTTCCGCGACTGGGCTGTGCAGCCGCGAAAGCAGTCCCCGGCTACCGGAAGCCGGGGACCACTTTCGCGGCTGCACAGCCCAGTCGCGGAAACGCTCCCCGGCCTCTGGAAGGCATCGGAGCGAAGTCCCGGCTCCGATGCCTTCCGGAGGCTGGGGAGCGTCGTGAAAGTGCTCCCCGGCCTCCGCAAAGGCATCGGAGCGAAGCCGCTCCGATGCCTTCCGGAGGCCGGGGAGCGTTTCCACGACTGGGCTGTGCAGCCGCGAAAGCGGTCCCCGGCTTCCGGTAGCCGGGGACTGCTTTCGCGGCTGCACAGCCCAGTCGCGGAAACGCTCCCCAGCCTCCGGAAGGCATCGGAGCCGGGACTTCGCTCCCATGCCTTTGCGGAGGCTGGGGAGCCGCGAAAGCGGTCCCCGGCCTCCGCAAAGGCATGGGAGCGAAGTCCCGGCTCCGATGCCTTCCGGAGGCTGGGGCTTTGCTCTGATGCCTTTGCGGAGGCCGGGGACCGCTTTCGCGGCTGCAGCCCAGTCGCGGAAACGCTCCCCGGCCTCCGCAAAGGCATCGGAGCGAAGCCCAGCCTCCCCGAAGGTATCCGACGCTCCGATGCCTTTGGGGAGGTTTGGCCTTCGCTCCGATGCCTTCGGGGAGGCCGGGCCTTCGCTGCGGGCCTCCAGGAGGCATCGGAGCGAAGGCCCGGCCTCCCCGAAGGCATCGGACGCTCAGTAGACCTCCGGCACCTCGGTTTACTAACTTCCGGGTTAGGATAGTTCGTAAACCGAAAGTTCGTAAACCGAGGTGTTCCCTAAACCGAGGTACCACTGTAATTGTATATTAAAATGCATATTTAAAAGTAAAAAAGGACAAATCACAAATTCAGGCAGAAACGTGGAGAACAGAATTTAAGACCGGGGAAAAAATGTATGAGAAACTAAAATGGACAGATTCACTTAGCCGGAATTGGTTCTAATCATATTGTCAATACAAACTCTCTCCATACATACAACACTCCCACCTGTGGACTATCTCCTTCCAGGTTTGGACCACTTGGCTACAAAGAGTTCACGGGACACAGCTGCTTTAGTACATTATTTCACAGCTTACTAGGAACTTCTCCATGTCCAATCTTTACATTCTCACTATGGCTCCAGTCCTACCCACATTAAATCGAATGTACCCCGCTTAGTTCAGCTTCTGTTGCCTGTTGCTTGCCTGAACCATAAAGCAGCAGCAGAGAAGGAATTCCTGTCCCAAGTGTCACTAAACCGTTCAGCCCCACTGCTGCAGAAAATCTTGAAAATAATAGTTAACTGAAAGCAGGGACTCCCCGTTGATTTCTACTTGCTTGCTGTGTACACTTGTTTCATTTCCTCATGTTATTGAAATATCATTGTTTCAAGTGACTAATAGCTTGCTAGGAGTGACAATCTGCACACTGAGCTAGACTTGGTGATGTATAGTGAGTGCTTTGCCAACTCTGTGCCACTCTCCTGTGCCTGTATTATCCCCCTGAAGTTCTCTTCCTCTCAAGCTCCTCATATGACAGAGATGACTCTTGTTTTATTACCTTGTAAAAGTTGGGTAGATGTAACCCAGGACAGATTGCTGTAGATTGGACTAAGAACCTGCTCTGTCCATGAGTCCCTGAGGTACAGTGAATGATATCAAATGCCAAATTGTCAGGAAGCACTTGTCAATTGCAGTGCTACTGTAGAGACCATGCATGGTATTGTTTATGAGTGCAGGTCTACCTGAAACGGGAGGTGGCGGCAGCTTTGGACCTCAACGAGTTTCCATGTTTGTATTAGAGCCTCCTGTCCAAGTATCTGACTGCTCAGAGGGAAGGGAAGTAGTCCAGAAGAAAAAGGGAGACAGGGCAAATGAGTTTTATGCTTTGGATTCAAAACTGAGGATATGCTATAGCTACATAGGGTCTTGATAATTGAGTGTCAAGCTGAACACAGGGTGGTCAGATGAAAAAGAGGGCATGCAGCTGCACTTGTCACATCAACTCCACCTGCTGAAATTCCCTCTTCTACACAACTATTGAAGTGCCAGAAACTGGTCCTCTTTTTCCATCTCACCACCCTAAGCAAATTGGAATTGGACACCAGGGAGTCCCAAATTCAAGCACTGGGCACTATGGTAGCCTTGGGCAACTTACTGATTTTCACCTTCAGTTTTCTATCTGTCAAATGAATACCTGGGAACTGAAGTGTAAGAAATAGCATATGACAATCTCCAGGCCACAAAATTGGATGGAGTCGCATTATTTCTTCAGGCCCCATTGTCACAGAGACAATGGATAGTGGCGGCTCTCTGTGCCTGATGTGCACTTCACAGACTGACCCACTGTGTGAGTACGTTGGAGTGGGCTGTTTAACTGGGATCTCATTTACCTCATCCCACACACACCACAGCAGAGCTGGGGCCAAAGAAAGCAGGAACTGGAAGGAGAATTTGATGAAATGCTAACACTGTGTTTTTGAGTCACAGGTTTTCAGCAAGGCTTGATAAAAGCCTAACAGCCAAAACATATATTATAGTATCATATATTATATTATAGGTCATGCCACCACTTTTGAGAGAGGAAAAACATGGAGTCCAGAGATTTAATAGGAAGATATTTAGGATACAACAGTTGTGTTTGGATTCTGATATTCAATTTTTATTCCAAATCTCCAATTTTAGTTATCATATATCAATATATTTGAGAGTGCAAGCAGGAGTCACATACTTTCATTTGCATGTACATGCCCTCAGAAATACAATGCTTGATGCAGTGTGTACACTGCATAATCTGTGTTGAGTTTGAGGAGGGATGTTTTGTGTTTGATTGTTGATGGTTGTTTTGCATATACAAGTTACCACTTCATATTTATATTCCTGCAAGTGAGGAACATGCATGTGTAAATTCAGCTACAATCGCTGCCCATTTGGGAGAGATGGTAGGCTAGCTAGATCAAGTAGAGTGGGTACTAAGAATGGAAAGCCTGTCCAACTTTTTGCACAATAAATGTTACCCTTTTTTTTTTTTACCCAGCAAATCACCTTCACTCCAAGTTGCTTTCCTTTTGCAAGTTTACCACATTTTCTGAAAATGCATTCACTGTGCAGTATATAGTTCCTTTCCTAACAAGTGGGACATTTGGTTACACCAGTAGCAAACAGTGTGGTGCGGCGCTGCCATTTGCCTGACCACTGTTTGTCACATAACTGCTGTTTCCTGGGAGGTAGCGAAGGGGAGTGAAGGTGGTACTGAAGTTGGCACAGTACAAACGCACCAGCGGAGTCAATCTGGGGCTCCTGCCAATGCTTGCATTGTGTCCACCTCCCTCCTCCCCCTCCCAAGAAGTAGCAGTGATGCCACTGACCAGAGGTCAGGTGAGTGGTGCTGCTTCACCACACTGTCCACTACTGGATTGCCCAACTGTTGCAGGTACCTCTTTGCTACCTTTTGTGATAGAATAAGTGATCTGTGCTGTAACTCGCTCCCCTAGAAGCCTTCACTATTTGGTGAGGTCTTTTTGTTTGCTTGCTTGCTTGTTTTAAAAGTATGTGAACCCCCTACACATACAGGTACAGTGGTACCTCGGGTTACAAACTTAATTCGTTCCTGGAGGTCCGTTCTTAACCCGAAACCATTCTTAACCTGAGGCGCGCTTTTGCTAATGGGGCCTGCATCGCCACCACACCACGGGCCTGCGATTTCCATTCTCATCCTGGGGCAAAGTTCACAATCCAAGGTACTACTTCCAGGTTAGCGGAGTTTGTAACCCGAAGCATTTGTAACCCAAGGTACCACTGTATGTTCATTTCATCATTTTTTAATGGAGTGAACAACATTGGGAAGATCTGCCTTTTTGATTACATGCAAATGGTGCGTCATACCATTGTTACTGAAAGGGGGTCAGTGGGAGTCAGTATGTAGCTGTGATTACAAAACAGTCATCAACATCATCAACCCACCCACTGCTTCCCATGCACCAGGCCTAACAGGAAGCTTGCCAAATGTCAGTGGTTGCATGTTGTTCCTTGGCCCTGTTGAGGGAGAAATAAAAGGAAGATGTTTGATGTTGCCTTTTGTTGCCATCTTAACTTTAAGAAGCCATTGGCACAAAAGTACGCCTTGGAAATGAGATCCCTAAAATATAACTAATATGTTTCTCTTTTCTATTTGCTGTTCCCTGAAGGACCACAATGAGTACAATTCCTCCATGGCCAAGAGCCAGACCAACACGGCACGGATTGATGGGCTGCGACCAGGGATGGTGTATGTGGTACAGGTTCGTGCTCGGACGGTGGCTGGCTATGGGAAATACAGTGGGAAAATGTGCTTCCAAACCTTAACGGATGGTAAGTGTGACAAAAAAGGAGGGGGAGCAGGGAGGGAACAGAGAAAGGAGCGGAGGGAAGGAGGTTGCACTCTGTCGAGCCTCTAAGCTATAATTGGATTAAATCAACTTGTCTCTCCAAACCCTTGCCTCCCAGTGGAGCAGTGTGGAGAGAGACTGGTGATTTAGAGAGATGTTTGATTAATTGCCAGCTGGAGGATTAATCTGACTGAAATCTCTTATCTCTGTTTTTGCCCTGACCATGTAAGTGATTCCCCGCCCAACTGCATATGAATGGGTTTTCAGTGTTTGCATGCAAGCTAGGGAGGGATCAGATTGGCCTCTGTTGGTCAGAGTAGTGGCCCAGTATTCTGTATCCAGCAGTGGGTAGTATTCTGCATAATATAGGATTTAGACATGAGTGTGGTGTGGTGTGCTATCCCTCATTGTTCACACCCAACATGTAAATCTGCAGTTCTAGGAAATAAGCACCTGTGGTGGTATAATAAAATTAGATTTTGTTTGAAGTTATAAGAAGTTGAGAAATAAACTGAATGTAAACATTCAGAGCCTGAGTGTATTTGCCAATATCCTTTGATTGTATGACACTGCACCACCTTCCAAGGTCTAACTGCAACAGTCACAAGTTCATTTTTGGATTTCAGAAGAAACAGAGACAGGCCCGTGTACATTAGTTTAAGGTTGGTAGATCTGTTTACTTAAGCATGATAACCCAACACTCTACCAACAAGCAGCCAATTCAAAGTGTATAAAAGAGATATACATATGCACTCCTGAATTTACGCTGGTGGCCAGTCCTTTCTCTCTCTGCACTAGAGAATGTATGGGACCTTCCTCCAAAAAGCAGGCCTAGAAGAAGTCCAGAGGAATTGTGCATAATTGGAAGAACTCTGAGACAAAGATTAGCTTTCCAAGTGTAGGCAAAGTATTTTCCTTGGCATTCGCCACCACTGTGGAATCAGACCAGAGGCATCATCTTTCTTTACCACTGAGGGTTTTCTGTATATGTTGTGTCAAAAATGGCCACTACTTTGGCCCCAATAGCCTGCAAGAATTAGCATGCAGGGATTTGAAAAATTAGTCTTGCTTTCTCTAGAATGAACTGTAAACTTATAAGCTCATGACCACAGCCTTGTGCAGGTATGGCACATAAATAGGAAATTAACCCAACCAGGAGGCATGGGGCAGGACCCAACCCCAATGTCCCCATGTGTGCCAGCCCTACCACTCTGTTTCTGTGCTGAGCAGGGAATTATTATGTGCTGAAGAGAATTATCTACCTTGCAGTCCTTTGAATGCAAATAGAACCCTCCACATGATTAGGAACTGTGATAAAGTTCTATGGTCCTGTTTTCTATTATTGCCATACTAAATATTAGTGTTCAAGATTTGTCTACAATTGACAGCCACTCTCAGTTCATCAGGATTAAAGCATCTCACATAGTTAGTCACTAAGAATGGGTTGCCTGTTGCATTTTGAAGTGTACATCTGAAGTACATACTAAAACTGTAATCTGTTAGGGAGACAAATTGGATTTAAAGATATACACACTGACATGAAGAGTGTTGACATGTGTCACTGAACCAGCAATTCACTGTTGTATATACACAGCTTAAACACACATGTGATACCCATAGTGCGTCAAGCACAAAAGTCTTGACTGTATCATATTAAATGTGCATAATTAATTTTCTCAGATCCTAAAGACTGAAAAACCAACATGTTTGGTTAATTATATTTTGAAGAATTGTTTAAGTTCTAGCTCAAACTTCAGGGGAGACACACATATATGAGACTTTTTGATGATGCCTGGTTAGACAAATCTTATTTTGCTTGTTACAAAATATATTCTTTTCAGTAATATATTCTCAGCATAGTTAATGATCAGCAAGCAATTTTTCCCCATTCAGGTGGCTCCCTCCATGGAGCACTTTTAAGAGGTTCTTTCAAAGTCTAGCAAAGTCACCTTTGCTACAAATGCCTCCTTGTCTAGTGTCCAGAAGTTTTAATCGAGGAAGGGTATGGGGAGCACATACACATAGCACAAAACTGATGAACATTTTAAAAAATGATTTCCCCCAATACTTACAATTAGGCAGACAAGGAGAATGCTGTGTCTGAAATAGAAGCAGCTAATTGAAATCCAGCAAGAATGGATATTGTATGTTATTAAATAATAATTGATTGTTAAATGAGATTTTGCACAGGATTTAAGCATCAAGCAGGAGATAAAATAAGTTACCAGTAATTAGCTGCAAAACGAGAGGAAGAAAATTAAAAGGAAGTGTGAAATATTTCCATTTGTGTGAATTCATTCTAAGGTGATAGGGCTTAGAGACAGAATTATCAGAAGATAAACAATAATTTTAATAAAAATAAAAATGTTAATTGATGTGCAGGTCCATTGTGGTAAGGACTGAACAAATACAGAGTTCTCCCTATCTGATCAACTTATTAAGAAAGCCAGAAGGCACTGCAAAGGATATAATTTCCCTGGATTTGGTCCTGGGTTGCAGGGCAAACATAAGCCGGAGTTTGCATGTTCTGATGTAATGGCAAACTAAGATTTGCAAAACAACAACAACAACCAAAAAGTAATTAGGTTCTTCTGAGTCTGCAAGGGAAGTATGGAGATGGAAGAAAAAATATAAATGTCTAAGGCTGCTTCCAGGCTTTTTCTTGTGGTACGAAAAATGTTTTGGTGTTCCATGTGAACTGAGCCATTATTAAGCGCTTCTCTTCCCTACCCCTCAAGACTCAACTTGCCAAACTACAGAGTTCAGGATCTGAGAGCCCTCCTAATATAGAAATGGCAAAAGCTGGCTCTTGCCAGTTAGCATTGTTACAATCCCTGCCATGCACGGGATTCCAGGGGTCTTGGCCTTCAGCCAGGATCTGTGCTCCTTTGGATCACCTATGTATGCCATCCTGAACTCCTGGTAGAAATGGTGGCATACAAAAGCGGTAAATAAATAAGAGAGATTTGCTATTAGCAGCAAAGGCTTGTATGAGCAGGCAAGAATGTTACAAATGCCTTTTCTTTTCCAGATGACTACAAGTCAGAACTGAGAGAACAACTGCCATTGATTGCCGGGTCTGCGGCAGCAGGGGTCGTCTTTATTGTCTCCTTAGTGGCTATTTCCATTGTTTGCAGCAGGTACCACTTGCCACATTATAAATTTCGCTTTCATTCCAAAGGCTGAATCTTCCTGAAGGAGATTGTGGAAACACACACATTTACTGCAGGGCAGCGCTGGATGAATTGAATCAAGGAGCTAACAATTGATCTGTAAATGGTTACATAAGAAGTGCGGTGTATGTAGGTGCTAATGGATATTTGGTTTGCGTAGTTTAAGCACACCTTTTTTAAAGGGGTGAATGTTGTATTGCTAAGGCATGCTTGCACACGGGGCAGAATCTTGCATGTTTTCTCTTACGAAGGGTGCCAGATTTAAACAACAACACCACGCGCTATGTCAGTCTCTGCATTTAATGACACTTTCCCCGAGAATGCTCCTTTCCAAGTGCCTGCTGCTTTCCATTACTGGTCCTGAGCTTGATGCACGCAGGCCTACCAAAATACACTCTCCTGAGGAGTTTCTGGTAGAAAACTCAATTTGCGGTTTGCAGGGCCAGCTCTGACTATTAGGGAGGTTGCCTCTGGTGACAGATGCCGGGTGACAGGGACTGGTGATGAGGTGTTGGAGGACAGAGCTGTGTCCCCTAAGCTGTCCTCCTTGCTCTCAGGTGCTGTGGGGAATGTTACAGTGTCTCCAATGTTGAAGTAAGATTCAACTGTCTGTCTGGTCACACACATGGAAAGGATGGGGTACGATTTTGTCCCTCGCCTCAGGCAGCTCCAGTCCTTGAGCCAGTCCTGATGTTAATTCCATATTTGGCCACAAAGGTGCAGTGAATAAGGACAGCCCATACCTGCCAAGTTGCTGTCAGAGAAATAAGGGACCGGCCGGAAATAGCAGTAGCGCTGCCGCCATTTTGGAACTGGGCGGAGCAGCATCAAAAGTCGCTTCTGAGCATGCTCCGCCCAGTTCCAAAATGGCCGCCGCACCAGAATAAACCGGGGAAAAACAAAAAATTCTGTTTTTTCAGCTAGGAACAGCTGGAAAAACAGGGATTTCCTGGGGAAAACAGGAGACTTGGCAGCTATGTTACAGCCTTGGGCACTGATTGAATGGCATCTTCCTTTTCATTTTCCTAGGAAGCGAGCTTACAGCAAAGAGGCAGTATACAGTGATAAGTTACAACACTACAGCACTGGTCGAGGTGAGTGGTGGGAGAAGCCAGGAAAGTTCGGACAAGTTCATGTAACTGTTTTTTGTTGGGGCAGGGTTGAGAAATGTCAATTAGATTTTATTTGTTTACTAAATTTATTCACCACCTTTTGATAATATTCATCCCAAGGCAGTTTACTACCTTATATATCAAAATTCAACAACAAAATAATTTATTAAAAAATACCTACACTTTAAAGGCATCGTTAAGCATTGTGGTCTAACTTGGAAGCAAGAAGAAGCTGAGCAGACTGAACTCGGAGTGAAAGACATGTGGAAAGAATGGCAAGAGAGATGGGGTCCAGTACTGAGATAACTAAGGAGGGGAGCAGGGATCATTTCAAGCTAGATCTATAGAGAATCACTGTGATATCAGAGACTCTGGATGAGTTCTGGCCTGAGCAAGTGAAATGTAGAGAAGGATGCTTATGAATATATTGGCAGAAAACTTAAAGCTAGAACAAGCATTGTCCTGGAAGATGAAAGTGGGGATTTTTCTTAGGAGATACTCTGCAGAGCAAATGTTTAAAAAGGCAGCAAGGCAACAGGGAGAACGTAAGGCATCAAAAAGCACTGGAGGAAATCCTCAGCCTTTGTGCCTCCTGGCTTTTGTTTAGTCAGATGTTGAAACAGGTTGTGCAATTATTTTTTACAAATGCACGTTTTAGGGAAAATGAGAAGCTGAGATGTATGCAGCACTTGCTTGTCAGCCAGTTACTTGTAGTATGCACCTGTCACCAGCCCTTTTACACATGAGTCCTAGGAGACAAGCCTACACACAGACCTCGGCTCAGCAGAAATGGGAGTTTGTCACAGCTTACTGTAAAGAGCAACTGCCTTTTTGCTTGCTATAGTTAGACTGATGAGCAAAGGCAAGGTCTTGGAGGGAATCGATAAACAAACACTCCCCCCCCCATTCTATAAAGTGGCTGGTTTTTCCAACTTCCTCCTTTTGAAATGCATGGATTGGTTCGTCACAGTGAAATATAGGCATATGGCTTTTCATCAGCTGTTTAGTAAACAGATCATATCCAGATCCTTCCCAGAATGCAAACGGAGCTCTCATGAAAGGCAGCAAATGAGCCTTTATAACCTGTATTAGGAAAGTTAATAGGATAATAAAATAGCAAGGCGGCAATCTTGGCCAGTGAGTAATCACTGTCCATCGACACTTCTTCTCCGCCCGCACCTACACATACTTTACGTGCTTGCTGTGCATGCAGAACCAGCTGCAAACAATTATATTCGACAGTTCCCAGGTGTTTCAGGGGAAATCTCCAGCACAAATGCACACAGCTCTTTAGGGCTCTTCAGATTACAGCCAGCAGCAATACCTAAGTAAACCACAGCCAAAGCAGGAAATGAGATAGGGGGAAGAAAACCAAATTGGGAGCAGCTAAAATCCAATTTGCACTTTAGGAGAGAAGCCTCCCAGACTTTCTCTTTCTTTAAAAGGAAAATGTGAGCCTAAATTCTCGGGGAGAATGTACTCATTATAATTCAAATGGACGGATCATGAACATGCAGCCATGGAATTAAAGATTAACCAAGAGCGTACTGCAAAAGGTGGAATTAAGGTTTCCCGCTAAATTTGTAGCTGCTCTTGTACTTCCTGACCTTCAGATGCTCTCTGAAGAAATCCCTGAGATTTTCTTAATTTTAACTTTTGGACAAAATGTCCCTGGTTCACTTCTTATTCTTAAGGGAAGATAATTAAGCTGAAAACAGAGGCCAAGAGAGCTCAGTGCTGGAGCCTAATAGGTTTAAATAATTTTAAAGCTATTTAATGAGACCAATGTGAATATGGGTGATGGGATCCTTTGCACAGAAAGTTTCTAAGCTCGGCAACAGTGAATCAGGATACATTAACTGTCCATATTTTTCCGCTAATGTGTAATACCCCTTAAAGAAACATGTGATTGGATTACCTAAAATGTTTAGTTACAGGTAGGTAGCCGTGTTGGTCTGAGTCGAAGCAAAATAAAAAAATTCCTTCAGTAGCACCTTAAAGACCAACTAAGTTTATATTTTGGTATGAGCTTTCGTGTGCATGCACACTTTTATTTTGCTAAAATGTTTACTTCAGTATAAAATATATGTCAGTATACTAGACTATTACAGAAGATTGTGAAAACTGCTAAAAAAGCATAACTCAAAAACCATAAGTATAAAGTTACACTATTATATCAACTTTCTAAGTAACATGCTGGTATATCTGAAAATACTGAGCACAAATATCATTTATCGGCCACAACTGATTTTATTTTATTTTTTACTAAGAAGTAAGGGACAATATATGTTATATAAATACCTGTAGACTACTAATAAATCAATATACCTATAAATGGAAACATGAGAGTGTTTGGAACTTAGCTCTGGGAGTCTGACATCTTTGAGGGTCTCATTTGCAAGATAATCTAAAAATTACAGCTCTGTGCAAATTGCCTCTCAAAATGCTCCACCATATTTGTGGGCAGAGAAATTATGGGGAGAGAAATTCACTTAATTTCTCCAGGGGATGAGAAATTTTCCAAAAGTCATTCTAGGGCATTGTGGGAGGGGGGATGGATACGGCCCACCACCAAAAAGGTGGAGAAATTTCTGCAAAGTGGTATTCTTTTTCTAGATAGGTGAGACAAAGAAAAATCTCAGAAATTTTCTGATAAAACCTAAGTCTAAGAAATTTCACCTCCTTTCTACAGTAAACCCTACTTACCCTGTTTGGGGCTCTTTGGAGGAAGTATGGAACACACATATCATTCCAAATAAATAAATGCGAGGCCAGTACTTCTCCAAGCTTCTAGAAATTTATTCAAAGTACACATATATATGATGCTAGAAAGACATGGATTTCTGTGTTCTATGTGCATTTTTGACTGTGAGTAGGAATGTGTAATGTTGGAGAAGCGGGCCTAAGTTTGGACCAGGTTTGCGTGTCGAGGTACCAAGACATCCCCCCAATAACTCACACATCACACAATATTTTAAGTCTAAGGTTTTTGGCATTAATTTGGCCACAACTTTATTTAAATACAACTGATGTGAGTGGTTTCTTTGGCATTGGGACAGACCTGACTCCCGCTAGCCTAGGACGGGAGCCAGTAGGTGAGCACCCTCTGGGAGAGATCGGGGCAGGGGCCCAAGCCCTTGACCTCATCCCTCAGATGCTCCCCGAGGCTCATGTGCGGCCCTGGCCCCTAGCGGGGATAAACGGACAAACATATGGAGCCCCAGGATTCCTTTAATGGAATACCCCTAAAGGCAGCAGCAACCATGAGGGGCAGGCCCAACCAAAATCCGTACCCCTCCACCATTCAATTTGAACCAATGCCTAACCGTAACCTTACAAGTTGTGACTTATTGCTACACAGTAGGCAAAACCACCTGGCACCAGCCAATCAGCCAAGTGGGCAAATTCCTACCAGGCCCCTGATCCAAAACAGGCGACCACATGATAGGCGCAGCAAGGTCAATGCACAGAACGCCTAAAATTAGAGGAGGGCGGGCGGGAGATTCGTTGCGAGCAGCAAAGTGGATACTGAAAGCTGCTCACTGAGCATATATGGGGCTAAGGCTGCCAATAAATCATTTGCTACATGCAAATTTCCCCAGCAACAGCACACCCACCAATCACACATGTGGCCATCCAAACTGACCCGCCTCACCACCCCTGGGATGTCTTGTTAACCCTTCTGCAACCCATGTTCTCCACTAAGGGGAGAATCTGCTTTACTGAGATTGATGATGGCCCTGAGATGTAGATGAATAGGAAAAGTCGACCCAGCACTTGAGCAGATTGCCCTTTCTGTCTTAGTGTTGTTTTTGCAATACGGGAAGAAACTTCCCTTTTTGATATAAAAATGCACACATCCCCATGGTTGCTGTTTGCTGTGTCTTTGTTCAGCAAGTTAGTTTTCTGTGTCATGACATTTGGATGGATTTTTACTTTCTGGGCTCTGCAGGAGCTTCTTCAGTATGACCTTCGTAACCCTGTAGCCAGCAAATCTTTTGAGCAAACATATTTACCACTCCTCAAACACCTCTGGACTGTTTGTATACATGGTACGCTTCTTCCCTACTGCCATGATGCTCTTCTGCGGCATTGCTGCACTTTTTAATGCCCATTAGCTAAAGCCTTGTTCCCTGAGCCGTTACAGTTCTTCTCCCTATGCCCTTGGTCCTCTGATGTGTTCCCACTGCTGACATTTTCCCCCAAACAGCACTTTGTCTCTCTGTCTGACAGCATTTTTTTTTAATGGAAAGAATTATTTCGTATAAGGCAAAAGCAAGCACACAGCCCAGTGGCAGGAACATTGTAAGGGCAGCCCATCAGGACAAATTTGAGACAGCTGGCATAAAGCAAGGCAAAAAATATGTAGGTAAGGCAGCACATCAATTCTGGCCTCCTCTGTGCAGAAATTTTAAAAGTTATTAATAGGCACCAGATCAGCTCGTTCCTTCTGAGACTAAACAAAGGTTTCTGCAGGTATGTTTTCCTGCATTGATCTGTGGGATGCCATACCTTGAATCAATCCTGCCAATGCATTGCCTTCTTTGTTTTCAAAGCTCGCCCGCCTCTTTTTGAAAAAGCTCTCACCTGGATGCCAAATTTGAGTAGCAGCTCATTGGTAACAGTGCATATCCCAGGTGACCGCTGATAGTGCCTTGAAGGCTGCACACAGTTCAGATTATGCACTTTTGGCAACCTCTGGGCAAGGCCTGCATTCCACAAAATAAAAGTATCTGTTCCTGGAATTTGAATGCGGGTAGCGCTGTGGTCTAAACCACTGAGCCTCTTGGGTTTGCTGATCAGAAGGTCAGTGTTTCAAATCCTCACAATCAGTGGTGGAGCTTCATGCTCCGGCACTGGGGGGTGGAGAGCAGGTGGGGGTGAGGCTGGCGCATGTACCTGGGGCATGGCGCGCCACCCACAGGGGTGTGACGGGCGTCCTGGGGGCGTGGTGTGCCACCTGCAGGGGCGTGACACCCAGCGCAGGCGGGGGGCAGCTGCGATGGCACCCCACTGAGATCGCGCTGCTGGGGGCGGTGCGCTTCCCCCACACTCCTCTTCCTCCACCACTGCTCGCAATGGGGTGAGCTCCCATTGCCCTGTCCCAGCTCCTGCCAACCGAGCAGTTTGAAAGCATGCCAGTGCAGGTAGATAAATAGGTACTGCTGCAGTGGGAAAGTAAAAGGCATTTCTGTGCACTCTGGTTTCCGTCATGGTGTTCCGTTGCGCCAGTAGCAGTTTAGTCATGTTGGCCATATGACCCAGAAAGCTGCCTGTGGACAAACCCCGGCTCCCTCGGTCTGAAAGCGAGATGAGCACCACAACCTCATAGTTGCCTTTGACTGGACTGCCATCCAGGCAGGCAGTCTCGAGCAGGTCGCGCACCCTGGCGCTGAGGGGCGGAGATCGCTCCGGCGCCCTCGCCCTTGCAGGGCGCAGCATGGCTTCCGTGTGGCTTTGCCTGGTGGCCTGGTGCCCCGCACCATCGGGACTCTACCCATAGCTGCCAAGTTCTCCCTTTTTTTAAGGGAAATTCCATTATGCTGAATAGGCTTCCTCGTGAGAAAAGGGAAAACTTGGAAGCTATGACTCTACCTAGAGCTGGCCCTGCATCCAGGGGTCCTTTACCTTTTTACCTTTACCTAGTTGTGCTAGCTGGAGCCAGTGCAACAAGTGCTACTAGCACAATGGGGCTTCCCCCTTCTCCTTCCCCTGGTTGCTCTCATGCCCTCCTGCCAGCCTGGAGAGGGGTGAGAGAACACCCAAAATAGCATGCAGCGGGAGGAGATGGGAGATCTTTCCATCAGGTAAGCAAAAATGTTTGTCCTGATGGAGTGATCTCCTTAGCGCTGCTTGGAATTCCATCCATAAATTCTGAGTATAGGGATGGATGGATAGATGGATGGGGAAAGCATGTTGTCAAAGCTGCGGTGACTACTAATGAAAGGTATGTGAACAGGATACTCTCCTAATTCCACACTGCTCAGTGGGAAGGTTAAATGAGGAAGTAATGGCCAAGAGAGCCCAGAGAATCCAAGGTCTAGAGAATGGCTTGGGGTGGCCAGAGATCATTTTCACATGAATATGAAAATATGTACATAAGAGGTCTTTTAAGGTTTCCCCAAAGAAGGCATTTTGCTAACTATAGCAGGCTAGATAATGGAGAAAGAGGGCAAATAAAACATTTTCTTTTAAAATCCCAGGCCAGAGATTTTAAGAATCCACAGGTCAGGACCATTTCTTTATGTTTGTGGTGGGGAGAAAGTGTCCCTCAGCAAAGGTAAAGGTAAAGGACTCCTGGACAGTTAAGTCCAGGCAAAGATGACTATGGGGTTACGACGCTCATCTCGCTTTCAGGCTGAGGGAGCCGGCGTTTGTCCACAGGCAGCTTTCCGGATCATGTGGCCAGCATGACTAAACTGCTTCTGGCACAATGGAACGCCATGATGGAAACCAGAGCGCATGGAAAAGTCCCTCATTACCCCCACAAAACACTAGTAATAGCACTCCCTGCAGCCCCCTCTACTTGGCTGATGTAGTTAAAAAAAGGGTGCAAGGTAACAAGCAACGCTTTCAATTCTGTTTCAGCATGCTATAGTCTATCGCTGCAATAGTAAAACAGAAATCCTTACAGTGTATATCTTTTTTTCTCTAAATGAAACATCTAGGTTAGTCTGTCTAATTAACTCTTCAAACCATTTTCTGAGTGTTGAGTGCTGGCATTTAAATTACTTAGATGCAATAAGCAGCCAAACACAAACGAGGCAGCCTCAATTGGCAAGTCAGTCTCTTCCATATGCCTACTTGCAGAGTATCAGTATCTTGTTCTGCAAGTAAGAAGTTAAGAAGACAATAATTACTTGCTGGAGCAAAGCAAAGTCCATCTAGTTTTGCATTCTGTTTTTAACAGAGACTGACCAAATGCTTCCACATGGTCACAAGCTAGAAATGAAGACCTCCCTTGTTGTTATCAGCAGCAGCATCTGGTTTTTATTTACATAGGTACACTACCTCTATATGTGGAGGTTCCATTTAGCTATTATGGCTTAAGCCATTAATAAAGCTACCATACATCTTAAAGGTAATTTCCAAATTTTAATGATTCATTTTGTGTGCTGGCAAGAGCTGTGTGCCCATGCTAATACTGTGCATATAGCCTCATAGCCAGGTGATTCCACTGGATTTATGTTCTCTGTTATTGTTTTGGTAAGTATCCATGCAAGATGCAGAGTGTGTGTCCTTGAAAACCCTGAAACACAAAATTAGAGAGGTGTATCTTTCACCGGATTGCCATCTGCTGGTGGTGCAGAAAACAATGCACAACTTCGAGATACAGGTGTTCCGCCGAGCCGCATGCTTCCGTAAAACTGCATAAAGTGGGGAGCACCCTCTAAACACCTTTTAAACTCCCACTGTGCCCTCTCACTTCAATCCATACAAAAAATACTGGATCCAAAAATATCCACAACTAGAATTGAAACTCTGGTGCCAGCAGAAAGCTGGAGGATGCATGAAAAAGCAGCTGCAGCTGCTACTGCGTGACCCCACACATCAGCTGTTAGATGGGGAGGCAGAACAGCCTAAACCAGGCACCCCCAAACTTCAGCCCTCCAGATGTTTTGGACTACAATTCCCATCTTCCCTGACCACTGGTTCTGCTAGCTAGGAATCATGGGAGTTGTAGGCCAAAACATCTGGAGGGCCAAGTTTGGGGATGCCTGGCCTAAACAGAGCCCTGCTGCACCTCTGGTCTCCGTGGGGATTCCTTCCTTCACCCTCACTGACATCCTCTTCGGGATCTGAAGAGTGTCTCTTTGTGAGCCACGAGGACTCTCCAGCTCTCTCCCGCCATTTCTGGGTTTGAATTGAACTATTTAATTATTTCGCGGCGCTGTGTGTGTATGCGGTCACTTTAGTCTATTGCTTGCAAGCGGTGTGTGTGTGTACGCGCTTGCGCAGAAAAGTCCTCTTCTTAAGGCAGAACAGAGAGGTTGCTAATTCTCAGCAAGAAAACCAAACAGCTCCTGTCAACTAGGAATCTACACCGTTCTACTCACCATCTTTGAGTAGACGAATCATAAAGCTTTTATTGATAGCTCTATGGTTGGATTCGGTCTTTGTACTGAACTGTACACTTCCAAACATGTTGTTCCAAAAATGTCAGACTGCCTTCATCCGTAGTCTGGTTCCAAACTCTGGCAGATTTCCTCAGACTTGTTATGAGCACAGAGCTGTTTGTCAACAGCATGGATATCTTTCTCCTGGACATTTAGAAGCCATTTTACGCTGGCCAAGTGGGTAGCACTTAGTCCAAGGTCATTGCGTCCCCAACTTGATCCTTCTGCATTATGTGTTTGTTTTGCTTTTCTAATCTGTAAGCCAGCCTTGGTTATGATCTTGTAAATTCCTTTGTAATCCTGCTAGAGCATCAGCTGCACTTGTAAAAGGATTTATGGAACAGTAAAAATGTATGTGATGAAGCTGTAAAAAGATTTATGAACTGGGCAAAGCATGGATGACTTCATCGCAGGTTTCGCCATCGGTAATGGAAGGATATAGTTTTGGCCCAGTGTGTGCCTAAGGCTGCCTTCCTGTAAGCTGCAGCTTTCCCTTTGGATTTAGTGCTTTACTACTAAGCTGCAAGTGAAAGAATTGTGCTGCAAGGTAGAGAGATGAACTATTGTAAGGGTTTGGCATTTCACTAGGTGTTGTCCCCTATGCCACCTGTGCTGCTTCTACTAGACATGGTGCACCATCCGGATGAGTAGCAACCAGCAGTTGGTGGGGAATGGATGTTTTGCCCTGTTCCTATGTAACTTGTGAGTGTCAGGCACTCTGAATTGCCATTCTCAAGACTCATAGAAACTCTGGAGTCTGGAAATGCCACAACAGAATTCAAAGTTTGTGACTCAACTGCAGTCCTGGGATATTCTAGACCTGGATCTTCATGTTTCATAGGGCTTACGGTTGCTACTTACGTTAAATATGTGGTAAACGAACAATGCTTGAATGAGGTTGGATTAATTATACAGACATTAAAACTGCAGTTCTAAGCCGAGAAGAGGTGGAAAGAGTTTGCTCTCTGACTGATTGCCAAACATAAAAAAGGTGGGGAGCAAATCCTGGGAGAGATGAGATGCTAGAACAAAAGTTAATAATAGGATGGAAAGAGAAAGGGGCAGGTGAGAGTTTAAGAAAGGGAATAGGAGAGTCACAGCAGTGAGCAGGGCCGTCTTAAGCATATCCGGCGCCGTGGTGTGGAGATCCCTCTGGCACCCCCCCCCTTCCCAGAGTTGTTGACCTTTTTTAGGGAGCTGACACCACACTTGCATATTATCTGTGCTTGGGAAAAGAAAACAGGAAACATAAACAAACTGGTTTTTGTTGCCCATTTATTGTGTGTCGAGGTCCCCAAACCACCTCTCAAAGTAAAACACACTCCACACAGAAATTTTTAAGGTTTTTGGCATAAATTTGGCCACAACTTTATTAAAATACAAAATATGTGAGTGCCACGAGATCACAAGGGAGGGAAGGGGATCGTGAGGGAAGGAGCCTCTCTCTCCCAGACAGCAGGAGGAAGCGGTGAGTCCGAGGGAGCGCGCGACCTGGGGCCAGTCAGACCCACCACCTGCAGCCTCCTCCGCAGGCCTCGGCCCTGCCCACCCCCGCCTCTCCTTCGGAAAGTTCCAGAGCAGCTCCCCTCCACGCACAGCTACCAGGCACCCCAGCCCCTATTAAATACCCCCCACCTGCACCTCACCAGAGCCCGGCACTCAGCTGGCCATAGGCAAAGGGCAGAGAGCAGCAGGCTGAGCAGCAGGAGAAGCCGCGAAGGCGGCTGCAGTGGGTGTCGGGGGCAGCAGCGGCAGAGGGGGTCTCCATCCCACCTCCTGTAAAGTGCCAGGCGAATGGTGACTTCAGGCGCTGCCACTCCCGAGGCGAGGGATTGAAGGAAGGGTGGGCGGGCGGGCGAACGAAGTTGTGCAGACGGCTCCTCCTCATGCGTGCTCTCTTGAGCTGCTCTTTCACTTTCCCTCAGACAGCACGCTCGGCTCTCCCGAGTGTGAGGTGCCTGGCTGTGGGAGGAGGGAGACAGAGGCCGCGGCGACTGCAGGGGGAGGGGGGAGACGCTTTTCCCATTGGCCCCGCAGGGCGCACTCGAGGCATGGGCAGGGAGGTGGGGGGCAGAGCAGCGCCCCTGGTGGCCAGGCGCCCTGGCACATTGCACTATCCAGCCCAGGCCTAGAGACGGCCCTGGCAGTGAGGCTGACTTTAGTGCCATTGCCCAGTGGAAACAAGATAACTGTGCAGTGCATTCCAAGGATTGCCTGTTGCGATCACCCAGAGTATCTCTGGCAATCTTTTCAGGTGTTAAATATAGTGATTCATTTGGGTCAAAAGCATATGACAAATCTTAGGTTAGCCGCTTCTCTGAAAATAGTGTACAATACAAAGAGAGAGTTGAAGAAGAAATGGAAGGACAATTTTCTGGAGAGCACCAGGCTGGCAAAGGGTGGTGTGATGTAATGCATGCCATGTTTGGCTCAGGTGGCTTTCACTACTTGGGAAGCCCATTTTCATGTTCAGAAGACCAGGACTTTCAGCTTCAGCCTGCTGGGCCTCATAGCTGCAGCAACACATTTTTGGGTACTGCAGGCCAGGTAATTTGAAAGGTGAATGACATAAAAGGCCCGAGAGGACTAAGCCACAGTTTGGGAGGTGGTAGAGCTCTTACTTCTCTTTACTAGCACCTGGCCACAAACAAGAAATACATCAGTTGCCTTTGTAATGGGTGAAGCCGAACATTTTTTTTCCAGCGTTCAAGTTTGCAGTGGAATCTCAAAACAGCAACTTGACCAGCCTTTGTTAGATTCACGGGTTCCACTATTTAATGTGCACCAGATGGGAGGAAACGCCTCCACCAATGTGATGTGTGTTCCTGAGTGTGAGATCTCTCTTAAAATTTAATGAGTGAAATAATGAGGTTTATACCCAAGTTAACTCCTGCCGGCAACCTCCCAAACTCCCTGCAGAAGCCTACAAGTTCCCAGTCATGTCTGGTAGAGATTTGGCAGCCTGCTGCAAGGGGCCATGTGACGCTTTTTGAAAGCTAAAGCAAACCCCCAAGAATATTTATTATGGAGGCTGTTTTTTATCATTAGGATGCTCACTCGCTTGTAATTGCTGCATTCTGTCATTTTAGTAGCAGCCACAAAACTATCAAAGGTATGTTGGGTAAATAAAAATGGCTTAAATTATGCATGAACAGAAGCATCGTAAACCTGCTGCCATCTTTCCCATAAAAACAGCAAACTAGTGTTGGTTTGTAACTTCCCTCTAGCGGGTTGAATGTTCAGCCTGAACAAGAGAGGCATTGAACACCAGGCTACAGAGGTGGGCAATCTGAATCAACTGGAAAGCTCCCAGAATGTCAAAAAGGCGAACAAATGACTTTCTGCACTCTCTTAAGTCCTTCGTGTGTATACGCCTCCTCTTTCAGAAGGGACACCGTGATGATTTTCACTGTGATTGAATCCTCTTGATTTTCCTTTCCTTTCTTCTTTTTCATTTCTGAGACAACTTTTCCCAAAGCGATTTCCTTCTTTCTTCCATTCCTCCCTCCTCCTCTTCATTCATTTATTCTCTCAGCTTGCTGCTATTCTCTTTGATTTTTATCTTTCTTTTTGCCCTGCATTCACTGCTGTAGCACAGCCACCTGGTATAACCCTTCCAATCTGACCGACGCAGGAAAGGTGTCAGATTGATAAATATTGATCTCTACCTGCAGTTCTTTCCTTGACTCTCCTGCTAATGGATTTGGTACTGCTTCAATAAATAACAGTGTGCACCCACTTTCTGGGTGCAACCCATGGCCTGCTCCCAATCTGCCAGTTATAACTAATACGCTATACATTTCAAGGAGAAAAGATAATGCAGGGGAAGCGGAGAGGAGAAAAAGAGGAAGAATGAAACAAGAGACCAAGTGAATAGGGGAGCTGATTGTACAAATAGGCAAGGAAGGAAGGTTTAGGGGGAGACGTGCTGTTGATCCCTTGTCCCAGAGATGAATATGATTTTTCTCTCTCTCTTCCGCTCTTCTCTAAAATGAGAAGGATCCCCAGGAATGAAGATCTACATTGACCCTTTTACGTATGAGGACCCCAATGAAGCTGTCCGTGAGTTTGCCAAGGAAATTGATGTGTCTTTCGTGAAGATTGAAGAAGTCATTGGAGCAGGTGTGATTCATTTCCCATTGGGCAGGTTTCAGTGCCATCCCTCCCCCCTTTCCCTTCCCTTCATTTACCTTCCTGCTTTCTTCCCTTCCCTCCTCTGTTGTGGATGCTCTGGCTCGTTCAGCTCAATTAACAGTGGACTGGCACTTTTCTCCTGGAAGCCTAACGGAATCTTCTTCTGTGATTTAAGAGACTGTGCTTAATTAATTGACTCACTTTAATACATTGTTGTGCTCCCTGGTTTAATTAACAATAAATAGGTAGGGCAATAGCTCCCTAGTTTATAGCATCTCTCTCTTATCTGCTACAGCAGGAATCTTACCTTTTTGGGGGCCATTAGCTAATTTCATAAGGAAAAGCTTGCATACTCGCCATTAAAAACACACAACAAAAACAACCTACCCTCTAGTTATTAAAAACCAGTCGTTTGTGTTAAACAACAGTGTGAAATCACAGCATTTAGGAGATCAGTTGTTATTTTGTGCAAATCGTTTGGCTTGTTCCCTTAAAATCTTTTGAGTGGTAAGCTTACCCAGGGCTGGTACAATTTAGCTATAGCCCCTGAGCACTTCTCAAACTCATCATACCAAAGACCCATTCCCAAAGACAATGCTAACATTGTGTGAATGTTGCTTCATCACTGTACAACTTCAAATGATCCAGGAAGTACAGTTCACCTAGGAAGAGGTTAGTTCCCCCGCTGGAGTGAGCAGCATGTTCAGAACTTTAGTTAACAGTAGCCATGTAAGGAAAAATATATATATTTGTGGTTGCAGTGGACCATAGGTAGGCATCCCAAAGCCCATCAAGTCCATCAAAAGGGGAAAGTATCGCAACCTGAAGACAGCAAAGTATTGCATTTTGACTACACCGTGAGAGGTCTGGTCTACTATCATCCCCAAGGATTTCCAAAGTCCCCTCACCCCAAATTTACAGAGTAAGTGTGCATACTCAGAATCTTTCCACCATTGTGAAATGGTGGAAATCCTGAGTGTGCAGTCTTTCCTGAGAATATAAGCCTTTGGGTGGAGCGCACTAGGAACAAGCTAGTCCAGCATTCTTTATAACAGGAATAGGAGAACCTGTGAGCCTCCAGACATGGTTGGACTACAAGTCTCATCACCCTTTATTATTGGCCAGGCTAGCTGGACTGATGGCAATTGGAGTTCAACATCACCTGGAGAGCCACAGGCTCCTCATCCCAGCTTCACAAGCATCCCTGCACTACATGAACCATCAGAAAGTGGCCTGTAGTCCACCAATGGACCAGAGTATACTTTTTGCCCATTCCTTTGCTCTGGACATCTAGAGTCTGTCTCAGTTTCTTTATTTGCTAACATGTAATTTCCCAACCTCCCATGTGTCAGAGCCCATCTGCTGCTATATCTCGTTGCTCTTTCTTTCTTTCTTTCTTTCTTTCTTTCTTTCTTTCTTTCTTTCTTTCTTTCTTTCTTTCCAGCATCCTTATAATCAGCTGCTTATAACCTGTGCCAACCTATTGTTTGCATTCATTGCTTGCTATTTGCGTTCAGTGCTTCAGCGTTGCCTCTTTTTCCACTAAAGGTGCTTCCAGATGAAGTTGTTTCTGAGCATCAGATGTACAGCAAGTGGGTTTTCACTTCGATTACTGTCTGTCCAAATGGACTAGAGGCAGTCTGGGTGGCACAACAAAGGCAGTACCATCATGGCACCAAATGTTTGGGGTAGGAAGTACCTCTTCTGGAGTTGGTACTGTGCCTATTTTATGAGCTATTGTCTGGAAGCATCCTTAATTTTCTCTTTTACTTTATCTCCCCACCCACCCCCAACCACACTTTCTGTCCCTATACCGACCCTCCCACTCATTCCACAAAAGCCTTTCCCTCCCCATTTTATGAGACAAGATGGAAGACACTGGTAATTCACAAGAGCCTTGGGGAGCAGCTCAAGCAGCAAGCCTACCCCCTTTACTCTGCTTCCACTGAAGTCCATTCTAAAAATTTCACCTGTCTGCTTCCTCTGAAGGCCACCGTAAATAGTTTTCTGTCTGCTTTGGTGTAAAATTGGAATAAAAACAGTTTTTGGTCTCTTTTGCCTATTTGTTGCTTTTCTTCTTTTACTAATTGTGGCAGAGTTACATTTGTCTTGTCTGTCTTGTGACTTGACCTTAAGTATACTTTTTAAAAAATAAGTCCAATGAATTCAGTAAGACTTAGCACATAGACCTAGGATCACAGAGTAATGCTGGGTGGGATCTTGGGTGTCATCTAGATCTCTGCTTCGTGCAGGATCTGCAGCTTCCCTGGCAAGATTCAATTTCGGCATTGCAGACAGTTGTGCTTAAATACCTCCAGTGAAGCAGAGCCCACCAACTCCTGTTTCCCTTTCAAACAGTTCTTACTGCTAGGAAGTTTCTCCTAAATGAAACAGATTACAACATAAAACATATTTCTACTGAATTAACTGATGGCCGAGTAGTTGGAAGCACTACAGGAAGCTGCCTTTTACCAAGTCAAACTATTGCTCCATCTAGCTCAGTATTGTTTACATTGACTGGCAGCTGTTCTCCAGGGTTTCAGACAACCTGGAGCCATCAAAATGATACTGGGACTACAGTTCCTATCATTCATGACTGTTGGCCATGCTGGCTAGAGCTGATAGGAGCTGTAGTCCAGCAACATCTGGAGAGACCCAGCCTGCAGGAAGCCGGAACAGAGGCTTCTGGACTTTTCAGCATTGTGACGTCATAGTGGCATGTCATGTCATAGTGCTAAGAGAAAAAAGCTCCCTGGCCCAAACCTCCCTCTTTTACAATAGTTAAAGGTACAGGAATTGTGCTGTGTGTTGCTTCTCAGGGCTGGTATTTAGACATGCGTTTTCCTGCCATTCACTTTTTGAAGAAATGTTTAAAATGTCTTGGGCAAGCACCTTGTCCTCAGCTTGGGTAGCTCTCATTTCTTCCCCCCCTTTAAAATGGCAGAACGAGCAAAGTTGATTGTAAATGGTACCTGTTCCATTACAGGGGAGTTTGGCGAAGTCTACAAAGGGCGCCTCAAACTGCCTGGCAAGAGAGAAATCTATGTGGCTATTAAGACATTAAAGGCTGGCTACTCTGAGAAGCAGCGGAGGGATTTCCTGAGTGAGGCCAGCATCATGGGTCAGTTTGATCATCCAAACATTATTCGGCTAGAGGGAGTGGTCACCAAAAGCCGCCCAGTGATGATTATTACAGAGTTTATGGAAAATGGTGCCCTGGATTCCTTTTTACGAGTAAGTATGACTTCCTTTCTTTTTGAAGTGATAATGGAATTGGATCGATTTAATGAGGCCAGCTCTTGTGGAGTTTTTCACTGTGCAATTCGGCCCTGCAAATGCAGGAGCATGCCTTTCCCTCCAAATTAAACCATCCAAAACAACAATGACATCCTGGCCTTAATGTAATTATTGCTAAATCTTGTAGCAACCCAGCTGATAAGTATTTTAAACAGATTTTATTGATTTGTCTATGTTTTTAGCAGTTCTTGTTTTTATCTTGAGTTCTGTCAGGGAAAAGGGCAGGGTATAAATCACCATCATCCTAGGACTGTTAAATGGTCTCCAACTCCAACTGACACCAATAGAGAGCTTCTCCTGCCCTTGGACCAGCCTTGCCTATTCTGGTGCTCTCAGGAAGTTTTGGACTCCAACTTCCATCAGCCCTAGAAAACATGTCAATGGTCAGGGATAGTGGGAGTTGTAGTCCAATAAGATATAGAGTATACCAGAGTATACCATGTTGGTGTAGGTGTAGATTCCTTCACTGGTCCTTCCTTTTCCCAATTATTTTCATTTACTGGTCTTATTTTCATTGGCACTCCATCTCTTCCACTTACGCTTTCATTAGAATGAGTTTCCAGTCTATTGCCTGTTCTTTCTCCTTCCTTCGGCTACTGCTTCTGAGATTTCCTATCTCTTGGGACCTCTTCCTTCACATTTCCCCAAAATTAGCCTCCCTATCTGGCCAAATAGATCTCTCTTCCTTAGAGCCTGTATTGTAGGATATTATTCCAAGCCTGGATTCTTTGAATACAGAGGAACGCTAATTCTTGCATTTAACTTTCACTGATACAGCAAAATGATGGGCAGTTTACAGTCATCCAGTTGGTGGGGATGCTGCGAGGGATCGCAGCTGGTATGAAGTACCTTGCAGAAATGAATTACGTCCACCGGGACCTCGCAGCCAGAAATATCCTGGTCAACAGCAACCTGGTTTGCAAAGTATCTGACTTTGGCCTGTCACGTTACTTACAAGATGACACCTCAGACCCAACTTATACCAGCTCTTTGGTAAGTACCTGTTCACATATCATGTATGTAAGAACTCATGTGGAGGGAGATGTGCAGTTTCCATCAATTCACTTTTAGTCAGTGATAACAGCTGCAACTATGCATTGGCCCTCTTCTAATGATTTTCATACAAAATGGTTTTAGTTGAATATCCATTCCAATATTTATTGCAGCCATAATTTATTGTATGGTGATTATGAGGACCAATGTCATATAGGAGACATATGGTCCCAAAGGAACTATATTTTGAATGGGAAATAGAGAGGAAGGGAGGAGAGAAAAAGTATCGGACTGGGAACATGAGCAAACAGGTGATCATAGCAGATGGCAAGTTCAAGGGAACAGCAAAATAGTACTTATCACTGACACTTGTGATAGGCTCAGCACAGCAGCCACTCCGTAGCCATTCAGCTTAATGAAATTTTTGAAGACACTGGATATGTGCTTTTTCAGAAGCATGTATTGTTGCCGAAACAACACACTGCTTCCTCTATCACTTCTCAGATTGCCAACAGCTCATTAAGTCCAGGTTCTAATACTGAAGTGTATATTGACTCTCAGTGTATATATTGTACAGCCATGATGTCACCTATTAAGTGGATGCAGGTATTTTACTGTGTGGTTCAGACAGTGAACTCTTGCTTTTTAATGAAGGGAGGAAATGCAGAATTCACGAGAAATTCAAAACACTTGATCACAGTTATAACAGCACTGTGGGATTTTGCAGTTCTTGATTTAAGATATGTCTTAGAGTTAATTCTCCTAAGAAAAGTTTGGTGGTTTTTCTTGGCAAGAGGCCATATTAGGTCACATTGTCTTGGCTGGCCTCAACATCGTTTGCAGTCTTAGCAGACCTTTCAGACTCCACATTCACAGTTGACTCAAATGGCTTCTTCTGGTGTCTTGCTGAGACTTGAATGGAAAAGTGAGTGTTTTCAAGCAACATCAATATTGATGACCAGCATCTACTGATCCTTGGCAGCAGCCCTTAGTGTGCTCTATTTATCATGACAGAATTCCAGAAAACAAAGCTGGAAAGTGTCTTACATTTTTATCCCTCCTTTTCTCCAAGAAGCTCAAAGTGGCACACTTCATTTTTTCCCCTCCCATTTTTCTCCTCACAACAACCCTGTGAGGTATGTTAGGCTGAGAGACTGCAACTGGTCCAAGGTCAGTGGGTTATCTAATTGGCTTTAAGTCAGGATATCCTAAAGCACTGGTGATTGATGGCTGTCAAAACATTTTTGTTGCTTTGAACTGCTCAAAATGCCATAATTCTCTGAAAGGTTTGTTTCCAACACTGAATAGTATTTTCCCAAAATCATTCAACTTAAAATCTTTCTTCCTATGCCTTATACTTTTTAAGGCTAGGTATATCTTTCATAGTAGCCCAGTTTTAAAACTTCCGCTTTATTGAACAGAACTGGACATGACATTTTCATGAGGTTTTTTAATGATGATGATGCAAATTGCTGAGGAAATGTAGGAAACTGATTTTAATATTGAAAAACTGAGAGAAACCAACACCGACAGATTCAGCCACCGCTGGCCTGCTCCACAATCCCCCAGTGGGCTTTGTGGCTGATTTGGGATTTGAACACAGGTATCCTCAATCTTGGTCTAACCACTACAGCACATAAAAGATAAGGGCCCCCTTAATAGATGCTGCAGAAAAACCTTTAATATGTGTTCCATTAATTTAGAGAGTGAAGCTAAATGGGTACTGTCTGTTCCAGAATTCCCTTCTCAGCACATCAGATCTTTTCCTAACATCCTGCCAAACGAGGAGCAAGGCACAACTTTTGAAAGGTCCAGTGAAATGGGAAATGTCCTTTCTTCAAGATGTTTTGGGGACTTTACTGTGGCATTTATAGGTGTATCTGAAGAAGTGTGCATGCGCACAAAAGCTCATACCTATGACAAACTGGTCTCTAAGGTGCTACTGGAAGGATTTTTTTTTTTTTACATTTATAGCTGACACTGGAGAGACTAGAACAGGATCACATGCAGAGCAAATACCAGCGACTGAGCCAGAAACAAGAAGCCAGCTGGTGTTAGTTGATATGAATTTCACTGGATCCGAAAAGCCACTTTCCAGTGGTTGCAAATCAGTGGCATAGGTGCCCTTGTAGTCATTGCAGCCAGGCCATTTTACACCAGCTGAGAATCCTTGAATCAGCCATCCATGGCTTAACTGGGAGTTCAGTTTCCTCTCCAGGCTGCACACTGCGGCCCATTTAAGTAAATCAATGTGAGTTTAAACTGCCCGACTCTGCCTGCCTGGATTGAGCATGAAGTGGCCTCTCCCACCTCTGGAGAAAAAGCAGATTTTCTCATCTGTATTTTTATAGTTAATTTATGCCATAAATGGCCTTCCCAGCAGCTGGGAAATGATGCACTGCCTGCAATTACATCACAGCCTCCCACGGCAGGTTCATAGCTCTGCTCTGGGGAAAAGGTAGGCAAAAACAACCTTCAAGCAAATCTCTCCTCTTTTGGTTATTTAAATAGAGCTTTTATTACAACAACCAAATCTGTTTTGCCACCCATCTTTGAAAAGCAGCTGAAAACTAGAGCAAACAACTCCTCCCAGAGTCAGTGTCTTACTTTGTCTGTGCTTCTCTTCCTCCTCCCATTAGTTTTAATTATGGCATGAATCATTTACATGGAAACAAGATAATTGTTTTCTAACACTTCACATGCTCCGGCTGCTGCTTATTGCACTCCTCACTCTTCCATTGTGACATGGCAGTCCTTACCCATCAAACAGGGTCACAATGGTGTCTGCCTCCTGTTGGAGAGTAACTGGCTCAGATGAGAGGCACACTGCCACACATGGAATGAATGCAAGGTTTTTAATCTTCACGCCCAATGAAGAGATGTTTTGACTGGGAAGCTCTCTCCAATTTGATAAATTTATTAGGATTAGACGAGCTGTCTCATCCTCCCTTTGTACAGGTGAGATATTATCCCAGTCACCAGTCTTAGGGTAAGTGTAAGGCAACCAAATCTTCCATTTGATATGCTAGTGAAATTTGCCAGAGCTAGGCTCAGAAACCAGCTTTGGGGGCTCAAGAAGCCTACTACAGATGAAGTGTGGAAAAGAGTTTCCTCACAGCTTTTTCTCCCCTCCTTCCAATAAGTCCTGCCCCCACTCCATTGGTGTCGCAGCCAAGAGTGGGGTATATATATTCCAACATACTGATGTGCTGATAGTAGTTGTAGGATGGGTGCCTGTATATAATTTTTACATGTGCCTTGGATTAGCTCAGAAAACTAACACTTTCCCTTGATTTTTTGCGGGGGTGGGGGGAAGATAAGATAATTAAAGAATCAGTCCAAGACAATGAGTCAACTCAGCTAATGGGTTCCATCCCTTGTTCTTACCAATATTCCCAATATCAATAGCAACTTTTAACATGTTGGCTTTAACACTTTAATATGCTGACTACTGCTACTCACCCCTCCTACTATTGCTGGGCATCTCTTATTCTCCCCTGGTGCTCAGTTACTCCTGCACTTTCTTCCCCAAGACCGCAGTTTTACCTTCTTCATTTCTTTGATGATCTAGATATTTGGAATACACACTCAACAATATTCAAATGAGCATGAACAGCACCATCACCTTGAACTCACTTTGGCAACTTCTGCACTAGAATAGCTTAGATCAGGGAAACTGAAGTTGATTGAGGTGTATGAAATGCAAAGCGCTGATGGGAATCTGCATTTAAACCAGGAAAGCATGGATCAAAAAAGTCCCCTGCTGTGCACAGAATCCCCCAACTTGTTACTGTAAGAACCATTAAGACATCAAAAGCATGTTCTCCATCTTCTGATTTTAAATAGGCCCCTTACTAACAATCTGGCAGTAGGTATCTTTTATAGCTATGCTGAGATGTGCTCACTCAGAGAGGCATGTTTGCCGACATGCCCTGGAATATAATGAAAGGGAACCCACACTAGTTGCCTCCTAGAATTGGACAAATATAATTTCAAACCGAGCTACCAAAGTATGTGTTGCTCCTCATCTGGTGTACTTGTGATGAGCTGTCATCTTTGCGCCAAGGGCAACTCCACTTCCTTGCCCTTCGCTTGCCATCTTTCTTAGGGGAAGAGGCCCGAAGCAAAGGAAGTTTGCCTGTGTCACAATAGAAAACTGCCAAGGGTAAGGAAGTGTCACTCAGGATAAAACCCTGAAGGCCATAGTTTCTACTTGATATGCAAAGAGGTGCAGAGAAACAGCTGTTGCTGTCAGCCTTTGACGTCTGCTTTTGGGACTAGTAAGTGTGAGGGCACCTACATATTCCCTATAGGAAACATGCTGTCCTTTCCAAAACACTTGAATGTTCCTTGGCATTCATGGGAATGAGATTTTGTTACTTTAGTTAGTGTTTACATTTAGACATCACAGCTGGAATAAATGTCATAAAGTTAATTTTTTCACCGCAAACACCTGTGCAGCAAATACCTGTGTCTCCTCCTTCAAGGTGCATGTTCAGGAACAAGGTAAGCATATAAGCTAGGGCAGGGATGGGAACCACTTGTGGCTCTTCAAATATGTTTGGACTCCAACTCTCATCATCCCTGCGAGAAAAACCAATAGGCAGGGATGCTGGGAGTTGTAGTCTAGTGACATCTGAAGGACCACAGGTTTCCCATCCCTAAGCTAAAGTCATGAACCTAGACTTATTCTTGGATGCACAGACCTAAACCAGTTTTGTTGCTGTTCATGGAATCGTGGGAATTACGGTTCTGGAAAAACTACAATTTCTAGGGTCCAAGATGTAAATTATGGCAAGCTAGTTCAAAAGCCAACTGTAATCTAGTCATGGTCTGTCTAGCTGCTCTTTGGTGTATTGCTCTTGCTCTCTGAACCTGTCACTTTACCAGGGAGAATAATAACAATGTCTTTTGTAATATCTACTGAGATTTCCTAAGGAAACCTAAATCATTCTCCTCCTCCTCATACATCAGCACTTGTTTGGCTGAAATAGTGTTGCACTCTGAAATTTTGTATTTTGTGATTTTCCACTGATCTGTCAGGATTTGCAGTGAACCAAAGACACTGGCATTCACGCTGGGCTTTCTTTTAAAAACTTTCAATTGGTCTGGGGTTGTTTTTTTTTAATGTGGACAATTAAGAGCAGGGGTAGCCAGCTTTATGTTATTATCAAGCACCACTCTGATCCCCAGATACTAGGAAGGTAGCATACAACTTGATGCTGGCCTGAATTTAAAGGGAATGGTGAACCAGCACCCAGCTCAGATTGAACCCTAATGACGATTTATTGCCCCCTGCAATTGATTTGGAACCAGATCCAGGTGTTTTCTGAATTGACCCATGTTGAGCTAATCTGGTGCCTTGGGGCTGTACACCATCATAGAAACTAATAAACTGCATTAACCTTAAAAAATAAAATCAATTTACAAATCTTGGTGTTTTCCTAGAATTCCTGCGCAATGGCAGGTATATCCAGCTAGTCTGCTATATATTTTGGGAAGTTGTTTCTCTGTTTATTATATGTTTGGACATATATGTTTGCTATATGTTTGGATACCTATATGTTTGTAACCAAATTTTGCATAATGAGTCGTGAGAGCAGGTTTTCATCTATGAATGGATAGAACTTGAAGCCATTTTAAATCAAGATGGTGGGCTAAACCTTTCAAAATAGCACTGACTTTAACCTCTGATTGCAAAAGAGCACTGCGGGGGTTTCTTTGTTTCTGTTTTTTGTTTCTTAGAATTCCCAAGCAATGCCAGGTGCAAGGCTCCTGGGAAGTAAGCTATAATTTTATAGTTCTAGTTACAGGTAGGTAGCTGTGTTGGTATTCTGTAGTTGAAACAAAAAAAAATCATTCCAGTAGCACCTTAAAGGTAAAGGGACCCCTGACCATTAGGTCCAGTCGCGGACGACTCTGGGGTTGCGGCGCTCATCTCACTTTACTGGCTGAGGGAGCCGATGTTTGTCTGCAGACAGTTTTTCTGGGTCATGTGGCCAGCATGACTAAGCCGCTTCTGGCGAACCAGAGTAGCGCACAGAAACACCGTTTACCTTCCCTCCAGAGCGGTACCTATTTATCTACTTGTACTTTGACGTGCTTTCGAACTGCTAGGTGGGCAGGAGCTGGTAACAAACTTAGTTGGTCTCTAAGGTGCCACTGGAATGAATTTTTAAAATAATTTTATAGTTATTGTTTGTTAGTGTCATCGCTATTAGGTTTAGGTTTCCCAAGGTGGCACAAAATATAAAAATCAGATAACAACTGTAACATGGGCGGCAGAAACGGGGGGGGGGGAATCTGAAACACGCTAATACATATTAAGGAATTATGTCTAAAGAGTCGTAGTAACAACATGTAAAACTGTAAGCAGAATAAAACAAGACTAGTAGCCATCAATACTCATGTCCTCCATGAATTTGTATAATGGCCTTTAAAGCCATCTATAGTTAACATTGGTCTTTTCTTCTCCTTCAGGGTGGGAAGATCCCAGTGAGGTGGACAGCCCCAGAAGCCATCGCCTACCGCAAATTTACCTCTGCCAGCGATGTGTGGAGTTATGGGATTCTCATGTGGGAAGTGATGTCATTTGGGGAAAGACCCTATTGGGACATGTCCAACCAAGATGTGAGTTTTGTGAACCCCTCCCTTAGACCACAGAAGCCATATTTTGTTTTTCTTGAGAGTGGAAAGAATTTTTCACAACCACGCTTCCAGCAAGAATTGCTCAATCGTTTTCCAGTGCCATGTCAACTGTCGTTCTTTCAGCAAAACCTTCTATATGGAATATGTCTTACTGTAGCTTTTCCTTTAAGGGGAAGTGCTCTCTTTCTGCATAGGGAGTGGCTTGGTCGTCGGGACAATGGAATATACTTGTACAATACTCTTTCTTTCCCATACACAGCAACATTAATTTTCTGCCTGATATCATTCCTGTCTACCTGGGCTCTATCTCCCTCCCCCCAAAATGTAGGTTAGTGTAGCCCTCACATAAATCAATATTGAAATGAAGAAAGACATTTGAATAGGGACATTGATAAACTTGAGGATGCCCAGAGGAGATCAGCCAGGATGAAGAGAGGTCTGGAGATTGTCCTATGAGGGACATTTGAAAGAGCCAGGTATGTTTAGTCTAGAGAAGATTAAGGGGAGGCATGATCTGAAACACATACATGCAGAAGGCAGCATAAGCTTGTTCTCTGTTGCTCTAGAGAGCAGGAATAGAAGCAATGGGTGGAGATTTTGGGGAAACCAATTTCAGCTAAACATTAGGAGAAAGTTCCTGAAGGTAAGAAATGTACAGCAGCGCAGCAGACTGCCATGGAAGGTGGTGAGTTCTCTGCTGGAGGAATTCAAGCAGAGTCTGGTTGCTGCAGTTTTAGCAGAGGGATGCTGTACTTGCCGCCTGCATTGAACAGGGGTTGGACTAGAGGAGGCATCCCCAAACTTCGGCCCTCCAGATGTTTTGGACTACAATTCCCATCTTCCCCAACCACTGGTCCTGTTAGCTAGGGATCATAGGAGTTGTAGGCCAAAACATCTGGAGGGCCACAGTTTGGGGATGCCTGGACTAGAGGAACTCCGAGCTCCCTTCCAACACTCTTTGGAAAAGGTCCATCTAATCTAGCATCCCGTTCAAATGTCCATGATGCCATCAGAAGAGCCCTACCTCATTTTATGCTTCCAGCAGCTGTTACTCAGTGACTTGTTGCTTCTGAACATTGAGGGTCCATTTCGCTAGTGTGACTAATAGCTCTTGAGAGAACCATCTCCCACAGTTTTCTCTCTCGCAAAGCCACTTAAGCAGTGGCAGCTGCCACATGTTGTGACAGTGAATTCTAGATGTTAATTATGCTTGGGTAAGATAGTGCTTCCTTATATATATTCTGAATACCTTGTTCATTCTAAATCTCTTGTCAATCAGTATTAACCCCCTCCCTGGTTCTCATATTATGAGATAAAGGAAGAAACCACATATTACTGCATTCTTATACTGTAAACCACCCTGTGATCTTTGGATAAAGGGTGGTATATAAATGTTAATAATAATAATAATAATAATAATAATAATAATAATAATAATAATTCTCTTCATACTATTCATGATAAATGTACAGTGGTGCCTCGACTTACGAATTTAATCCGTTCTGAAGGCACCTTCGTAGGTCGAAAAATCTGTAAGTCGAAAAGCACCATTGGAAACGCGATTTCCCATAGGAATGCATTGGAAAATTCGTAAGTCGAAAAAACCCTATCTAAAACTGCCACGGTTTCCTTTCGGATGTCGAGACATTCGTAAGCACGCGGCCATTAGCCCCATTCATAAATCAAAAAATCCGGTTGTCGAGTCGTTCGTAAGTCGAGGTACCACTGTATGTTGTGTTAATTGATCTTACCTCCCAAAAAGGGCATTTCCTAGCCCTAAGGCTATTCTGCAAGCACTTTCTTTTTAGGATCAAACAATCCTGCCTTGCCTTGTTGGCTGTGCAGTGAACAACTGGCACATCCATTTCCCCTTCCAGAGTGTGCTGTGAGCACCAGAGTTTGGAATGAAGAAGGATGTTTGTTAGCGGTGTCCACAACTGTACATTACAACATTGTAGAAGTGCAGTATGGAAAACAAGCCTCTCCTTAATCACACAGCCACACTGAGCCATGCAGTGACACCTTTTGTATCTGAGCACTGGGGCTGCCTGTTTTATCTACTGGTGATTTTCAGGCAGAAATGTTGGGAGTCAGTTCCAGTGTTGATGCATGCTGGGCCCTCGAGAAAGGCTGGGAAATGCTAACTGTGAGGTGCAAACTCCAGCTTGCCATTCCTTCTTCTTATTTTCCCTTGAACCTGTGCTGCAAAGAAAGAGTTTTGGAGATGAAAGAAGCTGAGAAGGGGAGAGGAGCAGAGGAAGAGGAGCTAGTGTGGTAGTAATTGGACACTAGGAACCTGGCAGGCCTTTGAAAATGTTCAGAGGGTTTATGAGCCAGGCACAGAGACTTGATGAAGTCCTGCACTCCAGCATGATAGGCAGAGATAATGAGAGTGGCGGCTGCTAACAGGGAAGGGACTACCTTTGTCTTGAAGCATCAGAACTCAAATTAACCTCTCAATGCCCTGCTTCCTACGGAGAGAGGAACGTTTCCGTTGCTTATTGTGCAGAGGGCACACACCTCTTCCTTTACTCCATATTAGTGTTCTGAACACTGGCTGGAAAAAAGAGCTCAATTTCTAAAGGAAAAGGAGGGTGGGGAACATACCTTGCCCAGGAGGGTTAGAGCAGGGTGGCTCTGGAAGAGAGACAACGTTTCAGCTGGTTGAATCCAGTGCTAAATTCACCACATTCCAACCACCCAACAGTTTAATCCATATAACAACAAAGATTCTTTTCTAAGCCTTGTTGCCATTCATGCTGTGGTTGAGCTTCACTAGTAGAGAACTATGGGAGGACCTGTTGAGAGTAAATTAGTAAGATGAGCCAAATGAGGTTCTTCTAAGCAGCAAGGGCAGGTAAACTGCTACTCCTGTTATATATTTGAGTTTTTAGTTCACTCCGCTGGTTAGTGGGTGGGAATATCCTTTTGTTTTATTGTTAGTGTGCTGCCAGATTTTTCTGTCACTGTTATGGGATGACGTGTTTTTTGTTCTTTGTACACACACACACATACACACACACATCATATATTGTATGGGATGTTATTGTTTCAAAATAATTTCATATATACCCTGTTTCTCCGAAAATAAGACATAGCCATAAAATAAGCCATAGCAGGATTTTTAAGCATTCAAGGAATATAAGCCATACCCCGAAAATAAGACATAGTGATAGGCGCAGCAGCAATGCCGGCCGCGGCAGGAGGAGGGAAAAAAATAAGACACCCCCTGAAAATAAGCCATAGTGTGGTTTTTTTTGAGGAAAAATAAATATAAGATGGTGTCTTATTTTTGGAGAAACACGGTATAAGGGTCTGGTGACTTCTGTTTCAGTGTATCTGAAGAATTTTGCATGCACACGAAAGCTTATACCAAGAACAAACTTAGTTGGTCTCTAAGGTGCTACTGGACTGCTTCAGACCAACATGGCTACCTACCTGAATTTGCAGGTGCCTTCTAAAATAAATATGAAACCTATTATTGTTGGTCCTAATGAAAGGGTTTGGGCACACCCAGCAAGGGTCTAGGAAGTTTTTTCTTCAAATTCATATGTTATCCCCCTCCCCAATTCTTTGTTGCTGTTGTTGTTGTTTTACAAAAAAAAAAAAAACTGGTGACACTCCAAGTTGTTTTTCTTAACATTTGTATTTCCGTCTTTAACTTACCGATGCACTTTTAATTTTGTAGGTAATTAATGCAATTGAACAAGACTACCGGCTCCCTCCTCCCATGGACTGCCCAGCTGCCCTCCACCAGCTTATGTTAGATTGCTGGCAGAAAGACCGCAACACCCGGCCACGCTTTGCTGAAATAGTTAACACGCTAGACAAAATGATCCGTAATCCGGCAAGCCTCAAAACTGTGGCTACCATCACCGCTGTGTAAGTTTCCAGCTGCCTTGCTGCGTAGTGGCTGAGGCCTGAAAGCCATATTTGGCATTGCAAGTAGAACTACCAAGCAGCTTTTTTTAAATAAAAAAACCTTAGTTGATTAATAATCTCTCTTAAATTTTAAAATGATTAATTAATCAGTTTTATTTAAATACATTTGCATATTACGAAACACTTAATATATGGGTCTTTTAAAGGAGAGTGAGACAATTTGCCATTTTAATTAACAGAAACTACTGCTTAATGTTCTTGTTCATTCTATAGTACAGTTACATAACAGTAAATTGTCAAAATAGAATCAAGTGTGCTCTTAAGTGAGTCCTTCCAATAAAAGTTCCTGTCAATTAAAGCATTGAATCAACTCAAGCTTTAGAATATAAACTATTGGTTAAAGGTTGTGATTCAAAGCCAAAGAGAAGCAGAGAGGCCTGCATTGTGTTTACTGACTCCTAAACTACTATTTCTGATTCTCCTGCCCCCAACTTCCCAGAAGAAAAGAAGGTGGCAGGAATGGCCCAAGTCATGTGAGTGTGCAGGCTGTGGAAGAGGAAATTATAGCCACTTCATTCCTCCCTAGTTCTTTTGCTGCATTGAGCTAAGCCTGGCCAAACCATGAGCTGTAAACCATGGGACCACCCCTGGTGACAGCTCATAGTCTGGGGAGAGCTAAACTATGAACCCAGGTTTGGGTGACATGCTCAGCCAAGTCATGGCACCGCAACAAAATGACAAGAGAAGTATCCCTTCTCCAAGAACCTGCATGCTTCCATGGTCATGCTAAGCCATGGTTGGCTCAGTGTGGTAGGCAAACCAGACCACCATGTAGGAGCATCCAAGGACTCCATACCAAACACATTCCTCCTTATCATCCCCACTCCCTCCAGATGAATCCTCAGTGGGGCAGGGAATGTCGCTCTGGCTGCAGCCAATGCAGATGCCACAGATTCTCCAAGCCCAGGAAGTACAGCAACTTTACACTGTCCAGAGCATCCAGAAACTCTGTGTGGCCAATGGACTGCCACCTTTCCATTGGAAAGTTATGGGTGGGGAAGCAGAGGTGTCCCCATTTGCATCAAACAGGCCATAGCCAGCACTGAAACACTTCTTGCACATCCAAAACTGGCCTATTGAGGATGCAGTTCTGACATAAGCTCCCTGGCATGCTAGTTTTGAATTTGCACAGAGAGGGCTTTGTTGCTGTTGTTGTTGTTTTTAAAAAAGTACAAGAGGGAACATTCAGACATTTGATCCTCATCCTTCAGTCTGAAGTGGTGTCATCTGGTCGCAGCATCTGGTGAGCCTGGTGTTCCTGTGTTTTGCCTCATGGAAATGTGGGAAGGAAGGAACAACACCAGGGTTTATCTGGCATCAATGAGTGAATAGGATGGAAGAGAAGGTTGATTGAAGGCTGGAATTTGTCCAGTCACAGGACCAGGTGGGTTAGTGAGACGAGAATGAGCAGAACCTCAATTGCCCAATTTTTTCTCATATTGCCTTTGTTTTTCTTATCATAGTTCATAGTTAATGATTATTCCGCCCTGACCTATTGTTTGTCTCATGATCTAGGCCTTCTCAGCCACTGTTGGACCGCTCCATCCCTGATTTCACTGCCTTTACCTCAGTAGAAGATTGGCTCAGCGCCATCAAAATGAACCAGTACAGAGACAGTTTTCTGACTGCTGGATTCACGTCCCTTCAATTAGTTGCCCAAATGACATCAGAGTAAGTGGTGCCTTCTCATTCTCACTTCAGTTTTTAGCACACAGATAGAACGAGTGTTCTTACCTCAGTGATGGGAGAAGACGGAACCAGGGTTCAACAATTCACTGGGCAGATTCTGGATCAGAGTAGAACTTAAGCACTAGGAATGTGCTAACTTTTTTTGCTTGGCCTTTGAAAATGAACCACTTCCTTTCTAACTTCAAATGGAGTCTATTGCTGTGCTGTTTCTTTTGATTTTCCTGTTGTTGTTTGGCATATTTAAATTCTGTTATTTCATGGATATTTTATTGTTGTTGGGTATTATTTTAGTTTCTGAACTGCTTTTGAAATGAATGTGTGTGTGTGTACATACATACACATTTTAAGTAAGTAAATATATAAGGAAGGGAAGCAGGTCATAACTTGTAAGACAAAATGTCTCCTCCCACAAGCTCTTTACCACTTTGCCTCCATTTCTCTTGGCCAGATTAATTTGCTCCCAGAATTCATTTGCGCTCCAAAACTTCCACATGTTCCTTGCTCCCATGCTGACCATTAGCTTCATTCATCATCAAATACTCTCAAGTATTCACCCACTCACTGCCATCTTCCCAGTATCCCTCCACCTAGAGGTCAAGACACAATGAATCCATAGTGTTGGGTGTCTCTGATGTGGTGCCCCCTCCCCCAATACAGGGGTTGCAGCAGCTCCATAATCTTGAATGCAGAAGCCTAGTAAAGAGCATGTGGATAGGCAGTTAGCATCTTTGCAGAAAGTGAAAATAGATTCCCTAATCCTTTGGTGCTCAAGTGTCCATTTGTTGTGGCTTTGAGAAAAGTAATACTTTTGGCTCATACACATATGCACATTCATCACATGTCTTTCCATCAGCACCGATTGCTGATCTCTGGTTACCAGCCTACAGTTTCCTATACTGCAGTTTGAATTTGCCAGGCCATGTATCATGTCCACATAGCCAAAGGAGAGACTTGGGACAAAGGTCTCTACTGCACGAGTATGATCCTGTCTCTTGTCTTTTGCAGAGATCTTCTAAGAATAGGGGTGACCTTAGCTGGACACCAGAAGAAGATCCTGAACAGTGTCCAGTCTATGAGAGTACAGATGAGCCAGTCACCAACTTCGATGGCATGATGCTTCGTGTCTTCTGACAACAATGGGGGAAAAGAGGGGAGGACAGAGGAGGGTTGGATGTGGGAGGGGAGGGTAAGCCGACAAGACAGTGAGATGTTTGCAGAGGTTGGATTATCGTCTGAGAACTTTTAAGAGCTGCAGGCGAAGAGGACACAGGACTTGTTTCAACATGGCAACTTCCGTTTCTCTCCAACAGAAGCACACTTACTGATGCCATGGGAAGCAGCATATAAATAAGTATAAATATGTACAAACCATATATTTAAAAAAAAGCAGTGAAGACAAACCAATGTGTGTTGGGAGGAAAAGAGACTCTAATCCCACCACCAGTGAGCAGTAGTCAAGGGGCTGGTGGGGAGAAGAGAGATGCAACCATCTTCAGCAATCATGTTCCTTTTCTTCTCTTCTTATGTTCTCCTGATGGAGTCCTTCTCACCCACCCATTTCCCTATTTTGCTCATAAACCCTGGGGAATTTTCTTCAACAGTCTCTACAGCTACCTACTAGAATATCAAGGCATTGTTCCACCCGTTACCAAAGGACTTCACTGACCACTGCATGGGGGATCCAGAACAATCCAGTTAATGTCTTCATATTGAAGAAGAGGTGTACCTTCAATAGGAAACCTTGTTTTTTCTTTTGCTTGCATTTTTTTGCAAAAAGGGGGAAAAATCCTCATGGAAAAAGAGAGAAAAGGTGTTCCCGCGAGTGTGTGTGTGTGTGTATGTTGTCATCTTAACTGAGGAGTCACTCACTGCGTGTCCATAGCAAGAAAACAACCAAGTGGGACTGATGGATGATAAAATTCACCACCTCCGGGGAAATTGGAGATTCAATGGGGGAACAGAAGTGGTATGTTTTGCTTTCTGTCTAGATCAACTGCGCATGGAACGTGTAATAGGAAATGGGGGGAGAAAAGGGAAAGCAAAGGATTTCATCGGAGGAAGAACGCAGAAGAGTGGAATATGCAACAAGGGTTTCGTGTAAAACTGTTACAGGATGAACAACTGTAGAGGCAACCGAACAGTAGAATCTAGCATCCCAGGGACCAGCAGAGGAAGACTCGGGGATATTTAGTTTCCTTGTGTGGACCTAAGAATTTTGATACATATTCACTTTGGTTTCATGCCATCAGAGGTAGGTTCATGTGCTGCATCCATCTGTCTGTCCATCCCTTTCCATTACTGCTTGTCTCTTATTATTTCTTTAGCAGTCTTTCATTTGGCCCTATGCCCTCTATATATTATTGTTCTGATAACTTAGCTACCAGTGCTATTGCTCTTTTAAAGTAGGCAACAAATTAGCTATACCTCACAGTATATAGAAGGAACAGTAGTCCCCTTTTTTAATCAGAAGAGTTTATGCAAATGACCCTGGGATTAAGAGTCCCATGCTCTACCGACTGAGCTAGCCGGGCACTACAAGAGTTTATGCAAATGAATTGTCCCTTAATGAGGCTTTTAACTAGACTGTTATAATTGTACACTGTCACTTTTTAAGGGATGCAGCCAACTGTCAGCTTGCACTTCATTTAAAAAAATGGGTGCAATCAGCTATTTTTTTCTAAAGCAAATCTGGAAATGCAGCTGGCTTTCAGAATCGGAAGAGACCTAACGGATTATCTAGGCCAACCCTTGCCCTAAAACAGCATCTTATAAATATAAGCATCTTCCACTGATGCCTGTCTGGGGGGGGGGGGGAGAAATGTTTTAAGTTCAAAGGAAAATAATTCCACTGCTTCACTAGACAACTAGCAGGTGGGTACATTATCCACATCATCAGTGCATTGAGTCATACATATTTATGGTGTCCCAGTGTTATAAATTGTGATCCCATAGTATAATAAGGCTTCATTCAGACAACACTTGTTTTATGTCATCTTTCACATAATGTAAAGGCCGCTTCTGAAAATATAGTGAAAAATTAGTGTTCATTTCCATGTTAATTACTTCTAGGGGGGGGGGAGTGTTGCAATTTCCCTGCACTTTTCATGGATCATGCCAACACAGCTCACATGATGAAATTGGGGGCGGTATTCTGGCATACAGTTCCTTCTCACCATTTTAATGGGGGAACAGAAGCCCTCATGTGCATAAAGGGTGGCAACATATCTGATGCCGCCCGCTGGTGTGAATAAAAATTAGCACAATATGGTGGTATGTTCCATTATGTATATTCCATAGTGCAACAGGTGATCCAGTTTTAAAAGAAGTGCTAGCATTATAACCAGCTAAACTAATGCAATAAACCACATCTGAATGTACCCTAAGATGCACATATACCATTGGTAGTAGTATCCATACCTGTTTTCGTTTCTCTTAAAGGAGCATTGCAGCTCTTACACCAAGTTTTCCTGTCATGACCCTAATTCTAGACAGCTCTGCAAGTGTCTGTACATGCATGTGCCTATTTCTGTATATTAATCACCAATGCATACAGGAGAAATATGTGTAAAAAGCACCACCTATTTAAATGGGAATTATTTTTGTGCAGGTAGGCAATGTTATTTTGATAGCCCAGAATGTCTGAAAAGAGCTTCTCGCCATCACAGAATTAAAGCTGAAAGGATATTGATTTTCCTGGGCCAGATATGGAAGCAGGTCATTTGCACCCATGCTCATTACACCTCTCACATCTGTAGATTTGGGCAGGAGGGCAAGTGCATATGCAGCAGATGTAGGTGTAGTAGAATTATCTGTCATCATCACCTCCAGGCTAATCTTTCCGTATAATATCTTGCATCTCTTCTTATATCACGGCATTCCGCAGCTTCTTTTTCAGCATCACAGATGTCACATAAATCAGCCACTGTGTTTACAGCTACTCTGGCCTCACCGTGGGAGCTATAAAACTTATTTATTCTAAAGCAGAGTTGAGTAATATTATGAAGGTTACCCTAATCCCCCCCTCCTCAAGCTCATGTTTCGGCAACAGTCCACTTGGCAGCCCCAGCTCACGCCTGGTGGGTTTGTGTTGCCTTCCCCTGGGTCGTCAGGGACTGCCACAAATCAAAGCAAGATGTTGAGTGGAATAGATCTTTTGTTCAGTAATGTTTGCTTTAGGGATATTCTGGAGTTGATGGAGCTCCATATTTGGGGTTGGGGAGGATTTCCCCCCACTCGCTTTGATTTTCTAATTTGAACATATTCAAATGCCTTACAACGAGTGTGACCCTTTGGTCCATCTTACTCCTTACCTTCTAGTCAGGTCCAGTGTAAGTTCAGTGAGCGGATGGCTTTAACATTTGAAAGAGAGATGGGTTAGGTGGCTTTTCTGACACTTTTCAGTGTTGTGACACTCTGGAAATGTGTAGCAAAAAGAGAAGGAAGGTCATGTATGTGGAAAGGGTGATGGAGCACCAGCCAGTCTCTGGCAAATTACCACAAAAAAAAGAGAGACCTGAAGGCTTCTTTATATCACTGCCATCTGATTACAAGGAAAGTTCCCTGCAGCCCAGGTTAGAAGGAGATGCTAACAAGATGCAAAAGAACGATTTTTTATCTTGCAGGGCCTCCCCAGACAGGCAGTGGAAAAAAGCCCCTTGTTTAACAACACAAGGGAGTGTTCTTAGCCCTGTCTGATAGCCAGTCGTGAATCCCTTCTGGAGTATTCAGCTCAAAAATCTGTATTCAAGTATGTTGTCAAACCAAATACAACATGCATAGAAAAGGTGTATTCTGAATATTAATCCTCTAAACCAGTCCATTGATATTCATGCAAGGTGGGTTGAAGGAGCTTTTGTGCTCATTTCTTATGACTTTCGCTTTTATTAGGATAAATCCAAAGGTGTGAAAAGCACGGCAATGATGACTCAAGCTATAAATACGCCGTTCTACCTATCTGGCAATATTGCTCCTAATTTAATGTGAGTTTGTCATATTCTTCCACACCTCTGAAAGCTTGCTTGGCATCACTTGTGAAGTTTGTTAGCCTTGCACAGACAGAACTGAACAACCAGCTACCTGAGTGGTTATTTTTAGTAGCATCTGGTGGCCACAGGAAAATGCCTGTTCGTTTTGGCTCTCAGCTCATGATGAGCTGGTGGTGTACACCCTTGTCTATGCCCTGGTCACACTTTGGAATGCAGAGATGACCGGGAGGCTGACAAAGTGGGTGTGAATGCTCCATCAGTGCAAGGATTTCTGCTTGTGCAATGAAAGGTTATCTCCAGCTCCTGCCCCTGTGCACTCCTAAATGGGTTCTAGGGGTTCCCTTGACCCTCTGGAGAAGATTTCCAAAGGGTGCATTGTGTGTGTGGGAGGGGGTTGGAGAATCCCATTCTGCAACTGGAAACTCTTGAACTTAGTTGAATACTGCCCAGTCACTCCAAAATGCCCCATTCCATTGAACAGTATTCTGCAGAGCTGAGGGCTAGGTGAGAGAGAAATGGTGAGAGAGCAACCAGCAGAAGTTTTGCAGACAATTTCTTTGAACACTACTCACAGCTCATTATTGAGCCTACTCAGTGGCTGTGATGTCAGCAAAGAAAGTTCTTTTCTATTCCTATTGATTTGTCATAGTACCATCCAGTGAAGCTTTTCCAGGTGGTTCAGGGACGTCTGCCGTTTGGCTTATATGACACTGTTCAGAATTTGGAGGCCAGCTGTAACATGTTTGCAAAGCACTTTAAGGATCAAATTGCTCATATCCATGGTGACATGGATGTGACAATGGAATCAAGTCTGTCTATGGAAGTGTCCAGTTTTGAAGATGGAGACGGTTAAAATGCACTTGTATTTTACCCCCCAAAAAAGTGCATTGAAAAGTATATATTGGGGAAACACATGTGTGGAGGACTCCCTTGTCCTGAATAGGGTAACTGTGCCCCTGAAGGACCAGGTGTGCAGCCTGGGAGTCATTTTGGACTCACAGCTGTCCATGGACGCGCAGGTCAATTCTGTGTCCAGGGCAGCTGTCTACCAGCTCCATCTGGTACGCAGGCTGAGACCCTACCTGCCCGCGCACTGTATCACCAGAGTGGTGCATGCTCTGGTTATCTCTCACTTGGACTACTGCAATGCGCTCTATGTGGGGCTACCTTTGAAGGTGACCTGGAAACTACAGCTAATCCAGAATGCGGCAGCTAGACTGATGACTGGGAGCGGCCGCTGAGACCACATAACACTGGTATTGGTACATTTCTGAGCACAATTCAAAGTGACCTTTAAAGCCCTAAATGGCCTTGGCCCAGTATATCTGAAGGAGCGTCTCCACCCCCATCATTCTACTCGGACACTGAGGTCCAGCGCCGAAGGGCCTTCTGGTGGTTCCCTCACAACGAGAAACCAAGTTACAGGGAACCAGGCAGAGTGCCTTCTCGGTAGTGGCACCCACCCTGTGGAATGCCCTCCCACCAGAGGTCAAAGAGAAAAACAACCACCAGACTTTTAGAAGACATCTGAAGGCAGCCCTGTTTAGGGAAGCTTTTAATGTTTGATGGATTACTGTATTTTAATGTTTTGTTGGAAGTGGCCCAGAGTGGCTGGGGAAGCCCAGCCAGATGGGCGGGGTATAAATAATAAATTATTATTATTATGTGCACTTTTCATTCAATCTTTTGAAAGATTCATATACAAAACGGTATAGAATGGATGTATGATTGAGTGCCAGTGGAAATGAAATGGGATGGACTTAGGCTGATCTGTCCATCCTTAGTCATGGCATCCTGCATTTGTTTGCTGCTCTGGAGAAAGACCATTGGAATTGATTTCTGAGTGCTCCCTTCCTGCACTGTAAAAACAGGGGCATCAGGACTGTTGTTCTCGAGATGTTGTTGAACAACTCCCATCATCCTAGGCTAACATGGCCAAAGGTTAGGGAAGATGGAATTTCTAGTATAACAACAACAAATGAAGTACATCACATTGGCTCCCCCTGCCTAAAAATCAGCCATTAGTCTAATTCACAGATAAAGTATGGTAGTTTTTTTCTCCCTAGTATTATTTATATTTGTCACTTACCTATGGTCACCTCACCCACCACCCAGGTCATATTTTTGTATACCACCCTTTGATCATCTTCTGAAGTAACACCTAATCATCAATCATTGCCATCTACCTTTCTGAAAACTATGGAAATTTGCTCTCCATTTCATGTCCTTGGACTTAGGAAGACATGGTCACTTTCCCTAGCTTCCTATTCTTTCTTCTTCTTCTTTCTTGTTTGGGGAACCCTAGCATTACTTTCCTCTCCCTGGTTTCCACGCCTAAAGCTTTCTTTTCTCAGTCTGTAGCTTTCTCCACTCCCTGTTTATCAATTTATCTATTTGTCGATCTCACCTTTCTCTTTATTTCCTGTGACTGAGTGTGTCTTGTTCTCCCTTGTTCTCAGCCATGTCTTTAAATCTATGAAATGGTTTTCAATTGTCAGCTTCATCCCTACATTTCTATGGCAACGGCAAATTCCCGTCCTACTCCTCTCTCTCTCTCCCCACCCATCCCAGCCCGGCCCGGCCCTCCTCCCATGTAGTGGATAAGCTGTGAGAATGCTGACAAGCTGTTGAACACCAGGTAATTTATCTCCTAAAGCAGACAGCTGTGGCAAAAGGAAGAAGGGAGAGCAGGGCAGAGAGGTTGGGAGGGAGGCAGCCATGAGAGGGTTGCCCTGCCAAGATGGGGGCGGAAGGGAGGTCACGGAGCGAAGGTTTGCAAGGGCTGCTATTTGCAAACAAGGGAGAATGAGCAGGGAAAGGTGCTAAAATGCCCCTTACAGATATGGGCAGATGGTGCTATGTTTGCTAAATGGCTGTTTGCAATTCTACTAAGTGCTGCAGAGCTATAACCATAGCTCTGGGGTAGGGGCAACAGACCTGGCAGAGCTGGGGCACACTGGGGAACTGACCTGGGATGCATTAAGTGGCACTCGAGGCTGCAGCACCTGGTACCTTTGCCATTTAGCCACAAGCATGCACCTGAGTTGCAGGGTTTCTCCCTCATCCTGAGCGCCCGCCCTCCCTCCCGGCAAATGCCTGGGCTGCTCCAGTGCGTTTTCTGCTTCCCTGTATCCCCCCCCACTTTGTGTTCTATGATCCAGAGAAGGCCAAGTGATGGGAGGGTTACAAAGGAGGGGGGCTGCTTTGTGATAACAGTAATTCAAATGGGGATGACAGAGTGCATAGCTGGTAGCCAAGGGAAGTCAATCGCTTTCATATCGGAGATAATAAATACTGCAGGGAGGGAGAGAGGAGTCCATATGCATAGCATTATTATGCGCCTCTTTATAAATAAAGGAAATATATTTTATGCTCTTTAATGACCTTCAAATTAACAGCTCTTTGAAAGCACTTATGTATATTTAATTTGAAATGGTGCTGAAAGCCTGAGTGGGGATCGCAGCGAAAGCAGCAGGCAGCCAGTTTTTAAATAAGAGTAAACTCGGGCCATTATTTCTCAGGCTGTCAGCTTTCCCTGGATTTAATGCACCAATTTTTAAGAGAGAAAACCTTTTCTTTCCTCCTTTGTGCTTTAAAGCTCTCCAGGATCCTTCTTTGCAGGCTACAGCAGCAGCTTAGGACTGTATTTAATTGTTCCCCCCTTTCCTTTTCTGCTTTGTATCGCATCTCTTGAGTAACAGCTTCCACTGGTGGGTCACTCTTAGGTATACAAAGGATTAGGCTCCCCAGTGACCTGGATAGTGTGTGCTAGTTTATGATTACCGATGTGTCATTGTGGGATTATTTCCTGCAGCATGTTGTGCAACTAGCCTGGTGCACGACATCCATGACCTACAAGTCATCAGGTGCTTTGTGCTGTGGATACTTGGGTTATTTATGCCCTTGCTGTAGACAGGAGGGAGGGATCCATTGCCTGATGCTTTTGCTTCCTGCCTTTGAACAGAAACATGTATAGGCATTTCTTACCATACCCATCAAGCTGGGGTAGCCAAAGTGGTGGTCCAGATATTGTGGACTACAGTTCCCATTATCCTGAACCATTGGCCATGTTGTGTTGGCTGGAGCTGATGGGAACTGTTGTAGAGGGAACACATTGGATGTCCTTGTCATAGAACATTTCTTCTTGCAAGTAGAATCAGGAAGCTCCAGAGTTTTGATCAGGGGTTGGGAACCTGTAGCCCATGGACCTAATTCGGCCCACTAACCCCCCCCCCCAATTGGCCTGGGAGATCATTTTGGCCAAGCTCACCTGCCTGACATCTGATGTCATATATGACACCAGGTGTGGGGCATATAAAGACCTGGATCAGCCTTAAGGGGTTTCCAGGCACTGCTGATCAGTTCTACATTCTAAAACTCTCCACAATTGGTCTTGTGGCATACTTTCAAACCATGCAAGCTATAAAAAGTCACCTGATGTCATTGTGATGCCAGGTGATTATCTGGTGGGTGGTCCCCCTCACCTATCAGTTTGACCCATGGGGGTGGGGGATATAACGATTTGACCCATTGGGTAGAGTAACCCATTAATGTAATTGTGGAGAGTGTTGATTTCTATATTATGCACAGCTTCCCTCCCCCCCCCCTTATGACAGGACAATTTTCATTCATGGGTAGAGAATGAATGGAGTGAGAAATGGCTATTTTTTATTTTTTATGGAACTTCTCTCCTAGTACAGATATTTTCATAATCTGTAAATGATCAGAACTTTTTTACTCATACCATTGTTTCCATCAAACATTTGAGCTGAAATAAAGTAGTGGGATTTGAGAAAGGCTGGTATGAACAGTTTCCTATTTATGTTGAAAAATAAACCAGAAGCCAAAGGTTGGTTTTTAATCAATGTGATCTTCAGATCTTACTTTACCAGCTCACATCCACCTTTCCCCTCTGTTTGGACTGTCTCTTGAATTTTATTCCTTTCACAAATCTGCCCTTCTGGTCATATCCTCATTTCCTACCTTTTTTAGACTGTTGTATTTCTGTGTGTTTCCGCCAGTGCGCTGTGTCTCTCCCACTCCTTTATTATTTTTTTAAAAAAAACCTCACCACCCTTGACCTTTTGCCTTCCCAGTTCCTGTTTCTTCTGTTCCTACTTCACTAGACCATCAAGTGAAACGAGAGCAGCCTAGCTATACTTGCTAAGGGTTCAGCAGAGCAGAAGGCCTCACCGGAGGCAATTTGAATACTGTACAATGTTATCACTAAGTAAGTTCTACCAGGAACAGTTTGAGGGAAATAGCCTTCTTTTGCGGCTCCAAGAGCTGCAGGTGTAGATTTATATAGGCATATATATCTGAGATTCAGCACTCTTAGAGATGGTTGCAGATCAAAGACAAGCACATGCAGAAGTATATTCTGGACATAGCTGTCAACCCTCCCGTTTTTTGCAGGAAACCCCCTTATTTCAATAGGTTTCCTGCTGCCATCCCGGATTGTAGATACCCCGTAAATTTCCCAGATTTCAAAGCAGCTCCTCTCCCTCCCTGCTGGCCAGGGAGGCTCCACTCTGTGCCCCCCACCGCGAGCGAGCAGCCAACCGCTGCCTGGTAAAAGGCCTTGCTTGGCGGCTGGCTGCTCGCTCACTTGCTGAGTGCTGCCGGAAATCGCGTCTGCGCATGCCCGGGCATGCACAGAAATGATTTCCAGTGCCCAGACATGCGGACACGGGCAGCCCGGCACCGGAAGTCACTTCTGCACATGTCTGGACATGCACAGATGCGATTTCCGGTGCCCCGGATATGGGCAGGGCCGGCACCGGAAGTCGCTTCTGCGCATGTCCAGACATGTCCAGCTGGGTGAGGCTGCTGATCCTTTATTTTCCAATCCATAAATTGACAGCTATGATTCTGGACTACACAGCCCTAACTGCAATGATCGATGTTTCCTATCCATTCCTTTGCATCCATTAAAATATGTACCCAAAATCTGTACAATGATGTCTTGAGTACCGTATCCTCCTTCCCTTTTTAAACCTGCTAACCTTGGTAGTGTTGCACCTATTTTCTCACTGTGTGTGAACAATGCATTGGTTATATATTTCAGTAGTTTCTTTCTGAGCAGAGTTCTAGTTACAGGTAGGTAGCCATGTTGGTCTGAGTCGAAGCAAAATAAATAAATAAATCCTTCAGTAGCACCTTAAAGACCAACTAAGTTTTTATTTTGGTATGAGCTTTTGTGTGCATGCACACTTCTTCAGATGAAGTGTGCATGCACACAAAAGCTCATACCAAAATAAAAACTTAGTTGGTCTTTAAGGTGCTACTGAAGGAATTTTTTTATTTTTCTGAGCAGAGTTGGGCAAACGGTTAGAGAGTTAGTTTTTTTAAATCCCGTCAGAAGTATTGCTTTTATTTATTTTTATAATTGCAAATAGTTTTCTTCCAGGATCATGAGAACTTGTTCTGCAACAGACAGATGCACAACCCGACTGTTTCCTGTCTTCACACAGTATAATCGGGCAGACTTCCCACTATTTGGAGGAATAATGTTTGCAATACAATGTGTTGGCAGAGAAACTGGAGGGTGTAGCTGATTCTGATGCTGTAGGAGTTTTCCAGCTGGCAGGGACAGGGAACACAGAGCATCATTTATGCATTATGGTTTTGGGTGAATTACTATGATTACTGCTGCTGATTTGCAACTGCAAGCTACACATTTGCAATTTGAGAAAGCAAGGTAGATTCTCCCTTTGATCTGTAAATGCTCCTAATAAGTTTTAACTACAATGTGTTCGCTTGGAAAGCTGTCAAATCTGAGGGCTTCCTTTTAAAAATTCATCTTTCTAACTGTAGCGAATGAATCTTAATGTGAACCAGCTCCCTGCTCTGGGCCTATTTTTGTGTTTCGGTAGCAGGCAAATCAATTTGTAAAATGTAAAAGGCTTTACTTTTCTGATCATAGGTTAAATCACAACTCGTGCTGTGCAACTAGGCATTTTGCATCTGGTTCCCCTCTAAAGCTCTGAGCGAGCAAAAGAAGACGATCTACATAGATGTTCTTCATTTGCATGTCATAATCTGATTTGGGGGCTCTCTTTCACAAGAACTTGCCAAGATGGAAACTTTCCAGTAACAGCCTGGCAGCCTTCCAAATTATTTTGAACAGTGGATGAAAATTTACAGAAGACTCCCTAGACCTTGAAGCAGAAAATTTGTTGTCAAAAAAGTCATAAAAATAGTAAGAAAACTAGTCCCTGTACTCCTCTACTCCATATTTAATTGCTTGTTGTAAACAACAAGACTCTTTGCTGGGAGTTGGGGGATCAAAAGAAAGAGGTGGAAAGGAGATTCTCCCAATCAATGGTGCATGAATAAGGAATCACCTCAATTATATATATTCAAGCTTTTCCTATCACCACTTCTCTCTTTTAGGTCCTTCTCTTTCTCTCCTCCCACCCTGCCAGTGGGTGGTATTCAGCTATGGATTTCTCATAGGATAGGAGATCTACTACAATCAATGAACATGACTAACTTTGGTTCTTCAATTTTTAGTAGACCTACTCTGAGTAAAACATAGTTGAATACCATCCAATATACTTTTAGCTGTTAAACCTAACCCTTGTTCAGAAATGCTCAATATTAGCTTCAAGTGGGCATATTTAGAACCTGCAAGTGCTTATTTTATAAACCACTTTGAGGTGTGGGGTTCTTTTTTTAACAATCAAGCAGAGTAAATTTTTTATGAAATAAAATAACTAAAAAAGCTGAAGCTCTGGCAATTGCCTGTATAGGTGGGGATATTTGCCCTTTTGCAGAAAATAGGAGAAACCCCCCCTCAACAAATTTATTGTGCTCTTGTTATTTCATTTCTATACCACAAACTCATATAAAAATATGTCTATGTGGTGTACAAAATCTCAATTAGGACCAAACAACATAATAAGTGAAATCAAACAGAATACATTCAAGAAACAGAGGCTTGAAAATGGGTCATCTGACAAGAAGATGACAAAAAGTTATAAATCATTTCCATAAGAAAGCTTTCATTGTAAGGCTTAAGTCATGGATGTTTGTATTAATTTACTGAGAGGGGGGAATGTGAAGGGAGAATTGTGAAGATGAAGATAGGGATGATTAACACATGGGACACTGAACAAACCATCGAATGTAGGTCTGAAGGAAGTACCGTATTTTTCCGTGTATAAGACTAGTTTTTTCCCCCTAAAGAATAATGTCAGAAATTGGGGGGCTCTTATACACAGATACATCTCCCCCCATTTTCTTAAATCAGGGCCCCCAAAATAGGAGGCGTCTTATACATGGGGGCATCTTATAGACGAAAAAATACAGTACATAAGACCGACCGCAAGACAGTTTTTGAAGGAACAATCATTTGTCACTGTGCAATTGGCTGCATTTTACACTCAGCACATGAGAGGCAGACAAGTTATGGCAGCGGAGAAGTCTAAAGGTGCCTTCTAGACCACAAGGACGTGAGTAAACTGGAAGTGTTTGCTTGACATCAAGTTATGTGGAAGTGAGGCACTGTTGGTGATAATTTTTTTCCTTATCACTATTCAGCTAGCAGAGAATGAGAGAGTGAAAAGACAAAGCCTGTGAGTCAGCAGTGTTTCCTGGTCTCTGAGCATGACACCAAGAAAGATGTCATTCCAAGGTGTCCTTGACTGCTGAGTGTCCAGAGGGTGCCCTTAGATCAGTGGCTGCCAGCCCAGTGCCAGTGGGTGCCATGTGCCCATGAAGGCTTTAGAGCAGGGGTCAGCAACCTTTTCCAGCCATGGGCCAGTTCACCATCCCTCAGACCATGTGGTGGGCCGGACTTTTTTTTGGGGGGGGATGAACGACTTCCTATGCCCCACAAATAACCCAGAGATGCATTTTAAATAAAAGGACACATTCTACTCATGTCAAAACATGCTGATTCTCGGACCATCCATGGGCCGGATTGAGAAGGCGATTGGGCCACATCCGGCCCATGGGCCTTAGGTTTCAAACCCCTGCTTTAGAGGGTGCCCTTGGGCATGGGGGCCAGACTCTGACTTTCCTTTTTTTCTAACACTTTGGAAAGAATGTTATGGGCCAAGATGTGCAGGAACCTTCTAAATGATTTCTGTGAAATAAAAGTAAGGCATGTGTGTGTTCATTTTGGTGCTGAAAAGTGCTCCTTGCTGCTATTAGACAGCAACAGCACCAGTGTGTATGCAAAATGAATACTGTGTGATTCAGGACCAGCAAAGACATAGCTGACTTCCCATGGTAAGCTTAAGGCTGCCTCTCTAATTTAGTGTTATGCCCCTCTGCCAGTATCTATTGTGTGACTGGTGCTGCCAGCAATCCCGCAAAATTCGAAATGTGCTCTCTGGCCAAAAAGGCTGGGGAACCCTGCCTCACATACTCAATAGTCACACCCTGGCTACTTCCAATCCCAGTTTCACATATGAGGAAGTTAAAAGTGCATTTGGAAATTATATAGCATCTCCTTATCGTCATTATCGCCCAAATAGTTCTTAGTTCATACCTTTTTAAAGTCAGGTGTGATATTTGTAAAATACTGGGGAAATCCATCAGCATTTTTTTCCATTTTAAGTTGAAATTTCAGTGTGACAAGTAGAGACCCAGGGGCCAAATTTAATGGCAGAGCTACACCAAATGTCCGGTCTTCATCTTGTGTTCTTGCATATCATGCCAAATTACTCCTTCTATAACTTAAAAATAATATTTTCCCCCTTTCTTTACTTTTTATTTCGCTCTCCCACTAGTGTATTGTGTCTCTTTTTTCCCTTTAGAACTACTGTATTTCCCTCTGCTAGTAATAGCACTGAAGTTACCAGGGCTGCACCATGATTGAATTTGTCCCTGTTTCTTTCTGATTATCCTCAGGGGTCTCATTAGGTAACCAAACCCTTGTTTTGAAGGTGGGGAGAAGGGATGAAAATTATGGTTAACATCACTGCAATTCTCCATGCTAATTAGCAATGAGTGGGACTGACAGCATGAAATACAGCCCATGCCAAGAGCTGTGTTGCAGGAGGAGGATGCCTGGAGCGTTTCTTATCTAAAATGCAAATTGTGATTTCCAAAGACTATCAGGAAGATGAGAAATTGGTACAAGACACCACTAGCCCATCTTTAAATAAATAATAATATTCTTAGAATTTTTTTTAAAAAACAACAACAACAAACTTTTGTGATAACTTTTTAGGAAGGTGCATACAGAACTGAATTTGGGATTTGCACAGATTTTTTTTTTCTGGTTTCCCCACTCTTCCATTGAATAGATGCACTGGTTTACTTTGAAGAGAGCAAAATACCCTGATGTTCAAGATTAAAGGAACGGCCAGATTGTCGCCATGACTTCCTTTCGAGCATACTCCAAACACAGTGGAACAAGTGGAGCCCAGTGTTTTGTATGATAGTGTGCTTTAGTAAACATCTCCCTTTTCTCCCATATGCTCTGAGTTTCGTACCTGCATGAGCAAAACTGTTGTTTCCCAGAACAGTGTGTACATGTGGGCTCTTGGAGAGGCACTTATGTCCACTTTGTTTGTCATTGGGCCTGTTTGCTCCCATACTGCACCGAACTAAGTCAAGGTATGGTTTAGCATGTGTGGTCCAAACAGGACTCGTGGTTAAACTCCACACGTGGTGCTGTAGCTAAGAACAAACCACAGCAAATAATAAACTTTGACTACAACTCATGGTTAGTCAGGAGACAGTTTAACTATGAATCCTAGTTCAGATGGTATGGTAGTCCAAATTTTGGCTGTGCTCAGGATTCAGTAAGATGGGCCTGCAAGCTCATTTCCAGGAGCCCATATGTCTTGTGTGGTTCAAGTAAACAATAGTTTGGCTTACCATGTTATATGAACCCAGGCACGTAGCAAGGGAGGGGCAAAGGGGGCGGGACACCCCTAGCTCCACCCTGGCGGGGGCAGTGCCTCTAGACCGCCCCTCGCCTCCTCCGCCCAAGCAGGAAGAAGCAGTGAGCACTACGAAGCAGGTTGCCTGGCGCCACCGCCCGGCAACCCGCTCCGTAGCACACTCTGCTTCAGAGCACGCCGGCCGAGCAGAACAGCAGCGCCAACCCGGACAGACTGTGCATGTGTGGACATGCGCAGTCTGTCTTGGCTTGTCCTGGCACGTCGTGCCCCGCCCTCAAGGGGTGCCGCCCCGGGCAGCCAAGCGGCACCGTTCGCCACTGTATGAACCAGGCCTATACAGTGGTACCTCGGTTTATGAACACAATTGGTTCCGGAAGTCTGTTCATAAACTGAAGCGTTCATAAACTGAAGCGAACTTTCCCATTGAAAGTAATGGAAAGTGGATTAATCCGTTCCAGACGGTCCGCGGAGTAACCGTTCATAAATTGAAGCGAACTTTTCCATTGAAAGTAATGGAAAGTGGATTAATCCGTTCCAGACGGGTCCGCGAAGTACTTAAACTGAAGCGTTCATAAACTGAAACATGGGTGTAATTGGTTTCGGAAGTCTGTTCATAAACTGAAGCGTTCATAAACTGAAGCGAACTTTCCCATTAAAAGTAATGGAAAGTGAATTAATCCGTTCCAGATGGGTCCATGGCGTTCATAAACTGAAAATTCATAAACCGAGGTGTTCATAAACCGAGGTTCCACTGTATGTGCAGAAGAACTGACTAGCTTGTTCTACCAAGGCCTTTCTTTAGTGTTCTTGCCATGTCACAATACCACTTCTGGTGCTCTGCTCTGCCATGTTTATCATCTCCATCCCATTTTCTAGATTTGTGCCTATTCTCTGTCCCTGTCATGGGGTGACTCACAGGCCAAAATATGTGGTGCTTCTGCTGAAATTCCAGGTAATGGGAAAGAGCTGTGGTAGTGATGAGACAGATTATAGGAATATATTATGAAAAATATAACAAGAATCTCTACTTCTTCCATTGATCTATTTGAGGGAGACACATAAACAGACATGGCCATGTTTAGCTTGATAAAATGGAGACTGAGAGGAGATATCATAGCCATCTTCAAATATCTAAAGGGCTGTCACATGGAAGATGGAGTAAGCTTGTTCTCTGCCGCTCTAGAGGGTAGGACTCAAACTAATGGTTTCCAGTTACAATAAAGGGGATTCCGACTAAACCTCAGGAAATACTTTTTGACAGTAAGAGCTGTTCGACAGTGGAAGAGTCTCCCTCGGGAGTTGGCTGACTCCCTTTCATTGCAGGTTTTAAAGCAGAGGTTGGATGGTCATTTGTCATGAATGCTTTAGTTGAGATTCCTGCATTGCAGGGGGTTGTCTATATTACCCTTGTGGTCCCTTCCAACTCTTACGATTTAGATTCTATTATCCTGTTTTCAATATACCGTGCTGAGGAGTATGCTCCTCCAAACATAACTAGACCACAGTTGCTGTCATTATTGTAGACTGTTGAGTAATCTTTGTGTGTTTTGTACCCTAATCCTGGAGTTGCACTGTAGTATACAGATACTGTTTAACGAGGGCTATACGGCTTGTAGATGCTCCATGTAGATGCTGTACTTTCAAAACACAAATATCTTATTTGTGTAATGGTTGCATTTCTGATAGTGCTAGTTACTTTCCTTACATTTCCCAGTTTTTATCAAAGCAAGCACATAATGCCACTTTTAGGTCAAAAGTGAGTCCAGTAATTAGGAAGCATGCATTGAATCTGTATTAAATTAAAATACACACACTGGGAAAGAGATATATATATATATAGAGAGAGAGAGTAACAAGAATTATTTGCAAAGTCCTTTCAACATATCTATGATCTATGGTTGATTACTGTTAAATCTCCCAGACTCTCCAGATATTATGGAATCTAAAGTACTAGGAACTCATCAAATTTAGAGTGGCGGTTGACTTACTGAAAATTGCAGAGAAGTGGAGAACAAATCTGGTTACTGTATCCAGTCTTAAGATTCTTCATTTGTTTCTCCCTTCCTTAGTAACTCTGAGTCATATCAGAGCATATCTTATTCTACAAATAAAAAGGGAGGAACTGCAGGGCTGCCTGGTTTAGTTCATACAGAATGTTTCTTAAGAGTTTTATGACTTGTTTAGAGGAGAAAATAAAACCCAAAGTAAACATTCCTGGCAGTTCTTAAATAGTAGTGAGATGCAAATGTGTAGATTGTAAAGTAAAGTTTAGATTCAATTCCATGAAATGCCAAAGGGTTAAGAAAGCAGACAGTGGCATAGTAATAGGGGCCCGGGGGGGTGGGCAGCAGGCTGGGGGGGGCAGCAACCTGGATGGGGCTGACCACCTCTGATGGCCGCCGCCACCGCCACCACTCAACGCGTCCGCCGCCCTGGAGGAGAAGCCCCGATGCAAGCAAGACTTTCTCACTCCGCGGCTTGCTCGTGGGGTTTGCCATGGCACCGCGTCACATGCCTCCTGTGCGCGCATGCGCTGCACGCCGCAACGTGTGCGTTGCGCATCATGATGCGTGTGTCATGCGCCATGCGTCATGATGCATGCATCGTGATGTGTGACGCATGCTCGCAATGGACACACACACACCCCGGCGGGGTGCCTTCACATTTGCCGCCCCAGGCAGCCAGGCGGCTAGCTACGCCGCTGAGAGCAGATTTTAATATGTCTCCCAAACCCGGCCTATGCTTCTCATTTGCAAGAAGAAAGTGATTTGCTGCAGAAAGTGGGGGAAATGACCTCTGCTCACCACTTTCTCCCAGCAATGTTCTTGACCTACATTTCCATCTGCACAGGGCATTCCCATTGGTGAGAGGGGAGGTTGTAGGAGAGAACTGGCAGGTGGGAAAGGGCTTGAGATTCCCTGCCATAGATTCATTTTCTATCAGCCTCAGTTATGCCACAGTAAAAAAAAAAAGGCCACATGCTCAAAATGTGAGGGCAAATGCAATAAGCATTTAAAAATCCAATTTGTCAAAGTTCTCTTTTCTTTTCAGAGGTTGGTGCATGAGATTTTTGTCATCTTGCAAGGTCTATTGTAATGAATTTTGTAGTTGAACCTGAGGGAGGGCTTAATTTGGCTATGTGCGCTACACATGCAGTAGGGTGAGTGGGATTGCAGAGGTCAGCGCCAAACTCTTCCCTTGCATTGGCTTTGAGTTCACAGAGCCTGTGCACATACAGCCTGAATATGTGAAGTTTCACAGGTCCTCAGTTTGCACAGAGAGCCTGTGTCTGTTTAGGCTTGGTGCATGAGGCATAATATTTGGATTGGGTGTGGAAGCAGGGCCTACTGCTACAATCCTGTTCCCTCCTCCTCAGATCATTCCGTGTAGTCTAAATGTGCAGCCTGCCTTTTCATGGGAAAGAGTCACAAAAGGATGAGGCCACCCAGAATAACCTCATCTCTATATTTGCTGTGCTGATTCTTTTACTCTTGGCCCTCTTGAACATGTTCCTCTTGGCACACATTCTTCTATGAGCAATGAGTCAACTGTCTGCCAAGGGGATGCTCAGCCTTTCCCAGAACTTTGAATTGTACTCTGCATCCATCATGGCAAAAGCCGAGGGGAGTCTGTCCCCGCATGGAGAGCTATGTTCCATACTGCAGTTTCCTTTGTGCCTTCGCTCTGTATTCTTCCTCTCAAGTACTTCTGAAATTAATGAGCTTTGTCTCATACACACCTGGTGGGGAGCAGTGTTAACAGTTGTTTTTTTATATATAACTTTTAACTACATGATGGCCTCCCTTCATAGAATCAAAGCCCCATTTGAGTTAATTGTGGCTGTCAAATTATCCTCCCTGTGAAGTGTGAAACTGCACTCAGCTGACAATTGGGATTCCCTAGGGAGATGACATTGTTAGGGCAACTAACCAGGGAGTGCTTGTATGAACAATTAGAGGCAACAGTGGCTGCTCTGGCTTCTTCCTCTCCCCACCCTTTTTATCTTGCCTACCCTATTCCAGGATTACTCCATATTTGCAGGCATGTTTTCAATCTGTACAGCCAGCATTTCCCTCCTTTCCTCGTAATTTACTGTGCCACAGAAGCCACATTGACTCTACACTGGAGCCGGGTAACAACATCTGGGCACCATTCTGCAGCACTGCTTCCGCCACATGAAGATTTGAAGCAGGGAGTGCTGTTTGGCCTAGAGATTATATGATGTGTTAACATTTTGTGCTTTTATTGGACCATTTAATCTCAAATAAATCTCAGCAGTGTAGTTTTATCACTGTTAGCTATATCATAGTCTCTTGTGGAACAGTCTTGTCCAGGCTGCAGGTCTGGGCTCAAAGATAGATTAATATGTCTGCTACTGCTATCAGCAAGGAATAGTCTTAGAAACCTGAGAATCTGTTCACATTATATGTATTAAAACCACCTCTTTTACAGAGGCATGCAAAGGCAGATAGGAGCTGGCTCGGTTTTCACCACACCCCTAATCCACCTCTTCCTTTTCCTCCTTCATCCTGTCCTTTCTTGCCATCTGACCCTCCATTCTCCTGCCTTTCCACCATATAAATCATCGACCTCTTTCTGCTTTATGACTTATTTCCTGCTGCATTCAAGTATCCCACAGGTTCCTCTGTCCTTAAAAGATTATAATAATACATTGGCCCTTCCTTTCTGCCAATCTACCAACTAATTTCCCTATTTCTCTTTGTCTCCAAACAGCTGGAGCCTGTTGCTTACTTCCACTGTCTCAACTTCCTTTCCTCCAGCTCCTCTCCTGACCCCTACAATCTGGTTTCTGCACCCTCCTGAAACTGCCCTCTAACATCCTCTTCATGGCTATATCAGAGATTTGTTCTTGGCTCTCTGCTGTTTTCCTTTGACACACCACCCCTCATAAAATCCCATAGCTTTCAGTACTGCCTACATGCTGATGACAGCTAGATGCACCTCTCTGGTCCAGACCTGTCTCCCTCCTGTTCTGCATTTCCAACTGCTTCATTTTTCTACTTTGACATTTCATTGATTTCTAAACTTAGCATGTCCGAGGGTAAATGTCTCATATTGCTATCTAAGCACTCCACGTCTCCTCAGATCATTTTCTGAATCTATTAAAAATATCACCACCTACCCTCCTCTTGTCCAGGAATGAAACTTCGGCTTTATCTTTCACTCCTCTCTCTTCTGTGCCTGCCATCATACTGTTGCCAAGTCATGTTGCTTTTCCCTTTACAATCTCCTCCCTTTTTATCCTTCATTGACTACTCTAGGTCAACTCTCGCCTAGACAACTGCTACTGTCTCCAGTCTGGTCCATTCGTTGTCTTGCTTCAGTCCCCCACCCCCCTTCTGTCTAGAACTTTGCTGCCAAAATCATTCATCTCCTTTATGGTTCTGCCCTCCTTAAATTCCTACACTGGCTTCTGGCCTTCTCCCAGATCAAGCACAAACTCCTTGCTCTTGTCTTCAAACCCCTCTACACTCTCACTGCCCTTTCTTATCTCCCTAGTCGCCTCATATCCTGTGGCAGCCCTGCCTGTGACCTTCACTCTTTAGCCATCTGAAGATCTTCTGCCACCTCAAATGAATTTGCTTGCTCTTGATGCCTTTTAAGCTCGGGACTGTCTCCCAGAACATCTGGAGGATGCTGTCTCTCTTCCTTCCTTCAGATCTCTCCTCAAAACCCATCTTTTCAATTAAACCACATTCGCCTGGTCCTCCCAATGCACTGTAACTACTCCTAAGTATGGGTAACTGAAATAAACCCATATCCTTCCCTATTTGCATGTGCAGTGCCCCCTTCTCCCCTGTGTCAATTTTAAATTTTTAAGGTGTCTGGGGTGGGCAGGGATTTATCTTCTTATGCTTTGTGATGCACCATAGAGATTCATAGCAGTACATAAATAATGCACAATCATCATCATTGATTCCCATTTTGCCATAGGAGATACAGTAGACCGGCTGTAATTTGAAATGCAGTTGGAGGAAATCTTCACTGGTATTACCAGAGGCAAAGGGCGGGGTAGAGCTCCTGAACACATACTTTTGATTTCTCCGTATAAGTGAATGGATTACATTCCTTTCTATGGAGGAGAGTGCTGCACTTGGACACCGTTTCAAGAAAGGCAAAATCTGTATCCTGCCTTTGATGTTGGTGGGGGGCAGCCTTAGAAACAGGAGTGCAGTGAGGCACAGTTGGCTCATTTCAGAGTACCCCAAGATATAGAATAGTTTCAGGGGTTCCTGTACTATACAGGTACTAGAGATAGGCATTTCATTGTTACTTGATGAGTATCTTTTCCTGTGCACATGTATTTAGGAGTATCTCTCATTGAAAGCAATAGGATGTACTTTCCAGTTTAGATTGGGTTGTAAAACTCAGTTTCTGACATATGCTTGGCTCCATCTGCAGACTCTACACCTATCCTCTGGTCACACTCCTGTCTTCCTTTCACCCTGCTTCTAAACTCTGGAAGTAAACCACACTGATTTCAGTTGAGATTTTATTCATGTTAAGCTTTGCCTGTTTAACCCTATCATACGCACTTGTCTATTTCCCTGTCGGATAATTTCCACAAGCTTCCCTGTTCTGCATTTCTCTCCAACTGGTTTCTGCTCTCCCCATTTCTCCCTTTCTCCCCCTTGTGAATCCCAGATTAATAAATAGAAGTTTCATTACTACCTAGGTTTGCAAAAATGATTTGATTCCAAAAGATGATGAATTTTAAGAGAAGCAAAATGTCAGGCACAGCAGGGACATTTTTTAAGCTTCAGTAAGTTAGGATGGTGGAACACAAGCCCCAGTATAATTGTGTTGGCAGCCCCTAGTTATCAGGAGCTAGGCAAGGGGACACAGCGGTCAATTGCTTTGCTATTTAATGTGGCGGTTTTATGTTTCCAATGTGCAATTGTATATTAAAAGTATCTTTGCCCCCCTGACGTGGCTAAATAATGGGATTTTGCTGCTGGGCTACACTTCTCTGTTACAGTATGGGTAACAGGCAACCCTTTGCTGCTCTTTTCAGGACTAACTACACAAGTGGATGATGAGCCATTTCTTTCTTTAAGAGACAACCTTAATCATCTGTGCCGGAAATTCCTTAGGAGAGCCACCCATTCCGCATTTGTCCAGCACATTGGTCTAATTTTTTCTCCCAGAAAGCTGCCTTATATTGAGTCTCACCTAGCTTAGTGTTATCTACATTGATTGGCAGTAACTCTCCAGGGTATGAGATTGGAGAGAGGCACCAGGGGTCAATCCTGGGACCTTTTGCATGCAAGGTTTGAGTTCTACCACTGAGCTACAGCTCTTCACCTTATATGCAGGGCTTAAAAGAATGAAAAAGGCAGATGGCCTGGCACAAGTGGGTCAGGGCAAGGCTAACAGATAATTCAGCTCTCTGGTGCATATATCTGTATTATCTGTCTGGTTTTCTTGGCATAAGGATTATTCTGTACCCCTTTAATGCAGATATCTTTTGAATCGAGGTTCTCAAAATCCATGCAAATTGGTGTTTGCACTTCCTAAACCATTTTACAAATTATTTACTCTCAAGCCCCATCACAAACTTGAAATTGAGGAGTAGGTGGGCACCAAAGCAATGCAGAGCTTTTGGTAAAATGCAGGCCATTTTTGCGCCATTTCTGAAAGAATTACAAAGGGGGAAGGAGGCAACCTTGGACAGGGGTTATTACTGCTGCAACATTAAGCAAACCCTGTTTTATTAAAGTTATGGCTCATGCTGGCATTAGGGCAATAGAGGTGTCAATTCTCCTGTTATTAACTCTACTGCCTAAAGGCATAGATTTCAGCAAACATATCCAAGAGCTGGAGCTAATCTGTAGCAAAGAGTGGAGGCAAGGGATAATTTCCTCTGCCTAGCGTCAAACCAGAGGCGGGGCGGTCAAGGAAAACCACAGTGTTTCCAAAGAGAAAAGGGAAAAAGAGGGGGTAATATTGCCCCCCCACCTGATTTCCTACGAATAAAACATGGGGGAAAAATCAATGTAGCTGAGGGCCAAGTATGTTATTGCTGTAATATTATTCACCCTTTACAGATTGCTTTAATAGCACAATCACAGAAAAGTCATGCAGGGAGGCTGAGGATGATATAGGGAGCTTTGTTGATTTTGCCCTCCTCCTGCCCCAAGTATAATGGATAAAAAAAGTAAAGAATGGGGAGAGGGGCTGGATCAGTGTGAAGAGATGCTGTCATTGGAAGCTTGATTCTCCTACATGAGCACAGAGCATTGGCTTAGCCCCAACTCTCAGTGCACTAGAAAACATTGTAGTTTATTTTCGGGCTGATGGGAAAGGTGTCAAGAAGACACATGGGTTAGAAATGCCAAAGCTGGGTTCAAGATGCCAGTTTTAAAGGCATTTGGATCAGGACTTACTTTGACTCCTTGCTGATTTCTGGCAAAAGTTAGTAGGAATGTTGTCCATTCAAAATGCAAAGGTAGACTGGAGTAGAGCAGACAGAAGGCATAGATGGCAATATACAGACTCTGTGTATATGTGCGTTGCATTCATATTGTTGCAGTATATGCATGCAATATAATGGTGGTGAGTTGAGAGGGCAGATCTTGCCAGCCAATCAGGAATTCAGGGACAAGCGATAGGGTGTAGCAAGGGTGAGAAATTAAAAACACCATGGAAAACGGGAGGGGAAGTTGAAATAAACCCAATAACAAGTTTTTATTTGTTGGAATCTATATGTGAAATTTTTGAAATTTATTAAAACATAATGAATGATTTAAAAAAGGGAATTCAGGGACAGGAGAACCTAGAGGTGCTGTAAAGACATTGAAAACTGTTCTGAGCTACCTTTTGGCAGTATTGCAGCATTTCCAGAACCAATGAAACCACAAATCTCCTGGGAAGCTAGTTAGTTGTGGCAGGGCTTATGAAGGGAATCTCATGTGCTGGAAGAAATAATGATGGCATATATTCTGATAGAGTTGAACCAGAACCCTCAAACACCTCTGCATAGTGGGGAGCTGCACTGGGTAGTAGTACTTTATGTAGTAGTTAGTTCCTAAGCAGTAGCAAGAAGCCTCTGCAACTATAATCCTATGGAAAGAACATATTATGGTGCCACTACCCATTGCTAAAACTAGGGCTGTCACCTGAATAAATAAAGTCTAGCTGATTGAACCTATATCCTTTCATCTGCATGAATCTGCACAGAACTGAAACAATTATTATGGGGGGGAATTGTTTTTAGGTGACACATTTATTATGGTAGACTTCATCTAAGTAGGGGCATCATTCATTTCAGAGTGAGATAGAAGGGTGCTTATCGTCTCTTATGAGATGGTGCTTATCTGTATTTTTAGAAGCACTTACATTAAACAAATAACTTCATTCTAAAAATTGCCATCGTTTTAGTCAATACAAAATTTTGGTTATTTATAGATGAAAATTAATAGGTGGAAATGAACAGATAGGACTCCTCTTTCCTCCTCCACCATCAATATGTCTGCCTTCACAATGCTATAAGAGTATGTATGATTTAAAAACTAAAAAGCTAACCCTCTGTTGTTCTTCTTGTTCTCGTTTCTGCCCACTGTTGTTTAGGAACACTTTTATGCCACTGTTCGATGCCGGAAGGACACGGAAAGAGGCCAGCCCTGACAGCGAAGCTTACCACCGCAGACCTGTCCTTGTTTTCCGCTGGCAAGGTAGCCATGCCCTGCAGATGAGCTGTGACCTCCTGAGAGTGATGCCAAGCTCTCGTGTCAAGAACATGCTCCATCCTGATGAGCAGAGGAAGCAAGAGTCCTCCCGCAGTAGCATGCACTGTCCCAGCCAACAGAGGCCCCGTCGTGTACATAGCCAATGAGATGTCTGTAAAGGATTGAGCCCTCTTGTACATTTCCCTCTTTCCCTTTCAACTTGTTGATTGTGTCAAAATTGTCAGAGTTTGTAACAGTAACTTTCAAAAAATATTGTACTAAAAACTGAAAATTGCACTCAATAAAAATTACGAAATAACCTTGATTTTGGAAAGAAAGAAAAAACTTTAGTAGCTGAGAGACTGAAGAATGCTATCTGAAGGGAAGGGGGGTGGTTTATGAGTATGGCATGTTGTGTATTAGCAGCAGAATACAATCTGCATGAGTAGGAACATCAACACATTCAACTAAGTTCTATGCATTGAAATGTAACAAACACGACTACATTAGGTTCATAAATTTCAATGTATCTACTCTAGGTCTGCCATACATCCAGGTTTTCCCAGACTGTCAAAATGGTGTCCAAATTGGTAAAATGTCTGTGAAAACCTGGGCGTATGACAGCTAGGACAATTATATAAGAAAAAATCAACAACTTAGACTAAAATAATAATAATTAGCAACTTTGCCCAGATTTTCACTTTTGGGAATATGGCAAACCCAATCCTACTCTGAGTAAAACTTTGTTGAATGCCATCCTTTCATTCTAAGGGTTCTTTCTCGCGCAATATTGTTATATTTGGGTAAAGATACCAAAGTACAAACAACATTGCCTTATGAAGGGAGCCTGCGTGTTTCAAGAAATTAATTTCAATATGTGAAAAAGTCACATGGCCTTTGCTTCCATTTACTTTAAGATTTGAAATTCATGCAGACTTTGTAATTGGCTTGGTACATATGTGATTTTGTACTTGAATCACATATCAGCCAAAAGTTTATTGGGTTTTGAGATAATGGGCATAATATCCATTTGGACCACACACCTTCCAATGACTCACAGGGATACTCAAGAGATAGTTGATGCCAAATAGCTTTCTGCTCCAAACTTGCTTTTTTTAAGGTGAGAAAGAAAGGAGTAGGGATGAGGTTGTAACATAACTGGAACTGGAAGAAAAGAGAGAGTAGTTTTGATTGCTGTGATTTAGGTGCAACAGAGTAGAAAGGGGGAATGTGGGTTGCTTACAATCCGATCCTATGCACATTAACCCAGAAATAATAAAACTCACTGATTTTCAGTGGGAACATACTCTGGGGGCAAGTGTGCATAGGACTGTCTTTGTTTACTTAATTACAACTGAAATATGAACTTGCAGTAAATAAATGCTGAGTCACTCATATCTGCTAAGGCTGATAAAGGGGATATTTGAAATAAATATGTTTTGCAAAAAAAAAAAGTAGGACTGTAGAAATTGAACAAGTAGGTCTGCTACTGGATGTTTATTTGTTTGTTTTAAATGAGGAATTAGCCATTTTTGTTTCATTGGCCCAGTACACCTCAGTGTATCTTGAAAAACTGTTTAACACCTAGCAATTGCTAAAATCTAATTAAGTCTTCACAAGTCCTGTATTCCTTCTTAAGGTAGTTTCAAAGGGCATATATTGTGGCTTTAACATCATACCATCTTTTTCTCTCCACTCTGTTTTGCCTGGGGGAAAGTTCTGGAGAACTCAAACCTTGCTCACTTTTATGACATTTTGGTTGGTCCTAATAAAGATGTCACCACACTGTGAAATTTGAGTTTTTTTACCTATTGACCAACATGGCTATCTTTGAAGTATGAAACAAATAGGAAGTAGTTGGTCAACCCTTATTGCTTCCCCTACTCCAGAACATAAACATCACATCTTTTAAAACCTTGTTCAAGGCCCTCTACTGGGATCTCGGAGTAAAGTAGCTTTCCTAGAAGGCAGCTTTCACCAAGAGCTTGAGAGGTCTTCCCCATTCTTATACACAAGAGCCCACAAGTAGTCATCCCTCCATGCTTCCCTTTCACCCCTAGATTGGCAACTGGAGATTGCAAGGGCACCCGTCAGGGAATCAATTTCGTTCAGGGACTGACATTTTTATAATGCTGTGGTTTCCAAAGCCATTTATGAAACCCGATTGGCAGTTTAGACAGATTTGTGTCCTGGGCTAATGTTTCATCAATGTGGAGTAACTAGGACTGGGCGGCTCAACTCTGACAGAGGAATAAAATGAGTGCTCTCGTAGTGGAACTCCCTTAATTTACAGAGGATATGGACAGTTTTGCAATGACTCCTAAAGGCTGGTTTTAAAAGTGATTTGTGTCTTTTTCGCTACTACCCTTGCTTACTACTCATGATTATCCCCTGTTCTCATTTGTCCGGGTGACAGGATGGACCTCCGAGATGCTACATTTTCAGGCTGTGAACACACTGTATCTTTAAAGCAAATTTGAAACACTTTCTTTTCCTCAAAGAATTCTGGGCACTGTAGTTTGTTAAGGGCTGCTGGAAATTATAACTCTGAGAAGTGAACTGCAGTGCCCAGAATTCATTGAGGGAAAGAATGTGTTTCAAATGTAATTTAAAGGTGTAGTGTGTACACAGCCTTAGGGTCATGCGATAAAGTCAACTTAGAAGCTACTTGCAAAAAAGGAGAGGCTCCCAGTTTCTGTTGCCTCAGAATGGCAGGGTTTGCTTGGGTTTCCAGAAAGACACCACAGAATTTCTAATAACAACTGGAACAGAAGAAAACCATAGCAAAGGTTCTAGAAAATATGAAGCAAGCCGAGGCAAAATTTGAAGACTCACATAGTTGGAAAGTATTTCACAGGTAATCTAGTCCAATCACTCCTGATTCAAGAAACCCAGTACTACAGCATCCAAACAATGTGGTCACCCACCCTCTGCTTAAAAACATCTACTGAAGGAAGTCTACAGACTTCCGAGGCAGTCTGTTTCATGATGAACTAGTTCATGCTATCATAACTTTCTTTCCAAAGTTTAGTTTTGACCCTTTTCCTTGTAATTTGCACCAACTTCATATTTGGGGGCATGAGTGGCATTCATTTTCATGTGTAGGGAACAAGATAAAGAACTGGACTCAAGGGAACCACTGGGATTGTGGTGAGGCTAGAGCTGTTTCTTGCCACTGGGTAACCCCAACCGTTAAGAATTGAACCTGCACCTATTTACATAGCCACCATAATAAATTCTCACTTTTTGTTTCACTGGAGTGAAGCAGAAGGGGTTCATCCTAGCAGAAAGTACTTCCTTGACACCTGCAAGAGAAAAAGAATATCTTCCTCCTATGTGAAGTTAAGCAAAATAAAATAAAATCAGAGCAGGAAAACCGCTGTCTGAGGTATAAAGGTTGGAGCTCACATATCATTTTAGAAGATATGTAATTCTAGCATACAATTTTAACACGCAATTTTAGTAAGTATAATAGTTTTTAAATTGCTGTTTTTATTTTATATTTTTAAATATTTGTATTTTAAAAGTTATATTTACATTTTATGTAACTTGTTTCGATGTTAGCTTGCATTGCTACTTTTAATGAATATTTTAGATTGTCTTTTGTAAAGCACTTAGCAGCCTTTAATTTGAGTAATATATGAATGTTGTTAACCTATATAAATAGTGCATTACTTTGTGCAAAAAAAGAGAAACAAACCCCACCTCAATCAAACTCCCTGTATACTAGCTGCTGGGTAGCCAGTGTGTGAAACAGATTGCAGGACTAGATGGGTCTTTGGCCTGATCCATCAGGCCAAAGGTTTTCATTCTTAGGCTCCCAGCAACTAGATATGTAGGAGAAAGATCATACCTGTAGCCTTCTACCTGGCACAGTAGTTTTCTATGTATAGGAATCTTTAGTGCCTGTTCTGTAATTGGAGTCCCCAATTACATGAGCCCCAACCAGGAGTCTAAAATGGCATGACTCTGATAGAAGTTTGGCCTCTCAGCAAGAGCTAGGCCTGAGCCAACTAACTGTGAGCAGGGTGAAGGATTTCCTGGCATTCATTTTTTACTCTCAGTGCTTGTCACATCAGAAATGGCAAAGCCAATACAAAATACTTTACAATTTGTACTTAACATACCTCTTGTAATGTATTTATTGGCAAAGGCCGCTTGGGAGGAGCTGTGGCTTTAGGAGCGCATGAAACATTTGCACATCAAATCCCCTGGCTTTGCTTTCTCGGTATTACTTTGAAATAACATCCCTCAATTGCTACGCCAGATTGGAGGTTACTCTTTACAAAACAGAGCATGCCATTTTGTATTGTTCATTTTCTTTGTGCATTCTGACTTGCAGCGTTTTCTCAGGTGTGGATGAGAGTCCACAAACTAAAGCTAAATCCAGATAAGACTGAGACACTCTTGGTGGGTGGTTCCCAAGACCGGATGCCTGGGAGGTTGCCTGCTTTTGATGGAGATACACTCTGTTATGAACTGGCAGGACTACAGGGAGACGGAAGAGGATCCCGGCAAAAGGTGTGACCAGGACTGGGACACACTGGGGCAAGCTGCGGATGGGGAAGGAGAGGTTGGTGTAGGAAGTACGGGGTGACAGAGGGTGACGAGGGGATGGGGGTCAGTGCACAGGAACCAGAGCAGCAGAACCCATCACCAGAGTGGCCCCCGTCCCCCTGAACACGATGGGCTCTGAGGCAAAGGGAGTAGTGGGAGAGGCGCTCTATGAGACTCAGGTAGGCAAGGGCCCACAGCCCAGCTCCCTAGCCGGCCAGGTATGGCTCATTGGCTCTGGGAGGAGGTGTGTGATTTCTCAGCTGGGGCAGGCTTGGAGCAGGTGAGGGTCACGTGCCTTTTCAAGCCCAGATGCTGCAATCAGCATGCAAAGTACAAAAGGGAAGCACCGTGCTATGTCTGCTCACCTGCCCATGTTTGATGGACCTCAGCTTGGGTGCACCAGGATCTCAGTGGGACCCTGCTTTGGACTGGACTTTGGACATGTGGATTGACCCTGGACTGGGGACTTGACATACTGACTTACTGCCAGGTAGGCAAGGGGTTCAGGAAAAACTCCCTCTGAAGGAGTGAGTAGATAACTTGGGGTACTCCTGATACTCCCTTATGATTCCAAACTGTGGGGTAAACCAAAGAGCCTAGGGTTTGCTGATCAGAAGGTTGGCGGTTCGAATCCCTGCGACGGGGTGAGCTCCCATTGCTTGGTCCCAGCTCCTGCCAACCTAGCAGTTCGAAAGCACGTCAAAGTGCAAGTAGATAAATAAGTACCGCTCCGGCGGGAAGGTAAACAACGTTTCCATGCGCTGCTCTGGTTTCCCCAGAAGTGGCTTAAGTCATACGTTTCCGTGTGCTGCTCTGGTTCACCAGAAGCAGCTTTGTCATGCTGGCCACATGACCTGGAAGCTGTACTCCGGCTCCCTCGGCCAATAACACGAGATGAGCGCCGCAACCCCAGAGTCGGTCACAACTGGACCTAATGATCAGGGGTCCCTTTACCTTTAATAGGTCCTGCAACTCTGGCACCAGATTGTTGAAATGAGGGTTCATGGGAGAATGCCTGCTGAGGTTCCAATCTAGTGCAGGAACACTATGTGAAAAATAATGCTAATATCTAAGTATAGTAATAGTAATTGAGGTGTGGTAGCGGTGAGGGGGACAGCCAGTGAGCGAAGTAAAGTGAGCAGGGATGCAGTCCCTAGTACACAGATACATAGTTGTTGTTAATTAAATTTCTTCTGAAGATTACAGGGCATAAAAATACAAAATGAGAACACAAAATACATAATAAAAACAAAAACCAATAACCCCTCTCGCACAAAGACATTTTAAAGGACATAGAATGTTAATCAGCCAAAGGTCTGGTTAAATAGAAAAGTTTTCACTTGGCACCTAAAGATATATAATGAAGGTGTCATAAGAGCCTCCCTGGGGAGAGCATTTGGAAAATGGGGAGCCATCACAAAAATGTCCCATTCTTGTGTTGCCACCCTCCAGACCTCTTGTGGAGGAGGCACATTAGGAAAGGCCTTAGATGATGATTATAGGGTCAGTTCATATGGGGAGAGGCAGTCCTTGAGGTATTGTGGTCCTGAGCCATTTAAGGCTTTATAACCATACAACCTGGTAGTTATTTTAAATTACAAGTCTGTTCTGGCCCTTTGGCAATGCTTTAAGACTGTATGTTTTCTGGGTAGCTTGATTGATCAATATATGAGCAATTGTAAAGAGCCTGGTGCAGTTCCGCTACCTTAAACACCACGCAACCACATTTTTACAGGGGGGCAATTGGAAACCTTGGGGTGTCTTCTGTTTGAATGAAAGCAGCTATATTGCTGAAATACATTGCTGAAATGCTGGAAGGAACATTCTATTTGATTTCTGTCTAACAACATAAAAGCTGGCTAGGATATTCCTGCACTAAGTCAAAAACAGATAGGGAATCGTAACGTTACCTGCTAGCTCTTGTAACCACTACAACAATACCCTGTGCATCAGTACAGTAGTGATGGTAGCATAAATATTGCAGTGACTGCTTTCAAAGCAAGCAGCCAGTAGTTACTATTATTCAGAAGTTACTATATTCAGCTAGCTAAATATTCTGCGCCAAGGACGTATGAAATAGTGACATCTCTACTCAAAAGCCCATACAAGTTACTAAATACAATTTCCATTAGTCACAGAGCGGGGCTTCTGCAGGGGCAGATCTTGGGATCTCAAATGACAGCGACACCCTGTGTGATGGCTTTTGGGCTTCATTCTAAATCATAGCTGTGGTGCTCCCGGCATTGGCTCTGAGGCTCCATCACCCAAGTGCAACCGGTTCCGCTCCCCTAAATCTGCATCTTTCTTATGCGCCCCACATGCAACTTGCCCCTCCTAATGAGCAGCAGAAACAGAAACAGACTGCGTGAAATAGTAAAAGTAAAACAGAAAAAGGGAGAAGGAACCATTCAAATGATGGAAGCCTTGCAAAATTGCATAATTTATACAGGTTTCAGAATATAGCTTTTATCATATACAGTAATTTACCTTAGTGCAGAATTGTGATTACAGAAGGCACCCAGTCCTGCTTATAGCTAGATAACGACAGCTGTGTAAGTTGGCTTAGTCTGCCAGTTTGAAACCTGCAGGGCATTTCCAACCAAGTTTCTGCTTAGCAGTAGGTTAACGGAGAAGATGATCAGCTTGCGTGTTTAACCAACATAATTTGAATCCTTTCCTTCAGTGAAGAGAAACTCCAGAAGTGCAAAAACTGTATACCTCCAAAAGACCTTAATCACCTTGCTTTGATTCTTTCTTTGATGAGGGGTGGGGGATATTATCACTTTAGGGGGGGAAAACCCCATTAATGTCAGGACGACACTTTCGGCAACGAACAGAGTCCAGTTCGTTTGGAGAATTAGAGGGTTTGAAAACCATCTGTAAGCTTTGAGGAAGCTTAGCTAGAATTGCCCATAATCCACCCTGTACTCAGATGTTTGGCTCCAGTCCATTTGCCAAGCAAGCAGGCAGATCTAAAGGAAAAAAAGATGACAAAAAGAAGCAAGAAGATTCTGGGTGAGATAAAATATATGCAGTAACACACACACACACACACACACACACAGAGAGAGAGAGAGAGAGAGAGAGAGAGAGATGCCCAGTAGGCTCATTGGCTAGACTGTAATTAGAACACTATGGCACAATGGTAAAGCTATGTGCCAATCTGCATAAAAGGGAAGCATCTGCCTGGATTATTTAAGGTGTTTGACTAGGAGGAGTTTCTTTGTTTCTTCCTCAAAGAAGGTGTCGTATGTGTGTGTGTGTGTGTGTGTGTGTGTGTGTACCAGAGCTGAGTTGAAACAACTTAAGATTTCCCATCACTCTTTGCCATAAGGGTTGAATTGCTCTCAATTGCCCTCTGTGACATCATCACATTTCAAATCTAATTGCCTACAGACTCTCGTGACATCATCTGGCTCACCGTATGACCCCTGAGAAGTATCTAAACCAGGATGGAAAAAGAAGCAGAACTGAGGGGAGAAAATTGTGCTAACAACAGGAACACCATAAAGGTAAAGGACCCCTGACAGTTAAGTCCAGTCGTGAACAACTCTGGGGTTGCGGCGCTCATCTCGCTTTACTGGCCGAGGGAGCTGACGTTTGTCCACAGACAGGTTTTTGCAGGTCATGCGGCCAGCGAAACCAGAGCAGCGCACAGAAACGTTTACCTTCCCGCCGGAGCGGTACTTATTTATCTACTTGCACTTTGATGTGCTTTCGAACTGCTAGGTTGGCAGGAGCTGGGACCGAGCAACGGGAGCTCACCCCGTCGCAGGGATTCGAACCGCCGACCTTCCAATCAGCAGGCCCTAGGCTCAGTGGTTTAGACCACAGCATCACCCACGTCCTGAGGAACACCATAGGGTGCCTTATACTGAGCCCAATGATTGTTCCTTCTAGCTCAGTGCTGTCTGCATTGACCAGCAGCAACTCCCCAGGATTTCAGGCAGGGCAGTTGCTGGGATTGAACCTGGGACCTTCTTCATGCAAAGCAAACGCTCTACAACTGAGCTGTGACGCTTGGAGGAAACACTGGAGTTATAGAGAAAGCACATTAGCAGTTGAGCCATTTCATCAAACAAATTTTGAGAGATTTCTGGAGCTTCAAAAAAGTGACAAAACTCTTTGACAGAAATGACGGCAGGAGAAAATGAATTGCTTCATGCTTATTTAATAAGGCTGCTCTTAATAACAAAGTCTGGTAAGGTAAAACAAATGCACATCATCCGTAAAACACCACAGTCCTTAAAACACAACAAAGCAACGACTCAAAGGAATCCACAAAATACCACTTTACCCATAGCCACTCATCCATTTGCCTAATGGTGTCTCTCCTCCTCCTCCTCCTCCTCCTCCTCCTCCTCCTCCTCCTCCTCCTCCTCCTCCTTGTACCCCAACATTATCTTGACTGATCTTCTGCCTGCTCTGACTGGCAGCTGCTCTCTAAAGCTTGGGCTGGGTTCATCCCTAAGGCATTAAATACTGCCAGCTGGAAATGGCAGGGCTTGTGTGCTGTAACCACCTTAAAAGCTATTGTCTGTCTTCAGCTTGTGTACTTGTTTGGTGTCTAACCAATTACTTGCCATTTGGAGTCTGCCAGACTAGAATCACGCCTGGGAGCAGAGCTTCTGGATATGATTGATCTGATGGATGAAGCACACTTTCTTCTATTCTGAGTTTTTTGGGTGTTTTTCACACACACACACACACACACACACACACACACACACACACACCATTCTGGACAGTCTCCAGATGCTTTTGAGACAAAAGCTTTGGAATGTGACTGCAGCACCATCCCTGGAATCTGCATATTCCTCTGTGGAATTGTGGCGTGGGCAGGCAGTTACACTGACTCCATTGTTGTGAACTGGTTTTCAATTACCATCTTAATGAAATGATGCCCAGGTGACCCGCTGCTGTTTGACTGCCCCCCTAGTCAACAGCTGTTTTCAGAGTCTGCGGACCCAGGGGGCTTATTTGCTTGCCTCAGGTGGAACACCTTGATCCAATTACTTACCCTCTCATCACAGAGCTGAAGCCTGGCACCACAACGGCTGATATTTTATCTGGGCTCCGAACGAATCCTCTGTATTATATGTGCCTCTTGGCACTGAACAGGATAAGCAAAAAACACAACAAAACAAAGCCCGCCAACAGCTTCGACATGTAAAGCATCTCCTCCTGACAGGATGTCTTCAGGCACTTTAGGGAAGATGGTACCGTAATGCACAATAATGTTACCTTAATAAGGGAAGCAAGACGACAGGAAGAATATTCCTGCTTTCGTTCCAAAAATGAGAAATCGTCGTAATCTTGCTGTCTTTTCCATTAGCTTCATTACAGGAACTCTACTGGCTCAATAAATGTAGTGCACGGCAGACAAGGACATCTGAAGATGTTTCTGTGGTGGGTTTAATGTCTTCACTACCTCCTCTGTGGAGCTTCTTGTGCTGGATTCGAGCAGTGGTCATCTTTTCCTGATCTTGGTGGCAGAAATAGAAACCGCCAAAAATGAGGTCAACTCAATAGTTAAGAGCAAAATGACCCTGGGCATTTTTCTGTGCATGTGATAGCAAAACTGGATGCCTTCATCTAGCCCATCTGCAATAAAACATTCCTCTCCTGTATCAGTCTCTACAGCCACAGCAGGTGCTGTAACAAGGGCATTTATTCAACCAGAACTCGCCAGAACTCAGTTCCAGCACCTCTCAGGTAGGCACCATTGCCATTCTAAGAGAATGAGGCAGGTGTTCTTGGTGAGTGCCACCACCTCTTTCCCCAGAAAAATAGCACTGCCTGTAACTCTGCAATGGTTTGACTTTACCCCCTAAGGCACACTCTTCCATTGCCTCCCGAGACAGATGGATGCCAACAAGACAGCAATTCTGCTTAAATGACACTATGTCAACTGTATCCTTCTTTAATTCTTGAAGCCATCCTCCCGTGTTCTTAGATGTTGGTGGGGGTGGGGGGTTGGAGAAGCTACCCAACCTAGTCTTGAAATGTGCTTAACAGGGCATCTACTAGGACCCTTGGCCAGCCTTCAGGCCCAAGGCATTTTGCCGCCTGAAGCAAAGGACAAGATGGTGCTCTCTCCTTGTTCCACATAGGAAAGCTGACTGTATTGGCAGCTACTTCAACATGAGATACAGGATTAAGTCCTCCAGAGCATCTGAAGTAGCAAGTCTGATTTTGGGGCAGGGGAGCAGGCTTTGAGGCAATAGAATGGGATAGTGGTGGTTCTGGAGTGAATGCAGGAAAAAGAGCCGGGGGTGCTGTCGCCCCTCCTGCCAGTATCTGGCACCTAAGGAGCTCACCTCACCCTGCCTAATGGTACAGTTGGTCCTCCCACTATTAACTGCTATTGGACAATGAAGGTGACTGTAAATATTTTCACAGTTGGATCCAGCACAGGAGGACCATATCACAGGCCCATGGCATGGGAAACTTTCCTCATCTGTTCTGGAATTACTGAATGAAGTGAAGCAGGAATTCTTCATGCTGATCTTTCAGGGAAATTAGCAACATCATACAATCACATGGGCTCAGTATCCGTTGCCCATTATTGCTTTTCACAGTCTTACAAAGGCTTATAGGTAAAGGTAAAGGTACCCCTAACCGTTAGGTCCAGTCGCAGACGACTCTGGGGTTGCAGCACTCATCTCACTCTATAGGCCGAGAGAGCGGGCGTTTGTCTGCAGACAGCTTCCGGGTCATGTGGCCAGCATGACTAAGCTGCTTCTGGTGAACCAGAGCAATGCACGGAAACGCCATTTACCTTCCCGCCGGAGCGGTACCTATTTATGTACTTTCACTTTGACATGCTTTCGAACTGCTAGGTTGGCAGGAGCTGGGACTGAGCAACGGGAGCTCATCCCGTCGCGGGGATTCGAATCGCCGACAATCCAGCAGCAACAGCACTGGTCTTAAGTTAACACCATGCAGATGTTTACATCAGGATGCATCTGCAATAAGTCGCTCCACTCGGTGATACAGATTATGTTTGCTGTTTGCTGGAGATGGTTATTTATTTATCACATTTCTAGTCCACCTTTATCCAGATGGGATACACAGGGAAGGTTGTAGCTCAACAGAAAAGTATCTAGTTTGCAGGCAGAATGTTCCGGGTTCAATCCCTGGCATCTCTAGGCCCCCCTGGCACCTCACTTGGAACATGACATCGTGCATATGACATCACGTGACGCCAGGCAGGCCCCCTCAATGTGTGGGGGCAAGTCGGTGCCCCTGCATGGATGCTACTGGTAATGGCAATTGGCTAGTCGTGACTTTGGCTCATTATTGCCAGGAAGCTGATTATTTGTTGCCATTCCGCACTGAGCAGCGAAGAGCAGCCTGCAAGCATCTGTGCTGCTCCCTCTTCCCCAAGAGCCCTCCAAGCGAATGAGAAATACGGAAACCCACATGAGACCTTTCCTGGAGACTGACAGCCTTCTGATGTGAAGGGAGTAGGAGAAGGCCACACAGGCCTACTGCACTTACACAACCATATTTTTAGAAGCAGCTTTTATTATTAGCGGCAAGCATGGGAGCCATCTTCATCCGATAATGAGAACCTTTGCAAGGAGTTTTCCTCCCACAGGGCCAGCCCACTCTTTTGTCTGTTCCTCCCTCCTCTTGTGTCTAGTCATCGTGTAAGATTCTCAGCTCTTTGGGGGCACAAACTACCTTTATAGCTTCTATATAAAAGAGTACTTTACATGGTGCTCTCCCCCCCCACCCCGGGTCTTTGTGTGTCTCTCTGTGTGTGTTGCTAGAAAAATGGTGGAGATATGAAAGTACAGATGAATGAATAACAGGGAGACAATCAAACATCCCAAAAGCAAATCAGGATGATTCAGGAGGGATGCTCCTTGTATTTCCTCCCTACAAATAAAGCAGAACGAGTGCTCACTAAAGCCTGGACATGGTCTGACCTCTGCATAAGCTTTGCACAAGCAAATCTAGATATGTGCTCGATAAATAGGCAATCTGGCAGATCCTTGAGTCACCCAAATAGTGCTTTCTGGTCTTCCGGCTCACCTTTCCTGAGAAATGTCATGATCATTAAAAAAAAAAAGTGAAGTCCCTCTGGGTAGCCATAACAAGCAGCAATTACTGCACTGCCAAAATAAAAAATGGGAGCTGTTTTGCAAACATTTTTTTTTACAGTCCTGCTATCACAAGAGAAGTAGGTGTGAAAACACATGAAAACATATCTTCCTTAATAGTTTTTTAATTATCTACTCAGGTGAACTATAATTTGAGGGAGGATATATTCAATCTAATCTTTTAATAACAGTACGGATAGTTAAGGATGTGATTCTATGTAATGGAGTGATAGCAGGATGCAGTCGCATTGCAGCTGTGTGTTGCAAAACCTGACTAGGGATAACACCATGACTTTGGGGGAATCATTTCAGCTCCCTCCTCCTTAAAATGCACCTGCTCCTGGCCTGGTCTAGGTCACCTGAAATCTCTTCACTTTAAGGGCCTTCAGTTGTGCACTTGGTATCTACTGCTGCCATAGGGACTAATGGAGCAACCAAAACAAGCAGGGACTCATTGGTATATCACCTGCATCCATGCTCCTTGGCATTAGAGAAGGATACCAATACAAAGAAAGGAGAGACCAAAACAATGAAAACCTGGGAAGGAAAAGAGGAATTAAAAGATAAAAAGTGGGGAGGGTGTCACATCCCTGAGATACAACAGAAAGACAGATAACACAAGGGTCAGAAAGGGATAGACAATGTGGTTATGGGATTAGAGGCCAATATTGGGAGATCTTTCCTAGCCATCAAGGAAGCAGTGGGCAGGTGAGTGGGGAGCAGAGAATATGTGACATAAGGCATTGGTGCACATTTAAACAAAAAGAGACAGGGGTGGAGGGGGAATAAATAGATCAGCTTGGAGTGGTCTCAACAATCAGTGTGGCCATGCTGGTTGAAAGGACCACAGTAGACCGGCCTCTCCATCACTCTGGGACAATCAATGAGATTCCTCTCTCTCCTTGGCTGCCATATGACGGCAGGAGTCTTGCAGCTTCCCCTCTTCCCCCAGCATGATCAAAACCTGATACGTAAATGGGCTCATGCTCACTCTTTGGGTGACTGGCTGTGAGTTCCCTGCACAGTAGAAGCAGCAACAGATGATGTATGTATATATGTTTGTAAGTGACAGTACAGGGGTTTTGCCTAGCTGCAACATGATCTGTTACATCTGGCATGGCCATGGCAATGTGGAGCTGAGTAAGGATCTGCATATTTGCAGTTTCCAGGAGATGGAACAGGGCCAGCACTGTTTCACCCACAGAGCCTTAACACCATGCCCCCATGCCCCCAGGATGCGGATATGAATGTGCCAGCAAACACACACCATTGCTTACTTCTCAACCCCCACAGCTACATTGTCCCAGATGGTCGCAGTGGAGAGACAGCTGCTAGGCTTAGGAGACCAGGAAGAACACCTTCTGAAGCACCCACAGGCAAATCTCCATTGCCTAGGCACATTTCCCCTTCCTTGGGAACGAAAACAACAGTGACCTACTTCAGAAATGGTTGTAACAACAAGGCTGTGAATCAGTCTTTGCACTTTAAAAAGCTCCATGTACATTATAATTAATAAGGAGACATTATCTCAACTTATCCTACCTCACTCCTCCCTGCATTGGATGCTTTCAGCTACCACCCACTTCTTGCCAGTTATACTAATAGGATATTAGTAATATCTGCTTGGCTTATGACTTTTCCCGCTGCGCTCTGTTTGAGAATGTTTTGCAGTGCTTTGGGGACATGACACGTGAGACTTTTTCTCAGTTCATAAAGGAAAATGCGCAAGTCAAGTCAACCCGTGATCATCATTTAGGTTTCCGACTGTCTCCCTTCAGATCTTCTCTTTGTTTGGAATGAGTTTAATTTCCCTTAATGGCATTGTTGTAGATTCTTGGATGTTGTTGTTGTTTCATTTTCTGAAAAATAATCCCTGGCCCTGGAATTCCCTGTCTCAGTTCTCCCAGTCTGCTTGGTGGAGGAATCCCCTTAGTCCCTACATAGGCTAGCACTATAGCCAGCCATAGTCCCTAAGCAGAATTTAGGGTATTCACTCACCCTTACCCTCCCACCAAAACACAATGCTGTTGCATTACAGTTTGTTTTGCACTTTGCTGCTTCGTTTGTGGGGTGGGGATCACATTCTGTGTCTCGTTCTGCAATGGTGTTGTGTGACATAATGATTTTCCTGGACATTCCATTAAAAAGGCAAAGGACTGTAACTAGCAAAACAGTTTTGTGTGCCCATTATCAGATTATATCTAAGTTGTATGACACAAGCCCTAACATTTGACCATAGAGGGAGAGTTGTTTCTGCTACGGTCCCCAAATGACACTTGTTGGGACAACATAGGTAGCCCAGCCAGTGACATGCCTACTCTGTGGCATAGGAGAAAGAGCAGTAATAGTAACTGAACCATAGTGTGCTTGAAACATTTTTTATGATGGAATTCCAGTTGGGAAACATGCCTAGAGCAGCTTTCACCAACCTGGTGTCCTCCAGATGTTTTGGATGACAACTCCCATCTGCTCCAGCTGCGTACTAAGTTGGTAAAGAATGGGCTAGAGTTTCCATATGAGGAGGGTTTATTTAATAAAGTAGATATTGTGTTTTTGGAATCCATATGAAAGCAAACTAGTGCCAATACTATAAGCTCATGAATTTGAGTGGCAGCTCATAGAATCATAGAGTTGGAAGAGACCACAAGGGCCATCCAGTCCAACCCCCTGCCAAGCAGGAAACACCATCAAAGTATTCCTGACAGATGGCTGCCAAGCCTCCGCTTAAAGACCTCAAAGGAAGGAGACTCCACTCCACTGTCGAACAGCTCTTACTGTCAGGAAGTCTTCCTAATGTTTAGGTGGAATCTTATTTCTTGTAGCTTGAATCCATTGCTCCGTGTCCGCTTCTCTGGAGCAGCAGAAAACAACCTTTCACCCTCTTCTATATGACATCCTTTTATATATTTGAACATGGCTATCATATCACCCTTTAACCTTCTCTTCTCCAGGCTAAACATACCCAGCTCCCTAAGCCGTTCCTCATAAGGCATTGTTTCCAGGCCTTTGCCCTCCTCTGGACACGTTCCAGCTTGTCAGTATCCTTCTTGAACTGTGGTGCCCAGAACTGGACACAGTATTCTAGGTGAGGTCTGACCAGAGCGGAATACAGTGGTACTATTACTTCCCTTGATCTAGATCAGGCATCCCCAAACTTCGGCCCTCCAGATGTTTTGGACTACAATTCCCATCATCCCTGACCACTGGTCCTGTTAGCTAGGGATCATGGGAGTTGTAGGCCAAAACATATGGAGGGCCGCAGTTTGGGGATGCCTGATCTAGATGCTATACTCCTATTGATGCAGCCCAGAATTGCATTGGCTTTTTTAGCTGCTGCATCACACTGTTGACTCATGTCAAGTTTGTGGTCTGCCAAGACTCCTAGATCCTTTTCACATGTACTGCTCTCAAGCCAGGTGTCACCCATCCTGTATTTGTGCCTTTCTTTTAGCTCAATTTAGTAATATTTATTGATAGTAGTATAGAGGATAGAATATAACTGAGCACACCTTAATGTATTTACTGCTTTATCCCATGATGGACCCCAACAAAACTTACTTTCTGGTCCTAGGCAACTTCCCATCCAGGCACTTAACAGACCTAGCCTTGCTTAGGTTCAGCGATGTAGCATCATCATGGGCCTGTAGGCTATGTGCTGGGTTGCTAAACTGCACAAATAAAATAAGCTACTGGCTACTCTGGACTGTGTGAGAACTTCTACAAAAGCCAACACACTACAGAATGCATCTGGGATGAGAAGCGGGAGAAGGAAGAAGTGCTGGAAAGAAGGGTCTGTGTCGTTTCAAAGCACAAAAAGTAAACAGGATACAAATCATCCATAAAGGGGGATACGTTACCAGACACTGTATTAATAATAACACTAATAATGTGATTAGCTAGTCATATACTCGAGTAAAGCAATTTGCAAGATGAGGACTTGGAGCTACTTCAGGCCCAAGGAATCTAGCAGTCAAGGGGCTGTGGGTGATAAAAAGTCCTGCCTTTGTGTAAGTGCATAGGGTGTGTGTGTGTGTGTGTGTGTGTGTGTGTGTGTGTGTGTGTGTTGTGTATGGTGACACAATGCACTTAGCTGAAGTTGGCCTTACACATACTCTTGAGATTCCCCCTCTCATGGCAGGATAAAGTTTTCCCCTCACAGCTCCTTCCTCAATATTTTTCCATCTTACCTTCTTTCTGCTACTCTGCAATCTCATTATTCAGCCAAATGGAGTTATAAAATATATGATGCTGTCAAAACAATGGCTCGGTGCTTCGGCATGTTGTTTCTGGAAGCACATAATAGAAGAGGAGGTTGGCTGTCATTATCAGCCCATTGGAAGGATAATGTATTTACTTAAGCAGGGCTATGCACATGGTAGAGAAATGGACATTTTTGGAGACTAGAACAGCCAACAGAGATAACTAATTACAGGGATAGTTCGGGAAAAACTCCCTCTGAAGGAGTGAGTAGATAACTTGGGGGTATTCCTGATACTCCCTTATGAGTCCAAACTGTGGGTTAACGGCTACTAGAAATTGTTCCTAGTGTTACATTCCAAAGAAATTCTGGCACTTGCAAAAGCCACACCCATGTTAAAGCCACACTTCATGTTATAGTGTGACATCTACAAATATGGGGGGCGTTCAGCTTCATATAACCAACATGCTAAATTAATGCATGCTCTAATTAATGCATGAAGGGGTTAAGACCATAGAATAAGCTGTCCTGCCAGGCTTAGCTGAGTCACTCCCCATCCCCTTGGGAGGAAGGCTTACAAAACTCTTTGTTCTCCTATTTTCATCACATGAACCCTACCAGTAAGGAGGTCTAAGCTGGCTGCTCTAAGCTCAGACAGAGTGGCTTAAGCAAGCCATCTTTGTGTTTCTATACAAATATATGTTAGAAACATTTCCCATTTAAGAACCTAAGTTATACTGCCTGTCTTTTCTTGCCGCACATGAATCTGATGTTTGAAGAGTTTGTAAGTAAACATTTTTTAACTTCCCAATTGTGTGGTCACTTTCTATGCTAACAAAAGTGGGGAACTTTGTAAACAACTTAGAAGGTGATATTTAAAGGTCTATCAATCTATATTTCCATACTTTACATCGGTGCATATTTTGTGATTTTAAATCGCTGCTGGGGTTCTGTCACCAAAGAGTACTTGCCCCAAACCTGGATCTTGGTATCCAGGGAAATCTCCTCTTTATTTTACCATATCTATTTTTTCCCCTTTCAACCAACGCAATATGTTCCTCAATGAGAGATGAATAGGGAGAGCGAATTCACATCTCTGAATTTCTCTCTGTGTGGTTGTGTATGTGAATATGAAGAAAGGGCTAATAAAAAGGCAGTGGTACATGTGGCCATCTTCATTTTCTCAGCTGCTGCGAAGATGCAGCTGTAATCCTAGAAATGCTGCTGGTTTACTGTGTGTTTTCCCCACTAACCTTTTCCATATGATTCTATGCTCATGCATCCCTGTACACAATTGTGTAGTGCATAGTGGGAACTGCTCAAGATCATCTGGAAATAGTCTCTCCCCCCCCCCCACACACTTTTTATCAATAGTTAAGCTTCAAAGTAAAAATAAATTAAAGCAAGTGACTTAATAGAAGGAGCTAAGATCACTGACAACCTTAAAAGCAGTTGTACTCACAAATGAACAATTTTAAGAGCTGGATCCTTCACTTTCCCCTAAATCAGTGGTGGCCAGACTTGGCCCTCCAGCTGTTTTGGGACTACAGTTCCCATCATCCCTTACCACTGGTCCTGTTAGCTAAGGATGATGGGAGTTGTAGTCCCAAAACAGCTGGAGGGCCGGGTTTGGCCGTGCCTGCCCTAAATGGTCAAAGTTGTGTGACCAGTGATGCAAAATGAGGATTTGCATTACAAAAAAAGAGAACAAAATATAATAGCAATTTGCTAAAAGTTGCATATGGTAATTTATATTTATAGGTACAAATTTAGAAATAATTACAACAATTTAAATAGAAACCAGTTATATTTCGCCATAGCAGGGAAGACACCAGGTGACTTGTGTGCCTGTTTAGGGCAGATAGAAGACATCCCTTTGACAGCCCTTCAAAACAGAGGACTGTCCTCTGCAAAGTAGGGTGCATGGCTACCCTAGGCTACACATAGTCAAGGCTTTCATACCACACCCATGGGGCTTCAGTAGAAAAAGCCTTGCTCATCTAACTATGATTCATGTTGGGACCTCCTGATCTGAACAAGCCCGGGGCAATCTAAATGGATTTGTAAGAAGCCAAGCCCAAGGATGCCAGAATAAAATTAAGCAGCTGAAAAAAGTAAATAAAAATGGCCTCTGGTTGCATCAGGAAAACAAATCTTCTGCCCTTCTTGTAGTGCAATGGGTCGGTGTGTCTGGCTGTTAATCAGAAGGTTGGTGAGTCTACCCAGAGACAGCTGTGGACAGGATTTGTGCATTGCAGGGGTTTGGACTAGCTGACCCTTGGTGTCCCTTCCAAATCTACGATTCTTTGAGTCTATGATTCTTGCTTTATGAGCAAGTGAAACAAGCTGCAGAACTCAGGCAGGGTTGCAAATGCTTTCCACATTAGGAAGTGGGGTGGGGGGGTCCTATATCTGCAAATCTCTGACAATAATGAAAGCCAAGTGCTGTGCAAACAGAAGAGTAAAATGTCAGATCAAGTCCTGACAAGTCTCTGCTGTAAATTGAATTATCGGCCATGCTCTTGTCTTGTACTGTTCTCATTCTCTCAAATGATAAACAGCATCCATCATATCATCATGTCTGGAAGCCAAACCAGGAACTCCTTTACATTGCGTAGCCAGCGAGAAAAAAAATGCATCTGTCTGCTTTTCTGCATTACTTCAACTCCTTCATGCCTGATGCCTTCTTGTTTCATTGCACTGGGATCAACGCCTTAGGCCCCCAAATGGCTTATACCAACATTTGCCAACCTGGTGCCCTCCAAATGTTTTGGATTACAAGTCCCCAATGCCGACTGAGGCTGATGGGTAGTTGTAGTACAAAACCTCTGGAGATCACCAGGCTGGAGAAGGCTGGTTTATACTTTCACTATTCCACACATAAAGGACTTGTCACCAGCAAGGTCCTCACACCTCATCTTAGTCATATGGACTTGGTTTTCCGAGAACAGAATACTGGCTTTAAATTTGGTGGTGGTGTGGTGGTTTTGTGGTTGTCGTTTGCCAAATCACTCTCAACAACTGAGCCATGTTTTGAGAATCATTTCATTCATTCTCCATTCCACTGAAACCTTACATCTTTTCTCTTTGAATTTATAATCTGAGTGTCTGTTGTTTTTCTTCATGCAGGCTTTTGGATGGAATTTCATCCAGTCCTGATCCACCTATCTCTCAGACTCTGATGCTGTTAAGCAAGTTGGGGAATCTGTGGCCCTCAATAGGTTGCTAAATGCATATTCTTGCCATCCTTGACCACTGGTTATGCAGGCTGGGGTTGGTGGCAGCTAGAGTTCAACAGCATCCAAATCCCTGCTGCCAAGGCATGCACACTCTGTCTGGTCATTTGTTACATACACTGCATAGCTGCCAAGTATCCCGTATCCGCCGGGAAAACTCCTTTTTTCTTACCGTTTCCCGGCGGTCTCCCGTTTAGGTTAAAATCCCGGTATTGTCCCTTAAATCGGCTTCGGCCCAGCGGCCATTTTTCTGGTGCCGCTTTGCCCTTCTATGGGCACCAGAAAATGGCGGCGGCGGCACTGGAAGTCGCTTCCGCGCATGACCGGAAGTTGCGTGACGCGACTTCCGGTGGCGCTTTGCCCTTCTATGGGCACCAGAAAATGGGGGTGCCAGCGCCGGAAGTCGCTTCCGCGCATGACCGGAAACACGTAAAAGCGACTTCCGGTGAAGGCGCCGCCATTTTCTGATGCCCATAGAAGGGCAAAGCGCCACCGGAAGTTGTGTCACGCAACTTCCGGTCATGCACGCGCTGTCGATCCCGGATCTTTACGACCCGGACTTGGCAGCTATGACACTGTCATTTCTGCAAGAGCCGTTTACCTGGATGCAAAGGCAGATTGTGAAATGTCTGTTTCAAGGCTGTTTTATACAAGGTAAAGAAGCCAGCTACTGTAAGAAAACAACCTGTTTCCCTTCACATGGGTTGTCTTTGTTCCGAAGCCAAACCATGAAGGCCCGGATATGTCAAAACGAGGCAATGAAAAAACAAACATCCCCCCCTTTGTGGTCAATACACTACACTTTAATTTTGATATCTCCTGAACTCTTGACACAAAATGCTCACATTATGCACGTTTATGATGAATGTCAATGACTGTTCTGTTCCAATCGAATGTGAAGTTATGAAATGTTTGGGAGCAGAAGGACTGAATTTGGGAACTAATCTAATAGATTCCATTCGAATCCCCCCCCTCACCCAGCATAGGCAGTGTAGCAGGCAGCTTTTTATTTGTGTATATTATTTGCAGCTGAGGTTTTTGTTGCTGTTGCAAACTGACAGCAGTCATGTTCGCCCTCCATATAACCTGGGGAGTTCAGACCTGGGCTTTTTTTTGTTGTCGCTGTTAGCATAATTGCTCTTCCCACAGTGCCTGCTGCACAGTTTGTAAGCTCATTTCGAGCTCTGCTGTGGGGATTAGTGATAACACTCTCTATTGTACAGTGTGTCTTATTATTTAAAATCCGAAAGAGAACAAAGGCAGTTTGGTTCTTCTTCTGAACCTTGTGGATAGAATAATATTTCCCAAGAATCAGTGTGGAAACACCCCCACCCCCAAATCCTGTCTATCTACTATTTGTTCTGTTCGGCCAATAAAGGGCAAAGCCAATGTTAAAGATGATGAATCATGATAATTTATGCTTTATTAAGTGTCTGCCCCTTAGAGACTCCTGTGACATTAAGGTGGGGGTAGCGAGATATCCTTCTATTTACATCCCTATATCTAGACTTTTAGACTTCTAGACTATATGGCAGAACAATTTGGTGTGGGAGGAATGTTGTCTGCTAGAATGTAACCCCAGCAGCATTCTATTTATATTACGTGAGGATTATTTAGCCAAGGAACAGCAGCAAATCAATCGCATTTTTCATGCTACAGTATTTCACAATTATGTCAAAGGGAACATCCCTTAGCTTTAAAGGATCGTTTTGCCCTATATGTATCAAGTTTTGGTAAATTGTATGCATGCTTATTTAATGTGTTTGTTTGTTTGTTTGTTTGTTTACCACCCTCCATCCAAAGATCTCAGAGCTGTTTACAAGATAAAAATACAGGATTAAAGCCAAAGTGAATAGTTAAAACAAAAAAACAAAACAATAACTCCTCCTCCCACAAACACAATTAAAAGGTCGTAGAATATTAATCCACCTAGTTGAAGAGGAACGCTTTTGCCTGGCGTGTAAAGATGTATAATAAAGGCACCAAGCCAGCTCCCCTGGAGAGAGCACTTCACAAACAGGGAGGCCCGTCCTTGTGTTGCCACCCTCCAGATCTCTCATGGAGGCACACAAAGAAGGGCCTCAGATTATTGTTACAGGGTCCAGGTCGGTTCATAAGGGGAGAGTCTGTCCTTGAAGTATTGTGTTTCTGGGCCATTTAAGGCTTTATAGGCCAAAACCAGGACTTTGAATTGGGCTTGGAAGCTAATTGGCAGCCAGTGGAGTAGTAGGCCAGGATCTGTGTAATATGCTCACACCGCCTTGCCCCAGTGAGCAACCTGACTCCCAAATTCTGCATCAGCTGAACTTTCCAAACCGTCTTTAGAGGCAGCCCTACGTGAAATGAATTTTTATCTAAATAATGCATATTTTGTTGAGTACAATGGTCTCTAAGCAGTTTAATGGTACTGTCACAAACGTTTTCATGGAAAAAGCTTTTGGAAATCAGACTTGCACATCTTCAGTTAGACATGGTAGAAAGAGAAGAGGTAAGTCAAACCTCTCACTTGACCAAATATGCATTCAGCTAGATCCCAGAAATGCAAGGTTGGTAGGGTAAATCCATATTTAACCATGTCTAGTTCATATTTCATTTGTTAACAACATGCACTGGCAGATGGCGGCAGGAGTAGGACCAGCCCATTGCCTGGGGAAAAACAGCTAGTGGTGTCTTGTCACATCAAGGCAGAGTACCAAGAATGACCAAGTCATTCTGGCACCCAAGGAAAAAATCCCACTGGTACCCAGAGGCACCACCTTCTGAAGAAGAATGGGGGGGGGTGTCAGGACATCGGAGGAGCCGGGGGTGGAGCTGAGTGCAGCGGCTGCACACAAGTAAACATTTTGGGTATTAAAGGGATGATTTTCTCCACCTACCCCTTGTTCATCTTTTTCACAGTGGTTCAGTTTCTGTCTACTGTCCAATCAGCAACTGCTTTTCTGCTCCCCCCCGCCCCCCCCAAAGTGCTTCCTTCTTCCTGCTTACAGGATTGCAGCAACAGGGGATGTCATAGCCAACACGATAATAGCACAATGCCATCATGTAACTTGAACCGCAATTCCCGTCAGACCCAGAAGACATGGCCAATGGCTAGGGATGACAGGAGTTGTCATTCAACAACATCTGGCGTTTCCTTACATTTGATGCAGCCCATCAAGATGAGGTACAGTGGTACCTCGCAAGACGAATGCCCTGCAAGACTAATTTTTCGCAAGACGAATGCGTCTTGTAATCTGATGGTGACTCGCAAGACGAATTCGTTTTGCGAAAAATTCGTCTTGTGAATCGCGGTTTCCCATAGGAATGCATTGAAATTTAATTAATGTGTTCCTATCGGCAATTTTTTTAAAAAAAAATATCAATGCATTCCTATGGGAAACCATGATTCACAAGATGAATTTTTCGCAAAACGAATTGACTCACAGAACGAATTAAATTCGTCTTGCGAGGCATCACTGTATGTTGTTTTGTGGCAAAGGCAATTCAGAATGAAGGCAGGGAACACTCACTCTGAATTGCTGAACACTTTCAACCGTTTCAAATTGTTGAAATGGGGATTGCTTTGTTGTTGTTGTTGTTGTTGTTGTTGTTGTTGTTGTTGTTGTTGCTGCAGTTTGGGGAACCTTTGTGAAAAACAATCCATTTTAGCTCAGCATTCATTTCTTCTGCTACCTATATCAATTATTGTTTTAAAAGCCTTGGTGTTTTGTTTTGTTTTAAAAAAATCCTAATAAATTAAAATCGGCTGGGGCTAACACAATACCCCAGTGGCAAAAACTGAAAAAAACTGGAATCATTTTTGTCCCAGGCTTTTTTTGTTTCCAAGAAGAACACCCTGGGTGGGATTCACCCAACCAGGCCTGTCAGCGGAAGCCATGAGCAAGGACTTCCACTAGTACCATGGGGCTTCCCCCTCTCCTCCCCCCAGCATGACCCTGCACCACCGAAATTGGCTTTTTGAGGGGTTAGGAGAACTCTCAGGACAGTACATGGCGGAGCAGAAAGGGAATCATTTCATCTGGAAAGCAGAAATGCTTTCACAAATGGAGCAATTGGGAGAGTGCATAGCTGAAGTCTACCCCCTGACTGGGCACTTAAAATCTACATCACTGAATCAGTTTTTGTTAGGATTCCCTCCACCCCTCGCCTACTTACATTTGTGAGAGCAAACAACAAAACATTCTGCTTGTAAAATTAATTTTCCTTGTTTCCTTTTCATCACAGGCACCTTTTGTACTGAAAATAGAGAGTAGCTGTAAATACATGAAATGTGGGGATGTTGTTTCCTGCTGTGCAGGTGACTATGCTCTGGAAGGATTACATTGTAAGTTTACCTCTGTGTAAATCCTGCAGTGAAAAAGCGCACCGGTGGCATAATTTTATCCTCAGAGGTCTGGGTGAGAGTTAATGTATCAAGATAAGCATTTAAATATATATTTGGAAATGCGCATTTAAATGTATACATATATGTTTGGAGAAAATAGACATCCAAATATGCATTCGAATACATATTAAATACATGTTTTGAGGCATTTTTTAAAAATGTAGATTAAGGCAGAAATTGAGGAGAACAGAATTATGGGAAGAAACATGTAAATGTTGCATAGTCTGGAAAGAGATAGATTTTTAGATGTAAATGTGTTATAGACTGGAGAGAGATACATTTGTCTATCCCTCCTCACCGCTCCCTTGCTTCTCATACTGAAACCTCATCCCACTATCTCTTAGCTTCTGTAAATACGGGTGAAGCTAAGTCTTCACCCCATCTCTGCCCAGCCCATTATATAGCCAAACCCTCTAATATCTCAGCTGGACAATTTGATATCACATTCTTCACGCCATGTCTGTCCCTTTTAACCAAATGACAGTGTGGTAAAGATCAGGGCCCCAATGCTTCAGCTTTGAGGGGGATGCCTAGACACAGACAAAGCCAGAAAACTGGATGTTAAACAGCTGGTGCCTACTCTATATTCATAACCAAGATGGGGCAAGAGTAGGATTGACATTTGAACTGCAACCTCTAGGCACTGACATTATGAGGTCACAAATTCCATTCATGAAAAAGACAACCTGTAGTAGAATGGCCTTCATTCTCCTGACCTCAAATCCCTTTTACCCTCTGTTGTTCCTCCACGCTCACACCCTACCAGGTTTGGTGCCTGATGTGCAAATAAGGCCAATATGTACCAGGCCAGGGCTTTTCTTACAGTGTTAGACTACACTTTACAGTATTAGTCTACCCAAAGTGTGGTCTAACACTGCAGATCCTCCAAGTGTTCCTATTTTCCAGGGAAGTCTCTGATCTAGAGAAGCCGTCTCAGTTTCTGATTTGATCCCAGAATGTCCCACATTTCCTTAGGATGTCCCTATTTTCGTTGGAGAAATGTTGGAGGGTTTGGAGTTATCTGACCCCCGAGCGGTCCGAAGGCAACCCTGTATAGGGAAGTTTTTAAAATGTTTTATTCTGTTTTTATATATGTTGGAAGCTGCCTAGAGTGGCTGGGGCAACCCAGTCAGATGTGGGAGTATAAATAGAAAAATTATCCTTATGGAATGGGACCTCCCTCTTTTCATCAGAAAAATGTTGGAGGGTATGATGCTGTAACAACAACAACAACAACAACAACAACAACAACAACAACAACGACAATGGTGTGCTCGGTGCTCACCAGCAAATGGTTCAGTTCCATCCTAGGTGCCACACAGATCTAGGCTGTTTCTGGAGAGAAAACCCAGTTCTGACCATTGTCTAAGGGAGACTTGAAAGTCCTCATCTACTCTGTTCCCATTCAGGATTCTGAAGGGGGAGAGGAAAGGCGCTGTTATTATTCCTGCCATGGAGTCGTACCATCCCCAGAGCCTTCTGCCGAAGCAATATGCCCTCTTTATCACCCTCCCACATCCCTAATCTTTCTCAGCGGCATCATTCAACAGCCCTTCATCTCCACACCGGATTCTGGCCCCAGCGGGCGGCCGTTGTCCAATATGGCCTACGGAGCTCACCAGAGGCAATAATGGGCCTGTTATGCTTCATTAAAAGGGTCATTTGGCTTAAGCCTCATGCCTCCTCCCCCTGTTAATCCTGATATTGAAAGGGTCTCAAGCAAAGGAGGAGGAGCGAATGGGGCGGGGTGGGGGAGACCGAACTCTGAATACACAAAAGCTAGAGGAATGGCAAGCGGCAGTAACCTAGCAACAGTGTCTCAGGATTTGAATGTAATTATCCCTCCAACGTGATAAATACTCTGAAGGACTCCTTATGTGGAGATCATACTAAACAAGTCTTTGAAATTACCCTCATCAAATATTGATCGAGGGAGAGGTTTGGGGTGGGGGAGAGAAAGGGAAAGGGAAAGGAAAGAAAAGGCCCAGCAAAATCCAGCAAGCCCATGGACTGTGGGTTAATGGGACAACACAGATTCATTAACATACAGCAATAGTACCAATAGTCTCAGCTGGCAACAAAAGGAACAGTCAAAAGCACAGCCATCAGGAAAGGCCGACGTATTGATTCTCCTTTTGTTTCATGTCCAGCATACAGAGCAGCAATCACGATAAACAGGATTTATCTTACCCAGCTGAACTGATGAAAGTTTAATTGTTGTGGAAGGTGAAAGGGTGTTCCCCAAAGGGGCACATAAGTAGGGTAGAGGCTAGGGTGGGAGTGCATCTTTACACATTAATAATCACAAGGAATGCCTCCTTCTCACAGTGTGTGTGTGTACATTAGATATATCTCCTCAAATACCTGTTATAATCAAGGCACACCGGACTGGGAAAAGAGCGGATTTATTTGCTCGAGTGTGAGAGGAATGGATTTATTGCCCGGGGGTTAGCTTTTTGTGGCACTACACATCAGAGGTTATTGGGAATGGACTCTGTGGTACAAAACAATTGCACAAAGAACCCCGGTGGCAAAGGAGCCAAGCAAAGGAGAGTCTTAGTCTGTGTACGCACCATACTTCTAAAGCACATTTAAAACAAGTGACTTCCCTTAAAAAAATCCTGGGAACTGTAGCTTGTGAAGGGTGCTGACAACTGGTGTTCTATGAGGCATAACCCACAATTCCCAGGATTCTTTGGGGAAAGTCATGTGCTTTAAGTGTACGGTGTGTTTGCAGCTTAACTCTGAAGACATTAGGCACAATTTAATGAAACCTAGGGGCACAAGCTGCAGTCCTATACAGTATAGTTAGTACATACACTCACCTAGGAATGCGACCCATTGAACTCAACAGAATTTACTTTGAATATAATGGGATTGCACTGTAAGTGTCTTACCACACCATTATTTATAAATTGGACTTGCCCACCAGATGCCCTCAATAAATAATGCAATACCATAACATCAGGCCTTCAGAAATGATGTCAGGATCTGCCATGGACTTTACAATTGTTCCGTGTGTTTCTTTGGACACATCGGGAGGAGAGGAAGTGGGTTCATGGCAGGCCTTGCTCTGACCTCCTTGTTTGCTGCAAGGTCTGACGAGAGATGTGAAGCATGGCAAGCACTTCCACCCTTGCCATATCTGTCTAGGGATGGGTGAGAAATTTGATTCAGTTTTGGAATTAAAGGTGATTCATTTACTGAAATAATACACGAACAGTAGCGCAGTCATCTTTCAAAATCTGCGCTTCCCTGAATTTTGCGATGCAATTTCCCCGCTAACTAATGTACACACATATGCATATACTAAAGCAGAGTGTGCATAAAGATATTAGCAAACATAGTAAATACTAGTAAACATAGCATACTAATAACTATATTGGGGGAAATTGCCTCACAAAAACGTGTGGAAAGTGAATCATTTAGCCAAGGTATGGAGGAGGTTCCACAAGCCTGTCCCAGAATGCACTGCAACTGAAAAGCCAAATTTAAGAAATGTGATTATTAAGTCTAATAAACCAAAGGCAAAATAATACTTTAAGAAAAGATACAAATGTTACGGATCTAGCTAAACAATGGACACATACTCTAACATTTCAAGTGGAGAAACAGCAGCTTAAATCTGTTAACAGGTGCCGGTGAGAAACTAAAGAATAAAGGCCACACACTTGAGGTCTTTTCCACCCAAGTGCTTGTGAGTAACAACTTGCCTGGCATAGCCAACGGGTCAATTTGTACTTATATAGGAAAGCACTTTTAACACATTCTGGAAAGATGGATGATTTGAGGTGCTGATTAGCACAATTTTTCCCACATCTTTATTGCAAATGTGGCAGAAGAAAAGCAAAATGTTGTCAGCTCACATTAACAGTAGTAATAATAATCACAGAACAATAAGAACATACACAGAAATTGCTCAGCTTTTCTGCTAGACAGCATCAGTTTGTGGTTTCACAAGTGGTGGGGTAGATGTGATCGCCCCACTTAGAAGGAAAGAGAGAAGTTATGTGTTTTAAAGAGACTTGTCCCCAGCAGGGTGGATCTGCATCACAAGAACCTACACACTTGCACAACTTTATGTGTATATCTTTCTGTGCATTTCAAACACTGACAAAGCAAGCATCTCAATTGCATGAAGAGAGACCTACATTTATACATGTGGGGTGCACATAGGCTCTCTTCAGACCAACAAGCTCACATGCATAGATTGGGGCACATGCAGTATGCATTATCCCTACACTTCCATGTGCGTTTGCTACGTCATGTGACAACCAAGGAAGAATTGCTGGAGCTTATTTTTTAATAATGATCACAGAACTTAAAAACCATGCAAATCGTCTAGAACACTCTTCATCAGAAAAGCTGTCCCCAAACAATGGACAAGCAGAACAAGGGCTAGAACAAGAATATAACCAGGAACTAGAATAGCATTTGTACTTATTTTATTCCTAAAAACTCCATTTGCTAGGCAACTTCCGATATAGATTCCATATAGGCAATCACTAGTCTCTAGGCCAGATGCTTGAGGGTTGCTATTTGGCCAAGACTTCAGCCTGGGAATTTGCAAATCCAAGTTGATAGCCAATTACTTATAATGGTGTTGAGTTCTCCTGGAACAAAGTGAATATAGTTGGGCTCAAAGTTTTAGCAGTGATGTAATGCTGTGATTTGAAATGGTGACCTCACTCCCCTTGGATGAGTAAGAAGGAAATGTTAACTCAGATTAAAAGAATTAGACCTCAATTTGGGGAAGGCATTGTGAATGTTGGACTAAAGAACACATTGAATATTTGGTCTGAGAGCGGTGATCCCATATCCCTGGGTAAAATCCAGCTCTCTAGAAAATGCATCAGGATGATGACACTAAGTATGAAAAAAAAGAGAAAAGGATAAACCTGGAACATTCAGATGCTCTTACTGGTATTCGTTTTAAGGAGAAAAGGTTAAAACGTATCCTAATTAATTTCCTTACAATTCTGATACTGCCTCCTAATGCAGAGGCACAGAAATGGAACACTTCTGGAGCAAGGAGTAACCCATATTCCACCTCCTCCTGCTCTAAGGTGGCAGAATAAAAGAGCTCCTGCAGTAATCTTTTTCTAAGAGTTGCATTGTTAAAACCATCCTTAGGGAAATTCAAGCAGCATAATTGCTCTAGTCTGACTCTGTGTGCTAAGCTGCTTGAATTAAGTGGGTGTTTTGGAATCCTGAGCAAAGCCTTCTGGGAAGTGACCTTTGACCCCCCACTGCTGCACTTCTCAACCTGCCGCTAATTAGGATGGAGAGAGTCCCCCCCTTTGTTTTCAAATACTAGTTTACCTCCGTCTTAACTTTCTGCTGGGAGCTGACCATGGCGACTTGGTGCATAATGAACAGGGCAGAGCAGATGGCAACACACCAGCACGCCTCTGCCAGGAAACAAAACTTTCCGCGCTGCAATGCAAAGAGGCCAGGCTTTGAGCTGTTTGTTGAGCCTCAACACTGCAAAGGTATTCATTAGCCACACAGCTCATAGCCCTGGAGGTAATGTCTCGGGATGTGGCTTTGTTAAAATCTATCTCTCTATATAATTCCCCTCCTCATTCAGCAAACTTCTAAGCCCGTGGGAGGCCTAGGAAGGAGAGGGAGATGGAGGAGGAGAGAAGCTTCCAGGAGGAGAGACCTGCCTTACCTTAGAACCACTGGGCAACTCTCAAAGCCTACTGGGCTGAGCTGGGTTTGAGTAATACAGTATGAGGTTAAAGGAATAGATTTAGGTAGTTCTTTCTCCCGCTAAGACAGTCAAAGTCCCTGAATAGATGATATGCACAGTATGTAATTTTCTCCCTTGGGCTTTTTTCTTTTTTTAAAAAAGCATCAAGTCATGGTCGTTATTGTTGTTTAGTCATTTAGTTGTGTCTGACTCTTCGTGACCCCATGGACCATAGCACGCCAGGCACTCCTGTCTTCCACTGCCTCCCGCAGTTTGGTCAGATTCATGTTCGTAGCTTCCAGAACACTGTCCAAGTCATGGTACCCACACCATAACGCAGGAAGGAGAGAGTGATCCTGTTTAGGATTCCAGCCAGCCAGACATGCCGCTTCCCTCTTCTGTTTCTTTTTCTTCCTCACCTCCCTCCTGCTTCAGTCTACCAGTATTCCATGGCTATTGCCTTCACGCCTCCATGCTCACCCTTCACTAGGCTGCTTTCACTGCTAGAGGCTTCTTTCTTAATAATTTTTGTACATCTGAAAAGCGCAGGCTTCCCCCAGATCTGCTGATGCCTCCCTCTCATGTTTAGGTAATACCGTTTTGACTGCATAAGGTTTCACACTTGGAGAATATTTGTTCGCTATTTGTATATAGCAGGTTCAGCCGACACTGTTGTTGGACTACAAGTCCCATCATCCCCGACCCTTAACCATGTTGGCTGGAGGGGTGATGGGATTTGGTGTCCAAAACATCTGGAGGATGCCAGGGTGGCTACCCTTTGTATATAGGATAGCAGCCGTGGAATGTGGTGGTGGTGGGAGAGTGGGAACCAGATTGGGAATATTGCAGCACATGGGGTGAGAGGTATTGACTTTTAGTCCTTCATTGGTTCCCCACTGAATAATAATAATAATAATAATAATAATAATAATAATAATAATAAATTATTATTTATACCCTGCCCATCTGGCTGGGTTTCCCCAGCCACTCTGGGCGGCTTCCAACAGAAGTATTAAAATGCAATAATTTATTAAACATTAAAAGCTTCCCTAAACAGGGCTGCCTTCAGATGTCCTCTAAAAGTCTGGTAGTTGTTTTTCTCTTTGACATCTGGTGGGAGGGCATTCCACAGGGCGGGTGCCACTACCGAGAAGGCCCTCTGCCTGGTTCCCTGTAACTTGGCTTCTCGCAGCGAGGGAACATGCCAGAAGGCCCTCAGCACTGGACCTCAGTGTCCATGCAGAATGATGGAGGAGGAGATGCTCCTTCAGGTATACTGGACCGAGGCCGTTTAGGGCTTTAAAGAAGAGCCCCAGCTGCTCCTTGTCCCCAGATTTGCTGCAACAGCATGTTTGAAGGGCAAATAGTACATGGGATGAGGAACTGTGAATTCAAGAAGCAGAAGGACAATCCCAATGCTTGCTAGTTCTTGAGGGAGAGGGGTCATGAGAGAAGCGATCATGTGATAAATGTGCCCTCTTTTTGGGGGGATGGGGTAGGTCTCATTCTGATCCAATATTGGTTCGAATGTGGAGGTGGGTCTTGCAAGTGTTTTAGGACTCCAGGTCCCATCAGTCCCAGCCGGTATGGCCAATGGTCAGAGATAAAGTTGTAGGGCAGCAACCTCAGTGGGGAGGGCACCCTGTTGCCTACCCCTGGACTAGAGAAATACGGAAAGCTCCAATATCAAAGAAACTTCAAACATCTAAGCAAGCTGCCTAAAGCATTTAAATTCACATCATTTTCTCTAAGAAAACAAAATCAAAACGCACCACCTGCTTATTTGTCACTATCCCAGTACTTTTGAATTTACCTGCTGGAATCACGCAAGCTGGGAGCAGATTTACTTCTAAACTGAACAGCTGTTGAATCTTCATGTACCGTTTCCCTCATGTTTTCCAAAAGTAAAAGGGGTGGTGGGGTTTCCCCCCCCCGCAATATCACATAAAATAACCCACAACCCTGCTTGTGTGACATGCAACCCAGACCTGTTCCGGTGGTGTCACAGTAAACACTTACAGCAAACAGTCCCAGCATTCCTGTGTCCCATCTGCTGAAAACCCTTTAATCAATCTGAGCACTGAGAAATTATGGTGCACAAGATTAATGGGCACTGGGGACCAATCATACACATTGTACAGACACAACTCCAAAAGGCTGCAGCCTAATGCATTAATGTCATCAGAGCCCAGGATATCCATCTTATAGGTGACAATGCTTCCAATATGGCCACCCTTATCCATCCCCTTAATCTTTTTTTCATGTGGAAAAAGCTGTGGGGGAAAGCATGGTCTCTGTGAGCCTTGCTGTGCTCCTGCGAGAGAGTATGGAGTGGATTCCTTTTTTGTGGGGGAATTGATTCTCCTCAAAAAAGCATTATGATAGGTTGCCACCAAACTCTCTCTGTCACTCTGTGATTCTAAGCCCTGCTGACCCCCCCTTCTAGCCTAGTTCTAGACATAATGAAAAGGAGCTTTAGATGCCCTTTCCAAAAGCCCAAAGAACACAAAAGGTAACAGAACCTTGTAAAAAGATGCTTAGATCACAAGCTTCTCAACCATACACATGAGGGAGAGTTCAGTGAGAAATTCCGGAGAAATGCTTCTTTAAACCGATAATAGCCAACTGTCAATGTTTATAAGAAAATTTATTTGGGGGAAAAGGTAAGGGAAAAGGCAAAATAGCACAGAGATTTTCAGATAAAAAACAAAAAGTCAGTCAACCTAAACAAGTTGCATTTTATGTGGTTGAGTAAAGTTTTGGGTTTCGGAGCATGTGTGGGATACTTTGCAGAAAATATTAGTCCCTTTCAGAATATCTTTGGTCATCTGATTTGCATTCTTCCAAAAGAGAGATGGGACTGGGTTGATGCCCCAATATTTACTGGAATTTGAGAAAAGCTGAAATTGGCCTTCTTTTGGAGGCAGACAGCATAGCCACACAGTAAACTTATAGCACATTCAAACTCGGCAGAAATATTCATGGGAACTGTCATTTGTTAAGGGTGCTAGAAATGGTAGCTCTGTGAGTGGGAAACCACAGTTCCCAGGGTTGCTGGGGGTGGGGAGCCATGCTCTTTAAATGTGGGTAGAATGTGCTTTAAATGTATAGCGTGGATCTGCCCTGCCTGTGTCGTTTGAGTCAATGGCAAGATAAGCTCCATCGCTGAGGTAAATGGCAAAGCAATGCAGTCAATAATTTACTTAGAAGATGGTTCCACTGCTTAACAAGGTTGGGACTTTCATGGCCAAGGAGCAAGCTAGTTCAGATGAGTGTTGTGAAAAGAAAAGAGTGTTGTGAAAAGAAAAAAGATAACAGATTTGGAAAGCGGGTTGGATCTAAAATCAAGGATATTGATCTATACAGTGGGCTCTTAGCAGGCATCCACACTAAACAGCATTATCAATCATTATTGGAAAGTAGCCATTTGTCACAACCCAAGGAAAACTGGAAGATTCTTGTTTCAAGAACGGAAACTTATGAGATAATGTCTCTGGAAATCATGGGTTTTTCTAAGAAACATCACAGACAACCACTTTATTGGAGGCATGGAAACAGTAACCCAGATCAGATTACTTCTGTTTCTCTGGTCACAACTGGAGCTGTACTAGCTGCAGTAAGGAATACAGTAAAAGTGCTTTTAAGTCTATTAACTCAGAGAGAGATTATCTCCTTTTTTAAAAAAAAACATAAGAAGTTCTATTGATTTTCAGTGTATAAACACAATTACAAAGAAAACCCCCACCCACCACCCCAACGTACCCCCACCCCTCCTCAGCACAGGTCAGCCTATTATGTTTTGCCAAATTCCAGTTTGTGTTTCTGGTGGATGATTCTCTCCTTTTTTTCAGGAGCAGCATGACTTAATAATAACTGTTTCTGGACATGGTGGAAAAGCAGGGATAATATATGGGATATATATATATATATATATATATATATATATATATATATGCACAGTGGTACCTCTGGATGCGAATGGGATCCGCGTCCAGAGCAATATGGAACCTGAAGCAGCAAATCTGTGCATGCTCGCTGCGCAATTTGGCGCTTCTGCGCATGCGTGTGATGTCATTTGGTGCGTCTGCACATGTGCGAATCGCCGAACCCCATTCTGGCACGTCCGGGTTTGGCGAGTTCGTAACCCGTGATGTATGCAACCCACAGCAAACGTAACTAGAGGTATGACTGTGTGTGTGTGTGTTTGCGCCTTGCACCCTACTGTTTCTGTGCAGGAGAAAATGTGAAGAATCCCATTTGGATCTTACAAAGACATTCAAGGAAGGAAGAGCAACTTCTACCCCCCGTTAATTCTGCATGGAGTGTAAGAGGCTGCCAATGACTACTAATATCTCCAGTATTGAAGGAGGTGTGGCCCTGAATACCAAGTACAGGAGAACACAAGTGCAGAGAGTGATATTGCGCTCTTGCATATGGGCTTCCCAAAGGCATCTGGTTGGCTGCTGTGAAAACAAGGTACTGGTCTACATAAGCTTTTGGTTTGTTCCAGCAGGGCTCATCTTATGCTCAAATACCCTTATTTTATGGCTACATCTTATTTTTGGAGAAACAGGGTAATAGATTTTTTGCTCACCTTCCATCATCTTCCATCTTGCCATTGTTAGGGGAAAGTCAGTGATCCATGGATCAGTGGCGGCAGTTTCACACAAATTCAAGTTATTATAAAGCAGCCACACTAACCATGGGGCAAATAGAATGTGCTACCCTAACACTGGAGATTTGCATTTTAAAAGATAAGCATCTTCCATTCCTGCCAGCAATACGCCAGTCCTCCATAGCCTTTAATGGGCTTTTCGGATGATAAAAATTCCAGGCGTTATTCTTTGTGAGCTGTATTATTATTCCCAACCTCAGTCCTGCACCAGCAACAGAATATCCCCATCCCTATGACTAGGGACTAGGGCAGCTCAGAAGGGACCTCGCTAACGGTAGAGGCCTGGATGGAAAGCTTAAAGCCCACTACCACTACACGGGAGATGGATTGAAGAAAAGGAAAAAAAATATTGGCTCCACTCCGTGACTTGACCAATCATGACTAGGAGCAGCTAGGAACTAGATGGGGGGATCTTAAAAAAGTGTAGACTTGCACATGCTGGCCAGCTTCCATTTTGACTCGAAATGTTCATTCTGGGCTTCTCCGAAGTATGGTACCAAGAAGCTCCGCCCCGCCCCGCCTCGCCTCCTCCTTGTCAGCTGATGCTGCTGGTGGCGTTGGTGACAACTTGGAATAGGAGGACAAGTGAGTTATCAGCTGTAGACCAATCATCTGAGAGAGTGCATAGCTGCCAAGTCTCCCGTATTCCCCGGGAAACCCCCGTTTTTCCAGCTGTCCCCAGCCGAAAAAAAACGGATTTTTTTTTGTTTCCCCCCCGGTTTATTCTGGCGTGGCGGCCATTTTGGAACTGGGCAGAGCATGTTCAGAAGCGGCTTTTGATGCTGCTTTGCCCAGTTCCAAAATGGCCACAGCGCTACTTCCGCTCTGCTACTTCCGGTCCAGTCCCTTATTTCCCTTATTTCTCAGGCCGGAACTTGGCAGCTATGGAGAGAGTGGGGGTAAGGGGGTGGTACCAAGGGAGAATAAGTGTCCCATTGCAGTATCCTTTTTTAAAAAGTGACATTTTGAAAGTTATCCAGGCGCACAAAGCCACTTCCTGGATATTATGATCTACAATGATTTCCCCTTTCTCTTTTGGGGGTTAACTTGAGCAAGTGAACATCCTTCCCCTGCACGGTGGTATCCGGCTTCCCTCCAAGTATCAACATCAGAGTAGAATTTTGTGTGGGGAGGAAACTGATTCTAGATTCTCTGTGTCATGGAATTTTTTCCCCCACTGCTGCTGCTCCTTTAATAAGAACCAGCCTATTGGGGGGGGGGAATCAATTAGAGGCTGAGGAAGGAAAGGCGGCTGGTGCCTTCTGGAAGGGAGAGGGACTCAGCTAGCATAACAACTGGGAAAAACCCATCAAGAATGCCTGAGTAAACCTGCTGTCTGCTATGGATAGGAAAGAAAACAGCCCGGCCTTAATCTGTGGCTAGCAGTCAGTACACGCTGTCGATTAAATATCCATCAATTTGCACATCACACTTTGTGCTTGTGTACCCGGAGCCAGCGGTGCACCGAATTACAGCACTGCAGGTTTGCCAAATGGGTGCTGTCAACTGACAGGCCAAGAGGCCCTAGAGCAATTTCACTCACTTTTGATTCATGACTTGTCAGAATGCTAACCAAATATTCCATTTTCACCCTCAGGCTGCTTCTCTCACTGCTGACTTGCATCGCCAACGAGGACTCTGCTCTTGCTTCTCGGAGGGATGTGTTGGGCTGCCCATTCCCTTGAGGACAGTCTCTAGGGAGGATGGATTCTTAAATAACAATCTGAATTCCTACAGAGAAACAGTTCAAAGATAGAAAGGGGGTGGGGGGATGCAGTTGCAGCTTGCAGAACTTCGCGCCATGGGAAATCTTATTCTCTCTCTTTTTCCTCTCTATTTTGTTTTTAAATCACATGTGCAGGGAAACTGTTTTAAATTCATACTTCAGTCATAGAGGCAGCCTTCTTGCTTTTTATATATATTAAAGGACACCAAGATATTTCATGTCCTTTAGGCCTTCCCCTTGCAGATGTCTGCCTTTACAGGATTGGTGCTCGGAAAGGTTGCTCTGGAGCAGATAGCTTTGCATCCACAAATGTTCTGACCCAGGATGTATAACTTTCAGCATCTTCCTTTGATAATCCCTAATGCTTGAATCACGTGGGTTCGTAGCAGAGCCTGCAGTAGTTTTCTGGCTAGAAAATGTGTTCTTACATTGGACAGAAGATGCAGTGGAAGCAATATCATGAGTGTTTAGGGAGGAATACTCTTGATTATGGAGGTTTGAACATGTGCAGGCCTCTCTCCCCCCCCCCGTTTCCTTTGTCTCTAATTATCTTCCCTCTCTAAGACTGCTATGGCAGCTTCCATTATGCTGCAAACTCATACATATTTATGTACGTATGAGCCCCATGAGGAGTGGAAGGTGAGGATGAGAAACATATGGAGTTTCCTTAGCAACTGTGAGATGCCAGGCCCTAGTGCAGTGGGTTGTGTGTGCTTTTACCGGCTCAATAAGTGGGCCTCCTATAGATGTGGGGGGCACCAGTAAGAGCATAGAGAGAGTGATTTTTAACATGATCTCACTGGAAGTACATCACACTTTTCAGAAGTCAAGGCTCAGCGTTTCCCAAAATGTAAACCATGATTTCACTGGAAGATTAAAAGCTTGTGAATAGGGTTGTGAATCCTGCCCGCTGAGGACTCAGTTACTTCAGGGTGAAGATAAAAGAAGCGGGGGAATGGAGGAGCCAGAGGGAGAGGTGAGAAAGGGTAGGAGTGGTTGCAGATCAGGGATCAGCCTGAGGGCTACGTTTCTGTCCCTGCAACCTTTGGGAATCACATGGCAGTAGTGGGCAGAGACAGATGCAAAAGAGCAATGAATGTGAATTCTACCTTTTCACCATAGGAGAATTGCTACACCAACCCACCAACCCCTCTGTTCTCCATCCAGGTAAGCAAGGGGTATTATTAGAGCTAAACTGGACACATTCCAGCCAGGCAAAACCATTCAGGGGGGTGGAGTAAGGCCAGTGACATGACATGAAAAATGGCTTGGCAGGGAGGGCGTATCAGGAGGACAGGAGTGAGCTACACCTGGTGTGCAGGATAGTGGAGTAAGAGGAAGAAATGGCATAAGAGGAATGTGAGGGGTCCTGAGTGGTTCTGAGGGCACTGTAGAGGCAGGACAGGCATGATTGCTTAATAATGTATTTCGAGTTACTGAAGAAACATTTCCAAGAGCATTAGGGAAGTATGACTGGTGGCCTTTAAACAACTGCTACATATTCTCCCCATTTAAGAGCAGTCTTGACCCCAAGGGATGACGTTGTTGTTGTTGTTGTTTTAAAAAAACATTCCATCCTGCAAGTTACAGGTAGGTAGCCGTGTTGGTCTGACATAAATCTGACATAAATCTGACATCAGGAACCACAAGACAGAGAAACCAGTAGGAGAACACTTCAATCTCCCAGGACATTCTATACAAGATCTCAAAGCAGCTGTTTTATTACAGAAAAATTTCAACAACACTGGAAAAAGAAGTTGCTGAATTGGAACTCATTACCAAGCTTAAAACCATGGAGCCACCTGAGATGAACAAAGACATTGGATTCTTATCTCATTATGCACGATCAAGCTTTCTTTAGCGCCTCAGCCCTTGCTTTCCCCCGCAGGACCAATTGCAGTCATCAGCAGTCGTTAACAGCCATCTACAGGTTTACCACTCCCATTCCCACCCACCCCCACCCCTGTATATACATAAGGGTCTGACTCTTCTGTTTCAAGTGTATCTGAAGAAGTGTGCATGCACACGAAAGCTCATACCAAAATAAAAACTTAGTTGGTCTTTAAGGTGCTACTGAAGGAATTTTTTTATCCCATCCTTCAGTTAAAAAGAAAAGTAGTACCACCCTTGCAGTGAGGTTAAGGGTTAGGGGTAATTTGCGTGCATGTTTGATCAAAACAGGATCAGAAGCACCCAGGAGAAGCTTTCTCCTCCTTGCCAACATCTTTCTTATCTTCCTTACCATGAGCTTCCTTCCCTGTGGCTGGAGGCACTGAAGCCAGCTGCTACTTCCAGTTCTCCCTCCCGGAGTTGGCTGCTGTCTCATTTACCCAGTGCAAATCGAGCCTCTCTTTTCCGGTAAGCCAGCTCAATCCTCTCACTGATCCTTGCTGTGCTCTGGCAGGCAGGCAAGAATCCCACAGCTACAGTTTTCCTTCTTTGTAGGTTGTCAATATTCAGATTTCTAGGGTACTTCTCAAAGTTGTTGCTAGGATCAACAATAGAAGGAAGACAGTCCTTGAAACCGAAAAGTGTCACATTAATTAGGTACTTTCTGTTGTTGGTTGTTTCAAGCTGCTTTTGCTGTTTAAAGTGTGAGACCAGTGAGTCCTCTTCTAACCATTCATTGTGGCAATTCTGCTAGGCCATCTGGGCTAGCAATTATAGAAACAGGCATTTCTTTTCATCCTCTGCTTTAATGGGTGGTTTGTGGTTGGTCAACACTCTGGATCCATTGTGCTGGGAAAAACTGACATCTGGAAGGAACCCGAGACCAGCCTTTGCCAACTTGGTGTCCTCCATATGTTTTGGACTACAACTCCTCTCAGCCAGTCTGGTTGTGAAAATTATCCTGGAGAGCATAATTCCTAATTATCATGGATCAACCCGATTCTAGATTTGTGGGCAGGAAAGATTCCTTGTGCTGTAAGATATCAACAGCCTGCAAGAGCCATACACAGAACATATCACTACATCACTACATCATATAGACGTAAGCATTTCTAAAGGAATGCTTAGCAAATAGGCTTGGGTAGTTTCCAGATTCATTCATCAACTGGATTATCTAACTCCAAAAGATTAGTGAGAGTGAGGCAGAACTTACCCTTGCAGAAGCCATGCTGGCTTTGCTTCAGCAAGACTTGTTCTTCCATATACTTTGTACCGTACTTGTTTCTTTAACAATGTTTTTCAACAGCTCTTCTGGTAGTTCTTAAGCTAAAGGGACTGTAATTTAGAGGATCTCCCTGATCCATTTTTTAAAAACTTGATATTACATAAGGCCACTTTACAGTCCTCAGGTACAGAGGCTGCACTTAGGCTTGCTGCATATTTTTGTTAGAAGACCAGCCATTTCCCATTTGAAGTCTTTAAGCGCTCTCAAATGGATGTTATCCAGACGTGGTAATTTGTCAGTTTTTCATTTGTTAGCCAGGCCAATAGTAGCTATAAGCTTTGTAGGGAATGATATCAGAAAATGCTGGCACAGCTGCAGGCATAGCCTAATTTGTGCTTTCCTTCTTTACATCCTCAGGAGAATTCAGAGCTGCAGACTTTTAGCATTCTGACCCCCCAAAAGCCCCCCCCCCTGATGAGCTAGCAAGGAGTAGCCTTAGACATTTTGCTACCATAGGGGGATGTCAGGCACTTCTTGCTCCACTAACATTTCTGTGGCTGCAAATCTTGAAACATCTTTCGATCTGTTTTCAATATACTGTATACAGAACCTCTTTTTTATTTTACAAAAAGTCATAAGTACTTTAGAAGGTGCCTCCTAAACCAAACCAAAGGTTCATCAAGATCAGGGTTGAGGAACCTGCAGCCCTCAAGATGTCGTTAGACCCAACCCTGCTCAGCTTCAGTCAGCATGGCCAATAGGCAAGGAATATGTGAACCCAGGAAGCTGCTTTCTAATGACATGGTCCATCTAGTTTACACACTGTCTACACACTGACTGGCAGCAGCTCTCCAGAGTTTCAGGGAAGGGTCTCTCCAAGCCCCAGCTGAAGATGCTGGGGACTGAACCTGAGAATTTTAGCATACCAGTCATGCTACTGGGCCACAGCCCTTCCTTGATCATGTGAGTTGTCGTCAAAAGCATCTGGAGGGCCAGAGGTTCCCTACCACTGATCCAGGCTGACATCCTGTTTACTATTGTGACCAATCAAATGCTTTAAGTATCCCTACAAAAAGGAAATGAATGCAACAGCCTTCCCTTGCAACTAGTACCCAGTGGTACTTTATCTCTGCAGTGGCAGCTTCTTCTTAGTGATCATGGCTAATAACCTTTGATAGATAGATCCTTTGTGGATTTCTCTAATTCCCTTTTAAAGCTGGTAACCATCACCAGGCTCAAAGCGGTGAATTAATTCCATACATTAATTACATGTATGAATAAGTACGTTTTTTGTCTGTCCTAAACTTATTGCCCGTTGATTTCATTGGTTGACCCCTAGTTTATGTTATGAAAAAGAGAAGAGGGGAAGGAAACGTTATATTCACTTTTTACATGCCATGTGTCATTTTATAAAAACCCTATGGGATCCTTCCCCCTAGTACTCATTTGGCTGATTGAAAATGCACCAAACACTTCAGCCTATGCCCTCATTAAAAAGAAGGGCAGCCAGGACTGCAGCAGAACCTATGAGGGGAGTGGCCATGTGTCCTACTTGAAGAGCTTGTCAGAGGAGAGACTGCTATTTGAAGGAGTCCTTGATTTGAAGGGCGGTCCAGTCCATGTCTGGTTTAACATTAAATAACTATTAGAAGGAAGAGTAAGTTGCCCACAGGCCATTGGCACCTGGGCAGTAGACTGAGCAGGCACACAGCTCACAATCTTCTCCACAATGGTGAGATGTATTGCAGTTCTATTAAAACTGTAGTCATTATTTATCAGTTTGCATGTATGCATACGAACTAGAATATGCAGATTTTACTTAATCTGTGACCTCTTTTGTCCTCTTTTTTTGATTATACATTTCCTATTTTTGGTGATGTGGCCAACCCACCCTGGGCAGCAAGAACGAGAGCATTGAACAAGGGCAAGCTGTTTGCTGCCTCTGTAAGCAGAAATCCTTGGTGTCAAGTGGGAGGCAGAGGGAGGAGAGACATTTGCTTGTCTGGAAACTATTAGTTAAAAATCATGGCATTGATCAGTTCAGGGAATTCAAAAGTGGTGTGCAGAAACTGTCTATGACGTTTTCTTATTAAAATGCTGCTCCTTACCAATTTCTTGTGTGTTTTAATTGCATTATGGGTGAGGAAAGCCTGGGGCCTAATTTATGGATCTCAACCTGGAGCATCTGAAATGCTGATGATGGTGAATGCTGGAGGCATTCAAAACACATGAGGGAACACAACAAACATCCCTCCAGGGCATTGTCTTTGGATTGTTTAATAAGAATGTGTATTTCTAAATCCTACCTCCACATCTGTGCTGAACTAGTTTCTATGCGTTGGGTGCAGGCGTTTCCGGTTTCTGAAATCATTGTTCCCATACACAGATACTTTCATGCTTATCCACATCTAATCTTACACTGTGAAGAATTGGTAACAGGGCAAGAGATTCCACCTAACCATTCCCAGCCAAATTGCTGACGGGCTTCAAAAAAGTAAACCATGTAACCATAAATTTTAACCAGTCATGATCCTGGGTTCAGAAATAATAATAATAATAATAATAATAATAATAATAATAATAATAATAATAATTTTTATTTTTATTTATACCCTGCCCATCTGGCTGGGTTTCCCCAGCCACTCTGGGCCGCTTCCAACAGAAAAATAAAACAAAATAATCTATTAAACATTAAAAGCCTCCCCGAACAGGGCTGCCTTCAGATGTCTTCTAAAAGTCTGGTAGTTGTTTTCCTCTTTAACATCTGTTGGGAGGGCGTTCCACAGGGCAGGCGCCACCACCGAGAAGGCCCTCTGCCTAGTTCCCTGCAACTTGGCTTCTCGCAATGAGGGAACCGCCAGAAGGCCCTCGGTGCTGGACCTCAGTGTCCGGGCAGAATGATCAAGAAAACACACCAAGCCACGTCTTGCCCTCACCAAGCCCCAGCACCTCGCCAACCGCCTCACCCCTTAGATCACACCTACTACACTCTCTCAGCTAATTCATTAGACCTTCCCCTTTCCACCTCATACCAGTGCTGCAGCCAAAGAGTTTACCTAGCAGGAGGAGCACCACAAGAAGTAGGCCAGAAGTGGTGTCCAGCTAACCTGGGACTGCCACCGCTTTATCCAGGCCTATGTACTTTTCATCCCAAATGGTGGCAGTGGCAACAGATTACCAAGCTAGCTGTCAATATATTCTGGCTGCTGGCTGCCTTCTTCCTTCCTGTACTGGGTTCCCAGGGCTGGCAAGTAGAGGAGCCTCCGATGCTTGCCTGGGCTACTCATGCACCACCCCCTAGCATGGTGTAGTCCACCTGTATGTGGCCAAACATACTGCAGTGTGATGACATTCTTATATTTTTATTACATGTAGACATGATTTGCATCAGCATGACTTGCAAATGCAGCCACAGCGATTGTCTTTTATTATGCACTACACAACACAGGAGCTCTGATAAATCACCTAAAAGAATGGGGGATGTGGGAGGAGAAGGCAAAGGGACTTAGCCCTGATCTGTGTGTGATATGATAAAGGTATGTGTGAAGGAAAGTCATCCATTCCAGCCGCTGAATGTAATAATTTCAGCTTGCATAATCAGTTCATACCTGGTTATTTTCTTGTGCCATCTCTATTCTAGCAATACTTCCCCTCAAACAGAAAAGGGCACATAATGAGATCATAATTGATTTACTCTCTTGTCTCCTGGGGAAAATTCTAAAATCTGAATTATATTTTCCTTTTGCTTTGCTAAATCTTTATATGTATGCCACAGCAAAGACTATTAATGGTGGGACTAATATTTTAAGCTTTTTCATTAAATGACTTAAATTATGGGCGTTTTAATAGTAGAATTAGATGTTGTGAGATACAGAAAGCTGTTGCTGCTCCACATCTCTCTTTCCCTCCCTCTCCCCATTTCTGGCTAGAGCTCATGCAAGTTTCACAAGCATGAAGATGTATGGTGGGATGGATTGATGAAGCCCCCTCCCAAAACTGGTGTTGCTACTGCTTACCTGGGCAGGACTGGGGTGGAGCAGCACTCGTAGATAAATGGGAATGCTTATTTCTTTATGCACACAATACATTTTTCTTCTGTATTTTTATGAGACCGTATTCAAAGTGGGTAATACAATGACTATATTATACTCCTCTTTAACCCATGGGCTCCAGCTACCATATAACAATTTCATCAGTGTCCAGCTTTATCTCTAAAAGACGTAAAGTCCAAGCATTCAAATTGGGATGGTTTGAGGAAACCAGCGAGGACAAGCTTTATATATAATAAATTCTGCCCACTCTCTAACATTTCATGTTGCTATTCTTCCCCTTATCCGAAAATAAGGCTCTCAGTCACAATACATTGTTATATGCCCGTTCAGTTCCCTCTCTCAATTCTGAGGCTGCAAATACTCGACTAAATGTATATAAACAGAATAATTTTTACATGCCCTTATGAAAAACACCAGCAATGTAAGAACTCCCCCCTTTCCTACGCTTTTCAAAAACGCAAGTCTTGTTCTTTAATATGAGAGCGAGGGTCCCAGCCCAGCTGATAAAATAGATAGTGATGGCAACATTTTGCCTCACTTGGGGCCCAGTCCCAGCTGGTGAAGCCTCAAAAGATGGAGATGGTATAGTTTAGCTCATTTGCTTCTTCCAGAGAAAGAGAAATGTCTCACCTTTCATTGCAGGTAGCTTTTCCTAGGCCAGTGGTGGAGAACCTTCACTATGATATTGGGCTCCAACGTCCATTAGTCCCAGCCAGCATAGCCAAAGTCAGAGATGCTGCTGCAGGCTAGCGGGACCAAAGGTGTTTCACCCCTACCTTAGCCTTTCAGCTACTTGGCATTTTTTAGGCAAGGGATTGTAACGTGTGCAGCCACAGCCATAGCCACAATACTCCCTCCTCCACAAGGGGCAAAGCTTTAAAAATACAATTTCTACCACCCAGAAATATAGTGTTCTACGCGGCTGGAAGTGTGTGAAGGCACTGCATCCTACAGTGTTTTCTGTATCTTTTAAAGTATTTGGGCAGATGTCGGAAGCCTCCTGGTGGTGCTAACTTTTTGTTTGGTAGTCTGCATGCATTTTCAAGGCACTGAGATGCTTTGCCAGGGTGCCACCTGGGTCAGTCTGTTGGCTGCCTGCTTTGTTTGCCTCCCAGATGCTGTAGAAAGTACTGAGCCTTGGTTAGAAGCGCCGAGTTGGCAATTTTTGATATTGCTGTTAACATAATCAGCTTTTGCTTCTGCAGCAATTAGCATATTATTACCCATAATGTTTTGCATGGCAATTTTGTTGTAAACATTTGTACTAATTCACCATAACCTAATTATTTTTATGATGCATAATTATGGAATATTTTCCAAGAAGGAATGGTTCTATTTTCTAGCGTGTAATTCTTTTGGAGGAAAATCGGGTCAGTCTAGTGCTGTCCCCAACCCCACTTATTTCCTTCCAAATCTGTTTCATTTAGTATAGCACACTTTGCAAAGTTTTCCTGAATTTCCTGAGCTGTTGAAAAAGGGATCCTTCTTGTATGGACGTTTGTGCAGTATCTTGGGAGAGTGGTCTGAACCAATGTGGTCCAATAGATCAGGTGTTAGATTCACAGTACCTCAAGATTTGGGGTCAAATCCTTACTGGGTCAGCCTTGCATTTTGCTGTTCAGTTACTTGCCTGAGATGCCAACACTTTCTGGGAATATTGTTTGCCAGAGTGATTGATAAACCTCCCTCATGTCCTGGAGCAAGGATGGGGCTTACCTGTGACCCTCCACAGGTTGTTTGCCTAAAACATAGGATACTTCCTGATACAGAATCATTGTTGTTGTTTAGTCGTTTAGTCGTGCCCAGCTCTTCATGACCCCATGGACCATAGCACGCCACGCACTCCTGTCTTCCACTGCCTCCCGCAGTTTGGTCAAACTCATGTTCGTAGCTTCGATACAGAATCATACCAGTGCTCTATCTAGCTCAGTACTGCAATATGCTGACTGACAATCACTCTCTAGGGTTCCAGGCAGTGGTCGTTCCAAGCCCTGCTTTGAGATTGAATCTGAAGTCTTCTGTATGCAAAGCAGAGAGGCTACCATTAATCTATGGTCCTTTGACCTGAGCTACAACCCTTCTCCATGGCAGGGGCTGGTGTTAGTAGGAATCCAACAACATCTGGAGGGCCAAAGGTCCCTCATCCCTGACCTGCAGGGAGACAGGTGGGCAAAAATTATGTGGATACCTTTATCTGCAAGGTCATACTAAGCTCACTGGTGCTCTTGAACAAGTCACTACTCTCAGAATCAAATCTCAATACTAGGAATGAGGAAACCTACTTCACAAAGCTATTGTGGAAGCAGTGTGGGGCAACCATCCTAAACAAATAAGCAACTGAGGAGTGCCACCTTTTAGAGCTACATTCATGGCTCTGTCTTCTTACTTCCTCTGCCATTATGTATGCCTGTGCTCCAAAAGACTTCATGAATGCAAGATGCAAGCACACATTTAATTCCATGTCTAGTTTGCCATGTATGTGAATGTTACACAAGGGTACCACTTAAATTGGCAGTTCCTAAAGTCACAGCTGGTGTCAGTAGCAGTTCTGCCTGTCTTGATAAAGAGCAGTTCATCCCCCCAAAACACTCTTCTCTCAGAACAGATCCAGGAGCAGAGCTCATAGTAATACTGAGGCCAGGACAGTTCCTCCCTCTGACAGCTGAAGAGCAATAAATAAAATGCAGGTTGAAACTGCAATGTTTTCATTGTTGCTGTTGTTTTTGAAAAAGGACAGGGCCACATAGATTTCCTTATGGAGTGCATTTCATAAATCCAGAACTACCAAGACCTGTCAGTCTGACATTTTTTAGTGATGGGTCAGAAAGACAGGTATAATCTTAATGATCTTAATGCATGAACAAGTGCAGTCATTCAGAGATGAGGCAGGTGAGGCCACTGCTTCAAGCATCAGAAGCCCCCTAGGTGGCACACCTGTGTGTGACCTGCCTGCACCACCACCTCCATCAGCACCAGAGAAGCACTGCCGCCATAGACGCTGATATCGGGCAAGATCTCAGCCATTTTGTGCAAGATCTTGCCCAAAATCAATGCCAATGGCAGTGCCACTTCTCCACCAGTAGCGGATGGGACAGGGTGTGTGGCAATGGCAGAGCAGGCATTGGTGGCAGGAGCAGGTAGGTGGTGGCAAGAGCAGTGGCAGCAGTAGAGCAAAACAGCACTTCCTGTTTCACTTCAAGCAATGAAACAGTGCACAGCACCCCTGCAGGCAGTCCTACAGATAGCCAAGTTTCAAATCATTTGTGGCTTGAAATGTGAAAAACAGTACGTACTTTAAATTCAGTCTGGGAACAAGTAGACCGTTAGTTTCACCGGTGGTTAAACCCATTGTAATACATTCTGCTTGCTTGGCTTCCAAGAGAAAATCTTCATGGCATTCAGAATGCACCCATATACACCATTCTCCACCTATACCTGCTTCCTGTCTGTGGACATGACCCTTTCTCCTAAAGAGGGAAATGGCTGGAGTCCCATGGGCACTAAAAGTGCCCAGTCACACCCTCCGGTGATTCAGAGGAAGGAAAAGAAATGAATTGTAGTAACCTTTACAACAATAAAACCCCACAGTGTTTCTGGCCAGGTGTGCAAAGAGGAAATCCCTCCCTAGGTGATCAACTTACACACTGTAGCATGAAGTTTGATTAGCCCTGTAACGTTTTATAAGTAGGCATAGCTGCAAATGTTATTAATGCTCATAAAGTTTACCCAAGCCTTTAAAATCCTATTGGGCCAATTCAGGTCTCGTTGGATTCCTGGGGCAATGCATTCCAGCCAGGGGTGATACAATGCCACGGAAATCCATTATTTCTGTTTAATTTGTCTAAGGTGGACTGCTGCTTATTTTCAGAGAGTTTCCTTTTGTGTTTCCATTGTGTATGCATACGGAAGGGAGCATAAAACAAAATGTCTGGCCCCGTTTTTGCTGTAGCTTGGATCACAAAAAGTGTGAGTCAAGAGCCCCTGTTTTTGCCAGAGGTTCTAGGTCTCTCCACTCAGCTTCTGAGGGCCACTTCACATGTTCTGAGGCAGGGAAATAGATATGTTTTTTCTCCCATAAGCGTACATGCTGCAGGGAAACACCAGCAATTATGATCCCTCTACATAGGGTAGTCCCAATATATTTTGCTGCCTGAAGTGAAGAATAAGAGGTTGTCTCCAGCTCCATGTCATGTTAAGAAGCCTGAAGGCAACAGACTAGTGTACATGGCATAGAATGATAGAATCAAAGAGTTGGAAGGGACCACAAGGTTCATCTAGTCCAGCCCCCTTCCGTGCAGGAATCTTTTTTTTTACCCAAGGTGGGTATCCTGAGATTAAGAGTCTCTTGATCTACCAACTGATCACCTCTGCCCTCCAACAGCTCACTGCCGCTCCTCATCTCCCACCATCTGCTGCCTGAGGCAACTCTCTCACTCTGCCTAATGGTAGGCCTGGCCTGCCACTCTGCTACAGCATCCACATGCATCAAATGTACACCAGTGTCATATGGTCACAACATAAAATATGCAATATAGAACTTAATATGAATATATACACCAATTCGTATCAGTTATATGTTTAGGGAGGCCTTCTGAAAATAAACATTTTTGTGCCCAGATTTTTCCTGACCTCTGAGATTAGACCTTTAAAACTTGTATCCTTCTAGCATGTTCCCATTTTGTGTTCTCCTTTTGTACTTTTCTGTTGTGAGCCACCCTCTGACCTTTGGATGGAGGGCAGTATACAAATTTAATTAATAAATAGCTCTGCCCTGCCACCGTATTTTACTGTTTTTGTTTATATTGTTTGCTTAATGACTTTATACCTTGTTCCATGCTTTTATCATGCTGTACACCTCTTAGACATCTTTTCATGTTGAACATTCTAGAAATATTCTAAATAAACCAATCAACACAACAGCCACAAAGCTGTGTTAAACACAAATCAGCAACAGCATGTTGTAATGAATATTTGGGACAGCAAAACCAATGGGAATGAGATGGGTGCTTGTTTGCCTCCGTGATAGTGATCTCCAATTCAAATTCTGAGTTGTCATCTAAGATGGCAGTCACCCCAATAGCCAAAGGAAACAACTAGGGGAGCTTTAGAATCAAATTGGCATTGAAATGTTGGTTCCTGCGTCATCTTGGGCCTGCTCAGCAGCTGGTTGCCTTGACTCGTTTTTGTTTTTGTTTTTACAGTTGCAGCATGGATACAAATATAAACTTTTGGTGATACGCTGTATGCTCTCGAGAGACACCTTTTTCCTGGTGATAAGACTCGAGCCTCTTGAATTGGGCAAGTGGGGCTCTGTTGCATTGATTCCATGTATCCTTGGAATCCTTGAATTAGCATGAATTAATAGCCCCTTGTGCACAACGAAGAGGAAGAAAGCATGCCAGAGTTAATAACGAAGCCAGCCATTGAGTTAACAGCAGGCAGAGAGGTGACTGGAGCTGTCTCCAGCAGCTGCCTCACAGCCTTTCCTGCTGCTGCAGCCTTGTAAAATGAGAATTTCACATGGCACAGCTTTGTGCTCTGAGCTGTGAAGGCTCCTGATTCCAGAGCCTGCTATGTGGTCCTGGGGGTGTGCTCCAGTTTATGAAAATAGCCACCTGCCGTGCCCTAGATTACTAAGCCTAATGCTGAGTGTTGAAGTCTATATTTCACTTAGCATCCCATCTCATCTTGGCTAAGCTGCCAAACTCTTGCAATGTCCCACTCGGCATCTCATATGCTAGTAAGAACTGGAGAGCTGGATTCATGAAAGGGAGGCAGCTTTGCGTCTTCAGACCTTAAATAAATTCAGACAATACTCAAATTTTGGTTTGGTTTTTGGCAGAATTTAGGCCACAACTTTATTGATTACAGCATAGGCCAGGCATCCCCAAACTGCGGCCCTCCAGATGTTTTGGCCTACAACTCCCATGATCCCTAGCTAACAGGACCAGTGGTTGGGGAAGATGGGAATTGTAGTCCAAAACATCTGGAGGGCCGAAGTTTGGGGATGCCTGGCATAGGCTCTGGTTCGACTAGCTCCCTGCACCGTTGCAGGTAGCACTGACCCAGGGCACCAGCATAGGCCAGCCTAGGGTGAACACCTGGATCGGCAGAAAGCTGGGGACGTGCTATGTCTACCACCCAGATGTCCCCCTGGACTCAGGCATGGGCACAACCCCCTCACATGGTTGGCCAAACCAGAGAGTCCCTGGATTCCTTTAATAGAATACCCTTCACATAGGCGAGAGCGCTCTCCCATCCCTATCATCTGAACCAGAGCCTATCCGCAACCTTACAAGTTGTGATGATTTGCTACGTGGCAGGCAAAACCCAAATGGCACCAGCCAATCAGCCAAGTGGGGGAAATTCCTGCCATGCCCCTGTCCCAACGACAGACGACAGACGGCAGCATAGCAAGGTCAAGTGCACAAGCCCTAAAGTAGGGAGAGGTGGGCGGGTGTTCCGATGCACTTGCCAAAAGAGGAAGCTCTGGGTCACGTGCATAGGTGTTTATAGGTCCCTTGATCCGTTTAGGCAGCATCCCATTGGCCTGATTGCACCCTGGATCAAGGGACCTACCAACTGGTTGTTGTGGCTGTCAATCATACCCACCCACAACACAGGGTTTGGTTGCCAGGTCTCACCGCAACACGTGCCCTCTTTGAGGGAGGACCCGATTCTGAAGGACAATGCCATTGAGATGGTCCAATTTTCCCTCTGTTTGTTTTGGAATAGCTGCAAACAGTTCGAGTGACAAGTGGATTTTCAGTGGGTTGGGGAATGGGAACAGGGGGAGCACAATGTTATCAATTGTGCAGTTAATAAAACCTCCAGTCCCATAACCCCTTCTTACAGCCAAAGGCAACACATTCTGAAAGCTCTGTATCTGCAGTCATGTACCATGTGCTGATTTGTTTCTGAGGGGCATGTTTGGGTTTGTTGGATCAGGCTGAAGGCCCATCTAGCCCAGGAAGGATCCTGTTTTCACAGTGACCAATCCAATGTCTTTGGGAACCTGTATGCAGGCAGGACCTGTGCACAGCATCACCCTCCCCACTTGTCACTCCCGGCAAATGGTATTCATCAGAGGTATACTTGCCTACAACAGTGGAAGGAGAATATAGCTACCATAGCTTGTAGCCATTGATAGCCTTAATCTCCATACCTCTCTCTCTTTTAAAGTAATCTAACATCAGGCATCCCCAAACTGCGGCCCTCCAGATGTTTTGGCCTACAACTCCCATGATCCCTAGCTAACAGGGATGATGGGAATTGTAGTCCAAAACATCTGGAGGGCCGAAGTTTGGGGATGCCTGTCTAACAGGGTAGCCATCATTATTTAGTTTATATTTTGTGTGATGTAGTTTCTTTTGTCTGTCTTTAGTATTCCAACATTCAGCTTCATTGGATGGTTCTAAGTTCTATTGTTATGAGAGAGGGAGGAAAAAATATTCCTGCACTGCAGAGGGGTGGACTAGATGACTCTCATGGTCCCTGCCATTCTACAATTTGTTACAGGTAGGTAGCCGGTGTTGGTCTGACGTAGTCGAAACAAAAAAATAAAAAAAATTCCTTCCAGTAGCACCTTAGAGACCAACTAAGTTTGTCATAGGTATGAGCTTTCGTGTCCAGTAGCTCTAGGGTGCTACTGGAAGAATTTTTATTATTATTATTCTACAATTTGATGATTCTACCTTCTCTACAGCATACATCATCTTGTACATCTCTATCATGGCCCCCTTACCTGCTTCCCACTGTCTACACTAACAACAGAGGGGGTTCTAAGGTGGTGCGGCTGATGCAGCTCACTGGGTGCCACGCGGAAGGGAGCCACAACAATGCTACAAAACGGGGCACAAGAGGCCCACAGTCCCCCACTGCTAACAAGCCCCAAAGGTTGCAACCATTCCTAATACAGGAGTTGCTCCAACCCTTTGATCATTTGGGTGGTTCCATTTTGAACCTTTCCCCAGCTCTGCAATATCCTTTGTAAGGTGAAGTGGCCAGAATTATACAGTACAGGGTATTCCAAGTGAGTCTCACCATAAATTTGCGTAAGGGTAAAAATATTGTCAATTTTTATTTCCATTTTCCCAACAATCACTTCCTAAGGATCCTTAGCATGGCATTCACCTTTTTCCACAGCTGCTGCATGCTAGCTTTTATTCCTGGTCAGTCACTGCCAGTTCAGACCTCAGTAGTCTATATGCGAAACTACGATGATTCGCCCTGACATGCTTCTCTTTCCTTCTTTTCTACACTTACATCTTGCCCTTCCTCCCAAAGGAGCTCAGGGCAGCCAACAACAAGTGATAAAACAATACAGACATCTTGAAAACTGCTTTACACTTGCTTACATAGTAGTTCATTCTTCGTATCATTGGTGAAAACTACAGTGATCAGATAGGAGTGAATTACTATCGGTGCTATAACACTGATGGCAGCTGAGCCTGTTGCTGGAGTAATTGCTATTGATCAGTTAATATTGACAAGCAGGCCTGGTTCCAAGCACGGATCAAAAACCTTTGTATTTTATTACATTGTGTAGAAGGACAATGGATCAAACACCTTATTGCATTGTGAGTCAGGAGGCTCACTCCATAGATTTTGGTATAGCCTGGCCATAGAAGGTACCAAGACATACGGGCAATTATCATCCCCAAATATCTAGAAAGTGAGGCAATGTTGTTGTTGTTTAGTCATTTAGTCATGTCCGACTCTTCGTGACCCCATGGACCATAGCATGCCAGGCACTCCTGTCTTCCACTGCCTCCCGCAGTTTCGTCAAACTCATGTTCGTAGCTTCGAGAACACTGTCCAACCATCTCGTCCTCTGTCATCCCCTTCTCCTTGTGCCCTCCATCTTTCCCAACATCAGGGTCTTTTTCAGGGAGTCTTCTCTTCTCATGAGGTGGCCAAAGTATTGGAGCCTCAGCTTCAGGATCTGTCCTTCCAGTGAGCACTCAGGGCTGATTTCCTTCAGAATGGATAGGTTTGATCTTCTTAGAATCATAGAGATGGAAGAGACTACGAGGGCCATCCAGTCAACCCCCTGCCAAGCAGGAAACACCATCAAAGCATTCTTGACATATGGCTGTCAAGCCTCTGCTTAAAGACCTCCAAAGAAGGAGACTCCACCACACTCCTTGGTAGCAAATTCCACTGCCGAACAGCTTGCAGTTCTTGCAGTCCATGGGACTCTCAAGAGTCTCCTCCAGCACCATAATTCAAAAGCATCGATTCTTCGGCGATCAGCCTTCTTGATGGTCCAGCTCTCACTTCCATACATCACTACTGGGAAAACCATAGCTTTAACTATACGGACCTTTGTAGGCAAGGTGATGTCTCTGCTTTTTAAAATGCTGTCTAGGTTTGTCATTGCTTTTCTCCCAAGAAGCAGGCGTCTTTTAATTTCGTGAATGCTGTCACGAAAGTGAGGCAATATATGGCTGAAAGAGGTCTTTGCTTGGTCTGGGGTCCTGGGGCAAGATGGGGTGACAGGATTCCTGTTCTTCTAAAAGCTATGTTATGCAGTGGGTGAACAGCTGCACCTGCCAAACGCCTCCTGATGTGTGATTATTAAAGGGACAGGAGCATCTTGTTCACCCTCAACAAGAACTCAAGAGCAGCAGTCAGAGATTTGGCTCAAGAGCAGCAGTTGGAGAAAAGGCTATTGTTTTGTGATGGACACTGCTTTCTGACATGCTTGCATCTGCAGTAGGATAATACCTGCTCAACCTGTACATGAGAAAAAGAAAGAAAGAAATAAGTCTTTCTTCTCCTTTGGAAATTGATTTGGTAAAGAAGGGGTAGTGAAATTGTTTTCCCCATTGAAGGTTGCAAGCCCACATGGATAATCTGTTGGTGGCTGCTTGCTGGTGGAAGCTGGGGCAAGAACCAAAAGTGGTACATCGCTTTGTTGGATGGCTGATAAGGTGAGAAGCTCAATCTGACCATTTCAATGCAGGTTGGTTTTCCCGTCTTTGGATTTATTAACAGGGAGCGATCTTCCCACAACCCTCTTGCATCTCATTCCTTGTTATGGTTGAGGCATTTCAATGCCCCCTGATACAGTATAGTATGGTTGCAGTTTGGTATCCTGGTTTGATGTTGTTATTTCATTCTGCAGCTATACAGGTATTACAGTGGTACCTCGGTTTAAGACCTTAATTCATTCCGGAGGTCTGTTCTTAACCTAAAGCTGTTCTTAACCTGAGACACCACTCTAGCTAATGGGGCTTCCTGCTGCCGCCGTGCCACCACAGCACAATTTCTGTTCTCATCCTGATGCAAAGTACTTAACCTGAGGTACTATTTCTGGGTTAGTGGAGTCTGTAACCTGAAGCGTATGTAACCTGAAGCATATGTAACCCGAGGTACCACTGTACTGCCTTCCTTCCTTTGTTATGTGCCTGTTTTTTCAGTGTCTATATTTTTGTATGTAACAAAAAAAAAATCAATAAAAAGTTGAAGGGTGGGGGGACTAGGTGGCCACTCCCTTTTCTCCTTTTCCCACCACCTTCTCCCTCTTTCACTGCCCTCATCCCTCCCTACAGTGAAGGGTCCAATCACCCTTGCCAGTCATCTGAACTAATCATTTGCAGAAGGATTTCCCCCATCCTTCCATTGCCCATTCCAGCTTGGCACTCCATCATTTCCTCCCTTCTTTCTAGATGTCTGAACTGATTGCTTCCCAAGGTCTTCTCCCAATCATTCCATTGCTTCCCCTGTTGGCTCTTGCCTCCTGCTGCTCTAGTTTTCTTCATGAAATCAGGTAGGGGCTGCATGCAGCTTTGGGGCCACAGGTTCCTTATCCCTGCTGTAAAGGCTGGGTTTTATATCCTACTTTTCAGGGGAGTTGGACTATACCATAATAAAAAAAAATCCTTCCAGCAGCACCTTAAAGACCAACTAAGTTTAAGGTGCTGCTGGAAGGAATTTTTTTGTTTCGACTACGTCAGACCAACACCTGTATCTGTATCAGGTCAGACCAACCTGTATATTGGACTATACCATGTTCTGGAATCTTGCAGAATTATTTTGTTAGATGATGCAGAAGTATGCTCACAATAGAAAGAAGAATCTGAATGTAAAATTGTGTCTTTTGTAGATGGCAGGGGAAATGCCTTTTTTGAGTTAACATTTCCATAATTCCGTAATTGCGTGTGCTGGTGCAAGTTAATGTGAAACAAGTCTGCCTATTTTCATCTCGCACGTTGCAGGATAGGTAGGCCTAGGTAAATGGAAGGGGAGACGAGATTTAACACTCTTATTCTGTTTAAATCAGTCTTTGTCTGCCTGTGTGTGTGAGTCCAATTTAAATGGCTCAAGCTGAATCCTAAATTTCACCTCTTTCCTCCATTAAGTTTGCAAGAATAAATTTCTATTTGTGCACTGATTTAGGGTTATAGTTGAAATAAAATTAGTAATGCTAATTGCTGTAATTAGACTTCTTTAGTCTCCATATGAATTTTACAGCTCTTATCACACACAGGACAGAAGAAAGGCTTTCCCAAGAGAGATGGAATTAACTGGTATAGCAATAAAATCCCTCGCTTATTAGCAGGTGAGGCAGGAATGTGCTAACATAGCATCTCTGTCACCATCTGGCTGGTAAACGGTGGTATGTTTTCAAATAACACCACTCTGAAATTACGGCTGGGGATCCTGTCCTGTAAAATGTCAGGTGCAAAATAGGTGAGGAAGCACCTTTGTCGGGGTCAGTTTGTTTTGATGTAGGAAGTGCATCCTTTGAATTATTCAGAGTTTCATCAAGCAGAAGGGAATGGTAGCCACAAGGCTAGCCCAGGACCAGGGCCGTCTCAAGCATGTCGGGCGCCCGGGCGCCGTGGTGCGGAGATCGCTCTGGTGCCCCGCACCACCCAGCCTACCCCTAGAGCCGGCCCTGCCCTGGACATTTTGCTGCCTTTGAGATGCTCAGGCTGTACCTTTAGCGCAACCAACCTAATTCACGCATCCCAGACTATTATATTATAACACAGCTATCCTTCAGGTTTAGCATTTTTCTGAATTTGTAATATGGTTTGCAACTTAATTGCAATGCGGTTCTCGGGTCAAATGTACCAAAATGTGTACTTTACAGATAAGTTGTGTACACAGATGTGTTTTATAGGGTTAAATGCATGCAAAATGTGATTTTTAATTATTATTATTTTTAATAATATTATTAATAACATGTGGTTTTTTAAAATTGCAGATTGAGGTACAAATAAGTCAGAACTGACTTACGAATGAAAACATGTAAAACTGACAGTCGGGAAATAAGCTGATGCACCCATCCGTTGAGAAACGATTCTTGAGAGTAAAATAGACCACAAAGTTCTCCTTGCAGCGGAATAAAATAGAAAACAGAGTTGAACTCACTTTGCCTCCCCTATGTGCAAGAGTTCAGAAAGAAGTATGAGGAATGTGGAGAACTCAATGGGTAGCTGAACATCTCCCGGTTCACTGCTAGGACAGATAATATAGAACTTCTGGGTCTCGTTACCCTGAAGATTGGTTTTAAGTTAAGCGATGACACTTAAAAAAACACAAAAATGGACTTCTTTTTACTTTGCCTAATGGATGCCGAGCACTTATTCTCATCATATTTTAAAATCAATGTCATGATTTTTGAGTAGCAGGAGATACTCAAAAGATATATAGGTATATCTTGGCATGCAAGTAGTGTGGCAGAGACGTCAGATGCGGGCCTTTTTAGCCATTCACTAAGGCTCTTTTCCTTCATGTGGTGGAAAACAGAAGAGTAATGGCAGGTAAACGTGGATGGTATTTTTTTAAAAAAACTAATGAATTTCAGCTTTGATTTTTTTCATGATTCTGAAGAGGCTTCTCCCATCTTGCAGGAATTCTAATTTAAGACTGGCAGTAGAGGAAAGGCAGGTAATCTCCACCTGCGTGAGAAAGAAAGGAAAGGAAAGATAAGTTTTAAAAAGGAAAGGCAGGCTAGAGTGCAAGAGACTGCCTTGCCAGACAATTTCCATATCAGCAGAGACAATGCATGGGAAAGAAAGAGAAAGTTTGCAAAGTTTCTGAAAAGCCAAGTCTTAAAAGAAGAAAAAAAGGGGTGGACCTCAAGGGGTCTAATGAGGAAGCCTAATGAATGTACAGCTTTTTAAAAAATGGGTTTCCTCCTTATGCAATGGATTATTATTAACTTTGTGGTGATTTACATGCCAGTCAATTTGCATATATTAACCCAAGCCCCTCTCCCTGCTTCACTGTGTATTTTCTCTTTCCCGAGTCACATCTCATTATAGCTCTTCTGGGACCCGGCAAATCATGGCTCTGGAGGCAACATTAATTTACCCAACACATCCTTTTTTTTTTTTTAATCGCTTGCTACATATTGTGCCTGGTATCTCTGAAGCTGTTCACTCGCCACAGCCTTCTGTTCCTAGCAGCAGAAGCAGCAGCAATGGCGGGGGATGAAAGAAGGAAAATAAATGTAATGGGACGTACCAGGGAGGAAGGAGGTCACCTTCCTTGGGGAAACTTGGGACGGAGCAGAAGAGGAGCTGAGAGCAGGGAGGGGGAAATTGGTTTTATGCCTGGATCACATAGGCTGCCTATTTATGTATTGCAGCACACAGCTTTACAGTATCACTTCCCTAGTATGGATTGGCAACTCAACCAACTTGTTGCTGTTCCATTTATTAATTTGTTCCTGTGAGGCGTCTCAAAGTGATTTACAATGTAACACACCCACACTCACACACCCAAACACCAGTTACATATATAAACAACCCAATTGTGTGTGTGCAGGCGCACATGCACACACACAAAAATGTAGATGGAGAGGCGGGAAGAGTACAGGGGGAAAGCCCTCTGTAAGCCATCAGCTCAAACCTCTAGTGCAGTGTTTCTCAACCTTTTTTGGGCCACGGCACACTTGTTCTATGAAAAAAAATCCCGCGGCACACCAACTCTGTGCCGCCCTATATTTAGTTTAGTTTGGAGGGGAGACGTAATCATTACACACACAGGTGCAAAAAGTGCATGGTGTAAAAGTTGGAGTTTAATGGCAAAAGACTGTTGAGGGGTTCCTTTGCGGGTCTGTTCTGCATTATGTCCTTGGCGGAGCCACTCGCCGCCTTCTCCCCGTGCGCGCAGCCCCGGCGGCGGAGTTTCTGCAGCGGAAGGGAACAAACGACGGACCGACCTCCAATCGGTCCCTGTCTGTGTGGGCTGGGGCTTCTTGGTGAGGCTCCCTTTTGAGGCTCCCACATGCGGCTCCGGAGCCGCGGGTTGCCGACCCCTGGGCTAGCAAGAAGAGCACCTCACCTTCTGCAGGACTCCTTGCCGAAGAGGCTGCTCACTCCCGCGCCGACCAAAAAACTCCCGGGCGCCGCCAGCAAGAGGAGCGAGAGCGAGACAAACAGCCGCGGTGGTGGCTGTTGAGAGCTGCGCTCACCCCGCCGCCGTCGTGACCCGGCCGGTTTCCTTTCCGGCGGGTCAGCGCCCCTAATGGCGGCCGCCAGTCACGTGACAGGGCAGCAAATCGCCCTTCTCTTCGCCAGCGTCTCCTGGCACACCAACCAGCGTCCCGCGGCACAGTACTGTGCCGCGGAACAGCGGTTGGGAAACGCTGCTCTAGTGCAGGCATCCCCAAACTTCGGCCCTCCAGATGTTTTGGACTACAATTCCCATCTTCCCCAACCACTGGTCCTGTTAGCTAGGGATCATGGGAATTGTAGGCCAAAACATCTGGAGGGCCGCAGCTTGGGGATGCCTGCTCTAGCGAGAGTAATCAAGCCTCATCCTAGCAGCTCACAGGCAAAGAGATGAATAAAGGGGTGTTTTAAAGAGACAAAGGAAAAGAAGTGGGTGGCAGAAAAAGAGAAAAGGGATTGGCCCCATTCACTTCTGGCTCCACCCACCACAAGCATGTGACTTCTGATAGATTACTCTCAAGGCATGCAACCCTCAGCAAAGAAAATTTGCAAGCACAAGGTGTTTCATGCCATATCCCCTTACCATCCTCTTGCTTTCAAACGACAAGCTTTCATCTTCCAGCCACCAGGGACTGGTTTACACATGCACATTCATTACAGTGTTGTTGTAAAGTTTTGCCATGTCCTGCCTGTGCAAATGGGCCACCTATATCTGACATCACAGACAGAATCCCCTCCCCACCTCAAATGCAGTGTTCTGCTACAGGAGTCAACCTATACTTTCCCTTGGGGAATTTGGTCATGCAGCCAGTCCAGCAGGCTTGGAGTTACTGCCTATCAGCTTACAGCTTACAAGAAGTGTGCATGCACACAAAAGCTCATACCTATGACAAACTTAGTTGGTCTCTAAAGTGCTACTGGAATGATTTTTTAATTTATTTTTTGTTTTAGCTTACAGGCAGTGACTTCAAATCTGCTGGGCTTCACCTTGCCTGCTTTTGGACAGAAATCAGCTGTGCTACTGAGTGCAGCCATGGCTCTCCGTGCTCCATGTGACATCAGGTGTGGGGCAGGTGGCTGTGGTTTGGGGAAAATGGCCTTGTGGGCCAATCTGGGATCTGAGCCAAGACCAATTAGGCCTGTGAGTTCCATACCCCTAATTAAAAACATAAATTAGCTTGAGCATTGTGTTTCAGCAGATGCACACACATGACCATTTTTGGAGGTGACAGCAGGTGTTGTGAAAGTTGCATCTATGAGACAACATTAGAGGTGCAAATCTCACTGTGAAATAGCCCCAAGCTTGTTCACTCAGAAGTCGTAAGTCCCTCTGAGTTCAATGGGATTTACTATCTCTTAAGTGTGCTTAGGAGTGCAGTCTCAAAAGTTCAGAGGGACTAGTCAACAACCCACTTACCACACTTGGTCCCTATGTTGTTTGAAAGCCTGGAGTTTATGAATTTGCAGGAAAATTACACCAGGACCAAAAGTGAAATCCATATTAATAAATAGCCTCCCCAGAATATGCCTGAATCCAATCATTGAGCTCCATAGAGTATGGAATGGAATCCATGAGCATAGCGAGTGACCACAGGAGGGAATGGAGAGGTGGAGAAAGAAAAGCAATGAGGGGAAGAATTAGGTTTTTAATAGAATATTGAGGTGTGAAATTGTTGACTTCTGAGATAAAAGTTCTGATGTATGTTATAATATGATCATCCTGTGCTGTTGTCTCCATCTTCAGTCTCTGTTCAATCTCTATTTTCCATCTCAGTACAGAAGCGAGCCCTGCTATTTACATTTTCCCAAATGTCAGAACCTTTCATTTAGATTGCACAGGAAAGCTTTTACCTTATTTACCTTTGATCTCTGTTTAACGCAAAATTTGCAGACTTCTACAGCTTTATCTCGGGTACACAACACTTTGCAGGTGCTTTTATTTAACAAATAACAGTTTGAAAATGCCAGGTTTAAGGTGTGTTTTTTAATTGAATTCGGCTTCCCCTACAGATGGAGCTTGGCACATATGGCAGGTTTGTTTTTTAAAATATACTATTTAATCAGGAAGAAATATATTTCTATGCGTATCCAAAGCCTGCAGAAATGAAGGGCGTGAATAAACTTATATTAGGCTATATAGCTGATTAATGAAATGAATGGTATGTAGACTCCCTCTGCTTTTTGGCTAGCTACAGGAACTGCTGTGTACAAAGGCTGTAAAAGGGAAAAACGAAGGTGTTTTAATGGTTATTAACAAGCAAGAATATATCTTTTGGGAATTTGTTAAAGGTACAAATAAGAGAAGGCTTTTTAAAAAGGGAGGGGGGAATCTGGTTTGCTTTAGTCGTCTTGCTGTATTGCAAATGCTGATTGAAGTCCACATTGTTACAGTACCAGCCTGCTCTGGGAAAAATAGCTCATAGCTGTCTAACTTTTGACCTCAACACAGGGCTAGTGCAGAGGCAGAATGTGTGCTCTGTCGGTGAGTTCAAAGATGCCCTTGATGTAGTACACACACACACACATAGTGGTGCCATCAGGGCAGGACTTTAAGGCGGAGGTCTTAAAGCAGAATGAACAGGAGGACCTATACATGCACCTTTCGAAGTAGAGTCGCAGAGCTCAGCCTCCTACAAATGCAGGTAATGCGCGTTCCCTTCTAAAGAGCTCCCCACTTCCAGTAAGACCATTTAGTCCAATGTCTTAAATTACCTGACTGCGCTGCTGAACACACACACACACACACACACTGTTCTTTCCTTGCCAGTGCTGACTAGCCAAGGGGATATTGTGAAGCTGGCTCTCTGGAGGCCACCTTGCTATAGAGGAGTTGGTGAGTGATGTATCCAGGCCCCATGGATGGAATTCATTTCCAGCCCAAGAGAACAATACCCCTTCTTCCAGCCAAGAACCATTTTATTAGTAGTAGTAGTATTACCCTCAGCATTTCATATGCCGTTTAAGGGCGGGAAAGAAGCAAAGGGACACACACACACACACACACACACACACACACACACACACACACACTTTTTTTACTGCATGCCCAGGACTCTTCCATCTCATAATGTAACAATTATCTCAGCTTGCAGGCGAGGCGAAGAGGGGGCATTTGGAAGAAGTGCCAGCTCCAAGCTCCAAGCAAAACAGTCGTGAATTCTCGAGCATCCTAGCCTCAAAATAAAAGGGGCAATTAATTCATAAGGAGAGTTAATTTCTGGCTTTCCTCCTTCTCTCCTGCCACTTATGTGAAACCCAGAGATTTGTAAGGAGGTGCTGGGACTGCAGCAATTTCGCTTGAATCGTAAAGCTGTCCTTGTCAGCTTGCCTGCCTGCCTCTTCCCTCTCTGCCTCTCTTCGGGACTTTTTGGGTCAGAGGTGTTTCCTGGTTCATTCCTTTGTCCCTGAGTGAAAATTATTGGGGCCAGGGCCTATGCAAGTGTAAATCAGAACTGTTGCATTGATCTATCTATCTCACTTGGGAGCTGGGCTTGATTTCTCACATACCTTAAGCTTCCAAATAAGAGGCAAAGAGAAACTTGTCACCTCAATGTCCATGTTCTGCATTAGAATGGGCAAATATGTCAGTTTTTGTTTCTCTCAGTTTCTTATTTTTCCAGTTTTACATCCATGCCTCCACATTTCCACAACAGTTTGTGATTTTTTTTGAAAAAATAATGCTTGAATATACACGTTCTGCCATGCAATTCTGCTTCATATATTCTTTTGAACCAATTTCCCTTAACATCATGTATTTGTGTATGCTATTTTCACTAATACATGCAAGTTAATGCACAATTTAATCTAGCATGTGCTTTCTTTCTTTTTTTTTTACACATTACTTGGCTGGAGAATGGCATTGCAAAATCCGGAAATGTCTGGATTTCAAAGTGTTTTGGCTTGCAGATCATTTTGAAAAGTGTGAGTTAGGTGAGTTCACCTTTAAATGCAAACTGAATCAAATTTCTCTCCCTCATCCCTACCTGTGTGTGTGTGTGAGGGGGAATAAGCCCACCCGGGCTGGCACATGGCATTTTCCTTCCTGATACAGAGCAGAAAATGGCACCACAACTACCCCAGTTAAAGTGCATTATATCCAAGGTTTGGCACACCTGAGGTGGAAAATCCCCAACAATGCTTTTCCCCATCTCTGGAAGTAAAAATTCAATAATAATTACCTGAACAATTATTTGCTGCCCTTTGCTGACTCTCCAGATCAGTAGCCTGAGGCACCTATTTCCCTCTGGCTAACAGTAGAGCCAGCCTTGAAGGCCACTGATACAAAAGGTTGCCATTGACGCTGTCTGAGGAGAGTCTTAGAGTCTCTCACTTAAGCTTTCACTTCCAGAATTTACTTCTCAAATTTCCTGACTGAAGAGGCAGACCAAACGAAGTAAAAAAGAAACCCTGAATATCATCTTCTGGCAAAGATAAACATCTACAAGCAGTCAAGGGGAGCTGTCGCTCAGTGGCAGAGCTGATCCTTAGCTGGCTCAAGGTCCACAAATAACTGGCTTGTATCTAACAATGCATGTGCGGTTCCTAAACCCTCTGGAGCACATTTTGAGGGTGGTGGGTGGGGAGCTGTAGGGCAGAGAAGGGAGAGGTGTTGTTGTGAAAGTGGAAGTCTGTTGTGCAAGTGGAATGGCAGTATTGGAGACAACTCTTTGTCTACAGAATGCCCTTTTAAATAATAGAATCCTAGAACTATAGAGATGGAAGGGATAATAAGGATCATCTAGTCCAACCCTCTGCAATGCAGAAATCTTTTGCCCATTGTGGGGCTCGAACCCATGACCCTGAGATCAAGAGTCTCACACTCTACCGACTGAGCTATCCCAGCTGTCAATAGAACCTTTGTAGCAGTGCTGAGAATGACCTTTATCTGAGTCTCCGAATGAGGGCTGAGGAGAAACTGTTCATCTTGTTCCAGGTTTGTGAGCATCAAAGTGCACTTCTTGGTTTTTTTGTTTGTCTGTTTGACACTTGCTGCGAACATAAATATGCATTATTTTGGGCCTGTCATTACTGCTACTTCTCTGCTCTCAGCCTCATTGGCTATTTCTCCTGTTTAATCTGATTGGCTGGAGTGACTTTTGTGTTTTTTTGTCAAGGTGGTGACAAAATGCTATACCTGAACTCAAGCTTTAATGCAAAATCTAACACTGAACTTAAAGTAAACTGCCTGCTTTTACAAACAGGAAGGCAGCATGAAAAAATTCTCTTGGAAATAAATAGATGGGAGATGCCGCAAATGTAACACATAGAAATATTATTCATAAAACAAACTTTAATTGCTGTGCTGCTTTTTACCTTTTAACACTCCTTCAATTTCATGAGTTTTAAGAGGTGGGGTGGGAAAGAGAAGAAAACACTATTTTTTGATAACAATGGAAGCATTCCATGTTTTTGGAAAGTAGCATAGCACTCGGTGGGTGGCAGTTTTCTTATGGTCAGGTTCTGAAAATGTATAGCATTTGCGAAAGATACGTACAGGAGAACATGTGCTTCCTCCTGTGAGTTCTCCTTATGGAGTTCAGCATCTCCTTTCTCCCACCACCTATAAAATTTAGGATTAAACCACTCTAGAAAGGCTTGCTTAGTGAGGCAACTTTGGCCAGACATACCACATATCTCCTGTTTGCTATAACATCCACCCATTGGTTTATAACACTTCCTTCCTAAGCTCTCAAAAGGGCTGTACAGGAATTTAATAGTTTCACTTCTAGTAAAAGCCAATTGCAACCACATGAGAACCTCACATAAGTTGGGGAAGTTTGGAGGCCTTGAGCAATGTTATGAGAGCTGGAAATAAACTCTATACATAGGACCAGAGTAGCTAGTTTCTGGGATTTGCTGAAAACGCTCTTCAAGCACACAAGCCTCCAGAGGCTCTTTGCTTATAAAATGGCTTTAAATTATTCCTCACCCAACTTCAGGCCGCAAGCAGGCACTTTGCTAAGCTGAAGCACCTATTTCCCTCTGGCAGGTAAGCATGGTACAATTTTTAGAAGGCATTGCTCCCTTTGATGAAAAATATCAAGAGGCAGTGTGGTGTGGTGGTTAATTTGTTATACTAGGAATTAGGAGACCAGGGTACAAATCCCTATTCATCCATGAAGCTTGCTGGTTGACCTGGGGCCGGTTATTGTCTCTCAGCCTATCCTACCTTAAATGCTTGCTGGAAAAATAAAAGTGGAGAAGGGAGAAACCATGTATGGCTCCTTGAGCTCCTTAGAGTAAAGGCGAGGTGAATATAAATGCAATGATAAATAAAAAGTAATAGAAATGTATAGGGTTCTCTGCTCTTTTCCTACAGTATCCATTGCAGCAGAGTACAGTAAAAGCAAAATATGACTGTGATAATTTCTTCATTCAGGCAGGTTTCATTCAAAATGCCTAACATTAATAAAAGAGAACATTTACGGTACATAGCTCATTACAAGCAGTGGCGGAGCTTCATGCTCTGGCACTGGGGGGCAGAGAACAGGCGGGGGGGGCTGGCACACATCCTGGGGGCAGGGCACGTCGCCTGCAGGGGTGGGGTGTCCTGCGCGGGTGGAGGGCAGCCACGATGGTACCCTGCCGAGATCGCACTGCCGGGCAGTGCGCTCGCCCCCCACTCCTCTTCCTCCGCCAGAGATTACAAGGTTCAAAGTGCTTCACCCCTCTAATTGCCCTCATCTTTACAATAGCCCTGGGTCAGTTATGGATTGTTTGAAGGGCTAACCATAACAGAGCATAAGGATGTAAAATACCGGTAGCAGTGATTTCCATTCTGACCTGCATTAGCTACCATCAGTGCTATGTTTGTTCCTCTGCATTTCAGTTTCTGCCAAATTCTACGTTCTTCACCTTGCTGTCCACTATTTAATGTTATGTTACTTATGTAACTATTTACATACTGTAACTTAATTCATTTTGATGTAAAGGAAATGGCAGGACGATGTTTTAGAAAGTTCATTAGGTACATATTGTTTGTGGCCTTTAAAACAGCAGCAGCACCAATGATGTGAACAAATACTGATATTAACTTGACTGTTATCCATTCTCGACCACAGACAAACATGCAAACTGCAGCAATTTCCACTTTTCCATGTTTTCATCCAAATGATATGACATCTTTAACAACACAAGATGCTAGAGGACATGTCACACATAGGTTCACCAGCTTAGCCCAGGCCAGAAGAAGAAGGTGCACCTGGCAAAGAATAGAAGAAGAGCCTGCAGGATCAGGCCAGTGGTCCATCTAGCCCAGCACCCTGTTCTCACAGTGGCCATCCAGATGCCTGTATAAAACCTGCAAACACAACCTAAGCACAAGAGCCTTCTTTCCTCATGAGGTTCCCAGCAACTTATGTGCAAGACCAGGTGGTGGTGAGCACATGTATTTGCAGATCCCCAGTGGCAGAAAATCCATTTGCTTCTGGCAGCTTGGCGCCCCATGGCATAGGGTCGGAAGGCATAAGACAATGCAGCAATTTCCGGGAAAGCCAAATGAAATCAAAAGCCTACATTTTACAGTTTCTTTCCTTTTATTTTATTGCTTCCTCCTGATTGCACTGTATCTTCTTATTGCCAATAGGGAGCTATGAGGATTGCTAGAGGCCACCTAATGTCATTGTGGCTGGACACCATGCAATTTGACTGGGGATTTCCCAGCTCACTACACTGCCCCACCTCTCCTCATGCAGATATTTTCCTGTGATTTGGGAGTTATTCCTGCCTGTGTGCCACAGAACTCCAAACCCACCTGCCTCATTCAGGCTGCACCCATACAAGCTTGCCTTGGTGTGCATTCCTGCAAGCTACGCCTTCTGATCTGGAAACCTTGCCCAAAGGTGTGACTGTGCTGTATTCATTCACTGGGGAAGAAAAGGCCCTGTGTGAACCTTTTCAGGTGTGCCTCTTCATTGTTATTTCGTCTCATTGCATTGAAAAGAGGTTCCATAACTAAGCCTGAGTGAACCTTGAGTCACCCGAAGTCTTGCCTATGTATACTTCTCACATTGTACTTTGAAGCAGTGCCTTGCTTTACTGGCATTTTAAAAGCAGACGTGACTCCCCTTAAGCTCTCCATAAAAATGAATACTACAGAAACTGACAGGGGATAAAGTAGCTAACCATAGGGAGGAAGTGGTAAAATAAGAGGAGGCAAATTGCAAAATCTTGGCTTTTAACATCAGTGAGCTTTCCTAGAAAGCTTTGCAGGCCTTCTTTGCAGCTCTGCTATTATACTCTACCCTGTGATATGCAGGCAGTGATGCAGAACTCTATGGGCGGCATGCAGCTGAATTTTACACAGAGTAGATTCATTGAAATTAATTAATTTGACTAAGTCTAGTCTAAAGACACTTGCAGGCTTGAAATAAATCCTACGAATTGACTTTAAGGACTAGATATAAAGGAACTGTGAGATAAGAATTGATTAGAAAACCTATTGAGGGGAGGGAGGGAAGTCAAACTCGGCGGAGTATTCTTAATAGGAGATTGTGAGAAGTTTAAAAAGAGTGATGTATGTATTGTGTTGTATTGAATGTTTGTTTTGTTCAATGTTTTTAAATGTGTTTAATTGGAAAAATTTAATAAATTGTTATAAAAAAAGAAATTAATTAATTTGACTAAGTCTAAGCTCACAGCAGTCCTGGCTTAATACATTCTGCTTCCTGAGGTACTTCTGTGCTGTCCTTCTATGATACCCCAAATCAGTTGCTTGAGGCAAAGTCTGCCCTACTTTGCCCAATGGTAGGGCTGGCCCTGACCCAGTGGGCAGCACCAAATCTTTGATGTGATCTTCTTTTGGGGGCTCAGTGTCGGATTTTTCAAACTGCCTCCCTTTCTGGGGACACTTAAATTTCCATCACTCTCTGGAGCTGCCCAATCTTTATCGTGGTTGCTGATACAACAAGCCAGATGAGGTACATCATTACCACTGCTACGTTGCATACAGTGACTGAGTAAGAGGAGGTTGTTCAAGTCCTATGGCAGAGATGAGATGTGGAGCCAAAGCTAACTCTGTCCATTGCTGTGTGAAGAGGTAGTCACGTGAGTTTTGGGTTGTGGAACCAGGCTCCTGCCCCAGGCATCAGGCCTGATGCCTCGCCCTGCCTCTAGATGGCCATGTGTTATCATGGTTATCTGCAAACATAAAGCCTATGCAATCAGGACACCCAACTGTGCTTGTGTCCCAATTGTGTGGAAGCCTAGAGCAGGCATCCCCAAACTGCGGCCCTCCAGATGTTTTGGCCTACAACTCCCATGATCCCTAGCTAACAGGACCAGTGGTCAGGGATGATGGGAATTGTAGTCCAAAACATCTGGAGGGCTGAAGTTTGGGGATGCCTGCCCTAGAGATTCCAGAGGTTGGACCTCACACCTTGTGTGTGCCAAGCATGCTCCCTACCACTGAGCTCCAGCCCTTATTTCTGGCCACAGCTATGCTCGGCTGAGACCCTGCTGGGCCTCACTTTCTGTATAGCTTTTATTCCCCCTTTCTGCACCAACTGGCAAATGGGCAGTTTCACATCACTTCATGGCAATTTGCTCCTGATTAAACGTTTGCTGTGGGGACAGGAGGAGAAAAAAGCAGCCTTTGAAGCTGAGTGTAACTCCTGTAACACCGAGAACCTTCTGTAGACGGCTCAGTTCCAATGAACCTTTCCTCTGGAAGTGGGTTTTCTCTGTTCCTTTCTCTTTCTTCTCGTTGCCACCTTGTGAGAAGGAGTTAACAGACTTTGACTTGACATAGAAAAAGACACTTTCAGCCAATTAAAAGATATAATAGCGGGAAGAGGGAAAGGAACATGGTGCTTCCTGCACGCGAGGAGTTCATTGTCACTCAGTCCTTCATGCTGCTGGAAGGATTAAAGTGCACAGGGGCGGTCCGTGAGAGACTTAATGCTAAGCTCCTGAAGTGCAGTTACATTCTTCAGAGCACAGAGACAATAATTCATTACTGATGAGGATGTAAAAATTACTTTTTAAAATTTACTTATTGATTTCCTACCCCCATACTGGCCTGCCTGCCTGCCTGGTTTTTTCTCTCTCTCTCTCTCTCTCTCTCTCTCTCTCTCTCTCTCTCTCTCTCTCTCTCTCTCTCTCTCTCCTTCAACCACATACAGTCATACCTTGGTTAAAGTACGCCTCGGTTTGAGTATTTTCAGTTTAAGTACTCTGTGGACCCATCTGGAACAGATTAATCCACTTTCCATTACTTTCAATTGGAAAGATCACTTCAGGTTAAGTACGGACTTCCGGAACCAATTACACTCCTACCTCGGGTTAAGTACGCTTCAGGTTGAGTACTCCGCGAACCCGTCTGGAACAGATTAATCCACTTTCCATTACTTTCAATGGGAAATTTCGCTTCAGGTTAAGTATGCTTCAGGTTGACTTCCGGTCAGGGTGCCCTGGAGAACGGGTCGGAAAAGAGGAGCTCCGTGAAAAAGAACTCCTACAGGCCGTGAAAGCGAGTACGTGGGGGTCAGTGGCACTAAAACTACCCCCCCAAAACAGTCAAACGCGGGGTTTGGCTGGATAAAGAAGAAAAAGCGGCGTCGAAAAAGCAGAACTCCGGGCTAGCACCCCCCCCCCCACATCAGGGGGGTGAAAGCGGAGGAGAGAAGCTGGCGCTAACACCAAGCAGCTGAACGGCAGAGCGCCCCGAAACCCGCCCAGAGAGCACCCAAGATCCCCGGACCTGAAAGAATTTAGTTAAAGACAACGGTTTGCCGATAAAAGGAAAACAAAGGGAGAAAACGCGACGCAAACCGGGAAGGAGGTCACGGGGCTGCTGCACACATCGCGGAAAACACTTGCGGAGTAAGCCCTGTTTTTACAGTTCCTTTCATTATTATATTTTAATTTACAAGTTTAAAGACTGTGCTAATTATAAAGGGAAGCGTAACGCCTCTAAAGAGCTATATTTGCGCTGTGAGAAGCTGTGAGAAACCCCCCCAAGCCGGCACATTAAGTGGAGGCGAAGGGGAGCAGCTGCGAACCAACTTTTGAAGCGCTAAATACGTTAACTATATTCGTGAAAAAACTTTTAAGGACTGTTTGATATATGTTCCCTACCTCAATACTTGGAGTGGATGAGAGGAAGAAAATGGAGGATTAAGACTTGCAAAGTCATCGTTGCAGCTCTTCCTCCTTCATTACGGAAGCTGAGTGACCAACAAGAAGCAGAAGGAGAAGAGTCATAGATACTGGGGGTGAGGAAGGCTGCCACCTAGAGGACTGCGGGGATATTACAATCTGAAATAATATAAAGGGAAGCCAACAGATGAACCTATAATCAGCCTGAAAAGGGAACTCCCAAAATAAAATAGAAACCTCAGGAAAAGACTGAATAAACAATAACACACTGAGAAAAACGATACTAGAAGGAGTAAGATATGCCTGGACATATGACAACAAGGAAAATAACATCAACAATGGCAGCAAACCCAGCAGGCAATTCAAAGAGACTATCAATAACATCAGAAAACGACCCATTAGCAGAAATCAAAGATCTTATTACCGAAATGAACAGATCGTTGAGTGAAAAACTGGACTCCATGTCTGGCCAAATAAAAGAACTGAGCAGTAAACATAAGGAATTGGATAAGACAGTAAAAGAATCGACGGTGAAACTGAATAAGCAAGAAGAATCTATAAAGAGAATAACAACCGAAAATAGAGAAATACAAAGAATGCAAAAAAAGGAGGAGGAAGAGAGAGCTGAGTTAAGGAAACTACAAGAAGAAATAGCGGACCAGATGGCAATGCTGGAACTTAAACAAAATGCCTTGACCCTCCGCCTGAGGGTAGTTCCGGAGATCGTCAACAAAAGGGTGGATGAGAAAATCGTCAGAGAAATAGCCCGATGGCTGGAAGTGGAAGAAGACGCCTTGTGGCTGGATATTGACAAAATTTATAGAATTAGAGTCGACAAGAAAAAGAATGGCAAAGCGGTGGGAGACTGCATGATGTACCTAAATTCAACACTCCTTAAAGACAAGATCCTTCAAACGAAGAAGCAAAATGAACTAATAATAGATGGAAAGATTGTGGATATCTATAAAGAACTGCCCAAAAGAATACGACTGAAGAGACAAAGATATAAAGTCTTGACCGACATTCTGAGGAAGAAAAATATTTGGTATGTTTGGGAGTACCCAGAGGGACTTACCTTCAGCTTCAAAGGGAAAAAGAAAACAATAAGAGCGCCAGAGGAAGCGGAAAGATTCAGTAAGAACAATTGGAAAGAATTAGTAGAAGAAAGAGAGGAGAACAGTGTAGAGGAGGGACAGGTGGTGGAAGGAGAGGGGTAAGAATATAGTGATTTAGCAGATATCTTTCTTTCCTTTTTATCTTAGATTTAGTATCCTTTTTGTTTACATAACCATATAGTTACTCATACCTGTTTATACTAAAGGATTTTTTGGGCCTCAACGGGGAATTTAAGTTTTGAATAAAAGTCGAAATTTTTGCTGTGGTTAATTGAAAGTATACCAATAAAGAAATGAGCCTTAAGGTAGTCTCCTGGAACATTAATGGCCTAAATAATAAAGTAAAAAGAAATAAAATTGAACATATCTTGAAAAAAGGTAAATGGAAGGTAATTTGTCTCCAGGAGACACATATTTCAAAAAAACATGAAAGAATGTTGACAAACAAACGATTGGGAAATGAATTTGTCTCCCTGAATAATAAAAAGAAGAGAGGGGTAGTTATATATGTAGACTCTAAGATCAGAGCAGAAAAACTCTTTCAAGACGAAGAGGGGAGAGTAATCGCGGTTAAGTTATATGTACCAGAAGGGGAAATTGTGGTGCTAAATGTGTATGTACCAAATGGAGGAAAGACTGAATTCTTTAAAAATTTATGGAAACAAATGGGAAATTGTATTGAGGATGAAGAAATAATATTAGCAGGAGATTTCAATGGAGTAATAAAACCGGAATTAGATAGGTCAAGTGGAGGAAAGAAATATAAAGGCAAACTACCGGAAATTTTCTTTAGATTAATAGAGAGCTATAATTTACAAGATTGCTGGAGGCTGGAAAACCCGGAGGAAAGAAAGTACACATTTTATTCAAATGTACAAAAGTCATCAGCAAGGATTGATAATATTTGGATCACAAATAGGTTAATGATTAAGTTAGATAAATGTGAAATTATGACGAAATCATTGTCGGACCATAACCCAGTGATGCTGAATTTAAAGGAAGAGTATAAGAATAAAAGGAGATGGAGGTTAGACGAAACCATCTTAAATGATGAGGAGTTTGTAGGTAAAATAAAGAATTTGGTTAAAGAATTTTTTCAAATTAATGTAATAGGTGAACAAGGGGTGGAAACAATCTGGGATGCCAGTAAAGCCTTTATTAGAGGGATATATATACAACAAAAGAGTAAAATAAGAAGACAAAGGGAAAAGAATTTAAATAAGATCCAAAAAGAACTTGAGGAAAAAGAAAAAGAATTAGTAAAAAAACCCAAAGATGCCAAAGTGGCATCTGAAATTAAGATCCTGCAAACAGAGCTATCAATATTAACGGGACAAGAAATGGAGAAAAAAATTAAGTGGGCCAAACAAAAAAAATTTGAAATGGGGGGGAAAGTGGGGAAACTATTGGCTTGGCAATTAAAAAAGAAACAGAATGAAAGAATAATCACAAATATCAAAATGGACGGGAAAAATTGGGTTAAGAGAGAAAATATTCATAAATGTTTCACGAAATACTATGGGAATTTGTATAAAGGAGACCAAATTAATGGGACAATGATAAGAGAATATATTAGAAACCACAAGTTAGAAAAGATAAGTGAGGACGAGAAAGAGAGGTTAAATAAACCTGTTTCCTTGCAAGAGGTACATGAAATAATTGGGAATCTAAAAGTAGGGAAGTCCCCTGGTACGGACGGACTCTCGAGTAGACACTACAAAATCCTCAAGGAAGAAATAGGAGAGATTTTTGTGAAAGTAGCTAATAAAATAAGGGAAGAAGGGAAAATGCCCCAGTCCTGGAAAGAGGCTTTTATAACTCTTATACCGAAGGGAGACAAAACGGATTCAGTAGAGAATTATAGGCCTATCTCCCTATTAAATGTTGACTACAAGATATTCGCAGCAATCATGGCAAAAAGATTAAAGGAGGTGCTAAATAGAATTATAGGAAAAGAACAACAAGGATTTCTCCCCAAAAGAAGGATGAACAATAACGTTAGAATTCTGGTTAATTTGATCGAATACCTTGATTGGAACCCCGGTCGGGAAGCTGCTTTGATATTCCTGGACGCGGAGAAGGCATTTGACAATGTCAACTGGGAGTATATGAAAGGAGTAATAAAAGAAATAGGAATAGAAGGGAATTTTTTCAGAAGTATAAATACAATTTATGAAAAACAAAAAGGAATTTTAATAATAAATGGAGAGCTTTCCCAAGAAATTGAAATATCAAGGGGCACCCGGCAGGGATGCCCACTCTCCCCCCTCCTTTTTATCCTAACAATTGAAAGCCTATTGAAGGAAATAAAAGAAAGTGAGAAGATTAAAGGAATCAAAGTGGGTAGAAGTATGTATAAAACGCGAGCTTTTGCAGATGACGTCATCATAATTTTAGAGGATCCTCTGGAGACAATAGGGCATTTGAAAAGAGTTTTAAATGATTACGGAAAGGTATCGGGTTTCAAAATAAATATGAACAAAACGAAAATTATTACAAAAAATATAAGAGAAAAAGGGATAAAAGAATTGAGGGGAAAATCAGGATGGGAAATTGTAAATAAAGTGAAGTATTTGGGAATTGAAATTACAGCCAAAAATATAAACCTATTCGAAAACAATTACGGGAAAAAATGGAAGGAAATAGAGAGAGAGCTAGAAAGGTGGAGTAATCTACAGATGACGTTATCTGCAAGGATAGCGGCGATTAAAATGGTAATATTACCAAAATTATCATTCTTATTTCAAATGCTCCCAATTGTGGAAAAAAAGGAAATATTCGAAAAATGGAGGAAAGGGTTGAGCAAATTTATATGGGGGAAAAAAAGGCCAAGAATACAATACAGACTGTTGACTGACACAAGGGAGAGGGGAGGATGGGGGGTCCCAGACCTAAGACTATACCATGCGTCAGCAAGCTTGGTGTGGTTAAAAGAATGGGTAGAATTGGATAACAAAGAGATACTAGATATAGAAGGGTTCAATAACACTCAGGGATGGCACAAATATCTGTTAGAGGGGAAAAAAGGCGGATATAAAGAATTTACGAATCATGTGTTCAAAAGATCTTTATTAAAAATTTGGTACGAATACAAAAATATTTTAGAGCCGAAAACGCCTTGGTGGGCCTCTCCTATGGAAGCAACTGCATTATTCAGTAAATTCAGGCAGAGCAAATGGCTGACGTATTCGGACATCCTAGAAAGAGAGGGAGAACAATTAAGATTAAAATCATATCAAGAGTTAAAACATGAATGCATGAGCTGGCTTCATTATGGCCAGATCCAAAGCCTCTTTAATAAACATCTGAAAATTGGTTTTTCCGAAAATAAATCCAAATTGCAGGAGATATTATTGGAAAATGGGGAGAAGCCAATGTCAAAATTCTATGCTTACCTTCTCGAGTGGGAATTAAAGGATGAATTGGTAAAAACCACGATGATACGTTGGGCCCAAGATTTAGGGAGACCTATATTTAGTAACAAATGGGAAAGACTCTGGAAATAAGGAATGAAATTTACGGCGTGCTCAGGAATTAAGGAGAATATTCTTAAAATGGTTTATAGATGGCATCTTACGCCGGCCAAAATTGCCAAAATATATAAGAATGACTCCAACAAATGTTGGAAATGTAAAGAGAAAATTGGTAATTATTACCACTGCTGATGGCAATGTGGCAAGATCCAAGAATTTTGGAACGGAGTATATGAAAAATTGAAAAAAATGTTGAAAATGACGTTCCCCAAAAATCCAGAAATATTTTTATTGAGTATGATTCCAGAAAATATCCCTGAAGGAAAAAGAAATATATTATCATATGCCAGTGCAGCGGCCAGACTATTGGTAGGTAAAAACTGGAAGGGTGAAAAAACGCCGACAATATATGAGTGGCAGGAGAAATTGGTCGAATTCATGAATCTAGATAAAATGACCACAGCAATTAGGAACATCCCCAAACAGAAATGTATTAAGGAATGGAAACAGGTAGAGGACTATTTAAGAAAAGAGAATTTTAATATAGATTTGGTGATATGCTTATATTGAAGTTAAGAAACAGGGAAAAATTAATAATAAGTATAAAATTAGCAGTAGGAATTCAAGGATAATCCAAAAGAAGCAAGAATTTGATAAAATTGTAAATAAAGCGATGTATGAACAGTGGGAAGTTTTTTCTTTTTCTTTTTCTTATGGTAATTGTCAATTGTCAATCCATAATTTTCCCTTTTTTTCCCCTTGTCTATCTTTTTATCTCAGGATTTGTAACTCAAATCCTAAGCTTATATGACATTTTATCTGGTATATTATTATGGGTGTTGATTTTGTTATATCATTTGTATTATTAGTTATATTATGTTATATCATTTTGTATTATCAGTTATACTATCTGGTATACCAAGCTTTAAGTTTATGGAAATGGAATAGCATTTCAAATTAGTGTCTATAAGCTTCCTATTATACTATATATATGTGTGTACATATATGGCTACATATATATAATTTTCCCCATCCCCCTTTCTTTTTTCCCTTCTCTTTTTTTCTCTTCTTTTGTTACTTTTTGTTGCTGTTTGAATATGATTTTTCTGTTAATTTGCTATGTTATGCTTTTGTTTTTGGTTAAATGAATTTTATATTGTATTTTGTGTTTGTATAATCGAAATAAAGTCTATTATATATATATATATATATATATATATATATATATATATATATATAAAAGTATGCTTCAGGTTAAGTACAGACTTCTGGAACCAATTGTGTTTGTAAACCGAGGTACCACTGTACAACAATTTATTTCTAGGTGGAAACTAGTTCCCAATAGACACGGGGTCAAATGCAGAAGCAAACAGTGAAAAGTAACAAAGAGCATATCTATATAATGGATCGATCTGGTTTTAACAGATTAGCTGGTTAGTCCCTCTTCCCAAGGAAATCAGGGATCTGAGGAAAAGACTATAGATGTTTGCCAGTTAGTGCAAGGATTTGTGCAATAAAATTTCCCTTTCCTCCCTCTCCTATGTACCCTATGCCCTCCCCATGGGGAACCCCCCCAGGAGAGATTTTGGGGGGCTGCAGGGCGAGGAGGGGAAGTTCTGTTGCACAAGGATAAATTCTTGCACGAATGGAATGAGAGATACAAGCCACAAATCTGAAGATTGGAGCTGTGTTTATGTGAGTCATTACAACTAAACCGGCATAAAACTAATATTAAGTCTGTAATATAAATATGTTCACATTGATTTGGGCGCCTTCAGTTAGGGATGGATCAGTTTTTTCCTAGTCCATGTCCCTTTCAAATGGGTTAATTTATAAGTGCATTCCATTTCTGCATTAATGGGTCTTTAACATTAGGCACTTTAACATTAAAAAATCCATTTGAAAATTCACACCCAATGTGCACATTTGAATTTTGTTTCCTAGGAAAGACTTATTTCTAACTAGATTTTTATCTTGTTTTGATACAGGGTTATATGCTGAGAACTGCATCATGAAGTCTGGGGAAGTGTGAAATGTGTGATAACTACCTTCCAAACTGCGCATGGGTCCAGGAGGTATGAATCTGGACAGTTCCTATCACAATTCACAAAGATCAGGTTCCTCAGACATCCCTGCCTTCTGTGTGCATACTACACATTGACGTCCAGAGCTTCAAATGCAAAGATAGACAGGTCCCTGTCCCCAAGGAGTTTGCAGTCTAAAATACAGGGGCAGTTCTACAAAGCTACCTGTATACACCTTTCTTATACCAGTTTGAGTGTCACGGCTTCTCCAAATAATTTTGAAGGGTTCTCTGCACTTCTGAGCCCTTCCCATTGAACTGTCATTTCCTGGGAGGAGAGAATTAGTGTTAAACCAGTTTAGGCCTGTGCTGTAGATATAGCCCTTATTCCTTCCCTCTTCGTTCCTGTTCTACATCTTTGCTGAAGAGCATTCTGGCCCTGTTTCCATTCATTTTAATTGGCTGTATACAGGATAACTTCTTAGTGGGTGGCATCCCTGGGCACTCTCCCTTGCTGTGCAATAGAGGAAGCATTTATCTTTGCCTCTGCTCACCCTTGTTATAAACCAGGGGTGGCCAACTGCCAAGAGACTGCAATCTACTCACAGTTAAAAACTGGCAGTGATCTACCCCCTTTTTGGGGGTTCAGGTCAAAGTTGATGAGCTTTTTTTAGGAAGCGAAGCCCCATTTTTAGGGGTGCAGGGCAAAGTTGTTGAGCTTTTTTTAGGGGAGCCAAAATTGTTGAGCATTGTTGGGGGGAGCCAGTGATCTACCAGTGATCTACCACAGACATCCAGTGATCTACCCGTAGATCACGATCTACCTGTTGGACATGCCTGTTATAAACTATCAGGCCCTACATAGTCTACAGGAAAATATATATCAGAGGACAGATGATGAACATCATTGAACATCCATTGAAATAGAGAAATAACTGTATAACTCTATATGTACTTCTAAAAGTATAGCATTGGAAAGTTCCATTGGACTAAACAAATGAGTTGCAGGAAGCCTAACACAGTGTTTCCCGAACAACCTCAGTAAGGTAGGTTAAGGACCACCATTCATGCTATGGAAATACCAACTAGCCAGAAGATTGGCCTTTATGTTATTACAATCCCCCACCTTCTCCTCTAGATTGGTCTTTGATAAAGTAAGGACCAGGGTTATTATATTTTTGGGGTGGGGAGCAAAATTAGGTGCAATCTGAATAGCTGGAATGTTGGAGGTGTGCTATTTGGACTATAATAATAACAGTTTACAAAAATCACCCAGCCCCCCCCCCTGGTGCTACAAAGTGGGAGAATCTGATGTGAGATTACATCAAGAGAGAGCAAGGCCAAGCAAACCTTTTCATCTCCCTTCCCCACGGGTTATTTTAAATGCATTCTAAACATGCAATAGTATCATCTAACAAATTGATTTGCTATATAGCCCAAGTAGCACTCAGACTCCTTTCCCTTAAATTTTAGTTTTGAGAAAAATCAAGAACGTAATTACTTGGCTGAATCATTAATTACTGGCTACTGGACAATTTTGAATGGAGTGCACAGAAAGCCTGAGGCAGCTATTAAAAGCTGCTTTAATGCTATTGATCTATTTGTGTTTATCATTAAATTTCTCTGCTGTTATGACATTTTATTGAGCACATCACTAGGGGAGTGGAAGCAGAGCATGGCACCCTTTGCCCTCTTCTTCTGAGCTACATTCTCTCCTGGGGCTTAAGTCTATTCAAGCCAATGAAGAGGTGCTGGGGCTCAAACCTACTGAAAAAAAAGCAAAACACACCACATTTTTTGACACAGCAAGCCACCCCTAAAATTGAAGAGGCATTTGAAGAAGAGGGAACTTGCTGGCTGTTGTCTTGGTCATCACATGCTCAGAGGCACATTCAGGTTAGTCAGAACGTGCACAAACAATGATCCCCACCAATATGCCATTTTGGAAATGTAGGTTCTGGGCCCTCAGACTTGATTTCTGAAATACGTTACAGCACCAGTGATTCCTCAATGAAAGTAACCTCTGAAGCAGGTTATATGATTATTTTATCACTGAAAGGAACCTGTTTGTATTAGCAAGGTGATTATTATATTACCTAGCTAGGGGGAATAGCTATACTGAAAAGGTGAATCTTTGGAATTCTTGAATAGCCATTTAATCTAAACATAGCAATGTCTAATCCTTAACTCACTTACAGGAGGGTAAGGACCTACTGAACAGAATGCCGCTAAATCAAAGTACACATTTGTAAGATTGATTGCACTCTAAGGAAGGAGCCCTAAACAGCCTCGGTCCAGTATACCTGAAGGAGCATCTCCTCCTCCATCATTCTGCCCGGACACTGAGGTCCAGCGCCGAGGGCCTTCTGGCGGCTCCCTCGCTACGAGAAGCCAAGTTACAGGGAACTAGGCAGAGGGCCTTCTCGGTAGTGGCACCCACCCTGTGGAATGCCCTCCCACCAGAGGTCAAAGAGAACAACAACTACCAGACCTTTAGAAGGCATCTCAAGGCAGCCCTGTTTAGGGAAGCTTTTAATGTTTGATGGATTTCTGTATTTTAATATTTTGTTGGAAGCCACCCAGAGTGGCTGGGGGAACCCGGCCAGATGGGCGGGGTATAAATAAATTATTATTATTATTATTATTATTATTATTATTATTATTATTATTATTATTATTATTATGGAATTGGCCCCTCTTCAGTTGGAGATACCACTAAACAAGTGGGGGTGACTCTGCCCACAGCCGTTCTCATCCCCGTCCATGAGTTGGTGGTCAAATGTATGAAACAGGGAACATTCAGGATTCATGGAGGTTCCATGCACATAATAGAACTCTGGAAAACCAGAGTTCTAAAACACACAGGGAGCTGCTATGTGTATAATGCAGTTGCACAGCAGCACATGGAGGGCAAGGGGAATGATGATGGGGTAGTGATGTAGAAATACCAAAAGAGCAGAATAGACTGTTCATGTATGTGATGACAGCTGCGTGATTACTTTTGGCTCGGAGATGGAAGGAAGATAAAGTCCGTACCAGAGAAGAATGGCTGATAAAGATGATGGACTACGACAAAATGACCAGGAAGATCCGAAGCCAAGAAGAGAACAAATTTAATAAAGGATTGGAAAAATTTTTGAGTTACCTTTGAGAACACTGAAAACAATTAAAAACACTGGCAGGATTTTAATAACACTTGTAATGTAACAAGAACTATGGTAAAAATTGAGATTTGAAGATAAATGGAAAACAGTATACAATGCAGTTGGGGAGAAAAGATCTACAATGGAACCCATGGAGGGGAGCAGAGAAGTCCAAGGATTCAGAGAACCCTATAACTGTAGGTTTTTCATTTTTATTTGAATATAAATGCTAATTGTAAAATGAAATAATGTATTTTTTTAATTAAAAAAAAGATGATGGGGTAATAATGTAACTAGCACATCTATCCCTGCAACCCCACTGCCCACCCTGTATGTTTAGATAACACTGGATATTAATGTCTGAAAAGGGTTTTGAATTTTGTTACCTTTTTGGCATATATTCTCAGGCTGGTGTCAACTTTGGCAAAGTTTTTTGCCATCAGGAGATCCAGTATTCATTTTTGCTTCTGTATTTTGAATTAGTTTACAAAATTCGCACACCTTTTATGCTTCCAGCTACAAAAGCTCTAGCTTTTGTGCAGGAGTGGGGATGTGCATTCTCTTTTCCCATGCACTAAAAGGCATTTCATTGTCTGCCTTACATTTTCAGATAGACATGAAAGTATAATTTGTCCTTGATCTTCTGAATCTGATGGCCCTTGCTTGGTTTTGAACATTGCACAGAAATTGGGCGACAGTGGAAACGTAAGTTAGTCACACAAACCATCTCTTTGCACTTCCTATGGAACATGCAAATGAGGAACTTGAACATTTCCTACATCATCTGACGCATGACATCTGTATGCATTAGAAGTCTCACGTTCCACTTTGGATGAGATACACTAGTTCACCCTTTTCATGTTATACAAGAAGGGCAAGTGGGATGCACAAGTTTCCCACCCTTATTCTGTTTCCGCTTCTCTGTAATATGCAAAGGCAACCTGTACACATTCTTCCTTTCCTTCTTGTAATTAATGTACATGGCCATGCCACTTTGTACAGTAAAATGAACAAAATACAGGTCAACAAAATTGCAGACCAAATTATCCTGCTGGCAAAGAATCAGCATGAAAGAACTCAATATGAAATAGAATGCACACTCTCTAAAACCTATAAATAAACAAGTGGATTCTTGAACTGAATCACCACTGGTGAAATCTTAAGAATCATGCACAATTACTGCAATGTGTTCACCAGAAAAGGATGGTCCAAACATCTAACACCAATTCTGGCATGACCACACTTGCTAGCAATTACTTTCTGGGCTCAATTCAAAGTGCTGGTTTTTACCTGTAAAACTTTATGAGGTTCAGGACCCCAATACCTCATGGACTGCCTTTCCTCACATGAACTGACCCCAACCCTGAGATCATCATCTGAGACCCTTCTCTGTGTGATCCCTTCCATTGGAGATCTTGCAGGAGGCAACATGTGAATGGGCCTTTTCCAGTGATGGTCCCCCACTTGTGGAATTTTTCCCCAGGGAGGCATACCTATCACCCATTCTTCTATATTTTAGGCACCAAGCAAAAACTTTCATTTTTACCCAGATTTTTGGACCTTAATTTGATGGATTTGGGTTATTTGTGGCTTCTTTTTATCTGTATAGATGGGTTTTTTTGGCTTTTCTTCATTTTGATTGCTATAATTTTTAATGTTTTAACATTTATGCCATTTCTGTAAGTTGCTTTAGGTCACGTTTGTGAGGAAAGTGGCTAATAAATATTATTATTAGTAGTAGGAGTAACATTAACTGTCATATTTTTTAATAAAAAAACATAAAAACCCTTAAAAATTAACATATTAAATAAGTATTTAAATATGTATTTTTGTACATCTTCCTCACAAAATATGCATTCCTAAATGCATTTTCTTTCAAAATACACTTTTCAAACACATTGCTTCCCCCCCCCCTCGGCAGAGGACTGCACCAGGAAATTCAGAGAATCTAAAAGATAACTACGGTAAATTCTGATTCAAACATTCTCTGGTAAGTACTGAGCAAGACTGGGTCAGTTCTTACTGGAATTCCCATACATCAAATTCCTCAAGCATCCCAACTTACCTTTCAGCTGAACCATCTATTCTTATTCTGCTGGTAGTGTTAATTCCAACAAGTGAGAGCTAAGCGAAGTGTTGGGAATCTTGTCATTCAGAGGGGGAAAGGTCAGGTTACACCATCATTCTCTTGTGAATATAATTAAATGGTGTGGAAAAGACATGATCAATAACCATCTCGCATTTCTGCCTTCCTATCTGGCATGCAGTGTCCAAAAGGAAGTTGGCCTTTAGATCAAAGTAAGATGATTGCAGATGATGCTGAAAAGGTGTCACTGTTTATCCTAGTGGCTGCTAAGTCATGTATATTTCTTGCAGATACACACACACGTATATATCTGGTCTGAAACACTTCATTTTTTCACTTTCCACCTGACTGGGTCGTCCCTAATATATATCTTACCCCATGTCTATTTTGTGTACTGTAAACTTGAGTTAGTATAGCAGACACAATGCAGAAGGTGAAAAGCCATAGAGCCACATTACTCCAGTATGTAGAGGGGTAACTATCTTCCCGGGGACACGGGTGGCACTGTGGTCTAAACCACTGAGCCTAGGGCTTGCCGATCAGAAGATTGGTGGTTCGAATCCCCGCAACGGGGTGAGCTCCCATTGCTCAGTCCCAGCTCCTGCCCACCTAGCAGTTCGAAAGCACATCAAAGTGAAAGTAGATAAATAGGTACCGCTCTGGTGGGAAGGTAAATGGCGTTTCTGTGCACTGCTCTGGCTCGCCAGAAGCGGCTTAGTCATGCTGGCCACATGACTCGGAAAAACTGTCTGCAGACAAACATTGGCTCCCTCGGCCAGTAAAACGAGATGAGTGCCGCAACTCCAGAGTCGTTTGTGACTGGACTTAACTGTCGTTTGTGACTGGACTTAACCTTTACCTTTAACTCTCTCTCCAGATTTCAGAGTGGTGTTCAGTCCCAAAGAGGGAGCATAGAAAACTTTCATTAAGCACTCTAACACAAAAGCTGCCTGCCTGTTTTTCAGGTGGCACTCCACAACCATGGCTACCAGAAATTTGCAAATAATAAAATGAAATAAAATTCTAGACTGTACTTGATCATTCCCTATGGGTCAACTGCAGCCATGCAGCTTTCTTGACCCACCAAATATATGCTTACTCCCACTTTACAGTCCATACATGAGTAGGTAAGATGTTGTCCACTTTTCAAATATCTGAATATTTCATTGCTATAAAGAAGTAGTAAGAAAAGTTGTTCAAATGGTACAAATAAAGCAGAATCGCATATCTTTGCTTATTTTAGTAAAATGACTGCTGAGTATGAAGACTGGTAATAAGTAACACAGAAGTTCAAATGAGCCCCATATCTGTTCTCCTGCCCCCACTAGGTTCTTTGATTCCCCTGTCATTCTGACTACAGTCATACCTCGGTTTAAGTATTTGAGTATTTTCAGTTTAAATACTCCGTGGACCTGTCTGGAATGGATTAATCCACTTTCCATTACTTTCAATGGGAAAGTTCGCTTCAGGTTAAGTACGCTTCAGGTTAACTACAGACTTCCGGAACCAATTGTGTTTGTAAACCGAGGTACCGGTACCACTGTATAGCTTTCATTTAAAACAACAAAATGTGAAGTTGCATTGCACAAAAGCTGTACTTGCATTGTTAAGGAATAATGTATATGCACACTCATCCACCCAAATGTGGACACATCAGCCTTTCACCCTTCCAGTAACTGCGGGCTCTGCCCAGTCCCCAGCAATAGTGGCCCCCACTAGCAACATGACAAGCAAATCACAAGACATATATGCATCTAACCATGGCATCTGTTGCCATGCTCCAGCTGTGCGCTCGCTCTCTTTTGCAAGTGCGGTGGCTCTTATTGTGTCATTCTCACAGCAAGGAGAAGTGCTAATGGGGAAATTTTATATATCCCCTGCAAAGAATGGAAGAACAGTGGGCTCTTTGTGGGTTCCTCATGTTGTTCCATCTACATTAATTCCTACCTTGGTCCAGAAAGGTTCTCTAGAAATATCTGTTCCAAAAGATGCCTTCTATTTCATTTTAGGTCAGGACGAACACTGAGACTCATAGCAGGGACAGTAGAGGGATGGTTGCATTGTTCATCCCTGTAATTGTTCTCTTAGCATGCCTTCACTGCCCTTCAGGATGGGAAGTTATGCAGAGCTAGGCTGTGGTCAGTCCTGAAATATCTGTGTGTGGAGAGCAGGAAGGCAACAGACACACCCGGGCAGCTGTGCACCTGCAGTATAGCTGTGAAGGTTGATTTGTCCCATGTTGCTGCTCCACACAGGAGCCAGAATGAGCCATAGAGCCACAAAAGCTGCCATCTGGATGTGTCTTAAGAATTCCTCCTTCCCTTCTGTTTGAGCTTGCCATGGCTGGCCAGAACAACTCCTCCCTCTCTGATTAACGGAGCAGAAAATGACGTGGCTCTCAGAATGAGCAGGGTCCAGGGAAGGGTAAACTTCTTGATCTTCTGGAAAGTCAAATCCTTTCCATTCAGGGGGGAAACAGGGACTGCTTGCCATCAGAACCATCTGCCAGTTTAATGACCAAAAGGTCTTGATGTACAGGCGTTACATCTCCTCATGCTCTAAACTAGGCTTTTGTTCTTGTATTCATAGATTCTCTGCTTTCAGCACAAGATTAGCGACTGCAGGGAATCCAAATTGTACTGCTTGTGGACATGAATATGGACCTGAGGCTTGGTGGTTATTGGAGCTGGTTACAATGGAAGAAAAGCAGTAGTTCAGAGATACAGAACATGCTTTGCATGCAAAAAGCTTCAGGTTTCAACGAGCCACAATAAGGACATTTTGCCCATGGTGTGACTATTTTCCACCTTCCCATTTCGACTCTCTGGCATCTTATCTGCATAACCTAGCAATTCTAAAATATAGACTCGCTTTTACTCTTGCAAGATGGAATGTATTGCCCTCGGCTGTACTTGAGAGACGATTCCAACAGATTCCACATGAAAAACACTTATGCCCCTGTGGAGATTGCACTCTTCTGGCTTGCACTTTTTATAAAGACTTGAGGAATGAGATTGCGTGTTCAGACCCAGAGACCTCCCCCCTAAATAAATTCATCCTTGACTCAAATTTTGGTTTTGTTTTTTGGCAGAATTTAGGCCACAACTTTATTGATTCATTTCCGAGCACAATTCAAAATGTTGGTGCTGACCTTTAAAGCCCTAAATGGCCTCGGTCCGGTATACCTGAAGGAGCGTCTCCACCCCCATCGTTCTGCCCGGACACTGAGGTCCAGCACAGAGGGCCTTCTGGCGGTTCCCTCGTTGCGAAAAGCCAAGTTGCAGGGAACTAGGCAGAAGGCCTTCTCGGTAGTGGCGCCCGCCCTGTGGAACACCTTCCCATCTGATGTCAAAGAGAAAAACAACTATCTGACTTTTAGAAGACATCTGAAGGCAGCCCTGTTTAGGGAGGCTTTTAATTTTTAATAGATTACTGTATTTTATTTTTCTGTTGGAAGCTGCCCAGAGTGGCTGGGGAAACAATAATTTATAAATAACAATAATTTATAAATAATAAATTATTATTATTATTATTATTATTATTATTATTATTGATTAAAGAAAGTGTATGGTAGATTAGGCTCTGGTTCGACTAGCTCCCCGCACCCTTGCAGGTAGCGCTGACCCAGGGCACCAGCATAGGTCAGCCAAGGGTGAACACCTGGATAGGCGGAAAGCCGGGAACAGGCTATGTTCGCCACCCAGATGTCCCCCTGGACTCAGGCACAAGCACAACCTCCTCACAGGGGTTGACCGAACCATTTGAGTCCCTGGATTCCTTTAATGCAATACCCTTCACATAGGGATGGCAAGAGCGTTCTCCCATCACTATCACCTGAACCAGTGCCTATCCGCCACACGAGCACCTGCGCTCGCCGCCAACCACTCACACCTGTAACCAATCCCTTAACTCCGCTGACACGGCGGTCAGCCACAAATCATTCCCAATCACAGACAGATGAACCCCATCAAGTTTCCTGAGAAACTGTCATGGGCACAACCCCACACACTGCAACCTATTCCAGTGGTTGCAGCATAATGCACCTTCCAAGTTTGATATCAGCAGGGAAGGGGACCCTGTGAGCATCAGGGTAAGCTGGTGTAGGCTAGGCATGTTTGTGACCCCTGGAATGGCTCACAGCGTGCTAGATCAGGCATCTCCAAACTGCGGCCCTCCAGATGTTTTGGCCTACAACTCCCATGATCCCTAGCTAACAGGACCAGTGGTCAGGGATGATGGGAATTGTAGTCCAAAACATCTGGAGGGCCGAAGTTTGGGGATGCCTGTGCTAGATGGACCAAGCGTCTGACTAGAAACAAAATAAAAAAGCTCATACTAATAACAAACTTAGTTGGTCTCTAAGGTGCTACTGGAAGGAGTTTTTAAAATTTCGTTTCAACTACGGCAGACCAACCACGACTACCTACGTGTCAGTAGAAACAGTTATGCAATTATGCAGTTTTAGAGTCTGGAATTAATTATATTGACACCCACCCCCATCATTAGATGAGAATGTATATTAGGCAGCATTATACAGTTTTAAACAGTCATGGTCCCCCCCCCCCAAAATCCTGGGGACTCTAGTTCTTCTGGGGTGCTGAGAGTTGTTAGAAGACCCATATTTTCCTTATGGAGCTACAGTTCTCAGAGTTCTTGGGAAGAGGGATTGATTCTTAAGCCATTGTGAGAATTATAGCCCTGCAAGGGGAATAGGTACCTCCTAACAACACTCAGCATGCTTAACATACTGCAGGTTCCAGGATTCTTTGGGGGATGCCATGACGGTTTGAAATTATACGATACTGATTTAAATGCATAGTGCAGATAGGGCATAACTTTCTTCATTTAAAAATGGGAGAAGCCTGCATCTGGGGGCTCTCCTTCTCACTCAGCTTCGTAGGGCCCTGGACTCAAAATGCCTGCTTGCTGCTATCCCTTTCACAAGATATTGACAACTGTTTCAGGTGCTTCCTCCTGTTCTGTTTAAAATGCCTTCTGTGCCACGAGTGTAGAACTGATAAGCTCCATGTCTGGGCGGTGTGTGTATGGGGATTAAATTTCAGCATCAAGGTTATTGATAAGGGTAGTAATTATGGCACAGACCCATTACCTCCAGCTGTTAAAAAAAAATCAATTCACATCCTGAATGTTACTCTGAACACACAGCTTCTCTTTACCCTATTGTGTGCCTTGATTTGTATGTCTTTCCCATGATGCTGATCTTTACAGTACACATTCTTTTGCTAAGGAGGTTCATAATGATTTTCTTTTTCCTCTGCTAGTTGCAAGGCCCTGTATTTCATTTCTTTGTTAAAAAGAGAAATAGCCCACCCCGCCCTCCTCCTCCTCCTAGCTAGGCAAATCATCCTGTTCCCACAGGCGTCCTGTGAGAAAGGCAGATCAAACAGAACAATTAATTCAGCAAACAATGCAATTAAGCCATGATCCAAGCATAGTTTCCAGGCTGAAACAAAACAAATAGCCCTGGCAGCATGGATAAATAAGATCACAGATGGAGGGATTTCACAAGCAGCTAACTTTTCCTGCTCTGAGACTTCGAGAACATAAAAATGTTGAGCGCAAGGCCCCTTTCCCAAACCCTCTCAGCCCTTCGGCGCAGAGCTTGCAAGCCTGCTGAGAGACACCATATTGAGTTCAGGCACCCCTGGGATCCTCCAATCACCAGCTCCAAGGGGATAATTATGCAAGAAAAACACATGCAAAACAACTGGCGCTACAGCGGCATTTTCAGCATCTCCCACTGGGCTGGCCTCTGTCACCATCTTGACACACAGCAGAAAACGATAAAGCTGTGAAAAAGAAATCTGCTTCACACCCGGATAGGTTTCTTTTCTATTTCAGAAATTGATAGGAATTCCAATTTCTGGACAAGTATGAAACCTGTCTGCTTCTTGGTGGAAACATGAAATGCATGTAGCATCGAGAGCTAAAACATGAAGGCAATTGAGCAGGAATTGGGAACCTGTTGTTTTCCAAATGTTGTCTGACTCAAAGTCCCATCAATCTCAATCTGAATGGCCAAGGATGATGGGAGTTGTAGAATCATAGAATAGAATCATAGAGTTGGGAGAGACCACAAGGGCCATCCAGTCCAACTCCCTGCCAAGCAGGAAACACCATCAAAGCATTCCTGACAGATGGCTGTCAAGCCTCTGCTTAAAGACCTTCAAAGAAGGAGACTCCACCACACTCCTTGGCAGCAAATTCCACTGTCGAACAGCTCTCACTGTCAGGAAGTTCTTCCTAATGTTTAGGTGGAATCTTCTTTCTTGTAGTTTGAATTCATTGCTCCGTGTCCGCTCCTCTGGAGCAGTAGAAAAAAACCTTTCTCCCTCCTCTATATGGCATCCTTTAACATATTTGAACATGGCTATCATGCTCAAATATGATATTTATCTGCATTTATTGGTTAGGTTTGCTGACTGCACTTCTTAGCCTTCACTGTTATAGTGCAATAGAATGAGTGAAAAATGCATCTGCCTTTTCTTCAGTTCACATCATCCTTTTCTGGACTTTAAGCTGCGTTGCATATTATAACATCCTATGCAGCAGAGGAAGTGTGTGGGAATAACACACTAAATATGAATAGTCATCTGCTTTAACAGAGGAGCACTTGGGGCTTTCAAATTTCAGTGATGTCCTGTGTGATACCAAAATTTGTCCCCCACCCCACCCCTCAATGTTCTGCTCAATTCACTACATCATAGTTGTGATACCTTGTGGTGTCCCCTAGGTGGAACCAGTTGTGCTGCCTTGAATCTGTCTCTGGGAGCTAGGTTTGCATAAATGGATTCTAGGCAAAGTCAATCTGGATAACCCATCCATGACAATATGTGCCGTCCCCTTGACATCCCCAAGTACATCAAGTGCAAAAACTTGGGCACTAGCCACTGCCTATCTGAGCAAAAAGCATACAGCTTTCTACTGTTTCATTTGTACACACCTGTTATCAACATGACTCTTACATTGATGGCAACCAAACAAGATTGTATATTAGTTTCAGATCTGGAGGCAGCTTTATATCCATAAATTCAGCAGGTATGCTGCCCTCTGCTGCCCTTGTTGCAGTTTGTTTTCCTTGATTCCTCCCAAATGAACCTTTGGATTGATGGTTTCTGTGTAGAGAAAACACAATTCACTCCAGTGAATCACAGTAGATTTTCAGCTGGACTGAATATGGTAGGCATAGTAGTCCCATATTTGTCCAACCGTGCTAAATGCATGAAAGGACAACCGTAACTTTGTCCACCCCTATTTGTATTACAATGGCGGTGCTTATCTTAAATGGAAGAGCTGAACACCCAACTATCCTTTTTCTCCAAGGCTATTTCACCTCTCCTTCCATTACTTCTTACAGCTTTTAAGTAGTTGTGAACCCTCACTGATGGTTCCTCGTTGTCTGCTATTACTGGAACCCATTCATCTCTAGTCAGATTATACCCAGCAGGCTCAGTGCTATGGCAAACTGATGTATCCACCAGGTGTGTCTTGATTAACAGGCCAAACGTGTTCCTCAGTTGAGCAGTATTTCTGGTCCCCATCTCCTGGCTTCCTGAGAGGAACACTAGTTACCCATTCCTAACACAGAACAACCCCTTTGTTCCTGAACATCCCAACCTGCCAGATCCCCTGCACTCCCCTCTCACCACTCTTTATTCATCATGGTGATTCCATGAAATTTCTCTCCTTGTTTTAACCATTTATTGCCCCCCTCTTCCCTCTATGGCTTTGTCTCTCTCAGCTTGGACAGCTCAGTTGGTTAGAGTGTGGCGCTGATTAATGCCAATGTTGCAAGTCTGATCCCCATATGAGACAGCTGCACATTCCTGCATTGCAGGGGGTTGGCAGATGATCCTCAGGATCCCTTACAACTCTACAATCCTATGTAGGGTTGCCAGACTCAATAGCGGACAGGACTTCTGTGCCTTTAATTGCCCTGCTCTCTTTTGAGTCTGGAAACCTTAAAGAGAAACCAGCAGACCCTTTGTTTAATTTCCAAGCAAAGGGTCTGCTGGTTTCTCTTTAAGGTTTCCAGACTCAAAAGAGAGCGGGGCAATTAAAGGCACAGAAGTCCTGTCCTCTATTGAGTCTGGCAACCCTAATCCTATGATTCTATTATTTGTTCTCCTTGCCTTGTACTTTCCACTTCATAGACCCCCCCAACACACACACCCCAATTATACTCCCTTGCCCTCCTTTCTCTATTCTTCATGTTCACTTGTTGGTCTCCCCTGCACTGCTACACTCCCCGCCCACCCCCTTTTTCTGTTATATATTTAAGCCCATGCAGAAACAAATTATTTATGAAGGAGTGTAATTTACGATGCGTTCTTAATGTCTTGGAAGACACAGATAATTTATTTAATGAGTAAGGACATGATAATTCACAGAAGATGATTCCAGTCAGAAAATTAGTTTCATTAATTTGCTGTAAATTCTTTGCCTTGATTTAGTACAGCAGGAGTTCCTGTGGCCAATGCAAATCATTGCCAGAGTGTTTTTGTCATCCCAGAATCTGAGAGCAGGTGTTCCTTTCAGCTTTCTTTCACCTCAACCCCCCACCCCATGCTCTTCCTTCTCCATTCCTTGTGCATTCAGCATGCCATCACACTGAGGCACCTTGCCTTCTTCTACCCAAGGGCATCCTGAAAGAAAAGGGATCACATCTCATCCAGATACTGGCTGGGGTATGTCATTTGGATGCAGTTCATGGCTTGAGTTGCAGGCCGGTGCCCACTTCCCTGGGAGTAAAAACCCAATTTGAATTCGGCAGGATGATATGCATAGAGGCAAACTGTCAAAGGGTGAGGAGCTGTGGGCTAAAATGGTTTTGTGGTCAAATCTATGCATGTAGGGCCCACTATTACCGATGGGTTTCCGCTGGTGCCCCACAGAGCCAGGCTCAGGGTCACTCTTTGGGCACTGTGGGAAATGGAAATCCATCCCTCTACATTTTAATTTCTTGTGATGCTACGTTAGGTGCTCCAAGGCATTGTGGGAAATTAAAAATGGCCACTGCCTGGTGCTGATTTTGGGAGTGCCACCACCAGGTAAGCCTACTAGGCCAAATGCCCCTTCAAGGTTGGTGTTGCCCTCCTGGCACTGGCGTTGATGCTGCTTGCCTGGATGGTACAGGGAAGCTGTGCAGTTCTGGCTGCATGCCAGATGGGCTTCTCTAGTGTTCTTGAGCACCCCTGCCCTCACCACTCTCCTGCCCATGCCCCATCTAGGTAAGCAGCAGTGATGCTGGTGACTCCTGGCTCAGGTTTTAAGACCACAAGCAACACGGAAAGTCAGGGAATCTGTTATTATAACTTGCCTTTTTAAATATATCATACACACCTTCTGTCGCCAAGGAGAAAAGGTCAGGAAGGATACGTAGCATCTGAGCTGACAGCAACTCAGATCATCACTACTCACCAAAAACTGAAAGTTAATAGAGAACTTCCTGTAGCCGACAAGACAAAGGCAGAGGGCAGTGTGAACACAGTAATCTTTATTTATTTATTTATTTATTTATTTATTTATTATTACAGTCGAGGACCAGTTCATATAAAATACTGTACAGATAAAAATAAAAATAAAATACTGTGAGTCCCTTTTGAAAGAACAGAATCGTTCCATAATCTACTTCTGCACTACGGACAGCTCCACTGGAACACAACCCCGTTGACTCCTATGCAAAGGGACAAGTGACTGGATGACATAAGGGCTGTCTTGGGCTCCTTTGGGAGGATGGTGGGCACAGAAATTTAATAAATTAGTAAGTGGAGACTACGACAAAGAAGATTTAAGGAGTCAACAGAGGGGGGATGAAGGGAAGGGGCTGACGGACTGATCACTGATCTTTTCTTTGTCTATATGTTCCACTGAAGTGTGTACAGTGGTACCTCGGGTTACACACTTAATTAGTTCCGGAAGTCCATTCTTTACCCGAAGCATTCTTAACTACATAGGCTTCCCACGGCCCCGGAAACGGATTGTGTTCATATCCTGGGGCAAAGTTCGCAACCTGGGACACCTACTTCCGAGTTTGTGGAGTTCGTAAGCTGGACTGTTCGTAACCTGAGGTACCACTGTATATGTGTGAGAGAAAGACCATCTCTAGAATCCAGGGATAAACTTTCAACTGCACCCAGTGTTGAGTGGAGATTTCCAGAGAATCTAACCAGAGGGTGTGTAGCACAGTGTTTTGTGGGAGAGGAGAGAGACTTTCTACTGCCTTTTCCCACCTTCTGGCCCTAGGAGGCCTTCATAAAGGAATTTGCTTCCAGAAGAATTGTTGTGGGGCTTTTCTGGCCTGTTGGGTCTAGGTGTAAAAGGGGGAATTGTTAGGCACTAGCCCCAAGAGCCTTGAGGCTGTTTTTGGGATGTGAAAGTATTGCCTATTGTTCATGGATGGGTTGCTAATATATGTGCTTACCTTTTGATGTATTTAAATGAAATCCTGATATGTTATGATTGTGCCCAATTATGGTAGACAGTTTATTTTCTGCAGGCACATGTGCATTTGTGGAAAATGCAGTGCACAAATAAATGAACTATGATGGTAATGTGACTAGTGCTTGTTACCGACTTGCTCCGAGTACTCAGGACTGCCAATCTATAGCCCTGGGAGAGCTAAATTTTTATTTCACTGCTTTCCACCGCCCTGCCACACTCCCCAACAAATTGCTTCCTGGTGGTGGTTAATCTCTGCCAGCAAACCCAAACATTTATATGAACTCTGTTGCCGTTGTTCACATCCCTGATGCCTTCTTTATTCAGCAAGCGACAAGAGTTGGCAAAGCCCACTTACATTCATTGTGGCTTCGCTGCTCCAGACATAATGAGGTAAAATGAAAACAACTCCTCCCGCCGCAGCTATGTGAGCTGGGAACTCATAAAGGCTAAAAAGCTTTTAATTACGAGCTTGTTCCGATTATGCCCAGCCTCTCTGCTTCCTCCCAAAGAGCAGAACAAGCACTCAGGGGTCAAGATGAACTTCAATTACTAAACTTCTGGCAAATGCTGCTTGGAAACCTGGAGACTTTCTCCTTCCTTAGAGCAGACACCTGGGCTCTGTGATCCTAGCACTCCCCAAGGGCCCGTTCTCTTGGCTGTAACATTGCTGAAAGCAGAACAAGCACATTCTTCTCTGAACCGAAAAAAGGAGGGCTGCATTTTCTTTTCTCTCCCCCCTCCCCTCTTCTGTTTTCCTTGCCTTCCTTCTTATGCTCAGCCATAGATTAGGACCCTCCTGGCTCCTGCTGCAGCTGTAGGCACAGGGGGGCTCATTCCCAATGGCAAGCCGGGGCCTCTATTCAGAGCTGCACACTTCCACTTTGCAGCTTGCCAGGATCAGGTTTCCTATTTGCTAAACAAAACCAAAGGGTGAAATTTTAATTTCAGGTTTGTTGCACAAAATTTGTCTCCAGGCATTGTTCGGGAGGTGCCAGTCTCAAGAGTTTCCAGGGAAATGTGACTAGGAAAGAGAGTGACAGAGAGCATCAGATCATACTTGTGAGCAATGTGTGATCTACCTGAGGTAACATGGTTCTTTTTGCCTTGTTGTGTGAGAAAGATTGTGGCAATTTCATTGACTGTTTATATCTCTCCATCACAATTGGTTTTTGCTTTTTAACACCAAGAGAAGCTTGCAGTTCTCCTATGGTAGGTCAGATTGGATATGGATACCTCACTGCCTCCTACTGCCTTAAGATATTAGGACTGGGTAGACACTGAACCAGACAAATCTCAGAGTTGAAGGAGGCAGAATAAGGCAGCACAGTTTGCCCATCTTCTCCCAACAACATGGAATGAGTACTGGGGAAATAACTGTTAATTTTGAGTGGGGGGGACACCCAAACCCCAAATAGCACAACTATTTGTTCTGAAATGGATTTTTACCAAGCTTCATGGCAGGGAGTGAGAGGGTTCAGAGAGAGGGGTGGCTCAAGACATTTTTGCTGCCTTGAGGTACAACAGCAAACAAACACATCCTCCTGCCTCATCAAGGGGCATATGGCCGAAGAAGGCTGGCCAAGTTATTTGGCACCTGAGGTAGAAAATCCCACAAGCAGGGAGTCAGAATATAACAGCAAATTAACTACTAAATAGCTGCCAATTAATGACACCCCAATATCAGCAGCCTCGCTCTGCCTAATGGTAGGACTGGGGCCATTTGGGATTTTCCAGAGCGATGGAAAGAGATAGTGAGTGTAAGTGATTACAAAGCTAGCAAATAATGGATGCTTTGTGCTTACTTATTGAAGCCTAGCGCCAGACCTTTTTATTCTTTCTTACCTATCACTCATAGTAGGCCTGGCCTAAGACATTCTACTGCCTGAGCTGCAGCAGCAGCAGCAGCAGCATATACAGTGGTACCTCGGTTTACAAACAGCTCGGGTTACAGACTCTGCTAACCTGGAAGTAGTACCTCAGGTTAAGAACTTTACCTCAGGATGACGACAGAAATTGTGTGGCGGCAGTGCGGTGGCAGCAGGAGGCCCCATTAGCTAAAGTGGTACCTCAGGTTAAGAACAGTTTCAGGTTAACAACAGACCTCCAGAATGAATTAAGTTCGTAACCAGAGGTACCACTGTATCTTCCCTCCCACAAGTCAAAATGCACAGTACCAAGGCCATTAATTTATATCAGGCATCCCCAAACTGCGGCCCTCCAGATGTTTTGGCCTACAACTCCCATGATCCCTAGCTAACAGGACCAGTGGTCAGGGATGATGCGGATTGTAGTCCAAAACATCTGGAGGGCCGAAGTTTGGGGATGCCTGATTTATATTGTCACCCAAGTCAGAAAATCTCCCAGGCACCTCAAATATGTGATGGTTTGCTTTCACCACACCCCAAATCAGCTGCCTGACATGGCTGCCTCACTCTGCATAATGGTAGGGCCAGCCAAAGTCCCATAATATCCATTGAGACTGTGGGGAACCTTATGCAGCCGGGGGGGGGCACATTGATGTCTGGGCAACCTGCTAGTGGCAGCTGGGGCCAGTTGCAAAAGTGGGCAGAGCAATGAATGGGGATTTTATCTTTGTTGAGCAGGATAGCTTGCATGCCAGGGCCCCTTGACCCTGTTGCTCCCTATGAAATAACCAGACAAGACAGCAGATAAATAGATTGGGTTTAAGGCAGCCTGGGCAGGCCTCAATTTATCCCCCCTGGAAGCAGACTCAAGTGATGCTTATTGGTCAGTTGGGTCCGCCCTCCTGGGGACCTTCAGCCCATGCCTTCCCATCATTGGCCAATTTACAGGTAGGCTTGAATCCACCCAGGTGACGTTCCCAGGTTGCAGACATGGCTGCAGCTAGAATATACAGTGGTATATACAGATGCTTCAGGTTACAGACTCCACTAACCCAGAAATAGTACCTCGGGTTAAGAATTTTGCTGTTCGGAACTGTTCTTAACCTGACGTACCACTTTAGCTAACGGGGCCTCCCACTGCCGCCAGGTACCTCAGGTTAAGAACAGTTTCAGGTTAAGAACGGACCTCCAGAACGAATTAAGTTCTTAACCCGAGGTACCACTATAATGCCACCTGACCATAGAAGGTAAGCAGATTTCTACACACACTTGCCCCCCTTTTCTATCCTTCTGACTGAGTGTCATGGCTAATCTAGCATTTGAAGTTGACTTCCTTGTGCCTAAAATCTGGCAATATATCAGCTGCACCACAGTGGCTTGTTGTTATTGTCACTGTTGTTATTTGTAAAAATGAGAATTGTTCAAAATCTGCTTTCCATAGCTTGTATGCCAAATGCTCCTAAGGTAATTGTTTTTAGTTTTTGCTTAAAAGAAAGCTTAAATCAGAGATTTTGGGAACACAGCAGCTTCTGCAAATTGTTTCTAGGAAACCACTCCCTAGTTAGTCTTAAATAATCACACATAATTTACCTGTACATTTCTGTTACATGCATTTGGGAAATTCCTTCTTATTTCAAAAGCAATCGGAAAGAGTGTCAACATTTGAGCCCTTTGAGAAACACCCTGGAGGTCCAAACATTGATTTTTTTGGTTTGATTTCTTTGTTATGTAAAGGGAAAACAAAGAAATGGAAAGCTGGCAATATGTTAGTATGTTTTCATTCTTTTTTTAAAAAAACACATACCTCCAACAGGTGGATATATCCTTGCAAATATATATATATATCCAGAGGCTATTTTGTCAGCTTTCTAAACAGAATTCTGTCTAGAAATCTCCTGTTTTTGAAGGTGGAACAACAATGAAGATTGTGATGAAATGAGACTTTTAAAAAAACCAGATTTTTGTCTCTTGTACTCTCATTCTCAAACATTCCCCTCCCACATTTCTCAAGTTTTCATCATTCACACACCCCTCTATTTAATTAAAAAAAAAATGGGAGAAAAATTCTCGGCCTTTCAGCTCTGTGGAACATGCAGACAAATAAATTAAAAAGCGGGAGAAGTGGAACTAACCCAATAATCCGTGAAAACCTAATTTCCCTCACCAGCGTTGCTGACGCAATCATGTCCCTTCTCCCTTCCCCATCTCCAGTTCTGGGGCAGTGATTGGAGAAATTGGCTAACAAGATCAGAAAATTTAATTACTGTTATGCTTCCCCTTCTCCAGAAATTGGATGTCACACTTCCTTGTTGCCTGTTTTAGAGATGTGCTATATAACGGATTTTCATAAAGCTTGATTCCTCCTCCTCTCTCAGCATTGCAAATGAGAGTTAAGAGTTCAGCCTTAGGGTTGCAAAGTAGAGGTCGGGGGTGCCAATTTACGTGTAATCGGAAGGAAGACACGGTCCTGACCTCCCTGTAAATTACTCTTTGATCCTTCTTGTCCCCAAGTCCTGAGCTTAACAGGCATGCCATAAACTTCCTAAAAAGAGCATGTGTGGGGTGGGGAAGGGGGATCACCTCTAAGCTGCATTATAGCAAAGTCAAGATCAAGACCTGTAGTTCTTTAATCTGTAGATATTTGGAGGGGGGGGACCCTCCATGGTCTGGAAACGAAAGCAGGAATAGACATTATTATTCTTCACCTCCCAGGCTACTACTGACAATAACACCTCTGAGATGAGTCCCCCCCCCTTTGTAAAGTTTGGAAATACTCATCATATGACATGCTGTTATCATATGGTATGTTTTCCCACCCAGCCCCCACTATCATTGGCTAACACTGGGCTTCTGTGCACTTTCACTTGCTTCATGCCTAGAAAGCATGGACCTCAGCAGTTTTCCTCTTGCCCCCCCTCCTCTCCCAAGGAAAACCCACTCTTTGCTGATAAATTGGAACAAACAGCAATCCATGGAAAACCCGAATCACCATTTACTCTGACTGAGCACTAAGGAACTGCTTTTTCCAGGAGAAAGCGGCAGGACAAGAGGAAGTGTGGATATGCCCATGTCTAAAGGGGGCTGAACTTTAAAGCTGCATCATGTCAGAGCATTGCTAAATCTTACAGTGGGAGAAGGGAACAGGAACCAGGCAGAGGGGCTTCTTGGTAGTGGCTCCCACCCTATGGAGCACCCTCTCATCAGATGTCAAGGAAATAAACTATCTGACTTTTAGAAGCCATCTGAAGGCAACCCTGTTTAGGGAAGTTTTAAATGTTTGATGCTTTAACATTCTGTTGGGAGCCACCCAGAGTGGCTGAGGAAACCCAGGCAGATGGGTGGGGTATAAATAAATATTATTATTATTATTATTATTATTATTATTATTATTATTATTTTATTACAGGACAAAACCAGAACATCTGGCAGCATCGCAATCAGGGCACTACAACACCAGCACCTATCAATGCTAGAGAACTTTTTCCTAAGAAGACACTGTGGAGTCCCATAAACTCCAGCTATCTATATATATTTGTTGCCTCACACACAATCTAATATCTGTGGCAATCAACCTGACAGAGAACATTTATTCCCTGGATGCTCACATTTGCCCACTTCACTCTGACCCTCTAGATCTGGTTTAGACTTGTCGCTTAGGGTTTGGTAAAGATGTGTCACTGGCTTAGGGCCTGTAAGTCCTCCAACAATGCAGAGGTTTCTGAGGCACTCGGTGCCTCAGGTCCAAAGAAAGTAGTTAACAGATGTTTCAATTGCAAATACTGCCAGCTTGCAGCTGACAGGAGAGTGTGTGCTTCCCTCAGATTAGAAAAGGGTAGAAATTAATCATTTCCCCCAATCGGTAAACGCACCTCCATCAACCAATTTCCTTCAAATGAAAGATTTCCCACTAATTCTAGACCAGCTTTGTTTATCTTGTGCATGTGGATCAAACCCCAAGTTTTGTGCCAACCTGTTCCATGTCTCACAAGGAGCTACTGTGGCAGTTAACAATTTTATAGTAACTTTTTGTGTTTAGACCCCAACACCATCCATCTGATCAACGGAGCAAGATAATAGGATTCAAGGGCAGCCCACAGAGGTGGGGGTTGGCACCAGTAGTGACTACCTGCCAGCTTATAAGCCTTGTGATACATTTCCACGTCAGGAAAGGCAAAGCCACCTTCTGGAACTGGCAGCTGCAGTTTCTGAAATGAAATGGGATGTTTCAAAAACTCTTGGATACATCACCTGTTTTGTATACAGTGGTACCTCGACTTACGAACAACTCGACAACCGAATTTTTCGACTTACGAATAGGGGTCTCGACACCCGGAAAAAAACCGCGGCAGTTTTAGATAGGGATTTTACGACTTACGAATTTTTAGATAGGGTTGCTTTGACTTACGGATTTTCCCGTTTTCAATGCATTCCTATGGAAAATCGCGTTTCCAATGGCGTTTTTTGACTTACGAATTTTTCGATTTACGAAGGTGCCTTTGGAACAGATTAAATTCATAAGTTGAGGCCCCACTGTACTGCTATTTTGTTTTCTCTCTCCTATTTATTTTTAAACTGTTAGGTTAGTTAATTTATATTGTTTTATGAGTGTTGTATGGGTTATTTATTGACATTTTGATTTCCCCCCTAATAGTTTCTAACACCTTTTTTTTAATTGAGAGATTTATTGTTCATGTGATATGTTGTATGAGTCACTTTTGGTGCAATTTTGTGGGAAAGTGGCATACTGTACAAAGAAATGGATGAAGTGAGAAATGAGAAGGTTTTCTGTGCATTGCAGTATCCTGATTTTTCCAGAGTTCCAAAATTCAGGGGGAGCCTTCCTGAGTATAAAAGGCTGTTACTTCTGAAGACTGCCTGGACTACATGTTGGAAGCTGACTCGAGAAGCAGAAAGGGGCAGAGCTAATGTTTATCCCTGAGGGGGGACCTTTCCACATTCATGCCACACCCTTTAAAGAACTATTATATGTTTATCCAAGCCCCTGCTAGCAGTAGCAGCCATTGATGTGTGGAGTAGGGCGAGGAAACACTTTCCTCAAAAAAAATGTGGATTCTGAAATTGGAGGAGGCACCTCTCACTCTTAATATTCTTGCTGCAGCTCAGTAACACAAAGCCAAAAGAAGGTTTTGGGGAAGGGCCATATCTCAGTGCTAGAGCATCTGCTTTGCATGCTGAAGGCATCTCCAGGTCAGACTGGGAAAAGGACCCTGTCCAAAAGCTCTGAAGAACCTCTGCTACTTGGCCAGTGAGCGTAGACAATACTGAGCCAGATGGACTGATAGTCTGACTCAGTATAAAGCAACTCCCTAAATTTGGTGGAGGAGCACTTTGGACACATTCTGTGCCAACTTCTGTCATGTTCTGAAAGTTCTCTTCTGCAAAATAGGTTTCAATTTTTCCACCTCATTCTCAGGGTACTTAGAATTCATTGATATTTTCCAGTCAAATTAGTTTAATTGCAGAAAAATCAATACAAACATTTGTTAAGGACTGGAAATTTATTGTGGACTTTTTTGTGTGACAGAGAAAATGATCTTGTCATATCTGGATTTGAAGATTGAAAAAATACTGGTTTATAGAAGATAGAATGGTTGGATGTTAAGGAATGAATATCATATATAGCTTCAGGATGGAGAACCGGAAATCCTTTTATTTTTCTTCTTCTTTATCTTAAGTTTTTTCTTTATTTCATTTTTTCTTGCTTTCTCTATGTTTCCCCCTTTTCTTGTCTTTTTCCCCTTTTTATTTTGCTCTCTTATAGTGGCTTTTTTATCTCAGTATAAAAAGATACTTTGTAATGGGTATGTATTTTTGTATATCTTTGAATAAGTATCAATAAATAAATTCTTTAAAATGAGAGATAATTCCAGTCAATACAGGGATTTGTGCTTACCCCATTACTGAGAGGTTGCCAAGGATGGGGTATGTGTCTTTCTGCCGTGCAAGTATTTCTACAGCACACTGAAGTCTCCCTGAGTTCCCATGGGAGGAGTTACCTGTTTTCCCCAGAGCTTTAAAGCACAGGCACTTAAGAAGGCTGTGGAGTTCAGATCAGTGGTGAAATTATTCATAGAATGAAAGAAAGGGCACTAAACAAACAGGACTCTGTAGGCCCCCTCCCACAATCCATTAGAATTCCACCACATTATTCTCTCCACTTTGGTAATTTTTGTATGCAGTTTTCTTTCTCAGTACTGTAGTTGATGGAGAATGGTCTGGCCGAGTGGGGGCAGAGAAAGCAAGAGAAATGTTTGGCATGGTACTACATTGCACTCATATTTTCTAGTGTAAGCAACGACCAAGGATCTCATTGCATCCTCCCCTTGTGCATCTGAGTTGCATCTTCTCTTGTGGGAGTCAAACATAGGCAAACAGGGGCGAACATCTTAAAGGCTGTTTATGCTGGAGAAAGTGCTTTTGGCTTGTACCTTTGCTTGTTTTAGCATATTGAGGTGCTAGGGAGGATGATACCACTTCAGGCTGCAAGTAGAACTTGTGTTTGAACCCTACGGGTTCAAGTTACATGAAAGAGGGTTTAGATTAAGTGCCAGGAAGAACTTCCTGATGGTGTACAAGCTGTTTGACGGTGGTGCAGCCTGACTTCAGAAGGCTTTCCTTTGTTAAATTTGTAAGTCTTTTTTTTCTCCTTCTCCAGAAAACCGAGCTTTCCTTTCACAGTCAGGGTGCCAGTTGAGCTGCTTGATATGTTAAGAGTGCATGGATGAGCCATTTGCTATACCTGGTCATTTATATTCTCCCCATGCTGCATTTCCTGTAACTATAAGCCTCGCTTAAAATGCAGCACAGGCATCATATCAGATAAAGAATAATGATTTATTGAACATATGGGTAAACAGCATAGATAAGAGAAAAATGCACTTCAGAAATGCAGAAACAGTTATAAGAACATATTCTGAACTGCCACAGTCAGCATCCTGCTACTAGTTTCCTTCCCATGAAGAAAAATACTTTTTTTTGCTACACACACACACACACACACACACACACACACACACGCTCACAAACCAGCACATACAGTATCTAATAAAAGCCTTTGTAGTTGCCTCAAATGATAAGCTAGGAATGCGCTTGTGCTCTTATAACAAATTCATTCAACCTTGCTATTATAATTACTTCTTATGGCTAGACTCAGCTAAATGTATTTATTCAGTGTGTCTATAGTCCACTTTTCATCCAATAAGTTTCATCTGGCACACATTCCTTCCCCCCAGAGTTGTAACCCCATAACAACTCTGTACGTTGGTCACCCAGAGAGCATCATGGCTAAATAGGAATTTGAATCCAGGTTTCTCCCAAGTCCTAGTCAGCACTTTAACCACTACACCACACTGTCTTACACTAAATCAAAGACAACTGGTACATCTAGACCTGTAGTGCCTATGGTGACTAGCAACTGCTTTCCAAGATCTCAATCAACAGTCTTGCCCAGCCCTACCGCTGGAGATATTTGCCAGGGATTGAACCCAGAACCCCCTTCATGGAAAATGTGTGTTCTGCCACCAACTTATGACCAATAACATATACATGTATCCTATCCATGGCACATATGATATCAGTGGTTCATGGAGATGCTAGCATTTAAAAGCAAGTGACAGACCATAATATATCTGTATACAAAAGAGCATTTCAGAAGAATATGCTTTAATATACTTATGAGTGCACTATTTTCTGTGCAACTGCTTAGATCCTGCAACTAGTCTCACTTTTAGTAACATTGCAAAGGCAACTAGATTCTTCTTTCTTCAGAAATTTGGCATAGGTTCATATCTGGTGTCAACAGACAATCAGCCAGATGCTTGGGCCGTCTTCCAGGCCATGGTAGTTGGCATGGACAGAATACAACAGCAACAGCAGAAATAGTATAAGGACCACAAGGAACAGCCAGTGAATATTTAATATTTATGTGCCACTACATGTTAGTGTCATTCTGGTGCTCTTTGTCCATAAATATTGTGCAGGGGAACTGCCAGAATAGTGCTGGAAACACATTTTGGCCATCTCCCAAAAGACATAGTCTAAGATCCATAGGACGAGTGCCATAAAAGAGGGACTCAAGAGAAACCAAAAACAATAACTGGCATGTTAAATGACAGCCAGTGTGGTGTGGTGGGTTAGAGTGTTGGACTATGACCTGGAGACCAGGGTTTGAATCCCCACTAAGCCATGAAGCTTACTGCGTGACCTTGGGCCAACATCTCTCAGCCTAACCTACCTCACAGGGTTGTTGTGGGGATAAGATGGAGAGGAAGAGAACCGTGTACACCCCCTTGAGCTCCTTGGAGGAAAATGTGGTATATAAACATAATAAATGTGGAGGCACTCAGCTGCTCACAATGCAAGGGGTAGCAAAATGTACAACAGCAATGTGTGGCCATCTATCACTTCTCCTGATTGGGGACTTCTTCATGCTGTAAGAACCATGTCACTAGCCTATGGACAATGTATACAGTGGTACATCGACTTACAAATTTAATCCGTTCCGAATGGACCTTCGTAAGTCAAAAGAATCGTAAGTCGAAGCCAATGGGAAAATGTTTTTTAAAAATTCGTAAATCGAAAAAATCCTATCTAAAAATTCGTAAGTCGAAAAAAATCCTATCTAAACCGCATCCAAAATGGCAGATGGAACTCTGTTCGTAACTTGAAACATTCACAAGTCGAGTCATTCATAAGTCGAGGTACCACTGTATGAGCAAAAAGCAGAGATGCTCTGTAACTAAACCACACTGCCATAGCACTCCAGAGGGACATGCTTCCCCAGTTGAATGAGGATATTTTAGCATTTGGGGGCTTTCACTTATTTCACAAACACTAGTTTAACAGGCTTGTTTCTTTATAGAAAACCGCAAGCACAATGCTCACTTTTGAGACTTCCAATATGTTAAGCATATCCTTCCCGGGAGGATTCTAGTCTGCTCCTTAATTAGTTGGTTACTTATTCCTTCCTTTTTACCTTCTTTGCTGCTATCTTTCTCCTGCTTTGAAATTTATAAAATAGGATGCTGATGGGATCTGTTTTTTCCCTGGAGCACTTAGATCAATCAAGCTTCTGCAAATGGTAGAACTACTGCCTGTTCCTATGTTTAGTTCTATATTTATTTATTTAGAGATTTATTCACCATTCCTATAGTGGCCAACCAGATGCCTTTGAGATATTCACAAGCAGGGCATGAAAGGCACCTTCTCCTGCTGCTCCTCTCCAGCAGCTGGTATTTGGTGGCACAGTGCCCATGAATACGATGGTTCAATATTGCCTTCATGAATAATAGTCATGGAAAAAAATCTATTCTCCGTGATTTTGTCTGGTACCTAAAATTAAATACCACCACTGACATGAAAGCTGCAACAAGCCTACATAAATTCGTTTCTTTAGATGAAAGCACCATTTATATCAGCGTGACTAAGGCATCTGGTGGAAGTCTAAGAATTACCAGGTCCATGGTCTCCCCTATCTGAGAAACATTTAAAGGTTGGCACAAATAGGGACATGGGCACTTAAATAGGACTGTGGAGGCTCAACTTTAAATCTCTAGGATTCAATAATGTAATCCTCACCTTTTTCAGATCTGCAGCCTTGCCTGGTTTGCTCATATAATAGATAATTCCAGCATTCAGCCTTTACTCCTCAGAATCACATTTCACTGCAAGGAGACAGAGAATAGGAAGAGTGAGCCTGACTGTCACGTTTATATTTGAAAGATTAAGGCAGAATCTAATGAGCTCATTAATTTCATTTCATTAACCAAACAGCGCTGTGGAGAACTGCAAATATTTAAAGAAGCCCAGCAGGGTTAGAGATGCATTTAATTAATATTGTCACATGATGATGAGAATACAGAAAAGAAAAACCATCCTGTTGCTACATTGTTAAAAATAATAATCCTTATGTCAGGGTGACATCTCCTTTATTGTTAAAAGGTTACATGGTCCGTAAAGACGTTCTTGGATTTGGAAAACACACTGTGATATCTAATGCATCTATTGTTGCCTTTTAAGTTTGAGTGATTGCTCTTCATTATGCACTATATTTAAGGAAGTTTGCCTTTTGAATATTTTATCAGCTTTGGCTGTCATGCTAGCTGTCTGTTGCCATACCTGGATAGAGAAAGCTTGACCACAATTGTTCATGCTCTGGTAACATCATATTTAGGCCAGTGCAATATGGAACCTGCATCTAGTCAGAAGGGACCCAAAATTACTAAGTGAGACTGAGGGGTTTGACCGTCCAATGCCTGCACATTGGTTCCCACTATTTCCCCTCTGGGACCAGTTTAAAGGTTTTAACCTTAAAAAGTGGGATTCAGCTAACAAGTCCTGCTAGCAGAAGCCCATGCAAGCATATCTGCTAATGCAACAGGGCTTTCCCCACTCCCACCAGACCCTCTGAAATTGGCTCTGGATGGGTCAGGAGAACCCCCAGAACAACATGTAGGGGAAGAGAGGGTCGATTGTTCCACATGGCAGGCCAAGACCTCGTTCCAGAGGGCTCAAAATTTATGTTGAGAAACGCACACTGAATGGATCTCACAAGAAGGAAATACAACCACCGTTAAAAGCAAGACTGTTAGGAATGGTGCAATAAACAGTCATCGCAATATACCAGCTGCTTAATTACGATCAGATGCTTTATAGGCAGTATAGTACAGGTGGGCTTTCAGGAGAGAGTTTAAATATGCAAACATTTACTGCAGAAATAGATGCTTAGTTCAGTAGCTTGATTTTCTAGAATTTAGAAGGGAGGATGATCGTATCCATAGATGGCTCTCCTGATTATGTAAATTCTTGATTCTTTTAAGGTTGAGTTATATTGACACCCAGATACCTTTGAAAGAAACGGCTGCTAGTCCATTCCTCCAGCCTCTTCTGAACTCAACATATGGATCTGTCTTAAACTTGATTAATACGTTTGGTTTCATCTCAAGCCAAGGTCCTTGCCAGCCCTGTTACCCAACATTCTTTGGCTGGAGAAGCCAGGGCTTCATCCTGGGACTTAAAGCCCTTTAATGTTATGCATGTGTTCCATCAGTGAGCTATGAGCCTCAATACATTTCTTTAAGGTGCTTCAATCTTAACAATTGAACGACTCCTGAATGCGTTTGTGTTCTAGGGCTAGTTAGTCACACCTCTCATGTGTTTATATAAGCATTTTGGGTACAAATGACAGTGCAGGAACTGAAAGAGTTTTGGGTTTAAAAGTGGGAACTGCAGTAACAACAACAACAACAGCAACAAGAACAACAACAATAATAGGAGCTGCAACAAAGGGTTCCACTGCTGAGATAAGGATGACAGATAAACCATTTGAGTCCCATTCTCCCCGCTTTTCCATCGCCCTACCCATAGCTGCCAAGTTATCCCTTTTTTAAAAGGGATTTTCCCTTATGCTGAGTAGGCTTCCTCAAGAGAAAAGGGAAAACTTGGCAGCTATGGCCCTACCACCACCAGATGTCAATCAACAGCTTATGGCCACTGAGCATTGGGCTGCTTTTGGGAGGCGGGTGAAGGGTTACCTCATTAGGTTCCCACCCTAAAGGTTTTTGCACATCTGCAAAACTTGTTTCCTCCTGAGCAACCAGACAGTGACCTCTTGTGTGGGGGTGGGTACAATCTTGGCAACCTAACCATTAGCACTGGGATAACTTAGACCGTTCCTCTTCCCTCATTCAACCAATGGGTTGGGACCCACTATGGGTTCATGGCCTGATCTACAGATGGGTTGCAAAAGCAGCATCACCACCAAACAAATAGATGGTTAAAATTTAAGAAATGCATACCCAAACACATGTTTGGGTTAAAGGTGGGCCAGAGGTCTGAAAACTAGAATAAAATAGAATAGAATAATAATTTATTGGCCAAGTACCAACATACAACCTCTGGTGGGCCTTTTTAATAATACTACCCTATTGATCCCTTCATGGATCAATGCCTTGTCGTGGCGAAGGGGCTTGAATAACTCAGAGAAGCTATGAGCTATGCCATGCAGGGCCACCCAAGATGGACAGGTCATAGTGGAGAGTTTTGACTAAACGTGATCCACCTGGAGAAGGAACTGGCAAGCCACTCCAGTATCCCTGCCAAGAAAACTCCATGGACAAAGACAACAGGCATATAAAAGTTATGACGCTGGAAGATGAGCCCCTCAGGTCGGAAGGCGTCCAACATGCTACTGAGGAAGAGCAGAGGACAAGTACAAGTAGATTCAGAGCTGATGAAGCGGCTGGGCCAAAGCCGAAAGGACGCTCAGTTGCGGATATGCCTGGAAGCGAAAGGAAAGTCCGATGCTGTAAAGAAAAATATTGCATAGGAACCTGGAATGTAAGAACCATGAATAGAGGTAAGCTGGATGTGGTCAAAAATGAGATGACAAGAATAAATATCGACATCCTGGGCATCAGTGAACTAAAATGGAAGGGAATGGGTGAATTCAGTTCGGGTGACTATCATATCTACTACTGTGGGCAAGAATCCTGTAGAAGAAATGGAGTGGCCCTCATAGTCAACAAAAGAGTGGCAAAAGCTGTAATGGGATGCAATCTCAAAAATGACAGAATGATCTCGATACGAATCCAAGGCAGACCTTTTAACATCACAGTAATCCAAGTTTATGCACCAACTACCGGTGCTGAAGAAAGTGAAATTGACCAATTCTATGAAGACCTACAACACCTTCTAGAAATGACACCAAAGAAGGATGTTCTTCTCATTACAGGGGATTGGAATGCTAAAGTAGGGAATCAAGAGATAAAAGGAACAACTGGCAAGTTTGGCCTTGGAGTTCAAAACGAAGCAGGGCAAAGGCTAATAGAGTTCTGTCAAGAGAACAAGCTGGTCATCACAAACACTCTTTTCCAACAACACAAGAGACGACTCTACACATGGATATCACCAAATGGGCAGCATCGAAATCGATTGATTATATTCTCTGCAGCCAAAGATGGAGAAGCTCTATACAGTCAGCAAAAACAAGACCTGGAGCTGACTGTAACTCAGATCATCAGCTTCTTATAGCAAAATTCCAGCTTAAACTGAAGAAAGTAGGAAAAACCACTGGGCCAGTAAGATACAATGTGAATCAAATCCCTTATGAATACACAGTGGAAGTGAGGAACAGGTTTAAGGATTTAGATTTGGTGGACAGAGTGCCTGAAGAACTATGGATGGAGGCTCGTAACATTATACAGGAGGCAGCAACGAAAACCATCCCAAGGAAAAGGAAATGCAAGAAGGCAAAATGGCTGTCCAACGAGGCCTTACGAATAGCGGAGGAGAGGAGGCAAGCAAAATGCAAGGGAGATAGGGAAAGATACAGGAAACTGAATGCAGATTTCCAAAAAACAGCAAGGAGAGATAAGAGGGTCTTCTTAAATGAGCAATGCAAAGAAATAGAGGAAAACAATAGAATGGGGAAAACCAGAGATCTGTTCAAGAAAATTGGAGATATGAAAGGAACATTTCGTACAAAGATTACCATAATCAAGGACAAAAGTGGTAAGGACCTAACAGAAGCAGAAGACATCAAGAAGAGGTGGCAAGAATACACAGAGGAATTATACCAGAAAGATATGGAGGTCTCGTACACCCCAGGTAGTGTGGTTGCTGACCTTGAGCCAGACATCTTGGAGAGTGAAGTCAAATGGGCCTTAGAAAGCACTGCTAATAACAAAGCCAGTGGAAGTGATGATATTCCAGCTGAACTATTTAAAATTTTAAAAGATGATGCTGTTAAGGTGCTACACCCAATATGCCAGCAAGTTTGGAAAACTCAGCAATGGCCAGAGGATTGGAGAAGATCAGTCTACATCCCAATTCCAAAGAAGGGCTGTGCCAAAGAATGCTCCAACTACCGCACAATTGCGCTCATTTCACACGCTAGCAAGGTTATGCTTAAAATTCTACAAGGCAGGATTAGGCAGTATGTGGACCGAGAACTCCCAGAAGTGCAAGCTGGATTTCGAAAGGGCAGAGGAACCAGAGACCAAATAGCAAACATGCGCTGGATTATGGAGAAAGCTAGAGAGTTCCAGAAAAACGTCTACTTCTGCTTCATTGACTATGCAAAAGCCTTTGACTGTGTCGACCACAGCAAACTATGGCAAGTTCTTAAAGAAATGGGAGTGCCTGATCACCTCATCTGTCTCCTGAGAAATCTCTATGTGGGACAAGAAGCTACAGTTAGAACTGGATATGGAACAACTGATTGGTTCAAAATTGGGAAAGGAGTACGACAAGGTTGTATATTGTCTCCCTGCTTATTTAACTTATATGCAGAATTCATCATGCGAAAGGCTGGACTAGATGAATCCCAAGCAGGAATTAAGATTGCCGGAAGAAATATCAACAACCTCAGATATGCAGATGACACAACCTTGATGGCAGAAAGTGAGGAGGAATTAAAGAACCTTTTAATGAGGGTGAAAGAGGAGAGCGCAAAATATGGTCTGAAGCTCAACATCAAAAAAACCAAGATCATGGCCACTGGTCCCATCACCTCCTGGCAAATATAAGGGGAAGAAATGGAGGCAGTGAGAGATTTTACTTTCTTGGGCTCCTTGATCACTGCAGATGGTGACAGCAGTCACGAAATTAAAAGACTCCTGCTTCTTGGGAGAAAAGCCATGACAAACCTAGACAGCATCTTAAAAAGCAGAGACATCACCTTGCCGACAAAGGTCCGTATAGTTAAAGCTATGGTTTTCCCAGTAGTGATGTATGGAAGTGAGAGCTGGACCATGAAGAAGGCTGATCGCCGAAGAATTGATGCTTTTGAATTATGGTGCTGGAGGAGACTCTTGAGAGTCCCATGGACTGCTAGAAGATCAAACCTATCAATTCTTAAGGAAATCAGCCCTGAGTGCTCCCTGGAAGGACAGATCGTGAAGCTGAGGCTCCAATACTTTGGCCACCTCATGAGAAGAGAAGAATCCTTGGAAAAGACCCTGATGTTGGGAAAGATTGAGGGCACTAGGAGAAGGGGACGACAGAGGACAAGATGGTTGGACAGTGTTCTCGAAGCTACGAACATGAGTTTGACCAAACTACGGGAGGCAGTGCAAGACAGGAGTGCCTGGCGTGCTATGGTCCATGGGGTCACGAAGAGTCGGACACGACTAAACGACTAAACAACAACAACAACAACCCTATTGATGTTGTCTGACCAATTTAAGTTTTTGAGAAATTATAGAGCCCAGGGACTTAAAGGACTCTACTACAACAACCATGTTACCAAGGATGGAAAGTGGCAGCAAGACGGAACAGTGCCCTCTGAAATGAATGAAGATTATTGATGAAAATGGCACCCTCCTGATGGCACTTTGCATCGCAGAAAGGGGGGGGCTGGGGCTTCCTAATAACACATGGCTCCAGTGCTATGTGCCGTTTGCTCCTTAGACTGGCTGCCGTCTGAATGTTGCTGCTGTGCTTTAGAGTGCCCCTGAAATCAAAAATTTTGTCCTTTTGTAGTATTAAAAACAAAAACACCCCCCTCCACCAAGCAGGGCTTTTAGCAGCTTGTTCATGAGAACACTGAGTGCTTCTCTTGAGTGCCCAAAGGAGTGCAGAATGTACCTTAGGCCATGTTTCTCTGACCCCTTACAGATTGGAGTGGCGTCTCCCTATAGCATCCCTTTTCCTCCACGAAACGCAATTAGGCCCAGGATCTAACATGCTGATCAGTGACCTGGAAATATACCCAACGGGCCGGCAGGGTGAGGAGAAGAGGTGTGGTGATACTGCAGACCAAGAAAGCTTTTTGTTCTATGAGAGAGATCAGACTGAAAGGGCAGCCAATGCCCTCTGTGGATTAAAAGAACTGCCGTGCATCTATATCGGTGTGCATTGCAGCAGCAGTCGGTTCAGGTGAAATGTTAGCAAAACAAGAGTTGGCGTGAGTGCACTTCCCACTCTTTGAGAGGCTCATTAAGAGAGGTTTTGGTTCAGGTTGCCTGCGCATAGATCTGTGCCCACATCCTTGTTTTCCATAGAGGAGGGGAGCAGACATTTTTTGTAGTAAGCAAAATTTGTGGGGGAGACAATGAATCAAATCTCACTTGCAGAAAATGAAAATATAAAGAGTGATCTTTAGAATTAAATACTTACACTGCTGTAGCAGTTATAGGCTTTTAGGGACTCTCTACACATTTATGTGAGGCTGGGGGGGCAATATTTCTACTGTCCCTTAACAGGGGGTTGTTGAGTACGTGTGTGTGCCTGCCTGCCTGTTGCAAATATTGGCCACAGATGTGCTCCAGTGATTAGAGTGGATGTGTTTCTGCAGGTGTCTTAACTGTAATCAGCATAATATCTGTTCTGATGTAAGTGGTGAGGGGAGAGCTTTAGAAGATGCTGTATCTTATCTCCCAAAGGGATTGTCTGATGTAACTTTTCGCTCAGCATTTAAGACAGTAATGTGCCATCGAAATTACATAAGCAAAAGTGAACTTGCAACCCCAAAACTATATTTTTGGTCTTATATTGTGATACTCTCACTTCTGAATTCAATATTCCAACGGTCATTTGAACACCTGCCATGCTAATCAATGGGCATTCTGTATTTGTGCCATTTCTGCAATCTTACAATAGTTGAATCTTTTGATATCAAACCATCTGTATCCTTGCAGTGTTATACCGTTTCCCATGCTTAACCATCCTCATTCTCACATTTGCTTATTCAAATCAAAGCACAATAATACAAAATAGCTCCCAACATATTGCAGCTAGGAAAGGGGAAGAAGTTTGGTTCAGCTCACATTTTAATACCAACACACCTAATTTACACTTTCCAAAAGAATGTGTGATCAGAAACATACCCACCCTTCAAAATTTGTGCTTCTCAGAATTTGGTGATGCAGTTCTTGAACAACAACAACATCGAAAAAAGTGTGCCCCAAAAACGTTTATATTAGGGGAAAGTGGGCATAAAAAATTGAATATGTTGGTGATAATAATGGAAAATACATTAAATTGGGGGGAATTGCTTGGAAAAAAGTGTATATATATTGAAGAAAATGCACACAAGAATGTTTATGAATTTTATGAGGACTTAAAAAAATGCAGAAATGTGATGAACTCTGTAAAAACGAGAAGCTGATATTGACAGACTTCTCACTTCCTTCACTTCTGCGTAGTCCAATCTGCCTGCACACCCAATGGCTATATGTGTCCCCAGGGCTCTCTAAAACAGGGTGGATGAACAGGTGGTCCTGTCTTTCATACTTGAGCAGCAGGTTCTCCCCCGGGATCTAATTCCCAGTTGGTACCTGTCTGCTTGGGCTTTCCACTGATGGAAGCTGCACCTGTACACCCAAGAGATCTTGGCGAAGAGAGAGAAGCCAAGCAACTCTTTGATTAATGCATAGCTGTCCTTGGCAGCTCAGAGCAGCAGCCCCTCTAAACCCTCCTTTTCCTGGTAAACGATGTCTTCATTTAGCAATAAACAATATTCCTCATCTTATTTATTATTTATTAAGCGTTTAATAATTAAGCATGGTAAACCATCAAATCAAACAGTTTGTAACAACAGGCTTTGAAAAACTAGAGTCCCAGAGTCTGTGTCAAGGATGGTGAGAGATTTGGAACAGGGGAGAGGGGCAATGAGCTGGAACCTTTCATTGTTGGCATTGTGTTTTTGCATATACCTGTGGGCATGTGTTCCCTGTTTTGTGTCAGCACACCTTTCCTGAATTAATGAAATGTCAGGGGATTCCAGTTACCAGAATCCCCCCCCCGGGGGGCCAGATAGATGGGGGGGGGGAAGGATTGCTAAGCACTCGAGGTTCAACATGGCTGTTATTGGCATGTTATGCTCACCACTAATTTGTTACATGTGAAAAGGAAAATGTGGAAACTTTTTCTTGCTGCAGAAACTGAATGCGAACAGTCCATTTTGGCAAGAAAAGAAGTGCATGGTTTTCAGCGAAGAATAACATATCCTGCTTATAGTATCAGAAAAAGAGCAACAAGAAAGTAAGAAACAGCTCAGGTCAGAGACTATCTTTCCCCCGTCTTGGTGAAGTGAAAGTCAAATGGCTTAAGAACTGGAGGCTTATTCTCAGAGAGCTTTGAGTGCATCTTTCTGCCACTTTGATTGAACGCTGTTGACTTTGATTCAGCACCATCAAGGCAAGAGCAATGCCTGATGTCCTCCCCTTCACTCAGAGTGGACCACCAGCAGAGTGCAGAAGTACACTTAGGTCTGGCTGCAAAAGCGCTGCTGCCCACCACTTCTACTGCCAGCATGAAGCATATGCCCACGTATAATGTAGACTCTGCCTTTAAGATGTACTGGCCAGTTTTGTGATGTGATGACACAGCCTGTGGCAACTACTTAAAAGTCTGCATAGCAAGTCTTAGGGTAACTCAACTGTATCTCATGGTATCATGCTGGGTCCACTCATACTGGTAGTTTTCCTGCCTGTCCACCCACCATTCTGCATTGGCAGGTATAGTCTAACTTTAAAATACTGGGCAGGATGACTGTGGCAGAGCCATTTGACCAGTGGGTCTTGGGAAATGAAGGCAGATGATCCAAAACTTCTGGGTGCCCTACTGGGTGTGCAGTGGCAGGGTGGAAAGAAGCAAGGAGCTGCATTTATCCCCCTTCCTTCCTTCCTTCCTTCCTTCTTGGAATAATGGCATTGTCCCGAATGACTCTCCCCACCTCCTTTTCTCCTACTTCCTCCTTCGTCACCTGCTCCTCTATGGGTGGTGCTGAGGGCCCTTTGCTTCTGAGACCTTTGCTCTACTACTTTCAAGGCTCGTTGGGTTTTGGGAAGGGGGATCTGGAATGTAATTCTGAACTGTCTTCTTCTTCTCTGGAAGGGTCAGGCTGGGGAGGCAGTCTTCACCATTCCTCCTCTGCCCAGTCCCTGACACCTAGTGTGTTTGATGCACGACTTTTGAAACTGCTTGGCTTCTGTGATCATCTGTAGATACTGAACTTTGAATACTTCAACCTTCTTAGGTCAAGGGGTGAAGCTACCAGAGACAGGATCTTCTTGGAATTGGTAGAACCCTTCTCCTTCCTGTTTGCCATGCCTTCCACCAAATCTTATAGAAGACTGTTTTGTTTTTTAAACATGTGACTCCCCCCCAAAATAATTATTTATTTAAGACATTTCTAAACGCTTTTCAATTCAAAATGTTCAGGGCCATTTGCAATAGCTAATAAAACCACATCAAACTGGGATTTGTTTAAGTACTTCTAAGTAGTTTAGCACTCCAGTAGTTTTAAGCTGGTCATCTGCTGACTTGAATTTTGTTGGGTCTTTGTTTTAAGTTGTTACTGATTTTGCAGCAGTTTGTGAGTTTTCCTGGTATTCTTTTCTCTTTTTTTAAATAGTGGAAATAGAAGTATTTCAAACAAGCACACAATGATCCTGATATGAAGGCATGAAAATGACAGTGTTCTTGCATGAAGTGAACTTTCAATGTAGGAAATACCAAGCACCCTACATAGAGAATGTAATGTGTGGAAAACAACGTGTGGAGTGCACACAATTTTCAACATTTCCATGTTTGAATTTTGTAACTTTTGAGGCAGCATCCAAGAAGGTGCATTTTTCAAGGGCTCAGTATGTATTGCTCAGAACTGTATCTGTGTGAGGAACAGTCTCTTAGATCAGGCGGTGAAAACTGTGCTCCTGCTGTAGCTGTGCCCTGCTTTCTTCTCATTTAAAATAATTAAACCAGTCCTCCTTACGATGTGGGGTGGGGGTGGGGGAACACATACCAACAATGGGAGAAAATGTCAGACAGCTCTCCTTGGGTGGGCTCCTTGTTACTTTTGCCTCTCCACACAATGCAGCCTTTGAAAAATCACCCTTTTTTGTTTTATTTATGAATAAATAATTGCCTTTGTGAAGAATACATCAAATTGCTCTCAGTGAGGTGACACTTTAAGTGAGCTTGTTACTTCTTCCTTTATCTGGCTTTGATTGATGTTTGCTAGAGTTAGCAGCTCCTTCATCCTTTTCCTTTTCCCTGCTTGCATTGTTCTGCAGAGGGATTGGCCGCAGTCGCTGACTTTCTTTTGATTCCTTGCTTTCAGCCAGGGTTCAGACCACACATGTGAACTGTCTGGAGCATCAGCGAATGGAAGGGGCATTTTAAATGTTGTCTTGAGGCTGGGCTACACTGGAGATCCTTATCCTCAGCATGGACAATTTTCTTGTTTCCTGCTGACTAATTGGGCACTCCTGTACATGTCTGCTCAGAAGCAAGCCACATTGAGTTCAACAAGAACTACTCCCAGGTAAACACACATACTAGGGACTAAGCTGCACTGAAAACAGTGCAATATCCTTTTCAGTAAACCTACATAACATTGTGCTAGGAATCTCATTGGGAATGCATGTGGGTTTATCTTTTGATCTCTCCGAGTCACGAAGACTGGAAGAGTCCTAGGCAAACCCACAGGAGTTATAAATGTTCTCCAGACTACAAGAGAAATAGTGCTAGGCTAGATTGGCATCTTTCTAGAATGACACATGAATTGCTACCTCCTCTGACGACTTGTGAATATTTTTAACAACACTTAGAAAGCTTTTTGTGTGAAATTTCTCACATTTTTGGGGTGACAACAATCCCATTTTCATTTTTGGACCAGGGGGGAGGAAAGCCACAGTGTATAGTTTGCTTTCAATTGCAAACCTCATGCTTCCCCCACCCCACCTTCCAACTTTCAGTTTCCAAAATGTTATTGAGAAATGAAAATTGAATTTGGATCTCAGTGTGTTTTGACACAAATCGGCCAAGCTGAACCAAAAATATTACACAATGCAAAGTTTCTCATCTGTGAAATATTTAACAGTGAAATTGCAAAACATTTTGTCATGAACAGTTGCTTCTACTCTCGTTTTCAGCTGTCCTCATTGTTGGGAATGTAGCAGACTGTACAATAATGATACGTTTGGAAGAATGAGCCATCTCAATAGACATGGTCTTTATACTGGGAGTGGCAATGCTTAAGGTGGAAGAATTAAGGGCTGAAAGATAACAGTTGCTGACTTTTAAAACTTAAATTGAGGAAGGGTAATAGATCGGATCTGCTATGCATGCAAAGGTCCCAGAATCAATCCCCAGCATCTCTAGGTAGAGCCAGGAATGGTTGCCTTCCCGAAACTCTGCAGACCCCCTTCCAGTTATTGTAGACAATACAGAACTAGCTGGACCAAAATTAACAAGCATGGAAAACTACAATTTTGTGCCACTTCGTGCAAGTTGCTTGGATTTTTCTGCTGAGTCCCACTGAGGGTTGTGTTAGAATTGGCATTCTGGAAAACATCGTAACACCAATATAATAAGCTGCCCAAGGACGCAAAGGAGCAAACAGTAATGGAGACTCAGCAAATGTGGAATCACAACTTTGTTGAGAATGCAGTGTGCTGAAATATTCCCAAGGGACCATGGTTTAAAAAAAAGAAATGTTGAAAGGCAAAGCTTCCAGACTACCCCCCCTCCCATGTCCCCGGATAGATGTATATCTAATCCCAATCTATATCTTATGTGGTTTAGCTACATAAGTAATGAAACTGATGTAAAAGGTGGAAAATTCCAGGTTCATGGGTTGGTTCCTGATTAATATAAACAGCGCAATAATTTCATTCTCACTTGTTCTTTCCTTGCTGCTGCCCCCTATCCAGCTCCTTTGCACATCTCTGTCCCAGCTTGGCTGTGTGACTATGGACTTCATTCCCAATTCCTAAGCATGCTAGGAGACTTAGAAATCGGCATATGCTAGGAAGCTTAGTAATTCTATTTGACAACTAGATGGGCTGGATAAAGTTTGGAGCTGAAATCTTTTGTTCGGGTGGGAAATAAGCTTCGGATGAGTGCCTTGTCAATGCAATTACCAAGATAATCTTACACCACTCGTAATCCATCTTATTTTCTGTAATATATACTGCTATATGCCATTGTTTTATGTTGCTGTGTTTTGATTCAAAATTCAGAATATAATCATCCTGCAAATGCAGATAAGGACATGCTTTGAATGAAAAGTTGCCTATTAATAAGCCAATTGATTAGTTTCAGATACAGTCCTCAGTCTGTGTTCTTTATCACTAGTTATGCTTCACTTCCTGGCCCACTCGGTTCCTAATCAGCAAATTTGAACCCTGACTAGCATAGGCACCAACTTCTAGGGGCCAAGGTCCCTCCATCTCCCCCAATAAAATATTTGAGCCCCTCCCCCAATTTCACGGGCATTAGCATTCAAATGGTGTTTGTATGCCACGTCTTGTGATCAATTATGCAGGGTGGGGCTTACCCACTCCCAATATTTTGTTCAAGTTGACACCCCTGCTCAGTAGATACCCAAATTAATAGGGGAGATGATACAGGCGTGGGTATATGTTCCACACATACCTTAGTGGGGTTAATAGATCAAGAAATCAGAGCTCCCTCCCTGCACGTCCCCTCAACCCCAATACGTAGCTGCTTTTAAGTTTTTATAAAAAAAAGTATGGAGATCTCATCGCAAATCTTCTACATCGTATTTACCTCAGTCACAGACTAGTGTTACTCCTTATTACTCCTTATTATGCTTTGCTCTCTTGCTCCTGAGAATCATCTGACATTGGTCTATCTTGCACCTGGGCAGCTGCAAAGAGTTCACCCAAACACAGCATGCATCGATGTTGTGCTCCACAGCCCTACTCACATCACTGATTCAGGATCCACCCATGTGAAGAGGGCTTATGCTCATACAGGACCTCTTCTATGCTTTTCTTGGGGGGGGATCCTGATTGGCCCAGGATCCTCCTTCTCATCATGTAGAAAAACTTTCATCACATACACCTGAGTAGGGCCCACTCACTTTGTTTGGACATGCAGGAGTGGGGGGGTACTGCTAACAGCATGGCACCACTCACATGTTGTGTGCATGCTTGGGAGGGGTGTTTTGTGCATACCTCCCCCTAGCGATCAACACACTGTGTGGAAGAATGCCTGGACAGACCCTATGTGTACTTTTCTAAAATCTTTGGATGAAAGGAAAGGTCCAAAAACATTATCAAATACAGTGGTACCTCTACTTACGAATAACGCTACTTACGAATGTTTCTACTTACGAATGGAGCTCCATCCGCCATCTTGGATGCGGTTTTTTTCTACTTACGAATTTTTAGATAGGGTTGCTTCTACTTACGAATTTTTTCTCCCAATGCATTCCTATGGGATTCGACTTACAATTTTTTTTGACTTACGAATGTGCATTCAGAACACATTAAATTCGTAAGTAGAGGTACCACTGTACAGCTAATTTCACCTAATTTCTAAAACTCATACCTCTATTTTCTTATCAAATTTTCCCCCTTAGTCTAATCTTCCCTCCAAGAATTTTCATAAAAATTATACAACTCTATCACACGTTACTTCTAGATTAATATTTCATCTCTACCTCTTCCTCTTCCCTAGAATTCCCCCTCCATTCAATACAGCAGATCCATAATACAGCCAAGATTTCAAAGCCTAATATTCCTGTCCTGATAAACAATTAGCCTATCCTTTTTTTTCATCCCACTCCCACTCTTTCCCATTTTACAACCCTTATCCCCCCCCTCCTTCTGCCCCATCCTTTCCCTTAACTCCCATATTTCTTCCAGTAACCCATTCATTTCTCTGCCTTCTAAGTGTGTCGCTGCCACAAACAAGAGGAGCAGACCTCCCTCAGCAACTTCTCCCCCAACCCCAGAAAGAGAGGGAAGGTGGTGGCTGTTCCCTGGTGCCGCTCATCATCTGCCTGAGCAGGTGGGCGACAATGCTGCTGGTTCCCACCCCAAACTCATCTTCTTCCCTTCAGACCTTTTGAAAAGCTAACAGGTTAGGAACAAAGGAAACAGTCTTATATTATCAGACCATCGGTCCAAATAGCTGAGTATTGCCTCCTGGCAGTGACTCTCCAGGTTTTCAGACATTTCAGACAGGTTTTCAGACAGTCCTACCCGCAGATGCTGCATACCAAGCAAATGCTCTACCACTGAGCTACTGTTATTGAAGTGAAAATTAAAGCTTCTTGACCTGGTGGCAGAATAAGAGAGTAGCTCCGGAATCTGTATTCACAGTTCCAGTCACTGCAGCTACTGTTCTGTACCCATTATCCATGACAGTTTGCAGCATTTCAGAGTTTAAAATAAAACAGTATTGGGTCTTAATAGGTCCTGCTTTGGTAGTTTTATCATCCGTCTGTTCAGAGAGCAAAAGGATTACTTTGCCCAAGGTAATGGTATTGCAGTTTGCTTGGTCTTGCTAAGAGAGAAGTGGAGAGGAACACCCTAATGCTAGAGTTATTACATTTTCTTTGTTGCGGTGTATTTAAAGGGATGATATCAGAGTCTGCAACCATTTCTCAAGGCCAAACAGAATGCCCATTCAGTATGTATAATTTACAGCGGTCTGGCGACAAAGAGATAAATCTTAGTCTTGTTGTTTAATTAACCGTGTGTACAGTGGTCATCTGATGTAACAAATGGGATGCCCAGCCACATCAAATACATCCTTGTTTCTAAATTTATGTTTTGTCAAAGACTTTGTTCTCAGACACTTAATCCAGGTTTAATAGCCTCTGTACTGCCTTTCCTCTCACTACTTTTTTTAGGAGCAGAAAAGTAAAAGATATTCTAAAATGGCATGGTTGGCAGAGTGCTTCTTGGGACAGAAGATAACATATCCAGATTATTGATTGATATGCTATCCAACTTTCAAGGGTCATGCAGTTATCCCTTTTATGCTTGGCACCTCCAGTTTCTTTTTCTGGGTCCCTACATCATTATTGTTTAGCCCTCTCCTTCAATATCTCTACTAGCAGCAGTAGCTCAGTATACTAATACACTAAATATATTTAGTAAAGTTGAAGATTCCTTGGAATGTTTGTGAAAAATGAACCCCTCCTCCAAGGCTGATTGCTCTACTATTCAGCTGTGCTTCTTTTTGATGTAGCATCCAGAGGACACAAGGTGTTGGTGCTATATTTTCGCAAGAGGCAATGGCAGTACCAATCATGGAAATGCAACTGTGGAGATGAGGACTAGAGTGATGGAGCCAATGTGATGCCGTTGTAGCTTAGCGGCAGAACAGGTGTTAACATGCAGGAAGTCCTGGCTTCATTCCCCAGCATCTCTGGGTAGGGGTGTGCCCTGGCCACAAGATTTGACTGGTATCTGTATATACAACTTTGGGAAGCAGCCTGGTCTGTTTCAGAGCTGCTCTTTGTCTTTCTCATTCAACTTAATATTCAGGACCAAATTAGATCTGTTAAAAACAATGATGTTTCCCATTTCCATGGGGAATTTATAAATGACTATAATATTCTTTTTTTCCTTTTTACAGAAGTGAATGAAATTTGCAGTCAAAAGACCCCATACAGAATACAACCAGGTCTTTTTTTAAGAATGGAAAAGTCTATAACTTTTCATTTCCTGCCAGAATTGGCTGCCATTTTCAGGAATGGGAGCTATTGCTGTAGCTCTGTCCTACTAAGTGATCTACTCCTGCAGTGTACAGCCCCATGGCCGAGAAAGACCCTGAAACCATGGGGAGCCACAGCCAGTCACTGTAAACTGTACAGAGCTAGAAGGATCAATGATCTCCTATAGGGATGCTTCTCATATTCCAATTCCTAAGAGCTGAAGTAATAAATCAGTTGGCATCCTCTTAATTTATGGTTCTGATCCAAGGAAACCTTTTCAAAATATAATGTGGCTCTGTGCCTTTTCAGATAGTAGCTCTTATTGTTAGAAAGCCTTGATGGTAATTAGGGAATTATGAAGCAGTTGTCGAGGGAGGCAAGCTATCTAAAAGAGCCATGGAATAATGATTTCATAGGCAGGAGGCCTTTCTTCCTAAGGGACATTACTCCACTGTAAAAAATATGATGCACGCAAAGACTGTAGGATTGATTTATGTCAGTGGTCTTCTAAGAGTTAATCAATAAAATAACAGTTACTTTCTTATTGAAAGGAACTACCGGTAGCTGATTAGAAATCTGATGAATGGGGTAATTTTTCATGGCTATAATTAAAACACTACATGGCTTTTTATATAATTTGATGTTTAATGTTTTCACGGAAAGCTGGTCATCTACAGAAAACACAAACACACACTTAGTTCACCTGGTAACTGGTGCCAGGGAGAACATCTGAATGCATGCAGAAAAACATGGCCTAGGAAGATGGTTGGAGAGGATGTCCTGGCCAAAGCAGAGCTTACTCACCATCACTTTCTATGAATTCTCAAACTGTAGGGATAGATAAGAAGGCTCCCCTCTGCTTTCTTTGCAAAATCTAGCAAAGAAGGACCCCCATGCAAAGAGATGTTCCACTCCGCAGGCAGGACTAGAAAAAAACCCAGAAATGTCACTTGTGCATTATTTAAATGTACTTCTCTTCTGCTTCTGCAAGCAAGCAAGGAATACTGTGCTCCGAGGTGACTAGGAAATGTTAAATTGTTTTTTATTGCATTGTCTATTGAATATACAACATGTCTGCTTCAAGTCCCTAGAGGATGACAAAGGACCTGTACAGCACATTGAAACCTGCAAATGCAAATAGAAGTGGATGCAAATACCAGATGTGCTAGTAAAAAATACAAATGCCGTGTTGTAGAGGGAGATATTTTGATGCCCCGTGCTTCTGGAGAAGTGCTCTTCTTGGATATGCTGTGTGCCTGCCTGCCATGGGCTATTGGGAACACATGAGCGGAAATAGAATCAAGTCAGAGTGACAGACAATTTAGGTATGTTAAGATGTTGGCACTAGAGATGTGGATGCTGGCACAGATCAGTGATTGTCTCTGGGATTCAAGCATTTGGATGGGTGAACAGTAAAGGAAGAAAATAGTCTATTCTTACCAGCATACTGTTCCCAGTTGGTGTGGACCAGGATGCAAAATAATAAGAAAATAGATTTGGTCTGGTGATCACAAGATTTCAAGATGTGTATACTGGATTTTTAGCAGAGAGGCTAATAGCCATAGTGTTCTCCCATTAAATGAACGGTACTTAAAAATGGCACAACTCTGGCTGTAATATGCCACAAGATTGCTTTTAACCATTAATTTATGCCTTAGAACAAAAAGCCCATTCCCTCTCACAGCTCCAGAGATATGAATTCCCTTAGAAAAAAAAGAAAATGTACTCAAGTTTCAAACAGATAGTGTTTTGTTAACCAGACAGCAGTTCAAAGGTTTAGGGAGATTACACAGGTTTTGGAATTACAAAGAAAGGAAATGACACAAACTCTTAAAAAATTTAATTACACACTGTAATAAACAAATCACTTGTCGTGTAGGTCTGGAGTGGATCTCACTCTCAGTCGGAGGAATTAGGAAAATACATTTGTTTGCCACTTTTAAAAAACATTTTATTATTATTATTTTTAAAACTTAAAAATGGAAAGCGTAATGCTGGTGGTCAACAAAAGAGGTTTAAAGACTGTCTCAAGGCAAATCTTAAAAAATGTAGTATAAACACTGACAACTGGGAAACCCTGGCCTGCGAGCGCTCCAGTTGGAGAACAGCCTTTACCAAAGGTGTCATGGGCTTTGAAGAAACTCGAACTCAGGATGCAAGGGAGAAACGTGCTAAGAGGAAGGCACGCTTGGCAAATCTACACCGTGATCAACTCCCGCCCGGAAACCAATGTCCCCACTGTGGAAGGACGTGTGGATCCAGAATTGGCCTCCACAATCACTTATGGACCCATTGTTAAAGCTGTGTTTATGGAAGACAATCTTACTCGGCTACGAGTGATCGCCAAAGAAGAAGAAAGAATTGTTGTTGTTGTTGTTGTCCTTTTAGGTTTGCATGCAAATTTCATAACAATTGCAAGAAACTCTCTTGCTGTGAGAGGGAGCCAGGATGGTTGCCAAGATGGTTGGTTTGGGTGCCTGGACCTCTGTGCAGAGGTTTGGACTAGTTGCATACCAGAAATGCAGCAGTACATGTGGTTACTCCAGCTTCCCCCTGACAGCTCCTCTCTGTGTAGTGCCAAAGCTAGTCTTTGCCACTGCTAATGGCCGAGAGGACTTTGAAACCAAAGTCACCACCCTGGAGAACAGGCTGCAGATGGCTTCCCAGAACAAGTTCGGACAGTTTTGTACAGTTGGGCTCTACAGCTGTGTTTGGCAGTAAGGACGAGATCCTCCTCACTTTGAGAAGGTACATTGGCAACTGGGATTGTCAGGCGCCATGACAATCAAGCAGGCACCTTGAGCTGCTGAACAAATCCAGAGGCACCAGATGTACAACCAGCACAGTCCCACCCTGGTGCTACGGTGGCCACCCTGGTGCCTGCCCTGGAGGAGAGGACCCCTCAGTCCTCCATTGCCTCCTCACAGATGGAGGAGCTCTTTGACCTCATTGCCAGCTCCCAGACCTGGCACCTGGACAACCAGTGGGCCAGCATGGGCAGCCTGCCAGGCCTGTGCACCACCCAAACAACCTCAGCTACCTCTGCAGGGAGGGCGTTGTGTAGCAAGAGCCAGGCAATGAGTTCTTCAACATGTTCATCTTAGCTGTGAGACCTGGAAGACCTGCTCCCTGCCTTGCTGGCCTTTTCCCACCTGGCATTGGAAGGCAAAGCCCTGGCTGACTCCAGCTACAAAAGGTGAGGCTGCTGAAGAGGCCAGAGACCACCTTGGCTGTCTCTTAGTGCAGAACCAGGTCATTGAGCCTCGGCTTCCACAACCACCACCTGTCATGAGCCACCATTGGCAGCAACACAGCAGATATCTTCTATGCTTGTGATAATATTTTATTCTCTTGCTAATTATGCTGTTTTAAATGTGCATTTTATATTTTACTTCATTTAGTAATTATTCTTTTTGAAACATTTAAGTTTTTTTGTTAATTTTGCTGAGTTAAATGTGCATTCTGTAGTTGACCTCCTTTATAATGTTTTATTTTGAAATCTTTAAGATACTATTTTAGTTTCCTGCTAATTATGTTGCTTTGTAAGTATACTTTATATTTGACTTTCTTCAGTAATGTTCCATTCTGGGTTGTTTTATTTGATGTTTTAATGTGTTTTAAACCACTCTGAGATTTTTTTCTTAAAAATATAAAGTGGTATAGAAATGAAATGAGTCACCACCATCATCATCATTAAAAACACACACACCAAATAATGTCAATAGGAAATCAAAACAAGAAAGCTCATTGGGCAGGAATGAACCATGGGCATAGCCAGAATTGGGGTGGGGGGTCAGAACCGAGCTGTTAAGGATTTCTATTTATTTACTTGATTAAAGCCCCCCACCCCGCTTTGCCCATGTAATGAACTCCATCAATGGAAGCTTGCACAAATATTTCTCCCTGCATAACAAGGCTTTCCTTCCATTGTGTGTGTCCCCCAAGTAGCTCTGGGGATTCAAGAGCACCCCCAGAACAGCATAGAGGGGGGAGGGGAACCATTCCACCTTGCAAACGGAAATGCTTTCTGGGACGGAACAATTGGAAGAGTGTGATGGTGAATTCAACCCATCTATTCTTATTCTTTTACATTTTAAAAGTACCCTCTTTCCTTTCCTTTCTTTTCCTTTTTCCTTTTCAAAAGGCAACTCAATCACCCAGCAAGAAAGACATAAGGCAATAACTTCCCACAGGTAATTGCTTGCATCTTTGAGGCTCAGGTGTTACCTGGCTAAGAATACAGTCCTAAACTCTTACTAGAGAGTAAGCCTAACTGAACACAGTGACCTCTAAATGAATAGAGGATTTCATTGCATTATTCTCTTCTTGAGAGGTTTTCCAGTTCATGCTTATCCCATCTTTTGGGCATACTAAGTATGCCTGGCCCCTAATGCTCCAGAATGCATTGTCCTATACTTCATATATAAAATAGGACCATTCATCTTTATGGTAGCTTCACTCTCTGTAGCAGGTTGATTAAACCACAGCACATAGGCTTTTCCGCAGCTATCACACAACAAATGCACGGTTTTTATTCATTTCCAGATAATTTCAGTCATGGAAGCATTCTTGTTGAGCGATAGCTTCTTCTCCCCCACCCGCAGTGCTCAAACAACAATATATTGTTGCTGCCTGGGAAATAGTGGCGCTTTCTCCAGCCAGTGCAATTTGGAATCCTTTGTAGAATTAGAGTTAATTGAAGTTGCATTCTCACTATATGTTTTAAAGCACTATGATACCACTTTAAAAAGCCATGGCCTCTCCCCAAGAAATCTGGGAACTGTAGTTTGTTAAGGGCGTGCAGAGCTGTTAGGAGATTGCTGTTCCTTTCCCAGAGCTACAATTCCCAGAGCGGTTTGACAGTCAATCCCTCTTCCTAGTGAATTGTAGCTCTGTGAGGAAAGCGATGCCAGAGGCAGAGTGGGTGTGTGTTGGCTCAGGGTTGGGGCTGCAGAGGAGACTGGCATGTGGAGGCTGGGTAACTCCCTGGGATCAGATTCGTCAGTTGCTGCATCCCCCTTAGACAGCTCTCATGTTTTGTGAGACCCTTACACTCATCCCAACCCACTCGGTCCCTTCCTGGAGTCATTGGCTGGGAACTCCTTGAGCACCTCCCACGCCTTGTCCTGATCTGACCAACCCCTCCATGTCACCTCCATGGGACTCATGGCAGTGCCCTTGCCTTGATGGTAGATTAGACTCGAAGCAGATTGACCAGGCATACACAGGACACAGTAGGGTTTCCATACATGACTGCATACCGAAAATGTGCAAAGATGGTCACCCAGCTGGGAGTTCCAAGTGTAAGTAAAGCAGAGTATCTGCTCAGGGGTGGACTTCGGTAACCATTGGTAATATGGTGCCCTGAGAAAGGCCAAAATTTGATGCTCCCAAATGGATCTTCTCACTTATGGATCTTCTCAATTTAACACCCCCTTGGCTTGGTGTCCTGTGCAGGGGAACTACCTGCACCTCCCAAAATCTGTTTCTGTTGCTCTGTAAATCATACATAGTCCAGGAGTCCGAAAGCAGCTACTGTTCAGGGGGGAAAGCAAGCATATCTACTGAAAGAGATGGACAAAGGAGTGGAGATAACAAACCTATTTTCTGAAAGGAGACTAGTACATCCTTGCTGGATGGTTTCTGGTGCTAGGTAGAATGTCACTTCTCAGTATTGTCAATTATTGGATGGCAGAGGGTTGCCCTGGTTGCATTAACCTATAGCATGGGAGGATTGGTTTGGGATGAGGAGCTCATGGCCTTCCAGGTGTTGCTGGATTCCAGTTCCTATCATCCCTGGCCATTGGCCATGACCAGGGGCATTCAGGTGGCATGGCACTTTTTTCTGCATTTCAGCAGAGGGTGGAGGCTAATCCTGACAGTCAAGTCCTGTTGCCATTAGCTGCTACTGGCAGTGAGAAGCAGACAAAATTGAGGTAGAAGGACTAAATGGAAGTGATCAGAGAGAAAACAACCAGTTCTAAACAATCACTGAGGACAGGACATCGCGCTGCAATGTTTGAGATTGGCACATGCACCACTGATCAAATCTGCTTTTAAACCAGCTGGAAAGGCTTCATGGTGTTCTGAGGAATTCGGCTTTGACATCTGCTGTGAAGTATAAATTGGAGTTAGAATGGAAGGGATCTTTTGTAAATGCAATTTGATGCGATGTGAACTTCTCGAGTGAGGTTTTATGGACTGTGTGTGAATGATGCAACCTGTGTTTTCTGCATTCATTGTAGCCAGGAGTCCAGACTGATGGTACAGAGTTTGCCCCTTGACTAATCATATTAGTATCGTTGATGGATATGCAGTAATTTTTTAATTAGCTCGGCAAGTTTATTAACTTTGGTGGACTGACAGTATTAGCAGCTGTGAAATGCCCATTTTGAAGGAACCAGATATTTACTCATATCCATGAAAATAGGTCAGGATTTCTCATTACAATTTTTGCAAAATGCTTTGTGTGGTTAATTAAGAGCATTCCACAAGGCAAAAGCCAGAATTTTAGATACAGCTGTGTATAAAAAGTTCCACTTTTGAACTGTGTCACATGTTCATGGGAACATCCTGGCAACAATGAGTGCATTCAAGAGTGCAGCAAACCGGCCCCTGTACACCAAAACCTCCCAATATTCCCTCTGTGGTCCCAGCTACTGACGTGACCCAAACTCCGCTTCTTGTCCTCAGTGTTTGTTTACATCAATAGCTCTCAAAGTGTGAGGTGGGTTTCTCCAAGGAGGTGGAGTTGCTAGGGAAAGCGAGAGCAGAGGTCAAGAATAAAGAAAGAAAATGGAAAGGGGGAGAGACTGGAAGAGGAAAACAACAAGAGAGGAGTCTCTTTTTGCAGGCATTCAAATGGTACTTAAAGCCATCGCTAGGAACCTTCTATTAGTCCCAAGGATATGGTTTGACATCCCCATCAAATGCTTTGTGAAAGGTACATTTACTTACACTTTGTATCCGCATCATGACTCCTAATAAGGTGTGTGTGTGTGGCAAGGGAGAAGCATACAAGGTGACATTCAAAGGCCGATTCAGGTTGGGATGCTGAGAAGCCAGGCTCCTCTGTCCAACAACTGCCATCTGGCAGCACCTGTTACACCAGACTGTAGAGAAGAGAAGGAGCAAAGAGAAGGGATGGAGAGCCACTCTATCAGGACAGTTGAGAGACCATCCTTGATCTTTTTCACTGCAGCTGATCTTTAGGAGAACTTACAGCTAAGAACTTGCACCTGATATTGCTTATATCCCTGTTCCTCCCATCCCCCCCCCCCTGGGCCCCGGCCTTTTGCATCCTTCTATATTAGATTGTAAGCCTGAGAACATGGACTACCTTGTTTGCATTGATCTGTAAGCTGTTGAGGCAATGCAATCCAAAGAGGGGATGGAGAAGGTACAGAGCAGCAGACCTCTCACAGTATCTGCCTTGCTAAATTGCTGGATTGGGCTCCCCCTTTTTAAAATTTTTGTTGTTCCAGCAGATCCATGGATAGCCCTGCAGCATCTCCACTGCACTTTTTGCAGTTACAGTAGGGCCCATCCACTTCTAGGACCACTGGATGCTGGTAGTATCTTGTCATGGACTGGCTAGATGCAGAGGAGTGGTGGGAGGCACCAGCTGGGGAACACCCAAGGAAAGAAGGCTCAGAGCTTGGGGAACGGTTATGGGGAGAAGACTGGGAGGAGGAGGTAATGGAAGCTGAAGAGATAACAGGGTTTAGTGAGCCGGAAGAGTCTGTGGCAGAGAGCAGAGGCAGAAGCAGAGGCTGGAGAGGAGGGCGGCCCAAGAGGCAGAGATGAAGCAGACTACTGAAGAAGCCAGAGAGTCCCCCCCCCCCTGATGTAACCAGCTCCCCTTCCCTGTGGTCTCCCAGAGCACACAGAGACATTCCAAAGAAGGAAACAGGAAAGAGAGTGAATAGATGGGAATATAAAATCTCTGTTACCAATTCTCTTGGGAAGAAGAAAAGAAATTAAAACATTGTCATAATTTTTTCAAGTGGCAAAGGACACTCATTTTTATTTCTCCCATAACTTTTGCACTGAAGGCTATAGAAATGGGGAAAACATGCACACTGACTACCAATTGTTACAGAAGTTGTAGGTAACTACCCCTCTGCACCTTCTTCATGGGCAGCACAATCCCTAACCATGTCTATCCAGTAGTAAGACTTGTTGAATTCAGTAGGGTTAGGACTTCAGCCTATCTTCCTTACTACTTTCATTCACACGAACCCTTTGAAAATTAGTCTTTAGTGACATTTGTTCCCATTCCTGTTCATAGGTAAAAATACAAAATATCTTTTCCTTAACTTGTCCTTATGCTGCGCTTTATGACTGTCATGTCCGAGATTTGGGAACAATGATAAAAGCTGCAAGGTTCCTAGTAGATTTTAAGGAAACCCCTTAGGGACCTGGCAGTAGCATTCAAGCCCTGGTTTTGAAATGTTACCGATGCAATCAAAGCCCCCATCTTTCTTATTTTGGCAACTTGAGCTGTAGGGCATAAGAGACGACAGAAAACCTCACAGCCACTTTTCTTTTTCCAAAACACCCATTTCCTTAAATGCTTCCAAATTGGCCTCCCTTATTGCGTTTATTCTTCCTCTCGATGTTGTTATTATCCTGTTTACCCAACGTCACTCTCTGAGCGTCTCCAGGCTCCTTCCAGCCAGCACACACAATACGTTACAATTATATAATTACACCATTGTAATCAAATAATTAAGATACATGTTAAACACATATTAGAGCCTACAAAGAAAAACGAGCTGTAGACACAGGCAAGGCATGAGCAAGAAAGGGGAGGCTGGAAAGTGGGATGCTCTTCCAGCGATCCAGATGCTCCTTCTGGCTTTGGGCTTTGGTGACTAACTGAGGCTGAGTTGTTCAGATAGCTGAAGAAAATAGGACGGCGGTGTCTGTGTGGCAAAGGCAGCGCCATCTTATCAAAGGAGGTTTTTGAGAGCATAATGGTTTTATTTATTGTAAGTGTTTTATACTGCCCTTCAATTATACTCGCAGAGCAGCTTGCAAAAATGCTACAATAATTAAAATGCCAACACACACAAAAAGAAAAAGAAGAACATGAAAGTTATAAGCTACAAAATCATAAAAGCAGCATGAAAGACTCAGCAGGATTAAAATGGCAGCTAAAATGCTCAGGAAACTAAAAAGATCTTAGGTTGGGGCTGAAAGACAATAAGGTAGGTGACACTGTAAACTTCACTGGGGAGAGTGTTCCACAACTGGGCCATCACCACCACCAGGAAGGCCCTCCTCTCATAGACCCCACCCATCTTCCCTCAACAGTGACACCCACAGGAGGTCTTCCACTGAAGATCTCAATGTACATTTGGAAACAAATGGCCCTGCTAATGATTGTGCTAGGGTAGTTCAGTCTGAAGAGGCTCTGCCTGCATTCTGCTAGATGAGCTTCCCTACCAGCTAGCCAGAGGAATGAACTGAGATGTTGGCAATGTACAATACAGGCCCCAATATACTGGTACATTAAAAGATTTGAAATCTGGACCTAATAATAATAATAATAATAATAATAATAATAATAATAATAATAATAATAATATATTATTTATACCCCGCCCATCTGGCCGAGTCTCCCCAGCCACTCTGGGCGGCTCCCAATTGAATATTAAAACAACACAGCATTAAATACCGGTATTAAAAGCTTCCCTAAACAGGGCTGCCTTCAGATTTTTTTAATTAAAAAATTAGGATCGCTGCTTGTTTCCTTGACATCTGATGTGCTACAGTTTGCAGAGGCCAAAGCTCACAGTGACACATTCTGAATGGTGGGAACCCATTATGTAAAGATGACAGAACTATCATGGGCTTTCGTTTTTAAACATTTTTCTTTGTAGAAACTCTCATCTTCTCGTAAGCATTCTTTAGAATGTCCATTACCATAAAGAAATAACAAGTAGATGAAAATATTGTTAAAAGTTATCCAATTTTCCTGCCACCCTGTCAGGTTATGTTGATGATTAAATGAACTGATATTTGTCATATTAGACTAGGTAGATTGACAGCTATGACAAAGTTTACTTTTCGAATGGAACGGTTTAATTAGTTTTTGGAATCAAATACAGTGGAACCTCGGTTTATGAACACCTTGGTTTATGAATTTTCGGTTTACGAACGCCACAGACCCATCTGGAACGAATTAATTCACTTTCCATTACTTTCAATGGGAAAGTTCGCTTCAGTTTATGAACGCTTCAGTTTATGAACAGACTTCCGGAAGCAATTACACCCATGCTTCGGGTTAAGTACGCTTCAGGTAGAGTACTCTGTGGACCCGTCTGGAACAGATTAATCCACTTTCCATTACTTTCAATGGGAAAGTTCGCTTCAGTTTATGAACGCTTCAGTTTAAGTACTCCACGGACCGTCTGGAACGGATTAATCCACTTTCCATTACTTTCAATGGGAAAGTTCGCTTCAGTTTATGAATGCTTCAGTTTATGAACAGACTTCCGGAACCAATTGTGTTCATAAACCGAGGTACCACTGTATATCATTCCTTATCAGTTCAAATGGATACTTTGAATTTGTTACAATATTCTATCTTTTCTATATTATGGACAAGATGTTTGTATTTTTGACTTTGAAAATAATAGAGAATAGAATGTGCAGTAAATGCAATTTTGATATTAAGCTCTTGCATTATTATTTTTAAAATAGTGCTTATTGGACTTGCTGATGCCACTTCAAAGTAAAGTTGTGTTGTGCTGATGTTTATCTAGAACAAATCTACTGTTTTTAACCTTAGGTCACTGCAGGTAGTGCACTATACAAAAATGCAGTTCAGCTTGGTGCCCTGGCTGAGTGTCCATCTCTGTGTTAGAGTAATCAAGTTGTATTGGGAGCAGAGGCGTAGCAAGGTCAGGTGGTACCTGGTGTGGACATTTTTTTTGTCACCCCCCACAGATTTCAATTTTTTGTGAAGGGTCCCCCAAAGTTGTCGAGCTTTTTTAGGAAGGATCCCCCAAGAAACTTTATTTGCCTCAGCCATTGGCCATAGCCTCAGCAGAACCTTACCATATACACAGATCAAAATAAAAGTTGATTATAAAAACACAGTTTAGGGTCCTGAGTCAGCAGTCAGATAGTGGACCTTATGACCCCCCAAAGTTATGAAGATTCTTTTGGGCAGGGTCCCACAAAGCTGCTGAGCTATCTTCAGGGAGGCTTGCTGCTCGGGGGTACGAGCGCCGCAGAGATCAGTGGTGCGAGTGTAGCCGCAGAAATACAACCGGTCGGGATTTTTGTCACCCTCCTTTGGGATGGTACTCAGAGTGCACCACCGCCCCCCTCGCCTGCCCCCTCCCTCATGACGCCCCTGATTGGGAGTGAGGCACAAACCTTTTCCAGCCAGAGGGCAGCTTTGCCTTTTTGACAACATTCTTGGGGCCACATGCCATTGTTAGGTTTGGGCTAGATGCAAAAGTGAGTGGAGCAATGAATTCAATTTTACCTTTCTACAGTAGGCTAGTTTCTACACACACACACACACACACACACACAGAGAGAGAGAGAGAGAGAGAGAGAGAGAGAGAGAGAGAGAGAGAGAGAGAGAGAGAGCCCTTTCTATACTCCGTCCAAGTAAGAAACATTATCAGAGCTCAAGGACACATTCCAGTCATGCCAAAGCACTCAAGGAAGAAGGGAAACTGTGGGCCAGTGAGGGATGTGGTCCAAGAAGAAGGGGTGTGGCCGGGGTGTGTGGCCTTGGGAGAGGCCTGGGGGCCATTTAGAGAGGGCTGGTGGTTCACAAGACAAAATCACAATGTAAAAAGACAAAACACATACCCTGTTTCTCATATTTTAAGACATACCCATAAAATAAACCATAGCAGGATTTTTAAGCATTCAAGGAATATAAGCCATACCCCAAAAGTAAGACATAGTGATAGGCGCAGCAGCAATGCCGGCCGCAGCAGCAGGAGGAGGGAAAAAATAAGACATCCCTTGAAAATAAGCCATAGTGGTTTTTTTTGAGGAAAAAATAAATATAAGACATGTCTTATAATATGAGAAACACGGTAGCAAAAATAAAAAACAAGAACAACCCAATAATCTCCCCCTCCCCAACACATTGCGTAGGTGGCTGATCGGAGGAAGGTCTTGCAATTGGGCAGGCGATTAGATGAGATTAAATGGGCTAGTTTCTTCCAGTCATGACTGTCTCTATCATACTAATATGAGAGAAGGGTTGTAGCTCAGTGGTGGAGCATCTGCTATGCACTGAGAAGGTCTCAGGTTCAATCTCTAGGTAGGGCTGGTAACATCTCCCTTCTGAAACCCTGGAGAGGTGCTGTCAGTCAGTGTAGATAACACTGAGCTAGATGGAGCAATGCTCCAACACATTATGAAGCAATTTCCAATGTTCCTATTCCTAATCTGATATCTAAAAACTGCAATCCTTTGCACACTTACTGTAAGTAGATCTCCTACTTAACTCAGTGGGATTTACTTATGAATAAACAGGTATAGCATCAGGCTCAACTCCTTATAATTCTGTGGTCAGAAATATACTTATTGACAGGAAAGAACCCCAATATTATTAAAATTATTTAATATATTCAGAGAATCTTTCTAGGCACTTTCAGGATGGCCAGTGAACTGTACAGAGCAGTATGTCCCGTAATTATCACCTTAATATCCCTTGTGCTCAAGATTACAATGACTGCTGCAATTTACCAATTGTGGCTTTTGTCTTAAGAGGGGAAACAAACACCCTGATATCATTAACATTATTAAAAATGTTAATATGGTCATTCCAGGCTTTTCAGTAGGGTATGTAAACTGCACAGGCTAGTTTGTCCTTTAACCATCACCTTAGGGTCCCCTGTGATCAAGATTACAAGGACCAGAGCAGCTCACCACATTGCGGCTTTTACAAATGCCTGTCATATCCCCGAGGAAGTGCTTTTAGCAGTTCAATCAACACCCTGAAGCTAATAAATCCTATTCAAAATGACTTGGTTAACCAAGGTCCTCAGGGGCATGGCAGGAAGCCCTCCAGGAAGGCATTTGAAAATGAGCCACTCCATAGCCTATACCTAAGTGAATGCATTTCATTACTTTCTTCTTGTGAACCTTTTCCATGCCTCCCTCATGCAGCAACTAACCCAAACATTATTTTATTTTCTGTGTTTAATCAGCTCTGGCCTTGATTTGGTGCTCTTAAAGGAAAGCAAGCATGTCCTATAGCAGGAAATGGCAAGGTGAGTTCTTTTGCATAACATGAGCAAGAGATTTAATACTGTATGTACAAGCAAAAACACTTCGTTTTAACAGGAGTTCACAATCATTGCTGCCTGGGGAACACATACCATGCAACAATAGATGCAACAGCACTGTCATGCAATAGAGCGTTTGGCCAGTGTAAGGACATGCACCATGCCAAAGAGCCATTTGCCTCATTAGTCCTGGTTCAAATGCAAGAGAGACTGTACCCTACATAAGATGTTTCATGCAAGATGGTCCCACACCTGGTTTCTCACCTCTGTGGAAGAGATTTATATCTGCCCACACTTCCCCTTGAAAGAAGAATATATGTTAAAACCATTTTACTATTGACTAGGGATGGAAGGATCTGTCAATTTCAGTTTTCTCCATTTTTCTGGTCTTAAATTCAGTTCTCTAAATTTATGCAGCAACTTACAATTTTTCTTTTTTTGAAAAATCCACATGAAAATTATTCAATATCTTAGGGCACCCCCCTAAAAGCACATTTTTGTATGCAATTTTGACTAACGCACACAATTTTGTGAGCGGTTTTCCCTAATTATATTTTCCCTAATATAATGGTTTTCTGTATGTTATTTTTACTAAGATAGGCACACTTTTACATAACATATGTACTTTTGTAGGTAAGGTAAATGGTAAAGGACCTAGTTTGAGTCCGCATGACGGGGTGAGCTCCATTGCTTTGTCCCAGCTCCTGCCAACCTAGCAGCACTTTTGTAAGCACTTGTTGGTTGGAGAACTGTATTGAAAAATTCAGTGCGAATTTTGGATGTGTTTGGGTTCACACATTGTTTCTGAAAGTGCAAAAATGAGAAATTCTGACACAATCCTTGTAATCTTGAGCACAAGGAAGCATAGAAATGTTTTGTTTAAGGTAGTACATGCACCACCAAATAGAAAAAAGGAGGACACATATTTGCACAATATTTGGTTAGGCTAATTTATATGTATACAGTGGGACCTCGACTTATGAGCTACTCAACATCCGACATTTTCGACTTACTGTTTTCTCGACATCCAAACAGAAAACCCGTTTGCGGCCAGATGCGGTTTCTTCGACTTACGGATTTTTCCGTTTCCAATGCATTCCTATGGGAAACTGCTTTTCCTATGGGAAACTCGACTTGCGAAGTTTTCGACCTACGAGTGTGCATTCAGAACGGATTAAATTCATAAGTCGAGGTCCCACTGTATATGCAAACTGAAAAATGATGAATTTAAATAGAAATGCAGTACATCTCACCGTAGTGGGTAAGACAGACCAGGTGATCTGCATTCCTGTTCAGTCTTTTGTCCAAGTGGAAGTCTGTTGATGGGCAATGATTTATCTTTAAATCAGACTTGAGTCAAACAGCCCTCAAAACAGAGGACCAACCTGTGTAAAGTAGACACAAAGTCCCTCTATCTTCACTCCTGGCACCAGTTATTTCTCAATATTTCTCAAAAGAAGATAGTGACTGGGACTAAAATAGCATCACCATATTGCATAATATGAGCAAAGTAACATGGGCAAGGCTATTATTTCAGAAGTTTCATCTTTTGTGTCTCAACAGTAGTGAGATCCTTATCAAGAACAGGTCTGTGGGTTCCCTGCTCCTTGTAATCTCAGTGTGGGATGGTGGTGTGAGTATCACTACTCAAAATGTTATCTAGCATTATTTCACTTCTGAGGGGTTAACAAGAGTGTTATCATGATGTTTACAATCAAAACGCCTGTGGCTCAAGTGATAAAAGGGAGTCGAGGCATCCAATCTCTGAGGATGTGAAGACAATGTAGCCTTCAGGAGGAAGAGATGGATCTTATTATTGAAAATGGTTTGGCAGGCTGGGAATGGGCAAACAAGCCTGGGCAATTGTTCGAATTGTAAACTCAGGAGAGAGAGAGAGAGAGAGAGAGAGAGAGAGAGAGAGAGAGAGAGAGAGAGAATGAAAAGGCGATCATATGAAACCACACTCTCCACTGAAAAAGATATTTGTTTCAATAAATCTTTTATGACTGTTTTTCCTTTCACACTTGAAGATGAAATGTAGCAAGTTGCCAGTGACTGATGGGTCAGGAACATTTCTGCAAGTAAGCAAGAACTCCAGGGAGCCTTGGGCCAAGATGTGCACAAAAGCAATTTAAGAAGCTGTGTGGAGTTTAAAGACCACTGTTGCCCATGCTGCTGAAGGCAGATCAGAAAGGCCTTATCTAAACTGGGCCCCAATGCAATCCATGGATTCTAACTCCTGCTTCAAGCTTCAGCAATAGAGTGCAGGGGTTTGGGCTGCAGCCCTCATATCTAGCTGGCATCTTCAAGGCTTGGGCCATCATAGCTCCTGTTTCAGGACATTATTCATCTGACAACAACAACATGCTGAAAGAGTAGGGCTTCATCCTTTAGTGTTTATGGTGAGTGCATTTTGTTTGGTGCCTCTCAGTGCGATCTTTCCTCCTCTTCCCTTCTGCATTATTTTAACTCAGGAGAAATGGATTGTTCCCTTCTGCCCAAAGAGCTGTTTTATCAGACCACTGTGAGTGGGCATGGATTTAACTGATGTCCATCCCAAACCCCCAAGATGAACAGGGTTGATTGAAAATCTGCAAAGGGAAGGGGAGAGAACAGCTGACAAAATGTCATAATTACAGGTAGGTAGCCGTGTTGGTCTGAGTCGAAGCAAAATAAAAAAATTCCTTCAGTAGCACCTTAAAGACCAACTAAGTTTATATTTTGGTATGAGCTTTCGTGTGCATGCACACTTCTTCAGATACACTAGAAACAGAAGTGTCAGACCCTCTATATATACAGAGGGTGGTGGGGGTGGGTGGGAATGGGAGCCCATTCCCAGCCCATCTCCCATTCCCACCTACCCCCACCACCCTCTGTATATATAGAGGGTCTGACACTTCTGTTTCTAGTGTATCTGAAGAAGTGTGCATGCACACGAAAGCTCATACCAAAATATAAACTTAGTTGGTCTTTAAGGTGCTACTGAAGGAATTTTTTTAAAATGTCATAAGTTTGTGCTATGTTTGCAAACTGGCTGGTTTTTACTAAGTTTTCATATATACTGGAAGCCTCCCAGAGTGGCTGGGGCAACCCAGTCAGATGGGTGGGGTACAAATAATTTGTTGTTGTTGTTGTTGTTGTTATATGATGTGCGGAGAGGAGGAGGAGGAGGAGGAGGAGGAGGAGGAGGAGGAGGAGGAGGAGGAGAAGAAGAAGAAGAAGAAGAAGAAGAAGAAGAAGAAGAAGAAGAAGAAGAAGAAGAAGAACTGTGTAACCTTGCAAATTTCTGTGTCATCTCCCTTCATTTTGCTTCTAACTGTTGGCAGTTCAGTACTGCTGTAGTATTGACAGGTGTTGAGCTGCTTTCACATATTCAACAGAACATGAGCTATTGCAAGTCTTCCAAACAGCTGTTTCAAATGGGATGGGGGTGAATATTGCTGCTCCTAAACTCATTATGAAATTGGCTTGCTATTTTGATGATACTTTAAAACTGTGGGATAGATATTGGCCTCATATAACCAGCATGCTTAGCTCCAGTTAATGCATAAAGGGGTTAAGACCATAGACTAAGCAGTCCTGCCAAACTTAACTAGGTCGCACCCCCTCACCTTGGGAGGAAGAGTTACCAAATGCCTTTGTTCTTTCTCTTCCAACATGAGAATCCAACCAGAAAGGACGTTATCATTCCAAGCCCAGATCATATGGCTTTAGCAAGTCATCTTTGTGTTTCTATACAAATAATTTAGAATCATTTTACCATGAGGCATTGTACAAGAAGCAGGGGAAGAGTTGGAGGTGCAACCACCATGGTGCGGGAAGTGACCCAACATCTATATTTGTTTATTCTTCTTTTGTGAATTAATGTCCCCCACAAACACATACTAGTTGTTTAATGCTATTGTTAAATACACTTCTTATATCACTAACAGAAACTGCTGTTAGGGCACGGAGCTGCATGATCTTCCTTATAAACAGAAAGTCACTCTGAAGTGCACAGCTGTCTGAAGCCAGCAAGGCTTTCTCATTCACTATCAAATGTAATTTTATTTTGCTGAGAAGCACAACATCTTGTTCCTTTCATCGAGGTGTGTGGGTGGGTGTCACTTTGCAGTGGATATGTGATTTTCGTTTTGCTGTTACAATCAAGCTTAGCCTGTTTGTCAAATTCGCATACGTTTTGTGATGTCCCAGTGGATTTGCTCATCTGCTCCTTTTAAAATTTAATAATAATAATAATAATAATAATAATAATAATAATAATAATAATAAATTTTATTTATACCCCGCCCTCCCCAGTCAAAACCGGGCTCAGGGTGGCTCACACCAATAAATTTACAATAAAACATAAAAAGCAATTGATTAAAATACAGTATTAAAATTTAAAATTTAAGTTTAAAATGCGGCCTGATTTTAAGTAGTCCAGAAATCCAAGCCATGAGGGAGGAAAACACAGGGGTCAGACTAAGTCCAACCCAAAGGCCAGGCGGAACAGCTCTGTCTTGCAGGCCCTGCGGAAAGATGACAAATCCCGCAGGGCCCTGGTCTCCTGTGAAAGAGCGTTCCACCAAGTTGGGGCCAATACTGAAAAGGCCCTGGCCCTAGTAGAGGCCAATCTAGCCACCTTATGGCTCGGGATCCTCCGCGGGGCATACCAGGAGAGGCGGTAATAATAATAATAATAATAATAATAATAATAATAATAATAATAATAATAAATTTATTTATACCCCGCCCATCTGGCTGGGTTTCCCCAGCCACTCTGGGTGGCTTCTAACAAAATATTAAAATACAATGGACTGTTAAACATTAAAAGCTTCCCTAAACAGGGCTGCCTTCAGAAAAACCGGAAGCTTATACTTCAGATGTGCAGCTAATAATAATAATAATAATAATAATAATAATAATAATAATAATAATATGGCTTGGCAGCTTCTTAGTAGTGCTCCAAAGATTTCCCAGAAGGACAACTGTCTCAGGAACAAAGGTCTTGTCTGAAATAAGTAGGTCCAAGGATGAAAATATCAGTTTGAGGGGTTGATTCTTGTCTTTTGTTATCCCTGGATGGATCAGTGACCACTCTACAAGGTTTGGCTGGTAAACTCCAACATTCAGTGTCACTGAAACTTTCAACCTGCCTGAATTTATTCTAAACCATTAGTTGTTTCCCATTTGTGAACCGCTCTTCATTTGGGAAGGCAAGCAGGAAGTGCCTTGTGTGGCTTATTGAACATAACCTGTGGCCATGGCAACACGTGCTTCATTTTAATTGAACTTGTATTCCCTATCAGTTGGTCCCCAAGGCATCTTCGTAGTTGACCACAGACGCATTTCTAATCATACCACCTTGACCTTCATTTCCTGCTCTCATATATATTTAATAATTTCTTCTTTTTCTGAAGCATACAGAATTCATTATTCAGCAAAAAAAAGCACCCAAGAAACATGTTCTTTGCAGTATCACCCTTAATTAACCACCCTTACTTTATTTTCTTCTGCTTATCCATTTGCCATCTGCACACTGAGACAGCCCTTGGTACACCTCTTGCCTTCATCAATGGCAGCCAGGCAGTCAGCCATGACCAGATAAGAAGAAATGGAATTCCTTATCTCACATTAAAACCCCCCCACAAAAGGTCAAGGTTTGCAGGAATAGAGAGGGCCCTCCAAAGCAGCAGCAACAACAGCGGTGGCGGCAACAACAAAAATCCCTTTTCAAATCACCATGGCAACAAAATGGTGCATCATGGGAGGCCAGGAAAAGAGGGGCCTATTTCATTCTTGCAACAATCTTTCCACTCCATTACCCTCTTTATCAAGTATCTCTACATTGGGGGCTGAGTGTATATCTGTGTCACGGAGCAGTGCAGATGATTCAAATACACATTGACCTTTTCAGTGGGATCTGGAGTTCCTCGTGGGAGCTTCGGCATCTCCCCTTCTTCTTGTTTCCCTCTCATCTCCGCTTCGCATGACCTCACTCTCCCTGGCCTTCTCATCAAAAACTGTGTAACAAACCGGTGGGGCTGTGAAGGGTGGGTTAAAACACGGGGAGAAGAATCGACTTCGGCAATGCTATGGAAGTCAAGACCTCGAATGTCAGTGTGGTGCGTCCATGAGGAAGATTAATGACTATTCTAATAGAAAATAAAATAAAATACAATAAAAAAAACCAAGATGGGGATAAAAAGGGACAAAGACAGGCAGGCTGACTTGGCTTTGATCCCTATTTAATTTCCTACATGTGAACAGGTTTGTGCCATGCAGTCTTAACAGGCAGAATGCTTACATTCAACCTTGATGGAAGAAGGGAAAGGCTGAGAGAATGAGAAATGTGAAAGAGATATCGTACAATAAATATTTTCATGAGTAATTGTCTATTCAGGCCTCATCATGGGACTGCCTTGATCGCACTGGTCAATGATCTCCGGTGGGCTAGGGACAAAGGTGAGAGCTGTTTCCTAGTTCTGCTGGATCTCTCAGCAGCTTTTGACACCATCAACCATGACATCCTCCTGGACCATCTAGAGGGGTTGGGAGCTGGGGGCACTGTCACACAGTGGTTCTGCTCCTTCCTCCTGGGCCATGTTCAGAAAGTGGTGGTGGGGGTGAGTGTTCAGACCCCTGGGCTCTCACTTGTGGGGTGCCTCAGAGTTCTGTCCTCTCCCCCATGCTTTTCAACATCTACATGCACCTGCCATGTGGAACACCCTTCCACCAGATGTCAGAGAGATAAACATCTACCAGACTGTTAGAAGACATCTGAAGGCAGCCCTGTTTAGGGAAGCTTTTAATGTATTTTAATATTTTGTTGGAAGCCGCCCAGAGTGGCTGGGGTGTAAATAAATTATCATCATCATCATCATTTATGATTTTGGAGTATGTCTAGTAAACAGTAAAGAGTGGGATTCTGAGTAGACAGAAGTCAGAGTCTTCCTTCATTTGATTGAAATTCTCAGTTCATGAAAATATATTTGAGACTAGAAAACATAATTCTTTCTGAACTTCTCTCCATTCTGTTATCCAATGATACATGGACTGGGCTGGGCTCTTCCCACTGAATTGACTCTTCCTTTTGAGAGGGATTCACTTGTTAGGGTCACCAGGGGCAGCTGCCTGCTCTATAGGGACCATCCTATGAAGATGTGTGGCTTGCACCATGTAGCTCATTATTAGACAATCCATACCTCCATCCATTAATTACCTTTGTATCCCACCTTAGGTTCAACTTTAAACAATGACTTTGATAGTGAAATATTTAACATATACATTCAATTGCAAAACAAATGCTTTGAAAAGGAACAAATACTTAGGTAAGAAATTCTTGGATTTATGCAAGTGGCTATCTTGAATCTGAATAGTTGCCAAAGGAAGAATAGCAAATGATGGCTCTGCAAATGTGATACTTCTCCAAATTTTCATTGCTGGGTTTCTGGAGACACGTAGGAACTTGCCTTATACCAGTCAGAACAACAATACCTGTTGCTCAGGAATACACAGGGAATATTTTTCAGCCCTACCTGGAGATGCTGAGGGTTAAACGTGAGACCTTCTGTGTGCAAAACTGATGATCTACCACGGAGCTACGACCTTTTCCTTTGTGTCAAGGGCTGACTTTGAATAGATCACACAAAGGGAGCTCTGCTATGTATGAAACCCTGACCCAGAACCATGAATGATTTAACACCCAGCTCACCGTAAACTTGCAGTGTGCTACAGGTGAAAGGTGGCCCCCTTCTGGCCATGCTCTGCCCCCAAGAGACATCTCTGTGCACTAGGCTGGGTGGCCTGACTATCTGAGGCTCCTTGGCACTGTGGGACTTGGGCATGTGACTTGACATGAGACGAGAAATGCCATGCCAACAATGGGGTGCAGGCATGAGGGCTATTGTTTTGTTTGATACTATGTTTGAATCCCCACGATGGGGTGAGCTCCAGTTGCTCGGTCCCAGCTCCTGCCAACCTAGCAGTTCGAAAGCACATCAAAGTGCAAGTAGATAAATAGGTATCGCTACAGTGGGAAGGTAAACGGAATTTCCATGTGCTGCTCTGGTTTGCCAGAAGCGGCTTTGTCATGCTGGCCACATGACCTGGAAGCTGTACGCCGGCTCCCTCAGCCAGTAACGCGAGATGAGCGCCGCAACCCCAGAGTCGGTCATGACTGGACCTAATGGTCAGGGGTCCCCAAACCTTTATGTTATGTATTTCTGTGTTTATATAGTGTAAGCCGCTCTGTGGACCTCGGATGAAGGGTGGTATAGAAATTTAATAAATAATAAATGATCGATATTGACATGTCCTGGATCCAGAGAGAGTGATTAGTGCACAACCGTGTGACTAAAAGAAAATTTTCCCATCATGCACTCACAATAAAAGCTATTTTTATATTAGAACCCTGTGGGCAATGTACGAGAGTTGGGTCCTACATCTTTTTATATCCACCCATGTTATTTACCATGTTAATAGTGTTGCCATATTATAGTCCCACTGAGCGATTTTATTAAGTGGCCCTGTGGCATCTTCCATGCTGTGCTTGTCGTTGTCACATTGTTTTCATGTGGGGAAAAGGATATGCAGGAAAGAAAATGGTGCTTGGGAGATGAAACAGAAGTCTGAGTAATATCTTATCTCATCTCCCTCCCTCCCTCTCTTTCTCTCTTGGCGGTGTTTTTCACAGGTCAAAAATCAATTAAGAGCATATTTCATTGGGAACACTTTAAACAATGTAATGTTTCATTAAATATTACTGCAAGCTCCATCAGATTTGCAGTCCAAGTGTGAATTACAAAATTACCCAGATTCTTTTAATAAGTTTCTCCAAGCTTACAGGCACTGTGTGGCTAATTCCATGGAGAGTATGTTTATGGAAACTAATATTCATTTGTGTTTATATACTGCTGCAATTTATCATCTACATTTTCCAATATAATACCCACTGACCAAAGGTATGTGGTCTTCTTTGTGACATCACAGATTTATAAAAACAAGGAGTCCATGGGTGAAGTAATTTCCCTAGACAATAACTCTTAAGTTACTCCTAGATAATAACTCTTACTCCCCTACCAGGAAACAGAGCTATCCCATATAGTGACTTCAGAGTGAATGTTCTTAACCACTATGCTACACTACTGTGCTCTTTTCCTGAGTAAGGAAAATGATTTTATCTCTATATTAATGAGGTACCCAGGGGACATTGGAGTTTAGAGTTTAGGTCCAACAACATCTGAGGACCCAAGGTTGAAGAGCATTGCTTTAGAATTATCCTGTCCTTTATCATGAACAGCCATTAAAAACATAACATGCCTTGCTAGGTCTACCCAAAGGCCCACCTAGTTTAGCAGTCTATTTCTAGCGGTTAGCCTTGTTCCAGATGACCCTGGGAAGCTCCCTAGCAGGATCGCATCATTCTGGGCAGAAATGTTTGGCTTGACAATAATGCAAGGTAGGAACGAACAAACTAAAAAGGAGGACCATAGCTCTCAGTGGTCACCTTTCAGTCCAAGAGTTGTGCAGAAAACTGCAACAGAATTATGACAGGGGGATATTATTGGAGGATAGCTCAGTCGGTAGAGCATGAGATTCATAATCACAGGGTTGTGGGTTTGAGACCCACACTGGGCAAAAAGATATGTGCAGGGGGTTGGACTAAATGACCCTCATGTTCTCCTCCAATTCTCCAATTCTATTATTCTAGGTCTAGGAGCCCCAGGTCAAAGCGAAGGTAATAAGGTTAGCAACTGTGCCTTGGTGAAAGTGAGGAAGTCAAATGGTGTTGTTTAAAAGTTGCCTGTTCAGTGACCACCAAATAATGCTTGTGCCTGATCTGATTTTCATAATCATTAAATTCTATTGACCACCCTATTGCTGTCATTGGTGAATGGAAAATTCAGATGTCACTAGTTAGTGGCTTCTTCCTCCACATCCTCATATTCTTCTAAGAGGGCTTGTAAATGGATCCTGTGAGTGTCAAGTCCAGATAACTAATTTATCCCTTAGAGCTCAATGGCCCCATCTTCTAGCCATATATATCTCCTGTCATATTCCTGACTACACTGCAAATGCCCTCAGATGGTGTTTTGCTTCAGAGTCTGCACAATGGCAGAGGTAGAGGAGTGCACTGGGTGCGTAGAAAAATAATTAGACCAGAGGCCAAGGCAATCCAGTAGAATGTCAAGGACAGGAATAAAGCTGGAGGTCAGTGATTAGAAACTCCAGGGAATGCACCAGAAGGAATCAATGCAGGTAAGAGAATTCATGGAAGAAGCTAATCAGCAGTGGTGAAGTAGTAAATTTTGAACTGCAACAGCACATCATTACAGTCCCCAGAGTGCTGCCCCCCAAGATGGTCCAAAAATGCAGGCAACAGTGCTGATCCATTTATATCTATTAAACCGCCTACACACATATATCAGGAATTGCCATCATTGTGTCCATAGCTGCGAATGCACCCATAGTGACCCCTCCCCTATTGCTGAAATTAGGCTCGAAAGAAGCATTTTGGTGTAACCAGCAGTGTGTGCTTTGTTGTGGCCTCTGTGTGGTGCCAGCAGCAGTTTCCCTGGATTGCAAATGGGCCTATGGACCCAAAGAAGCTGGCTGGTGACCCTTGGCACACACACACACACACACACAGAGAGAGAGAGAGAGAGAGAGAGAGAGAGAGAGAGAGAGAGACTTCACCAGCTTAACTTCTAAAACACATTGAGCTTTAACAAAATATCTTCAGTCAACTGAAGCACAGGCAATCTTGTAAGGCTATATCACCACTTAACTGCAAGGGGGAAGTAGTAAATGGAAAAAAAAATATCTAGCCTCTGCTTGATAATTTCTCTCATTTTTTGGTTGTCTCCATGCTAATCTGTCACAAACAAACTTGAAAGCCCCATTATCACTTCATTTACTTGCCACAGCAGGAAGAATCCGTCAATTACTTTAGTTTTCTGGCAGATTACATAATCACTCTTGCTTTGAAAAAAGTCCCAGAGGTCCCATCACCTACATTTCCCTTCCACTGCACTGCTGATGATCAGTGTTCTGGCATAGTCAAGGCTTCTATGCATGTTTAAAGCAGAACAGACTTTTATAATTTATTTATAATTGATTTATATCATAAGATGATTCTTTGAATCAAACATCTCCACTTTGAGCCAGTGCCTCTCATGTGATTGACCGCAGGAATATGCACCATCAACAGGCTTGTTTGTTTTTAATGTATATCCTGTCACATAACATTTAAGTTCACAGGCAGTCTCCCTTCTAGGCACTGACCATACAAAGACCTGCTTAGCTTCAGCAATTTGGTGGCTTTATATACCTTGAGTCGATACACAGGGACCCTTACAATCTTAGTGGATAACCTGGAGGTGCTACTTACATGAACCAGTGCAACCACGTGAATCCAGATATGCCCCAGTTGCCATGATGGTGGCTTCAAAAAGTGCCACAGCCATCACATGAAACAGAGTAGGAACATATATGCCATTGTCATCTGCAAAGTTAAACAAACAAATCTGAGTGCATGCAAATTTGCATTTAAATACAGTCAGACCACAAGAGATTGTGCCTAAATTGAAAATCCTGTATAGTCCAAACACATTGGGTGCAATGGTAGGATGGACTTACAAAGTCCTTTTTCCAAGATGCCCAGCTCTTTTCTGCTCCCCTTTCCTTTAGTTTTATCCCCCCCCCCCAGCTCATATGTGCACAAGTTAAATGTGTGTATTTTGCGGGTTTATGGTAGATAACTTGACATGTATTTTCTCTCAAAATATGCATTCCTACATGTAATTTGAGATATATATATATATATATATGAGCAGAGACCTGCTTCAGAACATTCTGGAAGAGTACTAAGATCCAACCGGCAATTAGTCCAGAAAGTGTGTATCACATCAGCTCATTTCAGAATTCACAAAACTTGACTTCCTCAAGTATCCCTAGCCTTCCCAGCCCATTTTACACACCACTCCCTCTTCTCCAAGATGCCACCTACTTGGGGAGGAGTTGGTGGTTGCATACGGGTAGGAAGAAGATGCCATGCTAACCAACTGGACATGTCAAATATTCATAGTGAACCCTTAAAATGTTGAGGCTAAGAATTTAACAAAAGCCAAAGGCTCATCTTCTCCAGCATCCTGTTCTCACAGTGGCCAACCAGTTGTCCATGAGAAGCTCCCAAACAAGTACTTGAGTGCAAGAGCTGTGATTCCTAGCAACTGGTATTCAGAAGGTTTTTTTTCTGGTGTTCCAAAGGCACATTTGAAAGCTCCTCCTGAATCAAATTAGCTTTGGGGATGAGCCACAAGGGCCTCATTCATTTCTTTTCAATAACTAGAATCTTTCCAATAAGTTCCTCTCCAGCCCCTGCTTACACACACAATCAAAGTAAAACCGAGGCAGAAACGAAGCTGGCCCAGCCCCCTTACAAGCATTAGCCCTCACTAAAAGTTGACATTTTCACTATCCATTTGCTAAACAATAAATCTCTTTTATGCACAGTCTGATTATTGATCTCCTTTTGTCCGTTGTCTCTTTCATAAGGGTACAGCACTTGGCTTCTAATGGCTGCCCACTTGCACAAGGTGAAATCCCTGGAACCCCCCCTCTGGATCCAAAAGCTACTTTGGGACCCTTCCGTGATGTTAAACAGTCATAAAATCCACCCGCCACAGCTGTCTAAAATGGAGGTTATTGCTTTTAGAGCAGATGGAGTGGTGCCAGAAGCTGGGGGAAAACTGGAGGGCTAAATCCTGCAGCTACAGTATCTGGGGAAGGGAAAGGTTGACAGGCAACCCCAAAGAATCATCTGACAGTTTTGCAAGTCTTAAGGTCTAAACTCCCACAAGGATGGGTGGGAAGTATTTGGTAATTTTTGACTGGACTTCGTGTAGTCTAGAAGTAAGACAAGCAAGTGGGGTCATAACAGAGGTGAATAGAAAATTATACATGGTGTAAAGAAAGTGGAGAGAGGATTCCCCCCTTTTAATATCAGAACTTGGGGGACGGCCAATGAAGCTGAGCACTGGAAGATTCAGGACAGGCAAAAGAAAGAATTTGTTCCCATAATGTATCTGAAGAAGTGTGCATGCACACGAAAAGCTCATACCAAAATAAAAACTTAGTTGGTCTTTAAGGTGCTGCTGGAAGGAGTTTTTTTTATTTTGTTTCGACTACATCAGACCAACACGGCTACCTACCTGTAACTGTTCCCATAATATGTGATGTTGGCCACCAACTTGGATGGCTTTAAAAGACAATTTGACAAATTAATAGGTCTCAATATTTTCTCTGCTCCCCCAGGGCAAAGGCAAGCGAATAGCTCTGTCCCAGTGCAACCTGACAGGATTATTATGTATGATGTCATCAGAGTGACTCAGCTACTACGCAAACAGCAGGCACCCTTAGCAAGTTTAGCTTAACCACATCATCTAAAGCTGTTTTGTGGCACAGAAATGCTTGAAGATGGGGTGCAGGGGCGAGACCCAGTAGGCCAATGCGCTTTTCTGAGTGAAGCTGCATCTGAAGCAGTGAGAGACTGCGCTAGAAACTCCCTCGCCACATTTGGCCTCCCCAGGGTCAAATGTTGAAAGAATCAGTTCTGGAAGTTTCAAGCAGAAGCTGGCTGTGTGGAGGCACTGTGATGTTAAAAAAAACAATAACCCTACCCTCAATCATTGGAGCCATTTTGGCTATTTAAAACAGTCTCTCTTTTAAATGAATGTGGGCAATGAATGAAGAGATAAACTAATGAATATTGTAGTAAAGGCTTCCCTTTCATGAGAGCACCATTTATTTACATCTTTCTCTTCATTTCCTCCTTGTTCTCTCCTTTATTATGATAGCCTTTCCTCAGACTGGGTGACCAATGGTTAACTGCTTCACAGGTGCACCCCTCTTTTTATTAACACACACTGAGATCTGGAGCTGGTGGAGATAATTAAAAAGATTTAATTAGATAGCGAGTTTAGATATGTCAGCTTTGTTCTGACATCCTCTCACAACAGTCAGACAACTGGCCCTTTGTTCTCTGCCTGATTCCAGGCTTATATAAGAGAGAACTGCTGGGTAACTAACATGAGGATGGCATTTAGAAATTAGAAGAGAGGTTTAGATTCTGCTTGGAGGCCAAAGTAGGCAAGATGGACCTGCTGTGATGCTTTTATATTTTAGGGTCTCTAAGAGGCCTTGGTGAAATTGAATATCTGTGGCTTAAGTGTTATGGGTTTGCTAATGCTTGGGACAACAATATGTTGAAAAAGGCACACTAGTGTGATGTCTCGGCTGTTTTCCACAGACACTCTACTCCAAGACTCCCACTAAGTAGAAGGAAGGACAAAGGGGCTATGAGAGTTCACACCATTTCACTAACTAAAAAAGAAACATTAAAATAGGTTGTGGACACAATGTGAAGATAGGTCCATGATGTACATACAAATGTTTCCAAAGGGAGACACATTTGAACAAAGGGATACATTTTTTTCACTCCCACAGGAATTTCCAACCTATCCTTATAGCAATGGATATTGACCATTAAGCTCTGTTTATGCAGCTCTCATAGTGCACAAAAGGAGATAAGGCATGGAGGGTGAAGTGTACCATCCTAGAAGGAAGGACAGCAGGCATGTGAGATTGTGGTTCTCTCCAGACCATTACATGAAGTGACCTATAAAACCTTAAATGGTTCAGGACTGAAATACCGCCTTTCCCCATATGAACCACCCCAGACCCTGCAATTACACGAGGCCCTTATTCATATGCCCCCACACTATGGCTATGTTAGTCATCAAAGCACATTCAAGACACATTTTACCTTTCAAAGAATTCTGGGCACTGTAGTTTACCACTCAGAGTCACATTCCCACCAACCTTTAACAAATAGCAGCCTACAAATGCAGCCTCCATCCTTTGGTATAACAGTTGATTATCATTTCTTAGAGACTGTAGTTGATGATCATTTCTTAGAGACTGTAGTTGATGATCATTTCTTAGAGACTTGTTGAAGCTGATATGATGGAGGCATGATTGCCTGGGATACACATGCACTGTGTGTGTGTGTGTGTGTGTGTGTGTGTGTGTGTGTGTGTGTGTTCACTGTTGTTGTTGTTTCGTTTTGTTTTTAAATATTTTTATTAAAGATTTCTTGAATTACAAAGGTGTGTGCAGTGTCTCTCATATTTTAACATGTATCATTTTTGCAAATCAGTTTCATTTGTTAAGACACTAAGAGGAAAGAGGGAAATCTTCAGTCAAAGCAATTTTGGAGCACTGCAAACAACTGCATGACCAGTGGCATAGTAACGGGGGGGGGCGCCACCCTGGGAAGCAGGCTGGGTGGGGGGCAGCAGGCTGGACGGGGCTGACCACCTCTGACGGTCGCCACCGCGCGATGCGGCTGCCGCCCTGGAGGAGAAGCCCCGATGCAAGCGAGAGTGCCTCACTCCACAGCTTGCTCGTGGGGTTTGCTGCGTTGCCGCGTCACATGCCTCCTGTGTGTGCATGCACTGCACACTGTGGTACGTGCGTCGCACATCATGGCGCATGCACATGACAGACACTCTGCCCCCCTGGCAGGGTGCCTTTGGGTTTGCCGCTCCGGGCAGCCAGGCGGCTAGCTACGCCGCTGTGCACTACTTGTGCACAAAGATGGAATTGGGGTGAGCACACACATCATCACAATTCCCATGTTTCACCACTTCCCTGTGGTGTGTGTGTGTGTGTAGGGAGAGGGAATCTGTCCACAGCCCGTTTCTGTTGAGGGAAAACTACACTCACCATTGGAGATTGTCTTATCATTGTTGCTTGCCCTGCAACATAATAAGCATCTGTCAAAAATGGTTTAGGTGTAATGAATCATGCCTCACTGGTAAGGGTTGGAGTCACTGACCCTTGGGGTTTCTCCATTTCTATGATACAATGGTTTAATGGTCCTGGAGCAGCTATTTATATATAAACCCATTTGGTACACAATGATGTAACAAAATACAGCACTGAGCGATGCTCTAGAGCTTCTCCAGACAATTAATCAATGCATGCTTCTACCACATTTAACTGATTGTGCAATGCTCCTCCGTAGCATGATTTCCATTCTGCACATTATATTGTATGTGCAAGGAAGAACTAGCCTTGCTGCAGGAACTGGGGTATAGCCAAAAGCAATGGAGCTCCTTTTTAAAGGCTCCATCCTCTGGCACAGAAGATGGGGAGGCTTGTAGAAGCTGCTGAAGCAGAGGTTAAGAATCCCCCGTACAGGTGTAGTTAAAATCAATATATATTTTCTGTCATGATGGTGATTAGATTTCTTACTTGCCTGCCACCAGGAAGCCCCCGGGTAAGTTGCAACAATTTAAGAATACATTATTTTATAAAGTAGCAACAGATTACAATCAAGACACTATCGGTTAGTCCTAAAATATCTCTCACATGTGTGAAAAATCAGTGTAAAGAGTGTCTTCAGAATCCAACAAAGACATAGTTCTGTAGGAAGGCTGCATTTTAACAGTAAAATGGCATTAAATACTGCAGATCAACTGTTCCTATGCCTTCTGTATGGGTTGAAGATGATCTGAAAACTCCAGGTATTGCAAAATTCTGCTATTCACCTTCTTACAAGGGCTAGCCCTTGTTTAGGAACGGCATTATTTGGGTGAGGTTGTCACATTCCTGAGTTGGATTGCGCTATTAACAAGGCATCTTGAGTTGGATCAGGGATTCCCTAAAGTCCAGAGGCATCAATGATCATGGGGAGAGCTTTCCAGAGGCCATCGGATATAGTGGATTTCCATCTTCAGCTGGAAAGGGTTTCAGAAAGGTAAGTCCATGGCCAGATACTTCCCCAAGTGGCGGTGGAAAGGTTGACTACTTTAGTCCTATTGCAATCAGCGCCCTGATGGTTGGGGAGGGCAAAAAAGGCAACAGAGCTAAGAGTGGGGTAGGGGCACCTGCCTGGAACTGAGGGGAGGAAATGTGCCAGCCTAGGTTTCAATGGGAGGCTGGTACAGGACAGCAAATGAGATGATAAAGAGACATCCCCCACATCTTGCACCATGGCTTGGGCTGAGCTTTGGATACTGTAGAATCTGCATCCTCTGCCCACATAGGCTTACCTTGATTTAAGTGCGGGTGGCGCTGTGGTCTAAACCACTAAGCCTCTTGGGCTTGCCAATCAGAAGGTCAGCGGTTTGAATCCCTGTGACGGGATGAGCTGCCGTTGCTCTGTCCCAGCTCCTGCCAACCTAGCATGCCAGTGCAAGTTGATAAATGGGTACCGCTGCGGTGGGAAGGTAAATGGTGTTTTCATGTGCTCTGGTTTCTCTCACGTGATCCATTATCTTTTTACTTTACCTTAGCATGATTTTAAAAATAGTGTGGGGGGATCACTTTTACTTTCCAGTGCCAAGCTCCAGCAGAGAGAATGGGATCAGAGTGAAAACAATCTTTCTTTACTTTGTTCACTACTAAATGCCCGGCTTCCGTGTTTTCTCCCGTCTGAAATGGGCTCTTATGCAGAGACTGAGTGGAGATGTCCAGTTTCTCAGCGCATAGTGTACACAAATATGTGTGTATACAAGGGGCTGCTGAGGTTGCACTGCACGATGACCTTCATAGGCTCCGAGGAAAAACTGATGAGTTTCCTTTAGTCTCTGTCCTGACAGCCACATTATTAACCGAGTGAAAGAAGAAGTGGTGTTGGGCTGGAGTCTCATCTCCACCCCTCCATCAACTTAAAGGGCAAATAATTGAAAACGAAGGATGGTGGTAGCACTTGGAAGCTACTCGCTTCATTTATTTTTTAGCAATATTTGCACCATTTTCATTGATGTTTAAGCCATGTGTCAGAGAGATATATATGCTAGGCAGGAAAGGATTTGCTTGCCGCTTGGAATTTCCTTCTCCATTTTCTGTTAAAAATATTGCAGTCTGGTGGAGACATACACTTACAATACTATATTTCCCCATCTGGTTTTTTTTTTTTTTTAAGTCCTACAGAATTCACTATCTTCGAGGGCAAGGAGTCAAATGCTCTTATAGAAGGATTTTAGAAAGTACCAGATAATTTTATGAGCAATAATAACATTTGTAATTATACATGCTACTGTAAGATGAAAGTAATCAATTATCATGTTTCAGGTCAGGGGCTGATTGGTGCAGGGGTCAGGAAGGACTTCCTTCCTTCCATTTATGGAACTCTTTAATTGGTCAGATGCATTAAGATTTCTCTTTTTACTGTACTCTGAGTTATGTGACACTGCCTATTTCTAAATCTAGCTTCAAGACTTATCCAGAGGGTAGATCCTTTGATTATTGAACTTGTCAGACTTTTTAAAAATAAAAAAATTGAAAGTTCATAGGTTATTTTTATTTCCTTTTTCTTAACCCACCAGGATTGTAACAGTAATTGATGCAGAAGATGGAAACAAAAAGAAGATTCAAGTAGTTTTAACAGATTGGCGAAGATGTCACGAGAATTATCCGGCTGCTTCAATTTCCGTCTCTAAGTAGAATCAGAGTTCATGGAAAAGTACCAAGCACCTATTGCATATATCAAGTTTTTATCTCTATATATGATTTATATTCAGATGTATCTGTTTGGCTACAACCTGTATTTGATTGCCTTATTAATAAATTAGGTGGTGGTGATGTATTTGGCTGGTGATTTCCATCTATTGTGAGGGTGCTTCCAAACAGAGGACTTATATCACAAATGGGTCATTCAGACCGGACTTTTCTGTGTGCATTTTTGGCATGTAAGCTTCCATATATTCATGTTTTTGCCATGGATATTTATTGTGATCCCACTGCCTGGCACCCATACCAGATGGTGGGGCTTGACAAAATACACCTCTCTATCTTCTATCACTCTTCCCCTGCCAATTTCTGTTCTGTGCATGTACCTGTGTGGAACTGTGCAAGAGCACTTGGACCTGTTTCCAGCAAGTGGGGGTAAAAGCCATTTCCATTTTGCTAGTTGCGTCCTCAACAAAACACCTGCTATTCTCTTCCAAACATCCACAATGCTGGGTCCAATAGGAAGGTCTTAACATAGCACTCAAAAGATGGTAATGTTGGTATATAATGCAATTTTGATTATGTGGACTGTTTAAATATCCACACTCCAAGCCCTCTGTAATAAGATGGCTCAGTTCTCACCAAGGAATAGACTTGATCCATCTTTTTTACGTATCTATTTTCTACTTACTGATTATTCTGTAACCCTATATGCAGAGCTGGATTTATGGTAGGTTTAATGAGGCCCTAAGCTACTGAAGGTAATGGGGCCCTTTATGTCCAGCTGTCCTTTGCTAACAACAAATTGTCACTGTTTGTTGTGTTGAATATATGCTATATGGTAATTTATGGATCTAATAGGTATCTAAAGCCATTTGCACATGCAGAATGTAGGCACCCTATATATAAAAATGAGGAAACCAGTGATATTTTAGGGAGCAGGCTAGCAGGCGGGGCCCATTAATTACATCATAGGAGTTTACACAACACAAAACACTGTTGTTGTATGTAGGTTTTATTTTATTTGTTTTATATCTTATATTTTGGAAATGTACATCCAGTTTTATTTTCTCCTTTAATTTTTTTTTTGGGCCCCCCAAGAGAGTGGAGTCCTAAGTTATAGCTTGTTTAGCTTATACGTAAATCCGGCACTGCCTATATATGTGCTCGGAAGCAAGTCCCATTGAGTTCAATTGGACTCACATGTTAGTGAGTATAGGATTGCAACCTGTGTAGCAGAGCAGATGACGCATGGTAGCTAAGGGAGCAATCCTACCGACACAATAAGCAGGACACTGCTTATAATGCAAGATACTGCAAATTAAGCCGTCATAATGTTACACCAGATCCAAACTGCATTCCGCTGTGGAGCTGCTCCTCTGCCTACATCCAACAGAAGGGGGAAAGCCTTTTAAAATAGTGTTCTATGCCTGGCTGCCAGGTCCAAGCTGAATGTGCTTAGGATCCGACTCTCTGGTCCCACCCTGCCACACACCCCTTTTGGGGGACTTACACCTACCTCGGCTCAGCCAGATTTGGCCCAGCCAGCTGAGCAAGTTACCCCAGTGTATCTTTCGGGACGTAACACTGTCTGGGTCTCCTTGAGGCAGGAATCAGCCAGCTGAGCTTGAGATCTGCTACAACCTGAACTGTTCGTCCTGGTGAATCTTGCCATAGGATTCCCTATATGATTCAACCAAGGTAGCTCCAATTTAGCAACCAATTTAGCTCCTCATTGTGTCCATCCTAATACCTTGCCTGCAGGTTTTTTATTTTGCAAAGATCCAGTCCAAAGTGAAAATAATTTTCAGAATTGGATCCAGTTAATAGGCCTTCTCGCTCTAAAATCCCATCCATTAATTCACATGTGGTGAGCACAGCCACTCTGAAATTCCACTTTGATTGGCCACATATGTCATAGGTGCTTTTTTCTCATCTTGGACAAGATATGACTACTGTTTGATTATTACCTGCATATGTGAATTCACAGATTTCCTAAAATGGGCTCTGAATGGCTCGTTCCTGGCAGTCTGATAGAGGAGATTAAATAAATTAAGCAATTCAAGCTGTTTCCCTTGGGACATCATTCCTCAGACTCATAAATATCACTGTCAGGTGGTTTTCCTCCCTTCCTGATATTCAGTGTAAATTTTCCCTTGCCTAATGCCATCCCATTAATCCTAATTATACAGCCTTCTACACCCCTTTTCAACCATCACTCCCTCTCCTGGGTACTAAATCCTCAGGCACTAGGAGGTATAATACTATCTCCATTATCCTTTGTTTCGCCTGTCCGTGTGCAGACATTCTGACTGGAGATTTTGAAGGAGCAAAAGGGAGAAGGGCATCCAACTCCTTTTGCTGGGAGTGGCCAGATTTTAGGCCAGTACTTCACAGGGGCAAGATTCCAAGTGCCAGCAGAACCTCCTTGGTGCTTTTTCCTTTTCCTTTTCCTGCTCCAGAATGGTGGAACTAAAAGGGTCTGGATATTTGAAATCATTTAAAGTAGCTAGGTGTTCCCATACCACCTCTTTTCCGGCGGGATAGGGACAAAGGTGAGAGCTATTTCCTAGTTCTGCTGGATCTCTCAGCAGCTTTTGACACCATCAACCATAACATCCTTCTGGACCGTCTAGAGGGGTTGGGAGCTGGGGGCACTGTTATACAGTGGTTCCTCTCCTTCCTCCTGGGCCGTGTTCAGAAAGTGGTGGTGGGGGATGAGTGTTCAGACCCCTGGGCTCTCACTTGTGGGGTGCCTCGGGGTTCTGTCCTCTCCCCCATGCTTTTTAACATCTACATGCAGCCGCTGGGAGAGATCATCGGGGGTTTGGGCTGGGTGTTCATCAGTATGCGGATGATACCCAGTTCTACCTCTCTTTCAAATCAGAACCAGTGAAGGCGGTGAAGGTCCTGTGTGAGTGCCTGGAGGCGGTTGGAGGATGGATGGCGGCTAAGAGACTGAGGTTAAATCCTGACAAGATAGAAGTACTGTTTGTGAGGGACAGGAGGCAGGCAGGTGCAGAGGACTCCCTGGTCCCGAATGGGGTAACTGTGCCCCTGAAGTACCAGGTGCACAGCCTGGGAGTCATTTTGGACTCACAGCTGTCCATTGAGGCGCAGGTCAATTCTGTGTCCAGGGCAGCTGTCTATCAGCTCCATCTGGTAAACAGGCAGAGACCCTACCTGCCTGCAGACTGTCTTGCCAGAGTGGTAGATCCTCTAGTTATCTCCCGCTTGGACTACTGCAATGCGCTCTATGTGGGGTTACCTTTGAAGGTGACCAGGAAACTACAACTAATCCAGAATGCGGCAGCTAGACTGGTGACTGGGAGCGGCCTCTGAGACCACATAACACTGGTCTTGAAAGATCTACATTGGCTCCCAGTACATTTCCGAGCACAATTCAAAGTGTTGGTGCTGACCTTTAAAGCCCTAAATGACCTCGGTCCAGCATACCTGAAGGAGCGTCTCCACCCCCATCGTTCTGCCCGGAAACTGAGGTCCAGTACCGAGGGCCTTCTGGCGGTTCCCTTGTTGCGAGAAGCCAAGTTGCAGGGAACCATGCGCCCGCCCTGTGTGACATCCCATCAGATGTCAAAAACAGCTACCAGATTTTTAGAAGGCATCTGAAGGCAGCCCTGTTTAGGGCTTTTAATGTTTAATCGATTATTTTATTTTTATTTTATTTTTCTGTTTGGCCGGGTATAAATAATAAATTATTATTATTATTATTATTATTATTATTATTATTATTATTATTATTATTATTTTCCTATCCTGAGCTGCAGTTCCTACCTTGCATCATCATCATTTATGTTATCCCCAGGTTGGGCATTTTTTTCCTCTGTAAGAAAAATATAAAGCATGAACTATATTTCATAAAACTATTTATACACTGCTTGATTGTGTGTGTGTGTGGGGGGAACCCTCAAAGCAGTTTAAAAAACAGATAAAATAGTAAAATCAGGATAAAATCACAACACTACTTCAAACCATGCAAAAGTGAAAATACTAAAATGGATTAAAATTAACTCAGCGTTCTACACTTCTGGGTAGGCTTGTCTAAACAAGAATGTTTTTAGCAGGCACCATAAAGGGCACAATGTTTTCTTGTATGTTCACTGAAACTGTGTATTATTCCTAAACTATTAGAATATTTGAAGGCAAGATCCATGTTGAGGTTATGATGGTTTATTGTTCTATTTTCAGAAGTTATTATTGGAGATTAAATTACAGTGTAAATGTGGCATTTTAAGGATAGCTCTTTTGTGTTCATTGTTGCCCATCCAAATGCCAATAAATTACAGAGTGATTGGAATTATTGCTAAGATTAGTTGCAAAAATTATACAAACAAAAATTATACAAACCCTTCTTTTCACATCTATAATCACTTATTTGTCACAATCAATTATACGAAGTCAGTCAATAGCCATGTTTTATTCAATACCTAGACTACAGCACAACTACAGATTCATTGGCTTTGTGTACTTTACATTCAGAAATCATTATTCCTGTTGTTTGAAAATAGATTATCCCTCCCCCCCTTTTAAATACAAGTTATGGAAAATACAATGGGAAATTATAGAGGGAAATAAATACTTAAATGTTTCAAAATATTTGCTCCCTCTTTGTGATGGCTGCCAGGAAGAGGTGGAATAAAGACTTGGGGAGAGAGGGGCTACTTTTGGCAAAAGGCTTTGTATTTCACCAGCTGCCAACAATCATAACTAAAAGCATCTATGCAATATCCCACTAGTTGGAGCTAGCAGTAAGTTTGCACTCACAAATTTATTTCTAGATAATTGCAGTGTTTCCCAGATTCCCCCACTTTCATAAAGAAAACAGTTCCAAGTTTCAAACCTTTTTTTTCTTTTTCTTTTTACAAAAGAAGGAAATTAGCCAGATGACCAGTTTAGAGAATGACCTTTTTGTAAGATAGTCCTGGAAAACCCAGCACAAATGCAATGGCACGGTGTCCCCAATTAATACATGGCAAATATGTGTGTGCAGTCATACCTCGGTTTAAGTACGCCTGGGTTTGAGTATTTTCAGTTTAAGTACTCCACGGACCTGTCTGGAACGGATTCACCCACTTTCCATTACTTTCAATGAGAAAGTTCGCTTCAGGTTAAGTACGTTTCAGGTTAAGTACGGACTTCTGGAACCAATTACACTCATACCTCGGGTTAAGTACGTAGGGTTGCCAGACTCAATAGTGGACATGACTTCTGTCCCTTTAATTGCCCTGCTCTCTTTTGAGTCTGGAAACCTTAAAGAGAAACCAGCAGACCCTTAGCTTGGATATTAAACAAAGGGTCTGCTGGTTTCTCTATAAGGTTTCCAGACTCAGAAGAGAGCAGGGCAATTAAAGGCACAGAAGTCCTGTCCTCTATTGAGTCTGGCAACCCTATAAGTACGCTTCAGGTTGAGTACTCTGTGGACCCGTCTGGAACAGATTAATCCACTTTCCATTACTTTCAATGAGAAAGTTTGCTTCAAGTTAAGTACGCTTCAGTTTAAGTACTCCACGGACCCGCCTGGAACGGATTAACCCACTTTCCATTACTTTCAATGGGAAAGTTCACTTCAGATTAAGTACGCTTCAGGTTAAGTACAGACTTCCGGAACCAATTGTGTTTGTAAACTGAGGTACCACTGTAGATGTTTGCAAACACTGTGCTTATAAACTTGGGGCTGGAACTGACTAGTCACAAGGGAGAGTTTGAAGGAGAAATCACCTCAGCAACTGGAGTCTAGCTGCTATTGGACAAATATGTACTGAGAGGGGAAGGAGGGCCCATGATTCCTGCCACCGCTACCAACACGCTCCGTTCCCATGCCCCCTCATCACTATGTTGGGTGAGTATAGAAAGGGCATTACATGGGTAACAATATAATCGCAGAGAGCTCCTCAAAGCAAGAGGAGATCATGACTGGCCCAGGGTCCTCTCCAGGGCTGGATTTAGGATTGCTGAGGCCCTAAGCTACTGAAAGTAATGGGGCCCTTTATATGTCCAACTGTCCTTTGTCAACAACAAATTGTTGCTGTTTTTTGTGTGGAATATATGCTATATGGTAATTTATGGACCTAATAGGTATATAAAGCCATTTGCACATAACAAAATATGTATTTTATCAAAGTAATTGTTGAACTGAAATACAATTAAGAATTATATAAATACTGTAGTGAAATGCAATTAAGAAGAAGTATATTAATAGTGAAATAATTATTAAGCTCTAACTGTATGTAGGTTTTATATTATTTGGTTTTATCTTATATTTAATAATAATGATAAAATTATTATTTATACCCAGCCACTCCGGGTGGCTTCCAACAAAATGTCCGTCAAACATTAAACACTTCCCTAAACAGGGCTGCCTTCAGATGTCTTCTAATATTTTGGAAATATACATCAAGGTTTTTTCTTCTTTAATTTTTTTGGGGGTCCCCCAAGAGAGTGGGGCCCTAAACTATAGCTTGCTTAGCTTATACAGTGGGGTTACAGACGCTTCGGGTTACAGACGCTTCAGGTTACAGACTCCGCTAACCCAGAAATAGTACCTCAGGTTAAGAACTTTGCTTCAGGATGAGAACAGAAATCATGCTCCAGTGGCGCGGTGGCAGCAGGAGGCCCCATTAGCAAAAGTGGTGCTTCAGGTTAAGAGCAGTTTCAGGTTAAAAACGGACCTCCGGAACGAATTAAGTTCTTAACCAGAGGTAGCACTGTATGTAAATCCGGCACTGGTACTCTCTCACAAGAAGGAGCTTGGCAGGGCTGTCCTTCCCATTGGGCTGACTGGCGCGGTGTGCCAGGGCGCCCGCCCAGCAGGGGGCGCATCAAGGAGGCACACGGAGCCGCCCGCACCTCTGCCTCGCCCGCTTCGCACTTTTCCCGGCAGCGGCAGCATAGCTGCCTCCGCCGAGGGGCGGCAGGGAAGAGGAACAGGGCTACCTTCCGCCCACACTCCTTCAAGTCACAGCGAGCACAGACAGCACTGCCCCACAATGCTCTGTCGGGGCGGCAGCTAGGGCTCCCTGGACTGCAACCCCACTCTGCCGCTTCGGCCGAGCAGGCAGAGGCCGAGCACAGCTGGCAGTGTCCCTACCTGTCACGCCGCGCCCTCCAGCTGCCCGCTGCGCCGGCCCTGCCCGGAGGGATCATCATGCCATGGCACCTGATACACTTAAGATGGCCCTGGAGCTTGGTGTGCAAACATTGTTACATATATAGGACTTCCTCCCCTGCAGCTAATGTGGTGTGTCTGGTACGTGCATTGGCAGCACGGAGAGGGATTCAGGGCTGATGGCTTCCCCTCACCCCAACATGTGATGGCTGCTTCTTTGAAGAACCATGTTATCTTTAACCGGAAATCACAGTACATTACACCTGGCTAGGATCAGGGACTCTTAGATAGTATTTGCACATAGACACCTTCTGTCTAATGTACGTCCTAAATGTAACATGAAGAAAAATACATTCCTGACGTGAGAAGCAACATCACTGAAGTGCCTGTTCATCTCTGTACAGAAATCTCTCCATCAGGATTGTCATTAGGGATAATCAGTTTAATTCGGCCTGCAGGCATCTGATGTCCAAGACTGCCTGAGGTTACAGTGATTTCAGAGATGTCTATGCTGAAAATGATTAGCAGAGGTGTTTCCCCCCCCCTTTGCTAAAACATCACTGACTGCCAAATTTCAGTTCAGCTAAAACATGCCAGCTGAAGTAGATGATTTGCCCATCACTTTGGTGAGAAAAGTTGTTATTCACACCAACGGCTCAAATGCAGAGGAAGTCAAGAGGTCTGCTGAGCTCCCCCAGTGGAGATGGAAACACTGACACACTTAAACTGTGGCAGCAGGCTTTGTGGCTACCTTAGCTGTACAGTATATTGATTTGGATTTCAGGGAAAGATTCCAACACACACACACACACACACACACACACACACACACATTCTAGCTGAAGAACCCTGTAGTAAAAGATGCATTGGGCAAGTACTGTGGATTTAAAATAGGTGTAGATGTGTGGAACAGGAGGGCAGGACTTACACCATGCCAAATCAGGGTGTAAATAACATAAGAAAATAGCATAAGAACGTGAGACAGACCTGCTGAATCATCCTGTTCTCACAGGGATTGATCAGATGCCTTCAAGCTGGAAATGAGCAAAACAGCATTCTACCACCCTGTGAATCCCAGCAATTGAATCATAGAATCATAGAGTTGGAAGAGACCACAAGGGCCATCCAGTCCAACCCCCTGCCAAGCAGGAAAGGCCATCAAAGCATTCTTGACAGATGGCTGTCACGCCTCTGCTTAAAGACCTTCAAAGAAGGAGACTCCACCACACTCCTTGGTAGCAAATTCCACTGCCAAACAGCTCTTACTGTCAGGAAGTTCTTCCTAATGTTTAGGTGGAATCTTCTTTCTTGGTATTCAAAGGTGTGCTGTCTCTGACAGTGGAATGTAGCCATTGTGGCTAGTAGCCTTGTCCTCCGTGAATTTCTCTTTAAAAGCCATTGATGTTGAGTTGGTGGCCATCCTTGCTTCCTGCAGGAGCAAATTCCATTGTTTGACTATGCGCCGTGTGAAGCAGTGGCAAGTGAGCATTGCAGAGGACAGCGTGCCACAGCTGGGGCACCGCCATGGATGAAGCCCTCTCCTCAGGCCCATGGTTTGTGTGCAGAAGGTCCCAGGCTAATTCTATGATAACCTCCATTAAAAGTATGTGGCAGCCAATGATTGGAAAGTCCCATTGGGGCTATTGCTGCCGTGTCCTGCTTGTGTGCTTCCCAGAAGAATGTGGTGGCCACGGTATAAAACCCAGACAGGCCTTGGGTCTGATCCAGCAGGGCTCTCCTTATGTTCCTACCTCTAGTGGCCTGAACGAGGGCTTCCAAAGTCAATCTCATTATCTCTATATCACAAGTGCAAAGCTGAGGCTTAAAGCACAGAGGTTTGTCCAGGAATTGAGTTTATGTCCAAGTTAAGGTTTGGACCCAAGACATTCTGGTACGCAACCCACCTTTCACCAGCTCTTACAAAGCTGCCTCTGCTCAGCAATTATATTTTTCCACCTATATGAAAAAAAGCTTACCGTTGTAGGCAATTTAATTTTAGGCTTATAATAAATAGCCTGTTCTCCAGCTTTTGGTGGAGAGGTCAATGTCATTGTCTGAAAGACACATGGGCTTGAAGATAAATGGAGGAAGTGGCATCTTAAGAATGAGTTTGATAATGACATTAATCTTGCTAAGAGAAGCAGAGAGCCATATAGCAAAGCAGAGAGCGGCTGTCTCCAAGCTCCCTTCAGAAGAAGGGCTTGTATTTCACTCAAGGGCTCTGGGCAAAATGTGCTATGAAAGAAAGGGGGAGAAAACCATGTTTGGATTCATCAGACCTTAGCTTCTATAGTTCTTGCTCTTATTTACAAGAAAACAATACTTGTCATTCGAGCGACAGCCATTGCCAAGCACAGAAACCTGCCCTGGAACTCATTTCTGCACAGCAGTCATGATCTGCAAACTCTTTGAAGTGGCACCGTGATGCTGAGTTATGGCTGCCAGCATCAAGCATTTCCTGCGTGACACCATAGGAGCTGCACTTTCTGTGGTTAACCTCCAAAGCAACATCCACGGGCAATAGGGCAAAAAGAATAAGAAGTTGCCTATTAATAATTTGCAGCAGAAGTCAGGAAAACGGATCGAGAAGCCTGGGTGGAAGGATGGAATGCCTCACAGCCTACTGCCCTCCTGACATCTTGTCAGACGTGAAGGGGAAATCTATTTCATCACTACTGAAAATATTTTCTATGTATTAAGAAAGCGGTCTTGGAGAATGCTGTAATGAAATGGTGGTGTGTGTGTGCGCGCACACACGCACACACACACTTTTCCGTGTATAAAACTAGTTGTTTTTTTTTAACTTTAAAATAAGGTTAAAAATCTGGGGGTGTCTTATACATGGATAGTGCATATGCCCATTTTCTAAATCTCATGACAGACGGACAGACAGACAGACAGAGTCAATTTGTAGACTGTCTTTCATCAAATCACTGTGATCCCAGGGCAATTTCCAACAATCCCCCAAATACAACAATACCATGTAATAGAGCAACAGTAGCAGTACAAGAAACCCAAAGACTGGTTACTAATTTTCTCTAAAAACCCTTGAAGAATAGGATTGTTTTTCTTGCTGTTAAACCTTAGCCTGCACACTTTAGGCTAACCAAAACTGTTTAAACTGTTGGCTATAAAAGGCCTTGTATAAACCATTTTGCACCAACTCTAAACTGTACAGTGCCCTCACCCCCGAAAGGACATATGGGGTTCTCATTTGTTCTAATCACCATTTGTTATCATCAAGATTCAAGTATTATCTGTCTTCCACTAAGAATGTACATAGCTTTTTAATGAAAAACTGATGATTTTATGATGAAAAATGCCACAGAGGCTGAGAACTTCTAACTGCAAACAGTCATCTGAGATTCATTCATTCATTCATTCATATATTCATTCATATACCACCCTTCACCCAAAGACCTCAGGGTGGTTTACAGCATAAAAATACAAAATAAAAACACAAAATATGTAACTTAATAAAAAGAAATAAAAAAGAAGCCTCCTCCCACAAAAAAATAAAATAAAATAAAAGGTCATAGATAGCTTAATCAGCCAAAATCCTGGTTATAAAGGAGCGTTTTTGCCTGGCACCTAATGAAGACTCCCTGGGGAGAGCAGTCAACAAATAGGAAGCCACCAAAGAAAAGACCTGTTCTTATGCTGCCACTCCCTGGACAAGTATATTTCCTTGGAGGAGGCACACGAAGAAGGGCTTCAGATAATGACTGCAGGGTCTGTATCTGTTCATATGGCAATAGTACTCTGGGAAGGCACTCTGGGAAAGAGTCCCTGCGAATCCTGCAGATAGGGAAAGGAGCACACTATAGGGTTATATGGCTCTCCAAACTGTTGTTCAAATGCTCCCCTGCGCTATATATCAAATGTAATTCAAAGAGTCAGGCGGGATTTTATTTTATTTTTAGGGTGTGAGAGTTTCTGAAGAACCCTGGGCAAAACAAAGAAACACTTAAACAAAAGTAACATTCATTTAGGATTAAAAAAAGGCATCAATTCAGGCTTTTAAGAAAATAAAAGAAACCCAGCGCTTGGTCCACTGTGCTAATTTAGATGCTGAAGACAAGAAGAAAGGACAAACTACAAAGAGTCCACAAACTGGCTTAAAAATGGGGTGGTTTTTTGTTTTAGGATTAGGATCAGGCATACAGGCAGCTGGTAAAAGGCACCATATCCCTTGTTTGGAAGTCTTCTGCTGTTATATTGTTTGATCCTGGGAGATGTTTGAAAACCAAAAACAACCAATCACAGCACATTTGGTTTACATTTTCCAATTAACAATGGCCTATCAATTTACAGAGAGACAAAGAGCCCAAAAAGTACTAGCAGGCAGGCAGGCAGGCACTACAATGAAGAAGAAGAAGGATGAATTGGGGGAAGAGCTGATTTAAGAAGCCTGGATTATGCTCCTTCCTAAATGGGCTAAAGAGCCCCTGGTGCTTAGCAACAACCTCTTCCTGGGAGAAACCACTCAGGTCCAGACCCTCCGTCCAAGTGCCCCTATTTTCCAGGGACATCCCTGATTTAAAGACACTATCCCAGTTTCTGATTTGATCCCTGGAATGTCCCGCTTTTCCATAGGATGTCCCTATTTTCATTGGAGAAATGTTGGAGTTATCCAACCTCCCAAGCTGTCTGAAGGCAATCCTCTATAGGGAAGTTTTTTAAATGTTTAATGTTTTATTATGTTTTTATATATGTTGGAAGCTGCCCAGAGTGCTGGGGCAACCACAATAAGATGTGTGGGGTATAAATAGTAAACTTATTATGGAATGGGATGTTCCTATTTTTATTGGAGAAATGTTGGAGGGTATGCAAGGCTTCTTAAGTAAGTGAGTTTTGGGGTTGATTTTTGTTTTTGTTTTGCAAATTTGCCCCCACTGAGTGGCTGATGGGATTGCCAACTGTTATTTCCCACTTTCTCAACTGCTTCTCACATTTTCCTACTGCGTATTTTGATTTCCCCCACCTTTTTCTGTCTTATTCATTTTAAGATCGCCTGTGTAAGGTTGTGATATCACGTAAGAAAAGTGAGCATAAGTTCTGTGCTTATTGTATTTTAATAGGACATTCCAAACCCCTTCTAAGCAAAGCCATTGAGTTTGGGGCTCTTTTCAGAACCGCTGACTCAATGGAAGCAGTGAATATGCTTTATAAATATGTAGCATGTAGGTGGCATTTTCCACACTGAAAACATTTTGCCCTTCCTTTAACAAGCAAAACTACTTTGTGGGTAAGTGCTATTGACTTAGTCTTCTAGGAGGGTGTGAAAAAGCAGGAACAGGTTTAGCACAGAATTGGAAATGGAAGAAGCAGTCCTTGGAAAAGAAAAGGAACTACAGTATAACATTTGCCCTGTGGGGCAGGGATGTGGAGCCATTTTCAGTCTCAGGGCCACATTCCCTTCTGGGCAACCTTCTGGGGGCCACACACCAGCAGTGAGTGAGGCCAGAGTCAAAAGACTGCAGAGCAGCAAATATGTATTTTATCTTTGTACAGTATGCAACTTTCTGCACACATTCCTCTCCGTCTTCCATATTAGGCAAGCAAGTCACATTATCAGAGTTCAAGGGCACAGTCCAGCCAGGTGGAAACACTTAAGAAGAGTGCAAGGAAAGGCCAGAAGGGGTTGTGGCACTCATATATGTGTGGACTATGTCATCCTTACGTACACAGTCTGTGTTTCCATGCCATTGCCCTGCTGATGACTGGAAAGGACAGCAGGGGCTGTTCCATGGAGCATGAAAGACCAATTGTGTTGGATGAGTTTGCCCGAGTCCTCCAACTGCTCCAAGAGGAAGCACCTAAACAGCATTTGTGATTGATGCACCTTGTGGATTTTTCGGTCTTTCATGCAAGTGCCCCAGCAGCACCACAGAGAGCTGTAGAGGAACGCTTTGCAAAAAGGCTGGCTCTTCCTTGACCAAGTGAGCCATGCCCGGAATTTCAGTGATGTAGATCAAAAGCATCCAGCAATAGAAGGACAGGCTAAGTATAGCACATTTATTATCATACTGCACATTTGGCAGCGCCTGTGTGTCATTGATATAATTTGCATTACCAAATGCCAAATGGCAAGAGGCAGGATCTGTTGCGTTTCCTCGGCAATATTTGTATTCTAAAATGGTTACCCTCAAATGTGGGAGTATATTTTTGGAAATACAGAACTGTAGAAATAAAAAAAAAATCATGAGTGAGTGTCTGCTTACTTCTCTCCCTCCCAATTCCACAAGCGTTTGCAATTGTTCCAGTCCATTTTCAAACTTATCTTTCCAACCATGTGGATTTGGAACTTTTCAAAAGAAAAAAAATGACAGCTGAGACACTCTGGAATCAGCCCAGAGCCTGCAGAGGGCACATCTATGTATCATTTGAGCTCTAGATGGTCTAGACAAGAAGATTCAATTTGTTTTTCAATTCTCTTTGGCTTGCTGTGGCCATATTTTGCAGGCTTTCTGGCGTTTTCTGCAACTAAACTTCCTCCATATGCCTTTCTTGGCAATTTAGGCCAATAGCTAGCAAAAAAATGTGCTTTCCATCTCTCTCCAGATTTTGAGCTAACCTAAATAAACCCATGTGCATCTGACACCAATTAATTCTATGCACCAAGCAGTGGGGGGCAGGAAATCCATCCAGGTGTTCAAGAGTTAAATTCCACAGCTTATATAGGCAGCCTGGCAAGTTCCATCATGTTGCTGTGGAAACTAACTTTCAAAACCACAGTGATGTATAGCAAAGCTTTGGGTCAGTGAGTAATAAATTCTGTTTTAAAAAGTGATTCCACCCCCCTCCCCCCAATCTGCTGATGCAAACATCGTTATGAGAAATGACGGCTGGGAGATGGATTTTTTTATATCCATTCCCAAACAAAGAAAATAGCTGAAGGCGGGCAGGGCGGGAGGGGACAAAGACGCAGGTAAAAGAGGAGAAAAGTTGGAAATCAGAGAGCACTATAAATAAAAGGCACAATGATGGAGAGGAAACATTCGTTGCTGATTGGTTTATAGCCTGCAGTAGTTGAATGTCAATGCAAGGTCCCTCTTTGGAGTAATGACAAAGCTGGGATTGGCAGAGCGGAGAGAAAGGGAAGCTCCAGTTTTATGTGATTAGAAGAGCCCATCTTTGGAGATTGCAATGCCTCCTGGCTCATGGTGGATGTCTTCTGAAGTGCCACAACTTGCTTTGCAAACTCTCCTGCCTGCCATCCATGTTGTCTCGTGCCTTCCTCAGCTCTGTCTCTGTCGTGCGACGGAGTCGACTGTACTGTTGTTTTGACTGCTATCTCTGCTTCTCAGCTTGAATTATACCAGTATGGTGCACAGCTACTTCTGATAGCTCCACTGCTTGGCTACCTACATGCTATGAACTGTAGCACCCGATTCCCCCCATTGGCCCTGCTGTTCTCAGAAAGGTTAAGGCAAAAGAGGAGCACTGGACCTCTCTCATCTGCCTGTAGCACAATCAAAGCTGGCAAAGTAACTGCAGAAGAAGAAGAAGAAGAGTTTGGATTTGATATCCTGCTTTATCACTACCCGAAGGAGTCTCAAAGCGGCTAACATTCTCCTTTCCCTTCCTCCCCCACAACAGACACCCTGTGAGGTGAGGAGGTTGAGAGACTTCAAAGAAGTGTGACTAGCCCAAGGTCACCCAGCAGCTGCATGTGGAGGAGCGGAGATTAGTCTACCGCTCTTAACCACTACACCAGTGTTTCTCAACCAGTGTGCCTCCAGATGTTTTGGGACTACAACTCCCATCATCCCTAGCTAGCAAGACCAGTGGTCAGGAATGATGGGAGTTGTAGTCCCAAAACATCTGGAGGCACACTGGTTGAGAAACACTGCACTACACCACACTGGCTCCCTGTCTGGGATTGTCTGGCGGGAGGGCGGGGCGGAACGGTCTTCAAAATGTGATGATCCAAATAAGCCTCACTGCATCATATAACACATTAAGTCCTACCAGTGGGTCAAAATTGTAGTTGCTGCTGTATGACTATAACACTATTTTGTCCCCCTTACACAGATTAGAATCAGTGCTGCTGCAATACGTTAACCTTCACCCTCACTCCCCCAAAGACAATGGCTTTGGTCATCGGTGGAACTCTTTCATGTTATGGGCTGTTATAGCATTATGGGTTTGTGGGGGCCAGATTCCCCTAAATTCCTGGGTGCCGTTCCTCCACATAAATCCTAGATTTAGTAAAAGTTAGAATTAATCAAGATTTGATTAAACTCCCCGCCCTCAATCTTTAAGTCATTTATCCACATTTCCAGAACAAAATTCTCATGACAATTCTCATCAGCATCGTTGTGTGAATTTCCCCTGATAAACATCTCACCAGGCACTCATGGCAGCTCTCCAATATTCTAGGCATAGCTTTCCTTTAGCTGGGGACAATGGGGCACAAGTTTTATTCAAAGTAGACCCACTGAAATTAATAAAGTTAGCCATGGTCGTTATTTTTGGTAGACCTACTCTGAGCAAAACTCATTTGACTACCACCCATTGCATACAACCCAATGAATCTGGCACTTTACACATGTCAAGTGTGTGATGATCTGTCCCTGAGTAACAGCCTTCTTGCTATGGAACTCATGGTGGTTTGGGATGATATCCAAATGATCAGTGAATAAGTGCCCCAAACCACAGTAGCTAACACAACCTAGCTTTTGTGTGATGGCTCTGAGAGTTCTTGTTCAAAGACAATAGCAGTCCATACAAAATGGTCCAAATTTGCCAGAGTGCTTGGGAAAACCATTTGTGTTAGTCCTCATTTGGGTTCACCATGTTGGGAGCTCTTTTTCTAGCGGCAACTTGGTCAGTTGTGTGAATCTCTTTGTTCTACAGGTCAGGAAACCTTTGGAGCAGAGAATATAGTTAGTGTGTGAACCCAGAAAAAGTGTAGCAGCCAGTCCAATGTGAATGAGCCATCAAGAGCATGCATGTAGGTGTCATTGTGATTTATGTGGTAATTAATAAACAATTAAGGTGCCTTAGAACATAGTTTGACATTTTATTTCCACTCTCTATCATGCATAGGTCCCACTTTTGCACAAACCAGGACTGCCAATGGAAAGATTGTGCCCATGGTACAAAATGACGGCCAGTTTGTTTTCATTCTGTAGCCTTTACATAGAAAGTCATTTATGAAGACTGAAGGCAAATTGCATAGAATTTCCTAGTTTGTACTAGAAAGCCTTGGGAGGTCAGCCTAGGTAGCTGAATGAATTCATCAAATTACTATACTGCATTACAATATTAGCTGAATAATGGAGTTTGTGAAGTCACTACTCTTTTTTTTGTACATGAATTAATCTAGTCTGAAATTGAATCACTGTGAATCTTAACTTGAGATGAGCCTGTAGTGGGGTGCTCTGTTCATTTCCCCATCTCCCTTTAAAAACATATCCTCTTTTATAGCCTGATCAGTAACCCTATTAAAGTAAGTGAATTTCAGCTAGGGATGCACAGATCAGCCTATTTCCATTCCATGTCAATTTTACACATGCTCAATTATAGGTCTGTTTCCTCCTGTTTTTTGTGGATTTTTTTTAAAGGAAGAAAAAAGATCTTATTTAAAATTCTATGCATTTTGTATCCCCTTTATATGCAATTGTATGCCTTATTTCTCTACAGTATATATTTCTGCCTGCTTCCCAATGCTTATCTGCCTAAAATACCCATTTTGTACACATTTCCCAATAAAATATGTATGCCATGTGCAGAAAATGCATAATAAAATTCAGAGAAGGGTGTAATCCAATTGATAGCCGCATTCCAATCTACATATAAACCCAGTACCGGTGAATTGAGTCAGTTTGCTTCTAAAAGTGGATCAAACACATTTCTCCTCCCATCTGCAATTTCAGCTGGATTTCAATGACACTAGGGGCTGCTTCAGACTACCTGTTCATCACTTGATAACTGCAATCTCAAGCAAGGTGTGAATAAGTCATCACATATCTAATAGCATGGAAAGAACGTTCCTATCTTGCCTACCATCACATCAAGCACTTTTCAGTAGAGTCACGTCACTGGTTCAGCTGCTAGTAAAAAAAAAAAAGCCAGTTCACACACTTGCTTCGGCTACAAGGCTCTTTGAATAGTGGGCACTCTCACACAACCCTTCCATCAAACACCTAGGAAAACTTGTGGGGAAGGTGCCTCATGTAGAGACTGGTAAGTGTAGAAGTCCAGAGTAATTCTAGCATTTCAATAAATGGAGGGCAGATATTCTCACTGGGCTGAGCTCTTGCTCCTTCCCCACCCTGCGATGCAAAAAGGACCATGGAGGCCACATCTCTGGTTTGTTTGGGTATTTCTTTTGCGGATTTGATACCAATATTCATGATTTTAAAATACCAGAGCAAATATGACACATTTCATATGTGGGATCATCGGCGGAGCTTCATGCTCCGCCACTGGGGGTGGAGAGCAGGTGTGCTGCTCCAAGTGACGTGGCGCACGTTTTGGGGGTGGGGCGCGCTGTGCACAGTGGCGGGGCATGCATTTTGGGGCGGGGCGCACGTTTTGGGGTGGGGCGGTCAGTGGCGATGGCGTCCCTGGGGTTGCGTCGTTCGGGGCGCACCGCCCCCACCGCCCCTATCTTCCTACACCCCTGTGTGGGATATTGTCCTGAATATATAGAAAAAGTTGGAAATACTTTCAAATAGTTCTGCTGATCCACTGAGCAGAGAACAATGTGCAATTAAGCCAGGCCTCTACGCTGAGAGTTTGTGTGAATTAGCTCCTGATTACTTTCAATTTTGTTCTCCTTGCATTTTGCTGGCATCCATAAGCACCACTCCAAGAGGTCTAAAGTCCTCCATGGGCTCAAGTTCTTCCTTGTTGTATGAATTTTAACACTTGCTCTCCCAAGGCAGTTGCTGATGTAAGGAGTGGTGTGGTGCAGCAACCACATTGCCATTTAAGGCAAGTGTTGAATGAATTTTGTTCTTGATGAAATCCCTGCTGGGTGGCACTGACAAAGGCATTCTTTCTCCATTCTCGTGAGATTGAAATGAGATAAGCTTATACCCTAAATTCATTGGAGAAAAGGAATGATACCAATGCAAAAAAATTAAAACAAACCAAAAAAATAATAATAAATGCAATTTATCCCAGTCTGTCATGGCCCCTGACCCAGGCACCTTGCAGCATGCAATGGAGAAATTAGATAAGGGTGAAGGTGAATCTTACCCTCCTACCTTAAAATAATTAAGCAGTGGATGAGTGGTGTGTGTCTGTGTGTGTGTGTTTGAAACTTCCTGCTAGACTTTCTTTTCCTAGTATTTGCTTGCATCTTCCAGTCGGTCTTATAGGACCAGCTCTTTACAGACCTCTCTGATCAATAGGCCTTTACCCATTTCTGTGTACAGATGTGAAGCTGTCTAGAATGCTCCCTGGAGTCTGGGTCTGGGTCTTTGTTGTTGTTGTTAAAGCAGAACAATGTAGCATTGTTGTTTTTAAAATTATATAAAGCTTTTATTTGTTTTATTTTCTTCATTTAAAAACATCCATTGGTGTGCTTTAACAAAAAGAATCCAGAGCTCTTCAGGACTTTGCTGGCAGTATTTTGAACAAGCTTGCAAAGAGAATAATAGAGATTTATAGGGAAAGCACCATGATAACACTTTAAACAGTCACGGCTTCCCCCAAAAGTTGTAGTTTGTTAAGGCCACAGAGCTCCAAATCCCAGAGTTCCCTGTGAAGAGGGATTGATGTTAAACCGCTCTGAAAATGGCAGCTTTGCGAGGGGAATAGAGACCTCCTAACAACTCTCAGCACCCTTAACAAACTACACTTCCTAGTATTCCATGGGGAAGCCATGCCTGTTTAAAGTGGTAACATAATGCTTCACAAGTATGGTGTGAATGTAGCCAGGCTATCAATGCACAACCCCAGAATGTATCAATCAGTAGGTTCTTGTTGGCTTCTTACCTTGATCTAGATGAGACACTGCTTCTTTCCCTCGTGATTTTAAAGGTCCCACAGAACTGGGCACAATGCAAACTCAAAATTTTTCAAAGATGTGACTGGGTACTGTACTCTTGCTGCATCCCTGTTTCCAATGAGAACCAGTGTGTCATGGTGGTTAGTAAGGGAGAAAACCAGGTTCATCTCTCCACTTAGACTTGAATCTCACTGTGTGAACCTATGTGAGTCACTGTAGCCCTCTTCAGGCATTATCTGTGCTGTATAGACACACCAATGGTGGCTGGGCTATATTGGCAGCTGTCCCAGCTCTGCCCCCATTGCTGTTCTGATAGCCCTACTTGAGGGTGTTCTTCAGAAATGGTGAACCTCCTGTTGTCATTGAGGATCCTGGAAAATCTGGCTTAAATAAGGCCTCTCTGTCAACCACATTGGATTACTGTAGGAAACTGTATGCTGGAAGGAAGAGGTAACCCCGATCAGAGAAGAATGGCAAATCAAGTTGAAGGACCGTGCTGAAATGGCAAAATTAACTGGGAAGCTCAGGAATCAAGAAGACAATAAATTTTAAAAAGAATGGGAAATGTTTATAATGTATATACAAAATCATTGTACTGTAAGCAGGTCAATACATTAGCAGGATTTTAAACACACTTGTAATGTAACAGAATGTATGGATAATTTAGGAAGATGAAAAATTGGAGAAGTGCTGATATGCAGCTGAATTAGACTCATTAGGACCCATGGAAAGGATGAGGGGGGGGGGAGTCAGGAGATTCAGGGTAATCTCAACAATCAGTTTTGGGAAAGGGTTTTGTTGCATGTTTATATATTGGAAAATCAAATAAAAAAAATATTCCAAAAAGAAAGAAATTGGATGGAATTGAAACTGGATGGAAATGAAACAAATACTGTGCATTGCCAGTACCTCTACTAGCTTGCTTTTCCTGGTCTACCCCCCTTGCTATAAATCCACAAAAGTGCACATTAGCCACTTCCTTTTAGCCATTTTATACAGTATTACAATTAGCATTTCTGGGTACAGTGCTCCACAGGCATGTCTACCTTCCTTTTTAAGAATGAGCTGGATATTTGTTTCTATTAATCCTGTCAGCAATCTTGCTCTAGTTACCCGTGTTCTGCAAATTGGGGCCTGATCCTGCAAAGACTGCCCATCTGCAGAGGATTTTTCAATGGTGTAGCCCTCATAGCTGCCAAGTTTTCCCCTTTCTCGCGAGGAAGCCTATTCAGCATAAGGGAAAATCCCTTAAAAAAGGGATAACTTGGCAGCTATGGTAGCCCTTTGTGATAGCTTTACTTGCAAGCTGGGGATTTTGGAAAGTGGGGAGCTTCTGAAGCAATGTTGCTCCAGGTCCTATAATATCTTCTGTGGCCCTGCATGATTTGGGAGAAGTTTCAGATACTTTCTTCCCCCAAACCACAAATAATTCTGGGTAGCTTTTGCAGGGTGGTAAGTCAGGGTTCTAAATCCTTTAAGCTCCAGCATTCGACATAGCTGGATGCACTTCACAATTGTGGTCATTCAGGGATGCAATTAGCATGCATTTGCCAAATGGGTCACTTATTAAATAATAATAAAAAAGCAAGTAAAGCAACTTATTTAAGGAAACACAATTTTGATATGAAAGAACGATAAAGCAGGCTTTGGATTACAGTGTGGATAACTCTAAGACTTTAATAACCCTTCTGATTGCTCACAAAGTGGTCTTCTGTGCTGTGTTACTAATGCATTAGTATTTCTCTAGGAAAAAGGCAGGCCCATGGTGATACTCAGCTAATAAAATGGGCATCTGCATTGCCAGTCAACTCTTTATTGAAGGTCTCCTAGGAGGAAAATGCTATAATCAGCTTATCTAGAGCACATTAGAAATAAAAAAGCAATAAGCATTGTGACATTGTTATAATAACCACAGTGAAATCAGTAGCAGCTGAGATTTAAATGGAAGATCACTTACCACAAGGCCAGGGTTTCTAATTACTTGATCTATTATTTTTTTAAAACCTAGCTCCCTAAAGTAAGTGGACCAAGTTTCTATGTTATGCTTTAAATATGTGAGGTGTCCTCCTGGTATGAAGGATGCTAGAGAAATTGCTGAGCTAGCACCAGAGAGATAGGCTGAGAATGATTGTGAAAAGCCTGTCAGTGAGTGCTAAGCTGGAATGAGGACTGGGACCAACTTGCTTAGTGGGCTTGGTCACAAATAGTCACAGATCAAAGAACTGGACTTGGAAAGGAGGAAGTCATAAAGGTCCCAAAGAGTGAAGGTGTGAAGCCCCACACTGTGCTATTGACCTGTTTGTCAGAGAGTTTCATAGCCTCCTTCCTTCCCTTGTGTACCTTTCCTTACCTTTCTCTTTCATAAAACAGCCACCCAAGTCTTATGTAAAGGAACATCAACAGATTTTCCAGCTGGGAGTCAGCGAAGGCTAGAAATTTCACACATTGTCATAGGTTAATAAAAACAAAACAGAGGCTGAGGCTCACTGGACTAACCATGGAAGAAAAATGACTGCTAATCATTTAGGGGGTCTTCTGAGAGCAGTCTTGGACACAAAGGCAAAGACAACGCAGAGTTTGCCTGAACTCCTCGCAATTTTGTATGCTTGTCCTGGAGCTGTTCCAGGTTCTTACTTGGTTGTTGAGTGTCTCATATAGGGTTGTAATTTCAATAGGCTACCATCAAGACATGCTTGATTCAACACTATGCTGGCTACTTCTGTTGTGTCACTATGCTGGACAATGCACATTCATGCAATTATTTTAGAGAGGCCCTGCTTTCTCACATATGGATTTTCTCCGTATTAAAACAACAGTGAACAGCGAGGGTAAACCAACTGAGTGCCGCAAGCCCTACTGAAAATTATTAGGATTAGTGTCTAATGTATTGTGCCATTTTCTTGTTCTACTTATTGTACTCTATACACTACCAATCATTGGTGCTGAAAGGCCCAGGATCAGCATCTAGTAGGCTGGAGCATTTGCTGTGTTCCTCACACTACAGTAGATGCACCAGGACTGACTGGAGCCTTTCCTTCTTCTTGGGCCCACTGCCATCTGGGTCCCCTCAGTTCCGGCAATATCATTTCAGTAGTTTTCAACATCTAGGTTGGAGTAACCGGCATGGCACGCTCCAGCTGCTGCTGGACTACAACTCCCATCATCCCTGACCATTGGACATGCTGACTGGAAAGAATGGGTAATCCAAGGAGGGAACCACAATGGCTACTTCTGGCCTCTTAACAACCTTCCTTTCATAGGGTGGGTGCCCTCTTTGCAACTTCAGTTTCATTCACACTACAAACGAAGCTTGCGGAATTGCACTAGCAAGCCCTAGGCAAATCTCCCCACCTCACTGCCACACACACTCAGACAAATTATTATTATTTTCCTACTGCAAATACAACATCATGAGATCATTTTTGTGCTGGATTGCCTCTTGCATGAAAGAGAGAGAGTTTCTTTTCCAAATGTGCATATAACATTAGTGATGACTGCAACACAATACCTATTCTGCAGGCCAATAGGGACGTCCAAGGATTCAAGAGCTGTTTAACATAATCTTGTGGGCAAGCATGCGACGGGCAAGTACTATAGACACTTGATCAGGAATGCAAAAGCAAAGCATGTTGAAAGATACATTAATCTGAGATTTGCTGTAGTAGAAGGCAGAGGCTATTACAATTTTGCCACCTCCTCAGACACTTTGTTGTGAATCTCTAATAGTGTCTGTGCTGAATGCTAGGAAAACAAATCAGGTGTTATGTCTAAAATAAAATAAAAAACATGATCCTTTCAGCATTGTGTCCTTCTGTGCCAGCACCCACAGCATCCCCAAACAGAGATTTAGCATGCCAACACCCTTTACATTCAGCAATTTTTCTTCCCTTCTCCCTTTAATTCCCCCCCCCCTTTACACTAATGTAATGCTTATTTAGGAGCAGCAGCCATCTGTGAACGTGGCGGCTGGCACTGCTAAATTTGCTATTGCTTTCTTCCTATGGTTAGATGAGACTCATGGTGCATGGAGAATTTCCCAGGATAGCAGAGCCTCTCTTTGATTACCTTTTTGATTCTCCCAGAAAGAGATTTTTCACAGTGCTCCTTTTTGCCCCTCCAAAAGGCCTCTCAGCTTAACAGCCTTCGAAGGCTCATTAGGCAGCATTCTGCTATTTTCCTGGACTCAAACGCTGGTTCAGGAAGATGCCCCCAGCTCTCTCTATAGGAATGCCCACATCTGCCAACTTTCGCGTGGTTTGTCCCTGGAAAAGAGCATCATGGATGTCTTCCTCATCCACACTTCATCACACATCCTCTCCCAATTAGTGTTCCATTGCCAGTTTTCTGAAAGTTCATTTTGCCCATTCACCACAGGCATTTTATCCATTTCTTGCCCCCCTCCCCAATAACTTTCATTAACTTTCTTGTTTGTTTTGCCCTCTCTTTCTCTCACACAGGCACATACAGTACACACAATGAATTCCCTCTAATAGTGAACTCTTGGCAATTGTTTATTTGGGGGCACCCTAAAACAAGGAAGCCATTTCTACACTCTTGGCCAACACCCTAAGCAAATGCCAGCCCAGAGGACTGAGGTGCTCGGTGGTCTTCAGGAGCCACAGAACGCCGAGTGTTAGTCAGAAAAGACAAACAGATAACAGTCAGGAGAGGAGTTGTACAGTAAATGGGCAGGCTGGTGCTCCTCGCCTATAGTAGCCTGGAGAGTTCCTGCTTTCTTGTCTGCCTGAGTGGAACTCTGCACCAAAACATCCCTGTTGAGGGTGAGGATATACTGCAGCATTTTGCTCCAAGTCCCATTTGTATAGTTTTAATATCCAGCTGCACAAAAGGATGAAAATTATAATGATGAAAATGGAATATTTCTCATATCTGCATTTTTGTTCCAGTATGGGCCACTCCAGAATCCTTTTTTATTGTGCGTTCATGATTACTTGTACTCATGATGCTATCAAGGCAGCCACACACCTGTGCCAAATTCTGACTTATATCTGTAATAAATAAAGTTGTGGCCATGTTGAACCCAAGCTGGTGTCATGTCTTCCTTGTTGCATACAGACTGTCAAGTCGCTCCCTTGGTAACCACCAGCTCACTGTGTTGTGGCCTGCAAAATTAATTACATTATTTAAACATTCCAGAATTACAAGCCTGGTAGAGGAAGGGAACGCTGTGGATAGAGCCTATCTTGATTTCAGCAAGGCCTCTGACAAGGTGCCCCATGATATTCTAGGAAAGAAGCTGGTAAAATGTGGGCTAGACAATGCTACCATTCAGTGGATTTGTAACTGGCTGACTGACTGAACCCAAAGGGTGCTCATCAATGGCTCCTCTTCATCCTGGAGAGAAGTGACTAGTGGGGTGCCACAGGGACCAGTCTTATTCAACATCTTTATCAATGACTTAGATGATGGGCTTGAGGGCATCCTGAGCAAGTTTGCAGACGACACCAAATTGGGAGGGGTGGCTAATACCCCAGAGGACAGGATCACACTTCAAAATGACCTTAACAGATTAGACAACTGGGCCAAAGCAAACAAGATGAATTTTAACAGGGAGAAATGTAAAGTACTACACTTGGGCAAAAAAAAAATGAAAAAAAATGAAAGGCACAAATATAGGATGGCTGACACCTGGCTTGAGAGCAGTACATGTGAAAAGGATTTAGGAGTCTTGGTAGACCACAAATTTGACATGAGTCAGCAGTGTGATGCAGCAGCTAAAAAAAGCCAATGCAATTCTGGGCTGCATCAATAGGAGTATAGCATCTAGATCAAGGGAAGTAATAGTACCACTGTATTCTGCTCTGGTCAGACCTCACCTGGAGTACTGTGTCCAGTTCTGGGCACCACAGTTCAAGAAGGATACTGAAAAGCTGGAATGTGTCCAGAGGAGGGCAACCAAAATGGTCAAAGGTCTGGAAATGATGCCTTATGAGGAATGGCTTAGGGAGCTGGGTATGTTTAGCCTGGTTAGGTTAAGGGGTGATATGATAGCCATGTTCAAATATATAAAAGGATGTCATATAGAAGAGGGTGAAATGTTGTTTTCTGCTGCTTCAGAGAAGCGGACACGGAGCAATAGATTCAAACTACAAGAAAGAAGATTCCACCTAAACATTAGGAAGAAGTTCCTGACAGTAAGAGCTGTTTGGCAGTGGAATTTGCTGCCAAGGAGTGTGGTGGAGTCTCCTTCTTTGGAGGTCTTTAAGCGGAGGCTTGACGGCCATGTGTTAGGAATGCTTTAATGGTGTTTCCTGCTTGGCAAGGGGTTGGACTGGATGGCGCTTGTGGTCTCTTCCAACTCTATGATTCTATGAATTTATTCTTCAATAGGTTGGTGCTTGGGGTCCCTCTTCCCACACACCTTATTTTCTGTTCCAGTTCAGTTCACTTCTGCTTCACAACCATGCAGCGATAAGGTTCTCCCTGGTACATTTGCACACTGCATGAAAGTTATTGGCAATGCAGAGCAGCACCATATCTAGGAAGACCTAAGACCCTTATTAAAAGCTTGTTATTTGCTACAGTTTCATATCGTTCTAGTAAGTTATGTCACCATTTTTTGTAGAACAGTACCAGCTACTAAAGCGATTATGGGGGCTGTTGGATCATGTAGCCCCATCGAGGATTGATTTGGTGCTGCATCTGCCTAATTAGCATGCCCAAAGATGCGGGGAAAACATGACAATGTATAAATTATCACATGAGGCAGTGGGAAGATCATATGAATAAAATTATATCGGAGCCAGACACCCATAACCCTATATAAATGCTGCAAAGGTTATGCCTAACTTCTAATTAGCAAAATGTTTCATCTGGCCCTAAAGGCCTTTTATAGGACAATGAAGATATAGTATAATGATCCTTTCGCCATTTGCCTTTTATTTGTCCTACAGCTTTTATCTGCCTATTGCTTTATAGCCGGTACTCCTTTGCTTTGTCTAAACAAAACTTTAAAGAGTAGGGGCATTAAATAGACCCACTGTCTGTTGTAAACAGACAGCTATTGCCTTGTCAAAAGTAGAGGGGTCTCTTGCCCTTCCTGTGCCGGCTTCAACCTGGGATTGCAGTCCTTAAAGCATCTTCTAGTTAAACCCTTAGACACCTGCATTATATTTGTGCTCTGCCCGGATCTCTCTACCTCTCCTGTGACTACTTTTTCCTATTCGCTTTGCCTCTCCTGACCTTTCAATCACAATCAGCATCCACGTTCACTTCCTTGTGAAAAGGCCAAATTACTTAAAGGAACAGATTGTAGAAAGCGGAATCAAAGATGCAAAGAAGCTCACTTTGCTTTGTATACCATGACCCATTTGAAATAATAATAATGTTGTTGTTTGCTTTGAAGAGCATAACATTTCAGATGTTGGTTGCTTTGATCCAGGTGTGTTTTGGTTGGTGTATGCATGCAAGTACCCACAAATGCATGTATAGAGAGTGTAAAGGCTAGGTTAAAGAGTCAACCACCTGACATGAAAACCTTCAGCATGCTGCCAGTGTTCCATAAGTAATTCATGAAATCATACAATTGGAAGAGACTAAAAAGACAGACCCAAGCACACACAGCTCTGCCATCCACCTGTAACCTCCAACACAGTGGCAAATTTAGGAAGTAAGAGAGCAGAAATCATGAAAGCACTCTGGGATGCAGTTCCAGGTATAACCCTAAAGCTATGTAAACTGCTTAGAGGTTTCAACAATTAAGTTGTTGTTGTTGCTGCTGTTGCTGCGACTAATGTTTCTTGCACATCTAGAACTGGCTTAGCCTTTAAGATGCTAGGTAAAACTGGCACATAATTTATTTTATCATGAGGAACACCTGCAGGAATTCTGAGGGATGTTAAAAGGATTCTGATATGATTACAGTATTTAAACAGCTTAGAGGGTTTTTATTTGTTAATGCTTCTCCCTGGCAAAAATGTTCAGGCAAGCCTGGAAGTTTCTTGTCAGGCAAAACATATGTAGGGATTGTAAGGGAAGCGAAGAGGAATTTCAGGAACACAAGCTAATGTTTCTCTGAGGGGAGCCTGTGTATCTCTGGAGCTGCAGGAGGACACTGTGGCACTAGGTGACACAGACAGGATTTGCCTTGCAGGCAGCTTGACATCACAAGCCCTGCCCTTGGCAACATGGGGACTTGTGGGGCTAGAGTTGCTAAGCGGCTCTTCCGAGATGCCAATGGGCAGCTCCCCAGAGGCCCAGGAAGTGAATTAGCACATAGTCCACTTCAGACACATCTGCACCACGGCGCACGTGGAGCTCTCCAGTTGTCACCATGATTAATGGACATTATGTTTCATTTCCTGCTTTATCAAATACCAATTATGTTTATGATAATTCTAAGAGCCGCAGTTGCTTCTGGATCATTCGTTTTCCTCCCTGGGGACACAATGGAGGAAATCTTTTTTCCCTCATCCCTGAAATTCCATTTTAATTGCTTCTCTTCAGCATTCACGTGCAGCTTTGCGCTCCAAGAGGGTCGTTGTATCGATCCTGTTCTCTGATAAGGTCAGCAGAGTAGAGGTGGTTGTGCAGCAAGGTGGGGGGAGATTGACATTTAGAAACGATTGCTCCTCTCTGGACAAGCATATGCATCAAAGTTGGGTCTGTGGGGAGTGTGGGGGAGGAGAGAGCAGGATGGCGGTAGTTGAACACTGCTACCTATGTTTATTCATCACACCACACTCTAGCCCCAGATATTGCTCTCAGTCTAGATCAGGCATCCCCAAACTTCAGATGTTTTGGACTACAATTCCCATCTTCCCCAACCACTGGTCTTGTTAGCTAGGGATCATGGGAGTTGTAGGCCGAAGCATCTGGAGGGCTGCAGTTTGGGGATGCCTGCTCTAGGTAGTTCCTTGCCTGACCTAACAACAGTAAGAATATGAAACTGAAGTTGCTCTGGCCATGCATGTTAGCCGTCATGAATACAGCAACTGCATGTGTTTGACAGACCCCTGACCTCATTCAATACTACAACAAGCACATAAAAGATTAGTTATCCCCATTTTGCAGATGCAGAACTGAGACTGAATGAAGCAATTAGGCCACATGCTGAAGATCCTTGTTTAACGGGGAACTTGCATCCTGATTTACAAGGTCCAGCACTAGCATTCTACCCACAAGGTGACATGATCTATTGCGGAGGCACCCTTTCTGGTACCATCCAGATGTGGTGGACTACAACTCCTAACATTCTGAGCCAGCATGGCCAATAGCCGTGGAAGATGGGAATTGTAGTCCAAAACACCAGGAGGGCACAATATTGGTTTCCACTGGGCTATTGGGCCGTCTTCCTGCCAAACACACACACAAGCATAAGGTCCAAATTCCTACCCAGCATTTACATTTTGACTAAAGGTCCAAATAACTAAGCATCACCTTAGTCTCGTATGCCTAGTTGTACCAACCCTTGATGAAAGGTTTGGTTCTAAATTCCCCTGGCATCTAAGCAGGAAGTTTCCAGCAGTGAATTTTCCTACTAAACCGTAGAAAGAGAGCAATACCGAAACCAGAAGAACCAATTCAAAGAGATGTTCCTACCACTGAATGGATAATACAGTGGTACCTTGACTTACCTTGACAACCAAATTTTTCGTATTGCGAATGGGGATAATGGCTGCGTGCTTACGAATGTCTCGACATCCGGAAAAAAAACCCGTGGTGGTTTTAGATAGGGATTTTCCGACTTATGAATTTTTTAGATGGAGTTGCTTCGACTTACGAATTTTTCCATTTCCAATGCATTCCTATGGGAAATCATGTTTCCAATGGCGTTTTTCGCCTTACGAATTTTTCGACCTTTGGAACGGTTTAAATTCGTAAGTCGAGGCACCACTGTAGTGAACTATACACCTTTGAACAGACCCCAATGGCATATGTGATGCTGGTCCATAGGAATATATGGTAGGAAACGACCTTATACCAAGTCAGACCGTTAGTCCATATAGCTCAGTACTGTAGGTGCAAAACAGCAATGACTCCTCAGGGTTTCAGGCAAGAAAGTCTTTCTGATTGAACCCTAGCACCTTCTGCATGCAAAGCAGAAGCTCTACTGATGAGCTGTGACTCTTTGGTCCAGTCCCTTTAAAAAAAGGGAAGGAGCAAAAGCAGCATCTTTTACACAGTGCATGTGAATGCCTCTCTCAATAAAGCAGGCTGAGAATTGTTCTTTGCCCGATCTCTCCCTAAATGATATGGTATGTTCCTGTACAGCTTTCTTACATAAGATCAAGTATGAGACACTATTATTATTAGAGGGGGAAATGCAGGAAGGCCGCCAGTTCTGAAGAACACAGATGCTGTATATTTGCACATGCTAATTCAATTTATTTCCTAGTGTTGCAATGGAGGTGTTTTTTTTTAAAGTCCAACTGTGAGACCACATATGCCTGGTTAGAAGATGTCATAAATTCACAATCTGAGGTGGCATTTTCTTTCAGTTCAATTTTCTAGCGGGTGGAGGTGGGATGGGAATGGTCAAAACCTGCCGTAAAGGTAAAGGGACCCCTGACCATTAGGTCCAGTCGTGACCGACTCTGGGGTTGCAGTGCTCATCTCGCATTATTGGCCGAGGGAGCCAGCATATAGCTTCCAAGTCACGTGGCCAGCATGACAAAGCTGCTTCTGGCAAACCAGAGCAGCACATGGAAACGCCGTTTAGCTTCCCGCTGTAGTGGTTCCTATTTATCTACTTGCATTTTGGCGTGCTTTTGAACTGCTAGGTTGGCAGGAGCTGGGACCGAGCAACAGGAGCTCACCCCGTCACAGGGATTCGAACCGCCGACCTTCTGATCAGCAAGCCCTAGGCTCAGTGGTAAGAGCTAAAAATAATTTATAATGAGTCCTTAGTTGGGAAACTGTTCAGCTGAGGAGAAATGTACCCAAGTCTTCAGACTTTATCTGGTGGTTGGGGGGGGGGGAACTCTTGCTGAAGGAAGAGACAGCTTTCACAAATGCTGCTGCAATCAAAATAATTTCCTATATAAAACTTTTGCAGTACCTGATGTTTACTTGTCGCATGGGGATAAGAATGGGCACCATGTGCCAGCCTCTTAAAAATACAAAATGGGCCTTTTAAGCTCTCAGTAGACTGGCCTCTGTGTGATTCCCAGAGGAGCATTTCACACCTAACTGGGGGAAATGGCACAGAGTCACTGAAATCCACACCATTAGAAGGAGTGTTTGCCTATCTCAAAGCGGAGGTTTACTGTTGCAATAAACCCTTTATTGTAGCAACTCATTACGGATCCCATCAAAGCTAGCTGGGGTGAAGGCCATCAGCTGCTGGTTCTTGCTGGATCAATAAAAGATCACGGTGACAAGAAGCAGCACTTAATGGCTCGCCATACTGTAAAAAGGGGAGGAGGGAACCCTAAGAAAGATACAATGCTGCCCGCTGTGTACCAACCCTTTCCCCATGCAAGAGGCATTAATGAATTCATTAATTAGTTAATGGCAAGGAGAGCCTTTGGGGACCCACAAGACTGTTGATAACTCCCAGAGGGGAGACTCCGGCTGTCATTGATCTAACGGTCCACAGCCATTGATTCACAGTTGGGTACCCCTGCTGGAGATCTCTTGGGGATGGACATGGATTTCAAAAGCATTAAGCTTCATTGCCATTATTGCAGTGATGCCTGCGAGTCCATCCTCATTGCCAGAGTACCCCCAAAGCAACAGATTTAAACTGATTTTACTTAATCACACTTTACAGCTGAGCAGTTGAGGCCCAATTGAAGATGGGATTTGCACAAGCACACATTGAACAACGTGCTGCAGAGCACCAGTTCTACAAGAATATATTGTTGCAGATTTTATTGTTTGCTTTTAACTTCATTCATTCTTCTTAAAAAGAATCACTGGGCTTGACCTCTATTTTCTTGACAATTTGGAATGTTGGGGTGTGCTCATGGAGATATTAGAATACCGGAGTCATAGAAGTGGGATATATCTCAATCATTATCTTATTTGATCCCCTGAAGCTACAGGAATTAGATGCCACAGCATCCCTGATAGGGGGTCATCCAGCATCTGTTTATGTATTGTACAACAAAGAAGAGGGGGAGACCACTAGCCTGTTCTACTACCAAACAGCTCCTAAGAAGTCATCCCCAATGTTTAATCAAAATTCCCATTCCTGGAAATTGAACCCACTGGTTATGCTGGCCTTAGCCCCTCGAGCAACAGAAAAGTAATGTGCTACATCATCTGTGTGACAGTTCTTCAACTATTTGCACAAGGCTATCACTACAGGATGGAAACACAGGGTGAAAGCTGCCCCCTTTAAGACGGTCATTTGGACATGTCCTCAAAATAATCCAATTGGGGATCCAATAATCCAACTGGGGATCTGTGTCATTTTCAAATATAAGATGGGGTAAGTAAAAATGGGGTCTATTAATATTATATATTATATAATATTATATATTATGCTTGAGTGAGATTTGTGGTTGTTATTGTACAACAGGAGTCAGTAACTGGAACAGGAAAACACCCATTAGATAAGAATGTCCTCTGTTTCTGGAAATGCTCTAGTGACGTATCATGCTGTTCCATATCCCAAACAGGAGGAAGTTCTTCATTAACATGGGGATATAACTTTGGTAAATTAGGGAACAAGGCACTCGAGGTCTTTCCTACACAAATTTCACCAGAGGACCCTTTTACACTTTAGAGATGGAGAGCTAGCTAATGACAGCAAGCACCTTTTCTTTCCTTTTTTTAATCCTAACATTCTAAACATTTATTATTCTAAATTGCCTTCTGCACATTTTACAATAATTGAGACTAGCATTTGCCTTGTTATCTTCACAGTTACTAACAAGAACACCATCATTATCCTGGTCATTAGCAGAATTGATGGGGTTGTCCAGAGTTGCCGGCTGTAGGCCCACTTTGGGTAGGGCTTACGTACAAATTAATCCTGACTCTCCTTGCTCTGCACAAAGGCATATTGTTCCCCTCCATCATCTGGGTCCATAGTGAGGGTAGTCATGCAAGAAAGGAAGAAGTTGCTGAGGTGGAGACGGGAGACAGGATTGGTATGGAAACAGTCTAGAGCCGGAACTATAATTCAGGTGGTCCAGAAAAGGGTTAAAAGAAAGCAATTAGCAGCTGTTGCAGCAAGTTATGGGCTCGCTGATATCATCAAGATCTTAAAACAGGACTGCTTTGTTTTATCATGATATGTGAATCCTGCTCTACACAAACAAGGAGCACTGGGATGCTTTACTCACACCTTTTGTACAGTCTTAGATCACTGGCCCAGCTGAGAGGTTGGGGGCCCATAAGTAGCTTACACCCCTCACGTGAACACTAGAACTGGAGGCACATGACCTTTTCCTGCTGGGGTAGAAACTTCTAGGCTGGAGTCTGAATGCATCCCTCCAGGCTTCTGTCTGGACCTTGGTACTCTCTCTGAGTCATATACTCTGTTGACCCTCCACTTTTCACCCACTCTGCTCTGCATGTGTCTTGAGTGCACACTCTCAATGAACTATGATAATGCCTACATCCTGGAAGGAGAATCTAGGTGTGTGTGTGTGTGTGTCTTGGGGGGCAGGGTTAGAAACCTCTGACTTTTGCATGACTGAATAACCACCTACCACAGAAAGATAACTGTCACATCTGTTGCCCCATACACTTTTTTTCATCTGGCCCTGCCCATCATTTGCAAGTCGCCCCTGAATGGTTGCTATGAATAGTAATGGGAAAATCTTTCAATTTCAGTTTCTTTGTTTCTTCATCTTTCATATCTTAATTTCAGTTCCACCCATTTCCACATCGGTCTGGTAATAATAATAATAATTATTAAGTCCCTGAAAAATTTAGAGTGTACATTTATCCTGATGTATACATTTTTACAAGCTATGTTCCCTGACACCACACTTTTTTGTGTTGTTTGTACTAATCAAAGCATTTTTATGCACAATTTTCCTTAATATGTACATTTGTTTGGGGCTGCAGAACTGAACCACTAAATTTAGAAAACGTATTTTGAAAAATAGTTGCATTTTGCTGCACAAATTGTTATAGGAAGTACAAATTAGGAAGTTTTGCATTAAAAATGAAAACTGAACTAATCCTCTCCCCCATCCCTATCTATGAATGAATGAATGATGTGCTTGGGCTGAAAAAGATTCCCTACACTCCCCAGCCATTCCACTGCCTAGCTATGGGACTTTGCCTAATTAGGAAAACCACATTCCTTGCAACCATTAGGTAATATTAATACCCAGTTTGGCTTCCATTGACTCTAAGTCTGGTGCACCACCTAAATTAAACCTTCAGCTGTACAAACAAAAGGATTACCATATTTTTCTTTACTTCTCCTCTCTGCCTTGCACAAGGCCAATGTGCTCTGATTAATGGTAGAAGCAGATATGAACAACTACTGGTTTTCATATTTTCAAGGGAGAGCTGTGCTTGGACTTCCCTGCCTTGCTGCAATCTAAGATCTACAGTATGTGTGCAAGCCAAGCATGATCTAAAACAAGGATGTGAGAGCTGTAGCCCTCCAGATGTTGTTGGATTTCAACTCCCATCAGCCCCTGCCAACATGGCCAATGGTGGTGATAATTCCCATTGAGGATGGGAATACAGTGGTACCTCTACTTACGAATAACTCTACTTATGAATGTTTCTACTTATGAATGGAGCTCCGTCCGCCATCTTGGATGCGGTTTAGGTAGGGTTGCTTCTACTTACGAATTTTTTCTCCCAATTCATTCCTATGGGATTTGACTTACAAATTTTTCCGACTTACAAATGTGTGTTCGGAACGCATTTAATTCGTAAGTAGAGGTACCACTGTAGTAGTCCACCCTGTTGTCTAAAGTAAGGAAGTCAAACCAACCAGCCAACCAACCACCTTTCTGAATTCCATGTTACAAATGGCATTCTGGGGTTTTCCATCACGCCTAGCAAAACACGTTTTACCTCGACCTCCTCATCCTATAACATTTAGAACTCTGGCAAACTTTCATACTGCTTTGCAAATTGTAACTACTTTAGTTCAGCCTAATAAAAGTATTGTGCCAGAGTTGCTGTCTGGATTCTCCCCCCCCCCCCTTTTCCGCCCCCAAATTCCCATGGACCACTATGGTAGTTTTCATTCTCATTTTACTTTTTGCTACAATCCCTTTGAGAAGGAGATTCCGATCTATAGCCTCAACCAATCTGAACGGGCTCGGCGTGTTAATTATTAATCACTTTATGAAAACTGCCACACGGTCTATCTGTGAAGCCATTAACAGCCACGTCTCTTCCCCATGGACATGCTGCTGCTGCTGCTGTCAGATTCATCTCAGCAGCTAAGACCCCGGCGTGAGCACAAGGCCCAGAGACTATTTTCCAGATGAGTGGCTTTTAATGGGCTCTCCAGATTCGCTCTGTGCATCCTGTGAGTGACTAGATATGAGGAGGAGAGGAAGAAAGGGAGACGACGCAGTTGCTTCCTGCTGTATGAAGAATTATGTGGTTGACCTAAGAGGAGCAGCAGCAGTTAAAGCTGCTATAAAGTTTGTTGCATTAGCAGTCCAGCTTCCATTCCAAAAGGCATCCATTAATTGCATGCTACTAAAGGAAGAGCTAAGGGCTGCTTCTTGTGTTAAATATGGGAAGAGGAGTCATGGATGTGCTCTAATTCTGCATATACATATGTACCCATAAAATTCCCACCCTCAACGTTTTATATACACCTTCATTTTGTACAGATGCCCAGCCATGTGGGGTATGGCATGTTACCACCTTAAAGGTAAAGGTACCCCCTGACAGTTAGGTCCAGTCGTGGAGGACTCTGGGGTTGTGGTGCTCATCTCGCTCTATAGGCCAAGGGAGCCAGCGTTTGTCCGCAGACAGCTTCCAGGTCATATGGCCAGCATGACTAAGCCACTTCTGGAGAACCAGAGCAGTGAATGGAAACACCTTTTACCTTCCCGCCAGAGCGCTACCTATTTATCTACTTGCACTTTGACATGCTTTCAAACTGCTAGGTGGGCAGGAGCTGGGACCAAACAATGGGAGCTCACCCCGTCGCGGGGATTCAAACCACCGACCTTCAGATCGGCAAGCCCTAGGCTACAGAGCTAGGTTTAGGTTCCCTAGGTTTAGACCACAGCGCCACCCGTGTCCCTGTTACCACCTTAATAACCCTCTAAAGCAGGAGTAGGGAACCTCCGGTCCCTGAGATGTGGCCACACACCAAATTCCATCATTGGCAGCCAACATGGCCCAATGATTAGGAATGACTGAAGCCCACCAACATTTGGTTCCCCACCCATTCTTTAAAGCCCCCAAAGCAGCTGGCAGAGAATGGGCAAAGAGGCAGTACTTGACTGTGCCAAAGGCTGCACACACACCATACCTTAAAAGCACATTCCCTCCCCTCCCCTTTAAATGCATGATATAAACATACTTAGGGGGCAGACTTAGAGGAGTGCCACAATTATGATTTACAACGGAGCATGAGAGGCAGAAGGGTGCTGAGTGGAGAATGGACAGAGCTGCATGTGTCAGGTGACCAGATTTTACTCAGCTGTAGCTTGCTACCCAACTATGCACAAAACTGAAAGTAGTCGGATCTTCCTGTCTTCTTCCCTGCTGGTGCCACCCAGAACTGGTTCCCCCATACAGCTATTTCTAAGTTACTTTAGCTGCTGCCATAGCTGCCAAGTCTCCCGTATTCCCCGGGAAACCCCTGTTTTTCCAGCTGTTCCCAGCTGAAAAAACGTTTTTTTTTGTTTTCCCCCGGTTTATTCTGGCGCGGCGGCCATTTTGGAACTGGGCGGAGCATGCTCAGAAGTGACTTTTGATGCTGCTTTGCCCAGTTCCAAAATGGCTGCAGCGCGACTTCTGGTGCGGTGGCCATTTTGGAACAGGGCAGAGCAGCATCAAAAGTAGCTTCTGAGCATGCTCCACCCAGTTCCAAAATGGTCGCTGCACCAGAATAAACTGGGGGAAAAACAAAAAAACATGTCACTTCCGGTCTGCTACTTCCGGTCCAGTCCCTTTGTAGGAGGCTTATTCTCAGGCCGGAACTTGGGAGCTATGGCTCCTGCTCACAATACACCTGCTGTCCTCAGGCACAGTGGAGGACACTGCCCCATTGCAAGTGGCAAAGGAAGATTCAATTGCCAGCTTTTGGAGATGGAATGGGAAGAGGCACCATCTTTTTTCAGGCAGAAAAATGTCTTCAAGCCAGTCTGGCTGCAGCTGAGAGGGAGGAGGCTTCAGATCCTGGCTGGAGGGAGATATGAGACAGATGCGAAGCAGTTCAGTCAGCACCATGCAGGTATAAAGATGGTGAATTGCCAGCACTATGTGGCCCGCAGATGTCAGATAGGACACTGCTACCCACAGGATTCAGACAGTAGCAGCCAAGGCTTGAGGTTCTTCCTTTGGTAAGGGTATGAGCCCCATCTTCCCTTCAGTTACCTCTCTGTAGTGCCTCCCATCCCAACTCATCCCTCACCAACTGTATCAATGACTTAAAAGAGAAAAGAGTCCTCCAGATTGTTGACCTGGCCACTTATACACTGAGGAAATGTGGTCAATATATCAAATGACTCACTGCACACAGCACTCTATTGCCTGGACAAGTCTATACTGAGGAGGTTGTAAGATATAGCTCAGTTGGTTAGAGCATGGTGCTGATAACGCCAAGGTTGCAGGTTTGATCCCCATATGGGACAGCTGCGTCTTCCTGCATTGCAGGAGTTGGACTAGATGATCCTCAGGATCCGTTCCAACTCTACAATTCTATGATTCTGTGTAGGGATGAATGTTCTACATATGCATCTACCCCAAAGTGCTGGCACACCAAATTGCTGGTGAAATATGAAAAGGTATGTTTGCATGCAAAAACAGCAACAGTGAAATACTTGTGCCAAACACAGTGTAAGAAACAGACCTCTACCCATCTACTCTTTAGCATTTTTGCCTGTAACGCAGAGCATAATTTTTGCCAGCACCTCTCCTCAGTGTTATATGGAGGAGAAGTAGACAACCTGTGCATCTCGGAAGGGCCAGAGTAGATTTCTCTCACCAACAACACTCACCATACAGTTTCAGCACACCATGGATTAGGGTGAGGGTCTCTCCGATCAGTATTTCTAGGCAGGCCCGAGGCCTTGCAACGTTTTCCCTCACACAAATGGTGTCCTCATGCAAGTGGTTGTTGAAAATACGGCAAGCATTTGGGAGACTCGTCTGCATCATGTTCTTCTTACAACCCATTTGTTTTCAAACACTTCAAACACTTAGTAAAGTGTGATCTATTAAATAGCCGGTAAGAATTAAATTCCACCCCAAATGTAGTGGTTTCCTAATTGCAGTGTGACAAAGCGAAACAGCAGTTCATAGTGTGCAGCAGGGGTAGATCTGCTCTCTCTTCCTCAACCCCCAACCTCTTTCTGGATCATATAACTAGGGAAGAAATATGCTGCACCTCACCAGACAGGCGGGTGCGACAAGTCACAGTAGCTAAGCGCAGATGCCTAAATAAGAAAGGGAAATACGGGCAGATCCTGAAATAGCAGCAAGTGGGCATCATTCTAATAATTTATTTTTAATACCACATTGTCTTTAACTGTGCTGCTCCCTCCAGGGTGTTTGCTTTGAGATTGCGAGATAATTACATCTCAGAAACCAGGCTAATTACAGTTAACAGCCCGAACACTGAAGGTGCCCATTTCCCCCTCCCACTTCTTTCCCTCCCCCACCAGAATTCTTCATGATTGCTTGTTAAAACGTGCAGCATCAATTAGGAAACCAATTCGGCAGAAGTGATGAGGTGTAGTCTTTCCTCCTCAATTCACATACTGATGGGCACTGGGTGGAGACATTCAACCTCCTACTGGGATTGAAATGCAGAACTGAATAACCGGGAAAGAACATTACTTAGGCAAAGAGCTAAAGAGCCAGGAGTGATGCTTCGGGGCTTTTGCTTTGAGGTTGACCCATGAACTGTAACAGCTCTGGTGTTTTCATTTATTGTTGTTCTCAGTTGGACGCCTGAATGTGTTGCTATCCACTTACTGTTGCAGGTGCCTTCTTGCCACTCACTTGATTTAGAATTCATAGTAGCACCCTGTGTATTCCAATCCAGACGTTGTCAGCCAAAGTGGCAATGAATTTCACGGACAGCGAAAATTCAGGGTAAATTTGGAGGGTGTTGCTCTGTATGGATTTTCAGAAAGTCAAAATCATGGGGTTTTGATGTGGTCAGCAAAATTCTCCAAGGGGCATTGCACATATGATGTCAACAGCAAAATGTGAAGTGAATTCAGATGGACCTGCTGCAGCATTTTTATTATTATTTTCTGATGGAGAGTGAACATTTCAGTAAGATTAGCAACATTTCACAGAGAGGCCCTCGCACATTTCTGTGAGTCATGAGTTCTCATTCTACATTTGGCCATATGTAGAAGTCAAGTTTGAACAGGCCTCCATCGTTTGAGACAAACCATCCAATATTTGCTGCACTCGCTGCACAATAACATCTCATCGAATTCATTGACTCCAGTTAGTGAGCAATTCTAAAGATAGCCAAATATAGCCAAAGGCCAACTGAGATGCCCTTGGATGTGGGGTAAGTGCTGCTCCACCAACAAGGAGGGAAACCCACCCACAAAATGTCATATATGCCCCCTGGTATGCCCACAGGAAGCTCTATGGATGTACAGTAGTTATTCTGTCAATAGTGTTCCACCAACAGTAGGAGCAAAAATAGGGCATGGGCAAGGAGGGGTGGGGAACCAAGGACCTGTAAGGTCTTAATGGTTTTTATCCCCCAAAAGGAACCCTCAACTATGGCAGTCCTGGAGCTGGACTAGTTAATTCTCTCTCCTGTTGACTCCAAAGAAGAAGTGAAAGAAGAAAAGAAGAAAATGGCTAAAGTAAAAGGTAAGAAAAAGCCAGCTCCTGCCCAGATGCAGTTATTCAGCAGGGCTTAGGAGCACGTGGTAGCTCTACCACAGGCTCTCACCCCATCTCCTAAATTGCTCTGTATGCTGCAATCCTAATGAATTCATTTATTCATTGGGACCTAATAAACTCGCAGACTTGCTTCAGAATAAAAATGTATAGGAAATGCTCTCTCATACATTAGAAGATGACCACACAATAGGACCCCCCCCCCCAAATCTTGGTTCCTGTTGTTCATTTCTTTTTTGTAGCATATTCACCAAGGAAACATCCACCACTGACTTTGAGGAATCAAAAGGATTTGTTCAGAGCCAACCTATATCTGTGGCATTTAAAAAGATGTCAGCAGCACTGGGAATACTTGGTTCATGCCCAATACATCTGATGACCAGAAGGTCTTGAGCTGACTGACCATATTTTCAGGTCTACTTTCCTCTAACCTATCAGGCTTCAATAATTTCTCTGTGGTTGCTTGAAGAAATCATGAGTTTTTGTATTTATTTTTTTAAAAAAATATGTTGAAGCAGGGCCCCTTTAAGAATGACAAGTGGAAACTATAAAGAACAATGGAAAAGCTCACTTTCTGACAGCTTCAGATCTTCTCTGACAGCAAACACCAACCCTCACTGCTTCTATTTTTACTGGCTCTGTGAGGTTTGCTTATAATCCTTGCATTTTTTTGTAGAATATATTTCCCTTCAGGGAGTCTGGATCAGGGACTAATTTAATGAAGGAATCTCCCCCTTTCCATGATCAAGCCAATAGTTATAAATTGTTAACAAGTTCTGGTAGAAATTGTATCCCCAAAGACTTGGTTATGCTGAACAAAATAACACAGAGGAGGGGAAATTAGCAGCCCTTGCCAAGTGGCTTTGTCTACAGAGCGTAGCTATGCAAGGCACTGAAATCCATTTCCTGAGCTGACAGGCTTGGGGATGGACTTTGTCAGTGCAGCTGTTGGGTGCTAGATAAGTAAGCAGTAAAGGAGGACCTGCAGTAGAAGATCAGGTGCTCAAAGGGATATGGGATCCATATGGGGAAACGGATAGTCAGTAATACTACCTCTTCTAGCTTTTACAACAATGGACAATGGATGGAGAGTTCCCCTACCTCTTTGGTGATTTATTTGTAAAACAATCCTCCCCCACAAGCCACAAAAATTCCATGGAAGTACTGTATTGTAATAGAGCTCTGGAGGGTTATTATATTGCTTGCTCAACCTCCACGTTCTACATCTTTGCTCTGTGTGGGTGTGAGACCCACCAGGAAGAGGAATGGTTCCTCTTCTCACCATGATTAACTGCAGCATTTTATTTTTATTTATTAGATTTGTATACCACCCTTCATCCAAAGATGACATAGAGCACATCTTTCACAGAGACAAGATCCAAGATCCAGACTCTAGCTAAAAGGTTCGTAAGACTGTGAAAGTGAAGATGGAGAACCACTGTCTACTCTGTAGACAAAGAAATGCAAGAAGCTGCTTTGGACTGAGCTGAACCATTGGTCCATCCAGCCTCTAACTTTCCAGGATTTCAAAAGCCTACATAGAGATGCCAGGGGTTGAGATCGGGACCTTTTGCATGCAAAGCAAATGATCTACCACTGAGTTTTGCATCAGCTGCGGAATTTCTCCTCTTCCTCCTCGTCCTGTTTCATATATGTAGTGCCCTCTGTGTTTACATAATAGTTAACGTAAAACATTTCCTGCCCTGAAGAACTAAATCCTGCTATTGAGGGAGGGAGGGATGAATGTGGTTAAGAAAGGAAGAATTATATTTTTTTCACGGAGTATTCAATTCATTCTTCATTGCCAGATCCAACATGGTGCTGAAGCCAAATGCAGCACTAGGTTCTCAGGGGTTAAAGGGAGTTTCCTCAAACTCTGTTTATGGATTGGCAAGCAGACACACCATCTGCCCCCATTTTCCTAAGATGTCAGGGAATGGGGTGACTCCTTGTAGCTATAGAAAGAATGGCACAGCTGATGTAAATCTGGGTAGTCTGGCAGGAAGATTCATACTTTTTTCCTCAGGGCTGAACATTGTCTTAGGAATGGCTAGGGAGCAAAGAGGTCTCCATAGTTATGCCTGTTCATTCTCCCCCAGATGTGGGAAACGAGACACATCAATGTAAAGCAAAACCTGGCCCAACTCCCTGAATGGAGAAGAGGTTCCTTTTATGAAGGGAGGTGGTGCTGTCGAATACCAATAAGAGAGATGCTATAGTTGAACCAGGAGGCAGATGAGGGACCTCTCTAAGAGCCTCATCTTATGTCAGGGACAAAGATTGATTTCTAGGGCTGGCCAGAAATCAACAAGAGAGCCTGTTTGGTGGAAACAAGAGTCTTTCTGTTTCCTGATCTAAGGCCCTACTACCACCACCAAACACATAACAGATGCAAGGGCCTAGTGTAGGCCAGGAAATCCTTTGCATACCAGGCTGTGGAATCATTTCTTTCTTTCTTTCTTTCTTTCTTTCCTAACTAAATTTAGGGAGCTGGGTGTCACGGTCCGGTCGGCGGGCGGTTGAAGCCCCGGCTGAGGACGTCAGGACTGGGGGCAAGATGGCGGTGCAGGAGCAAGGCTGAGAGTCCGGGTGGCGAGGGGTCCGAGGGTCAAGCAGCCAGGAGTCATGAAGTTGAGGGTCTGAAGGTTGAGAAGCAGGGAGTCAGGAAGGTGAGGGTCCAAAGGTCAGAAGGCAAGAGTTGCGAAGGCGAGGGTCCGAAGGTCAGGAGGCGGGAGTCACGAAGGTGAAGGTCCCAAGATCCGAAGGTCAGGAGGCAGGAATCACGAAGGCGAAGGTCAGGAGGCAGGAGTCAAGGAGCCAGGTGCAGCAAGGCAGAGAACACATTGCTTTGGCAAAGAGTCAAAAGGAAATGCTGAGCTTATATCCCTCCCCGGCTCTTGCCACCAGGTGCAGTGAGTTACCAAGTGGCCTCACCTGAGCGACCACACCTTGCTTCTCCAGAACAAACTTAGGAGGGCCCCAGGCCTGCAAAGCCCATACTTCTGACATTGGGGGCTGTAGCTTCAAACATTTCTATTGGATAATTTTAAGCCCCGCAGAGGATCCAAATTATCCTGAGACTGAAAAGTGCAATGGATGTGGAAAGATATGCAATAATAGGGCTATGGAAATGTCCTTTGACAATAGCCACAAAAGCTTCCACCGTGGCTGGTATTTCTAAAAGCTGAATGATCACTGTTTTGCCCCATTGTCCCATATTTTCACTACAGTGGATGGATAATGGGAATGAAAGCACAATATTCTACTGGCATTATGGCAAACAATTCCTGAAGGATGAACTACTGATTGGGATGAATATGTCAGATATGTTACACAGATCTTGTAAATGGCCAATCACAGCAATGGCACAGTAAACCTGATTCTCTGTTCACACCCACCCACCCCTATGAAACACAGAGTGACAAAAGGCAGGTGTGTTGTGGACATGTTGGTGGGGGACTAGACAAACACTTGGCTATGTAGGATCCAGTGCCTTCATGATCTTACAACATGACCCCAATCCTGGGGGGGGGGGGAAACATGTCATCTCATTTTAACTGCTCCCCCTCCATGTTTAAGGATTGTAGCCTGTTATTGGCTGCTTCTCACATCCCATAGTAGTAAATCTGTGTTTGCTACTGAGTGTATAAGCATTCAGGGCCTATGATGAATCCTGGTTCCCTGAGAAAGGTAGCGGTGTAATATAGGGCAGTTTGACATGTTCATACATTTAATTATTTTTTGCTTGCATATACACAGCAATTTTGCTATAATGAATGAAGCAGTCTTAAGAGTAAAACTATAGGTGGTGGCAGAAGTTCAGTTTGCTTACACCTGACTATGCTCTTCCCATGTGAATAATGAGACTTGGGAGTCTAATTTAAGAGTACAAAGCATATATGGGGAAGAGATTCTAAACCCTCCTCCCTTATCGCTGAGCTGAGATAATGAGGGGGAGGGAGGGTTCAGCAACCCTTCCCCATATATGTCGTGCTCTTAATTCTGCCCTACCTCTCTGGATCAACTGGGAGAAAGTGCCAAAAGTGTGATGGATTGCAGTTTTCTCTGTAAAAGGAGAAAAGGTTTGGCTTCCCCTCACTCACACACTCCTTTCCTCTCCAAATCAGACTTCCAGTCATGCTTTATAGCTGACTGAGAGTACAGACCTGGTTTAAACAGGTAGGCATGCCTCCAGCCCATGTCGTCTGAGCCCAAGTTAATTGGCATTCCAGAGAAGCTGTGCCTTCACCAGAGCTGCTGCCAAAATCCATGGCATTGTTATGAGTCTTGTGGCTGTCAAAGTCCAAGCCTTGGAGCTGTGTGATTCTGTCAGGCTCTCAGCTTACATTAAAATGAAGTTCATAAACCCTTCTATAGAGATTAGTCTGAGAACCTGAATTCTTAAAGGCTCCTTAGCCAGATGGCAAAACTATTTATTATGCTTTTAAATCTTCTGGGATTTTTTTAAAAATAAAAATTTGGAGCTTTGAACGCTTGATTTATGACTCTGAATGTCGATGTGGTAATATACTCTGTGCATCATGAACAAACCCAACAATGACTGCAAAGGGAATCAAAAAACGTGTTCCCAGAAACTCATCTACCTCCAGTTGCAATGCAAATACAGTAAGGTCTTATTGGACAGCATCCATGCAAGATTATGGCTGCAGTCGTAAACACCACTACTAGGTAGGGAGGATACCATATTGAACACAGTAGGACTTATGTCACAAGTAAATATACATAAGCTTCTCATTTTCCAAGAAGGGAGCAGATGTAGATATGTGTATCTTGGCATTCACAATTCTTTGTTCTATCTACTGCCTGCTATAATACACACACACAAATGGAATTTGTGTGAGATTCACACACAGGTGGTGCCTGTGCATCCACTTGTGGGGAGGTGTACAACAATGCCCCACCTTTTAACGTTTACAATAAGTAGAAAATGGAAACACAAGGGTATTGCCACCTCTCCTTTCATTTCCTTCTTGCATTGGGGGAAGCATCTAGCTATACATGAGATCATGAACACCATCAATGAGCACCCAGAACTGGTACAGCACCCAAGGTCAGTGCAGAAGAGAAATGTTGTCCACATGATAATTCTAGCCCAGTTCCTGGCTGGCTGAAAAAGCAAAACCCTGTAGCTCTTCCTCTAACCTACTTATTGTGCCAACTGAGTATATCTCTCTCTCTCTCTCTCTCTCTCTCTCTCTCTGTGTGTGTGTGTGTGTCAATGTTTATATATCTGTGTATATCCCTTTCCAGTTGCCAGGTTTGTGCCCAGCTAAGCGACAAATCCATCTTTTTAGAGATCAATTACAGTGTCTGGCTGCAAAGCTTCGAAATCCAATTATCTCCAAAATAAATAAAAAAATGAAAAATATATGGAAGCAAATGCATAAATCAAGTGGAAAATGGTCCAAACATTCAAATAAACAAGGAGGAATTTGAACTTCATTTGTCTTCTGCCGCTCCACCTCTGTCACTGATTTATTTTGCAGCTTTGGTATCACTCCCATTTTGTCTTTGCTCAGCTCAAGAATAACCTGATCTGTTTGAACTGCACTCGTGGTTCTAATTTCCTCTGGCAGTGACCAGAACATCACGCCTGCTGTGGCAAGCATTAGTCCAACACCATGACTGCATCATCCTCCCATCTTCTTAATTTGCATGCACCCACAGAGTTCCTCTACGTGGTGAAAAGCTGCATGGCTCCGATGTGTGGGATTTCAGCTGAGTCCTGTTCCCACAAAACTTGCGGAAAGTTTAAATCATTCTGTTCAATGCTTCTAGTCTGGCAATGAATTTCCACTGCTGGTGAGCACCGGGGTTCTGATTCTAGCACGTAGACAACTATTCTGGGTGCCATTGTGAACTTCTTGTCAACTGCAAAAGTAGAGTCCATTTTTGTGACCCTCTCAGTGCCTTTGTGCAGCATTTTTGTACTGGACCATACTCAGCCATTCAAGGGTAGAGCTCCCAGCTCCCAGGGAGAGCTGTGTCTTGAAGTCAATCCTGCTCCTGTAACATTACTGTAAGAATTAGTGCTTAGTGAACTTCACACACATTATCACAGCAGTCCTTAACAACAATCCTGTGTGGTAGGCCAGTACTATTCCACATATATTACGAATTAAGGATTAAGGTGGGGAATCAGTGGCTCATGTAAGGTTACCCACTGAGTTGTTTGTGATGCTGGGGCTGATGGGAGTTGGAGTCCAACAACATCTGGAGGGCACCATACTGTCTACCCCTGCCATAGACCCACATGGATCAGTTGGTAGAGCCTGAGAGTCTGAATCTCAGGGTCATGGGTTTGAGCCCAACACTGAGTGAAAGATTCCTGCATTGCAGGGGGTTGAACTAGATGAACTCGTGGTCCATCCCAACACTACAATTCTATGATTCTGTAAAAGGACGGAACAACCTGAACAACTTGTTGCATGGCTTTCTAAAGAGACGCCTCTCCACCAGTGTGCAATATTTCCACCATGCAGCAGATGGGCAGCTGTGAACCTGACCCTGCTGCCACCCCCTTCCTCCTCTGCATCTGCCCATCTCTTTACAGCCCAGTCCCTGCAGCCGCTGCATGGAGTATTCCAATCCCATCATACCTGTCTTCAGTTCTAACTTTCCCACTCATTTCACATGCAGGAGCACAAAACTAGCTGGCTAAACTGGGCATGGCGGTTGCACAAGGGAAGGCCTGGCCTTAGGCAGCAGCTGGGGTGACTGTGGCCCTGTTGAGTCCACCAGTGTCAATGCCTGCCTTGGGTCCTCTGCGCCAGGCAGCTGAACCTGCATGCAATGCCCCTGACATTGCATTGCCCGGGGGCACTGTGGACACTTAAGATGCTGTCCCCTAGCAGAGGATGCCGTTTTACTTTCCTCAAATGGGTGGAGCGATGATGCTGCCAAGTCAGTTGGGGCTCACTAACACAGGAGAGGGGAACTGTTTCCTGAGGACCTCCTCAAACCTTGATCCACTCTGTGGAAAGGTGGGTGTATTTTTTATGCAGAAGATAATATTTGAGTATGGCTTGGTTTCCCTCTCACCAGACACTTGCATGAAGCACTTACTAAACGCAATGGCAGTGTGCAGAAATGGATCGTTGGCTTGAGTAGAAGAAATGGAAAAGAGCTCTGTGTTCAGATATTCCTTTTCAATTGATTTCTTCTACTGTTGATTGTTTCTTCAGGCCAGTCACTGCCCATCAGGTGTGTACGAGGATCAAATTCCTTCTCGCTTTCAGGAGGCTGGGTTCAATCGCTTTGCTGAGCTAGAAAGAGAGAGAGAGAGAGAGAATTGTAACCCACTGCCCCAGGATAATATGCTAATAATTTTACAACAAGATGTATGGACAGATCAGACTGCTGATGCAGGCCACCTCACACGCAGTGGCTGTGATGAATAAAGCCCCCCCCCCCTCTAAGAAACGGAAGAAGAAGAAAAAGAAGAGGAAAACCCTTTAATGCTATCATCAGAGGCTCCAGGGTGCAGCTGTAATTTATTAACAATTACTGCAGTATTATGCACCATAATCTTTATCATCTTCTGAGCCTATCAAGCAACTACTAATGTATTAATATCTCAAGACTTTAAGGAAGCAAGGAATAAATGTGTGTCTTCCTTATCCTGGCATTTGGGTTTAAGTAAATGCAGATGGTGAAGGAGAGGATGAAAAAGGATGAAGAAAATATAAGGTCATCTGTTAGCAATTTTGCTAAAGAAAAGAAATAAACAGAAGAATATGCATTTCTCCACTAGAAATAAAAGTATATTTAAAATAATATAATAATGGCACAAAATTATGTTGTGAGAGAGTGAAAAAGAATTTTCAGTTATCAGCCAGCACAAGGGTTTTAGCTGTGACCCACAAATCAGTTCAAATACTTGTACAGTATTTATCTATTGGAGACATTTTTATCCCTCTTTTCTGTCAAAAGAGATTGTTTCTATATAAGGCATCAAAGCAAGACAGTTCCTGCCTGCAGGCTTAGCATCTACAACACACACAGAGAGAGAGACAGAAAAGGGGAAGAGGAGAAAGAAGGAAATCTCAGGCACTAATTTGTGAAGCTAAATACTCAATCTTACAATAGCCAGCTGGAATGGAAGCAGTTCAGGGAGATGAGAAACGCAATGTAGCTGATCACTCAGCAGATGGAGTGGCCCTGTGTCTCATCTCTCCCTGTGGTGTAGCCCAATGAAATGGCTGCTACCAGGTGACAGGAGAGGAGTCATGTAGGGCTCAAGTTGGAGGCCAGAGAGGTAGTACTGGCGCAATGACTGCATCCACTGCAGACAGGGAGTCTGACACCAGGGCCACAACACTTTCTGATGGAACACTTGCTTCCAGGTGACAGCTGAGGGGGTGAAGATCCAATGGGGAGGGACTTTCAGCACACCCAGTGGAAGGCCCTGTTTCCCAGCCCCTACTGTCTCCTGATGGAATAGATGCTCCTAAGGTGACAATTGAGGGGAGGGGTTTTCAGTGGAGCAGGTCTTTCAGCAGAGTTGATGGATCATCCTGCTTCCCAACTCTTCGTCTTCTGGAGCTTGATTTAAGCAGCAGAGCCCCAATGACTTAAAGAAGAGTGATCTTGTTTACATTAAATATTCTGGTTGTAATTGTTTGTGGACACAGTGTCAGGGAGATGTCTCTCCTATTGAAAACTAGACCAGATTATTCACCTCTCCGGACTCAGGAATCATCTATCCATCTCTCTATCTAGTCTTCTGTCTTCCTCTCTTCTTCCTCTCCCCTGTCAGTCTTCATCCTCCCCTCTTTCTCTTTGTCCATCTCTCTTTTTTTGAAAGATAGCTGTGGTGCAGTACATCTTAGTACATATTAGAAAAGGACAAGCAGTTGTACATTGCAATTTCTGCGAAGACCAATGTTTCAAAGGAAGGCCCGAGCTCCTATATTAGACAGATGTGGAATAAGGTTACATTAATCTTATTGTTTACTATAATTTATTAGAATTGTTAGTTGCTTCTTGCAGTATTTATCAACACATTCATAAAGTCACACACACACACATCCCAGAGCGGCTGCAAGCACTGTTGACAGCACACTATCGGTGGTGGTGGGGGAGCATCTTAGCCCATTAAAAGCAAGTGGGAAAAGATGTCAGCAAAGATGCAGACTTTGTTTTAAAGGGTTGCCTTGAGGATTACCTTTTTGCAAAATGCAAAGAGGATTCCATTTTCATTTCGAATATTTTCTTTTGTGTACACAAATAACTCATAGAAATCACAGTTGTGTCTAGGACTGTTTTTTTCTACTCTACCATGAAGCATGTCAGGATACATACAGAGAGATACACAAATACACAGAGACAGCTAAGATTGAGCTGAATCAAAACGTGCTCCCTTCTTTTGACATCTCTGTTTTTACAGTGCCTGTGAAACCCAGAGCATGGCTCCAGATCAGAATCCTCAGGCAACCTCTCCCAGCATGGTACTAGCTGGCCAACTATGTAGAAGATGAGTAGGATTTGGGGAGGGGGGGGAGGTGCATCCCAAAATTGGCACCTTGTTCTGTCTACTTCATACTGAAGCACTTTTAGGAGACATTAGGGTAACTTGGTTGAATTGGTTTATTGATTGATTTGCTTACATTTATTCCACCTTTCCCAGGAGGTCACCCATCCAGGCACTGACCAGACTCAGAACAGCTTAGCTTCAGCAAAGTGGTGTCCTCATGTGCCTTCAGACCATACCCCTGAGCCACTTCTAGCTAGGGAGTTATGCAGAGTGTACCAGACCTCGTTACGCGGATGGGTGTTTATCTAACTGGCCTCCCACAGCCAACCAGTGAGAGGGGGTGTGCAAGGAGAACTGCTCTTGAGCCCTGATGGCTTCATTACATGTAAGACATTGAGGTGAGTGGGTCTGAGAGACAGGGCTTTTTCTATGGTTTCCCCCTAGATTATGGGAATCCATTTCTGTGGAGTTGCAGTTGGTCCCAAGACTACAAACATTTAAGCAGGTTTTCAAAACCAAATGTATTTTAAGCCCCTTCTCCTAAAACTTTGATGATCACTTGTAGCCGAGTAAGATTGTCTTCCATAAACACGGTTTTAACCATGAGTCCGTAAGTGACTGTGGTGGCCAATTTGGGATCCACACATCCTTCCATAGTAGGGACATTGGTTTCCAGGCAGGAGTTGGTCACAGTGTGGATTTGCCAAGCATGCCTTCCTCTTAGCACGTTTCTCCCTTGCAACCTGAGATCGAGTGTCTTCAAAGCCCATGGCACCTTTGGTAAAGGCTGTTCTCCAACAGGAGTGCTCGTAGGCCAGTGCTTCCCAGTTGTTGGTGTTTATACTACATATTTTTAGATTTGCCTTCTCCTAAATATGGCCTTCCCTGCTCAAGATCTGGTTTAAGATGCATAGCTGCTCTGTGCTGTTGTTTTAATTAAATGGCCTGCTGCTTTTGTACATTTTTTGGAGTTGCATAAGATACCTCGAATGGGATATGTACAAATAAGACAACCTGTAATTGTGTATATATATCACAAACAAGGGTACAGCCACCCATTCCAGGTGGACACCAGGAGAGAGATGTTCCCATATTTTACCTGAAGTTAGGGGCCCACATTGAAGAGTTGTTAGCCTATTGCCAACATTTTTGGCTCATTGCACTCAATACACTCTCTTACATCTTCATTTCTAGGTTTTCTTTTTTTGTTGGGGTGTGTCTGTGTGGAAATTCCCCTATTCGTTTATATTGCCACTGCCTCTTCTTTTTACGTAGCTCTGTGACATCTTCCTTTTGTATCCTAACTTAAAGGGAAGGGAAGTTGATTGTCACACCTCACCCTGATAGGCACCCCCCCCCATTGCTCAGGAGGGTCTTCCACCCTCTAACTGCCCCCGTGGTAAGGTAAACTTCTTGTTAACTTACCTTACAACCCAAGACTCCCTGCCATACACCTTCTAGGAACTATTTTTACTGCTCCATCACTTTTTGGCTTGAAAATTGAGACAGGAAAATTTTCAGCAAAGCCCTGCATCTTCCTGACATCATGACATGCTTGCTGCAATGTATCTCCTGTGCCAAACTTCTGTTCTGTGCCAAATAGAGACAGAGCGGTAGTTCTTGCCAGATTCTGGCTAGTTATATAGCCCACACTTTGTTAATTAACTTCTTCTCTTGCTCAAATGCCAAGCATCAGGACATTGGTGGCATATGAGTCTGTGAAATTTATATACACAGAAAACCAAAGTACTGTCATCTAACATGAGATGTCCCATGGGGGACAATAAAAAGAAATCTGCTGTGAGAATATTATGTTGACAACAACTGAAACTGTTACTTGCCTCCAGTGTGGACTCCGAGATCATTTCCAGTCTTTGCCACCCAAATGATTTAATCTGAAATTTGGTCCTGTTCATTCCATAAGTCCCCATGACTTCCTTCCCAAGTCCTTGTCAACAGCCCAATCCACAAGCGTGTTTATTCAGAAGGCCAAATGAGTTCACTGGGACTTGCTCCCCCAGGGAAGTGGACATTAGCTTACATTTTAGCATTTTCAACTGGGGGCTTATCCACACTTCCTCTTGTCCTGCTTCTTCTTCTTGGGGAAAACCACTCTCTAGCACTCAGTTGGAGCAAACAACTAAAAAGTGGGTCTTCCCTTGGAAAGGAGTGCGGCAAGGAGGAAAGCGCTTGGACTAATGCCTAGAAAGTGTGGCTGTGTGGGTCAAACAAAAAACCACACGGGCTCATGCTTTCTAGGCATGGCACAAGCAGAAGTGTAAATGAGTCCTGGGAGATGATACACAAAATATCCAGAAGAGCCTACCTGCATTTTTGAAGCTCTTGGTCAATGCTGCAGTGGAATTGACAGGATAGAGCTATGGGGCCCAACATTTTCAGTTTTTTGACATGTGATTTAATGTACTGTATCATAATTATTTTAAATTTAGGGGAAAGAACCGAGAGTTGCTACCTTAATTTCTGTTCTTCTCAAATGTTCTTAATTCATCTTCCTAGGGAGAATGGGCCACTTTCCTTCCAGAATTCTCGAATTCCAGCATTAAAACTTTAAGGGTGCTTCACCTTGGCAGTGAAACCTGGCTTTCAAGAGCAGGCCATTGGTTCATTTTCAAACATGCCAGCAACGCACAGAAAATGAAGACCATAAAGCTGCTTCAGTTCTCTGTTTTATTGCTGACTTAACGATTCAGGGGGATGGACCTGTCTGTTTATTAAAACATTAAGCACTAAAGTTTAACAATGGACACTAAAGTTTTTGCTTCTGATTGCTGAGAGCCACATGACAGCAGGACCAAGAAGAGTTCTGTCTGTTCCCTGTGCAATCTTGAGTGTAAGGTACAGCATAGTTTTCAAAGAACAGCCCTGAGCTGAGACTTCATTGGAAGGAGAAAATAGTCACTCTCAATAATGTCTGTGCTTCATTTGTCCAGGTATATTGAGAGCTTATGTGCAAGCAGGGCAGGGGTGTGCTGCTGGCTGTTAACCCTTTCAGCCTCAGGCCAGCTACAAACCCCAGGATTAACCTCAGAAGTGTTTTGATGAATGGCTTTTAAAAACAGGCTAACATTTCGTTTGAGGTGTTCTAAAAAAAAGTAAAATTAAAGGACCCCTGACAGTTAAGTCCAGTCACAGATGACTCTGGGGTTGCAGTGCTCATCTCGCTTTACAGGCCAAGGGAGCCGGTGTTTGTCCGCAGACAGTTTTTCCGGGTCTTGTGGCCAGCATGACTAAGCCGCTTCTGGCGCAACGGAACACCAAAACCAGAGCAGCACACGGAAATGCCATTTACCTTCCTGCCAGAGTGGTACCTATTTATCTACTTGCACTTGACGTGCTTTCGAACTGACAGGTTGGCAGGAGCTGGGACAGAGCAATGGGAACTCATCCCATCGCAGGGAATTGAACCACCGACCTTCTGATCGGCAAGCCCAAGAGGCTCAGTGGTTTAGACCACAGCGCCACCCACGTCCCTATCCCTCCCCAAATGTTGTGCACCAAATACCTCCCCAAATGTTCTACCCCTCCCCAAATATCACCAGAACAAAGACACAAGGCAACAGCAATGGGATTAAGAGTCATTGCTTTTTTGAACTTCAGATTGGCAGGAAATAAAATACCAACATGCCAAACTAGGCAGAGGGCCTTCTCGGTGGTGGCGCCTGCCCTGTGGAACGCCCTCCCAACAGATGTCAAAGAGGAAAACAACTACCAGACTTTTAGAAGACATCTGAAGGCAGCCCTGTTCAGGGAGGCTTTTAATGTTTAATAGATTACTGTGTTTTATTTTTCTGTTGGAAGCCACCCAGAGTGGCTGGGGAAACCCAGCCAGATGGGCGGGGTATAAATAATAAATTATTATTATATTATTATTATAAATTGGTGCAGGCACCTCCAAATTTCAGGGGCTGTTGAGCTCTGTGGAGGTAACATAGAGTAGGTGGTTGGATCACGAGGAGCAATGGGGGGTGGCTTGTGAAGTTGGAATCAAATATTCAAGGAAGGTCCTATTAAAATGAGGACTGCTCTGCTAAGGCATGCCCCACTTGCTTCTTCCATTCCTTGCAAAAGACAGCTGGCGATGCTATGGTGGATGCACAAGGAGAATTGAAAATGGTTCGCCCTCCCCTCTTCCCTCCTTTCTCCTCTACTCTTGCATGTTGACCTTGCATGCTGATTAGTAAGGGCTGGCTCACAGGGAAACTGCATTTCCAATGGTCACTTTGAATATAAGTTGAAGGATTTCAGAACAAAACCTCACCCCTCCTTTGAAGTGGGTTATACAAGTCCATGAAAGGGAGAAGTCCATGAAAGGTGGGGTGGCACTGTGGTCTAAACCACAGAGCCTAGGGCTTGCTGATCAGAAGGTCGGTGGTTCGAATCCCTGCGACAAGGTGAGCTCCCGTTGCTCAGTCCCTGCTCCTGCCCACCTAGTAGTTCAAAAGCATGTCAAAGTGCAAGTAAATAAATAGGTACCGCTCTGGTGGGAAGGTAAACGGCATTTCTGTGCACTGCTCTGGTTTGCCAGAAGTATCTTAGTCATGCTGGCCACATGACCCAGAAGCTGTACACTGGCTCCCTCGGCCAATAATGCGAGATGAGCTCCGCAACCCAAGAGTCGTGTGCAACTAATGGTCAGGGGTCCCTTTACTTTTACCTTTACACAAGTCCACAAAGCCAGAGCCTGAATATGTTTTCTGGCATTCCTAGTAATAAATGAATTTCAAAATCTCCCAGGAAGATTAAAACTTCCAGCTGCATTGGTAAACAGGTTTAGGAGTTGAATCTGTGATCAGGTAAGTAGGAAGAGTAGAAGGAGGAAGTCATCAGGGGTCATCAAGGGCAGAGCAGGATGGGCTAGGACTCGGAGCTATAAAGGAAAACGGAGAGGTACACTGAACATTGGCGGTTGATGCTCAGGCCCCTTCAAGATGTTGCAGCTTTGACAAATGCTGCCAACACATTTTCAACATTTTCTTCACAGCCTTGAATGCTGTAAAACCATTCTTTCAATTAAAGCTGAACTTCTCAGAAAACGTGTGTTTCAGCATTACAATTCTGCTGTGTATGTATGTGGATAGGTCGAATCCATGAAGCCCAACTCTGGGTGTGATAATAGAGAAGTTGTTGTGCTTGAAATTCATGCTTGATGGACACATTACTTGAGGGCAGTCAATTGGGGATCTGGGGTTATGGTTCAACTTCACCACAACCAAAACAAGTTGTGTCTACACTAGATATTTAGCACAGGTTCGTGCTAGTTGTGCTCTGAATGCAAGGCACAACACACCAGGAAATTCACATTCACCAAGCCCCATTGAAAAGAAAGGAATCCCCTGAACAGTGGCAGCTCAATAGAGAAGGTGGGAAGAAATGGAGTACAGTGCATTTCAGAGAGGGCAATACTTCACCTTAACACTCCCATTAGAAACATTTTCCCTGAAGGAAGTCCTATCTATCTTGATGGAGTTAACATTCAAGTAAGTATGCTTACGAGTGCAGCCTTATTTTCATTTCCAGTTTGCAATTCAGTTATAAATTGTCTGTGAAAGGTGTCTTTCCTTTGAAAAAGGGATCCAGCAGTGGGTGTGGATCATAGAATCATAGAGTTGGAAGAGACCACAAGGGCCATCCAGTCCAACCCTCTGCCAAACATGTATGCTTCTTGTGGGGACCCCCTCTTGTATTGTGTATGCCTCTAAATGCTAAGCTGTACTACCTCTGCCTACTACCATCCAATGAAGGGAGTCTGTGCCTCATTGAGCCTAGTTGAAAAGACTTCTGTTTCTCAGCTTCCATCCCTTCTATTTTGGCCAAAATCACATGTGTGCAGTGCTTTAAGATCATGTCTGAATCTGCAGGAGAAAAAGCAGCTTGAGGGACTGTTATGAAGGCTCAGCTGTGGTTTAAATATCCCCCCACTGCCCACCAAACCATGAAGGACCCCTTCTCTGGACCACAAGATGTGATCTCTCACGGCTGTACCTCTCAACTGTTCTTTTCCATATACAATTTTTTAAAAAACACCACCACCACCATCTTTATAGTATCATAGGAAGGATCCCTGCTACTTAGAGCATAAATTCAAAGTCTCTGCTTTATTTACTTTACTTTATATTTTTCCTGCCACCATTTAGTTTTAAATAAATAAGATATTTGTTCACCTCTTACCATACACAGAAGCTAGATATAAGCAGAAGACAAGCAGACCAGGTTTAAAAGTCAAACAAATGTATTATGATTTATTAAATCTTACTATAATATGAAATAATGGGTTTATCTGCAGGTTGTTTACTCTTGTTTTAGATAGAAGTCTAGAGACCTTCTCTGATTCCTGCCTCTATAAGAAGCCATTAGCCAATTACCCTTCTGCCTTGTTAAATCACAGCTGCTTAGAGAACTTAATCTGAAGTCTTCTCTTCAATCTGGGTTCTCCTCCCCACAGTTACCTTGCAGGCTTTCCTTAGGACAGGCATAGACAAACTCTGGCCCTCCAGATGTTTGGGACTACAATTCCCATCATCCCTAGCTAACATGACCAGTGGTCAGGGATGATGGGAATTGTAGTCCCAAACATCTGGAGGGCCGGAGTTTGCCTATGCCTGCCTTACGAGTTTATCACAAGTCTTCTCTCTGGTCAAGGACACACTGTTTCTTGAGATTGACCAACCTCTGCTGACACTCTCGCTTCAGTTCTCCCAAATTACCATTGCCGAAGTCTTCAGATCCCCTTGAAGATCATCTTTAGCGTTGCCATATGTCTGGAATTTCCTGGACATATCTGGAATATTGCAGTCAGAAGCAGTGTCTGGGCAGAAATCACACCAAAAAAAAAACTTTCTGGGAAAATCCAGATGTATGGCAACCAATGTCGGCAGTGTCATTTTTGCCAATGTTCCCTAAAGATCGCTCAAAAACTTCGGGGTTTGTTGTTGTTGCTGCTGCTGCAAATTTGACAGAAAAGCTCAACAACTTTTCTGTTTCGATTTTCACTGTTTGAAATATGGCAACCACATCTTAGCTCCTATCTTCACTGATTTCAGCTTCAAGGATGGCTTCTTACTCTTCACCTGCTGCCACAAAGGTTGTCCCTGCATCTCTCTTGAACTCCAGCCGCTTCTCCTGACACCAGTTCCTGCTGCTCTTCTGGGCTCCAGGTCCTCTGCAGGTTTGCTTCCTGCCTCTTCAGAGTCTTTTCTTTATTCTCTCAATGAATCTCTTCACAGCCTCTTGAAAACTGCCCAGCTGACCCTTAAAGAGTGAGTGTTGAGTTTGCACTTCCATTCTTTTCAGGTTCACCAATCAGCTGGTTCTCACTGGAATTCCAAAACACCAGCGGCCTATAACCATTGACCAGTAAGTCTGAATGGAATGACCACTAAAAGACCTCGCACGGTCTGACCTTCTCGATTCTATTAGCTCATAGAAACCCTGACTTGAGACCCCAGCCACCTTTCTTGGTCACTGTAGCAGTCTAAATTGCTTCCTGGCAGATTGCCAACTGAACCCAACTGTAACATATCTCTCTAGATTCAGCTAGTGTAACAAGCGACTTTTTCCCATTCATACAGTTAACTATTTACAATTCTATCAGTGTTTATTGCAGAACAACTCTTCTTACGCACGTGGGAATTTCTCCTCATAAAGATATAGTTTCTTCCCAATGGCAATTCTGAGCAGGAAAGTGACTGTAGCAGAAAAGATCCTGGATCTCCTCTACACACCAATCACCTGCTCATATTCGCAGCCTCCTGAGTCTGGCTCTGGGTAACAAAAAGGCAAGGGAATATAATACAGTGTATGCTTGGAAGTCAAACGTAATCCGTTCCGGAAGGATGTTCGACTTCTGAAACATTCGAATTCTGAGGTGCGGCTTCCGATTGGCTCACAGCTAGGCTTTTTGCAGATCGGAAGCCGCGTCAGATGTTTTGGTTCCGAGGAACATTCGAAAACCAGAACACTTACTTCCAGGTTTTCAACATTTGGGAGCCGAAATGTTTGGGAACAGAGTGGTTTGAAAACCGAGGTTCCTCTGTATGACATCAGCACATGCAATTATCGAGGTAGATCTGGACTATTCATTAATTTTAGATAGCGTTCCTCAAGCTGGTTCCCTCCAAATATTTTTGGACAACACATCCATAACGGCTTCAACACGGCCATAATGGCTAGGGCTGATGGGAGTTGTAGATCAAAACATGTGGAGGCACCAGATTGGGGAAGGAACATCTCTGGGCCTTAGTCACACAGCCTGTGATGCTGCTTAATGCATTACAGCTCATACTATCAGCTTAGACTTGGGTTCATTTCACATAGAAGGAGAAAGGTACTGTGTTCAGCTGGACTGTCACTCTACAGAGTACAAATAATATATGGTAAGCTATGTTGGTCAAAGGAGACATGACAGGCAGGGCTGCCACATAAACAACAGCAAAAGATGATGAAAAGGGATGTAAATTTGCATAGAGTTTGCATATGCTAATTTATGCATACAGATGCAAATTTAAATACAATTACTTCAATATACAAAGCAAGTCAATTAATGTCACATTCGAATCACCCTAAGAGCATCCTGCAATTATTCTGCACCCTGTCTCAGATAATCTAAACCAGTTCTTCTTCAATTAATTTACCCCCAATTAATTTCAACCAGATTCTGCTCCAAAATCAATTTCCATTTAATTAATTACCCCTCATTCATCATCAATCAATGTGTCATTGCCCCTCCCCCCAATTAAATTAAAAATAAACAAGATGTGTGGTTCCTTTTGGGTATATGCCTTATGGTAGGGCATCCCTATTTTATCCACTGATAAAATAGGGATGCCCTACCATACCCTTCCATATTTCCCTGATAAAAATAGGGACGTCCTAAGAAAAAGCAGGACATTCCAGGATCAAATCAGAAATCGGGATGGCTTCTGTAAATCAGGGCCTGTCCCTGGAAAACAGGGACATGGAGAGTCTGCTGAAGTCTACAAGGGTGGGGTTTTTTTATGGCACACACGTGCCTTAAAGACTCTCTCCCAGAAGAAAGTAAATATGCAGTGCTTTTTTTGTGATGGTACTGCCCATGCGAGACATTTTGTGTTTGCACGCAAGACACTTTTATTAAGGGGTGAGTACCTGTGTGCCATTTTTCACCAGAGAGAGAGAGAGAGAGAGAGAGAGAGAGAGAGAGAGAGAGAGAGAGAGAGAGAGAGAGAGAGAGAGAGACTTATTGGAGAAATTTGGAGAAATTTCTGCCTTGAAACCAACACAAAACCAGGGAAAGCCAGCCTTTTAGCACAATTAATTCTTTAGGAATCAGAATTTTGTCTATTAGGTACATTAGCCTGAAGCCTCTCCACTTCTAGCTGCTAATATATCGATTCCTTTTGCAGCACACCTTGCATTGTATTATTTATAAGAAACAATATTCTCTCCTCCCTCGACAGTGTTCTCTGGCTGCAAGAACCAGCTCGGCACAAAAGGTGCTGGAACGATTTTGGTTATGTTTCCATAGCTACCTTTGCTGCTAAATGTGGTTTGCTCCATTTTAAAGTCAACTGGCATGCATATGTGCAGGCATACTGCAACCAGTGGAGTATTTTCAAGCTAATCTCCAGCCTTTCCTACTGCTAACCGAATATCCATGCAATCGGTATATTTGTGAAAGGACACTTGCAGCATAAATAATTGGGGAACTTGCGTTCTGGCTGGAGGTGTGAGTCTACGTATATACAGGCTAGATAATGCAGGCAGGAGGGTGAGTGTTAGCTGTTTGGAGAGGGAGCAGGAAGGCATTCTAGCATCTCCCTTCACTTTGTATGCTCCAGTCAGCACTTATAATATTATAGATATTTTTCAGTTTTCTTAAAAAAGAAAAGTTTGAGGTAAGCGGGTGCCCCCTAGTGGCAATTGGTGTGTTTGCTATGTGAAATCCATATGTTTTAAACACCAGCCAATGGGAAACAAAAGACGCTCTTCCAGCAATGTCCCTAAAGTGTAATTATTATTGTATACAGTTATTTTTAGATTTAGATTGTTGCTGAAATCCTCCAGCTTAGGAGGAGGCGTACTGTGCATGTAGATGCATCCGGTGGGTGCACAGCATCTTTTTTAGCGCTCTGATTTATTTATTATTTTTTTAATGCTTTGGGAAATCACTTTGTCGTCTATTTGATTCAAGGCTGTGGTAGAGAGAAATTTCCCCCGGATGATGCAAGATGAGGAGCAGGGACATTTAGCAAAAGGGTCAAGAAGAACTCCCCCACGCTAATCATGTTAGATGTATAGATATTCACAGGTATGTCACCGTGACAAAACCTTGTGGCTTGCGTTTTTCTTACTGTCTGAAAGTCATTTTAGAAAAGAAAGGAAATCTGAGCCTTGATCTGTCCCCTCCCTGTGCGTGACCATAGGGAAAATTGAGTTCCGGGCCAAACTAGACAATACTCCCCCCCCCTTTAAATAAGGATTGGGACAGTCAGAATTGGGCCTGTGATGTATAGCGATTGGGCAGCCCATTCCCCTATATGAGAGGCAGGGGATCCTTTTCAGCCTGAGGGCCACATTTCCTTCTCAGCCAAGCTTATAGGGGCCACATACTAGGGCTATGCACTTGATTCAGCCAAACCTTGCACTGAATCAGAATTCTTTTCTGGGGTGGGTGGGTTTCTATTGAGTAAGGTGGAGACAGCCCTAGATTTTCACAGTTTGGAATGGGCCACCCAGAGCAATCTAGGGCTGGAGGCCAGAGTTGGGTAGGAAGGAGCAGGTAGGGAGAATATGCCATGAATGAAAAGGCCTGGGAGTGTAGGAGGAACCACTGAGCAGGTTGCATCTCTCGGAAGAAGGCAGGAGTGGTGGTAGTGGATGCCTTTGGGGTGCTCCTTTTCTGCCTGAGCTCTCCTTTCCTCTGCCTGACACCACCTGACTCTCCTCCCTGCCCTGTACCCTGCCCCCTGAAAGAGCATAGCTGCCAAGTTTTCGCTTTTCTCGCGAGGAAGCCTATTCAGCATAAGGGAAAATCCCTGTAAAAAAGGGATAACTTGGCAGCTATGTGAAAGAGTGCTCTGCAGAATCCATGTCTCCTTACAACAGCTGCTCATTTGCAAGCATGCCTTCCAAACAGGGAAGCTGCTTGGGAAGGAGTACTCAACAGGATTGAACAAACACACACCCTGTTGTGGGTCGGGAGGAATAGAGAAGACGCAATGGGCAGATCTATACTCGTGGCTTATAACGTTAAGGAAGGGATAAGGAACGGTTATCATAATGCATTTGGACACATTACATTTTGCTTGTAACATTAATAATGCGTTATCAAAATGTGACACTAGAGGGTGCTGCAGAGCAACCAGGAACCGGCAGTATAGGAAAGTTTGTTGTTATGGAGGAAATAAGGTAAGGAACAATTTTTTATTTTACCAGTACCCTGTGACGTTTCAGAACAAGGTATCCAATATCGTTCTAATAACGTTAAAAAGCTCTGTGTAGATCCAGCCAATGTCTTCTTCCCGCTCCCCCTCCTGATTGTATGTTTAAATTACTCCCCCAACACATTTAAAAGGGCACGGGATGTCAATCAGCCAAAGGCCTGGTTAAAGAGGAGTATTTTTGCCTGGTGCCTAAAGATGTATAATGAAGGTGCCAGGCAAACCTCCCTGGGAGGAGCATTTTACAAATGGAGAGCCACTGCAGAAAAGGCCCGTTCTCATGTTGCCACCCTCCAGACCTCTCTGGGAGGAGGTACATGAAGAAGGGCACACCATTATGACATCATATGATTGATAGCTGGGCCTGTCAAAGTTGGCCCACAGGGGGTGGAGGAGCAAAAACATCTGGATGGCATCAGGTCGGTCTGTGTGCTCAAAATAGTGAGTGTGCATCCACAGCATGATTACACACACACACACACACACACACACGACACAGACTCAGCACTCCTTGCTCAGATTGGAGCTCTTCAGTTTCCATTTATTTATGTAGACTGTGATCTGCTTTTTTTTTCTTCTTCTTTCCAGATTCAGAGACAGCAGAAGAGCAACCCAAAGCTGAAATATTCATCAGGATCTGCACTCAGGCTTAAGGAGATTTTTTTTATTTTATTTTAATCAGTTCCATGTTCTACAACAACAACAAAATCAAATAGAAGCTTAAGAGCTTAAATGGGATGTGCCAGCACGGAATGGCTTCCTCGCACACTGCCGAACTCATGCCCTGCAGGGCAGCGCTCGCTTTTCTTTAGAGCCCATCTGGGATTCACGCAGGAGCACCTGCGTCATCCTTGCCAAATAATAATGTAGCTAAGTAGCCTTGGACAGGTACCGGTAGCTAACAGGCATCTGATCATGGCCAGGACCTTTGCTAATGGGATGCAGCAAAGCTCTTCTCAAAGGTAGGGTAGCCACCTGTGCATCACCAAAAGAGAGGACAAAGAAAGGAGAGTGGTTTGCATAAAATTTGCATATGTTAATTCATATGTCTAGGTGAAAAATGCTATAATTTAAAATAGAAATCTCTCTATCATGGGGGTATGGGGTTAAGGGGATTTGTGTTCTGATAGTGGATTTGAGCCTTGGTCTCTCAGGTCCTAGTCCAACACTCTAACCCCCCCCCCCAATACTACACTGGCTGCTGTTGTTATGGTTATTTTGTAGCAGCAGTATTATGGGGTGCATCTGTCACTCTTCAGCATACAGTATAGGGTTGCCAGACTCAATAGAGGACAGGACTTCTGTGCCTTTAATTGCCCTGCTCTCTTTTGAGTGTGGAAGCCTTAAAGAGAAACCAGCAGACCCTTTGTTTAATTTCCAAGCAAAGGGTCTGCTGGTTTCTCTTTAAGGTTTCCAGGCTCAAAAGAGAGCAGGGCAATTAAAGGCACAGAAGTCCTGTCCTCTCTTGAGTCTGGCAACCCTAATTCTGTCTGGCAAACTGAAATGCTTGCCCTGGTGAAGTAATTGACATAGCACAAAGTTAAATTCCTCCATTTGTCTGGGAATTTTCTGACGACTCACAGGTAATTTTTCTTAGCCACTCAGTTTGTTCTGTTTAGGACCAAACTAGACATGACACTAAATGTGTCTTCCCAAATGCAAATAACAGTCAGCATAGGATCTAGTAGCCCACCAGGTAAGCCAATATGACCACTAGTGTTGCAGAGTCAGGGTAAGTGAGTCTGGGGGGTTGACAAGGGAGGAGTTAAGGGCCAGGTGAGATGTGACAGAATTTTCTCACTTGTTAATGGACTGAATGACTTTTTACGAGTAAATTGCAGACATGGGAGGGAATGCGACACCCCCCCCCCCAATGAAGATAGTAGGCACAAGTGGCCTGATCCAGATCTGGATTGCAGCCGGGGGCGAGGGGGAACAAACCAAATCCCTTTTGCTTACAATTTCCTTTTCCAAAGTCATCCACACAATTGCTAATTGGGTAAATGGCTTTTGTCTTGTTTGGTCTAAGCCTGGAAGTATTAGGAAGGAAGTCTCAGTGAACAGGAACTGAGCAGGATTAAATGGTTTTTCGATAGGCCAAGCAGGCAGGCACCTAATGGCCATCTTAGCTTCAACAACTCACAGCTGCTGCTGCTGCTGCTACGGACAGACTCATTGAGTTGTGCCAGTGGATGGGCACAGAAGGAATCACACAGGAACTTCAGGCAGGTTGCTGGCCAGTAGGGGTCTCTGGACTGGCTGAGGATCAATGACTGGCACTCCATTAGACTGGTGGCTCTCCTTGACACTGGCTAACTAATGGATGCTTTAGCTGAGATTCCTGCATTGCAGAGGGTTGGACTAGATGACCCTTAGGGTGCCTTCCAATTCTACAGTTCTATGATTCTATGAACTTCCTCTCTCTGTGACTTTCCCCCATCAAGTCTTTGAGAAACAATTTGAACATTTTTATAAATTTCTGCTTGATCAGGAGCCTGTGTGTTTCACACAAAGCATTCGACCTGGGGAATAGTCACAGTCAGGCATTTACATTATTTTTTTTTAAATGGGGAGCAGTCATTGCTGCTTTGGCTATGTACACACCATACCTTTAAAGCACATTTAAAACATACACACCAGGAAGAAGCCTGGGAGTCGCCTTTGGAAGCAAGGAGTGTGAAAAAGATAAATATGAGTAAAAATTGGGTTACATATGAAAAATTAGTAAGAAGGGAATAATTGGAAAATTAAACCTTATGAAGGGGTAAAATAATATGTAAATGACTGGTTGCATTATCGCCAAATGAATGAAATGTTTAAAGAGGATTTAAAGAAAAATGGATCTGGTTATACTAAATCAAAATTTGAAATGGAAACATTGAATAATAATTTTAAATATGGTCTAAAATGTATAAATTGCTGTTGGAATGGCATTTGAAAGATGATGAGGTAAAGTCGGTCATGATACATTGGGCCAAAGATTTTGGTTATAATATACAGTTAAAACACTGGGAGAAATTGTGGAAGGAAGGAATAAAATTTAGAGCATGCAATGCTTTGAAAGTAAATGTGATGAAAATGATGTACAGATGGTATATTACACCAGTGAAATTAGGTAAAATGTATAAAATAAGTAATAAATATTGGAAATGTAAGGAAAAAGAAGGTACTTTATATCACTTGTGGTGGGAATGTAAGAAGGTGAAAAGCTTCTGGGAAATGATATATAATGAGATGAAAAAGATGTTGAAATACACATTTATTAAAAAAACAACAACAACCAGAAGCATTTCTACTTGGTATTGTAGGCAAGGATATTAACAGACAAGACAACAAACTGTTCTTATATGCGAAAACGGCAGCAAGAGTATTATTGGCACAGAAATGGAAGGAGGAAGAACTACTGATGAAAGAGGAGTGGCAGATGAAACTAATGGACTATGCAGAACTGGATAAGATGACAGGGAGAATTCAAATCTGGCGGCACCAGAAATTCTTGGAAGATTGGAGTAAATATGCCAACTATTTGAAAGACAATTGTAATCAATTGACTACGCTTTTAGGACTACAAGAAGTTTTGTAAGGAGAACTATATGAAATATTGCAGGGAAAATTTATGAGAATGGATTTTAAGTTATGCACTATTAAAAGTACAGTGGTGCCTCGACTTACAAATTTAATCCGTTCTGAAGGCACCTTCATAGGTCGAAAAATCCGTAAGTCGAAAAACGCCATTGGGAACGTGATTTCCCATTGGAAACGGAAAAATTCTTAAGTCGAAGCAGCCCCATCTAAAAATTCGTAAGTCGAAAAATCCCTATCTAAAACCGCCACGGTTTCCTTTCGGATGTCGAGACATTCCTAAGCGTGCGGCCATTACTCCCATTTGTAAGTCGAAAAATTCGGTTGTCAGGTCGTTTGTAAGTCGAAGTCCCACTGTATAGTAAAAGTAATATATAGGAAGAAGCCTGGGAACTGTAGTTTGTTAAGGGTACTGGAAATTGTAGTTCAGCAGTAAACTTCAGTTTCCACGATTCTTTGTGTGTTTTGAATGTGCTTTCCAGGTGTGCAGCATGATACCTGTAACATCCAGCAGAGACTTATTGAGCCTGTAATCTCCATCTTGACACTGAGTTTACAAGTGACTTCTATGGTTACAATATCAGACAAAATTTTGGTACATTTTTTAAAAAAGTTATCCTCCCCATCTGCCCTGCTTGCTCTTTGCAACATGTTGCTTGGTGAAGAATTCTGGGGAACCTGAAAGCTTATTCTCTTTTTGTGACCTTTGGGTTGGCCTTAGGCCTTGCCTAACTATAGATTTTGGAGGATCCCCCCACCCCCACCCCCTTATGGGCCAATGCTGTTGCCTATGCTTTTTAAATATAAATCTGATCCATCTCTGAGTCATGCTCTCCCAGTCTCAGTATATTCGGATGCCATGAGCAATTCAGGGGAAGTAACATCTGAGTCTGGAGCCTTTCAAGCAGCAGCCTGCTGAGGTGAGGCACTCAACAATCCTCCTGCCCTAAGGTCATACTCAGCGAGGAGTCCCTGGAATTAGACCCACCTCATGCATCGTGATTGAAAACTCCATCCCAGCCGAGAAGCAATGCCTGGAAATAACTTGTTGGTAAGTAGGCAGAAGTCTGTAAATCCCGCTTACTGCTCAGCATCTGCCAGCAGCCACAGTCGGCTGCTCCGCTCCGGTGCCTTCGAATCTCAATAAGTCCCCTGCACTCCTCGGCTGCTGCCTTGGTTTTCCTTGGTCACTCTTCGTCACTCTTGACTGCTCCTTGTCTCTCTTCATCAGCCTTAGCAGTGCTCAGCCCTCACCATCTCCCTCTCCCTCCTCTTCTGATTTCTCTCTCTTGCTAGCATGTCCCACGCAGGGCAACTTTTCAAACTCAATATATTCCCTAATATTCTACGTTCTCTGCCACCCACTCCAAAAGAGGCCGTGACACAGATGGAGATTGACACGGGGGCATCAGAAAGCGCAGAGAGAGGCAGAAGCATTTCTAAGAGAAGATGGAGAGAGAGGAGGAGGTTATTCCCTTAAGAACTTACTTTGGTGAATGGAGGCAGCCTGTTCAGAATAGGCCCATTTCTCCACTTGAGAGTAGTTGCACTGCAGACTGGCAATTTGGCGCGGGGGATAAGCCACTGTTGTTTATATTATTATTAAGATTTATATTTATATTGCCATCCATTAAAAAACATTCCCTGGGTAATTTGCAACAGAATATTAAGCAAGACGATAAATAATAATAACAACAGGAAACCAACAATCAGCAATAAAAGTTCAAGAAAATTCTTGAAGGAGGCAGCATAAAATAGTTTATAGCCCAGATTCAAAACTGCTAAAAGGACTGGGTGAATTTATTTGGCACCAAAAAGGCTACAGATAAAGCACCAGTTACAGGTAGGTAGCCGTGTTGGTCTGACATAGTCGAAGCAAAATAAAAAAAATCCTTCCAGCAGCACCTTAAAGACCAACTAAGTTTTTATTTTGGTATGAGCTTTCGTGTGTATCTGAAGAAGTGTGCATGCACACGAAAGCTCATACCAAAATAAAAACTTAGTTGGTCTTTAAGGTGCTGCTGGAAGGAATTTTTTAAAGATAAAGCATTAGTTTGCTCTGCCTGCCACTGGTTCTGGGTTCACCTACTGTTGGTCTCCCTGCCTTCTTCGCTACTCGATCCAATAGGCACCAGCCACTATGCAACTGAACATGCTTAGTATCCTCAACCACAGTCATAGGCAAACTTGGCCCTCCAGATGCTTTGGGACTACAACTCCCATCATCCCTGACCACTGGTCCTGCTAGCTAGGGATGATGGGAGTTGTAGTCCCGAAACATCTGGAGGGCCGAGTTTGCCTATGCCTGCTCTACCACATGATCATAAGCCCTTAGCAATCAGTGTAGCTTCTGATCACATGGAGGAGCCTATCCATGTACTTTACAACCTGATATTCAACAGGGGGAGACAGCTAAACCACCACCATTCTGTCAATCACCTTGCCAAAGAAAGGTGCATTGTTGACTGGGTGGTAGTTGGCATAAACCTCTGGGTTCATTTCACTGCCCCCTTCCCCGAGTGGCTGCACCACCACCTTCTTGGGGACCATCCTATCATGCAATGAAGCATTCACCACACCCTGGTTCTACCTAGTCAGTCCTCCATGGCATGCACAAACCAGTGAGCATGGGTCAAGAGACCGTGTAGTAGACCACACAGCTGCAAGAAAATGGTCTGCATCTTCAAGCATTCATAGCTGAAACTGATTCCACACAATGGACAGGATGGTGCATCAGATGCCTCAACAGCTATTGCATCAATGATGATTTAGCTGTGTTTGTTAAAGATGTGGTTATGCTCCAGTTCCTCCCCTTGATTGTCCATCCTTTATTTTCTTTGCTCAGTTTCTCAACAAAGCAGCATCTCTTGAACTTCAGCAATGTTTACTTTCTCTTGTTTAAGAACATGTTATTCTCTTGAATACTTTTCGAATTCAAATTGTATGTGCAGAAACCACACAGTACAATGCAGAGTATCATTAGCCCCCTTTTGCTCTTGCAAGAGTTCCCCTTGAAACCACATCACATGAACCCACATAGGCTAAATATGTCCCTCTTTCTATTTCATTTCTCTCTCTGTGCTTCAGTGAAAATCCAAACATTGCAATTCAATCCTTGTTCAAATCTATCAGTAATCAAATACGCATATATTACCGTTTTCATCTCCCAGCTGGTAGATGCTGGCAATGTGTGTGTAAATAATAATGATAATGATGATAATAAACAAAAGTAGATTTTATTTCATCTGATCTAGATGCTAAGACTTTGCACACATGAAGCAGATTGGGGTGGGGTGACTTGCCCCATTTTCCTTTTAAGCATTAATTTGGTGTGTCCATCATTGTTTTACAGTTTACTCTTTCCTTAAGCTCCAGGAATGAGGCTCTTTACTCATAAACAGCCCATTGCTCCTCTTCACCAAAGTGATGGGCTTATCATTCAGAAACTGTCCGTCATATAACTTCTGATCCTTTCCTGTAGCCTACTGGATATGCATTGTGCACACATCTCATTTCTACTATACTGTACTACAAAAACAAACCCGCCTGCGCATGTTTCAGTGTGGCCTAGCTGGCAGATATTTAGACCCATCTGCACTATACATTTAAAGCAGTATCACACCACTTTAAACAGTCGTGGCTTCCTGCAAAGGATCCTGGGGCCTGTAGTTTGTTAAGGGTGCTTAGAATGGTCAGGAGAGCCCTGTTCCCTTCAGAGAGCTACGATTCCCAGCAGTCCCTGGGAAGAAGGATCAATTGTTAAACCACTCTGGAAATTGTAGCTCTGTGAGGGGATTTGAACTACCGTAGATGGGCTTCAAGGTCCTATCAAACTCTATGATCCTAAAGGGGTAGTATTGGTTGCCAATTAGGTACTTGTAATGTGGAATGGTAACTCCAATTGTTTAGAATCCGCATGTGTATTTCAGTGAACCTCTGCAACAGACAGTAATCCAGCTCCAAGGTGGAGGTGAATCTAGAACTAACCACAGGCCAGGATACTATGCCATATCAACACTGTATAAATAACATGTCTGTTAATGGTATGGTCCTTAACTGCTGAAATTTCCCAGCATTTGGAGCTTGAGTGAAAACAGAAAGCCCTTGACCCTATCTGCTAAATTAAAATAGGTTCTGCACCTTAATTGAATATAAATATATTCATTGATCCAATACAAATACTGCAGCTTCTACATGCAGCAATTATTTTTACTCACCCTAATGGAATAAGGGACGTGGGTGGCACTGTGGGTTAAACCACAGAGCCTAGGGCTTGCCAATCTGAAGGTCGCTGGTTCAAATCCCTGCGACGGGGTGAGCTCCCGTTGCTCGGTCCCAGCTCCTGCCAACCTAGCAGTTTGAAAGCAGATCAAAGTGCAAGTAGATAAATAGGTACCACTACAGCGGAAAGATAAACGGCGTTTCCGTGTGCTGCTCTGGTTCACCAGAAGCAGCTTTGTCATGCTGGCCACATGACCTGGAAGCTGTACGCCGGCTCCCTTGATGAGCGCCGCAACCCCAGAGTTGGTCATGACTGGACCTAATGGCCAGGGGTCCCTGTACCTTTTTAATGTAATAAAAAATGGAGAAGGGCTTTTTGGCTTGACATCTTGTAAGCTGCTCTCAGGTTATTTTAATAGTGGGATATAAAGCTCTTCAAATAAAATTTACAAATCCATACATTTACTTTATCTACTAATTTTCTGATAGGGTATGCACCAGGTGGGCCCAGATTTCCACAATGTCATGTAGGAAGGTAGGAGATTTTTTTAAAAAAATAATCCTGCATTTTCCAGATGCCAGCATCAACATGCTATGGCACCCTGCAGGATCTATACAATCTCGCTACATCTTCACTTGTCCCACCTCACTAGCCTTCCCCAGTTTTGTATCTTCCAGATGTTGCTGGACTACAGCCCCCATCATCCCCAACCTTTGGCCATGATGGCTGGGGTTGGGGGAAGTTGTAGTCCAAACCATCTGGAGGGCACCATGATGTGGAAGTCTACCCCACACCAACCAGGATGCGGGTGACTCTTCATCAGAACCCTCTGATCTTTTACTTTTAATTTCCACGAAGCTCCTAATCACATGCAGCAAGCAGAGCAGAGCAAGAAGAACCACAAGCAACTCCCTCCCTCCCTTGCATAGTTTCCTTTACCAGATTAAATATTTAAATCAATACCACATCCAATCCTGTAGTCATTTTGTTATTTATGTTAATATTTAATTCAATAAAAGCCCACATTTTAAAATGCTTTCCAATTTATTTTATGCCACGACTGCAGCTGTAACTTGTGCATAGCATTGATGGGGTTTGCCAGATGTCCTTTGTTTTTAACGGGGATTTGCCTTCTTTTAAAGAACTGCTGCTTGTTTAGGAACGTTATAGTATTTGCAGGGTACGGTGGAGACTCTTTGTTTCAGACATCAAACTTCCTAAAGTTCCCTGATTCCTGACACGTTGATTTGGCCCCCCCTAAATTCTCAACAGAGCAATGCAACCTTGGTATAGGCATGGCCGTCTTAAGCTTATCTGGTGCTGTGGTGCAGGGATCCCTCGGGCACCCCCACCTCCACGGGGACCCCCCACCCTCACACACATACACACACTGCCTCGCCCGCGCTTTCCTCAGTTAGGCAGAGCAGAGCGAGGGCTGCGCTTTGACCCCGGAGGCGGGAGGGGCCGTGGCTGGAGGGGCCAGCAGCTGCTTCTGCTGCAGATTTGGCTCAGCGAGGGGAGCTCCCTGATGATGATGATGCCGCCGCCTGCACAGTTTCCTTGCTGCTGGCTGTGTGGTTAGAAGAAAAGAGCTCAACCTCCGCCAGTTGTGAGGGGGCGGGGGCGGGGGAAAGGGAAAGAAAAGTCCCGCGCTCTCGTCCGCACACGAGCCACCAAAGTCTCCTTTCGGCAGTTGCTGCTACTCTCCATACCAGCCTCTCTGAAACCGGTGCGGACCTATTGGCTGAAGCGGCTGCGCAGCACTGCTGTCCGTCCAGGAAGCCCTGGCTGCCGCACCGGCGGGAGGCTCGCGGGAGGCCCTCAACGGTGCCCGCAGCCCGAGAAGAGGCGGGTGCCTCTGGGTATAGGGATGCAATTCAGTGTCACACTAATATGATTGTTCTATCAGTACATGCATTCCTGCCTGCCAGATGAAAACTATCTCCTCTCCTGCACCCTCTTCTGGGGGTTCTCCCGACCCTCCAGAGTGGATTTGGGGGTGGTATGGGGACACGCAGAGGGAGGAGGGCGAAGCCCTGTTGTACTAGCAGGAGTCCCTGCACTGAGTTCCACTACCACACTGTGTTAGTTGAATCTGGCCCTATGGCTATGGGACCGAGAGTGCTTATATTTTAACCTAGGAATGCAGCTGATTGAGCACCATCAGGGCTGGCCTGTGGGGATGATGTCAAAGGCCCCACTTAGCAGAATGGACCGGGTGTGTGTGTGTCCCAAATGCATTAGGGCTGGCTGACCACATTTTGAAGTGCATGAAGTTACACACTGCCCTCTAAAGAGCTCTGCCCCATAAAACCATTAAGTCCACAGCGTGATGGCGAAAGACCGTTAAGTCCAGAATCTAAAGTTGCCTAACAAAGATGGACAAGAACTTTATTGTCTCTCTCAGACAAGAACAGGTCAGCAAAAGGAATCTCCTGGCCCTACCTCCATTGCAAGTAAGTCTAGTGCCACGTAGTGACTAAACAATGTAACAACATCCACACAGTAAAAAGGCTGTCAACTCTGATAAATAAAATCAGCAAAAACGCCCCCCAAACTCTAAGTATGTGCAGTTTCACAACTCCCCCCCCCGAAAAGTGAAACTTACAAAAGTAAGCATTAAAACCCGGGATAAACAACCCAAAATACCCCAATACACACAATTTAGTTCATAAAACAATTAAATATCTACCCCTAACTCCAAAAACCTGCCTTTGTGCACAGTGATATCACTCGTCCCAGCCTGGTTCCACAAAAATTCATGGATTTGTGGAATGCTGCCGTAACTGGAGATTTGTAACTCCAGCTCCGATGAAAACAAAGGTGACACAGAGATAAGTAGAAAGTCGGGGGGGGGACTCACTGGCTGGCATCTCCATTGGTTATGGATCATTTAAAAGCAAGGAGTAACATTCAGTCTAGTCTGAAAATTAGCTGAAGTTAAAAACTCCTTTAAACTTATATTGAACCTTCTGGGGCCTAATTAGGAGATGAAAGAAAAATAACACACTGAAAATAATCATTTTTATATTTAAAAGCTTCCCTTATAAAATGCATTATGTATAAAAAGGAATTCACTGGCCCTGTGTAGGAAAGGTGACATGGGACTAATAATTTGTGCCTCAGCCACTAATGAATCCTATTCACATTCTATTACCACACAAAAAAAATATCAGATGTGGAACCAGTATTAATGAGGAAGTTATCTCAGAGATATCTTCTTGTGTTAAATTCATAGAGCCCCTTCCCACAGCACAGGAAAGAAGGGAGAAGAAGCTGGCCTGCGGACTCCAGTAGGTGTCCTAACTGGAGCAGAACAGAAAGGGTCTCTTGAAATTGTTCTCCATCTCTACTTGTCGGTAGAAAAACAGGAGGGACTATTCTACTATTGCGGAATAAGTTTATCCTCACCACATTGAAGAGAGACACAACTGTAAACTTTAAACTGCACATTTTACTTATTATCACCAACATTACTGGTTACAACAAAAAGCAAAGGGGGAAAGTGAAAGAAAAATTCACCTGGCAGGCCACAATTTATCCTGTCCCTGTCCCTGGGGTCAAGCAGACCCATTGGTCAGTTGGTCCCGTGCCCAGGGGAACGCCCAGTGCTTTTTTTTCTTCCAAAAAATGTTTAGGCATAATCTCATTTTGACTCAAGAAAATCACCATTTTATAGTTCAAATTGGGGGAAATAAATACAGTAAATGGACAAAAGTACAAAGAACATGCTTTACCTCATATTATACATCGCTTGCTTCCGTCTGAGACTCAGGAAACACCAGAAAAGGAAATGAAGTCGCCATCGGGCTTAGCAACGAAACTGACGCTTCACCATGCTATTCAACGGAACTGATGATTCTGTTGGTATAGAAGAAACTAAAAATAATAATTTTGTTTAGTTATTTCTCCCATTAGATTCACAAAATGTTCAAGGGTATGCATACCCCTGTGTCCCCCCCCCCAGAAAAAAGCACTGGGAATGCCCAATACCTCCTGCCCCCATAGGCCAATATGTGGCAGGAAGACGATCTGGCCTGCCACTTGCCGGTTCACTAGAGCGTCTCAAAGCAAAACTGCCTGCCTAGACCTAGAAGGGCAAACAGACTTGACTTTCTGTTCCGTTGTATGTTAACTCTCTAGTAGATTTTTTCTCTCAGTACAGTGGGTATTAATTAAAGGATGTTGCTTATTCCAGCACCTACCAATTTCCCCGGGAATCCTCCAACAGTTCTTTTTGAAGATGGAACTCAATTTTAGCAGTAGTACAGCCCCACCTCCCAACTTACGTTTAGTGGAAATAACGGCAACTTTATTGACACCTTGGCCACCATTTTGAATCCTTCAAAATGTCCCATCATTCTGGAAGGGCTGTGGTGACCTCATGCAAGCTGTCGATTGCCCACACGTAAGTTAATATATTGGCTCTGTGGAGCTAAAGGATGCCAAAGAAGGGAGCCGAATTGTTGTTTTTTAACATATTTTTAAAATGGCTACAATACAGTACAAATTTAAGCCCCACTGATTTCCCTGGCTCTTGCAGCCCAATTCTAGGCTGTGTCCCTTTGTTTGACACCAGAGTGGCCACAGACTCTTCACCAAATCCCACAAAAAGCCCCAAACCAGCCAGCTCTCTTGCTTCTTTAAACATGAAAATAAATTCACAGTCAGTCATGAATTCTTAACTTCAATGTAAATAAAAAATAAAAATGCAAACTCTTAGTGTAGAATAAGCAATTATTTCCCAGGAAATGAAAATAAATGTGCAGTTCTGCTTCATGGGCTGTTTGTGTCTGCTTTAAAAACAAAATAAAAATCTTGACACATCTTTTTCTGTCTCTGTGTTGACATCAGCTCCAGGCTGGTTGGTGAAAAAGGCCAAGGATTTTCATTCCGGTTGCACATCTCTCCGAATCTGACATGAGGACAATCAGATCAGAGCTGCAGCAGGGTTGCTCTGGCAGATCTGGATAAAATACCAGTGGTGAGGGAGATAATGGGCAGATGTGTCCTGTTCTGGAAAGTCTTGCTTACCTCATCTTGCTGGGGAAGAGAGAGGAGCAGTTGTTCCTTGCTGTTCCCTTGCACTTTTCCACATCAGTTTATATGTGCTGTTGTTTTTGAAAAAGTCTTCAGCATTTTATTGTGAATTTTTAATATAAACGTTTTGTGTGTGCAATTAGGGCTAACATGTATATTTTTGCAGGGGTGTTTTCCCTCCAATAGAATGCATTGTTTGTGTTATTTTCACAAATATAAGCACTTTTTTTAATGCACACTTTATCTCGGCTAGAAAACTGCAATGCAAAATTTGGGGAAGTGTAAATTTCATGCCTGCATTTCAATTTGCATTTGTGTATTTGTGTGAAAAGTGTGAATTAGGTAGGTTTGCCTTTAAATGTGAACTGAATTGGAATTTATTCCCCATCCCTACTGGAACATCCATATTTTCCAGGTTCATGGGTGGCCATCATAGGGAGAATCATTATCACAGGGTGTTGTCATGTCCTCCTATCAGTGCTCACATTGGAAATGGACCAGGCTCCTTAACTTTTATGACACTTTTCTTAAGCTACTCTTATTAGAAGGTTTCCAAGATTGCAGGGAGCTGAGTTAAGGCTTGTAGAAGTTCTCCAGGTCTCTGCTCCTCAATAATTCAGGAACTGCCACCACTTTCTTTCATGAGTAAATCCATTTATATGGTGACTTTGCACTTACTTTTGAGGTGTAAATGTTCACACACACCCCCTCCCTCCCTCCTTCTGTGGTTAAGCATGTGAAAGCAATTTCATGTGCTCAATTATTTTAAAAAGTAATTTAAATTGTGGGGAATTATACATCTGGCCAGCACCACACAGCTTTGCCTTTTGCACAAAGCAAAGCTGCAGCAAAATGACTATGGATGGATATGTCAATTTCAGTAGCTCTCCCAATTTTTCCAGTCTTAAAAAGTTGTCATGAAAATTCATTAGCATTTTAGCATGAATTTTCCCCAATGGGCACTTTTCGTATGCAATTTTGTCTAACATACACATGAGCACAAAGCATTTTCTCTAATATAATGCATTTTTCCCTGTTATCTTCACTAAGATATGTGTTTACATACACAATTTATGCCAGTATGTGCATTGTTTGCACGCATTATTTGGCTTGAGAACAGCATTGCAAAATTCACAGAAGTATGAATTTCAAAGGGTGGCTGTCTTTCAATTTAGATCTTGTTTTGGAAATTGAAAATTAGGTAAATTCACATTTAAATGTGATCTGAATCTAATTTCTCTCTTGTCCAAAGAATGACAGGAGAAATCTAGCAAGATGGTGGTTTTTGCCTGCCCAAATCCCCTGATTTCTTAACTTTCCCACTCTGTTCTTTCTTACTTTAGGCAACTATTCTCCATAGGATTAAATTATTTTCTTCTCTAGGAACTTTCAGGTTTGCAGTGGTATTTGTCTTGCTGACCACAAAAACCTATAAACCTGTTTATGTGCACTGCCATCTAGTTCTTTGGGCTAAATTAACAGAACCAGAATAGGTAAGCACAAAAAGCAATTCTAAACACCTAAAAATGCATTGAGGCAACTTTTTGTATGGAGTTGATGCTCATTAATCAGTGTAGATTTCACACCTCTAACATCTGTCCATTAAAATAGGTAAGGAAACTGATTATTAGATAAGCTCTGAGAAGGTTGGATACCACCTGCAAAAATATGGGTAATTTAATATACATTAAGGATGGAGATGTGAAGGCATGAGCTGTACTTAACATAGTTAAATTTCTCCCTGACGAACCAAATTTTCTGCCATACTCCTCCCTCTGCATGTCCCTTAAATCTGTTTTGTGGGTTCCCATAACACTCTGGAGAAGATTTTGGGACAGCATAGGCCATTCATAGGCAGAGGCAGGGAGAGGAGGAACTCTCATTGTACTAATGCATAAAAAGAGAAAAAGTTGAATACCACCATGTCTGTGAAAAAAAATGAAATCTCTTTAAAACAATGAATTCTCAAACAATCTTAGCTTTCTACCAGTGTGCTGGAATGGATACGAGTATTGTGCCTGAAGAATGAAGGCTTACTGGGAGAACTTGGACAATCCATTCTCCCATTAGCAAAAATATTTCACAGGGCTGTTGTAAAGTTAAATGCGCTAGGAATTGCGAGGCATTTTGTACAAGAGTACCTGCTATAGAAATTATAAATATCATGTTTCATGAAGTCCTATGGAGTGAGAAGTTCATAAACTCAAACATTCTAACATACATAAAGAGTTTAAGGGAATGGAAATATATTCAGAAAGGGCCCACACTTCCAACAGGACTTCCACTGGGATGTTAGCCACTTGTTGCTTGCAAGACTCCTTCTGCCTGGCTTCTCCCTCCAGCAGACTTAGAGGTAGATCTGAACAGCAAGTCCAGTAATGAACTCAGACTCTGGCAAATAAGCTTTTCATTAGGTCTGGATTCTTCCAGGGTATTTGCGTTCTCTTATAATGAACAAGGATTTTTGGAGCAAGAGGCTTGTGTGCAGTGAAACTCATTCCATCTCTCTGCTATCGTTTAATCCACTTATCACAATCTGATTTTTGTTCCTAAATAAAACCCTCCAGCTTCAGGGTGGATGTGTGGGAAGGTGTGCTGTGATGATAAGGCTATTTTCAGTCTGCCAGGAAAGGGCTTTTGATGGCTGTAAAAGTTTGGACTTCTGCTGCAATGTGTCTGAATTAAGATCCACCCCCATTCTCTTCTTCCCCCCAGATTTGTAGTTCTCACTCACTCACCCAGAAATATCATAAGGGGCCCAGATTTATTTTCTTAGAAACTCTCCAAATTTGAACCCAAATGCATTTTGCTAGAGCCTTCCCCTGAATCACTGGGCCCAAAGGGTTCCTTTGTAGCGAATTGGGGGTCGATCCTCATCCCCTTTATTTTCTTGCACTAGTGGTGCTGACATTTTTAATGCTTCTAAGTTGTAAGATGAAAAGATGGCTCCCAAAGACAATAGGAACACAAACGTTCCCAGCTCCCAGTTCAGGGTAGCTAAAAGGATGCCCTCCAGATGTTGTGGACTCCAACTCCCATCAGCCCCAGCCAGCATGGCCAATGGTCAGGGATGATGGGAGTTGTAGTCACAATATCTGGTGGGTACTACATTGGCTATCCCTCTATTAGTTCCTATCTTCTTCCCTTTCTGATTCTTCTGGACCGGTTCTGACCAATGGCAGAAGATAGGTTTCTTTTTCTGCTCCTTTATCCCTTTCTTATATATATAATATAAAAATTGATGCCATAAAAGGATAGATAATATCTTGAGATCACACCTGAGCCTTGGCGCATCTCCTGGCAGCTCAGTTCCCTGCCTCGGCCTCTGGTTTACCCCAGGCTACAAGCTGAACGGATCAACATCCCTCAGCAAAGGACAGAGAGCCATAAATCACATCAGCCTTGGAAAACATTTTAATTAAAAAAAATGACATAACAGCGGCTTTAGCGAACATAAAAGGAAACAGCTGTGATGCTCCCCTCTGCCTCTCCCCCTGCCCATCTTCTGGTCTCTATCTTCAAAAACCCATTTCAACAGGAAGCTTTTATCCATTCTCCCCAGGCACTGCTGGCAGTTTTCATCTAAAGCCCTGCCTCATTGCAGGTCGGGGAGATGGGCATATCTGGGTCATGCTGGCAGATTTGGAAAGCACACAATTTGGGAAACAAACAACACTGACAAAGCAACAACAACAGCATGGAGGGAGAGGGGATCTGAGAGCAAAGGAGAACACAGCACAAACTGCTTTCATCTCCAGGAGGATGTGTGCTCACTAACGAGGGCGGTAATCGGAAGAGTGCTCACAGCATAGGTGCTCAGCTATAGGAGCTCAGAATCGCAGGAAAGGCAGTCTGCTGTGTTTTCTGCTATGCAGAGACAGGTGGACATTGACATCTACTGGCCCAAAGGGTGTGGTCAGTTTCACACAAGACATAACTCACAGCACTTGGTGGTGGGCTACCAATTTGGCATGTTTTTAAAAGAATAATTGCGTCAAAATGACCAGGGCCGTCTTAAGCACCTCTGACGCCCCCCCCATCCCGTTTCCCAGCGCGATGGGTGGGTGGGCGGGCAGGCGCGGCGCGTCTGCCAAGGGCGCTGCTGCGCGATGGGCGGGGGGCTCAGCGTGCAGTGCTACTGCCGAGGGCGCTGCTGCACGGAAGAGCGGCCAGCGGGTGGGCGGGCGCAGCTGCAATGCGCCCCCCTGGCGGGCCGGCACCGTGGCGCCCTGCGCCGCCCAGCCTGGCTGTAGGGCCGGCCCTGAAAATGACACATTGAAAAAGAAACACTCCACTGTAAAAACAGTTAAAAATAGGTCCAATACAGATGCAGACCAGGATAAACATCTCCACTTAAAAGCCTACCTGAAATGCACTGGGGGCTGGCAAAATGAAGGGACATTTTCTTCTTCCCCTCCCCCTTTATCCCCAAGTACGAGGGCTCTGGCTGCACTGCTGGCTGCATCACTTGATATCAAGCCCCATTGCTGCCAGCCAGGGATTAAGGTACTGCACAAAGCTTATCCCAGCAATCCTGAAAGACAACCCTTTTCTCCCCAGAGCACTCCAGGCACAAGACATCCCAGGAACTCATGGCCTCAAGACACATGGATTAGTGGTCATATGGTGAGTCATCTAAAACACTCTCTGTCAAGCAGCTAGGGCAGGCATCCCCCAAACTTCGGTCCTCCAGATGTTTTGGACTACAATTCCCATCATGCCTCACCACTGGTCCTATTAGCTAGGGATCATGGGAGTTGTAGGCCAAAACATCTGGAGGGCCGCAGTTTGGGGATGCCTGAGCTAGGCTCTTAAGGTACAAGAGGCTGGGGCTACAATGGCCACCAGCATCCTCCTCATATTCCCTGTCCCCCCAAAAAGGTCGTCCCAACTTTTCTTTTTTAAACAGAAAATCCACTAAAGACTTCAAGGTGGTTTTTTTTTTAAAAAAAAGATGCTTGTGTTTTTTAAAAAGGTGTTTGTGTTTAAAAACACACACAAAACGAAAAAAAAAAACCAGAGCCGGGTAAGAATGGAAATGATTAAAGTTGCAGCAGGGGGAGAATTCCGTGTCTCAAACAGTCTGGAACTTGTTGAGACACAAAAAAATAATGAGGTCAAACTGAAAACAAGGTAACTTTATGAGGAAAGTTAAATAAGTGAGCTGACCTAGACTGTTTCCAGAGGAAGGCCCCTTTTTTGCATGATCAGAACCCAACCTGCTTTTAGCACTTTATTATTGTTGGCTATAAGCAGTGATGTCCTTTCCACATGGTAAGGAAAGGAGATTGGACTGAACTGGCTGCCAAAGATTTGCTAGGAATGGAAACAGCTTTTATATATATTCCGTAGAGAAGAAGCACATAGCCTATAAGGAATGGCACATGATGTAGCCTCCTTGCTGAAGCTAAGTAGGCTGGATTCTGGCAGGGCCTGGCGGTGGGGATGGGGGAATAAGAGATAATGTAAGAACATAAGAAGAGACTGCTGGATCAGGAAGTGGCTCATCTAGTCCACCATCCAGTTCTTCCGATGGCCACATTAACCCTCTAGAGCAGTTGGTGGTTCACAGACACCAGTGGGTCCACGTACCAGGCCCAGGGGGTCCGTGGCACCATTCACATAGCAAAAACTAGCATAGAGATGACAAAATTTTCAAAAGTAGGGCCTGGTCCATGGCTTGACTTTTGAAAAACAGGGAGTCCGCAGTACTTAGCTAATTGGGACCAACTGCTCTAGAGATTCCTCTTCCAACTCGTGTGATTACTAAGCTCACTTGTCACTTCTTAACCCCATTTCTGAAGATATTTTTCTCTTCTGTTCTGCAGCCCTGCTATGCACCCATTTTCACTTTCACCTCCATGCCCTTGCGTCCCCCCCACCTCATTTCCGAAATCTCCCTTACACACAAAGCACCTGCATAGTAGTTTCCTGCATCTTCTGCTGCTGTTATTTTAAACCACAATTTCTTTGTGTTTCCCCTCATCCCTGCTTTACTCAAACCTCTGCTGTTTTTTGAAACTCTTATTTTCTCTCTCACTGTTTCTCTACACCTGCTTTACTCAAACTTCCTGCCATTGTTTTAAACAACCACTTTCCCCCTTTCAGTGTCCATCCCTTCTTGCTGTACTCAAATCAGTCCTTCTTCCATTCCTCATCTGAGATAGATAAAGGATGAGGAGTGCCCAAATATTCCATTGTGTGAAGATACTTTACTCAAGCCTCTGCCATTGTTTTTAAACTATCATTACTGGCCAATACTGTTGTGCAACCTGCCTTCTCCTCCCGGACCCTAACTTGCTGCAAATCCAGGATTGTGACGAGGCATTACAAATCCACCAATGGGGATTGCATGATAGTAGCCTTACAATGTTATGTCTATAGAAATAAATACAAATTGCATTGAAGAAAAGAGAAGGAAATGGGTTTGGAAACCAGTTAACGTTCCATTACAAACTTTTCTCCAATGTACAAATCAGAGGGCCAGAACACCTATGTAGTTCTTTAGAAAACAGATTTACTTCTGAACTAGTGTGGGCCGGACCAGGAGTGCAGGCTTTTAGTGAGAGGAAACTAAAAGAATGAAGACGTTCCTTGGATAATTCAGATCAACCAAAAACACATAGTTGGATATTCCAGGTAATATACAGTAGGTCTGGCTGATCAGAAAAGGAAGGGAGGATGAAAAAAAGCACCTGTGCAGATATAATTTATAGATGTTAAACTGGCTGGTTCTTATGCCATTTTGCCATTTTGTGAAATGGTTTATGACAGCTTGAGGGCTTGGGCAAGTCCCTTTTTTATTGCCAGTATGGTAACATTACTTAGGTGCTCTTCACCAATCCTGCTCCACAAATAGGTCTTAATTTGCCGCAGGCACAAAATGTTCATCGGCAACCAGCACTTGATGGTATTGTGACAGCAATGGCGCGCCGTCTTTGTTCACTGAGAGACATATTCAGTTCTTCAGGAATATTAAGCACTTGGTTCACTCTGACAATTTTTATTTCTCTCTCTTGTTCATGCCTCTTTACAACTTTTGGAAGCAGTTTGAGTTCCTATTTCTGCTTTAATGCCTTGCAAAGTGTCTGAGATTTTCAGGAGCAAGGAAGAAAATGGCACTTGGAACTGAAACCATTAACCACATTAAAACGCTGCCATTGTCTATAAATTTCTGTCTGTTTTTCACCTTACCAGAATTTGCTTTCCTTTATTCTGTCTCCTCTATCCACTTTGTACTACTTTTCTTTGCTTTGTTTTCAAGTCACTCTCTTCAGTTTCTTCACCACTCTGCCATTCCCCCAATCTCTCCTCAAACAATTCATCACCAACAAACCTTCCATTTTCTGTTATCCCCATTCTGTGCCCCCCTCCTTCACACAGCTTGTGTTCCAAGACCCTTACGAGCAGGCATGACACACTTCCTCCTCTTTGAATGATACACATCTCCATGTGCCTTGCATGGTTGCATTAGTTCCCGTAATCTATGCAGGACCATAAATTATTATACCTGCCCGCCCGGCCATGTCCATGAGCTGTGTTTTCCCAACCCAAGACATTCCTCAACCAGCCTCTTGGGTGGAAAACATTTGTTGGTCCTTTCAGAACACTTATATCTTTGCTGCCTTGATTCTGGCTCTGAGTCAAAATTAACCAGGCCTACTTTCCACCCCTGCCTGCTTTGTGGGTACTCCAAACTGTTGCCTTTGCATTAATTAAACTCTAATATTAAACTCAGTATTCATTAAATTCTAATATTCACAGACCCAATTCTCTGTATAAAGTCTCCCCTTTCCAGCTTCCATGACTAGTACTACATCCATGTTTTCCAAACTGCCATGATTCTAGTAGCAATCAAAACGTAGCTTCAGAAAGTACAGAATCACTTCCAAAGGAGCTATACTGGCCTGATGCTGCTGGCCAGGGGGCCACTAAATCTAAGGCTTGTGGGCATTAAACCCTTTTGAAGCCAGATCTCACAGTACCAGGGACCATAGAGCCAGAGTTCTATGTTGCCTTTCCTTGGGGCTTCACAATTGCCCTTCCTTGGGTCTGAGCAACCAAGTGCCTCCCAACCTACCTTGCTGGTCTACTAGTTTAGGTAGCATCCCAGATGGAATGCCAGGGAGCACAAAAGAGCTGCCCATCTGTGGGCCAGAGATTGGCTCTTTATGGACTGCTGGTTGCACACAGGAGACTAAGAGAAATAGACGGCAGGCAGTGGCTCAAAAGGCCTCATTTAACTCTAGCCTTTGCTAGAGCTGATTTCTCACTTGGAGCTGTCCATGGTTCTGCAACACCTGCCTTGCCCTAGAATCATAGAATCATAGAGTTGGAAGAGACCACAAGGGCCATCCAGTCCAACCCCCTGCCAAGCTGGAAACACCATCAAAGCATTCCTGACAGATGGCTGTCAAGCCTCTGCTTAAAGACCTCCAAAGGAGGAGACTCCACCACACTCCTTGGCAGCAAATTCCAATGTCAAACAGCTCTTACTGTCAGGAAGTTATTCCTATTGTTTAGGTGGAATCTTCTTTCTTGTAGTTTGAATCCATTGCTCCGTGTCTGCTTCTCTGGAGCAGCATAAAACAACCTTTCTCCCTCCTCTAAATGGCATCCTTTAATATATTTGAACATGGCTATCATGTTCATCCCTGTGGACTCCTCTGACCGATCAGACCAAGACACATACATTAAATAGTTTGTGTGTCCTTAAGAGTGGGCAGCACTCACTTCTTGTTAGAGTTACATCCATCTGGCTGGCTGAGTCACATGTCTGCAGTCTACTCAGTAAGTCACACACACTTGGGCAGTTTCCAAATTGGGGAGCATAAATGATGCATACAAAATGACAGCAACCATAAAGGTAATCTGGCCATTTGCTCTATATACAATAAACCAACATTTATCTTTAACTGGACAGGAATTTTATTCCCATATGGAATGATGACAGTAACAAATGGCAACACAGTGAAGGGGGGGATTTGGGGGGGGAGTCACAGATGCGTATATATATATATATATATATATATATATATATATATATATATATACCCTCAAAATCTCATGTATGCGAGGGCTTGTCCTTCTGCAAGGTGACACACTCCTCCAAAGTACACAGAACTAAACTTAGCAGATCTGTATCAAGTCAGAAGATGAGATTTTAAGCAGTTAAGCATACTCGTGAGTGGTTTCATGAGCAAGATAATAGACAGAATATCAGCTGAAGCAAGAACAGATCCTCAGCTGTTGCCAGGGATATGACAGAAACCATTCTCTCCTGTTCCAAACAAGCAGGTATACTGCCATCCTAGATAAGTTATCTCTGTATGAAATTTGCAATGAATACACAGAACAGAATGCACAGGAACCACTGGGAACATAGCAAGTCTGGTTTGCCCTTGTGCTTGCCCCAAAGGTTGGAGTTGGAATCTGAATTAAATTGTACACATTGCTTCTGAGCAATGGACTACTTTGGTTAATAGGTCTGTTATGCACACAGTAGGGGCTCACCCAGACAACCTGTTTATTGAGCATCCATCTTGACTTTGTTGTACAAAGCTTGTTGTACAGTGGTCAGACTATGCCCAGTCTCTATTGTGTGTTCATCTTGATTTGCTTGCATAATGCCTATACATATTCCCATGAATCATTCGTTCTTTTCAATGCATTCTCCTGTCACTTTCCTAACCACAAAAAAGTCTAGTTGTTGTTTTAAATATGGATTTGTTGTGCTAAGGCAATGGGGATCTGCAAAATACTGAGCCTGGAGGTGACCTAATTATATATCTAATTGCACAACTGTGCAATAATATTTTGTAAATAATTATCCCATTGGGTTCATAAAGGCGATGGTACATAGTCCACAGGAGAGTTCCTTTAAACTTCTATGAAGCACAGATATTGTTGGACTACAAGCATCCCTAACCATTGGCCATGCTGGCTCAGGCTGATGGAGTTGGAGTCAAATAACATTGGGAGGGACATGGGTTCCTCATCACTGCTATAGTCAATCTAATACTCTCTATAGTTCTAGGACTGTGAAATAACAAGACTTCAACATCAGTTTTCTGTAAGAGGATGGACGGACGGACGGAGGGACGGACGACTAGATAGATAGATAGATAGATAGATAGATAGATAGATAGATAGATAGATAGATAGATGATAGAGTGAGATTAAATCACAACCACCAGTGTATCTTAAGAGCACTATATGCCTGCAGCCAAAGAGCCTGGCTGGATAGTTCAAATCAGTGTGTAAAGTTCAGAGTGTAGTTAGGCATTTGTAATCTGGGTGGAAAAAAACCAATGTGGAAGTTCTGATGCTGCAGTTAGTTGAGATATATGCTTTCCTTTTAAGGACTAAGCTTAAAGAAGATTGATGCAGTAGCAGCAGCAAAGCACTGAGATTCCATGGGCATTGTTTTTCTTTCGAAATGAATGAGTTTGTGGGCTTTGAGAGATCCAGAATTACTGGGGAAAGAAATCTACTTAAAAGTGGAAGATAAACTTCATCCTTTCCTATCCTTTGCATAAATTATTGAAGGCACCTCCTAGGGAGCCAGGATATGTGTCTGGTGTCTACAAAGAGTTTGCTGAAGAGAAGTAAACAATTTCCAGGCTAGACAGCCACAACTTGTGGTTCAGTGGGAGAAGCCATGGGTCTCCCTGAAGGTAGCAAATGTGTCTGGGTTGGTTGGAATGGGTCAGGTTGTCAGAATAGGTAGGGTTGCCATATTTCAAAAAGTAAAAACCAGGACACCCCAAAAGTTGAATGAGATGGGGGAAGTTGGGAAGGAGTGAGATATGGAATGTTCAGAATGCCAGAAATTTTTGCTGTGAGGGCCCATGGGAATGAGGAGTCAGGACACAAATACAATCAGCCTAATTTATTCAATTGCATTACATTAGGGATGAAGAGCCAGTGGCCCTTCATATGTTGATCATTGCAACTGCCATCATCCTGTCCATGGACTATGGGAGTGGGAGTGGTGGGAGTTGAAGTCCAACACAGGTTCTCCATCCTTGCATTACATGTATTAAAAACAGCCCAGTGTTTGGTAGTTACTGCAGTGACTTTGCACTCATTTGCAAGACCATGAGCGTGGCCATCTGGCTTATATTACATAAGACAGTTCTCTGTTTAAAGTGCTGCCTGTTCTAAGCTTTGGTTTAAAGATGACAAACCATAGGAAGGGACAGCAGTGGGATTGGACTTGCTCATCAACAGTTAGCATGCTGAGCAAGTATGCAGAGATCGCATGGTCATAGTCTTCTGCACTAATGTGAAATGTATTTTATTTCCATTGAAATTAATTATTTCTCTGTCCATGCAAATTAGCATATGCACATTTTATTGATATTTCTGTGTCTCATTTTGGCTTTGTGTGTATGTGTTACATTTCCTCATGTTTGACGATATGTAAGTCGGCACCCTACAAGGCTATGAGCAGTCAGGAGGAAGTTTATGATTCAGGGCAAAATACTGCCTGGACTTTTCCTTGATCTTCACAAGATGTTGTGAACTGGAAGGCAATGAGGAAGAGGATGAAGAGGATCTTGGTGAGAGGAGTAGCCAGGACTGGAATACACTGGGCAGGGGCATATCCGTTCGCCCCGGGTGCCACCCTGGAGGGGTGACAGGATGGCCTGCTGACTCCCCCCCCCCAGCTGTAGAGCGGCCGAGGAGGAGGTGTGTGATTCCTCAGCTAGAGTAGATTTAGAACAGCTTGTAGGCAAATTATTTTACAAATACCTTTCAAATTGCAACAAATGCCCATGGGAAATGTGTGTTTCTTCTGATCACATGTATGTAGGGACAACAGATCAGTTAGTTTTGTTTCTCTAAGCTTCTCATTTCTCCAATCTTCAATTCAGTTCTCCACATTTCTGCAGGAGTTCATGAATTCCTTCCCCACAATCAATCAATCAATATATATATATATATATATATATATATATATATTTCTCATGTAAACTGAGTAGCATTTTAGTGTGGATTTCTCCTAATAAATCCAGTTTTGATTGCATTTTTGGTTATGTAAATTTTTGCAAGCATTTTCCCCCACTATACTGTAATGCATTTTTGCATATTATTTTCTCTAATAGCTTTTATTTTTGTGCATGTTTCCCTGTAAAACATGATTTTGGGGTAGAAAATGCAAAATTCAGAGAAGTGCTAATTTCAAAGGATAGCCGTGTTTCGGATTGCATATTGTTTCAGAAAGTGCAAATTACGTAGCTTCTTATTAAGATGCGAACAAATTTGAATTTCTTCTCCATCCCAGCATGTGATACATGTGCAGAGACGTTTTGGTTCTCTGCCATGTGTACACCCAGAAGCAGCCCTCTGTTTGCCACCAAGTAACCTGTGAAGTGTCCCTCTGAGCTGAGAAGGAAGGCAAAAGAAAGGCTGCAAAAAGCCGCCCCCAATTCTCCGAGGGTTGCTTCGCAGTGAGCTCTCTGCTGATTGCTGTTTAATCAACTATTTAAAATCCTGCTCTGAGACTTTCATCAATTCCCAAATCCCTGAGACTGAAAGAAAAAGAAATTAAAGCGGAAAGAGAAATCTCTGCAGAGTCCGAGCTGTGTGTAAATGTGACCTACTTATACGGCTGTGGTCCCACCATGAGGCAGCGAGGGACACGGTGTGCCCACGCAGCCCCCCAACACAAACACCGGAAGAAGGCCTGAGGTGGGAGGGGGAGGAGCTGTTCTCCTCCTGTGATTTGATGGAGTTCTTTTTTTAGTTTTGGCATCCTCTCACATCACAGGCAGAGAAGGAGTGAGGGCTCCAAAGGGATTAGTAAAGATTTTTTTTTTCCGGAGTGAGATGAAAGAGGAAGGCGAGGAGGGGAGAGGAGTGTGTGTGTGTGTGGAGAGCCAAAATGAAGAACAAGGATTCCTAGCAAAAGAACGTCATTATTCTTCATCTTTTCCAATGACCTTGTTTGTTTTATTCTCGCTTGAAAGTGGTTACTTCTGATGCTAAAGTTTAAAGACATCTGCAGACTCTGGCAAGGAAGGAAGGGAATGAAAGTAAGGATTAGGTGAAGAAGTGAAAAAAATACTGTCTCAGTACCTTTTGCAAAACGATTCCCCCCCTCTTCTCCATTGGATGTGCAATATAGATTGATCTCACAGGAGCCATTGCTCTGTGGATGCTGAATGAAGCATAGAAACATTGTATTGTGGAGTTTGAAGGGACCCTGAGGGTCATCTAGTCCAACCCCCTGCAATGCAGGAATCTCAGCTAAAGCATCCATGACAGACGGTCATCCAACCTCTGTTTAAAAACCTCCAAGGAAGGGGAGACTAAAATCTCCCAAGGGAGTTTGTTCCACTGTCAAACAACTCTTGCTCTCAGTCCTAGGGATGCTGACTCTGAAGCAAGCCCCACACCCATGCTCTAAAGTATGTGCACATAAAATTGCAACTTTACAGCTTGATCCTACATAAGCTCAGTCCCACTGAATTAAAGTGAAGCCTATCAAGTGTGCACAGGGCTGCATGCTCCCCATTTCACCAAGCTGTGAGGAGTTCCAAGGGCAGGACTCACCAAGTTCAGCTTCATTCAAGAGATGAGATCACTGGAGGCTTCTGGCACTTTGTATTGTTGCCACATGTCCTCTTTTTCCAGGACACATCTTCTTTTTCATGATAAGTCGTCATAGAGATCCATAGTTAAAAGTAGAATTCAGCAAATGTGCCCCCCCTTTTGCTCTTCAAAATGTGTCAGCCCTAGATAGAGAAGGAATTTGCTTTGATTTGCATTTAAAGGTGAACCTCATTTTCTGATACATTATGCCAGGAGTGGGGAACCTTTTTGGTCCAGCAGACCTGATTGCCATCTGACCCCACCTCCATGGGCCAGCTTCGACAGGTGCGTGAGACAACCACCTCTCAGTCACCATACATCTTAGGACATCAGGTGATTGACAGGGGGTTGTCCAGCCCACCTGCCAAAGTCCCTTGTGCAGCCAGCATTTCTCAATAGTCAGCTGGTTGTAAGGGACTTTGGAATTGTACTGCAAGGGGCTTTGCCAGCCCCGGTGCTCAGCCAAGCTATTTTCTGCAGGGACTGGCTGCAAGATCAAGTGCCTCAAGAGTTGAACTCCCCACCCATCAGGTAACAGGTGGTGATTTCAACCCTGCTTGCTGCAGGGATCAGATGTGCAATTGGATTCCCCAAGGGGGCAACTAAGTCACGCAGCTGATCCAGCCACATCTCTTCCTGCCTCCACACTCAAAGTCACAAAGGTCAGACATGCCGAGCATGGTTTTGGTTAAACAGCTTGTGGGTCAGCTTGGTACCTGTGCCTGAGTTTCCCCACTCCTGTAATACGCCATTCAAAGCACAGCCATCCTGTGAAATATACACACGCTAAGCTAAAATGTGCATAAAATAGAAATATTGTGAAAATAATATAAAAAGAGATGGATTAAGGAAGATGGCTCTGTAAAAATGTGATATATTTACAAGGAAAACTGCATGAGAAATGTGCATATTAGGAGGAATTCACACTAAAACGCTCTTAAAAAAATAAAGGAATCACAAACTGGTGTGGAAATGTGGAGAACTGAACTTATGACTGGAAAAATGAGAAATGGAGGGAAACTGAAATTGGCAGATATGTCAATCCCTAGTGGAGGTTAACTGAATACATACTCCTAGCAGACAATCAATCTGCTGCTCCACAGCAGACCTCTAGAGAAAGGACCTCTAGAGAAAGGAGCTCCAAGATCCTTTCCAAATTCAGCTTACTCTGTCTTTTAAAAAAAACCACAATTCCCTAGGCATTAGCTCCCACTGAAAACACATCAGCTAACTATATTGAGACATTAATTTGAAATCCGCTTAAGAAAATAGGTGGCCAGCTAGGATGGTCAGTATCTTAACCAATAGGGCTGCAGCTGTAATATGACACGCCTGTTACCTACTGTGGTGTGTGTAAGTTAACCACTGGGGACCAATGGGTGACTGGATATTAGAATAGACAGCCTCATGGTTCTTTTCAGTGATTCTTTCACAGGCAGTGAAATATCTGGAGCTGCCCCTTAGTGTGTTGTGGAGGGGGGTGGATTTTTACTGGATGTCAAACAATCATGTAATGCACATTAACAATGCGGGCAGAAGTTGCCACAAAAGAACATGCTGGGAAGATCAAGATTTTATCATCAAACTGGCTCTGAATCTTCTTCTGTTTCTTCTTCTTCTTCTGATTGAGTCCACAGTTCACTTTCGCAGCAGCTCGGTGAAGTCTGGCATTTAACCTGCAGACAGAAAGAAAAAAAGAATCCAAGCCCTCCCAAGATGAAAAGCCGGAATATAAAAAAAGAGGAGACCTCTAAAAATGAAAATGAAAATCAAATGCACAACCTCTGCTGGCATCTCACAGTGATCTACTAGCCCTTGGTTACTCATAAATACTTACGAAAGCACTTCAAGAGCCATAATTTGCATAGTTATAACATCTCATAAATAATTCTAAGAGCTGGTGTTTAATGATCTGACCTATATTGTGGTGAGATTCTGCTCGTTACATATGAGTTCATCAGAATAGATGCAATTGGTATCCCTGACTGCTGAGCTACTATCAGGAGACCTAGATAGCAGTTTGATATGTACCTAGCCTGATGGGTACTGGTGACTATATACAGTATAAGCATTTGTAACTGAAGGATAATGGAACTATCTAAAGTAGATTCCATTCTGTGAAGATGTGTCCATTTGCTGTCTATATCTTCCAAAACCACGGTAACTGAACAGGGAATGCCCAGTGCCTGTGATCTGCTGGATCCAGATGTCAATAGTAGTGTCTTAGGGGTTGAATTTAGTGGCTCTGTCCAGTATGAATATGACTACACAAATTCTAAAATGCTTATCAAACCTGGGTGGAATCTACACACATATAAAAAAGTTCTGAAAATGCCTTTTCAAAAGCATTTTTAAAAATATGTTGAATTTTCCATGAGGGTCGCCATCACCATCTAGTGTCGCATTGTATATTGCACGCAAAACATACTTAAAACGTTTTATTTGCAGCTGTATAGCTGAGTCACTGGAGTCCTCTGATACTTTATTTTGACCCACAAATGTGTAAGTTGTCAGCACACAGATCCAATGATGAAGTGAGAACTCAAACAAATATCCAAGCACAAAAAATATATGCATTCTAGTTCTAGATCAGGAGTAAGGAACTTGTGGTCTTCCAGATGTTGCTTAACTACAATTTCCATCATCTCAGATCATTGACCAAGCTGGCTGGAACTCCTGGGAGTTGAATGAGTTACATTAAGAGATTATGAATGTTTTTGTTTGAAGGGGGTTAAAAAACACACCCAGATCCACCACAGATATTGTGCCTAGCTTCTCCAACATGGCACAGATCACTTATTAGGGGATCTGGAAATGGAGGGGGCCTTATTGCTGAGTTCTGGGGTTCATAAAATATTTGGGGTGGGGCAACTGTGCTGGGTCTAGTTGTCAGTGCAAGTGCCTGTTGTTGCATTTCTGCTGCAATAGATTGAGGTTGAATCCCGACAAGACAGAAGTACTGTTTGTGGGGGACAGGAGGCAGGCAGGTGTGGAGGACTCCCTGGTCCTGGATGGGGTAACTGTGCCCCTGAAGGACCAGGTGCGCAGCCTGGGAGTCATTTTGGACTCACAGCTGTCCATGGAGGCGCAGGTCAATTCTGTGTCCAGGGCAGCTGTTTATCAACTCCATCTGGTACGCTGGCTGAGACCCTACCTGCCCGCGGACTGTCTCGCCAGAGTGGTGCATGCTCTAGTTATCTCTCGCTTGGACTACTGCAATGTGCTCTACGTGGGGCTACCTTTGAAGGTGACCCGGAAACTACAACTAACCCAGAATGCGGCAGCTAGACTGGTGACTGGGAGCGGCCACCGAGACCACATAACACCGGTCCTGAAAGACCTACATTGGCTCCCAGTACGTTTCCGAGCACAATTCAAAGTGTTGGTGCTGACCTTTAAAGCCTTAAACGGCCTCGGTCCAGTATACCTGAAGGAGCGTCTCCTCCCCCATCGTTCTGCCCGGACACTGAGGTCCAGCGCTGAGGGCCTTCTGGCGGTTCCCTCGCTACAAGAAGCCAAGTTACAGGGAACCAGGCAGAAGGCCTCCCACCAGAGGTCAAGGAGAACAACAACTACCTGACCTTTAGAAGGCATCTCAAGGCAGCCCTGTTTAGGGAAGCTTTTAATGTTTGATGGATTTCTGTATTTTAATATTTTGTTGGAAGCCGCCCAGAGTGGCTGGGGGAACCCGGCCAGATGGGCGGGGTATAAATATATTATTATTATTATTATTATTATTATTATTATTATTATTATAGATCGAAGTGCAAGGACCTGTTTCATCCAACAGATTATTCTTGTTTGCTCATGTGTAAGAACAGAAAACACCCTAACTTTTACATCAATTTATAGCATGGCTAATGCAGTGCTATATTGATGACAGTTCATCTTGAGGAAGTGGGAAGAAAACGGCAGGTTAGGGAGTGTGCTGAGTTCAGGGCCGGTCCTACCAATAGGCAGACTGAGGCAGCTGCACCAGGCAGCTGATAGTGAGTGAACAGAACTGTGCCTGCCATTCAGCTAGCCCTGCACTCCCAATGTTAGCTTGCTGCCCTCAGGTACTGTAGAAGACACTGTCTCATTGCCAATGTCAAAGTAAGATTCATCTGCCAGCCTGGCTGGCTTTTGAGCATGGAATAGGAAGAGGCACCATCTTACCTCTTGTCTCAGGGAGCATGGATGCAGTTATAATATTCGAGTGAAAAGTGTGGTGGTAGAATGTGAGGAAGCAACATCCTTCCCATATTTCCAACTATAATAGAGCTTATGGAGAAAAGGTTCTGGTGCTTGTTGTAAAACCCCTCTGGGAATCCATAGATTTCAGTCCTGTGCTAGGTGGATCAATGGGATCCTTAGCATCAGGGTAATGAATCAGGATAAAATAGCTTCCTGTGTAAATCACACCCATTTACATTTATGTACCATGAAATCCTACACATCCCATCAAAAGGAAGTTACATTCAATTCAAGGGGGATTACTCACAAGTGAGCAGGTACAGAAATACGGGCTGACTGGCTGACTAGGAACCAGTTCTGAGCTCTACCCATGTTGTTGCAAGACCAAGTCTGCCTTGTCTGTAACAAGCAATATGGCCGAAAAGGATGCAGAGATAAGATACCACCCTGCCTCCCTCCAACGGTTGCAACATCCCCTCAATGGTAATCATGACTCACCTATATTCCCATTTTATTAGCTCTCCTCTCTGCCCCCCTCCTAAATGCCAAATGACTGTAAGATGTCTTGAGCTGTGCAGGCTGGAGTTAATGAAGAATATGCTTGACCTTTGCAGCTGCAACGATTAAAGATTAGAGAGAAAAGTGGGGCAAGGAAGGAAACCCCCCCCCTGGCTGCGGTGATGGCTGCCCAGCTTGTTATGAATCCACAACAATGATTAAACGGATCATAGAGGCTGTGCAGGGAGGCTGGTTTACCTCAGCCAATTAGCAGGCCGAGCAGGAATAGTAATTAAGGCGGCTTTTGTGTTTTGTTGTGTTGGGCCACCCCTCCTGTTTACTAGCAGCTAAGCATCCCTTTTTTCTTTTGTGGCGCTGCAAGGCTTTGACACCCCGCTGTCTGGAGGGAAGCTGTTTACTCTCGATGCTGTGTTGGGCTCTTCTATCTCCCTCCCTCCCTCCATCTCTAAAAATAAATAAATAAGTAGATTGTCGTGTTTTACGAAAATATAATTGCAGTGATTGTAAATGAGGGAAAGGAGCAAAAAGGTAATTATAGGCATTGGTGGGCATGCAGGGAACTGGGAGGAGGAGAGGGGGTGCTTAGTACCTTTCCAGGGTGCTGGAGTAATGGCTATGGGCTTCTGCAAAATTATCAGTGCTGGGGGAGGAGGATATTGGACCATCCCTCCCGTCCCGCGCTCACTGACATTCCATGTTTTTGTACCAGATGGGGAAGATCCCCTCTCCAAACTCCAAATTAGCCTTAATCAAGCTATGGTGATTCATGTCATGCCTATATATTTCAGGCTCAGAGTAGTGGGAAGGGCATGGGGTTGATTTATTTCAGATGTTGGGAATAGCTGGGAGGGGTTCTGCACACCACAAGACATTTTCAGAATCCTGGGTTTAAACTTTCACTGAGGGGCAGGAAACACAGGCACATCCTGAGCTTAGTATCAGTCTGTTGGTGACTTTTATGTTGGTCAAATGGGATTGAATGTGTACATGGCTGAGCTAAAACCAGGGCGCTCCCTTACGTGTCCGATTTAGCCTGCCATCAAAAACCTTTATGGAAGTCCTTTGTGTGGCATGTCACATTGGGATCTAGGTGGGCAGGGAACAATTTCGGTTTCTCTGTGTTTCGCTTTCCCTAATACAATTCATTTTTGTATTTTATTTTCATTAATATATGCATTTGACGCACAATTTATCCTAGTATGTATATTTTGAACACATTACTTGCCTGGGAAACTGCACTGCAAAATTGAGAGAGGTGCAAATTTCAAAGGATGCCTTGTGTTTCAGTTCACATATTGTTTCAGAAAGTGCAATTTATGCAGGCTTGCTTTTAAATGTGTACTGAATTGAATTCCCTCCACCCACCCACCTCTCCTTAATACTGAAGGTTTCAATGACCACTGTGCTACATGCAGGTAAACAACAGAGTGAAATCAGAGAATGCACTCGTGATAGCATTTCCATATGGTTTTCATAAGCTGTGTGCAAGCTACATGGCAACATTGCAGTAGGTAACTGTCCTTAGCAGGGCTTCTTGAACTTATATCAATCAAATTAAATGAGACATACCACAGGGCATATATTTGTGTTTTGCTACGTTTTTCTAAGAAGTGATTCACTAAATTTTAGTCCTGTTGTAATTATCAATGTTGTTATGTATATGAAGTGCCTTTAGCTCTTGGGAAAACATTAAATAAATTCTAACTGTTGCTATTATTAACATCAGGCCCATGATGAGCAGTAAACTTGTGTGATTGTTCCACTACATGGTAAGATGGCAGCTTGCCACGCTACTCCATAATATTGCTGTTAGGAAGTGTTCCCTGTGGTTTTTCTCCTGTTCTTAATTGGAAGCCTTCCTATTAGTTTTTCCTTGCCATGCAGCAATAAATAATTCCGCTTCTTTGCGGGACGTCTAACATGTTTTAAATATTCACGATCTTATCATGCATCTCTTTGCTGAGCAAGACACAGATTGTTCTTTTCATCCCATCCCAATCATTCCTTATAATAATTTTGTGCATCTATTGCTTCCCTCCAATCTGTCAGTTCCCTTCTCACCAACAGAAGGTGCCCAGTACCATTTGCAACAGGGGCGCACGCAACAGGTCAGATTGGGGACAGGTGTGGCAAGCACAGAGGTGGATCCCCATCCTTGGAGATGTTGCTCTCTTGCATTGGCAGTCTCCAAACTGCATTTCCCTTATAGGGGAGAGAGCGGGCAAGAGAAAGAAGGAGCAGCTATTTAAATTGTTATCCGTAGTGTTTTGCATAATCACTTTAATGCAGAACAATGACTGCAACAACATAGCAGGGGAACTACTTCATTCAAACAGATAATGCTGTGGGACATGATCTATTTGTTCCATTCAATATTTACCAACTTGCTGTTGCTCTTGAAAGGGGACTCTGCATTATGGAGGTTCAATACCTTTTTGGGCAAGGCTGTTAAAGTACAAATCAAACGCAAACTGGGGTGTGTTTTTCCTTCCTTGTTATTTTTAAACCACCATGAAAATCCATGTAAGTGCAGTGTAGCAATAGCATGGAAGTACATATAAAATGTATCTATGAGAGCTCCTCCTCCTCCTCCTCCTCCTCCTCCTCCAGTTCCTCTTTCTGGCTTTTAGATACTTGGGTAGAGTGGCCCTTTTGTGACTCTCCAATTGTTTTGAGGGACCCTGTTGTTAAGGCTCAGGCCATATACAAACATAGGCATACATATTTTATCCCTAAATACATATTTTATCCGTGTGCATGTCTAAATTTATTTTATCCTCAAATACACATTTGTAATTGCATTTAGGTATGTTTCCGCCCACCCCCCCCATTAGCCAAGAATGGCGTGTACTGGAAAATTTGGAGCAGTGAAAAATCTGGATAATGATACTATGAGCCCTGGGTGTGTGTGTGCAAATGAATTCAGTTTGCCTAGAAAGGTGAAGGAAACAAAAGTATCCTCCATCCCTAAAGCCAGCAACACCTGGAGGGTCACAGGATCTGCCTCTGTGCTCTAAGCCTTCTGCAACAGGTGCCATAGGATCCATTCCCCTTAACCCCACTGCACATCTGCTCAGATTTGACTGTGCCATGCTAGGGGGAGATGAATTTTCAAAAGATCCATAAACACCAAAGTGAAGAGATCTCATGACAGCAATCGTTACCAGGATAGATCAGTTCTTGCAGGAGTGACATTATTTCGACAAGCCGTTGAATATCATTTAAGAGTTGAAAGCTTGCAGTTATTAGAAGCTCACTTGTTCCTATTGTTGACTCAACAAGTATTGTGTGTGATTTCCCCTGAGTTGCATCAATGTTTTCCATTTTAATGTGCAACTCCTTTAGACATGTTGGGAATGCAGGAGGCAGTCCCCGGAGGACAAGACAGTTAATTATTTCAAATGGATCAATACATTGATTGATTTATCAGATGATAAACAATGGATGCCTTCTTTGGGGCTATGAATATTAATTGATTTGACAGAATAAACCTTGGTAAAACAACAAGTAAGGGGCATCCGGGCATCACTGTATTAATTAGACATGGTGAAGCAGCCTTTAACTGTTCCTGAAGTTTAATCAATATACTACATTTGAGTCCCCAAAGGCTTATAAAAAACAGACTTTGAAATCCTTTAAATTGTTGCCGCAATGAGGTTTTAGAAGTTTCATGTATTCCTGTGCTTGTGGGCTGTCTTTTGCTTCCTGAAATCAATAATGACCCAGATGGTTGTATGGTTTATTTTGTTGTTTGTATCACACATGAGAAAGAGAGAAAAAAAAGCCACCACTTTTGCTTTATAATAGCAATTGTAATCTTATATATCCATGATCTGCTCATTGCTTTCTGCCAGTTTCTATATTCAGTAAATGATTTGTAGTGAGGTGAAGTGTTACTTAAATCATATTGCTCCATAGGCACACACGCCATCCAGCCTTTGATTTAATACCTGATGAAATGTAAGGACGCTGCAGTATTTTAATGACCAAGACATAGGGGGGGGGGAGATTGTTGGAGGCAGGAGAGCAACTTGCCTAGAACATAGATCAGGGAGGAGGAAGCTGTGACTCTCCAGACATTGTATTAACAGTGCCACAGGAGACAAAATGTGATGGTGACTGCCTGTGAAGGGAGCTAAGCGACTACTTGACTCCCAGCCCACTGCATCACCTATGCTAGTGTGAGATAGAAATTTTTGCGAAATCCATTATGAGTAAGGCCAGCTTTACATATACAAGGGGATGCCCCTGCCCATAAACTGGTAAGAACCAGTTATGAGGGAACCTAACTGAGTGCTAAAGAAAAAAAACACAGTTCCAGATCAGAGGCAAGGAAGGCTCTGCACATAGAGCAAAAAAAATGTTGAGCGGAGTCAGTGTTTTCAAGGGCTGTGGCTGGATGAGAGGTGGTGGGGCAATAGGGCAGCAGAAGATGGTTGGAGAAAGGCCAATATGGCATATGCATATTTATCATATAGAGGGTGTGTGTTAATGGCTATGCTCTCACAGATTCTTTTGGACTCTGTAATGCATTGCTGAATGAAAGTCTATTCGGGATTCTGCTTTAAGCCTCTGCTAGGTAAGGTTGCTGGAAATGCAGGAGAAGGCTAGTGGCTTTCCTCTGATAGGCCCAAGTGGTGATGGGCACTGGGAGGGGCTTCAGGGGAAGCCTTTGCTGGGCCTCCCAAAAGTCAGGACCAGATCTGCTCCTGATCTAGAGTGCAGCAATCGGAGCAAAAGTGGTGAGGATCACCTGAGAAATTATTTTAAAGGGAGAGAAATCCAAACAGAAAACACAGGGAGCACACTTCACATCCACTGGCATCTGCCGCCCAGCACTGACAAAAGTGAAGGTCCAGCCTTGTGCCCTGGCTTCTAAGTTGGCAGCTTACTTTCATCTCTGCTTCCCACATTTTGAATTTACCTTCCCCTTATTTTTTTATTTCAAAAAGGTAGTTGCCGACTGCAAGCTCGTGAAAAAGATAAAAGCAGTTTACAGCAACATATGTATGATTAAAAAAACACAGAAAAAAGAATAGCATCAGGGATCATAAGCTAACTATGAAAGAAGTTGCCTTCCCTTCGCAGTGGACAGCAGAGAAGTGTCGAACGGGCAACCCCTCTTCATGCATTTCTCATGCAAAGAAACAGCATAGGGACTGGGCAGGGGCACTTTTATAGCCTGGCCCCTGAGGTCATGTGGTTCCTCCCAGATCTTCCCATCTTGTGGGATAACCTCTGAAGCAGGAATCCCAATTTTATATCCATGAATACTCCTCTATATTATTTAGAACAGGCACCCCCAAACTGCGGCCCTCCAGATGTTTTGGCCTACAACTCCCATGATCCCTAGCTAACAGGACCAGTGGTCAGGGATGATGGGAATTGTAGTCCAAAACATCTGGAGGGCTGAAGTTTGGGGATGCCTGATTTAGAACACTGAAGGCTTCTAATCATGTATTAGAAAGGGTTCCCTGCTTCTGAAGTTATCCTGTGAATCTAGAAGAGCTGCACCATCTTTATCTGGGAGGGTCTGGAGCTGGAGTTTCTCACCACTCTAGGTGTGTCGGTTCTCCTGAATTTGTAGCCTCCTTCAGCAAGGGCGGGTGTCATATCTGGTGCCTCCCTGTGAATCTTCTTGGTACCGAGCTTGGGAACAGGATCATTCTCTTCCTCTAAGGACTTATTTTTTTGTGGGCAATCCTCACAGGAAGGTGGCACAGCATTTTTTATTTTTTTTAAAAAAGCTAAAGGTAAAACAAATCAAGGAGCATGGCATCCAAAGATTTAGTCTTTTCTCTGAGTACTATTTGCCTTTCCAAGCATCACCTTATATGTAAATACTCTGGTCTCCCATCTACATGGATCTTTGAATGATAATGCTTAAATTACATTTTAGTCCTTGCTGAACATTTTAAACAGCCTTGTATAACTATCATGAAAATGTACCATTCTAGGCAGAAAATCTTTGTTAATTCAATTCTTTGCTCTGATGTTATTGGTGGCAAGGGGAGTAAAGGCATTTCACTCTCATGGTCAAATAGTGGTTACTTGACCCGAGGTAAATAGATCCTGGTAGGGCTGATGTGAGGGTTTGCTTTACAAACAAATCTGCATAGTTGCATGTGAAATCCAGTGATTTGGCATAACTGCCCTGTGTGTTTATTTTGCTTCAATATTTGATCAATACACGGTTCGCCAAACCCAGTGTAGATTTTTCCAGCTGTGTTCTGTACTGATGGGCAGTGCCGAATTTACAGTACATATATAAGCTAAACAAGCTATAGCTTAGGGCCCCCAAAAAATTAAGGAAAAAAACCTGGATGTACATTTCCAAAATATAAGATAAAAAACAAATAAAATAAAACCTACATACAGTGTTTTGTGTTGTGTAGCCTCCTATGATGTACCAGTAAGTAATGCTGGCCTGCTCCCTAAAATATCACATATTTTGTTAGGTGCAAATGGCTTTAGATACCTATTTGGTCCATAAATTACCATATAGCATATATTCAACACAAAAAACAGCGACAATTTGTTGTTGACAAAGGAAGGACAGCTGGACATATAAAGGGCCCCATTACCTTCAGTAGCTTAAGGCCTCATCAAACCTAAATCGGGCCCTGCTGATGGGTCTGTGCTTTTTTTCCTGGTTCTTTCTTTGATGACTCTGTGTTGATTTTCTTTGGTTATGGATATCACATAGGTGACTTGAAAGAAGCCTGAATTGCAAGCCAGCTCCTTCCGCCTCCTGGCCCTGAATAACCATAGCTTGACTGTCAAATCTCAGATGTCTTCCTAATGAAAGAGCAAGTGTAAATCTAGCATTTGCCTGCCTTCTGTTGTGTAACATTCCCCATTCCTGCTCACCTTATCTGTTGGGCAGTGTTGCCATTCTCTGTCTTGAGATAGATCAGAAATTTGGAGTGGTATCCCAGCCTACTGTTCTTCCCCACCATTTAAAATTTAGCATGGCATGATGATACATTGATTTAAAAACCACAGTTTCATATGCAAGAGGGACTGCTAGCCCTTCTCTCCCAATTTCTAAACCTCAAGTGTGAATGCAGCCTTATTGTGCAGCATAACAATTTCTATCCCATCTCTCTGTTGCCGCTGCCCATCTTCTGAACTGCAGGGTTTAGTTTGCCTCTGCCTGTGGATCCATTCTCTCCCTTTTATTCTTAGCAAACATTTTCAACTACCATCTGCTGCTAATTTTTGCAAATGACTGCATGTTCTATTGATCCATTTCAACGTGGTCTTTGCTTCTCATTCCCCAATGCATTGCTGTTTGCAATTTATTTCACAGCCCTTTCACTTCCACATATTGAGATGTGTGCTTTGCTCTCCCTTATGCGACTACATTTTAAGATATTAATCACCCACGGCAATGCTTAGCCCTCCTCCTCAAACGGCTGTTGAAAAGGGCCATTAAAAAGCTTAAGGAATTTCTATTTAGCTGCTTTATTGTCCAACATTATTTCTCATAACACTTTTGGTAAAATAATGGCAGAGCATATTCCAGTGTTATGATTTTAGCAGCTTTACTGGCATTACGTTTTATGGGTGAAAAGGACTGTTTACCACGTTGTATGTGAAAGACTGTTTGCACAGAGCTGTACCATCATGCTTCCTTGCAAGGGACCCACAATGTCATTTTTCTTTGCCTCTAAATTCATAGAATGTTTGAATTGTAGAGTTGGAAGTGTCCAGATTAGCTCCTTCTATAGTAAATTATTACAGCCAAACTCCTTGCTGTCTGAAACAATCCCTTCCTTGGCCATTGAGTAATGTAGACCCCTGTGTTTCTTGAATAACACTGGTATCATAGCTGCCAAGTTATCCCTTTTTTAAAGGGATTTTCCCTTATGCTGAATAGGCTTCCTCGTGAGAAAAGGGAAAACTTGGCAGCTATGACTGGTATCATCAGAAATTATCTAATATACCAAGGCTGCAATCTCATGAATACTGACCTGGGAGTAAGTGTTTTTGAACTCAGTGGGGTTTACTTCTGAGTTGAGACAGGGGGAAATTCAGTTCCTATGTAATTCACACTTTTTAAAGCAACATTTGAGTTCAAACTCAGTCAGCCTTCAAAATGCTTTGAATTTTGCAATGCAGTCACCTGGCCAAGTCATGTGAACAAAACTGCATATACCGTGTTTCCCCTTTTTTAAGACACCGTCTTATAACTTTTTTCCTCAAAAAAACCACAGGGTGGCTTATTTTCGGTGGGTGTCTTAAGTAAGATGCAAAGTGATACACAAAATAAGGAAAATATTTGGTGTGTGCAAGCAGTTTTGCATTTATTTCTATTCTGCTGCTGAGTCTAGTCTTCTTACAACACAAGGAGGCGGCTTGCCGGGTTGTCGCCCAGCAGCGCGCGCGGAGCGCCCCGAGCCTCTGGGAGCCGGAGGAGGCTTGCTGGATCGTTGTTTCCCTTGTGTTTCCTTGATTTCCTAATCCCTTCTTATCCCCGCCCTGTCCCACCCTAACCCTTCCCCACCCCCACTCCCACCCCCTCATCCTCCTAGAGCCATACCTTCACTGCGTGTTCCCTGCTGGGGGGTGCGGCTTGGGGGGGGTAATTTTTTCGGTTGCATAGGCTTCGTCGAGCGGCTTTTTAGCTGCTTGAAGGGGGAGCAGTCCAGAACGCTCCGTTTGCTTGCGCTGGGAGCGAGAGCGCTTTAGTGGCCGGGCTAATTTTAAGCTTTTGCCATGTTTTCCGTGCTCTAGGCTAGCGCTCTGAGCGGGAGCGCTCTAACCGCCGCCAGCTACCGGTATTTGGGCGGCAGGGTGCCATTTTCGCGCGCCTCAGGCCACGTGTCCAGTTTTAGGGCTGGCTTGTGGCGCCTTTGGAGGGGTGCTGTTGTGTGCGGAGGCTTCCACTCCCTCCCCCTCCTTTGTTGAGTCCATTGACAAGCGGCTTGAACCCGCTTGTCAGCGGTTCGCCAGGCTTTTCCTTGTCTGCGCTCTGACAGCCGCCAGTCAGCTGGGCTCGGGGAGGCTTTTGTGACAGCTGCAGGTCGCGCCTTTTTTGCCGAGGGAAGCGCGGAGCGGCTCCTGGCTTGGTGGCAGCGCTTCCTGTTTGGTAGCGTCTCTCAGTCCTCCGCCTTGCGGAAAGCCTCCTCCTCCTCTTCCCCGCCCCAGTTGTCTCCTTTCCTCGCTCCCCGCCTTTTCTCTCTCTCTCACACACACACAGAGGGAGAGACACCGTTCCGTGCGCACGGCTGCTCAGCCATTCTTTCGCGAGCGTGTCACAAACACCGCTCTCCTCCTCCCCCCACCCATCCTTTCTTGCGTGCGTGTGCATGCCTCCTCTGTGCTTCAGGTCAACAGCTCGGCGAGCGCGAGCACCGAAAGAGGGCCGAGCGCGCGGTGCTTGTGCCTCCTCCTGTTTCTCCCCCCCCCCGCCCGTGTGTGAGGGAGAAATTAGCAGTTGAGGGCGAGGACGGATAGAGAGCTGCACGGCGCTTCAGCAGCAGCAACAGCAGCAACCAGTTCCAGGTGCCGAGCCGCGGCAGAAAGAGGAGGCGGCGCGCGGAACGCCCTGAGTCTCCGGGACCCAGCGGTGCTCTATAGCCCTTTGAAACCTCCTCCTCCTGCTGTTGTGGCTTGGGGCGCTTGGGGCGCTCCGTGCTGTGTTGCTGGGCACTTTGTCGGTCCCGCTGCTGGGGCGCTCGGCGGTCTCATTCTAAGCGGCGCTGCAGCAGCAGCAGCAGTAGCCAGTTCCGGGCACCAACCCAGCAGCCCTCCTTTTCCTGCCGCGGCCAGCATGCTGGGTTCTGCTGGCTCGGGGTATGGCTTATTTTCGGGGTATGGCTTAATTCCGCAAAAGTGTAAAAATCCTGCTACGTCTTATAAAATGACTACGTCTTAAAATAGGGGAAACACGGTAGTAGGGCAAAGTGTACATAAAAATGAATGTGTTGATGAAAATAACATACAAAAATGTATAATATTGTGGGAAATTTCTTTGGGGAAATGGGAAATTGCACAGAAAAACATTGATTTAAGTAGAAATCTTCATTAAAGTGCTGATGAATTTTCAGGAGGAAATTTTTCAAACGAAAACTCACCAACTGCTGTAGAAATTCAGATTACTGAACCTAAGACTGAAAACATGAGAAACGGGGGGGGGGGGAGCCTCCTTTCCCAAAGTAAGGTCTTTGGGGGGTGGGGTGGGGAAAGCATGAGAAGGGGAGTAGAGGGGAAGGGGGAAAGCCACACTTCAGCCAAGCCTTTTGAGCATTCCTGCTGAATGCTTAGAATCATAGAATCATACAGTTGGAAGAGACCACGAGGGCCATCCAGTCCAACCCCCTGCCAAGCAGGAAACACCATCAAAGCATTCCTGACATATGGCCATCAAGCCTCTGCTTAAAGACCTCCAAAGAAGGAGACTCCACCACACTTCTTGGCAGCAAATTCCACTCTCGAACAGCTCTTACTGTCAGGAAGTTCTTCCTAATGTTTAGGTGGAATCTTCTTTCTTGTAGTTTGAATCCATTGCTCCGTGTCCGCTTCTCTGGAGCAGCAGAAAACAACCTTTCACCCTCCTCTATATGACATCCTTTTATATATTTGAACATGGCTATCATATCACCCCTTAACCTTCTCTTCTCCAGGCTAAACATACCCAGCTCCCTAAGCCATTTCTCATAAGGCATTGTTTCCAAGCCTTTGACCATTTTGGTTGCCCTCTTCTTGAAAAAACCTTGATGTATTCTCTTGGGCATTCAACAGGAAATACTCAAAAGCCCAACTTGTAGCTATTGTTAAACTATCAGGAGTCCAAGATCCTTGCTGATATACTAAGAATCACCCCACGACCTATCAGTAGATCCTAAACTACCTTTTGCCCCTCCAAGCTTAGTGGTGAGAAACTCCTGAACATAAGCCTCTGTGTATGAATTTCAGGTTTACTGTTTTACTCTGCATTCCTTTGGGAGGCTAGAAAGGCCATGTACTGTATACAAGATGTCATCGCCTAGTCCTCCATGGACAGCCACTGTGGGAAATAGGGCACCCATCAAAGAGGATATGCAGAGCTGGCAAATCTGGGGGCCTCTATCCCTGCATTTCCCACAGCTTGTCCCATTAAATGCAAATATTAACCTTGATCAGATCAGACTCCCTCCTTGGTTTTGTTTCAAAGGGAAAGCAGCAGCAACAACAACACACATCCCTTCATACTCAATATGATATGCGTGCACTTTAAATTGCAGTATCTGAACCCCAGCCGGAAAAGTCCCAAAAGCCATAGCCCTGAGCTGCTGTCCCATTTCTATTTTGCCCTTGCCCAGGAACAGCAGCAGATGGGAAAGATTCTTCAGTATAGCTGTACAATGCCTCTGAAATTGTCAGTATAATGGCAAACAGAACATCATCTTTAATCAGCTGCGGCAAACCTCCTTTTCCATCTACAAGGTTTTCTGTAGAACAGGGACAAGACAGGCCTGTCCATTAGCTTCAAAGCCATTCCATTGGGTGGCATATGGATGGCAGACTGAGGCTGGCCAGCTTGCATCAATCTAGTTTTTCCTCTGCGTCTTTCTCCAACCCATTGCCTTCCCATTCATCTGGCCTGCAAGCCCAGCCCATTCATATTGCTAATAGATGAGTCCTCATTATCAGGCCATGAGTGCAAGAAAGAAGCGTGCCGGTCCGAAAGGGGAGTGCCATTTTCTGGATAGGCTCTGTGCCTCTCCTGTGCTGCTAATCCACCTCTTTGTGGAGAAAGGCCCCTTGCTGCAAAGAAACAATACGACTTGCATGTCATCATTAGTCTGAAAATTATAAAAGAAACCTTCCATCAGTATTGGCACAATTACCTTCCCATTCGCCTGCTCCACCTCATTAAAAGGAAAATGTTACAATTATGGCAGAGACGGGAGGAGCAGATTAATGTTCTGTTTCTAATGCATTGATGAATTGGCACTTAGTCAAAGAGATTCTTCTTTATTTTAAATGAAAGCCTGTCTTGTTTTCACACAAAAAATGTGTTATAAATAACACAAAGATAGGGAGAGTCCCCTATATCAGGGGGCCCTTGGCTGTGAAGTTGTTTTCTTGATTAGCTCTCAGATAAGATGTGAAGAATAAGAAGCTAGTTAAAAGGAATCATTCAGCCTTCCTTATGGGAGGATTTCCAGAGGTAAAGCTAGGAGTTATCTGCCATATAGAATTATTGCAAACACATTCACTGGTTCACCCCTTATGTAAAACTGGACATCTTTGTTCTGAAGAAGTGTGCATGCACACGAAAGCTCATACCTATGACAAACTTAGTTGGTCTCTAAGGTGCTACTGGAAGGAATTTTTTATTTTATTTTTGAACATCTTTGATTATGGAATAAATAACATGTCTTTTTGAAGTAGTGTTTTTAGTGTGGAATGGGGCTTACTCCCAGGTAAGTAGGTATAGGATTGAGGCTTCATTTCTGATCTCAAAGGCTCAGACTGAATGATAAAGGAGAACATACATGTGTAAAAAATAGATACAATAACTTAGTGCCCAACATGACCTATTTGCCAACAGTGATAACAATATTCATTACAACCTTCTTCCCAGAACTTTTGTACCTCATATGGTCAAAATATTCTAAGTCATTTTGACTCGCTGTGGGAAAAAAAGCAACTAATAAATTTAATTTTTTAAAAAATGTTGATCACTAGTGTGAGTGAAATAGGACAGAATTAAACTGTTCAGTCCATCCCTACTTCGGAGTGAGCCCTACCCAGAATGAACTTGAAGGTTTCTCCTTACATTCCGGTATTCAAAATGTTAATGCACTCCTTTCCCAAAGAAACAGAGATTGATTAGACCAGTGCACATCTTTGGTTAACAGCTTCTATTATCCAGTCCACATGCCCCTCACCTCTGAGGTTGACCCTCACCCAGAATATGTGAGGGGCTGAGGGAACAGGAGGAAGGAGCGTGCCAGCTCAGATCTTGTTGAGGGAATGCCAAACCACAGTTATACCCAAACTGATTCACGACAAAGTTTTCTTCCTATTAATGAGGTAATGATCTGGGGTCAGTTTACTTCTGTGTTAATGCTGAATCAAATTTAAAGCTAATGAGAGAAAATGAGTTCCTGTGGTAAGTTAGTTATTCTTGGCTCATAACTACCTCTGTGGGGAGCCATTTCAAGGCTTCTCTGTTCACAAGCTGTAGTTTCCTTTAAAAGGAATCAGACAATTGCATTTTTAGCTTTGGTTTTAGATCCCATTGAAGCAGATTTAGATAGCTGCCTTTAATTTTCTCTCCCACTTTTCACCTTAATTTTGTCCATGGCAAACACATGAGCTTCAATCCTAAAACTTTGTTGGAAGGAATCAGAGGTACTGTATGTGGCATGAAAACTGAACTCTGTGGTCACATTAAAGGGGTATGGAAGTTCCCCTTTAGTTAAGTAGCAGAAAGAGGTGGGTGCCTGCGATTATCATTCTACAGTTTATTTAAAAAGTTACCCGGTGCTAATAAGTTGGAATGCGGCTAACACAATCTACTTGAAGATGTCTCCAAATGTGTCAAATATCAGATTGATTCAACACAAATTAGACAGGTACAGAAAGCTAAACAGCACTGAGTAAAAAAGGGTTAATTTTCTGCACTTTTAAACTGAAAAAAGGAAATTCAAATGAATTTTATATGTACCTTTTAAAATGGTGGAATAAAAAGGGTCAAATGTGTGTGAGTGTGGGGGGGTGTTGGATATTTTAATTTCTTTTCCAATTTTGGTGAAAACTACTGATGTACTTTATTTAGCTTTGTTGAGGAAGACAGGCCTTATTCGTTTGGTGATGTTCTGAGCAGTGGTTCAAATGTGATTATTAAGGTTTTCCTGCCCCATCAAAGCCTATGGTAGCAACTGCTAGTACAACAAGGCAGCATGTGCACAGATAGATTTTTGAAGCAATGTTTTTGCCAGTACTATAACGGTTGCAGAGGGACCGCCTACTGGATTCTCTTTGTAATGCCTATTACTTTTGTTGTAGGATATGACTGTGAGATACAGTGGTTAAAAGAGGATCCACCGACCATTTGGGATCTGTGGCAACCTGAAAAATTTTCATAGGGGACCACAGTTCACAACCCCTCCCCTAGCTGAAACCCCCACCATATCCTGCCCTATACTGAATCTTCACCGCACAGTAAATCCCCACATTGATACCCCACAACCCCCTGCCTCACACTGAATTGAACCCCCACACACACACACCCCACAATTTCAACTGCAGCACCTCACTGGCTAGTCTGTTTTATCCCCACCAAGCATATCAGATTCCAAAGCAACCCCAATTTATTTATTTATTTTGCAGCTTGCCTGCTGGAGGAAATCTCAACATTATAGTGAATGAGTATTTTCTCATGTCCTATCACGTTGCAGTTCCGAATCCAGAAACTTGAACTATCATGCCATTCAGTCTTACAAACACAAAACTCCTTGGGGTAAGACAGCATCAGTGTCCTGAACCCCTGGCCTACCTGGCAGCAAGTCAGTATGCCAAGTCCCCAATCCAGGGTCAATTTACATGTCTAAAGTACCATCCCTCAGAGATCCTGGAGCATCCAAGCTGACGTCCATCAACATGGGCAGTTGGACGGACACAGCACCTCATCTCCACTTCCCTTTTGTACTTTGTGTGCTGACAAAGCAGCATCTGGGCTTGATGAGACATGTGACCGTCACCTGTTCTGAGCTTACTCAACTGAGTAATCACACCTCCTCGCAGAGTTAGTGAGCTGCGTTGTGGGCCCTTGCCTGCCTCTGCCTCCTGGAGTGCCCCTCCTGCTGTTCCCTATGCCTCATAGCATGCCATGTTCATGGAGACAGGAGCCCACTGGTGATGGGTCCTACTACTCTGGTTCCTATGCACTGACTCCCATCCCCTCGTCATCTTCCATAACCCTGTGAATACTTCTTACTCCAACCTCTCCTTCCTCATCCCCAGCTTGCCCTGGTGTGCCCTAGTCCTGGCTATACCTCTTGCTGGGATCATCTTCCTCCTCTCCATTGCCCTGCCAGTTCAGGACAATCAGGTTGGCTAAAAGAGGGTCCTCCCACTGTTTACTTATTCTGCCAGGTACCAATGAAAGCGTAGATCAACTCACAGGATTCACCAGCGATACTGTAGGGCACAGATGTTTCATAAGACAACACAGTACCAGGACAACATGGATCATATTTGCTTTTCCCAGACACCCAGGGAGGAATTCAACATTAATGTTTAGTTTATAACAGCTGAATGATCTCCCCTCTTCTCAGGGCTGTCTTAAGCATATCTGGCGCCCTGGCGCTGTGGTGCGAAGATCCCTCCGGCGCCCCCCCTGTTTTCCAGCGCGGCGCCCCCCTGATGGCCCAGCGCCCTGACGCCCTGCACCACCAAGCCTTGCTGTAGGGGCGGCACTGCCTCTTCTTCCCCTGTGTGCTGTTCTGGTGGGTTCTCTAAGCCCCCCACTCCCAGAGCCAATTTGGTGGGACAAGAGGGAGGAAGCCCCATTGCATTACTGGAAGCCCTTGAACAGGCTTCTGCTAGTGGGACCAGTTAGCTGAATCTAGTCCATAATTCTTCCCATCTGGAAATTGGCCTGAAAGACAAAGGAAAAGTGTGGGTGCATTGAGCAGTAGAGAAAGAAAGAGAGTTGTACGTTAGTACAATCTGTGCCCTTGTATAATGTCATTACTGATCATGGGGCATATATATTAAGCTAACATGGGGCATATATATTAAGCTAACATGGGGCATATATATTAAGCTAACATGGGGCATATATATTAAGCTAACATGGGGCATATATATTAAGCTAACATGGGGCATATATATTAAGCTAACATGGGGCGTATATATTAAGCTAACAGCCTCAGCTTCTAATTTCCCAGATTTGTGGAGCTTGAGCTACCATTCTAACTCTAATCAACATGAGACAACTTCTGGCAGGTTGTTTGATCATGAAAAGTATTTACTTATTGCAATTATTTATATCCTACTTTTTAAGATGCAAATCTTTCCATGATGGTTTGCAAGGAGCATAAAAATATAGTTTTAAAAAGACACAATGAACAACATCAGGCATGTAAAAAGCCAATCAGGATCCCTGCCACCCCCTGGCTGGTTGAATGGCTCTGTGGAGCATAGGGGAAAGTCCAGCCAGAAAGTCCAGAGCTGGAGCAGGCTCTGAAGCGTTTATTGCCTCCCTCTCTCCTGCAGTCCTCCCCAGAAAGTGGTGGTACATAGCCCTTTGATAGAAATCATAAAGTCCAGCTGGAGCAGCTGCTGAGATGGTTTTTGCCCCTCACTCTCTCTTCTTCCTGGAATCCTCTCCACAAGACAGTTGAGGTAGATGGCACTGTAGGGGAGATGTCCAGCTGAGGTGGTCTTCACCCAGGTCCCCCTCTCTAACAGGATCCTTCTTGCAAGGCAGCTGGTGGAACATGGGGAGAAATCCAGCTGAAACAGTATCTGAGGTGGCCTTCACCTCAGAATCGGTCATTTTTCCTTTCAGGATGGGTGGGTTGAATGCCACTCTAATTTCTCAAGAATAAAAATACCCTTTTACATTTTGTATTAATCAGTTATCATGGCCCTACAATGGCATTTATTATATTTCTGTTGTATCACTCATTTACAGCAACTCTTGGACTGTTTCAAAATGTCATCAAAACGTCACTCATGGGAAACGTTCAAAGTCTCAAGGGAAACATTTAATTTATACAATTATTTTTATAGTCTTGACCTTCATGTCTTTAGATGTTCTCTCCATTTCCCTTTATCTTTTTGTTGGAGTGCAATACCGAAAAGAAAGAAGTACTCCACTGGGCTAAAGGTTACAGCTGCTTTCTAAATATGTGCTGCAAACACTGCAAGAATCTTTTAATGCTTGGTATACGGTAATTGCTCAGCATTAATTCAGTGGGTGAAACACTGAAGTGACCTATTCAGGCATTGAGAAATCTGGTTCCTGTGGTGCTGGGCAAAGCATGGCTTGTACGATACTGCTATTAATTATGGCATGCTTCCATGGCACCTTTAACTGTGGGCATTGGAGATATTCAAAGCATTCACCAGTGCTTAGGAAGCCATATTTGTCAACCCCCCCCAACAGTCTGTAAAAGCTGTAAAAGACTAGATTTCCTTTTGCAAGCCAAGGCGTTTCCATTATCTTTAGCCAGCAAAGAAAGAATCCCAGCCAATAACAGAAAGGGAAACCTACCTTTCTCTTTAAAGGGCTCATTTTGTGTTGATCACAAGAGTGCCTCCAAAGTTTAATTTGCTTTGTTTCATCAGCAAATCAGAACCCCTCGCCCCCCCTTTGCTTCCCTGACGAGTGAAGGATATTCATCGCTTTCTTATTATTCATGAGATAACAGCCAGTGTGACATAGTGTGCTTAGAGCAGGCATCCCCAAACTTCGGTCCTCCAGATGTTTTGGACTACAATTCCCATCTTCCCTGACCACTGGTCCTGTTAGCTAGGGATCATGGGAGTTGTAGGCCAAAATATCTGGAGGGCCGCAGTTTGGGGATGCCTGGCTTAGAGCATTGGCCTAATACCCAGAGAACCAGGGTTCAAGTCCCCATGGCAGGCATGAAGCTCAGTGGGTGATTGTGGGCCAGTCACTCACTCTCTGCCTAACTTCACTCACAGGGTTGTTGTGAGGATAAAAATGGGGAGTAGTAGAAAATGGTGTACACCACTTTGAGCTCCTTGGAGGAAGGACGGGATATAAATGTATAAATAAATATTTCCTATCCAATATCACGATCCCATCATTGAGTTACACCTGCTGAGCAGAGATGCAACTGCTGTCAAATTCTGTTGTGCAAACAAAGTACAACAGTATGATGGCAAAAGTAGACAACATTTGGTGCCTGACCGCAAAGAGGAGCAGAATCTTACCTTTAATAAATGGCCAAGGCCTTTTCTTTTTCTTCATTAAGAAAATATGTCTTGCTATTGCTTCCATTGATGGCTTGTCTGCTCTTAGCAGTCCATCAGTCTTCTGGAACAGAATGGCCATAGGAACAATGATGCTATGTCATAATAAAGATGATAATAAAGACCTTCTAGGTACTCACCGATACAGAGTACAGGCTTTTTTTTCTTTTTCTTTGCTGCCAATGGCAGCCATTTTGTGCTGGCACCTGCAACACGTTTATCACGTTTATCAATATAAGAGTTGATAAAGTACCCCCCCCTTTTACCAAAAGAATCACTAATTATGATTAATTGTGGCATTCCATCTATTTACTTAGCACTTTGCAAAGAATGAGAGGTTGGTGAAACTGTTGATCATCCCACAAAAACAACAAATGAAGGGGTGGAAATTGAGGCTGAAATAAACTTGGGGAAGAATATGTGATTATTTCCAGTTGCAGATCCCTTGGCTTGACTGTATTAGGGTTGGGTACTGAGCTGAAAGGGTCTATTCCAAAGGCTTCATGGAAAAGTAGAGTCTTAAAGGGATTTAAAGAACGTAAGGGAGAATTTCTCACAGAGACATTCTTCTAGGATAAAATATGTCTAGAAGTTCATACACTGAAGTAAACTATGCATTTTAAGTATTTTGTGGAAAACTATGTATTTATTTTATTTTATTTATATATGATTTTTTTTATCTTTTTACAACTAAAAACAGGTTAATGTGAGGAAAGGACAGAATGGACACCAGGGACTAGAAATAGACTGATCCATGCATCCCCAGGGAGTGGGCTGACTTTCTTCCTCCACCAGAGGTGTCCAGTGCCACACAGGGAATTGGGTAAACTGGAGCCTTGGGAGAAATATGGTCATGCCTGAGTTTCTAGGTCTTCAAACTCCAGCTCAACTTCAGTCAACAACAACAGCAATGAATGAAATATGATTTGAGCTCTGACTTCAGGAGCAATTTTGTTCTCAGAGTAGTGAAGAATAGCAGCACCAACTATTTGATCTGAAATGAATGTTGAGATAAAAAGCTATGAAATGTTCCCTTACTTTTTAGTGTATTATCTGTTGCTAGGATTGGGGGGGGGCGCATCTTAATTGCTGTTCTGAAGGGTCTGCTATCAGGTGTAGACATGTAAACACACATACACACACACACACACACACACACACACACACACACACACTATTTTGGCAGGTGCAAATCCTCAATGAGAAAAAAATATGATTCTAGCACCATGATGGTGTGGGTGGGTGGGTGGGTGGGTGTGGTAGAGAGAGAGAGAGAGAGAGAAAGAGAGAGAGAGAACTAATGTGTCAGTTGTGATTGGGCTGAGCTGGAACAAAAAGGCATAGACCTGGTCAAATTGTCATTCCACCCATGCTGTCGTTGATATGTTTGTATCCCTGTATGCAGACATTAATATACCAAAGCTATAAGTAAGTAAATCGGACTCAACAGGAGGGCATGCACTAGCATATTTCACAACTCTACTGGATTTACGGCAGAGCTTTGAATTCACAGCAACCTGGAAGGGGGAAAGGCTAGACTAGCAAATAGATTTGAGATGTGTTTGCTAGAATGAATTTGAATTGACAAGTTCTTGCACAGGAAAAAAAGAAACGGCACCATAAAAACAAAGTCTCAAAATACTGATGGTGAAAGGCCGTTTTATCTTCAAATCTTGGGCTTTCCTACCAAACAATTAAATGCCATGAAATGCAATGCAATTAAAAAAACATGCCTGTGCAAATTCTATGGACGCAAAGTTGAGAAGTGCCCCAAAAGTGTTTTAAAGAATAATAATATGGATCAATTGGTTGTCATTTGCTTTCTATTCCAACTTCACCCACTAGAGGCAACATCCTAATTTTAACCCAGCAGCAATGAGGATTCAGTCCTTTGCAAAGGGGGGGGGGGAGTGCTGTAATGTATCTACCACAATCTTGACAATAATGGGTGTTTTCTCTAGAATTCCAGGGATAATTTACAGAGTCAGGTTAAGTGTGACGGGACTCACAGCTTTCCTCATGATAAACTGCTGCCCGCATTTGATTGCTCATTTGTATGAAGCCATTATAATAGATCCACTATCACAAATCATCACGATGTGATGAGAGAGAATGATCTGTGATAGCAAACCCTTCTTAATGGTGCTATTGAATAAGCAATGGTGGGATAGCTACAGGTTACCCTGTGGAAAGCTCTCAGTTCTGTCTGATGAGATTATAAAGTGAATTGGTCCTAAATAAAATGCTCCAATGGGCTGATAACCTAATGGGCCCCAGATAGATATAGCATGATTACTTCTCTGGGAAGGATAAACCTGTCATTCCTACTGGCAGCAAAGGTACACCCAAATGTTGCAATGTCTGAGGAGGGGGAATGATGCTAAATTCTAGAATTGTGAATCCATGGATGCTTCCAGAATGGTGTTTCATGTGGGATTGACGCTCCTCATGCACGCAAGGCTTTTTGCAGGAGCCACGTGGTGTCATTGTCATAAAAATGCCAAGCCATATCTCCCATCACCTCATTTAATCCAGATTTACCCTTTCTGGGGGAAATACAATTAATTGAAGAAGAAGGAATGTGTTACCACTGTGTTCCCACCTGCAATATCTCCACAACATTCATGATATTAAGCCCCAACCTAGAAGAACCCTTACTGGGTGGAAGCACATGTTGCAAATCTTGCGAAAGTTTCTCACTAAAACCAATCCCTGTTATTTCAGGCCACATTAGGCCTACCTAGAAGCCTTTGATTTGCAGCATGCATAAATGAGGTAGAGTTCTTCAGAGCTGAGAAATGTCCAGAGCCAGTGTGGTGTAGTGGTTAGAGAGCTGGACTAGGACCTGGTAGACTAAGGTTCAAATCCCTGCTCAGCCATAAAGTGGTCAGTCGCAGTCTTTCAGCCTAACCTGTCTCACAGGGTTGTTGTGAGGATAAACTGGAGTAAGGGAGAAGTAGAAGCCACCTGGAGCTCCTTAGAGGAAAGGTGCCTGCAAGGGCTCATATAGTTTGATGTTGATTTTCCTTCCCCCCTTGGATACTCCAGCAAAGCCGTGTTTGTGTGTGTGTGTGTGTGTGTGTGTGTGTGTGTGTAGGGATATAATAGGGAGAACTTGATTCAAGCGACGTGAGGTACAGCAGTAGCACTGTTGCTAATCTAGGTCTGCCATACATCCGGATTTGGGTGGGCATTACTTCGATTTCAAAGGCGGATTTGACGTCCGCTCAATGATTTTTGGGGTGTCCTGGTTTTTACTTTTTGGAATATGGCAACACTAGCTAATGTGTGCAAGCACTCAAGGCCTATTACTGTAGCCCCACACCATATTGCTCCATGCACCAGAAGCAGGTGAAGATAACCTAGTCCAACCATTTTAAGGACTGGCTTGGATGACTGATGAGGGTTCCAGCAAAAAAGGCAGATGGGGTGCCGCTAGAAAGTAGAAAAGGAGCTGGTCTGGCTGTGAAAACCAAAGTGATAAATTGAGCTCATATCAAGAAGAAAATTACAGTGTTGTCCACAATGGACCCAGGAGACAGGTTTGGGGAACAAAGTTCCTGGGAGCTAGGTTGATGGGTTTCATCAGCAACAGCCACTTACTCACTGAGCTTTTTTTTTTTTTTTTTTTAAATGTACAAGGAGGGATGGTGCTGTTCTCACCACCGTGGGAGACAGCTCTGCATACATGATGGAGACACAAAGTTGGAGGTGTTTTTCAACAGGAGGAAGCCCCGGTTTTCTCATGTGTGTAACCGGAGCCACTGCATCAGAATAAAAGTCTACAAAATAAGCTGCTGATGTAACAGAGCGGGAGCAAATGTTAACAAGCCTCAAAAACAGGAATGTGAGAAGGCATTATTTTCCTTCTCTGTATTCATTGCATGCAACATTGCTTCTTTAATGCTGCACTTCACCTTCTGCCCAACACCATGTTATATGTCTCTTTGTCTGCTGTAGTGAAATTATGTAAGTGACATAATTAATTATGTACATTACATAAGTTGCATTGTCATATGTTCTTTGAACCCATTCATTTCAGCGCACAGGAAGTGTGATGCAAATAGCAAGGGGGGGTATACCCATTTAAATATTGTTTGTGGACTGCAAGGACCAGCAGTGGTGAATACCAATTGTATTTCCTGGATTGATTTCTGTTCTAGGCATTGGACAAATAAGTGAACTTTGGCTATTTTCATTCCCGTTTCTGTTTCGTTTAGCATTTTCAGACAGCCCTAATGGAGCCATTATTACATAGTAAAATATATATATAAAGTGCCGGCAGCAGAGTTTTTAGGTTTTGAGGTACGTATACACACTGCATCCAGACTAGCAGCCCTTGGATAGAAGTGGGCAGATATTAGCAGTAATGATGTGGTACATACCACATGTAAGACGCTACATACCTTCAAAACAATACAACAAAGTCAGGCAAACGTAGCATGGGGAAAGCCCCAGGCACAAACTCTGCATTGAAGCCCAGCTTTAGAGGCAATGCCATTTCCTTTATGGAACATAAAGCCGCTTGTTCAAATGTGAGAAAGAAGCACCCCTTTGTGTGATGCTTTGGTGCCTGTCCCACAACGCCTTATTACAGCAAAACTGAAGCTCACAGCCTAACCTGGAGATTGCTGTGCTTTTGTGTGATAGGAAATGGAGGGTTTGAGGGCATGGATTTCACGGAGGTGAAGCAGATGGGCTCGGCATCTGTCAGGAGAAGAAAGGGGCAGTTCCTGGAGCAGCATGAAGGGGTGAATTCTCCAGGGCCACCTCTGCCTGGCGGCTTAGACTGAAAAGCAGGGCCACGTTTTCTTCAAGGAAGCCACCGAAAAAGCAAAAGAGGAGAGTTAATGGACTTGATTGAGCAACACGGAAAACGAGGGGAAATTGCTGAGGCAGCTCCATTCTGTGTCTTTGAACATTAGACTTTGAAAAGTGGTAGAGAAAATCTAAAGGAATTAACAAGGACTACTGGGAAATTACTCAGGAAGAACTTCGAGTGTTCTTGACTTTGACAAACTTTATGCAGGGAGAGGTGTTCGCCCATGTCCACATGTACCGTATATGTTGCAAAAATTGTTTTCTCTTGCTCTTGGAGAAAAGAGATGGTTGTTTGTTTGTTTTGTAAGCTACTTAGAGGTTATATTCACAGTCAAGCAATATAATTTTTCATAATATACAATAAATAAATATGAACATAGTAAATAAGTAAATAAAATGAACTATGGGCTGATAAATATGTGTTCCTCTCCACCCCACCCTGGAGATCTGCAAATGTGGGGATCACATGCACCCTGTATACTTGGAGGTGAGGAAGAGAAATGCAAAACGGGAAGCTTCAATATTGTGTTGTATGAAGGGGCATTGGTGGACATAGAGAAAATCCCTGGCCTCTGGCCCAGTCTGATGACTGATTCATCTCATACCCTCCTCTGCAAAATGCAATAAATAATACCATGCTTCCTGTCTGTCATGGAAGCTGTGAGGATTCCTAACATGGTGTGTGCGTGTGTGTGTTTAAAACCACTTTCTTTAATCCTAGGCATATTTTTCCTGGGAGTAAGCCTCACCAAACATGGTGGAGCCCACTTCTATGTAAATGTGCATAGGGCCAAATTGAAGTTATCTGCACAAATATTAAACATGTGCAACCAGAATAGTGAAGGGAGGGGGGAGGAAGTTTCCCAGTATTTGTCATTAATTTTTGTTCTCTCACACAGAATGGAAGCAGTCTCTTTAGAAAGCAACAACCTTCACTAGAAAGAGGAGCCAGCATTTCTTCTAATGGGGGGTGGGGGCAAATTGTTATGCACCTTTGTCTGTATTTTGACATCTAAATAAGCACCTCATTTCCACGAACACTTGAGTGCTTGTCAGACCCTATTTTCCTTTAACTGCTGTGATCAATACATGTGTAAATGGGACCATTTCCTCGTTTGTCTAGGTAAGGATTTAAAAGCCTGTTTAGCTGGCAATTTCAGAAAACTTTCCCCTCTGCTTTAGAGTTAAAATCATAGAATGTTAGAATCGTAGAGTTGGAAGGAACCCTGAGAGTAACCTAGTCCAACCCCCTGCAATGCAGGAATCTCAAGTAAAGCATACATAACAGTTGGACATCCAACCTCTGCTTTAAAACCTCCAAGTAAGGAGAGCCTACCACCATCCGAGGGAGTCTGTTCCACTGTCTAACAGCTCTTACTGTCAGAAAGTTTCCCCTGATATTTATTCAGAAACTCATTGCTTGTAACTTGGTTGGCGTCCTATTCTCCAGAGCAGGAGAAACAAGCTTGCTCCATCTTCCATGTGACAGACCTTGAGATATTTGAAGATGGCTATAATATCTCCTCTCATTCCCCTCTTTTCCATGCTAAACATTCCCAATTCCCACAACCTTGATCATCACGGTTGCCCTCCTCTGCATACAATCCACCTTGTTAATGTCCTTCTTAAATTGTGGAACCCAGAACTGGACACAGTGCTCCATGTGGGGTCTGGTCAAAGCAGAATAGAGTGGAGCTACTACTTCTCTTCAGCCGGACCCTATACTTCTGTGTTTCTTTGTTTTAAAATAATTTTTATTAAAGATTTTCCTCGTTTACAAAAGCACATGCATTGTCTCTTTCTTCAGGTTGTGCTTTCTAGAGATCAGTTACATTTGTTGTGAGACATTGGTGTTATATGCAGTATAGGGTTAGGAAGAAAAGAGGGGGGACGGGAGAGAGGGAGTGGGGTGGTAAAGCTTATGTTCTTTTACTTAGTGTATGCGTGGGGTTTAGTGTTAGCATCAATTGGGTAGGTTCTATTCACTTGTTATGTTTCCTTGGTGGTGAGAGAGGGGGAGTTGTTAAGTTAGCCATATTGAATCGTATGCTGTTGGTGGGTTCGTGTTGTTGTCTTGTTGGGCTGTGATATGTGATAAAGGGGAGCCATACCAGAGTGAAGGCATCCTCTTCTATTTCTCCCCATGTCAGTTTCAGTCTATTGGTTAGCTTTTCTAGTAAGACTGTTTTCCATACTACTTGAAAGCAGTGTTCCATGTTTATTCCTGACAGGTCCCTCCAGCGTCTGGCTGTGACGTTTCTGGCTGCTGAGAGTAGGTGAGTTATGAGCTCTTTATAGTGTGAATGAGCATTGTTATCTTGGAAGATGTTCAGTATGGCCATCTGGGGTGGCTTCTAGTACCTGTTTAGTTATTTTGCTTATTTCTTGTATGACTGTTGTCAAGAAAAGTTGGGTTTGGGGGCATTTCCACCACATGTGGAAGTATGTGCCTAGTGAGGTGCAGCCTCTCCAGAATTTTGGTGAGGTTCCTGCGCGTATCAATGCCAGTTTCCATGGTGTTAGATACCATCTGTAAGTGAGTTTCAGAGTGAGGTCTTTTCTTCTCATGGATATGGATTTAAAGGGAGGTTTAAACCACATTGGGTGGGGTTAATTTTGTAGCCTATGTCATCCCCCCATTGTTTTTTGATTGCATCAAGGGGGTTTGTGGGACTTTGGAGCAGTGTTTTGTATATTGTGTATACTATCCCCTTGTCATGTCCCATTGTTGTTAGGAGAAGGTGTTCGAAGGTGTTCAATAGCCTAGTGGTTGTTGATTTTACTACTGGATTGTTTAAGAAGGCATGTAGTTGGTGGTGCCAAAGTATTTGGATGTTCCCTAGTCTGTTTTATATTTCTTGTGTTGATATGGGTTTGTTATTTTTGTAGAAGTCTGCTAGACGATATAGACTTTTGGCTTGCCAGGTTTCTATCTGGAGATTTTGTGCTGCATGAGCCAGGGGATTATTGAGGATGGGGTTGGGGACAGTTTTCTACTTCTTCCTTCCATGCTTTATGCATGATCTGTGTTAAACGGTTTAGTGTTGTGGGGAGTTTCCTTAGTTTGTTTTGGAGGAAAGGGTATGCTGTGGTGGGAGTGTTTTTGATTATGTCTCTCCAAGTGTATCCATTGTTTCGTCTCATCTTCTAGAATGTATGGGATAATGTGGGGCACCTGGTTGGCGATGAACTATATTTCTATGTTGGGGATTGCCCATCTTCCTTCTGAGGTGGGGAGGCACAGGTGTTTGGGGCTTATTCTTGGCTTTTTGTGTGAGAAGATAAACAAGTGTAGTTTTTTCTGCCATTTGCGGAGTTAGGTTGGCGGAATCCAGATTAGAAGGGTTTGGAATAGGTCAGTTTTGGAAGGGTGATCATTTTGATCATGGCTATTTTATCAGGGAGAGTGTAGTTAATATTGTTCCATCTCCTCAGGTCATTGTTAATTTTTTACCACAGGGGTTTGTAGTTGTTGAGGTTTCTAGTTGTTTGTACCCTTAAGTATCTGAATTAGGTACGGCAGAGTTTTATCTTTTTGATGTTGGGGTGCTGAAACACATAGCCTTGTACTTTGCAAAGTTTTCTTGTAGGCCCAATTCTATTGTGAGTGTGTTGAGTTCTTTGGTTAAGGTGGTTGCTGTGTTTATGGGGTCTGGTGTCGTGACCATCAGATCATCTGCAAAGAGCTCTAATTTATAGGTTTTGCCTTTTATTTCTACTCCCTTGATGTCTGGGGCTGCCTGGATTCTGTTGACGCAGCCTAGAATAGCATTAGCTTTTTTTGACTGCTGCATCACACTGTTGACTTATGTTAAGCTTGTGGCCTATGAAGACACCTGGGTCCTTTTCACATGTACTCCTGGCAAGCCAGATTGGCCCCCCCCCCAATCATATATTGGTGCATCTGGTTCTTCCTGCCTAATATTTGCCCCTATTTAAAATCAGTTTGTTAGTTGGGGCCCAGCTCTCTAATCTTTTATAGGATCTTGAATCTTGATTCTGTCTTCTGCAGCATTAGCTACCCTTCCCAGTTTGGTGCCATCTGCAAATTTGATGTTATTCTAGTGGCAGCATTCATGTATACTTTTCCATTAAATAAATTTGATGTCTAATCAGCATCCCCTGCACTCTGAAAAACAAGTTGGTTCCCCACACAGCTTGATATTGGTTATGCCACGTTACGTAGATGCTAATAAGTTTTGCCCAGCACAGTGTTGCCCTGAGGCTAGTAAGATTCAAATTATCCAGAGGATACAGCATTACTGAAAATAATACAAATAATTCAGGGGCTGGAATTCCTTTATTTATTGGATTTTGTAATTGGATAGAGTAAGACTGGGCAGCTGGGATAAAAATAATTGATAGTTCTTGTCCACTAGCAAATGATTTTCTACTGATCACCAGTGCAAGTGGATAGCATTAAAAATGAAATGAACGGGGGGGGGGGGGGGGGACAAACAAAAATGAATGTTTTCTAAAGGCGATGAAAATGTACACACTTGATTTTCTGTCTGGAATCACATATCAGATGGAGCAATTTTAAGTAATCAGATTTCTCTCCATGGTATTACATTATTTTCAAAATAGAAATGCTTGGTTTATACCCAAACTCAACTATAATTTCCCATTCAAGCAGCTTTCCTTGAAATGCCTTGCTTTTCAGTATATGCTGACTTTTAAATCAATGAACCCTTGTCATAAGCTGGACGGCTACACACAAAGTTTTACAAAAATATTTTGCACAAGGATCAAGGTCGCTTTCCTACCTTAAGTATGCTCATTTGAGGGCCAGTTTACATGTTATTATCACAGCATGAAATGAGTTTGAACCAGTTTCTATGTGGTACCGCTTGCCATGCGAATTGCCCACATACTGTGGAGATGCAGGATAAGGGAATCTATCAATTTCAGTTTCTCCTAGTTTCTCCTTTTTCAAGTCTTATGTTCAGTTCTCCCCTTTTGACTTCATTTTTCAATGTTTTTTAAGTCTCCAGTATTCTAATGTGAATATCTAATGTACGTTTTTGTATGCATTTTTGCCTCATATATACATTTTTGCAGCAAATATTTCCCCTAATATTTATTCCCCCCCCATATAATGCATTTTTTATGTGTTATTTTTACTAACATATGCATTTTTATGCACACTTTACTTTAGTATAGACATTTTTCTGCACATTACTTGGCTGGAGAACTGCAGTACAAATTTCAGAGAAGTGAAAATTTCAAATGATTGCCGTGCTTTGGTTCGCACATTGTTTCAGGAAGTGCAAACTGAATTGATTTTACCTCCTATCCCTTGTGGATACCAATGTGGGATGCAATCCCAAGGCAGTTCATCTGCCTATCCAATGCCCTACTGGGCTCACACTGGCAGAGTGAGTGGGTGAGGGCTCTTGTGCACCTGTGCCCTATTCCTGTTTTATTTTTATTTTATTTTTTAAAAAAACCTATTTCCCTATCATTGAGGAAGTAGGAGGAAATCAAAATGAACTACAGAAGGTTCAGGGTTGCCATAATTTATTCCTTTTATGGGTAAATGTTGTGGGGGACTAAGAAGCGTTGCCCCAACACACAGTTTGCTTGCCTTTCAGTTAAGCTGGGAAATGGGTGTCCATGAGATAAATGCAGATTAAGAATTGGGTTGGGACATGCAGAAAGTTCAAAAGCTGGTGGATAACGAAGGCTGCAATCTTAACCATGCCTACTCAGAAGTAAGTCTCATTGAGTTCAATGGGGTTTATTCCCAGGTAAGTGAGGTTAGGATTGCAGCCTAGGTTCAGAAGGTGCAGATCAGTTCCTATTGGAATTTACAAAGATCAAATTCCTCCCTACGTTCACATGGAGATTTACCACTCTCTCCTATTCTCTTATCTCACATCATTTTGCCTCTGATATTTAACCCAGCTTTCATGCTTTCTTCCCTCCCCTTTGTATTCAATACCAGCTGCCTTGTTATTATTGTTGCCCTCCCCTCCACGTACATCAACATCACACCCTTATTTCTTTCTCTGCCCTCAGAAACTGAAAAGTATGTATGTCTCAGGCATATCTCACAAGCCCATGAAATGAACAAAACAAGAAGCAGGCAGCTCTTTGGGCAGCCAGTAAGGGTGGGAAAAACAGGTAATTTCTCGTCTCCACAAGGCATTCTCAATTCTCATGACAGTCAGTGCTTGCTTTCAGGCCATGGATGAAAAGCAAAAACATTTCATTTGCTCCTTGAACATTGAAGCCATAGATCATGGCCATGTTCCCTTGGAGACTGGAAATGGGCTTTTTGTGGGGGAACTGAGGCTGTCCTTCAAAGAAGCTACTCTTTCGCTTGCTTTTAATCAGAAGCGCACTATCAGATATTTCTTCCAACACCAGATAAATCCAATGCAGCTAGGCCTGTTCCAGACCTTATCAAGGCCCACTTGGTAGCAGGAAATAGAGTTTCTGACACAGAGTAAATCCTGGACCTTTCAGTGTTAAACTAGAGCATGCACTGTCAGTGACCACTGGCCAAACATGGGCTCTCATAAACCAGATGGCTGGATCTGATAGCTTCTTATCAAGGATGAGGAACGTGTGGCTCTCCAAACATTGTTGGACTTCCAACTCCCACCAGTCCTGGTCAGGATGGTGAAAGTTCAGCAAACATAGGAGTTGTAGTGTAGCAACCTCTGGAGGGCTGCAGGTTCCCCATCCCTACTTTATATTTCCTATGCAATAAGCCTTTCAAAGATATAAAAACCTTGAACAGATGTCCCTCCTAATAGGGGAGCTATATTTTTTTAACATACCTTCCCCTCTTACACCTATCAGAGATGCATCAACTAAAGAAAAGGGGAAGAGGTCAAGCACTCTGGCCAGCTTGTGATGAAGACAGGAGTGACATTATTAACAGGAAAAACAACAACAGAAAAAGGTTTTTTTGTGGCACCTTGAAGACCTACCAATTTTATTATGGCATAAGCTTTCATAGGCTTGGGTCCATTTCTTGAGTCACAACTCATGAAGTGGACTCTAGTCCACAAAAACTTACATTACAATAAAATGTACTGTACAGTATTTGTCTTTAAGGCACCACACAATTCTTTTGTTCATTTTGATGCATCAGACTAACAGAAATACCCCTCTGGAAATTCTCAACAGTGGTTGCAATAGGCTTTTCACTTGTGCTGTGAATCGGGATTGGCAACTTGTCGCAAAAAATGTGCACAGAGGCAAGTTAAATGCTGGATCAGTAAGCAGCTTTTCCCTTCTCCCCACCAACATCTTTTTGCTTCAGGCTGTCTTAAAAATATTAAAGCAGTATATGTGTGTGGTGGGTGATCCATATTTTACTGGCCTTCAGAACCAGCCAGAAATCTTTTATGCCTCCTCAGTGAAAACTATAGACACATTTACAAAAGAAATATGACAGAACTCTGCACTGCTAACCAGAGAGCACCTACTATGTGCCTCTTCTTTTGCAATACTGTGTGACTCCCTCCTTTCTTCATCATGGGATTCAATGACCTAACAAGACCAAGGAAAACTCCATCCTACTGGAAAGTCTCTCATAGGACTTAGGCTCCTTCCCTCTGGAGGTGTTGCTTCCACAGAAAAGCTAGGGACACACCAAATTCCTAAAGGACAGAAAACTGCTTGAGGAGCTTGCCAGGCTGCCTCTAAACCTAAACAGGCTCTTCCTTCTGATAAATTATTCCACAATATATACATATTTTAAAAAGAATGTATGTTCATCGTCTTCATCTTTTACAAATAATAACGAACTTCTAAATAACAGTTGCAAAATTACTCTGGGGACTGAGCAGGTTGTGTATAGGTTATATTGTATAGATGCTAGCTAATATATCCACCACCAATAGATGGGCTTTTCCTAACATGCTGGAAAGGTGTAGAAGTGTGAGATATGCCTGAGACATACCTACTTTTCAGTTTCTGAGGGCAGAGAAAGTGTGATGTTTCCTCTGCCTCCCAATGCTTATTCAGAAAATGTGTGAGATAACCAGCCTCATATCACCAACATGCTTAAGTATCATTAATGCATGACGGGGTTAATGCATAGAGTAAGTTGTCCTGCCAGGCTTAGCTAGGTCAGTCCCGCTCACCTTGGGAGAAAAGTAAGTCTTTGTTCACTTTCAGTCTACCAAAGAAGCTCAATGTGTGAGGTTTGAGCTGGTTGCTGTAGCTCAGACCACATGGCTCTAACAAGCCTGCCTTGTGTTCCCATACCAGTACTTTTAGGAACCTTCATCACTGTAACTACGCCAAGTTTTACTGTTGGTGTTTTCTGACTGGTGTATGGAAAAGCACATGAAGCTGGCCTTTGGAGAGTGAGTAAACCATTTTCAACTCACCATACATGTACTGTTTTTCTCTGTTGGGGCAAGCTTTGGAACTCACAAGGGCATATGTTAAAAGTCCAGCAGCCTGTATTTCTGTGCTTTCCTTTGCTGCGTGTTTTGTGATTTTAAATCACTGCTGTGATTCTCTCACCAAAGAGCACTCGCCCCAAACCTGGATCTTCACATACAGAGATTCTCCTTTTTTAAAACACATTTTTCCTTATACATTATACCAACAAAATGTATGTATGTTTTCAGAGCTGCTAAAGGTGTCTTGAAACTCCATTGCACTGCAACCATTCCATTTAAGCAGGGGAGAAAGACCTCCAAAATGGTTCTTCCCAGCATTGCAAGATGGATATGATGTGCCATAAACACATTTACAGGAAATAGAAAGCAAGTCCTTTGGATTCTCAGATAGTGTGCTTAGGTTATCGGCCAGCATTCCGTGATCCATTTGCATTGGATCATTGGACTCAGGAGTATATGATTTGCAACTTTAACTTGATTGCAGTTTAGGGCCTGTGGGGAGGTAGCAAATGCTCCATCAAACTATGCATTTAAACCTAGGTAAGGGAATGCTTGTGGAGCAATTTTTTTTAAAAAAGAAAATAATATTCACTTCTTGCCCTCCCTCTAAGGAGCTTGAAACAGTTTTTGTTTTGCCTTCAAATAAACCTGTGACAATGGCAGACTGAAAGATGGTGATAAGACCACGGCCACCCAATGAGCAGCATAGCTGAAGGGGAACTGCCCTTGGGTCTGCCACCCACGAAACCAGCCCACTACACATTGCATCATTGTGACTCTCCATGCTGCATTGCTCCTTCGGGTTTTTTTATACACCGAAGTGAAGATCAGAATGCCCCCCCAATCTACTTGTGACTTATTTTAAATGACAAGCAGAGTTCAAGGCTGCATGCAAGGAAATGGAACACATCTGAAAACTGCTGCAAGACGTTAATAGCAACAACAACAAAATAATTTTAATAATATACAATTTTAATACTCTATTTGTGAAGGACAATCTAGCAGCAACAACATATTTTTCACCTGCCTTTCAATATGAGCTTCTAGGATGGATTGTAACAATTAAAAAATACAATATCAAAATCACTATTGCTATTACTACTATTATTAAAATAAAATATTAAAATCCAAAAGAAATCAAATTAAAACCAAATCAAACAAATTACAGTCAAGTGAAGAGGGTGGGTTGTAAACACACAGGTCTCAGTTTTAGTGGACAGCAGGGTGTGGCGAGGGCAGTCAACTGACCTCCAGTTGCCTGTGTTGGCACTGCACAAACCTCTCCTCTCTCCACCTCTTCCTCTCAGAGTGCTACCATGCCAACCTTCCATCCGCTATTGGTTTCAGATGTCAAAGGCCAGGAAAAGAGGTATGCAATCTACATATGATGAAATCCACATAATGAAGGTGCGAGATGCACCTTTGTTGGGAGAAAATTCCACAGCTTGAGTTGCTTCAGAGAATGCCCTCTTTGGGGCTGCCACCCTCTGAACCTCTGAAAACAGCTATGAAGGCTCCCTCTGCCCTCACAATAGAAATTTACCAAGCACCCTTGTTTCTTATTTTTAGACATCTCTTGGAAACTTTCTTGTCTCAACTGGCCTTTTCAGCTGGATGAATGATATGTGATTGGCCAGTTCCTTATGATCTTATGATGACGTGGGTGGTGCTGTGGTCTAAACCACGGAGCCTCTTGGGCTTGCCAATCAGAAGGTTGGCAGTTCGAATCCCCGTGATGGAGAGAGCTCCAGTTGCTCTGTCCCAGCTCCTGCCAACCTAGTAGTTCAAAAGCACATTGTGCAAGTAGAAAAATAGGTACTGCTGCGACGGGAAGGTAAACGGCATTTGCGTGTGCTCTGGTTTCTGTCACGGTGTTCCGTTGTGCCAGAAGTGATTTAATCATGCTGGCCACATGACCGGGAATTACAGGGCCATCTTAAGGTCATCGGGCGCCCTGGTGCTGGTATCCCTCGGGCACCCCCCCCACTCTTAAAAAAAAGGAAAACTCTTACCTGGCGTGCCGGGCGGCGGGAGCCTCATGGCGGCCCCCGCACCTCACAGCAGGGCCGCGCTGTGCCGGAGGCCGCCTGCCTGTCCGATGCCGCCAGATTGAGTGGGGGAGGGGGCGCCGCTGCTCCGCCCAGCCTTCCTCCCTTCTCCCAGCGGAGCGGGGTGCCTGCCATGCCGGGTTCCTTCCCGCCAACAGGGCGTTGTGTTTCATTGGTTAGAGGTGCTGCCATGTGGCGTCACCTCTACCAATGAAACGCAGCGCCGGGGTGAGGGATGACCCTGGCGCTGCAGAGCGGAACAGGGTCCTAGTGCCCCTGTTCTGCTCGCTTCCCTCCCTGCTCTCGCGGCACGGCTGGTGGAGGGAAAAGGGAGGCCGCCGTGAAGCTCCCCCACTTGCTGGGGCGCCCCTCAGCGCCCCCTGATCGCCCAGGCGCCGTGGTGCATTGCGCCACTAGAGTCAATGGGCGAGCCGGGCCTGCCGGGAAAGCTGTCTGTGGACAAACACCAGCTCCCTCGGCCTGAAAGCGAGATGAGTGCCACAACCCCATAGTCACCTTTAATTGGACTTGTCCTTTACCTTTTACCTTTCTGCCTTTCTGCTATTACATTTTTCTTATGTTTATTGTGATCTTTCTATTTGCTGTACACTGCTTAACTGTTTACTGTACAAGTTATCAATGTATATTGTTCCTGAAAACGATAAAATCTGAGAAGTTGCAAAAAAACAACAACAATTTATCTCTCTTCCTGGTGGACCTTGGGAAACCATGTTGGCAGATGGCAGTTAGTTTCATTCTAGGTAATAAGAGTATATAAAGAGCCTTTTGGAAGCATGTAGTGGCCAGTGCAGTTCAGCATCCTGTTCTCACAATGGCCCCAAAGCAGGACCTGGGTACCACAGCACTCTCCCCACCTGTGATGCTCTGCATCTGGTACCCAGAGGCATACTGCCTGTGAAACAGTCATCCAGTCCTTCAGAAGAAACTGCTTTCTCATTTGGCCTTTCCCTACCAACTTTCCTTTTCAGTCTGGCTGTGGAGCGAGCGCTGTTTTTTGTTTTTGTTTTGTTTTTGCAAAGTATATTTTATTGTTTGTCACCTGCAGCACTTGAGAAAAATTACACAAATCCATCAAAGTAATGAATCTCCTCAGCAGCAACAAATAGACAAAGACAGACAGGCTCTCATCGGAAACAAGGCATCTTTAAAAATTAATGACAAATAAATGGCTGTTTGTGCTTTACCTCACTGCAAGGAGGCCTGTGTGTGCCACTAGACGATGGGGATAATGCAGGGTGTACGGAATTCTTCCCCGCCATGTAATGCTAGTGTTGGTTACCATCTATCTGCGGTTCGATGACACCAGTCAGAGGCTTTACGTACGAAATTGATTTGATTTGCTCAAATCCATGAAAGGCAGGGGAGCATGGTCTATTGGCTAAAACAATTGATTAAGGTGACAGAGCTGATATCACTGCTCTTTGTAGCAATGCAGGAGCTGCCAGGATGGAGCAGTCATGGGACGATGTTGCTTAGTGACTGGTTGATATTTGTTAGAATGAGACACAGGTGCAACATGGGGCAAAGGAAGGCGCAAAAGCACATGGGGAACAGAAGCTGAGAGTGAAATTGAAAGGCACACAATCAGAATAATAGAATCTTAGAGTTGGGAGGGATCCAAGGATCATCTAGTCCAACCCCCTGCAATGCAGGAAACTCAACTAAAGCATCCACGACAGATGCCCATCCAACCTCTATTTAAAAGCTTCCAAGGACGGACAGCTCACAACCTCCCAAGGAAGTCTGTTCCACTGTCAAAAAGCTTATAGGTCCACTAGAACACGCCAGCTCTTCTTCATTTCCTTAATATTGATACCTTCCAGATCCCTTTCAGACGCCCCTATCAGTAACTAGTTGCAGATAATCTCTCAGTGGTGTTAATCAAATGGTTTCTGCAGGTCACAGCCTCGTCCACTGTTTGTCAGTTGGATCCAGAACTAGAGATGGTAAATCTGAGTACAGTAATATTAAGAATCAATTATACGAAGAAACTTGAAATGCATTAAAGCCTGTCAGAGTAAGTTGCTCAGCCTTCGCCAGCAGTTTAGGGGGATGTCTACTGTACAAGTTTTTGTGAAGAAGTGTACCACACAAAGTGTCACCTTTCCCTCCCACTGGGGATAAAAGGAGAAGGTTAAAAATGAATAAATAGCCAGTTTCCATTTCAAGATGAGTGAGGGGAGGGGGAAGGTGGAATTAAGCTGTGATTAATTTCTACAATGGAAACTGTGAGGGATCAGAGCTTCCTTCACCATGTCTTCTGTCTTGGAAATGGAAACTCCTAATCCAAGATATGTCATGGCTACTCAGTGTCAGGAGTCAGTGCCTCTGAACATGGTCAAAGCATTCATTCTTTGCAGACTCCCAAGGCTAAGCCTAGATATTAAACACCATTTCTAAGAGATGAGCCCTAATGTGTTGTGGTTCAAATGAAATTATATATGCCTTTTTGTATGGCTTTTGAGGTGAGAACTGCATAGTAACAATTAGAGAAATATGAAAACCCTAAAGGATAATTCCATTTTAATCCATGCATTTGTTCTCTTCCAAACATCCTGCTTATTGAGCATGATGTGTTTGCACAATGTTTGTGGGGAGGATAGATGATGTTGTCTATTTATTGAACATTCATTCTGATTTGTGGGGTGGCTATATAATGTTGCATTAACCCACACTTTTTCATGCACTTTACTTATCACAAAAGAGATTCTTGTTTTCCTGGGTCAGGTTGGTTTCATGAGCAAGAGCATCAAATCAACATCAAATGTACAACTTGAGATTGCCAGTATGTGCCTGGATCACACCCACAAATGGTGACAGTCTGGGGGGGGGGACCCTTAATGCTGAAAGTGTAAATCGGGACAGTATCCTTAAAAATGCGGACCAAACAAACTTCTCAAGCATCTCTAGCCATGGTCTCTCAACTCTGGCCCTTGGGGGTAGTCTCTTTCCTGCCTTTGCAATACATCCCATTGCCTGCTGTCACCAGAAATACCCAGTAGTGGCAGAATTTCCATATGATGGTAGAGATCCCTGTGATAAGCCATTGCATGCTGACTCTGAAGAAAGCTCTAGATGATTGAGGAAAATATCCCCTGGGAAGACTGTTTCTTCCTTATCTGTGGGGCCTTCCAGCTCTTGTCCTTTTGCCTTGCCTGTACTTTGAATGCTACCTCTTTGAACGCCCTGGGGATGATAGGAAATTTCTCAAGAAACACCACAGTAGCCATATAGAATTTCCATTCAGAGGGAAAGTAGGTTTCTGTCATGCAAGCCTTTCTTATAGGATGCCTTACAACACGTTGCTGGATGGAATCCCAGGAAATACTACAGTTTGGCAGGAAACCTACGGTCCCAAGCCAAATTTGGGGACAATTTATCGTTTGGGGGTGCATAAGAAAAAAAGGAAGGGAATCCCCTTTGCCACAAGCTCCTTCTAGCTAGTAAAAGGAAAACTGCTGTGTCTTTTTAGGGTGTCTATTCCACCCCACCCCACCCCACCCCACCCCACCCCACCTCAGAATCTGTACCATGTTGTGGCCTTTGCAACTGATTAGCCAATATAAAGGCCAAGGAGTCTGAGGACTACAGAGCCATCTCTTGACCATGATGCAGTACTCTGTTCTGGAGGCAAGAGACAAGGGCATATCCAGCAAAGGCCTCGCTATGGCTGAGACAGAGTGTGGGAAGGAAGATGAATGGTTCTTGAATCGTTTCTAATTTATGGGGCTCCATGATTCCCGCCGCCATATGTCTCTGTGAAATGACACCACGACTTCAGGAACAAAGACTAATGTGCACCTGCATGAGAAGGATGAAGTAAATCATCAGAGGGCAAGGGTCTCTCTTGATTGCTGTTAAGGAACGCACCACAATGAATGGGGCTTGTAGGCATGGGAGCGCAAGGGTCTGCCCAAACATATATAGCTCAAGGCTGTCTTTCTGTGCATCAGCCAGAAAGAAAGAGAGAGAAAACAACAATAGAAAGAAACAGAAATGCCTCTCTCCGAATGTCGCTAGTGCAAATTCCAGTGACTACTGCAAAGGGTGGTTCACCTTACGTGTTGGGATATTCATAGCTGCCAAGTTTTCCCTATTCTCGCGAGGAAGCCTATTTAGCATAAGGGAAAATCCCTGTAAAAAAGGGATAACTTGGCAGCTATGGATATTCAGGAAACTTACAGAGATGCTAATGGAATAGCACTTTCTTCATCTCTGTCTTCTCTTGCAAATGCTTCTTCTACAGCTTGCCTTGTCGTCTTGACTTGCCTTAGAACTTGTTTCTCCCTTCACTAGTGTCAGGAGTTTGTGCGGGAGCCGGGCCCTGGGACCAGCGGGGCTTTGCAGGACTGGGATCCTCTTCAGCTTGTTCCGGAGAGGCAGGGTGCGGCCGCCCAGGTGAGGCCACTTGGTATTCGCTGCACCTGGTGGCAAGAGCCGGCAGAGGATATAAGGACAGCATTTCCCCTCAGCTCTTCGCCACAGCAACGCACTCTCTGCCTTGCCATGTGCCTCCTTACCTTTTGACTGTGACTTTGTACTCTGACCCCCGGACTGTGACTTCTTCCCTTGTGCTTCTTGACCCTTGGACCTCTGCTCTTCGGATGTTTGTGCCTACCATCTTGTCCCCGGTCCCGACGCTCCTTGCTGGGACTTCGCTCGTAAACAGCCCAGACCGTGACAACTGGTTGCTGAAGAAACGCAGGTGGGTCCAGGTTTCATTCTCCTTCCAGCTTACTTTCACCAGGCCCTCATATGGTTTCTTAACACATATGGTTTCTTAACTACTTTAGTCTTCTTCAGACTTTCTTCCTCATGTGTTTCCTGTAATGTGTTGTGTGTGATGTGGGGGGGGGGGAGGGTAGAGAGGAAGGGTGAATTTGCTGGCCCTGCCTCCCATCAGATTCCTGAGGTCTCCATGTATTGAGGCAGGAAATCTGCACAGGAGAGCAGGCCCTACTCCATGCAAGCAGGAATCCCATAATACTTTCCCCTCTGCTCTGCCTTAGCATTTTGGGGCTAAGTAGTGATATCGCTGAAGTTTCAGCTCAGAGTACAAATTGCCTAACACTTAATACTCAGCTGCATTATGAAGTGACCATTGTTTCACCCTCAAAGTTCTTCTCCAGTTGAGAGTTGCAATCTAACCCTTCCTCCCTGTTGTCTTGAAATGACAGCATCCTAGGCATCACAGATTTCAGGAAATATATTATCTTAGGTTAGGGCATCTGAGTTCATCGTGTGCCTTGGAAAAACTGTGTCTTCTGTTTCCAGATGTGCAGCATTCCAGGCACCAGTGCTATTTCCAGAGTGCCTAATGTTATACATTGGACTGGGGCAGATCTGGGACGCATCAATCCACCAGGCTGCATTGGTTTATAGTAAACTTCTGAGCAGAGTTCAATCTTCTGGCTATGATCTGGAAACCTGAAATGGCCAAAGCTTAGCTCATCTTAGGGTGAGAGCATCTTCTTCCATGGGAGCTTCCTCACTTGATGAGATCAGCAGAGGTGGCTTTGCTCTGCATCCAACCTTATAAATCAATGAGTATTCTGGGTAGGCAACAGTACTTTGTGGAATATATTTTCCAGGTAGGGTCACAAAGTGATAGATATTGCATGTTTCAGATGCTATTCTATTCATCCAGTCTTTCAGACATTCTGTCTGACAGGTAAATATATAATGTATGTATGCTGCTGTCTTATATACCTATACATATATCTTACCGATACATTTCACATTCTAATACATAGCTAGTTGATTTTAAAGTCTTTCATTGCATTTTACAATTACTGGGGTTGTAAATCAGCTTCAGCACAGTTTAGAAATGTTGCAAATAAATAAGTTGAAGCTGTTGTGTAGAAGGAGAATTCTTCATGGCCTCGCCAGTTATACTGCAGCACGAGAGCTATAACTGCACCAGCATAATCTCTCAGGAAAGTTGCAATGCTAGGAAAGCTCACATTCTCTTTGGCAGAGGTGAGAGGTAAGAGGGGAAAACACACAGCTACACAGTGAAATAAACACTTTGGATGGTCTCAGGTCAGGACCAGGACACTTTCTGCCCAGGACACTTTCTGCATGATGAAATGCTGAAATCCACAAATGGAAATCCCTCCCTCCCTCATTTTTCTCATCCTGTTCCATTTATTTTTGTTGCTTAAATGTTTGTTTATTTCATAATTTGTTCATCAAAATTATATTTATTTCTGTCACTTACATTCCCTTTCTTTCTTTTCAAATCTGATTTTGACAGCTGCCTCCTGGCATCCATCATTTTGTTTCCCCAGAATGCCCTGAATATTCTGTTGCTCCAGGGCATTCTGGGAAAATAAAATGTTGGCTGTCAGGAGCAGTTGCTGAGAGATGCATCTGCTACTGAGAAGCCCCTGACCAAGTCTGGCTCTACAGAAGCCTTCCCTGTAAAGTGTGAAGGACTTGATATTTGAAATGCCACCTGCTCTTCTATCCCTGAAGTGTAGTCTAGTCTGCTTCTAGCAGATTTGCTTTGGGCAAGTCTTGGCTTTGGTTCAAAAGGTATTATACCAACAGACCATTCCACTTTCTTAGAGAGCCAGTTTGGTGTAGCTCTTATAGTGTTGGAGCAGGATCTGTGAAACCAGGGCTCAAATCTGCACTCAGCTGTTGGGTGGCCTTGGGCCAGTAACTGTCTCTCAGTCTAACCTACCTCACAGGGTTGTTGTGAAAATATAATGAAGAGAATAACCATGCATGCCACCTTGCACTCCTTGAAGGAAAGATGAGCTGTAAATGGAATGAAAAAAATATATATTTTAATTTAGAATGGATGTTCTAGTTCCATAAAGCATTGTAACTTTGATCAACTTTCTCCCTCTCCCTCTCTCCCCTTAATGTTTATACCATGCTGTTTATTGTTTGCCTTTTATTTTTTCTGCTCTTGAAAAAAGAATCCTCTAAAACTCAAACAAAAACATTTTCTTTTTTTTAAAAAAAGAAACAGTTAATTGGACTCCAATAATTAAGGCCAAGCCTTGAAATAGTCGCAGGCAAAGCATACGAAATGGAGCTAGACATTAAAATGCCACAAAAATAATGTACTAGGCCCCAGTAATGATGGCTATAATTTATTTGTCTCTTGCCCGCTTCCTCCGTTTCATTTAGAATGGCATCAATAATGTTGATTGCAGCTTTTAGTGTTTTAGAGTTGGTTTTCCCACCTGTGCCGATAATGGCTGGCTGGAGATGAAGAAAGGCATTATTAGAATAGGCGCTGGTTTTTAATGTGTATTCAGTGGTGAGTAATAAAACGGCAGGTTTCTTTCTGAATCTCTGATTATTCTGTATTTGGCGGGCGAGGACTGATATTTGTGGCAGGTGCTCCTATATGTACAGTAGGTCACCGGCAGTGGGATTTTGTGTACAATAGGGCTAGCAATAGGATTTTCTTGGGTGCTATAGCTGGGGGGCTCTCCAATGTCCAAAGGCTGATGATATCACTGTTCCTATTAGAAGAGATTGACCTGAAGGGCATGTTGGATCTTAGGAGTCAACTTTTCATTCTGGTAAGATAGAAGAGCACAAAAAACCATTCTCAAAGGGTTACAAAATGGCTTCCAGACAGAGTGGGGATGGGTTCGCATGGATGCCTCCTGAGCTTTCCATCCATGTGAGCATGTCCCAATTGACCCAATCCTCAATGTAGTGCAACACTGAAAAGGGATATAAAAGGAATCCAACAAGTAGTCTGTGAATTGGACATGAGGCAGGTCACAGCGCAGAAAATCAGGCTGTAAGCATTAACAGACAGATGAACCAACTAAATTAGGGTCCAGTTTTCATTGGAAAGAGCCATTTTTCATCAATGGCACTGAAGGAACTGCAGATGTTCTAATGTTTGGACATCTACTGGTTCTTGTGTACTGCTTTGATTTAATACAGTGGACGTTCAGGTTGCGAACATGATCTGTGCGGGAGGCACGTTTGCAACCCGCAGCGTTTGCAACCCACAGTGCCGCGTCTGCACACGCTCAGGTTGCGATTTGGCACTTCTGCGCATGCGCAAAGCATGATTTAGCACTTCTGCACATGCATGAGCGCCAAAGCCCAGAAGTAACCCGTTCGGGTTCAGTGCGGGATGCAATCTGAAAAGACGCAACCTGAAGTGTCTGTAACCTGAGGTATGACTGTATTATTAATTTTTTTAATGACAGGGTTTTCTCCAACTAAGTCATCCTCAGGGCAGACCCATTGATTTAATGATTTGTCAATTGATTTCAGTGGATCTATTCCAGGGATCATAACTGGAAACCACCCCATATCTTTAACATTGTTTTAAAGAATGAATAGTTGCATCCATCATTAAATCCATTAAGGACCCCAATCTGTTTCATGTGATAGCACACACACACACACACACACACACGTGTCTATGCATGCACACATGTACAAACAGTCATAGGAAAATGTACAGTTCTCACTATGCCTCCTCACTTTAAATGCATCTCCATCCACCTTGGGAGTCTTTCAATTGTAAATGCATTCTGTCCTTAGCATCATCTTTTACACCTGGGTTAATCTTGGTACTCAGCATCCAAACGGCGCCAGTTACCCATGAAAACACCTTTGAGTAAACATTATTTCCTTTCTTTTCTGCACAATTTACCACTGCCCCCAATATGTAATGAAGCTCAGCATTTCTAGGGAGCAGCTCATATTTTGGTATGCAGCCTCGTTTCACACCTATTAGAAGCTGGCCTGGTTAAACTGAAGCCTGTTAGGATGCCAGCAGTCACTTCACTGCAGGGGGTGGCTTGATGTTTTCAATATGCTTGAATGAATATTTAGATGTTCAGGCTGGCTTCTCCAATAATCAGGTATATATTCAAGAAGAGCCTGTTCCTTCCTACCTGTTTGTATTGGAAAGAAAATCAGATAGGGTGAATCCTCTAAAAGGAGGTGAGCTATCACTCAGTTTCTTCAATGCTGTTGTGAGCTGATAAATTATTTTCTTGCAAACTGTCTAGCAGCAGGGCCAGATTCACATGTCCTACGAATGTATAGGGGTGTACAGAACTGTGGTCAGTGGAGCTGCCCAGGGCCTGAGTCCAGGGCCCTGCATCTCATGATGGGTGGATCATGCCAGAGGCAAGATGTGTGGTGTGGCACACTAAGCACTGAAGTGCTACACCACCAGCCAGAACTGCAGCCAACCATCATTTTTATTTCAATTGTTTCCCCAAAATGGGGGTGGTAGTTAGCTCATCCATTCATAAGCCACCTTTCAGATCATGGGCCCAATGGGAGCACCAGCCAAGTGAAGTGACAAAGATGATTAGGGCCCCCTCAGATGACACCTCACCCCAGGGCTCCCATCAAACCTAGCATCACCTCTGATTATGGTGGCAAACTCCAACCCTGGCCCATACACATTCATTTTATTTGGTTTGTTTTTTATATATAATTTTTTATTGAATTTGTCAGAGGTTCTAGCTGCTACTCTTGAGTAACGCCGCTCTACACCTGCTTGTCTTTAAGATGTTTTTTTATTGTGCATTCTATTTACAGTGCAAAGTGTCTAGAAAACATGTCTGCTTAGTCAAAACCTCACAATGGCTTCTTTCTGTTTCATGCCCAGCATAACAGCTTGGGAACCCCAAAGCGCCTCCCTCTTGTCCTACGGGGTGCCGTGTGCCTCCTTCTGACTGCCCTCCCGTCATTTCCTCCCTAGCTGCCTCCCTCTCTACTCGGTGTTGAGGCTCTTTGACGCTGTTAGAGCCTCGTTCCTCCCTCTCTGCTTCCTGACTCCTGTAATCTGATCAGCTACTGGACTTACTGCTCTGAGATAAAACTCAACCTGTTGAGGGGGGGGGGGCTGTTCCCTATAAGCCTTCCCCCTTACAGAATTTTATTTAAAAAATTGACAAAACATCCATCTTACATATAATACATAAAGACCACTTGGCCATCTTGGCCTGAGACTTCCCTCCTCCTCAACTGATGGTTTTCCTAATTATGCTCTGATATTGCATTTTGTTATTGTTATTATTACCCTTAAATCCAAATCTTAAATACAACACTTAAACATCATATTGATAATAACTGATATCGCTAACCTTACAAAACTTCTTGTAGCCCTACTAACGATGCCAATAGTTTACAATGGTCTCTCAAATACAATGTAAATTTATTCCAGTCTTTCAAAAAGGTCTGTTCCTGCTGGTTCCGAATTTTCCCGGTTAGTTTCACAACTTGGCATAGTCCATTCCATTACCTTCACCTGCCACTCTTCTTTTGTTGGGATCTCTTCCTGCTTCCATTTTTGGGCCAACAATATTCTTGCTGCAGTTGTTGCATACAAAAACAATGTTTTATCTTCCTTATGCCTTTCTCTACCTACAATACCCAATAGGAAGGCTTTTGGTTTCTTTACAAAAAATGTTGGTATATTTCAACATTTTTTAAAGTTCATTATATATCATTTCCCAGAAAGCCTTCACTTTCTTACAACCCACAACATATGGTAGAAGGTACCATCTTTTTCTTTACATTTCCAGCATTGACTATTTACTCTGTACATTTTTGCTAACTTCACTGGTGTTATGTACCATCTATACATCATTTTCATTACATTTTCTTTAAGTGAACTGCACATACACATTCATTTTAAGGCAGGTGTGGGGGGTGTCTGGCTCTTCAGATGTTGCTAAACTACAACTCCCACCATCACTAGGAATGATGGGTTGTAGTTCAGCAACATCTGGAAGGCTAGAGGTTCCCCATGCACATCTCATGATCTCAATAGAGCCCCCATGCATGCAGTTATAAGGACATCCAGCTCCCCCTTGCAATTGACAGAATGGCTGACGGTCTTATCCATTGAGCAGAAGGAAGGTTCTGCCTTATCTGCCGAACAGAATTACAGACCTGATGGTTGTTTAAACATCATTATGCCAGCCTTGCAGGCTACTAGCTACTCATATGCACATTAGACATTACTTACATCTTTCCGAGCTGATTAAAGGGAAATTTGGACTTTGCCCAAAAGATGGAGGGTGATTTCAACATAACTGGGATGGGCTGGCAGGAAGGGGAGGGGTAGCAAGCACTGATCATTTAGTTAATGCTGCTTTTATTGATCAGTAAAAAGCCTCTAAATTTGCAGATCATTCTTTATTGGGTAATAAACTTTATAGTTCTGGTTGTCCTATGGGAATGGCTTTTATGGGTCTTCACTTCTATTGCTGAGGTCGTTACTAGCAGCACCGGAGGAGAGAGGTCGGCTGTAGTTACATCACTGTGTTTCCCTGGAATTAAGTGGTCCCACCAGGCTTCATCAGTATAAACACAGAGGCAGCCTCCCTCCATTTCTGTACAATTGGGACAAAATTCTTGGGGACAGGGCTTGGAGGAATATTAGCAAAGCCTTAGCTTTGTTGCTTCTTCACTTACCTACAAACAGATTCTCTCTCTCTCTTTTTTTTTTAAGAATTAGATATAGTGAACCCTAAGGATAGCTTTCACCATTCTCCTTTCCCAGAGGCTTAGATCCATGAAGTTCTCACGATACAAGAGCCAGGAGCAAAACCGTTTGAAATTGCCTCCCGGTAGAAGATGATCCATGAAGTGAGCTGTAGAGTAGAATGGTTTACTGCACAACTTGACACACACACCTCGCCGCAAATACTTTTCTCCCTGTGATCTTTTTCCATGCTTTAAATGCTAAACAGCCTCTTGGGTCCGAAGTCCCTTCTCAGGACCCTGCAACACAGACACTTCTGTCTTATTCTTTATTGATTAGCATAAAGTGGGCACATGGCAAACACATATCCCAATAAATAATAAATCATAGTAAATAATGCACATTAATTAGGCTGGAACCAGAGAGCCTTTCCAGGCTCTCAATATAAAAACCAAGGCTGCATTCACACAACAGTATATTTAGTTTCCCTCCTGTTTCCCTTATTCTTAATTCCTCTTGTTATATGTGAACTTTCACATGTCATAAAAGCAACTTCCGTAATAGTGCATGTTTAGCACTCATTTCTGTGTTATTTGATTCCAGAAAGAAAAAATCTGTTGGAGCCCCCACCACCCAGAAAATCATGGGAGTATAGTAACAAAAATTGGGGCTGTATAAAGACATACAGTTCTTTCCTGCTGTTTTCATGGGGGAACAGACACACACCTTTTCAGAAAGGGTGGAGAATACTGGCGTTGTCCAATGACATTCATTGTTGCGTCACACCATGCCCACTGGTGTGAATGAAATTCACCACAACATGTTGGTATGTTGGCCAAAAAGCCACAGTTCCATACTGCTGTGTGAAAGGAACATCAGAAAACAGGACAGAAGCACTAGCATTACAATCAGGAAAACGAAAATAATATACCCCAAATCCGAATGCACCCCAAATCAGTGACATCCTGGATTCTCTTCCTTCCCTATCCTGCTTGCCATTGCACTCTTTGCATGTAAGGGAGTGGGGGGGGGGCAAGTCAGAACTGAAGCATAACAGTTTTTTAAATTATTTATTTAAACTCCTCTCCCCAGCTCCTATTTGGCTAGCATGGGAAAAGAAGCAGGTGCCATATATATGTGTGTGTATTTTAAGGCAGGAGGTCCAATCTTGAAAATGTTTCTAATGTTTTAACTTTTCCTAATCAGGCACCAAACAAAATGCCACCACACAAAGAAGGATGGTTCTCAATAGAACCGGGGGGGGGCATAAGTGGGAGGCTTATGCTCTCAACCTCTTTCCACCCCTCCTTGCTTGCTCGCTTCCTTCCTTTTGACTGCAGAGCCCCCGCTAATGTACTGACAGAGCTCAGTTCCCCAGTCCTGCGCTTTGCAGCTCATTTGTCAAAGAGATAGATCTCTATGAAAGGCTGTTAGCAGGGCATTTACTACACATTTTTCATCCGGAGATGTCATCATCTTCCAAGATTAATTAAGAAAAAAGAAAAGACATCTTGTCTCCCTTTTGTTTTCCCTTTCCCCATTTTTTTTTACAAGCCCTTTCTTTGCATTCACATACGGAATACTTCTATGCAACAAGACAACACACAATTTAGGATTGTTTGCTTTCCTTGGTATTAGATAATATATTACCTCCCACAACCCCAATCCCCTTTTGTCTTATTTGAAAGTAAGTGGGAAAGCTTCATTTCGAGCTGAAGCCATCCAGAAACTTGTGTGTGTGTGTGTGCGTGTGTGCGTGTGTGTGCGTGTAAGAGAGAGGTAAAAAAGCTACTTGCAGAATTACAGTCAAGGTTTCCCAAGGCAGTGGCATGATAGCTTGGAGTCCATAATAAGGAAGTAATGGTTGCTGATTAAATAGTGTATTTCTTCTCTGTAGCCATTATAGTTTACTTGTATGTAGAGTCACAACTTTTCTATAAAGCTTGCAACTCCAATGCCATACCTTAGACTCCCCTCCAGGGGGTGTATGACAGGAGACCAGGAGTAGCTATCACGGTGCTCTGTAGTTATTGTTGGACTCCAGTGCCCTTCAGCCCCAGCCAGCATGGCCAATGGTCAGGGATAGTGAGAGCTATGATCCAACAATGCTTGGAGGGCACCATGTTGGCTACCCTTGCATAAGATGTTGAAAGAACTACAACTCCCATGGGCCACTGGGCCTTTTATTCTGACATGCTGCTATGCAGCTTACCCTACCAAGGCAATGGAAAGGAAGGAGTAAGGGGTGGACCTTCTCTCCCCACGCACCCCATCCTTGCTCCGTATTTTGCTGTTGCTCTTTCCATTGATGATCAGCAAGTCTTTAAATGTAAGGGAGGTTGGACAGGTGATCATGGGGCTGTTAAAGAGTGGGGCTGGGGATTAGGGAGGGTAGCAGTGTCCAAATTCTGCATATCACAGTTGCAATGTATGAGAGGGGGGAGATGCAAGACAGTAGCAGGGGGTTGTTTTGTGTGCAAGGTGAGTTGCACAAAATGAGAGGAAGGAGGCAATGGCATGGGGTGAGAGTGGAAAGAGGGGTACAAAGCAGGGCTTCAGAACAGAAGAGAAAGTGGAAAGCAGGCTTAATACTTATCCGGGAGATTCAGGTGGAGGAGAAGCAGGGTAGTTGGCGAGCAGAGCAAGCAGGAGTGAAGCCCTAGTATAAACTGTAAATGATAGTCATGGTGAGACTTCCATTATGTCCTGGGAATTACCATATGCATGCACAGTGGCATACAGAATACCTGGAATCCTGGGAAGTACTAATTAGGGTTTGAGCACTAGGAGCCATGGAAGCTTTCCCCATAGTTTTGACACTCTGGACCCTGCTATCCATGGAGGCACAAGTAGCAACCATCCTCCCACCGCTGCCAAGGGAGTATATGGCAGAAGTTGAGACAACTCTAGAACCCCAGTACAACATGCTAGACTCAGAGTGGGCTTGAAAGTAAATGATTTCATTTCAAATAGGCAAAGAACACTTGCAAAATCAAATCTTTCCAAATAAGCCCATTGTTAGTTAGGCTAGGTGGAACTTCAATTCACAACCTTTAAGAAGTCATTAGTATGAAAATTATTAATGCTTAGACAGAATTTTAAAAACAGTCCTGTTTACTCATGTATTTGATGAATGAAAGGTATTGTTTCTTGCAACTTAGGCATTATTAGTTGTGAGGTTGTTTGGTTTGCTTTTTTAAAAAAAACACATTGTTTTTTATTGCTTTGTTGTCTCTCACTCTGGGCTTCTTCAGGAATCATAATATGACACAACATTATTTCCATGTGCTAGAGGTGGTGAGTAATGCGTCACTATGGGTCTTCTAAAGAAAAATCTGAATCAGATACTTGTGACTTGACTTTCCCTTGAAAACCTGACATGCTTTTGCAATTCAATTCATTCTTATGTTCCTTTCCTCGTAGCCACTATCTCTTCACCAGCGGAAGTAAATTTCCTGCTTCATTGGTTCTGACTTCCAGCAGAAGAACAAACCGTGTAGCTCCAGATACAAGAGTAAAAAGAGTGTAGTAGAGCAAGGCAAAAGTATTCAGGCTTATGCAGAATAGTTTATTGGTTGACAACTTCTCTGAAAGAAAAGAGACATGCTGTGATTTTGTGAATCCAGAATCTCTCCCACTGCACAGTGTCCAAGATGAGCTCAATTCTGTGCACACTTGCTTGAGAACAAGTCCTACTGGGTGTAGCTGTTTGGGACTAGACCTATGGGCAGGTGACACAGCAACTGTCTAGGGCACCAGTCTTGGACATGCCCCGCATGGATTAATATTTTAGCTTACCAAGCTCTAACAAACCACAGGTAATAAACAATACATTGAAATGCATTCAAAATCTCAGAATGAAGTGAATGCCAAGCCAGAAAGTATGGTCACAATTAGTTTGATGTGGAGTTTTCAAGAGAAAGAGAGAAAACTAAGTGGAGGGGTTTCTAGAAAAAGAGGCGCTGGAATTCACCACATATGCCTCCCTTGTTCTCTTATAATGACAATTTCACCACCTGAAAGGTGCTAGAACTGAGTTCCAGTGGGTTCCAGCTTTGGGGGGGGGGGCAAAGCCCTGGAGACACTAATAAAAATTCAACAAAAAAACATTCAGTGGACAAGGGTGATGTTTCAAATCATGAACTACGTAGGGATATGTGAAACTTCCCAGAGAAATCTTATCAATCATCAAAAGTCTCTTTTCTTCCCTAAGAAATTGCTATGCTTTGTCTGCATCAGGCCTTTCAAATTCACCTCAGATATTGCTTTAGATAAAATTTAGTAGGCTAACACACTCCTGAGAATTTCAACTGTCTGACTAAAATTCTAACTCATTTCCAATTCTGTGCATTAATAGATGCATTTCCTAAGTGCATAAATGACACCAGTCCCTGAACCTGTAACAAAGCATTGCTCTTTCAAATAGTTTCTGCTGCTTCTGTTGCTCCTCTCTGTAACAGCTCTTGTCCCAAGATGTATGGCGAGATGCATGCTTAGAAGCTGACCCGAGCTAGTTGAATCTTGCTGAGACAATTTTTTAACCGCTCCCTCATGGTAAGAAGCGTACACAAGAGCACTCTCCAATTGCATAATTAAACCACCCCGGTGACCCTATGCCTTTGTTTCTCAGAGCCTATCATTTTGTTTTGCTATATTCTTCTTTACCCTGAATGTTGACTAAGGGGACATTGCTAAAAAAAGAAAAGAAAAGAAAGGAATGAAATGTATTCCAGAAGAAATGAAAGTGAACCAGGCAGAGAATGTCTCACTGGTATATAGCCAAAGCAAAAAATCAAGCTCTCATGTTTTACATTAAACTGTTTACAAAGATGTACACATATGGCATTTGGGTGCCAAGAAATGGTTAGAGTATTTGGACACATCCCCATTGAAGTTACAAGGGACACCATCTTGCAGGTTGAGCACTTTCAGCTAATAATGTTTTTTTAATAAAATCTTTTGATGTATTTTAATTTAGCACTGCGTGTTTTTTTAATTGTAAGCCGCTTTGAGGCCAAACCCTTTTTGCGGTAAATGAAAGATAAATCATCGTCATCTTTCTTCAGAACATGTTTTTTTTAAAATAAAATAAAACCAGCATCATGTGTTCATTGAGGCAGTTCAAAGTCATCATGGAGCTTTTGAGCTTTGTATCAGATTTTAATTCTGTATTGGAGAATGGTTGATTTGCAGCTTATTGAAGCAGAGCAAAGCAAAGTCGCCTCACCTAAACTCTGTCTATAAGCAGTTTCGTATTTGTTTTGTGTATATTAGGGGAAATCCACACTAAAAGGCCAATGCATTTTCATGAGGATTTTAAAAATTGTCAATTTAAGAACTTTATTTAAGATTGGAAAATTAGGAACAGAGAGAACAAAAACTGGCAGATTCCCCTCTTGAACTCTGGATATTTCCACAATCAGCTTCTTAACATTTCTCAGAAAAGAAAAGCGAGGGAGAAGTTTTTTGGGGAGTGCGTGTGGGGGACAGAATGACTCAGAAGTTTGGGATGGAGGCACTGAGATGCCTCAAGATGTCTTGTTAATGTCCCAACACCGCTCAGGAATGTGTAACCGTGACTCACTTCATCTTGAGTCACCTTGTTATTCAGGGTATGCAGAGGCAATGTACACCCCACTGTTTACAAATGATGGAGTAGTGTTGTGAAGTGGATAAAGTGGGCTGAGTGTGGAAATTTCAGGTTCACATTTGTTTTAAAAAAGTTCTTATTCTGCTCTCCCCCCCCCCCTGCCCCAACAAAGGCAGCTGAGCGATTTGGCCATACCTCACAAAGGACTATTATTAGGAGGGAAATATGTGATGAGCGCTTTGCATACTCGAGTGAAATATGCTATAGAAATGATAAATAATGAAAATCCTGTATATTTAAAAGCGAACGCTTAGTGGAAATGTCAATAGTGTGATAGCTATGATGAATTATGCCACTGAAATTCAACAGTAGCAGAATTCAAGTTGAGCACTGCACTTCCATCAGCCCCTCCCCCCCAATGCTGACAACTGTGCTGAAACCTGCACTTCTCCTGTCGAATCCACTAATCCTGGAAGTCTTTAGTGTTTCATTCCTGTAGCAAAGGTCACTCCATATTATTGTGACATTGAGGGTGAACACATTACTTACTAGCAGCCAGCTGTGAGGTCCAATACAATACAATACTGTGCATCATCAAATGCTGATCAACATTCCTGTTGATGAAAGATTTGGGGGGAAGCAAAACAGATGAAGGAGGAATGGATATAATCAAATTGGACCTGAAGTTGTAATTACTCAGTAGTGATGAAAGGGCGCTCTTGGTCTGTGTACATTTGGGATGGAGATGAGGAAGATAAGGCTGAGCAAAAATGGCCGCCCCAAATTATCCATGTTCTTTGCATGCATGGGCACTGAGGTACAGCACTCAGGGCCTTCTGGCGGTTCCCTCACTGCGAGAAGTGAAGTTACAGGGTACCAGGCAGAGGGCCTTCTTGGTAGTGGCGCCCGCCGTGTGGAATGTCCTCCCATCAGATGTCAAAGAAATAAACAACTACCTGACTTTTAGAAGACATCTGAAGGCAGCCCTGTTTAGAGAAGTTTTTAATGTCTGATGTTTTAATGTATTTTTAATCTTTTGTTGGAAGCCGCCCAGAGTGGCTGGGGAAACCCAGTCAGATGGGCAGGGTATAAATACTACCACTACATCATCATCATCATCATCATCATCATCATCATCATTTTATTATTATTATATGGGGAGAGGCATTTTAGCAAATATTCTCTGCAGGTGGGGGAATTCACCAATGGTTTCATGGGAGGGTAACAAATTCACACACAAAAAAGTCACCCCTGTTGGAGTGTCCATTTCAAGCACTACTATCAGCAGACTGGAAGATTTACAGGAGAAAAATGCTGGCAGGTTCATGAGGAGGAGCAGGGGTCAAATGGGGCAGGATTCCATTGCCAACAGTGTGGGGCTGTGGTGATGGCAGGGTTCCCTGCCCCCCTCTTTTAAGAACACCAGTAGGGAGCTAGTCTTAACTGAGCATCCATTTGCTTTGCTCGCAGGAAGGTTAAACCACAATGAGCATTCTTCCTGATTTGCATGCATGGAGAGCTCCTGTTAATCATTTGTTCATCCACACTTTTCAGAGCGTTTTCCTGTCACTTTCCAAACCACAAAAAGTCCATTTTCATTTAGCATGAATTTGTTGCACCAGTGTGACAGATCACTTTAATCTACTTCAAATGTGCAAACCTAAATTCCTGGTTTTCTGGTATGCACTTAAATTCCCCCAACAAAATACTGTCAGCTTTGAGGTGACCTGAGTATACATGAGGGGTGGGGGGCTTTTAAGCTCAGCACAAGCTGAAAGTGAAACTGGCATCCACTTTTGGGCTCTCAGTTTGCTCTTCATGTTTTCGTTCCAGAGACTCAATTTTTGACTTGTAAGGAGAACAATTCATTTAGTTGTTTACTACAGTGGAACCTCAGTTTATGAACACCTCGGTTTACGAATTTTCGGTTTGCGAACGCCGCAGACCCATCTGGAACGGATTAATTCACTTTCCATTACTTTCAATGGGAAAGTTCGCTTCAGTTTATGAACGCTTCAGTTTATGAACAGACTTCCGGAACCAATTACACCCATGCTTCGGGTTAAGTACGCTTCAGGTTGAGTAATCCGCGGACCCGTCTGGAACGGATTAATCCACTTTCCATTACTTTCAATGGAAAAGTCCGCTTCAGTTTATGAACACTTCAATTTATGAACAGACCTCCGGAAACAATTGTGTTCATAAACCGAGGTACCACTGTATTCAAAGATCTATAAATTGCCTGCCAAGACACAGTTTACATGCAGTTTACATACAGTTTTAAGCATGCTAAAAAGAAAAACCCAAACTTTTTGAATGTAGCTTTTCATTTGTAACATGGTTTTAAAATTCATCAGGTACAGACTATGCAAGACAGACTGGAATTGGAATGTCTTCAGAATTTAAGACTGGCAACCCAAACAATTGGGGGGGGGAATGTCATGATGATTCAGTGTTTCCATAAGCGGGGCAGATCCTCTGCTCTAGTGCAACTTGTACATAAAATAAACATTCACAAATAATGTGGCTGCACACGAATCTGATGAATTTCGAAATGGATGCCGATTCTCCATTTATTGGTCTCATATGAACAGAGCTAGCAATGGATCTCTCCAAAGTGAGTAAAATGAAACAAACTCAGTATTTTTATTTCCATCACATAGAAGTGTGGCATGCGAATGCATCAAAGAGAAGGAGACAAACAAGCTTTTTGTTTCAAAGTCTAATTCTTAATAAGCATGCCGAGCAGGCAAATGTTGCCTTCCTTCAATCTCCACCTATTGATTATATTTGTGAAGCCTCCTTACATCATTGTGCTGTATTGTGCTTCAGTAGCAACTGCAGGCTTACAGCCTGGAAAGCCTGGAAAGTAGATTCCCATTGCCTGCCATTTGGAAATTCCTGTAGACAGACCTCAAGTAGGGGAGAGGCAGGCTCTTATCAGTCACATGAGTTGTGGGGGAGGAGGGGGGATTTTACAAGTATGGGAGGCTTCTTATGCATCCCTGAACTTGCAGATTAGGGGAAAGCTGGTGAACAGCTGCCAGTCTTTGCTGACAATACTGAGCTGGATGGACCAGTGGTCTGACTTGGTATAAGACAGCTTCCTATGTTCAGTTCCACTGCTCCCCATCCCCAGGCTTACTTCCCTGAGGTTGACTGGTCCTATGGGTAGCTCAGAGCTTCTGTTCAGCTTCTTGGAGCATTAAACACTCCACCAGGCCTTTTCCACAACACCCAGAGAGTAGGGATAATTGAGTGCTTTGATAATTGTGAATTCCAGTGACAACTGACCTGATCTGTACCTCCCAGGCAAATGTGTGAATTGGGACTTACTATCCATCAACTTTGTACTCCCCAAAAGTCCTACAAAACAAATGAAAATTCATATAAAATGCATATTTTGAGAGATAAAATATGCTAAAAATATGCCTTTGAGCAAGAAAAAGAGAAATTAAAAATATGTATTTATATTCAAATTTTCATGCAGGCCTCTCTTTTTTTGGTTAAAAATTCAGTTTAATGTAGAAACAGGAGAGAATGGACTTATGAATGAATGAATGTGTTACTGACATGGACAGGAAATAGACTGATTCATCCATCTCTATCCTGAGCCGTGCTTTGTGTCCAGAAGTTGGATGAAAAATAGCAAAAGAGTTTCATTCTGCATGCAATTTGTATGCCTGTTGGATGGAAGCTTCCTCCATGTAAAACATGCAAATTGTGAAACAAAAACAATTGAAGCTCGTGAAATTTATGCTCAGCCCCGAGGTACAGAATTGGACAGTCAACTTATAAGGAGTTGATAAATGCTGGTAGTGTATGGGAATGACAATTTCCAGTACAATGTATGCTCATGTGTGCTGCCTCTGATATGCAACAGTATTGTGATTTCAACGGATTGCATCCAGCTAAGTAATACTCAGAATAGAGCCACTGAAATCCATGATCTTAGTCTTGGCTAACAAGTCCATTTATTTCAGTAGGTCTACTCAAAGTATGACATAGTTGAATACAGCCCTATAAGTGTGTGTGTGTGTGTGTGTGTGTGTGTGTGTGTGTGTGTGTCTGTCTGTCTGTCTGTCTGTCTGTCTGTCTGTCATCTATATCTATCATCTATCATCTATCTATCTATCATCTATCTATCTATCTATCATCTATCTATCATCTATCATCTATCTATCTATCTATCTATCTATATCTATCTAATCTGTCTATCATCTATCATCTGTACTAGGGCTGTTCGTCTATTTGAGATATGGGCACCCTGCCTGTTGTTATTTGTGTGAGGAGCACCATGTCCTTATTGACACCCAGTTCATGCTGACTTGTTTTCCCTAATTGTTTGTTGGTCATGCTGCTGCTGCCTAGTTTTGCATGGCTGTCTAGTCCTTTTCATCTTAGTACATAGCATGCTCCTACAACTATATCCCACAGCTTTCCACTCTTTTCTCTCCATGGCATGAAGGATTGGTGCACCCCCCCCAACCACCACACACAGGAGTATAAGCAGCAGGCAAGACTGCTCAAGCAAGGATATTGAAACCAGAAATCGACTTTATCCGCAATCACACTGAGATGTCTTCCCCCTCCACACCTCCTACACACTCAAGGCTGACTTCATTGATGCTCTTTTTACAGTTAACTGGTCCGCAATATGATGAAGGCTTGCTGGAGGGTTTTCCAAGTCTGTAGATTAGTATAGGTATGAGACAGCTGTCATAAAATGTAAGGAAAAATATAGAAGATAGGTGTGTGCCTGTTTCATTCTGGCAGAGCATATCACTTTCGAGACTCCTATTTTGTTTTCTGAATTAATAACATACTTTAAAGGTGTTCGTTACATAGGAGATTCCTAGAGTGAGACAGCAATACTGGAGGTATGAAGCACTCTTTGTTAGCTGCAGCACAGTCTTAAGGCAGGGAGTTCAATATAGTAACTTTAAAATTCCTATCCTGTTATGGAATGCAGTGGCGGAGCAAACCGATTGGGCGCCTGGGGCAACATGTGTGCCCTGTGTCCAGGGGCGGGGCCAGCCACCCATGGGCCGGGGCGAGCCGGGGCAGGACGCTCCATGGGGCCTCCAAGAAGTCTGCCTGCCTCCTCCCACTCAGCTGCCCTACAGCTGAGGGGGAGGTGGCAGGTGGACTGTTTGGGGCAGCGTGGAGCCTGTGGGCTCCCAAGCCACCGTGTTACTCCCAGGAGAGATGCGTGGCTCGGGTGTGCTGCAGGCCCTGTGGTGAGTCCCACCAGGCATTTTTTTCACCCCCCTCAGTGGTGACACCTGGGGCGGACCACCCCCACCACACCCCTTCCTTTGTCCCTGATGGAATGTACCACTGATTAACAGAGCCATGACCTGCAGCACTGACAAACATCATGCAAATCTCACTGAAATTGTAACAGCAATGCTTACTCTGCTAGGCAGCATACAAACTCAAAACTTTGGGTTGTATCCACTGTTGGCCTTGCCTTGGCAGAAAGTGCATTTGTTCATGAAAGCTGGAGCATGCATATTTTCACTGACCTCACTCCATCCACTTAAGTCCTACATCCAAAAGAAAGCTGGCCATGAGAGTTAAAAAAAACACCTGTGAAATAGAATGGGATAGGATGCAGAGAGCTGCAGTGCAATTATGTGGTTCTGACCTCTCTCTAGCCTCCACCCCCAGCCCTATCCAAATAAGCAACTGCTGTTACCAGGCAGTTTTCAAAGAGCTCATGAGCCTCGTCCATACTCCCACTTGCCCTGCCATCTTTTACCACTGAATCGAAGCAAGCATAAATTATGTGGTGGGGCAAACAGGAAACCGCTCAGACCTTTACCTAGAAAGAATGGGACAAGTGGAAAACCTCTTGGAACTGTGCTTTCTAGGCATGGGACAAGTGGAAGTATGGATGAGCCCATGGACAGGTTTAGGAGAACATGGGAGGGAATCACATGCTCCTGATGAGGCAATCTGAAGCACAGCAGGGTTTCTGAATTCGGAATTGGAGTTGGGGGGGAGGACCCCCATGGTATTTTACTGATCTTTCAGGAAACCAATGTAGTTTTCTGAGCACAGTCCCAAACTGAGTCCAGAGTATCCCTCCCATAACTACATATAATAATCAGGCCTCCAAGTTCTGTGCTCCTGTCATTAAAATAAAGTAAGTGCTGCAAAGAAAAGTGTTGATGCACTTATTCCCACCGCAAGAGCCGGATGATCACCCTTCCCTTTTTTCCTTCCACCGTGACCAGCTACAGCCTCACTCTCTGCATACCAACCATGTGCTAAATGGTGACCTCACTGGAGATTCGGAAAGTTTCTGTCTGCAAGGAGTGATAGACTCTGCCTCACTGCACCCACCTGCCACACCGTTCCCCTTCTACCTCTCTGGCCAGCACTATGCAACTGACATGCTCATTATTCTAGTGGAAATCAAGGGAATCGAAGTGACAATCAAAGGGGCTCAGCTGAATGAATTAAAACATGAAAAAAACAGGAAGGAAGAACCAAAGAGAGAACAAAGTGAGGGATTTCTTTTAAAAATGGAATGAATACAGAAAAAAAAACAGGCACCATGTCAGAAAAGGTGCATTTTCTTGATTCCCGTGTATAGCTCTTTCCCTTTCATTTTCCACTTTTCATTAGATTCCTGAGGCTTTATTTGTTCTGTGAAAAATGTGCTTCTCCACCTGGTGGCAGATATTTTCCCATCTCCCATGAATAAATGCACTCTACATAGTGTGCATTGTAGTAACCTATATTGATAGATGAAGGGAAAAGTTGTCCTGCGTTAAATTATCCCAGTTGCAGCTAACAGGAACCTCACTGAGGACAAAGAAAATGGCAGCAGTAAGCTCCTAATGGCTCCTGTTGTCCAACATTTAGACAATCATTCACAGTTCCATCATACACATGCAGGAGACTGTGAGAAGCAAAAGAACAAAAGAACTTCAGTTTTCAAGAGCCCCAGTACTGGCCGCAATCCAAAGACACTTTTGTATGTATGGAAGCAGGTATGTGTATACTGGAAGGGCTGTGGGTCACACTCCTCACACAGAGATACACACGCTAAGTAGACTGTGATTCAGACAAATGGGGAAAAAATGCACATTGAATGGTTCTAATTAATCCTCAGCCATGGAAAAGTGTGTGCATATTCTCTGCATGATTAAAACATGCTTATCTCGTGGCACCGCATGAGGGCAATGCTAACTTCACAAGGCAGAGTCACACTCACAGCAACAGGTTTCTGCTGCCAAGGAGTGTGGTGGAGTCTCCTCCTTTGGAGGTCTTTAAGCGGAGGCTTGACAGCCATCTGTCAGGAATGCTTTGATGGTGTTTCCCGCTTGGTAGGGAGTTGGACTGGATGGCCCTTGTGGTCTCTTCCAACTCTATGATTCTATGATTCCATGATTCTTTGGGATGATATAGAGACTGAGGCAGACAACCAAATGGCCAGGGTAGAGGAAGCTGGGAAGAAAAGAATACTTCTCAACATTTTCCTGTGTTGAAGTCGTAGAAGGATCATTTTGAGCTCAGAAAACACAAATCCTAGAAACGTACAGACAATACTAAAACTGTGCCCACAAATGTGAGCATCTTTCTCCAGGCTTGTTCAGTCTCTACTGACTGTCAATTTGTTTCCAGACCCACTTTGGAGTGCAGAGTCAGTGCATTGCACTTGCATTAGCGGTAACTAGCCCAGAATATATATGTCTGCAGAGTGGGTCCAAGGCCTGTCTGCCAACTTGTGTTTTCCAGAGTCTCCCCCTCCCCCCAATGTCAGACATTGCAGAGGACTACAGAAAGGTTGAGACAATTTCTCTTTCTCTCATTGGAAGGAGATAAATATGTGAAGCTGAAATGGCAAGGAGATAAGGGTTGCAGAACAGTGAGAGAGCAAAGCTGTTGTTAAAGAGCATATCCCAATGCAGGGGGACTTGGGAAGGAAGGGAGTTAGGCAGATAGTGTTCAGTTATAAGCTTGAACTGCTCTCAAGTGCATAAAACTATCCCTGCTGAGATAAGTGCCCCAAATTAAAACTGTCAGGCAGCCACTGCTTTTGCTGTATGGAAAGATGACCATACTTTTTCTTGAATATCAGCTTCTCTAAGCTTTAATTAACCCACAGGAACCCAAGGTGAAACTAGGAGTTAAGAGTAAGCAAGCTACACTTCTTAGTAAAGTTACCTGCTGTGGAGTAAGGGAGGGAGAAGGGGGATGGTGCAATAAGATAGAGAGGAGGAAAAAATGGGTGAGTGGCAAACACAACGGACTCAAAAGCCAACATTCAAGGTCTGCTTTCAAATGTTGTTAAACTGTCACGTCTAGATTGCAGTCCATAAGCTTCTTGATCCGGGCAATTTATTATGAAATATCTGCAACTCTAGTTTATGTAGCTAGTGGATTGTTGCATGAGTAGTTTTGAATGCTTGAACTTCAAAGGAGCACTGTTCAACTAAAACGTATAAGGGGTAAGCAATACACAATGATCACATGTTTGCTCTACAACTTGGCTAACTTGTACTCAGCTCGTATTTATCACAGTATCGGTCAGCCCCCCTTTAGGCAGCTCAGTAGTAGTGTTACCACACTAATCTGGCTCAAGTAACAAACCAATCACGTGACAATTTGGTTTGTATTGCGTAATTGAATAATTTGGTATAGAATCATAAATTTGGGAGGGACTATAGGGTCATCTAGTCCTCTACAGCATCCTTGACTGATAGCTGCCCAGCCTCTGCTCCATAAAAAGAGAGCCCCCACCTCCCAGGGCAGTCTCCTACTGTCAAAGAGCTCTTACCATGACAAGGCTTTCCCCCAATTTTCAATTGAATTTTGCTTCTTGGTAATTTCCCCTCATTAGTTATAGTCCTGACTGCTGGAGCAAAAGAAAATAAGCCTGGACCCATCTTCTACATGACAGCCCTCTGAACATCTGTAGACCACTAGTATGACTCTTCTTAATCTTCTCTTCTCTTCAGGCTAAACATATCTAGCAAACTGGCTGTCACTGCCGGACAATGAACTCAGACTCCACAGGTTAAAAAGTGAAGCAGGTGCATAAGAGGTATAGACAATGCACCTTTATTTTGGTGAGCAGAGGAGGAACAGCTCTTAACATGGCAAATGACCAGAGTTCTGGGACTGGCACTCTTTCGGGTGGGTTGGGTCTATGGTTTCTTTGCACCCACACTGGAGTCTCTGTGTCCTTGAAGGTGGTGTCAGCACCAGCTCAGCATCCAATGTATTCTCAGTCACCTTGCCTGAAGGAAGAGGCTTCTCACTGATTGGAGGTGACACCAGGGTGACTCAGCAACAGGAGGTACCTGGCTAGGGATGTCCAATGTCGCATGAACAAAACACTCTTCTGCCAACCCTTTTGCTCCCTCACCTGGATCCAGTTCTTCATTCCCTGAGCCAATTGTCTCCTCCCCAGGCTCAGATACATCTTGGGGTCCTGATTTCACACACACCTCTGCTAGGACCCTCCCCAGGGTTGTCCAAATTCCTGAGCTCATCCCATTCCTTCTCAGGATCCAACCATTATCTCCATGACATTTCCAAGGAACTCATAATGCCCAGCTTGTTGTTCCATTTCTCATACTGGGTTTTTTTTCCCCAGTTTAAAAAACAAAAAGCATGAAAAAAATCTAAGTTGTACGCATTTTATATGCATTCTTCCCCTTTGTATGTTTTTAAAGACATTTATCCTGTAAGAGTAATTTTAATGCATTTCCCTAGAATATATTTGTTTTTGTGTTCATTGCTTTGAACTGAAACCACATCACAAAATTCAGAGAAGTGTGCAATATGACTGATAGTTGCATTCTGATCTGCATATGAACCTGGGACTAGCAAATCAGGTGAGTTCACATTAAAATATGGATTGAATGAATGTCTTCTCCATCCCTTCAAAACTGTCTGGTGGTCCCATGTTGCTCTTCCTCCTTGTATATTCCATAGACAGGAACATGAGGTCTTTCTCTTTGCTATAATAAACCTTTCAGGGGTTGTACCATGTGTCAGTAGAGCCAATGAATAGAGATGAATATTGGTCCCAAGGCAAGCTGATGTATCAGCTGAACTCAGCAACTGGTTATTTCATTCCTGCTCACACCTTGTAGCTGGTTGTCAGCGTGGGCAATGTTGAAAGAGTGTTAATTTCCAGCTATGTTAAACAGTTGCTTGAATAATTTATTGGTTATTTATTCTGCTTGAGAGGAAGGTCAGAATATGCATTTAAATGGAAATGTTATTACAAACACTACAAAAAGGACTGAGTCATTATCAGTGCTTCTCAGCTGGACCCAGTTTGAAACAAGCTGGTCAGGGAGATCAGGGAGCCCATACTTAATCCTGAAGCATTTATCAAACACTATCGCAGCTGTTTTACACACAAAGGGTCTCCAGAATGTGTCTGAGCTCACGGTCCCTGTCCTTGAACAGGCGGGAGTCAGCATTAGTCTACTTCCGCCTCTCCTCGCTTTGAACAGCCAACTTGGGAAAGGGTGAAAGGCCTGTTCAGAAGTCTTCATGCCAAAGGAAGATTGAGGTCATTTCTGCAGTTCAAGGCTTTTCAGTGGTTGGAACATAGGAAGTTTATACTGGTAGTGAGACAGACCATTGGTCCATCTAGCTCAGCATCATCTGCCCTGACTGGCGGCAGCCCTCCAGGGGTTCAGGCAGTGACTGAACTGGGACTTTTGGGTTCCAAAGCACATGAGCTATTATGGATCTACAGCCCGCCCCTTGGGCAAGTATTGCAGCCTGGCCTTGTATTGACATGATTTCATTGCTTCCATCCAGCCTCCCTCGCTACTGTACTTTCCCAGCAGGTTGTCGCTATTGCTTACCAGGTGGGAGCGGCAAAGGAGAGGTCAGCGTGGTGCAACTGCATTGTCAGGAAATATGGATTGGCTCTGCCAGTGTGTTCACACCACATCAACCTCCATGTCTTGCCCCTCCTGGTAAGCAAGAGCAGCCCACCTGCTGGCAAGTTAACATGGTGGCTCTAACATCACCAGCCACAATGCGTCCAACATATACTTTGAGCTTGTTTCTTCTTCTACAACAAGCATAGGCAAACTCCGGCCCTCCAGTTGTTTGGGACTACAATTCCCATCATCCCTGACCACTGGTCCTGTTAGCTAGGGCTGATGGGAATTGTAGTCCCAAACATCTGGAGGGCCGGAGTTTGCCTATGCCTGTTCTACGATGTGCCTTGATCCTTCAGGACCCACAAACTCACTGCTGCTGCTCTCTACTCACACCAAGTGTTAGGCCCACTGTATTGTTCATATGCCCTCTCACCCTGCCCCCTACCAGTCGTGTTACAAAGTCTTCAGTCTTTTCATTGCAACATGGTGCTGCTATATAATAAACTGCTGCTCCTGCACTCTAATCATTGCCTGCCTAGACTAGCCTTCTCCAACTTGTAGCCCTCCAGGTGTTTTTGGCCTATAACTCCCATTATCCCTGACTATAAGCCATTCTGGCTTGGGCTTGGAATTGAATTATCTTGGATAGAGGGGGAAGCAGAAAGCAGTGCTGAAATAAATGGGCTTTAGAAGACCTGGGGTTAAAGTTCACTTGAAAAAGCAGCAAAATATTCTTTTTACAAGATGGATCAAGGTGGGGGGAGTTGCCTTGCACTGTCCTTTTCTCCAACTGGCTGGGCAAAGTTTTATTTGAATAGGTGGCAAATAAACTAAGGTTAAGGATTTGCCTTATTTCCTATATCCCTGCCCTATTACTATGGTAATCAATTTTTTTTTTGGGGGGGACACCTCCTTGTGGACCATGCACCAGAAGTTTGGACTAGAGCCGTTAGCACAGCAGCTGTGTTGGCACTGTGGAATGAACTGCCCCTTGAAAATATATGCATAGCTGCCAAGTTTCCACTTTTCTCGCGAGGAAGCCTATTCAGCATAAGGGAAAATCCCTGTAAAAAAGGGATAACTTGGCAGCTATGTATATGACAAACAATTCTTTATTTCTGCAGGTCTTTCCAGAAGGATGAATCTATTCACTGGTAGGAATTTGTTGGCAGTATTACTATTTTTTAATGAATGAGAATTATTTTTACCCATTTTACTATATTTGGGGGTTGTGGGATTTTTTTTGTACACCATGCTATTCCTAAAAGTTTAGCAGTTTATAAATATTTCTAATAACAACTTTATAGACCCTAGTTTTATTTAGCGTGAGCTTAAGTTAGGGAGACGGCAGAAAATGTGTGAGCTGCCTATAAATACATCCATGTATACTTCCTGTTGTATTTCTGCATTTTGGATCTGCTTTAAGTTATTATGTTGCCAGTATGTTAAGAGGTTTCAGTTTACATTGATGTTTTAAGAGGATATTTTCTCTCATTGTTTAGTGTTGCTTTAAAACGCGGACTTATAAAAATTGCACTTTTTGCTGTTTTTAGTTGCGTTGTTTTTTGTTTATGAGGTTGTAAACTGCTTGGAGACTTCTTTGAAATATGGAGCCATATATATGTGCTGCATCTGCCAGATGTATCTGTTTCCCTGAATAAGGGTTGGATAAGGGTTGAATAATGCAGGATGTCAGTTGAAAGAAACCAATGTGAATTTCACTGGAGAGCACCCAAGTGAGCAGGATAAGGTGTGCATGTACTGCCTGCCCTCCCGTTCATGCACACTCCTTCATGCACAGCATCACTATTCATCACTGAGTCTTAAAGTTCCCGAGGCATCTGCATGCCAGTAGTTGGCCTCTGACTTTCATGGTTCTTTAGATTTTTGCTAACACTCTGTGTCTATAAACACACAGCTAGCTTTGCATTATATGGACTGTTACCCAGGAATAAAACAAATTAATGAGAGAACAAGGGTTTTAAAGGTGGCCTGCCCTTGACTCACCCTGCACTATCAAATAACTATAAAAAAGGTGTGAAGCGTTTACTCAGCCACGGATAGCTGTAGTTATAAGAAGAGGTTTGTTGAATTTATTGTGAGAGATATTTCAAACACCCCGTATCTAAGAAGGATTTCACCTATTTCTGAGGAAATATTAAGCATCCTGGCCAATTACAGTGGATAGCTGCTTTCCAGCCTCTCGTTTGCTGTCATTGGCCAGGGAGCTGACTGCAATGATAGGATATGATAGTGTTATTTATCTATTTATTGTTTTATTTACTTTCACCATTGTCCTGTGAAAGGGAGGAGCCATGACTGGAGTGGATTGAAAACTCCCATAGGATGAGATTATGATTGCAACAATGGGTTGTTAACACACTGTAAGGATTCATTTTAAAATGTTCGTTAAAAGTGTGCACAACAAACAAAGTGGAAACAATGACTGGGCTCCCTCTTGGTGACACCGAAGCGCACAATTGGCTGGACGGTGTCTTCTCCTGCTCCACAGCGCCCTCTGAAGAGAAAGTGGGAAGAGGGGTGTCATGGCTGGCTTGGAAGGATAAAGGAGGGCCTGCACTGGCTGCTGGCAGATCATGGATGCTGCTTCCTGCAGGCAGCAGCATGGCTGGCTGGAGTTCACAAGTCCCACTGGTGTGCCGAGCAGGCGGTTGTGCTCAGGCACTGGGCTCCTCGGCTGCTTCTCCCCTGAGCTTCACCTTCTCCTCCCTCCCCCCTCAGGTGGGTGAGCTGAACTCTCTGCTTCATGGTGGGTACCTGATCCAAAAGAGGCAACACAAAGACCGATGAGTAAAGGGCAAAATATATGTCTTTATAAACTGCGGTGAAGCAATAGTCAGCTGTACAATCTATGTAACTAAATTCATCTGGTGAGACAGTGATCCGGATAATCACACTGTTTCGACATAGTCTTCTTCAGTATACAACTCAGTGTACATACACCTTCTACGGAGCAGTGGTCATATATGCATACCTGCCAAGTTCCTGCCTGAAAAATAAGGGACCAAACCAGAAGTAGCAGACCGGAAGTAGCGCTGCTGCCATTTTGGAACTGGGTGGAGCATGCTCAGAAGTGACTTTTGATGCTGCTGTGCCCAGTTCCAAAATGGCCACCGCACCAGAATAAACCGGGGGGAAACAAAAAAAATATCTGTTTTTTCGGCTGGGAACAGCCGGAAAAACAGGGGTTTCCCGGGGAATACGGGAGACTTGGCAGCTAGGCATATATGCAGTTTATAAAGACATATATTTTGCCCTTTACTCATAGGTCTTCGTGTTGCCTCTTTTGGATCAGGTTTGACGTATGCAACACAGGGGTTCATTTATTTAGTGCTCATGGTGGGCACCAGCAACATTTTTTCCTAGAAAAAGAGCACAGGATCTTGGGGTTTTATTTATTTTAAAAGTACAACAGACAAGCCTGAAGTCTGCTCAGTGCTAGTGAAGACAAGCCCAATAATGGAGCTTCTTACCAAACCTAGGGCCATTTAAAGCACTATGTTAGTGCTTTACCATGGTTTTCCCCAAAGAATTATGGGAACTGGGGGTTGTCAGGGGTGGTGAGAATAGTTTGAAGGCCACTAATCCCCTCCCAGAGCTACAGTTCCTAGAGTTCTCAAGGGAAGAGGCATTAACTGTTAAACCACTCTAGGAGTTGTCACTCTGTCAGGCTTGTGCTCAGGTAAATGGGACCGTGGAAGAATGATTGAGTTCCAGTCTCCATTCCACTTTCAGACCCTTTCCTGTGAGGAATGAACACGGCATTGCAACAGTAGAAATAGGGGGGGGGGGACTTAGCCCATCGTGCCTGATCCATGGAGCACTTCCTCTTGCGTTCCCCTTCCTCCCATCGATGCATCTGCTTGGAGGTTTCGCAAGTTCACTGATGTTTTCATTTCAAAGGGCCTGAAACTGACTTTTTTGTTGTTGCCTCTAGAAATTTGTCACGGCACTTCAAACTATTTTAGCTGCTGACACATGAAGCAGAAAATTTCCTATTAAGACTCTGTGAGGCAAGGAGAGGAGTTTATTTTGAGAAACTGTTCATTTATATATATTTTTTTGGGGGGGGGGGAGTTTTTCAATGAAATTTTAATTTACTTGATGCAAATAAAAAAATGCCCCTTTTAACCCAGCTCTGTACTGAACACTTGGAAAATGCATAAATTTGGCCCCAACTCACGGCTTTACTGAGGGAGGCTGCTCTCAATTCCCATTTGTCCTTATTCCACCCTCACAGAAGAGGGATGGAAGAGGATACTCTGCATCCAGCAGCAGCAGTATCAGGCCCCATCTGCATTATACACTTAAAGCAGCATCATACCACTTTAAATAGTCATATCTTCCCCCAAGGAATCTTGGGGACTGTAGTTTGTTAAGGGTTATGAGAGAGGAAATATCTATTCCTGAGGAGGTAGAAAAAACCCCTGCAAAACTTACCAATAAGGCCAGTTTCACTACATAAAAGCTGATAAGACCTAGTTTAGGAGGAACCTTACTGAATGTTATGGACGCAGGTGGTGCTGTGGTATAAACCACCGAGCCTAGGGCTTGCTGATTGGAAGGTTGGTGGTTCGAATCCCTGCGACGGGGTGTGCGCCCGTCGTTTGGTCCCAGCTCCCGTCCACCTAGCAGTTCGAAAGCATGCCAAAAAGTGCAAGTAGATAAATAGGTACCGCTCCGGCTGGAAGGTAAACAGCGTTTCCATGTGCTGCTCTGCTTCGCTAGAAGCGGCTTAGTCATGCTGGCCACATGACCCGGAAGCTGTCTGTGGACAAACGCCGGCTCCCTCGGCCTATAGAGCAAGATGAGCGCGCAACCCCAGAGTCGTCTGCGACTGAACCTAACGGTCAGGGGTACCTTAACTTTTTAACTGAATGTTAGAGTGAAAAGCAACTAACAGATAAGGTGCAATGAAGTCTTTGCATATATAGCAAAAAATAACCTGGGCTGAATAAGTGTTTTCAAGGACTATGGTTGGATGAAAAGGTGGTGAGATGCTGGAGAGGCCAAAGGTGGTTGGCTAGAGAATAAACAGCCAGAGTAATGTAGATTTCCTTTATAGAGTGTGTGGTAATGAATATACTCTCATGGAATCTTTTGGACTCTGCCATGTAATGCAATACCAAATAAAGTCCAATTGGGAATCTCGTATGAACCTTCGTATTGGACATCCAAAGAGAATTTTCTCCCACATTCCCCTCACAGTGCTATAGTTTCCAGAGTACCCAGGGAAGAGGCATTGTTTGTGAAACCACTCTGAGAAATACAGAAATTTTCAGGGCACAGGGAGAGAGGAAGCTGAAGTCCAATTGTGTGAGCCAAACTCGTCACTTAAATTGTTGGACACAACCCACAGCCTTTAATGCCCTTCCCCAAATATAGTTCCCTGGGGAAATAATTCACTATGATTAAAAGCAGTTTTGTCTATTGAAAGGAATGATTCTCCCCACCTCTCCATCCTTCCCCTCTTGAGTGCTGGGTGTTCCTCTGGTCAGCTTGATTTAATTTCTCAGGGGGAAAACAGCAGCAATTGTGGGGGTTTTGGACAGCTGAGGCTCCAGAGCCACTTGAAGCTGTTGATCTCCCTCAAAACACCTTGCTAAAGGTGAAACCCAGTTTAGAAGCACAAAACATCCTGATTCATTTGGAATTTGGGCAACATAGAAAGCTGATATGGGCCCCAACTATACACTTTATGTTTGAAGTTCCAAGGGCCATGCACTCATCAGCTTTTCACATATTTCCAGTATGTCTGGAAGGTAGAGAGAAAAATACCACATTTGTTGCCTCCCTCTCACAACATTTGCATGCCTTCTCTGGTGTCCATTCAGTGGAACATTGGAAACGAGAGTCTCAAACACAAAGCTGTCTCTGTGTAGGCTCTCCACCTAACTGGGAACACACAGTGAAAAGAGTTATTGGTAGTGGCTCTGTGCCACTACCAAATAGTCTGCCCTGTTTGATGACTGCTGAATGCACAGATGTTGACCTGGGACAGGTGGGAATCTGAGCTAGGCCAGTGGATGTGTGTGGAGGGCTAATGACCAAACAGTCCTTAAAGTCTTCTAGTTTAAGGGAGCCACCCGGGTCTTTCCTGATGACCAAACAGGCCTTCTCGTTGGTTCACTGTACACTTTATACATACTGTCATTTTGACCTTATGAAATGTAATCCGTATCCCCCACCCAAAGAACAAAAGAAGACATTAAACAAACAGAGTAATGGAATGAAAAGCACAGAAATGGGATTTTAGTTTATAAAATTACTATGATTTTTTCTTATACTGCAATGCTGTTTTTCCAAAGTAGAAGGAAAACAAAAGCAGTTGTCAGAACTTGAATTGTTCTTTGAAAAAAGAAAAATGACAGACCTTTCAGGAGTTTCTGTGAGAAGGGAAGGGAGCAGGCCGTTTTTTAACTCTTTCTTGGGACGTCAATCTTTTGTAAGCAATTCTAAAGGTCTCAATGAAAATATCAATGAAATATCATTCATTATGCAACTTCACAGTTATCAAAGATCACTATTAGGGAGTAGGGCCTCATTATTAGCAGAATTACTGGCCTTTGGTGATAGAGTTAGTGCCCATTTGTCTTTCTCGAAGTGATTACTAACTGCCCCCATGGGGCCCCAAATAAGTTACATATAGAGAGATAGTGTTATGCTCCCTCTTTCATCAGCCTAGATCAGGCTTCCTTAAACTTGGTCCTGCAAATGTTTTGAGACTACAATTACCATCATCCCTGATCACTGGTCCTGCTAGCTAGGGATCATGGGAGTTGTAGGCCAAAAACATCTGGAGGGCTGAGTTTGAGGAAGCCTGGCCTAAATTGTTGTGTGTAGCCTTCATCTCTTTGTACAAGGTCTGACATCAACACCTTCCTTGCCTTACTTTGCTTGTTCCATTTGAAAGGGCAGTGACTGAAGTTCATAGCTGCCAAGTTTTCCCTTTTCTCGCGAGGAAGCCTATTCAGCATAAGGGAAAATCCCTGTAAAAAAGGGATAAGTTGGCAGCTATGCTGAAGTTCCCTGAGAAAAGCTGCACAAGGAAACCCCATGCAGTGATGGCCAGGTCTGCAGGAATGAATAGTATATCATGGATCATTAGCAGTTCATTAGTCTTCATGGGTCACGAAAACAAAATTCTCCTTGTAGATTCTTTCTCAACAGTTCAACAGATGATAGTTTCCAAGGTGGCTCTGCACATGTCTTAGAAGACTGAAATGCCACACACCTAGAAATCTGTTGCTTGGCTGATGTGAACTGAAAAGCATTCAGGAATGGAGGATGCACTCAAAGTTCATGAATTTGGATCTGGTGGAAGATACTAGATGGATAACGTCAGGTGGGTAAGTTGCAAATTTGCATCAGGGACCCAGTGTCCTGTTTTTTAAAGGTTAGCTAAGCAAGGAGTTAGGTTACAGGTAGGTAGCCGTGTTGGTCTGGCGTAGTCAACACAAAATAATAATAATAATAATAATAATAATAATAATAATAATAATAATAAAATTCCTTCCAGTAGCACCTTAGAGACCAACTATGTTTGTCATAGGTATGAGCTTTCGTGTGCATGCACACTTCTTCAGATACACGGAAACAGAAGTCACCAGACCCTTATGAATAGTCAGAGGGTGGGGGTGGGAGTATTACTCAGAAGGGTGGTGGGAATGGGTGATTGGCTGATAGGAGTGGTAAACCTGTTGATGACTGTTAATGACTGTTAACAATTTGAAGCCATGAGAAAAGAAACACCCCCCGCCCGTTTCCCCCCAGAAAAAAAATTGAAATTTTGGAAAAATTGGGGGGAAAGTTCAGTGTGGAATAGTTTTACAAATTGCCTGAAACGCAGTGAATATAAAAGTATTATGCTTGCAATAAAACAGGTAACCACCCCCTTTCCCTAAAAAGCAACAAAAAAGCAAGACACCATCAACATAAAAATTAATCAGATTTGCCCCTTAGCAGCAGCAGAAAATAAAGTTAAGGTGCACCTCAATATTTAAGCTGCATAGAAGGTCTACCCTTTGAGGAGTGCTTTAAAAAGAAGAAACAGAAGACACAACATGTACATGCAGTTTTAAAATGCAGTCTCATGTTCTGAACTACTGCTATCATTTTCCATTTCTTCTTCCTCTTCCTCTTTGTCATTTTTCTCATGGACTTCTAAAAAATGGCTTTGGGGGGAAACAGGAAAAAACCTGTTTCCCCCCAATTTCTCTGGGTTTTTTCCCCAGGCCTTCCCATCTCTACTTGAGGACAGCCAGGAAAAACCATAAGGGAATTTTTTTTTGCATACCAGGCCCAGAAGTAACCAACATCCCGTAGTATGTTGCACTGAGGCTCAAACTCTGTTTGAAAGGAAAAGGAGTATGTGTGCGTGTTTTAAATTGAATTTGTTATTACTGTATATATTATAAACCGCATGATGGTAAGAGAGCTTCTAAACAATATACAAAAATATACAACAGAACATTAAAATGATTGATAAAACACAGTTAAAAGCAGGTATTTAAGAGTATTCAAAAGTCAACAGTGGAAAGAGTACAGTGAGAGCACTTACCTGGAGTCAGTCGACGGGGAGCTCCAAAGTGTTGGTGCCTGGGGGGGGGTGGGTCAGAAAAATGGGGGTGGGTTCTGTTTTTTTCCAAAGCCTCTTTTTTTCAAGAAAAATATGGGGGGGTTGGAATATCCAAACTATATAACCCCCCCCCCATTTTTCAGGGAAAAAAACGGCTTTGGAAAAAACCACAGGAAAAAACCACAGGAAAAAAACAACATCCTTCCCATCCGGGCAGCTGGATGGACTGCGCCTCCGAAGCTCCGCGAAGCCCGATGCAGGTCACCAGGAAAGGGTCATGGGCGCCCTGGAGGCGCGCACTGCGCCGCCCCAGGCTGTCCGCTGATGCCGCCGAAGACGTCGCCGGCGCAGCGGGAGAGCAGGAAGTAGAAAAAATTCCCGCCGCTGAGCTGCCTTCCCTTCACTCTGCCCAAGCAGCTGAGGGCTCCCTGTGCCCCCAGTGGCAGCCTCGGGTACTGCAGGGTTCTTTCCGAGCTCTGTTTAGCTCTGAGTCTCGGCTCTTCCCTGGGCTGTCCTCCGCCTCTGCCCACCAGCCCCGCCGGCAGCGCCACTCTTGCCCGCAGCTGCCCGACTGGCCCTGCCTCTAGGGAGGGGCAACGGCCCTCCCTTGCCCCGCGGTGGGTACGCCCCTGTATGCTAGGCTGTTGTAGTAAAAACAACAGAGCTTTGTAGCATCTTAAAGACTAACAGATGTATTATGGCATAAAATTTGGAGGACTCACTTTGTCAGAAACATCAGGTGATTGTGCTATTTAGTGTGTTGTCGTTATAGTGTGAGCCACCTTTGGAATGGTTTGTCTCGAAAAGTGGAATATACATCTTTGAAATACAGGGATATCAAAGTCAAATCAAGAGTTTGCTGTACAGCCACATGCCCATTAAAAACAAGATAAACTTGAAGAAAACTCCATAACATGAACTGAAATAAGATACAGAATACATAGCAAACACGTGGAGTATATAGAAAAAGGGGCAGGGACAACCAAACAAGAGCTGAACTGAGAAAACCGCTCAACTAATCCCCCACAGACCTAAGATAATTCATAGTGCTTTGCTTTATTAATACTATAAATAGAAGACTGGATAATTATCCATCTGTCTGAAAACTGTAGAAATATCTCACCATGTCCAAAAATGATACGAAGAGAAAAATTTTATCAAAGAAATATCCTGCTGACCTTAATGGTGATAATTTTGGGAAAGAAATGCAAACATTTACCCTCCGTACATAAAGCAAATTTTGTAAGTGCACATTTAAAGCCATTAGCTCCGCTGAACTTGTTAACAGAGTAGAGACTCAGTGACCTGTTTCCAAATGTTTGTGTTAGCTTAGGAATACTATTAACAATTCTAGCAATGGTAGCTTCTGGAGAGAGGTCATTTTGCAAACTTTAAGCTAATTAAGAGTTATTTAAGGTTCACAATGTCTCAAAAACATCTTGCGGATCTGGCCAGGCTAAGTATTGAATCAAACATTGCCAAAGCAATTAATTTTCATGCTATGATTCATTTTTTTCTCCACAAAAAGGCCAGGAAAAACTCTTTTTAAAAAGCAAATAATAAGTTTATCTACTTTTTTTAATCCTTGTACTAATGTCTTCTGACGATCTGATCTGCATTGCAATATAAAAGGATGCTTTGTTGTGAATTATTTCTCCTTATCTGTATTGTAGCATAAACAAAGATGTTCAAGTCAAAAATGCTTTCTTATCTCTGATCCTATTTTATTTATATTTATTCATATTTATCGTAGAGTACAAGGCCTTAAATGCATAAAATTAACAGAGCACTGCATTCCACCACTCTCTCGACCTCAATGGCCTTTTTGATCTCACAGGCTAGAGCTCATGGCATAAATCCTTAGTGAATAAAAACAGGATGACTGATGGGCAAGGGAAGGAGCCCAAAATAAACTTTATACCCCCTGATAAAATTCCGCTCTGAGGCCCTGTATATTCACTGATAGCATACAGTGAGATAGGAAGCATTCAACAAGCATGGACAAGTGAAAAAGGAGGAAATCAAAACATAAGGCTAACTTCTATATACAGACTCTTCTGAATGTTAGCACAAGCCAGAGCTATGGTTACCTAAGTAATAAATTAAAACCCACAGCTATTTATTATTTTTAGCCTGTTATTATATGAGGCTAAGGGGTATCCCATCCAAGGCAGATCAGATCCATGTTTCTACATCAGGTGGCCTCACACCATTCCTTTGCCTCCCCCACCCCACATTCTTACACAATTATACTCAAGTTTTCAAGTGGGCAGATATTCCCCTGGAAGTAACATGAGATTCCTTGCTGTAGGGACCCCAGTCTCTTTTCAAAGGCAATAGGAGTGAAGGAGAGGTGGTGGCCTCTGGGGTACTGGGCCAATCAACTTCAAGGGGCTAGGAATGAATTTAAAATTCTAATTTCTTTGCCTTGGCCAATGTTAACAAGGCTTTCATGGTCAGGTGAACTGAGACTACTTCCTTTGAAGCTCAGCTCCACTTAATATTCTTAAAAGATTCTCAAAGTGGTGGTTCCTTACAAGATTAAAGAATTGAGACTTACCACTTCAAAGGTACTGATGGGGCATTAAGATAAGGAAAGGGTGAATGCCATGGCCTGGGATTCTCCTTTAGCAGTTGATTATCACCTCAGCTGAATGATTTCCATACCAAAGGACACTGGGTAATGACTTTGAAACAGACATTTCTTTGGAGCAAAACCCTGCCTTAATTTTATAACAGGATACTTAAGTGTGTGTGTGTGTGTGTGTGTGTGTGTGTGTGTGTGCGCGCGCATTATCTTTGTACTCTATCTTTTTCTTATATAAATATTTACTTGTGTATTTACTGGGAAAGTAACCTATCTAGGAGAAGAAAACTCTGGTCCTAAATGTCCACTGTTTGGCGGCTATACTCATTCATGAGAATGACTTCAGGAGTAAACGCTGAGGGAAAATCCATACCTGTTGCCTTGAAGGACATCTTTGGGAGATGAAAAGGCTAAGGAATAAAGTGTACACATATCACAAGTGGAGTCCCTAAGACGGTTGAATGTCACTTCGTACGCTTACTTCCAGCAACTCCTGCAGCCAAGCTGGTGCCAAATGTAATGTATTGCTCTGCTTTCCTTTGGACCACATCAGTGAGGCTGAGAGTGGGGTCTTGTCATCTGGGCAGCCCAGGACATTCATACGCATTGCCCAGGCTTGCGCCCAGGAAAAGTCACAACACAGGAGGCAGCAGTTATGAGTTTCTAGTCTCTTTAGCCACTGTGATTCTCCAGGGGTTTGACTTCATGCCCAGAAGGACACTCCATTCTCTCTCAAGACAGACAGATTTCAACAACAACTTGAGGATCACTTGGCTCGGAATTCACAGGCATGTTCTTAGTCTCTGTGCCCACTTCTTTTTAATAGGAGAGGGGTGGTGGCACTGTGAATGCTAGATTGAGACACGGCCATGCTTGCAATATTAATCCTGACAAGACCTTGTGTTTGAAATGCTGACGGGTTCATGCCAAATTGCATTGTTACAGCTAGTTGGACATCTCGACCCAACAGAAGACTATATGTATTGAATGGAGCTGTGGGTGGGGAGGCTGCATGGCATGACCCTGCCTTAACATCCAGCGCTACTCTCTGCAATCATCTACTTGCTTCTGCAGTCATATTAAACTTAAACTCCTAAGTGCCCTTCTGGATTGGCTGGCCAGGGAGAACCAAGCCTTCCTTTACAGCATCAATATTCAAGGAGAAGGAATAAACAGAGCTCTGCATCATTGCAGCTCTGAGTAACAGTGATGGACTCACTGAAATGTGACAAGATTTATTACTTTCTCCCAAAGAACAATTGCCTGCTTGGTGTCCTCAGTAAATAATGCTCTCTCTGTGTGCCATCTGGGGACATCATTAGTCCAAAAGACAGTGACACCAGAGTTAACCATTTGATAGACCTTTGTCATCCGTAGTGTACAGGGCCTGACCTTACAAGGAATCCTTACAGATGTTAGTAAGGAAATTCTCACTGAGGACCGTAACTGAATTCTTGACGCACCTGAATGGAGCAATATCATGTGTGAGGACATGGTTGATGAGGATACTTGGGACAATGTGATGTAGTGGTTAGAGCAACATTCACTAACCTGGTGCTTTCTTGACTTTTTCAACAGCACAGCTCATTTTTTGGCTCTGAAACTCAGCTATGATCTTCATTGGGTGACCTTGGCCAGGCTCTCTCTTAGACATTTAACTTGCCCCACAGGGTTGTTTTGAGGATAGAATGAGGAGACATCATGGTTGATACCTTGAACTCCTTGTCAGAAGGATTAATAAAAAGGCAATAAATAAGTATTGTGGGGTGTGTGGGTGGTGCATGACAGTAGGATGGCTGCAACCACAATCTGAGGGGTGTTACTCCAGCAACACATTTTTAGAGGTTTTGTTTCTCATAAAAAGAATTTAGGTGTTCTGTTTGTTTTAAGGGACTCATCCCTTACTTCAGTGTGATGATTCTTCACTATACAGCATCTATAGAACATGTTGGCTCTTCTATATCATGGAATTCTATGGGCAGAAATCATTGTTTTTTCAAAGGGCCTGTTCCTTGTAATCTGACATGGAAATATAGTGGGATGAATGAGAAGGCTGCCATTGCTGATGATTTCACTATGATAGTCAAGTCTAACTTGGATGGGAACTATGTCAAATCTGGGGGAAAAAAATCATATTTGTTCTCTCCAAATTCTCTTCCACTGCTGCCACAACCAACATGGCTTCTACTTAACATTTATGTACTTGCACAATATAGATTGAGCTAGGGCAGCAATCAGGAACCTGTGGTCCTTGAGATGTTGTTGGTCTTCAACTCCCAATAGCCTGAGCCATTATGGCCAATGGCCTGGGATGATGTGTGTTCAGCAATATCAGGAGGACCAGAGGTTTCCTATCCCTGAGTTAGATGATTGCAGCTCAAGAGATGGGTGATTATTCATATATTTTTCCAATAAGGATGTGAAATTCAATCAGCTCTCCAACTCTTGGACCTGTATATATTTTCTTCTGTCCTTATTTGCAGTACTCCTTTCCTAGGTTCTGTTACCTGCTCAATTCAGTCTGTGAGATTACACCAGCTGAGACAACCTCACTACTTTCACCACTCTATGATGCTTCACAGTAGAAGAAGGAACCTGAGGACAGGGATAGACTGAATTTGTTGAGAAAAAGAACGACTCACACTTGAAGGTCTTCTTGGCAGCTGGCTTTTCTGTGTCAGGAGTATGGGCAGGAGTCAGGCTCTGGGGCCTGTAGTGCTTTGCAGGACTGGAGCCTGCCTCAGCTTGTGCTGGAGAAGCAAGGAGTGGCCACTCAGGTGAGGCCACTTGATAACTCACTGCACCTGGTGGCAAGAGCTGGGAGGGATAAAAGCTCAGCATTTCCCTTCAGCTCTTTGCCACAGCAACGCGATCCCTGCCTTGTTGCATCTGGCCTCCTGTTCCTTGATACTTTGCCATGCTCCTCGACCCTTGGACCTTCGCCTTGCCAACGCCTTGCTCCTCGACTCCCAGACCTTCGCCTCCACCTTGCTCCTTGACCCTCGGGCCCTCGCCTCCGTGACGCCCTGCTTCCCAACCTTCGGTTACTTGACCCTGCGACTGCCTGCTGCTGGACCCTCAGCCCTGCACCATCCGGACCCCGTTCCTGCTTCCACACCATCATCTTGCCCCTGGTCCTGACGTCCTCGGGTGGGCCTGCTACCTCCCGCCGACCAGACCGTGACATTCTGAGAAGCAAACCTGAAGGCCAGCACCTGTCACTGATAGAACATGTGTTTTGTGAGCTATGTGAAAAATTGAAATTATGATGGATAGAATATCCTTTGTCTTGCAAGATGACTCACTACAAGGGATGGGGGAGAAATTCAGTTCAGTTTACATTTAAAGATGAACCCACCTAATTTGCACATTCCAAAACAATATCAATGCGAAACATACCCTCTGATACCCTCATTTCTCTGAATTCTGCAATTCACTTCTCCAGCTAAGCATACAAAAATGCATATATAAGGAAAAGTGTGCACAAAAATACAGATATTAGTGAAAATAACATTATGTTGGGGGGGATTGCTTTGCAAAAATGTGACTATTAGGCACAATTGCATACAAAATGTGTGTGTTGGGAGAAACTTCACTGAAATCCTGATGAATTTCCATGAGGACTTAAAAAGAAAGAACGAAGCAAACTGATGTGGAAACGTGGAGAACTGAATGTAAGCTTGGAGAAATGAGAAACTGAGAGAAACTGAAATTGACAGGTTCCCCCACCCCCCGGTCCCTGTGTGATGGTGAAAAGGAGAGTATCCAGGTGGCTTGCTCAGGTAAAAGATACAAGGACAGCATCCTAGTTAATTGGGAGTTAAAAACAGAAGATCATTGAAGCAAGCGTTCACAGAGGAGAGAGTATATACAAACAAGGTGTCTCCAAGGACGGTGCCTTTGCCTCTGCTTTGCACTTTGTTTATTAATGAGCTGCAGCAGAGCTATGGATTTTGTTGACCATAGGCTTTTAAATGTTCTTAAGGGTTGATAAAACACTTGGTAGAGGTGGTGGTTGCTATTACAGTGGAACCTCGGTTTATGAACACCTCGGTTTATGAATTTTCAGTTTATGAACACCGTGGACCCATCTGGAACGGATTAATTCATTTTCCATTACTTTCAATGGGAAAGTTCGCTTCAGTTTATGAACGCTTCAGTTTATGAACAGACTTCCGGAACCAATTACACCCACGCTTCAGTTTATGAACGCTTCAGTTTAAGTACTCCGCGGACCCGTCTGGAACGGATTAATCCACTTTCCATTACTTTCAATGGGAAAGTTCGCTTCAGTTTATGAACGCTTCAGTTTAAGTACTCTGCGGACCGTCTGGAACGAATTAATCCACTTTCCATTACTTTCAATGGAAAAGTTCGCTTCAGTTTATGAACGCTTCAGTTTATGAACAGACTTCCGGAACCAATTGTGTTCATAAACCGAGGTACCACTGTATTGCTTTACAAGCAAAAGTGAAACTACAAAGGAGTCACGATTAGGCAGCTAGTCTGTGCCAGAATAGGGAAGGAACTGTGCCCAGATTACGGTCGATTTACTGTAAGTATTTTTGCTTTTGCAAGAGGCAACTTCCTTACGCCCGTATAATTTAGATCTGTTTCAAGAGTTCATTTACTAAAATGGTAAAGTTACATGAGAAGACTATGCCACCTCACTGATGGCAATTAGGAGCCAGTTTGACACTGGAGGACCACATTCAGTGTACCTATGTGGAGTCTCACACATCTCACTAGTATCACATTAACTCATGGTTTCCTACACCTGCAGCATCAGCACAGCTGGAGATCATGGCTTTTGGGGGCATGTTGTGCTTCGACACTAACACTGCCTACTCAGATCAGGAAGTCAGGGCCAAACTAGACATTACTTTAAATGCATATTCAATGTTACACATAGTTTGGTATATGAATGAATGTGATACTAGCTGTGGAGTGGGGTAGGGTTTTCATTGAGTAAAGGGAGGGGAGGTTTAACACTGTCCTACCCTGCTGTGATCCCAACAAAATTGACACACACAGCATTAGGCTTGAGGAAAGAAGCTACACGTATAGGCTATATAGTTTGAAACAAAATGAAAAAGCTGTTTTGCAGGCATCACAGTGAAGAAAAGGGGTTACATGAAGGAACCCAGCTCTTCACAGAGCACATCACATGAAGTTGGAGAATCTGCAGCCTTCCAGATGTTGCTGGACTACAACTCCCATCATCCATGACCATTGGCCATATTGGGTGGAGCTGATGGGACTTAGAGTATAGTGATACCTGGAGAGCCACAGGTTCCATATCACTGTACTATGAACACACCTCCTTCTCAATTCCATCTGAGTGGGGATACTCCACAGCCTTCTTCACAGTCTTCACAAATGGCATTTAACTTGCAGGCATTACCTACAGTGGATGGCCTTTTGAGAGTCTTGTTGTGTGTGATAGTGGGGATGCAGGTGGAGTAGAATGAAGAAAAGCAATATGAGAGGGTCTGGATAAGCAAGCTGGGAGAGTGGGGGTGGGGGGAGAGGGTTTAAGGCCAAGCACAGAGACAGAATGCAGATGGAAGCTCATTATTTGCGGAGATGATCTAGTGAGCACAGAGAAAAGGAGGCCCCAAATAGGTTATATTGTAACTAGTATTTCAGCTGGTTTTATTTGCTGACCAAAAGAAAATCCTTTGTTTTTTAGATGTCTGTGATGGAAAATGTGGTCCTCTCGGTGTCTACTATAATCCCTATTATCTGACAAACAGTTTATCCATCATGAGCATCTTTACATGGACCACTCTGATGCACTAACGGCTCATCGTTTGGAAACCATAGGTATCTGTTCTATACAATCAGCTCACCTGGTAGCAGACCAGATGGATGGGGCAAATCAAACCATTCAGTGTTGCAGGAAGAATGGAAACTTGCTCATTTCCCATTGATTCTCAACCAAGCTGCTTTCGGAATCTTCTTTCTGCGGTGTGTGTGTGTGTGTGTGTGCGTGCGCGCGCCATTTATTATTTTTTTATGAATACCTTGATTTGGGACTGTATGAATGAAAAGCAGAACTCTTTAGTTTCTCTACTCCCCATCAAGGTGGTACTCTGTATTTTGACCACATTTCTTTACATTACCAGGATAAGAAGCTTTACCTCTTTCCTTGGAGAAAGACCAATACAGGTAGCCCTTGCCAGTGAGTGACAGTTTCTTTCAGTATTAATTCTGTACGACCCAACTTGTAATTGCACCCTACTACAGGAAGATAAACTCCCCTTTACCAGACTAATACCTTTTCCTTCTCAGTGTTAACAGCCATCACAAATCACTCAAGCACTTCCATATCTCCCCTTAGAAGTAGCCAAGCCATAACTCTTTCATTTTTAATAATTTCTTCTATGCCTGTTCCTACCTCTGTGGAATTCATGGCATTGGTATCATGATGTAGCTTCACTGAACACCAACTGTTGGGTCCAGAAGAGGCCACAGTGTCTCATCCTCTTCATCACTAGGACTCTCCGTCCTTCTCCTCCCCGCCCCTCTCTCTTCACACACACAAACCTTCATGCACATGTATTTCATCATAATAGAATGCAAGGATTTCACAGCCTATGATTTGCCTAGCCTTTAAAAGGAACAAGCAAGAGAAAAGAGTCTAACAAGCAAAAAGGTATACGTAGAACCGACATGTCATTATATAAATTGAAAGTGCTTGCCAGCTTTGCAAGTACAGGCTCCCAATAAACCCATTCTGTGCTCTTCTCATTCCTTAATGCAGCTTTTGCTCAAGCTACCCTGCAAACAGAGGGGCCAACTGATAATTATAATTCAATTTATCACCACCTATTTTTGTCTCTTCTTTTAAACCAAGTCAGCAGGTGCCCCCTCTTTTCAGGTTACTGACTGATCAATACTCTTGCCTGGGGCAGCTCTCAAACATTATGGCACTTCAATTCTAAGAATGTCAAAGAAGCAGAGACAATTGGTTGGTGGGGGGGGGGGGAGAGCCAGAGCAGATTATCATCAGAGAGAAGAATAGGGAACCCCTGCAAGCACCTGTCATTTATAAGGTGGAATGCTTCTGTTTTGCTTGCAAGCGCAGTTCATATAATGCATGTTGTCCTCACTCAGACATGTCTTCTTAAAGTACAAAATTATAATTCATGAAGAAAAGGAATACGTAAGACCAAGGCATGTCTCAATTACAGATTACTGTATAATTCTTTGTAAGTGAACCAGGGCAGCCTTATTGGCATAATGTATTTGAATGCTTTTGGTGAAATCACTCAATAAAGTGACCTTGTTCACATATCACACTGAACCACGGTTTAGTGTGACATTCACAAATAGGAATCAGTGAAGGCTCAAATGCTCCCTCTGACTTCCTTTCCACCTTTTCAGAGTTCAGAAGCTTCTGCTTTTGCTAACCATGACTTGCCATCCACCCGCCCTATACATTTGTATCCCAGCTTCCCTCTAAGGAGCTCAAAGTGGCATTCATGGTTCTTTCCCTCCCCATTTTTTTCATCACAATAGCCCAGTGAGGAAGATTAAGCTGAAAGACTGTAACTTACCCAAGATCACCCCATGAGCTTTGTGGCCAAGTGTGGATTTGAACTCTACTCTCCCAAGTCCCTGTCCAACCTACCAACCACTGCACCACATGTCAAATGTCTGCATTGCATTCAGTTAGCAGTAAACATCTCTTTAGCTACATAACTGATTTCTCTCTGAGCATCCAAAGACAGCTCTTTAAAGAGCGGGCCTATATTGGCTCCTTTGGTGCCAGAAATTGAAGGGTGTTTTTTAAAAAAAAAACCACCAAAAAACTGCATGGTGCAATATTTTCATTTTCACTCTTTAAGAGCAAGATCCATTCCACTGGGGAAGTTTCAGGCATAATGCCATGATTTTTCTATCCCAATTTTGAATCTTGCTTTGCAGATGCTTCGCAATAAGCTCACAGCAATGGTACCAGACCTTAAATTACAAATAAATTGAGAGAGGGTGTTTATGTATTTAAAATGTTTATACTCTGCACTCCAATATAGTAGAGTAATTCCTAAATCTCATCTCTGCAGTACAACTACTTTATTTTATGTGGTGCTTTTTGATATAACAATCTCTTTATTCGTATGAAATGAATGAATACATAAAAGTAAAAGACAACCAGTATCGCATAGTCAGGCTTCCAACTTCCCTGTGCTGACTACTACCGGTAGTATACTGACCCAAACTGACTGCATGAATACCGCTGGAGCGAAGAACTAAAATCTGGTGTAACTTTTTGAATTCCTGAGATGTTTTTGTTCCTGTACAATGCTTCCAAGACACTGGCTTGGTGAAAAGCCATGGGGGATTAAATTGGTGACCTTTTATTTCTTTAAAATCTTGCGAACTGCTTGGAGAATCCAATCTGTGGTTGATAAAATGGATGGATGTCAGCTGGCATAGATCCTACTCCTCAGTGTGACTGAATAGTAAATGCTACAGAGCCTGTTTTGTGCAGAAACCGTTGCAATTTGGCTTTATTTCCTCTTGTCTGGCGTGAGGTTGAGCCTGCAGGATAGGAGACATGACATGACATCAATGGATCGAACTTTGTTTTTGATTGGTGGGTGGGTGAACTAGCTGCCTTGCCCTCAAATCCTCCTGCTGGTTTTGCCAGCAGGATAGGATGCATTAGTTCACTCAACCGCATATAACTCCAAACAGGATGTTGGTATCATACTGGAAACAAGAAATCTTGGCAATGTTCCTTTATTAATCATTAATTTCTAAACAGAGACTGTGATTTCCAGAAAAGCCTAAGGGTGCTCAGATAATGGCAGTTCAAACTTTGGTCACTCCAAGCATATGAAACAAAGTAAATGGGGCAGAAAGAGGGGTGCAAATGGTGGAATGCACACAGCAGGGTGAACTATGAGGAAATCAGTCTTCCTTGCCCCCCTTTGATCAACTAGCCCTTATGCACCAATGAAAAATGGATGCTGATCATTCGACGCTGTCTGCTTCCACCCATTCATTTGAAACAGTAGCATTACAAAAGTCATTTTTGACTCTCGGGGAATTTTTTTAAAATTCCTCTTTACCTAGATGTTTGGTGGCTGTTTGATGGTGTTCCTGCCCACCCTGGAATCACTGGTTGAGGGGATGTTTTTAGAGTGCTTAAAAAGCAGCACCACTTTTCCTCATCAATGTGTTTGCTACCTTGGGCTCCTTTGGGAGGAAGGGCAGAATATGAATTGAAAAAATAAATAATAATTTTGCAGCCCTGACATCTCCTCCACATCTGTGGGGTCTTAATAGCGGTTTTTCAAAAGGAAAAAAGACTGGCACAGTGCTTCAGGACATAGCACGTTGGGCAGAATGATGCGGTTCAAGTCATCCGTCTTTGCCTGCCCAGGTATAAAATGCTTCTTAACAGGAAGTTGGTGATCATGTTAAAAAGAAGGGGGGGGGAAGAGAAAATATGCACCCTGGTTTTCATGCCAAGATCTAAGCTGAACCTTCACTCAAGTCCTCAGGTTCTACCTTGATTATGTTAATTCGTTTTGCTGGCATACCCAAACACTTCAAGACAATCCATAATGAATTATGATGGAAGCTGCTGACAAACGATTTCTGAAAATCTATGAAGTAAATACTGAGTGGGTTTTGCCATTCAGTGAGCTCTCCATTTATTATTGTCAGGGTGAACATCTCGTAGAAACACAGCCAGAAAGAGTCAACCACTTCCTTTTGTCCTCTTTTCAGGCAATGCTTTCTGCAGCATTTTCCCTGTTGTTGTTGTTGTTGTTTAGTTGTTTAGTCGTGTCCGACTCTTCGTGACCCCATGGACCATAGCACGCCAGGCACTTCTGTCTTCCAATGCCTCCCGCAGTTTGGTCAGACTCATGCTCGTAGTTTCGAGAACACTATCCAACCATCTCATCCTCTGTTGTCCCCTTCTCCTTGTGCCCTCCATCTTTCCCAACATCAGGGTCTTTTCCAGGGAGTCTTCTCTTCTCATGAGGTGGCCAAAGTATTGGAGCCTCAGCTTCAGGGTCTGTCCTTCCAGTGAGCACTCAGGGCTGATTTCCTTCAGGATGGAAGAGAAGAGCAAATCCATGGCAGTCAAGACCCCTTTTGTGGTTAAGTATCCTGCTATTTTTCTGTTGCCACACAGGTTTACCATGGTTTCCTATTTTTACACAATGTGTTGATTTTTAATGATATAATAACTGGGCTCACCCACATTTTTCTCTCTACCTAGACAAGGATTTAGATTTTATTGCATCGTTCATTGTTTGTGATATGAGGTGTAATAATGTTTTTAGTTCAGGTTGCTTAGTTTCATTGTCAAAGTTAATCATTTCTTTGAGGATCAGAATTGGAAGAAAATTCAAGGACCAAAGCATAAAAAAAGAGTTTTGATTCCCTCCCCTACTTTTTTCTGCTGTAGGCCTGTAACATTGTTTCCATTAGGATCCAGCTAAATGCTCTGTGGTGAATCCAACAGAGGCATTTAAGGGATGGGTTGGTTTCAAAAAAGCCCCTGTACTCACCTTTCCGTACCCATTTTCTGCCACCTGCCTCTGGTCCTAGAACTCTCTACAATTCTCTCAATTTCTCTTCCCTTTATTTTACACAACATGACATCAGAATGGGGACAGGAAACACTACCCTCTCTCAGACTGGGCTTCAAATGTCATCACACATCCAAATCTGACTGGTTATGTGGCATAATCATAAAGTCAAATTAGAAGGAGTGCTATGCTTCCTGCCTTTGTATGGAGAAAGGGGGGATGGAATGCGGAGCAGTCATGGAGAGTGTAGTGACTCCCACTGGGGAGCTAGAACACTTCACCCCATACCTACCCCTCCTGAAAAAGGGGCAAAAGCAGTGGGTATGTACTGGGGTGGTGAGTGTTTTCAAAGTACACCCATAGTTTCTATGGTTCCATTTGCTGGTAAATATATGAGTCACTTCAAGAGAGAGCGAGAGCACCAGAGATTTCTAATCTTCACACGGTGGAATCCAGTGTTCAATCTGCACAAACATTTCCGATTTCCAGATGGAATAATCTCTCCTCACCTCCCCAACTCTCTGTTCTGGAGCTTCTTCAGGCCTCCCAGAACTGATGAGTCTTTGCTTTAGGTGCAGGGTTGAGGAGAGGGTAGGAAGTCCCATTGCACTAGCGGGATGTATTGTACCAGCTTCTGCGAGTGCAACTATTTAGTTACATCTGGCCCTTAATCTCCATGTACAGATTGAAAAAGATCCCAATCAGCTAACGGAGCGCTCATACAGAAAGAAACTTTGCGACTAGGGAGTTTGCATCAGAACATAATTTGTGAGTCAGTGTGGTCAGTGAATTGTATTTTGGCTGACCTTGTCTTTAACATGGGAGGAAATTTACTGGGGGGGGGGGGAGATTATTCTCTCTGAAGTGGTATTGTGCAGAATTCTATGCTTTAAGACCACCTCTATATTCTGCGTAATATATAGACTGGCTCTCAAAGAAAACCTTTGCCATGCTTTTCCTATAGATCATCTGCACCCAACCCCTCATCCAAGAATTCCCTTCCCTAGCTGGAATCATCAAGGTAAATGGATGCGCTGTTAATGTCTCCATTCTATTGTTAAGTAAATTTAAGAAGAAACATGTGCCTTCATGGTCCATCATCAGCTTGCCATTCTTTGTCATCATGAATCCAGGCCAAACAATGACATCAATTCTGGGCATTTATCCCTTCAGTTGTTCCGTGGATTATCTACAGAGCAGGATATACTCTTTATAAATGCATCTGCTGTCCATAGGCATTCAGGGAATCTTTTGTAGAGAACAATGCCAGCATATTGATTATCTGCTGCATATGTACCCTGTGTCCAATTCTCTACCTGCGATGAGCTGCATGAATGGTCACCTATGTGCTTGCCTCTCTCCCTTGATTGTAACTTGCCCTCGGGTTTATAAATAGAAGCGTTACCTGAATAAATCTCTGGAACTTTAATATGCAGCATGACGGAGTAGGAGATGGAAAGGGAGAAATCAAAAATCAGGGCCTCCTCTATAAATCTCCCTGCCCTTACTCCTTCTCATTGCACATTGGCATAACATCACTGGCTTGCAGCAGCTTACAATGTGCTGGTTGTAAAGTGCAGCACTTTGACTAAAAGAAGAGGAATATATGTTGGCATTTCTGGAATTGGGAGTCCAAGCTCCTGAATGTCATTGCACTGCCTCATGAGAATATTTAACATTTTCTAAATTAGAAGGTGGGATGGAGAGACAGAGCCATAGGCATTTTGCTATCTGAGTCATTGGGCAAGATGGTGTCTGCCCTATTCCATGGTTGACCAGGCTGCTGAATGAATCTTACTCAACACTGGCAATTGGACAGAGTCCTCCACACCACTTGAGGGCAGCAGGCTGAGTGAAGTGGTGCAGTAGAGGCTATGTCAGCTCAGTCCACTCCCTGCCCCTTAGCATCTGCTGCTTGAGGCAGCCGTCTCACTCTATCTAATGGTAGGACCACTCACGGCTAGAGAAATCTCATAAATAAATATACCTCATTTTTCACGATGGTGCTCTGCCATAGTAAGAGACCAGATATGAGAATTATTCAGGATTGAATGGCCTTGAGTCTTTCAACATGAGGGGTACCATGTGCAACGACTCATAATGCAGAGACTCACAAATATGGACTTAGTGCATCTCTCTAACCCCAATAGTTTCAGAAGACATCTGAGAATAATTATCCAAAAGGCAAAATAAGTAGTTGCGGAGCTCAGCTTGGAAAGTTTGTTCTGTTAGTCCATTTAGGGACAGGCAGACCAAAAAAAAAAAAATGACAGAAAGAAGCAAAGTTATAGGGAACAATTAAGTGTTTTAAAGTTCCAGAGTGAAAGCACTTTAAGTGGATGTTCACTTGCCTTTATCAAATTTATGGATGGTTAGTTGGTGCTGGCAAGTCCAGAATATTTTAGAGCTGGGCTTTTAAGTTTACTGTTTCTTAGCAAGTCTTAACTTCTTATTGGACCTTTAACAAACTGCACTTTTCCCATGATGCAGAATCTCCTGGAAACCACTTTACCATGAAGGCTCAGTTTAGATTATCCTCTAAGTGCAAGGCAGGATTTCTGTTGTTTTGCCTGAAGTTGTCTTCTAGGGACTCAGGCTGAGGAAATTTTGCCCTAAGCCATCCTTCAGCAGGCATGAAGCAAAGCACAGCAGACCCATGTAAGCATACAAATGCTACTTAGTCTCAAGCCATCATCAACAACACAAGGCTATTGCCTTTAAGAAAGGCAAGAGGAAAGACAGGCTAGTAGTCGGAAAGGATCTTTCCGCAGAATGGTTAAGCCTCCTATGGCTGAAGTCTGTCAGATTTGGGAACAGGCTCCTGTTAAATGTTCAACATTTCCACAATTGGCAGCATAATTTCCATCTCTGACTACCGGGTAATAATAGGGGGACTGCAAGAAGATCAAACCTATCCATTCTGAAGGAAATCAGCCCTGAGTGCTCACTGGAAGGACAGATCCTGAAGCTGAGGCTCCAATACTTTGGCCACCTCATGAGAAGAGAAGACTCCCTGGAAAAGACTCTGATGCTGGGAAAGATGGATGGCACAAGGAGAAGGGGACGACAGAGGACGAGATGGCTGGACAGTGTTCTCGAAGCTACCAACATGAGTTTGATCAAACTGCGGGAGGCAGTGGAAGACAGAAGTGCCTGGCATGCTCTGGTCCATGGGGTCACAAAGAGTCGGACACGGCTAAACAACAACAACAACATCAACAACAATACAGGGGTGGGGAACCGTAGGTCAAATCAGTATTTGTGTTGCTCATGACATTTCAGGCAACTTTACTCACCATGTGCACAGTGCAATAAAATCAATCAATGTTACTGTTATTGGTCTTTTAGACTTTTAGAAAATAATGTTTATGGTGCATTTCAGGATGAAAACAGTCAGTGTGATGAGAACTTATGAAGAACCCTGTTGGATCAGAACTTTGGCCTACCTAGTCCAGCATCCTGCTTTCACAGTGGCCAACCATCTGCCTGTGAGAAGCCTACAAGCACGACAACATTATTATTATTATTATTATTATTATTATTATTATTATTATTATTATTATTATATCACCCCACCCATCTGGCTGGGTTTCCCCAGCCACTCTGGGCAGCTTCCAACAGAATATTAAAATACAATAATCTATTAAACATTAAAAGCTTCCCTAAACGGGGCTGCCTTCACATGTCTTCTAAAAGTCTCGTAGTTGTTTTTCTCTTTGACATCTGGTGGGACATGAGCAGAGCAACACCGTCACCATTTGCATTTTCAGTAAGTGGTATTCAGAGGCCTATCACTTCCAATTGGAGAGGCAGTGCACATCCATCATGGCTTGTAGTCCTTGATAGCCTTATCATCCATGAGTTTTTCTGAGCCTCTTTTAAAGATGGCCAAGCTGGTGGCCAGGGCTACATTCTGTAGTAGTCAATACCAGAGGTGAACTATGTGTTGTGTGGAAATCGAACTTCTTTTTGTCTGCTCCGAATATTTTAAAACACAAACAGCAAGTTGGGCAAGAACAAAAGGAGAAATTGCCTGAACAACTACTACTCAAGTCTTACGAAAAAGTAAATAAAACCCTTTAATGCAAAAAATGGAATAAAATAATATGTTCATATTGATAAGTGGTCAACAAGCATGTGTGACAAATGATAATGCCTAAATGATATGGTCAAATGATCACCCAGTACTGTACTTATATCAATCAAGTTGCCTTTGGAAATTCAGTCTTGCTGAGGTTCTTTGTTCTGAACTAAAAATTGTTCTGGAGCTTATGGGGACTTACTGTAGTATTTGCAAACAGTCTGATCTGTTTGGGATCGAGTCTGTGTTATTCTAATTTGACAGCCATACAGAGTGGATTATTCCTGCCAGTTGTCAGGCAGATTTGTCAAGGGTTGTTTGTGCAGGGAACCTTTACATTTAAAACAAACAAACAAATAAAAATGTCTTTTACTTTTTATTTTATTTTCTGCCATAACTGGAACCAAACACTGTAACTGGAGTACACTGGGGAATTAATTTCACTGCGATTAAAAACTGGACCTTTTTACCAAAATGAAATATGCCCCCATGTCTACATCCCCTCCCCTCTCAAGCTCTCCTTGTTTCTCCAGTCAGCTTGCTTTCAAGGAAAAAAATGTGTGTGCAGGTGCCATTTTGCTTTATGGAAAAATCCGTATTGACACACCTTGTTAATGGCACAGTCCAACTCAGGAATGTGAGAGCATGACCTTGAATCACTCCAAATCCCCATGTTATTTGGGGTTCACACAGAGTCAATGCACACCCCTAATAGACCCTGATCTGAACCATATAACCCAAGCAATTATTTAGGTTCCATATGCTCTCTACCCCAAACTGAAATCCCTTCAAGCTGCATGGTCCCTGATTGTATGGAGAGCCTATATATGCACAATTTGCAGTCGTTCAGGCTCTGTGCAGATGAACTAGATCAATGTATGGACAACTGAGGGTGGTGCTAAGTCTTCACACACTACCTGTCCTGTTTCAGTCAACTGAACAGGGCTTAGTCGATCTCATCAATCAGACTGCTACCTGTGAAAGTTCATGTCACAATAAACCTGTATCTAAAATGCCATTGCCTCTTTTGTCATATTAGGTAAGTAAGAGAAGGTTAGGCAGGTCTGAATATTGCAAGGCCTATACCAACAAATGCATAAAGTGTGAACTTGAGAGGCTGCCATGGACTGTGAGTAATCCTGAGCACTATCTTTGCTATCACTCATCCTTGATGGAAATGGGCAACCCTAGACATCAGTGGCGAAAATTGCATTTGTTTGTCCTTTGTAAGAAAAACTTAACAATTTGCCCAATGTTCCACTTCCCTGCAGAGATTTATTCCTGGTGAAGCTGGAAGGCAGCTGATGTTATGTCATTTAGTAACACTAAACGACCAAGCCAAGCATTAAGCCAATTATATCCCACAAATCATTGCTCAGCAGGGCAGCACTTTCACTTGAGCAATGGGCCAGCGGCTGCAAGGATCAGCAGGGAATTAGCATTGATTGGTTGCCTGGGGACCAACAAGACAGCCCTTCTACCAGCCTTCACAGACCAGTCAATAGCCCCGGGCTGCCCTTGGCCTCTTAAATATGTTCAGTCCCTCTCCTGCCGAGATTTGGAATTCCAAGACAGAAGTCCTGTGGGCTGGGACTGCGGATGGGCTCTGGGGAGATTACTCCTCCCTGAAGAAAGCAAAATATCAAATCCTTTGTCTCTCTTGCAGGGAGACAAAAGAAAAAGAGAAAGACTTTCAATGTAGTGTAGGGAAATGGAGGTAATTCTCAGTTGCAGCCTTCATCTTCTTTAAAGACTGCAGCGTGCGGCTCCCCGCCTAGGAAGTGAACTCTTACACTGATCTCATGTACAAAATCTAACATTCCTGGATATAATTCCTGAATTTATTTACGATGGTTTAGGCTAGTATCACTCAGGGCAAAATGATAGCAGTGATTGCCACCACCTGTGCCTTAAACTTTGGGAATGGTCACACCATTACCTTTACAGTGGACGCTCGGGTTGCGAACGTGATCCGTGCGGGAGGCACGTTCACAACCCGCAGCATTCACAACCCACAACACCGTGTCTGTGCATGCGCGGGTCACGATTCGGTGCTTCTGCGCATGCACAAAGCACGATTTAGCACTTCTGCACATGTGCGAGCGCCAAAACCCGGAAGTAACCCATTCGGGTACTTCCAGGTTCGCGCAGTGTGCAACCCGAAAAGATGCAACCTGAAGCGTCTATAACCCGAGGTATGATTGTACTTGATCTAGCCATCATCACTTCACCTGCCATTGGGGGTCCATCTGGGTGTTTCTAGAGAGTAGTATCTCTTCTCTGCAGTTAGGCACTAAGATTTTCTAGTGTGACAAAGAAAATGTACCGGTAGATACTTTGCTAGCATGCTAGCTACCCAGGATGGGTATGGTAGCTGATGGTTCAACTCTTTTTTTTAAAAAAAGTGGGGAGGTGACTTAGGGGCATGAGATGAAAACCTGCGCTATGAAACTTTTGGTTACCCATTAAGAAGTGGGATAAAAAAGGGGCAGATGAGTGGATAAAATGACCCTGACTCCCTAGGATCATCCAGTCTGGCCCCTCATGATCTATTTGGATCCTCATAATCAACTGCTTTTGAACACAGAGGGCAATTCTACCCAACAGAAAGTGATGAAATCAACAAATGCATGTTTGTGTAAATAACAGCAGTTCCACCCAGCACAGCATTTTTTCAGCCTGATGTCCTCCAGATGTTTTGGATTCCAGCTCCCCTCATCCCCAGCCACAGCCCTTGCTAGCACAAAATATCTGGATGGCATCAGGTTGTGGAACACTGACCTAGCCGATATTTCTCTTCTCAAATACCACATTTCAGACTAGAGAAAGGGTACTGTACATTCACATTATGATGATTATAACGCTAGCACTTCCGTTCCATTTTCTAATGTTCCTTCTGCACTGCAGTATCTGTTGCATTATGGAGCTGTGGAATTTCGACTGATATACCAGCATGTCATGCTGCATTTCATTCATGCCAGTGGGTGTGGTGTGAAACAACAATGAACGTACTTAGACTCCCCCAACCTGTTCACACATGTGTGCTTCTGTTCCCACACGATTCCCCCATGAAAGCAGCAGGAAGGAACTGTATACCACCCCAAATGTCATCACTTTACTCCTGTGACTTTCTGGGCAATGGGGTTGTAATTAACACGGAAATAGAACCAATTAACAAGGCAATGAGTGCTGAACATCACCTATATTCTACTAGATTTCTGTAAATGAGTTTTATGTCTTGTGAAAGATGGGATATAAGGCAGAAATTAATAGTTTGGGGAACATTAAGAAAATGGAATATACTGCCATGTGAATGCAGCCAAAGTGGAGAAAGATGATGTGGGGAGATCTTTCCACCCACATTTTGTTGCAAGAAGAATTCACAACAGCTATTTGTCCTTAAAGGTAAAGGTACCCCTGACCATTAGGTCCAGTCATAGACGACTCTGGGGTTGCGGCGCTCATCTCACTCCATAGGCCAAGGGAGCCGGCATTTGTCCACAGACAGCTTCCAGGTCATGTGGCCAGCATGACTAAGCCGCTTCTGGCGAACCAGAGCAACTCACAGAAACACTGTTTACCTTTCCACCGGAGCGGTACCTATTTATCTACTTGCACTTTGACGTGCTTTCTAACTGCTAGGTGGGCAGGAGCTGGGACCAAACAACGGGAGCTCACCCCATTGCAGGGATTCAAACTGCCGACCTTCTGATTGGCAAGCCCTAGGCTCTGTGGTTTAGACCACAGCACCACCCACGTACTTAGCTGACGCAAATACGTCTTTGTTTTCTCAAGTTCATGCAATTAAAATGCAGGGAGGGGAAGGGAGAAAAGAGTGAATCTCCTTGCTGTGAAGGCTATCTTCAGCTAAGAAGGCCTCCATATTGTATTTTCTCTCTACTATCAAGCTGATGACCTGCAAAATTATTCCAGTTATACACAAGAGAAGTTATTCTGGCAAGGTTAAAGAGGGAAAGGATCATAGCCTTGGAAATAGTTTAGTATCCAGTGCCACAGACCTTGGGTGAAACTCTGAACAAGTTAACAGGAAAGCAAGTTCCTCTGAAATCCTTTCCAGGTATATTTCTTTATACAACAGTGCAGATGACCTCTATGTTTTTCAAGAGTGAATAGAGAGAGAAAATGAAAGCTGAAGTTGATGCTGACTGTGCCCTGTGTGAGACACTTCACTGATTTCCTTGAACTTTCTTGATGGGTCAAGGCAGTATGAGTCCCATTATCAGCCTGAGACTGTTGTTGATGTGCACAGAGTTGTCAGAGGGGTGGAGCTAGTTCTGAGCATTCCCATATGCCGGAAGAATTCTGTCATTGGGTAAAGAGCAGGTCAGGATGCCTCGCCACCAGATGAAACAATTCTACCCCAAACACCCACCGGTGATGCTCCAATATAAATCATGCCTCACCAACCATAACCTCACTGCATGGTGAAATGGCTCCTATAAAAATTTCATCATGTGAGCGCAGGGGACTGAAGGAAGCCATTTTAGTACCCATTACGCCAGGCTGGGAATATTATACAGAGCAGGAGACAGACGCTTTCCTAGAAGAGCAGGGCAGCATCTCTTTGATGTTAAAAACAACAAAGGCTCCAACAAACAGAGAAAGGTAATACAAAGGTGTCAGAACAGCAGACTGTATTTCAAAGCAAATATCAAGAGATTGGGGGTGGAAAGAAATATCCTAGGAAACAAATCACACATCCCCTGCTTCAGAGCTGCTCAGCATCCCTTGTAAAAATGAAAGCCCTTTGAGGACCTCTGCTTTGGCTCTGCTTGATTCACCCACCAACTGCTGGGCATCTGTGTAGCACTTCTCATTTCAGGGGCCAAACTAGATGTGACAGAAGCAGTGCAATATGTTTAATCACAGAAGAGTGTCCTGATTATATAGAAACTTTGTGTGTGGATGTGCAATTTTTCAACCAAACATGGGTGGGGATTATTGACCCCTGTGGATGCCCCTACCTAACTCCCCACAAACTACAGCTCCCAGAATACTTTGGGGCAAGCCATGACTGTTTAAAGTGGTTGGAGATGTGAAATTTGCCACCAGGTGCAGTGTCTGGCAGGAATGGATGACTCCATCTATTTTTGGACCATTTCACTTTTACATGTGTCCATTCTGTTGAGTTTCCACATTAATCACTATGCTTTTATTTTAAAAATCTGTATTTAAATTTGTGTACTTAAATACACATTTCATCATAAAATATGTATTTGGATACATACTTTATCTCAGTGTATGTATTTCTAAACGTTTTCCTTTAATAAAATACATTTTTAAGCGCATCATGGAGCTTTTAAAAAATTGAGACAAGAACTGTATCATGAAATTCAGAGAAGCGTGAACTCCAAAGGATAATTACATTCTGATCAGTGCATTAATCCAGGAGGTGTGAAAAAGGTCAGTTGGATTAAAAATGCAGACCAAACAAAATTCTCCATCCCTAGTGTCTGGACATGATTGCATACTGTTTAGCAATCCCTACTTGACAATTATAGTCAGGGAACCTGGAAGAGGTTGGCAGAGAGGGCTAAAGCACTCACCTGCTGCTAAAAAAATATTGGCTGGGACACAGGATACAGACAGTATGGTGAGAAATATGCAGCAATCCTATGGACCCCACTCAATGGGAAAGACGAAGGCGAAACAGCGTAGAGGTCTCCAAGCGAGCACATGACAGCAGATTAATTTAAAATCACTGCCTTCCTTTATCCACACCCTTCCAACAGCTGCACAAAGTAGCTTCAAAAATACAATTAATGTATTGCCTCCTGTTTAAAACACCTAAGGTTGAAACCTGCTATAAGCTGGACTGCACAGGAATAAGTCTACTGAAAAAGATTGCAGTTATTTGACAAACATAGCTATTTCGTAATCAATTTTCTGAGCTGGAAACTTGTTGTATCCGTTCTATTTCTTTTATACCCCCAAAGTTCTGGTGTTTATTTCCATGTGACCTTGCCATGCATTTATTGATGATATCCTGGGGGTTTCCATGGCAATGGAGCCCAGTGTCACAAAACGCTACTCTTGAGGTCACACGAAAGCAAAGTAGGAGCTGGAGACTGATAAGAGTACAATCCAGATCCATCTAGTTTATTAAAATGCTATCAATAGGTGATGGTGGGTCCCCCCCTCCCACTATTGTGCTTTGCAGTCTTATACATGCTTTCTTCCTTTCCCCACTACAGATTCAAAATGCCTACTTATTGCTCCTCCATTTGTTTGTTAGGGTGGAAACGGGAGAGCCACATACACAGCCTTGTATTTTATAACCACAGGACAACTGGAACACAAAGCTAGGCTTGCAATAGGCCCCCTGGTGCAATAATGTGTGTTAATTTACTATAGGCCACTCTATGTACAAAAGAAATCAGTATCAAAATTATTGCAACCAAGTCAGTCTCTGAGCAGTTTTTCCTCTGATCTTTGGGCAGCAACCGGCAGGCAGGCGGCAGGGTCTTATTTGCAGACTGTAAGGCAGAGAGAAGACATCTTAAGGGATTATTAAAGTGCTAAGAAGCCATTCTCTGTTTAGATCACTAGTTCAAATCCAGCTTGCAGAAAGTTATTATCGCCTGATGGCTGTTCGGTGGCCTGCTGAACTGCATTGATCTCGTCCAGTCCAGCCCTCAAGCTTTTGTGTCAGAAAAGTGTTCCCACAATATTTTCTGGCAGGATCATCAAGGGAAACGAAAGAGGGTTGCTTTTAAATGTGCTCCAGGTGTTTTTTCAAGGGGCAGTTGAGTCAAGACTATTTTTATTTTCCTGTGAAAATCCTTAAAATGTAACAGAAAGCAGTCTCCTTCTTCCTTCTCCTTCTTCCTGGAGTTGGGGGGGGGGGTATCTCTGGGTTCAAGAGGTTTACCCTATATTAAATTTTAGTGAAGCATTGTGCTGTGAGCTCAAGTCCCCCACCTTTCCTTGATTTCATCCTCCTCCTGAGTTCTAATCTAGTGCATTCTCCCTTCATAGCTGCCAAGTTCTCCCTTTTTTTAAGGGAAATTCCCTTATGCTGAATAGGCTTCCTCGTGAGAAAAGGGAAAACTTGGCAGCTATGTCTCCCTTGCAATTAGATTTGGGTAAGGGAAGTAGGCATGCTTTATTGTGGCACAGTGGGAAAGAGGAAGAAGAACCTGGATCTGGAGGACAAGGCTATCAACCAACTACAAGCTATGATGGCTGTGTCTTCCCTCCATGGGCAGTCATTTTGCCTCTGATTGCCAGTTACTAGAAATCGCTGGTGGGCAGAGTGGTGGTATGCTCACAGAGGTGTACCTACGGGTTAGCAAAACTGGTCTCTGCTGGGGGTGAAGGCCCAGAGGGGGTGTGTGTGCAAAAATTACTTCTCAAGTGTTGGAGTCCTCCCACAACACCTGCAGCACACACCCTGGCTCAGTGCTCCAGCACCTGCTTTGCCTATAGAAGCAATCTTCCAGGATCTCCAGCAGGAAAAGCTGCTGCAGGAGGGAATGGAAAGGGGTCCTTGGAGCAGCATCCAGGCAGAGAGCAGTGTGCCCCACTCCTGCTTCACCATGTGAGTATCATACACACAAGTCATGTGCATATAGGGCTAATGATTGGCATTATCAAAGCAATAGGAAGTGAAATGCTGTTTCTTTTTTCTTCTTTTTCCTAGCTGACATAACAGGCAGGCATTTGTAGCTTGCTTGGGTAAAGGAGCCACATACCAAGAACTGAGATTTAGCATCCTGTTCTCTCTGCACCTGAGACGTGCGCTGGGGAATTCAGTGCCGACTCTTACTGAAGATAACCTAAGAACTGTGTTAGCTGTATTCTTTCAGCAAACTTTAACGGGTGGATGAACACAACATGGTCCAGGAAGGTAGAACAATAGATAAGGGCAAGTCCAGGCTTGTCATTGAAAGATAAAATACACACAAGGGATTATTTGCTGGTGTGTGTGGAATGGTAGCAACTAATAACGGCGTGTAGTTTGGTCCATTCAAAATGGAGGCACTCTGTCCCATGCAGACAAGCGGTAATAGAAGCTTATATTTTGACTCATAGAATCATAGAGTTGGAAGCGATCCAAAGGGTCACCTAGCCCAAACCCCTGCAATTCAGGAATCCTTGACAGATTGCCATTTTACCTTTGCTTAAAAACCTCCCATTAACATAGCTGCCAAGTTTTCGCTTTTCTCGCGAGGAAGCCTATTCAGCATAAGGGAAAATCCCTGTAAAAAAGGGATAACTTGGCAGCTATGCATTAAAAGAGAGTCCACCACCTCCCAAGCGAGTCCCTTTCACTGCTGAACAGCTCTTACTGTCAGAAAGTTTTTCCTGATCTCCTTTCTTGTACCTTGAAGCTATTGGTTCCAGTCCTACCCTCCAGAGCAGGAAAAAACAAGCTTGTTCCCTCTTCCATGTGACAGCCCTTCAGATATTTGAAGATGGATATCATATCTCCTCTTGGTATCATTTTTTCCAGGCTAAATGTACCCATTTCCCTCAAGGCTTAGTTTCCAGACCTTTGATCATATTGGTCGCTTTCCTCTGCACACATTCCAGCTTGTCAATATCCTTCTTACATTGGGGTGCCCAGAACTGGGCACAGTATTCCAGGTGGAATCTGAACAACTGACTCAGACACTCAATTCAGCATGTTCTTCACAGTGCAATCCTGTGATGGTTACTCAGATGTAAGTCTCCCTATGTTGAGTGGGGCATACTCACTTGGGAGATGGACACCAGGACACAACTTAAAAAAAGTGCATGCAGAAGCTCCCATCTTCAATCCCTGGCATCTCTAGGTAGGGTACTGTGAGGTTTCTGCCTGAAACCCTGGATAACTGCTGTGAGTCAATGCAGAGCAGGGGTGGTTATTATGATGCCCTCTGAATGCTCTTGGACTATGACCCCCATTGTTGTTGCTCAATAACTGTATATCCGGCACACTCATGTGCACTGAATCCTAATATTTTCATGGTGTCTTCCCCCTGCCTGCCTGCCCGACCCAACACATTTGGATTCTGCACTTTTTGTTTTCAAGCTGCAATTTTGCTGAAAGCTGCTGTCATGTGAAATCCACATTCCTCCTCATCTCTCTGAATATGTTGGCTATTATGCAGACAAGAGTACTTTAGTTCTTAAGTGTTCATTGCTTTGCTTAAGTGCCTGTGATTTGCACATGATGTGGTAGGTAGGTATGCTTGTTGTCACTCAACTGCCTTAATTGGGTTCGGACAGTCAGTTGTTTTGTGTTTGGAGAGGCATCTGCATCACCTCACAAACTGGCAAACACAATGTATATCTTTTCCCCTCATTTCACATGCCAGAGTTGATTAAAGCCTTGGTGTGTTGAGTGCCTTGCATATTAAAGGTTATAACTCGCCATGTGATAACATATTGCCCACTTTGATAGCCCATGATTACTGAAGCTGGTTTTTTTTAGTAAGTTACCTTTCTTTAGGCTTCCATTGCACCCACGAGGGAAGGCTGGTTCTTAGTTAAGGTGTTGCCCATGAATTGCAGTGTAATCATATCTTACTAAGCAGTGTGAAGTGAGAGAAGTGAGAGAAGTGCAGGCATTTTTGAAGTCCTCCTAGACCTCCAAGCATCTTTGGATGGGGCATTGGAACATTTCCTTCCATTGCCCCCTTCCCCCTTTCCTTTCTTCCTCTCCTCTCCTCTTCTGCATGACTGACACAAGACTGTATAGACTGGACCAAAGAATATATGCAGAGTGGATGCATTTTGCACCAGGGTTTCTTAACCCATTATTGAATTTGGGATCCCTCTCCCAACCTTCTGACTCCTAGAATTTTTTCAAGTGCTCACCATCTGGAGATTATTAGATAGATAGATAGATAGATAGATAGATAGATAGATAGATAGATAGATAGATATAGACAGACAGACAGACAGACAGACAGACAGACAGACAGACAGACAGATGATAGATGATACATAGGTAAAGGGTAAAGGGGCCCCTGACCATCAGGTCCAGTTGTGTCCGACTCTGGGGTTGCGGCACTCATCTCACTCTATAGGCCGAGGGAGCCGGCATTTGTCCACAGACAGCTTCCGGGTCATGTGGCCAGCATGACAAAGCTGCTTCTGGCAAACCAGAGCAGTGCACGGAAATGCCGTTTACCTTCCCGCCGGAGCGGTCCCTATTTATCTACTTGCACTTTGACGTGCTTTCGAACTGCTAGGTGGGCAGGAGCTGGGACCGAGCAACGGGAGCTCACCCCGTTGCAGGGATTCGAACCGCTGACCTTCTGATCAGCAAGCCCTAGACTCTGTGGTTTAACCCACAGCGCCACCTGGATATATCTATGATACATAGATACATAGATATATCCATCCATCCTTTGCCAGCACACAGGAGTCTCTCATCTAGGCAAATTCTATGGCAATGTTAGGAGGGTTCCTCTTCCTCTTTTTCATCACTTCCATTGTCTTGTCTGGAAGCAAGGCCTTCTTAGCTGACAAACACTTTCTTTCAGATCTGGCTTATGCAATTTTTCATGTGTGTGTGAGAGAGGGAGGGAGGGAGGGAGAGAGAGGGCACTCCTAGGATGAGTTTTCCTTTTCCCAGCTATGATGTTCTGATGTGTATGCAAATAATATTGAGTAATTATGGTGAACTTGTATGTGAGAGTATTTATTGTGCTGAATGTGTACATAAATATATTAGGTAAATTAGGGTAAGTATAGGGTTGGGAGGGGGAGTGTGCTTGGAGTGTTGGGCGTGCATGGCTATTGGACAGGAGGTTTGATAGGGAGTTTGAATACTGTTGGGAGGTATTCAAAAACCGGAGTGGGATGTGGAAGAGAGTGTTTGGGGCAGGGTTAGCGAAACTGAGTAGGGTCAGAGCTGTTACTGATCATGGTTTTGAGATGATGGTAAGGTTTTAGCTTAGGTAGATTGAGAAAGGTAGAGAGGGTTTAAAATACATAGCAGAATGCTAGGTGGTACACCTTGGAGACACAGAAGGTGGTTTAGGGAAGATTAGGTAGAGCCGAGGATGGTACCAGAGAACCACATAGCTGTGGGGAAAGTGGTGTGATGCCAGTCATTGATTGACTTTGAAGTTGCAGCCACCAGAGGCCTAGAAGGGCCTGCTGTTCTTCTGGAAGAGTTCCAAGTCCTTTCCATGGCCGTTCTTTCCCTCTCTCTAAAGTAAATCTATCTAGCCTCCTTATTTATGAAGGCACCAAGGAAAGCATGCAGGTACATCTCTCCCTGCCTTGGCAAACGGGTGAAAAACACACACAAAGAAGTGCACAAGGTCCATCTAGTCCAGCATCCTGGTGTCATACCATCCAGAAAACTCACAGGAAGGCAGCAGCCATCTCCCATTGTTGCTCTCCAGCAACTGGTAGTGTGATACGTTTTTCTACTGAAACATGCAGGCTGCACAGAACCATCATAAGTGGTTGTCAGTAACAGCCTCGTCCTCTACAGATTTGTCTAATTCTCTTTTAAAGTCATCTGAGCTACTGGTGTGCAACACTGCTCAGAATTCTAGAGGCACTGGGAAAGCTGACAAGCACCCAGGACACTTTGAAATCTTTTTTAAAATCTTTTTTTATTGTATTAATATTTAATAACACAGTTCAGCAATGCTGAGCTTGACAAGTGAGCTAAATCTAGGTTCTGGCTCTTCAGCCTTGACCTCCCTATAGCACCCAGGTCGTTTCATTGATATGGGCCTGCTTCGATAGCAGGTCCCTCTCAGAGTTTCCAACATTCTTAACACACACACAACACCATACCTGCCAAGTTGCTGTCAGAGAAATAAGGGACCGGGCCGGAAATAGCAGGCCGGAAGTAGCGCTGCCGCCATTTTGGAACTGGGCAGAGCATGCTCAGAAGTGACTTTTGATGCTGCTTTGCCCAGTTCCAAAATGGCCACCGTGCCAGAAGTCGCACTGCAGCTATTTTGGAACTGGGCAGAGCAGCATCAAAAGTCGCTTCTGAGCATGCTCCGCCCAGTTCCAAAATGGCCACTGTGCCAGAATAAACCGGGGAAAAACAAAAAAATCCGTTTTTTCAGCTAGGAACAGCTGGAAAAACGGGGATTTTCCGGTGAAAACAGGAGACTTGGCAGCTATGCACAACACACACCGTATGGAAACCTACATTCAGGGCCGGATTTAGGTTTGATGAGGCTCTAAGCTTACTGAAGGTCAACAACAAATTGTCGCTGTTTTTTGTTGTTGAATATATGCTATATGGTAATGTAAGCAGAATGTAAGCACCCTATATATAGAAATGAGCAAACAAGTGATATTTTAGGGAACAGGCTAGCAGGCGGGGCCCATTACTTACATCACAGGAGCCTACACAACACAAAACACTGTTGCTGCGTGTAGGTTTTATTTTATTTGTTTTTATCTTATATTTTGGAAATGTACATCCAGGTTTTTTCCTTTAAATTTCTTTGGGGGGGCCCAAGAGAGTGAGACCCTAAGCTATAGCTTGTTTAGCTTATACGTAAATCCTGCACTGCCTAAATTGGATCCACGACTAGCTCCAGAAAGCCTGTTTAGCAACTTTCCACTGGCTGATGCAAGCAAGGCCCCTGCCAGTGGCATTTCTGCCTGACCACACTTTCAGCAGGTGGAAGCAGGGAGCTCTGCACCGGTGGAGTGATGCTGGTGTCACACTACAAGCAATTGTCAGTGGGAGGCTGATGGAGGCTGGCAGGGATTCTAGGAGAGATGTCTTTGCCCAACCCGTCCCCATCCTAACAGACACAAAGGGACTTGGGGTTGCTCCGCCAGTTGCACCCGATTCCTCAGAATGAATTTAGGGAGGCAAACCATGTATGTGGCAAAGAATACAGAACCAGGTAACTGGGGCTATTCTGAGTTCATTAATGCAGAATAAAAATGTTTAATGTTTGATTATCTTTATGTATACATCTCAAAATATTTCATGGATTTAGAGGATGGAGGTTGTCACGTCGTCAGTCCTGCGGTACTGCAGGGACAAAACAGATAAACGTGATATATTAGAGATTACTTTGGTGCAGGAGTATGTAAGCTTAAGGACTGGGCAAAATTCTTCATCAGGGAGCATAGTGGAATGTTCTGTAAAACTTAACTTGCATACCCTAAAACCAATCTTGAGTTGGTCTGTAAAGGATATTGATTTCCTTCTTTCTGATCATCACTGGCCTGTGCACATGTGCTACTTGGGAGGCAGAGCTCATTCAGTCATTCTCTCTCCAGGAGTTATCTGGCTTATCCCAAGCTTGCTGATGTTCTGGAATGAAAATTAATGAGATGTCAGGAGCTGGTTTTACTGGAGGTTCTGCCCATTTGTCTCTAACTAGACACTTATGCTTTAATGGAAGAAGATTCCACACTCCCCCCCCCCCGAAGCTTTTAAAAATCACTGCTCCCAGTGACCCCTTTTGTTTCATTCTGCCCCACCTCCCCACATAATAAGCCCTTCTGAATCATCCTTTTCCTTGTCAGTTTAATCAGACCCTCAGAGAATTAAAACCAACCGAGGCATAAATGCTTAAAGGGAGGTGCTTCCAATTTGGCTATTTTGACTGACCCCGTTTGGGGAGCTTTCTTCTGAAGGCTGAGCATTTGGAAGAAGGATAGCGTTTAATGCATCGCTGTTAGTGTCTCCTCTTCAGTGCTCTTCATCCAACCAGTGGCTGCTTCGAAGGGAGGAGAGCAGGCCAGAGAAATGAGTGAGGGATGGCTGCACTAAGTGAGAGCGGAGGTGTGCATTGTGCTGGGAATGGAATATGGGATGAAGGAAAGCTGTATAACTGCCAAATGTGCAACCAGAGGCCAGATTCTCCAGCTGCTGAGTGAGTCATATTGCACCGTGTAAAGGCTGGAAGATAAATAACAGAATCAGAGCTGGAATCAAATAAAAGTTTATCCAGTTCAGCCCTATGCTGTAAGATTCCTCGTCACAGCATAGTCTCCTCCTCACAACCCAAGCAACAGAATCCAGAGAGAAGGCTGCCAATTTTTCAACTGGCCGCTGCAGCTGTGCCTCTAACAGCAGATATTATCAGCATGTGGCCATGCATATTTTCATGCTCTTAAAAGCTCATCAGGCCACTGATGCTTAAATCTGCACACATGAACCTTCTTGCATTCCTCCCAACTCAGTTTTGGCCATGTTGGAGCCATTCCTAATATAACACACACACACCCCACCAGTAACCTTTGTTGTGGTGGCAATTACGGAACCTGGGTTCAAATTGTAGTGGGGGGAATGTAAAAGCTCCAAAATAGTGTGCAGTGCCTCCTGGGCCCACCAGCACCCATGTTTCATGAAAAGATGTAAGGGAAGCTACAAGTGGGCAACTTAATAGAATGTGGGAGGGGGACAGAACTAGGATTTATGTAGCGTGGACATCATCCTTATCAAAGTACAATCCATAGGATGGTTTGGGGAAAGCTGTGACAACTTATCTGGTATAAAACATTTAAATTCATGGGATACATATGGTTTCAATGTAACACTTGATTATGTTTAGATGGTGGAAGATAAGATAGGTTTAGTCCACTATGATCAACCTCTATTCAAGTCCTATGTAGAAATTTAATATCTTTCACTGTCTCTATGCCTGAATTGGCCGGGGGGGGGCATGATCATGGTGTGAGGCTCCCCCCTCTTTGTGTGCTTAATGTCTCTGCAAGCAGTAGGGCTCTGGCACACCTTTCACACTAACACCCATAGCCTTATCCTAGGCACTAAAGTTCATCTTTACATATTATTTTACATATTTCTGACATCTACCATAATTCAAAATTCTTAGAAATGAGAAGGGAAGGAGTCTTTCTTAAATGATCTCATTGGGAACATTATTAGATTACATGGAGGCGTCTGCACATTTGAAGCAATCTGTGCTCTGTGAATTTTCGGACAGAATGGTTTGACCTTTTGACTCCAGGACAGCCCACAAGTTCCTGATAGAATGTAGGAAACTAATTTCCAAAATGAACCAATTTCTCTCACTTCTAGGTTGCTTTGATTAAAACATCTCACAATTCTGGACATTAAACAGATTGCAACTTTGTTGACATTCAAGAAGGATACTGACAAGCTGGAACGTGTCCAGAAGAGGGCAACGAAAATGGTCAAAGGCCTGGAAATGATGCCTTATGAGGAACGGCTTAGGGAGCTGGGTATGTTTAGCCTGGAGAAGAGAAGGTTAAGGGGTGATATGATAGCCATGTTCAAATATATAAAAGGATGTCATATAGAGGAGGGAGAAAGGTTGTTTTCTGCTGCTCCAGAGAAGTGGACACAGAGCAATGGATTCAAACTACAAGAAAGAAGATTCCACCTAAACATTAGGAAGAACTTCCTGACAGTAAGAGCTGTTCGGCAGTGGAATTTGCTGCCAAGGAGTGTGGTGGAGTCTCCTTCTTTGGAGGTCTTTAAGTAGAGGCTTGACAGCTTTAAGCAGAGTCAGGAATGCTTTGACGGTGTTTCCTACTCGGCAGGGGGTTGGACTGGATGGCCCTTGTGGTCTCTTCCAACTGTACGATTCTATGATTCTATGACATAAAGTACCGCCTACCTGAATCAGATATGAGCAGTGTGGAGGGAGGCTAGCAGAATGCACTCTTAGTGGAACTCTCTGATTCCCTTTGTGGCGTGAAGAAGGCACACCATATATGAACTCTCTTCATCCCCATCTCAGCTGCTTGCACCATAAATGCAGAACCCTGAATAGCAACTCCCAATTTGACCTGATTCAGCTTTGTGGCACATTTTCATCCTCACTACATGGGCAATGTTTTCCTACAGCCACATTGCCAAGGATGTGAAAGAACAAATCTGTTCCCCACTTTTGTGTTTTGCTACTAGTATTATTAGTTATTGGATTTGTTAGTCACTTTGTCTTGCCCGGGGCAACTCTAGTGACTTACAGACAAAAAAACAACCACCCCACAGAGATAGCCTATATTAAAACCAATGTTTATAAGTTCCTGATGGTTCCTTTGCAGCTGCATCTGTACCTGCCCCACACTTGAGGCTGCATATGACATCAGGTGTGAGACAATTGGATGTGGTTCGAGGAAACAACTTCACAAGCCAAATTAGGACCCCTGCCAAGCCTAATTAGGGCCCTAATTAGACTTGCAGACCAGAGGTTCTCCAGCACTGTGCTAGGGATAAAAGAAGCTAAGCTGAAAAGCAGGAAGGCTGGAAGCTGTATTGTCAATAGACCAGGACGAGCTGATATAAATTGTGTTATTGCTAGAACTTGGCTAAAATAGTGAAATGGCATAGGTCTAGAGAGATGTGTTTTTCCACCTCCTAATGCTCTTATGGTTAGCTACCAAAACTGTTTGTAAAATCTGTTCCCCCTAGAAATAATATTCCTATATCTGTGATATTATTACTGTAACTGTTGAGCTTCTCTCTTTTGAAATCTTTAATAAAAATTAAATTCATTGTTAGTTTAATTGTGTCATTTTCCCCAGTCCTGGAAATGTAAACAACAAGAGTACAGGATCTGAGAATGCCTATGCATGGAGCGAAGGCAGGCCATGCATTAAAACAGATGGGACCAGAGCCACAGGTCCACAGTCTTTTTACTCATGCAAAATCCCTTCTTGTGAGTAATGCACAAAGAGGGCATGGGTGATTGGGTTTTCTGTTGTCAGCAGCATACACTCTCCAGTATCTCATAAGCAGCCAGCTACATATTACGCAAATGCATGTATCTGACCCATGAAGCCATTTGTAAGATGAAAGGCTACTGTGGTGTGAGGTGGGGTTAGAGTGCAGCAATAGAGGAGAATGGAATACTTAACACTTTCCCCATCTTCCACTACAAATTACCTACCAAATAGCTTCCATCTGCAGAATTCCAAACACATGATAGGACAAACACAGTTTTTTCTGTTGATAAGCCAGATAGGGATGAAGGGGTGGGTGGGATTTGTAGGCATAGCTGCCAAGTTCTCCCTTTTTTTAAGGGAAATTCCCTTATGCTGAATAGGCTTCCTCGCGAGAAAAGGGAAAACTTGGCAGCTATGTTTGTAGGTGAGGAATAGCAACTGGTGATAGGATTAATACTGAGACCGTGTGTGCATGCCTGCAAAAACACACACTCAAATTGCTTCTCCGCTCTTACTATATATCTCTCTCCCTCCTCAAAACTGTTTTTCATGTTCTTAAAATGCAGATTTCAAACAATGCAGTCAAGTATTAATATGATCAAAAACAGTACTTCTTTCTGCATTGTTTTCTTCAAGGCTTGAACCTATTCTAGTACATAATGAAATCATGCTAATGTCCCAAGCTGCTTTTCACTTTAAAATATATATCACCAGGGCTCAGTAACATGCATTCACTTTTAATGTGTAGGTAGTTCCTGATTTGTTTATATGCGCAGGAGGTGAACTGGAGGCTAAAGGGAGTTGACAGTCAGAATGGCCCTTAAATCTGAAGCCCCACACTTCAGGGCCTTTTCTCTTTCAATAGATGCTGTTAAATAAGAGCAGGATGATGGTTATAACTAGATGCAGTGTGGGTGGAATACTGGACTCTCTAGAGATACCTAGTTAATTGTGAATGATCCGACACAGTCAGCAAGGGCATGGTGCTAGAAATATCTTGGAATCCATTCTCTGGGTAAACAGATGAGCTGCAATTTGTTGAGTTGGGATAGGAAGCCTGAGTTATCAAACTTGCAGCCTTTACTGGCCAGACTGTTAGTTTGCTCTTCAGTGGAGGGTTTTTCATGGACAAATAACCAGAATGGGAGTCCTGATCTAGATGCACACACTGACATGGGTGTGTGTGCAAGGGGAATTAACCCTGTGTCCCCCACTAGGCATGGACGAACCTGTCAAATTCAGATTTTCTCAATTCCTCATTGTTTTTCCATTCTCATGTTCCCCACATTTCATCAGTTAGCATTTTTCATGAAAATTCACCATTTTAGTACAAATTTCTCCAAATGTACACATTTGTTTCCAATCTTGTCTAATGTACACATTTTTGCAAAACATTTTTTCTTATATCTTCTGTAATATAATGCTATTTTTTGTGTTGCTGTCACTGATGCATGCATTTTAAAGCATGTTTTTGTTGGTATGTCCATTTTTGTAAACATTACTTGGCTGGAGAACTGCACTGCAAAATTTGGAGAAGCGTGAATGGCTGGGTTTGGTTCACGAATTGTTTCAGAAAGTGAGTGTTAGATGGATTTACCTTCAAATGTGAACAGAATCGGATTTCTTCTCCATCCCTAGCCCTCATAGCAGCCTCAAATCCGGATTGGGGGCCAATCACCTGCTGATTGCACAGAGGGGAGAAGCTCCCATTGGTATTTTTCCATTCAGACAGCAGACACAGGGGGCCAACTCAGTAATCAGGTGGGTGATAAGACTCTGCTTCTTTGAACAAAATTTTTGATAGCAATATGATCTGGATTGTGAGTGGAGAGCAGGGTATGTGGCGAAGGGGGCCAGCAAGAGACTTGTGAACGGAAATCTTTGTACACCTGAAATTTTGCTCCTTCCACAGGCTGTCTGATAAAGATTTATGTGAAAGTCAAAAGCTTGCAGACACCTACACCAACCCAAGTCCATCTAATATTAGAGGTGGTATCATTTTACACCCTCTGCCTCCCCTGTCTTTCCAGACAAACATGGCAGCCACTGAAGAAGATGATGTGGTCTGGCATGGCAAACGTACATTTCCTGTTAACAACATTGCCATACAACCCACACACTCAGCTTCACTCCCTTTTCCCTCTCTGTCATTAATGAAGCTGATGGGAAGTGAAGAGTAATTGCATTTGCAGCTGACAAGAGTTAGAAGCAGCACATTGCTAGGAAATGAGGGCTTGGCAAAGGCTCCTGTTTGGAGGTGAGAGAGGGCAGCCAAGTGAAAAAAAAACGAGGCAAAATGGGCCTGTCAAAGCAAGTTTGCACTGTTCAATCCCAGAGGCATGAAAAAAAACCAACAGGGTGCAATGTACAGGAAACACGTCTGAGAGCAGCAAGAGCTGGGCATGGAACCAGACGAAGGTGTTTTCCCACCTCCTGCAGATAAGCCTTTGCATTTTGAGAGCTACATCCCCTCCAGCCACTAGGTAATACTCTACAATTTGGCTTTGGGAACAGAGTCTTTTTATATATACCTAGTACACCCTCCAGAATTCATCCCTGGCTTGGCTTGGCTGAATTAAAGGCTGCTGTGTTTCTCTTGAGTTCTGCTCTCTGGCTGTTCTGGGTTATAAGGCAGACTTTAATCTCTCAGACATGGGGAGCAGCCATTGTTTGTTTATCCCAGAATGCTAGGTGCATATAGCCTGATTTCTGTAGCACCCGAGAGGGACCTATTTACCCTTGCAATCTCCATTTTGGAACTGAGCCTAATTTGTGTACAATAAAAATAAATAAACAACCCCTCATACTTTGTGTAACACCTTCCTTGGGGAAAAGTTAGGGAGAACCCAAATACTTACCAGAATTTGTTGACATTTTAGTTGGTCTTAATAAAGGTGTTGCCCAACAGTGGATTTAGTAGGGAGAGGGGTTTCTTACAGATTGACATTAGCTACCTTTGCTTTTTAATATCTTAACTTTCATCTGCCTCTTCTTTCCATCCATACAGATTATTCTGATACCCACTCCCAAACCATCCAGTTCAACACTATGGTTTGTTGACTCCTGCAGGGCGTACTTTATTCTTCCATCCCATGCTTCCATTTTTACAATGTTGTAATACACAGTTACCGACTCACACTAGCATGCAAGAAAGGGTTAACCTGTGCCCTGAGCTCAAGTTACTATTGGTGGGACCTAGCAGGCTCCCCGCAGCATTTGCTTCCACCACCACCACCACCACCCCACCCCCCCGGTCATCCCCTTCCGTGAAGATGCTGAAGCCCTAAGCAATGACTCCCAGCTCCTGTATGAAAAACCACATGAATGGAAAAGCTCTCTAAAAGGATATTTTTAAAGCCTGCATATATGCTAAGGCAAAGACTGCATATTTTGTAATGAAACAAAGTATTTCTTTTCAAGTTGTTTGAAGCCTTTTCCTTCTCTATTTTCCTGCCAAAGGATGGAGACTTGTTTGCTGTAACTTCTGAAATTCTGTGATTCTGTGTCTTCACTTACTTGCTAAGACTCAGTAATTCTTTTGGGGGGGGATGTTTGTTTAAAGGTAGATGAAGGGGGGGGTGTTTGTTTAAAGGTAGATGAGGGCGGACGTCGATCTAACAATTTTTAAATATGTTTGGAGCAATTGCCATTGTGTTAACTGCTATGAAAGACTAAGAACCCCCTTTTAAATTTAATTTATTTATTAGATTTATATACTGCCCTTCATCCAAGGATCACAGGGCAGTTTACAGTATAAAAATACATAACACAATACAAACACAACTAATAGCTGCCTCTTCCAAACCTCTCCCTCCAGCATACAACTCAACATGCCAGCTTCTGCTGGAATTGATAGCTTTCACTCACCTCTGCCTCCCTCCCCCTTGGGCTTCTTGTTTGAACCCCTCCATTCGTGCCTTTTGGGGTTCCTCCTGACCTACAACCCCCAAAGCTGCTGCTGCTTTTGCATGCCAGCTTTTTTGGGCTCCTTTCAGTGCTTGAGTTCCAGCTGCCATTTCCTTATGACGTGGTGTATAAGGAATGTCTCCCTATGAAATTGCACATCTACTTCACGTGAGTGGCGAAGAAACAGCCGCTGAGAATGGGTCATCAGCAGGCACTTCAAGATGCAGAAATTGTGATAGAAGCAATATGAAGGGAAGGGCCAGTGAGCTAGTTTGGAAAGTTTCTTTGGCCCATGAGCTGCTTACTGAAAGACAGGGAATAAAAGCTGATCTTCTTCTATATGGGAAAAGCTGCTGTGTGGAAATAGCACAGGACTGTACAGCTGTTACTTTGTCATAGACTGGAGGCGGAAAAGGAACACATTTAATCACCCTTTAAGAATAGCAGCTGTGAAGGCCAATAACCCACCCACCACAGTTGATTGAATGATTGATTGATTGATTGATATTTATTACGGCCATTGGCCCATCACACAACAATTCCCATACCAACATATATGTACTTAAACCTCCAAATTTAAAACAGCCAAAAACTTACAAAAAACTTACAAAAAACAAAAAAACCAACAACATACAATACAATAAATTTGCAACATAAACATCGCCCTCTGCTCATAAATTAATAAAAGACATCAATGATGATATCACCTAATTACATCCTAAAACATAAATCATGGTTTAAAAGGGTTATCCGAGCCGCACAGGAGTCCGTTTTTCTTCTTTAGGGATAAGATGCTGATCAAGAATTTGGCAACCGTGAGTGATCTTAAGGGGTCTTCATCATTTAGTAGATATCTCAGTTTGGCTTCATTCAAATCATCGGCGATTCCCTTTAGATATGGAGCAAGAAACTTGCTCCTGGCCGATGAGTGAAGAGCACAATCAAGAATTATGTGATGCAACGATTCCGGTGCCCCACAATTACAATCACATAAGAGCGATATCTGTCCATTGGAAAATCTATTTCTCAGCACGTTTGATGGGAAGGTGTTGAATCTTGCCTTTATAGAGGCATATCTATGAGCTGAAGAAGTTAAGGAATTCAAATAATTTGGGAGCTTTAAAAGGGGTAATAAACCAAGGTTTAGAGGTGAGCAGGTACCATTGCCCAACACCATTTTCTGCTGCAAGTCCATCTCCTCTAGTTTACAGGTTACTATTCTTTAAGCTGGGACTCTGTCACCCACCACAGTCCTTCTGGCTCACGCCAAGTTTCTGTTATCCCCATGAGGGAAGATGCCACCAGAAAAATGGAATTTCCTACCTGGGTCCTATAGTTAGGGGTGGTGGTGTTTGGTGTTACCACTGAGTGTGAGGGAAAGGGTTAAACCCCTTCCATGAGGTGAACAGTCCCAACCATACTGCCTGCCCATTTGCAGCTGCTCCTGTTGATGGGGGAAACAGGCACATTAAATGCATCCATTGTTCAGTGCGACATCTATTTTGGCCCTGGTTGCATATGCAAGGAGGAGTGAGATCATGCCAGCTGGCGCTGTTCCTCACCTCAGCAGCATTTAGTATGACATGTGTGCATAGCCTACAAGTATGAGCTCTGTAGGGATGTTCTGTTAAATGCATGTAGGGGTGGGTCTGGTCAGTAAAATACATACATAGGTTCAGTATGCATAAAAGTCACACCTGCACAGTCCCCAAATGTAGCAAGGCAGAGCAGAGTATGAGTCACTCATGTACTCTCTTCCCAGTGCTTCCTATAATGTGCAAGGCAGCCCTCAGCTGCAATATGATGTGTGAATATGGGCCTTATTCATTTCCCTCATGGGAGAGCTATACAAGTTCCCAATTCACACGTTACCCAGAAAATACAAACAACAGCTTTATGAATAACACACACACACACACCTGCTTTTCAGCATTTTCTCTACTGTGCAAAGCTTTATGGACATTTGTCGCATAACTGCCAACCTCAGCCCTGAATCCTTGCCAAAATATCCTGAATTTCACAAGGCAAAGCTGTGTCAGTAGGCAGAATGGAACAATGTATGCAATCTGCTTCTTACCCTTCTTTTGCCAGATAGAGAGATAGATAGATAGAGAGAGAATAATTCAGAATTTTGCTCTAACATTCATTAAGTCATGATAGTATGTTCCTGAAAGGACACAAACACCATCCTCTTCCCTTAGTCAATAACATTTATTTCTGAGATGCTATTGTGCTTTGGCCCATAAAATCAGGATTAACATTTTCCTTCCATTTAATCCTAGTTTCACTGTACCGATGCCGGTGAAGGCAATTTGGCTCTTTGTGTTTAAGAAGAAATTGATAATTGTGTAACAGGGTATAACTTCACTTATCTCAATGGCCTGGGGGAAATTCAAAACACTAGGATAATTAAATTCTCAGAAAATAGAATGCTCTTTACGCAGAAATATATAGGGCTATAGAACAAGGGACAACAAACACACAACAAATTTAGATAACTAGAAGCTGGAGATAACATGGCAGGCTCTGCTGGGTGCAATACTATTGTAGCCAATAGGGCTGTGGGTGGCACTGTGGTCTAAACCACTGAGCCTCTTGGGCTTGCCGATTGGAAGGTCAGCAGTTTGAATCCCCACAACAGAGTGAGCTCCTGTTGCTCTGTCCCAGCTCCTACCAACCTAGCAGTTTGAAAGCACACCAGTGCAAGTAGATAAATAGGTACCACTGTGGCAGAAAGGTAAACGGTGTTTCCGTGCGCTCTGGCTTCTGTCATGGTGTTCCATTGCACCAGAAGCAGTTTAGTCATGCTGGCCGCATGACTCGGAAAGCTGTCTGTGGACAAACACTGGCTCTCTCGGCCTGAAAGCGAGATGAGAGCCTCAACCCTTCTCACCTTTGACTGGACTTAACCGCCAAGGGGTCCTTTACCTTTTTTTACCTTTATTATAGCCAGGATATCAAAGTCGTGATCTTTTGCAGAGCTCAAAGCTTTGGAGCAAGCCCACTTTAAAACCATAACTATTCATTTTGGGACAGGGCATTATTGGGACTAGAAGCAGATCTCCTGTAAGCAAAATGTTGCAGCTTGCAAGGGATGGGATGCATACGATATTGGCACAATGGTGTTTGGGCTTCAATGCCAAACTGCTTTCCCTGTGAGCAAATGCTGCATATAGCTGTCTTGCTGGGAGCCAGGTGGCGGATTTAAGAGTGCACCCAATAGGTGGTAGCTAACCACACATTTCAGGAGCCTCCAGAGTGTCCTTATTTTGTTGGAGGGATTCATGTGCACACCAGAAATTTAGGTTTGCAAAATTAAAATGGATTAAAGGACTGTGTCACCTGGGACAACAAATTATCTTTAAAAAACCACAATTGGCTGTTTGCAGTTAAGAAAGTGACGGTGAATTGCACTAAAATGTGTGTCGTGAACCAGCGATTAATGGCAATACATATAAACACCCCCCATGCAATTTAGGATGAATTTAAATTGTCATATAACTGCCCCCCCCCCAATGAAGAAATGCTCAGTAAAGTCTGGGCATAATCTAACTTCTGCTTAAGCTCTGTGTAAGCAAAGCAGGATGAATGGTCAATGAGCAGGTCCTCTGAAGGAGCTCTTCCACCAGCACGATGATCTCCACCAGCAGAGAGGCATATAGGTGAATCACGTCATATATCTGCATAGAGTTATGCTTCCACATGGCAAGTCAGCAAAATTAATGGTTAGCATGTCCTGCTACCCATGCAGAGAAAATAATTAAAAGGGAGAGGGAGGAAGAGGTCAAGGGCTGCAACAGCTTCACAAAATAGCACTGTGTGGTTGGCTGCTGTGATTGATATTGTTCATCAGCCATCAAGCCCATAATTGGCTGATTGCTGAGGAACAATGTCAGTCATAGCAACCAATCAAACATTGCTAATAAGCCGTCACATTATGAATAGTGATAGCTATCAAATACTGACTGTCAGCTACCAAATGCTGAACATTCAATATTAATCTTTTTGGGTCCGCTGAGTAACTGGCAGCAGTTACCGTAGGAGGGATTTTCAGCACCGGACCAGTGGACAGGTGCCACCCCCCAAAATTGCTCAGCTCTGTGTTTCCTCTGCATGCACAGCACCAGCCCACTCTGTTTCCTTCCTGCATCTGCTGATCCATTGTGCAATTTGTCATGCTCTCAAAGGCAGTGCAGAACAAGATGGGCAAAGAATTGATTTTGTAGGGCAGGGTGGATAGAAAGCAACAGCACACTGGGCTTTCTTGCCTACTAGTACAACTATTCCGTTGTACAATATATTAAGAATATGTAGAACCATTCTGCTTTGCTCTTGCACCACTTTCTCAAGGGTTTTCAAAAAATATTCTAGTCTAAAGCCACCCACAATATACACCAATTGCTTGTTAGGAAGGAACGACCAGTAGACCTGGCTTCCCAGAGATGAAAAATATCTTATTAATTGAGATCTAAATTTAAAATCAGTAACTTTGAAAGATAAAAAAAGACCTTTGTACCTTCCCCTCTTCTTCCGCTAAGCCTGATGGGTGAGTTGCACCAATTAAAAACACCTTGGAAAGATTAACAGTGTTTTAAATAGCCATAGGGGGAGACTTCCCAGTCTGCAGTGAATAAAAGGGGTTGGAAAGGAGCAGCCCCACTCATTAGCAGCATAGCAGAACTGACGGCTTCCACCTGCCGGCTTCACAAATGCACTCGGAAGTGCAGGCAAGTAGGTAGAGAAAGAGCTCTCTTCAGCTACACCTTCCAAGGGAAGGAAGCAGCTTCCGCTGTGGCGCAATGAGGAACTTGCAAGGTAAGTGACCTTTGGGGGCACGGAAAATGGAACATTCCAGCTAATGAGACAGAATGACATCCTGGCAGGGAGCAGCAAGCTCTGGAGATGCACAGCTTTACTGATCCAGAGACTGTTAAATGCTGAATTGTTTCTCTCTTTGCTATTAGCAGCCTTAGTAGCTAGCCTTCTCTCCTGCTGGAAAAAAGAAAGAAAAGAAATGCAGTGCCGGAAGCCCAAATGCTCAAAAGAGACGACCTCAGCCCTAAGCACCAGGAGACGGAGTTTTAATCCACACATACTTTGTTTAAAGAGTCAAGTGGAGTTTCTTTCTATTTGGATTTTGGATACTAAACATCTACGGCACACTCCACTTTGATCTCTATGCACAACCAATCATGACCAAGGTTGCAGTTTCTTTTCCTGGCAGGGGGCTTCTCTGCCTTAAACAGTTGTCATAAGCAGAAATTCAGCCCACTCAGTTGCCTTCGCATGGAGATGCAATGATGAGCAAAAGCTTCCCCAGGTAGTTTGCACTATGATGTATCACTGTTAAAGGTGCAGAAGCCCCGCCAGATAGGGAAAAGTTGGCAACCAGGGCTTTTTTCAGCCAAAACTCAACAGAACTCAGTTCTGGCACATCTCAGGTGGGCGCCATTGTTTTATTTAGCAGCCGGAAGCAAAGCACACAAATCCCTCTGCCCCAAGCCCTTTCCTTGGCAGCCTAACGCAAGAAGCCTTCTACTTAACACTGATGAGGGGATGGGAAGGTATTCAGTGCAGGAAGGTGCACTCCTCATTGGATAGGCTACCACTGAATCCTTAATGGAGATGGAATCAGGTCCTAGTATTAACACAAATAAGGGAACATAAAAATATTGCAGATGAATACAAACGCTCTTATGCTGTCCTTACGGAGACATTATAATGTGAGAAAGTGCCGTTTTTCTTAACCGAATTAGTCATCATTTGTAGCATGAGAGCAAATAATTTCTCCCTCTTAAAAAAAAAAATATGTATGTGATTAGTTCTGAACTCGGCTGACAATTTGGAGCATTTGCAGGGGGACACCAGGGTCAATCGTTTATTTTGAGAATTCCGGATTGGCTCTCTGTTTTCTTCTGTTCACCTGCAGGCTTCCTTTCCTGGATGCAGGCACATTTTCATAATGCCACTTGGGAATTGTAGTGGAGGGGTGGGGGAGAATTATCCCATGGTGGCAATTGTCACATTGGTGGCCAGTGCCGTCTTAAGAGCCCTTGGCGCCGTGGTGCATCGAATCCTTCCGGCGCCCTCCCGCCCCGTTTCCCAGTGTGGTCAGGCGCAGCTGCGCAGCCGGCCAGTGGGTGGGCGCAGCTCGCAGCACCCTCCTGGAGGGCCGGCGCCGTGGTGCCCTGCGCTACCCAGCCTGCACGTAGGGCCGGCCCTGCTGGTAGCAGTCAGCTGCCACTTGGAAGGAGGCATCTGTTGGCTGCAGCATGGCCCCTTCAGTTTTCCCACCATCCTTCCAAGGTGGAAGTGGAGCCAGATCCCAGAAAATGACAGCAGGTTTTTTAAAGGTTTTTTTTTTTAAGTGTCCCCTGCACCCCACCAAGTGATTGGACTCATGAATTGATTTAAAGGTCACATTCACCTTGGGGGCATATATGACTTTTTTGAACTTGAAAATTCCTGGGCCAATTGATTGCCCAGCAGCCAAGGTGTTATTTTGTAAATTGCATTCCCATTGCTAAAAGTTCAAGCCAACTGCAGCCTTAAATGACAGTTTCATTAAGAGCAGGAGGTGAAACATAATCAGCTTCTGAGCATGCACTAATGGTAGCTGCTGGCTTTGAGATCCTGGTCTGACAAATGCCTTCTGTGCAGGTGCAAACTGGCACATAGTCATAATAATCTTGTTTTGTGTTCCAGGTAATGATGGGAGAGGAATTAGGTTCCGGTCACATTTAAAGGAGACTCTACCTAATTCATTCTTCCCAGAACAATATAGGAACCAAAGTGTGGTCCATCCTTTGAAAAAATAGCACTACTCTGAATTTTGAAATGCAGTTTTCCAACTAAGTATTGTGTTCAAAAAATGCACAGCCCAGGCAAAGTGTGCATCTAAGTGCATTTATTGGTGAAAATAACATACAAAAATGGCATTGTAGTGATGAAAATTGCTTGCAAAATGTGTACTGTTGGCAAAATTCCATGCAAAAAATGTGTATATTAGGAGAAATTTGTAATAAAATGCTGACAAAAATTGGAATTTGCCAACTGATGTAGAAATATAGAGAGCTGGGTTTAGGCTTAGGGGAAAAAATGAGGGACTGAGAGAAACAGAAATTGGCAGATTTGTCCATCCCTAATTCCAAGCACAGTAACATTTTCAGGGCAAGAAAGCTTTCCTTAGGATACATCAAGGCATTGCAAGCTGGGGGTGGTGGTGGTGGTGGTATTTGTATTCAAGACCCATTACAGTGGAACCTCGGTTTATGAACACCTCCGTTTACGAATTTTCGGTTTACGAACGCCGCAGACCCATCTGCTTTCAATGGGAAAGTTCGCTTCAGTTTATGAATGCTTCAGTTTATGAACAGACTTCTGGAACCAATTACACCCATGCTTCGGGTTAAGTACGCTTCAGGTTGAGTACTCCATGGACCCGTCTGGAACAGATTAATCCACTTTCCATTATTTTCAATGGGAAAGTTCGCTTCAGTTTATCAACACTTCAGTTTATGAACAGACTTCCGGAACCAATTGTGTTCATAAACCGAGGTACCACTGTATCTCCAAATTCTAGCCACATCAATGCTTACAAGGCCACACACTGGGGTTGGGACCCTGACGCCCAGTCCTATAAGATGAAAAGCCAGCTCATAAGATCATACTACTAGGACCTTCCCAAATAAAGATGGGGGAATTGTATGTTTCCATGCTGTGTTTATGCCTCAGCAGAAAACTGTGAGGTTGAACGATCCATTTTGAGAATGATTAATGGCATGCCAGCTCCCAGGCGAATTCAGCTGTGTCTCGCCACTGCCATGGGGGAGTGTAGGAAACAGTATTTACTTTTCAGAAAATCAGAGAGGGTGGGTTGTTAGCTTTGTTATGGTTTTGGTTAGCAAATAGATGCCTGCAAATTGACAGGCCTGTGCCAAGAGCACTCAGCTGAAGTGCTCTCGTTCCATGTTGGAGGGCTGCTTTTTGGTATTTGCACTCAGCCTTCTGGTTTATAGTGTGTGTGCATGGCTATGAAAAGAATTAACTAAATGCTAAGTGCATTGTAAATATTCATGCAGAGGCTTCAGTCGGCAATAAATGTTACACAAGCCAGAATTACAGAATTTCCTTGCCATAGGCATGTAAATGGTCCATGGTAAGCATTGCTTACTCTTCCTCACAATCCAAGTGAGGATTGCCACAGTTGCCAGGAGTTCGAGAATATGAGAAAAACAGTGCCAAGATCGTAATAACTCTTGAAACTCATCTCGGAGAAAACAGTAAGGAATACAATGAGGCTCACATAGGGGGTTAGTTAAGGCTGGAGATGGAGGAAGAATCTACCAAACTCAGATCAGACCCTCCAAGTCTCTATTTTCCAGGGACAGTCCTGGATTTTCAGAAGCCATCCCGGTTTCTGATTTGATCCCAGAATGTCCCACTTTCTGAATCATCCCAGAAGGTCCTCATTTTCATCGGAGAAATGTTGGAGGTTATGGAATTATGCGACTCACAAAGCAAGGAGATACAACCTTTAGAAGACATCTGAAGGCAGCCCTGAAAAAGTTTTTATGTTCTGTTTTATTTATTATATTTTTATATATGTTGGAAGCCGAGGAGGAGGAGGAGGAGGAGGAGGAGGAGGAGGAGGAGGAAAAGGAAAAAGAAGAGTTTGGATTTGATAATCCGCTTTATCACTACCCGAAGGAGAATCAAAGCTGCTAACAATAATCTCCTTTCCCTTCCTCCCCCACAACAAACACTCTGTGAGGTGAGCGAGGCTGAGAGACTTCAGAGAAGTGTGACTAGCCCAAGGTCACCCAGCAGCTGCATGTGGAGGAGCACTCTTAACCACTACACCACACTGGCCCAGAGTGGCTGTGGCAACCCAGTCAGATGGTTGGGGTATAAATAATGTGGATTATGACTTTGATTGGTTCATCTGTCCATTTCAGAATTTGCAGGTCCATACTGTCACTTGTGGAGGCATGAATACCAGAAGCAATCAGTAAGTCCAGATCTTATATATATATATATATATATATATATATATATATATATATATATAATAAAAATAATTAACTTTAACGTATCATTACATTTTGTACAGGTAGGTTTGAACAACAATAATACAAAGACAGAAAGGAAAGGAAAGGAAAGGTTAGTTCTTCTAGTAATTAGTAGCATATTGACTGTAATTACCGGTAAATGAAGTGAACTACGGTGGGTTTTATCTAGGCTACTTGGATGTTCCAGCATAAACAAATGCAGAAAATCAGGCCATCCAGATCATTGCCCTTTCAGGTTCCTTTTGTACCAGTATTTTATTGGACTACCCATGCTACCTTCACCTTTTCTCAACCAAAAAATCACCTAAAAGGGCCAGGTGACCTAAGGACTCCTAAGTCCTAAGGACCTAAGGAAAGAGCAGGATCAGAGAGAAGCTCTCCCTCTGCATTTGCTTTGTCAGGGTTATTTGGTGGGGAGGTGATGTGATTGATTTCAGGAACATTAAAAGCAAGAAATCCTTTTGCCCCTTTTGTTCTCTCTATGCTTTGTGGTTGCCTGACAACGCAGAGTTCCAAAAAGTGCTGAGTCTTAAGATATCCTGCATGGGCCTAGGCCTACTTCTCATGCATTTTACATGAAGCCTTATTAGATGGTGGCTCCTGCTATTTCTTCCTCTTCATTTATTTATCTAACAGCTTTTATATAACTTTTGATTATAGTAAAACCTCTAAGCAGTTTACAAAAATGTTAACATTATAAAAAGTTTAACCATTTTAAAAAGGATTAAAATCAGCATTAAAAGAGATGAAGGCGTATCAGTATCAATGTGAAGGGATAGGCATGCCTAAACAAATATGTTTTAAGCAGGTAAAAAAGTACCTACTTGAAGTCAACAGGGAGGAAGTTTCAAAGAGTAGGTGCTGCCACCCTAAAATGTTGATTTCTTACAACTGTGGAATGAGCATTATGTGACACATAACTGTGTCAGTTCCTTGGATCAAAAAAGTTGAGTGGGTACATATTGGGTAAGGTTACCTTGCAAGATGATCTTCCCAGCCTCTTTTAAACTGAAAAAAATGTGAAAGTCAACCCCCCCTTTTTTTTTGGCTTGGACAATCCTTGTAGCATTCAAAGAATCATAGAGTTGGAAGTGACCACAAGGGTCATCTAGTCTGATGCCGAGCTGGTGCTCACGATTCACAATTCAAAAACGGACCAGTTGGGCAGAGGTGCTTTGATGAGGCTGACCGCCACTGGTAAGCCCGGCCCTTGTCCAGTAAAAGATACTAAGAAATATTGGTCACTTCGCCCGCCTGGGGATGGCCCCTTCCTGGTCCATGAGGATGGGTCACTCTTAAAGAAGCATCAATTTGCTGCAGTGATGTGTAAGGCAATCACAGCATGCGGCCTGCTGGCCAGTGAGTTTGCACCTCATTCCTTCCGTATTTGGCCAGCTACTACCGCTGCGCATTGGGGCCTGTCAGTTGACAGGATCAAGGATCTGGGCCACTGGAAATCTGAAGCATACGAGGATTATGTTTGGTTGTGGCGTTGAGGTGCAGTTGCTAATGTTGTTTTGTTCATTCCTAGGTCCGCCTACCCTGCATGTCTGGATAGTCGGGCACAGCATTGTCCACTGGGCCAGCAGGAGGGCGGCGGAGTCTGGATTCAGACGCAGGCTCAGGCTCTACAGCCACGTGAGCGTCTCCTGGGTGTCCAGACGAGGAATGCATTGGGAGGAGCTTCTCCCAATGGTGCGGGCGAAGGTGTCTGCAAAAACCAAACCAAAATTAGAGTCATGTGTGAATATATTTAGTGGGGAGGTTTCTGGGTCTGAACACGCAATGATAAACAGCCAGGATCTACTGCAATATTGTTATCAGAAGGGGTTTGTGCAAGATGAGATGAAGAGCAAAGTGGGAATGGATTCATCAGGGCAGTCTTTAGCAAAATGGTGGACTTTGAGGTCTATTGCTTGTCAAGGGGGAGTGGATCATTATACTCCACAATTCTCTTCAAAAATATTGTTTGAGCCAGTATTGAGCAGGAAAGTCTGAGATGTGTTCAGCTAAAGTCCCTTAGAAGCTTCCTTGGGGACTGGGAATAGTGCAGAGGATTCTAGGTGTGTTGAGTTGAATGCACCTCCACACCTTCATGCTCAGTGTGGGAGTGTTGGGGGTACAGCAAATGCATTTGGCACATCCAGAAACATTGGGGTGGAGCGAGCCTACACACACCCCTCTCCAGTTTGAGCCCTCCCATGCTTTCTGAAGGACTAGAGCAGGGGTCCCCAGACTACAGCCCGGGGGGCCCCCAAGGCTCTTTTATGCGGCCCCCGAGGACCCCCGCCGCCCGCTGCCACCGCCCGCTCTTACCGGCACGGTGCGGCGTGGCTGCCGACTTCCGACCCAGAAAAGCGCTGGAAATAGCTTGTGCGCATGCGCAAGCGTCATTTCCGGTGTACTTCCGGGTCAGAGGAGGCTTCTGCACATGCACACAAGCTATTTCCGGCACTTTCCAGGTCAGGAGTGTACCAGAAAAAGCGTTTGCGCATGGGCGCGCACAGCCCCGCGCCCCCGCATGCGCTCCCCCCACCCTCCGGCCCTCCACGCAATCGGCGTGGCGGGCATCCGGCCCAAAGCCAGGTAAGTTGGGGGACCCCTGGACTAGAGACTGTTCCGGTGATACATGTACCAGCAATATAAAGCTGGTTGCACCATCCAGGTGTGCTTGGGGGATACATGACATTGACAAATTTAAATCCTCAGGTTACTCCTTCCAAGGGATAGGGTTACGAATGCAGGAAACAAGTGTGATGACATTTAGAATGATGCATTAGAAACAGCCATTGGCCCCAGAATAAGTTGTGGGTTAAGGTTTGTCTATTTGTGCTGCACTCAGATTTGATGTCAGACTCAATAAAATTAGTATTCAGACTCTGAAACCTCCTGAATGTCAACACTTTGGTATTTGTGGAAACATTTTCTTTCTTTTTTTAAAAAAAGAATGAGGCCAAATCATTCAGTTTGCTGGCTGATCTGGGGCACTATTTATTTGGTTTCCATATTATTCCCTATTCTTCCTTTGTGGGCTTGTGCCATCCAAATGAATGCATTGCTATAAGCCGTTTAAAAATTTGGAAAGTGCACATCCTAAAACCAGAGGGAATGCGATGACAAATGCAAAATTCATGTCAGCTATTTGATTGGCTGGTTGGTTGGCATGGCGACTGCATGCCAAGATTCTGGGGTACCCTAGGTAATGAGCAGAAAAGTCATTTTATGCAAAGCCATGCTGCCTCTCACAAAGAGGGCAGTGGGGTACAGACTCTTGGAAATGGATCCTCTTTATTTTTTAAAACTCGCACAGCTCTTTAATATTCTCTTGGGATATTTAAAAAGAAGGTCATTCTTTAACAAGTCAGGCAGACCCCCCCCTCCCTCCTTTCTTTTGCCAGCAGTTCAGCAATCTCTAGATAAAGTTAATATAATGCAGGGGCTGCCGGAGGGGGGAAGCCTGTCGTAAGGCATTACCATTGACTTTGCCAACATGATAATATTGTCCTTCATCAGCAAGAGGATTAGGAACAGGAAGGACTGTGTGGTGCAGTGGATTAATGCACTTACCTTCCAAGGTCAAACACAGAGCTTTGATAGGCTGTAGCATCTATTCTTGATGTGCACAGCAGGAAAAAAAAGCCTGCAAGAAGTCTGGGAACTGAGAGGAGGCTGATCCCACCCATGCGAACATTCATTTTGGATATGCTTTGCACTGCAGAGGCAGGTTCATTTCTTACCTTTTCTCTTTTGCAGTGTCAACTGGGTGGGAGGAGACCCCCTCCAAGAAATCCCTCCCTCAGTGAGTCTATCTCCTCCCTACCATTATAAGTAGCTGCTGTTGTTCCTCTCTCTTCAGCATTGCCTCCGCCTTCTGGATTGCCAGGCAAAGAGCCAATGAGCAAGCAGGCGGTGGCATCTCCTCCTCCTCCTCCTCCTCCTCCTCCTCCTCCTCCTCCTCCTCCTCCTCCTCCTCCTCCCTATCATTGTTATCTGGGCCATGCCAGCCCTGATGCACAGCAATGTGGCAGCTGCTTGTGAATTGCCCAGGATTTGATGTACCTGATACGGGAATCTCTTGCGAAATTAGCTAGGCCTTGTGTCCTTCTGTAGCACTGTAGATTCAATATGGGGACAAAAGGGTGCTTGAGATACAAGAAAGAAGATTCTACCTAAACATTAGGAAGAAGTTCCTGACAGTAAGAGCTGTTCGGCAGTGGAATTTGCTGCCAAGGAGTGTGGTGGAGTCTCCTTCTTTGGAGGTCTTTAAGCAGAGTCTTGACAGCTTTAAGCAGAGTCAGGAATGCTTTGAAGTTGTTTCCTGCTTGGCAGGGGGTTGGACTGGATGGCCCTTGTGGTCTCTTCCAACTCTTATGATTCTATGCAGTGGAATAACAAGGTCAGATGGTCAGAAGTATATAGAAACAGGCATAAAAAGCTCATTGGCGCTCTGTTTTTCTTCAAAACATCAGGTGCAGACTCTACCATTAGGCAGAGTGAGGTAGCTGCCTCAGGCAATGGATGCTGGTGGGCATGAAAGTGGCGGAAAGGCTTTGGTGGGATAGAGCTATGTATAGCATACAGTCAGCCCTGCACCCAGTAAGCTAACCCACTGCTCTCAGGTATGAAGGAAGATGTCCCATCACCAGAGTTCAAGCAAGATTCAAATTCTAGCTCGGTCAGCTTCTATATGTAGAGCAGGGGACACTATATTGTCCTTCAGCTAAGGGCTGAAAAAAATGTTTTGGGGCAGCCCTTTTGAAAATTTCCCCTGAAGGTCCCTCCATTTTTCTGTATTCGTCACTGATTTTCAGTGTTCAGCTGCTAAAACCTCCTTTACTATAGAAGCCTCTGGAACCATTTGTGATCTGGGACACAACTTGATCAATATGCAGGTGATACCCAGCTCTGCTTATTTGTCAGAACTGAATGCGTCCATGCAAGTTTTGGACCAGAGTTTGGATGCCGTGATGGGCTGGGTGAAAGTCAACATTGAAAATAATTTCTGACAAGATAGAGAGATTATGGATAAGTAGTTCCTGCATCTAGAAATGAGGCAGATTACCTACTCTGGATGGGATTTCAATCCCCTTTAAGAAAAGGTGCATAGCCTGGGCATATGCTTGGATCCATCTCTGTTACTGGTGGCTCAAGTGATCCCTGTGGCTAGAAGTGCCTTTTCCTAGTTCTGGCTTGTGTGCCAGCTAAAGCCGTCCTGGTCACGGTGATCCATTATGTATTTATTCTTTATCTGAAAAATAAATTGTGTACCACCCACATTAAGAAAAAAAATATTATGGTGGTGAATTAGATTCATTAAAGAAGCAGAAAATAATCACAAATCAATAAATCAGATTAATACATCAACATCCATGCACAGGTCTGTAATGCTGCCTATGTGGAACTCCCCTTAAAGTTCGTTTGGAAACTGCAGCTTTTGCAAACTGCAGCAGTTTGACTGCTAACTTGAGCAGCCTACTGTGAACATGTGACACCATTGTTCAAGGAGTTTGCTACTGGGCATAGCTGCCAAGTCTCCCGTTTTTCGCGGGAAACCCCCATATTTTAAACTGTTTCCCACTGGCAGCCCGGATTGGAAAAAACCCCGTAAATCCCCCGGATTTCCTACCTGCCATGGAGGCTCCATTTTGAGTCCTGGCACCGCCCGATTTCCGGTGCCCATACATGGGTAGCGCGGCACCGGAAATTGCTTCTACGCATGTCCAGACATGCGTAGAAGCGACTTCCGGTGCTGCGCCACTGCTGATCCCGCATTTTTCAGCGGGAGACTTGGCAGCTATGCTACTGGGACAGTTTGCTACAGGAGCAAAGTTTAAGGTTCTGTTGCTGCTTGATAAACAACACAGCACTTGGTTACCTGAAGAAATGCCTGTGCCCATATAGACCAGCCTGATTGTTGAAATCTCAGGATGGAACTGTCCTGGTTGCACAGGGGGCAGGACCTTTTCTGCTGCAGCACAAAGCTTGTTGTATCAATTGAATTATTGTATTGGTAATTGTGTGTTGCAATCCACCTTGGGATATTTTAATGAAGGGGATATAAGCATGTTTTAAATAATACACAAACCACAACTGTTCTGACAGTTTCACCATAGGCAGAGCTATATATTAATCATTGCCAAATTCAATCTGCGTCAGTATTTGCTTGGGGGGGGGCAGGGCGTTCTAACTGAATAAGTTTCTTCAGTATTGGCTGAACAGGACTGGATTGAAACAGCATAACATGCTCGGATCGAGTTAAAGGGAGATAGCTTTATGCGCTGATGCAGATGCTTTTAGTTTTGTTCTAAAACTGAAGTGCATAGCAGCCTAATTGTGCAATACCAACAACGTTAGCCATTCATTCCAAGGCAGTAGAAACCCCCATTTAATAATGGCCAATTTAATCCTACTTAATAGTACTTAGCATTCATTTAACAGAAGTGCCAAGGACTCTGGCACCTCACCATTTTATTCCATTGTGTCTGGGTGATATATTTAGAAGAGAAAGTGGACTAAAGTAATGGAGGGGGAATAGGAGATTGCATATACCCTCTGGTATGAGCAAGCCATAAACCTTAGGTTGACCCTTTCAGTATGATACTGTGTTCTTTTTTCAGGGGAGTCCACAAAGGCAGTTTCCCCAAGCTTGCATTTATACTACAGAGAATAAAATAAAAATATATCAGAACATCAGAAGCTAGAAGTAGCCCTCCTGGGTTTTGGGAAAGGGACATTCCCAGCCCTACCTAAAGACGCTGGGGGTTAAATCTGGGACCTTCTTTGTGCTAAGCAGATGCTCCACCACTCAGCTATGGCCATTCCCCTTACTAGAACCAGCAGAATGCAGTTTTGCATTCATTCATTTATTTTATGCCTCCCTCTCTATGCTGCCTTTCAGCATAAAAATTCTCAGGGTGGCTGGCATAATAAAGCCCAGCACAAAATGTCAAAACAGTAAACAGCCTAGAAATTATACACAGTAAATCAAGTCCAGCACCAGACCATAGTGAGTCCTTGCAATGATGGTGTCCAAGGCTCTGCCTGGTACAAGCATGGGCTCCAGCCCAGCTCTGTCACTGGCCCACCATCACTTGGACCTCCACCCCATTCAACTGCCATTAAGTTAAATGGCAATAAGGTGTCTGTATTCATCAGGTACTTTGCCAATGCTGTCATGGCAAGATGCTCCCACCAAGACTTCCCCACCTGAGTGAGCAGTGGCTGTGGTGGGCCAATACCATCTTGGATCCCACAAGAGCCCTTGAAAGGACTATACCACACGCCATGACCCTATTAACCTTTAAGAATATGAGGGTGGCTGACCTGTGGTCCTCCAGAAATTGCTGGACTACAATTCCCATTGTGGGAATTGCTGGACCACTGGACATGCTGGCTGGGGCTGGTTGGAGTTGGTGTCCCACAACACCTTGGTGATCCACAGATTCTCCACATCTGCTCTATATTGTAGACTGCTGGTTGTTTGGGGCAAGAGTCAGCTTTTTTGCTTTTGTTCATGTATACTAGAACAATAATAATAACAACAGCAAAATATAACAAGCTGCATCGCTCTGATTACTATTACTCAGGCTTCCTCAAACTCAACCCTCCAGATGTTTTGAGACTACAGTTCCCATCATCCCTGACCACTGGTCCTGCTAACTAGGGATCATGGGAGTTGTAGTTATGCAGAAATCACTAAGATGCTGTCTTCCCAGGGAAAGGCTGGAGCACTTTCAGGCTTGAGAGTTTTAGTACTCTTTCTGACTGAGAGGCACAAAGCCACTTAAGGGACACTCAATTGTCACTAAATTAAATGGGAATAAGGTGTCTGAATCCCCCAGGCACTTTGCAAATGCCAGTCAAGGCATTTTCTTTCCCTTCTTGTACAAAATGAAGTCTGGCGTATTTGGCTGCAACAATAACTGAGCTATCTCCTGATCAAGGCAGAAAGGAAGAGCTGAGCGAGATTTATGGGCTGTCTTGGCTAGCTTTGCTTTTTCAGTGGCTCTTTGGCTGTTCAGATTCCACAACAAGAGACCTGATCTTCTGTGTAATGTACAGTGTATACATTTGACCATTGGGGAAACTTCTGCAAACCCCCACTGCATGGTACATGTCATGAGAAAACAAGTCAGGGTTCTAATAGAGGCAGGAAATGGCTGTGTTCTGCATTTACATCCTCACAATCCATATCTACAGTGGTATTAATTTAAAAAATGGGAGTAGGTAAGCTCCCAGGGAAGACACAAACTCACTCGGTGCTGGCTCTAGGTATTCAGGTAAGATGTTCCTCCCTCCCCACTTGCTCTTCCTCTCCTTCCTGTTCCAATCCCTACCTGCAGAGTAGTGGCGAGGGCAAAATGAACAATGACAATGGCACCAGTGGTTAGTAGTAAGGCCCTGTGTGGACCTCTGTAGGTACCCAACAACTCCAAGTCCTGATGTCTAGCCCTGTGTTCCTTCTCGCAGTCCCCTCTGCCCATCTCACCCATTCTTTCGGATGCCTTCATTGGATGGGCCAGCCTTTTTCATTTTGGGAGCATGAAAGGAGAGATGGATAAATCCGTCAATTTCAGTTTAAATCCAGCTTGCCACAATTCCATACGAGTTTCCATTTTGGGAAAAAAAATAAGCCTCAAAAGAATTAATCAGAATTTTGGTGCTCATTTCTTCCAATGTTTGGGAGGCTATTTCACTCAACAGAGACATTTTTGCAATATCTTCCCCAATTTGTTGTTATTGCCTATTTTTTAAAAAAATATTCATAGGCTACTTTTCACAACAAGAGTCCATTTTAAAAAGTTATTTTCACTTATATATGAAATTTTATCACACTTCCCCCTGAAGAAGGGACCCAGGTGGCGCTGTGGGTTAAACCACAGAGTCTAGGGCTTGCTGATCAGAAGGTTGGCGGTTCGAATCCCTGCAATGGGGTGAGCTCCCGTTGCTCGGTCCCAGCTCCTGCCCACCTAGCAGTTCGAAAGCATATCAAAGTGCAAGTAGATAAATAGGGACCGCTCCGGCGGGAAGGTAAACGGCGTTTCCGTGTGCTGATCTGGTTCGCCAGAAGCAGCTTTGTCATGCTGGTCACATGACCCGGAAGCTGTCTGCGGACAAACACCGGCTTCCTCGGCCTATAGAGCGAGATGAGCGCCACAACCCCAGAGTCCTCCACCCCTGAACCTGATGGTCAGGGGCCCCTTTACCTTTTATTGGCTGAAGAACCACTTTCGCAACATTTGGATAGGTACAAATTGTGAAGGGTATCTGTGGTTTGGTTTGTGCATTGCTCAAGGAAGTTTGAATTGCATAAGTTTGCATTAAAAATGAAGGTAATTATATTTCTCTTCCATCTCTACTCAGCTGGGATAGGGAAAAATGTCATAAGTTATACACAAGGTTGGATTTTATTTCAATATATATGTTATAGCAAAACATGGTTATGTGACTATGTGATGTGTTTTGTTTAAATATTTAGGAGCCAGAATTGAAACTGGAGTTTCTATTCTGTTCCTTAGTTCCATATCATTTCATATTTTGGAGTAGTATGATCACTAAGGGTGTGAGGTGCGAGGAAGGAAGTCAATGGGCCACAACAGGATCTTGTTGTCTTTCATTGAGGAGGAACTGACAATGAAGGGAAATGTAACTAATTGCTCAATCTGCAATAGTTTGCCCACCCCCGAAGCATGTTGGTTGTGATGTGGAACATAAGTTTCATAATCCCCAGCTGGCTAGTGCCTGTGACATCAAAGGTGACAAGAAAATCAGTATATATTGAAAAGAAGGTGCCTTTTCTTGTTTTATTTAGTTCAGTTCTTCTGGCTGGAATGTGTTCTTGAACTGTGATAATGCCTCTTGCTTGTCTGGATGGAGAGATACAGGGAATGGGGCCTGGAAACACCTACCTACCTGCCTACTTTGTACTATTGTACAAATGTGTCACAGCCATTGATTTGTTCACTTTTGGCCCCACCCACCACTGGCATGTGGTCCCTGGAAAGTTCTCCACAATAAAATGTGACTGGGGAAAAATTCTATTCGCCACCACCACCTCCAGTATACAAGGACAAGATACAGCATTGATGGGGCTGGGCTTGATAAAATGTCATGCTATGAATAAAATGTGCCTTTTATTGTTTGAGTCTTAAAAATAACTAAAGGAAGAAGGCCACAATTTCCTAACACAGATGCATTTTTTAGAAATGGTTTGAAGTTAGCATCAAATGAAGACCACATTTCTCCTTATTTACTTTTCACATATTTGTGTTCTCCCTCCTTGACTAATAATCAAGGAGCAAAATCCATCTGCGTTTCATCTTTCAAGAAGGCTTATGTTACCTTTGCTTTGCTTCGCAGGAAGTTCCCTGAAAGCTCTGATTTTATATTTTTCAATATACCAGAGTAAATTTAGACCGAGGATATATGATTCATGGTATCACTAAAATTTCCTTCTCCCCCTTTCGTTAGGATTTAGCTTCAAGTCTAGAAACTTATCCCACTTCCCTTAAAACAGGACTCAGCTATCCCTAAATAGAAGTCGACACTCTGCATTGCCTTCCTTTAAACTGTGGGTGACAGAGTGCAGAATCTCTCTTTCTTACGGTCATTTCTTACATTCATATTTGATTTTGAACTGCCAGTACTGCTTATGTTGAGGCAGAACAGCTTGCCCCACAATGTTACCTAAAAGTTCCAGGAAAGAAAGGAAGGTTTGGTTAGTAGAAATGGGCTGCACTTTGAATGTTGCAACTTCTCCCTTTCTGGCTGTCCTTCCTGTTAGCATATCTGCTCTCCGACCTCCTTTTTTCTAAAATCATTGTTTGTATCTGTCACAATTATCAATCCAGGCCTTCCTTGAATGTTTCGCCCAGGCTTTTTGTCTCTTTCTGCAACAGCTTCAGACAGGATCCTCACTGTTATGCATTAGACTAGCACATGTGATGCTTCAGACTGTATGTGGCTGGAAGACTAGCCATTCTTCCCTTGGTGGAACCTTCTGTTGTAATTTTGAGGGATCTGTAGGAATTTCAAGGAAGCTGAAGGGATTTTGGTAAAATTTCCAATGTTTCTGTCTGGGTTGTTGGATGCTATTGTATATTTAATAATACGAGCTGGTAGCACTTTTAAGTGCATAGGCTCTGTTCACACACAGGCACAAGCAATATATGGGTGCAATGCTTGGTTTTTGTACATGGTTTTTGTACATGACCGGAAGACAATGTCAAAGAGACTATAGTCATAAGAGGGAATGTTCGCCTCACTGAATATCAAGTTTATTTACTCTTTGCTATTTTCCTTGTGCTTTTAAAGACTAGCTATATATGAGTGCCTGCTTTTAAACCGCACATTAAAGCTGATTCTTTCTCTAAACAATATCTTTTTTGGTGCTGTGAAATGGTGTTCTTATTCTTAGCCTTATTAATTATGCATCCACTGAGAGCTGGTGGTGTTTTTTTATATATATAAAAGTGTAGAATGCCAGAAGTGGAAGAAAAAAATGCACTCACCTTAATGCTATAAGCCACAGAACACTGTTTCTCAAACTGCCCTCTCCCACCCTGCAGACCACTTGAAAATTGCTGCGGGTCTTGCTTAGAATTTATTCTACCAGTTGCAGCAATGCACTGGTAATACACTGCATGATTTTGAATTGTGTTTTTATACACAGGGCTTCCCCCCTCCCCTCCCCCCCCCAGCCGGAACTCACCAGAACTTAGTTCTGGCACCTCTCAGGTGGGTGCAATTGTCATTATAAGGGAACAAGGGAGGCATTCATGGTGAGTTCTGGCACCTCTTTTTCTAGAAAAATAGCACTGATTACAGACATACCATGGACCACCTGAATGAAGCTCATGGACCATTGGTGGTCTGCAGACCACAGTTTGGAAACTCCTGCTAGAGAACAATTATTGCTTAAAACACTCTATGGTTTCACTTGCTTCTGGGTGAAAGTGTATATGTGCCCTGCTTTGTAGTAGGACAGCAAGAATTCTGTGTATTGCTATTTGGTAAGGATGTAGGGAACTTTCCTGTGCTAGTTGCACGTGTTTTAAAAATCATTTCCATGTTCATTTTTTTAAAAAAGATAATCACTCCACACCTGACCGTGTCTTTGTCTTTTAAAGTATTCCTGTTTCCTCCCTGCAGTTCACTCAAATGCATTTGCAATGCCCTGTCTTATCATTCTTCTCTACCTTCTACCTACACACCTGCTGTTTCCTGTTACTGGTAGGAGTAGCCTTTCCTTATCTCTCCCATCAAGCTATCTTCTCCTTTACATTTCTCCTCTGGTCTTTCATCAACTGCTTTAGCATGGCATGCTTTGTGTAAGATACTACCACCTAACCTTTACTTCCATGGATGCTGTCACTCTTCATATTCATCAACCCTTTCCTTTCCTTTGTACCATTGACCTGCATTTTGTATGTGGCTCCTCTAAGCAGAGTTTATCATCTGTTCTGGCCTCTGCAGCGGGACTGACTAACCTGAGGTCCTTCAGATGTTCTTGGACTCCAATTCCATCAGCTGTACCCAACATAGTCAAGGGTGATGGGAACTGGAGTTCAGTAATATATGGAGGGCCTAATGTTAGCCACCCCTGATCTACAACTTTTAATGAAACTTATAATAGTTGTTTAATTTACGATTGGTGCATACAGTGAAATATTTTCCTGATTTGATTTGGTCCTTCACTGCATCTTATGGAGAGGAAATGGCAGTGCTGGTAGGTGGGGTCAGCCTCAGAACTCTTCTGCCCCATTAGGTCCAAATTCCAAATAGAGTTGCTAGGGGGCAGAATAAAACTGTTGTCCAAAATGTACAATTTGCTGTTAGAATGGTATACTAAAGATGAATTGACGAAAGAGGTAATGATAAAATGGGCTAAGGATTTTGGGCATAATATTGAATACGATGCATGGTTGAAACTATGGAACCAAACAATAAAATTCACAGCATGTACTGCTTTGAAAGAGAATGTTTGGAAGATGATGTATAGATGGCATTTAACCCCGGTGAAATTAGCAAAAATGTATAGAATGAGTAATAGAATGTGCTGGAAATGCAATGAAAAGGAAGGGGACTTTTATCATATGTGGTGGAAATGTGAAAAGGTTAAAGGCTATTGGGAAATGATATATAATGAACTGAAAAAGATTTTTAAGTATACCTTTCCCAAGAGACCGGAAGCCTTTTTGTTAGGAATGATAGGTCAAGAGATAACCAAGGAGGATAATACCTTATTTTTGTATGCGACAACCGCGGCAAGGACATTATTGGCCCAAAAATGGAAGACCCAGGACTTACCGACAATCGGAGACTGGCAGACAAAGATGATTGAATATGCAGAATTAGCGAGACTGACTAGCAGGATTCGAAACCAGAGGGAGACAAGGTTTCTAAGGGATTGGAGTAAATTTGTGGATTATATGGAAAAGAATTGTAGAGGTTTAAAGACACTTGCAGGCTTGAAATAAATCCTACGAATTGACTTTAAAGACTAGATATAAAGGAACTGCGAGATAAGAGCGGATTAGAAAACCTATTGAGGGGAGGGAGGGAAGTCAAACTCGGCGGAGTATTTTGTAATGAGTAATGAGAATTGTTAAAAGAGTGATGTATGTATTTTGAATGTTTGTTTGTTTGTTTGTTTTGTATATTGTTTTAAATGTGTTTAATTGGAAAATTTAATAAATAGTTATAAAAAAAAAGAACTCTTCTGCCCCATTGAAAAAGAGAAGTCCATCCCAGATTAAAAACCCCATGAGAATTCAACTATGGGTCTCTCAGTCTCTCTAAAGCAGCCTGGATGTGAGTTGCTATGGGCTATTTCATTGTTCCTTGAAAACCTGCACAGGACAAGTACAGAGGACCCTCATTTGATGCAATACAACCTTGACTATCTTAGTGATATCCTTCAGATCTGTGTGCAATAGCCTTAAGAGTAATAATGTCCCTGTTAGCTTCAGTAGAGCAGGTGTATCAACTGAAACTCAAAGTATTTGACCACAATGTGTTCATACCCTCCTGGAGCAGGCAGCCCCAAACTTCGGCCCTCCAGATGTTTTGGGCTACAATTCCCATCTTCCCCAACCACTAGGGATCATGGGAGTTGTAGGCCAAAACATCTGGAGGGCCGCAGTTTGGGGATGCCTGTCCTAGAGGAAGGGAATTTGCTGTAAGGCCAAAGGAGGAACTAAGAATCAGAATGGAAGTATTCAGATTCTTCAACTGGCAACTCATTGGTTGAAATCTTCTACCTATTATTAAAGATCAGTGCTTAAATTGCAGGTGTGTGGGGAGTGCCCCAATCCCCTTATTCTTAATTATAGCCTGCTTAGATACTGTTTTTAGAAGGTTTTAAGGGCACAATTTGGGTTAAATTGGAGAGAATAAGGGTGTGGAATTGTAGATTTCATTACATGCCCACCTAGTTTTTCACACATAATTTGAGCACTGTTAAAGATATAATAACTCACCCTGGGACTTTAGGGTGAAGGGCAGGCAATACATTAAACCAACAACAACAACAATAACAAACACTATTGTACAGTATCCAGCTGTAAATAATGACGATGACGATGATGATAATGACGATGACAACAACAACAACAGGCTTCCTGCTATTGCTTATATAAGAACATTAGAATGTAGCAGTGTTTAGGACTGGCTTCTCTTGTCTCTGTTTTTCATAGGTCATGTTCTAATCCAAATAGAAATTACCCCTTTCATACAGATCATCAGCCTATGGCCAATATTTTCTAATTACCTCTGCCAGAAGTGGATGTAGATTAGTCATTTGGAAGTATCTCCAATCTAGATCCCATAGAAAACCCCCCAGGACTCCACTGTCATGTTAAATGTCCTTTTCCAATTGAGTGTACAAAATAAATTTTACAGCACAAGTTAGTTTATAGAGAAAGAAAGCCCCTGGGCACATGGTGAAAATTGTCCCTTCATACAGCTGAACACTCTGCATTGCACTTTAGCTTCCACATAGTTATATGAGTAGGGAAATTGTTGTATCAAAACACGTATCTGAAAAAGAAAAACATAATTGAGACAAGGTGGCCAAGATTAATTTATGTTATCAGGTGTGGTTACCAAAGCAGTAAATCATTGTTGGACATAAGCACTTATCCATATTTCCATATTAATACACAGAACTCGCCAAGTCAAAATGTAATAATGGGTGGTGGTGGTAGTGGTGGTAGGGTTATTGTTTTGTTTTATTCTTATGTATTTTGTGTGGTTTTTCTAGTATTTTTATGCTGTGAACCACTCTAAAACCTATGGATGAAAGGTGGTATACTACTACTACTACTACTACTACTACTACTACTACTACTACTAAGATTGGAGGGTTAAAGTAAACTTGGAGGTCCTCAAATCCAGCATGAGAAATGAATGCTTCAGTCTGGTAGTGTTGCTGTGCTTATATTTACAGCCATTTCCCTCTTGTCAAGGATGGATGAAAAGAAATTGCCCATGGAAAAATGGTGGGGAACAAGAACAAAATTGACATGGGAATGGGATGCAAAACTAAAAATATTTCATTTTTAAAAACCTTGACAACATTGCAAGGTGACTGAGCAGTGTGTGTATTCTTGCTTTAACTCATTGGGTTTTCTTTACAATTCCAAACCAGTTTCTGGCACTTCTGAGCCTCCCACACTGGCTGTGATGCTGCAGGAGGCACACAGCACCCACCCAGGGACTTTCCAAGAAATACTGCTATCTTGGAGGCTGGTTGAGAACTTTGGTGTTGCTTTGTTTTTGTTTTAAATAATTTAACAAACCATTGAAGGATTCTTCTAGAAGGTTCAGAGGTGTTCTTAAAAAAAGGTAAATCAAGAACATGAACAGCTCTTGGTCTCCTCATACCATTTTAAAGGTAAAAGCAAGAAAAATAGAAACTGACCAACCTCCCCTTTCCATGAAAATTTCACCAAAAGTTTCCTGTGTCTCACACCCCAAAGTGGGTTTAAGTTTAAGGTATTTGGCATTATTTTGGCCACAACTTTATTTAAAATACAACCAAATGTGAGTGGTTGCTTAGGCATTGGTTCATCCCTCTGTCCCCTGCCCTGGGACAGATCTGACACCCCTAGCCGTCTAGGGAAGTCAGTAGGTAAACACCCCCTGAGAGAGAAATATACACCCATTTCACAGGAGGGCAAATATATTTGTCAAATGGGGTGGGGTGGGGTGGGGTTAAAGGTCCTATTAATTTAATGACATGGATTGTGGGGAGTGGCCCTGTGGGCAAAACTGGGACTGTGCCAGGACTAGGCAACATTCACACGATACATCTAAGCCACTAAGAGAACACTTTAAACAGTCACAGCTTCCCCCAAATAATACTGGGAGCTGTGGTTTGTTAAGGGGGCTGTGAGTTGTCAGCAGGCCCCTATTTGTCTCAAAGAGCCAAACCACTCAGTGAGATTTAATGATCAATGTCTTTTCACAAGGAAATGCTGGTTGTAGCTTGGTAAAGGGAAAATGGGCCTCCTAACAACTTTCAGCACTTTTAACAGATGACAGCTCCCAGAATTCTTGTGGGAGAAGCCATGAGTGTTTAAAATGGCATCACAGGGTTTTAAATATATAGCACGAATGTAGCCAAAATATGCCTGCTGTTGGGGAGATGGCAGTTTCCCATCTTGTCTTAGCCCCCCCCCCTTCAGATTTTATAATAGTCTAATAAAACCTACAGTGCCATGCTCTAACCAAGTGAGCTATCCGGGGTGAGTTAATTTAAGCTGTGGGTTAAACCACAGAGCCTAGAGCTTGCTGATCAGAAGGTAGGCGGTTCGAATCCCCACAATGGGGTGAGCCCCCATTGCTTGGACCCTGCTCCTGCCCACCTAGCAGTTCGAAAGCACATCAAAGTGCAAGTAGATAAATAGGTACCGCTCCGGTGGGAAGGTAAACAGCGTTTCCGTGTGCTGCTCTGGTTCACCAGAAGCGGCTTAGTCATGCTGGCCACATGACCTGGAAGCTGTACACCGGCTCCCTTGGCCAATAAAGCGAGATGAGCGCCGCAACCCCAGAGTCGGTCATGACTGGACCTAATGGTCAGGGGTACCTTTACCTTTTTACTTTACTTGCAACTATTAAAAATAAAAAATAATGAGTATAAGTGCACAATCGTCATGCATATGTACTACATACTGGTCTGGTTGAGGCCCATGAGGATGCTGGACAAAGATGTGGAATAATGGGAGTGATATGGAGAGACTTCCAGTAGTAACAAGGAACAGGTAGTGGCTGACTAGGACATCAGCACCTTGGAGAGCTCCAGTGGACCATTGATGTTGCAGCAGCTGTAAAAGTCAGGAGCTTAAGTGAGCTGTGGCAGAAGTGATCCACCAAGGCAGGCTCACTGCTGGAGGTATTTGGGATACTGACAAACAACAGAAATATCTGCAATGCAGCCAACTAAAATAAGTCTCCATTTTGAGGTTTTTTGTGCAGCCGGATGCAAACAATTTGCACGTTCATACATTCATACACACATAGTTGCTATCCCAGTATGCAGTAATATTAACAAACTTAGCTAGTCATTTCAGCTGCACTATGGAAGGGATCCGGATGATGCATATGGCCTAAGCCCCTTCTAATTTCAGCCAGCACATCTCTGGGACAACCTCATGCTGTGGTGTCTAAAACTGCTTCAAAATGATCTTTGTTATCTGACTCAGTCCTGACAGGATCCAGGCACCATCCTCCCCCAGGGGCATCACTCAGAGGCTTCTGCTCTGGAAACAAGCTCCCCTAATGCCTTTCCTTCAGACTCCTGTTATGAGTCATTCTCAATAGAGGAGATTCAATGGGAGCATATGACAACAGAATATGAAGTGGCACCCCAAACTGAGTTGGAGTGTATTCTCTGGAGGAAGGATAGGAGAAAGTGTGCATTCTTAACTTCTGCAATTCTTTCACACTGCATAGGCCACACTGGTCTCTTTTATGGCTTATTTATATATCCACATAAGGAACATTCCTGCTTTATCAAAATTAGGTGTGCTTCTGATTAAAATCAAATTTATACTGATGTGAATTATTATTGCTTTCTAAGCAGTAATAGAAAAAATGTTATGCTGATATATTTACAAGATAATAGTGAATAATAATAATAATGTCTTCTGCAAAATTGGAAACCTGTGGCCTTCCAGATGTTGGAGTTCAGAAACATCAGGAGGGCCACTGGTTCCCCATTGCTGGTTTAAGACAATTAATTAAGCGAAGGTCTCTTAATAGACATAGAGATTATAGGCCAATATTTTTATTTTTATTTTATAGTCTGTGTTGCTGTGGTTGTTGATGTTATTATCATTATTGCAATATTATTTATGAATTGCTTCCTATGAAGTATCTCAAATCTATTTCACAATACAATAAAACTATACGAAACATATACAGTACACATGTTTTAGATGGTGCTGCTTCATGAACTTATGAAAACAAATCCCACCAAAAACAGAGTTATTTTGCCATGAAGCTCTAGTTCAAATGAACTCAAATTAATTTTCCTCCGATTGGCCAAATGGTGGGTAATGCACATACAAACACTTCTTTATTGGCATCTTAGTCCACCTCTTTTTGCAGCCATGAATCTGACGCCTCCAGGCTATTATATATGCAATCATACCCGCATATACCAGTTCTGCACAATTTCTGCCCCATTGGGCTGAATGTAGCCCCTCATCCATGCACTGTGTCCTGCCAAATGCTCAACAACGCCTTTCTTCTTTCAGTCCCAGATAGGCAGCAAATACAGGGGAGTCAATGAGTCCCTGGTGGGCTGTTATAGGTGTCTTGTGGGCTGCATTTGGCTTGGTGGGTCATAAATTACACCGTCCTGACATACATACATACAAAAGCATGCAGGGCTCTTTCACACACTCACTCAAATGGAGAATCCAGTGCAGTAGTGCAAGCACTAACTAACCCAATCTATGATACAGACAGCACATGTCCACATAGGTACATGTATTTGCTGACTTCACATCATTGTTCACTCTTTAAGATTAAGATAAACACAAATTGGATGTGTGTGCATCACCATTTACCTACATACTACTTACATCATGAGCAGGAGGAACATGTACAGTTCTTGTCAGACATACAGGAAGGATGCCGGGTTTAGTGAGTTCAGAGGAAGCCTGCAGTATCCCAGAATAACTACCTTTGCGACTTCTGATGAACCAAACGCTGTCTGTTATGGTTTCTTCTCTTTCTTCCTTTTCTTTTCTTTCTCTCCCCTCTCCTAGGTAGTGCATTAGGGTGGAGATGAGGTGCCCAGGCAGCCAGTCAGGCATGGCTGTGATTTGCAGCTCTGGCTAAAGCCCCTATAGAGTGTCGCTCAGGCTTTATAAAATAAAAACTAATAAGAATCATAACAATATTGTTTTCTGTCTGCAGCCTGCAGCAAGCCCAGCGCAACATGGGAATTGACAAATAAAGGCCATCAACGTCTCCCGGCTCTGCCAGCCCATTGCCTCCCACAACCTGTGTTCCCCTCCTCCTGCTGCAAATTGTTTTGAAAACATTGCATCTCCCATGCCTATTTCATTTCTGCAATGAAGTCATCAAACATGATGACAGGGACTTTCCAAGAGTGAAATCAATCAGCAGCTTTCCTTTTTTTTGCTTTTTTGGCTCAGAGAGGAAATAGGTGAATAAATTCTGAATGAGACAAAGGGACAGCAGAGGCATAATGGACACGAGGAGGCTTTGTATGGGAAATTGCAGGGAAGGGAGAGGCCAAATGAACCCCAAAGAGGCAGAAACCCATTCCTGAAAATTAAGTATTAACCAAGTCATTTTGGTTATCTGCCAAAGTTTCAAAATGCAATGTGCAGAAAAGGGATTCAAGGCTTTCTCCATCCAGTTGGGGTAACTTCACATCATATATTTTAACAAATACACATGAAAGAGTTCATGTATGCGAATACACTTGAAATATGTACAGTCGTACCTCGGGTTACGACCACCTCGGTTTGCAAACAGTTCAGGTTACGAACTGCGCAAACCCGCAATCTGCACATGCGCAAAGCGTGAAAATCGCACTTTGCGCATGCGCAAAATGGCGGCGCCCATCGCGTTCGGGTTACGAACTATTCGGGTTACGAACTGCGATCTGGAACGGATCGCGTTTGTAACCCGAGGTATTACTGTATACAGATTAGGGGTGCCATATTTCAATAAGTGAAAATCCAGAGACAGAAAATACAGAGCTGGGGGGGGGGCAGATCAAAGCTGTGCAGCTTTGGGGGCAAAATGGCAGAAACTAGATGTTTTGGAGCTTTTTATAAAGTAACATCACCCACAACAACACTGCCAACATGTGTTGAATGAATGAATGAATTTATTAATACGGTCGCAGACCAGCATCAACACACACAGTATCACAGATCATAAAACATATCAAAAATACAAAGGACGGTGTGAATATAACAAGGATTTAAATATAAAAATTAAAATTAATTATTAGCGTACCCCCTGTAGTTAGCATTTAGGGGTTTGATCATTATGGGATACCACTTGCTTCCTGCGATTGATTGCAGACACACAGAATTTGGCTACATTTAATGTAGTCTTGGGATTCCTGTCCTCTAGCAGTAGTTTTAAACTATGGTGTCCGGATTCTTTCATGGACTTTTGCAAAACAGGTGTAATAAAAGTCAAACGTATATCCTCATAAAAACGACAATGTAATAGTACATGTGAAGCAGTTTCTACTTCCATCGAGCCACAAGGGCAGACCCGTGCTGTATATGGTTTACCCTCAAATCTGCCCTGTAGTAAGGCAGAGCCAACATGTGTTGCCAAATGAAGGGATTTTCCCGAACATTTTCGCCAATTTCTGCCCGGATACTGTTTCCGACAGCAGTATTCCTGGTGTGGCTGGGAAATTCCAGATGTATGACAACCCTAAAGATGAAATACTTATACAGTGCGCCCCCAACCCCCAAGTAGGGTTCTGATATATGGTGTGATATTACTTCCACAGAAGCTTAGGAAGTGGTACAGAGTGCAAAATTGAGCAATGAGTGTCTAGCATCACACAAATCAAATAAGAGCACATAACAGAGGGGCAAGATGACCTTGCTCTAACTGTTATCTCTGCATATGAAACCCCAAGCTGGCTTGCATTATAGAAACCTGGCTAGACGGTGACTCATGCAGAGCAGGCACCATGTTCCTGGGTCCAACAGCCAATCCAAATCTTTTTATGGTCATAGACCAGCATAAGATAAAAGCACCTCCACATATACAGGTGAAACTCGGAAAATTAGAATGTTGTCGAAAAGTGCATTTATTTCAGTAATGCAACTTATTATTTTTTATTTTTGTTTTGATTTTTACAAATGCTTTATTTTGGAAATTCCACAGAAATAAAACAAATAGTTACAATAATACAAAAATAAACATTGCTATAACATAAAAAAATTCCTTCAGTAGCACCTTAAAGACCAACTAAGTTTTTATTTTGGTATGAGCTTTCGTGTGCATGCACACTTCTTCAGATACAGTGAAATGGAAGTTTCCAGGCACTTATGTAGAGAAGGGGTGGGGAGGGGTGGGGATGGGGAGGGGGGATCACTCAGAAGGGTGGTGGAAATGGGTGATTGACTGACTGATAGCTGTTGATGACCGCAAACGACTGCAAATGGTTTTGCATGAAAAAGCAAGGGTTGAGATGGCTGAAGATCGCTTATCATGTATAATGAGATAAGAACCCGATATCTCTGTTCAAACCAGGTCCCTCCATGGTTTTGAGCTTGGTGATAAATTGCAATTCAGCAACTTCTCTTTCCAGTCTATTTCTGAAATTCTTTTGTAGTAAGACAGCTACTTTGAGATCTTGTATAGAATGTCCTGGGAGATTGAAGTGTTCTCCTACTGGTTTTTCTGTCTTCTGGTTCCTGATGTCAGATTTATGTCCATTTATCCTTTGGCGTAGGGTTTGGCCTGTTTGTCCAATATAGAGAGCTGAAGGGCACTGTTGGCATTTGATGGCATACACAATGTTAGAGGATGAGCAATTAAATAGTCCTGAGATGGTATGTTGGATGTTGTTGGGGCCAGTAATGGTGTTGTCTGGGTGTATGTGGCAGCAAAGTTGGCATCTGGGTTTATTGCAGGCTCTGGTACCAGTGTCCATGTTAAGTCTGGTGGTTGTATTATTGTGGGTGAGGAGTTGTTTAAGATTGGGTGGCTGTCTGTAGGCAATGAAAGGTCTTCCTCCCAGAGCTTGAGAAAGGGAGCGGTCATTGTCCAGGAGAGGCTGTAGATCTCTGATGATGCGTTGTACTGTTTTAGCTTGGGAGCTGTATGTGATGACTAGTGGTGTTCTGTTATTTTCTTTTTTGGGTCTGTCTTGCAGCAGGTTCTCTCTAGGTATCTGTCTGGCTCTGTTGATCTGTTGTTTAACTTCATCAGGTGGATATTTTAGTTCTAAAAAGGTTTGCTGTAGATCTCTTAGGTGAGATTCTCTGTCTGTAGAGTTGGAACAGATGCGGTTGTAACGTAAGGCCTGGCTGTATACGATGGATTGTTTGGTATGTTTGGGATGGTAGCTAGAAGCATGTAGATATGTTTGTCGGTCAGTTGGTTTTCTGTATAAGGTGGTGTCTATACGTCCATCCTGTATTTTTATAGTAGTGTCCAAAAAATGTATTTCTTGCATAGATTGGTTCATTGTTAGGTTGATGGTGGGGTGAAAGTCATTGAATGTCTGGTGGAAGGTTTCCAGGGTCTGTTGTCCATGTGTCCAGATAATAAAAATATCGTCAATGTATCGCAGGTACAGGAGAGGTTTGAGTGGGTAGGAGTTAAGGAAACGTTGTTCTAAATCTGCCATGAAGATGTTGGCATACTGTGGGGCCATGCGGGTGCCCATGGCTGTGCCGGTGATCTGGAGGAACAGGTCATCACCAAATTTGAAGTGGTTGTGGGTAAGGACAAAGTGGCAGAGTTTGGTAGCAAAGTCCGCTGTGGTTTTATCTGAAATGGTGTTCCTTATGGCTTGTAAACCATCATTGTGTGGGATGTTGGTATATAGAGATTCCACATCCATAGTGGCTAGTATAGTATTGTTAGGAAGATTGTTCAAATATTGTATTTTCTTCAGAAAATCTGTGGTGTCACGTACGTAGCTGGGAGCACTGATAGCATATGGTTTCAGAACAGAGTCCATATAGCCGGAAACACCCACTGTAATGGTGCCAATACCTGAGATGATGGGGCGTCCTGGGTTTCCTGGTTTGTGTATTTTGGGTAGAAGATAGAAAGTTCCTGGCCGAGGTTCCGCTGGTGTGTTTGTGAGGATCTGTTCTTGGATGTGTAGGGGTAGCTCCTTAATAATCTTGTTCAGTTCTTTTTTGTATGCTTGTGTGGGGTCTGAGTCCAATTTCATGTAAAAGGCAGTATTGGAAAGTTGTCTGTGGGCCTCTTGGATGTAATCAGTTTTGTTCATGATGACGACAGCTCCACCCTTGTCTGCCTCTTTAATTATAATGTCTGGGTTGTTCCTGAGATTTTCTATGACTCTCCTTTCAGCATGGTTTAGATTTTGTTGTAAGCGATGGTGTTTTCTGGTCACATCCGTTTGGATTCTGTGGCGGAAGCATTCGATGTACAGATCTAGTGTGGTATTGCGTCCATCAGGAGGGGTCCATGTGGAGTCCCTTTTTGTGTAACTTCTTTTCGGTGGTAGTTGGTGGTCAATGTTCTGTTCATTGATGCGTTTGGAGGGTGATGGTTGTTCCCCAGTAAGTTGAGAGGTGTTGTGTTGTGGGGATGTAGTTAGTTCTACTTTGTCTTGTTCTTGTGTGTGATGAAAATACTCCTTCAGGCGTAAACGGCGGAAAAATGCTTCCAGGTCCCCGCAGAACTGAATCATGTGTTGGGATTTGGCAGGGCAGAATGATAGTCCCCGTGAAAGGACGGATTCCTCAGCTGGGCTGAGTGTTTGCTGTGAAAGATTGACAATGTTGTTGATCTTGTTTTGATTGGTGGCCTGTAGGTTGGAAAGGTTGCAGAGTTTTTTATTTTTCTGGTTCTTCAGTAACTCCAGTTGAGAGTGGTAAATGGTTTGTTTTTCCTTGTGGAACTTCTGCCAGGCCGGGTGATTCCTGATGGAGTTCTCCAGTGCAGAGAGTTCCTCCTTTATTAACTTCTGTTTGGAATACAGAACGCCGATAAGATGTTTCAGCAGTTTCTTAGATAAAGTGTGGCATAGTTTTCTGGCATATTCTGTGGGATAAGTTGATTGAAGAGGGTTCTTAATTCTAAGACCCTTAGGTACAATGTCCAGGTTTTTGCATTTAGATAGAAAGAGGATGTCAGTTTGTACCTGGGCAAGTTTCTTGGTGAGGTTGATGGACTTCCATTTCATGCGGCTCAATGTGGTGCCTTCCATAGTTCTGGTTACAGGTAGGTAGCCGTGTTGGTCTGGATCGAAGTAAAATAAAAAAATTCCTTCAGTAGCACCTTAAAGACCAACTAAGTTTTTATTTTGGTATGAGCTTTCGTGTGCATGCACACTTCTTCAGATACTCCTTCAGGCGTAAACGGCGGAAAAATGCTTCCAGGTCCCCGCAGAACTGAATCATGTGTTGGGATTTGGCAGGGCAGAATGATAGTCCCCGTGAAACCCGCATGGCCCCACAGTATGCCAACATCTTCATGGCAGATTTAGAACAACGTTTCCTTAACTCCTACCCACTCAAACCTCTCCTGTACCTGCGATACATTGACGATATTTTTATTATCTGGACACATGGACAACAGACCCTGGAAACCTTCCACCAGACATTCAATGACTTTCACCCCACCATCAACCTAACAATGAACCAATCTATGCAAGAAATACATTTTTTGGACACTACTATAAAAATACAGGATGGACGTATAGACACCACCTTATACAGAAAACCAACTGACCGACAAACATATCTACATGCTTCTAGCTACCATCCCAAACATACCAAACAATCCATCGTATACAGCCAGGCCTTACGTTACAACCGCATCTGTTCCAACTCTACAGACAGAGAATCTCACCTAAGAGATCTACAGCAAACCTTTTTAGAACTAAAATATCCACCTGATGAAGTTAAACAACAGATCAACAGAGCCAGACAGATACCTAGAGAGAACCTGCTGCAAGACAGACCCAAAAAAGAAAATAACAGAACACCACTAGTCATCACATACAGCTCCCAAGCTAAAACAGTACAACGCATCATCAGAGATCTACAGCCTCTCCTGGACAATGACCGCTCCCTTTCTCAAGCTCTGGGAGGAAGACCTTTCATTGCCTACAGACAGCCACCCAATCTTAAACAACTCCTCACCCACAATAATACAACCACCAGACTTAACATGGACACTGGTACCAGAGCCTGCAATAAACCCAGATGCCAACTTTGCTGCCACATACACCCAGACAACACCATTACTGGCCCCAACAACATCCAACATACCATCTCAGGACTATTTAATTGCTCATCCTCTAACATTGTGTATGCCATCAAATGCCAACAGTGCCCTTCAGCTCTCTATATTGGACAAACAGGCCAAACCCTACGCCAAAGGATAAATGGACATAAATCTGACATCAGGAACCAGAAGACAGAAAAACCAGTAGGAGAACACTTCAATCTCCCAGGACATTCTATACAAGATCTCAAAGTAGCTGTCTTACTACAAAAGAATTTCAGAAATAGACTGGAAAGAGAAGTTGCTGAATTGCAATTTATCACCAAGCTCAAAACCATGGAGGGACCTGGTTTGAACAGAGATATCGGGTTCTTATCTCATTATACATGATAAGCGATCTTCAGCCATCTCAACCCTTGCTTTTTCATGCAAAACCATTTGCAGTCGTTTGCGGTCATCAACAGCTATCAGTCAGTCAATCACCCATTTCCACCACCCTTCTGAGTGATCCCCCCTCCCCATCCCCACCCCTCCCCACCCCTTCTCTACATAAGTGCCTGGAAACTTCCATTTCACTGTATCTGAAGAAGTGTGCATGCACACGAAAGCTCATACCAAAATAAAAACTTAGTTGGTCTTTAAGGTGCTACTGAAGGAATTTTTTTATTTTACTTCGATCCAGACCAACACGGCTACCTACCTGTAACCAGAACTATGGAAGGCACCACATTGAGCCGCATGAAATGGAAGTCCATCAACCTCACCAAGAAACTTGCCCAGGTACAAACTGACATCCTCTTTCTATCTAAATGCAAAAACCTGGACATTGTACCTAAGGGTCTTAGAATTAAGAACCCTCTTCAATCAACTTATCCCACAGAATATGCCAGAAAACTATGCCACACTTTATCTAAGAAACTGCTGAAACATCTTATCGGCGTTCTGTATTCCAAACAGAAGTTAATAAAGGAGGAACTCTCTGCACTGGAGAACTCCATCAGGAATCACCCGGCCTGGCAGAAGTTCCACAAGGAAAAACAAACCATTTACCACTCTCAACTGGAGTTACTGAAGAACCAGAAAAATAAAAAACTCTGCAACCTTTCCAACCTACAGGCCACCAATCAAAACAAGATCAACAACATTGTCAATCTTTCACAGCAAACACTCAGCCCAGCTGAGGAATCCGTCCTTTCACGGGGACTATCATTCTGCCCTGCCAAATCCCAACACATGATTCAGTTCTGCGGGGACCTGGAAGCATTTTTCCGCCGTTTACGCCTGAAGGAGTATTTTCATCACACACAAGAACAAGACAAAGTAGAACTAACTACATCCCCACAACACAACACCTCTCAACTTACTGGGGAACAACCATCACCCTCCAAACGCATCAATGAACAGAACATTGACCACCAACTACCACCGAAAAGAAGTTACACAAAAAGGGACTCCACATGGACCCCTCCTGATGGACGCAATACCACACTAGATCTGTACATCGAATGCTTCCGCCACAGAATCCAAACGGATGTGACCAGAAAACACCATCGCTTACAACAAAATCTAAACCATGCTGAAAGGAGAGCCATAGAAAATCTCAGGAACAACCCAGACATTATAATTAAAGAGGCAGACAAGGGTGGAGCTGTCGTCATCATGAACAAAACTGATTACATCCAAGAGGCCCACAGACAACTTTCCAATACTGCCTTTTACATGAAATTGGACTCAGACCCCACACAAGCATACAAAAAAGAACTGAACAAGATTATTAAGGAGCTACCCCTACACATCCAAGAACAGATCCTCACAAACACACCAGCGGAACCTCGGCCAGGAACTTTCTATCTTCTACCCAAAATACACAAACCAGGAAACCCAGGACGCCCCATCATCTCAGGTATTGGCACCATTACAGTGGGTGTTTCCGGCTATATGGACTCTGTTCTGAAACCATATGCTATCAGTGCTCCCAGCTACGTACGTGACACCACAGATTTTCTGAAGAAAATACAATATTTGAACAATCTTCCTAACAATACTATACTAGCCACTATGGATGTGGAATCTCTATATACCAACATCCCACACAATGATGGTTTACAAGCCATAAGGAACACCATTTCAGATAAAACCACAGCGGACTTTGCTACCAAACTCTGCCACTTTGTCCTTACCCACAACCACTTCAAATTTGGTGATGACCTGTTCCTCCAGATCAGCGGCACAGCCATGGGCACCCGCATGGCCCCACAGTATGCCAACATCTTCATGGCAGATTTAGAACAACGTTTCCTTAACTCCTACCCACTCAAACCTCTCCTGTACCTGCGATACATTGACGATATTTTTATTATCTGGACACATGGACAACAGACCCTGGAAACCTTCCACCAGACATTCAATGACTTTCACCCCACCATCAACCTAACAATGAACCAATCTATGCAAGAAATACATTTTTTGGACACTACTATAAAAATACAGGATGGACGTATAGACACCACCTTATACAGAAAACCAACTGACCGACAAACATATCTACATGCTTCTAGCTACCATCCCAAACATACCAAACAATCCATCGTATACAGCCAGGCCTTACGTTACAACCGCATCTGTTCCAACTCTACAGACAGAGAATCTCACCTAAGAGATCTACAGCAAACCTTTTTAGAACTAAAATATCCACCTGATGAAGTTAAACAACAGATCAACAGAGCCAGACAGATACCTAGAGAGAACCTGCTGCAAGACAGACCCAAAAAAGAAAATAACAGAACACCACTAGTCATCACATACAGCTCCCAAGCTAAAACAGTACAACGCATCATCAGAGATCTACAGCCTCTCCTGGACAATGACCGCTCCCTTTCTCAAGCTCTGGGAGGAAGACCTTTCATTGCCTACAGACAGCCACCCAATCTTAAACAACTCCTCACCCACAATAATACAACCACCAGACTTAACATGGACACTGGTACCAGAGCCTGCAATAAACCCAGATGCCAACTTTGCTGCCACATACACCCAGACAACACCATTACTGGCCCCAACAACATCCAACATACCATCTCAGGACTATTTAATTGCTCATCCTCTAACATTGTGTATGCCATCAAATGCCAACAGTGCCCTTCAGCTCTCTATATTGGACAAACAGGCCAAACCCTACGCCAAAGGATAAATGGACATAAATCTGACATCAGGAACCAGAAGACAGAAAAACCAGTAGGAGAACACTTCAATCTCCCAGGACATTCTATACAAGATCTCAAAGTAGCTGTCTTACTACAAAAGAATTTCAGAAATAGACTGGAAAGAGAAGTTGCTGAATTGCAATTTATCACCAAGCTCAAAACCATGGAGGGACCTGGTTTGAACAGAGATATCGGGTTCTTATCTCATTATACATGATAAGCGATCTTCAGCCATCTCAACCCTTGCTTTTTCATGCAAAACCATTTGCAGTCGTTTGCGGTCATCAACAGCTATCAGTCAGTCAATCACCCATTTCCACCACCCTTCTGAGTGATCCCCCCTCCCCATCCCCACCCCTCCCCACCCCTTCTCTACATAAGTGCCTGGAAACTTCCATTTCACTGTATCTGAAGAAGTGTGCATGCACACGAAAGCTCATACCAAAATAAAAACTTAGTTGGTCTTTAAGGTGCTACTGAAGGAATTTTTTTATTTTACTTCGATCCAGACCAACACGGCTACCTACCTGTAACCATTGCTATAACATTTCATTAATTACATTCCATTTATAATTGACCTGCCTAATGACAAATAATTACAATTACAGTGGTACCTCGGTTTATGAACACCTCGGTTTACGAATTTTCGGTTTACGAACGCTGCAGACCCATCTGGAACGGATTAATTCACTTTCCATTACTTTCAATGGGAAAGTTTGCTTCAGTTAATGAACGCTTCAGTTTATGAACAGACTTCCGGAACCAATTACATCCATGCTTCGGGTTAAGTACGCTTCAGGTTGAGTACTCCGCAGACCCGTCTGGAATGGATTAATCCACTTTCCATTACTTTCAATGGGAAAGTTCGCTTCAGTTTATGAATGCTTCAGTTTAAGTACTTCGCAGATCGTCTGGAACAGATTAATCCACTTTCCATTACTTTCAATGGGAAAGTTCACTTCAGTTTATGAACGCTTCGGTTTATGAACAGACTTCCGGAACGAATTGTGTTCATAAACCGAGGCACCACTGTACAACAAATAAAGGCTTGACATATCTTGCTTTGCATGTCATGCATCTGTCTCATATATTGGTTTCACATTTTAAGTTGCATTACTGAAATAAATGCACTTTTCAACGATATTCTACTTTTCCGAGTTTCACCTGTAAATAAAACATGCTGGATAGGTAATAGGGCAACTGCAACATCCAGTATGGACACAGGGTTGGGTGGGATTGCCATAAGAACATAAGAGCCCTAGTGGATCAGATCAAATACCTATTTAGTCCACCATCCAGTTCCCACAGTGGCTGACCAGGTACTGTACCTATGGAAAGTCCATAGCAGCATCTTCCCATTCATGATTCTCAGCAACTGGTATTCCTCTCTGATACTGGCAGTGGTGCATAGCCATCATAACTAGTAGCTGATGAAAGCCTTATCCTCCTACTGTATTGCGGTTTTATGTCCTTGTCAATATAACATCCAGTGTTCAATTTGTGCATTTTGTGTCGGACAACAAGGAAGTTTTTTCATGTAACAGTGTCCTGGCTGCAATGCAGTAATTTCAGGTGTGGTGTTGGGTGTTTGTTTGTCATATTGTGTGCTGTTTTCCTTTCTTTGTACCTATTGTCCTCCCCAAGCAGTGGTGGGATTGGGAGGGGGGAGTTAGTTAAGGAATTTAATAGCTTGGACTATTTGTCAGAAAAGAGTATTCAAAAATCAAAGAGTGAAAGCACAAGACTGAGCAATGATTATATAAGCAGTAAGGTCACTTATTTAGAAATTTAAAATCGTGGCTCATATTCCATCCTCAGAAAAGAACAAGTGCACATCTTTGATCCTGTCCCACTCTTTTGTGAAAACTCTGCAGGTGACATGCAAGCATGCCTGCTAAAAAAAATAGAAAATTCAAGACATTACATACTTCTCTTTGTTTTGAAGTGCCGAGTCCTTTATTGATGTGTTATGAAACACAAGATTGTGACAAGTGCTACAGGTAATAAGCTTGTCCTTCCAGTCTTTGACTCAAAATCAATATGTCTCTGTAGAGGAGGGAGCCAATACGTCCTGGCTTCGGGAAAGGAAAAGGTTAGGATTAATAAAGGACCTTTATTTTAATAACACGTTTGGCTGATTTGGAAGGCATGTAAACAAACGCTGATACCCCTGAAAGCCCTGTTGAAAATCTGTACTTGACATAACCAAATTGCTGTACTGCAGAGAGGAAAATCGATCCTTTATGGAAAGAACAAATTCTCACCATTTGATGTAATAGATTTATTCTTATTTGATTTTATAAATAAATCACATTTATTTTCAATGACCTGCTCCTATAAGCTGCTGTGCTGGCAAAAAGGCGATGGGGATGGGATGGCTGTAGTGCTTATGTAATGGCACCACCTATGGCTTGGGACAGGTGCAAGAAGCCAAACCAGGATACCACAGTGGTACTAGTGGCAGGTACTATCACAGAAGTCAATTCACGGGGTGCTGTACACCACAATATTAAGACAAGAGATGAGAAAGGGGATGACACATCAACCAGAAACCAGCACTGAGTGCAGCATTCAGTAGTAGCATTCAACCCTAAACATGCAGAAGTGTGCATGCACATGAAAGCTCATACCAATGACAAACTTAGTTGGTCTCTAAGGTGCTACTGGAAGGAATTTTTAAATTTTGTTTCATGCAAACATAGTTGTAGTTAACTCAAGCCAATTTCAAACTTGTAGTTACAATTACTGAGATAAGAGTATCAACATTTTTTTAAAAAAGTCTTAATTTATAAATATATGTTTTAATTAACTTTGAACAATTCTTTCTTTCTTTCTTTCTTTCTTTCTTTCTTTCTTTCTTTCTTTCTGCCTGCCTGCCTGCCTGCCTGCCTGCCTGCCTGCCTGCCTGCCTGCCTGCCTGCTTTCTGGGGAAATGTTGGAAGCTGGGGTGGAACAAGATCTCAAGGAGGATTCCTGCCGGTAATGGACTGGGGATTTAACTGTCTCGCTTAGTTATTTGCCCTTCCAATGAAACATTGCTAATGCAAAGTAAAGAAACCAGGATCCATCTTGAAAAGCACAGGAAATGGCTCCGTATGGGCCAGGGTCAACCTCTACTTATAGATTGGCATTTCTCAGTCTTTGAGATTTCTGATTTGCCTTCAGTCAACAGAAGACCTTCTATTATCCAAATGCACTGCCCTGTGCAGGTTCTGTGTCCAGATTGGAACCAGATTTAGAAGACGCATTAGTGAATTTCAACAGATAAACATCACGGCATCCACACATCTCCCATACAAGAAATGAGTATGGTAAAAGACAAAGCACAGCACATATCAACGATGGATGGTCCATGAAGCTAAGGGCAAGTAATTTGGTGGCAGCTTTTCTGCGGTAACTATAACTACATAGTTTTCTTTGAACATGAGAATCGTTTATCAAACCCTGCTTGGCTGAATAGCTCACCATAATAACATTGTTCCCACAGCATCTCTTCCAGTTCTTTGCATGCTATGTTTTCAGGTCTTCTGCTTTATTGTTTCTGAAATGCACTGTATCTTTTAAGCTGCACAGTAAGTGTTCTGTCTATTCGAATCCCAGTCACGACATCAGGATGTAGCATTGTTAGGAGTTTTCTGTGTTGCTTTTTAAAGAGATTTTCCAATCTTGATAATCTTTGAGCAGGGGGATGGGATCTTTTCCAACCCAAGGTCTGAATCCGTATCTGAGCAGTCTTTCAGTGGTCTAATGCCAGTGAGGGGCAGGGCCAGATGAACAAGGGAACAGGACTGCACGGGCTTAAGGTTCCCCATCCCTACCTTGCACTAAAGCGGTTAAGGAGGCCAAATAAGGCTCTACAGAGGCCTGGCTTGTCCACTGACGTGTTGCAGGTCAATGACTCATGGAAGATGGCCATCATTGATCATAAACTGAATCTGGAACCAGACTTTGGGGTCAAGGACCAGGTACATGAACCCCAGCAGACCCCCAAATAATCAGCCAGGCAGTGGTATTTTCATTGTAACAATACAGCTAGCAGAGAGATACAAGAATCTGCCTTAGATCAAGTCAGGCCATTGGTCTACTTAGTTCCACAATGACTATGAAAACATACAGTGAGTTAAAAGGCTTTCCAGAGCCTTTCCCAGATTTACAGGCAGATGTCAAGGATTGAATTCGAAATCTACTGCATGCAAAGTGCTAAGCCACAAGCTTTCCCCCATGAATTGGTCAGAAATACCTGGATTCCTTAGAGGCAACTGAAAGGGCATTTCCTCTTGCACCCCACCTCCCCTCAAATGGTGACCCTCCTGTATGAGCAAATGAATATGAAAATGCAACATATAGTTCCGAGTATAATGCTTATGTCCTAAAATAGGGTTTGCAACTGTTGTAGTACAAGAATAAAAGGCTACCTTTATCCACCACAATTGCCAGCAATGCAGTCCCATGGATTTTGTACATTCTTGTTGCTTCTGTATGTCATGACATCTGTTTAGTGACCTGAATTCCCGAAAGGCACACACTAAAAATATAACCTTTAGGGAACCTGTAGAGTCACACCACTTGGGGGCTAGGGAGCCTTGAAAGATGCTGTGGGAAGTTATTAAAGCTTTGTGTTTTCATCTGCTCTTCACAATGCATCATTTATTACAGTGGGAAAATAAACCACTCCAGTTAATACACTGGGTTGAACAGCAAAGGCACAATTACAAAGCGATGCAATCGCCACAGCTACAGACGGCTATAGATAGGGCTGGGCTGTGTGTCCTCCCCCCCCCCCGCTTCTTGCCAGGTGGTTTTGTTGAGTTCAGGTAAAACATCACAGTCCATTATCATCAGGTCTCCCACCTCCTGCTACTGAATTCACAGTGCAGCATAAAAATTAATTTGGTGGATTTCAGGATGCACAGTTGCCAGCTACCTCCACTGACTCCCCATCTGCAAGGAAACAAATTTTCTCCTTAAGCACTTTATACTTGACCTGCTCTTTTCTCTGCTAAGAAAATTGAGGTCAGCGAGCTGGCGTTCAGCAGAGGCAGCAGCCGAAGGTGCAATCTGCAAATGCTACAGAAACACCAGGCCCCGGTTTTCTGAACTGCCTCCCGCTAATGGTGGGTTATCAGTTTTGTTTGGCATTTCTCCCCATGTCTGTGCCTTGAGTGATCTTGCACATCTGAAATGCCTTTGAGTAGGATGGCGGACCCACACTCCCAAGCAGCCTAATGATTTCTCACATCTTTCATCTTCTGTCCAAAATGTTAGGTCTGGCAGCTTCAATAATAAACAAAAATAGGCGCAGAGATGTTAGGTGAGAGGTGAAGTGGTGCTGTTGAGAAGCAGAAAAGGATTTTAAGATAGGCTAGACTGAAAATAAACACTTTTCTGTTGGGGACACGACTATAATGTAAATGCCCCCTTTGAAAGAATGGATTTTGGGGCGCTATTGTTATAATTATTATTTATTCAGTTTGTATACTTTATCCAAATTTTCCAGCTACAAAATAAACAATAAAACAAAAACATGGCATTGTGGTTGGAGGTTTAGGATGACCATGCTGGCCAGCAATCAGGTTGATTGATTCAGGATATGCCAAAACCAATATGCATCTATAATCAATAAAGGTGTGGCCATTTCAGTCCCAAACTGGGTGTTGTCTTTCTTTACTGCTCTTACACTTCCAAGCTCCTTCCCCACCAGTGGCCTCCCACCCACTGAGCATGGATCCGCAACACAAGTACAAAATGCAAAGGGAAAATTTGTACTAGAGAAAGAATTCATGAAGTTACTGGCCAACACAGCATATGCTCAGTGCATTTGGCCAGTCTTCTTATTTGCAGAGTGAATATTAGCGGATGGCAATTTTCTCCAATTTACATCATTAAAATTATTCAGCAGATGGTATTTATCGTTAGCTATATGTGCTGATTTTAAACAGGTCACCAATGTAAGTACTTGATACCAACTGTCTGAGCTGTGTCAATTAGCTGACATTAACCACAGAAGGCAATGCTGTAATTTTCTTCTGCTAAGCTGGCTTGATCTATGTGAATATTTAAGTCCTTCATCTAAATATACCTATATTTGGCAAGGGGTCTTGACAAATGGCCTTGCTTTAGGAAAGCACAGGAGGACTAAATCTACAAGATGCTTAAGCATGCTCTCAACATTATTCAAGTGAGTAATTTATCTGCATCCGTCAGTATGGTTATACTTAAGGATTTCACTGAACAATCGATGCTGTAGAGATTAAATGTTATTCAGAGAAGCATTGTTATTATTGATATTACTCGATTATGAAAACTTCTTGAAGAAAAATACACTCTCTTTTTTTTTCAGACTCTGCCCAAGGCATTGTTCCTAGAAATTCTACAGCTGTGCTTCCCAAGCTTGATGTGGTGGACCAGCAATTCCCCAGTGACTGGTATAATAATAATAATAATAATAATAATAATAATAATAATAATAATAATAATTCCGTTGTTTATTTGTCACCCATCTGACCGGGTTCCTCCAGCCACTCTGGGCAGCTCCCAATGAAATATTAAAAATCACAGTAAAACATCAAACATTACAAACTTCCCTATATAGGGCTGCCTTCAGATGTCTTCAAAAAGTCAATGTTTATTTCCTTGACATCTGGCGGGAGAGCTTCCGAGAAGGCTCTCTGCCTCGTTTCCTGTAACTTCACTTCTAGTAGTGAGGTAACCGCCAGAAGGCCCTCAGAGATGGATCTCAGTATCTGGGCTGAATGATGGGGGTGGAGACACAGCTTCAGGTATATAGCGCCGATGCCATATCATATTTGGTCCCTGAAGCATCCCACCCAAACTGGACTGTGGTGAAGTCACTGCAGACTGGCAGCCAATGGCTCATGGATCAGCACTGGACTGTGGACCACCACTATGAGTAGCACTGTTGTAGAACATACAATACAATTCAGTAAGTGGATAGTAGGTGATTAGAAATCCCAAGCATCTAGTAACCCATACTCTGGAAAATTCTAGTGTTCTGGATATGTCCAGCTAAGGGTAATGAGAATGCTGGATGAGACTCAAGGCAGTGCATTACCAGCAAGATATCAGAAAACAAGTTCCAGGGAGATCAAGGACACTTCCCTGGAAGTGTGGTGTGGGTATTGTTGTGACAGAACCAGAGTTCAGTTGAGTTAAATAGGAGAACAGACTTTATGACTGACTAGGCCTTGGCCTTTCTGTGTCAGAGTCCTGGTTTAGCCCTGTAGTGATGCTTCTGAGCAGATTGCAAGAAATGCCTTCTGCAACTTCAAGTTGAACCTTAGGGGACTGAGGGTTTAAGACTAATAAGGAAGATGTTGTGGTCTCCATGTTTGGGGAGTCTAAGTTGCAGGTTTCAGAGGCAGATATACTCTTTCTCAGGGTTTCAAGACAGTTGGCCTTCAGGAACATGGGAAGCTCTCTGGGGTAGCCTCTTCCACCTCAAAAACACTTGGTGAGGTGACAGCTTGAAGCAAAAAAAAAGTGAAATATGTTCACAGTTTTGTACGGAGATGACTCTTGGTTCTATGATTCTAAATATTTGGTGCTGTCTTCCTATCTACACATCCTTCCATTTAAATTGCAGCTTCATTTTACTTTATCGGATCCACTAAGGAATTGTGAGTGCTTATGTAATCCTAATCATGGAAAAGGAAAAGAAGAAAGCTTGATTCATATATATTTGGGTTGTTTTTTTTAAAGCCAGCAACTTCAGCACAAAATCTACTTATCTTGTAAAATGTGAATAACATAGTTATTGGCATATTAGTCACCAACACTTAAATAGGAGAAAATGAAAAGCTGGTAACCTCATAAATCTTACACCTGCTATATAATAAACAAATATATTACTTTCATCATGTACTACTCTTACACTCCATTTAAAGTAAACTAATATATTTCTGTGATCACCTTCTAAGAAAAGTATATTTCATCAAGGCATGACAGGTAGAACATTATTAGGACTTCTTATGGTATTTTATTAGAAGTATTAGCATTACAATATGTAAGTATTTTCATTTAAAATATTATTTAACAAGAAATATTATAGTATAAGTATGTTGCTTTGTTGTTAGCTGTAGGCAGAAGATTTAGGCTGCAATGCCACATACAGTTAGATTGCTTAAGATTGCACTCTTATATGGAATTACTTGGAAGCAAGCCCCAAAGAAACCATTGGGACTTACTTTTGAGGAGGTATGAATAGGGTTGCACTGCAAATCCCATGTTTACAATGGGATTTAAGCACTCTGCTCAAGTATATGATTGCAGTTTATATAAACACACTTTATTTTGCAATTTGTTTGTTTGTTTGTTTATTATTATTTAAATTTATACCCATCCTTCTTCCCAAAGGATCCCATGATGGCAAACATGCAATTGATAAAACAAAAGCATCTGAAAACAGTTCCAATACAGATGCAGACTGGGAATGTTTTCTACTTTGTTGGAAGAGGAAGGTCTTCAGTAGGCACCAAAAAGACAAATGAGACAGTGCCTTTCTCATATTAAATGGGAGGCAATTTCAAAGGGTAGGGGCCACAACACTAAAGGCCCTGTTCTTGTGATGTTATCTTATATCCTTGGTCTAAACTAGGAAGGAGCCCTACCCCGCCTCTTCATGATCAAGTATCAGGCTACCCTAGTAAAAGGGTCTGGTAAAAGGGAAGGTTTCTGCCTGAATGCCCAGACGGGGGCTAACAGGCCACAGAACTCCCAAAATGGTGTCCTGGAGGTTTATGCAAGATACTTAACCAATGCCTGTGCCAAAGCCTTCTGACATCTGTAATCAATGAAGCTGTGGCCACTTTGATCCAAAGGTTGGATGTGCCTTCATAATAGAATAAAGTTGACTTGTATGGGAAGTTCTGAAGTCCATTTTTTTTATTTGTGGTATCAGAGGTGATAACGTTGTGCACGTGGTGGATGGCAGTGGATTAAAAGTAAAGAACTGGCCTAGCCTTTGATGGATGGGAAAAAATCATCTCATTCTAAAGTTTTTTTCCTTTCCCTAATTGGGCTAATAACTGAAGAAGTATTATGGGAAAGAAAGAGTATGGCAAATAGTTGAGGAAAGATTATGGGTTGAATCCTTTTATCTAGCAGATGTCTCTGCTAATGGAAGAAACAAGGCAGCTGATTCTTGCAGACATCTCCTTCTTCTGCAGCCTTCTGAATATCCCCATGAAAGGGTGTGCACATAGTTGCAGGAAAAATGTGGGAGGCAGCAAAAATTTCCTACTGTTTCTCCTTTCACTAGCAGGATCAAATAGCACTATTGGATTCAACCCTTTGCTTTTAAAAAGCATTTTTCTTATTATAATGCTGTTGTTTTAAGGGATGGGGGAGAAGAATACTTTGAAATCTACTTCCCCATATGGAGGACATTTTGTGTTTGAAAAATAATCACAGTCACACAATGTTTCATTACTCTTTTCTCAAGGTGGATGCAGTACTTTTGATGGGCTTCACATGCTTTCTTCACAAAGAAGATTGTGAATGAGGGCAATGTTTTTTAGACCAACGTTGTCCTCACTTTAAATGGGCTACAAACCCTTGAAAAAATCACCAAAGACACGTGGGACACTTTTTACTACTGAAAAGCACTACTGTTAAGCGTTTTTTATGAAGAACAACTCCCTTTCAGCTCAGCCCCCAAAAATAAATCTTTGGCTGCAGTTCAATACACACCTGGGGGAAGGCTCTGCTAAACTCAGACTTACTTCTGAGTAAATATGCATAGTATTGGGCACATAGCTGTCAACTTTTCCCTTTTAAAAGAGAAATTCCCTTATCCCAAATAGGATTCCTTGCGAGAAAAGGGAAAAGTTGACAGCTATGATTGGGCTGTCAATATATTTGACATTCTCAATTGCTTTCATTTTAGAGATTAACAATCTCCAAGGAAAATAAGCCATTTGTAATTTACACGTCCTTATTTCCATGGAATATTGCCAAGACTCTGTTGGGAGAGTGCACAAACAGTGTAGTTGCCCTAAAAGCCTTGTTATTCACCTCCTTTTTTAATTTACACTGAAGGATAAGATATTAGTTAGCCCTTGCTGGTTGGCGCAGTCAGTGTGATACTCTAAAGAAACCTTTGCTGGCCGTCTGTTTTCATTTTAGACTTACATGAAAAATTATCAGCGAGGGGAAAAAGTGTTAAGGCAAGACTTAAATCCTTTGGGCTTTCCTTCGTAATTGAAGCATTCTCCTGAATTTTTCTGTTTTATCCTGCACTAAATTTCCCCAGTGACTTTTTGAAGTATGCAGGCCAATATCCCTGAGCAGTAGTCCAACACCAAGCAATTATAGGCAGGCGAATGGTCAGATGCAAGGAAGAAGTTACAGGGAGAGAAAACAGCTGTAACTGGAAAATTCACCCTTCCTAACACAGGGTCAAGTGTAGGTAGAAGCGAGAGGGGAGGGGTGTTCTTCTGATCTTTCAATGGGAAATATGGTACCTTTACAGTTCACTAATTGTGACTAAGCCAATAATGCAGAAGTAACACTGACAATAGTCATAAGGTAAAAGGTAGGTAAAGGACCCCTGGACGGTTAAGTCCAGGCGACTATGGGGTTGCGGCGCTCATCTCGCTTTCAGGCCAAGGGAGCCAGTGTTTGTCCTCAGACAGCTTTCTGGGTCATGTGGCCAGCATGACTAAACTGTTTCTGGCACAACAGAACACTGTGACAGAAACCAGAGTGCACAGAAACATCATTTACCTTCCAGCATGGGTGGCGCTGTGGTCTAAACCACAGAGTCTAGGGCTTGCTGATCAGAAGGTCGGCGGTTCGAATCCCCGTGACGGGGTGAGCTCCCGTTGCTCGGTCCCAGCTCCTGCCCACCTAGCAGTTTGAAAGCACGTCAAAGTGCAAGTAGATAAATAGGTACCACTCTGGTGGGAAGGTAAACGGTGTTTCCGTGCACTGCTCTGGTTCGCCAGAAGCGGCTTAGTCATGCTGGCTACATGACCCGGAAGCTGTATGCTGGCTCCCTCAGCCAATAAAGCGAGATGAGCGCCGCAACTCCAGAGTCGTCCGCGACTGGACCTAACGGTCCGGGGTCCCTTTACCTTTATTTATTTCTCTACTTGCACTGGCATGCTTTTGAACTGCTAGGTTGGCAGGAGCTGGGACAGAGCGACGGGAATTCACTCCATTGTGGGGATTCGAACTGCTGACATTCCGATTGGCAAGCCCAAGAGGCTCAGTGGTTTAGACCACAGCGCCACCTGCGTTCCTTACTGGCAACAGTCATACAGTGATAAAGACAGCATTCATACAACTCACAACAGGCTGCTACACAAGGCACATTCTGCAGCATACATTTAAAACAGTATCATTCTACTTCAGGCTTCCTCAACCTCGGCCATCCAGATGTTTTTGGCTTACAACTCCCATGATCCCTAGCTAACAGGACCAGTGGTCAGGGATGATGGGAATTGTAGTCCAAAACATCTGGAGGGCTGAAGGTTGTCTATGCCAGCTCTAGTTTCTCTTCTGGACTCCCCAGTTTTACCAGCAACGTTGCACAAGTAAGTGAAACTGGCTCACACCAAAATCCTAATTGGTCAGACTTTATTCAGTGAAGTATTACAGGACAGAGTCCAAAGAGTCTGCAAGAATCTTCCATCAGAACACACTCTTTTTAGGGAAATGCTGTATATGCCAGTATTTCCCTATAAAGTATCTTGGCTCTTTCATTCTCTGGCCAACCACCTTCTGCCATTCCATTGCCCCACTCTCTCTCATCCAACCACAGTCCTCTGAAGCACTTAGTCAACCTTTTTTCTTTTTACTGTAGATGCAGAGCCCTCATTGTACCTTACCTGGAGTTGTTTTTCACTGCAACAATCAGCATTAGTTTCACCCTTAACTGGTTCTTACCAGTGTTGTGATCAGGGTGTATTCTTGTGTATGTGCCACTGGTCTCACTGATGGTGGGTTTTTGCAGAAATTCTATGTCAAGTACTATGAAACTATGATTCAACATGCCATGAGGAACATCTTCTTAACAATATCCTTGGGAGCCCTCCTTTAAAGAGCAGTAACATCTCTGTTGTAAGTTTCAGACTCAAGAGCATGCAAAGAGATGCTGGCTGTTCTCCAGTTCTGAAACTTTGTTCCTTTTTCAACGCTCATTTTTGGGAAGTGATGTAAGACTTTTTATTTAAGCAAGCTTTCATTGGCCGGGGACACATATAAAGCTGTTCTAATTGCACATTTTAATCTGTACTTAGTATCGTTTATATAATTTTAATGGTTGTTACTCTCCAGAGCCCAAGGAATGTAAACATTGACTAATAAATACAGAAAAGAAAAGCGGGGGGGGGGATCTGTCCACTCTCTTAATAGCCCAAATGTGCAAACTTTTGCCCGTTTTCTCCTTTCAAATGCTGTAGCCCTTGCAGTTAAAAGAGTCTTATTAGTTCAGGCTCAGTGAGAAGCTATTCACCAGCGTTTACTCTTTATAGGCTTTGTACTCATGTTAGTGAAGTTATTCAAAGTTGCACTCTTTAATGATGGTCTCTTTGCATGCTGTGAAGCACCTGGCTAACTTTACAAATGTTGCTAGCAGGTCCACAGTGCTTCTCAGCACAGACATTTATTGTGGAGGCCACAGGGGAGGAAGCAATATAAAGAGGCTACATGTATTGCTGGAAAAATCAGCAGTGCATGTATATTACGCCTGCCTTCAACCAAAGAGACATCTACATAGAAACTGTGGAAAGATTGGCAATACTAAACAGCTCCAAGCAAATAAAGGAGGATGTGGAGGAATGCCCAAGGCTACATTGTGACTCATGCCTGTAGAAAGAAACTATGGATAGTTGCTACATCTGAATTGGGTGGGAATCAAATTAATCTCGTTCTCTCTTTTTGTTTAGTATATGGATTGCACTAACAAAATATAACTGGGTTATGACACTTATATGTGAACATAAAATAACCCTGCTGAATCAGACCAAAGGCTTATCTAGTCCAGCTTTCTTTTCTCACAGTGGTGCGTGCGAAACCCACAAGTAAACCACAAGTGCAGCCACAGCTTCCCATTCCCATTCCCCAGCAGCTGGCATTCAGAGGTATTCAGCCCATGAATCTGATAATATAGTCATCATGATTGGTGATCATTGATAGTCTGGTCCTCCATGACAGTCTCGTATGTGCAAATCCCAGTCCACCAGACAGCTGCAAACAGAGCCATTGTATCGCCGCGGAAAGAAAATTTGAGGTGTGTTAACCAAGTGCCAGTCATATATTTCACACAAAGAGAAATGTTCACTGCTGAGCTAGAGCCGAATAAATCCCTCTCGGTGTCCCTCCTAGTGTCCCACCTTTTCACAGAAAATGTGGGGCACCGCAGCATACAAAAGAATGGAAAGGCATCAAACTAGAAAGCCGTCCACCAACCAGGACAAATCAGCCTCCATTGCCCCAACCATTGTATGGCATGAGCCAGGCATCCCCAAACTTCGGCCCTCCAGATGTTTTGGCCTACAACTCCCATGATCCCTAGCTAAATGGACCAGTGGTCAGGGATGATGGGGATTGTAGTCCAAAACATCTGGAGGGCCGAAGTTTGGGGATGCCTGGCATGAGCAGAGAGCAGATGTACTGCAGAAGTTTCCTGCTCAGCAAATAGCTCCAAATAATTATTGCAAACTCCGCAGCTGGAAACAAACATTCACTGGGAGCTTCGAGTTTATCTGGCCTGGAGAAATATGCCTTTCCAAGCCCACATATGATAATAGCAAAAATGAAGCATAAAATTTTAAAAATCCACTGAATAAATTTTGTTGGAAGCCATTCCACTCCAGCCTGCACCCAGCCTATAGCTGTGACCATCCCTGAGGTGCCCTCATGCCACAGTGGAGGGGGAGAGTTGTTTCAACATACCACAGGTCAATCTAAGATAATAATGTTCATTCCTAGGCAGCAGATGGAATTCAGTTGCTGCATCACAGCTGGAAGGATTGAATCGGCAGCCTCTTCTTGACCCATCACTCTTTGAAGCCTATGCCCCACTGATCCACTGAAGAGAACAGGGGAGACTGTTTCTGCTTTTGTACCTCTACACTTTTCAACAGACTGCTTGGGAAGAGATTGCTCTTCAGCCTCCATTATTAGCAGGAGTAAAAGCAAAGCTGAACTGAGAAGTTCTAAAGGCTTTCATCCCCTGTCAACTGAAAAGATAGTATAACAAAATACAGACACACACACACACACACACCATCTCTGTACCTCTACAATGCACCAAATGCTCCAGAGTCTGAGAAATTGAGGGCAAATCTGAGATCTTGCTTCTCCATGGCCAGGACACCAAGAGACTAGATTCTCTGCTGCCGTGACCCTGTGCGGCATCCTTGACACAAATGCTGCTGCTGTTGCTGCTGAGTTTGTAGGGGGCAAAGACCTCCTTAAAAAATCCTGGGTCCAAGGTTCTATTCATAACTTCTGAAATTATTCAATGTGTGGTTTAATCAATGGATTTAGAATTGCCTAAAAAATAAGTCAAGCCAGCTTCCTCAGGAGATTGGCTAAGAAAGGTGCCCTTGAAGAACAAAAACAGGTGATGGCAAAGTCATTACTGTGAGAGAAGGTGGGACATTTGGTCCCAGACAAGAAGCGGGGTGGGGTGTTAGTTAGCAAAAGACAATAAAAGAGATGGGAGGGGGAGATTGATGTCATCACAGGGGGAAAATGTCATTTTTGCACAAGGCTTGGGTTGCATTATTTTAGCAAGGGTTTTTGGGAAGAAGAAGGATGGGGCCAGGTGCAAAGTGGGCGGACGAATGGACAGGCTCTGTGGAGGAGACACAGAGATGGTGTTTGGGCTGCCTTTGAATCCAATGCTGTGCCAGCCTGGGGAGCAAGTCCCTCTTGAGATGTGCAGGCCATGTTGGCAGTTCTGGGTTTTGAGGCGGGTCGATTTTGCAACTAATGAACAAACCCACTCCTCTGTTTTGCTGTAGCCAGTCATTTAATAGCAGATCAGATGATCCGCTGCTTTTATCCAAGCCAGCAGTGATTTGTGCTTCCTAGATTTCCATGTACCTATTTTCATCCTGTTTTTGAAATGCCCACCCTGTGTTAAGTGGGAAGTTCAAGTTGTGTTTGTACAGTCTTTGTATCAATCCACAACATGTTCTGATGGAGTCTGAAGCCTGCAGGCATTGGAGGCCTCTTCAGGAACAGCTCTCTGCCAAGCCCTTTTTTAAAAAAAGCAACAACTAGCACTCTATTTCTTGTTAGGCACCTGCTGAATAAAGCATCACTTGCATGCCAGCAGTTTTCCTTTCCATGGACAAGAGGGCACTTGGTGGTTCTTACCAACACAACAGTCTCCCAAGAGGAAGCTTAGCCAGCCACAGGCACCAGTCATGCCCAGGTGCAAAACACTCAACCTACATCTCTGGGTTTTTTGCAAGCATTAAAAGAGGAAAAAAACAAACCAAACTTGGCATCAATGCAGCACACTAGCTTACTCAGATGTATGCAAATCACAATGATTATGAAGAGTTATGCTTCTAGCAGTGCATAAATGCATCACAGGCAGAGATTTCTGGACTCCCCTCCTAGGAAATTTCACTAAGAGTTCCTCTTTTCCATTAGCCAGCCATGTATGCTCTCACAAAATTCAGCTGACGGTAGCAAATTTTATCCAGTTCCTTTCGATATTATTAAAATGGTCCTTACTTCAGTTTCCCTGTATGCAGCCCATAAGGACTCACTCAAATGAGGGGAGAGTTTGCTATTTTACTACAGCTACAATGGGATATAGATGCTTTTCGTTAAGGGGAATGAGGGTGCCCTGGTCATGTATTGGTGTCAGGGTGCAGAGTCATTTTCCTTCCAGTTTCTGATTAAACCTGACTTTTCCTGCAGCCAGTGTCCCTGCTGTTCTTTGAGTGACTGTGGCAGGCACTTCACTAAATAGTACCATTTAATCACTTACGCTGGGATACAATTTCTCTCTCTCTCTCTCTCCCCCCCCCCCTGTTTAGCATCTTTTAAAGGGTGTTGTTGTTTTCCTTTCAAAAGAAATGCAAGCACTTTTCCTCTGTGCTTATGTAGCTCATGAAAGGGATAGAAAGCCATGGACAATCTTATTCCTTCTCCTATGGCCATGACCTGCCATTTCTCAACATTTCATTCCTTAAATGCATTTTTCCCTTTGAAGGATGGGCACTTCTCCACTTTCCCCAGCTCACATCAGATTGGCTCATAAATGAGCTGATTACTGAACCAATCAGACCTCTAAATATTCTCAGGAATAGCTCTTCATAGGGATGGAGGAGGAATCCCTTCCATCTGGTTTTGTTTTTGTTTTGTTTTTTTGCAGTGGGCTGACCTGACCTGACATGCTGAACTTGCTTGCAGACTGGAATGCAACTCTTAACTGGATTACACCCTTATCTGGATTTTGTGATGCATATTTGGTGCACATTGAGTGCTCAGAAAAACAAATATTTTACATTTTAAAAAATGTGTATAAAATGCATAATTTATGGGGAAATGCATTGAAAATGTGTTTTCTGGATTGGAAGTGTGCATTTTACATAAAAAGTATGTACAGAGTGAACAATTTAAATATTTGCATGTGCTCTTTCAAAAATAAATGGGCCTACAACAGGCTTCACCCCGGTATGGTTCCCCTTTATCACATACACAGCCCAACAAGACAATGACAAAAATCCACCAACAGCATACGAATCAATATGGTTAACCTGACCCAAAACACTCACCCACCCCACTCACACACAAAACAAAGACCACCACAGCTAACCACAAAGGAAAAACCATATCCTAGGCCAACCCCAACATCTCTCACCATCAAAGGAAAACAAGCGAACAACAGAGAACCTACACAAGTGTCACTGACAACCCCCACACACCTATTAAGCAAAATAAAAACATTGCCACCCCACCCTCCCCCCATCTACTTTCCTTCCCCTCTCCTCACCAATGTCTCAACAAATGAAACTGATTTGTAAAAATGCTAAGAGAGACATTGCACCTTTCTTTGTAAACCAAGAAAACCCTTAATAAAAATATATTTAAAAAAAACAAACCAGTATACGGCACACCTATGAATGAGCACCAAATAAACTGAAACAGCACAGAATTAAAATTGCTCAGGCTATCCCTAGCCCTTAAACACAGCCTTCTAGCAAAGCATCAGCAAAGCATCTCTATTGCTAGGGCATACTTCAGAGAGCAACCTCCCCAGGAAAACTGGACAGGAGGCAAAATTGCAGAGATTGTAGGACACTTTCTTAGCTCAACAGCCAGCCAAATCCAGTTTCACTGGGGACAGCTCTTCATCAGAGCCTCCTAGCAAAGCACAAAGACCTTTTTCCTTTGCCTTCCTATGGCACTACTTTGAAAAGCTGGCCCCTGGAAAAGTCAGGATGATGGGCACCCAGCTTTCAAAGGAAAGGCAATTTTTCAACTTGGGCTTTAATCTGAGTTTGAGAAGAATTTGGGGGTTTCAAATATGCATTTCATCTTTCAGATAAATATTGCTTAGCCCTTGAAGCTTGTTTTCAAACCAGAGCCCAGTGAAGTTCACAGTTATCTGCACTCCTCTCCTCATGCCATGGAGCACCCATCACCTATTTGTAATGGAGGATGGTGGGAAAGAGATATTAAAGAGGTGGTCAGTTTTCCCCCTTTGATGAAGCTAACTGCCCTACAGCAAGAGCAAGGCTCCTCTTCCCCACTCCTTGCTGACCAGCAGCTTTCTTCATAGGATCACCTTCCATGTGGATTAGGAGTAATATGTGTTTTGGAAGAGTCACATAGTTATCTTCTATTAAACGCCAAGGAGAAACCAAGCAAATGTTACCAAAACATCATTAGTCCCAGCCCAGCCCCTCTCTGACATCAGGGCAGCTTGGCCAATCCCTGAAAAAGCTTCCCCGTTGCCACAAAATGTGTTCATTATCAATTTTCTGAGTCTGTGCAAAACAACAACCTGTGTTACAGTTTACATGCCTCATTTGCAGAGACGGGCTCAGATGCTACCATATGGACATGTTTCCCAGCAGCTGCCAACCCCCTATGTATAGGCTGCATAACTGATGTGCAAAACTGTTCTCACTGGTCCCTTTATGATACATATATTCCCCTGTGGCTACAGCAGTATGCCATGCTGGTAAGGCTGGGGAAGAGGTGTATAGATTCCTTTTTGCAAAAGCAGTTTTCCAACCTATAGACTCCTGTCAGATTATCTGCACATGTAGCCTTCCCCAGCCAAGTGCCATTCCTACATTTTGGACTACTGGTCCCATCACCCCTGACCACTGGCCACATTGGCTGGGGGTGATGGGAACTATAACCCAAACCATCTGGAGGCTACCAAGTTTGGGAAAGCTGCAGAAGACTCAGACCTGTTTCACTTTTCTGATCACTTTTCTATGCATGTATGAAAGGTCTAGGTTCAGATTCAGTCAAGGATGGACATCACATGTAATTTTAATTTTAAGCATGTTGTCTTAACGTCTAATTTTATTATCCACATTTATTTTTTAGTTGCTGGTTTTGTTTAGTTTCTGATGCATTTCATGTGAACTAATTTTTAATTTGTGATTTTACCAGCATTTTAATGAATATTTCATGTTGTTTTATGTAAGTTGCCTGGAGATTTCTGATGATTAAATTGGGTAAAAGTCTCGTTAAAGAAATAACAGTGAAAGCATGGACACCAGCTGTCGGGTTAGCGCTTTAACAGTCAGAGGAACAAGGGGCCAAGATCTATAAGAAAAGAGATAAAAATTGCTGGAAATGTTTGTTGGAGGATGGGGATACATACCATATGTGGTGGAGGTGTGATATAATCAAACGTTTTTGGGAACAAATATACAATGAGCTAAAAAGATTACTAAAGTATACATTCCCCCAAAAAATGGAATTGTTTTTGTTAGGATTAATGGGGAAGGAGATCAAAAGGGAAGACCAAAGAATATTTATGTACGCCACCACAGCAGCCAGGGTGCTACTGGCACAAAGATGGAAAACAACGGAGGTTCCAACTGTGGAAGAGTGGAGGGTCAAAATGGTAGAGTATATGGAATTGGCCAAACTCACTGGGAAAGTCAGAGAACAAAAAGACCAGAAAGCCCAAAAAGAATGGTGCAAATTTACAGAATATCTAAAAAAATATGGTAAATTAACAATAACACTAATTGGCATGAGGTAATACTCACAACTGTAATAATGGACTATAACTGAGATTTGGAAAAAGAGAAAACATAGGGAAATGAAGGATAAAGAGCAGGTAAAAGATAAAAGAAGATAGAAAACCAAATGTGAAGGAAGGTGGAAGTCCAGTTCGGCGGAACCAAAAGAGATAGAAGATGTTAAGATAATAAAAGGGAGTGGGTGGGGGTTTGGGGGTTATTTTCTCGGATAGAATGGTCGGTGTTATTGTCAACCACTTTATTTTTAGAATGTATATTAATAATACTTTACTGTTGATAATTACTTTGAACAAGAACATATAAGTTTGTATATATGATTATGTATGAAAAACTAATAAAAAGCATTTACTAAAAAAAACAGTCAGAGGAACAAGAACTTAGAGAGGCTGTTTCGGGATAAGATGTAAATTTCGGGCAGGGGCATTAAAATATTCTCGAGATGAACATCACAAGGATTCAACACCAGGAAGCTACAGTGTCCCCCCTTCATAATGTGTGCTAATCAGTAATATAGAATAGAACGAAAGCTACCTATTTTCACATCACTCCAGAAACATGGGGAGAGTAGAGATGAGCAGAATGTCTTGGTTCTCCTCCAGCAAAAGGTTCATCATTCCTGGATTTCTCATTAAAATGCTCTGCAACTGAGTGAGGAAGAGAGGAGCCCTCGTTGATTAAGAGTCCTCACCCTATCCTGGTGACAAATTGTCAAGGTAACAAGAGAGTTAGATGGCTGCATGAGGAGAGGGTGTGTACCACCAATGAGTTTATTTATTGAAGCGTCAGCTAAAACTGTAGCAAGCTCACAGCAAAGTCACTGTGTGCCAAGGGTTAAATGCCAGTGCTGTAAATCTCGTAAAATGCATAGCTCAGGTGCTGAATGTTCTCAGTGACAAGCCTGTAGAAACTTAGTCTTCAGTTTTGCCACAGCAGGGCAGCCTTGAAGGGCCACAGTAATCTATAACCAGAAACCCAGATTAAATCCCATTTTTGGAGAGAGGGTCAAAAAACATAATTTATAGTTCCACACAGTAAAGACCTAGCTAAAATGACAAATGCCAGCTTAGTTTTTAGCTCAAGCTAAAGTACTCCTCTGTCTTAGCTTATGTATAAAGGCTGGTCTCAGTCTAATTGAAAGGTGTAAGTTAAAAACCAATTCAAAATTAGTTACAATTTGCAGCTAGAGGGTAACTGAACACCTTGAAAAATCCAGCTGAAGATCAGTGTAGGTTTAAAGTTATTCAGCACATCATATAAACTAAATGGTAAAAGCAGACCTCAGTCCAGGTTAAAAGTTTAGGCATTTAGCTCAGTTTAAAACCACTTTAAACTAGTTTCGGTTTTAAAACTTCCTCAGAGAGTCAAAGAAGGAATCGCTTGAATTCCCAAAGGGGCTTTGCCATTCATTCCTGCACTGTTTGCTTGATCAGGCCGCAGAGAAAGACCTCCAGCTTCTGTCTTGCTCTACTCAACTGCCTGTTGGCAGTTCCTTCACCCTTTTCTTGACTCCCAGGTAGGTCCATGACTGGAGCATTTCCACTGTTCTACGGTGCTGTGGGTTAAACCACGGAGTCTAGGGCTTGCTGATCAGAAGGTTGGCGGTTCGAATCCCCACGACGGGGTGAGCTCCCGTTGCTTGGTCCCTGCTCCTGCCCACCTAGCAGTTTGAAAGCACCTCAAAGTGCAAGTAGATAAATAGGTACTGTACTGCTCTGGCGAGAAGGTAAACAGCATTTCCGTGCGCTGCTCTGGTTCGCCAGAAGTGGCTTTGTCATACTGGCCACATGACCCGGAAGCTGTACGCCGGCTCCCTCGGCCAATAAAGTGAGATGAGCGTCGCAACCCCAGAGTCGGTCACGACTGGACCTAATGGTAGGGGTTCCTTTACCTTTACTGGTGCGACTGCCAGTCTGCTAGGAGTAAGGGAGCATCCCAGTGGGGAAAACTGTCCCTTTCCCTGGAAGTACTTTCTGTGCAGCAACACAGCACCAATCTCAAGACACCTATGGAAGATGCCTTCTGGACAGGCCCTCTATCTTCTTCTTCTTCTTTTTTTTTTGGGGGGGGGGGGTAGCAGCAGGGGTAATTGGTCAATTAGGAAGTTTTAACCAGTGTCTGCTTCATACTGTATCTGCACTAAAGCTCTCAAAGGAATATGTTTTACACTATTGTAATTTTATTGGTGTTAGCTGCACTGAGCCCGGTTTTGACTGGGGAGGGCGGGGTATAAATATATTATTATTATTATTATTATTATTATTATTATTATTATTGCTACAGCAGGAAATAGCACTTTGATAATTGGGGGGGAAACCCACTTATACTCCCCCCCCTTTTTAATGAGAGGAAATTGGGCTAGATTGTGCATATCAACTAATGGATCCTGGGAAGTGACTACAGATGTCTTCTTAGGCCTCTTTATCAGGGCATCCATTTTGAACTGGCATGTCACATCTCCTAAGTTAATTCTGGGATGTTTTTTTGTGAGAATTGTAGTGTTTTCAAATCATACTCTGTTTTGTGGCTCTGAGATAATGTAACAACATGTGACAACAAGAGACACTTTCAAGTTATGGCAAAGGATGCAGAAGCCAGATTCTCAGATCCAGAACCTAAGCTGTAATGTAAGAAGAAAAGTACGGTACTCAAAATTTTGCAGTTGGCACATAGCCTCCTGAGGCACCAGTGCAGACGTCTAACCTAATCTGTTTGGACTTTGCATGCAGAGCCTGCAGTTGCGTCTTCATGCAATACAAAGCCCCAAGAAGGATGTTATCATAGACTGAAAGGTAAATGGATTTCACAAATGCAGCTCAGTTAACCAGGACAGTGGATGAGGAGGGAAGTGAAGCAGCCCCCAGGCTGGGTCATTCCAAACAAGTCATTTTAGTGAAACATGTGAAACTGAAATCAAAGTTAAAAGCAGGAGGTAGGGAGGATGAGGGGGAGAGAGAGATTTTTGTGGCTGGAGTAGGTTTGAGATCCGGTTTTATCAACTGCAAGCAAGGTAAGATTTGCCTCCATCATGGGCTGAGTGTGATCTGACTACTCAATCCCACATTCTAGCATTAGAGGTACAGATGTGTGTGTGGGGGGGGAATGAGTTGTGTACAAACTATACCTGTAAAGCACATTTGAAACACACTCTTTAACTCAAGGATTCCTGGGAACTGTAGTTTACTCCTCACAGGCAGAGATTTTTTTCCAGGGGGTACTCAAAGGTACACAGTACCAGAACCTCTTAGGGTTGTTGTTAAAAATGTGGCACTTACCGGTACTGTAACAACTTCATGGTGAGTACCGGCACCTATTTGTCTAGAAAAAAAAGCACTGCTCACAGGGGTTGTGATTCACACAGCTTCAGTTTACTTCACATTTTAATGAAAGGCTACCCAATTTGCACTCCCTGGAATATATGAACTGCCAAACAATTATATTTCAGAGTTTGCACTTTTCCTAACTTTACTGTGCAGTTTTCCAAGAACTACCGTAGCTACGCCACTGATTCTGCTAGATCTGCTCTCAAGCCTTTGATTACAAGGCTTTGTGAACACACAGAAATTCAGCAGGCAACACTTTCTACATATTACTGTGTCAGAAAACACTTTAGCTGATAAGTTACTATGTTAGGCTGCTGAGGCAGGGCTATTAAAAAAGGTACTAGCAATATAGAGAGAGGAAACGCGGACAGAAGCAAACGTCGTTGCCCTCGGCAGAAGCGACACACAAGCCAGACAAATTCTTTCCAACCAGATTGTCATGTGGGAATACAGTTCCTACATTGTACCACTTTGGAAATCAGGACTTTGCCTCAAGTATAGCTCTCACCTCCTTCCCATAAGCATATGGTTGGCCATGGAGGACACACAGTGATGCGCTAGATCTGATCCAGCAGAGTTCATCCTATGTTCCTGATATTTTGTGCACATGGTCTTTATATGGGAGAGCATTGAATCATAGGACTGAATCATGGACGTGGGTGGCGCTGTCATCTAAACACTGAGCCTCTTGGGCTTCCTGATCAAAAGGTTGGCGGTTTTGATCCCCATGACAGGGTGAGCTCCCATTGGTCTGTCCCAGCTTCTGCAGTTCGAAAGCATGCCAGCGCAAGTAGATAAATAAGTTCCACTGTGGTGGGAAGGTAAATGGCATTTCCGTGCACTCTGGCCAGGGCTGGCTCTAGGTAGACCCCCGGTGGCGCAAAGCCGCGCGGAAACCATGCTGCGCCCTGCAAGGGTGGGGGCGCCGGAGCGATCTCCGCCCCTCAGCGCCAGGGCGCGCGACCTGCTCGAGACTGCCCTGAATCTGGCTTCCATCACAGTGTTCCGTCGCACCAGAAGCAGTTTAGTCATGCTGGCCACATGACCAGAAAGCTATCTGAGGACAAACACTGGCTCGCTTGGCCTGAAAGTGAGATAAGCGCCGCAACCCCATAGTCGCCTGGACTATGGCAAAACATCTTATCAGACACTTTGAAAGATCCCTGAATATATTTTCGAACACAGATGTTACCACATTTTACAAAGTGTCTCTCAAGGAACTTGAGCAAGTCCTTAGGTGCTAGATGCTGCCTTCAGCATCCATACCTGGTTTTCTAAAGGAGGACTTTCACTGGAAATATTTGTTGTTGTTGTTTAGTCGTTTAGTTGTGTCTGACTCTTCATGACCCCATGGACCAGAGCACACCAGGCACTCCTGTCTCCCACTGCCTCCCACAGTTTGGTCAGACTCATATTGGTACCTTCGAGAACACCGTCCAACCATCTCATCCTCTGTCGTCCCCTTCTCCTTGTGCCCTCAATCTTTCCCAACATCAGGGTATTTTCCAGGGAGTCTTCTCTTCTCATGAGGTGGCCAAAGTATTGGAGCCTCAGCTTCATGATCTGTCCTTCCAGTGAGCACTCGGGGCTGATTTCCTTCAAAATGGATAGGTTTGATCTTCTTGCAGTCCATGGGACTCTCAGGAGTCTCCTCCAGCACCATAATTCAAAAGCATCAATTCTTTGGCGATCAGCCTTCTTTATGGTTCAGCTCTCACTTCCATACATAGTCCAGCTCTCACTTCCATACATACTGGGAAAACCATAGCTTTAACTATACAGACCTTTGTCGGCAAGGTGATGTCTCTGCTTTTTAAGATGCTGTCTAGGTTTGTCATTGCTTTTCTCCCAAGAAGCAGGCGTCTTTTAATTTCATGACTGCTGTCACCATCTGCAGTGATCATGGAGCCCAAGAAAGTAAAATCTCTCCATTTCTCCCCCTTCTATTTGCCAGGAGGTGATGGGACCAGTGGCAACGATCTTAGTTTTTTTGATGTTGAGTTTCAGACCACATTTTGTGCTCTCCTCTTTCACCTTCATTAATAGATTATTTAATTCCTCCTCAATTTCTGCCATCAAAGTTGTGTCATCTGCATATCTGAGGTTGTTGATATTTCTTCTGGCAATCTCAATTCCGGGTTGGGAATCATCCAGTCCAGCCGTTCCGCGTGAAGAACAAATTAGCCATAAAGCACACCTGGGCAACATTCCAGGCTCTCCACACTTCTTCACCCATTTTAGTGGTCCCCACCAACATTGCCATTCCTTTGGAATCATTAAGCGTTAAGTAAACTGTAGCACCATTGACCAGCAATGAAAGTAACAACCACACAATGTGCTTCACTGCACTTCAGTGCTGCTTGGTTAACTTTAATGATGTTGAATGATGCCATGTAGACTTCAGGAGATGAGGTAACAAGGTGTTAATGGCTCTGGATAAAGATGTAGATGGCTGCTAATGGAGCCTTAATGACTTCTCTGTGAGCCGAGGTAAAGTAAAGAAACATTAAAAATATATTACTATTGCTCTGGAAGCCACACCAACCATTTCGGCCATGGGTTATGTGGGGGGGGGGCAGGCAGGAAACTTCCACGTGGCCCACTATCAATACTTGTGCCACCATTTTCCAGGGTATCTGCACCGACTTACTTCTGCCTCCATTATTTAATAAGACACTTTTGGAAAGCCAGAAAGATTCCTTTACTGGTAGATTAATCTCTTTCTCACATAATGGAGAGTTGTTGTCTTTTGCAAGTTGGCAAACAGTAAAGGAAACCAAAATTTTATTGCCACTTATCAATAGAGTCACTTCAATTCCCATTAGACGTGATAGACAAGCAAGTAAATATCAGCCTCTCCTTGCCTGACAGGCACAGTCAAGCAGTTGTGCTTGTATTTCCTTTTCACTGAGGCAGCAGCTGTAACTATTGGCAGCTGAATACACAGTTTCCTGTATGGGAACTTACTATATTGCAACATTCTCTGAAGTCACAGCCTGTTGCAGATATTAGGACTGGAATGCAAAATCTGTGGCTTGTTAAGAGGAATGTCAACAACAGAATATCAACAACAGGCAAGAGCCACTACTTATTTATTTATATTTTATTTATTAGATTTATATAACACCCTTCATCACAAGATCTCAGGGTGGCTCACAAGCTAAAAATACAAGATAAGAGCACAAATAAATAGTTAAAACAAATCAACAACACAATACCCGTAGAATGTTATTCAGCCCAAGGCCTGATTAAAGAGGAATGTTTTTGCTTGGCGTCTGAAAATATATAAGGAAGGCACCAGGCAAATCTCTTCAGTACCTTCCCAGTAGGTGGATTGTTGTCATTTACCAGGAGGGAGATGGACAGGGCAGTTGACATGCTGCAAATGCACCGAGAACTCCCAGAAGTGCAAGCTGGATTTCGAAAGGGCAGAGGAACCAGAGACCAAATAGCAAACATACGCTGGATTATGGAGAAAGCTAGAGAGTTCCAGAAAAACGTCTACTTCTGCTTCATTGACTATGCAAAAGCCTTTGACTGTGTCGACCACAGCAAACTATGGCAAGTTCTTAAAGAAATGGGAGTGCCTGATCACCTCATCTGTCTCCTGAGAAATCTCTATGTGGGACAAGAAGCTACAGTTAGAACTGGATACGGAACAACTGATTGGTTCAAAATTGGGAAAGGAGTACGACAAGGCCGTATATTGTCTCCCGGCTTATTTAACTTATATGCAGAATTCATCATGCGAAAGGCTGGACTAGATGAATCCCAAGCCGGAATTAAGATTGCCGGAAGAAATATCAACAACCTCAGATATGCAGATGACACAACCTTGATGGCAGAAAGCGAGGAGGAATTAAAGAACCTTTTAATGAGGGTGAAAGAGGAGAGCGCAAAATATGGTCTGAAGCTCAACATCAAAAAACCAAGATCATGGCCACTGGTCCCATCACCTCCTGGCAAATAGAAGGGGAAGAAATGGAGGCAGTGAGAGATTTTACTTTCTTTGGCTCCTTGATCACTGCAGATGGTGACAGCAGTCACGAAATTAAAAGACGCCTGCTTCTTGGGAGAAAAGCAATGACAAACCTAGACAGCATCTTAAAAAGCAGAGACATCACCTTGCCGACAAAGGTTAAAGCTATGGTTTTCCCAGTAGTGATGTATGGAAGTGAGAGCTGGACCATAAAGAAGGCTGATCGCCGAAGAATTGATGCTTTTGAATTATGGTGCTGGAGGAGACTCTTGAGAGTCCCATGGACTGCAAGAAGATCAAACCTATCCATTCTGAAGGAAATCAGCCCTGAGTGCTCCCTGGAAGGACAGATCGTGAAGCTGAGGCTACAATACTTTGGCCACCTCATGAGAAGAGAAGAATCCTTGGAAAAGACCCTGATGTTGGGAAAGATTGAGGGCACTAGGAGAAGGGGACGACAGAGGACGAGATGGTTGGACAGTGTTCTTGAAGCTACAAACACGAGTTTGACCAAACTGCGGGAGGCAGTGCAAGACAGGAGTGCCTGGCGTGCTATGGTCCATGGGGTCACGAAGAGTCGGACACGACTAAACGACTAAACAACAACAACAAATGCACTGATACACTGTACACTGCGCCAACCCCACCACCACCTTGTCCTTCCTAATAATCACCAGCAACCTAGCTCCCATGAAATAGTATAATGGCTTTGCTCCACCCAGCAAGTCACTTCACTGAGTTTTCGAAGCCTGGTGTCAGTAGATGGTATCTTTGGACATCTTCTGGGGCCCCTCGCCCAGTAGATTTGACTGAGCTCATTATGCTACTAAAATCTGGCAGATCAGAGAACCAGCACAACCTCACTGTAGCTCAACTGTAGAACACATACCATCATTCCATGGCCAAGCACATGATTTGCATGCAGAAGGTCTCTGGCATCTCCAGGTAGGCCTGGGATTTCATTAAACTGAAAAGCTGGGAATTTCTGCTGCTTGGTGTAAACAATCCTCTTACAGATGGACCAAGGGTACATATGTCTAATGATAAAGAATCTTCCTGTGTTCCTACCAAGTTCCCCACACATTACCCACACGTAGATCATTCATGTGCAGATAATATGTAGAACAAGACAGAATAACTATTATCATTAATTATAAACTCAAGGGAGATTGATGTACACAGTTGCAACATTTTGAGGCTTTTTGTGGAACAGTAATGAGGACTTGGCATTATTTTGTAGGAAAGTGTTAGAATTATGGAGAGGAGTGGAACCCATGGGGGAAACACTAAGACGAAAGCTGTGTGCTGTCTCCAGTGGATGCTCTGTCCGTAGCTCAGAATGTTGCCTTGCCCGCAGGAGACAAGATAGAAGGCCTTTATTTCATGAGGCTAAAACATCACAAAATAATAGATATAAATCACAGTGGTGGGTATATGATTTATTCATTTGGGGATCTAAATCTAGAGAGAATAAGCCCAGAGTTATGCATCAAGGAGAGCAAATTGCCTACTCTCCTTCAGCTCTCCCATCCTCACCTCACTATATAGAAGTTAATTCCCAGGCATCTCTAGTCCCAGTGTTTTATCCAGCTATCGACACACAAAAGGTAGACAATAAAGGCTGTTAAAAAAAGACATCATTTATCCCAGCTTCAGTTCAATGTAATGAAGACGCAGGATCCTTCAATGCAATTCAATCAAATCCATTCAAAAACCACCATATGACCCGCCAGTTCAATCCCTCCAAATTTGATTGCAGAGTGTTTTGATTCAAATCAATTGTTTTCGGTCTTTGCCATTGATTTCAATGAACTTGCATTATTCAGCAGTCTTCATTTTAAACTCAGGGATTTAGACCAAGAGATCTCATGTAAGGGGCTTTGAACATGGGTTGCCTGGGTGCAGAGATGGCAGATTATAGAGTAGTTAAAAAGAAAAGAAAAATGTTATCCAGAGTATTAGTATTTTGAAGGCAAGTCTCCCCAGGCTTCACCACTAATATGCTGAACAAAATATGTAGCTTTGGTTTGAAATAATGAAAACACAATGTGCAGACAAACTTAAACTACTCACTTTTGCACTGAAACTAGGATAGATGTGACTTCATAGCTTTAGTGTAGCAACTGGGTTCAGCTGAAGACTTACACCTGTTCACTCCTTAGGATGAGCATCTGGAAGAGACAGCAAGATCATGCCTGCTGCCTAAGCCCACAATCCATGCTCATCATTCAAATATGTAGAACACAACCCTGAACACTTACAAATGCATGCCTATAAGTTGTTTTGTGCAAATAGCAACCCTGCAATAGGTGGCGTCCCCAATCACACATGCAGTCACATTCATGTAGAAGTCCATTCAGAGCTTCTGCTAAAGAGTTTTGATTCTGGATTTATAGACTGCCTCATGGGTAAGGTCACCCATCTTCATTTCCTGTAATCTCTAGAGGAAGGGAAATGATGTCATATCTGCTCAGTCACAGAGAGAGGCATGTGGCTTCTATTTTGGGCAGTAGACCTGCAATATATTTTGCATCAGAGAGTTGAGTTCCACACTTGGCCTCCCCAGAAGAGAATTCCCAGCCCCTTCACAAAACTGCAGTGGCTGTGGTTTCTTGAAAAAGGGCTGAATGCAAAAACAGCCACTTCTGGTTTTGTAAGGTACATTTTCTTTTGTTGGCAAGTCTTCATCATTCACCAGACGACACCTCCTTCCATATAATGGATTGCAGCAAAGTAAGCCACACTCAGAGTAGATCCTTTAAATCAACGGACTTAAGTCATGACTAACTCAAAGGCACTGATTTCAATGGTTTTACTCTGAGTATGACTTAGTTGCATGCAACCCTACAGCATCATGTTGCCTAAGTAAGCCCATTTCACTCATGTTCTCTTTTCCATGTCGGTAAAGTCTGTGCTACAAATGCAATTCAGTTGTAACTATTTGCACTATAATGGTGTGATAATGTATTCATGGAGCACATGATGTAGGCAGTGTGGTCTTCAGGCAGAGTTGGGTGCCCTCTGACCTAACATAACAAGCATTCCAGAAATGTTGCCCAGACCCTTGTTATAAAACAATGACTTTTCAATGACCTATCACATGCCTTCTTTTGCTTTTGCACAACAGGCAGCTGATAACAGATTTGTCAGCAAAATTGCTTTGCTATCAAATACTAAAAGCCAACTTGCAATGTGACATTTAGGTGGAATTCAATTCCGTCCTTGCTGTTTCCCGTTCTCTTTGTTTTATGTATGATATCTTTTTCTCTTTGATTCTCATTCTAAGGTCAGCAGAGCGGAGGCGGTAGAGGCGTTATTAAAAGAGAAAGTCTTATTTGATTTGGAATAGACTCTTGGGTGATGGAGAGGATTTCTCACTCTGCGGTGAATATACCAATATCTTTTAAGGCGTGCTGAAAAACTGTTCATCTTGCAGAGATTGGGCCAACTTAAGCTACAGATTTGTCCTCAGGATATGGTGAAACATAACTTCAGGTCTCTCTGAGACTTTCATATTAGGCCCAGTTGACATACAGACAAGTACTGAGGACTGACCATAAGAACATAGGAATTGCATTGCTGATCAATCTCACCTGGCACTCTTTCCCAGTGGTAGCTAGCTCCCAAGCAGAATGCAATACAAATACTAAATTATGATTGTTGTTGTTGTTGTTGTTTAATAAATTTGTACCCTGACCTTCCTCACAAAGGCGCCACCTCCTTTTATTTATCCTCTGAACCAACCTAAAATAGTTTCATTCTTAGACTTCATAGCTTTTAGCTGAATTCACGTTCCCTCTAAAATTCCTTGGTTTTGCTCTGGTGGGTGAAAGAGCAGGGATTTGTCTCTTGCTTTTCCTTAAAGGTAAAGGTAAGGGTACCCCTGACCATTAGGACCAGTCACGGACGAATCTGAGGTTGTGCGCTCATCTCGCTCTATAGGCCGAGGGAGCCAGCGTTTGTCTGCAGACAGCTTCCGGGTCATGGCATGACAAAGCCGCCTCTGATGAACCAGAGCAGCGCACGGAAATGCTGTTTACCTTCCCGCCAGAGTGGTACCTATTTATCCACTTGCACTTGACGTGCTTTTGAACTGCTAGGTGGGCAGGAGCTGGGACCAAACAATGGGAGCTCACCCCATTGCGGGGATTCGAACCACCGACCTTGTAATCAGCAAGCCCTAGGCTCTGTGGTTTAGACCACAGCGCCACCCACTTTCCCTTACCTGTCAATAATTAAGAGATATCTGAGTGGTGTGTATTCTTTTTTGTACATTGTTCAAAAAAATTTTAGCTTCAGATGCTTGTTTGTGTTCTCTGACAGATGACAGGTCCAATACAGGCCTTAAAACACTATGGCATTCTGAAGAGCTTGGGGTGGTGGTGGGTTTTTTTTTTTTGTTAAAGTAGAGCAGGATTTTTAAAAACTGAAATGATGCTATTAACTATTTTTAAAGAAAAAATCCACTGCTGTGCTTAACAAAAACCAATCCAGAACTCTTTGGTGCTCTGCAGGTAACCATTGGGGCATCTTCACTTCTTGCAAAGCCCATGGATCCCATGAACCAGAGAGATATACAAAAAAATATAGCTATTCTCTACAGAAAAACAGGGAGACAAAGCAATCTGTAGCTTTGTGGGGCTCTGATCTGGCTTGGGAGGCTTTATTGACATTATGCTTTGACTTGGCACAGGGCCAGAGGAATCCCCCCCCCAGGTCACCCTGAATCACCTCGTTATTCAGCCCAAAGACAGAGCTGATACATACTCCCTAAGAATGCACACTAACAGTTTTCAGTGAAATAAGTTTGGAGGGATAACTTAATGAACATTCTATATGTAAATGTTTACGACAAACAAAGGGAGAAGTAAATACTGCTTCCATCATTTAGATGTATTGCAGTTAAGCAGAGAAAGGGGAGGAGGGAATGAAAGTCTCCTTTATGTAGTTTTGACTAAGAGCCTTGGCATGGGAATTCTGGCAGGATCTTGGTCCACTGGCAGAATACCAAATTTCACCCTTGAACTTTTCTCAAATAAAAAAAAAGGATGTCGTACCGTATTCAACAACAACAACAACAGTAGTTATACCCCGTCCACCTGACTGGGTTGTCCCAGCCACATTGGGCAATTTCTAATATATATGAAAACATAAGAAAACATTAAATATTAGAAATTTTCCTGATACAATTTTCTTGGCCCAACACTTCTCTAATGAAAATAGGGACATCCTACCACACCCTCCAACATTTCTTCAATGAAAACAGGGACATTCTAAGGAAAAGAGGGACATTTTGGGATCAAGTCAGAAACTGGGATGGCTTCTGTAAATCTGGGACTGTCCCTGGAAAATAGGGACACTTGGAAGGTCTGAGTTCAGATCCTACCTATTCCTAGGCAGTCAACAATTCTAAAGGTCTGGATGATGTCAGAAACTGTGGACCACTGTGGAGGTTTGTTCTGGACAATCCTAGGCACTTGTGAAAGTGGCTCATTGTTTTCCTTGATATGTTTGACTTAGTGTATTAAGAATTGGGTATCACAACATCTACAACTTTGCAGGTATGAAAGTGGTTTCATTAACATTACTCAGCATATTGTTGTTGTTGTTTAGTCATTTGGTCGTGTCCGACTCTTCGTGACCCCATGGACCAGAGCACACCAGGCACTCCTGTCTTCCACTGCCTCCCGCAGTTTGGACAAACTCATGTTGGTGGCTTCAAGAACACTGTCCAACCATCTCATCCTCTGTCATCCCCTTCTCCTTGTGCCTTCAATCTTTCCCAACATCAGGGTCTTTTCCAGGGAGTCTTCTCTTCTCATGAGGTGGCCAAAGTATTGGAGCCTCAGCTTCACGATCTGTCCTTCCAGTGAGCACTCAGGGCTGAATTCCTTAAGAATGGATAGGTTTGATCTTCTTGCAGTCCATGGGACTCTCAAGAGTCTCATCCAGCACCATAATTCAAAAGCATCAATTCTTCAGGGATCAGCCTTCTTTATGGTCCAGCTCTCACTTCCATACATCACTACTGGGAAAACCATAGGTTTAACTATACGGACCTTTGTCGGTAAGGTGATGTCTCTGCTTTTTAAGATGCTGTCTAGGTTTGTCATAGCTTTTCTCCCAAGAAGTAGGCGTCTTTTAATTTAATAAAGCAAAATTTACATTTTGGGGTTCATTGTGGAGCCTGATACAAGTTCACATGGAAGACAAAGACAATTCTGTGCATTAAATAACACTACCCAGCATATAGCCGAGTGAAATTAGTAGAAGTCAAAGAAAATGTTGGCCCATTGAGTGGAGTGGCTTGGAGCCACAACACTAGAAATAATGAAACCTGTGTGGAACAGATAGTATTGGACAGAGGCAAGCTTGTGTTTTATCTCATTGGAGTATAAGAATCTGTAAAAGGCACCTTGCAATTGGAGGATGGTAGAAAGAATGTGTTCTTGCTATGCACAAGCCATAACTCACTGCCAGTTATCTTAATTAAAAATATTAATGTTGGGGAAATGTTGCTACTAAGCTCAACATAGCATTTCTCTCTCTTTAAAATTGCTTTGTAATTGCCACAATTTCTCTGTCTTAGACAGTATCATTCCCCAGTGACCCTGAGCCCCGCTCCAACCATCCCTAATCCTTCTATGCCTTCACAGTACAAAATCCTTTATTACTTTACAGGCAGAACCACAAGGTGTTATCACTTAATTAGAAACAAGGGCCTGCGAAGAAATGGCAAAGGAAGCAAAACTAGGGAGACTTATGCCGATCAGGAGTCATTCTAGCAGACAGCTGGACATGACAATACACCAAAATGTATGGCAAGTTCAATATTCTGGTTAATCTTTGCTCTTTTGGGGAGGTCCATTGGCCCATCACTGGTTGAAAGGCTCTATAATGAGGTCCTTTGGGTTCTATCAATATACTCAGTGGTACAAGATAGCCATTAAATATGAAAACCCCAGTAGCATGAGATGATATAATGTTTACAAAACCAGAAACATCCAGGCTAAATATGTAGCTGATAATTCTGAATCAAAACGTGAAATTCATCCACATTCCTATCAACACAGCCCATCTCTAGGCCTTCCGTGAGGTTCCATCCCATCAATTTCTAACCTCCTTGTTTTCTTCTTTTTTTCCCCCTGGCCCCTTGGCCTTCATCCACTGTGCTTCCGAACATCTTTATTCCTTACCCATTGTGAAGCTAGAACTGTAGAGATCTTCAGTGTTCTCTCACTACAGAGAAAGAGACTCTCTGGCCCTCCAGATGTTGTTGGACTTCAAATCCCATCATCCCCAGCTGGGGATGTAAGAAGGCACCACTTTCCATTCTGATCTGTATTTGTCACATGCAGTGCTGTTTCCATTCCACTGCAGTTCATCTTCTGACAAAAACCATGTTATTCATCTTGCTTTCCATTGTGTTGGAATTTTACTTAATTAAATATGTCATTATTACATTATTCCGCACCATTCATTCAGTGCAAGGGAAGTACAATGCAAATGAGAATGAAAACAACAATAACAAAGAATACCAATTTTATCCACTGGATTAATTTCTGTTCCAGACATGGGACAAAAAAAGGGAATAGCAACTACCCCATCCCCTTTCCATTCAAGTTCTATGACATCCCTATCCCCAGCAAGTATGGCTGAAGATCAGGAATGATGTGGGTCGTAGTCGAGCAACATATGGAAGGGCATAAGTTCACCTTTCCTTTGGTGGGATTCTAAAGACTACATTTCACAACACCGCTTACCTTCCAAGTCCTGGACTGCAGAATCCGGGACCGGCAGCCATGTGACACCGAAAGTTGCGTTGACATAACTTCTGGTGTCGCTTTGCCCTTCTATGGGCACCAAAAATGGCCGCCGCCGGCTTCGAAAGTCGCTTGTACGCATGTCAGGAAGTGCGTCGACGCAACTTCCGGTGTCGCTCCGCCCATCTATGGGCACCAAAAATGGCCTCCGCCGACACCAGAAGTCACGTCTATGCACTTCCTGACATGCATAGATGCGACTTTTGAAGCCAGCGGCAGCCATTTTTGGTGCCCATAGAAGGGCAAATCGGAAAGGAAAAAAAAGGCCGCCGACAGGAGAAAATAACGGAGAAAAACGGGAGACGAAGTGATACGGGGGACCACCGGGAAAAGGTAAGTAAAAACGGGGGTTTCCTGGGGAAAATGGGGTACTTGGCAGCTGTGCAACACCCTCTGCCTCTGGACTGGAACACAGAGACTGAGAGAGGATTGTAATCTGAGATCAGGGACTCAGATACACCGGTGAAGAAAAAATGCTTAATATGTGTTGTTTATGCATTCTAACACTGTGACACCAGATGGCGATGTGGAGTTCTGTTTTTGCTAACCCGATTTCTCATTCAAAGTTTGCAATGTGTTTAACTGAAACACTTATTTGATGTGTCGAGATCCAGCCCAGGTCTTTGAGCACTGCTGATGCATCAGAGAGCTTTCTGGCTGATAATGTTCTGATTTTGGTTTACGTTGCACAAACTGAATGCACTGAGTAAAGAACAAGAGAGCCTGAGTTGAGTACTGCAGAATCCTGCTTAAGGATTTGAACTGTTGCCATTACATTTTAAAACCTGTTCTTATGTGGTCCCTGGGGCCTAGCCCAATCATGATTTTTCAGAGCTTCCAGAGGGCAGAATTTAATGTTGCATTCTGTTAAAGTTCCATAGCAGTGAACTGGTTGCCCTAGCAGAATGGCTTGCAAACAAGAGAAGGGCAGGAAACCAGCATGGTCCCCACAGCTGGTTCTACAACAGGTTGCTGTAGCCCTCATACTTCCTGTTCTATAACCTGCTGCACAACCAGCTTCTGCCTGTTGTGCTGGATTTCATATTGCACAACCATTATTCTCACCCATGTGCTAGTGCAACACCCCTTGTGCTGGTGGCCAGAGATTGTTGAATCCAGGCCAGCATATTCATCTGAAAATGATAATAATCATGAAATCACAGCTCCTCAAACAATAGCAGAGGGAAGGGCGGGTTGACAATGAAAGGACAGGTCAAGCCCCTATTTTAGCCCCTATTGTGTATGAGATTAAAAAACAACAACACTGCAGTTAGCCCAGTGGAGAGAGGTTATACAGTGGGTGCTTGCTTATACTATGATGAGTAAATCAGAAGTTATGTGCCGTGGGAGAGAGAGACAAGAGTGAGTGAATAAATCTCTCTCCCTCTCCAAAGTCATGCGAGCAACTTATTTCAGAATCAAGCTGGGCTTTCAAAATGAATATTATTTGGCTTTTCAAAGACTGAAGATACTGTGAAAACAAAGGGGGCAAACTAGATAAGAAAGAGCTTGTCTATACAGTATTCTGTAGTGCACACAACAAAGGAAACTCCAGATTGCTTGTTTGTTTTAACTTTGCTCTTGAAATTTGTTTTTATCTATATTCTTCAGAATCTGCCCTCAAACTCTGCAGCAGATTTCAAACATTCTCAGCGATCCCAGTTATCGACTTGCGTCATGAACATGCAAGCCGTGGAGAAGAAGATGAAGATGCATTACTTTTAAACATGTGGCAGCATTATAACAAGAGAGTTAAGAGGCACCAGCTGCATTTTCTGGGGTTTTCTTCCTTGACCAAGAAAAGCAGGCATCCCCAAACTTCGGCCCTCCAGATGTTTTGGACTACAATTCCCACCTTCCCCAACCACTGGTCCTGTTAGCTAGGGATCATGGGAGTTGTAGGGCAAAACATCTGGAGGGCCGCAATTTGGGGATGCCTGAAGAAAAGTCTTCAGCGCTCCCTCTCTCCCTCGTACTTTCACTGCTTCTTTCTCTCTCTCCTAAAATCCACTATCTGGACAATGCTTTCCTGCTTGAGTGTCAGGGTAAATGCAGCTCAGGCAGAGAGTATTGGATATAAATCTGGTAGCCATAAAATGGTGATGTTGTCTTTCCATTTCTGTATCTTATGTGCCATAGGGGCAACAGCTGCTATTATCTTTGTGTAAAGACAGCACCAGCTTCTTCCTATTCTTTGTTGATGCTTTTAATTCTAAAGTAAATAAAAACCCGTTTTAGTGACCTAGCGAATGGTTTGAAGACACATGATAGTCTCTGATGCTGAACTGGAGCAGGTTTGACTCTGTAAATTGTTCAGGCTTAGCTCTGCCATTAAGCGGATTGAGGCAACTACCGTACCTCAGCAGGAAGATGTTGCTAGCAGCAGCCTCTGGCCAGTGGTGTCACAAGAGGGGAGCGGGGGGGGGGCATTTTAATCTGAATACTTCTCTTTTTGCCTCATGTGTGTAAAGTGACAGAAGGTAAAAGGTTCAAACCTTCTACCTGTTGTGAAGTGTGTTATCCAACAATATAAATGCAAACCATTAACAACCCATAAAATGCTACTTTTTGAAATAATGATGACGATGATGACATTTGAGGACAGGGAGAGGCTATTAAAAACCTTTGCATCTGCCATCCAGAGCTAAAGCTCTGAGAGACATTCACCATGGCAGACTGAGTGAGGAAGCCCTGTCCTCTGAGGGACTAACATCTGGCTGCTATGGCTGCCATTTCCTCTGAGATCTGCCGAGGTCCTGAGATTCAGAAACAGAACAGCAGTTGAGATATCTGAAGGGAAAACCATAGTAACTCCTGTCTATTTAGTCATATGTTAAATGTATTTTGAGCTGGCTTTGGTTAACAGGTGGGGTATAAACAGTCCGATTAAACAAATAATTTTAGAGCACTCAGAGGCTCCAAATCTCTAAATGACAATTGTTTTCAAGAGAGTTGAAGACAGTGTAACGGAAACGTCATTTCCTTTAGTGCACACCATCCTTCATTTTTATATTATCCCACTCTCAGCACTGGTTAAAAAACAAATATTAGAAAGACACATTAAAGCTGGGCATGTGTTTCACCCTCTCCAAGCTCTGCTGTCTACCTCATTCAGATATAGAGAAAGATTCTCAATTATCTCCTAACCATTAGCTCCCACCAAGGGAACTTTAATCTGGACCATTAATCTCCAATCTGCCTATTAAAAGGAGATAAAGATTCATACCATGGCAATTTGTACACAGTGAACAAGTATCTAGTAAACATGTACCTATATTGAATAATTAAAACACCTGAAAGTCATTAAAGGACTGTGCACATACATGTCAAATGCATGTTCAGTCTACATGCATAAAGAGGATCACAGCTGCTATCCTAGCCTTTTGGAACAAATGTGCATTTACTGGCGGCACATAATTTGTTCTTCCTCACAACTGAGAAACTTGATTGGCTGTGTGTTCTTGATTTTGTCGAAGAGTCCTACCTGCAAGTGTATTTGCTGAACATTCTACGTACAACATCTAACACACTATTGAATAGCAAAGCATCTTATCAATTGAATCAGAATTTCACGTTCTCCCTTTTCTTTCCTGCACTGGTTCTCAGCTATCTGTACTAGCTCTGTGTGACCTCAAGCATGAAAGGGTAGCCAGTCAAGGAAATTCAGCAGCCTGGATAATACCAGCTTCTTGTGTTCTAAGAAAGTAGCATCCTACCTTCAGCGGTGCTCTCTGATTGGCAAAGAAATAAAGAAATAACTGATACCAGAAACTAATCTCTGTTATTGCATGCCATGTGCTGGCAAAAAAAAAAAAGGTTCCTGTTCACTGGTGATGCAAGTTAATTACCCCACTGTCATCAGACATTATGTGCTTCCTGTCAAGCTCTTATGACAGGCCTTGGTATCTTGAGTCCTCATTCCAGTTGGTAGTGAATGGCAGTGCATTGCTGTGTGATACTCCTGTCATGTCATCCTGTGATGAGTCTGTAATGAACTTGGGTTAGTGCTGATCCCTGTGAATGATGCCAATAAAAGTTACTTTATTCAAAGTGCCTTTTGTTAGTGTTGCACATTAGGTATTCTAGGGAGAGATGCCAGCAATCCTGAAATGAATACTCTCCATAGGAGGCCTGTATTCCGGAATGCTAATCAGTCAACGGTGTGTACACAGCATATGCTTCAGGGCACCAGCTAAGTATTGTTGTGCACTCTAGCCTTGGGAAAAAGATGTGACTGCACCTTAGAACGGTATTAAAATACACAATCACATAGTAATATTTATGGCAGTGTCTCTGGTGACTCCAAGCATATCCCGGTTCCCCAAAACTGGGGTGCTGAATTACTATATTATGCAAATGGTTTGCTAGTTAGGCACACCAAGCACATGAATGTGGGCCTTGCTTTGAGTTTGCTCCTACTATGTACCACAAGGAGACGTGGGGTGGTTCCTGGCCATCTGCTCATGCCAGTCACAAGTGGTCTTTCTCATCTGCTTCGCTTGTCTTTCTTTGCTGAACCCGGGGCTTCAGAGAAGTGTGCTGTGATGAGGTGAATATTGATACTACTGAGCCCTTGCTTCTGTTGCTTCAGCACTGCATGGCTGTGAACCTTCTCCTCAATAATGTGAAAGTAGAAATTCTGAGTTGGGATTCCTTGTTTTTTCTTCGGAATCTTGGGCCTCTGGCCGTTGTACACCAAAGCCAACGTACCCTCTTTCAGCTTGTGAAGTTTTACACTGGCTAGAAGGAAATGGAATGGCTTCATAATTGGCAGGAGTAATTTAGGCTGGCACCCAACACATACTTCAGAAGGACATAAGAGAAACCTGCTGGATGAGGGCAATGGCCCATATAGTCCTGTTCTCACTATGGCCAGCCAGATTCTTGTAGGAAACTTCATTGAGAATAAGTCACACTAGGTGAGATCCAGGCTATTTAGCCACGCTTCCGTTCCATTTGAATCAACACAATAAATGACTCGTGACAATAAATGAGGCAATAAATCACCATACTTTTCCATGTATAAGATGCCTCCATGTTTACGACGCCCCTTATTTTTGGGGGGGGGGATGGGGGGAGATTGCTCAGAGTTGTTGAGCTTTTTTGTGGAGGATTGCCCAGAGTTTTTGACTTGGGGGGGGGGGTTTGACGAAAATTGCTCGCCCGCACATGGAGCAAACTCCACCTCTCGGATGTCCCCTTGCCGGGAGAAGCTGCCAATCGCTCACCCAATTGCCGCAGTGTCAAGCAATCAACACCACCCCTCGACACAGCAACCAATAACACACCCAGTACCCACTGACAGCTGCGCCAGCAATGAATCAAAGGTCCACCTTATGCACTATCCATGTATAAGACAACCCCCCACACACACACACTTTTTAGCATAATTTTAAAAGAAAAATACCTACATGGAAAAGTAAGGTAACTAATCCTAGCCCTGGGCTGGTAGCGGCAGAGCTTGATGTAGTGGCACAGCCAGGGCTACACCCACAGCCTGGGCACTTGTGCTGGTCAGGGCAGATGTTGGGAGATGAATAATGCCCCTTTACTGTGCCAGCTCCCAAGTTTCTGCAGTGACGAGACCTGGATAGGGCCCATTGCCATCACAGTACAGCATCTGGGTGCACACAAAAGCTGGTGGATTTTATATCAGCACTACTGCCTACCACCAGTGGGGATACTGATGTTACGGCTTCCACCCACCATTTGGGCAGGTGCACTGGGGTGCTCAGCCACTTGTGGAGCTCCCTGACCAGCAGAGGATGGCAGAGCTAGACAGGACTGGGCACAGGGACATCTCCATTATACCTAAACCCCTTCCAGAACGTAGCTGCCAAGTCTCCCGTTTTCCCCGGGAAATCCCCGTTTTTCCAGCTGTTCCTAGCTGAAAAAAACAGATTTTTTTGTTTTCCCCCGGTTTATTCTGGCGCGGCGGCCATTTTGGAACTGGGAGGAGCATGCTCAGAAGCAACTATTGATGCTGCTCTGCCCAGTTCCCAAATGGCTGCAGTGCGACTTCTGGCACAGCGAGCATTTTGGAAATGGGCAAAGCAGCATCAAAAGTCACTTCTGAGCATGCTCCGCCCAGTTCCAAAATGGCAGCAGCGCTACTTCCGGTCTGCTATTTCTGGCCCGGTCCCTTATTTCTCTGACAGCAAGGCAGGTATGTTCCAGAATGGCAGATCAGAGTTCAGGGTGATGGATTGCTCTGTAAGTTAATTGTCAACCCTACCCCCCACCCCAATCTATTAACAAGAATTAGAATAGACTTTCCACATCCCCACAATGCCTACTAAAATCTGCCCCTATTATCAGTAAGAAAAAAAGGGGGCAAATGGAGAAACAAAGGGGATAAATCTTTAAAAAAACCATAATTGCTATTCTCTATAAACACTTAAGAAAGGTTGCTATATTGAATCATATTTATTTTTCCAGTTCCGTCTTTTCTATACTATTTGTTGTTTGACAGCTAAATTAAAGACTCCAAAATACTTTGATTTGTTTCTGGTATTGATTTGTTGTCCCGGCATAAAATGCTATATTTTAAAAGTGTTTAAGAAATCATTGTTGTTTCATTATCAGTTAACTTTATCTGTTCACGTGTGTGTTTCGCCTTGTATAAGAACAAAAGTTGACAATTCATATGTATACAGTGAAAGGAACTTGTGAAAAATGGAAGATCTCTCTGTATTTTATTTGATAATCTGAGCTGCTACATGGTTTTATTTTTCTTATGATAGAAAAGAAAAAAATGCTGCATTTTCAGTATTGTATTGTTATGCTTTAATAAGGCATCTTGTCTTTTGTTTAGTGAGATACCCAATTGCAATACATCACCATCATAAGAATCTTCTGAATTCACAAGTTTCTCACAAATTGGAATCTGGATATTTATTGGATATTAAATATTCAAATAAAATTCGCAAATTTAAATCAGTAGCATAGGAGTAGTGCAGCTGATTATTCTTTTATTCTGCAGCCTCAGCCGATTATGGAAACTCATTATCAGAGTCGGATGCATTGAGGAGGGGAGTCAGAAAAACTGAAACCAGAACATTAGTAAAAAAGAATTCATGTAGTGGCAAGAGTATTGGACAAGGAGACCAGAGTTCCCTTTCTCTACTCAGCCCATGAAGCTCACTGGATTATCTTGACCCAATCACAGAAGGCGACCTGACCTACTTTACAGGGATGTTGTGATGATAAAATGGGGAAGGGGAAAATATGCAGGGCACCTTGAGCTCCTTAGTGGGAAGGTGGGATACAAACATAAAAATAATAAAATAAACCAATGGGATCAACTCAACCTTTTTAAATTCTGGGGGGGGGGGGTGTTTGCAGGTAGATTTTCGGCACTTAGGGATTCAGGATTCCTCCAATTAAGTCATACTTAGAGTAGACCCCTAGAAATCAATGGACTTAATTAAGTTGTCCATTGATTTTTACAACTCTGAGAATAACTCAGATGGATTGGATACAGCCCCATATTTATTTATTTATTTATTTATTTATTTATTTATTTATTTATTTTCATTTCATTTATATCCTGTCTGCCTTATGCTACGAAACTCAAGGCAGAACGCTGCACGCTGCAGTTCCCAGGTGGTCTCCCATCCAGGCACGGACCAGGCCAGACCTACCGGTACTTGTTTTCGACAAGGTTGTTGCATCACATTCCTTCAGGCCATGCACTGGGATCGTTTAGTATTCATGAGTTTGCTATTCACTATTTGTAAGATTGGTATTTAGAAAGAGGGGGGGAAATGGGGTCCTGGTTTGTCAAAGTGATTTATTGCAAATTAGATTTTGAAAAGGGGCAGATTCAAATCGATGTATTTGTCTTAAAAAAAGAAAAACAACCCAATCCTAACCACAGAACAACAGGGGCGAATGGTATGTTGTCCTTTGATTTGCAGTTTTCCTGCTGCATCTCCAGTTCCCATGCTGGTTTTTTTCCCCTGTGGGTTCCCCCCCCCCCCCAGATGTATGTTTCTGTTGGAGAGTACACATTGGGAACACAGTCAGGACAGGTGTGTGTGTGTGTGTGTGTGTGTGTGTGTGTGTGTGTGTGTGTACACAAAAGGAATTGTAGTAAGAAGCAGGGAAAGGCTTAAGCACCTATCCAGTGGTAGGCAAACTAATTTGAAGTGCTGCACTGTTGCTGACTACTGAGCTCTTAATGGTTTGGGACCAATGATTCAGATTTCCTGCATCAACCTGCTCATAGTCAGTGCCAGATATACGTATAAGCTAAACAAGCTATAGCTTAGGGCCCCAGTTTCTTGGGGGCCCCCAAAAAATTTAAAGGAAAAAAACCTGGATGTACATTTCCAAAATATAAGATAAAAATACAAATAAAACCTACAGACAGCAACAGTCTTTTGTGTTCTGTAGGCTCCTATGATGTAAGTAATGGCCCCTGTCTGCTAGCCTGCTCCCTAAAATACTGGTTTGCTCATTTCTATATATAGGGTGCCTACATTCTGCATGTGCAAATAGCTTTAGATACATATTAGGTTCATAAATTACCATATAGCATATATTCAAAACAGTGACAATTTGTTGTTGACAAAGGACAGCTGGACTAATAATAATAATAATAATAATAATAATAATAATAATAATAATTTATTATTTATACCCCACTCATCTGGCTGGGCTTTCCCTGCCACTCTGGGCGGCTTCCAGCAAACATTAAAATACATCAAATATCACAGATTAAAAACTTTCCTAAACAGGGAATGAAGAATAAAGGGCCCCATTACCTTCAGTAACTTAGAGCCTCATCAAACCTAAATCTGGCCCTGCGTATAGTGCTTTTGAAGCCTGCTTGCAAAAGCATCTGGGGTGATGAGCACATAGATGAGGGCTGTTTCGTCAATGGCTCCATACCTGTGGACATCAGGCATGTCCCATGCCTAGATTATTATTATTATTAAAATCCCTAGATTTTTTTTTACAGGCCCTAAAAAATATTTTTTTTCTATGACATTCAGTAGCTAATCATGATCTCAGCTTCAGAATTTGTATTGTGTTCCAAATTTGATACTTTCATGCTATGCTGGACTATGGTTGTGGGAAGCGGGTTAGGTGTCTTTTAACAATGTTTTGGTATGATAATTTTTGAAATTATTTTGAAGTTTTAAATAGTTTTATATTATAGTTTTTTTTCTGTAACTTGTAAACTGCTTTGGACATTGGATCATTTAAAAAGAAACAAACTGCAAGAACAGCATGGAAACTGATTAAGAATCCCACTGCCATTTCTCCATTCCAAATCATCTTCTCCAGAAGCTGCTCTCCTTCAGAAGGAAGTAAACATTTGGATTTTGTAACTTGTATTTGCATGTAAATAAAAGTTTGGCTCCAAGTCCCATTGATGGGAATTGCTTTCAGATAAAACATTCAGGCATATGATCAGCAGATTCGCTGTTTATCTGTTACTGATTGCTAGCATTTCAGTGGCAAACAGGAGAACGAACGCTTGAATAAAGATTCATTTATAGGTGATCTTATCTGATTTGCCCTTTCTAAAACAAAACAAGTATGGAAACACAGCCATCCTTCAACATTCATGCTTTTCCAAATTTAGCAACACAGTTCTGCAGCCAGATACACAAAATGGGTACCAAAAATGCATATTAGTGCACAAAATGTGTACAAAAAATGCATATTAGTGAAAATAACCCTATAAATGTTTTAAATTCGGAAATTTGACATTTGTAAAAAAGAAAAGCATAATTGCATACAAGCAAGTGCATATTAACAGGAAGTCACTGATAAATCTTCATGAAGGTTTTTTTTTATTTACAAAAATGCAAACCAATGTGGAAATGGGGAGAACTGAAGATTGTAAAAATGAGAAACGGAGAGAAATTGACAGTTTCACCCACCCCGATGCCTGAATGATCCCCAGTTCAACCTACTTAGATCCCCCACTAGCAGGGGATGCCCTGCTAGTGGTACTGTGGCCTTGTGTGGTTTTAGGAGCAGAGGGACGTGTTACTTTCTCTGTAACATCAGAGCCAACTCCGAAGGTCCTTCTGCCTCCCCAATAAAATATTTGAAGGAACCAGTGCCCCTCAAAGTTGATGGGCATTGCCATTCAAATGGTGCACTGCATCATGTGATTATGTGGGGCAGGGCTTACCCAGCCCATATATTATTCAAGTTGGCACCCCTGCTCTGTATCAATGCCCAGATTGCATCTGAGTTGCATCTTCCACCATTGTTGCACAGTTACACCTACTTCTTTACCCAAACCTTAGGGTGAGTGGATGTTTTCCCCTGTTGCTGCACTGATGCACTCTTATTGTTCTGCTTTTGTGATATTGTTTAGTTTTGTGGTTTAACTTGTCATTTTAGCGAATTTTACATTGTTTTAAATTGGGACATTTTATGAAACCTGCCTTCAGACCATTTGGCGAAGGGCAGGCCACCAGTATAAACTAAAAATAAATAAATGTGAATAAAACATTCTGTTTCACAAGTCTTGTATGACAGGGAAAGATGGGTTCTGTTCCGGCTGCTTGGTGTAGTTTAACTGGTTATTTCTGGGCTTTTATGTACTTTTTCCATTCTTAGTCTTAGGGATCAGGGAGGCTAAAATTAGAACATTTAAAGATAAGAAAAAACTTTTGTAGTTTAAAATTGCAAACTTTTAAAGCATGCAAGGCCCTTTATTAGACAAGGGCACTGAGAACAAAAATGAAATAAAATGAGATTATATAGGATTTAGCTACTAGTCACCTCTTTTTCTTAAGGTCTCACCTTCTTCCTCTGTTCAATATCTCTCTCATCAGGAAGGTCTCATACTGTGCAGATTATGGAAAGCATCACTCTGAGCTTCTGAGCCACTTCTTTGATAGCATGCGGAAGGGTGTTTTGGTGACACTACTCATCAGTAAGAAGTAACGGCATGACTTTCTCTTGCTGCCCATGGTGGCCAGTTTGTGCTGACACTCACAACACTTTTACCAGTATACGAGTTCCAGCACCTCATTTTCATGCCCCAAAGGTACTGACTTGCAGGGCAGGCCTAAACATGGCTACTCAGGAGGAAGTCCTATTGAATTCAATCTTTCCACTGCAATGCTATACACAAACACTTACTGTACTTGGGAACGGGTCCCACTGAGTTCAACAGAACTTACTACTGACTAGACGTGGTTAGGTTTGCTATGTTAATGCTCACTGTCACTCACTCAGGCAGAAGAAACCCTTAAGCTCAAATTCTGCACTTAAATAACAAGGAAGTAAAACAATGAACCAAATTCCCATGCCCATCAGGAACAGTCAAGATCCTTTCAAGCCATGCCAAGGAGAATTGACCATAAAGCCATTCCTTTAAGAAGAGAAAGGGAGAAAGGAAAAAGAGAATAGGACATTTGAAGACCTAAAATGAAAACCCTCTCCAGGTAAATGCCGGTGGAGTGAAATTCTGATTACAGCCTCATCATCCTGCTGCCTGCAGTCTTTCTCCCCCATTTCATTCAACAGTCTGTCATGCTTGTTACTGGGAAATGAATTCCCTTCACCCTGACATTTCATATACTTACTGATATGGCATATAATGAACAGTCTACCAGACTGTCAGCTTCTAACAAAATTAACTTTTTTATTGCATTAAAATAAAAATTAACAAGAGCCCATCCCTGTAGTAGGTGTATGGGGTTGTAACAACATGACGATTTCTGCTCACGGTCCAACCTCTATCCTTGTGTGACCTTGCCTTTTCCTCTGATGGCTTCCAAGAACGCTCTCTTCATTTCCCAAAGAAAAATCCTCCTTATGTTCCTTTCTACAAAGTGCTTCGAAACCTTTTGAATTCCATACCACCGACACAGGTGGAAGGCAACAATTAAAGGAATCTTTTACTTGCCACGGAGGACTTCTTTTGTCGCGAAATGGAAATATCACCTATGGATTCTGTTCCACTGAAGAACTTACTGCTCAAAACCTGTATGGGGGGGTGGGGAGGGAGACTATAAATAAACCATTCCACTCTTGGTTTCTTCTATGCTGCAGTGGCAGACCTTGCAAGTTTAGTTTTGAGACACCTCGCAACCATAGATCTGGAACCAGGATGACCTGATAGCTCATGGATTATTAAATCCCACTACCTGATGCAGCAAAGTAAAAAGATTTATTACATGCATTAGGTTGTGACGTGACCTAAACATACAACTTCAAACAAGCCAGTTGCACATGTCCTCAGCAACTTCATCATCCTCTTATTATCTGCAAGCTTCACGCAAACTCCGATCCCTAGCCTAGATGGCTCCCTCTGAGAATTTGGTTTTTCCTTCATCACCCAACTCTCCTTTGCTGCCCATGTGCATTTCTGACTTCAGCTGCTGTCAGTAAAGGTTATGCTTTCCAGAGCAAGGGCAGGAAAGACTATGGCCCTCCAGATGGGATTTCAACTCCCATTAGGCCCAGGCAATCTGGTTGCTGGTCAGGAAAGATGAGAGTAAAGGTGACCCACTGTCAATATGCAGCTTTGCCCCACCTGATGAGCTGCTTCTGGTCAGTGGTCCTGCGTGAATATTAATTGTGTGGCAGCTCCAGTACCATGTCACCCTACAACTCACATGCGATTGGACTGAAAATGGACAAGGGCCATAACTCTGTGGTAGAGCATCTGCTTGCAGGAAGAAGGTCCCAAGTTAACCACTGGCATTTCCAGGGAGGGCTGAGGGGGAAAGTTCTTTGTCTGGAGAACGGCTGACAGTCAGCGTAGACAGTACTGAACCAGATGGACCAATGGTCTGACTCTGTATAAAGGCAGGTTCTTATATTCCTAAAATGCAAATAAATTTCATGGTAACAAGTGAGAAGCTGTGGATTCTCATCCCATCTGTATCTCCTGCTTGGCCACTGTTTGTTCAGAGAGAGCACCAATACCAAACATGGTTGTTTCAAATGGCGACTGGTGTGTTTTCTCTTTAAACACAATAAAAACAACTGTTACTGCAGCTGCCTTGGGGAATTCTGTCTCAATAGCTGTCATGGTAGACAAGTCCCCCAGCTCCTGTAGTAAAGTCCGGTGTTTCTGCAGCTTTGGGAGCTGCTCATTATATCCAGGGCTCTGTGGAGCATGTTTCTATGGAAACAGGCTGGCATTATGGGGCTGTTGACAGCTCAGGATAGTGTTATTCTGAAATGCTTGGACACATAACAGGTGTGTCCTACCCAAGTAGCAAGCAACAGTGGAAATGTGGAATGATTAGGTAATGAGGCAAACATCTAATCACTAAAAAAGCATTTCTACAGAATGGGCCTGAGACTGCTGCTACATGAACTTCATGGATCCAAACTGTGGACTCAAGTCCCCCATCATTGCCTATAAGGGTTGAGGAAACATTCTTTGTGCTTGTAACTTTATCACCTAGGCCTCCCAGTGGCCCTAGAATTAGAGTCATCTCTTTTCTTCTAGTGATACTATAACCACCACTACTATTGATATTACCACATTGTATGGTCTCTCTTTTAAAATATGGTGGTGGCTATTGTCTCCTCACGAATGCCCCAATGTTCTGCTATAAGCTGCCCCTTGCTACATTTCTCTTCTGATATTTGGTATAGTGCAACATCCATGAAGAACAAGACGATAGCTAGGAAGTATCCTCTGGGGGAAGGAAACATTGAATGGCCTTTAAGTTTTTAAGGTGTGGTGGCCATAGCTGCCGAGTCTCCTGTTTTTCGCGGGAAACCCCCGGATTTTAAACTGTTTCCCGCTGGCAGCCCGGATTGGAAAAAATCCCATAAATCCCCCGGATTTCCTACCTGCCAGGGAGGCTCCATTTTGGGTCCTGGAGCTGCCCAATTTCCGATGCCCATACATGGGTAGCGTGACACTGGTAGTAGTTTCTACACATGTCCGGACATGCATAGAAGCGACTTCCGGTGCTGCTCTGCCCATGCCTGGGCACCGGAAATTGGCTAGAGCGGTACCGGAAGTTGCTTCTACGCATGTCCAGACATGCGTAGAAGCAACTTCCGGTGCCGCACCACTGCTGATCCTGCATTTTTCAGCAGGAGACTTGGCAGCTATGGTGGTGGCTGATGAGAAGTTAGCCGGCGCGGTTCACTGGAACTGTCTTATGTTCAAAGTGAGTTTAAAATTTGTTCGTACTTTTAATGTGTACTCTTATCATCATCCACAACAACATCACATCCACACACAAACATGTGCCATAAGTAAAGGTATTTCTAAAGATTGAAGATGTGTGTCTAAAATGATATGTTTTTAAGGGCCTGAGAGGATATGGGGATGTGCAGTGCCAAAACTTTCCTATCTTAGATTTTATAAACAGAGCAAAAGAAAAAAAGAAAAGGAAAAGGAAAAAAGAAATACAAAATAAAAGCTGCATACACCCCATACATTTAAAGCAAATCTCTACCCCCACCAAAATCCTGGGAACTGTACTTCACCCATCACAGAACTACATTTACCAGCACCCTTAACAAACTACAGTTTCCATGACTCTTTGGTGGGTGCTTTGTATGGTGTGTACAGTGTGTGCTTTGTACACAACCAGATATGAGAAAAAAAAGAGATTTCAATGTGTACAGAAAACTGATTGTTCAGACGCTGCAACTTACCAGAATTCCAAAGCATACTAGTCTGCACAGCCCTTCTTTAAAGGAAGATTTAATTTCAGTTGCAGCTAATTAAGTTTAGTAGAATAATTCTACTTTTGGGTTAGAAAGTTCACAAGGAATGCAGTCAGGTGTTGTGCTAAACTGTGTTTTAGCAAGGCATGAATGAGCCTAGCCTCCTTCCAGGCTTACACATTCATTCATTCATTCATCCTTTCCTCTCTTACCCCCAGATGACCAAGAAGAAGTCTACTATTTCTGCTTCTATCCTCTCAGCCATCAACTTTGTGAAAATGTCTCAGTTTTTAAAATTAAATTTTGATTTGCATGTTTGACAAAGGGAAAGAAAAAAGGGGAAATGATGATAAAACTTAATATTTATATAAAATAAAAATTAATGAAAAAGGAAAGACTAGATGAATAATATTTTTTTATAAAAAAAACCACCACCACCATCAGCTCATGCTAAGAATACAATAACCATCAGTAGAGCCATCTGAAGCTAAACATACAGTTAATACAAGCTCTCTAGATGTCTAAGTACAGTATCCACACAAAACTGAAATCAGTAAGAAATATGTCAAAATGTAGCCAGGGCAGTGATGCCTTCAGACCATTCTGTGATAGACAGTGGTTGTTTATCCTTCCAGGCTCAAAGTAGAAGTCTCTTAGTGACCATAACGGCTCCTTAATCCATTTTTGTGGTCCTACCATTAATCCCCATACCGTGGGAACGTAATCTGAATGTACATAAACGTCTGCAAATATCAAGGATTTTGGCAGTACAAAATTGATATAGACAGCCGATTCAGACCAAAGGGGCTTGATGATGCTGATAGTAGGGAACAGGCCAAAGCTGTTTTGAGTCAGGTTATTCTGGACACTGGGTTCGGGGTAGTGGCATTAGAAAAGAAGGAAAGAAAAAAAAGGAAAACACTGTCCTGCCATTCCTGTGCCACAATCTGTCATATCTGTTCAAGGCAGTCAGATGACTGTACCCGTCGCAAGCCATCATCGCAACTCTCTATCAGCCTGCGATAGAGATCAGACAAAAAGCAATGCCATCTCCCCATGAATTACAGGCTTGGTGATTGAACCCTCTCTGAAGAAGATTAAAAAATATTCATGGTTTAGGAGATGAATTCCTTTTTTGTTAATTTTATTATTCCGCTCAGCTCCAGTTAAACCAATTTAAGCTCCACAACATGAGTTATTAAAAGCGGGGGGAAAGGGAAAGGGGGGGAGGAAAGAACGATGCCTGTCAACTTTTCATTGCATTAGTGCTCAGCTTTCACCTTGTGAAAAAAGAAGACTTCAGAATTAAACTGTGTTAAAAGTGTAAACCAGAGGAGGAATGAACTAAAAGACAACGGTGGTAATTCAGTCTGCCAGCCCAACCCTCCCATGAGCCCAAGTCTAGAGCCCCACATAGGCCTTCAAGGGAACTCCTCCATCCCACACCATTTTGATCTTTGTTCTTTACTTCCAAGACCGCGAAGCCGCTAGGGACATACTCCCCACCACCATCCGGAAATCCTGGCTATGAACAAATGCACTGCTATAGTACCCAAAGGGAATGCTGTTATGAAATAAGGGGTTTCCCTGTGTGTTTCCCTGCCCTAATTTTTCTACCTTTATGAAGGCGGCACCAATATGCAGCGCTATGCCTCACAGAAGTTTCTTTAGGAACAATGACACTTCCAGCCAAAAGCTGAATTGGTATACGATTAAAATGTTTGCCTCACAGATCATTACCGTTAATCTCTATCTTACAACTTGCTATTCACACACTTTATTTACTCCTACTAGATTTTCCCGTTTTGATCCAACAGACAAGAAAACAAAGAAGAAACAGGAGAAGAAACAGATCGTCTGTCTGTCATGGGTGCTTTAGCTGAGATTCCTGCATTGCGGGGGATTGCACCAAAAGACCCTTGGGGTTCCTTCCAATTTTACAATTCTGATTCTATGAGAGAAATTTTTTTATTAATTTAAAATATTGTGCAGTCATATGGGGATATTGGGGGCAGTGGGAGGCATGCCTAACTAAAGAAGAGGACAAAATTCAGCTCAGTTCATATTTCGGTGTGAATGTATCTAATTAACATTTACTGAAGTAATATGCAAACTGATATTCAACTATCACTTTAAATTCACAAATTTTGTGATGCAGTTTTCCAACCAGAAAATGTGCAGGAAAATCCATATATTAGTAAAGATTGCACATAAAATGAATATAACATATTGGGGGGGGGGGGAATGCTTGGGAAAAATGTGTATGTTAGGCAAAATGGTATAAAAATATGTACTGATAAATTTTCATGAGGACCTTTAATAATAATAAAAAAGCAAACAGAATCAGAAGATGGTAGTCACCCATAGAACATGGAGTGCCAAATATATCTGAGTGTCTCTGTCTTGGTTTTCCTGGGTGGAAGTGATATCTCCAACACAAAGTCAAATATGTTTTCCAGTATGTTGAATTCTGCAAAGAATAGCCAAATTGGGCAGTATGAAGGCCGAAGCAAGATAACCCAAGATAATATCCAATTCAATGGTGCACAGTTGGAAGGCTTAAAAAACATGTCATCCAGGAAAATAGACAATAACTTTATGATCTCTCCTAACAACAACAGAACAGACATAGGAAAACCTTGATTCCAGCCAAACATTAGGCTTCATTCACACATGGAAGTCTATTGTGTTAAGTGTTTCTGTCCTGATTTAGAATGTTCCCTTTATACTGCAGTACCTGTTGTGATGTGGAACCGTGGCTTTCTGATCAATATACTGCCATGTTGCAGTAAATTTTAAAATTTTATACCACCCCAAATTTCATCATGTGGAATTACAATGCAAAACTACCATGTTTTCTGGGTTAATGGAATTGACAACATTTTTTTAAAAAATGGAAACAACACAGAAATGAGTGCTAAACTTATACTAGGTTCCACTTGGTTTCCAGAAGTGAATTTTACGTTATGTGAATGATCATATAAAACATGGGAACAGACAAGGAAACATCAGGGAAATGGAATAAAGTGTTGTCTGAATGCAGACCAATGCCACCTAATGACTAGATTATAGAATGACAATTTCTGCACACTGATAGTCTCCAGTAGAAACGCAGAGCTTCTTGAATTGGTATCGCAAACAGTCTCCATTTCCTATTAACAGGAACTCTGCATGTGCAAGTTAGGCAAGCTGCTCTCTATTCTCTAACAAGACAGGGTCCACTGGATGTTTCCTTCATGGCTTGTTTCTCTTGAAGTGAAAATCAGCTACTGGAAGGTAGTAGAGAATGCTCATTACAAGAAAACATGCATTTGTGAGCACAACAAAAAATATAGCTTGCTTGCGGGAAATTACCCTGTCTGCAAAGGGATAAACCAGCACCCTACAGAATGAGGGAAGAAAATAAAAATTGAGAACAAAGAGATTTTGAACAAATCAGATCAGTACATCACTGGCAAAACAATTCGAAGCAAGCACTAGCGGCAGGCAGCCTGTTCTTCCGTAATTGTTTCAGCGGAACAGCAGCACTAGCTCCTTAAAGCAGCTATAAAAGGTTTTCAGATGTTTGATAATGAAATCTATGTCCTGATGGACTCTTCTCTCTCTCTTGAACACTCAAGAGTGGTAGTTTGCTATTGTTGGATTGTTAGTGAGTGCTATGCTACCGGCTCTCATATTTCTAAGGAAGTAAACATGAAAATAAAGCATTTGGGTTTGTGGTGGGAAAACTACACAACTGGGACCCAGGCCTACAGCTCTTGCTCATACAAGTGGACTTTTTTCATTTGGGTATTTCTGCTATTGCTGACCAAGAGCTTGGCCAGCATTAAGGCTATCAACTTCGTTGGGACTACTTAAAAGGCACAAAGAATTGAGGCCCAGGGAGCAGAGCAATTATGGAGCTCAGTCATTCCACCGAAAGGACGTATGAAAACAGAAGGCTGGGAAACTCTTCTGAGGGGAATGGTGAGTGTATTACAACATTACAGCACTATGAATGATTCATAACACTGTTATCTAGTCAGAGATCTTCAATGTTGGGTCCTAAGATGTTGTTGGACTACAACTCCCACCATCCCCAGCCCAACCCCAACCCAATAGTTGGGTTGATAGGAGATGTAGCCCAATTACATTTTAGGACCCAGCTGTAGTCCAACTGGAGATTCAATTTCTTAGCAGCTCATTATCCCTCTTCACTTTAAATAAGTGTGAGGGCTAAAACTATGTAAATTGTTCTATAGATGGCATTTAACCCCTGTAAAAATGTATAAAACCAAAGATAATTTATGTTGGAAAGACGAAAGGAGACGGGAATGTTTATGCACGCGTGGTGGCACTGTGGAGAAATAAAGAATTTTTGGAACCAAGTATTCAAAGAAATAAAAAAAATACTCAAATATAACATAAAGAAAACCCCCGAATCTTTTCTATTGGGGATTATGGATAACACAATAAAAAAACAGGATGAGACACTGTTCTTGTATGCTGTGGCAGCTGCAAGAACTCTGATCGCATCCTATTGGAAGAATAAAGAAATAGCCAATATTTTGGAATGGCAGGAAAAATTGTTTGGATATCTAGATTTGGACAACCTGACAAATTAAATCAGAGGGTATTCCAATAAGAAATTCCATCATAATTGGGAAAAATTTGGAGAGTACATGAAGAGGCAATGCCCCACGATAAAACCCTGGGTTTATTTCTAAGATCTCGTACTGAGCTGATTTGATTTAATTCAAGTTGAAAAAGTTGATGGATGGTGAACTTCTATATTTTCTGTGAGGCATGATAATATTTGAGAATTTTAGGATATATATTTGTAGGAATAAGGGGAAGCAGTACCGGAGTATAGTATTTAATGAACCTGAGAGAGAGATGAGTGGAAGTCAATTAGGAGGGGAGGAGACATAGGGGAATAATTAAAGGGGATTATAGTTGGAATGTACTTTGAGTATTATGATTCTTATAATTTCGGGTTTGAATGAGTATTTGAATGCAGGATATTCGTTTTTGTTTTTACTCATAATTCTTTTAGGGTTACAAGTACTGTATTACAATTTAAGTTTGATTTAAGCTGGATGCTGATGTGCAAGTTTAATTTCTAGGTTATATTTTCATTATTATTATTTCATTATATATGATTTTGTATGTTATTATTTCTATATTATTTATATTGTTGTTTCTTTTATGAGTGTGTATGTGTTTATGTGTGTTTATTATAATTTGAATTCCAAAAAAGCTTTTTTAAAAAATAAAATAAAATAAAAACTATGTAAAGGGCACGAAGGCCATATGCCACCACACCCTCAGTGTCCCTGTGTGCACCACTCATGCCAGCTCCTTTTGTTACCTTCATATGTGAAATACAAAGGTTTTCAGGGAGACCATGTTCAGTTGAAATGGATCATGAGCCCCAGTTCTACATGGCTCCTGGTTGTGAGAAGGATTGTAACTGCATTCAGCTGGATGAGGTTAGAAATCCTTCTTCAGAGCTTGGTGTTCCATGTGCAGAAGCCAAGAGAGGAGCCAATAGGGACATGTGTGCTCCCTCTTCCTCCATGGTTACAATCCTCCATTCATTTTGGAACACTTGTTGGGCAAGGTTCTTGATCACAAGGAGAATTCTAACTGTATTACAGTAAATGGAGTTAGAACCCCCCTTCAGACCTTCTCAATCAAAACATGAAAATTGAGAGAGGAGCCCAACTGTTCAGGGGCTTGGGGTTTGCATATATACACCCTCCAAATGTTCAGCCTACATGTATTATTTTGAACACCTAAAGAGGGCCATTTGGTTTAGAGTGATCAAGGCTCCTTACATACCAGTGCCAAAGTGTTGAGCTCATGAAGGACCAAAACTCAGTGGTAGATCATATGCTCATAAGTCCCTCATAATCCTCGTGACATATTTAGTTAAGTGGGTCATGTAGTAGATGTTGCAAAATATCTCTGCCTGGCACACAGGAGGGCCAAAGGTAATCAAAGGAGACAATAGTGGACTTGAAGGACAAATTGCCTGTTTTCATAGAAAGGAGTTTCCTAACTCATTCATTCTTGGTTGGTCAAAAACACAGTCAGCTTGACGATGTTCTGAGAGATGGAAGATGGGTTTCTCAAGCAGACACGTGTTGTCTCAGCTGGGTCTCCCTTTCCATTGTGATGGTCTGCTTCAAGTGCCTATGCAAATTCTACAAAAACTGGTGAGGTAACACAATAAATTAAAGGTATCCTTAGGCTGGATAAATACTTCAAGGTTATCTGCCCTCTCCAAAGATCTGGGTTTTTTAAGTTAATTTAATTTTACTCATTATTAGGCTCTGGAAAACTAAGTCAAGGTAGAATATGCCAGAGACATTCATGATATTTATTACACATGACTAAATAATAGGAAAGGTCAATATTAATCAGCTGGCCCAGATCAAGCCTCTTCTGTAACTTTCTGCCTCATGGAGTTGCCATCTTTTCCACTATTCTCAGCTGAAAATATACCTTTTCTCCCTCGGCCACAGGTGTTAATTCCTTTCCCTGTGTTATTATTTATGCTTAAATTCCATGAAGCTTCTTGAAGAGCAGTTTGCATGAAAAATGCTCAGAATGAAATATGAATTTAGCTATATTACATGGTTCATTACCGCACCTTTCTTCAAATATGCTTTCCTTTCTCTACCTCTCCACAGATCAAAGCAATCTTTTGACTATTTATTTGAATTAGCTCTCGTAAAATAAAAGATGGCTGACACCAGCAGTCATCAGTTTTGACCATGCAAGCAAAAACAGACTTTTCCCATATACACTTGCTAAGGGGAGATTTCTCCCCTAATAAAGTTTATTGGAAGTAAATTGACATAAGCAGGCATGCTGGCAGAGGTCTATTTCTTTGGATACATATACTGTACTGTATCTGCCATTTGATTACAAGAAGCAATTCAGATCACATGCACCAGCACTTCTAGAAAGCTGTTACACAAGGGAACACCCTGAACAGAAAAATAGCATGGCCTGCAGATTTTCTTTACTTCTGCTGAAACAAGGGTGGGCAACCTTTTTCTGTGTGTTTTGGTCAAGGACCATGTACCATCAGCTGCTTCACAGTGGTGGGTGAGGCTTGTATCAAAACTGAACAAGGTCAGAGTCAAAAGTGGATGGGACAACTCCATTTTTCTCTCTTCCTGCCGCCTTCTTCTCCCTCCCTCTCCTTTAGTTTTTTTTCCTCTGTAATACACAATTTACTCCTATTTTTCCTTCCTTATCACGTGCATGAAATTAAGCCAAGGGCCACAACATGTTCTAAAAAATCCAAATAGAACCTCTTCAAAACAGAGTCTTCTTGTGCTATGCTTTTGGCTTTTCTTTGTGTCATAGAGTGAGGATTTGAATTATTTATTTATTTATTTATACCCCGCCCATCTGACCGGGTTCCCCCAGCCACTCTGGGCGGCTTCCAACAAAACATTAAAATGCAGAAATCAAACATTAAAAGCTTCCCTAAACAGGGCTGCCTTGAGATGCCTTCTAAAGGTCTGGTAATTGTTGTTCTCTTTGGCCTCTGGTGGGAGGGCGTTCCACAGTGCCACTACCGAGAAGGCCCTGAGATGGCCTCCTTGCTGACACTATGGTCTGGAGCTATAAGAATCTGGATGGGGATCTTCCAGGGCGCCCCCCATGTACGCCACCTTACTTTCCATGACAGAAGAAAGATAGGAAATAAACATAGGAAAATAATAATAATAATAATAAACTGTTCTAGCAGATGAACAACAAGCAAGTGTTCAAGTCATTTACACAGCTGACCACTGCTGATACTGGTAAACAACACTTTCAGACAACAGATGGAGAAACAAACAGACAGGGAAACAATACAGGGACAGAATATTAGTCTGGTTGGCCATTGTGGGAGCAGGATCCTGGACTAGATGGGCCACTGATCTGATCTAGCAGGCTCTTCTTACATTGTTAACAATGGTGTGAATAATAACTAGCCAATTATGGCATAAACCTTTATGGACCATTTCATCAGATGCCATCTTTAAGGTGCCATGAGACTATTGCTTTTTGCTGCAAAAGACTAAGAAGGTTACTCCTCTGGAATTCAAGAACAGGGTGTCCTCTTTTCACTGGCTTTTCCTAAGAGATTTCAGTGCAAGCAGAAAACAGTTTTTTTTTCTTTTTTAATAAGAGCAAATGCAGCCCTAAGCCAATCAACAAGTTAAATGTACGAATTATCCCATAAACAACATTTATTTACAACTGTATTTAGACAAGCACTTTGAGAATAGACAATCTTCCTTCCCCAACATTTTCTGCCTGTAAAAGAAGGAAGATGATGTTCTTGAGAAATTTCGTTGATAATAAAGCATTTTGCAAAGCTTTAGACCACGTCAGTGCTTCCTTTTTCAAATCCAATGACAGTCAGACCCCACAATAGCGAAATTAGATGAAGCCAACATACATTTTTCAGGCCCCAAAGAAGTAATTTCAACTGCAAATTGGTGGAGAAGCCATATAAACAGCTGCAATACATATCTGCCCATTACTTTTTAGAATCTAAATAGAAGCAGAACATAAGTGGTAATTGTGTTAGCTCCGGAGATAATGTAAGGAATAATGTCTTTTCAGCCGAATATAATGAGGTTGCAATTCCACTGAGGTATTCAAGGGACACCAAGACTGTTAAGCTATATTCAGTACATCTAAGAATTATAGACTTCGTTTATGGACATTTGGGAAGAAAGTGGTGACATGCTTATTGTTAATGTAAAAGCATGTTTTCCCCATTTTGCTATTTGTTCTTTCTGACCCTGCCATGGTCATGTCATTTCCCTGAGTTTTGCCTAGACTTGAAACCCACTGTTCTGCCTCCTCACCTTTCACAGTCATAAGGAGCAATGAGTAATTTTAGCAATCAGGGAATGAAGGAGAATGTTTCATAAACATAAACCATTTAAGTGCAGTCCATGTGAAAATAGCAGCAGCAGCAGCAGTGTGTGTGTGAGTGTGTGTGTGTGTGTGTGTGTGTGTGTGTGTGTGTAAACAAAACCACTATTAATCAAATTGTCAGCTGCCTCTGTGACTACAGATTGAGCAAAGACAGCCTAACCAATGTTCTTGCAGTAAAACTGCAGCTGATCCTTCCCAGGAAGAACATACACCATGATTTCAAGATTCCTAGTGCATTTCTATCAGAGAGAGCAACCTATTTATGACACCTTTATAGAAATTTGGCATATTCTGTTTGCAGTCCTTAAAAAAAGTAACATTAAAAAGAGTCTTGTTGGCAAGACGGTTTATAATTTAACAACCAGAAGTTATATCACTTTATTTTACTCCTCATGTCATACTTTACTTATAGAGTCAAGTGGAAAGGTCCAACAATGATTTATGAAACCTTGGAGATGACTGTTGTATTCAAATGTTGAAATAGTGAACATATTCTCCTCTCTCCCCCACTAGTTTCACCCCAGTGGGAAAAGGTGATAATCTGTGATCAAGGAAAAATCACTTCTACATGTTTGTTATTGTCCAATCTCTTTCCAGTCCACTCATCCAATCACTACTGAAGACAGACATACCTAAAATATGAATGGTATTTCAGGTCTCAAATGTTCCAAGCAGGATAGGCATGACTGTGAAAAAATATAGAGAGCAAAGAATCTATCTTCAGTTTAAGGAAACTATTATGCTCTATTACATCATGTAATATGAAAAGTAGCAGAATGCCAGAAACAATTGCTAATTTAACTCAAGTGGCAATATTTTGAATATGTCTTGAATTCAGACATAGCAAAACTTGTTTCTAAACCTATGTTGAAGGCACATCTTCGATTTCCAATTTTAGTTATCTCTGCTTCTCCAGATGTATTGGGGCAGGTGTTGTCATATTCTTAAGGGTTAAAAGTCCTTCTTGCTTCCAGAAATATAAGATCAGTGTAGTGGGTGGGACCTGCAGGGAAGTGAGTTCTAGGATTCCCCCCCCCCTTCAAAGCATGAACAATAACTATTGGAGAGAGAGGTTTGGAAAAGAGATTCTCACTCACCCAAAGCAGAGTTAAGCACAAGGTGATTGCTCCAAATACATTTAAACCTGGTTAGTTTTAAATCTACTTCTGCTTCATTGACTTTGCAAAAGCCTTTGACTGTGTCGACCACAGCAAACTATGGCAAGTTCTTAAAGAAATGGGAGTGCCTGATCACCTCATCTGTCTCCTGAGAAATCTCTATGTGGGACAAGAAGCTACAGTTAGAACTGGATATGGAACAACTGATTGGTTCAAAATTGGGAAAGGAGTACGACAAGGTTGTATATTGTCTCCCTGCTTATTTAACTTATATGCAGAATTCATCATGTGAAAGGCTGGACTAGATGAATCCCAAGCCGGAATTAAGATTGCCGGAAGAAATATCAACAACCTCAGATATGCAGATGACACAACCTTGATGGCAGAAAGCGAGGAGGAATTAAAGAACCTTTTAATGAGGGTGAAAGAGGAGAGCGCAAAATATGGTCTGAAGCTCAACATCAAAAAAACCAAGATCATGGCCACTGGTCCCATCACCTCCTGGCAAATTGAAGGGGAAGAAATGGAGGCAGTGAGAGATTTTACTTTCTTGGGCTCCTTGATCACTGCAGATGGTGACAGCAGTCACGAAATTAAAAGACGCCTGCTTCTTGGGAGAAAAGCAATGACAAACCTAGACAGCATCTTAAAAAGCAGAGACATCACCTTGCCGACAAAGGTCCGTATAGTTAAAGCTATGGTTTTCCCAGTAGTGATGTATGGAAGTGAGAGTTGGACCATAAAGAAGGCTGATCGCCGAAGAATTGATGCTTTTGAATTATGGTGCTGGAGGAGACTCTTGAGAGTCCCATGGACTGCAAGAAGATCAAACCTATCCATTCTTAAGGAAATCAGCCCTGAGTGCTCCCTGGAAGGACGGATCGTGAAGCTGAGGCTCCAATACTTTGGCCACCTCATGAGAAGAGAAGAATCCTTGGAAAAGACCCTGATGTTGGGAAAGATTGAGGGCACTAGGAGAAGGGGACGACAGAGCACAAGATGGTTGGACAGTGTTCTCGAAGCTACGAACATGAGTTTGACCAAGCTGCGGGAGGCAGTGCAAGACAGGAGTGCCTGGCGTGCTATGGTCCATGGGGTCACGAAGAGTCGGACACGACTAAACGACTAAACAACAACAGTTTTAAATCTGCCCTCATCCACTTTTAAACAAACAGTCCCCATGAAAATACTTAGGCAGAATAAATCACAGACACTTAGCTTTGCAAATAAGTGCATGTTTTATGCAGAGTTTTCAGAAGTTACAGCAAACAAGTCTCTATCTTCTGGCAGTAAAATGAAAATGAAAAAGTTTCCGAATAATAATAATAATAATAATAATAATAATAATAATACAGTGGTACCTCGGTTTATGAACACAATTGGTTCCAGAAGTCTGTTCATAAACTGAAGTGTTCATAAGCTGAAGCAAACTTTTCCATTGAAAGCAATGGAAAGTGGATTAATCCATTCCAGACGGGTCCGTGGAGTACTCAACCTGAAGCGTACTTAACTTGAAGCATGGGTGTAATTGGTTCCGGAAGTCTGTTCATAAACTGAAGCGTTCATAAACTGAAGCGAACTTTCCCATTGAAAGTAATGGAAAGTGAATTAATCCGTTCCAGATGGGTCCGCAGCGTTCGTAAACTGAAAATTCATAAACCGAGGTGTTCGTAAACCGAAGTTCCACTGTAATAATATAAATTTATTATTTACAGAATATGCCACCTATCTGAGTTGCCCCAGTCACTCTGAACAGCTTCCAGAAAAATATTAAAAACACAGTAAAACATAAGACATTAAAAACTTCCTTATACAGTACATGACTTAAAAAGGGAAATAACTTACAAAAAGGACAGCAAAGATGCAGGCTGTGAAATATCCTTTTAGAGAGGTTCAGCTCACTTGCAGGGAACCGTAGCTGCATGGCTCCTTCTTCATTTGTTCCAGGAAGCATGCAGAGGAAAAGACATAAAAGGGCGAAAGCAGAGGCTGCTGAGAACCTGCTAAGACACACTCACTCAGGTAACTTGAGCTCCGGACTCAGGTTAACCCTTCATGCATTCAGGTGTGAGTCAGTAATTATATAATTACAACAATGGTGTCATCTGCTGGAGCACCAGGTTAAGTGATGGACCTCCCCCTTTGCTCAGGGAAATTACAGTGAAAATGTGGCTTTCAAGTTTTACTATTTCTGGGACTTTCTTTCTTTCTTTCTTTCTTTCTTCCCGGACAAGGAGTCAAGGCAGCTTACAGATAAACCAAGAACAGCTAAAAACTGTTCTTGGTTTATCTGTCAGAGAATGAGGCAACTTACTATTCTGTGACAGCTAGCTCATTCTGAAAACTGGATATTATGCTATGTACTGCATTTGGTGTGCATAATGGATCAGTACAACTCCCTTAATTGTTGTATTTTCTGTGGGACATGACTATGAGAACTCTTAGGATGAGCCCCTGCACTTCAAAATTTGCATTACTCCAAAGGCACTATATTTCCTACTAATTTTTAAAGCTAGCCAGCCTGTTAGTCCTCTATTGTTTGGAAAATTCCCTTTGAATTCCAGCTCACACTTATGAATGTGTAGCTTACATGCATTGAATCCTGATCCCAGGGTTTTAATTACCTGGCTGCCTAAGGGTCAATATATGGAGCAATAGAAAAACACCTGCGGTATGCAGTTAAAAGTTGTCCACAGAGCAACTGATTGCTGTTTCTGAAGTATAGAGGAAGCCACTGAAAAGCCTGCTGTTTCCCTCTTTAGCAGGATGCTTTGAATAATGTGTAGAATCTAATGAATTTAGAGAGTGTTCTTTGCTGTTGCTAATAGAACTGGAAACCCAACATTTCTATATTGTTAAAATGCAATGTCCCAGTAAAGTAAAAGATGATGCAGCAAGCATAGTGGACTAAGGGCATATTCACATTTCAGCACATCCCCAGTATAAAGCATTCCTCCATCCCAGAAAATCCTGGGAATTGGGAGTCCTGCAAAGGAGAGGGACGGGGATTTTGAAGTATGTTCATGACCCCCGAAACTACATTTCCCAGGATTCTTCAGGGAAACCCCTGGTAGATATAAGTTTGTAGTATACATGAAACTGTTTTGAAAATACCCTACTTACTTGGTTGCCTGCAATGAACAAGTGTTGCCATCAGTGACTAAGCACAGATGATTTACGAAAGGTAGTGAAAGAGAACCATTACCTGCCTGAAGAAAGATCTCTCTCTTACTCACAGATAAGAGTCTCAGTCATTGTGTTTTGGGCAGAAGTTGGTTGTAGTCCATGAACATCTGGTCTGGAGGGCCACAGGTTAGTCATTCCTAGTGGAATGTTTTGCTATACACTACATTAAATAGTGATGTATGGAAGTGAGAGCTGGACCATAAAGAAGGCTGATCGCTGAAGAATTGATGCTTTTGAATTGTGGTGCTGGAGGAGACTCTTGAGAGTCCCATGGACTGCAAGAAGATCAAACCTATCCATTCTGAAGGAAATCAGCCCTGAGTGCTCCCTGGAAGGACAGATCGTGAAGCTGAGGCTCCAATACTTTGGCCACCTCGTGAGAAGAGAAGAATCCTTGGAAAAGACCCTGATGTAGGGAAAGATTGAGGGCACTAGGAGAAGGGGACGTCAGAGGACAAGATGGTTGGACAGTGTTCTCGAAGCTATGAACATGAGTTTGACCAAACTGCGGGAGGCAGTGCAAGACAGGAGTGCCTGGCGTGCTATGGTCCATGGGGTCACGAAGAGTCGGACACGACTAAACGACTAAACAACAACAACAACAACAACAACATTAAATATGTTAATATTACTGCTGCAAGAAAAATAAATGCCACACATTTTGTTATCTCCTTCCTATCATCACATTTGTTTGTTTGGGTACCTGCATTTCATTTGGTTCTTCCTTGTGTATTTTCTTTCTTTAACTCGTCCTGTTTTTCTCATTACCTGCAGTGGCAGTTTTATTGTCCCAGGATGCCCCAGATCTTGCCCCCTTCTGGGGGAAAGGCCTCTACTATGAAAAACAAAATGTCTCCCACTAGTGTCTGCTACGTTTTCCCAGAATGGCACAGTGGTCAGGACATTCTAGGAAAATGAAATGGTGACTTCCAGAAGTGCTCAACGAATTCAGTTTCCCTGGGACTGTCGCTGGGGAAAAGTAAGCCCATCACCATCACCAAAGGGTATGAATGGGAACAATAGAACAAAATAATCCATTTCATCCATTAACTCCCCAGCATATTCCATTCTGAAATTAACACAAATTGAACAGAATTGGCTGAACATGCCAAAACGAATCACACTGCTAAGGAGCACCATAAAATTCTGATTCATCCGTATGTGCAATCACATCAAGAGGATTATTTTGCTGTGTTTTGTTAGTGTACATTGGAAACACAGGAGGGGGAAAATGCAAAGAGCGGAAGGAACTGAAAGATGTGGCATATGCTACATATGCTCCAATTCCTAGTTAAATCAGAATTCAAGAGGAATTAAGGGCGAATCAAATCAAAGAAACAATAAATCACTTATGAAAGAAACAAAAGTTTCTTATCCCTTTAGAATACATGTATTTGTATAACAAAACAAAACAAATTCCAAACCTGCCATTACAAACAGAACCTTCCTACTCTTCTGTGGACAATTGCACATTAGCTTGAATAAGGATTGTAAACTGGGCATAGCTATGCAGCCAAGATGGAATATGTTGCATGTGGGTGGTCTTGATAGCAAACAATCTGTTCTCAGGAAACTATTAAGCAGGTTTGAGGAAACTGTAACTGGAAATTTCCTGCTCCCTATTTATTTCCTTATATGAAGGTATTTGCTCTCTACTGAGTCATCCTTCTTAACAGAGGTCATGTTTTATCAATGTTAAGGCAAAAATGAGAAAACGAAATAACTACGGCTGTCCTGAGCTAAACGTAGAGTCATTTTGGTACTAACTAGATTATCACGTAGTTAATGGTTATCTCCAAAGAGACGGTTGGAATAGGCTGATAGTGCTTTTAATTTGTGCTGCAAATTGCTAATTAAAGCCTGTGAAAAGGACTAGAAAAAAATAATTCCCTCAATTAAAAAGATAAATGTGATGGAACTGGCACTTGGGCCATTCTGATCCACGGATGATTTAAAAACCTGCTTTGTGTAGAATTTATAATGCTGTAGTAGGAGCTTTGCATGCTGTGCTCATTTCATTGTAACCACCAGCCGCTAAGTAGTCCCTAAATTGTGGCTTTACTAAGGCCCAATTCATACTGACACTTTTTCTCAAATTGGCACGTGCTAATAAAATGGGTTTTGATAATAACAATAACAATAATAGTAATTTATCATTTATCTCCCCCCCCCCAAAAAAAATCTGGCTGGGTTTTCCCAGCCACTCTGGGTGGCTTCCAACAAAATATTAAAATACAATAGTCTGTTAAACATTAAAAGCTTCCCTAAACAGGGCTGCCTTCAGATGTCTTCTAAAAGTCTGGTAGTTGTTTTTCTCTTTGACATCTGGTGGAAGGGCGTTCCACAGGGTGGGTGGCACTACCGATAAGGCCCTCTGCCTGGTTCCCTGTAACTTGGCTTCTCGCAGTGAGGGAACCACCAGAAGGCCCTCGGTACTGGACCTCAGTGTCCTCAGTGTCCAGGAAGAACGTTGGGGGTGCAGACACTCCATCAGGCACAGTGGTACTTAATTGGTGCCATTCACTCCCCGAAAAGTACTTAAACTGAGCAGCGATAGCGCGAATGTACGAAGCGCCGATAGAGCACTTCTGCACATGCGTGGACTGCACAGATCGCTTCTGTGCATGCGCGCGGGGCGGAACCCGGAAGCAAACACTTCCAGGTCCACAGAGTACTTAAACCGAAAGTACTCAAACCGCAGCGGACTTAAAGCGAGGTATGGCTGTATACTGGACCGAGGCCGTTTAGGGCTTTAAAGGTCAGCACTAACACTTTGAATTATGCTTGGAAACGTACTGGGAGCCAATGTAGGTCTTTCAAGACCAGTGTTATGTGGTCTCGGAAGCCCCTCCCAGTCACCACTCTAGCTGCCGCATTCTGAATTAGTTGTAGTTTCCGGGTCACCTTCAATGGTAGCCCCACATAGAGTGCATTGCAGTAGTCCAAGCGAGAGATAACTAGAGCATGCACCACTCTGGTGAGACAGTCCGCAGGCAGATAGGGTCTCAGCCTGCGTACCAGATGGAGCTGGTAGACAGCTACCCTGGACACAGAATTGTCTTGCACCTCCATGGACAGCTGTGAGTCCAAAATGACTCACAGGCTGTGCACTTAGCCCTTCAGGGACACAGTTACCTCATTCAGGGAGTCCTCCACACCTGCCCACCTCCTGTCCCCCCAAAACAGTACTTCTGTATTGTCAAGATTCAACCTCAATCTGTTAGCCTCCAACTGCCTCCAGACACTCAAACAGGACCTTCACCGCCTTCACTGGTTCTGATTTGAAAGAGAGTTAGAGCTGGGTATCATCTGCATACTGATGAACACCCAGCCCAAACCCTCTGATGATCTCTCCCAGTGGCTACATGAAGATGTTGAAAAGCAGGGGGCAGAGGACAGAACCCTGAGGCACCCCACAAGTGAGAGCCCAGGGGTCTGAACACTCATCCCCACCACCACTTTCTGAACACGGCCCAGGAGGAAAGAGCGGAACCACTGTATAACAGTGTGCGCATGTAACTACAACAGGCATACCTACTGTCAAATAAATAAGTAAACTGCCCCCAACTCCCAGCCGCTCTAGAGTGTCCAGAAGGATGTTATGGCCAATGGGATCCAAAGCTGCTGAGAGATACCTACTTGCAAATAAAGAAGTCAACTTTTGTTATAACGATCTAACGATACAAACTTAGCAGTTAGGTAAGAGCAGACTCTAGTCCAGATGCTCTTACTGTTCAAAGAGTTAATGTTCCAGCTTTGGGGGTCGGTTTCAAGGAATAGATCTAGTTCTTCCCACTGCACCCCAATACTGGTTACTCTAAACTGACCAGCTCCTCCCTCTCTCTGAATCCTGGCTATTACTCTAAGCTGGAGTCGTGGCATCAGCCAGTCTTCCTCTCATTATGTGGCAGTATCAGCTACATTAATTGAACTCTGAATGAGCCATTGAACTATCATTACCCTTCAGACCTGATGAAAGAATGCTGGGAAACACAATGCATTTATTGTTCCTGACAGTCTCGTTTCACTTTTAACATCAACTAAAGTTTCTCCTCATCAGTATTTGGTGCGAATCCTGCTAATATGAGAAGCTTCAGGGGGTGGGGGTGGGGGAGACCAAGCACACAAAGCCAGAAACAAATGCTTAGAATGCCTGGCCAATGTCCTGCTCTGTTTTTGCTCCATGCTTCCTAGTTTTCACCGCTACTTTATAACATGTCAAAGGCAATTTCCAGCGTCAAGACCAGGAGGCTAAAAGAGATCAAAGAAGAATGAACTTAACAATTACCATCATTGCTGGAATATGCTTTGGTTATACGCAGAGGTGATGGGACATGTGAACTTGTGATGAGGGTTGCAGGAGGAAACACTAGAGCAAACAATGGAATATATTTTGAGTTATGTATTTCTTCAGGCTTTAATAAGAAATGAATTCAGAAGCAATAGCCATGGTAAGTGGAATATGCTTGCCAGGAGCAAACTATTGAGAAATGGGTTCCATTGCTGTATTTATTTATTTTTAATGTCACATTTTGCTTTCTTTTTAAGATGGTTCAGCAGTCAAGGCTCCTTCAGAGTCCCAAGTCTGCCTCAGGATTTCAGAGGAGACCAGTCCTGAAGGCAACCCTGTATTGGGAAAAAAAAATTATGTCTAATGTTTTACATATTTTTATGTGCTGTAAGCCACCCAGGGTGGCTGGGGAAACCCAGCCAGATGGGCAGGGTATTATTATTATTACTACTACTACTACTACTACTACCAGTTGGGTTGTTTCCCCTAAAAGAAGTCCCGGTCTCTTTCCTTCACCCTGAACTTAAGTTTTAAATACTATTGTTTATCCACCACATTTAATTAATTTTTAGACAGTTCCAAAATTTGCTTTCTCTCTTATTCTCTCTTCCTACAGAGCTGTGGAGTTCTGTCACTTATGGTCTCTGTCTGACTTCTGCCCAGAATTTCTTTTGTTTAGCTTCCCCACCCATCCAGGGTGGCAAAGGTTTTGAGCTGCTGGCCTTTGTAGGCTATGGAGACTGTCAATGATATGGCTGCTGCCCCCATTCTCACTGTTTGTCTGAGTCTACTGATAAGGCTGGGGCTGATGGTCCCATCCCTGTCCTGTCACCAGGCCAGGCCATTTCCATTCCAGCCGTGTTCCTACTTGGCCATGGTGAGGCCCATGAGTGCTGATGTCTGGAATCAACTGTCATCAGTTACTTACATATTCATTCATTTATTCATTCATTCAAAAGATGCAATATCCATTTAGCTGGACCTTTTTTAAAAAAAATCACTACACAAACCCATTGCAGTAAATTGTTTCTAGTAAAAGCTGACCCTGATGCCCCTCTGACCACTTTTCTCTGCATGCCTAGATTTTCCATTTCTTCTAAGATGACAAAACATACCACTAGTATGCCATTCACTTTCTCAATGACCATCAAATATTATTTTAAACACTCTTCCTTTTCATGTTCTACAAAACCTGCAGAATGAAGCTGTAAAAAAGAAGCTATGAGACTGAAGAGTTTCTGTAGTTTCCAATTGCATCTTATAAGAATTTAATTTTAGCAGAGTTTGATTAAGCACCAGAGTTCCGATCCAGAAGCTCCTACAGAATTTCCTATCACTTTTTACTAATTCTTGGAGCTTGGTCACTTCCTGGACTTATAATGTGATTGGAACAAATGAGGTCATGCTTTAAATAAGTTTTATTTACAGTCAAACCTCGACTTAAGTACGCCTCGGTTTGAGTATTTTCAGCGGACCGGTCTGGAATGGATTAATCCACTTTCCATTACTTTCAGTGGGAAAGTTTGATTCAGGTTAAGTACGCTTCAGGTTAAGTACGAACTTCCGGAACCAATTACACTCATACTTCGAGTTAAGTACGCTTCAGGTTGAGTACTCCGTGGACCTGTATGGAACAGATCAATCCACTTTCCATTACTTTCAATGGGAAAGTTCACTTCAGGTTAAGTACGCTTCAGGTTAAATACAGACTTCCGGAACCAATTGTGTTTGTAAACCAAGGTACCACTGTATATATATACAGTGGTGCCTTGACTTATGAAGGCGATCCGTTCCGTGGCGCTCTTTGTAAGTCGAAACCTTCAGATGTCGAAGCGTCCATTTTGCGCATGCACAACGTGCGATTTTGCGCAGAACACGCACACGGCAAAAAGACTTCCGGATTTGCCGACTTCATAAGTCGAAACCTTTGGAAGTCGAGGCATTTGGAAGTCGAGGTACCACTGTATATATACACACCGCTGCATACAACTTCATACAAGCATTTAAAAGAATGAAATCACACCAGTGTGTAAAGAGGAAACAAGAAATTTCTGACACAGTAGAAACTAAAAGGGATCAAGGGTGACATATTAGTTCAAGGTCCCATACTACCAACACAGGGTTGGTAGTCCAGGTGGGAAAGAATCATGAACACCCAAAACTCATGTTCTCACCCCTTTTGTATATTTCTGACTAAACATCAGGAAGAACCTTCTGGTGGTAAGAGCTGTCTGATAGTGGAATGGACTCCTATGGAAAATGGTGGACTCTCCTTCATTGGTGGTTTTTAAGCAGAGGTTGGATGACCATTTGTCATGGATGCTTTAGTTGAGATTCCTGCATTGGAATCCTCAGGGTCCCTTCCAACTCTACAATTCAATGATTCTCTGATTCTATGTCTCACTGTCATGCAAGAGAAATGAAAATGATTTAATTTGTAGAACTAACATTCTCCTTCAATCTTCCTATATTTGAGTATCTGGGCCAGGAATTGGACTTTTAAATAAATATAAACTTGCATGAGTGAATTTTCACATAGCACATGCCTATAGATTTAAGGCCAGAGGAGAGCTCTTATGAGTCCATTGGGAGCCAAGCTAGCAAAGAAAATGGACTCCCTTTATAGAAAACCTAAAGAAGATAACTGAATTCAATATTTCTTTAACCAGACATTGAATGCCCCGTGGTTCTCTCCATATATATTCCACATTGAAATCCATTCTGAAATGAACTGGATGTTAATTGGCCACATATTAGAATGTTTTAAAGATGCTGAGAAGATTCTGTCCCAAATGATGAATAGCAAACTACTTGTAAATCTTGGAAGAAAATATGAAACAATTGGCAGATGCTTGTTTTTAATATTTCTGCCTGCATGAAAGCAAACAGCCACTGTGCCATGGACACGTCTATTTGTTTTCAGTTTTCCATTTCACTTTCCTTTGATTTCAAGTCATATAAATGCAAACAGAGGGAAAAGGCGAGGAAAAAAGGGAGACGTGTGCACCATGGGAGGCCAAAGGCTCTCACCATGCTTCGTTGCAAAGGAAGGACTTATTGCTTACAAGCAAAGCTGCCTGGTGAGTTTGCTGTGAAGTCTTGCCAACAATTCCATGGAGAAGATCAAACTTCTGTTCATTTTGTGGCTTAATGAGTCTGGGGTGTTTACATATGAGGGGAGAAAATTATGAGGGAGAGAAGAGGGAGGGGGGGGACTTGAATTGTGAAATCCATGGGGTGCCATGTAGGTGACTGGGTCCCTCTGCATGAATCTAGTGCTTGGAAGCAGAATTCAAGGTGAGCATCTAGGAAGGTGAGCATGTTTTTTCAGGCTAAACAAATGGAGATCTGGTTACCTCTATCTTTGCAGGACCAGCCTCATGGTGTGCTCGGTAATTACATTTGTGCCTACTGAACAAGTATATTAACAAATAAGCTTTAGTAGTAAACCAGCTGGATAACTCTATTTGAGTTGTACTATGGTGTTTCAGTAGTAGCACTAAATATTAGCCTTTTATAATTAAGAAGGTGTTCTTAAAAATTCAGAGCTGGCATTATTACCAGCCATTATTTAAGCTAAAGGTTTGTCCACACTTCTGCTTGTCCAGTTGCCTAGAAAGCGTAGGTCCAAGCAGTTTTCTGCTGGCCCCATACTTTCTAGGTACAGGTCTGGACAGTTCTGACTTTGCCCCACCATTTCCCCAGGAAAACCTGCTCTTTAGTGATAAATCAGAACAAATGGCAATCTGCAGAAAACCCATTTGCCATTTGCTCCAATCCAGCACTAAACTGCAGGTTTTCCCAGAGGAAAGTGACAAGGCAAACAAAAGTGTGGATAAGTCCTGAGTTGAAAGGACACTACAGCTTGGAATGGAAAGGGTTTGGGATTTGTCCTTAGCCTAACCTCCATCCATCTGTATGAACTTGGCCATAGTACTTGTACTCTCTCCTCCTCTACATCCTGGTCTTAAATATGGTTACCAAGGAAGTACCGGTATCACCCATTGAGCTAATTGGGACTCCCAGTAGGAAGGTTATGGATGGAAGTCAGGTAGCTATTTCCCAGCCAGTCACATGCACTGTATTCTAACTCAGCAGTAAGTCAACAAGGCTTCCAAAATGACAGACACCACATGTGGCAACAGTGGTAACCATTCCCACCAAAATTCATAGCACCACTACCTACTAATGGCATCATTGCTCACAGAACTCCCCCTAGTAAATATGCACAGAAAGTTACATTCACCAGGGAGCAATGAAACAACGGGTTGTCACCTTCCCATGTGTACCCAATGCTTCTTGCCAGTATTTGATGACCACTGTACTAATAGCTCCTAATCTCTTGTCCCGTCCTCTACTGTCGGAGGACCACTGCCTCTGTTGTTATGTCACCAGCAACAGAAGACAGGCTTGGTAGTAATCCTATTTCAAAAAAGGTCCATCGAAAGGCTAATGGAGTGCATCAATGGTTCATTGTGTTGAATGACACATGGAAAACTCCTCACTGAATTATTATTATTATTAGTAGTAGTAGTAGTAGTAGTAGTAGTATCCCACCCTCCCTGGCCAAGGCCGGGCTCAGAGCGGCTAACATCATAAAAACAACACAATATGCATAAAAGCAGGCATCAATTAATTAAAATACATCTTACAATTAATTCAGACAAGTTACAATCTGGACAGGTGGCAATTATCAGGTTGGAATTGAGAGTGGTTAATACTTCCCAGGACCAACTGTTTCCACTGATCATACAAGGTCCTGTGAGCAGGTTGGAGGCCTCCTTTGGGCTTGTTTTATACAAAGGAAAGTAAGTCAAACTGCATCCTGCCCAAAGGTCTGGCGGAACAGCTCTGTCTTGCAGGCCCTGTGGAAAGATGTCAAATCCCACAGGGCCCTGGTCTCTTGTGGGAGAGCATTCCAGGTAGTCAGTCACTCAACTGATCTGTTGTGGTGCATATGGTAAGTAAGCAAGTAAATGAATAGTATCTTCAGCTCTGAAAAAAAAGAACCATTTCAAACATCCCTGCCCATCCACCAGAGAACTGCAATACTTTAACCTCCTTGCAATCTGTTTCAGTGCATATACATAGTACAACATTAGCTTCTGATTAGTACCAGATTTATGGTTCTGCAGAAAGTATGGCAACTTCTATCTTTGGCAGGGAGTACATTTGTAAGTGACCATGTTAATAGCTCGATCTTAGCATATTTCACCTGAGACGTCAATTAACTGAGGATTATTGCTATGATAAATGCTAAAACCTAATGCTAAAAGTAGACATGAATCCACCAGAAGGCGACTGGTGGCATGTCAGAAGCAGATCGAGATGTTCATCAGTTATGACTAAACGGTGTGTCTTTTTGTTAAATTTTCATCCTAATTCAGTTCATTCTGTATATGTAACATAAGGCATATTAGGAGAGCTTCCTGTCTCATTAACTATTTCAAAGGTAGCTATTTTAATTTGTGCAGCCATTGTTCATATTAATCTGCAATATTTATACTTTCTGGAAGAGCTCTAGAGATTTTTATTTTGGTTCTGGAGGAGTTAATTCTTTATCTCTTGTTCTTATGAATTTGCAACTGCATTTGCCAATTTTTAAGATGTGAAGGGAATTATCTGGATAAAAATTGATTGCAGCACAATTTATGGATTAACTGTGCATGTGTATGTAAGAGTGTGTCTGTATTTCCTTTTTGGGGTGTTTAACAACATTCTTAAGTTTAGGTCTGTCTTTTATGTGAAGAATAAAAGAAAATAATGAAGTCTTGATTCCCTTTTCATTTTATTGTTTTTAATGTTGAAAGGAAGTGATAATCCTTCTTAACACCAGCCGATAAACCTCTAACCACACTTGAAACACGAAGTCAATAACCTACGGAAGTTGGGTGCACACCATAGCCCAGGTGGGATACACTGATTGGCCTCAGTTCAGACATTTGCATTTGTAACAGAAGCAAGGCCAGAAAGTTATTTGGAAAGTTAAGCAGCAGCACTGGTATATAAACTGGGAAATGGCACTGATGTCAGCAGGATGCCAAAGGTCCCACCAAATATATAATTGATCTGAATGGAGAGGTATGAAAAAAAAATATTAAATAGTTTGCGTACTTGTTTCCTTATGGTGAGTCACTTTTCTGTTCCCTCTGCACCCACCTAATTTAGGCATTAGCCTAGTTTGTTGAGTTTTTTGTTTTTTGTTTTTACTAGTTTGTTGAAGTCTGCTGTACACCACCAAATCTATTTCTTTAAACTGATCCTTTTTAAAACTTGCAGCCTGGTTTTGTTTTTTAAAAAACAAAAAAACTTTTCTTCCAATTTATAAACACCTGTCCTGTGTGTGTGCCTTTAAAGTTTAAACTATATTGTTTCATTTTGTCTATGTAATATTGCATGGACCTTTCACCATAGTTCTTTGGAAAGAGGACTTTGCATCCCCAGTTTTGAGCTTTAAAACTCTGTTTGACTTGCACCTTGCTACATCTACTACATATTATTCACCACTCCCTCTGTAAACCTAATTGCAGCTTTATAATAATCATATACATGATAGAATCATATATTGATATATCACCAGTTCAGTACCTGTCTGACCTGCTACTGTTGCTTTGTCTAAATATTATATTGCAAGTTCATTTCATCACATGCCAGATTGCTATTCCAGAGGCATGTGGCTCAAAAACACCATCTGTTTTTCTTTGAAACATTTTGTGAAAAAACAACAAACTTTAGAGAAGGGCAAGCATAGAAACCCTTTGATCTTTGAAATTTGATATGTTCAATCGCCTCTTATTGGGCTACTATTTCACCAGGTTCCATGCATCTACCGGTATGTGGAAATAACAAAAAACTATGGGTGTATTATTATTATTATTATTATTATTATTATTATTATTATTATTATTAAAAAGAGGGTGGTAAAGATGGCTAGCAGGGGAAAAAAACACAGGTCCTATCTGTCTGAAATGTTGCAGGATTGTTTTTCCCAAATGCCTGTTGGAACAAGAAAATACTGTATTCACCTGTCAATGGAAGGCAGCAAAGAGGGAGCCAGTCTATCTTCTCCAGGGAGAGAGTTCCAAAGTCTGGAAGCAGCCACTGAGAAGGCCCTCTTCCACATTCCTACCAAGCATGCTTGTGAGGGTGGCAGGACTGAGAGAAGGGCCTCTTTAAAGATCCCCAAACCCAAGGGTATGAAGGGATGTGGTCTATGAGATAGCTTGGGCCTAATAAACCCCAATCAAATCAAAGACTGGCTAGGTATTGTGCATCCGTCTACTAAAGAGTGTTCATCAACATTCCCCATTCAATTGCTGACCAGCTTGCTAGTCCAAGAAATTCAAACTGTAACCTTTCTCTTGCTCTATGACTGAGCTATAGCCCATTTGTTCAAGAGGTGATGGATCTTTTTTCATTTTTTTCTTTGTTGTATCCATGCCAAAATGTGTTGCTATATTCATAGCTGCCAAGTTTTCCCTTTTCTCGCGAGGAAGCCTATTCAGCATAAGGGAAAATCCCTTTAAAAAAGGGATAACTTGGCAGCTATGTATATTTGGAACTCTTTATGTGCAGCTGTCAATATGCAGTTTTCCTCCCCAGGTATGAAAATCCCTGGCATTTGTTGTATCCCTAATTATTACCAATATATTGGTGTGATTGCTGGGAAGTGCACTTATTAAGCCTTTTATGAGGAAATCTATCTTTAAAAGCAGCATAATAAAATACTTCTGTCATTAGCTGAAAATTATAAGGTGTGTTTTCTGGGTACAATATTTAAGACAGGCAAGAGCAGAGACCCACAGAAGAGGGAAGAAGGGGGGAGAGATTGCTAGAACTCTCTCCCCTAAGATTAATCAGTGAGGTCTCAGGGCCCCCGCCTCACCCCACCCCACCCCACCCCGGGATTGTCAGATTTTAAAAGGCTGCTGTTATAGTGAGAGTTAATTGATAAAAGTACAGTCCATTTCCTAGGACCCAGCTATTGAATGCAACAAAGTCCTTGCTGTTCCTTCTGAGCAGAGCTTTGTAGTGGTGATGCTACCAGGCAATCAGCTCTGTGGCTCTGTCCCACTATATTGGCCACTACTGTTACACTTCAATGTCAGTGTTGCCCAATACCAGCATTCAGGCTAGTGTGGGTCAATGTGGGGGTGAAATCAGGACTATGAAGATCATAGAATTGCAGAGTTGGAAGTGACCCCTAGTCCAACTCCCTGCAATGCACCAGATGAATAGGTCGAGGCAATCTGCTTTTCCCACTGGTGCTTAAAGTTGTTTTAAATATACAATGCATGAGAAATGCCACATTACCGCAGAAAACTTTAAATGGAGACATTAGGAAATGCAATGAACCAAAGAAGAAATGGTTCCATTTAATTTCCACCAACAAAAATATTTAGGGTGAAAGGAGAAGGTCAGTGGTAAGAACTTAATAAAACAACAACTCTAGTTTCCCTTTTTACTACCTGAGTGCAACTGCTTTGTTCACTGATGGGAAGCTTTGACACCAATTCTTTTTCAAACATATGCTTCTTCCTGCAGTGATCCCAGCCAATCACGTAGGTGATATGATACCATCTTTCCATCACACCATTTATTAACTTTAGCTATCGAACAATGTCTTGAAACCAAATCAGAGTGAGGGGTAGGAAGCATTACCCTCACTCTGAATATACTTTCTAATGCTGCCATATATACCCAATCAGATTCGAATATCTGAAGATGCCCCTGCAAGTACAACAACTGTGAATGGACAAACATTTTCGCCTCCCTCCCTCCTCAGCCCCCTGGAAACATTGCTGAAATGTGGACGTGCATTTCTTCAGGGGTCAACTTTCTCATGAGAGGCACCTCCTCTTTCGACTCAGCCTTAAAAATAGAAGCAATGAGAGAAGAGAATGACTTATTCACTCAAATATATTTCTTAAATTGACGCTGTGGCTTTGCAGAACTGAAATTTTGGTGAATAAATCAGCTGCTGAAAGGTTTAGAATGACAACACAATAGATAGATCAGGCATCCCCTTCAGATGTTTTGGCCTACAACTACCATGATCCCTAGCTAACAGAACCAGTGGTCAGGGAAGATGGGAATTGTAGTCCAAAACATCTGGAGGGCCAAAGTTTGGGGATGCCTGAGATAGATCTACTGGATCTAATATGCAGGGACCAAATCTAGGATTCATCTGGTTACAGGAAAACATTCTGGAGTCCTTTCCAATAGCCGTATGAAAAGATTGCACCTCCTCTGGGCTAACTTGTCCTTGTGGACGGGGGGGGGGCTTGGGGGGGTGGATTCCATCTGAATAAGAATGAAGCACTATCTTCCGCTCTCCAATTAAAGCCTGCAAGGGAGGGAGGGAGCCAATTGATTCTCGTACAAATGCTTCTCAAAACACAGAATGGGAATATGTGAAGCGTGTCCTTCATAGAACAACAGTTTTATTGTGTCGCTTCCATTAAATCACAAGGTCAGCCTTCAGGAAAAAGCAGTGAGGTGGGTGCTTTTATGTGAACAACTGGCTCCTTCCCCCTGCCATTCCAAGAAAAAGAGTGCCAGAGGAAGAGGACAGACTCTTAGAACAAAGGCATACATTATATTTGCCACAGAATTACTGTCACCCAAGGTGGCTTCACCATGGTGAAGTTTAGATACAAACAACATGTAGATAGATCATCATATGCTACATCAGGGCAGCCCAGGGTGGACCACACACTGCCTTGTTTTGGGGGGGGGGGTGAAGTGAGGCCAAAGTTTGATGCTTTTCCCTCCCCAGCCCTCGTGCTTCCTTCCCAAAGCTGGCTAAAGGAGGTGCCAGGCTTTGGGAAGGAGGTGAGAGGCTCTTACCTCCTTCTCAAAGCCGGGAATACACTTACTAGGCTTTTGGAAGGAGGGAGGAGGAGGGCTCTAGGACCCTGTCAGAGCCTTCATACCTGCTTCCCAAAGCCCAGCACCTTGCTAACTGGGCTTTGGGAAGGTAATGCAAGAGCTACAGGGGAGGTGGCCCTCAAATGCTGCCAAGGGCCATGAAAAAGGCCTCGGGGCTGCATGCTGCCCATTGGACCACCCTGTGTTATATTATCTTGTTCCCGCCTGCTTAAGGATGGTGTGAATTGGCCCAGTATCAGGCCAGTGAATTGGCCCAGCATGCCATTGGCCCCAGCCAGCCTGGCCCAATGGTCAGGGATGATGGGAGCTGTAGGCCAGCAGCATCTAGATGGCCACATGTTCCCCAGTTCCTGTTTTAGGCCAAATTATTTCATTCTGTCAAGAAATAGCCTTCTTCTTTCTAGGTACTCTGATTGTTTGCTAATTGGAGGTCACCTGCCACGTGCTGTACCAAAATCTATCCTCCATGAATTCTTCCTGCACAAGAGAGGCTTCCTTGCTTCTGCCTCATTCTCAAGGGTCTTAAATATTTATTTAGAATTTCCATGGGTTTGGGATTTTGTGTTCATCTTACCATTCATTGTTCAGTGGCGGAGGCTGCTGTGTGTCTGCAGTAGATGTATCTGCAGCCTCCCTGGCTGCTGAGGTTTCCTAATCGGGGGAAAAAGCTTGATGGGATAAATTATGTCATGCTGTCTTAACCTGGTCTTTGTAGCACTGGCACCTAGGAAGGCTGCAGAGAGCTGGCTGCTGGCAGGGTGGTTTCTAGATCAAATTACTCAGAAACACACCTCAGAAACCTCAAAAGTCAGGTACTGTAAGTATGAGAAAACTCCATGAGAATTTCACCCATTTTTTCTCTCTCCCAGTTAATAATTTTCAAATGCAATTTCTCTTCTCATTAATTAATTGTATTTTTATATACCACCTTTCACGAAGAGTCGGACACGACTAAATGACTAAACAACAACCGCCACCTTTCTAACACTAAAACAAATAAAGGATATAAAGTTTAAAGTTGGTCCTGTGAGGAGAGGGGGCAGTCCAGCTGGAGCTCGTCCTCCCTCCTCCTTCCAGAAAAATTGAGCCTGGTTAGTGGAAAATGAGAAAGTTTTTCATTTCTTTCCATCAGAACTCTAATCTGGTCTGTCAGGTGAGTCTTTTCTCTTTCAAAAAAAAAAAAGACCTACAGCTGAAGGAATAACTATCTGAATTGCTGGAGCAGAACAGAATAGCTTGTGTGGTCGAATTTGGCTAGGGAACTTCCTGCTAACTGGAGAAGGCTGCACTTTTTCTTTTGTGTCAGAGCTCAGCTGCTGTACATCAGCTGGGAAACCGGCCCATCAGCTGCATTAACATAGCTTTGTTTAGAAACTGTAAGCTTCTAATAAATGCAAATTTAAACCCACAGCCCCATGTGATTCTGTGTCAATGGCAACTGTTGACTTCTAGAAGAGAGAGAGACAGCCGTGTTTTTGAGTTTAGTTTTGCTTTGCTCACTGTTATTCACAGAACATTTGGTATTTGAAATTCCAGCTCTGAAATCAGGAACACACAGCAAAGCAGTGACAGCTGGGATGGAAAACTTGGGGGATATATTTATTTGCACATACTTTGCAGCAGCATTTTCCTAATGGAGCTGACACCAATCTGCAGATATAGTTTCATGCTGGTAAGGCTGTCACTCATGCCTGCTGGAAAGGCATTCAGGAGCAAGGAGGACGGATGGACATGGACGCTTGACCACAGTGAAGACCAACTAGGCTGGATCTAGGATCACCCCCAAGACTATGTACTTTCTTCCTTCAGAGGGAGTGTGCTCTACCCAAAACAGGCTGAATTCTGAACTCCTAGATTTGGAAACTGGCCACCAACAGTGTCTCCATTTTTAGTGTTGTGCAAACTGGGAGCTCATTCTTTCTCAACACAGCAAAGGAGCCACTTGCAGGACACCTATACAAACAGTTCCCACACACCCCAATGCACACTGATGTAAAATGCCATGCGGCCCCAAGATGCAGCCAAGGTAGACATGTGCATAATGCATGGATAATGCAGAAAATGTTTGCCTCCACTTGGCAATACTAATCACAGTGAGTTGAATCTCAATTAAGCCTGTTTCCCTGAAAGCTGTTCCTCTTTTCTCTGTTCTCATTCTGTCTACACAGCCATGCATATTATGGTCATACTTGACTGTGAAAGCACCATTTATTTATTTATTTAAAAAAATATTTGGATCATTAGAGCATAGTACTAAGGCAGGGGTCCCCAGACTTACCGCGCAGTGGGCCGGTGCCCGCCGCGCCGACCGCGCGGCGGGCCGGAGGGCAGGGGAGTGCGCGCGCAGCGGGCCGGAGGGCGGGGGAGTGCGCGCCCGTGCGCACACGCACACGGGCGGGGGGAAAATCGCCGAAAATCGCTTGTGCGCATGCGTATGGGCCTCCCCCGACCCGGAAGTGCATCGGAAATGACCTCTTCTGGGTCGGGAGAGGCCCATACGCATGCGCAAAATGGATTTTCGGCGATTTTTTGCCCATTTTTCTGATCGTCGCCGCGCCACGCGCCGTAAGAGCGGGCGGCGGCAGCGGGCGGCGGGGGTCGTCGCGGGCCGGATTGGGAGGCCGATTGGGCCGCATCCGGCCCGGGGGCCGTAGTTTGGGGACCCCTGTACTAAGGTCACAGATACTGGGGATAAGAATTCTTTGCAATTGCATTCTTGGAACTTTGGTTGACTATTGCATTTCTTCTCTAATTCAAGGTTAACAAATAGGCTTCCCTTTGAAGCTCTCATTTGCTATGCATAACTCAGCCAAGCAGCCGCCTGCATTGTATGTTTCCCATGTTAATGTGTCCCATTGATCCCAACAGGGTTTGGAGATGCTCCATACTGATTAGGAAGGTTTTTTTGTTTTTTTTAAACCTGCAATCTTCGTAGTAATTCTGGTCCAGTTTTTACACTCCTGTGTGCCATGTTAATTAGAGTCACTCATCTAAGCACTAGGTTTTAATTCTCTACCGTGTACATGGCCTCTAGAAACCAAGATGCTGGGAAAATATCCAACCAGAGTGCAAATAGGTTTTTGTTTCACAGATATAATGCCCCCTAGCCTTTAAAAAGAACTTCTGCTGCAAGTAATAGAAGAATATAGCAATTTTCTTAGCCGCCTTCTCTTCTCTTCTCTTCTCTTTTCTCAGAAGAGGTGGGAAGATATGTCTTCCTTTCTCCAGTTTAGGGAGGCTTTGCATTGGCACTTGGAGTGCTAAAGGAGGTGCTGTAATTCAATGGAGAGCTTATCTAGGAGCCAGAGGCTCCATCCCTTCTTGGTTCTCAGCCAGGCCCTAATCCAGGAAGGTACTTACAGAATTACATGTGCTTTCCTCTCCACCTGAATAGCCTCATGCTCGTGCTAAAGCTGGTCACTTGCTATGGAGCTCCTGCCTGGTTCACCACCACCTCTCATCTTGTAGCCCTATGGGGTTGCAAAGTAGCACTGGGTAAGAGCTAGCCAAGAATCCAGACAACTGATGTGAAGACCTCTGATCCTGTGGCAGGGCTCTCTGAATCTGGTGGCTCCTTAGGGTCACTGGCAGATTGGAAATTTGCTTGAGTATTCTGCTCCCACTGCTCTTACCCCAAGGAGAGGCCAAGTTCCAGTTTGGGGCAGGACTGAACCCTGGCAGAAGGTTTCCTACTATGAGGTTGGTGCTGTGCGGGACTGTGGAGCTGATGATCAGGCAAGGATGCTGGCCACTCTTTCAGGTAAGGGAGATAAACCCATTCTTTCTTTAAAATATTTATATGCTTTGTTTGAGTGAAAACTATCTCAAGGTGGCTTCCATAAAAGCAACAATGCAATCACAAATCAAAAATATTAATAAGCCAGCAATAATAAAACAGACAACATCCAGCCCTGAACCGAAACATAAATATAACCAAAACAAACAACCAGAAGAAAACATAGCAAACAAAATGTGCACTTCAAGGAGAAGCCAGTGGGAACAGGGTGTTTTGTTTTTTCAGATCACTCTAAGACTTGATGTGTCATAGTCCAACTGCAACTTGGCAGTTAATGGTTTTCTCCTGCTGCCTGCAAACCACCCTCTAGAGAATGTTTTCAGAATGCTCTTCAGGGTGGCTAACTTTCCAAACACTGGTGGGATGCAGAAGATCTGCCTTAAAATCCCGGCCATAGCTCAAGCGAGGGATTTGGGAGGAATTCAATTAAGCTCACATTTGAAGACAAGGATACCAATCTCACACTTTCTGAAACAGTACAATGGAACCTCAGCTTATGAACACCTCGGTTTACGAATTTTCGGCTTTACGAATGCCGCGGACCCATCTGGAACAGATTAATTCACTTTCCATTACTTTCAATGGGAAAGTTCGCTTCAGTTTATGAACGCTTCAGTTTATGAACAGACTTCCGGAACCATTTACACCCATGCTTCGGGTTAAGTACGCTTCAGGTTGAGTACTCCGCGGACCCGTCTGGAACAGATTAATCCACTTTCCATTACTTTCAATGGGAAAGTTCGCTTCAGTTTATGAACGCTTCAGTTTAAGTACTCCGCGGACCGTCTGGAACAGATTAATCCACTTTCCATTCCTTTCAATGGGAAAGTTTGCTTCAGTTTATGAACGCTTCAGTTCATGAACAGACTTCTGGAACCAATTGTGTTCATAAACCAAGGTACCACTGTACATATGCCAAAAGCCAGCTATCCTTCTATATTTGCACCTCCTTCTCTGGATCAGGCTCACAGCTACAGTGGCCCTATTATCATACACAATAAAGTGTGCCTGATTCAAGGCAGGACCCTGTTTTAAAAAACACATAGATACAAGGTGAACCTTTGGATTCACACACGCTCCTGTTAAATACGTCTTGTGTTTGGCCCACATAAACGGAACCCATTAGTCCTATTCAGCCATTCACACCACCTGGTTATCCTTTTTGTGGAGTGGGATACCGGTAGTACCTATCCCCGCATCCCCCATCATTCACATGTTAAGAATGACACCTACCGATATGAGCCTACTGTACATCCATAGGTTTCCTCTGTGATTTGGAACCCAGCTTCCAGAAATGAAGTTCTTCAAGTTCTGCTTTTAGTAGTCTTTGAAAGCATTCTGAACCAGAATATCACTCAGTAATTGGGGGCATTGAATCTAATAACCTGCGTTCTAGGCCCCTGTTTCTTGTATAGGAAACAATAGGTTCTCTTGCAGAAGAAAAACCATCTCACCCATTTTAACTATTTTTTCCCATTTAAATAATATGGTTTTACCACTCTAGAGGAACATCAGCAATTGTCTCCTTGCCTCACCCTCCTGTCACTGACTCCGCCATCCAGACTTCACCTTGGATAAGTGGCACATAACTTTCTCTGATAAAATAATAAAGGAGACTTCTATGAGCAATCATCAATATGACAAAATGTCACAGAAATCCATCCATCACTGGTGACAGCTGCCAACAACCTCTCAAGCAAAACAGCAGCAGACTGGGAAACAAATTGAGGAGGTGTCCCACCACTCTTGTCTCCAATGCCACATAAAGACAGCGCTGGCTGGCCTGGCACGATGCCTCAGTCTTTAAACATCACTATTCATTTCCCCCTGCTGTTTTGTCCATCCTTGAAGATGTGTCACTAAGATTGACTGATGCAAGTAGCGAGTGCTCTCTCTCTCTCTCTTCCCCTCTCTCTTGCCTGCTTAGTCAAACAAAAACAAAACAAATTAAGAACAGCGAGGATAAAGATGATTGATTCAATATGTCTGTCCTTTTCACAATCTTAAAGCATTATTCCAACCTCCCCCCCCCACACACACACTTATTTCTTGCTATTTGGGTTTTCAAAATCATTCTGTAATAGCCGTTGCTCAGTCTTGGAAATTCATAGCAAATGAGAATGGAAGCATCACACAAAATACTTAACAAAATACTCTTACTACAGTGGCTGGATGCCAAATGGTCGTGCCCTTGCTTTTCATTGTCTGCTATTTTCTCCATAAGTGCTTCCATTCATGCACTCACATTGAACATGGTTCAACACTCTATGAAATTCCTGTGATTATTCCATCACCCCTTTTAAAAGAAATACTACTCCCTGTATGCTTGAGGTTGTTAAGATGCCGGCTGTGGGCACAATGGTGCCCCTGAGGACTTTCCCTGATGCCCACTTCCCTTTGCCTTTGCCAAGGGTTGTTACCTTCCCTCCCTGAAAAGCACATCGGACCAAAAGAGGGGGTGGTAAGAGTTTTTTTCTTTCCCACTTCTTTTAGCTCTGTGTGCTTTTCAGGATTCAGATTGGCAGCTGAACCAAAAGTGGAGTGACTAAGAAAGCATGTGGCAAAGGGAAGTGATCTGGGAGACTAAGCAGGAGGAATACAGAGTGACTGGGGGTTGGGGAGAAAGAAGAAAGAGTGTGGAGAAGATGCTTACACACAAAAACACAGACAGGTTGGATCAGTAAAACAATCATCTTGAAATTGCATGCTTTTTCATGGATTTTGCCCCACCATAAACCACCAAAAAATCACAGATCTCTTCTCTCCATTGACTGAACTGTAATGGATTGTAGTCATTCACAGGGATCCCAGTTGAAGTCATTAGAATCATAGAATCATAGAGTTGGAAGAGACCACAAGGGCCATCCAGTCCAACCCCCTGCCAAGCAGGAAACACCATCAAAGCATTCTTGACATATGGCTGTCAAGCCTCTGCTTAAAGACCTCCAAAGAAGGAGACTCCACCACACTCCTTGGTAGCAAATTCCACTGCCAAACAGCTCTTACTGTCAGGAAGTTCTTCCTAATGTTTAGGTGGAATCTTCTTTCTTGTAGTTTGAATCCATTGTTCCGTGTCCGCTTCTCTGGAGCAGCAGAAAACAATCTTTCTCCCTCCTCCATATGACATCCTTTCATATATTTGAACATGGCTATCATATCACCCCTTAACCTTCTCTTCTCCAGGCTAAACATACCCGGCTCCCTAAGCTGTTCCTCATAAGGCATTGTTTCCAGGCCTTTGACCATTTTGGTTGCCCTCTTCTGGACACGGTGCAGCTTGTCAGTATCCTTCTTGAACTGTGGTGCCCAGAACTGGACACAGTACTCCAGGTGAGGTCTGATCAGAGCAGAATACAGTGGTACATTAGAGACATCTCAGTGTCCAAAAGACATACAGTGAAGTCTTATGGTTTCTACAGCAAACCCTAGTTTCACTGTACCTCTGTGTCCAGAACGTGTCCAGAAGAGGACAACCAAAAGAACTTCCTGACAGTAAGAGCTGTTCGGCAGTGGAATTTGCTACCAAGGAGTGTGGTGGAGTCTCCTTCTTTGGAGGTCTTTAAGCAGAGGCTTGACAGGCATATGTCAAGAATCCTTTGATGGTGTTTCCTGCTTGGCAGGGGGTTGGACTGGATGGCCCTTGTGGTCTCTTCCAACTCTATGATTCTATGATTCCATGGTTTATTCAGAAATATTTGTACAAAAATGCTGGAGCATTTTCATGAGGGTTTTTTAATTTTAAAAAGCCAGACTGGTATAGATTTGAAGAGAAATGAATTTAATATTAGACAAATGAGAAAATAAGAGAAATATAGAATGAAAGATTCAGCCTTCCCTGGACCTAGGGGACCCGAGCTTCAGGTATTTTAGACTGGGCTGTGGATCTCATGCCATCCCCCCACTTTAAAAAAAATCTAAAATCTTATTTGGGGTGGGAAAAGCTTTGTTTAAAGGGTGGCTAAGAGAGCCAGTGTGGTTTAGTGGTTAAGAGCGGTAGACTCGTAATCTGGGGAACTGGGTTCACATCTCTGCTCCTCCACATGCAGCTACTGGGTGACCTTGGGCTAGTCACACTTCTTTGAAGTCTCTCAGCCCCACTCACCTCACAGAGTGTTTGTTGTGGAGGAGGAAGGGAAAGGAGAATGTTAGCCGCTTTGAGACTCCTTTGGGTAATGATAAAGCAGGATATCAAATCCAAATTCCTCCTCTTCTTATTCTTATTCTTCTGCAAAACTCAGTACCAGTTAGGTCTAGCAACCCACCATATTACAATAATTAGTGGGGGGAAATGCAAAAATGACAGAGGCTGGAAACAGACTGTTTTACCCAGTTCTAAAAGTAAACAGTTCTGTTCCTGCCAACTAACTGCTGGAGTCTTCCAGGGGCAATTAAAAAGCATATTACAATGGTTTTGTTCATATATCTTGTGTCCAAACATATTCTTATCTAGTGTTGTCAACAACAAATATTGCATTGGGTGTGCTTCTAATTTTACTTTCCCCGTTGTTTCCCCATATGGTTTAGGCCCACTGAACCTAATGTCTTATTTCTATGATTTCTTAAAGCCACAGAAACTCTCAACAGTGCATGAATTTGAAGTGGTGCCTGTGTTGCATTTTTGTAGGATACAAATGCAGCACCTCAGAGGAGCAGAGAGGCAGTGGTTCCCTCCCAGCAGTGGCCCTATGTTCATTACCGTAGTACAGGAATGGGGCAGTGGCAAGGTTGGCAAAGATCCAGATTGGTGGCAGAATGGGCATCCCACAGATGCACACGCACACATCTATGGCATGATGACACCACCAACCTTGAGCTCCGCTGACCTCGCCATGCCCCATCCTGGCAAATGCAGTCCCCTTTCTGTGCCACTGCTGAGATACAGCTCTGGTAAACAACCTAGATCATAAAACGCGTATTCAAAACTTGTATCAGCCTCCTATCAATTTTTCAGGTCTGCTTTGATTAACACTTTAATTCTTCACAATTTAAATTAGTCACAGCCCAAAGGTCCAGTACAGATTGTGCATCAAAATCTTTTCTCTGGAATGCAGTTGTGCTGACTTGTCTTTATACCTCCAGTCCAGATCATATTTGAAAAGCTCTTGCAATTCCCTTCCACCACCACCCCCTGCCCAGTAAATTATTACCAATTCAGCATTTAAATGATGATGTCTCAACTTACCATGATGTTTAAAATCATTTAAAGGTGTTGCATTCTCCTTGTATCAATAGAATCCACTGTTTTGTGCCACTCCTTTTCTGGAGCTGGAGAATGCAGTGCACTAATGAATGAATGAATCACAATGGGTCTTTATATCAGTTGTCATCCATTTCTGCCTGTGTAAAGACAACTTTGCCTTCAAATTTCCTTTTCTAATCTATTTATTTTTAAAGCAAAATGACTCCATTTGTGGCATGTTCTGCCTTCTTTCCTATATGCTATGCAGGCAATTACGATCCGGCTGATGCCACAGTTGTACCAGGCACTTGCCACTTCCACATGTGTCCGTAGCAGTGGGGCAATGTGCCATATTTTGCAAAGGACAGTCCTCTGTTTGAAGGGCTGCACATTCCAAGCCTGGTTTAAAGACAACCAACCATAAGAAGGGAGAGCAGGGACTTTGAAGCTGGCCATCAATAGTGTGCAACCAAGTCATAGTCTTCCCTTACCATAGTGAGATGTATTTACATCTATTTAAGTTATAGTGATTTCTAAGTTTACAGCTTACATATAAATTAGCATATGCATAATTTATGCAAATTGGTGCGCTCTTTTTTGGGTGATGAATTTTCTCCTTTTTTTCCCCATTCACAAATGGCTACCCTTGTTTGGAGTGTGTGTTCATGGTAGAGTTTCATTTGCATCTAAGGCTGGCTATCATTTAGCATTTTAAAAGTACTTTTTCATGGCAGGGAATCCATTTGCTTGTCTGTCACTCCCAAACCTTTCTGTTGCTTTCCAGCACTGCATCTACCCACCGCAAGCCACAGGGTTACATAAATCTCAGAAATCTGCCCGAGTTTTTGCAGCCCACTGTGCAGCCTTTCATAAGCAGCTCCCCGAATCCCCAAGTAGTGCTTACAGCTTTAAATCCTTTTCCTTCTTCACTCAGAATTCTAGCAAAGAATATCTGCCCTTTCTGTATGTAACGTTTCTTTGGAGTGCACAGTACGTTTCAAATGTATTAATCAAAATCCTGAATTCTTTCCTTATCTGCATTTTCAACAAACGGAAAAGTATTAAATACCTTTCCTACTTCTTTGTCTGCCACAAGACGAAATGGTGCTGATTGAAGCTTCTCTCATCTTTCTTATCTGCTCCACGTGCTGCAGTACAATTCAAATCCTTGTTCCCAGATTGTCCTGTTCTCTGCAGCATTCCCTTCCAACACCAGCTTTCATGGAGGCTGCAAACACTGCAAATGGTCCAGTTTGGCATCATGCACTTACTTTCAGTTTCTCTTCTGATGCCTTGTTGACCTTCCCTGGCATAAATCTCATCACATGCAGCCCCTCCAAGCATAGCTGCCAAGTCTCCCATATTCCCCGGGAAACCCCCGTTTTTCCGGCTTGTCCCAGCTGAAAAAACGGATTTTTTTGTTTTTCCCCAGTTTATTCTGGCACGGCGGCCATTTTGGAACTGGGCAGAGCAGCATCAAAAGTCACTTCTGAGCATGCTCCGCCCAGTTCCAAAATGGTGGCAGCGCTACTTCCGGCCTGCTACTTCCGGTCCGATCCCTTATTTTTCAGGCAGGAACTTGGCAGGTATGCCTCCAAGTGTTCCTATATTCCAAGGACAGTCCTGGATTTACAGAAGCCATCCCAGTTTCTGATTTGATCCCAGAATGTCCCGCTTTTCCTTAGGACATTGCTATTTTCATTGGGAAAATGTTGGAGGGTGTGCAGTTATCAGGGACGCAGGTGGCGCTGTGGTCTAAACCACTGAGCCTAGGACTTCCCAATCAGATGGTTGGTGGTTTGAATCCCCACAACGGGGTGAGCTTGCACTGTCCGAGCGGCAAGTCCAAGCAGCACGGTGGTTTAAACCACAGCACTACCAATGCCCCTATTGACATTATACATATATTCTAATCAACCATTTTTAGTTAGTTTTGCTTTAAGGTTTCCAAAACCCAACAGTTTTGAAGGGGGCAGCTAATGATGACAATGATATGTATCTATTGCTATCTCATCTCTAGATACAGTCAGGCAGCTCAATTCCTTCCGGTTTTGCATCCGGTACCTAGATCCTTACTGCAGTCACATACCCTCAAACACTCTACCACAGTCTTGAAATTATATTAACTAATGTTTCTCTCCATTATAAACAAAGAAGAGCAGTTAATCATTTTCTCCCAGTCTTTTGTGTGTATTTTTTAAGAAGTCTTCTTTAATGTTGTGTGGTTAAAATACATATCTATATCTACAGTGCAGAGCACTCTTTGTACTATTTCTTCCTTCAAATTTCCTTGGCAATCATGTTCAATTTTATTTTTGCAATCTAAGTCTTTTTTGATGTATTAAATTGAAAATATCATCTATTATATCTTTTCTCTTCTAACCTCAAAAGAGAAACAGCTTTATAACTATTGCTTTTTGTTCCCAATTACTTACACGGTGGATAGAAATTGAATCTTTAGGCTTTATCTTAGGTAATATAACAGATCCTTTATCATGATATCCTTTTGCTGTATTTTTCTTTGTAAGCAGTGTTCTCCCCGACTCATTTATCTTACCATATATCTTCTTATTAAGGAATTTGGTAGGCCTAGTTCCTCAGTTAATGATTGCATTAAATTCTTCATAAAGTAGCTCTTTAAAATTGTCCTACACCGTGTGTTTCACTGTAAGATTATAAAATAAATTCACACCTAGTATTTGTTCACATTGTCATGGGGCTCCAAAAATATTTATGGAATACAGTTCACTTCTAATGAGAGAGAGAGAAAGCCACTCAATATTTTTCAGGAATATTTTATTTATAATGTCCACAATTCCTCTCCCTTTTGCAAAAATGATCCCTTGCTCATTTAAATTGTCCTCATTTAAGTTGTACTCATTGCCATCATCACATAGGGTCATCCATACTTCCATTTGTCCCATGATTCCTACTCACAAGACCGAGAGGTTTTCCTGGGGGTAGAGGTGGGACAAAATAAGAAGTTCTTGGACCCTTGACTAGAAACCATGGGACAAACAGAAGTGCGGATGAGCCCATTGTCAAATGTGTTTGATTTATAGCTTTATTTGATTGGTGATAATGTCAACCTTAACATGGGGATGGCAGAGTAATCTATTGAAGATGGACTATCACATGGATTTCCTTCCAGCCACCCATTCAACCCTTATGACACCACAGACTCTTGCTTATGAATGCTTCTTACCTTAATTCTCTTAAACAAAAGGGTTTTTAGCACACATGGATTAGATCAGGGTTCCCCAAACTAAGGCCTGGGGGCCGGATGCGGCCCAATCACCTTCTAAATCTGGCCCACGGATGGTCCGGGAATCAGCATGTTTTTACATGAGTAGAATGTGTCCTTTTACTTAAAATGCATCTCTGGGTTATTTGTGGGGCATAGGAATTGGTTCATATTTTTTTTTTCAAACTATAGTCCGGCCCCCCACAAGGTCTTAGGGACAGTGGACCGACCCCTTGCTGAAAAAGTTTGCTGACTGGCAATATACAGTATTCATATATACTCAGTTATGTATAACTGCCACTGTCCCAGTGACTGCCTCATTGCTTTCCTTTCTAAAGTATTGTTAGTTGAATTTGTGTAAGTGGTTCAATACAGTAGCTAGCATAATAGGCCACACCCCTTGGAGCTCCAGATGGGCAGAGTTGCTGCTCAACATTCAGACAGATGCGCCAACATGCCCAGGTATCTCACTCAGTCTCTGCAGAAGACTAACAGGGCAAACCCTCTGGAATTTCATTAATGTTGAATGGGAACACACAGGGAAGGCAGCTGATTTATAAATATGTGTTGGTGGCTGAGGTGTGTGTCTGTTGTGTGCTTTTATATACATTAAAATATATCTCTGCATCAATGGACAATAAAGCAGAAGAGCCAAAAAAAAAGAGATGAAAGTGTCAACGAGCGCTGGAAGAGATCAAGATGTATTAGCTTAACCCTACCCTAACATCACTTGGTTATAATTGCTGCCCGATTAGAATTAGCCATGAAACTCATTCGGAAAAAGGAAGCAGAAGAGGCGAGTGAGAATAAATGAAGAACAGCCAGGCAAGCAATTGTTCTGAGCAGGAACAATAGCAACAAGTAAATAGTTGCTCAGTTTTTCAGGGCTTCTGCCAACCTAGCAGTTCGAAAGCACGTCAGAATGCAAGTAGATAAATAGGAACCGCTACAGCGGGAAGGTAAACGGCGTTTCCATGTGCTGCTCTGGTTTGCCAGAAGCGGCTTTGTCATGCTGGCCACATGACCTGGAAGCTATACGCCGGCTCCCTCGGCCAATAATGCGAGTTGAGCGCGCAACCCCAGAGTCGGTCACGACTGGACCTAATGGTCAGGGGTCCCTTTACCCTTTACCTTTACCTTTTTTCAGGGCATGTATTCTCACCCCGCCCATTTCGATCTGACACATGGAACTAGCAAAGTTTTGGATCCTTGGCCCTTTGTCATCCACAAGTACATTGGCAGAAAGGGGGTAAAACCATGATGTCAACCCCCTCGAGGTCAGGGGAAAGATCTAGTAGCAAACCAGGGTCCTACTTTCCCTCTGCTTTACATATACACTGGATTGATTAAGAATGACTGAAGAAGGCATCTGTGTAGACACAATTGCTAGAAATGACCTGTAATTCACAAGTACCTAATTGCTTATATTATTTCCAGCATTCATCCCCTTCTCCTCCTTCAGCAGGGGCACTGTTCCTTTCAGATCCGCAGGTTGGGCTTCACACCCCTCCCAACACGTTTGTGCCTAACCACCCATTCACCCTTGCATTCTAGTTTTGCATAATTTCCCTTATTAATGCTGTTTCAAAAGTACTTTTCGCTGAGCTACTGATATATTAGCTTGTGATCCAATGTCCTTGATAAGTGAACCATTAATTTTCAATTAAAACTCTAAGTCCAAAGGGGCATAATAACACCCAAGTTAAAAAAAAACAACCCAAAAAATCTTCAGTGAAATATCCATAGCTTCAAACACCCCTTCATCCAGTTTCTCTCTGCCGTCTTTTATTAGTTTCTGTGTCAGAGAAGAATTGGGATACTTCACAAGATGGATACTCTTGTTTCTTTCCATTGCCTCTCTCCCTTTCCTTTGTCTGCTTATTCTTGCAAAATGGTTTGATTTATTACAAATGCAACAAGTCTGAGCATAAGCAGCGCACTTGTTAGATACATGGATTTTATCACACGTTGTAAGCTCAACCTAAAACATGGCCTACTTTATCCTTTTGCTTAAAGGTAATGAGACCTTCTCCATTCATCTCTCTTTATTTTATGACACTAGGATGAGAACACTTCTTGACCACAGAACACTTGAGCCTTTAGCTGAATCAGCTACTCCAACTGACGTAAGTACTCCCAGTTTGGAATCAGGACTTGATCATGGAGGAAGTGGAATAGGCAATTTCTCATGATTACTTCTTGGTTTTTATTTTTTTTATCTAAATTCCGTTGGTTTTAATTATGGCATTTTTTAAACCCGCCTCAGGACCATTTGGGAAAAGGGCATGCTATAAGTACAAGTAATAAATAAACAGAAAAAGATTGGAGACTGGCTGAGACCATCAGTGAACCTGTTTTGAAGGTGACTATTTCCACTTTGCCAAATATTTGGCTCGTAATAGTTTTTCATTTCTTGGGTGGGCATGAAAACTGGTTTATTAGCACCACATTTTAAAGAAGAGGAGATAGTGTGTGAGAAAGGGGGGGGGGAAGTAAAAGGAAAAGACAACTGGGTGGCCAGTTCCATGCACCATTCATTCATTCATCTATTAGGACATTTAAGGATCACACATGAACAAACTTTGACACCTAGTTACATGCACACACAGTAGCCTGTGGTGTGCAATCCAAGCCCCAGTCAGAAAAGTAGTGATCATTCCATTCAGCTGTCTTTGGAAAGGAGGAAGTGTGGGTGGGGCAAAATCCAGCCTCTCTCAAGCAGCTGAGCCAGGCTCTCTGTGATTTTCTGACTGGGGGTCCATCAAGCATAGCCCTGCCCCACGACTCCAGCTTCAGATGATGCTCATGTTTTATTTAGATCTATGTTTACAAGATCTCAAACTGGCTTTCAAAAAAACCAGAACAGAATACAAACAAACAAACAACAAATGAATATAAAGGATTAGATTCAACTCAAGAGCAAATGTCAGCAGCCACAATAAACCCAACAATAAATGAGTGAAGGTGAAATAAAATGCTCTTGACTAAACATCTGCTGTTCTCTAAGTTACAGACCAGTCTAATCTCCCATGGGAGAGAGTTCCATAGTCTAGGTCAGGAGTGGGGAACCTTGTTCACCCCACAGGCCACGTTCCCTTCTGGGAAACCACAGGACCACATGCCAGTGGTGCGAAGGACCAGAGGATAGCCACCAGCAATACTTGGACCAACTGTGTATTCTAAATACAGTGGTACCTCGGTTTATGAACACAATTGGTTCCGGAAGTCTGTTCATAAACTGAAGTGTTCATAAACTGAAGCGAACTTTCCCATTGAAAGTAATGGAAAGTGAAGTAATCTGTTCCAGACGGTCCGCGGAGTACTCAACCTGAAGTGTACTTAAACCGAAGCATGGGTGTAATTGGTTCCGGAAGTCTGTTCATAAACTGAAGCATTCATAAACTGAAGCAAACTTTCCCATTGAAAGTAATGGAAAGTGAATTAATCCGTTCCAGATGGGTCCGCGGCATTCGTAAACCGAAAATTTGTAAACCGAGGTGTTCATAAACCGAGGTTCCACTGTAGGAAGCCAGAGATAGAGGTTATACGCTTCCTATTACAGGGGAGAGATCAGGAGTGTACCAGAACTGTAGCTGAGTTCCTCTATCTTTTGCCTCTGAAGTACATTACAGGATCCTGCCCCTGGCCTACCCTCCCTTTGGCGAGTGTTTGTACTGATGGGTTGGTGACAGGATCGCATTGGACTCCCCTTTTTTTTGTCTGTTTGTTTTTAAATGTTTGTAAATGATGCCAATAAAGGTTTGGAATGGAATGGACCAGAGGATAGGTTTATTTCACATATATATGGCAGACTAGTTTCTACACACTTCTCTGTGTTTTCCATCCAGGCAAACGGCAGGAATTATTAGAATTCAAGGACACATATTAGCCAGGGACAGGGCACTTGGAGTGTAAAAAAAGGGCCAGTGGGGAGCGGGGGTAAGGGGGGGTTGACCTGGAGAGAGTTCTGAAGGCCAAACAGAGAGGTCTGATCTGAAGGGCCTTATTCCATACCACTCAACTGCCCTGATTTATGCAGGACACCCTGGAATTAATGAAGCCGTTCCAGTTTCTGATTGGATCCAAAAATGTCCCACCTTTTGGTCTGGTGCTCTGGTGTGAGCTAGTTGACTTGTTATTTGGTCAGGTGCTCTGGTGGGAGTCAGCTGGCTCACACCAGAGCAGCTGCCAAAAAAATAAGCACCCCGATTTGAATTCTCTGGATGTTGTGGGGTATGTTATTCCCCATCCCTGGTCTTGGAGTAGCAGCTAAGATGGCCCTGTCCTGTGCTCCTACCAACACACTACCTGGTTCGTGTGAAACTTACCTGGACCCAGAGATCATCTCCTGTGAACCTTCTTCATGTGCTTCCTCCACGAGAGGTCCGGAGGGCGGCAACACAAGAACAAGCCTTTTGAGCTGTGGCTCCCCATTTGTGAAATACTCTCCCCTAGGAGGTTTGTCTGGCACCTTCATTACACACCTTTAGGCGTCAGAGAAAAATGTTCCTTTTTAGCCAGGCCTTTGTCTGATTGACATCCAATGCCCTTTTAAAATGTGTTGGGGGTGGGGGCTATTGAGTTGCTTTTGTTTTTGTTATGTATTTTGTGATTTGATATTGTTATTTTATGCTGTAACCATCCTGAGCCCTGTGGGTGGAGGGTGATTGATCCAAATGTCATTCTTCCCTCATCCCCTGCATTCTCAAAAATGTCTTTTCTAGGAATATTTTTCACTAGGCTTCAGCATCCCTGAGGCCAGCAAAGGTACTTGAGAGGCAGGATATTGCTGAACTGGAGTGAACGGTATTGGAATTAGGCTGGGTAGTGAAGGGGAGAGAGATACAGGCGTTTTATTGTATCTAAAGACACATTTAAAGTCAAAGCCTCGAAAAAGCAGCAGAAATTATCATGCTGTACATGCCGCCTCACAGCCAGCACATTGACTGAAGAAAGGAGCACTGCGCAGGTTGTTTGACTTCTAGAATCAGTAAGTGACAGATTTCCATTTCCTCGGACTGCAATAATCCAATCGCACAGTCCATCTGAGTGCTTGCAGCTGAAATTGGGAGGAGAGAGATGTGTCTCCTCTTTATGGTACTTTCGGCAAACAGGATCACTGAGCATGTGAAAACAAAGAATTACACATTAGGAAAGGGTTTGGCAATATGCACACAAATCCGAATTGGCTTGCATGAGAAATAGAGCAGAAAAGAAAATCACACCACAAGTATGACAGCTTCTTATAACTTGGTTATAGTTAGCAAGCTTGACATTCTCACGCCATGAGCTAATTTATCCGTGTCTAATTAAAATGTTAATATTCTGAAATCTACAATAATTTTTTAAAAAAGGAATTTGAGCTTAGTAAGGAGTAATTTCAGGACCTTATTCTTGAAAATTTTGGGAACGCCTTTTTAAAAAGCAGAGAGAATGTTAAATGTCAGAGTAAAAGAGAATGCAAACATATTATTACAATTTTTACTCCTAAAAGGATTCAGAAAGCGGGGACTGCTTTTCCATTCTGAATAATATTTTGGAGTCAATTTGGCAAGCTCTGTAAATGGGTTAAAGATCTATGAATGCATAAATATAGTGGTGGCTTTATGTTTTTTAGAATCATGTCATGCTTTTCTTTAAGTTTTGCTTATAAAAGAATGTCCTCAGATTATGGGTGTGCAACTTTTTTACTTTAAGGAAGTAAAAGTCTGGTTGCATAATTGACAAGGACATAGGTGATATTTTAACTTTGACATGTCACAATTCACGGGAAAGGAGAAATCAATCCAGTACACCATGGGAAGAAATGAAATATTTCTTTTACTTACTTTGGGGAAACAATTGTGTTACAGTACAAATCATCATAACATAATCTTTCAAGATCAATCAGATTTAATAATTAGTAGCAATCATAGAATCATAGAGTTGGAAGAGACCACTAGGGCCATACAGTCCAATCTCCTGCCAAGCAGGAAACACCATCAAAGCATTCCTGACAGATGGCTGTCAAGCCTCTGTTAAAGACATCCAAAGAAGGAGACTCCACCACACTCCTTGGCAGCAAATTCCACTGCCGAACAGCTCTTACTGTCAGGAAGTTCTTCCTAATGTTTAGGTGGAATCTTCTTTCTTGTAGTTTGAATCCATTGCTCCGTGTCCGCTTCTCTGGAGCAGCAGAAAACAACCTTTCTCCCTCCTCTATATGACATCCTTTTATATATTTGAACATGGCTATCATATCACCCCTTAACCTTCTCTTCTCCAGGCTAAACATACCCAGCTCCCTAAGCCGTTCCTCATAAGGCATCGTTTCCAGGCCTTTGACCATTTTGGTTGCCCTCCTCTGGACACGTTCCAGCTTGTCAGTATCCTTCTTGAACTTTGGTGCCCAGAACTGGACACAGTACTCCAGGTGAGGTCTGACCAGTGCAGAATACAGTGGTACTATTACTTTCCTTGATCTAGATGCTATACTCCTATTGATGCAGCCCAGAATTGCATTGGCTTTTTCAGCTGCTGCATCACACTGTTGACTCATGTCAAGTTTGTGGTCTACCAAGACTCCTAGATCCTTTTCACATGTACTTCTCTCAAGCCAGCTGTCTCCCATCCTGTATTTGTGCCTTTCATTTTTGTTGCCCAAGTGTAGTACTTTACATTTCTCCTTGTTAAAATTCATCTTGTTTGCTTTGGCCCAGTAATCTGTTAAGGTCATTTTGAAGTGTGATCAAAATGTCTGTCGATCAATTTAGCTTGTCTTACCTGTCTAGACTATAGCAAAGTCACACCTTAGGGTAACACAAAAAGTAAAAAAACAGACGTCACTCATGGGCACATGCTAATACACACTTGGATATTAGGCTAGAGTTTGATATTCAAAATTGGATATCCATGGGACATGGAGTCCCATCTAGGTCCAAACACAATCCAGAGATAAGGTCAGGAAACAATTCTGAGCAGGATATCTCTGCAAAGACAGGGAGGATCCACTGAGATCCAGCGCCGAGGGCCTTCTGGCGGTTCCCTCACTGCGAGAAGCAAAGCTACAGGGAACCAGGCAGAGGGCCTTCTCGATAGTGGCGCCCGCCCTGTGGAACAGCCTCCCATCGGAGGTCAAGGAGATAAACAACTACCTTTAAGGAAGTTTTTAATCTGTGATTTTAATGTATTTTGGTATTTGTTGGAAGCCGCCCAGAGTGGCGGGGAAAACCCAGCCAGATGGGCGGGGTATAAATAAAATAATAATAATAATAATAATAATAATAATAATAATAATAATAATAATGCTGTGTTGGGCACCCCAGTTTTAATGGGCACAAGGTGGCAAATATACAGTGGTACCTCAGTTTATGAACATAATTGGTTCTGGAAGTCTGTTCATAAACTGAAGCGTTCATAAACTGAAGCGAATTTTCCCATTGAAAGTAATGGAAAGTGGATTAATCCATTCCAGACGGGTCCGCGGATTACTCAACCTGAAGCGTACTTAACCCGAAGCATGGGTGTAATTGGTTCCGGAAGTCTGTTCATAAACTGAAGCGTTCATAAACTGAAGCGAACTTTCCCATTGAAAGTAAGGGAAAGTGAATTAATCTGTTCCAGATGGGTCCACGGCATTCATAAACCGAAAATTCGTAAACCGAGGTGTTCATAAACCGAGGTTCCACTGTATCTAATAAGGTGGCTTGCACAGTCAAAGCATACCCACAAGAGTGCTCTGACAGGTTTGCGAGTAATTTACAGTGCAATCTTATGTTGGTCTATGCAGAAGAATATCCCATGGAGTTCAAGGGGCCTGCTCCAAAGGAAGGAGGTATGGGATTGCAGACTCAGAAACTATGCTATATGATTAATGTCTTCAGATCTGCATGCTGTAATTCCAAGCCTCTTTGCTCATTCCTTGTGAAGCTCCTCCAGGGGGTCTAAGCACAGCAGACACATTAGCACTAAGCTTATATCTCTCCATATTATTTGAATCAAAACCAGATATAACTAAATTCTTCAGAACTCTGATTATTCATCCACGAAATGCAAGGTGCTGACAATTTCAAATGGTTTGTATATTTAATCATCTGTGTTACATGGTCCCTTACAAATTCATTAAGAGGCTGAGCATTCCATACTTTTCTTCTGCTCGTATGTCAAGCAATTCTCTCCAATCATCTGTGGAGATGAAGCAGAGATGGCATTAGCTTATATCCTCTGCCATTTCAATGGGGAACTCGTGGCCCTCCACATGTTGTTGGACTGCAGCACATGTGCACACACGCGCGCGCGCACAGAGTGCTTTTTTCTGGGGGGACACAGGGGGGGCGCATACCCCTAAACATTTTGTGAATCTAAGTTTGGCCTCCTTGAGGGGCAGTATTTCAATATGAGTAGGAAAATTAAAGTACCCCTAAACATTTTTATTTTTTTTAAGAAAATAGCACAATAACAGTCTGCTGTGTAGACTGTTGACTACAACTCCCATCATTTTTGACCATTGGCCTTGCTGGTAGGGGCTGATGGGAATCTGACTGTGGCTGGAGGGATACAGGTTTCCCATCCCTGCTTTACAACAACCGTGCAAATACCCTGCAGTATCACTGATGCTACATTAATTTCACAGAAGGTGAAGTTGGATGGGACCCCAAGGGTCATCTAATCTAACCCCCTGCAATGCAGGAATCACAGCTAAAAATCACTGACAGACAATCATTGAACCTCTGTTTAAAAACTTCTAATGAAGGAGAGCCCACCACTTTTCAAGGTAGTTCATTCCACTGTCAAACAGCTCTTACTGTGTTTATTTTGTATGCCACCTAAATAACTATTCTCAGAAAAAAACAAGGTATATAAATATTTTAATTAATACACTTAATTAAAATACAGAGTAGCCCCTGTATGGGCAGCTGGGAGAGGGAGACTCGCCTACAGCTACCAAATGAGTTCAGCAAACTCTGGATACAGAAATTTCTGGATCTGGTAATGAAAGGGGGGGAATCTTGAAACAGGAATGATGGTCTACATTTCATGGCACCTTGTCCAAATTTTCAGAACTAGGGATGAACAAATCTGTCAGTTTCTCATTTTCCCATCTTAAATCAATTACCCATATTTCCACATCAGTTTGCAAATTGCTGTAAAAAAGGGGGGGGAGTAATGAAATTTAATAAGCATTTTAGTGCAAATTTCTCCTAAAATGCATTTTTGTGAGCAATTTTGCATAACACACATTTTTTTTGCAAGACAGTTTTCCTTAATATAATGCATTTTGATTGCTGTTTTCACATGTAATTTTATGCACACTTTACCCTAGTATATGTGTTTTTGTACGCGTCACTTGGTTGGAGAACTTCGTTGCAAAATTCAGAGCGGGGTGAAACGAGCCTTTATTTCCCCTGGGTCAAAGACCCAGTTTGGGACACACACACCACATGCGCATTTGTGTACACACACAAACAGACTGGGAACCTCTATGGTGGCCCTCTGGACGCTTCACCTGGGGTGAAGACCCAACTAGCCCCTCCCCATATCTACAGCTCTGATTCAAAGATAGGAACATTTGAAAGGATGACTGTATTTCAGTGTTGTTTTAGAAAGAGTGGATTTGGTGGGTTCACCATAAAATGTGAACCCAGCTAGGTTCCTTCCCCAAACCTTTTTGTAGCTCTTTAAACCCTGATCCTTTCTTTTTCTTTTTGCATCTCCTGCAAAGCAATTTGCCATCACTTCCTCTCTCTCGCCCTCTTCTGGTGAAAGGAGCAAAGCCAGTGGCATAGCTGCTTTGGGCTCCATGGGAAGGTCAGGGAAGAGTGTATCAGGGGTGTGGAATCTCATACCTGAGGGCTAAATGTAGTCCTCTAGGACTTTCTAACTAGCCCTCCAGAACTCTCAACAGGTCACACACATCAACAAACTTGCTTCATACCTTCCTTGTTGTCGTTGTTGTTTTGCCTGCCTGGAATGCGTCCCCGAACTCTGATCATGACTCTTGCTTGCCTGGATGGAAGATGTAGCAACTAAACTCCTGTACAAAGGTAAAATTTACTTTCATTGTTCCATCTGCTTTTGTCTCTGGCTACACCCACTTTTGGCATGTGGCCCTTGGGAGTTTGAGGATAAAGCATAGCTGCCAAGTTTTCCCTTTTCTCGCGAGGAAGCCTATTCAGCATAAGGGAAAATCCCTTAAAATAAGGGATAACTTGGCAGCTATGGGATAAAGGAATGCAGCCCCCCATCTCGGAGGCACATCCTATGGTCACCAAGGAATCTTTGAAGAGCAGCAGTTGAAGCAGTCACAGCAGCAGCCGAAACATCTAAGACCCTGGGAAGGAACATTTTCCATCATTGTTATTCTGTATTCATGTTCACTGATTGTCAGCTGCCTTGCTGGAGGCCAACAAACAGGCAGAAAAATGAGATAATAAATATTTTAAATAAAGTAATGATATGTTTTCAGCTGCCACAGTTTTGATGGCTTTTTGCAGGTCTCACTAAAGAAACACAGAGAGAACTAGCGGAGGAGAAGTCAGAAGGTTTTATATCTGAAGAAGAAAATCCATTGCAAGCTCTGCCTGTAACTACCTTCCCAATCATTATCCAGGAAAGGAGGCCAGTTCTCTCCTGAAATCCCTCTGTAAGAGCCAATCTACAGGTTATGCTGGATCTCTCAAACATTTTTATTTTATTTATTTATTTACTGAAATGCAGATCAGCTGTGCTGTCTGGGAGATGACACGCACAACACAATTGGGGGCTACAATTTTGCTCACACCTAGAAAGGGGGATATGTTAACTCTTCCCCTCTGTTTCAGTTTTCCAATCTAAATTGGCACGCCAATCCAATCAGCTGCTAGTTATCCCATAGGAAGGAAGCAGAGGTATCTGTATTCTGCACCCAGCAAAGCAAACGTAAGCTGGGAGGGGGTGATTTAGAACAGGCACGTCCAACAGGTAGATCGTGATCTACTGGTAGATCACTGGACGCCTGTGGTAGATCACTGGCTCCCCCCCCAAAGAAGCTCAAGAACTTTGGCTCCCCTAAAAAATGCTCAACATTTTAGCCCTTCACCTCCCAAAAAGAGGGCTTTCCTCCCACCTCAGAAAAGCTCAACAACTCTGACCTGAACCCCTAAAAATGGGTCTTCCTCCTTCCTAAAAAATCTCAACAACTTTGACCTGAACCCCTAAAAAACGGGGCTTTCCTCCTCCCTAAAAAAAGCTTAACAACTTTGACCTGAACGGGGGTAGATCACTGCCAGTTTTTAACTCTGTGAGTAGATTGCAGTCTCTTCGGAGTTGGCCACCCCCGATTTAGAACATGGAAATAGCACAGGAGGGGAAACTTTTATGGCCCCCTCCCCAGTCGTTTCCACAAGCAAAATGGGGTTGTTGTCCTTCCTCTCGTTCCTTCCCATAAAATGCCGCTCTTGATGTTTGAAACTTTCACTTGATTTGCATACCTTGTATTTTATTATGCTTGTTACATTGTACCCCCACTCTGCTATTATTCTTAATGAAGAGTGGCTTGGAAATCTTCTAAATAAGATAAGCTGAAATAAATAAGCAAATCAATACAAATTCAGAATGTCAAAAAGAACCCATGGCACAACTCCCAAGTAATGCACAATTCTGCAACCCTCCCCCCCCCCCTAAAAAAAATAGTTTGGTAGTTTTAACATACAGATGTAGTGCATTGTTCATTATTTGGAATTGTGATGTTCTGCATAGCGCACTGGGACCATCTGGTGAAAGGTGGGCTTTAGCTACAAATAAGGAGTAATGAGCTAAATAAGTATGATCATTTTACCCTCTTTAGTTTTGCTAAAGTGAAAACAAATACCGGTATGTTCTATTTGCACAAGAACACTCAAGGATTCTGTTGGGGGGGGGACTGTTAATAGTGGACATGCTTTAAGATGCTGGATAAAATTGAAAGCACTGGGGGATCTCTCTCTCTCTCTGTGTGTGTGTGTGTGTGTGTGTGTGTGTGTGTGTGATAATCTTCCTGTTCCCCTAAGCTCCAGCTTATAGCATTTCATGCACTGCTTTTTATGTTGTGAAGGAATGTGCCAATAGATGCAATTAACAAAGATATTTTGCACAGCTAATCAAAGCAACTTCTGTTCAAGCATGTGCCACTACCCATCAAATAATCCCATTAAATGTCTGATTTGGGTGTGTGTTTATTAAATCCATAAAACACTTAAAGTGACCAAAATAAACAAAATGAACACGAGGGCAGCAGGTTCCCAGCTGAGCAGCCTACAAGCAATGCAATCAGATGTTCTCCAGCCTTGAGCCGAAAGTCCTGTTTGAGTCGGCGGGAGTCTTTGGATCAGAGCTGTAATCAGGACAACAACAACACAAGCGATTCTCTGTTCTTAGTAGGTGGAAATCCCTGATTATGGCAAAATGTCGCTTTAATAGGCAGGCTGCTGTCGGGAGCCCTGTTAAGCCTGTTGTGACGCTGCACATGGAGCCAGGAGGAAACGCTGTCAGTGAAAAAAGACAAACAGGTCCTGCTATCTGTCGAATGCCTGTGCAGCAGCTACAAGGCGATCCCGCCTGCCAGGCTTGTCATGCAGTTACGCAGCAGGTGAGGCTGGCAAGGAAGACACAACTTGGCAGGCAGGCAGGGGTAGTGGTGAGTTAGTTTGCAAAGTTTTTCTTTTCCTGTGTGGAATGCAGCTATGGAGAGTCCAACATTTGCTGTCGGCAAGCCCATAAATACATTTTAAAAAATCAGGGCAGAGCCCAAACTACCAATTTTGCCAATGATCACAATTCCCTGGCTTGGGAGGCAGATTTCTCCAGCCCATAATGCTTGCCCACACCACAAAATCAAATGCCCTTTAGGCCCTACTGTTTGGCAGAGTGATTTTGTTCATTGATATGTGAGGAAGTGCCATAGCTCAGTGGTAGAGCATCTGCTTTGCATTCAGAAATTCTCAAGTTCAATCCTTGGCATCTCCAGGTAAGGCTAGGAGAGACCCTAGTCTGAAACCCTAAAGAGCTGCTGTGTCAGTCATTGCAGACAATGCTAGTTATTTATATTTATTCATGTTAGATTTGTAGAAATCAGTTGGCCCATCATCTGATTGTGTATTTTGTGGTTTTATATTTTTATTTTATTATGTGAACCACCCTGAGACCTCCAGGTATAGGGAGGGATATAATTTCAATAAATAATAATAATAATAATCTGTTGTTGATACCACACCGCACTTCGAACAGTGTGTTCAGAAGCATGCACAACTCCAGAAGGTCAGAGTTTTCCTGCTTCCTAGTAGTAGTCTGCCTTTTCCAGAGCTCCCAGTTAAGAAAACTCATTTCCCTCACAGTTCAGTTCAAAGTATAAAGTGTCTGTTGTCTCATAGTACAAGACAAGCATAAACACACTAGGTGCATAAACTTTAAGAGATGCTGGTATGAACTAATCTACTATAATACAGATCAAAGTTTATAGAGAGATCCACTCACACTTTACCATGCTACCTCACCATGCTATACCATTACCATATAGCACATAACCTTCACTAAGATGATAAAACCTCACACTTGGCAAATATCTGGTACTTCAGTTATACCTGCCATGGCACGTAGAAACATTCCTCAAAAAAAGAGAGGGTGGACGAGTCATGCTTTAGACTCTTTGACCTTGGACTGTTTCGAACTGCCCAGTGCAACTGGGTCTTTCTCTAAATAGAATCCAGATGTGGGGGATGGCCTGCTTGAGACAGGTCCCATTTTTCTGAATTACACTAACAATTCATTCATTAAATGTATACCCCGCCCTTACTCCCAACGAGCATCCAAATACACCAATGGTTTAACAGTACAAGATGGCTTTCTGTGTTTACAGCCAGGGAAGAAGAGAGGAATTTATGAAATTTTCTGTCTCAGGTGCCAAAATAATTCACCTGCCTTGAATATTATGCAGCTTAACTGGGGGCACAAGGTGCCCTTGGCTGATGCGCTTTAGGTCATAGCTGCCAGGTCTCCCATATTCCCCGGGAAACCCCCGTTTTTCCAGCCGTTTCCCGCTGGCTGCCCAGATTTTAAAAAACCCCATAAATGCCCCGGATTCTTACCAGCCCGGGGAGGCTCATTCTGCGCATGTCTGGAGTCTCTAGACATGTGCAGAAGCAATTTCTGGCACTGCGGCCATTTTGGAAATGGGCAGAGCACACGTAGAAGTGACTTCTGGTGCTGCTCTGCCCAGTTCCAAAATGGCCGCAATGCGATTTCTGGCACTGCGGCCATTTTGGAACTGGGCAGAGCATGCATAGAAGCAACTTCCGGTGCTGTTCTGCCCAGTTCCAAAATGGCCACAGCGCGACTTCCGGTGCCGATCCCGGATTTTTCAATCTGGGAGTTGGCACCTATGCATTAGGTAGCAAAATATCTCAGAATCCCATTTTCTATCCACCCTGCAAAAATAGTTATGTTTTTCAGGTTGGACTATCAAATGGGATTTCACCCCATTCTGCACATGGGCAGCTAACATTCGGAAGACTGAATACACTAATCCAGCTGCTTTAAAGGGACCTGCACAGAAGTTCTCTACCTAGGAAAACCTGTAAGGTGGAACTCCTGGAAGGCAGCCTTGAGAAGCTGCCCTAGACAGCCGAGAGGATTTTTAGGAAGTTTCCGTGGAGATTCTGGAGAAATGAAGGATGAGATGAAAAGGGACTGGGGAGAGAACAGAGAGAAGGAAGCAAAAGAACCCTTTGGAGAAGACAGCAGTAGAGAGAACAGCATCTTCATGCTGTCACACAGCATTTGTCCAGCAGTTGAACTGAGAACTTGCAGATTCCCCAGTTGAACTGAGAACTTGCATCTGGTTGGTCACTGTGAAAACAGGATGATGGATTAAATGGCCCATTGGCCTGATCCAGCAGGCTCTTCTACTAATGATGTAGTATAGCTGCACTCTACCTGAGGGTTATCTAACAGCAGGCAGATTCACCTGTGCATGGTTAACTTGCTCCATCCTCTTTTGTTGTTGTTTTCATTTAGAGACTTAAACAAATCCAATAACTATGCAATTTAAGTTATCTTCTTTCATCATCTCCCCTGCCCTGCCCCATGTTTTTGGCAGTTTTAGACACAGATCAAAACTTGACTAATGGGAACTGATGGATAGATATTTCATGGATTAGAGCAGGCATCCCCAGACTTCAGCCCTCCAGATGTTTTGGACTACAATTCCCATCATCCCTGACCACTGGTCCTATTAGCTAGGGATCATGGGAGTTGTAGGCTAAAACATCTGGAGGGCCGCAGTTTGGGGATGCCTGGATTAGAGCCACAGTGTGCTGAAGGATGGGCCACATATTACCCTCTTAATATTGTACTCCTTGATTGTGTGGTGATAAAGCAGGCATAGGCAAACTTTGGCCCTCCAGATGTTTTGGACTATAATTCCCATCATCCCTGACCACTGGTCCTGCTAGCTAGGGATCATGGGAGTTGTAGGCCAAAACATCTGGAGGGCCAAAGTTTGCCTATGCCTGTGATAAAGTAATCACAGTGCTTGAATGTCTCAGTAAACTAGCTTAAGTATTTCCAGTAACCCCAGTTCACCAGCATCCATTCTGGAAAACAATACAAAAGCACCTGCTATTGCAGGAAACCCTGAAGAAATGCTTCATCCATTTGTTGTGCCTCCTTGGGGATAGCTAGGATGGGCAAATCCCTAGACTGTTTCATTCGAAAAGCAAGAAAACAACTGAACCCCCTTGAAAAAAACTGCCCTGAAATCCCCAGAAAACATCAGGATTGAGAGTTTTGAATGTGGAGCTGCATCTTTTCCTTCCATAGGGGCCACCTGGGAAGAAGCAGAACCACTTGTGACTGTGGAAGTGCTTAGTTGGCTGATACCTTCTGGGTTAAAACAGAGGGAAACCTGTGCATCATCCAAGAATAGCACTGACCTGGAATTAGGCAGATTGGGGTGTTTGTAAAATCTGCCCCACTCCGGAAAGGGAAAAACACTCTCCCACTTCAGTGATCTTCCCAGGCATGTGCTAAACATGCCTCCTCTATGGCAACTGCCATTCTAAATGGCGCATCCCTCAGTTCAGTTCTCATTTTAACGCAAACTTAACGAATGATCATTTTCCTGATGGAAATAAGTGAACTGTGATGCAGTGATTCTCTGAAAGGTTCATGTCTGAGAATTTTGCAATGCAAATGTGTGCTTGTATGTGCACAGAAATGTGTATTTTGTGTTAAAAAGGAGCACAAAATGGACATTTTAATTCTTTAAGCAAATTTTGTGGAACAATGCACACTAAAATGCTGATTAATGTTGATGTTCCTTTTTAAAAAAAAATATGTAAAATGTAAATGATGTAAAAAATATGTAAAATGATGTGGAAATGTGACAAACTAAGATTTAGCTTACAATTGGAAAGGATTGAAATTAGCAGCTTTCCCCATCTCTACCCTAAGTGTAATCCTTCATACTCTCATCACAAGCACTTTGGAATGAGAGGGGAAGGGATCATGCTGTGGATCCCACAGTGGATCATCTCATCTAAAGTGGCAGTTTTCCTCCTCTGAAGGAACCATTGCACAGCATGAGCCATTCCCCTCTCCTGGTAAGTCCTGATGGCACTGTTGATTGTCTCACCTTCACATGCGCAGTTGGCATTTTAAAGGAGGTAACTAGCAGTGCAAGGCACAGCACTTGCCAAAAGACAGTCAGACGCATTACACTGTGTGTTGTTTTGCATGAAAAGCGATTTTCCATGGAAAGTCCTTTGTCTTGCACCATCCCTTGGAATGGTTGCTTTCATGCCAAAAATCAAACCCAGACAAAATAAACATACAAACAAACACATAATTATCACAGGGGCCTCTGTGAAATTGTTCTCATTTTGCCTAGGGCAACTCACCAAATCAGAAGCTGCATTTCATGTGCCGCAGCTTGTCATACAAGGCGCTCCTTCAGGCTCAGCGAGCACCCTAACTGAAAAACAGGATACACTGGAGGCCTCTGGGTTACCTCCATGAATGTGTCTAATCCTCATTGAAAGCCATCTAGGTTGGTGGCAAGTTCTAAAGTTTAACCACGTGTTGCATGAAAAAAAGCACTTTCTTTTATCTGTCCTGAATCTTGCAACATTGAGCTTCAATGGGTGTCCATTAAGTCTAATGCTATCAGAGAGGGAATAAAGTATTTCTCTCTATCCACTTTCTTCTTGCCATGAATAATTTTATAAATTTCTATCATGTCATGCCTTTTCTCTAAACTGAAAAGTCCCAAATGCTGCACCCTTTCTTCGTAGGGGTAGAAGAAGAAGAAGAGTTTGGATTTGCTATCCCGCTTTATCACTACCTGAAGGAGTCTCAAAGCAGCTAACATTCTCCTTCCCCTTCACCCCCCACAACAAACACTCTGTGAGGTGAGTGGGGCAGAGAGACTTCAAAGAAGTGTGACTAGCCCAAGGTCACCCAGCAGCTGCATGTGGAGGAGCGGAGACGCGAACCCAGTTCCCCAGATTACGAGTCTACCGCTCTTAACCACTACACCACACTGGCTCTTCATCCCCTTTTCGGAACCTTTTCCAACTCAACAATATCTCCCATCATCATTAATGGAAAGGGGGTTTGGCAGTACCTCATCATATAACATTGCTAGACCAAGGAGCCTACCAACACAACCATGCCCGCAAATAGGAAACTCAGCTATATTTCCCCAATCTATTGGGAAACCCAATCAGGTTTCTTGGAAGATATACAGTTTGCTGAATTTCCATATATAGTCTATACACATGTGACATTGAGAATACACTGTGAGCCCTTTCATCTGTGGTCTACGTGGGAACTGCCTCTACCATCTCTTATTTGCAAAACTTTGGGGGAGGGAATAATTCTGATATCTCAATCCAGAGAGAGAGAGAGAGAGAGAGAGAGAGAGAGAGTCAGAGTCAGTCAGGGGTTCCTAGGTGGTGCTATGCCACTGAGCCTCTTGGGCTTGCCGGTCAAAAGGTCAGCGGTTCAAATCCTCGCAACAGGGTGAGGTCCCATTGCTCTATCCCAGCTCCTGCCAACCTAGCAGTTCGAAAGCACACCAAAAATGCAAGTAGATTAATAGGTACCACTGTGGCGGGAAGGTAAATGGCATTTCCGTGCTCTCTGGCTTCTGTCACGGTGTTCTGTTGCGCCAGAAGCAGTTTAATCATGCTGGCCACATGACCTGGAAATCTGTCTGTGGACAGATGCCAGTTCCCTCGGCCTGAAAGCGAGATGAGCGCCACAACCCCATAGTTGACTTTGACTGGACTTAACCGTCCAGGTGTCCTTTCCCTATCCCTCAATCTACAAAAGTCTTCTTCTGTGACTGTCACTGCTCACGCCCTGGCCCAGAGCTACACAGCAGACCCCACTGCCTTTCAGACCAGAATGAAATACACAGCTCACATTTTGCCCCGGACGCATTGAAACAAACTCAATTTGTGTGTCAGCTGCACTTTTTTGGAACATTAATTGTCTATTTATAAATAACTTGGAAATCACCACAGAGAGGGGAACAATAATTGCTCATTATTTTCCCATTATTTCCTTCTTTGGTGATATATAAATTAGCAAGGATGTTTGAAGTTCACTGTTTTGACAATTCACTGACATTAGCCATTTCAGCATTTGTTTGAGCAGGAATAATTTGCAGTTTTCATTGCCGTGGAGAGGCAACACTAGCAATTTTCTGTTGGTGTCTGCAGAGTTTAGCTTTGATCTTGCCGTCATTGGTGTGTGGGTGGACGGCTGAGGCATCAGTTGCTCGACCAGACCATTTACAGTTTTTCTTTTTTAAAAAACCATTATCAACCACATTTCATAGGAAAGGGCAAGGGGGGGGGATAGAATTTACAATTAAATGTCTGACAAAAAGGACATTTGGTGTCTTCACTGATTTGCCAAGAATTAATTTGACTGATGTCATGTATGCTGTCACCGGGCAGCCACACATTTAAGTGATTTCTACATTGGCCAAACTGGGAAATCCAATAAGCAATAGTCATGAATTAGACATAAAAATGGGTACAAAAATTGGATGAGCCTTTTAATCTTTTTGGAACCCCATTCTCTGGCATGCATATATATATGCAGAGGAGAGAGAGAGAGAGAGAGAGAGAGAGAGAGAGAGAGAGAGAGAGAGAGAGAGAGAGAGAGAGAGAGAGAGAGAGAGAGAGAATATAACTGGAAAATGACAAAAATTGGAATTCATTCAGAAATTTGACTTTGGCTTGTATCCAACTAAGTCCTACTAAGAGTAAACACCTAAAAATAGGACAGCTAACATCATTGAAAACAAGAAGTTAAAACCAATTACAGCATATTGAGATATCTGCTTAAAGGCCAGAGGCCTAACTAAATGAAAATGTTTTTGCCTGTGAATAGACATGATGCTGATACATTTAGGCCAACATCTGTCAGGAGTGCAGTGAATTTTGAATTCTGTCCTGTGGGGATTCATTTCAGCACCAAAAAAAAGGAGCATTGGCTTTCAGGAAAATGCTATGCACCCGAGGGTAGTCTGTTGGGGGGGAAGTTCTCTCACAGGTTCTTAAATAGTTCCAAGGAAATAAATAATGATTAGAGGTGAAAAATACTAGTTTGCATCAATGTAACCATGGAATTAGCTGCTATTCAGTAAAGAACATCAAAATGCACATGTGTTCAGGTGTATTTAAAAAAAATGAAAGCATCAGTGGCTCAGCAGAGATGAAAGATTATAAACATACTCCTCCTCTGCTTAGTGATCTGTGCCTTTTTGTTCTGAAAGATGTTTTTTTCCCCCTGCCTAACTGAATTCTCAGCAGCTTGTTAGCTTACATCCACTTGCAAATAAATAAGACATGGTGGTATTGCTTAACCAGTGATTATACATCTGTTTGTGATAAATGTGGCTCAGGCCTTCAACAGATATATGATCTAGACCTTCAAAGTACATTCTTCTGTTGCCCGGGGGTTGTGGCATGAATGAATCTGAGCCCCATTTCTCTTCTGATGCTGATCCTCTCCCAAGGAAAGGGAAAGGGGTATTGAATTATCTCAAGAAACCAGAACTAAAATTAACTGTAGTTCAATTAATTCATCAAATTCAAACATGTATCGGTTTATAAAATGACCACTCCAATAGCAAGTTTTCACTTTCTTTCAGAACTTGGAAATTACACTCAAACCAAGTAAAGATTGGGCAATTCTAATTCAAAGCTTTACCACAGAACTGGCTTAAATACAGACGACTCCCCACTTACATTCCGGGGGCCCACGCACATAAGGGGAAAGTGTGTAATTGGGGAGCACCCTCTTAAAAGCCTTTAAATCCCTCTCTGCCCCTCTCTCTCCAATCCAGTCCAAAACCACTATACACGCACACACACACCACAACAAAAATGGAAGCTCTGGAGCCAGTAGGAGGGTGGAGGTTGTGCAGGAAAGTAGCTGCTGCTGTCTCGCTACCCCACATGCCAGCTGTTAGGTGGGAAGCTGAGCAGCCTAAACAAAGCTCTCTGGTGCACCTCCCGCCTCTTCTGACATCCTCTTTGGGCTCCGGTGAGGGTCTCCTTGTGAGCCACAAGGACGTTTAGCTCTCGCCTTCAATTTCTAGGTTGAAATGATGTCCCAGTGCTGCGCATATATGTAATCATGTGTGAGGAGGTCATGTTTAACTATGAGGGGGGAGGAATGTGTGTATTAGTTAATGTTAAAGGGCCAGCATTGCGTAGCGCTGGAGCCGGTCATGGGTGAGGTCAGAGTCAGAGTGAGCAGAACCACTTTTTTAATTTTTCATTCTCTTTATTCCCCCCTTCTCTCTCACACACACACACTTTGCTATGCCCCTTCTTTGTCATTCAACTCCTTCCTGCACAGCATGGAAATGCAGCAAGGCAGATCGCCCAATTCATGTTCCAGCAGCTTACTTAACTTCTGCACTGGGCAGAAGAAAGAACCTTCTCTTTCCCTAACCCTCTTTCCCTAACATGGAAGCAGAGGGGAAGACCACTCTCTTCCTGCTCTGATCAGTTTCATTGGCTTATACCGTTCACCATTCAGCCCGGACACTGAGATCCAGCGCCGAGGGCCTTCTGGCTGTTCCCCCATTGCGAGAAGTGAGGTTACAGGGAACCAGACAGAGGGCCTTCTCGGTAGCAGCACCCGCCCTGTGGAATGCCCTTCAATCAGATGTCAAGGAAATAATTAGTTATCCTAATTTTAAAAGACATCTGAGGGCAGCCCTGTTTAGGGAAGCTTTTAATATTTAATGCTGTGTTGTTTTAATATTCAATTGGGAGCCGCCCAGAGTGGCTGGGGAGACTCGGCAAGATGGGTGGGGTATAAATAATAAATTATTATTATTCTACGCTGGCAGCACATCCACACATCCCAGGCAAACTCTATCGCTAGGGACATTGACGATCTCTTGGACGTGGCAGATGATACTCAGACTAAATCTGATTTTGTGTGCTTCTTCAAGAGCAAAAAATAAAATTAAAAAAATGGCTTGTACTCTCATTTACCTATTTAGTTGTATCCCACTTTGACTCCAAGGAGCACATGGTTCTTCCTTTCTGGCATTTTATCCTTGCATCAAGGATGCCTACTTCTGAGGTAGGTTAGAATGAGAGATAGTGCCTGGCCCCCATGTAATGACTTTCATAACTGAGTGGCAGTTCAAGGGTGAGATAATAATAATAATAATAATAATAATAATAATAATAATAATAATAATTTATTATTTATACCCCGCCCATCTGATCACTTTAGGTCAGTTACTCATCTTAACCCTGGAAAATCTAAGTGTTAAAAGCAAACAAAGCCAGACAAGCCAGTAAGATATCAGCTCATGGTAACCATAGTTAAAGAATTCCAAGGCAAGGGTAGTTGATGAAAGGTCTGTAGACCATATCTGGTCTAAGGCTTGTTCCCCGCGTTGTCCCTGTAGTACTGCACTGCCACCATATGGTAACTCAGCCTTGGACTCATTGTAATGATGGAAAGGGCTGGAAGAAAGCCTTGATGACAGAAAACAAAATATGATATAGAGCTCTCCTGTTCCAAGCAAAAACACCATTGCCAGGTATTTCATAGCATTCGGCTGTGCTGAAAAGTGATTTGCTCCTTTGTTGTTGAGTACCTCTGTTTACAAGGATAGACAAATGTTTTGTGTTGCTACAATAATTTAGCATAGCATTGCTTGGAATGGTATTGATGGATCCCATTGGGCTTTGTCTAGAACTATTTTGCTCATAAATTTGGGGGTGGTCAGTTGGTTGAGCCTGATTTTGCCTTTAAAAAATAAAGCAAGTGGGAAAACCAGGATCGGAGACCATCTCTATTGTTCGAAGATAACCTTTCCACTTTCTGCTAACAATTTTCTGTTTTACTCAGCTGGTTTTGTAAGAAGCTAAATTATCAGGCAGGCTGCTGCAGGGTTTGCCTTTTCTACGTGAGAAGCTCTTTTCTGCCCCCTACTGTTCATTCCAAAGTTTGCGTGTCCTCGCCATTCAAAATGCTTGGATACAGCAGGTAACATTTTTCAAAAAATGAATTTCACTCTCTTCAATAAATACAGCAAGGAGAAATCAGTTAGGGGAAAACAGTTAAAAATGTCAATGCCTGCATGTGCCTTACAGTAAATCACCATTGTTCAATGAGAAACAAAACCAAGTTTATTACTGAAAATCCAAACTTTGAGTGAGGTGTGTATGCCTGTGATGTGCTAAGGCTGAGATAAAGTTAACTGTCTTGGTTTTTTGCATGTTTTCAGGTGTGTCGTAATGCATCTCCTTTATTAGATTTTTTTGCCAATCATCGGAAACATAATCAGCTTGTTCTGAAGCTGTTTTTCAAAGCATAATTTTCCTTCTTTCAATTTGCCCTTGCCGTCTTCAACCTCTGTTTGCCCACAGTTTTGTTAATCTGATTGGCTAGGCCAATGTGACTTTCTCAGTGACATCATCACGGTCCCTTCTGATGCAATGACTTCATGGATGCCTGTGGTCAAAATCACATGGGTCATCATCATCATCACAGCCAATGGCACTGATGCCTGTGGGCAAGTGCCAGCTGGTATGGGTGAGAGCAAAGGAGGAGGAAAATGACTTCAACACAAAGCAATAGCCAAAAGGAACAAATCGACACTGGGTAGCACTGAAGCAGCACAAATGTTCACTGCGGTTGGGTATCTTTCGGCAATGTATTTGCTGCAATGGCTGTCATACTGGAATAATAAAATATTCAACTCAGTCCTATATTTGAACTATTAAAAATATGCAACAGGAACTGAAATGGAAGGAAAACTTAAGTAGTATGATACACCTGGAAGAAGAATGAATTCTGCTTTCTGCCATCTTTTTTTCCTTTTCTTTTTTTTGTCTGGAAATACCGTTATAATAAAAAGCTAATTATAGGGCACTATTTATTAGAGGGCATTACTAAACAACACTGGGACGCAGGTTTGTTAGAGCTTGCCGATCAGAAGGTCGGCGGTTTGAATCCCTGCGACGGGGTGAGCTCCCGTTGCTCAGTCCCAGCTCCTGCCCACCTAGCAGTTCGAAAGCACGGCAAAGTGCAAGTAGATAAACAGCGGGAAGGTAAATGGCGTTTCCGTGTGCTGCTCTGGTTCGCCAGAAGCAGCTTTGTCATGCTGGCCACATGACCTGGAAGCTGTACGCCGGCTCCCTCGGCCAATAACGCGAGATGAGTGCCGCAACCCCAGAGTTGGTCACGACTGGACCTAATGGTCAGGGGTCCCTTTACCTTTACCTTTACTAAACAACACAGTCCCTGATATCTGTATTGAATGGAAACACTTGGGTCTGAAATGAATTGTGTGCCTAATCATGGCCAAAGATAATTTTAGGCACCACAAACATCCACATTCAGTGATGGCAAGGGGCCACGTTATAGAGAAGAAGGGTAAATTGCCTGAAGAATCCCCATGGTCTTGTTTTACTGCCAAACCAAGCAGCCTCTTTCAAGTGAAAATTGAAGGCAGGTATTCAAAAGAGCAGAGATTGTTCTTTTAAATAAAACAGCTATAAAACATATGTAGAGTGACAGGCACGTGCAGCCATAAACTTCGAAAGTGTAGTAAAGGCAATCCCGGGGGAATAAAGAATAAAATATTACATCATTCCAGCTCGGCTTTCTCTGATCAAGAACATTACTGAAAACACCCTCAAGCCACATATCAGTTCTGTAATGGATTTCATTCCCCACTTCCATTAAAATAGCTTAAATTATTTTTAATTAAAAACACTAATTGTTATTTCACACTTAACCATGAATGGCAGACATGAAAGTACATTATTTGTCAAAAAGCAGCCTTACAGGTAATTTGCACACTAGTAAGCCACATGGAAAATGACTCTAATGGCTGTACCAAAAAAGAAGGAAGGAAGGAAGGAAGGAAGGAAGGAAGGAAGGAAGGAAGGAAGGAAGGAAGGAAGGAAGGAGAAATGCATAAAAGAAGAAATAGCAAACATAAACTTTGAATGTCTTAACTACTGCAATGAACTAAAGTTAAAAGTTCACAATTCTGAGCAGGCATGAGAAAATGTGTGCAGGGAAGTCACTTATGAAGTAATAGCAGCCAGCACTGTGCAGGATCCGATCAGATACCATGTAACAGAGGGAGGATCAGATCCTTCATGGTGTCATTTTAAAAGGGTTTTGAAGGGTTTTGAAAATCCTTAACTCCACCCGCTTGAATTGTTACAGAGACAGAGAAGGGATGGAAGGTCCAACAAGGCAAATTACTGTGATTCAGGGGTTACGGCGGACTGGGTGTGGGTGTGTTGCTGTACAGCCCTACTTATCCGTCACCTTCCTTCTAGCTCTTCTTGAATGGAGAAGATATCCCACAAGGCAGCAGAGGTTTAGGATAAGAGTCTTCCTTCTCCTAGATGGGCTACCTGCCCAGGTTGATGAGCTCCATCTGCCCCTCACTTCCCTCTACAAACCGTGCAGAAACCACTTTCTTGACTGTTGGGCCAACTATTGGTCTCGTCTGCTCAATCCGCCAGAGCCTGTTTTCATAGGATGGGGAAGTTCCGATTGGCTACCCTCACCTGGCCTAGCCAGCAAATCAAACCTGTTTCTCGGGGTGTGACTGCTGTCACATGCTGACAGCTTCCAGGAGCCACTTCCTAGGGAATGAGGTCCCTTCGGGGGGCCCAATAAAATATTTGATCAGTTATATGGTGAAGGGCTTACCTGCCCTGCTCCCATATTTTATTCAAGTTGGGAACTGAATGCAGGGTGGAAAATTACCCTAGAAGGAGCATGAGATGTCCCCCCCACCAGAGGTAGTACCCCTCCCCATATACCACAATCTGTGTGCAGGGCCGGTCCTAAGGCAAGGCTGGGTGGCGCAAGGCGCTAGGGCGCCAGGGCGCCAGGGGGGCGCTGTGCTGCTTCTCCCGCGCGGCAGCCGCGCTCGGAAACGGGAGGGGGGCTCCAGAGGGATAGTTTGCACCAGGGCGCCAGCTATGCTTAAGACGCCCCCCCCTCTCTCTCTGTGTGTGTGTGTGTGTGTGTGAATGATTACACAGATACAGAGAGAGAGAGCTAAAGGCTTAAAGTAAATTAGTCTAGCACAAGTGACCTTTGGTGTGATGGATATATCATGCTGGTTTATGGTTTTACTCAGATCACAGTTCTCTATAGATTTTGAAACACCCTAACAGTTGTATTATCCATATTTAACTACTTCCAGAAATTATTCCCAAAGAAAAGAAAGGCAATATTACTTGAACATTTTGCAAAAATTGTCAAATTTATTATTTAATATATTTGTGAATTATTAGTCCCCACTCAGTAAAAAGGGCAAATCATGGAGAAAAAGGCCCTGAATAATTTATCCCAGAAGGTTGCAAGATTCATCTAATAAATTATTTCATACCTATATATCTGTCATTTCTGGGTATATGAGAGTATAGTGATATGCATTAATTTTATTGCACTATCCCAGCACTGAAATAGAATGATTTAGATTTTTTTGTTTAACCTGAAATGAATCTTTTGGAATCTTTTGGGCTACATCCAAGGAAAAATAAATACACCGAGAAGACTCAATCAGGCTTGGAATGGTACATATTGTGTGGGTATAATTTATAATAATCACTGCAGAATTATTGCAACTCTTTTATAGAACATCACTCCCTTTCTCAGCTTTCATATCCATCCATACAATAAATCAATCAGATAAATAGCCTTCACTCAGAAAATGGAACCATCTCAAAGCATTCAACTCACAGGAGGAGGATTGATTGAAAACATTTCTTCACAACTCCACCAAATAAAGGGTTTGGGATTCTGGTTCCACATTGTTCTTGCTAAATCCCAATGGCTGGTGAATCGGGTTAGTGGGAAGAATCCATTTCATGTAATGGGATAACATATGCAAACCTTTGAAGAATAGTTACAAAACCATCACATGCAAAGTTTGCTGCATAATTTTTTGTTGCCCCGAAGAAGAAAATATGGTGAAATGTTGGGAGACTGTTACAAAAGTCTTATGTTGTTGTTTTTTATTGCATTTTAAATATTTTGTTGGAAGCCGCCCAGAGTGGCTGGGGAAACCCAGCCAGATGGGCGGGGTATAAATAATAATTTTTTATATTTTTTTTAATTATTTTCGATATATGTTTCAGCTCCCTGTACCTTTTTGACACTTTGTCTCTCTTTTTTTCTTCTTTTCAAGTTGTTATTTCATTTCTGAATCACTTCCCACAAGGCACCCCAAAGCAATATACAATACAGTGGTACCTCGGTTTATGAACACAATTGGTTCCGGAAGTCTGTTCATAAACTGAAATGTTCATAAACTGAAGCGAACTTTCCCATTGAAAGTAATGGAAAGTGGATTAATCTGTTCCAGACGGGTCCGCGGAGTACTCAACCTGAAGCGTACTTAACCCAAAGCATGGGTGTAATTGGTTCCGGAAGTCTGTTCATAAACTGAAGCATTCATAAACTGAAGCGAACTTTCCCATTGAAAGTAATGGAAAGTGAATTAATCCATTCCAGATGGGTCTGCGGCGTTCGTAAACCGAAAATTCATAAACCGAGGTGTTCATAAACTGAGGTTCCACTGTATAACAATAGCTATAAAACAGTTACATACATAAAAAACAGTAAAAACGTTTGCCTGTGTAAAAGCAAATTACAACGGTTGCTCTGAGCCACTTTTCTTTGAACCTCTTACATCAGGGCAGATTAGGCACAGGCCTATGGGCCCCACACCTTTTAGGGGCTCCGCGAGAATGGATTTGATCTGGAAAGAAAATTACAAAAAATGTATTAGGAGATTACTTGTGAGGGGGCCCTAAATTTTGACTGCCTTGGGGCCCCCATGGGGTCTAATTCATCACTGACCATCACAATGAAGTCCGGTGCCCCCCTTTTTTGTCTGAGTGGGTTGAAATCAAACCACAGGGGCAAAAGAAGTGTGCATAAGTCTTCGCAAGTGCCAGCAATCAGCTGGTTGTTGTCAGTACCTACAAGTGCCCCCCACCAGTTGATTCTTGGGAAGCCCTGTAGAAGGATACAGTGGTACCTCGGTCGTCGAACGTAATCCGTTCCGGAAGACCATCCGACTTCCGAAATGTTCAAAAACTACAGGTTACATGCTCCATCCTGTTTCAAACTCGGCAAGAATGTTTTGCCATGCTGGCAAGACTTTGATGCCCATCTGGGTCTTATGTGGAGATTAGGGTGATGACTTTTTTATAACCTCATTTCCCTGTATCATAATTTGATGAGCTTTCATTAAACATTAGATAAAATCTTACTTTCAAAGAGATTTGATTTAAAAAAAAACCTCATGCACGAAATGATTTTAAAAATTTTATTCATCAGTTTTTTTGACCATTTTTGAAGTCACTATAAGCGATATAAAATTGAACCCAAGCTTTAGATTCACATATATACAACATTATATAGGGTCATCTGGCCAGGTTCCCCCAGCCACTCTGGGCGGCTTCCAACAAAATATTAAAATACAGAAATCCATCAAAAATTAAAAGCTTCCCTAAACAGGGCTGCCTTAAGATGCCTTCTAAAGGTCTGGTAATTGTTGTTCTCTTTGACCTCTGGTGGGAGGGCGTTCCACAGGGCAGGCGCCACCACCGAGAAGGCCCTCTGCCTGGTTCCCTGTAACTTGGCTTCTCGTAGCGAGGGAACCACCAGAAGGCCCTCGGCGCTGGATCTCAGTGCCCGGTTAGAATGATGGAGGTGGAGACGCTCCTTCAGGTATACTGGACCGAGGCCGTTTAGGGCTTTAAAGGTCAGCACCAACACTTTGAATTGTGCTCAGAAACGTACTGGGAGCCAATGTAGGTCTTTCAGGACCACTGTTATGTGGTCTCGGCGGCCGCTCCCAGTCACCAGTCTAGCTGCCACATTCTGCATTAGTTGTAGTTTCCGGGTCAGCTTCAAAGGTAGCCCCACATAGACTGCATTGCAGTAGTCCAAGCGAAAGATAACTAGAGCATGCACCACTCTGGAGAGACAGTCCGCGGGCAAGTAGGGTCTCAGCCTGCGTACCAGATGGAGCTGATAAACAGCTGCCTTGGACACAGAATTGACCTGCGCCTCAATGGACAGCTGTGAGTCCAAAATGACTCCTAGGCTGCGCACCTGGTCCTTCAGGGGCACAGTTACCCCATTCAGGACCAGGGAGTCCTCCACACCTGCTCGCCTCCTGTCCCCCACAAACAGTACTTCTGTCTTGTCAGGATTCAATCTCAATCTGTTAGCCGCCATCCATCCTCCAACCGCCTCAAGGCACTCACACAGGACCTTCACCGCCATATACAGTGGTACCTCGGTTTATGAACACAATTGGTTCCGGAAGTCTGTTCGTAAACTGAAGCGTTCATAAACTGAAGCGAACTTTCCCATTGAAAGTAATGGAAAGTGGATTAATCTGTTCCAGACGGTCCACAGGGTACTTAAATTGAAGCGTTCATAAACTGAAGCGAACTTTCCCATTGAAAGTAATGGAAAGTGGATTAATCCGTTCCAGATGGGTCCGTGGAGTACTTAAACTGAAGCGTTCATAAACTGAAGCATGGGTGTAATTGGTTCCGGAAGTCTGTTCATAAACTGAAGCGTTCATAAACTGAAGCAAACTTTACCATTGAAAGTAATGGAAAATGAATTAATCCGTTCCAGATGGGTCCGCGGTGTTCATAAACCGAAAATTCATAAACCGAGGTGTTCATAAACTGAGGTTCCACTGTATATAGCATAACAACAAAACTCCATAACAATAACCCTCCCCCACACCATTCTTTCATTCTGCCACAGAATCTACTCCTCATACTCCGACCTTTCTTTCTCTTCTGCCTCTGAGGCTGCTCCCAAGTCCCATGCGCTGTAATGCCTCAGGGGTCCTGGCTTGGCCACGTGACACCTCTGGCTTCCATTAGCTAGCAAAGCAGTTGATTGCTGTGGAAGAAGCTGTCATCCGTGTTTTTCCACTGTTTGTGAGAAGTGCCTTCTTCTTCATGCTTGGTTTGTGGGCAGGGCCAAGAACCATTACAACTCCACTGGCTCCATTCTGGATGTCTTGTGTGTATATAAAATTTCAAGCTGCCTGACAAGCAGGGCTCAAACAGACAGGAGACCGCCTGGGGTGAAAAAAGAATTATTATTCACAATGGCACACACCTCTTCCCAAAGGGAGGATGGCTGTTCAGCACCTTGTAAATGCCCAATCATTCATCCATGCAGATGTAGGAAGGGGTGGCAGTGGAAGAGAAATAGAAATAGATGATGCTATATATCAAGCAATAACAACCCTAACCTTAAATTGAAGCTATATGCCTATACAGTGCTCATTTTCGATGCCAAGACCCAGCAAATGCACCCACCCACTTAATATCTTAAGAAGGGCTTTCACAGATGCAGGAAAACATTGAGTACTGTAACAGTAAGACGAACAGAGATGAACACAGTAGGCCAGAGAAAAAGATGTTCAGCACAGAGCAGGCAAATTCTAGCTGATATGTGACACTTTTAATTCTGCCTAATTGATAAGACTGGAACAGCAAGACCTCACAGCTTGGGAGCAGATCTTTGGTTTCCTTTCCACTAGCATGATCACATCTGGTTCTTCTGCAATTTATTTTCCCCTCTCCTTGCCCTGCCATGTAATCTTTGCTTCAGCTAAACCAGTTCACTGTTCAGTAAAATGGTGACCTGAAGGGCGTCTCCAAGGCAAACAGAAATATAGAACAGATCTCAGAGGGGATTGACTCCACTGGTGTGTAATAAACAAAATAATGTATAAAGGCATATGGAACAATCAGTTAAAATCATCGAAAGAGATAAAACCATAAGAAACACGAACCTTCACTCTCCCCCTCTGTTACCAGCTGCCCTTGACTCCAGCTGTCAGAAGAATTAAGTAGCTTGCTAATGTTTTGCAAAATATGTTCAGGTTTTGGTGAGTCTTCCAGGGAGCTGCACAGTGGTGAAATAACTCACCTATATTTACTTGCATTCCTTGGATGTGCTCACTGGATTGATTTCAATTCTGGACATGAGACAAATAAGCGAACATTGACCATTTTCACTCCTGTTTCAGTTTTCATCAGAATTCTCAGACACCTTCATTCAGAGCAGGGCTTTTTTTTTTTCAACTGGAACTCACGAGAACACAGTTCTGGCCTCCCTCAGGTTTGTGCCATTGCCATTATAAGAGAGCAATGGAAGCATTCATGGTGCATCCCAGCACCTCTTTTTCTATAAAAATAGCAATGGTTCTGAGTAGCAGGAAATTTGATGACGCAAAGAGATCCTTGTACTCTTTTGAACCTGTGAAAAATGTGAAGCCAGGGAGATCCTGTATTTATCCATGCACATGCAAAGCATAATTGGTTATATAATTTGTCAGAATACGTGATCAGGAAGATTTCATGGAGTGCATTGTTTTTCATGAAACAAGTCCTAGGTGAGTGAATCCTGGAAGAACCATTTACTCTGTGTCATCCCTGAAGCAGAAAAGCTTTTTTATATTAAATGGTGAGCTTGGTATTATTTCTGTCCCAGGTTTAGATAAAGGGTTTCCCAGAAAACAAAAACAAAAACAAAAAAATTGCTGGAGCAATCATTCACCACAGTTGTCTGTGGTACAATACATATTTATAAAGAATAAATGACAGGTGCTATAGCAAAATCTGACCATGAAAATAAACTCTAGAATTAGAAGGAAATAACCTGCAGAAGAAAATACCTGACTATTGAGATAAGACAAGCAAAGTATTTTTCCAGTCTAGCCTCAAGGACTTATTTTCTGTTATGATACATGGTGATCATCAATAAGAAATATACGTAGGACAGGAATAACATCTATTAGATAGAATATCCATGATAAGCATATAATTCAAACTGCCAAAATCTGATTGTAGCTGAGAAGGAAAGAAGGTCCGTATTCATATTGCATTGAATTCAAATTTTGTGAAGCTCAGAACAGAGAGTGAGACTTATGAACAACCTTAGCACCATTGATTTCAGTAGGTCTACTCTAAGCATGGCGACGTCTAGATCCAACCCAGCATGCATCTTAGCATCCTGGAACTGTAATATTTATGAGTGCTGAGAACTGTAGCCTTGTAAGGGGTAAACCATAGTTCTCACAAAGTGCTTTAAAGGTATGGATGTGATTGAAATGTGTGTCTGCAGCCACACTGTTGTGTAACTATTGCACAAGCAAAGGCCTTAGAACTGTTCTTGACTGAAGAATATTAAAGGCACTAATTATGGCACAAATATTACAAGTTATATTATTGATCAGACACTGCTCAGTGGCATCTTGTTTGGGCTACCCTTAACACAGTTTTTGTGGGGCTGTCTTTGAAGAACACTCAGCTGATTCAGAATGTGGCAGCCAGGTTCTTAACAGGATCAAGTTATATTGGGAGCATGAGAATCCCTTGCTGTAGCAACTGCACTGAGCCAAGATCATTTTTGAGCCCAATTCAAAATGCTGTATAAATCCCTAAACAAGAGATGGGGAACCTGTGGCCCTCCTGATGTTGTTGGACTACAAGTCTCATCATCCCTTACCATTGGTTTTTCTGGCTGAGACTGATGGAGTTGAAGTTCTTCAAAACCTGGAGGGGCACAGGTTCTCCATCTCTACCTGAAAAAGCTTAGGACCCGGTTCCTTGAAGGACCACCTTCTCCCATATGAACCTGCCCAGATATTAAGATCTTCTGGTGGGGTTCTTCTTTGCACCCCATCATTACCTGAGACTCCTTTTGTGGGGATGTGGGGAAGAGCCTTTTTGGTTGACATACTCTGGTTCTGCCTAGTAGCTCCCACTGCCTCTTTTCTGCTGCCTTCGACCATCTAAGACTTTCTGATGGTATTCTACCATTTGATGAAGACTTTTCTGTGTTTTTCTTTTTCATGGTTTTAATAGGCTAGGGGATGGGTTTTTATCACCTGTTGATATCTGGGTTTGTTGCATTGCTACTTTTAACCCCATCTACTGCTTTCTTTCTTTTTTTTACTACATCTTAGTTTATTGTTAATTTTCCTTTTTTATTGTATCTTTTGCTATTTCTTTGTTTTATTGTTAGTTGCTTCAAACATTTTTGTTGAAAGAGAAAGCCAGGATAAAAATTGTCACATTCAGTTAATATAACAAATAAAAATGCTAGAAACTGGTGTAGAAAACGAAGAAGCTATAGCCAGTCATACAGTCTACAATACAGTCCACTGAAATCCATAAGCACAGAAGTTGCCACCTACCGAGTCAGATAGTTGGTCCATTTAACTCGGTCTTGTCTACAGTGATAGGCAGAAGTTCTCCAGTGTTTTAGACAGGAGACATTCCTTCTTGGAAATGCTTGGGATTGAACCTGGGCCCTTTGCATGTGAGGCAGATGCTCTAGCACTGTACATCAGCCCTTTCCAAAGCATGCGCTGGAATGTAGCCACTATGGTCAATAATACAATGTTGTGGCTTTGCAGCCATTAAGGAGGCCAAAGTATACATGGCAAGGGTTAACCCATAGCTTCAAACATGGGTCTTTCCCACTACCCATTTAGCTGTTTTAGAAGGTTGCAATGGATATGAAAAATTAAAATGGAAGTGAATCAGAGAATACAGCTTACGGATTTCATCAAGGACACCCTAACTGTTCCCCCATATTTCAAGGCTGAGTTTCTGCTTGTACCTCTCTTTCTGCCTTAAGCCACTTTCTCATCCCTTCCTTTACAGATCAAAGTGAAAAACTGGGACGCCATCTTCCAGGGCCGCATGAGTCACATGACTGCATGAGATCACAACCCTGAAAAAAGCATTGCAGTGCCCAAAATGGCCACTGTGCTGTTGCGTGAAGAAACAGGGTGCCCTGGTTTTCCCAGGACATTTGAGGGGTACGCCATCTTTAAAGGAAGGAGTCTACTCCTTTCATGCATTCCATAGTGGGCTGCAGCATATGTTTTAGGAACGGAAGGAAAGAAGGGTCCCTGTTCCAAACCATTCACAAAGGCTTAACTTATGCGAGTGCAAAACTCGTACAGCGCCATTTCAGGACTGAGCATCAGTAGTGCTCCTTGGAGCTTTGCTCTCTATTCCATGGGCACAGCCTGAGCTTATAAGGCCACAGGACTCAATAGCGGCTGATGTTCCCTGGAATTCACTCTCCGAGGAAGTAAGTTATTAGTTCACAATTAAAAACAGATCTATCTGGTTTCACAAGATTGATTGCACACTTAATCAGCTCCCACTTGCCTATACAGTATCACCGAAATGGAGAGATAATAAAGCCATGGTTCTTTTAAGAGAGCAACTGCACTGCAGATCAATTTCTTCAAAATCTTCAGGAGTGCAGAAATCCTGTGGGATGAATATTTCATAAGGGGAACAACGCCGTTAAAATTAATAAAACCCCAGCCTGCCTAGTTATGAACTACAGTGATTACTGAAGAAAATAATCCTGCTCATATTTTGTACCACCAGAGTTGGGCCCTGAAGGCATCCAGGGAGAAAGGAGAAAGCTTTTGAAGTGAGGTGTCACCAAGAGTAATAAGAGTTTCAGAGACGCGGAATCCAGGGAGAGGAGCCTGCGACAACTGGGGGGAAAGCTGAATCTTGTTCTTGCCTGGGGAAGATTGAGAAATTGAAGTTAATTAATTGTTACACACTTTCCCTCTGTGTCAGGCCCACTCCTCAGCTTCCTGAGCAGAAAATAGGAAGATCTAGAGAAGCAGCATTTACTGTAGTCACTCCATATTAATTCCTGACAAACATGCTGACCTGCTTTGTCAAAATCCAGCTTGTGTCCTGAAAACACCAATAGGTTTGTTTAGTCTTTAGGAACACAGGTCGCTTGGCTAGAGTTGGCTGTGCAGCTGGGATACATTCCAGCTGTGCTAGCCACACTGTGTCCATACCAAGCCATTTGCGATAGCTCTCATTTGACTGGCACCCGACATGTGTGCAGGAGTCAGGTGTGTGTGGAAGGTGCCTCCTGCCAGGGGCTCGCGTGATGGCCACACCTTCCCACCTTTTCTGCAGCAGTGGGAAGGGCAGAAGCCCCTCCACCCTGAAGCATAAATGTTAAAAGAATAGCTCCCTCAAACAAATAATTGGAACCTTGGTCTCAAAGCATAGGTAGAAACAGCTGGACTGCATCAAGAGTATAATAGCTATGGATGCTGAACAGGAGGAATGTGGGAAATGATAGAATATATGGGCAATGCAGCTGGTTTTAATATTCGGCATTTTATTGGCTTCTGAGTGTGTGTGCATGGGTGCTGTGATGTTACACGATTACCTTTTATACATTTGAATGGTCTAAGAAGATAGCAAATAAATAAGATCACATGAACCTCAAAGCCTATTTTGCACTCCTGTCTAGGTTGCACCTGGGGTAGGTGCCCTTCTTGTCATTCGATTTAATATAATGCAGGCCACGGGGCACATTACTCTTTCCAGCAGGGTCTCTCTTTCCCCCACCCCAGCATTTTCTCTTCTGGCTTCCCAGGAAACTGATCGTGTTTACAATTACATTTCTCCAACCGTTCGCTAAGAAAAGCAGCAAGCAGATGCTAGTCCCAACTGAAAGCACCAAATACATAAATAAGCCATTTTGGAAATACCAGATTGCTCTTTTCTCAGCTGTTTTCAAAGCAAGAGCGTATAATAAAAAAGAGAGTACAAACATGTGTCAACAGGTCTTGTCTGTAGCAGGTCTGTAGTTTGCCCATTATGCTCTTTATTCAGAAAGGAATGGGCAGGAGGTGACAGAGGGCTGAGGCAGCGGTGGGCATGGAATGAATAAGTAAGAATGTAAAATTAGGTGTTTTGATTTTTATTTTTTTATTTTTTATTTTAAAAAAATGTTAACTTGATAATGTATTCATAATCTTCTCTGCTTATGACACACACAAAAATGAGTGCTTGCCTTCTGAAGCCCTCATCTGGCAGCCAAAGATAGCAGATTTCTAAGGGCATTTTTTATGCTGCTTTGAGGAGTGAGAGAAAAATATACAGAGCAGCAAAATGACATTTTTCTATAAATTTCACAGTGCTCAGCAGGCATGCGACTATGGCAGCATTCATTAAGATTAGTTAGAATTACTTAAGCACCGTGAATTTTCTCTATCAAGCTGGTAACTGGGACACTGCGGATTAGTTATTGATCAGCCACTGTTAATACTCGGAGCTCTTTCCATGCCTGTTGTTGTGGGGAGTGGGAGTGGAGAACGCCGTCTCGCGAAGCTGAAGCTGTGAAATTCACAAATTAAACAGACTCTCTTCATTCTCCCTTTTGTCTCTAGAACAGTCAAAAAAAAGGTGGGGGGGGGAAGAATGAGAATTAATGTATTGCCTCAAATATTTTCTCTCTTCCAAGGCTCAGCAAATTTCCTCAGCCCTCCCAACAGAGCAGGGCATTCCAAAATGGCTCCTACCAGCCGAGCTGGTCCTACCATTTGGTGGAGTAAAGCAGATGCCTCGGGGAGCTGGTTTGCGGCATTGTGAAAAGGTAGCAAATTCTTCATTTTTTTTATTGAATTTTTATCTCGAGAGAGGTGCTTTGTAGAAATGTCTGCCTCGGGTGCCAAAATAACTTAGCTAGTCTTGGGTTCTGTGTGCCTGGGCTTGGAGGATGGGAAGGCACTTGCTGTTACACCTCAGGCAGCCAGAGGGATGGGTTGGCGATGTGCACAAGACCTTCCAGCACTGATGTTGCTCTGGCTTCCCAGGAAGGAGAGGGGCGTGATGGTGAGGAAGTCAGTGCTGTGCCACACAACAGTGAAAGCAACCCAGAGCTTGGGCTGGTACATCCACACGGCACCAACCTCCCCATTGCCTTGTCTCTCCTTTCCAGCAAACTGCAGTGACACTGCTGCTGGGAGGCTAGATCCATGCTGCTATCCATCCCTGCCAGCCACTATTGCAACAAAACGTATTGAGGCAGTTCAAGATAAGTTAGCAAACATTGCTTGAGGAGGAGGAGAACACTATTGTCTAAAGTAGTCATAAGCTTAAGGCCAGGGCCGGGTGGGTGGGCAAGGCTGGGTGGCGCTTAAGGCAAGGCTGGGTGGCGCCACCAGGGGGGCGCCGCGCTGTGCCCGCCAGACAGCCACGCATGCGAAAACAGGGGGGCGCGCTGGAGGGATAGTTCGCACCACGGCGCCAGGGCGCCAGATATGCTTAAGACGGCCCTGCTTAAGGCTGCTAGTAGGAACCCAATACTACTCCACTGCAATGACTGCCGTGCCTCTTCCAGGCTGTCAATTTGTGCTACAACACTGTTCTAAATGGTGCAGCCCTGTTTCATGCCTTTCACTGTTATGTACTCTCTGTGTCTGACTCTTGAAAGATGTGGATTGGAAAGGCAATAGCACAACAGCAGAAGATACGTTTTATTTGCCCTATGGTTTAATCTCCAGTGTTTTCAGTTACAGGGTCTCAACAAGGCTAAAACCTCTGTTTGAGATCTGCCAGGTGGAATAAGCAACAATGATTTGACTCAGCAGATGACAGCCATATACTGTATGTTCACATGATTCTAACTCTGCATAGCAGGAACAGTCAATTGTGGCAATGAGTATTAATTGACCCTCATTTGGGGGAGAGGCTGTAACTCAGTGGTAGATCACATGCTCTAGGTTCAGTTCCTGGATTATTCAGTCAGTGTAGACAGTATGAAGCTAAATGATCAGGCTAGGTATGGAGAAATGTCATGTGTTCAAATTATGTGAAACTGTTCATTAGGGTTTTAAGGAAAGAGGGAGTGAGCCACTGTTGATGAACCCTCAGTGCTGGGGTAACCAAGAGGATGCTGGCTAACACTGGGATGTTCATCCCACTGAAAGGAACAATGAGGTGTACATTGAGATGTATGTCCCAATGAGAGGGAATGTCAACTTGTTCTCTAGGCATTTTCTTCTCCCTCACCAAAAGACAGATTGGGGGAAATCGCTGCAGACAGCTAAGAAATAATGCAAGTAGGGGATTTTCACAAACATTTTTTACACATCCTAAGTTTTGGCACAAATATTGAACCTCGTGAAAATTCAGTGCAGATTCTTATAGTCAGAACTGAAGAACCAAGAATTGTCAGAGGGGAAAGATCGTATTATTTCTCCTATATGATCTTTTCTGCTCCGGGTATAGCATGCAAAATTATTCTATAATCATATAGAGCTGGAAAGATATTACATCAGATTTGGTCAACAACACAATTTATCTAGAGAATGATGTCAGCAGGTTGTGTTATCCCTGCAGGAAGCCTCTATTTCATGATCTAGCATCAGCAAAGTTGCATGGGAACCAAATTTCAAGGTAATGTTTTCATCCATGAGGAGTCATGCGAACACTTTAAAAAAGTGCCAAGTATTCTATCAGAATTCATGCAGTTCAGTGTATATATTTTTAAAAATGGAAACTTGTAAATGAAAAAAAGAATTGGCATGAGACAGAGAAAGCCATGCATTCATGCATTATTCTATAATTAATCTCCAATGCAAGATAAAGGTTAAGGGCAGAATAGGGATGAAAGGCTATGTGAAATTCAGTTCTTTCAGTTTTTCATTTTTCCAATCTTAAATTCATTTCCCCACATTTCTGCAGGAGCTGATACTGGGTGGAGCCAGTGCTGCTGCTGGGTAGTGCTAGGGCTGTGTTTCCCTTTAAAGTAGTTCATTTTCTCTCTGTCTATCAACCACTTATGAATCAGAAGAGAATGACAGAAGTTTGTCTCTGTCGGATGGTTGGAACTACAGTTGCCTAGAAAGGGCTTTCTCGGTAGTGGGAGCCTTCTCGGTAGTGGCACCACCCTATGGAATGCCCTCCTACCAGATGTCAAAGAGAAAACAACTACCAGACTTTTAGAGGACATCTGAAGGCAGCCCTGTTTAGGGGAGCTTTTAATGTTTAATAAATTATTGTATTTCAATACTTCTGTTGGAAACCACCCATTATTATTATTATTATTATTATTATTATTATTATTATTATTCAGGACCGAAAGTAGGACCGAAGGGAAAGGGAAAGTAGGACCCAAGGAAAAGGAAAACAACTTTGGCAGTTTCGGGCCTTGGGCAGAATCCTTTAGTCTATCTTCCTAAAGGGGGTGTGTGAAGTGGTGGTCCACACACCCCTTACAGTGGTGATACCAGGGTTCCCCGTTAAAGGGGTCTTGAGGGGAGGCATTGGCAATACGCCAAGAGGTTGTCATTGCTCTCCCCTCCAACGGCGGTGAAACGGGGGGGCGGGCTCTCTGCTTGAACATATGTTCTCCAGAGCCAGCCCAATCCCCACACATTCTGGATAACCCTGAAGTCTCCCAGATCCCCAGCTAGGGAATGGGAAGGATAAACGCCCAATGCCTGAGCCAAGGTCTCCCTACATCTGAAACTTAATAAAGTTGTGGCTAATTTTAATCCCATAGCACGTTGTCTTGAGTCATTCTTCTGCTCAGGGGTCACCTGGGGTTGGGGGGACGCTGCCTGTCCACACAAATGGTCTCCAGTGGTTCCATCTAGCTTGTCTCCTTAATGGGAAGGCTGGGTGGGGCAGAGAGAGTGTTGGATGCTGCTACTCTAAGAAGCAAAGCTGACAGCACATGGGTGGTGGAATTCATAGAATAGAAAGATCCCGTATACCCTGGGTGCCTATTTATAAAATGGAAGAAGACTCTCTGTAAACAATTCATCACTCTAGGTAGAACCAAAATGATGAGATGATTCTCACAAGCAGCTAAGGAACACTCTTTTCTTCCAAAGGTACTTTGCTATCATCCTTTCTACTGGACTTCATTAGCTTCATCTTCTTGGCCACCTTGCAAATGTAACTTGCAAAAGATGGATGAAATTGCAGGGTGGGACCACTTCCTTCTATCCTTCTATCCTTCTCCCATTCTCCCCTTCCCCCCTTCCCCCACAAAACACACACAGGTCTCCATCTGCAGAAAGATCCTGTATGAATTGCAGATACAGTAATGCAGGATAGCTTCTAAAGGAGATCAAATACTATTATTATCGCTCTCTTGCTAAAATGGCTTATATCCGTAATGTAACTTTCTTTTCATGAAGGTCAACCAAACCATTACAGAAATGAATGGAGGCATTGTGGGCTTCTCTTAGCTAAATAAGAATGCCTTGCCCTGAGCTCTGCAACAATGAGGAGCCATCATGCTGAAGGTTTCTGTTTCCTTAAGGGCATGAAAGCCAATACATCATTAACTAAACACAGAGGTCAGAGGTCTCCACTTATATTTTTCTCATTTTAAATGACTATTTAAGGAAGGAGAATGGAGGAGGAAATGATGATGTGGATGAGAAAAATGAAACAATTCACCTACATGCCAAAAGGTTTAAATGCAACTCTTTGATTCTCCATGGACCCATTAAGGCTTCAGGAATTCAGAAACATCCCCTTTCGTGGCTGGATAAATAGGTGCTCAAGCACACCCAGAGGAGAAAAGCTATGAACAAGACCTCAAGGCAGTGCTCACTTCTTGACCCTCCCAGGGCTCTTACTAGCTGCTATAGAGGTACAGCTAAAGAATGCTGTGATTGGGCACAGAAGTGGGGCAGAGCTGCTATGCTAGCCACTGGCGTAGCAAGCCCAGGTGGTACCCGGTGCGGTGCCTGTGTGGCACCCCATATGGACTGCACATGTGCGGCATCCCGCGCATGCGTACTCCGTACGGGGTTCAGCACATGCGCAGTCCTCACAAGCTGCCGCTTGCGCGTGGCAGCTGTATAGGCTGCTGTGCGAGCGTCACCCTGTAAAGACTGTGCATGTGCAGCATCCCGTACAGAGTGCGCACATGCGGGATGCTGCACATGTGCAGTCTGTACGGGGTGCCTCTCGCGCGACAGCCTATACAGCCATCGTGCGCAAGCAGCAGCCCATAAGGCTGCCATGCGAGAGCGGCAGCCCGTAAGGTGTGCCGAGTGTCACCCCCTCCAGGGTGGCAAAAGGGGCGGTCCACTTCCTGGCAGGTGAGTCACTGTTGCTTACTAGGAGAGGTGGAGGGGAGATCTGTGTGGTGCAAACCAAGCCCACCAGCTTGGCCCTGGGACTGTGGGTAGCCAGGACTGCACATGACATGGGTGTGTGGGCATCTGACAATGGACGAGCACGTTGGTGGGTGTGCTGACGTTGGACGTGCATGCTGCCACAGCGCGCATGGCCCCAACACAAAAAGTTGTGGGTGCCCAGCCCTGCCGTGGGAAATGTTGTGGGAGCTGGAGCGCCCACAGCCCGCACACTCGGCGCTTATGGTGCAAACACAGCAGCAGAACCCATCTGGTGCTCTTGCTCCTGTGTTGGACCAGCACCCAACTCCCCAATGAATGCCTCACTCTTTTCTCTCCCTGTAAGCAGCAGCATCCCCCCTGCCAGAAAACCAGCACAGTGACTGTACCCTACATGGCGAGCTGCTTTTATTGGGGTGCAAATACAGTGGTACCTCGGGTTACAAACGCTTCAGGTTACAAACTCCTCTAACCCAGAAATAGTACCTCGGGTTAAGAACTTTGCTTGAGGATGAGAACAGAAATCATGCTCCGGTGGTGCGGTGGCAGCAGGAGGCCTCATTAGCTAAAGTGGTGCTTCAGGTTAAGAACAGTTTCAGTTTAAGAATGGACCTCTGGAACGAATTAAGTTCTTAACCAGAGGTACCATTGTAACCGCAGATTCAAGTCCATGCTCACCTACAGTAAGTAGGCAAGTCATTATTTCTTAGCATAAGAGCCACCACAAACCAAGCAAAGAAACAGGTTAAGGCATGTTCCCAGTGCCATGGCAGTCTCTTTTTCCAGGTATGTGTATATGTAGCATATCAGCAAACCAAACAAATATATTATCGTTCTTCGCCATTGGCTAGCTGGCTTGGTCACTGTCCTTTCCTCCACTCATAAGCAAAATAATATTTTATTATTATTATTTATACCCTGCCCTTCCCGGTTCAAAAACCCAGGCTCAGGGTGGCTAACAACAAATTTAAAACACATAATTGTAATACAACATAAAAGCAGCATATAATACAGTATAAAAGCATGAATAACAATAAAATTCAAGTTCAAGAATCAATTTGGGGGAAATCCATCCTATAAACATTAGTCACCAAGGCTAGCTGGCTAAATTAGACCTACTTGGGCCAGTGAGGCGGCCAGGGGAGAATTAGCTGTGGGGTCCCAGAGTGGGTAATTTAATAAAAGAGGGGAGGGGGGAAAGAGAAGGGAAAGAAAAGATCAGGCTGAGTTCAAATTAAAGGCCAGGCGGAATTGCTCTGTCTTACAGGCCCGGCGAAAGGAGGTTAAACCCTAGTCTCATGGGACAGAGCATTCCACCAGGTCGGAGCCATCACTGAAAAGGCCCTGGCCCTGGTGGAGGATAGTCTGACTTCCTTAGGGCCCGGGACCTCTAAACTATGGTTATTCATGGACCTTAAGGTCCTCTGGGGGCATACCGGGAGAGGCGGTCCCGTAAATACGAGGGCCCAAAGTACTCCACAGCTTGATGCTTGAGATAGAAAGAGTCGCTCTGCTTCCATTGCTGCAGGCACAAATGGTGGGCCATTTCCCCACTAATAGGAGGAGTGGTTGATATCAGTAGTGAGAGGCCAGAGGCATGAGCGGGGTGGGAGGGGCAGGCGGTGGGGTGGGGTGGACATGCCCTGCAGGTAAGATGGAAATGGTGCAATAACTAGGGGGTGGTGGAAAGAGAAGGAGGTGCTGGTTATCAGTGGATTTCTGGTCATGTCACTTGCAGGTTCCTCCCCTCCCAATTTTACGTGTATGCTTCTTTTCCACATAAAAGAATCATGCTCAAAGTAGCTTACAACAAAGAAAACACAAATGCATTTCAAACAAACGCAGTTTTACATGTCTTTATTCAGAAGAGAGGAAGGGAGGGGACTACTGTGCTTGAGTCCTACTTGGGGGTTTCCCAATAGAGCATCTGATTGGCAACTGTCAGAACAGGATGCTGGACTAGATGGGTCATTGGCTGGATCCAGCAGGCTCTTCTTTTGTTCTAAGTGTTCCATCTCATACCTGCATTTAAAAAAAAAATATTAAAAATCCATACAGGATTTATATTTAAATACAGTGGTACCTCTACTGACGAATAACTCTACTTACGAATGTTTCTACTTACGGACGGAGCTCCGTCCGCCATCTTGGATGCGGTTTAGATAGGATTTTTCCTACTTACGAATTTTTTGACAGGGTTGCTTCGACTTACGAATTTTTTCTCCCAATGCATTCCTATGGGATTCGACTTACAACTTTTTCCGACTTACAAATGTGCGTTCGGAACGCATTACATTCGTAAGTAGAGGTACCACTGCTATTTTGAATGTGTTTTCTTACAGAATACATCTTTCTAAATTTATTTGATTCTAAAATACAACGTTTATATGGATCTGGGTACTTTTTTGTCTGTGTCTTCTTCATGCTCTACTTTCTTTTACACAGAGGCCTTAAGATTCACTCGTAGCTTAGCCTTAGAGGGAGGATGAGTCATCTTCCACAAGCTGATGCCCTTGACATTCCAGGGCTGGTGGTGAACCCATCACACTAATTATTGGTTCAATAAAGAAGAGACATCCATCACCTCGCCCTGGGCCATATAGCTGCAATTTCCTTAACAAAATTGTGGTTGGCTACAGCTGGAGATGTAGGCAGGGAGGGGTGCTCTCTGCTCCCTCCATCACCCAAAACATAGACAGAAACCTGCTATTTGTTTTAGTTCTGTGCTTGCTGGATACAAGACAGACAACCCAAACAAACTTCTGCCTCTCTCTTCTAGAGAGGGATGGTACTGATACATTGGTTAGTGTCTGCACCTGCCAGGGGGTTGGAGGACTCCAGAACCCCGTGCAGATACTTATCTGACATCATAGCATGCCATTTGTCCATGGTCTCTGATTTCTCCAGCTTTTCTGTGGCATCCCTCCCTTGAGATCATAGATAGATCCACATTTTTGAAACACAGGATGTAACTCAAGCCATTCCAAGAGGGTTGCACAAACTACTTGAGCAATGCAATCATATATATATATATATATATATATATATATATATATATATATAATTAAAACAGGAAGAACCTTCAGAAACCCAAAGAACCTTCAGCTGTCACACTTCAACAAAAAGCCTTTCTAATTTTTTTCTAGTGACATCTTGCTTGTGGCTATTTGCAGAATACATCTCCAGGTTTATGTTGCTAACAGGGCATTTCTATAAATGTCTCCTCAGAAGTATGATCCACTGAGTTCAATGCATCTTACTCCAAGGTAAGTAACAAACTGCAGCCTTAAAAACCACCTCATTTTGCTTTTGTTGACATTCAACAGTGAAATACCTTATTCCTAAATACCTGTGCTCTAAAACAGGGAAGTGTTTTTCAATGTACAGTATGCTGAAAAATGTTACGGCATTATGCATTGCCTAGCGAGGAATAAAAATCAAGTTAGCAGAGAATCCCTGTGTTTGGTTTTCATTATTTACAAATTCTGCAACTCAGCTAACTCCAGCCTTAGTTATTCTTCTTCGCTTTCTGCTGTGAGGGAAAATGTATCAGAATCCTGTTTTCTCCTTTTAACTCCAATGGGCCTCAACGGAGAATTAAGTTGAGGATGGCTTCATGCAATTTCACACACACACACAAATGTGGAGGAGGGAGTTCATGGAGGAGGGAGTTCATAAGTTGGATACTGGATACCTGATCACTTGTGCACAGCTCTTTCCTTGAATACAGTGGTACCTCGGGTTACAAACACCTCGGGTACAAACACTTCAGACTCTGCTAACCCGGAAGTAGTACCTCGGGTTAAGAACTTTACCTCAGGATGAGAACAGAAATCGCGCACCAGTGGTGCGGCAGCAGCGGGAGGCCCCATTAGCTAAAGTGGTACCTCAGGTTAAGAACAGTTTCAGGTTAAGAACGGACCTCCGGAATGAATTAAGTTTGTAACAAGAGGTACCACTGTAAAATGATAGGTCAGGGGTCAGCAAACTTTTTCAGCAGGGGGCCGGTCCACTGTCTCTCAGACCTTGTGGGGGGCCGGACTGTATTTTTTTTAAAAAAATGAATGAATTCCTATGCCCCACAAATACCCCAGAGATGCATTTTAAATAGAAGGACAATTCTACTCATGCAAAAACACCAGACAGGCCCCACAAATAACCCAGAGATGCATTTTAAACAAAAGGACACATTCTACTCATGTAAAAACATGCTGATACCCGGACTGTCCGCGGGCCGGATTTAGAAGGCGGTTGGGCCGCATCTGGCCCCCGGGCCTTAGTTTGGGAACCCCTGTGATAAGTCATTCTACCATTACATTTTTGCCTAAATGACTCCATATGATACTGAGGCAAACAATGTTCAAATAGGCTTCATTTTCTCATTTCTGTAGTGCTTTGTGCCCATAAAGTATTTTCAGGGCCATCACAATTGGGGATGTGAAACGCTTCACACACTCAGAATAGAGTCCAGAAATTTTGGGAGCCACAGAAACTACATTTCCTATTGTTTCCAGCATCTCTAAATGTGGTTGCACATGCTCATAGCTGAGTCTAGGCCTAGCGCAACCCCCCATTTTCACCCTTTACCCCTGCAGTGCTAACTTCAGGAAAAGGAGGCAACAGAAACAGATGCTGAGGCGGATAACACAAAGAGATTCAGCTAGGACTTTTTGGAGTCATGCCCCAGTTACAACTGGATCCAGAGAGCAGACTCTCCAAGTGTCCCAATTTCCCAGGGACAGTCCTGGATTTACAGAAGCTACCCAGGTTCCTGATTTGATCCTGGAATATCCTGCTTTTCCTTAGGACATCCCTATTTTCATCGGAGAAATGTTGAAGGGTATGAGAGAGTCCAACCCTCATCCTTTATGATTCTGCATCTTCAACAGGGTAGATTGATATGAGGCACACCAAGTCTGAGAGAAAACTTTGCTGGGTATGGTAGTTGAGGGATCTGGGGTTCTGATTTGATAGTTATCTTTTAGGCGTCAATTAATAAAACTAGTAAAGCTAAAGGTTCCAGTGACCGTTAGGTCCAGTTGCAGACGACACTGGGGTTGCATTGCTCACCTCGCTCTATAGGGTGAGGGAGCCGGCATTTGTCCGCAGACAGCTTCCGGGTCATGTGGCCAGCATGACTAAGCCACTTCTGCTGAACCAGAGTAGTGCACAGAAACGCCGTTTACCTTCCTGCTGGAGTGGTACCTATTTATCTACTTGCATTTGATGTGGGCTGGGACCGAGCAATGGGAGCTCACCCCGTCACTGGGATTCAAACCGCCGACCTTCCGATTGGCAAGCCCTAGGCTCTGTAGTTTAGACCACAGCACCACCTGCACCCCCAAATTAATAAAATTACTTTGCTTTTATTTTCATGGTATAGCTGTTGCCTTGAGAGCAGCAGGTGGTGCCTGGATTTTTCGAAAAACAGATATGCATTTTGATTTGCCGGGGTGGGAGAGACACCATGGTATACGGTAACACCCTGAAGGGAAACAAAGTGAAGGGATTTGTGTTACAGTGTTATGGAGATTGCTTTTTCAATTCCCACTTCCTAGATATGTGCTTACTTTAGTTTGAGCATGTTGTGGCTGGTATATAGGAACATTTGGGTGGCAGGGCTAGCTTAACCTCAAGCACACTGCTATAGAGTTGGGATGAGAGGGAAATGTGGTTTGCTTTGCATTTTTATGTGGACCTACCTAATTCACACTTCCCAAAACAATACAGGAGCCTCAAAAATTGCACTTCTCTGAGTTTTGCAGGGAAGCTCTCCAACCCAGCTGTGTGTACATAAATGTGTTGTGTTAGGGGGAAGTGTGTATAAAAATGCAAGCATTCAGTGAAAATAAAATACAAAATGGATTATATTAGGGAAGATTGCATGCAAACTCTTTCTATCAAGTAAAATTGCCTACAAAATGTGGAGAAAACCTGAACTAAAATGCACAAAAATTCCTATGACCTTTTTTTTTAAAAAAAAATGCAAACTGATGCAAAAATGCGGAGACGTGAAGTGATGAGGAACATAAACTGAAATGGACAGATTTTTCCATCCCTGCTGTGGGCTTCAAAGCTAAAAGAAACTGTCAATGCAAACATCTACAGCACAACAAAATAAGGGGCAAAGAGGGGTGTAATAATACTCGACTGGACATTAAATGGCACTGGGAGCCAATGTGCAGATTGTACTGATCACTTTATATGATCTATAATAAAACCAATTTTGATTTAGACAAGTTGTCTTGGACAAATTGCAAGACTGGAGAGAACCTTGAATGCCTAGACCTTCCTATGCCATCAAGGCCAGGTGTGTTGTAAGTGAACATGGGATTGTCTGTGACATGCTTCTCTCCAGTTGGTTCATGACCTTTTCAGCAGAACGCTCCACTTGGTATATTTCTGTAGTTACCTCTGACCTCTTCAGATGTAGTCACTAAATGAGTTTTGTATAAGACCAAACACAATTTTTTCTCCATTTGTATTCCGCACGCATGCCAACAAATTCTGATAAGCCCCATGCCCTCACACTGTTTCATTTGTATGTGCTTAATCTGCCTTTATCCTATTTGATGGAGCATCTTCTTTAAATTGATTCAGGCACCAGCGTAGTAGGGACTTTGCATAGATTTTGCATGCATGACATTTCTGCACAGTTGGGTCCTATTATACACCTAACTGAGCATATTCTACACATAAAATTCCATATTCAAAAGAAAAACCGAGTAGAATCAAATGGCAGGTGGAGGGAAGTGCGAGAATGCTGGCTGTTACTTGATTCTTAGGCGTGATCTTTTGTTACTGATTAATATTTAAACTTTCTGGATTCAACACGTGACACCTTTTGACCATTTTTTTTTTGTCCTTACAGTTGGTCTAGGCCGGGAGTAGCCAATAGAGTGTCCTCCAGATGTTTAGCAAAACCACAGTTCCCATCATCCCTGACCATGCTGTAACATCTGGAAGGCACCATGTTGGCTACCCCTGAACTGAGTAGTTCCTCCCTGGCCCTCTTTCCTGGAATTCACTATAACCTGGATAGCTCCATTGGTTAGAGTGTGATAGTGGCAAGGTTGCCGGGTTGATCCCTGTATAGGATAGCTGCATATTCCTGCATTGCAGGGGGTTGGACTAGATGATCCTCAGGGTCCTTTCCAACTCTACAATTCTATGAAATTGAACTGATGGATAAAGGGGATTTATGGAGTGCTAGTCATGATGACTAACTCCACTTATCAGAGGCAATATGTCTCTGAAGACCAGTTGCTGGGGAACAGCATCAGAGCTTTATTGCCTTCATGTCCTGCTTTGCAAATTTCCCATTAGGAACTGGTTGGCCACTGTGAGAAAAGGATGCTGAACTAGATGGCCCTTTGGCCTGATCTAGCAGGGTTCTTATGAATGGTCTCCAACTGCTTGTTTTTAGCCAGAAGGAGAAGACACACACATAAGCATTTATGGTTCCTTTGCAAGGATACAAAGTATGATGCTTCTCAGAGCCATGATACTGCACACCTACACTTCAATATGATCTGACCATGAGAGGTATCTTCCAATTCCAGCTGTAACACACTGCAAAGGATCACATTGCATGGCTGTCATTCTAGGTGCACATCAGAGGAAGCCCTGTAGAATTCAGCTGGACTTATATCCAAGTGAATACATACAGCATCAGCAGTTGCCTATAAAGCAGAGCTCTAAGTGAAACTGCCTGCAGCCATGTGATGCAATTCAGAATAGGTGATTGTCAACCTCACCTCTGCACTCTAGAAAGTGGCAAGGAAGGTATTTCTTTGTGTTTGTGGGGGTGGGGTGCTGAGTCAACCCCATGCAACCAGAAGTTGCTGACATCAGCAGGGGCTACTGTTCAGACAGAAACTGTGCATACGCCTGCTGCTAGCTGTCCTCCACCACTGCCCGCCCCCCAAGCCATTCAATATAACTGTAGGATATTGATTCAATAGCCATGGAACCACCAGTGGATTCCCCTAAATGGCCTCGGTCCAGTATACCTGAAGGAGCATCTCCACCCCCATCGTTCTGCCCGGACATTGAGGTCCAGCGCTGAGGGCCTTCTGGCAGTTCCCTCGTTGCGAGAAGCCAAGTTGCAGGGAACTATGCAGAGGGCCTTCTCAGTAATGGCGCCCACCCTGTGGAACGCCCTCCCATCAGATGTCAAAGAAATAAACAACTACCAGATTTTTAGAAGACATCTGAAGGCAGCCCTGCTTGGGGAGGCTTTTAATGTTTAGTAGATTATTGTATTTTATTTTTCTGTTGGAAGCCACCCAGAGTGGCTGGGGAAACCCAGCCAGATGGGCGGGGTATAAATAATAAATTATTATTATTATTATTATTATTATTATTATTATTATTATTATTATTATTAGCTAACACCCTAACCAGCCACTGCAGTACAGGATCTGGCTGCAATACTATGCCTACTTCCTTGGGAATAAGACATGTTCACCCTTGCATCTCCGTATATAAAATGGATCAGACGGGTTTGTCCATCAGCTTAAATCCAGGCACTCAGACTTCCACTGATGTGTGAGCCAGGCTGTTAATTGGCTTACATTGCTTTGCAGGTCTGCCGTAATAGCACAGCAATGGTACCTGCAGCAGTTCCAATTATAAATGAGAGAAACTAATGAAAAAAGAATCTGATGAATCCATAGATTGGCTAAATAATTATTAATATGAAGGTGCTAAAGAGCTGGAGCAACATCTGCCCTTCATAACGCAAAGGCCTTGGTTGTGAGGTGGGTGAAACAGTTACACTTACCAACAAAAGTTGTGCAAATCTCTGTGAGTTGCAGAAAATTCCAGTGGAGGATTTCAATGTGCCTGGTAGGTGAAGAGGAGTCAGAGGCTGACATTAAAGGGGCTTCACACAGCTTAAAGGGGAAAAAATGGATTAATATATGCTTTATGCTGCAGCGAATTCTAAGCAGCGGCATTTTTGATGAGCTGAAGAATGCTAATTTGAAGAATTCATCAAGAAAATGTATTGATCAATATTTTATTAGCAGGGATTAATATTTCCTATAAGGGGAGTTAATGATTAACAATATTATGTCAGGGGCAGAAGAGAATTGAGAAGCTGAAGACTTATGCTGCTATCTGATTATAGTTTCAAACTCTTGTGTAAAAATGCAAGCAGCAAGTTAATAGAAAAAAGATACACCCTGGAGTTAAAGAAAAAGAAGAAACAATTCAACAAGACTTCTCAATGCCTTTTGGAAGCCACATTCATTTAGGATACCCCCTCCTGTAACTGATTCTCAGGCAAAGTATGACATGGCAGTAAAACCAAGTAGAAGCCGGAGAGCAGAGTGCCAAGATGGCAGAATGAACTGTACCACTTCAGGCAGTAGATTAGGGAATGTTTTTTTAATGCTTCTCCACATAAAAACTCCCAATAAATAGAAGCACAACATGGAGAAAGGTTTTCTATGTTGGTCCCCAAGCAAGGGAGGCCAATAATAGCCCTGGGGTAGAGGGTCATTCCCCCCCCCTCACTGGCTAGCACACTACAGTGGTACCTCGGTTTATGAACACAATTGGTTCCGGAAGTCTGTTCATAAACTGAAGCGTTCATAAACTGAAGCGAACTTTCCCATTGAAAGTAATGGAAAGTGGATTAATCCGTTCCAGACAGTCCGCGGAGTAACCGTTCATAAACTGAAGCGAACTTTTCCATTGAAAGTAATGGAAAGTGGATTAATCCGTTCCAGACGGGTCCACGGAGTACTCAACCTGAAGCGTACTTAACCCGAAGCATGGGTGTAATTGGTTCCGGAAGTCTGTTCATAAACTGAAGCGTTCATAAACTGAAGCGAACTTTCCCATTAAAAGTAATGGAAAGTGAATTAATCCATTCCAGATGGGTCCGCGGCGTTCATAAACCGAAAATTCATAAACTGAGGTGTTCATAAACCGAGGTTCCACTGTACCTCAGATTCCTATCTCAAGTCCACCTCTGCTTTGCTTAGGAGTAAGGCTCTTAAAGTTTGCTAGAGAGAACATTTTCAAAGCAATCAAATGACATTTCAATAGATAAATACTCATTCAAAGATGTGACAAATATATGTATTTTGCTGAGATTAATTTCTCTACTGAAGTTCTTTCATTTATCTCACAAGAATTTTCAAAGTCTCTTCTATCAGAATAAAAGCCAAAGATGAAAGTCTTTATTTATATAACTGATATAAAAGATTCCAGATGCAAAGAGAGAGAGAAGTTACAGTTCGGGTCTTGTTTTTAATGTTTTAGGTTTTGTTTTAACATTCTCTCTCGCACGCTTATGTCCACCAATGAATTCAAGTGAACAAGGAACCAGTGGTGTAGCGTGGGTTGTCAGCACCCGGGGCAAGGCAAGTAATTTGCGCCCCCCTAACCGGCATATAGATTTTTAACGGCTCACCCAACTGCCAGCTTACCTCACGGTGGCGGCGGCACCAGCGCCTCCGAGGCAGAAGCGCTGCTTCGGGGAAGGCGCCCTCGCGCACCCTCCCACTCCTCTCCTCGCCTCAAAGTAAAAGAACAAAATAGTGAGAAATGTTTCCTTTTTTAATAACACCGCCAAAATAATTTTAAGGAGCCTAGCACAAAAAACCGCTGGACCTATTTAACTGTAACCTGGCAGGTGTTATTTACTCTAGAAAGGCCACTATGTCTACAAATTCCATCCATTTCTGCAGCCAGATTTTTTATTTCCCAATGAGCATGGGACAGGGGGGGATGGGAACAAAGCCTCATTTTTTCCCACAGGGGCTTTGTCCCAGATTATGAGTTGAATCGGGAAATCTCTGAAGCATTTCACCCTAGCTGTCTTGCAATACATGAAGTTGCTAACTACAGCAGAACCAGGATCTTATACTGGGACTTTGCAATCCAAGAACCTTCTGCTCCAGGGCAGGAATCTATGCAACAGGCTTAAAAACTCAAGCAGTCTTTCTATTCTTCATCCATCTTTAATAAATGGGGCAAGGGAAATCCCACACATTGAATAGGCACCAGTCATGAATTGCTGAATTTACTATTATGAATGCTCTATAACCTGCATTGGATTATTTGCAGTGGTTTTTTATATATATATAAAGAAAACAGAAAAAGAAAATGGCTGTTTAGTACTGGTATTACAAGAGTCTGCTAGCCTCGTTATTATCATAGGCTTTTATTAGAAATCCTTTATATCTGTAAACAGTACCATTAAAATAATTGTCCTTTAATTCACATTTATTTATTTTTTATTAGCTTACCTCCCAGCTCTAGCAATAAATAGAATGCAATTGTCAGATGCTGCTTCAAACTGTCTTAAAAGATGTCAATTTCCACAGTAGTACAAGGAACAGATTATATAGGCAGGAGGAGGAATCAATGACTCAGCACTCAAGAGACACATCCCTGCTTGTTATTTCTGCTAAATCATCTGTTTCCTTCCCTTATGGGCAATACTTGCCCGGTTATGCAGATATACTTTAGGTGATGGCAATTCAGATTGCTAGGGGAGGAAATTTGAGGATAAAGTTAATTTGATATTGCTGATTTACACAAGTGGGGGGGGGGCTTTATGGGAGTGGGGGGTGCTCTCTGCATAATCAACTTATTTCCTCTCCTTTTGTAGTGCCATGTGTTAAAACTTGATGTAAAATCAGTAGAAGCCAGGCGTGTGGTGCGGATTCTGAAGTCTGAGATTAAAGTGGATAATTTGCTTGCAGCAGCTGTAGTCTCAAGAAGCAAAACAAGAATAAAGAACCCACACCCCACAAGGCGGAAAAACCCAGCAGGATCTGAGCAATGTGCCCATATGAAAAAAAGGCACTTTAAGCAAGATGCTGTTTAATTTTTTACTTTTTTTACACATTTAATACAAGCAAGGCTGTTTCATTTACATCCAGCCACTGATTTCAGAATAGGGGATTAGTGGTATCTTCAACAGATGTTTCTAATAAACTTCCTGAATGTGATTTTCTCCCTGCAGGGATTAGAGGGACATAGAGGAGTCATTAGTTGTGAAATGGATTTGTCTGGATTACCATGTATTGTATTTAATAAAAAAAAAAAACCACAGCTATTTTGCACCAGTCTGAATAAGGCATTCCATTTTGTGCTCTAAAGGAATTTACATTGTCTGTAGATTTGCAAAAATATGACTAGAGCAAAATTTCAATCTGTTTCTCTCTGTGTGCCATTTTAATATTCATTTCCTCAGCAAAAAGGTTGTTTGAAAGACTGCAAAGGTATTTTATAATGGGTGAACATTTGAATGCTTCAGCTCCTGGTGCTTAAATTCTTGTATGAAAGGCATGAGGCTCTAATGACCTGGAAACTCACTGCTCCAACCAATGCCAAAGGGCCAGATCCAACCATCACCAATGTTGAGGGTGAGGTAAGAGAGGAAGATCCCATCCCATCCTAATTTGGCACCCTTCCACATATTTTCTGCTCTGTTGCTCCAAGGTCATACAGTCGCGCCTTGGTTGTAGGATGGAATCTGTTCCGGAAGTCCATTTGACTTCTGAAAACATTCGAAAACCAAGGCGTGGCTTCCGATTGGCTGCAGGAGCTTCCTGCACTCAATCGTAAGCCACAGATGCCGCAACAGACATTCGGGTTCCAAAGAACGTTCGCAAACCAGAACACTCACTTCCAGGTTTGCAGCGTTCAGGAGCCAAAACGGTCAAGTCACAAGGCGTGCAAGAACCAAGGTACAATTGTATTGAGTTCAGTAGCATTTACTTCTGAGTTAACACTGTAAGATTTGGGAATCTGTGTTTCTTGTGCACCAGATCATATAAATAGACAAAAGGGCAGGGAATTTACTTGGGTGTTTTCTTTTGCCAGCATTATCAGCAGCAGCACTGCCTCCATTTGCCAAATCCATTTGGACCTGAATACCCCATGTGAAAACCACCCGTTGGCCTTCTGAAATCCTTTCATTTGTCATAACAGCTCCTCCACCCTGTCCGACTACTACTACTACTACTACTGTTTGTTTGTTTGTTTGTTTGTTTGTTTGTTTGTTTGTTTGTTTGTTAACCACCCATCTGGCTGGGTTTCCCCAGCCACTCTGGGCAGCTCCCAGCAGACTATTAAAAATAGAATCAAACATTTGAAAACTTCCCTAAACAGGGCTGCCTTCAGATGTCCTCTAAAAGTCAGATAGTTGTTTATTTCATTGACATATGATGGGAGGGCGTTCCACAGGGCGGGCGCCACTACCAAGAAGGCCCTCTACCAACCTAAACATCACCGCCCTGTTTCTCTTTTGGACACACGATACCAGTGCCGTTTATGCTTTGACCCTTGTCCCTTGGCTGTGAAAGCTGGTAAATTGAAAATTTCACAATCCATTCTGTTCTGTCCCAGTGTGGTGTGCACTCCATCCTGCTATATTCACCACTCTCTTCGGTATCTGCACCGTTAAGCTAAAAGGGAATGGTGGGAAAGTCTGATGCTACAGAATGCAGTAGCATAGTAGCTCTTTGCTTGCTGAAGCCTTTGCTTGCTCCAGCCTTTCTGGAGGTTGCCCCGGGCTGCACAGCACCGAGAGATGCCACACGGACTGGCACAGCCTAATAGGAAGTTGCCCCACCCGCACAACGTCAGGAGACACCATGCGGCCTGACGCAGCCTGGCTAGAGGTTGCCCCAGGCAGCACAGCATTGGGAGACACCACAGAGACACTTCATAGGTCTGCAACAGTCACAGGACAGGTCTGGCTCAATACATTTTGGCACCAGAAGTGGACTCCAAAATGGTGCTCCCTTCTTCACCAGGGAAGAAGAGGTGAGGGAATATCTACATCAGGAACAAGGGGCGAATAAAGATTGATGCTGGGAACTGCTGCCCCTGTGGAACCTTCTGCCTGAGGCAGTCGCCTCATCTTGCCTCGTGGGCGGGCAAGTCCTGATGCAGGGATTAACAGTAGCATTTTCAAGCAGTTTGGAGCTTAGGGCTAAGCAACACTGACATAGCATACTGTTTAGTCAACAGATGTTGATATTGTAGCTACTAATAGCAGTTTAAATTACTATGTGTTACATGTGTTAAACCACAGCTCCAATGTGTTTCAGGCCAAAATGTTTTCTCGTGAAAAACTGGCAAGAGATTTTCCATCAGCAATTTAAAAACTGACCAGATAGCATGGGCGTACCCAGGATCAAAACTAGGGGGGGGCAAGGGGAGGGGCCAAGGCACGGAAGGGGAGGGGCCACAAAGTGGGCGGGAACGGCGAACTCGCGCTCCGCCGGGCTGTGCCCCTCCCTAGAAGCAGGGCTGGTGGGCGGAGGCGGAGCCCAGCCCAGCGGAGCGCGAGTTCAGCGTTCCCGCCCGCTGCGCCGCGCTCTCTGGTTCCCCGCCGCGCTTGGCCTTGCCAGAGGGCGCGACGAGGAGCTGGAGGGAGGGCGCGGCGCGGCGGGCGGGAACGGCGAACTCGCGCTCCGCCGGGCTGTGCCCCTCCCTAGAAGCAGGGCTGGTGGGCGGAGGCGGAGCCCAGCCCAGCGGAGCGCGAGTTCGGCGTTCCCGCCCACCGCGCCGCGCTCCCTGGTTCCCCGCCGCGCTTGGCCTTGCCTGAGGGCGCGCCGGGGAGCTGGAGGGAGGGCGCAGCGCGGTGCGGCGGGAATGGCGAACTCGCGCTCCGCCGGGCTGTGCTCCGCCTCTGCCCACCAGCCCTGCTTCTAGAGTAGGGCAGCTGCCCTAACTTGCCCCGTGGTGGGTACGCCCTTGCCAGATAGCAAGAAGAGAGAAAGTAAAACACAGTTTTATTTGGTTTTGCTCGGGTCCAGAGCTCAGCAGTATGCTATTCAGCAAATATTGTAATTCAATTGGGGAGGCGGAAGATGCGATACAATGGGACCTGTTTATTCAATCAACCCCAAAGAAGTATCTTGAAGTGGGAATTTCAAACATTCCCAGCAAGCTGTAAAGCTATCAGGGCAATCATTACTCTAGAGAAATATAAATATATGGAAAATGGTCTTGCAGGAATAATGGAATCTGAGTGCTTTTCTTGGAGACAATTTGCAAGATATAACAGCAAAATTTGCTGAATAAATTGCTATATATTTTTGGTGATTATTAGGGCATTACAATTCTTTATTTTAATTTATTACAAGATGTCTAGGCCAGTCTTTCCCAGCCCAATAGCCTTCACAAGGCAATGCACAAGGTATAGAGTAAAGCAAAACATATGCCATCATCAAATTTCACCCAACAAATAGCACAAATTTATCCAAGCAATACAGTTAATAAAATGCAGATTGAAATTAAAATGTATTTAAAAAAAAAACACCTGCTTGTGAGTTGCATTAATTTCCAGTGGGAGGGAGTTCTGTAGGTGTTGTGATACCATAAAAAAAAGCCTTTTCCTTGGTCCATTAACAGCTATAGAATTAGCTTCAGTTTATCCCCCATTAAAACAGTAGATGTAATTTAACCGCCTCCCTGAAATATTGGTTCCTTCAATGGAGTGTAGCTTGACATGAAAATAAGCTGCTTTGAAACCTAACGACACCCTCTATGAAAGCAAGCTGTTTCAATGATATTGCAACTGGCATGCAGCCCAGCAGAATCTACCTGCCCTGTTTTTTGCATGCAGAATGCCACTGTAGCTGCAGTATGTCATGCCACTAAGTGGCTCTGTAATAGCATAGCTGGCTCACACAGATTATTCTCAGGGTAAGGTCACACAAATTGCCATCTTGAAGATGTGGTTTATCAGCATGCAGTAGAGTTTGGCATGCATCTCTCTCCCCTCTCTGCTTCACCACATTCCCAGCCTCTGCTCAACTCACATTCACCCAAACATGGTGGATTTTGCTTGAACAATGTTGCAAGAAACATAGATCACACCACCATCTAGGCCAGGCATCCCCAAACTTTGGCCCTCCAGATGTTTTGGGCTACAATTCCCATCTTCCCCAACCACTAGCCCTGTTAGCTAGGGATCATGGGAGCTTTAGGCCAAAACATCTGGAGGGCTGCAGTTTGGGGATGCCTGATCTAGGCAATTGTATTAATAGTCCCTCAAACTCTGCATAAGGCCACTCAGCCTGCAATCTCATCATACCCATTTTGTTTTGTCATTCATTGGCTCTCAGCAATTGGTCCACTACTACTGTACTTGTTTGTAGTGAAAAGGAAACCTGTGCCCACCTCTGCCCCATATAGCCTGATTTTTCTGAAATTTAAATGAGAATGTTGCTCAGAGAAAGCTCAGGCTCTTTCTTAGTCTTCCTAGTGAAAACAACATTTCTCCCTAAAGCCTAGGGGGCTCCTCACAATTTCTCCTTCTGTATCCTTATGGGGGGGGGAGTCAGGGCAGGGAGATGCTTCAGTAGCAGCAGAGGTCTGATCTTTGAGGTCTAGATTCTCACGTAGGCTTTCCATTGCTGCTGCAGAGCCTAGGAAATTGATTAAGCCATGGGGCATAGGGAACTCCATTTCCCAGCCTCACCAATGGATGCTTCCAAGAAGCAGGGAAGTCGGTGCTGTTTGCTGGAGGGGAGCAAGCCATTACAAACCAGACCCGAACTTTGGAAGGGTTTGGTCTCCTTTTCAGAATCGGAGGAGTCTGCTTCCACCAGCAATCCAATTCTGAATTGTGGCGCCATCACTGCTGGTACTTACAGGAGACCAACATAATGGAAACTAGCTGTGAAAGTGCAGTAATGTCTCTGGTCCCTACTTAAACATTGCTCTTCAATTTCACATCTGCCCTGTGATGCTCTTAAAAATTCAACTCCTTTCATTCCTGAGAGAACAGCTTGGGAGGGAGAGGGCTTGCAACACTCAAAAACTAAGATATTAATAAAATGAGAGGGTGTGTGTGTGTGTATTCATATTCTTTGGCATTTCCTTCTGCAGCTTTTTACTTAGGCAGTAGCAGTTTGGGGCTGTGCTTCTGTAGCAACAAATGTGCAATATTTGACACTGCTCCTTTTCATTCAAGTCTGGAAATCTTGTAAGATGAGGGAAGCAAACTATCTTCATTATGCAGTCGCATATATCGTTTGGAGTCCAAATGAGCCAATACTGAAAAGCAAGAGGCAAGGTTTTGGAAGCCTTATAAGTAATTTTTCCTCGGTTTTTGTTTTCTAAGAAGAAAATGCAATATCTGTTAAGGGAAGAACTGTGCAAATTTATACAACAACAGGTCAGAGCCAACCTTCCTGTTTCTAAAATATTCATGAAGCAGCGGGGTTATTCTCTCAGAGAAAGTGACAAACGTGTTCTCTAATGTTTCCTTTCATACTTCTCAAACGCAATTGTTACTTTCTTAATGTATACCTTATGTCTTTCTTCAGATACTTTGAGGCACATAAAATTTGGGGGGCAGGGGTTGTTGTAAAGATAGGCATAACTATTTGGATACACGGTGGGAATAATTTGGTAGAACCAGGTGGTTCTATCCATGGTATAAGGTGGTAAAGGCTTAAAAGGAACTGCACCTATTGCTTGCATTATGACTCAGTGGGTGGGATGGGGAAAAAAATTCATCCCTCTGCCAGTTTAGTTCTGCATGAGCTGCCCTCAAAGCTAGTCCTGTTCATTCCCTGTTTAATAAAGCAACTATTCTGCTGTTTGCTTGGAGTCACTGCTGTGGCACATGGTTAACAGGAAGGTGTGCATCCATGTGCCACTTTCCCCCAGAAAACCCACTCTTGACTGCTAAATCAGAACAAATGGCAATCTGCAGAAAACCTGAAAATCAGGTTTCAGCACTAAAGATTGGGCTTCCCTGGATGAAATTGTGGGGCAAACGGAGATGTGAATAAGCCCTAAAGGGTGAAAGCATCACCATTCCATGCACATGCATATTGTCTAATTTCCTTCAACAAGTGAAGGGCTATAGCAACAGATAGATGCATATGCACAAAGATGACTGTTTTCTCAACATCTTGTATTCTCTGAAAACTCCAGGCCAGTGGTAAGTCTCATTATGCATGCATAGAGCTTCCAGAATCTCTATTCTGTTGACGGATTGTGAACCTACAGGGTACCAGGAGAAAAAAAGCCCTGAGGGGAATTGCTTCAACAAGAATAATCCAGATGTGGGGAGGAGGTAATAGGTACCTATAAGCTCCAAGTGGCAGGACAGGCTCTGCAAGAGCTTTTTAAAAAGTACAATGTTGCTTCAACAATGGGGAGCCTATGACGTTCTCAAGCACAGTGTGTTCAAAATGTGCCTCTCATCTGAGAACTAGAGATGATTTTAAAAAGCAGGGCCCTAACTTGGAATTCTGCATTCTGGCATCAATGGCAGGCGCTGTTATGAAAAGACAACTCCCTAAGAGTTAATGCCTTCTGACTGGTATATTACCTTAGAGGGTATATTATTTTTATTTCCGTATATTTGGGGAAGAGGTGTTAAGGAAAAGCAGGGATCAGATAAAAATGGAAGGGAATTTAGCTTAGGGAGGGCAAGAGTAGGTGTTGCTATGTTCCCTCCTCAATAATAAAATTAATTGATTGTTTTTCTTAGGAGGAATGGATAGCTCTTTCTAAGTCAGGAGTATGGGCATGGGGGTGGGCTTTTTTTCATGAACCCAGTTTTGTTGTAGTTTCTAGGTTTCAATTTTAACTTTGTGATATATGATGTTCAGCAATTTTTGGTTCTTGCAGATATCGCCGTTAAGCCCAAATAGTAAACTATTTCAGATGCCCTGGTGCCAGCATCTCATTGGAGGGCCAAGAGAATACCTTAGAATTCCGAGGCTCCTGGGATCTCATCAGTGCTGCTAGAACTTGTGTACTTGATTCAGGTGGGAGAGAAGTTTAAAATAGACCTTGAATCTCTTCTTTCAAAAGACTAGTGTAGGTACTGGAGATCAGAGCTGGACCGAGGTTTTTCTGCTGCTGCCCTAGGGATGCAGTGCTATGGACCCCCCACCCCCACCCCCAAGAGAGGGCATCCCAGGAGGCAGAGGATAGATCAAATCCCCCCCCCTAACACTGGAGACAAAGCTCTAGTTTTGGGGGGAGAGAGATATCAAGTCAGATTCCCCTTTCCCGCTGCGGCTTGAAGCCTCTGATGTCCTGGCCCAACTAATGATGGAGCTGCCACATCAACAGGGCCAAAGGGGTGACACGCTGTGGGCAAAATAGGGGGCATGCAGGGGTGAAGACTGGAAAATGGCTTTGAAGGAAACAAAGGACATGCTCCCAGAACTATAGGAGCATGTCTCCATCTCCGTCTCCTTTCCCTCCCATTGATTCCAGTGAGAGGGAAATGGTTGCAAAAAATGAAACCAGATAATAGTTATGTTGTTTGATGTTTTCTTAATTGCATCATTCATGTTGTGAGCTGCCTTGGGTCCTGTGTTGGAAGACACTCATGAAATACAAATAAAATATGTATGGAAGAACACAAGACTGCTACAGTACCTCTATTCCCCTTCTCTAAAAGTGCAGACAGAGGCATTTTCTCCAAGTCATTGACAATGGGATTTTGGCACCTATGTTTGCCCTGGACCAGTCATTGATGTACCCACATGAAACTCCAGCACTATATTAATTGATGCTATAAGAAAACCTCTATTCTCTCTCTCTCCCCCCCCTCCTGCCTGTGTTCAGTGGTGACTCGATATTTAATCTTTAGTCTTTCCTTTGTTTTGCCTAACATAAGAGCAATTAAGGTTGCAAAATACATTGTTGTCCTGGTAATGCAAGTCTAATTATGATAATGTTGAGGATAACAAAAGTTACCAGAGTTTTTTTGTTTTTTTGTTTTAAAGCAAGATTGCAAACAATTTTACAGCACATACTGAATTGAAGGTAATTTGTAGGCAGGTCACCCGGGTTCACGTTTTTGGAGGGCAAACATGCATATTTGTGAATTTGCCTTCAAATAAGAATGTTAAATAGTAGCAATGATTAACAGCAACAGTGTTGATCCAATTTGCTCTGCTTGTGACAGGAACACAATTAAAATCAAGCTGGCAAATTGCAACAATATTTTGCATGCTAAACAGTATGGTATATGAAAATACCTACTGTGATCATGCTGGTGAAGAAATGATGATGATGATTAATAAAATAATAATAATAAATAAATAATATGACCCTTAAAACCACTTACATGTGCATTTTCCTACTGAAAACAATGACTGAGGCAATGGTTATGGGGCTGTTGGCAGCAGAAGGTTATGAGATTTAAAGCTGTTGAATCATAGGGATCGGGGGCAGTGGGATTTTGCCAAGAGATAGATCCCATGCAGCAGCTTCTATTAAGCACAGCAAGATTATTTTTCTTGAAAACTGAAATCACTGCTTATCCCCTTTTCTGCCCTGGGAAGTGCTTCGGCATGGAGAAAATTGTTGATATGGATGAGTGACTTTGATGTGGTGCTCCGGAGATATAACTGCTGCCCTTTATATAGCACAGGTCAAACTTAAATCTAGTTCAAACAGGCATTAGTCACAGACAAGGGATATAGCTTTCAAAGTCTAGCAACTAGGACTTGCATTGGGGCCAGGCAGGGACATCACCGCAACTCCCCTTGCAGCAGATGAGCAAAATCCAGAAGTAAGCTGTCAACTTGTCCAGGAACAAGCATCTATAGACACCGTACACTTCTGCTGCAGGTAGAATCGGAGACTATTTATAGCATCCACTCATCAGCTCACAAGCAAAAGCCAGGAGGGCTCCTTCCATCCATGACTTCAGCTGATATTAAGAAATTGGGGGCTTCTGCTGAGGCTGGGCAGCTGTCCCATACGGAGCGATCTCAACACGCAGGATACCTTTTAGAAAGGAGTGTATCTCATATATCAGAAGGAACAGGCTTTGTGTAAATCAGTGTTCACCTCAGGGAACAGACCTGATGACATCCATCTCCAAACAGATTCAGCTCTTCACTTCTCTTCCAATATAGTTGCACAAATCAGAGATTATACTCTGCTCCACCTCAATTTCTAATATAAATGGAGAAGACGTCAAGTCAACGAACATCTGGATTTTTAGGCTTGTGTAGATTATAGGTTTTCATGAATTTGGAGATCGCATTGTAGCATGATTATTACTTGTGGTATGCATATTCATTGTTGAGCCCCATGGTGACCTCAGGACAGAACAAATTTGTAGGTTTTTTATAACAACAAACCAAAATGTTAATCGATGTACATAATCATTCAAAAATGGTATTTTTTAGGAGCTCGCAGGCCTCAAATTTTAAACAGGCATATTGTGCTGTCCTGATTTAGGGGTGTAGAACTGCTGGCAATTTTTCTAGGAAGTTCCCTTTTTATCTATACAACTTGCTCATGAATTCCTTCAATCACTTATGATGAAGAAACACATAACAAGCTCCCTAAATTCCCTTCCAAATTTAAAAAGGGAATTCTTGATGTTTACTATGAAACTAAGAATACCACAGGATGGGAAAGCATTCAGAAAATAAGGGAATCAGCATATTCCTCACCTGCTATGGAAAAATTCAAACAGCAGTTTATTAGAAGCCAGACTTTTTATCACTTACAGCAGGAAAACAACCAGAAACTTAAAAGGAATCCTGGGTTGCTGCAAGTTAAAATGTCAAAATGTTCCACCTTTTTGCAAAGTGGGAGGGTCCATAACTGAGTGGCAGAGCATCTACTTTGCGTGCAAAAGGTTTAATCCCTGGCATCATCAGGTGGGGCCCTGGAGAACCTGTGTTAGTCACTATCCACAATATTGAACTAGATAGACCACCGCTCTGCCTGGTAATGGCTGGCATGTTGTGGTGAAGCCACAGAACTACCCATCCAACACTGATGTCACTGTATCCTACCTGGATGGTGCTAGGATATGAGATGATTGCAGGGTTGGGGTCATGCAGATGTGCTAACAGAGACACTCCATGCAGCCCTGACCTTGCTGCTGCTCTGTCCCACCCCAGCACCGTTCAGGTAAGCTGCAGTGATGCCAAGATCAAGAGGGTGGCTGTGCCCCGCCATGCCAGCCATTCCTGGATCTGACAATAGAAGGCAGCTTCCTACGGTGACCCTGAAGAAGTCGTTGGATTGTAGATTCCATCATCTTTGACCACTGGCCATGCTGGCTGAATCCAACAACCTCAGGGTGACCACAGGCTGGCTCTGATGTCAGCTCCCACTCCTTTTCTCTTCCTCTTCTTCAGAAACGGAGCACTGCTCACTGATCTGACGAGGAGTATAGATCGCTCTGGTGTCAGATCAAAATTATGCTAATAACACTCCAGTTTAAGAAATGCGAACTCAGTGCAGTAGAAACAAGAATGCATCCCAATGATTCCCATTTGGATGGCCTTACTATCAAATGCCTTTTATTTCACAACCCATTTGCTGTGGCCGCAATTATAGCACAGTAATGCCCATCATTACTTTTCAACTCCCATCCCTTGAAGCTCTGGTGCAGGCTATCAGAATGGATGACCGGCCATTTGGCCGAGGCGGGGGGGGGGAATTAAAACAACAACGAAATGCAAAAAGCCTCGCAGTCAGTTTGCAATACTTGCAGCCTCATTGATCATCTCATTTGCAAACCCTTTGGTTGCATTTATCTGTCGGGCTGCTCATACAAAACATGCACCATCATTAAGTCTTCTCAGTTCTGGACACCCAGAAAGGGTGACTCAGACCAATCTGCTTTTATTCATCCCAGATTATTCATTTCATTCATCTTTTTTTTTGGGGGGGGGGTTTGTTTCAATCCAAATCAGCTCAAATGTATTGTCTTAAGAAAATATTTCAGCTAAATCGAAGAAAGCTAGTATCCCTCCTGTCATGTGCGCTGATTGTTTTTTATGTTAATTTTTTAAAATAAAAAAGCAGCTAGGATATTTTTTGAGATATCTCTTTACATTACAATGCCATAATTTAGCTTTGAAGGCTGGATGCTCCAGGCCTTCACCACACAGTTCTGCTGTGAACAGCAGGATATTTGCTCTCTTAAATCAGAAAGTTCACACATATTGACTGAAACTAGCATTGCATCTTCCGTACCCTAATAATGAAGTTATTATGATGCTTTTGTTTGACCAGTCAGTTTATGCCTCCAAGTCCCCTTATAAAAAAATGTCCCCAGTTTATAGAAAGCAATGTGGTAATATCCACATTTTTAAAAGTTCTGAATATAGGTTCATACTATCTGGAGCCAGTGAAAAGGCAGGTTATATTATATTCCTAGTGATTCGATTTGGTCAGCAGTTTTCCTAATATAGCAACATTTCATTTATATAGAACGAGGGATATGAAACCTCCCAGAAAGAATTCAAATCCCCATTTGAACACACTAATAAAAGTACACACATAAAAAATCCACCTGTTTGTTCAAGTGCTCATTTGAATTCCACCCCAGCTTGGGAGCTTGCTCCTCAATAGTTCATTTCACGTAAAAGTTACAGAATTTTTGTGCTTGCATGTTTCACACACAGGCCCACTGCTTCATTGGTTTTGTAGTAGTCTGTGTTTTGTTTTGTTGTTTGCTCAGTTCAAGTAAAGGCCACTAGGCATTTAAACCAAATTCACCAGTGACCCTCTGTAAAACAAATCGTGGGCTTGGCAGAGTTCATTTGGCCAAATGTTCAGCCCGGCAATTATACCTGAGGGATCGGGAATGTTAAACAATCCACAGCTGAAACTAATCCCACAAACTTTAGTAACACAGTTCAAAAGTTGTCTGGGTGTTAGAATAAACAAGTCAAAGTCAGGAGGAAAATGGACTAGAAGTAGATAGCTTGAGTTATTGTAGATATTAATATTGTGCAGCTTGAAATAATTAGATGAATACAAACTGACTCCTCTTGGAATAAAAATTGTCCAGACCCATATTATGGTTTCAAAGCTTTACTAACCGAACTTTCTTCAAAACAGAACATAAAACAATAGTGATGCATCCAATTAGTTATGTAATATGATGTGCATGTCCAGAACAGGTTCAGTTTCTTTTAGAAATGAAATTACTCCAAACAGAGCTACCCTAACATCAGAGGTCTGTCTTTCTCCACACAGACTCCATTAGCCTGGAGCTGTTTTCTCTCCAGGAGAGACCTCATTATCCCATCCTTTGTTCTCTGTGGCTTCTAGAAAAAGACTCAAAGACAACTCCCTAAGATGGAGATTTGCAATGGAATAACCCACACACATGATCTAGAGCTAAACCCCACGTGAGAGAGCAGAGAACACAAACGGTTAATTATCAACCCATTTAGGTGCTCAGAGAGCTCTTCTTAGCTATAGAATAGCCCAATGGAATTCTCCATGTTAAACCTTCAGCAATACACGTTCAAAGTTATTTCCATTTCAGTGTTACTTCAACAATTATAGTTAACAAGAGTTCCCAGGGGATAAGATTTTAAGTATTAAATATGTAAAAATGAAATGTTATTTTTTAAAAAATATCCTACTCATTCCCACAATACTTTTTGATGTGTATACAGAGAACATGCATATCCTACACACAGGAATGCTACATGCAGCTTTCCATGTACTCCTCACTACAGAGGGAGAAGAATGAGTTTTCAGGTCTCACGTAACACAGGAAGATGAAGCGATACTTCTCCTGTTGCCACTGCTTTGTAACATCTGAAGCTGCCCTGAATATCTCCAATCTTTCCCACTTGCCTGGTTTATAAAGAACACCTCTACTTTTATCAGAGTGAAGATTCATAATCTCAAGGCTGGCAACCATTGAAGGGGGCACAGTACTCTCAAACCGAGGGACCAAATGTCCTGGGAAGGGTTGCTGGAGCAAAGGCAGGAAATTGCTAATCAATGAAAGGTGATTACGTTAAGAGTTACAGTCCCAACACAGAAATTAACCTTAAGAGAGAGCATATCCATGAATAAAACAAATTGACTCTTCTGCTGTAACTTTGCTGCCTCTCAGGTGAGTTATTAGTTTCACCACAGTGCACATTATCAGGTGCCAGGTCTGAAGGAAATCAGCTCACTGGTTTTAGAGTTAAGAGCACCAAGAGAGTCAATTTCATGGCTGTGTAGTAGATAGGTTCTTCTTTTTATTTGTTCTGCCTGTTGCTAATGTTTCTTTAAAAAATAAAGAATTGAACAATTAAAGCAGAATCAGAAAGCTGTAAATTGTATAGGTTATCTTCAAAAGTGGCTTAATTTCGACAATAACGAGCCTTGAGAACTCATAGGTGCCTAAGGAGCACTTTTTCGAAACAGTTTTTGCTTCCATTCATGGATGGAGCATTGCATTTGTACTTCTGAGACCAGCAGAGAAATCCTAACCCCGTCCAGTGAGCAATGAACTGGTGGATCCACTACCTCAAACCCAACATTCTCCCCACAGACCCCCTTGAAAATCTCTGAGGGTCTTGGAGAACCACTTAGTAATTTTTCTCCCTGTTGCAGCAATTGCCATTTGCTGTGCTAGATGCTGTGTGGCCACCTGAATGAAGCTCACAAACCACTTGTGGCCCACAGACCACAGTTTGGAAGCCCCTGTGCTACTGCAGCCCAAGCCCTCCCAGCTCATGCTAGCTAGGGCAAGAGGTGGTGGTGGTTTAAAAGAAGAAAGTGCTGTAGCAGCTCCAAGCATGAGGATCTGTAGGACTTTGAAGCTAGCAGTTCCATGGCTGCTGGTTTGTTGTTGTTGTTGTTGTTGTTGTTGTTGAGTCGTTTAGCCATGTCCAACTCATCGTGACCCCATGGACCAGAGCACCACATCAAGGCTTTCCATTGGTTACTGCCAAAGGGAGAACCACTGGCAGTAGCTTCCCACCCAACTGGATGAAGCTGGGAGCTGGTGGAGGCTGGTGGAGAGGCCACTATATACCAGTATTAAAAACACTGCTATCAGTGGGGGAGCGGCAAAGTTTAGGGCAGTGCTCTTGGATTCCTTTCCATGTGATTTTTCACAGTGCAATTTTGTATATGTCTACTCATGAGTAAACTCCCTTGAGTTCAAAAGGGCTTGCTCCCAATATCAGGCCTGCTAATCAATTCGATCCCCATTTTCCTTGCCATTGTGGTGATGGAGAGGACAATAGTTATCTCTACCCTTCAGAGACCACCTCATTATGTTGGGCTAGGGTGATTTGGCATGAGACCAGACCTGCAATAGTGTATGACTGGTGTGTGATTACATGTGTGTATTTATCTGTGTCATACCTGCCAAGTTCCTGCCTGAAAAATAAGGGATCGGACCGGAAGTAGCAGACCGGAAGTAGCGCTGCCGCCATTTTGGAACTGGGCGGAGCATGCTCAGAAGAGACTTTTGATGCTGCTCTGCCCAGTTCCAAAATGGCCGCTGCACCAGAATAACCCGGGGGGAAACAAAAAATCTGTTTTTTCGGCTGGGAACAGCTGGAAAAACGGGGGTTTCCCGGGGAATGCGGGAGACTTGGCAGCTATGCTCTGTGTGTGTTTCTGTATGTGTGTAAATGAGAGGGAAAGTGTGTGATCTGCATGTTCTGTGAGTATGTATATATGTATGCGTGAGCAAGGGTGGATGTGTGCTTGGTAGCATGGGAAGGTTGCCCAATTTTGAATGTAGCTCTCAAGCTGCCCAAGAAGGTTAGCCACCCCAGTGTACAGCATTGCAGCCTTAACTCCCCTTAACTGGGCTGTCAAGGACTGGAGCAAGTCAACATCTCCTACCAGTCAATTCTACACCTATTAAATGGGAATTTTAAAGGGTCTGTCTCACAAGGTTCTTGCAAAGAAGATTAATATAATGATGGTAAAGCACTTTGCATCCTATTTAAAAGACTATTTTTTTCCTGTAAGCAGTGAGCTAAAACTGACCCATAGTGACTATACTGAACATTTACCTTGTTATTATGCAACTTTAATCCCACTGAGGCTGCAATTCTATGCACAATTACTCTAAAGACTTAGTTCTAAACATGCATAGAACCATGATTAATGATATTAAGCCCTGAATTAACCTTTTATTTCATTATCTTGGCTGATGTGTGTATGATCTGAACCAGTCAGTTCCTTACTTATCCCATCTGTCACAGAAGCTGATTGCCACTTTCATGTCCTGCTTGTTGCCTTCGCATTGGCATCTGCTTGGCCACTGTGGGAAAACAGACTAGATGGGCCTTTGGTCTGATTCAGCAGAGCTCTGCTTATGTGCATTGTGGTGGTACTGATGGTGAAAGCAACAGCTGCCGAATTTCAGCTGTCATGAAGATGTTGCAGGCAGAAAGCCTCTGTCATGAAAAAGGCAGCAACCCAGCTTAATCCCCGATCTACTTCAGCATCCCTGAAGTTGCTAGCTAAATCAGAGTGACCTCACTTGGTTTTTAACTATGGCTGAGTAGGAAGTCCTAGTTCCAAGTACTGCTCTGCCACACACCACTAAGAACAGAAATCATTTGGTCAGGAAGTATAAAGAAAGTGGAGGAGAAGAGTTTCTGGTTTCCCTAGCCCCCAAACTGAGCATTCCCCGCAAAATCTGCACATATCTGGAGGTGAGTTATGTCATACCCTCCAACATTTCTCTGATGAAAATAGGGATGTCCTAAACCAAAGAGCCTAGGGCAGGCATCCCCAAACTGCGGCCTTCCAGATGTTTTGGCCTACAACTCCCATGATCCCTAGCTAACAGGAGGACCAGTGGTCAGGGAAGATGGGAATTGTAGTCCAAAACATCTGGAGGGCCGAAGTTTGAGGATGCCTGGCCTTGGGCTTGCCGATCAGAAGGTCGGGGGTTTGAATCCCCGCGATGGAGTGAGTTCCCGTTGCTCAGTCCCAGCTCCTGCCAACCTAGCAGTTCAAAAGCACGTTAAAGTGCAAGTAGATAAATAGGTACTGCTACAGCGGGAAGGTAAACGGTGTTTCCGTGTGCTGCTCTGGTTCGCCAGAAGCTGCTTTGTCATGCTGGCCACATGACCTGGAAGCTGTACGCCAGCTCCCTTGGTCAATAACGCGAGATGAGCGTCCCTTTACCTTTACCTAGTCCATACTTTCCAACATTTTTCCGATGAAAATAGAGACATTCTAATAGGGACATTCTAAGGAAAAGTGAGAGCTGGACCACAAAGAAGGCTGATCGCTGAAGAAATGAAGCTTTTGAATTATGGTGCTGGAGGAGACTCTTGACAGTCCCATGCGGTGTAAGAAGATCAAACCTATCCATTTTTAAGGAAATCATCCCTGGAAAAACCCTGATGTTGTGAAAGATTGAGGGCACAAGGAGAAGGGGATGACAGAGGATGAGGTGGTTGGACAGTGTTATAGAAGCTATCAACATGAGTTTGACCAAACTGCGGGAGACAGTGGAAGACAGGAGTGCCTGGCATGCTCTGGTCCATGGGGTCACGAAGAGTCGGACACGACTAAATGACTAAACAACAACAAAGAAAAAGTGGGACATTCTGGGATCAAATCAGAAACCGGGACAACTTCCGTAAATCTGGGACTGTCCATGGAAAATAGGGACACTTAGAGGGTCTGCTATGTGCATCACCTTTGTGTGTGTGTGCTTGTATGCAATTCACACACACCTCAGTGTCCATCCTGTTGGTTTCTGTGTTCTGACAAATCCAGTACGTCTCTCCCTGACAGTTGCCTGCTACTGCTGTGCAATTATTTTCCCTCTGTGATTTCAGCCATAGGCACTTTTTAACGTGACGGTCACTTGCATATCTTTCCCATAAATATTTAGAGGCTTTGCTGCAACCAACCAAATGTCACTCTGCACCTCCAGAGATATGATTGATTTATTTTATTTTTTTCAAATATATTTATTAAGATTTTCAGCTTAAAGTTTCCATTCATATCCTCATCTTACAATATATCATATACTTACATCAAAAAAGAGAAAAACTTAAAAAAGGAAAGAAAATTATACAAAAAAGCAAAAAGCAAAACAGAAAAAAGCAACAACAGCAAAAAGCAAAAAAAAGAAAACAGATATGATTGATTTAATGGGTCCCAACTACTACGGATTTAATGCACCAGCCAACCCAGCTAACGGGGGCACATCACATGCATTTTGTGAAAACGTTAAGAGCATGGCATTTTTCAAAGTCTATGAAATGGATCAAGGGACGCACATGAAGCTCAGCATAATGAGTCTTTGTTATTCTTTTGGAACTGGGTGTGCCCCTGTCGGGATTGATCAAGTGTTCCGGTTCACAGTAACTATGAAAGAAAACTACATTGTTTATAGGGTAAAAAAAATATGAAGCAAAACAGTACAAAAATCAATAGCTCATTGTGTTTTTATTTCAGGCCTGGTAAAAGCCTGAGATATTTACCTAGGGTCCCAGGAGTTCATAAACACCTTTATTTGCTGCTTCCAATTTGACTTTGTTCAAAACCGGGAGGTTGCAAATGCGTTTTTGTTTGCTAGCTGCTGATGCTGCTACTTCCCCACAAAGGAATGAGCTGCCTTTTTTCATGAGTGCCTCATAAAATAGGGATTAAGAGTGTTTTTCTTAAATGTAGTTTTTGTAATAGCACAGTCCAAGCCCCTTCAATCAGAGAACTTCAGTGCAACTTGACAGGCTAAACTGCCATTCCGCAGCCCACAGGACAAGCGGCCCCATTTGCACATGGTCGGTCAGCAAGCGTGGAAGATTCATGCTGCCTGCTAATTGCCTCTGGCAACTCTCCATGTCCAGAATGCCTCAGCGCGGCGCCCTTCTTTCCTCGTGGTTCTATCTTTTCAAATGCATCCCTTCTCCATTTTAATGGCTCGGTGGCGGAATTCATTTGTGCAGGTGGTTGAAAAATGGAGGAGGGAAAATATTTTAGAAGTACACAGGCAGACCACAGGAGCCAAATCTGGGTAGGTTTGAGTGGCAAGGTCATAATATGAGAATTTGTGAGGCTCGATAGCCTCTTTGTGCAAAGGTCACAAGCTAGTAGTGAGGCAACCAGCCTCCCCAATCTAGAGGATCCCACCGTTTCACAAGATCCCAGGAAGGCGTGAACTGCAATCCTGCCTCTCACCAGTGACATTAGAGCGCTCGCATGAATTATCACTGTGCTCACAAGTACACACTCATTATGACTTGGTGAACCCTTTGTGCCTTGGGATTTTGGTGCATGTGTGCAACTCGGCATATAGTTCTTACTGGTTTCAGTGCACACAGTGTGGAATGCTGCCTGTCAGGCTTGAGGAATCCTCTCCCTCCCCCGATGGCACCAAGAAGCAGGGAGGAAACAAGGAAGTTCTTACTTATGATTTTATCCAGTCATCACAGTGAAAGACAAGAAATCCGGTCATTCCACAACGATGGTGCGGCTCGCACTGAGCCCCTCCCCCTTCCCTTCTAGCAACAACACCTTCCTCTACGGCAGTGCTCCCCAACCTTTTTATCGCCGCGGACCAGTCAACGTTTGATAATTTTACTGCGGCCCGCTGAGGTTGGGATGTTGATTGTTTCGCGGCCCACTGAGGGGGGGGGACATTGATTGTTTATATTTTATTTAGATTGTTTTGATTTAATAATCTTAATTTAATTGTATTTAATGTTCCTTGGGCGGCCCGGTACCAATTGATCCACAGACCGGTACCGGTCCGTGGCCCGGGGGTTGAGGACCACTGCTCTATGGCAGAGAGCAGAGAGTGCCCTCTCTACGCAGAGAGTGCCCTCCCACATGCCACAGCTCAGGGTAGGAGAGGGGCAGGGAAGCTGCTGCTCACTCTCCTCCTGCTCTCTGCAGCCGGGTCAGACATGACCCAGCAACAGAGCTGCTGCGGCTGGGTGTGCCTCACCACGGCTGAGGAGGGCTGCTCTCTGCCACCGGGTCAGAAGAGCTGCTGCCGCCGGGAGCAAGATGTGCCACCCACTCACCTGCCATTTTGTCACCCCCCTCAGTCATGACACCCAGGGCGGATCGCACCCACCACACCCCCTTCCTACGCCTCTGAAGGGGTGTGTGTGATCCCCACCATTCCTCCTCCGCTTCAGTCCAGTCCCTGACACTGCCTGGAGCTAAAAGGGAATGGAATTATCCTTCCTCATGTGGCAATCTAAATACATACACCTGAGCCTTTGGCTTTGGACATGTATGTTGTTGTTGTTGTTTTTAAAATACTTTTTATTAAATTTTCCAATTAAACAAAACAAAATACATTCCAACCTATATTCCTCCTCAATAGTTGGTAACTGCTGTACTTTCCACTTTGGGGCTAGTAAAGTTCTTGCTGCAGTTGTTGCATACATAAATAATCTTTAATCTTCCTTTGCAATTTCCTCCCCATCCAGCCTGGCAAAAATGCTTCCGGCTGAGAAGCACCTGAGCCTGGGGATTGGGGCATGTATGTTTTTCTGGGTGCTGGAATGTTCAGGGAAGATTCTAATTCAAGGTCCCTTTGATGTTGAGTCTTCTGTGTTTTCACTTTTCTTGCTAATATGTATTGGTGTGAAGCCAGTTATAGGGAAAGGGTCAGGAGCAAAAAGCCAATATTATTTCAGACAACTCCCAACTATAAAGTCAGCATCAAGGAACAGTGACTAGTAACTGGAATGTGCCACAATGATAGGAATTTATTATATATGGTAATAATTTTTCCCCTGTCATATCACAGAGGCTCAAGTCATGTTACAAAGCACCCAGTGATGGTTCGTGCCCAGAGAAGCCGTGTGGTGTAATGATTAGAGACCTGGGAGACCAAAGTTCAAATCCTCACTTGGCCATGTTTACCACTGAATTGGAACAAATATCAATCCATAGGGGGTGGGGAAGTGAGTTCAATTAAGAGACTTATCCAAGGCTGCAAGTGAGCTCAGGTTTGCTGAGCAAGGATTTTTGAAGCCGGGGGGGGGGGGTTCTCATTTCCATATCAGACTTGTTATTCTCTGTTTTCATGCTATCCTTAAGAAATGTTCTGTATAGGTGACAAGCATCCTACTAACAAGCTGCTGGCAGCTTCTGCTTTGAGGATTTGTGTTCTGGGTTTTTGTTTCTGTTCTTGTAGGTTTCAATACTTGTGTTTATTACTTGCATGCAGAGCAACACAGCTTGGCTAGATTTGCATTCACCTTGAATGTATTATCATGAGTTGCGCATAATTTTCTGAAGCTGCGTCAGAGCCCAAATGATTGAACACTTCAGTGAAATGCACTAAGAGTCATTTTTATCATATGTTCATGCAGTAATTAATTGCATATAGTTTATCAGTATATGAGGTCCAAAATTACACATCAAACTAGGATAGGTTTTGGAGAGGAATGGTGAAAAGAACCTTATCTGGTTATTACTGGAAACTATTCATTGCATCTGTCTTTCTGAGCAAATGTCTATAATACAAGGACCTTTCCCCAGGGAACCAGAGGTACAGGGATGGGCTGCACATGGTTCTCCTATGCTCATGGAGTTAACCCATCATTATCACCTCTCCCAGCCAGAGCTGATAATTTCCTAGCCTTCCCCAGCCAACTCTTACAAGCTGGTGCCAAACATATTGCTCTGCTTTCCTTTCAGCCACATCAGCGAGGCTGAGAGGAGGGTCTTGTTGTCTGGGCAGCCCAGGTCCGCCATACCACTGCCCATGCTTGTGCCATTGGGAGGTCCCTTTGGTGCCATTGACACAGCAGAGTGACTTCACCCCCAGAGGTGCACTCCATTATCTCTCAAGACAGATGGATGCCAACAATGCACAAGAGCGCAGCAAAATTTCTGGCAACCAAGCCCACCTAGCTGACAACAGGCACCAATATTTTTGGTTTCTTATTGGTTTGATTGTTTAATCAGGCTAGGCTGGGGTGAGGGTGGCTGTGGGTGGTGTGAGAGTGAGAGCGAGAGAGGGGTATCTTTTTTCAGCAGTGCTATGACAGCCTTCCCTCACCTACTTCCTCGGAGTCAGTGCATATTTCTCATTTATCTAATACTGATTTCATTGAATCATAGTATTGTAGAGTTGGAATGTACTCCCCGATGGTCATCTAGTCCAACCCCCTGCGGCTCAAAATTCTTAACTAAAGCATCCATGACAGATGGCCACTCAACCTCTGCTTAAAAACCTCCAAGGAAGGAGAGACTGCAATCTCCCAAGGGAGTCTGTTCCACTGTCAAACAGCTCTCCCTGTCAAAAAGTACTTCCTGCTGTTCAATTGGAATCTCCTTTCTTGTAACTTGGATATATTGGTTCAGGTCCTAGCCTCCGGAGCAGGAGAAAACAAGCATATGCTTTACCTTTTAGTGAGCACATGGAATTTAGTTGTTATGCCGATCCTGAACATTTTGGCCATTCCATAACAAGATCTACCTCCTCCTTAATGTCTTTTCCTGCACAATGTTCACATTGATAACCTCAAAACATCTGCTAAGGGAGGAGATCCTTCATCTCTGTAGGCAGCTATTTTGGTCTGAGCCGCAAAGAGTCTTGGTTCGGGGCTTCCTGATCCCAGGCTGCCAGTCACTTGGGTCTTATTCTACACTGTCTTGCCTTACCCTGCACTTTATCACCCCACAAAGGCTTTTGCTCATTCTCCACCCCAACATCAGGGGTTGTGTTGCCTATTTAAAATGCACTCTGCCTTTAACATGCACCTACATACATATATTATTTCCTAAGAGATATATACCCCTCTCCAAAATGGAAACAATTCTGTATGCATAAATTTAGAGGATTAAAAATATGTGTCTGGATTTCCTGTTTGCTCAGAAAGGATTGCAATTTCATAATATTAACTTAAAGGATGTATTGCAAGTTATTTCAGAAAGAAATGCAGGGAGCAAATCATAGAGCAAACAAACATGAAATGAGAGAGAAGTCAGTATATAACAGTAAATGAAGTGTGTGTGTGTGTGTGTGTGTGTGTGTGTGTGTGTGAGAGAGAGAGAGAGAGAGAGAGAGAGAGAGAGAGAGAGAGAGAGAGAGAGAGAGAGAGAGAGAGAGATTGACTGGTTACACAACCGAAAGGTAATATTTGCAGAAACTAATATGTAGAGGGAGATTTATTTTTCATGCCAAGCAATATCTAACTGAAGGTTAAGTTTTGTGGTAAGTTGTCCAAAAATGAGGTATTCCATAATTATACATTATACATTTCTTAATGTAAAAACAGCCACAATGGTTTTTTGACTATTCAGAGAAATCTGAAAAATTCATACATTTTCTCTCTCTACAAATCCTATTCTCTAACCCCTTATTCACATATTCAGCTTAAGCCAAACCTTATGCACATTCATCCCTTGTACTCAGGCCTCACATCCTTCCCTTTGTTACCTCCAGTATGGTAAAAAGTTTAAACGTAACCTCCTGGGTATGGAATGGAAGGAAGTGAGCCTCATGCCAGCAAGCTGCAGTGGGGAGGAGCAGCAGTAGCAACAACAGCCAGTCAACACTCACCTGCCTGCTTCTGTAACACAGCCTTCCAGACATCCCTGTGTGGAGAAGCAGCCAGTCCCACTTAGGGGGTGTGTGAAGGGGGGGCAGGGCAGAGCTTGCAAACTTAAGGGGGTGGAGGGGTGAGGAGACAGAACAGCAAAATTGGGGGTGAGAAGGGAAGCATTCCTTGAGTTGCTCAGTGATCAGGTGTTCTTCAGATGCTGCTGGGATTGGCATAGGCTAGGCATTGGACTGGTGCCTGGGGCAAGGGATGCTTCTCCACTTCAGCAGGAGAAAGGACCATTTTGCATGGCTCTGCAAGGGGCTAAAAGGCATGCATAGGAGTAACAGAGCCAGGATAATTCATCCCACAGCAAGGTGTGCACTAGTTGAGGTGTCTGTTCTTCAGACTCAGCATCCATAGTTGATTTCAGAGATTGTGAGCTCCAGGCTGGCAGTCTCTAACACTGACACAGGTTCTAGTAGAAAGCAGAGAGAGGGGAAGTTCTCCACTCTTCCTTTCTCCATCCCCAGACATGCCTGGGGGTTATTACTCTAGTATTCCACTGGACTGATCTGATGGGGCGGATCATTTTTTGACACGTGTTTTCTTTTTCTGGCTCTGCATGGGGGGGGAGGGGGCAATTGATTTGTCAAACTGGAAGGGGTTGCGGTGGGGGCTCCATAAAAGCTGGACAGTTTTCTCCTGCTGTTGCAAGAGTGGTCGGACGCCCTTCCTCAAGTCTTTGTCCCCAAATCAGTGCAGATTCGTGGAAAGAAGTGGGACCCTATGCACACTTTGCTCGCTTAGGGCATAACCAAATAGAAAAGGGATCTCAGGGTTCCAGCCAGACAGCCATACCTTTTTCCTGGATACTCCATTCCACCCCCTACTCTCCCTGGTTTTTTATCTGCCCCCTCCAACAGCCAGCTTCTTTTCCATGGCCACTGAGAATGCCCAGTCCACATTGACCTGCTTTGGTGTCTCACAAAATACTTAGTGGGGAGCGGGGTTCACCTCTTAAAGAGGGTTTTTTTGTACTTCTGCAAATTTTGGGGTTTGCACAAGCCTGCTGATACCTGCCTGTGGTGAGTGGAGGTGCCATTTCTGCCTGCCTAAGGTTCACCTCTTGGAGAACGAGTTTGCTATTAGCATATAGGATCTCCAGAGCTTTGCCTGAATATATTTACACTGCTGGACGGGAGGCAATCGCTGCCAATTGCCATATCTGGAGCCACCTGTGACGGCACCGCTCTACTGCCATTTGTGTCCCTGCTTATTGGTAATGCATTAACCTCTGGATGAAATGATAAGCCTGAGCAACTACGCAGTGGCCTTTATCCCATCTGCGGTGATTGCCAAGTATTTCAGTGGGTAATGTTATTTATTCAGCACATTGCTAATGTCAGATTACAATGGGCCCCCCATCTGGAAGAGGAAGGGCCCCTCAGCATGAGGCTGGTATGAGTTCATTATAAATCAGTGCTGCTTGGATAAAGTATATCCACGGAGACTATCTAAGCGGTGACCTTCATACAAAATGTATCACATCACATTTTCCATGAAAATAATAATAAACACAGTAAGCAGTAAACAAAACAATCAGAATGTGTCTTGGAAATAAATGAAGAGAGTGGGTGATAGATGGCAAGCTATTAAATGTACATTATGGGATGGGATGCATGCAACCAAGGACAATTTCCTCCTCACAAAAAAACCTATAATTATGCAGTTTATAAAAACAGCAACAGGACGATCAGCAATGAAGGCATAATGCATGGATATGCCACCAGGAACCCTGTTGGTGACTCATTCATGGATTAGCTTTGTCGCTCTTATTGTCCCAAGCAAAACATTGCAGGAATATGTCCAAACATAGCAGAGACATTTCATGGGGCAGCACATTGGAAAGAATGAGAGCTGCACAGAAACACACCTGCACTGGGGAGTGCTTAGAGGAAAAGGTGACTTATGGGGGGCACACGATAGTGGTTTATAAAGTTATTGATGCATAGTGGGGAGAAAATAGATGGAGGGTGCATTCAGACACGGGGGGTATTGCTTTAGTTTTCCTCATCATAATGCCAGAGCTTCTGTTACAGTTTCCAGCATTCCTCTCACACGGCAGTACCTGTTGTGTTATGAAACTGTGCATTTTTTTACCGATATACCAACTTGCTGTGCTAAATTCCATCACTGGGCAGTGTCACCTTCCCCCAGCCTTTCCACACATGTGGGCTTCTGTTCCCCCATGACACACATACACACACACACCCCACAAAAACAGCAGGAAAGAACTACATGCTGGTATACCGCCCTCACATTTTGTCACTTTACTCCCTTGATTTTCTGGGTTAAGGGATCCGCAAATACATTCTCCCCCCCCAGAATCAGATAACACGGAAATGAGTGCTAAATATGTGCTATATTACATTAGCTTTCTGGAAGCTTTCAGGTGAAAGCTCAAGTATGCTGTGGAAATTAACAGTTAGGGAAATGGAATAATTTGCTGTGTGAATGCAGCCAGAGACACACTTTTCTCACTTTCCTATATTACTATAACTTGGGGTCTCCTGGGGAAATTGATTAGCTGTGAATTCAGGACAAACAAAAGCAAGTACGGTACTTTAAACAACACAAAACTGATGGATGGAGCCTGGGGAGCTGCTGCATCTCACATCTGCCACAGTATCACCTGCATCTGCCTTCATCATCCTGGTGACTTCCAGATGTTTGGGACCACAGTTCCCTTCCTCTAAGAAGGCCATGCTATCTTGGCATGGTGGGGATTGTAATCCAGAATATCTGGAGGGCACCAGGTTGCCAAAGGCTGGTTTAAATTTTTTTTAATTAACTCTTTTCCACTTTTAAAGCAATCAGTTTTTTAGGGTGTAAGTCTCACTGGGTTGGCTCAGTCAGTAGAGCATGAGACTTGATCTCAGAGTCGTGGGTTCAACCCCCCCCCCAATTGGGCAAAAGATCCCTGCATGCATTGCAGCAGGTTGCACTATATGACCCTCAGGTCCCTTCCAACCCTACGATTCTATGGAAGGCTTTAAAACAAAATATCAAACACCCAGGGGAAAGCAGCCCAAATGCATGTTACTAGAACCCTGACCAGGTTATCATTGTCCAGGAAGGGTCAAAGCTGGTACACCTGCAGCTTTTGAGATTTGGTTCATGGTTTGGAGAGTCCATCTCTGAAAATCTTTTTCTACATCTGGTTTATGGCGGTTTGGGGCGTCTGCATGACATCTGGATCATGAGGTCTTTCCTCAATGCTGTCACAAACCACCCATGGGAAGTGGCATCAAACTGCACTGTCAGATGCAACTTCCTATCTTACCCCCTATAAAAAGTCAAGGGATGTTTTCAGCTTGCTACCGTTTTTAAGGGCTAAGAACTTGAGCTTTTGCACAGAGTTGCACCTTTCTGTGTCAGTCAAGCCTCTCCGCCAGCAGAGGCAATTACCTAGATTCTTGTGCTTGTGTCTAAATCAACACTTAACCCTGCCAAAATGGCATCAATTAGCAATATATATGGCCACTTCCAGGCAGCAACTGAGAAGTTGTTAGCTTTTCTTTTATGGTTTCAAGGGCCTCCTGACAATTGTTGGGCCATTGCTCTCTCCATTCTCTCCCTGTTCCCTGTTTCCTGACTATTAGGAATGATGTTAAATGTCTAGCAACAGCTGAATTTTTATCCTCACCAGAACCTTGGGAGGTAGGTTAAGCTGAGAGACTATGACTGACCCAAGGTCACCCAGTGAGCTTCATGGCTTTGTGGGGATTTAAACCCTGGTCTCTCTGGTCCTAGTCTGACACTCTGACCATTACACAACACTGGTTCATGCTGTGCTAGTGTGTTCCATAAGCTCATTTTCTGTTGTGCAAAAAAGTGCTTCTGCTTGTCAGCCTTAAGCCACATAGCCAGGTGGTTGTAGCATCTTTCCCTATGGACAATAGAATTTATTCAGAGAAGGAGGGGCATGGAGAAAAGACTGGGGGCTACTTCAGACACCAGGCTCCCCAGGTGGTTGCATGCCAACTACAGTTAATTTACTCCTTAGTTAATGGTGAATGTCTGCATTTTACTCTACGTTGTGCACTTTCCTAGCTACAAAAAGGCTTCCAAACAGTGGCAAAAGCCCTCTGGGCATTTCTGCATTGCACGCTGTTCTGCGGCTATAATGATCTGATCACACATGCAGGCTGTTTGGTGAACGAGGACGCTGTTCATTATTTATTTTTAGCCTCCACGTTCCGTCATTCAGTGCTTTGCCTCGTTCGTTGCAACCCATCCAACTTGCGAAATGGATTTCTATATTGAATATTATCAGGCAGCGGCCATATGTGATTTCCCTTTTCTTAATGCTAATGAATCTAATAGCGTGCTATTATCAGGATTCCTTTATAATGTACATTTTTATGGATGGACTGCTAGGCAAATCTTTGTTAACGAAAACGAGGAGATAGGTGTGATAGATATGCCAAGCAATGATCTAGCTTAATGTAGCCTTTAATTGTTGGTCAGTAATTAATGGAATTGGATGGTTAGGTGGAATTGAACTAGATTGATAAAATGGGGCGGGGGGAGAACCTCCTGCTTTGAACAGGGCCTGTAAAACATGGTGATTTTTGCGGATTCTTTTCGGTGCATAACCTTTTACAACTCTGTGCTAGATTTCAGGGGACATTTTGATCTTCAGCTCACCAGTGCCACAGATATTCTGACTGCTGCACATGAAGCTGGGGCAAAAAGACCATGTGAGGAAAGGTTGCAGCATTTGAGAGGAGTTAGAGAGGACTTGACAGAAGTGTACAAAAGAATGTCTGGCATGGAGAAAGTGGGCAGAGAAATGTTTGTCTCCCTTTCTCATAATGCTATGAGAGATTTGTAGAAATCCCCTGAAGCTGAATGTTGGAAGGTTCAGGACAGACCAAAGAAACTTATGTCTTCACCAAGTACATTAACTATGGAACTTGCTCCCATAGGAGATAATGGTGGCCACCAACTTAGCTGACGGAAGAAGAGGAAAAGACAATGTCTAACCCTGATGGCTATGTTCTGCTTCTACTGTTGGAGGCAGTAATGCTTCTGAATGCCAGTTGCTGGAGACTGCAGGAGATGGAAGATGCTCTTGTGCTCAGGTTCTGTTTGAGGGCTTCTTGTCGGCATCTGATTGGCCGCTGTGAAAACAAGATGCTGGACTAGATGGGCCCTTAGCAAGCTATTCTTATGTTCTTATGTCTTGAATCTTCCCAGTGCTGTGTATGCATCGTTTTGTTACTAAGAGATGGTGGACATCTTTAAAAAGCTATCAATGGCTACTTGAAGCAAAACTGCATCATGAGGAGGCTGCAAGACATTCAAAGGTGCAGGAAAACAGTGTGGATGTATATTGTAGCATTGTGTGGACAGGTGGAGCCCCCAAACCCCAGGCGACTCCCAAGCAGAATAATGACTCAAGACCAGGGCCGTCTTAAGCAGGTCGGGCACCCTGGCGCCGTGGTGTGCAGATCGCTCCTGCGCCCCCACCCTGTTTCTTCCCGTGGCTGATGGGCGGGCGCAGTGTGGTTTCCACGCGGCTTTGCTGTGCAGCGCCCCCCTGCCAATCCGGCGCCCTGGCGCCCCGCACCACCCAGCCTACCCCTAGAGCCAGCCCTGCTCAAGACAACTTGCTATGGGATTAAAATTGGCCACAACTTTATTAAGTTTCAGGTGTAGGGAGACCTTGGCTCAGGCATTGGGCATTTATCCCTCCCAGTCCCCAGCCGGGAATCAGGGAGACTTCAGGGTTATCCAGAATGTGTGGGGATTGGGCTGGCTCTGGAGAACATATGTTCAAGCAGAGAGCCCCCCCCTCCATTCACCACCACTGAAGGGGAGAGCAATGACAACCTCTCGGCGTATGGCCAATGCATCCCCTCAAGACCCCTTTAACGGGGAACCCTGGTATCACTGCCACAAAGGGGGCATGGGACAAAGCTTCAGCCCCTTCCCCCCCCCCCATTTAGGAAGATAAACTAAAGGATTCCGCCCAAGGCCTGAAACTGCCAAAGTTGTGACATTTTGCTACGGGAAAGGCAAAACCTGCCAATGCAGTGAAATTCCTTTCCAGCCCTTCAATAGCGACCTTGACATAGCAGCACCTGCGTACCTGTGGAGAAGAGGTTAACCTGCAAAAGAAGACTTAATTGAGGGAGTGGAGGGTGGGAGAAGCTCTGGCGCCGACTGCCGCTTCCCAGGTAATCTACACCTTCTGTTGTGTGGGCAGGGCGGTCCCTCCCCTTACCTGGCCCAATCCCTTGGCAATGCCTCCCCAGGCAGGATTGGGCAGTTGACTGAGGTAGGCGGAGACCTCCAGGTATCCAGCCTGGGGAGGATGAGGCCAGCCCAAACTACCGGGAGCCACACTGGGATCCAGGGTGCTGCGCGCGTCCACACAAAAGTCACCCCCCATTTGATGTGGGGAGCGATCATTCTGACCAGACAGTGCCTTAAAATTTTGATCTCGTTTGTCCTCACAACAACAGTCACATCAATATAATTCCTGTTTTACAGCTGGAGAAATTGAGAGGGAGGGACTTGTGACAGCAACCCAATGCATCACTTGAGACACAATTCTTCTAGTTCAGATTCCAATACTCTGTTCCCTGAAAGCCCCCAAGTATTGCTTATCGCTTTTTCTGGAGACCTGCTGTGTGAAACATCTAGAGCTTTGCTGAATGTTCTCCCCAGAGCTTGTGGGGAGTTCAGACTCTGAATGAAAGCATTCCCCTATTAGCAGGTAGGAGGCCTTGTTCACCTGTGGTCTTCTATTTGCCATCCTCTGGATTCCAGCCACTGTTCCTGATAATCTTATCAAAGCTTTTTGGGTGCTTTGCACCTGCTTCAGGTGGCAATCTAATGCACACTCACCTGGAAGTAGATTTCCAAATAAACATAGGATTGCAATGCACACATTTCTTTGCATTTGTGTTCTCTTTCCATTCATTGCTGGCTTTGCTCATTATTCAGGGGAAAGTAGTGGATCCAGCTGATATTAATCAGCATAAGGATAGACGTTTGCTCTGGAATCCAAAACCTCTCACCGGTTTGTGAGGCCCTGAGCTGCCAACCAGCTTCCTCTGTCTCAGCAGCAGAGGAGCTGCGCTATTCAGTCCTGCCTCCCTTTGTTCCACAGCATCCACAATAAACAGTGCAGTTTGCTTCCACGCCATGTGTGTATGTGTTCAAAGGTTGAAATTGCTGGAATGAGACACTCTGAGGCCCCCTATAAATGAGCAGTCACTGCCCTCCTCCCTCCTTCTCCCTCTCTCGCTTGCTGTTTTCAGAAACTCAACAGCGGTCTTGGATTTGAGAGGTAAAAAAAAATCTAAGTGTAAAAAAGAACCCTTTCCCCAAATTTAATCAGTAAGGGTCACTTAAGTGACATGCCAAAGATAACAATGACAGCCATCCAGACCGTAGCAGCTTCTAATGGAGCAATGCTGCCATCTATGGACAAACAGAAATAAAGACATTTTCCTCACTCCCATCAAGGCCAAAGACTTGTCACAGTTATTATGCAGAGCTTGAAACAAAATTCCTAAATGAATTTTAGCATTTTAATACCTATTGCTGGGTGCTAATGTTTATGTTTCTACTGTCTTGATTCCGTTTAATTTAAGCAGTTATAATATTATTCCCTCTTGTCCTATAACTGTCCAAGTCACACCATTTATCTGTTGAAATAAGTATGGTCTACACTTACTGGATTCATCTCTCAAATTGGGTATGTTTAGCCTGGTAAACCTTGCCGACAAAGGTCCGTATAGTTAAAGCTATGGTTTTCCCAGTAGTGATGTATGGAAGTGAGAGCTGGACCATAAAGAAAGCTGATTGCCGAAGAATTGATGCTTTTGAATTATGGTGCTGGAGGAGACTCTTGAGAGTCCCATGGACTGCAAGAAGATCAAACCTATCCATTCTGAAGGAAATCAGCCCTGAGTGCTCACTGGAAGGACAGATCCTGAAGCTGAGGCTCCAATACTTTGGCCACCTCATGAGAAGAGAAGACTCCCTGGAAAAGACCCTGATGTTGGGAAAGATGGAGGGCACAAGGAGAAGGGGATGACAGAGGACGAGATGGTTGGACAATGTTCTCGAAGCCACCAACATGAGTCTGGCCAAACTGCGAGAGGCAGTGGAAGACAGGAGTGCCTGGCGTGCTCTGGTCCATGGGGTCACAAAGAGTCGGACACGACTAAACAACTAAGCAACAACAGCCTGGTAAAGAGGAGACAGAGAGGAGATACGATAGCCATCTTCAAATATCTGAAGGGCTTCCTATCACATGGAAGATGGAGCAAGCTCACTTTCTCCTTCTCCAGAGAGTAGGACCCAAACCAACAGGTTCAAATTATAAGAAATGAGATTCTGACTGAACATCAGGAAGAACTTTCTGACAGTAAGAGCTGTTCAACAGTGAATGAACTATCTTAGAAGGTGGTAGACTCTCCTTCCTTGGAAGCTTTTAAGCAGAGGTTGGATGGCCATCTGCCATGGATGCTTTGGCTGAGATTCCTGCATTGCAGGGGGTTGGACAAGATGACCCTCAGGGTCCCTGCCAACTTTTCAGTTCTATGATTCTATGTATAAATGCAAATTTGGACAAAATTGCCATGATTTAAATAGAAGTATAATACATCTCACCATAGTGGGGAAGACCCTGACCAGGTGCTAACGCTTTATGGGCAACTTCAAGGTCCCTGCCGCTCTCCCTACTTAAGGTTATTTATCCTAAGAATGTAAGATGAAGTTGCTGTATCCGGCCAGTGGCCCTTCCAGTCCAGCATCCTGTTTTCACAGTTCCTGTGGAAAACCATCAAGCAGGACCTGGGCAGAAGAGCACTCTCCCTTCTTGTGACTTCCAGCAACTGGTATTCAGAAGCATTTCTGCCACAGATTCTGTTGGCAGAGCACATTCACCAGCTTCACTGGGTGTCCACAATATCTAGTGTTATGGGGGGGGGAATCTTTTCTCTATTTGCTTCCTCCATGCCATGCATAATTTTATAAATTTCTATCATGTTACCTCTTAACTTGCCTTTTCTTCTAAACTAAAAACTAAACTAAACTAAAAGTCTAAACTAAAACTTAAAAAGTCCTGAATGCTCAATTTTTTCCTTGTAGGGCAATTGTGCCATCCTTTTTACCAGTTTGGTTGCCCTTTTCTGAACCAATTGGCTTTTCATATTTTGGTGGAGGTAAAGGGACCCCTGACCATTAGGTCCAGTCATGACAGACTCTGGGGTTGCGGCACTCATCTCGTGTTATTGGCCAAGGGAGCCGGCGTACAGCTTCCAGGTCATGTGGCCAGCATGACAAACCTGCTTTTGGCGGACCAGAGCAGCACACCTTACCTATTTATCTACTTGCACTTTAACATGCTTTCGAATTGCTAGGTTGGCAGGAGCTGGGACTGAGCAATGGGAGCTCACCCCATCAGGGGGATTCGATCCACTGGCCTTCTGATCGGCAAGCCCTAGGCTCTGTGGTTTAACCCACAGCACCACCTGCTTCCCCTATTTTGGTGGAGAGTCCTCTCTGAAGCATGGTACATGGCGACCCTAATGTTCAGGTGAGTTAGACTGAAAATACTGACTTATCAAACACTACTACTCACTGAGTTGCACATGTGTTTGGGGGACACCATGATCCCACAAGAACAGGGTTCCAGACCCTCATCCTGCTCCGCCCCCTTTTTTCTCCCTTTAGCTACTAACTAGTCCTGAAAATGATTAAAATTCAGATTTTAGCATATGCCTTTGCAATCAAAGGAAAGCTAGGGGCTTGGCAGTAAAAAGGTCATTTTCATTATGAAGCTTAATCCAAAATCTGCATTCGGATGTGGGTGGGATAGCTTGAACCCTTAGGCCTTTGCATTTAAACTTCAACTCCTGCAGCAGTTTTCAATATTTTGACACCCAGGCATTTTCATTTCAGAAGCATCCAAGTGTGCCCTCTGCATACTAATTAAACGAATCTGAAACAGCAAAGTACTTGATTCCTCCCTCCAGCTGACTGCATAATTGCCCTTGGCTCTGGACAGTTTCCTAAAATGGGAAATAAAACTGGTTTAGTTGGCCAAGGATAGTTGCGTGCACTTCACACTGAGAGTTGTGCCCCCCCCATCCAGGCTCCAACATCTTTCCTCCTGCACCACAAGAATACATTTCTTTCACAATCTATGTAGATGGAACCAGGGACAAAATCCAGGAAGGGGCAGGATGCCAACATACTGGGGTATTCTAGAAGGCGGATCCAGTCTACCTTGCTGTATGTGGTGTTATTACTTTAGTTTATTAACTGCCCTTCACACTGAGGTCCCAAGGCAGGTTACAACAATTAAAACACAATACTGAAAATAGATGAAAACAATGTGCATTCATAAAAATAGGGTGTGTCCCTAAAATATACATTTCGGGTGCTAAAAGCCAGGGCTGAGAGGTGTTCTCTCCAGCATTTCCTGAATGCTGCATAATGAAGATGCCAGGCACAGCTCTGTGGGGAAGGTGTTCCACAACTTAGGGGCTGCCAGAGAGAATGCCTTCCCCATTAGCCACAACCCCCTCAGCTTCTGAGGGCAGTGGAACAACCAAGAGGGGTGCCAGGCTTTGGGGGATCTGCTTCCTCCTCCATGGCAGTAAATAAGATCAAACAAAAGGAATGTCTTACCAGTTTCTTCCCAGCTTCTGCCTTCTGAACTATGCCCCTCTGCAAACCACTGTTCCAAATCTATACTGTCCTCCTGATTCAGGGTCAAGATCAGGGTCAGGGGGAGGGATGGCTCCCACCATTCTTCCTCAGTGCAGCCCTCCTCACGACAGTCCCTGGCAAGGGGCACTCTCTTAACCATACCACACAACTGTCCTGTTTTAAGCAGGACATCCCAGAATTACAGAAGCCGTCCTGGTTCCTGATTCCATCCCAGCAGTGCCAGCTTCCGGAAGCATGGAGGTAGCAGTGAGCAGCCAGTGGCAGGCAGGTGGGTGGTGGCAACAGGTGAAGGTGTGTGAGGCGGGGGAGTGGTTCGAGCCCAGGGTGAGAACGGGAGCGGGAGGGGGAGGGAGCCAAGAGAGGTGGGTTGTGTCCCAATTTGCCTCACCCCTAGTATTTACCATTTGGAATGGTCCAAGTCACTATGCAAATTTGCTTCTCAAAAGGTCACCACGCTGCCTTTCTCTTTGCAATGACAGAATACATCAATGATTAACCAGTCCAGTGCTGATTCCAGTAATGTCAGCCTTCCTTTTCTGTCATTTTCACCCACAACTGTACCAATAATTTGAGCACCAGAAAGTCCCAGTGCTCAACCCAAAGCAAACTGACAGTGGCTGATAAATTGGCTGTGTAACTAAATCCAGCCCAAACTGGTATGTGCTGCCCAAATTCTTCTCTGACTGTGGCAAATTAGTGTTTATTTTCTAGTTTATTTATGGTCCCCTACATTTTGATCATCCATCTCAAAAGCTTCTCCTTGTGGTGAAATTTGCACTGTTAAATTATTAAAATGTTATCAAGGCCAAGCAGACATGTTCAGTATTTTTCTTCCTACTGCTGAATAAACTGTTGTATAATTCTATTTTTGTTCCACTTTCTTCCCTTACTCTAAGAAATGCCCAACAAGTCCTTCTTTGCTTATAGGGGAATGCTTTTTTTTTTTTTTGCTACATCTTCTTCAGTATTTAGCATAAAAAAATTAGGTTTCTAAAATAAGAAATCATAATAAATAAAAGAAGGACTCTTTTTATGAACATTTCCTCTTAGCTAATTGTAATATCAACAAAATAACATGGAATTCAAATTGCTGGTTGTCTGTGTCTTGGGTCCTGCAGCACAGATAGATATTTGATATTGTTGCTCAAAAACACTTGGACTTGCTTCAGACATAACAGAAAATTATGGTTTCCTATCACAAGAAGGTGTTGTGATAAGACTCAGGTCCATGCACTCCTCCTCCTCCATTCTACCTTCTTATTGTGTTGGGGGGGGGGAGTTTAAAGTTCCTGCTTGTGATTTGTTCCAAACCATGGTTTCCCGTTACATTGAGTTACGGAAAACTATGGTTTGCTCACATAGATGGTTTTAACAATGTGGTTCCAGGTCTACAGCATCTCATATTTGGGTGTAAAAAGACATGGTAGGTCGTTCTGAACCAAAAATAGAAGCTTTCTACTTCTTCCCTTGTGTGAAGGGGAGAGAAAGCACACAGCTCCATGGACTGCTACAGCAGATTCTCCTAACAGGAAGGTGTGTTCTTTGGTTATATCTGAACAGGACCTTTGAGTCTGCACTTAGGAATAAGGTCCTTATATTCTCGTAAGGGTGCTTGTGAAATGTGGGGGGAGGGAGTGAATTTGATGCAACAGCAATAACCAATATGTATTTGCAGGATGTGTAAAAACACAAAACAGTTGCATACATAAAAACAGTTAGAACTATTGGATGGGTGGGTGGGTGGGTGGGTGGGATAGATAGATAGATAGATAGATAGATAGATAGATAGATAGATAGATAGATAGATAGATAGATGATAGATAGATAGATAGATAGATAGATAGATAGATAGATGATAGATTAGATAGATAGATAGATAGATAGATAGATAGATAGATATAGATGATAGATAGATGATAGATAGTGATATAAAGCAACAGTACATACATAAAAGCAATGCAAATCCAAGACTGAGCCAACTGATATAAAGTTGCCCATTTAGAAGGGTTATTGAAAGAGGAACATCTTCCACAGGCAATTAAATAGAGCTGGGTATCATTGGTGCACTTATTACATCTCAGCTTGTCTGTTTATCTTTCTTTGACACACACAAACACACACTGCTCTGGGAAGCAGATAGATTGGGGAAATATTTATTGATTTCTTTATTCTGTCCAAAATATTTATAGCCCTATTGTTCATGGCAGCTTATGAAAACAATAAAACACTAAATATATCAGAGCATACCCAATTCCCCGGAGTCTGTGTGGCCTACTGCAACCCTGTAACCAATGACACTGTGGTTTTGCAGATTGCCTCTCTCCACCTAGGGGAGATATGTACATAAAAGGAAGCTTTTCTGTGTGTATCCTGTTTTGATGAGAAACCCCGAGTGCAAGCCAATGATGGTAACAGCGGCTCTTTCTTGGATCCAGCTGTTGCAAAATTGCTTTAAAACTACTTGAACTTCATAGTACTGGCATGAAGTACTCTTCCACAAAATGCAGTAAGATGCAACACTTTTGTATAATCATAGTTCCAGCTCAGCCCAATAGTCAGCATACATGCCCAGAGCAGGCTGTTGCTTGCCTATCCCTACCAGGATGAGAAGCCACATAATCTACATACAAAAAATTAGACCCAAACTGGTACTGCATGTGCCATTTCTTTCCAGATCCAGCTGGTAGGTCTGCCTAGGTGTGTAGTTCTGAAAAACAAGCAAATTATCCAATACATTTGTGAATAGGGGTGTTACATCAATATGCTGATGACACCCAGATTTATCTGTTGATGGATGGCCGCCCTGCCTCGGCCCCGGACACACTGACCAAGTGCTTGGAAGCTGTGGCTGGATGGCTACGTGGGAGCCGGTTGAAGCTAAATCCTTCGAAGACAGAGGTCCTCTGGCTGGGTCGGGACGACATGGGGTTGGGGGGCCAATTCCCACCTCTTGCAGGGGCTCAATTAGTGCCAGCGCCTTCTGTCAAGACTCTGGGTGTAACCTTCGACACCTCCCTTTCCATGGAGGTGCAGGTTGCAGCCACAGCTAAGGTGGCATTTTTCCATCTCTGCCGTATCAAGCAGTTGGTCCCTTACCTCTCTCGCCCTGATCTGGCCACAGTGATCCATGCGACGGTCACCTCCAGGCTTGATTATTGTAACTCACTCTACGCGGGGCTGCCCTTGAAGCTGACCCAGAAGCTCCAGCGGGTGCAGAATGCAGCGGCGAGGCTCCTTACGGGGTCCCGGCCACGGGATCATATTCATCAAGTGCTTTACCAGCTGCACTGGCTCCCGTGGAGTACAGGATCAGGTTTAAGGTGCTGGTTTTGAACTTTAAAGCCCTATGTAGCTTGGGATCCTCGTAGCTACGGGACCGCCTCTCCTGGTATGCCCCGCGGAGGACCTTAAGGTCCACAAACAACAATACTCTGGAGATCCCGAGCCATAAGGCGGCTAGATTGGCCTCTACTAGGGCTAGGGCCTTTTCAGTATTGGCCCCAACTTGGTGGAACGCTCTTTCACAGGAGACCAGGGCCCTGCAGGATTTGTCATCTTTCCACAGGGCCTGCAAGACAGAGCTGTTCCGCCTGGCCTTTGAGCTGGACTTAGTCTGACCCCTGTGTTTTCCTCCCTCATGGCTTGGATTTATGGACGACTTAAAATGAGGCTGCATTTTAAGTTTTAATATTGTATTTTAAACTGTATTTTAATTAATTGTTTTTTATGTTTTATTGTATTTATTGGTGTTAGCCGCCCTGAGCCCGGTTTTGACTGGGGATAAATAAATAAAATAAATTTTAAAATTTATTATTATTATTATTATTATTATTATTATTATTATTATTACTATTTTTATTATTATTACTGTCCCTATAGATGCCTCTGCACAGTCAGTTGCAACATAGGATGATGCCTTATTACCAAGTCAGTCTGTTGGTGCATCCAGTTCAGTATTGTCAACACTGGCAAGCAGTGGCTCTCCAGGGTCTCAGGCAGGACAGAGGTCTTTCCTAGGCCTACTTGGAGATGCCAGGGACTGGAAATGTGACCTTTGCATGCAAAGCAGATGTTCTGCTGCTAATCTATGGCCTATTCCTAATGCAGCACATTGGGCAATTTTCTGACAAAGCCACGTGTGAGTGATCTTAGCTGTGTGTACACTGCTGGAATGGAACTTTTAAGTGCAAATTAAAGAACTAATATTGGGAATATACCAAATTCTAGCATGATCCAATGTTGAGCAGGACACAGAGGAGGAAGCAGCTGTCCCAAGTCAAAAGGTTCTGAATTCCAACCCAGATCCCTGAGCAGAAGCAAATTCATAGTAGGATAATTTTTTGAATTTTATAAAATGAAGTTTGGAAGTCCGTGTAAACAGCAGGCTACATAGACTTTTTTTCTAACCCAACAATGTTGATCATCTTCCCAGAGGCAGGATCAGAAAGAGACACCTAGTGCTGCTTCAATGGCCACAGGAACTTTTCTCTGTTTCTCTGTTCAGAACAAAGTTGTTACATTGAGACCTGCCACTCTGTTTGCTGACCATCTGTCATGTATGATCTGACAGAGATTCCTGCATTGCAGAGGGTTGGACTAGATGACCCTCGGGGTCCCTTCCAACTCTACAATTCTATTATTTTATGATTCTATGGCCAGACAAATTCTGAATTACTGCACTGGAGTCCCTTGCCTGTATGGTGTCTTTTTATTTACTCCGATAGCTGCTTTCCAGATAAATGGACAAATTGGATAAATGGGGGTTCTTCTGTGTGCTAAGAAGGTTTTGTTAGTAAACAGACATTAATGCTGTGATTAACTCTAGGAATCATATGCATTTTTCATGGTTCTTTACTCCTACAGATCCCACGATTCACTCCTCGAAGCTCATCTTTTAAAACTGCGCTTGTGAGGTTTTATTATCAATAGTGTTTGGCTGCTGTTGACTGTTGAGGGCATTGCATCCATGAAGCCTTGTACTGCAATGCAATAATGCTATTTAAAAAGAAAATGAGAAGACTCAAAACCAGCACTTCCTGTTGTGGCTCTTTCTGGACTCCCAAGTTGTCTCTGTCTTTGTCTTAACACGTTGCCCAAAATGCATCTCTATTCATTCATCAACTGAATATTGTGAGAATAGTACCGTATTGTGCTTTGCGCCAGGACTGGGAAGAAAGGGGAAACTTGTTGATGCTAAAATCCAAACGGAAAGGATCACAAGAAACTCCGAAAGAGGTAGCTTAGCTTTGCCACCAGAGATGTTCAATATAGCAAGCACAGTAGGAAAAAAGAATTTACAAAATCAAGCTCCATTTCAAAGATATCTCAAATCATCAACCATTGCTCTTGGGAATTCTATTTTATTTTCAGTTTCAGGTCTTCCTTTGGTCTTGTCTGTCCATTAGGAGGGGATCTCTGAATTCTGTGTGGAGATTAGTTGTTTGAATTTCACCTGAACTGATGCTAGAGAAATTGGATTGCATTTGTGCTTTGAAGTCTTTTTTTTTCTGGGGATGTTCTCATCGTGACAGCAGCTTGCAGTATCTGATCCATTTTCCTTCTGGCTGAAAACATATAAGCCCGTTTTGCCTTTGCCTCTGAACAAGGCATAGTTGAGAGGAAACTTTAATTCGAGCCCACATTTCCCCCCACCTTTGTTTTTTACAAGCTAAGCTCCTGAAGTCCTAACCCTGCAAAGATGATGCAGGGATCATGCTATATAAGACACATTCTCTCTCTCTCTCTCTCTCTCTCTCTCTCTCTCTCTCTGGCTAGGCAATGCTTCAAACTGCTTATTGTAATTTAAATTTGATCACTGAGCTGCATTCCTTGTGCTGGAGGGTGAGGGTTATTGCCGCAATTCACAACTTCTGAGGCATATGGATAGGGGGGAAAGTCTGTTTGAACTTGCAAAAGAGGCAAGAATTAATCTAATGTGACTGCATTTGTGATGAACACTCCCTTTGCTACCCTCATTCTGGGATTCGTAACAATGTGGTATTGGAACAAATGTAATTAAATGCCCAATGTAGATAACACTTTTTGGCAAATAAAATCTACATTTTGCAGGACAAGAATTTACTTGGAATTATACGAATTTTAAAAAAAGAAAAACAAGCTTGGGAGTCAAGAAGTTCTTACATGTGAATTAGAGACACCGCATAATGTTGGCTAATTATCTGCTTATTTTTTGCCCTTTTTAGACCATCGTTATAAATATAAATCTTTTCTCCATGTGTTTATTCATTAGGTTTGATTTCATTTCAGGTGACTTCAAGCATGTGCTACTTTTGATTTATTCATATATTCTCTTACCCAACTATCCCTTCATTCTTTTCATATTAAGCCGTTTTATGAGAGTTGCACATGTATATTCCTTCCTGAGAACAACCTTGCTTTGAAATAAGCTTCCCTTTTGTCTTACTAGCTTTCTTTGTGTGATGACATTTAAAGGGCTGCTTGCACTTTGTGAATCTGCCTGGACCTTATGATCAGCATTAAAAGCCCTGTTGATGGGCCTGTCAGCAAGATCAATTAGATTAGCTGGCCCTAGAGACAAGGCCTTTCCACTGGTGGCTCCGTATTTGTGGAGCGCTGCCCCTGGAGATACACATCCTTCCATTGACTTTTTAAAGGACCTTTAACAGCCCAGGTGTCAGTCAGCTGACCAATTTTTTTAAGACTACGATTCACCTAGGTCCTGTTCCCCAGCTCCAATCTTTCTCTCACTGCTTACCAGTAGTTTGAAAGGCTCACACATTTGAGCTGGTTATTATTTGTAGTCAGCCAAAATCCTGCCACTATTGCAGATCCAGACTCCTCAAGAGAGGGAGAAGTTAGCTTCTCTCACTCCAAAGTCAGGTTTTGAGGACACTTGGAAGCAGCAAGAATCCCCCATGAAATTTTGAGTTTTTTCAAAGCATGATGTGAATAGAGAGGAGGGGCCCTCTTCCTCCCCCAAGTCCTCTGTATTCCAGAGGAGAGGAGAGGAGAGGAGAGGAGAGGGAGAGAGAGGGAGAGAGAGAGAGAGAGAGAGAGACTGATTCTTTTGAACAGCATGGTCTGATTAGGAATATATAAAATTAATGTGAACAAAACTTGTTGTCTTCCAGGAGGTTTCTAGTCATTGTGGCTAGGGATTGGGGAAAGAAAGTACTGTAGGTTTGGTACCTAATATTAAAGGGGAGTAATAATAATAATAATAATAATAATAATAATAATAATAATAATGTATTATTTATACCCTGCCCCCCCCCCGCCACTCTGGGCGGCTTCCAACACACATTAGAATATCACAGATTAAAAACTTCCCTAAACAGGGCTGCCTTTAGGTATTTTCTAAATGTCAGGTAGTTGTTTATCTCTCTGACCTCTGATGGGAGGGCGTTCCACAGGGCGGGTGCCACTACCGAGAAGGCCCTCTGCCTGGTTCCCTGTAGCTTTGCTTCTCGTAGTGAGGGAACCGCCAGAAGGCCCTCGGCGCTGGATCTCAGTGTCCAGGCTGAAACGATGGGGGTGGAGACGCTCCTTCAGGTATACAGGACTGAGGCCATTTAGGGCTTTAAAGGTCAACACCAACACTTTGAATTGTACTCAGAAACATACTGGGAGCCAATGTAGATATGAATACTCATCCCCCAGGGCTGATTTCCTTAAGAATGTAGAGGTTTGCTCTTCTTGCAGTCCATGGGACTCTCACGAGTCTCCTCCAGCACCATAATTCAAAAGCATCAATTCTTCAGTGATCAGCCTTCTTATGGTCCAGCTCTCACTTCCATACATTACTACTGGGAAAACCATAGCTTTCACTATGGTATATGGACCTTTGTCAGCAAGGTGATGTCTCCACAGTTACCCTTTGAAATGTACATTTCTCCAAATTTTGGAATTCAGATCTCCAATGAAAAACTGTGTATAAATAATGTGTTTATTTAGGGGAAAGTGCATAAAATGGGGGGAGGGTTTATATTGGGAAAATTGCTTGGAAAAAAAATGTGAGTATTCAAAGAAATGCACACTAAAATGCTGACATTTTTGTGATGGCCTCTTTAAAAAAAGAAAAGAAAGCAACACATTGCAAATTGGTGCAGAAATGTGGTCAACTGAACTTAAGGTTGGGAAAAGGTGAAAATGAGAAAAATCATAACTGGCGGATTCATCCACCCCCTACCCATGAGAACTCAATTCCACTAGTTTCTCTGACCCTATCCTCTAGTTTTACAAAAAATACAGAGATAGAATGACTGTGCACTGGTAGCCCCTTTCAAACAGAGACTATGCTTTGCTAGAACAATGCAAATAAATTTTGTATTTCTTGTCACCTGCTGATCCTTGACAACTTGTTCCACAGAGACCAGATACATCAGAGAACCAGGCAGGTAGGACAGGTTGACCATCCAAGAACAGTTTGAAGGTGTTTGTGTGCATTCCCAAGAGTTCCACATACAATATATTTCTGGGAAGTATGAATACATCTTCTTGCTGTACAGAACCCTTTGCACTTGCTTTGCTCATTCAGTTTGCATCCCTCTCCTTGGCTTTGATCACAACGAAGGCTCTCCCCTGTGGCCTCAGCACTGTACTTGCTATAATTGCAACTGAATCCATAGAGGTTGGATAATGGGCTATTGATGTTCATTATGTTCTAATTCTCTCCCTGCGCCACCTTTACATTTCCTGTCACCCACTGGCAGGTAATCCCCAAGTGACCTTTTCGAGAAGTGCATCCATAGAAACTACTTGGTATTCAGAAGCTCCAGAAGTGCATCTAGAATTAGCAACTACTCCAGGTTTGCTCTCGGATCATTTTGCAATGTGCCACTTCACATCCCTTTAAAGAGTCTGATTCGGGAAGTAAATGGGGTTTGGAGCAGGTGAAACATTAAGTAATTACAAATTATTGGGACACTTCATGGTGTAAGGACTCTTCAAATAATTTTAAATTGCTCTGCATTAATTGTGATCAGTGCTGCGTACACTTCCAGCACCTCTTCAGATTGACAGCAGTGTTGTGTTTTAGTGCCTGACGTACAGAGCCGAGGCTTTTTTTTAAAAAAAAAAATCAGATCTTGTTTTCGTTTTTTTAAAAAGTTAAATACTTCTCTGCAAAGGAAATGAAGATCATTTCAAAGTCCTAGCACACTGACTTTTATTTTTCTAGCAGAATGGTATGCTAACTGAAAGGTCAGACTGGGTGAATTCATAATGCTGCTTACCAAGTGATAAGGCATGCAAGTATACAGAGGAGTTGATCATTGGCAGCATCTTCCCATGTGGGGATAAGACTTTTGTCATCTCTCCATCACAGTTTGGAACTGCAAGGAGAAAGGCGCATGGTTGCACTCTCTTTGTTTCTCTCTGTCAGCAGAACCTAGAGAATCCTGGTTCCACACATGGCTGCATGCACAAGGCAGGAATTTATCAGTTTGTTAAATAGACATTGCCACTCACCTATTCACCTGCTGGTCAATGTGCAATTATTTAAAGTTGTGTTGGAAAACGGCCCTTAAGACTGCAGTTCAGAATACTGTACACTGGCTGGGAACGTAGTGGGACTGAAGTTCTTGCTAGGTGTTCCTTCGTGCGATGAATGTGTCTGGAGGGATACATTGGGGAACATCCCTGTTCAATGCTGATTTCTTTGGGGGACCCTGTGTGTGGTCTGGAGCCCAACAAAGTTTGACTTTTCTTACTTGTTTAGTTACTTGTCCATCTAGTAACTATTTGGATCTGCCATGATGATATCCAAACATAACTACTGTATCTGTTAATTATTTGTTTGTTTGTTTGTTTGTTTGTTTAACAACTTCAGAGGGTGGTAGGTCACTGCGAGTTTTTGATACTTGTTGTAGATCGCAGCCAACTTGAAGTTGGATATGCCTGGACTAGATGAACCTTTGGCTCCCTTCCAACTCTACAATTCTATGATTCTATGAAATACCGTCCCTTTTTAGCAATGAAACTTTCAGAATGCCCCTGGAAACCTTTTGCTAATTTGAAACTTGTGGGTCATCTTGGATTTATTCTATTTTTTTAAAATTATTATTTTTAAAGGGGTTTTATAAGAGTAAAATAACTGTAAAATGTGAACACATTGAATATAAACTACTATGGGTTTTCCCAATAATATGAAGTATAGATTTTCCCAACCTGTGTTCATAGTCTCAGCCACCATATCTACATGATTGTAATATTTCATCATGGATTAGTATAATTTTCATTGATTATACTTCAAAAGAAAGTAAAAGGGATAGCATGAAGTGCAGTTTCTAGGTTCATTCACAGCAGGACTCAATTCAGCACCAGTGTTTCCTTCTCCCTCACTCTAGATTAATATTGCTCAGTCTTCATTTCTCCGTCACTGTCATTCATGAAAATATAAAATTGCATGTGTGATCCCTGTTGAGTCCATATGTTTGACTTCGAGATACTGACAGCCCATAAGGTCAATAGACAGATGGCCGACATGCTGAAAAATTGACAGAGCAGAAATTCAGCAGCGATATCCATCATTCAAAGTGACAGGCAAGATAATTATTAACCTTAAACATCTAAGCAATACCATGCTGCTACGCTATTCTCTCCAAAGTCGGGAGCACACTTAGAAACAAAAAGACAAATGACGCCGACAATGATGGTGATTTTTAAATGCTGATTGTAAGCAGCCACATACGTCTAGAATTTCTCAGAACCCCAGTAAAGAATACTTGCTCTTTATACCAGAGGAAGCCCACCACAGAGAAGCATGATTTGACTTGAAATGTTTAATAGTAATAATTAACCCCCCCATAAAATAATCATAGAATATCATGGCATACCACATCATGGGTGCAATTGTTTTAATAAGAACCACATGTTGTATACAGGAACCTGTATTCTTATTACTGGGCAGATCCAGCTCTGCTTAGCTTCAGAAACGAAACTCCCTGAGGCATCATTTTCTGAGCTTTTGTGACACTCTGCTTGCCTGCTCTCCTCTAACTGAGAGCCACTTTCCATGATGATTGACTTCCAAAGGGCACTCTAATAAATTGTTAATGGAGCTCCATGACGGAGTGAAGATTTTACTCCAGATCTCCCAGTCCTAGTCAGTCTGACCACTATGCTAATCTGATTCTTCTCATGAAGTGAGAAAGATATTGTCAAGGCTGCTTCCCAGCCAAAGGAATGCACATGGCGGATAGTTATGTCTTTACTATGGAGTAGTTGTAGCAACAGGGTGCCATTCCCCTCCACCAATTAATGTACCTTCCCGTGATGGGCTGCACACATGCACCCAGAGACTAAGCCTGCCTGAAAGTTTCCTCTGCTTATCCCATTTCAGTCCCCTCCTTGTTCTGGGACACAGTGGGGCAGAACAGAATGGAGAAGCACCAGGCCCTTCTCTTGCCTGACCTGCCTCTTCCTCCTCTTCTTCTGTCCCACCCTGTGCTCCACCCTCCGGCTCCGAAGCTTCCCTGCCCCCAACTCTTGCCTCCTGGCTGGAACAGTTCCCCACTAATCACTGCCCCCCTCTCACAAGTCAAACGCCAGCCCCTCTTCCCCCGGCGCACACTCTATAGCATCCTGCCATACCCTGCCAGCTATACACACCTGTAGTTCTCTAAAGGTTGTTGGACTCCAACTCCCATCAGCCCCAGCCAGCATAGTCGATTGTCAGGGATTATGGGTGTTGTAGTCCAACAACAGTAGTTCTGAATCCCTGATTTGTGCCTTTTGTCTTTTTATCGGAAGCCAATCCACATCTTACTTTCAGGTAGATGCAGGCATTAATCCTTCCGATGTTATGAATTTTGTCACTCAAGCGACTTAAGGAAGCCCTCTCCCAGTGAACGTTTTACTGTAGGCAATGCCCCTCAACTGTCTGGAATGTAAGAGTAGTCCCATTGACTTAAACTGAACAAGTCCCATGGTTAACATTAAATATAAAGTGCTTTGCTGGCTTGAGATTAGGAGGAGCATGTGCACCACATCAGATTCACATTGAGTTTATAATTAAAGCGCCCTGCCACCCGTTATTCTTTCAAGAGCAATTTAATAAGGTACCCGTACAATGCAATGCCCTTGTGGTTTGCAAAGCAATATGAAAATCATGCATGCGCATATTCAATGTACACTCGAAGCTGATAAATATGTTCATTCATATGCATGCAGAGCGGTCCTACAAATCAGTCATTTTATACCCTTTACTTACTAGGAAAATTGGAGATGCAAGGTGCTTCTCAAGCTACAACAACAACAATTATTATCCACAATATAAAAACATCCAAATTTATGTAAGTATCAAAATTAAGAATAAATTGTGAATCCAGAAATTCTGGTATCAGTATTGGCACTGCAGGGTTGTTTATTCTTAAAACATTTGCTTTAAGAGCTTGTTATAAATTTTCCTCCTTCAATCGTGCACCTTGACCTGGTCAGCTAACAAGCCACTGGCATTCAGGTCTATAAAAAGAAAAGAAGCAGAGTCTCGGTGCTCTCAAAGCTAGAGAACCAGTTCCCTTACTAGCTAATCTGTTTTCTCCCCTCCCCCTCTTTCCCCCCAGCATCCATACAACACCCTCTTCATTCTAGTAGCAGCCCACACCTTCTTCTGCTAAATTTGGATTTTCTTGATCCCCACATAATCTGATATTTTAATTTTGTCTCATAATGAAGGGAAGGTTTTTGTTATTTTTGTTGTTTTGTCATTAACTGGGATGTTGCCTCAGGTTTATAGTTCTGCTTTGTAATCTTGAGAATTTGTGTATAATTTACAGCACACTTAAGCAGAAGAACAATTTATGCAAGAAAATATATATATATATCATCCAGTTAATAACAAAACCTAACAGCGGCATAATGAAACATCAATAATTGTACAAAAGAAAGTTTATTTTATTGCAGTCCTATGGTCTAGCCTGTTGGGATGCATGACTTTGAGCATGCTTATTATAAGACTGTGATGAAGAACTGAAAATTGTGGCTTATATTCCATTTAAGGCTTTGACATATACGCTTTTGGTTTGGAGTTGCCACCAGTTTTGCCCATCGGATCACTAGCTTCTTGCTACACCCAGAAACTTGGTGGGCAAAACTGAATTGAATTGAATGCCCCTCCTCCCTTAGTTATCCATCAGCCAAACCAAGTTGACATATTTATCCAGGATCAAGTCTTGGATTGCAAAGGTCCTCCCACTTACTGGCCTGGCATTAAGAACATGAGAAAACCCCAAGGGATCAGATCATTGGCCAATCTGGTCCATCATTTTGTTCCTGCAGTGGCCAACCAGATGCCTACACAATCGGGCCATGAGCATAAAAGCAACTGGTTATTCTGAAACATACTGTTCCTGGTACTGGGAGTGATTGCTCATCATGGCCAGTAGCCATTGCTAGACTTATCCTCCATGAATCGATGAACTTGTGGACTAGTTCATTTTGTCAGTCCAGAATCCCCTTTCAGCTTGGAGGGTTCTGGGTTCTAGCATTATGACAGAGGGAGAAAAACCTTCCCTAACTGCTTACTTCCTGCCGCTTATGATATCCCCATGTAGTCACCTTTTTTCCAAACCAAAAAGCCCCAAGATGTGGCAAACAGAATTGTATACATTATTCCAAGTGGAACAGCACCACAGATTTTTAAAATAAAGGTATTGAGTTAGTGGCAATTTCTTTTTTTAAAAAACATCTCTTTCCTGATGATCACCAAGATGGAATCTGTCTTTTACATATAACCAACACACAGGATCTACAATTTCACCAGTCTATGCACCACAACCCCAAGATCCATTACCTGATCATTCACTGCCAGCTCAGACCCCATCAATGTACAGGTATATGTGAAATTTGGCAGTTGATGCCCCATATTTCACTTGATTTTATTGAACTGCATTGGCCATTTAAATGTCCCTTCCCCCTCTCAGGACAGATCCTTTGGAGTTCTTTGCTATCCTTATTTGTTTTGTTTTGTTGAACTACATTTGCTATTTTATTGCCTCTTCAAGCAGTTTGAAGAGATCTTTTGTGAAGCTCCACACAATGCTTTTCCATAGCTGCCAAGTTTTCCCTTTTCTCGCGAGGAAGCCTATTCAGCATAAGGGAAAAACCCTTAAAAAAAGGGATAACTTGGCAGCTATGCTTTTCTGTTTTTACCACCCTAGATACAGTGGTACCTCGCAAGACGAAAATAATTCATTCCGGGGTCGTGCCGTCTTATGAAAAATTTCGTCTTGCGGAAACAAATGGCAGATGGCAACAAAAAATTCGCTTTGCAAGACGTGGCCATAGAAAGCTTCGACTTGCGAGGCAACAAAGAATCACTAGACGCTTTCGTCTAGCGAGTTTTTCGTTGCATGAGGCATTCGTCTTGTGAGGTACCACTGTAATTTGGTGCCATCAGCAAACTTGACTACCTCTCTGGTCTCTCTGAACTCCAGATCATTTATGAACGAATTGATCCAAGAGAATACAGATCCTTTGCAAGCCTTGCTCATTACATCATTCAAGTGTGAGCATTGTCTATTCATTCCTTCTCCCTGCTTCCTGTTACCATTTTGCAAGAGAACCTCTCCTCATCCCACAACTACCAAATTTGCTAATTCATTATTTTTGTGACCTCTGGACTGCCTTGTTTTTCATTACACAGAGTACCACCAATTAGAATGATATTTATTTAGATTCTGGCATTTTTCCTCTGGCCCAAAAGGGTCAGGGTTGGTCCACATTATTTACAGTTAGGGCAAAAGAGGGGGGGGTAATCTTTTGCTGCAAGCACACAGGGAAAAGCCATTGGCTCATTTTGTGGTTGGTTTTGATAACAGTTTGTATTAGCAGCAGGGTTGAAAGGAAATCTGGCATGGCTCTATTTACCAGCATAGGGCATGGCACTTCACCTTTCATTTCTCTTCCTAGAGCTAGTTGTTGACATATGCTCAGTACATAGCATTTCATAGTGCCATGATCATAGACTCCTAAAGTCTGAAGGGACCCAAGGGTCATCTAGTCCAACTCCCTGCAATGCAGGATGAGTGCTCTCACTCGATTCTGGCAGTTCAGCCTGACCTAAGGTGAGAAAACCTGCTCTAGTATGGGGCCGGTGCTAGGGCTTTTTGCGCCCTAGGCAAAATCGAGCACAATGCCGCAAGCCAAAAGGAGAGCTCAGCGCCCTCCCGCCTATGGAGGGGACGCTGTGAGCTCCTCAGTGGCTGCAGTGTGCGAGCGGCGGCTGCAGCAGCAGCGCCCATAGCTGAAGGCTTCAGCTACGGGCGCTGCCGCCGCCACCGCTCGCTCACTGCAGCCGCTGAGGAGCACACAGCGTCCACTCCATAGGCAGGAGGATCGCGAGCCAAAAGGAGAGCTCAGCACCCTCCTGCCTGTGGAGGGGACGCTGTGAGCTCCTCAGCAGCTGCAGCCAGCGAGCGGCGGCGGCAGCGACCATAGCTGAAGGCTTCAGCTACGAGCACTGCCGCCGCCACCGCCACCGCTCGCTCGCTCGCTCTCTGCAGCCACTGAGGAGCTCACAGCGTCCCCTCCATAAGTGGGAGGAGCGCATGCCGTGGGAGGGCGGCGGTGGCACGGGGGTTTTGCTGGGCAGGCTGGCCAGCACCCCCTCCATTTACGCGCCCTAGGCAACCGCCTAGTCTGCCTAAATGGACACACCGGCCTGTATGGCTGAGAAGACTGTGGGTGGCAGTCCCTCTGTCAACACAAACTCATCCTACGCACTCCTCTTGCAGATCAGAGATTGATAGTAGGCTAAACAAACAAGGGCAGCCCATTCTCTCCTGCTAAACAGTAAACATCTAATGGGGGTTAAGTCTGGATTCAGTTTCTTCTGCCTCCAATAAGGTGGTTGGAGCTGATAACATTTAGTCATTGTGCTCAAGCCCTGCTTGCATCTTTCCCATAGGCAGCAGGTTGGCCACTGTAAGAACAGGATGCTGGACTAGATGGACCTCTACCCTGATCTAGCAGGGCTCAACTAGCCAAGAAGGGGATGGGTGGAAGTGCTGCTTAGCAACTAGGCAGAGAGGCATGGTCTTCAATGAGGTAGCATATGCTCTGATTGGCAGTGTAGTTATGAGGGAGTTTTTCCTCTGTACATTTGGTTGCATGTCTCCATGCTTTGTACAAGGCCTGAACTGAGAAAGACCCAAAAAGAAACCTTTATGTTCATTTCTCCTCAAATTATATCTTGTTTTCATTCAGTCTGCTCAGTAAAGGGCTTGTCCACACTTGCATTTCCTCTGTGTTTTCCTGGTATGGTCCACACTTTAAAGCTGAATCAGACTGAACGTCAATCTGAAGAAAACCTGAATTGCCATTTGATCCAATTCAGCTTTAAAGAGCAGGCTTTCATAGGGAAAGCTCGGGGAGGGGGAGACGCTCAGACACAGAGCTTTAAAGTTTTCACCTGTGTCTGGAAAGAGGAGGGCAAAAGGTAGGTGTGGATAAGCTGAAAGTGTTATCAGGACTTTTCTCTCTGGACTCCCCCTGTGTTATTTAAGTGATTTTGCTAACCTTCTCATGTTTTTGTCTATTTGGTGCCACATCAGGTGGAAATGGGGGTCTTTCCTTCCATCCTCCAGCACCTTATTGTTTAGAGAAGGGCTATCCATGCACACTTACCACTTTCTGTCCTTTCTCCTGAATCAGGGTGATGTTAACAGCACTGATAGGAGAATCATGGCAGCTGTTTGGCTGCAGTGTTTTCCTCAAAAGGTTGGCAGTGTGATCTACATTGTATTCATCTCCATCTTTCCCATTTTTAAGGTTAATGAAATTTCAAAGAATGCACCGAGGACCGAGTCCTGACTAACAATAGGAACCCACAGTATATAATGAACATTCTACTGCCGTATGGCAAACAGAGCTCATTAGTATTGAAATTGTCTCATACATAGTTCACTTGCAATTTAGGGTCCAATAAGCTTTCTATTTAGAGCCAGCAATGCTATGAATTTATGTCTTGACTGAAAGCCGGTGTAAGACTATTGCATAGACATGCAATTTCATACAGAGATAAGATACTGATCTGCTGTACTCTGATGATTCAGAACATAATTTGATATGCTTTTACCATCTCTCTGGGATAAAGGAAACACCCTTTAATTCAAAGAAGAAAAACACATTTTCGCTCCTCTGCTCTGTAATGGCACAAATAGGAAAATGGACAGATTATACCCAAAGAATGGGGGGGGGGAGAGAACTATAGGAAGGATGCTCAAGGCTGAGTTCATTTCTAGAGATCTTTCATATGACTTGGGTATAGTGGTTCACCCTAAAGTTATTTTGTCTTCCAAAATGTCAGGCTAATAGTTTTAATGTGATATTGATTCACACTGCCCAACTGGCTCAGTATTGTCTGCACAGAGGTGGCTAGCCTGTTGCCCTCCAGATGTTGTGGAACTACAGCTCCATCCATCGCCACCAGCAGGGCCAGTAGAAAGGGATGATGGGTACCGTAGTTCAATAACATTTTTCCAGCCTATCAGAAGATGCCAGGGAGTGAACCAGAGACCTTTTGCGTTCAAAGCAAAACGTGCTCTATCCATTGAGTTACAGTTCTTCCACAACACATATATATCACTGAGGAACAAGAAAACAGTACAACCCAGGCAAATTAAGCTAAAAGGCATTAGGTCTAAGCTGATTTAGTGCCATCAACTTTGGGGCAAAGTGAGCTGTATTGAATGAAAGCGCTTGCACTTAGCAATGTGGCTGATCAGCTGTAAAAACTGGATTCCATTCTGAAATGTTTGTATAGGATTGAGATTGAGATGAATGCCTTCTCAGGTGACCTTCCAGCCCTGTGATTGTGAAGCTGCAAAAAATGGCCAGACCCCCAAAAAATGGCCAAACCAGTTTCTTTGTTAAGTCTGTAACCTTGCCAGGATCTCTTAAGTTTCTGCTTTGCTATGTGAGCTTGGGCCAAAGTGTTGCCATAGAAACTAAAAAGATGGAGACACTTATGGAAGGTGAGCTGAAGGGGGCATGCCTTCCCCCGCCCACTCCTGCCTGGAGATGACATGTTATTTCTATTGTAAATCACTTTGGGACTTTTAAGTATGAAGTGCAAGTTTAATAAGTGTGAGAGAGAGAAAGAAGAGCAGTCAGGCAGCTTTGGGACTGGAGTTGGAAAAGATACACCGAGGCCTGGCTTGCTCTCTATGCTGAGTTCAAAGCTATGCCCACCTCCAAGAAGTAGAAACATAGGGGGGGGGGGATCTGTTGGAGTGCTGATACTTTGAGCCTTCCATTTTATGCTCACCTTGTGTGTATGTGTGTGCATAAACAAACCTTATATTATACAAGCACAGTAAGTCTCCAGTAACCTTCATTCCAGGGAAATGAAACCCGAAACATGTGCTGGGACTCCTGAAATTTCTCCCTATTTGGAGAGTGGTCTCTCTCTCTCTCTCTCTCTCTGTGTGTGTGTGTGTGTGTATGTGTGTGTCAATAGAGGCTGTGATTTCCAGAGAGATGATAGAGATAGGTAGGTACGGTAGGTAGGTAGGTAGGTAGATGAGAGAGAGAGAGATGATAGTCAGACACTGGGGCTCCCATAATAGATGCTTTAGATATCAGAGTCTCCCATAATGAACACTGAAAACATTTCCCCTAAATATTGGGGAGGGGAAATACTATGCTGTTTGTTACTTAACATATCATATTGTAAAGTTTTAAGAAATATACCTTAAAACTGGGATTGGCAACAAAATGTTGTAGCATGGAGTTCTCTTCTTCAGTATCCCAACTAGCTAGCTATGCCACACACAAACACACACACAAACACACACTATTCAAGTTGTGTTTTCTACAGATCAGTTTCATTTGTTGTGAGACATTAGTGTTGCATGAAATATTATGTTAGGAAGAAAAGAGGGGCCTTTTCTAGGACACTCAACCATTCTCACTCCCCCTGGTTTTCTGTCTCCCCACCCCCACATGCTAGCCCTCTCAGGGTTTCTAGAAGTTAAATCTCTGAGTAAGAAGCAGGTCCGTAGTGACACTGCTTTTGCTGCATATCAAAGCACTCTGACATACAATTCCGGCATGTCGCTTCCCTTCCATCCCTGCCTATGCAGAGAATAAATGCTGCCGAACGGGTCTTGGCTGCAGCTATTCTGTAATAACTACAACAAGATCACTGTGAGATTAAAATTCTATTAAAGTTTTATTTTCTTTTTTTAAAAAGGTAAAAGTGTTATCATCAGTTTACCAAGACACCCTGCTTCAAAATTCAGTGCAGGACAGGCTATGTCATTGCAAGTGAATACAACATATATCAGGTGGAGGAGAGCCTTCAGCTGTCTAATGGGGAGGAGGGATTAAGCTGTGATCTGTGGGGTGAGAACAGCAATGCTAAAGAAGCATACAGGGAGGCTCACCTGGCTCCTTCATTGTGTATCTTTAGGCACCAGACAAGAGCGAGAGCAGCTCTTCATTTCCTAGGCCTTTGGCTAATTAATCTATGGCCTTTTAAACTGAGCAGTAGAGGGAGACGTTTATTACTATTGTTTGTTACCAGTGCTATTTTTCTAGAAACAGAGGTGCTATGAACGCCTCCCTTGTTCCCTTATACAGTGGTACCCCGGAAGTCGAACAGAATCCATTCCGGAAGTCCATTTGACTTCCAAAATGTTTGGAAGCCGTAGAAGCCCCGTCGGATGTTCAGCTTCCAAAGAACGTTCACAAATCGGAATGCTCACTTCTGGGTTTGTGGCATTTGGGAGCCAAAACGGACAAGTACCAAGGCGTTCGACAACCAAGGTACGACTGTAATGGTGATGGCACCCACTTGAGAGGTGCCAGAACTTGTTTCCTCTGAGTTCTGCCTGAAAAATGCCCTGTTTGTTGTGTATTTTTGTGTTTGGATATTGCACACTGCCCCGTAATCAGAGGAGGTAATGCTTCTGGATACCAATTGCTGGAAACTGCAGGAGGGGAGAGCATACCCTCCAACATTTGTCTGATGAAAATAGGGACATCGCATTCCATAAGGATAATTTTACTATTTATACCCCACACATCTTACTGGGTTGCCCCAACCACTCTGGACAGCTTCCAACATATAATAAAACATTAAACATTTAAACAAAAGCCCTCCCCTACACAGGATTGCCTTCAGAGGGCTCAGGGGTTGGATAACTCCATACCCTTCAACATTTCTCCAGTGAAAATAGGGACATCCTAAGGAAAAGTGGGATATTCTGGGATCAAATCAGAAACTGGGACAGCTTCTCTACATCATGGACATCCTTGGAAAATAGGGACACTTTTGTCTGGGAGAGTGCTCTTGTTCTCAGGCCCTGCTTCTGGGTTTCCCACAGACATCTGGTTGGCCACTGTGAGAACAGGATGCTGGACTAGACGGGCCATTTGCCTGATTGAACAGGCTCTTCTCACGTACCCTTTTAACTTCTAGAAACTCAGTTAAAACGATCAATACGAAAAACGTGGGTAACTTTCACAGACAAAAAAAAGGAATTGATTGTTAGAAAAATACAGTATTGACCAAGCAAATGCCAAACGGTGCTGCTGATACAGAACACAAATCACAATCAGGGAGAACATTCAATTGCTGTTAAAAGCCGATGCAAACTCTTGGGTTGCCAAAAGAGAAAAAGCAAAGGCACTTCAGATTGCTGTGTGCTGTGCAGACTCCTGCGGTGCACACTTACAAGCTAGCCTAAACAAAGAAGTTTCGGACTCTGCGGAACCTCAAATGCATGCAAATATGCCAGAATGCCCTTCCAGGCAGTAAAGTAATTCTCCCGGTTAGAGAAATTGAAACTCCATTCATTGTTGTATAAAACATCATCTTGGGCTGTGATCGACCGAGTGACTATGTTTACCTCAGGCACCTTTGGAAGCAGCACACATTGAAGGGAGGTAGAGAGGGATCTTTGCTGCGGCATGCCTTGTCTGGCTGCATTGTAGATAAGACAGCCCTTTCATTGTGATGATGGTGCAGTTATTCCTTAAAGGAGAATGTGGCCGAGAATTGTGAAACTGCCTTTTCCCAGCATGCTGACCCATGTTATAAGTGTACCATTATGCAGCAAAGTAGTTTAGATCATGTTATACTCTGGGCTTCAGAGAAGACTTGCCTGGTGAGGCAGAGCTGCAGTGCTAACTTCCTGGCACTTACTGGGAGGACTGGCAGCTGTAGTCCAGAAACATCTCTAATAATAATAATAATAATAATAATAATAATAATAATAATAATAATTTATTATTTATACCCGCCCATTTGGCCGGGTTTCCCCAGCCACTCTGGGCGGCTTCCAACCGAATATTAAAAACAGTACAGCATCAAACATTAAAAACTTCCCTAAACAGGGCCGCCTTCAGTTGTCTTCTAAAAGTAAAATAGTTGCTTATTGCCTTGACATCTGCTGGGAGGGCGTTCCACAGGGCGGGTGCCACTACCGAGAAGGCCCTCTGTCTGGTTCCCTGTAACCTCACTTCTCGCAATGAGGGAACCACCAGAAGGCCCTCGGTGCTGGATCTCAGTGTCCAGGCTGAATGATGGGGGTGGAGATGCTCCTTCAGGTATACAGGACCGAGGCCGTTTAGGGCTTTAAAGGTCAGTACCAACACTTTGAATTGTGCTCAGAAACGTACTGGGAGCCAGTGTAGATCTCTCAGGACCAGTGTGTTATGTGGTCCCGGCGGCCACTCCCAGTCACTAGTCTAGCTGCCGCATTCTAGATTAATTGCAGTTTCTGGCTCACCTTCAAAGGTAGCCCCACGTAGAGTGCATTGCAGTAGTCCAGTGGAGCAAAGCACTGACTACCCTTGTGTATTGTTCCACTTACTTCAAAGGCCGGTAAGCCAACTCTGCCGCACTTGGGGGCTCTCTTGCTCATTGTGCTGAGTTGGATGCTAGACTTCTGCTCCAAAGTCTTCCCCCAGTTGCATCCCTATTTCTGTGTTGAATTTGTAAGTACTCTTCAACCCATTGAATTTCACCAGCATCTTCCACCGCTGGTTACAGTCAGAGGGAAACTGCTGAACTAAATGCACCTTTGGTCCAGCGCACAGTGTTCAGTGAACCACCCAGTGACTGGGTGGCTTATAGCCCTAAAGTGGCTTGAATCCAAGTACCAAAATTTAACTGGATTGTGCTCTGGGCTGCAGCTCTCTTTATGTGGAGATTAGCTTGGATTCATCTGTTTGACACAGCTCTACAGATTTAATCCGATCTATTGCATTTGACACCCATGAGCGTGAGGCCTTGTATCATTAATCCAACTGAAAAATGAAGATGTGTTTCTCTTTGCTTTCTGCCCCTATCAAAATAGCATGCAATTTTGTTCCCATATTTCATCTGAACAAGCCACCCTTTGTGCAACCCGATAGAGCGGAGATATCAAATGGCTCCTTTTAGGAGTGCATTTACGGTTTCAAAGTCTTTAAGAGAGCAAGAGGCAGCTCATTCAGTTATTCATTTGGACTCTGTACTGTTAGACACGGATCTTAATGGATAATATTGATTGAGAGAAGCAAAGCACATTCGCGTGCGCCCCCCCTCCTCCTCTTTTCGCTTCAAAAAGAGGACTTTGCAGAGAAGGATGGACGGCGTTTCACTCTCATGACAGCAAAGTGCTGTGCTACAAAATCCACAAGAAGCCCTCAGGATAGAATCCCAGCAAAGGAATGTGCTCAGCATTAAGAGAGTGGGAAGTGGAAATCAAAGACAATGAAGGGAATCCTTCAAGCAGCCATTGGCATTCTTATTCCCATTGCAGGGAAGCAGCCTAGGTTGGAAGGAGCCAATGCAGTGCCCTCTGGTTGGACTCCAACTCCCATCAGCACCAGCCAGCATGGCCAGCTGGTCAGAGGTTATGTGAGTTGCAAGCCAACAACATTGGGATGGCATTGGGCTGGCCAGGCTTTTGAATTAATTCTGACCTGGAAATTCTGGCTGGCACAGAAGGGTCAGTGGCATCACCTTTATGATCCGAGAGTGGCTTCCGCTCTACTAAGGCATACCCTCCAACATGGCCCAGAAGAAAACTGGGACATGCGTCTTTCTGGGCTGCACTGCCCCACAAGTCATGTGACTTGCACAACAGCAGGGCCCCCCAAAATGGGACGTCCTGCTTAAATTGGGACAGTTGAGACATATGCTAAGGGCCAGTTTCAACTGATGCTTGCTTAAGTTTGGAGATTCTTTCCCACCCCTTCCCCCACTCCTTATAGCTGAAAAGCAGTTATCTTTTTTTAAAAAATATTGCTCAGTAACATGTAGCTTAATTTCATCATCATTACAGGTAAGTAGCTGTGTTGGTCTGGCGTAGTTGAAACAAAATATTTAAAAAAATTCCTTCCAGTAGCACCTTAGAGACCAACTAAGTTTGTCATTGGTATGAGCTTTCGTGTGCATGCACACTTCTTCAGATACACTGAAACAGAAGTCACCAGACCCTTATGTATAGTCAGAGGGTGGGGAGGGGTATTACTCAGAAGGGTGGTGGGAATGGGTGTTTGACTGATAGGTGTGGAAACTCGTTGATGACTGTTAACGACTGCAATTTGTCTTACAGGAAAACGCAAGGGGTGAGATGGCTAAAGATAGCTTTATGAAAATGAGATAAGAATCCAATGTCTTTGTTCAGGCCAGGTCTCTCGATGGTTCCAAGTTTGGTAATGAGTTGCAGTTCAGCAACTTCTCTTTCCAGTCTAATTCTGAAATTATTTTGTAATAAGACAGCTTTTCATCACCATTAGTTTGTTTTTCATTCCTCTTTCAGTTCCTATCTTTCCACATTGTTTGAAGATTCTTAAGGTGGTCTGCTTCCTTCTTACAGAAGTAGGGCTTCCTCAAGTACACAAATCTACCTCTGCATATACTTGAATCCCAACACAATCCCACCTTCTGCTTGTGAATTATTATTATTATTATTATTATTATTATTATTATTATTATTATCCCCAGCCACTCTGGCCAGCTTACAGTCATTAGCCCTTTTCATACAGCATATAAGGGGATGTGAATGTGTGGGTGAGAGAAATAGGATTCATAGCTGCCAAGTTATCCCTTTTTTAAAGGGATTTTCCCTTATGCTGAATAGGCTTCCTCGCGAGAAAAGGGAAATCTTGGCAGCTATGATAGGATTGCACCCCCACTACAGTTAATGCTTTCACCTGAACCTCAGATCAGAGCCTGTGTGTATACCACAACTTGTACATGCCTAGGCTCTGTACATACAAACAGGAAATAGCCAAAGAGCTTTGAAAGCACAGATTAGTGTTGCAAGATCCTCTGTCCAAGAAGGGGTGGAGCTTGTGCAACAAATGCAGCAGAAAGCACTTTTGGCCACTGTAGCAATCTCCTATAGCAGGGATGGCCATCTTCCAAGAGACTGCGATCTACTCACACAATTAAAAACTGGCAGTGATCTACCCCATTTTTCTGAAACAGTCAGCCTCACAGCGAGAGCTCCGTCTTTCATTCTACCGATCTAGAGGGTGGGGCGAGGGGGCGGGGCCGGATGGAGGAGCCAGCAATCGACTGCAATCTACCAAAACCTCCCAGAGATCTACCAGTAGATCGTGATTGGCCTGTTGGACATCCCTGTCCTATAGTGTCTGGATCAAAAGCCACTCAGAACCTGTTCCAAGGATGAATATGCATTGGATCTCAGAAAAAAACAGCCTCTCCACTTCCTACTAGCGTCACCTCTGACTTCCCTCAAGCCATCTTCAGTTTGTTAACCCTCTTTCAAATGCTGATTTAATTATGTAACCCAAATCTCATTCCTGGAATACTAGGAACCTTTGGGTCTTCAGCCTCTTTTGATTATTAGCTGGACCAGTGTTTCTCAACCAGTGTGCCTCCAGATGTTTTGGGACTACAACTCCCATCATTCCTGACCACTGGTCTTGCTAGCTAGGGATGATGGGAGTTGTAGCCCCAAAACATCTGGAGGCACACTGGTTGAGAAACACTGAGCTGGACAGTACGTTTAAGCTATGATGTAGTGATCATTTGCAGACATGGACCCAAGCCAGATTTTGCCTAGTAATCTGTTGATTGATTGGCAGTATGTTCAGGACAGACAAAAGCAAGCCCTTCTTCACTCGATGAATAATTGACATCATGTCCAGCCTCCCTACCAACATTAGCTACAGATATCAAATTATAATCCAATGATTCCTCCCACTTTACAAATTAGCCTTCCTCCTGCTGCATCTGTGATTATTTCCAATATGAAATAAAACAGTCAGACAACACAAGCAAATTGGTTATCTCCATAGGAGGGGGAGAAGGTGTGTTCATGACAAGGCTGCAATGCTGTGCACCTATCCTGCACGTCCCTAGCTGTACAGCTGTATCTCAGTAGCAGCCTGTGCATACGTTTATCTCACTGATTGCCTGGCAGTCCCTGAGCCAACTCAGCTGCCACTGGCAGAGAAACACCTTCTGTTGATAATCTGCGGTGCTCTTGATTTGAAAGCATCGGTTAAACTCCTGCCCAAACTAGTTGGACCTAGTACTTTCTCTCTGCAGACATGGCCCATAATTCATAGGCGTGCTCCAGCAATTTTGTACTGCTCCTTCAGTATGAAACAACCATTAGCCAGGTCTAATAAGCCAGCAAGGAGGAGTTAATAAAGTTTGCTTTCCTCTGTATGTTATACACCCTGAAAGAAGCTTCACATACTGTCAGCTAAAGAACACAGTGTGAATTAACAATGCCTCCCCTACAGCAAGGACTGGGCATCATAGCCAAATGCTTCAAAATGCTTCAAGGTGGTACTGTTGATGCAGGAAAACAGCTCTTAGTTTTTGGTATTTTTGGCTCTTCTGTGCTAGGGCCCAACCTAAGTACCACCCCTTGTGAGCTACAACAGCTTCCAATACTTCTGCACTGAGGACTGCCCTTTGCTATTGCCATGATACAATGTGCTATTTGGAGGAGGAATCAAACATTTGGAGATCTGAAGAAGGAAAAGCAAGTGGAAAGGGCTCTCTTTGGCTGTCTCGTGCAAAATACCAGGATCAGGCAGGTGCTCTAAGCATACTGTAGTGTGAAGGCTAAGCTAGACATGGTGTCAGTGACATTCATACAATTTACATGCCTGCTTTTTGATCTGTAAATAGCAGCCATAGGGCAATCTGAGCAGCTTTAGGACTGTGTATGGGTTGGTCAGGAAGTTTAACCCTTTCTCTCCCTGCAACAGTCCTGACAAAAACTGCCTCTCTGAAGCTGCCATTTGTACTTCAGGGAAAGCTCCCATTTCCCTTGAAGCGCAAACAGTAGCTTCGGAGAGGTGCTTTATTGGCACGGAGAGAAAGGGGCCAATTCCCACTCCTCCCCCACCCATTTCACAGTCTTCAGGCTATTCAGATTCCCCCATGGCTATTATTTAAATAACTAAACCATGCAAGTTAAGTGCAACCATGCAATTAATGTCAGCTTAGTTTGGAATTTATTTATTTATTACGTTTAGCTTTCCTCTGGGGAGTTCTGCTATCCATCCATGACCAGACCTAGATCTGCTTGACTTCAGCAATATTGCTGCATCAAGTGCCTTTGGAACAAAGAATCTTTCAAAATGTAAAAGGAGCTCAGACCAGTGTGCACATCCATCGGCCCATCATAATTTATTCCCATTATAACCCTGAAGCTACAAACCATCTCTGGCCATCATGGAAGCGTAACCATGTTGGAAGGTGCAGGGTCATGTGTTCCACCCCAAACTCCTCTCTCCGGGGTCTGAGGGTCTTGCAAGCAGGTTCACTTTGACAGGCTGACAAGACTCCTCTGCGATCAGAAACCCCATGTGACCTGATCTCCCTGTCCTTTCTCCCTGGTGCTTGCTTCCCAATGCAGAAGGACTATTTTGTATTAAGGAGCATTCAGTGTAGGGCTGGGCCAAAGTCCACCTCCATCTTTGCCAGACCTCTCCACCCACCACTAAGAAGGATGGGAGGAGAATCCTGGAGACTGTCAGATGGGGTGTTAACTAATACCTATAGTTTACAAGCTGGCTGAGGATTGGTTCCCCCCCCCCTGTCTCCTTAGCAGTTCCCCTATCTGAAAATTATCTGAAAATGGGAACTGGAAATGTCTTGGTAGCATCTTTCCCAGGGATATTTCTGGGCCAAATTTATAATCCAAAGCATGTCTCAGTGGCAATGAGGCTACCAGGTGTACTTTATCATTACTTTTATATATACCAGTGTGTGTGTGTGTGTGTGTGTGTGTGTGTGTGTGTACACAGCATTAATATCTCTTCTTATCTTACACAATATTTTGGCTATAAGCCAAGCACTTCCATCAACAACGTCTGATGGTTTTCAGTCTCCATCACTTATCTTGCATTTCATTATTTTCACTATTACTTTTACTAATCCATAACTAATAATCCTTTCCATAAATTTTCCCTGCAATATTTCATGTAATTCTCCTTACAAAACTTATTGCAGTCCTACTAGCGTAATCTGATGATTGCAGTTGATTTTCAAATAGTTCACATATTTTCTCCAATCTTCCAGGAACCTCTGATCCCGCCAGTTTCGAATTCTCCCTGTCATCTTATCCAATTCTGCGTAGTCCATTAATTTCATCTGCCTGTCCTCTTTCGCCGGTAGTTCTTCCATTTCTGTGCCAACAATACTGTTGCGGCCGTTATCGTGTATAAATTCAATTTGTTATCTTGTCTACTAATATCTTTGCCTACAATACCAAGTAAAATGCTTCTGGGTTTTTTTAAATGTATATTTCAACATCTTTTTTATATCATTATATATCATTTCCCAGAAGCTTTTCACTTTCTTGCATTCCCACCACAAATGATCTAAGTTCCTTCTTTTTCCTTACATTTCCAACATTTGTTACTTGTTTTATACATTTTAGCTAATTTCACTCACTGATTATTTGAGACAGCACAGACAATGGATTTTTTTAAGGAAAGAGGAGAAAAAGAACCCAACCCTTGGATATGTTGTAAACTGTGAAGTCAGAGGTAGGCAGCCCTTTTTCTGGTGAGTTCCATATTCCCTCAGGTTAATTTCTCAGAGGTGACATATGAATGATGCATTGGGACCACAGTCAAAAGTGAGCAGTGGATCTCTCTCTCTCTCTCTCTCTCTCTCTCTCTCTCTCTCTCTCTCTCTCTCTCTCTCCTATTCCCATTTTCCCCACCCTTGCCATCCACAAGAAATTAGGCCAAGAGCTACCGTATATGTATGTAGGACACTCTGTTTCCCACACCTGCTGCAAATATTAGGCAATGCCCTTACTCAAATGTTCCACCACACCACTTTAATAGTCACCTCCACTCTCCAAACTCCAAATTTCATCTTGGTCAGACAATCAGCCCAGTCCCAATTCAATTAAATGAGCCTCTATCTTCAAGCTGAAGTGGTACAAGCCTTATCTGAACTGGGCTATACTATGTTCAAAATAACTGTTACATGATTTATTCCTAAAATACACTGCAGATTTTCTCATTCACTTTCTTAGCTATTGCCAATTTCCCTCTCTACCCCACCTCAGTTTCTCCAGAAATTCTAGAGGCCAGGCATCCAGCATGTTTCCAATACAGCAATGAACCTGAGGGGGAAAAGATTTTCTGGAAATTCCGCTGTATTGGAGCAAAGAGAAAAATGAAGCTCTTTTATGCAAAATTAAGAATGTATTTATACAAACTGAAGTGGAACTGTGTTGCCATCTAGTGGTTTAAACAGTCACAATGGGACCCTATGAAATGTATTTTCACTTTGTGAATTAGCTGGGGCCAGGACCTCAGAGAGTTCCTGTACTTTCAAAAAAATTAAACACTACAGAATTTAACCTCATATAATTTTGACCATCAAAACACGACAAAAAAAGGGAAAAGCTGTACTTGGACAGTTTCCCCTTTTATATGGTTCTGAAACTATTCAATATGTGAGTCCGTATTATCAGTTACTTCTCAGAGCAATCCTATGAAATAATCCATTGCCTATAGATTGACCCTGAAGCTGAGAAAAAGTCATTTGCCTAGTGAGACTGCAACATAGCTAGGATGCGAACATAAATTTTAATTCGCCAAACAATTCCTTGTATGTAAGTCTGCATCCAGCACAGAGGGCTTTCTCTTAGGAGACTGCTAAGCCCTTTGTGACATCAGAGGCTGCAGGGACACTACCCAGAGCAAGTCACACAGACACACAGAGCACACAACACAGATAGGCTATGCATGGACTCGGCTAGGCTACAGAGCAAATCAAATTAGACATATCTGAATATATTTCTTGGCAGAGAATGACATGAGTGAAGCAAAGGTAATGTTGATGCTAATGAGCAAGGGTGGGTCTCTGTGTGGCTGCTTATAGTTCTGAAGCTTCATAAGAACTGTAGCTGTGATGGAGCATGGCATTGTGTTAACCCACAGGCGTTGTTGAAAGGGAGCCCTTTGGGGGAAGGGCCACAGCTCAGGGGTGGTCATCTGGTTTGCATGCAGAAGGTTCCATGTTGGTGGGTTGTGAGAAAGGAACCTCTGCTTTCCTTTCTCAAAGTAGGCTAAGCAGGACCCCTCCAAGAATTGGGTGGTGGTGGTGATGGTTGTTGTGAAGTTTCTGCTTCAACTGCTAACATGTGCCACTCTTTGGGTAAAGCGACAGAAAAAGCCACCTGGCTTAGAAATGAGACATGTGTCCTCCTTATAGCTTACATTGAAGCTATGATAGCAGTCCCTGTAGGTAGACCTCTAAGCTACGTAAGCTACTGTTTAGGGCCTCGGATTAAGAGGAGCCTAAATTTCAGATTTGCATAACTGGTTACAAAATACAGTGGTACCTCGTGTTACGTACTTAATCCGTTCTGGAGGTCCGTTCATAACAGAAAACCGCTCGTAACATGAGACGCGCTTTCTCTAATGGGGCCTCCCGCTGCTGCCGACCACTCGCATCCCGGGGCAAAGGTCGCAACAAGGGGCATCTACTTCCGGGTTAGCGGAGCGCTCAACCCACAGCAATCGTAACGGGGCGGTACGTAACATGAGGTGCCACTGTAAAGGAAAGGAGAAAAACAAGACTCTATAACTGATATTATCATTCTGTTAATGACCAAAAATAATGTGGAAGGCATATTGTGGCTCTTTTGGGGGCTCATGGTAACAAACTACTGAGGTCATCTGAAAAAAGATTGAGCTGAAAAATATCAACAGTGAACTCTGGACAAGGAAAACTGTCTGCACTAAACATTATGTGCAATTATTTTGCTTTTGGAAGCTAAACAAAAAATTCTTTTAAACTGTCATTTCTGCCAGCAGATTTCTGAAGCCTTTACAGCTGTCAACATAGGAACCAAAAATGCCAGGTAAGTGTTCTTAAGTTAAGGGAAGTGGGGTCAACCGGGAGGGGAGCATGAAACAGGGTGGCAACTTACACATCACCAAAAAAGAGGATTATTTGTATACATCTGCATGTGTTAAGTTAATGGTCAGCATTCAACATCTGGAGATTCTTCAGACCCACTGACCCATACTGTGCCAATTTCAAGGGTGTGCAAGGTGAGAGAGAAGTCCTGTTGCACAAATGTAAATCCTTCTGCAGGTCTTCCACTTTAACTTGAACACCATTTCTTCTTAGATCCCAAGTTTGCAATAAGTAAGGTACTGTATAATATCTTTTAATATCCCAACTAGGGACAGTTGGATAGCAGCAAAAGGAGCCTCCATCTTCCAGTCCAGGCATACAAATATATGGTTGCGAGATCAAATCAACTGCCTCATTACAGAAGGGAACAACATCAAGGCAAATATTTTGGATTTACAAGGAGCTATGAAGAACATGAAAGCTGAGCTCAAAAGGCACGTGTCAATAATCAATGGGGTGTTGAGTGAATGGCTGATTCCAGCTTGGGAACAATTATTTTTCAGAAGGTTTGAACCTTACCAAGTTTCCCCTGAAAACTTCACAAAAATCAGTTGCATGCTACAAATATTTTTGGGTGGTGTAACACTGTTGCTATTTTAAATGTTATTCTTATTTAAGTAATTTGTATACTTCTTTATTCATCAGTGGTTTACTGTGATAGTTAGCTGCTTTGATGGTCTTGTTTGGGGCAGAATGGGGGGTACAAGTCTTTGAATTGTTGTTGTTGTTTTTGTTGTTATCATCAACACTATCATCATCATTACCTCAACAATATACAGGATAAAGCAAGCTGAAGAGAAAATAACCTATTTAGAAACAGAGATTGAAGCCACAAAGAAAAATCAAGAAGAAGAGACTGTAACAGCATCTTTAGAGGAGCAGTATCTTAAAAAGCTGGTAGGCAAAAGAAATCTTCCTGATCAGAGTTTAAAGCGCGTACACACACACACACACACACACACACACACTGCATGGCATCATTAAAACAACAAAACCCAAAGATTTGTTAGCTAGGTGAACACTGTCTGGTGATATTTATTCCATAATCATTTTTAAAAAAGAAAAACCGTATTAGTTTTGGACATTTACTAGTATGGTATTTTCTGTGGAGTCAATGGCCTCCATCAACAGCCTTCACCAAGCTGATGCCTTTCAGATGTTTTAGACTACAACTCATACTTCCCTGTGGCTTCTGGGTGTTGTAGTCCAAAACATCTGTAAGGCACCACCTTGGTCAAGACTATCCTACCATGTTGGTGGCAAACCAAAAACTTGTATATTTCTATAGAATGAATACTTCAGTTAATATAGATTCCATTCTGTAGCCCTTACCAGCTATAGACCTATTTGTATTCATCATGTTTCATCCGCTGTGCAAAGAATAACTTACACAAATCTGAGGGAGAGCCTTGTGAATGGGAGGCTCATTCCCTACAAATAAGGAGACTGCAAAACCAATTGCCTGGAGGCTTTCCATATTGCCATCTGTGAACAGCTATTCATCATGTGGACCCTCTGGTGTTTCGCACACCACTACAAAACAAGAAAGAGGGAGGACTACAGCAGAAGGCACTTGCTGTTGTTATGGCATCTGCCTGGGCTAGCACAGCACAGGAAACTCATTTTGCATCAGCCCAATCAAATTCAGCAGCACTGGAACTTAGAATTGAAGAGTTAGGACTTTGAGTGGTGTGTGACCCTTTCCTGGGGGTTTTCTTTAGTTTGTAATGAATTGTTGTGCTCCTTCAGCCGCAGCCCAAAGGGTCAGGTATATATCAATCTTTGCAACTAACTGTGGCAATTTCTGACCCTCACAGGAGAAGGATAACGAAAATTTACACTTGAGGATCTTCATGCTTTCTGAGAAGGTACACCAATAATCAGCTAGGTTTCCTCTGAATTCCATACGTGCACCATATCCTATCTTTCCCCATGTTTGTGAATGTGCTGCAGGTGTATAATTCACAAGCACCTCATCAACGTGAAGCCACTGAAAGTGAGTCGAGAGCTGGAAAAAAATAAACGCAGGTTGAGTAGTGGGCTGGATTTCTGATGAAGTATTCACACCCGTAGTGGTTAGGTGGGGGTGGTGATGCTCACCTGATCTGTCACTAGCATTGCTGAGCTTCCTGGGAGGGAGAAGGGCATGTATGGCAAGTGCAGAGGTCGGCATGGTGCAAATGCACCAGAAGGAACACTGGATGTGTTTGTGACATGCTGGTCACCATGCTGCCTTTCTGCCCCACGCCAGCCCAGTAAGCGCAGTGAAATTGGGGACAGGTCAGCTAAATGATGATGCTTCTCCCCACTGATCACTACTGATTTGCACAATTGCTATTGTCAGCTCTGCATGGGCCCACCCAACCCACATTCTCAACATGCCAGTTTGGGTGCATGAACCAGTCTTTGCGTTGTGCTGGTCCTGAATAACTGCATCAGATTTCCACTCTGAAATGGAAATGGAAATCGACACTGTTGCATTAGTGTTCGTTCAGTCATGTCAAAAGAATCCCTTTAAAAAAAATGTAATACATCTATTATCTCCCTGATGCTCATCTTTCTTTGTTGTATGCCTGTGTTGGCAGCACCAAAGCCTTTTTAAAGTAGGCATGAAACAGCATGCATACCTGAATATCTCCATTGTATGCTCACTTGTTGTAGAAGTCAATGTTTTGCTTGAAGCTCTAGGCTTTGACAGACCGCAGTCCTTTTCATTGCATAGCTTTGCAGTTACTCTTTAATTTCTACTGGAATAAATATTAGTGTTATTTGATAGACACTGTTCCACTCAGTCATTCTGAAATGGATGTCTAAAGCAAAGCCAAAAATGACAAAGCAGGTCCATGATGGTGATTTCCCATTGCTTTTGTTTTGCTTACAAGCACCCCAGGGACACAGGGCACTCCCTTGCACCAAATCAGATCGTTGGCCAACCTAACTCAGTATTGTCTTCACTGATCTCCAGGGATCCAGGCTGAGGCCTCTCCCAGCCCTACCTGGTGATGCCAGGAATTGAACATGGGCCATTCCGCATGCAAACCAGACTCCTCCATTGAGCAACTGCCCTTACCTGACTTCCTGCAAGTTGATGGATGTGGCCTGAATGAGGGGGTTTTACCTGTTTGTCCCATGACATTGCCCCATTGAAACTCCTTCCTCCCTACCTTGAAGCTCCTATTAACTCAACTGAGAGAAAAGACCACTAATTAGAGGGAGGGAGGGAGGGAGGGAGGGGGGAAGGAGGGAAGGAGGGTCCTTTTTTAGGATCACCAGTGTCATTTCTGATTTGCCCTCTAAACACTGAGGTTGTAACAGAATAGCAAAGAAGGTTCGGGCTGGCCAGTGCATATTGGTGAGACTGAATCTGAATATTTGTGTGTTTTGTGCCTCAAACCAGAGCTCAGCATTGACTGCATCGATGAAGATCAACCAACAGAGTTACCTGCAGCTCTGCTGCCATGTCAACAAGCTAAAAGTGAGTAATATTATAGAACCACAATAGTAAAGTAAGTTGGAGGAAGGTTGGAGGAGGAAGGTTAAAAGAAGTGCCCGCTGGAATTAATACAAAACACATGGGGGACAATACATGGGCAATTGAGAAAAGGAGATAGCAGTATTTGTGAAGGTGACATATATATGGGGGAAACAAGAAGATTTCACACATCCCTGTTTTGGTCACCTCTGCATTTCCTGTTTATGTGGAACTCCAAAGAGATGAAGTTCTTTTGCTGCACTGTGCTAAAGTCTTCTGGCTCTGCACACTAGCACCTGGGTATGACAGATACAGGGGGGGGGGGCAGTTGAAAAAGATGGCAGTCCAAAATATCGTCAGGTCATTTTCATTTTGTCCCATTAGGGATTTGGAAGATTTTAGGATGCAATCCAAACCTCTCCCCTCAACCACAGGGTTGTGAGACCACAGCCACATATGCACCTCTGTGGTTCATGGTGGCCAAGGTGGAAGGTGGTGTGTATGTGTAGAAGATCACTGGGCCACCCTAGAGCTGTCACAAAGATGAGACCCAGATTGGGTCCACTGTCATTGTGTGATGGTAGCGAGACTGGCTTCGAATACAAAAGATCCCGTGCCTGCTCAGCCCCTCGCCTCCCCACTTTGGGGCTTTTGCTGGTTACTATTAATGAGAATTCCACTGACTTCACTGCTATCTAGCAAGTGGAAGTGTTGCACCAGTAGAGTGACTCTTGCGTCACTCTGTCATCATCGGCTGGTGGAAGTCCAGCTTAGCCTGCAGAGCTTGGCATAGAGCAGGCATCGGCAACCTCCAGACCATGGACCAGATACGGCCCATGGAGGCCGTTTATCCGGCCCACGGGCCACCCGTGAACCGAGCCACCTGCTCGGCAAGTCCCCGGTGCACTGCGATAAACTGGCGCAGCGTGGCGCAGCGACTTGCCGAGCGGCGCCGGAAATCGCGTCTACGCAGCCGCAGAAGCGATTTCTGGTGCTGCAGACATTTTCAAAATGTCCACAGCGCCAGAAATCGCTTCTGTGCAGCAGCAGACATGCACAGAAGCCATTTCCGGTGTTTGGGACATGGGCGGCACGGCACCGGAAATCGCTTCTGCGCCTGTGCGGCCCATGTCCAGCCCATGGATGATAGTCCGTGGGAATCCTCCGGCCCACGGGCAGAAAACATTGCTGACGCCTGGCATAGAAACACCTCCACCCAACCCAACCTCAGCAAGACATAAAGAGGGTTTGGATTGCTCTGTTAGTGTGCATCGGCCTTTTAGTTCAACGTGTTTTGTATACTTTAAAGGGACTTCATCTAAAGTTCTCCAAAGATTTATAAATGTGTATACTTTGCTATACATTAGCACTCAGATGGATTTCCAGTGAGAGGCACAATCTGTTGAGAAGGTCTCCAGTACAAGCGGCATTGAAGTGTTCTCTTGGAAGGCGGCCGTTTCCTTTCACTGAGGATTGGCTCTCTTGGCCAGAGTGGAAAACAAAAGTCTTACATGCGTTTGCTTCAGAGATGTTGCCAACTGAAAATTTATATATTTATTTTTAATTAGAGAGAGCTCCAGGAATGCAAACTGACCTGTGGTGAGGAGGATGAAGTTTTTACAAAGGTAAACTTAATTATCATATACATAGGAGACAGCCGAGCCAAGGTTAAGCAGTTCTGGGTTCTGTTGCTTTGGGCTAACCCTCCCGTTGAAATCAATTAGGCTGTAACATGCACAATTTTGCCAGTGGGTTTATTTATTATTTATTTTCCTACATTCCACCTCTCCTCCAAGGAGTCCAAGGTGGCATACATGGGTTTTCCCCTCCCCATATTATCTGCATAACTGTTACAGTTGCTACAAATGGAATCCCTGATCTGAACCCATGTGCAAAGTAGAAAAATGTTTCAAAGCTTTACTGGAAACAGTTTTAAAATGGTTACAAATAAACAATATAAGATACAAAATAATACCGCAAGGACAGCTTTTCCCCATATGAACTGAGCTCAACCCTGTGATTATCATCTGAGGCCCGTTTTTGTGCGCCTCCTCCACAAGAGGTCTGGAGGGTGGCAACATGAAAGTGGGCCTTTTTGCAGTGGCTCCCCACTTGTGGAATGCTCTCCCTAGAGAGGCTCACCTGGGCCTTCATACATATCTTCAGATGCCAGCCAAAAATATTTCTCTTTAACCAGGCCTTTGGCTTTGATTAACATTCTATGTCGTTTTAAATATGTTTATGGGAAGGGAGTTATTTGGTGTTTTCTATTATTATTATTATTATTATTATTATTATTATTATTATGTTTTTTGAGTTGTCATTTTGTATTTTTATGTTGTGAACCACCCTGAGATCTTTGGATGAGGATCGGTAAACAAATTAAATAAGTAAATAATAAAAATAAGTAAAATGTTGCTGTTTAACAGTGAGCAATGCAGTCCCATCTTCTTTTTAGTCATTAATACTGTTTGATATACTTTCCTCTATTTGGTCCCAGAGAGAGATCCTAAGCAACTTGCTTGTTCATCATTCTAGAGCTTAGCCACTGCTGTGGCTGCTGTCTCCATCAATGGACTAAGGCACTGAGTTCTCAGGTTTCATCTTCCTGCTGTGAGAGCTCTCCGCTTGACTTTCCAGTGATGAGTCATCAGTTAGCTAAAGGCTGAACTGAAAACATCCAACCTTTTGTGGCACATTTGCCTACCTTCCACCTCTCCTCCAAGGAGTCCAAGGTGGCATACATGGGTTTTCCCCTCCCCATATTATCTGCATAACTGTTACAGTTGCTACAAATGGAATCCCTGATATGAACCCATGTGCAAAGTAGGAAAATGTTTCAAAGCTCTACTGGAAACAGTTTTGAAATGGTTACAAATAAACAATATAAGATACAAAATAATACCTCAAGGACCGCTTTTCCCCTCCCAATTTGCAAAATTTTCTATCTTTTCTCCATCCTCAAAGAGAAACACCTACTCCATCTTTGGCAAAGGGGGGTAGAAGGCAATGGAAGGTTGACATTAATCAGGCCCTCTTTCTTGCTCAATTCCAACCCCAACCCCCAAAAGGGTTTCAAACCAAAAGATAAGGGGGCCTGATTGATTTTCAAGGTGAGCACCAGGCAGCCTGGCCGTGCCTAGTGATGTCTGATCTATCCCTTGAATATTGATAAAACACCTGGAATTGGTATGATCATACTAGGCAAAAATTATAAGTGTGCTGACTAAAAACCCAAGGCAAGAAGCATTACAAGGATGGGACAAAAGAAAAAAGGCATGTTCTTTTTTTCCAGATGAAACACCAAATCTGGGAACTAGAAGAGTATATACAAGAATACAAAGTGAAAATACAGGTATCTGTGTGAAATGCTTAACCACTGATGACTTGAATAAGGAAAGCAACAGCTGCCTAATTTATGTTGCAGCACTAAAGACACTTACCAGGGAGTAACCACAAGTGAGCATGGTGGGACTTACTTTTGAGTAGAAATGCAGGAAAAATTTGATTCAGTGTGCAATTAAATCTGAATCTATCACAGTCATACTTTCCAAAACAACACACAAACTAAAACACAATCTTTTGAAATTCACTTATCCAAATTTTGCAATGCAGTTCTCCAGCCAAACAATGTTTACAAAAATGCATATATTAAGGGGAAGCGTGAATAAAATACATTAGTGAAAATAGCATACAAAAATGCATCATATTCAGGAAAATTGCTTGCAATAATGTGTACACTAGTACAACAATGTACACAACACTAGTACACAATAATGTGTACACTACATGCAACAATGTGTTTGTTAGGAGAAATTCACACTAAAATGCTGATAATTTTTCATGAGAATTTTCTTTTCTTAAAAAATTACAGTTACTGTAAATTGTGGAGAACTGGATTTTATATTTGAAAAATGAGCAACTGGGGGAACTGAAAAGGACACACCCACCCCTACTTATGAGTAAACATGCATGGGAAAGCACTGCTTTGTTTGGGAATTCTGAATATTTGGGTATTTCCCCATTGGTTGTTGGAATGGAGAGGCCACGAATTGTCAAAGCAAGGAGTGTACATGGATAACATCTGGAGGGCACCACACCAGCTACCCATGGAATTTATACAAAATGGCTCTAGGTCTTGATCTGTGGGGATTATAAGGGATCTCTGTGGGGAGGATGAAGAAACAGAAACTTGAAGTGGACTTGCTGATTATTTTGTTTTCAGGTGCTTCAGGACAGAGAGAAAAGCCTGCAGGATGAGCTGTCAGCTGTTGCGAAAGACAAGGTTCGGTAAGACTCCTCTATGAGTCCAATCCTTTCTGCAACCAGTGTCAGTCCTTGAAGCATGTCAGATGAATCAAAGTCATGGTAATTCTTCTAGTGAAGAGCACAGCTTTCAGCTGTAACATATGTAATACTACTGAGCAAAAGAGACAGCAAGGAATAGCTGAGGTTATTTTATGACTGCAAGCGGTCAAGGAAACAGCAGATTCATATCGTTTTCCTGAGCTATATTTGATGAGGATGTGCCAGAGGTTGACCCAGAAGGTGCAGTCTACTATCCAAAGTATAGATGCTGATGGAAGTAAACCTTTGCAAAATGCAAAACCAATTTACTGGACCAAAGGCCAGTAAACTCATCACTCTGTTTTTATCTAGATCCATACTTCATTCTTCACCAAATATGTTTCAAACACAACCTTTCAAGTTTTAATTACTCTGGTTGGCCTGCTCATTCATGAATTGCTTATGTCATCTATGTAATTTCACACATACACATCACATGGTCTGGACTTAAACGGCATTGGGCTAGGCCAGGCATCCCCAAACTTCGGCCCTCCAGATGTTTTGGGCTACAATTCCCATCTTCCCCGACCACTGGTCCTGTTAGCTAGGGATCATGGGAGTTGTAGGCCAAAACATCTGGAGGGCCACAGTTTGGGGATGCCTCGGCTAGGTTCAGGGCCGTCTTAGGCACCTTTGTCGCCCTGGTGCCGTGGTGCGACGGATCCCTCCGCCGCCCCCCGCCGCCCCGTTTCCAGCGCGACGGGCGGCCGGCCGGGCTCAGCGTGCAGCATGGCCGCTGAGGGCGCTGCTCTGCGGCGAGTGGACGGGCTTAGCGCACAGCGCTTAGTGCTGCGCGGCAGAGCGGGCGGCAGGCGGGCGGGAGCAGCTGCGTGGCGCCCCCCCTGGCGGGCCGGCACCATGGCGCCCTGCTCCACCCAGCCTGGCCATAGACCCGGCACTGGCTAGGTCATGACCTCAATGTATCTCTGGCCAGGCACTGGCCAGGCACTTCTTCTGTAACCATGCTTTTCCTTGGCCATGGACTCTTTATTTAAAGACAACAGAATTACCACAAGCGCTCCTCAAGACTGTCCCTCTATCACACAACCTTTTCCACTCAGTGGTGTACACTGGTACCTCTAGTTACGAACTTAATTCATTCCGGAGGTCCGTTCTTAACCCGAAACTGTTCTTAACTAGAGGCGTGCTTTCGCTAATGGGGCCTCTTGCTGCCGCTGCGCCGCCAGCATACAATTTCCATTCTCACCCTGGGGCAAAGTTCTCAAATCGAGGTAACTCTTCCAGGCTAGCGGAGTTTGTAACCCGAAGCTTTTGTAACCTGAGGCGTTTGTAACTTGAGGTACCACCATACATCTCAGGAAAATGCCAGCAGTTTGCTTTGTGCTGATGAGACAGAATGACATCCTAGAACTAACTAGAAGAGAAAATGCTCCTCCTTTTGTAAAAGGAAACTATATGGCTCCACAGACAGACTGCTTATGGGCCATCTTTGTGGTCATACAAGTGCTCTCAGCGCTATTCCCAATTTCCTCTTTCTTATTCTCCAGACATCCTGGCTACCTTTTAGCCAGCTGGCTCTTCAGAGTTCAGTTCAGTTCACAGCAGTCAGTAATTGATTTTATGTATGATGAAATGGCTGCTTGAAAGCTTGATTCACTGTCAGCCATGATCTGGGAAATAAATTCATAAATTAAGGGGATTCCTTATTTTCAGAAGCATTTATTATGCACTCCCACATTGGTCCTCATATTCAAAGGGAACTGCTTCGTAAAGAACCCACAGAGAATCTACATTGTATCTGAAAGAGCATCAAATTATTAGGAGTTAAACTGAAAGTGTTTTACTTTGCATCCTAAACTATTATGCATGTACTTAGCCACTAGCATTGTGAGAGAAACCTTTTTAATCTTCTTTTTCCTTCAGTGATTTGATGTTGGGCCAGGTATTGAGCTTGAATTCCAGTACCACAAACACTATATATTTGTCTGCCTTGTTAAATAATTGGGAGGAGGGGACCTATCTTTTAGTTCTAATTCATAGTCATTAAAGGGAATTTTATCATCATGTACATATGTACTAAAAAGGTGGGGGAATATATCATTTGCCACATTATAACCATTATAACCAAACCACCCTGTTAATGTGGATGTGTTATGCTTACAATGTGATCTTCGGTACATCCTGGCTCTGCATGCATCATGTGTAGTATGCTATGTCAAAATAACTTCAGGATCAATCCATTTCTGGTCAGTTTCACATGTGTTTATTCATAAACCCATTCCATCAATGTTTCCACATTAATCTCCTAATTCTTTTCAAAATAAAAAGCCATTACTGAATGCAAATACAGAAGTGTACGTAAATTCATATTTTATCACAAAACAATATTCAAGCATGGACAGTATTTTATTTCAATGTAAAATATGTATTCCCAAACATATTTTATCCTAAAATATACATACTGTATTGGTACGTTAATGGAGTGAATAACTGTACAGTAAAATTTGGTGAAATCTGAAACATAATTATGTTCTGATCTCTGCATTAGTCCCTGAGGAGCAAAGAAGATCAGTTCACTTAAAAATGTGGATGAATCGAAAATCTCCTATCATGGTCCTATCATGAAATGTTGATTAGAAGGCTACCAGCTCCCTCAGGGAGAGCCAGAATCTGGCTTATCCATGTGCCTTACAACATTTTCTTCTTCAATGAACCAGAGGACTTTGTGCATTGCCCTGTTTGGGGCTGCAAAGAGAACATTCCTGTAATTCAGAGAGACAGAATAGCTGCTACAAAAATTTGCTAATGATCCAACCTTTTCTCAATTATTTCAGACATCAGAGCAAGTTGCCAGGCAAGTTTTTGAACCTTCACCCAAAGAGCTTGATGTATGAAATGGCCAGGGCTGAACTGGTCAGTAATCTTGTTTTACCCAATAAAGAGAAAGCTATCTGGTCAGTCTTGTGAGCATGAATTTTAGTTCATCGATCAATAAACAGGAAGGTTTTGATTTTATGCTATACATAAAGTTGACACAGTTATTGCAGCTGAACCCCGCAGGGTCAGGCCAGCAGCGTCGGAGGCTTGGTTGCCCCCTTGTGTTTGGATGTGAAGGTAGAGGGAATGCTATTTAACAGCTTCTGAAAGGAAGGAGATGTGTGTTGCATGCTATGTGGCCAACGAATGCATCATAAGCTCACATTCTACATCACTGATGCTTTGTAGTAGTTCTCTTGTTAGAAAGCCAAGAGGAATGCGCTGTCCTACAAGTTCTGGCTTATCAGCCTGATCTTACTCTCTCCTCTCAGTGGTAGCAAAGTGTAGAATCTGGTACAAGAGCCTAGCGCACTACTCCAAGGGAATGTTTTGTCATTTTGCTGTTAGTTTGTGACCCAATTTCAGCCTCTGTGCTGTGTTTCAGTAAACCGCCTCCCAAGTAAAACACTTTTGCTGTTTTACCAGACATAGTGGCCATATGCTACCTTCAGCATTTGAGGCAGCATGCCTCTGAATTCCAGTGGCTGAGAAATAACAATGGTAAGGAATCTCACTGGCCACTTTAGGAAACACAGTGCTGGACTAAAAAGGCCTTTGGGTTCATTCAGAAAGGGCTATTCTTATTATATATTCCTCATCACAAGCGATTAAAATAGCCCTAGGTGCTGTTCTAACTGCTGTAGTGCAAACTTGGGCTTGCCTCACAACAGCTGGCATGGTGGGAGAAGTTTGTGGTTTTAATTTGGCAGCATGGCTATTCTGGTGACAGAAAAAAACATTGCATGGCTAGCCAGTTCCATTTTCCTCACTTCACTTTGGAGATTCACACAGTTTAGAACTTTAAAACTCACAGAAATGAACTGCTTTGAGTTCCTTGTTCATTTACTACTCCAACTGTATGTGTGTTGGAGGGGTAACTTTTTCCAACTTTCTTTTTAACTACAGGAAGAAAAAATGCGAAGAGAAGAGAAATTTGTGAAGAAACAGCTTTGTGGTGGTAGGTTAGTGAAGAAAATGTTTACTATTTGTCACTGTCTTCTCACTTTTTAAAAACACGCATCCATAAATGTATAACAATTTGCAGCAATAGCCTCTGGCTTATATTTCATTTAGTCATACTACTTTAAGTGGGAGTTGGTCCCCATTATTTATGGTGAGACTGTGTGCGACTTCTGCTTGGATTTTCATAACTCTACGATTAACTGACTATGGTACCAAATTCCATAAAATAACCAGAATCTAGAGGTGGGTTTTACGTTTCATCCATGGCAGTATTGCCTGTTCCAAACAATGCTAGGACTAAACAAACCCAGCAAGATTCTGTTACAGGTTTGGAAACCTTCATTAACCACAACACTGTGAAAGTACCACTGGCAAAAGGGAAGAAAAGAAGAAAAAACTCTAGATGCTAAACAGAGAGCATTGAAAAGTACATATGAATGCAGACAATGCAAATAAATAACAGTGAATTCCTTCCACCCGTCAAGATATGTGGAAGAAGTACTGATGTGTGTTTTTTTTCAAATGGTTGTCTTTAATATTGAAACTGCCCATTTTCTGATGTGGATTAATTAATAGGTACTACAAGTGAGCAAAGTACATGAAAGGTATTATTAGGTGTGACCAGCCCTGTCCACCTGGTTTTCCCAGGCATGCTACTTAGCATCTTCTACAAATCAGGCCCATTCAAGGGGAAAAGGAAGACACTGTCAAACTAAAAGGAGATGTGTAGAAGCAGGCATGTAACTGGGCATGGAGGGTACAGGGATGGGTGAAGCAGCAAAGCATATTGTTCATAATCTCTGAAGCGTGAATGCGAATGTACTTAACAATTGTCATCTCCAACTTCCAGGGAAGAAGGCGAGGGTGAGGAATACTGACTTGGTCTAAACCCTTTCAGAGAGCTTTATTGATGCAGGGATTTGAACATGATTCTGCCACATTCAAATCAAACATACTAGCCATGGAACCATACAGATAGGAAGGAATTGAATGGTCCATTGCCTTGTTCATCTTAGGCTATTGTGGCATTAGATGTTTAAATAATGCTGTTTGTGTTGCATTTTCCTCCTCTGTAATTGGAATGCAATGTCAACCTTGATTGACTTGAATGTATCTTCCTTTTCAGCCAAAATGGATTTCTTCCAGTTAAACGCATTACAAAACCAGTGATCATAATGTGCTCAGATAATACGAAAGGGCCCCCCCAGAGGTGCTTTTGGTGTCACTTCCTAAAAACCCTTGGAGTCAATTCTCCTTCTTTAAAAGCCCAAACTTCTCTCTGGTCTGAGTGACAACCTTTCGGCAGCTGCTTATGTGCTCATTTTGCCCCATCAACAGATCGTCACTTGGGACCAAGAGAGGACAGCATCACCCTGCCTTGTCTTTCTAAACTGCAGGCCTCTCTTTTCTTATTTCACAGGACAAAGATCACCTGGGTCTTGATAGGCTTGTGGCACTTTGCTGGTGTCCTGCTGGTGATTGTCTTGACCGTCCTGCTAGTCACCGTCTTCATCCTCACTGCCTGCCTTTCCAATCACACAGTGACAGAGGCATATCAGCGCCCTGTGTGGCAGTTCCTGGACTATTACATCCAACCATATATGCAACTCTACAGCACCGGCATCTTACCAAAGTGATCTCAGGATTGGAAGAAGCTGCCGACTAGAGAGAGCCTGTCATTAGAATGTATCTCAGAGTGTGGATAAAGCTCATAACCTATCAAGGTTTTCTGGTGTGTAATGATTTGGGAGTGTAATATGCCAAGCCAAATACAGTATAACACCCATGTATGGGCAGGCTATCCTGGGCACTATAAACATCCTGGTTTTACTTCCTGTCTGGAGTATAAAAACAGAGGGGCAGATTAAGCACAGCACATAAAAAGGTAAAGGGACCCCTGACCATTAGGTCCAGTCGTGACCGACTCTGGAGTCGCGGCGCTCATCTTGCGTTATTGGCCGAGGGAGCCAGTGTACAACTTCCAGGTCATGTGGCCAGCATGACAAAGCTGTTTCTGGCGAACCAGAGCAGCACACGGAAATGCTGTTTACCTTCCCGCTGTATACCTACCCATTTATCTACTTGCACTTTGATGTGCTTTCAAACTGCTACCAGTAATTGTATAGGTATGCATTAGCAAACTGCATTCGATCTTCACTGGAGATCTTAGCATGCATTGTGCCAATGTGCTGCCCAATATTTCCTCCTGCCCTTCTATTTATCTCTGTGTATAGGACAATAATGTGCTTGATGTCAATTTATCCTTCTGTCTTTTTCTTAGCCAGAGTTAGGGAGATTCAATCTGCTTCTTTTCTTGATTGTGTATAGAGGTTCGCATTACAAATGGGGAATAATGGTCCATCTATGCCGCACCTCTTAATACAATATTTGTAATATATAATACCAACTTAAACTGAACTATTGTTGCATAATCCTTGTCCCATTATTATTTATGCATTAGGAGTAAAACTTCTAGATATCTTATCATAGTATATGTTTGCTCTGTTCTGCTCTGACTGCATTAAGAAGTCCTACATCCTTTAGCTGTTTTTTTGCAACAGGATCTGTCCCATGTTGAAAGCAAACATGGAAATATTCTACAACACATGGTGTTTCTGCCAGCTCTCTTCCAGAAAAAATCCACTACCTGTGGCCAACATCTGAGCTGAAACCAGATTTATTTAGCTTCTGACAGGTCCCGATATTGGAGCATCCTGGATAGTGCAAGGTTGCCAACTTTACTAGTTTGGCCAGTAAACTGTTTTGTCAGATAAACAGCATTGGGTTCTGAGAAGCCAGTAAACTTCAGATTCTGACAGGCAGCACACATGATCCAGCAACTTCTATCAGATTTCATCCGTAAGTCATGTCACCAAGATCTGCTCTGGCTCTAGCCCCGATCCACCCCATTCATCTTGGCTCTGCTCCTAAAATGTACCCCTCAGTGGTGTGCGGTGATATTTTTAAATAGAGGAACAGTTAGGGCCAGAGGCACCAGCTTGCGAAGGTGATGGAGGCAGGCAGGGGAGTAGGAAGGGAGGGGCGATGGGAGTGCTCCGCCCCGGGCAGCGCGATCCTGAGGGTGCCATTGTGGCTGGCTTGCCCCGCCCCACAGGCAGCAGTCCCTGCCCCCAAAACGTGTGCCACGCCCCTACAGGCAGTGCACCATGCCCCCAGAACCCACGCCAGCCCCGCCCGTGCCTGCTTTCCACCTGCTTTCCGCATGAAGCTCCGCCACTGGGGGCAGGCTGTCAACGTTGCATGTGTGAGCATTGCACCTCCCTCCCTAAGCTGGACAGAAGCTTCCTTGGCTTTGGGAAGGAGTTGCCCCCATACTTTAACACTCTAATTTACCAGGGGACATTTTGGGAACTAGCCTAGTCCCACTAGTTCACTGACCACACACCACTGGTACCTTCTCACTGCTGTGAACTTTCCCCCAAAATATGCTTTAAAATAGATCTTTGTGGATATCAGGGTGGAAGAATGTGGGATATGCACGCTGAATTATCAGGATGTGAGAGGCTGCTCACTCCAAGAAAACCACCACTACCTATTCTAGCACAGGGTTGCCTCATACCTGCCTTCCTTCTTACCACCAGTTCAGGGAGTGGCACTACAGGTCACCTTTTCAGCCTGAGTTTTGCTCCTGCAGAAGAAGAGAAATAAGTACCGTAAGATGGAGACAAAACTAGAGTGAATTGGCTCTGTCTCTCATTGGCTCTGGCTTCACCTACTGTTGTTCTATCTGCCCTGTGAGTTCTAAGGAACAATAACAAGCACTATGTACAAATACAAAAAGAGAGAATGAGGATGAAGGGAGAAATGGAAGTGGGAGCTGCCTGTCTCCTGAACATGCACAGTCCATAAGGCAAAATTTGGTTACAGGTCTCACTTCTTAGAAGGCTAGGCACCAATTCTTACTGTTATGTTTGCCATATAATGCTTGTAAATAACATAACCATTATACGCTAAGTGTGCTTGCTTGGTTATTTAATTGGTTATCAAAGCAAAGATAAGATTTAATGGAAAGAGCTTTGTTGCAATAAGAATGGATTAACTGTGAATGGAAGAAGTCTTATCACATGGCAAGCTTGTGGGCTGGTAATGATGTCTCAACAGGCCACGTAAATTGCTATCTGAGTCTCTCTTACAGGAAGATGAGGGTTGTATCAGGCCACATTTGGCTTGCTTCACACCACAACAAGCTTGCCATTATTTGATATAATTAATTCTGTGTCCAAAAAAAAATCCCCCCACCTTTTTGTTAAGTGTTCTCCAAATACTAATGAGGAAAGAAATTGCTTTTGAAAATCACCAAAGCAATTAAGGCAGTGACTTGCCTAATATCACCCAAGGAGTTCATGCCTGACAACGAGGGATTGAAACTAGGCCTCTCATTCCAGCAATCTAAGTAGGGAAACCCACAAGATCATTGATACACTCTAGCCCCCTTCATAAGTTATGCCCCCAGAATCCATGTGTGTTGCACATAGACGTCCACAGTGAATATGTTTCAGAAGAATGGGTCGTCCACTCCATGAATCTTGCTAGTAGATCATCCCTGTGACCAGCAACTATCCAGCAGTTTAACTTTAGTGCAAAAGATGGTCTATAAGAAAGCTGCATAGATCATGGTGAGATCTCTTCACATGGAGGCACCCGGTGGAAACATTCCAAGAGGCATGCCACAGATACCTAGTGCAGTTGGGTTATGTCCCCCCTCCCAATGAAACATTTTCCTCTCATTCCCCCACCCATTGACAGCATCCAGGGAAAGAAATGGCAAGTTGAGTATATAACATATCCTTTTCTGAGAACCACAGCATCATCCTCCAAGGAGGCTGGGAAAGGAGTTGCATTCAAGAATCTCTCCTTTACAATGCGTTCAGCAGAGGATTGGTGGTGAGGAGATAACATGTGTACACAGGAGTGGAGGAAGGGGGGTGCGGTGGGTGCGTTCCGCCCTGGGTGTCACCACTGAGGAGGGTGACAAAATGCCAGGCTGCACTCACCATGGGGCCTGCAGCGCACCTGAGCCACACGTCTCTCCTGGGAGAGACGCGATGGGCCCACATCTGTTGAAAGAGATGAAAACATTTCTGCTTTTGTCACAGCATGCTCAGACCTTTATGCACCCTCTTGAAATGGCCACATTCATTATCAGAGAATAATGCATTGCCCTGAGACTCAAACCACTCAACAGAAACACCATATTTCTCTCTCTAATTTTTTTTAGAAAATCTTACATGATGGGTAATCAAAATCCATCTTTTTCCATTTTTAATAAATATAAACCAAAGTAAACCAAACCATAGGGTGGCTGAGTGGGAGGAGGCAGGGAGACTCCGGAGGCCCTGTGGTGCACCCCACCCCTATGGGCAGCTCACCCCACCCTTGCCCCGCCCCTATGGGCAGTGCACCCTGCCCCTGGGCATGCCACCCCAGGCGCCTGAGCAGCTTCCTCCGTCGCTGTGTGTACACTGGGTTGGATCCGCGCTAAGGCTGCAATCCTAACCCCACTTACCTGGAAATTAGACCCATTGGATTCAATAGGACCTGAGTAAATATTGTTAGATTACACTGTAAAGTGCACAAGTCCCATTGAAATTAATATAGAGTTATGAATAACTTAAGTCCCATTGATTTTAGTGGTAACAAAACACCACTTGCTTAGTCTGGATTCAACCTACTGATTCACCCACTCCAGAACACTGATGAAAATGAGCTATCTGTTATATGTTAATCTTGCAGATTGTGTTGTTCCAGCTGAGCCTTTATGCTATTCCCAGTACATTGCTACTTTATTATCACTCCAAAGTGTTTGTCTGCTGCTTTCTGCTGGCAAGCTCTTATTACTACACTGTACATGTTTTGGCGGTTTTGTTTCTTCCCTACCTGTAGCATTTGTTTCCTCTGCCTATCTCAGGGCAAGTAATGTGCAAATATCACCTCTAGGGTTGCTGCGTTAGAAGTTAGAAACAGTGGTGCATGTCCTGGATATGAAAGGTTCTCCTGCAACTTCTTCACCATATATGTGGACCCAAATCTAACCATTGCTTGCTAAAGAATCTTCTGCTTTTCCATGTTTTGCTGGTAAGTTCTCATTTATTTTGAAATGCATCATATGGGAATTAAACAACAAAAACAGTGAGAAATATAGATTGGAAGATTAATTACTTTGGTTTATATTTATTAAAAATGGAAAAAGATGGATTTTGATTACCCATCATGTAAGATTTTCTAAAAAAAATTAGAGAGAGAAATATGGTGTTTCTGTTGAGTGGTTTGAGTCTCAGGGCAATGCATTATTCTCTGATAATGAATGTGGCCATTTCAAGAGGGTGCATAAAGGTCTGAGCATGCTGTGACAAAAGCAGAAATGTTTTCATCTCTTTCAACAGAAAATGGAAGGAAGGAACCATTTTATTTTCTTAAATAATACTTGTAGGAATAAACAAATATATAAATAGCAACATCCTATTTATGCTTACAGAGAAGTCCCACTGAGTTCATTGAGACTCACTCCCAATGAGAAAGTGTGCATCAGATTGCAGCTTTAGTGTAATACATTGAAGTTGCATAAAAAGACAGTATAATCAAAGACGTGAAATATGCCTACCACAAAGGGGTGTTAAGCACTACAAGGTCTATAGTTAATATGTGCCATATTCCAAGAAGAAGGCGTTCAGCTTTTGGAGCTATAGGCTATAAGCTAGTGCAACAGTACACATTTGGGTATGCAACCTTGGGACTGGTGATCAGCTTCCCAATAAATTAGCGTCGTGCTGAAAATTTATTGCATCTTATCAACCATTCTTCATTTATTAATGAGAAAAGAAATTGCATCCAAAAATGATCAAAGAGGTTGGGGTGGTGAATCAGTTATATTCTCATGGTTTCTTCCATGTTTACTTCACTTCCAAGGTGGTCAAAGGTTGTTTGTGTGTGTCCTTTTTTTCATTCTATAATCTCAACAGTGGTCTGCACTCTGCAGGCTTCCCATGCTTCAGTTAAACCCTGGGGGAAAACATCCTGTGCAGTGGTGTACTGTAGTGGTCCAGTGTCACAGGGGGTTGGAGACCTGTCACTGTTTCTGCAATAGGGTCCTTATTCTAGATCCTAGATCTGCCCGATCAGCACCAAAGAGAAGCTTTTCAGCCACAGTCTGATCCAAAGCTAAGCATTCGGAAACACTGAAAACACAAAGTGATTTACGAATCCACAAAATACCACACAGTTTGGCAATCATTTAAAAACCATACCTACAGAAGAAATACAACAGGACAAGATTTCAAAATGTTCTCCATCAACAATAACTATAATAATAATAATGAACTCTACAAAACAGGTCAAAAGTCTTACAACAGTACATTCCAAGGGAATGACCAAAAGTCTGGGCAAACATGAATGCCTTAGCCAGGCACCTAAAAGCTGGCATCAATGGCTCCAATCATGTTTTGCTGAAGACAACATTCCACACTCCCTAAAAGAGAGCAAAAGAAGCACATGCAAATATGCACTGGAAGAAAATGATAATTTATCTTACTTCTCTTTAGCATCCTGATTTTGAGTATAGCAGAGTAGTGAATATTCACTGAAAAGGGATTAATCTGCAAAATTACCCTGACACACCTTTTGAACAGGCCTTTCCTTCCCCAAAATGATGCTTTAATGACAATCAGATGCTTCCGAGAATATTAAATTATTCATGCTGTTTAGAGTCTACAGCCTTCTTCCTACTGCTCATCACTTGAAACGACTCCAGTGCTGTTGGCTGAAACATTGCAGCTGAAAGTTTCTGCTATGATAGGCAAAGCCGAGAAGGAGTGGATAACATTTATTAAGCAGCCAGCACTGAGATGAGCATCTTGGCTGAAGAGAGCCTTGCGAACTCTCCACTCAGCCACTTGTCTTGCAATGATAAAAAGATCTTCTCCGCAGAAGGAGCAGTGCTTAATCAGTTCCAACTCCTTTGACGGCAAAAATGATCTTCTGGATGCAAAAGATGGATGCTGTGGGAAAGACAGAACAGCCGTTCCTTGTCCTTTGCAAACTAGAGGGTGTTCCAAGGTACCAACATTGAGAGGATGATACCTTTTGGTTATTATTATTTTTTAATCAGTCAGACATGTTTGGAGAGATTGCAACTGAATTCAATAAAGTCTCCAGTTTCTGAGGAACTGAGGCTGAAGACATGGAGCAACACCCAAGATGCTAACCTATACGAACCCCAGCTGCTACCTTTCCTGAAGTCTCCTACACAGACACAGATGGCCTAAAGTACTGCAGGGCATCTGTTGAAGACATTGGGTTTAAGATGATCTATGACTCATTGAGGGCATTCTCAAAATAGCCGCACAAGCAAGCTGGCTGACACAATCTCAGCACATCAGAGTCTGGGAAGAAGGGATGTTCATCTTCTCCTGAAAACAGTATTGCCCTCCCAGAATTGGAGAGGTGGCATTTTGTTTTTCTTTCTAACTTTGAACAATTAATAATTTTATTCATCTGCCATCCATCTCTGATATTGCTACAGCAGAGACCTGACATGGGCTTCCTATTCGCCTCATTCCGGCATCCATATTATGACAGAGACACTAATCATCAATAGGGAAGGTAGAGCTCCCATAAATAATTTTATCCCATCAGCATCCTGTCTGCAACGGAAGAGAAAGCCTGGTGCTTGGGAAGGGAATCAATTCAGACTTTGGTTCATTTTCTGAATGCAGCCCCACTGGGAACACTGAATTCAGCAGTAGCAATGGAGTCTATTCAGTAACAGGAGGGTTCTTTAAGTGGCCCAGGAAAAGAATCCCCTTAGGCGGGCAAGGGAATCTAGGAAATGGTGGTAAGAGGACATCTATATTTATTTTTTTGAATTTTACCATGAATAATGCTGCTGCATCCTGGAGTGTCTGCTAATTATCTCCCTAGAATTTGCAGGTCTTTCCAGGATTTTTGCTGGATTTCAGATCTTTTACCATGGTTTGCATGTATAGTGAGTAGCTTTGCTTTGCACCCTTAGAAATTGGATGGGATGGGATGGGAAAGGAAAGGAAACGAACCCCCCCCCCCAATGCAGTCTGCAATCTTATACACATTTACTTGGGAGTAAGCTCCACTGAAAATAATGAGACTTATATAGGATTGTATTGTCAACCAGGGTTGATGAAGCTGGGGGGCCTTCAGATGTTGCTGGATTAAAACATCCATCATTCCTGGCCATTGGCTACTTTTGACTGAGGCTGATGAGAGTCCAACAACATTTGGAGGGCCATAGCTTTCACACTCCTGCTTGAACCATTCATTTTAATCATATATTTTTTCAGGAGACCGAAAGAATTCATTCATACTGTCAATAAGGCTCCTCATCCCACATCTCCATTGCAACCCTACATAATCTGTTAATAGGGCACAACCTTCTGCTAAGAAGGATGGCGATCACCTATTGTTAAGGTTTTGAAAAGCAAGAGTGCAACAAGTGTGTGTGTGTGTGTGTGTGTGTGTGTGTGTGTGTGTGAAGAAGAGTAAAGGTATGACTAATATTTATTATTATTTTTATTAAGATCAAAAGTTGGAGGATCAGTCAACATGCTGAAGGACAGCCAGATGTACCTTTGTATCTTCTTTTTGTTTGCATTTGGGATATTGTATGAGTTCTCCCTAGAACCTGGTTGCATCTTTTCCTGCAAACCTGTTGCTAAACAACTCATGATGCCCCAAGATGTCCTCTCCCAGGGGAGAAGTATCATCTTTCTGGAGACAACTGACCGTCTACAGCCTCCACCACTGGTTTTATGCTCTGTGGAATCTGCTGCTAGAATCTATTCAGACAGACCCATCATTTTTTTTATGCAAGGGCTGGACAATAGCACAATGACAGATTTCAAGTTGGCTTCCCCTTCACTGTCTTTCTTATCAGCTATGAAGAATGTTTTCCTTTTCCCCCTGGAGATAGACATTTTGTTCCAGGACACACCTCTATTCCTGTGGCACCATCAGGTGAGAGAGAAAGAAGTATCGTTTTCTGGTGGGATGCATTAATTGCAAAGTTAGTTGCAAAATAATTTTGGTGACCAATTTCCCTTTTTTAAAAATGCAAACTGTTCACTGGTGACTTTATCAGTGCAAAGGAAAAGAAATTGTTAGCTGCCTTTTCCTACCAAGACACTGAAATGCCATTGTATGCTTAGATTTAGTGATGTTTGGTGAAGATGCAACTTCAAAGCATGTTTTATTATATCCTTTGGTTCATTTTACCGTATACAATACAGTATTAGTAATCACCATGCATGGCAATCAGCCCAGATAGTAAGGAGAATTCAGAAGAGAGAGTCAATATGATGAAAAAGAACACACCATCATATATTACACTTGCACTGGGCTTCAAAGTTTCAAATTCACAATTTCTGTTTTCCAGAGATTCTGAATAAACTGGCTACAGTATTCCTATTCAGCATGTTAAAAATTGATATTTTCCTTTTACACTAAATATATGCCCACACAGCTCAGTGTTGTTTACTCTGACTGGCAGGGTCTCAGGCAGAAGTTTTGCACATCACCTACCTGATCATTTTAACTGGAGATAGTGGGAATTAATCCTGGGGTTTTCCACAGGCAAAACATGATGTCTGTGGTCTACCACTGGGCTCTGCTCCCACTCACAAGTTAAGTGGCCTCTGTAGGAGCTGGGATACTGATTGACGCAGTGAACCCGCTGATACGTTCAGGCCCTACACAAAAGTATGCCTGCGTAGAGGTGAGATCTTTTCTAGTGGGAAGTCACATCCAGAATTAGAACCTCAGATCACATACATGTGACACCCGGGCTGCTCCACAGGGCTAAGCATTCCTGAATTTCCAGTAGTGGACATATTGCAGGCATTGAAAGGAAGAAGGAAGGAGTATTTTCTCAGGAGCTAGGGGCTGTCCCTTGATTCTGTGCCCATGTTTAACTCTGCAGGTGAATGCAACACAGGAGAAGAACTGGGTCTATATTATCTCTGATGCAATCAGGCTTGCAATGGTGTGGAAATACGGTGGGATTTATATGGACACCGATGTCATTTCCATCCGACCCATCCCAGTGGTCAACTTCTTGGCAGCCCAGTCTTCCCAGTTCTCCAGCAACGGGATCCTTGGTTTCCAGCGCCATCACTGGTTCCTCTGGGACTGCATGGTAGATTTTGTTCAGCACTACAATGGAGCCATCTGGGGAAATCAGGGCCCTCACTTAATCACAAGGATGCTAAGGAGGCTGTGCAACCTCACCGATTTCAATAATGTGGAGGATCAGACCTGTCACAACATTTCCTTCTTGCACCCCCAGCGCTTCTATCCCATCCCCTACAAACTGTGGCATAAGTACTACGAAGTGTGGGATTCAAAGCCAGACTTCAATGAGTCCTATGCTTTGCACCTGTGGAACTTCATGAACAAGAAAGAGAAGAGAAATGTGACCATTGGGAGCAATGCCCTAGTGGAAAACCTGTTCGGAACACATTGCCCTACTACTTACCAGACTCTTATTCAAGCTGCACAAGGAAGCAAACAGATGTCTCAAAATAAAACTAGCCCATTGTGGTAAAGCAAAAGGGGGATATTTTACCATGTGCAACACTAATCCTATTAGGCGTATAATTTAGGAACCCCGGACTGCCAAGCGGATCACATTCCACTGCAAGATGATTTTTAATATTCCCAGGGGGGATGGAAATCAGAGAATTGTAGACTTGGGAAGGTCCCCGAGGGTCATCTAGTCCAATGAAAGCATCTCAAAGAATTTCATTTAAGCACCCCTGACATATGGCCACCTAACCTCTGCTTAAAAACCTCCAAAGAAGTAGTGTTCGCCACTCTCTGAGGGAGTCCATTCCACTGTTGAACCGTTCTTACCATCAACAAGTTCTTTTTGAAGTTGAGTCAGAATCTTCTTTCTTGTAACTTGAATCCATTGGTTTGAATTCTACCCTTCAGAGCAGGTGGGGTGGGGGACTTCCTCCATCTTCCATGTCATAGGCCTTAAGATGTTTGAAGAAGGCTATCATATTTCAGTCTCAGTCTCCTCTTATCCAAGCAAAACATACCCAACTCCTTCATCCATTCCTCATAAGGAGAGGCTGACACTGCAGTCGTGTTACTGAAAAATTGCCAGAGATCAGGTCTTTTAAAAGATGGGAAGATAACTTTAGAGAGATTAGAATGTCGTGGTTTGGCAGCAATACCACCTGGAGGAATCTCCATAATAGCTGAATAAATAATAAAATAAATGCCTATAGATTGAATCATCATTTGCTACATAATTCTATCTTTTGCTACTGCCACTGAAGTCAGACAGATTTTTGTTAAAAAACAATGTTTACAGCCCTGTTGATACACTTCATGCTAAAATGCTATGTGTTTGTCGTGGTGATGGATACTATGTTGTGCATCTGTTTGCATCTGTTTTTCATTACGCTGTGGTTGATATAATAAATAAAGCTCTAACAAATAAAGAAGACTGATTTCCAGTGCAATCCTGCACATATCTAATTTAGAAGTAAGCCCTGTTGAATTCAATGGAGCTTATGTCCAAATAATACAGGATTTCAACCTTCGGTATCTATGCAGAAATATTGGGTCTTGACATAATGAATGATGGTCTTTGTCCTGCTATTCTTATAGATATAGTTCTTCATTTGACCCTCCTTTTTAATAGATAAGCTACGGTCAACTTTCTAGTATGGTGTAACTTATTTATATACCATATTTATATGACATTTTGATTGCATGCAGAAATAGGTGTCTGCTAACTTCTGAACTTAACAACATATACTATCCTCTTCAACCTTCCTAGTAACTTTTTTTGGGGGGGGGGCTTTCCTTGCTTTGACAGGCACTCAATACACCATTTATTAAGGGGCACTGAAAGGACAAGGACAAAGACATTTTGCTTTGTCCATAAGATTCATGGAGAATCATGAAACCCTGTGCTGGCCTCATTTAAGGACAAGGATGGGGAGGTGGATAAGCCATTGCTTGTCAGGCGTATGATTCTGCTTAAGCTACTGCAAAACAGGTTGCTATTTAAGCTGCTGCATCTTGAGACAATTTATAGTAATTGAGCAGACTAGAATGCCCCAAATCCTTCAAGGATCAGATGCAAAGTTCTGTTTGGTTTTGCAAACTGCAGTTTGGGCAAGGGTAAATGACACGGTCAAAGGAACCGAGCAAAAGAAACCCAAATAGAATGTATTACGTATGCAAGTAAGTTGGTTGATGTCATGTCACCAAAACTCTTATTGAAAGAGAACTTACACCATGATCCAATACATATAGTATATTCCAAGGTCAGTCCCACAGCTGAGATCAATGGGGCTTACTCCCAGAGATAGAACTGCAGCTGTATGCACATCTTAGTGAAAATAACAGAAAATGCTTTACTTAAGAGGAAACTGACTTGCAAAAATGTATATATTAGGGAAATGCGGGTGGCGCTGTGGGTTAAACCACTGAGCCTAGGGCTTGCCGAAAGGGAAGGTGAGCTCCGATTGCTTGGTCCCAGCTCCTGCCAACCTAGCAGTTCGAAAGCACGTCAAAGTGCAAGTAGATAAATACCTGGCAGGAAGGTAAACGGTGTTTCCGTGTGCTGCTCTGGTTTCGCCAGAAGCAGCATAGTCATGCTGGCCACATGACCCGGAAGATGTATATTGGCTCCCTCGGCCAATAAAGCAAGATGAGCGCTGCAACCCCAGAATCGTCCACGACTGTACCTAATGGTCCCTTAGTGAAAATAACTTAGAAAATGCTTTACATTAGAGGAAACGAGCTTGCAAAAATGTATATATTAGGCAAAATCACATGGAAAAGTGTGTCTTATCGGGAGAAATCCATACCCAAATGCTGATCAATTTTCCTTGAGGACTTTTAATAATAATAATAATTGCAAACTGATGTGGAAAAGTGGCAAACTGAACTGAAGACTGGAAAAACGAGTAACTAAGAGAAACCCATGTTGACAGATTTGCCCGTCCTTAATTGCAACCGTGAGCCCAGCCTCCTCACCTGCAGCTACATGTTCGGGTACAATTATAGCCACGGGGAGGCAGCTTTGTTATCAAACATACAGCAGCTTAATAACCCCCTGAGCATCGATGCTCTAATGCACTTTTATTACCTGATCCTCCCTCTTTCCGCGTTAGCAAAGCCAATCAAGAAGGGAAAGGGTAATCAGGTAGGGTGTTATTAGAAGTTACTACAGCAACGGCTTGGCTTTGGGGACGGCCTCGCAGCGATTTTCACCCCCATCCTCCTCGAGGGAGCCGTTCTCTGCGCTCAGAGCGCTGGAGTTGCTTTCTCCCGCTCCAGCCTGGTGTTGTGCATTTAGGCCGAGGCGATTCGTCGCTGTGGGGAACCAGCGCTTTGCTGGATGGTGTTGAATTTCCTGGGTGGGAGGAGAGAAGGAAGATTCCAGCTCGGAGAGAGTTGCGCCTCCAATCCAGGCTGCTTTAGATCTCTCTCTTCTTTCTTTCTCGCTCGCACGCGCCCAGTTCCCAACCCCACGCCACAAAACATGCGCTCTGGGGACAGGTAAGGATTTGCTTTGTTTGGTATTGGTACTCTAGTCTAAAGAACTGAAACGTTGCACCGTGAAGCTCTGTGGCAAGAGAGTTGGAGGAGGGAAGGAGGAGGTGGAGGAGGAGGAATGCAGAGAGGTGGGGCTAACCAGCTCTGCTTTGTTCAAGCCACTGCTCGCCTTCTTTCCCTCTTGCATGTTCCCACCGCTCAGGAAAACATCAGCGGGTGAAGTGGCTTGTTAAATTGCAAACACTCGCAGGAACCTCCAGACTGGAAACTTTAGGAGCTGACCAAGTGAACTCAATCTACATAGCTCCTCCCTCTCTGTCCAACAAGCTGCTCCTGTCTGCAGCCCGGCTAGGAAACTTTTCTCCAAGAGCCGATTCCTTGCAAACATGCTGGAGAATCTGAAGCGGATAAGGGGAGGACTTGGGGGTTGCGTGACAGGAAGGGGAGTTGGTTTACTGGGAAGGGAAGCAGGGGCGCTGAGTTGGAGCATGCTGGCTATAAAGTAGCGGCTGCCACACACACACACACACACACACACACACACACACACACAGGAGGGAAGGAAAGGGAGGAGGAGGAGGAGGAGAAAAGGCATTGCTCCTTGTTCGGTTTTGAAATTCGGGAGTAGAAATTGCTAGCCAAAATTTGTCGGAGGGTGGGTGGAAGGAGTTCGACATTCCGCGGCCAACAAGGCCCGGTGCATCCTTCTCTTCGGAGGCTTTGGGGCTTCTTAACACTTGGAAATCCAGGGGCAATTTTCCAGAGAGGCTGTCGAGGGCTGTCAAGGGAGGCATGTTCCTAAGGCCCTTCTCTTCTATGGTGTGAAAAAAAAGGTTGGGGGGGCAGAAGCTCAGTGTTAGGGCATCTGCACTGCACGCAGAAAGCCCCAGGTTCAATCTTTGGCATCTCCAGGAAGGGCTAAGAAAGACCCCTGTCTGAAACCCACACAAGCTGCTTCCCATGCGTGTAGATCAGTATTTCCCAAACTTGGATCTCCAGCCGTTTTTGAATTACAATTCCCATCATCCCCGACCACTGGTCCTGCTAGCTAGGGAAGGTGGGAGTTGTAGTCCAAAAACAACTGGAGACCCTCAGCCCTCTTAATCAGGGACGATGGGAGCCGTAATCCCACAAACTGAAGATTTAGAAACACTCATGTGGACAGTACTGAGTGAGATGGACTGATAGTCTGACAGCATAAGGCAGCTTCCTGTAATTCTGTTTAAGCTGCTTCCTGTAATTCTGTTTAAGCACCACCACTGATGCTTTACAATGTGGGTTGTGGCCTTGCTTCAGACAGGGCCCCTGGGACTTCAGCAGCTGCAAGAAAAGTTATTGGTTTATTAATATTTATTAGATTTATATACCACTCAAAAGATCTCAAGGTTGTTCACAACACAGAAATACAAGATAAAAGCACAAATAAATAGTTAAAACAGAAACAACAACCCCCTCCTCCCACAAGCACATTTAAAGGGCTTTACAATGTTAATCAGCGACAGACCCCAACACACCCCCACTTCAGGCAGAGTAAAGCTGTCAGGGATTACATCAACCTGTACATTTTGCCCCTTTCATTCATAGGCAAGTTAAACATGGTGAGGGGAGTGACACAGCCCTGCATCATCAGTAGGTCTCTGCCCCAACAGGAGGTGACCTGAGAAAGCGGTCTCTGTGTGTGCAGGCACTTGCATCTGGCACTGAATGCACATTATCATGCAGGCTGTACACACCCAGGAGTCCTATGGTACCTAAAAGACTAACAAATGTATTATGCCGCTTGCTTTTTGTGAACTACAGTCCATTTCATCAGATGCATGAAATGTTATCCTGAGGTTTTGGTATGGGGGGAGGGCAGGTAGAGGGAAATGGTTAATAGTGAAGTCAGAGGGAAATGAAAAGCGGAAAAGTACAGAGAGTAATAATTCCATATTTAACAGTGGGACTTCACAAATAGTTATTGAGGGCAGAGGCACCATTGCTTTGTAAAGCAGTTAACATCTCTAATATGCTAAAATCCTTTGTCTCGGTTCAGCCCACAAGTGATAGCATTGAACCCTTTCAGTCAATTCAGTGGTTTCATATTGCAATCTCCCTTTGAATTTCCCTTGCTGCAGGATGGCTACTTTAAGGTAATTTACAGAGCATTCTGGTAGGTTGAACCACTGGTTTTTGAATATTGCCAATGGTGTCCATTTATTCTTCCATATTTAGACTGGCCTGTTTGTCCTGTGTAAAATGCAGAGCAGCTTTGCTGGCAGATGAGAACACATGTTATCACCTGGTTGTTCATTGTGATCATTGTTTGCTCATACTGGAGCTGCAAACAAATACATACAAAGCCAAGAATGAATATTTAACCACTTGGAGCGTGCTGCTTAGCTATGGTATATTTGTGCTACTGTGAGGGAAACTTTGGAGTCCTGTTACCATCATGCCAGGACACACCTAGTAACACACCGTTGCACAACACAACTGTCTGTTGTGAATAAGCAAGGAGTCCAGATAGATCAGAACAGCATTTCTATACTGGAAAAAATGGTATGTATCATTTTACAGCACTTTCCCCTAGAGGCTACTATCCTATGCACACATTCATGGAAGTAAATCCCATTGAGCATAATAGAACTTTCTTTTGAATAAGCATGTATAGGATTACATTGTAAGCGGTTTTGTAATTGTGACAATTAAATGTTGAAAGCAAATTGTTATAATAAGAGTGCCATATCAGATGTCCTCATTTTTTTAGTCCTCAGAACTGAAAGCTCAGTGACTCTCGTGCATTTTATATTTGGGTAGGAACACAACTCAAATTATAGTTGAAATAAAATTAAAAAATTCCTTCCAGTAGCACCGTAGAGACCAACTAAGTTTGTCATTGGTATGAGCTTTTGTGTGCATGCGCACTTCTTCAGATACCAACAAATTATAGTTGTTTGAGTGTCTGAGAAATCAGTACATGAGTACAGGAATGTTTTTTATATGGAAGCTGGAACCCTCACCTGTACTCTTAATAAGCCTATACTGAGAGCCAACTTTGAATTTAATAGCTAATGAATCAAACCTTTCAGCTATAAACAGCAGTCACCTTGATTTGCTTACCTAATCATCTTGCTATTTTCTTCACTCATTTGAAATCTTAGTAGTTGTTTCTAATCTGTGGTTAAATAAAAAAAATTCCTTCAGTAGCACCTTAAAGACCAACTAAGTTTTTATTTTGGTATGAGCTTTCGTGTGCATGCACACTTCTTCAGGTATCTGAAGAAGTGTGCATGCACACGAAAGCTCATACCAAAATAAAAACTTAGTTGGTCTTTAAGGTGCTACTGAAGGAATTTTTTTTATTTTACTTCGATCCAGACCAACACGGCTACCTACCTGTAACCTAATCTGTGGTTGTTTAACCATCTAGTATGGTAATAAGTAAAGTGATATAGAAACATAGAATTGTAGAGTTGGAAGGCACCATGAGGGTCATCTAGTCCAACCCCCTGCAGTGCAGGAATCTTTTGTCCAACATGGAGCTTGAATCCATTACCCTGAGATTCAGAGTCTCCTGCTCCACCGACTGAGTTCTCCCATGTACCCGAGGACTGAGTAGAATAATATAAAAGGAAACCAGTTCTGCAGGCTACACAGAAAAGGGCAGCCGAAATGATCAAGAGGATGGAGCAACTTTGCTATCAGGAAAGGTTGCCTCATTTGGGACTCTAGACGAAGGGCAGGGAAGAGGTGACATGATAGAAATTAATAAAATTATGCATGGCATGGAGGAAGTGGATAGAGAAAAGGATTTCCCCCCTCTATCATAACGCTAGAACTCACAAACATCTAATGAAACAGAATGTTGTATGATTTGGGATAGATAAAAGGAAGAACTTATTTATGCAGAACATAGTTAAACTATGGAACTCCCTCCCTCAGGAGGCAGTGATGGCCACTAATTGGAATGGCTTTAAATGAGCATTAGACATAGACTGACGTAGGGGACCCAGGTGGCGCTGTGGGTTAATCCACAGAGTCTAGGGCTTGCTGATCAGAAGGTCGGCGGTTCGAATCCCTGCAACGGGGTGAGCTCCCGTTGCTTGGTCCCAGCTCCTGCCCACCTAGCAGTTCGAAAGCACATCAAAGTGCAAGTAGATAAATAGGGACCGCTCCGGCGGGAAGGTAAACGGCGTTTCTGTGTGCTGCTCTGGTTCGCCAGAAGCAGCTTTGTCATGCTGGCCACATGACCCGGAAGCTGTCTGCGGACAAACGCCGGCTCCCTCGGCCTATAGAGCGAGATGAGCGCCGCAACCCCAGAGTCGGACACGACTGGACCTGATGGTCAGGGGCCCCTTTACCTTACCTTTACCTTTTACCAATCGCTATCAGCCATGATGGCTGTGCTCCACTTCCAGGGTCAGATGCAGTAATGCTTTGGATAGCTATTGCTGGAAACCACAGGAGTGAAGAGTGTTATTGTGTTCAGGTCCTGCTTGTGAGTTTCCCATGGGGATCGCTTGGTCACTGAGAATAGGATGTGGACTAGATGGGCCATTAGCCGGATTCAGCAGGCTCTTCATACATTTGTACATGTTTTGGGTCTGCTTCAAGTACACAAGTGTACTCTATCAGGTCCCATTTTGTTCCAGCCCTAATTCATCTTGTATCCTTTTCATTGTCCAGCCTTTTGCTGCTAATATTTACTACCCACCACAACTGCCTGCACCCCGTCATTATTGGACAGGTATGCCAGGCTCCACATTTCCTGTGAACTTCCCAAGCAGCAGCCATCTCTTGGGCAGCATGCTCGCCGGTCCGAGCATGTTCCCCGCCTTTAAATTCCAGTTGCGGCGAGACACGATCGACTGGAGGCGGTTCAGTGCCATCGATGTGGAGCGGGTGGCTCGCGAGCTGGACCTTGCCACTCTGCAGGAGAACATCAACAGCATCACCTTTTGCAACCTCGATGCAGAAAAGTGCCCTTACTGTCAGCAGCCAGTTGACCCTGTGCTCTTGAAGGTCTTCAAGATGGCCCAGCTGACCATCGAGTACCTGCTGCACTCTCAGGAGTACTTGAGCATGAGCCTGGCCCTTCAGGAAGAGCAACACCAAGCGACCCTGGAAGACCTCAAACGCGTCAAGCAGGACTGGGATAAGCAAGCAGAAGAGCTGAAGGGGGTCAAGGAAGAGAGCAGGAGGCGGAAAAAGATGATTGCCACGCAGCAATTGCTCTTGCAAGCTGGGGCCAATAACTACCACAAGGTGAGTGGTATGGCTGCATGCTTTCTGTGCAGCTTTCATAATTGTAAACAGGGCTGGCTGATATCTAGTTTTTGACATTGTGATATATCAGCAGCTAAATACCATGATATGCTGATATATCATGGTGTCTGGAATGTATCTTGGCTGCCTCTTCCTTCCCACCTGAATCAGATAAGTGTTGGAGATGTAATGAGACTGAGGGTGCATTCTATCATATGTGGTGGACCTGTAAAAGGGTAAAAGAATATTGGGACATAATTCATAATGAATTGGAAAAAATGTTTTAAATTATGTATGCCACCACTGCGGCTCGTGTTTTGTTAGCTCAAAAATGGAAAACGAGCGAGGCCCCAATGAAAGAAGAATGCCAACTTAAACTGATGGAATATGCGCAGCTTGTGGACCTAACACATAGAATAAGAGGGCAAGAAGAATATACGTTTAAAGAAGATTGGGAAATGTTTGTTGAATATATGGTGGAAATTTTGGTTTATTTGAAAACGTGGGGAGCATTAAGATAAATTCAACAGTGCAATACGGTAACACTGTTGCTGATAACATTTCCAGTGGCAGCAAAAGGAGAAGGGGAAACTTTGTAGGTGGTGGGTGGAGATAAGTTGTGCTACTGTGCAAAAAAAAAAAAAAAACCTCATGGGAAATTTCCCCCCCCCCCTGGAGAAATGTGGTGAAATGATCCTGCAAGTTTCTCTGCCCACAAATACAGTGGAGGATTTGGAGAGATCGCCTGAGCACTGTTGTACTCAGTTCAACCCCTCTGTTCAGTGCAACCCCTCGTTCAACCCCTCTGTTCAGTGCAGGATTTACAATGCAGGACACAACTACAGCATCCCTGACAGCTTCTGTTTAAATACCTTCCGTTTTCTGAGAACTGTCCTTGGTAAATAGGGACAGCTGGAGCGTACGGAGCTGCATTATGCAGTGTGGATTTTCAGTCAGCAGCCTGTCAAGGAAATGCGAATGATCTTTGTTTTTCTTCCAGCTCATCTGCCTGATTGTGGTTGCAGAAGCAAAGCTAGATTAGCAAATATTTTTTGGGGGGGGGGTTACAGTTGTCTGGGTTACAGGTAGGTAGCCGTGTTGGTCTGAGTCGAAGCAAAATAAAAAAATTCCTTCAGTAGCACCTTAAAGGCCAACTAAGTTTTTATTTTGGTATGAGCTTTTGTGTGCATGCACACTTCTTCAGATACACTTCTTCAGTTGTCTGGGTGTTAGTACTTCAGCAGCCATTCACAAACAGCCCATAATTCAGGGTTAGTTTGAACACATGGATGAATGGTCCTGCATTAAGCTTGGAGTTGGTCTAGTGGAATGCTTTGCTCCTCCTCCGGCTTTTTAGGTCTATATGTGATAGCTAAATCAAGGTTGTAAAGAAGGACACTCATGGACACATAGGCCAAACTCACACCATGCTTTTAAAGCACCATGACACCACTTTAAACAGTCATGGCTTCCCCCAAAGAATTCTGGGAGCTGTCATTTAAGGTGCTAAGGTGCTAAGAGTTATTGGGGAACCCCTTTCGCCTCCATAGTTTTCCATTTCTCAGGGTGATTTTACAGTCAATCCTTCTTCCCAAGGATCTCTGGGAAATGTGTGGGGAATACGGATCTCCTACCTAACAATTCTCAGCACCCCTAGTAAACCACAGCATCTTGAATTCTTGGGGGGAAGCCATGAATGTTTAAAGTGGTATCATAGTGCTTTCAATGTGTGGTGTGAATGTGGTCTTGGTTTGTTTAGCTTAGCATGTGGTCTAAATCCAGAATCATGATTCAGGTTTCTTCTCCTTGACCTGTAGCCAAGGTTTGTCCTGCAGTTGCAGGTCATGGTCGTGAAGGAGGCAGCTTCACCCTGATCCCTGGTCTGAGTGACAGGCTAAGCCAAACTTTGGCTTGGGGGTCCTCCCAGGCTAACCTAAAAGCCGGGGGGGGGAGGAGAGAGAGCAATGTAAGTTCCTATCTGAGAGCCAACACATTCATGTGGTCATGATGAGCCACACTCTGTCTTACCTTGATGTGTGAACCAGGCCAGCATGTGACGTATCTATCCTTTTCTTTGTCTTTCTCCAGTGCCAATTATGTGACAAGACCTTCATGAACTACTCCTTTCTTCAAGCCCACATGCTGCGCAGGCACCCAGAGGCCACTGCAGCAGGTGAGCACAGAGGGTTATTTCTTTATGTACTGCTTCATATCAGGCTTTCCGGCACCCAGCACAAAGGCTTTCCGGCACCCGGGGGCGGGGCATCGCCATGCAGCACGCATACGCGGCACTGTACGTGCATGACTCGTGCAAATGGGGATGCAGCCGCTGTGGGGATGAAGCTGCTGCAGCCGCGAGTGGAGAATCGCGCATGCGCATGGAGATGCAGCTGCTACAGGGATGAAGCCACTGCATCTGCGAGTGGAGGATTGTGCATGGTGCATGTGCATGGGGATAAAGCCACTGCGGGGATAAAGCTGATGCAGCCGTGAGCGGAGGATCCCGGGCGGCATGCACCAGCGCCATACGGCGCTGGGCCTGTTTGCCAGTGGCTCTGCTGAGTACGGTGCATGCGTTGTGCGCGTACGGCACCGTACAGTGCTGGTGTGTGCCGCCCAGGATTGGCCATGAGCGGAGGATCCCGGTGCTAGAGCGGCGGCACCGGCAAGGTGTGGAGTGAGGTTTTTTAAAAAGCCTCGCTCTGCAGCTTGCTCACTTACCAGCTCGGCGCATGCTTCGCTTGTTCCTGGGCGAGGGGCGGGCCAGGGAGGGGCATCAGTGGCAGCCGCTGATGCCCCTCCCTGGCCCGCCCCTCGCCTAGGAACAAGCAAAGCGCGTGCCGAGCAAGTGAGCGAGTAGCCAGCCGCCAAGCTAGGCTTTTACCGGGCAGTGGTTGGCTGCTCGCTCGCAGGGGGGGGGTCGAGTGGCACCCTCCTCAGAGTGTAACCCGGGGTGCCCCGCCCCCATCGCCCCCCCTTGCTATGCCCCTGCTTCATATTTCAAGACTAATAATAATTGCTAATTGGTTTACAGTATCTTAAAAACATCACAAATACAAAAAGAAACCAACAATAACCCCCCCCCTTCTTAGCAGAACAGACGATAAGAATTATGTATGTCTTAAAACATCAGTATGAACTAGCAATAACATATGGAGACCATAATTACTAATAGCCAATCCGAAATACAGAGGGCATTGTCATTCAGTGTGCTTGTTCCTTCAGCACAAGGACTTTTGGCTGTGGAATGGAACTTCCCCCTTCCCCTCCCCACAGGACACCCTATATGCCCTCTAAATCTGTTCTGGGAGTTCCCCAATGCTCCAGAGCACATTTGGGGAATGTGCAGAGCACACTCAGGAGGAGAATGTCATAGAAATTCTACGCAATACTGTATTGATCCAGAGCAGAACTCCCACATATAGTTAGCAGAGTAAAAACTTAAACACGTTTCAGGATTCCCCAAGAATAAACCAGAGGCGATTAATATTTCATCCAGCAGAGCTTTACTGCTACTGAAGGCAAATGCGCATAATGGTCGCAAATCCAATACATTCAGGATTGGCACCATCTATAAGAAATCCAGTTGCAGCAGACTTAACTTAAACTTACAATAACTTATAATAAGTCTAAACCTTAACACTATATACAAAACACCACACCAGAGGGAAGATAGAAAGAGAAATTGAAACCCAGGCTCCTTCTGGCCTTACTTTTATAGTCATCATGACCTTGACAGAAGAGATAACAGAACCAGTTTAAGCCAGCTTTACTCAGTTTCTCTGAAGGCAGTGCCTTTCTTCTAAAAAAAATGTTTAGGGGTACTCTCATTTTCCTACTCATATTGAAATAGTGTCCCTCAATGAGGCCAAACTTAGAATCACAAAATGTTTAGGGGTATCTGTACCCCTGCGTCCCCCCAGAAAAAAGCGCTGTCTGAAGGAATAACCCAAACATCATGAACCTTCTGCTTGTTTCTTTCACACAGAGAAGCTTCCAGAGACCTCTTGAATTAATTAGAATAAGAAAGATCCCTACACATCAGATCAATACTTTCTGTACTAAGAAATGCAAACTGGCAGAGAGGGGGGGGGGAGTTCTCATAGAATCATAGAGTTGGAAGGGACCCTGAGGGTCATCTAGTCCAACCCCCTGCAATGCAGGAATATGCAGCTGTCCCTTATGGGGATTGAACCTGCAACCTTGCCGTTGCCAGCACCACGGTCTAACCAATTGGGCCATTCTGTTGGGAAGTTTGTGTTGCACAAACAGAAATCTTTTCACTGATAAAGCGAGTGCATTTTACTTCATAATATTTTTTCCCCATTCTCTTCTTTTTTTTTCCTTGTTAAATTTAATAACTAACTAACACGGAGGGACCCTTTGTTTTCCAGATTGCCTGGAGCAGGGGTAGTGAATGCGGTGCCCCTGCCCAAATTTATTTTGCTGGGCTCAAACACACATCAGCTCCATTTAGCATGGCCAGTAGTCAAGGGTGATGGACGTTACAGTTCATCTGCAGGACAGCACAGTAACTGCCCCTGATCTGAAGTGTTATTTGAGATCATCAGGGGCCCATTGGATCAATCAAACTGTGTAAAAGCATTTGATTTTTGAGTGCCTCTCTCCATATACAGGCTGATACCCAGTAGTTTGTTACTAATTAAGCATTCAGGCATTGTCTTTCCCTTAACTCATTTGTGGGTAGAAAAATCTGGAGAGATTTCCTTTTACATTAAAAGGTCATTTTAATGAAACAAACTCTTTAGCTTGATCACTATCTACAAATAAGGGGCTCAGTAGCTACCATCTTTTTTCTGAATGGTTTCACATATAAACTGATTCTGAGCCATACTGGCAACATCAGAAATTAATGTACATACACCCAGCATTTTGGAAAATGTTAAGATGTCATTCTGCAAATCTGGATACAATCATGCAACTATAACTGACCCACCTCAGAAGGATATACTTCATACTCACATAATGATAAGGTTGGCCATAAAGCATATAGATTAAAACATGACAAATACATTTTGTTCAAATTGATTTACCTCACCAAATAATATGCACGAGATTCTCTGAGGTATAGCTTTGGATTTATGACTGGGAACAAAATACTTCTAGGAAGCCTAAGAAAACTGCAAAATATACCACACACATACTATTGAGGTGGCAAAGGAAGTTCACAAAATGAGAGGAAAACGAAACCTACAAACCTTGGAGGAAATTCAGCTCTGGGCATGGTTTTGTCCAGCAGAGGGCAGTGGTCCCGCTATAATTTATGATGACAATCCATTATAGAGCTAGCTGTGCTGGTGTTCTTTGAAATGAACAGGCCTCGACACATTTACTACTGGATTGAAATGTGGCCCATGTTAATTCACTTGTGTCAAATATTATTTTCCTGACATACAAAGCAATGTTTTAAGTCAAAAATAAATCATGGAATCATAGAATCATAGAGTTGGAAGAGACCACAAGGGCCATCCAGTCCAACCCCCTGCCAAGCAGGAAACACCATCAAAGCATTCTTGACATATGGCTGCCAAGCCTCTGCTTAAAGACCTCCAAAGAAGGAGACTCCACCACACTTCTTGGCAGCAAATTCCACTGTCGAACAGCTCTTACTGTCAGGGAGTTCTGAAAAATAGAGTTTCAGGCTGGGAAAACCAAGCCAGATGGGTGGGGTGTTGTTATTATTATTATTATTATTATTAACACTAATACTATTATCATTATCATTATTATCATTATCATCATCACTGGAAGAACGCAGGGGTACGCATACACCTAAACGTTTTGTGAGTTTGGCCTCATTGAGGGGCAGAATTTCAATATGAATAGGAAAATGAGAGTACCCCTCATTTTTAAAGAAAAAAAGCACTGATCATCATCATCTTACATTCCTGGGTACCTTTCTATACACAATTCAAAATGTTTACAATTGACGCCATAACTAACCATGCCTCTTTCTGACTGAGCTTTATAGAGCAGGAGAAGAAGAAACAAGTGGTACAAATGGAAAGTGAGATTGAAGAACTGAAAGTCAAACTGAAGGAGACCCATGCCCAACTGGAGGCTGAGAGCCAAAGCAGGGCTCAGGTATGTACTCACAAAAGCCAAAGCCCTCATAGCTTGATGAATTAGAATGATCTGTTTGTAGCCAAAGTGGAAACAGTGCATGCGAAACTCTTGATAATGCACTTTTGCACCACGGCAGCTGGAAGGGAAGAGGCTTGTTGTTTGTTATACAGTCATACCTTGGTTTAAGTACGCTTCGGTTTGAGTACTTTCAGTTTAAGTACTCCGCCGATCCGACTGGCACGGATCAATCCACTTTCCATTACTTTCAATGGGAAAGTTCGCTTCAGGTTACGTACGGACTTCCAAAACCAATTACAGTGGTACCTCGGTTTATGAACACAATTGGTTCCGGAAGTCTGTTCATAAACTGAAGCATTCATAAACTGAAGCGAACTTTCCTATTGAAAGTAATGGAAAGTAGATTAATCTGTTCCAGACAGTCCGTGGAGTACTTAAACTGAAGCGTTCATAAACTGAAGCGAACTTTCCCATTGAAAGTAATGGAAAGTGGATTAATCCGTTCCAGACGGGTCCGCGGAGTACTTAAACTGAAGCGTTCATAAACTGAGGCATGGGTGTAATTGGTTCCGGAAGTCTGTTCATAAACTGAAGCGTTCATAAACTGAAGTGAACTTTCCCATTGAAAGTAATGGAAAATGAATTAATCCGTTCCAGATGGGTCCGCGGCGTTCATAAACCGAAAATTCATAAACCGAGGTGTTCATAAACCGAGTTTCCACTGTACACTCATACTTCGGGTTAAGTACGCTTCAGGTTGAGTACTCTGCGGACCCGTCTGGAATGGATTAATTCACTTTCCATTACTTTCAATGGGAAAGTTTGCTTCAGCTTAAGTACGCTTCAGGTTAAGTACAGACTTCCGGAACCAATTGTGTACTTAAACCGAGGTACCACTGTATTTGAGTCCCATTTTTGCATTTTGAAAGTGTGACTCAAAGTGATTTAACAGTAAAAAGTAAAATAACAAAGACATTCAAATCAGATTAAAAACAGCAATGAATAAAACCTTTTTAAAAAAAAAACCCATCTGACAATATTTCTTCTGCTCCAGTAAAAATAAATCCAAAGGTGAGTTGCCTCCATTGCAGAAACATGCAAGCTATGAAGGTGAGAGGGGACTCTGAAGGGCAAATATTTGCAGGCACATAGAAGTCCTTCAGAACAATGTCAGTCGTCTCAGATAATCTCTTGCCCTGGGTATCTGCTGTTCAGTGGGGTGGCCAATAAACCAGTGGAAAGGAATTCCTTGTGAGCCTCACATATATCAGTGAATGGCTGTAGCTCAATGACAGAGTATCTGCCTTGCATGCAGAAGAACCCAGGTCCGATCCCTAGTGTCTCCAGGTAGGGAAATCTTCTACCTGAAACCATGGATAGTCAGAGTCTATTGAGCTAGATGGACCATCTGCCTCAGTACAGTGGTACCTCGGTTTAAGTACACAATTGGCTCCAGAAGTCTGTACTTAACCTGAAGCGTACTTAACCTGAAGCGAAATTTCCCATTGAAAGTACAGCGATGCCTCACAAGATGAATTTAATTTGTTCCGTGAGTCAATTTGTTTTGCGAAAAATTCGTCTTGCGAATCGCGGTTTCCCATAGGAATGCATTGGAATTTCTTTTTTCCCCCATAGGAACGCATTAATTAAATTTCAATGCATTCTTATGGGAAACCGCGATTCGCAAGATGAATTTTTCACAAAACGAATTCGTCTTGCAAGTCACCATCAGATCGCAAGACGCATCCGTCTTGCAAAAAATTCATCTTGCAGGGCATTCATCTTGCGAGGTACCACTGTAATGGAAAGGTGATTAATCTGTTCCAGATGGGTCTGCGGAGTACTCAACCTGAAGCATACTTAACCCGAAGTATGAGTGTAATTGGTTCTGGAAGTCCGTACTTAACCTGAAGCGTACTTAACCTGAAGCGTACTTAACCTGAAGCAAACTTTCTCATTGAAAGTAATGGAAAGTGGATTAATCCGTTCCAGACGGGCCCACTGAGTACTTAAACTGAAAGTACTCAAACCGAAGTGTACTTAAACCAAGGTATGACTGTATAAGATAGCTTCCTATGTTCCTGTGTGCAACAATCATACACCTTGAACTCAGTGGGACTTAGCTTTGGGCGTGCTATGGTCCATGGGTCACGAAGAGTCGGGCACGACTAAACGACTAAACAACAACAAGACATAATAAGATTGCACTTTTAATATATTTGATAGGGCAACTTGTCTGTGCAGGTCATTGCCACTCCACTCATCCCCCTCCCACTGTTGCAAGCTATTGGTTTTTGTCATGTTGAATATCCAGCTTAAACTCGCTGGGCAAGAATTGGACTGTCCTGCCCTTTGCTTGGAGTATTTCCACTTCCGTTTGAATGACTGGGATTTCTAGAAACTGTTCCCAAATCATTCCATAGCCACAACTTTTTGTCTTTTCTAACCAGCTTATTTCCAGCTTTGGATCTTGTTGTTTCATTGATAGGAAGCAGAGCACCTAAGGCAAAGAGAAGAGGAGAGTATAAGAAAATTTGAGAGATGGAAGGAGGAGGAAAGGGTAAAGTTTCAAAGGGAGATGGAAGACCTCCGGCACCTGTTCCTCACTGAATTCAAGGACATTGCCAGCAAGAATTCCGCCTTGGAGGGGGTAAGGCAAATGCACAATTCTCTCTTATCCTTAAACATTCAGGGCAGTCGCCACCTTCAATAAACTGGCATGCTGCTTTTAAATATTACCACAAAAGAACAGCAGGGTCTTTTCTTCATGGAATGATAAAATCCCCTATGTTAGAGAAGAATGAATCACTTTGTTTGACCATGGATGGACCTTGGTAATATGGTGCCCTGTGTGTTGCCAAAATTTCCATCATTCTCTGGAGATTATTCAGTAGAATGCACTTTTCTAGTTATAAATAGCCTGGATAATTTTGCAAGGTCTTGTTCACTTAGCTGAATTTCCAGCACCATTGACAAGTAGAGAGCCATGCAATTGGTTATGATCCTGTTTGTGGGGGAAATCCACACTCTAGCTAGTCGTCCTTTCCCAATCAAGATAATGAAACACAAAGCAAGAAGCTGGTGTTCCTTTCAACAAATATTCATATCTACATAGGGAAGTCCCAACTTACATGACAACTCTGCTTTTTATATTCCATCAGATATGGCACAGAAACCTAATCTACCTGAGAGATGCCTTAATAGCTCTGGCCGCTGCTCTTTGCCAGCAAAGTGTTTACATGTACCACTTATTCCTCCTCCAGAAGCTGCAGGAACTACAAGGCAAGAGTGCAGTGGTCTCTAATCTGGGGACATTGCAGGATGACGAGTCATCTGACCAGCAGCAATGGAAGAAGACTCAGAGGGAACTACAGGGGATGAAGGCAAAGATTGAGCAACAGGTGCATAGATGTGGTGGTTGTGAGCTCTGCAATATATCATCTCTTGCTTGTAGAATATAACAGGGTAGGGGGAAGACGCTTAAGAGTACAATCTTATTTTTTGCAGTCCATTACATTCTAAACCCCATCCCCACCCCAGGAGCCAAACCATAAAACCTAAGCTATATAACTATCGTGGGGAGTGGGAAATGATGACAGCAGATAGATTGTTGTGGAGTCACTTATGGTGATGTCCCTTGTGCTCTGACAGCATGGTTTAACAATACGAGGCAACACTGCCTCCTCTCCACTTCTTCTCCAATGTAGCCATGAGGAGGAAATTAGAAGCTTCCATTTTTGTTCCACATTAATGACCATTTAGCAAAGGCATTGAATTCAACTCTTGAACTATATTTAATCATAACTATGGCTTGTTTCAGCAAGAAAGCTTTTTAACTGTGGTTTGATGCTTGCTTGTTTCAGCAAACTGTAATTAAGATTAACCATAGTTTCTTGAGTTTGGACAATGCAACAAACTATGAGTAGTTTAAAATCGAAACAAAAATGTTTTGTGCTCCTTGCAGCTTCACCAGAGAAGGTGGGAGTGCACAAGCTTGAGGGTTGCTTGTTTGCTTATTTATTTACTTATTTATTATTTTCATTCCTATACCTCTTTATATTTTTAAGAAAAATCTCAAAGCAGTTTACAGTATATTAAACATCAATAAAACAATCCAGAATCAAACATTTCTGAAGAAAGTCAGATATAAAGTACGGTATACAGTCAAAGAAACATGATTAACAGAAAACTAAAATATTACCTTAAAGATTTCAAAATTAAACAGTACAAAGGAGGTCAACAACAGAATACATATTTAACATAAAGCTAACAAAAAAAAATCTTAAAACATTTCAAAAGAAAACATTGGTAAGTGAAGACAAATATAAAATGCACATTTAAAACAGCATAATTGAGAAGAAAATAAAATGTTATCATAAGCATGACACAGCTGTTTGGCAGGCACAAAAAGATGGGGCAAAAGAATCCAATAGTTAGGGTTTGTTGTCAGACATTTGTTCCTCCGGCCTCATGAGGAGCCTCTGGGCCTCATGAGGAGTAGGGCTGGTAAGTGTGGGTCCTGGCCCCTAGGCCAGGTGGAAAGGGCCTTGTGGGGAGCGGCCTTCATGCCCCACAGCCAGGCGATGTCACTCCGGCCTCATGAGGAGCCTCATCAGTAGGGCTGGGTGAGTCTGGGCCTAGGCCAGGTGAAAGGGGCCTTGCGAGGAGCGGCCTTCACGCCCCACAGCCAGGCAATGTTCCTCCGGTCTTGTGAGGATCCTCTTCAGTAGGGCTGGGTGAATATGGGCCCTGCCCCCTAGGCCAGGTGGAAATGGCCTTGTGGGGAGTGGCCTTCACGCCCCACAGTCGGGCGATGTTCCTCCGACCTCATTAGGAGCCTTTTCAGTAGGGCTGGGTGAGTCTGGGCCCAGCCTCCTAGGCCACATGGAAAGGGCCTTGTGGGGAGCGGCCTTCCTGCCCCAGAGCCAGGTGATGTTCCTCCGGCCTCATGAGGAGCCTCTGGGTGAGTCCAAATAAGTTTGGCTAAGACTGAGGTTGTTGTTGTTTTTAATTTATCAGAAAACAGAATGGAAGTGGAAACTGAGGGATCTTCAGAAGGAACACCAGATGGAGAAGGAAGAGGTGAGTGTGCTGAAGAATATATTTTTCCTCACAGTTTCTCTCTCATTAAGAGTTCAAACATTGTCCTGGTGTACAGTCAGTGCCCAAATAGGAACAGAATCTGCCCACACCTGTGTAGAGCATGATACACGAACGGAGATTATGCATATACAATGCCAGAAACTATTACATGGATAGACTCTGTGTATACATTGTGCTGGATGCTTTTGGGGAGGGCAGAGCCTGCTGCCCACACAATCCCACTACCTTCATGCAGTGGGTCCTCATGCCCAGATCTCTAAACAGTTTGTCCTTATCTCCTCAGCTGAAGGGTGAGAATGAGAGACTATGGGCCTCCATGTCTTCTGACCAATGGAAAATGGCTGAGCACAGCAAGCAGCAAATAGCATCCCTCAGTGCACAACTCAGGGAACAGGTCAAGATCATCCAGTCACAGGAGAAAACAGTAAGTTGAATATGATATCCTGCCTTCAGTCCTGTAATAAGCACTCTGTTCACCTCTTGGGGCTCAGGTTCAATAAGAGTTTGGAGTCCTGTTTTGAAGCAGATTGTTGCTTCTGCTCTAAGGCTCAAACTGCACAATATTCAGAATTACATGCTGCTGCTGCTGCTGCTGCTCTTGCCAAATAACAGGGAGCAATCTGCATGTTTGAATGTTCCCCTGATATAAAACTCCCTTGTGATTCTTCTAATCAAGTTGTTTTGATGAAGAGAACCTTTCATATGATAGTAGGGCTTATACCAGAGGACCGCTTTGAATGAGATCCTGGTACAGGGATGGGGAAGTTGTGTCTCTCCAAAAGCTGTTAGTCTCTAACTCCCATCCAGCCCAGCATGACCAATGGTTCCCCATCTCTACCCTGCCTAAAGAATACAGTGCATCTTTGGGGCTCCTTTTTCAGTTGTTTCGCTTTTTTCCTGATTATGTGGACACTCACAGTAAGTAAACAGTTCCTAAATAAAACTGATCCTTTAATAACATATTTTGTCTTGCAGATTAAGCTCTTGTCTTCTAGCAAACCTAAAGGTAACGGTCAAAATCTAGACTGAATGAATTTCCATAGTTAACACTAGATGCTTCTTTTTCTCTTTTGACAAACTGTGTAAACCTGGGCAGGTTTAGGCAGGCAGATAAGGAAACTCTGTAATAGCCATATCTATTGATTCAAAAGCTCACAGTGAAGTTAATTATCCAGCTCTTTTTCTAAGGTCATTCTGAACATTTCACCTCTGAATTTGGTGCCTGTGGGAATTAAAATTGGAACTGAGGTCCAGAAGCAAAGGAAGCCCCAATTGATTCCATAGTTATTTGCCGTTATAGATAGTGACAACCACAGATTGCTTTCTGGAAACTAAGATTTCTTGCAGCCCCAGTACAAACTGCACATCAAGGATTAGTGATTAATAGTGGCTCTAAGGTTGCAGTCTACTTGCGGAGTTAAAAGAAGAATTTTTCTTAGAGCACATCTGTAAGGGAGAGTTCCTACAGTCAATTTTTCCCATTATGCTGCTAAGGGGACCGAAGTCTTTGTCTCTAGCGATTTAGCAGACAATAAGAATTCTTGTTTTTGGAATGAGAGCAACCTCTCTTTTCTTCTGCTTGTTGGAAGAGTCCAGTATACTGTCACTGAGTGACAGATAGTGCAGTCAAATTAATCACTGATTTGTAGAGCCACAAAGGAAGAGTGAACAATAATTGCAGTTATTGTTGTTTCAGTGTGCATGATACCTGACAGAGTACAAGAGGTCAGATTCGTGCCCTGAGGAGCTTCCAGTCTAAACTTTGATATAGAGGAGGAGAGGGGAGGGGAGGCAGAGGTTAACAGAGAAAGAATGCCTTTTTTCATTTACACATTCTTAGGTCTGGTAACGTGTAGTTGCTGTAGAACTTGGGAACGTGTTCAAGTACACTTACATCAGGTGTTTAAATCAGTTGATAGGGCTGGAGAAGGAAGGATTAATAATCACATTTAAACCTCCCCCCACCCCCCAGTTCATAATTGAATTGGTTAAAATTAATGGGACTTAAGTATGAGAAGATTCTGGAAGGATCATTAAGTTGCTTGGAACTCGGCGTTGAAAGGTTTTCCTTTGTGCTGAAATCTGCAGTCCAACAGTAGCAGAAAATTTGATTTACTACTGCAAATAATAAAATTACTCTCAAAATTCTAACCCTCTAACCAAAATATGCAATCCAGTGCTTTCATCAAAGCTATTCCGTGCTCATCCAGCAACTTTTCAGTGATTTCATGCCTAGTGGTCTTTTGAAATGTTTAATGTGCTCCATAACAATTAAGTAGTTTTTATCATTCTGAACACTATAAATACAATTTAGATCATATATGTACACACACAAATTCACATGTACAAAAAAACCACCCCAGTGTGTTTTGTATGCTTTAGCACTGCAAACATACACTTAAGCACTTGTGCGATCTTGAGATGTGAAATAGGCATGCACAGTAACTAATCTGAGGGATTCTTGCTGATCTTCGAGAGCTCCAGAAGAGTGTTTTGCTCCCAAGTTCCATAAGGACAAAGCTACAAATCAATTTTTTTCTGGGATAAATGAAACTGTACAGCTTAAGTTCCATGCTAATGTGTAAGAACTGTGAGTTCCACCAACTGGAATTTGAATAATGTGCCTTTTCCTAAGTTACTGTTTTTAATTTCCAGAAATAACTGTTCCCAAGGCAGAAACAACAGAAGAATCTACTGAAGAAGGTATTTTTCACCAATTTCAGTTGCTCTTCTCCGATTTTATGCTAGATACTGTTGTTGTCCAAAGTCCAACCTGACCAGAGGACCTTTATGGGTCTCCAAAAGCCAGTGGCTGGCCCATTCCCTCTGGAACCCAAGACACCCCTTTGCACAGGGAACAACCCCCCTGTACCCACCCCCTGGACTGCACTTCACTGATGAATGGTTTCTTGACTTTAGTTTGCCACCTCCAGATAAGCATCATATTACTGATTATAATAATTATTAATTGGATTCTGTCAAGCTGCCATAGGATGCAGGTGGGTTTTAGGTCTACTTTATATATTTAGAACCCTATTTCCCCCCTTCAAATAGCAAAAGAATAAAGTATTGCAAACTCTCATTCAGTGGCAGAATACAGTTGTACCTTGGATTGTACCTTGCGAGTCAAACATTTTGGCTTCCGGACGTCACAAACCCAGAAGTGAATGTTCCAGTTTGCGAACGTTCTCTAGAACCCAAACGTCCAACGTGGCTTCCGTAGCTTCTGATTGGCTGCAGGAGCTTCCTGAAACCAGTCGGAAGTCGTGCCTTGGTTTCCGAATGTTCTGGAAGTCGAACGGACTTCTGGAACGGATTCCGTTCTACTTCTGAGGTACGACTGTAATTAGAAGTTGATAATTTAGGCAGTATTGCAAAGAGTAATGCTGGTCGCAGTGTTACTGGCTGTGCTCACGAAATTATTTCATATTTCTGATCGCCCAAAACAAATGTTAAGGTGTCAGCCTTATACTGGGATATGAAAATAATGGCAGCATACTAAGGTGCCAGAATCCTTTAAGCAGTTCTGATGATCACTCTGAACATAGTTTCCCTCTCTTTCAAGGTGTGTGGAGAAGTTCCTCTCCATTCAACAAAGCACCGTGATGCTGCCCACTGGTCCCCCTTCCCTAAGAAAGATTGCTTGGGGACCAGACCTGACCTGACCCACGGGGTGGTGATTTGCCACCATTTCTAAAGTTTTTTCTGGTTCTTGCCATTGGTTTCACTACAGAACTGGAAGATACTCTGGACAGAAAGAAGAGGGTTCTAGAAGCACTGAGGAGGAATCCAAACTTGCTGAAACAGTTCCGGCCAATTCTGGAAGAGACCCTTGACGAGAAACTGGAGAGCATGGGAGTGAAGCGGGTAAGTTCCATGAGAGGGGGAAAGTAGATGCAGAGAGCTTTTCCCCTTGTAGTCAATTGCCCAACTTTGAATTCCTTTTCCATATTCAACTGAGGATTGCAGTGCCTAATATCTCTGGGAACTGAGAGTCAAGTCTCATTACAAGTTCCTCCAACACAGCCTCAGCATGTGTGGACATTCATACCTGGTCAGGAAAATAGACTCCCTAACGCTCTTCAACACTAGGAATCTTCATCTGAGGAAAACGGCTTGCAGAAGGGACCATATCAGCGGAAGTTAACACTGTGTTTCTTTTCAGAATCAACTTATTAATGGAAATTCTGTAAATTTCCCATCTTGGGTCCAAAAAATACTTTCCCACAGTTCACTTGGAGTTATTTTTATCACAGCACTGCAATGTGTTTGCCTGTCAGGACTCACTCCAGGTTTGAGGGAGGCCTAGGCAAAGTGTCCTCTGGTCGGCCCCTTTCTCTATTAGCAGATATTGGCAAGGTTATCTGGCAAGAGGGATGGAAGGATCTATGAGTTTCAGTTCTTTAAGACTGGAAAAAATGAGAATTTGCAAATTGCTCTAGAAATGCGGCTAACAAAAATAAAGAAAGAAAAACTCTCATGAAGATACTTCAGCTTTTTAGAATGCATTTCCCCCAGCAAACACGTTAATGTAGTTTTGACAAATGAACACATTTTTTTGCAAGCAATTTATCCTAATATAGTGCATTTTCACTAATATAGTCATTTTAATGCACCCTTTAACCTAATACATGCATTTTTGTAAACATTGGCTGGAGCAACTACATTTCAAATTCAGAAAAGTGCAATTTTCAAAAGATGTTTCTCATTTGACTTTGTAAGGTGTGACTTTGATAGTCACCTTTAAATGCAAACTTAATGGAATTTCTCCTCCATCCCTACCCCAATAGCTGGTAAACCAAGGATGGAAAATCTGTGATCCTGCAGATGTTGTTGAACTCTAACTCCCATTAACCCCAACTACTGGCCAGGTTGCCTGGCAGTGCTGATGGAATTTAGAGTCCAACAACACCTGGAGGGCTCTCCACCCCTCCATTGAAACATATTTGTTCTATGTGTCAGTTATGAATGAAAAGGGCTGTGGTCTACCACACAAGAACAGAATTACGCAGTGATGCAATCTGCATTATTCCTAATTGTTTTTCTTACAGGGTTCAAAAGGTATCCCTGCTCAAACCTACAAACATTTGAGAGACGTGATAAAAACCCAACAACAGCAGAAGGCCAAAAAATTTCCACAGCTCCTCGCCTTAAGAAACAAAATTGAGCAAGAAGTGAAAAGGAAAGTCAAAAGGGGTCAGAAGGATGAAAGCGATCTCTCGCTGCCACTCTCGGGAACCTCAGGTAAGAGGCCTTTGCCAACCTGAAGGCATCCAGACTACAACTTCTATCAGCCCAAAATCATAGTCCAAAACATCTGGAAGGCAACATTTTCTGAAAGTTTCTCTATGATATTCTTAATTTAGAATACTGATTTTCAGCGCATTGCTTTTATTTTATTTGGGGTGTGTGTATTATTTACGTGGATCAGATACTGGCCAATTTGTTTTCCTCCAGATGTTTCCAATCATCTCTTTCAGGTAAAAGCCAAAGGAGCCCACAGTCTCCAATCCAGGTTGTGTCTTCTAAGCCCAGAATGCAACAAGTTGAATTCAAGCCTTATGCCTCAGAGATGCCCAGACCAGCCCCTCGGAGCAAAGTGAGCTCCAAGGCCAGTTCAGTGGAGACCCCCAGGATGCCTTCTCCAAAGCAAGTGAGGAGCAGCACACCATCTCTTCAATACTCTGCTGCCCATCATCCCAGGTGGGTTAAAGTTCTGGGTTAAACTTCCATTTCCCTGTTTTTATGCTGAATTGTCTTGGTTATTGTGTATGAAAACTGATGATGTCATTTGAACTGTTGTCATTATGTTTGAGGCGTTTTACAAACATTTTTGCAAGCTTTTAATTTTAATTGCTCCTTGTCCTAAAACAGCTGTTTCCACCAGACCTTGTGAATTGGCCAAGATTTGCAAAGTACTCTGGGAATCCCTCAAAAGTGTCTCAGTTGGATGTTGCTCCAAAACTCTGTAGGCAAAGTTGGGGATTTTCATTTCTTATCCATGTCAGTTTCACATGTGTTTGTTCATAGATCTGTCCTGTCCTGTCTCGATTCTGCATTAATCTGTAGTTAGATGTTTTTTATAAAAAATAAATAAATTCATAGTCATATTTTAAACCCATGTATAAATATGTATGTCAGTATGTATTTTATCACAAAATATACATTTTTCCTCAATGTGTACATTTCTAACCTTATTTCATCCTAAAATACATACATACTCTTACACAAATTTTGGTGAGGTTGTGTGTGTGTGTGTGTGTGTGTGTTGAGCTGAGAAATGCATCACAAAATTTGGAGAAGTCCAGAATTACATTCTGATAAATATATTAGCCCGGAAGTGTACTGAAGGAGATCAGTATGCTTAAAAATGCACCAAATGAAATTCTCCTCCATCCTTCGTTTCTGTTTCCCACTCTGCTCTGTTTCCATTCCCCAGCACTTCACCTTTCAGCTCTGAAGAAGAATCTGAAGAGGAATCAAACTATACATCTCCAAAGTTTGCACCCCGCAAGACAGAACCAGACCCTCCCAGAGCAACGCAGAATGAAGAGAGTGACTGGGATTCATCTGACATAGAATTGTCTGAGGGGAAAGGCAGTATGGGAAGGGTCCTTGCAACAGCAGCAGAGACTCGTTCGGGTGTGTGTGTGTGCATGCTTTAATATATTTTTAATGCACATTTTAATATGCATTGAACTGTATATTTTCATGCTTATTTAAATGCATATGTCCTCTGAAAACGTGCATTTACGGTAAATCCATATTTGGTCCTTTTTAACTACCAAGGATTTTCCTGCAGTACTGAAAGAAGTGCAAAATGTGTTGGCTATGTCGTTTTGATATGCAGTTTGATCTGATAAGTGCAGATCAGGTCATTTCATACAAGAATTTGTGAGGCTCAAATTCTTCAGGCTTCTCTAGTTATAATGCAACAGGGTAGGCTAGAAAGCTCTTACCTATGTAGTTGTTCCACATGACTGGCATAGCATTTTAAAAACGTTTTCCATGTGCTGCAGCCCATTCAAGGGCAGTATTTGTATGCCAACTATCTGTGACCTGAGAGGATGCACAACTGCTGTGCTATCACTGTGCGTGAATGCTCTTGTTACGCAGTGGCAAGTGTTCGTGTGCTAGATACTTATTGCCATAGGTTTTCCTGGACCAGCTCTTCAGTCAGACACACGTCAGCTCATTTCTTAGTTTTGTCATTCTGACAGCTTTCATTAGAATTATACAGTTTCTTAGGTCAGCCCATAACCTTCTAAGAAGCCATTTATTATTATGAACAACTTTGCTGTTTAAATCTGATGTCTAGACTCGGATCCTAAATCTTAATATGTATATGAATTGTAGGTGTTTAGTTTGAATTTGTTAATGGTATAATGTATTTGGGTGGAATAAAACATAGCACTAAGGTAGAACTATTCCACCATCCCAGGGAGTTTTGCTTGCTCATCAGAACATCCTCTCCTTCTCTTTCTTTGCACCCACTAAATCTGTTATCAGGTTCCCCTGGAATAGATTTGGGGAGGGTGCAGGAATGCAAAGGAGGAGAGGGGGATATTCCCATTACACAAGTGAAAATTCTTGCATTGATGGGGCTTGTTAGTATAATACCACCCTTTATGTTTTAGATGTGTTGCAAGTCACTTGGAAACCTTTGAGTAATGCACAACTTGAGTAATGAATGACTAGCAAGTTTAATGAATAACAACAATTCTTTGCTTCTTGTAGAAACAGTGGTGCAGTCAATGGCCAAAAATCTGGAGAGGACACTCAGTGCATCTGGGAAAAAGCCTGCTGGTGGAGTTAAACTCTTTCCCATCAATACCAAAGAAGCTCCTAAACCTGCCCCAACTACTAAAAAAATCCAGGTACTATACAATACACACTAGTTTAGGAAACCAGACAGGTGATGTCCCCCTTTCTCTGCCAAATTCTAACCCATAAGAAACATAATTCTGGTTTTTGCTGCTGACTATTTATTCAGCATGATGAAGAATTCTGGAGAGCTTGAAAGCTTGCTCATTCTTATGTCATTTTATGCTTGATGACCTAATAAAAATATTGTCCTACTGTGGTTTTGTATGGGGGGGGGCAACACAGCTACCTTTGCTTTTCAATCATCAGTTCTTTCCCAATAACATTATACTATGCATATTTATTCAAACATAAATGCCTCAGTGTTCTATGAGGCTTGCTCATGAGCATGTTTAGGATTTCAGCTGTCAGGGATTCAACTAACAGGGTGCAATCCATTAGGTGGTTCTCATGCACAAGACACATGGAAAGAGGTGCTCTTGAGCAGCACCCATTAACTGTGATAGTGCAAAGCACCCAACCACTTGAAAACCCACCAGTTGTATACTGACTAATGGGTAGTGGGTGGCAAAACTGGTATCGGGCATAAAATGGGAAACTTTAATCTTCAGCTCTGAATTAAGAATTATTTACTTATTCGTTGTGTTTATAGCCTACCTTTCCTCCAATAAGCTCAAGGTGATGTACATGAAATTGGTTAGGCTGAGAGACTTGATTGGCCCAAGGGCACCCAGGTAGTGTCATGGCCAAGCAGAGCCTTGAATCCTGGTCTCCCAGCACTGTAACCACTACACAACCCTGGTGGGGTGTGCCTTCCCTGAGAAGTATCTTCTTCGCTGATTTAGGGTGATTTTTAAGGAGGAGGATGTGAGCCATTGCAGAGATGAGAGTGTGCGGCTGGTCTTTGCCATCTGCTGCTTGCTCTCCTATCTGTTTTCTCTTCTCCCTTGCTGCAGTTCGTTGATGAGGAGGACAGTGACTTGGAGATTTCTTCCTTAGAGGAAGTCACCCCACACCTGGAGACTAATAGCAAGAAGCCACCAGCCACACGGAGCAGCGGGGACTCAGCTGAGTCTCGGGGCACCAGCCTCTGGGGTTCCGGCAGCACAAGGGCTGGCGCCTGGTAATCTTTGCATTGAGCTGAGCTGTGTGAGACAACAGGCTCCATTTGAGATGGAACAGCTCCTGGGGCAAGCCAACGAAAAGGATGCTGAACTTTCAGAGAGAGAGAATGTGAATACCTACAATGCTCAGGATCATAACTTTTGACCATAGCTGCCAAGTTATCCCTTTTTTTAAGGGATTTTCCCTTATGCTGAATAGGCTTCCTCGTGAAAAAAAGGGAAAACTTGGCAGCTATGCTTTTGACTCAAGTGTGAAACTGTTTTGCTTGAATGTTTTCCTCCTTAGTAAAAAATGAGATAAAGTACTATTTCACTGGAAATCTCAGGTGACAAAAGCTTTGAAACAGTAACTTGTAGGACTGAGAAGAAATATCAGCCCTAGCTTTGTAGCCCCTGCATTTCATTGATGCTTCAAAGGGAGGCGTTTGAAGGGAGTGAAGTTCACCTTTTGATGAAGGGAGCACCTCTCCACTTGATGTTGAACTAACAAGAGGAAGCTCCCTGCTCTTTCTTTCTGTGGAGGAGCATTCAGTCATATGAGTCCCCAGCTGTAGTCTAAAGTGCAATAACCCAAAGCAGAAGCATCATTATCACCTCAAGTATAGCTAGACGTAAGGCATTCAGGGCCACACATCTACTGAACGCATAGCAACATCTCTCCTTGCTCTTTACCCCATGTGTTTTTGCCCAATATAGATGAGTGTAAATAAGTTTTTTAATCTATATTGAATGCTTTTCACACTAAAATGCTTTCATAATTTTAAAGACTATTTTTCTATTTGGGGTATTTTTCTATTGAAACTTGTTCCGATTAGACTAGTTGTCGGAGATAACATGATCCAATGGAAAGACATGTTTTCCCACCAAACAGGGGGAAAAACAGTTATGAATGGCAATTTAGTTTGGGATGACAATGTTGGAGAAAGAGTAAACCCATCTCCCATCTCATTTGCCCCCCCCCCCAATTGCTGTTTTTAATATGAATTTAAAGAAATGTGAGGTATCTCATCTGGTGTGGCTCATAGTTATAACATATTTGAGTTCTAGAAACACAGTTAAATAAAAAGTTGCTGAACAGAGCTGACCACTTGATGGCACCACAGCTCAAGAAACATACGTTTTTTGCTTTGTTTTTGAGATGCTGCAAATGACACTTGTTACTAGAGTAGATTTTTTTTTTTAAGGAGTATTCAGGAGAACAAATGGAGACATCCTATAAACCTGCCCCAAAAGAAATTACACAGCAGCAAAACGGGGGGTGATCATAAGGGGTTCACCCCCCCTTCTGCCCTTTCTTTTTATATTAAAAAACCCTTTCATTAAAAAAAATTTTTTTAAACATTTGCTGTAAAGAAGTCCCATTGCTCATTCCCAGATTTCTCAGGATATATGTGACCATATGTGCTACCTTTGCAAGACATGTGTTTGCGTGTATCTCAAGAAGGCAGATGCATAAAATACCTGGCAAAAGTTATTAAGCATCACGACAACATTTGCAAGCTTGAAGATAGTATTTATTGAGATCTTCCTTTTTCCAGTAAGACAATACAGTTGCATAAAAATGATCACGGCCAGCAATAATCCTCAATGTACAGTACAAAACCTACAGAAATGGTATGTGGGATCCATTTGACCCCACACCTTTTTAAAACATAAAAATAATTTGCCATTGAGATAGAGGTAGCTTGCAACTTACATATATTTAACTTGTGCGCATTCAGCTTTATGCATTTGTCAATTTAAAAGAAAAAAGAAAGGGAGGGGGTGGAAAGGAGGTGGGCATCCCTGGAAAAATACCTTGGCAGTCCCACCTGCCATAGAACGCAAAGTGATTTGACTCTACATGTTTTGGGCTTTAGGCGCTATCCCTGGAATGAATCGCCTGTATGTACAACTATAATATTTGCACAAGTATAATGGCCAAATAACCATGATTTGTGAGTGACTCCTAAACAAAAAATGTTTAGCTTCGAAGCCCTCACTCTGTACAGATATTAATGTTTATAAGTTTGGATGTTATGGGTTGGGTTTTCTAATTTTAGAAAAGGAGGGACATCTCCAGAAATAAAAAGTTTCTCATGCAACATTTGTGTGTTTGTTATGTAAAACAAAGGCTCGCCTCTATTTTGGATTTTTCATCAAATGATTAAACAAAGAACTGGAAAATATGCAGAAAGTGTGGGGAAATGTCTCATAACTGATCACCTACAACAGAGAAACCTCTGCAATTGTACGCTCCTGAAGGTTTGGTTACTTCAGGAAAGTTTGCCCTCTTTAGTATGATGCAAAATCTATGGGCAGGGGAAGCATGCACATACTAAACTCTTCCTTCCTTCTGGTGTACACTGAGCACAGCCACAACTGCAGAAAGAGTACTGTGCCAAAAACACAGTTAATTATGGACGTGGCATGGAAAAGACTAAGATGAATTAAATGTGAATCTGATCAAGCCCAAGGTCATGCTTAATTACCATTCTATACGGAATCATATCAGAATATGGAGCGCTATTACAAATAATATATTAATTAATATTATCTAGAAGAAAGTGCAACTGTGAGAGATATCAAACTAAGTCATACTCAAAGTACTCCCAAAGAAATCAAAATCCGTTCATTTTAACTGGTCTGCACTAGGAATGGAGGAAGAATTCGCCCTGTTCAGTATCTAAAGTGGACTCACTTGACTTGATCTAGGCAGATCATAATCCGGATCAAATCAATAGTCCACTTCAGACTATGCAGTCCAGTAGATTCATTTATGAGGCAGTCAGGATTGTGCATAAGATCGTTTTTTAAAAACTGAAAATCACATTTTTGGCTGGGCATTGGAAGCTTTTTTAAAAAACAACCTGAGGGGCACATCCCCTTCTGTATAACTTTACAGGGGCCACATGTCAGAGGTGGGTGGAGCCAGATTGTGTATGTGTGTTTTTACAATCAAGTGTTCTATAAATTTTATGAAGTAAATGATAATAAATAAAAGTGAACAGACTAACAAATGAAAAAAGTAATTATACAGTAGGTTAGTTTTGACACCCACCCCATACAGCCATTTCAATCCTCCCTCCAAGATAAGGAAGGGGCATTATCACAATTCCTCAAACCTGAAGTTCCACATCCCTTTGTAACATCTTAAGATCAAAACTGAGACAAAGCTTTAAAGGTAAAGGGACCCCTGACCGTTAGGTCCAGTCGTGGACAACTCTGGGGTTGCGGCGCTCATCTTGCTCTATAGGCCGAGGGAGCCGGCGTTTGTCCGCAGACAGCTTCTGGGTCATGTGGCCAGCATGACTAAGCCACTTCTGGCGAACCAGAGCAGTGCACGGAAATGCCGTTTACCTTCCCGCTGGAGTGGTATCTATTTATCTACTTGCACTGTGTGCTTTCAAACTGCTAGGTGGGCAGGAGCAGGGACTGAGCAACGGAAGCTCACCCCGTCACGGGGATTCGAACCGCCGACCTGATCAGCAAGCCCTAGACTCTGTGGTTTAGACCACAGCACCACCCACATCACAATGAGACAAAGCTTTACAGGAACACTGGATCTATTTTATACCATCCATCTATGCAAACTGATTGGATTTATACAGTTTTATATAGTATGACACTATATGTATTTCTAAGGTGGCTTCATGACACTGCCACATATTATAAGGATTAAGAACAAGGCACAGTTTTCAACTTTAGCCACATGGTGGTGCTTTTTAACTGTTTTGATATGCAATAGAAAATGTAATATAACATGCCCAATGTGCCCATGTGGCTGTGTGGTTTCTATATGCAGGAGGAAACTGTAACAAGTATTTGACCATTTCCAATATCATTCTAGCAGAAATTTCACACCAGGGATGTGTGAGAGCTTATAGCTATTTCAGTGAACAGAAAGACCCACAGTTAATAAGAGGAGCATGTTAATAAGATACATATGGCTTGAAGTGAAGCTGTGGATGAGGCAAGGGAGGAAGTGCTACACAGTAAGCAATAGAAAATAATCTGGAAGGAAGGACCACATAGTTCAGTGGTATAGTATCTGCTTTCTGTGAAAAAGGCCTCATGTTCAGGCCCTGGCATCTGCTGCCCATCAGTGTGAACAACAATGAACCAGATGGACAAATGGTCTGGCTCAGTATACGGCAGCATTCTATGTTCCTAATGTAAAAATCTGTACACAAATACAGCACACAGATACATTATTTATGTGTATTGCCTAATGGGTCCATTTCCCCTTTAGTATCTCCCAAACTTCTCTTTCCATATATACATACCCATTTACATTTACTCAGAAGCAGTGCTTTTTGTAGTGGTACTCAGTGGTACAGAATACTGTCGTCATTTATTATTATTATTATTATTATTATTATTATTATTATTATTATTATTATTATTATTTTGCTGTCCATGGCAGCCATTTTGTGCTGGCATCCATGGCACTTTATCAAATATGAGTGCCGGCACCTCATTTTTTACAAAAGGGGGGGGCAGTACTCACAAGCAACTGTACTCAAGCATGCCATTGTCATACACAGTCAGAATCGGTCTAACAATGGGCTAAAATGCTGCTGATCTTTTCCCCAGCAACAGAACAGAGTCTCATCAATTCCAAGGACTGATGTGTCAGCAGGTTTTTTAAAACTTCTGGTTCTGAACAGGTTGAATGTTCTTTAAGCGCTGATCCACACTTCCGCTTGTCTCGTGCCCAGATAACACACGTCTGAGCGGATTTCCCTTTGCCCCACACCTTTCCCAGGGAAAACCTGCTCTTTAGTGCTAAATGGGAGCAAACTAAAGAGAAAACCTGAGCTACTATGTGCTCCGAATGAGAGTTAAAGAGTGGTTCACTCCAGGGGAAAGCAGTGTGATACAAGAGGAGGTTTGGATAAGCCCAGGCACCCCCCAAACTTCGGCCCTCCAGATGTTTTGGGCTACAATTCCCATCTTCCCCGACCACTGGTCCTGTTAGCTAGGGATCGTGGGAGTTGTAGGCCAAAACATCTGGAGGGCCGCAGTTTGGGGAAGCCTGGATAAGCCCTAATATTCCATATCAGCTCTGTAGCTTAGCCAGCGGCTAGGAAGCATTCATGTCAATCCAGAAGTGGATGTAGGGGAGCACGACTGGTCTGCCTGCACTGAGCTGCCAGGGGGCCGCAGCGGGTGTTGCAACAATGACAAACGACAGAAGGGGAGAAGGGAGGGGGGAGGGTTTGCACCCAATTTTGGCATCGCAAAGGGCGCCGTTGAAATTTAAAAGCCCAAAGTCTGCCACTGCTACAATCTAACCAGACCTTTCATAGCAAAATCAATTGTTAAGGTGCAAGGACTGCATCCTGCCTTTACTCGAGATGCTTCATTTCTTGGATGTATCTGGCTTCAGAGTAAGGCTGTGTACACACCCCTGCTTTGGAAAGCAGTGCACATACAGTGTCAGGCACAAGCCATATCCATCCTGTAGCTATATTGTCATTTCTTATGGGATATTGCATTTTGATATGTTTTTTCCTTGAAATCAGCGTCAGTCGGAATTGAGGAAAAAGAATGACCTAGCTGTATTTTAAAGGTACCCACAACCTTAAATTGGCAAAGCCACTCTTTTTCTACAAATCTGTATATGTTCTGTTCTTTGCTTCGATGCATCACTTATCTCTCTTCAGATAGGTTTAGTACCTTACAAGATTACCCCAAGCTGACTTGGGCTTCACAAATAAATGTAGAGATCATAATCACCATTGTAATGTATGCATTATCAGCCAAATATTTGGCATGTGGCCCCTTTAAGAGAAACAGCTATGATGCAGTAGGGCAGCTCTTGTAGAGCTGAGTCAGAGATGTGGCCAGGCTGGAGGAGATAGTTTCTACTCTGTGCAGCCTCCCAGGCCTAATCGAGAATAAAGTTTAATTAGCCATTAGCTCAGCTTGTGCTGTATTCCTAGATAAACAGCAGAAGACAACAGGGTCCATATTTAAGCATAATGTGCCCATTTTCCAGGGCACGAATGGGATAATATGATACAACAAATAGCATGTTACCTCCCAAATGTTAGTGATGCTGCCTTTACATCCAGAAGCCGCTCTTTGGTGTATAGATTTCCCAAGGAATGTGGTACTGCATTAATTAAGCATCACTAAGGGTTGCAATATCCATCCCTTCAGCTCAAAACAAATAAGCGTGACACCTCTGAACACTAATTTCCAAGCCAGAAAACAATACATAACAGATGTTAAAGAGATCGTGCTACACTATGGTTGATTAGAGCAAAAAGCCAGATATTATCACTGGCTATCTCTGCTGCCAGCTGATGAACAAGATATCTGTTGCCTAAGAATGCAACTCAATAAGCATCAATCTTTCTGGGTTTCATAGTTAGCTACAATACAGGCATGAATGCAAATAGACTGACACGTTTATTGAAGTGCAGCATCAAAATACGGCTGCATAATTGTATCCACTATATATATTGGAAAGTGGTTTGTCTGGCTGCTTTTCTGTTTGTTCAGATGCCTCTTGAGATATTGTCACCAAACTAGGCACAAAGATTCCTGAGGTGGGGAAGTGGGTCTGTGTTGATGTGTCAATGCCAGGCGCCATTTTTAATCAATATGGCAGACTGAAATGTCACTTTGGCATGGCTTCGCACAGTTTTTGAGATAGATTTGGCTTGACAAGCTCAACATAAGGGTTCCTGAGGGGGGGGCAGTCTTCAACACCAGGCAACCTATTGAATCAAAATGGTGGACTGAAACATGACTTCACCCAATTTTGGGCATAATGGGTCCAAACTCACAAATTACACTCTCAGTATAATTAACGATCTTTTTTGTTTTTGGTTTCTAAAAAACATCCCAGGCAGCACCAGACACTCCCTGCTAGGCTCCTATGATTTACCTCTCAGATGCCATGTTCCTCTAATCTTTCACTTAACTTACATGAGTCTGTTATATGACCCGGTCCAACTCATATAAGAACATAAGAGGAGCCTACTGGATCAGGCCAGTGGCTCATCTAGTTCAACATCATGTTTTCACAGTAGCCAGCCAGCATAGCTGCCAAGTCTCCCGTTTTCCCCGGGAAACTCCCGTTTTCCCCGGGAAACCCCCGTTTTTACTTACCTTTTCCCAGTGGTTCCCCGTATCACTTTGTCTCCCGTTTTTCTCCGTTATTTTCTCCTGCCGGCGGCCATTTTTTTTCTGATTTGCCCTTCTATGGGCACAAAAATGGCCGCCACCGGCTTCAAAAGTCGCATCTATGCATGACCGGAAGTGCATAGATGCGACTTCCGGTGTTGGCGGCGGCCATTTTGGTGCCCATAGATGGGCGGAGCGACACCGGAAGTTGTGTCAACGCACTTCCGGTCATGCGTAGAAGCTACTTTTGAAGCCGGCGGTGGCCATTTTTGGTGCCCATAGAAGGGCAAAGCGACACCGGAAGTTACGTTGACGCAACTTCCGGTGTCACACAGCTGCCAGTCCCGGATTCTGCAGTCCGGGACTTGGAAGGTAAGCCAGCCAGATGCCTGTGGGAAACCTGTAAGCTGGACATGAGCACAACAGCACACTGTCCACCAGACATTCCCAGCAACTGGTATTTGAGGCACAATGCCTCTGACAGTGGAGGGAGAACATAGCCATTATAGCTCCTAGCCACTGATGAATACGTCAGTTTCAGTTTCTCTTGTCACCTCATTTTCCCCCGTCTTAACCCACTCTGAACATTTTCACATCAGTTTATGACCTTGTTTTTTAAAAGGGGAAATTTGCAGGCCTTTTAGTGCAAAGTTTCTCCTAATGCACACATTCCGGTTTGGAAATGTGTCTGATACATGCACATTTTTGCAAGCCGTTGCCTCTAATAAAATGCATTATTTTATGGTGTTTTCACTGATATAAGCATTTTAATGCATACTTTCCTCTAATACGCGGGTATTTGAACAGATTATTTGGTTGGAGAACAGCATCTCAAAATTCGGGCAAGTGCAGATTTTGAAGAATAGCTATATTTCGGTTCGCAGATTGTTTTGGAAAGTGTGAATTAAGTAAATTTGCTTTCAATTGCAAATCAAACTGAATTCCCCCCTCCCCCATGTGTAGTACCCAGCTGGTGTCATTCTTGGACCTATCCTCAAGCAGGTTCCAAGAGGAAGGGGAAACTTCCCAGAATCCAAAGGATTTCCCTCCGCCAACTGCTCATGTATTTCCTGTCTGCTTCTTCCCTTTCCCACATAAAGGCAGCAACATGCCTGTCTGAGCCTTTCACCCTCCAGCAGCATACATGCTGAGGGCCAAGGCAAACACACACACACACACACACACACACACACACACACACACAGCAGTGCTGAAGCAATTAAATCTCTTGCCACTACGCTATTCTGTAAAGTGCCCTGCGACCCAGTTTCATAGCTGATGGCTGCTCTAACCTTACCCAGCACTCTACATTCCTTATTTCCCTTCCTACCCTTTGCCTCTGCAAAGGTCCACAAGGAGAAGCCTTTACCCCACAGTGCTTTTCAGCTCATGACGATTGAAGTCAATTCCTCTGTTACCTCATCAAATGCTGAAGAGCGCTAAGGGCTCAAGCAAGCTACCTGAAATCTCTTCACCATGTGCTCGTCTGCAAGACAAGAGTCCACTCAAGCTTAAAGATGTGCATTGTTTGTCGCTCCTCACTTCCCAGAGTTCCAAGTTCCAGGTGAAGACAGACAACATCGGTTTCTTTGTGACAGGAGAGTGCTGACGACTGACGCTTCTTTCATATCATACTCTTGATTTGCAGATGTAGAAGCAGAGCAGCTGGAAGCTGTTTGCATCACTTCCTACCCACCCCTGCTCCAAAGCAAAAGGAAACTCTTGCATCTTCTCATCAGCCAGCTCTCCAAACTCACAGCTCCCCAAACTCTCCCCTGCCCTCACAGGGGGCCTCTTTTAGGGGTGCTAGCAAACCTTGAGAGATGGCCATGACCATGGCTGGCAAACCTAGAGAGAAGGCTTTGCACAACAGAAAAGAATGGCTATTAAGATCACCACATTGCAACCCAGAATGCTAGGTTGTACCTTAGGGTTTCCCAATGAACTGGAAAACAGGGCATCCATGGCTCCTTCCACTGGTACCTTCCTCAGTCCAGTTGTCTAATCTTGTTCCTTTTTGAAGCGTGGCATGCCTAGATCCCAATTTCTGGGGGGAAATTCTTGCTGTTCTGTTTTGTTTTCTACATGGGTACTATTTCTTTTCTTTCTTTTCTTCTTTTTTGTGCTTTATCTTACTCTTTCCACTTGTAATTATGTACTTTTTATCTTTCAATAAAGAACAAAAAATTAAAGGTGAGAGAGGGAGAAGGCAACAGAAACAGGAAATGGAAGTTCTGGGATGAAATGTTCCTTATTTCCTACTGCATCAGGGGATCTCCAGTTTGGGAATCTCCAGTTTGCAATCCGGCAGCCCTAGACTATGATCACTTTCAAATGTCCTGTTTATTAAAAAAATCATCCTGACTTGTTTGCTGATATTCTCTACTCAAAGGTAAAGGTAAAGGGACCCCTGACCATTAGGTCCAGTCATGACCAACTCTGGGGTTGTGGCGCTCATCTCGCTTTATTGGCCGAGGGAGCCGGCATACAGCTTCCGGGTCATGTGGCCAGCATGACTAAGCCGCTTCTGGTGAACCAGAGCAGCACACGGAAATGCCGTTTACCTTCCCGCCAGAGTGGTACCTATTTAATTACTTGCACTTGACATGCTTTTGAACTGCTAGGTTGGCAGGAGCAGGAACCGAGCAACGGGAGCTCACCCAATCACGGGGATTTGAACCACCGACCTTCTGATCGGCAAACCCTAGGCTCTGTGGTTTAACCCATAGCGCCACCCGCGTCCCTACTTACTGAGTATTAATTCAGATTTGTTTACAGGGAAGTTAGACAATGGCCACCAAGCAAGTGTTCATTCCGCACTTACCTGTGGATTATCCTGTCACTTTCCTTATCTCAAAAAGTCCAATATTTGGGGGAAGTAGGTTTGTTAAGCAAGACCTCCAAATCTACTTTAGTTGCAAAACCTGAATTTCCCAGTATATGATTGAATCCCACCTGAAAATAGCAACAGTCTGGAAGCACCCAGTAAGCACTGGTATTATATATCTTCTGGTGTCCGAATCTGGTTTTTCTTATGAGTTGAATTGCCTTGTTGAAAAATTAGGATTTGAGTTCAATGCACACTACCTATGATCCACTGCTTGTATTAAAAGCTAGAATTAATACACTGCACGATTATTCCATGTTCTTCATGTACTCTGCATTTATAACACATCAGAGAAAAGGAAGGGAAGCAAAGAGATTACAGAATTCAAGAGAATAACTGAAAAAGAAATGTGTAAATCCATAGAAGACAATGTCAAAAAAGTGCACACTGAAGGGAGGGAACTTACTTTTAATCGAGTTTAAATGGAGAAACAGGTGCCCTGATAATTCCTTTACACAAAGATTTGTTTGTAATGGCATTAGAAAACAAATTTAGCTTTCCCACAAGAGAAATAGAAAGGAACAAAAGCTTAATCCAAAATGAATTTCCTTCTTTCTGCGAAGATGAGATTCCAAAACAGCCGCGAGACAATGAAATCCTATTACCGGCACATGCCACTGGGACTGGGGTAGGCCAGCACTCGGTGTGAAAACGCATTTCATGCAAATTGAAGATGTTAATATGTGGTGTGACTTGTAGCATATTCTCCATTCAATAACGCACCAAAACAAAAACAAGAATGCAGAAAACTGCCTTTTGAAATCTTTGGGTCTGATCCACAGCTGGTGTAATCTGGCAGAGCTCCCGAAAATCATAAATGATGAAAGTAAAACACACACACACACACACACACACACACACACACACACCCTGGTCCATTGTTTCTCTTTCTGACCAGAAGTTGAGGGGATCAGGGGGAGGAATGCTAAATGCAAATGGTAGGTGGAAAACTCAAATATGGGGAAGTCATGTTTCTCTGAGCAATGCACTAAGACTGACAAAGGATCAACACAACTTCTGCAAAGTAAGTCCGCTCCCACTCACCTTCTGGAACCTTGTGGACACAGGGAATGTAGTAGACATTGTTTGCTTGGATTTTCAAAAAGCACGAAAGACATACACACATCATTATATTTATATGCCACCTTTCCACAGTTTAAACCAGGCATCCCCAAACTTCGGCCCTCCAGATGTTTTGGACTACAATTCCCATCTTCCCCGACCACTGGTCCTGTTAGCTAGGGATCATGGGAGTTGTAGGCCAAAACATCTGGAGGGCCGCAGTTTGGGGATGCCTGGTTTAAACCGTGCTCAAGGCAGCTTATTACAGTATAAGAAAAAACTTGTAACTCCAACATTGACTACAATTTCAACCAGGCCTTTGGCTGATTGACATCCAATACCCTTTTAAAATACATTGTGGAAGGTGGGGATTATTGGATTGTTCTTGTTTTTATTTTGTGTTTTATATTGTGAATTTATGTTGTGAACCTGTGGATATACGGCAGCATACAAATTCAATAAATAATAATAGTAACATAAATAGCTTTTTTATATATATAAAAAATAACAAATTCCTGGAGGAGAAGGCCACTGAGGCTACTAGTCATGGTGGCTATGCTATGCTTTTACAGTTGGAGGCAGGTAGACCTCGGCCCTCCAGATACTTTTGGCCTACAACTCCCATTATCCCTAGCTAGCAGGACCAGTAGTCAGGGATGATGGGAATTGTAGTCTCAAAACATCTGGAGGGCCGAGGTTGAGGAAGCCTGCAGTAATGCTTCTGAATACCAGTTGCTGGAAACCACAGGAGAGGAGAGTGCTCTTGTGTTCGAATCCTGCTTCTGGGTGTCCCCCAGGAATCTGGTTGGCCACTGTGAGGACAGGATGCTGAACCAGATGAGCCATTGGCCTAACCCAGCAGGCTTTTCTTATGTTCTGAGGGCCAACCCAGCCATTAGCTAGAGTGAGATAGCTGCCTCAGTCAGCAGATAGTGGGGGGCAGAGTTAAGCTGGGAGGACAGAATGGTGTGTTCTGTACAGCCTGCCATTCATCCACTGATCTTGTTTGTAGTGGAGGAGGCTGTCCTATCACCACTGTGGGAATAAAATTCAAATGCCACCCTGCTCAATTTCTGAATGTGAAATGGACATATCATTTTCCCCTTTGGCAAAATATTTTGGACCGCTCCTAGCAGCAACTTGTTCAGGGAGGCTTTTAATGTTTAATAGATTGTTGTGTTTTATTCTTCTGTTGGAAGCCGCCCAGAGTGGCTGGGGAGACCCGGCCAGATGGGCGGGGTATAAATAATACATTATTATTATTATTATAACTTATGAATCCGTTCAACCGAGTGTCTCGAATGGCCGCTGCTAAATCATTGCTGTATATTTAGGCAGACACAGTTTGTAAATGTTGTGAGCCCGGCTTCTCCTGGTGTGAACTGGCATTGGTTGATATTCAACGCTAATTAGGCTATGCTGATTTGCAGTCAGTGTGTGAATCCGCCTGACTGTTTAAAAATATTTGTGTGCGCATTTCGTTTTCCCACTTGGCACTTTCTCTTTTTGAAAAGGCTGGGTCTACCAATGAAACCCTTGCAGGGGATATAAATGATGGCGGAAATTAAATAATCAAATGGCACCAGCACCAACCCTTGGAAACAGAACAAAATTCTCCAAAATAATGCACTCAATGAAAATGAAAATAAAGGAAAAGAGAAATGCTATCAAGTTTGTTCAGCTGGAATATCTCACCAAGAGAGCTCTGCTCCCATAATATTTGGGCCAGAACCATGTCATAAATCTTAGGGCTGTTAACCCAGTGTCTCATTCATCTCTGCTTAGCTATAAAAGAGCAATAACCTTGTCACTACAGGAAGGGAGATAGAGGCTTTTAATTGCACTGAGATTACGGGAAAGCTCTTATCTTATAGTCCAATTTGTAACTCCAGATACAATTCTTTGCTCAAAGAGATTATTCAGTAGAATGCACTTTTCTAGTTATAAATAGCCTGGATAATTTTGCAAGGTCTTGTTCACTTAGCTGAATTTCCAGCACCATTGACAAGTAGAGAGCCATGCAATTGGTTATGATCCTGTTTGTGGGGGAAATCCACACTCTAGCTAGTCGTCCTTTCCCAATCAAGATAATGAAACACAAAGCAAGAAGCTGGTGTTCCTTTCAACAAATATTCATATCTACATAGGGAAGTCCCAACTTACATGACAACTCTGCTTTTTATATTCCATCAGATATGGCACAGAAACCTAATCTACCTGAGAGATGCCTTAATAGCTCTGGCCGCTGCTCTTTGCCAGCAAAGTGTTTACATGTACCACTTATTCCTCCTCCAGAAGCTGCAGGAACTACAAGGCAAGAGTGCAGTGGTCTCTAATCTGGGGACATTGCAGGATGACGAGTCATCTGACCAGCAGCAATGGAAGAAGACTCAGAGGGAACTACAGGGGATGAAGGCAAAGATTGAGCAACAGGTGCATAGATGTGGTGGTTGTGAGCTCTGCAATATATCATCTCTTGCTTGTAGAATATAACAGGGTAGGGGGAAGACGCTTAAGAGTACAATCTTATTTTTTGCAGTCCATTACATTCTAAACCCCATCCCCACCCCAGGAGCCAAACCATAAAACCTAAGCTATATAACTATCGTGGGGAGTGGGAAATGATGACAGCAGATAGATTGTTGTGGAGTCACTTATGGTGATGTCCCTTGTGCTCTGACAGCATGGTTTAACAATACGAGGCAACACTGCCTCCTCTCCACTTCTTCTCCAATGTAGCCATGAGGAGGAAATTAGAAGCTTCCATTTTTGTTCCACATTAATGACCATTTAGCAAAGGCATTGAATTCAACTCTTGAACTATATTTAATCATAACTATGGCTTGTTTCAGCAAGAAAGCTTTTTAACTGTGGTTTGATGCTTGCTTGTTTCAGCAAACTGTAATTAAGATTAACCATAGTTTCTTGAGTTTGGACAATGCAACAAACTATGAGTAGTTTAAAATCGAAACAAAAATGTTTTGTGCTCCTTGCAGCTTCACCAGAGAAGGTGGGAGTGCACAAGCTTGAGGGTTGCTTGTTTGCTTATTTATTTACTTATTTATTATTTTCATTCCTATACCTCTTTATATTTTTAAGAAAAATCTCAAAGCAGTTTACAGTATATTAAACATCAATAAAACAATCCAGAATCAAACATTTCTGAAGAAAGTCAGATATAAAGTACGGTATACAGTCAAAGAAACATGATTAACAGAAAACTAAAATATTACCTTAAAGATTTCAAAATTAAACAGTACAAAGGAGGTCAACAACAGAATACATATTTAACATAAAGCTAACAAAAAAAAATCTTAAAACATTTCAAAAGAAAACATTGGTAAGTGAAGACAAATATAAAATGCACATTTAAAACAGCATAATTGAGAAGAAAATAAAATGTTATCATAAGCATGACACAGCTGTTTGGCAGGCACAAAAAGATGGGGCAAAAGAATCCAATAGTTAGGGTTTGTTGTCAGACATTTGTTCCTCCGGCCTCATGAGGAGCCTCTGGGCCTCATGAGGAGTAGGGCTGGTAAGTGTGGGTCCTGGCCCCTAGGCCAGGTGGAAAGGGCCTTGTGGGGAGCGGCCTTCATGCCCCACAGCCAGGCGATGTCACTCCGGCCTCATGAGGAGCCTCATCAGTAGGGCTGGGTGAGTCTGGGCCTAGGCCAGGTGAAAGGGGCCTTGCGAGGAGCGGCCTTCACGCCCCACAGCCAGGCAATGTTCCTCCGGTCTTGTGAGGATCCTCTTCAGTAGGGCTGGGTGAATATGGGCCCTGCCCCCTAGGCCAGGTGGAAATGGCCTTGTGGGGAGTGGCCTTCACACCCCACAGTCGGGCGATGTTCCTCCGACCTCATTAGGAGCCTTTTCAGTAGGGCTGGGTGAGTCTGGGCCCAGCCCCCTAGGCCACATGGAAAGGGCCTTGTGGGGAGCGGCCTTCCTGCCCCAGAGCCAGGTGATGTTCCTCCGGCCTCATGAGGAGCCTCTGGGTGAGTCCAAATAAGTTTGGCTAAGACTGAGGTTGTTGTTGTTTTTAATTTATCAGAAAACAGAATGGAAGTGGAAACTGAGGGATCTTCAGAAGGAACACCAGATGGAGAAGGAAGAGGTGAGTGTGCTGAAGAATATATTTTTCCTCACAGTTTCTCTCTCATTAAGAGTTCAAACATTGTCCTGGTGTACAGTCAGTGCCCAAATAGGAACAGAATCTGCCCACACCTGTGTAGAGCATGATACACGAACGGAGATTATGCATATACAATGCCAGAAACTATTACATGGATAGACTCTGTGTATACATTGTGCTGGATGCTTTTGGGGAGGGCAGAGCCTGCTGCCCACACAATCCCACTACCTTCATGCAGTGGGTCCTCATGCCCAGATCTCTAAACAGTTTGTCCTTATCTCCTCAGCTGAAGGGTGAGAATGAGAGACTATGGGCCTCCATGTCTTCTGACCAATGGAAAATGGCTGAGCACAGCAAGCAGCAAATAGCATCCCTCAGTGCACAACTCAGGGAACAGGTCAAGATCATCCAGTCACAGGAGAAAACAGTAAGTTGAATATGATATCCTGCCTTCAGTCCTGTAATAAGCACTCTGTTCACCTCTTGGGGCTCAGGTTCAATAAGAGTTTGGAGTCCTGTTTTGAAGCAGATTGTTGCTTCTGCTCTAAGGCTCAAACTGCACAATATTCAGAATTACATGCTGCTGCTGCTGCTGCTGCTCTTGCCAAATAACAGGGAGCAATCTGCATGTTTGAATGTTCCCCTGATATAAAACTCCCTTGTGATTCTTCTAATCAAGTTGTTTTGATGAAGAGAACCTTTCATATGATAGTAGGGCTTATACCAGAGGACCGCTTTGAATGAGATCCTGGTACAGGGATGGGGAAGTTGTGTCTCTCCAAAAGCTGTTAGTCTCTAACTCCCATCCAGCCCAGCATGACCAATGGTTCCCCATCTCTACCCTGCCTAAAGAATACAGTGCATCTTTGGGGCTCCTTTTTCAGTTGTTTCGCTTTTTTCCTGATTATGTGGACACTCACAGTAAGTAAACAGTTCCTAAATAAAACTGATCCTTTAATAACATATTTTGTCTTGCAGATTAAGCTCTTGTCTTCTAGCAAACCTAAAGGTAACGGTCAAAATCTAGACTGAATGAATTTCCATAGTTAACACTAGATGCTTCTTTTTCTCTTTTGACAAACTGTGTAAACCTGGGCAGGTTTAGGCAGGCAGATAAGGAAACTCTGTAATAGCCATATCTATTGATTCAAAAGCTCACAGTGAAGTTAATTATCCAGCTCTTTTTCTAAGGTCATTCTGAACATTTCACCTCTGAATTTGGTGCCTGTGGGAATTAAAATTGGAACTGAGGTCCAGAAGCAAAGGAAGCCCCAATTGATTCCATAGTTATTTGCCGTTATAGATAGTGACAACCACAGATTGCTTTCTGGAAACTAAGATTTCTTGCAGCCCCAGTACAAACTGCACATCAAGGATTAGTGATTAATAGTGGCTCTAAGGTTGCAGTCTACTTGCGGAGTTAAAAGAAGAATTTTTCTTAGAGCACATCTGTAAGGGAGAGTTCCTACAGTCAATTTTTCCCATTATGCTGCTAAGGGGACCGAAGTCTTTGTCTCTAGCGATTTAGCAGACAATAAGAATTCTTGTTTTTGGAATGAGAGCAACCTCTCTTTTCTTCTGCTTGTTGGAAGAGTCCAGTATACTGTCACTGAGTGACAGATAGTGCAGTCAAATTAATCACTGATTTGTAGAGCCACAAAGGAAGAGTGAACAATAATTGCAGTTATTGTTGTTTCAGTGTGCATGATACCTGACAGAGTACAAGAGGTCAGATTCGTGCCCTGAGGAGCTTCCAGTCTAAACTTTGATATAGAGGAGGAGAGGGGAGGGGAGGCAGAGGTTAACAGAGAAAGAATGCCTTTTTTCATTTACACATTCTTAGGTCTGGTAACGTGTAGTTGCTGTAGAACTTGGGAACGTGTTCAAGTACACTTACATCAGGTGTTTAAATCAGTTGATAGGGCTGGAGAAGGAAGGATTAATAATCACATTTAAACCTCCCCCCACCCCCCAGTTCATAATTGAATTGGTTAAAATTAATGGGACTTAAGTATGAGAAGATTCTGGAAGGATCATTAAGTTGCTTGGAACTCGGCGTTGAAAGGTTTTCCTTTGTGCTGAAATCTGCAGTCCAACAGTAGCAGAAAATTTGATTTACTACTGCAAATAATAAAATTACTCTCAAAATTCTAACCCTCTAACCAAAATATGCAATCCAGTGCTTTCATCAAAGCTATTCCGTGCTCATCCAGCAACTTTTCAGTGATTTCATGCCTAGTGGTCTTTTGAAATGTTTAATGTGCTCCATAACAATTAAGTAGTTTTTATCATTCTGAACACTATAAATACAATTTAGATCATATATGTACACACACAAATTCACATGTACAAAAAAACCACCCCAGTGTGTTTTGTATGCTTTAGCACTGCAAACATACACTTAAGCACTTGTGCGATCTTGAGATGTGAAATAGGCATGCACAGTAACTAATCTGAGGGATTCTTGCTGATCTTCGAGAGCTCCAGAAGAGTGTTTTGCTCCCAAGTTCCATAAGGACAAAGCTACAAATCAATTTTTTTCTGGGATAAATGAAACTGTACAGCTTAAGTTCCATGCTAATGTGTAAGAACTGTGAGTTCCACCAACTGGAATTTGAATAATGTGCCTTTTCCTAAGTTACTGTTTTTAATTTCCAGAAATAACTGTTCCCAAGGCAGAAACAACAGAAGAATCTACTGAAGAAGGTATTTTTCACCAATTTCAGTTGCTCTTCTCCGATTTTATGCTAGATACTGTTGTTGTCCAAAGTCCAACCTGACCAGAGGACCTTTATGGGTCTCCAAAAGCCAGTGGCTGGCCCATTCCCTCTGGAACCCAAGACACCCCTTTGCACAGGGAACAACCCCCCTGTACCCACCCCCTGGACTGCACTTCACTGATGAATGGTTTCTTGACTTTAGTTTGCCACCTCCAGATAAGCATCATATTACTGATTATAATAATTATTAATTGGATTCTGTCAAGCTGCCATAGGATGCAGGTGGGTTTTAGGTCTACTTTATATATTTAGAACCCTATTTCCCCCCTTCAAATAGCAAAAGAATAAAGTATTGCAAACTCTCATTCAGTGGCAGAATACAGTTGTACCTTGGATTGTACCTTGCGAGTCAAACATTTTGGCTTCCGGACGTCACAAACCCAGAAGTGAATGTTCCAGTTTGCGAACGTTCTCTAGAACCCAAACGTCCAACGTGGCTTCCGTAGCTTCTGATTGGCTGCAGGAGCTTCCTGAAACCAGTCGGAAGTCGTGCCTTGGTTTCCGAATGTTCTGGAAGTCGAACGGACTTCTGGAACGGATTCCGTTCTACTTCTGAGGTACGACTGTAATTAGAAGTTGATAATTTAGGCAGTATTGCAAAGAGTAATGCTGGTCGCAGTGTTACTGGCTGTGCTCACGAAATTATTTCATATTTCTGATCGCCCAAAACAAATGTTAAGGTGTCAGCCTTATACTGGGATATGAAAATAATGGCAGCATACTAAGGTGCCAGAATCCTTTAAGCAGTTCTGATGATCACTCTGAACATAGTTTCCCTCTCTTTCAAGGTGTGTGGAGAAGTTCCTCTCCATTCAACAAAGCACCGTGATGCTGCCCACTGGTCCCCCTTCCCTAAGAAAGATTGCTTGGGGACCAGACCTGACCTGACCCACGGGGTGGTGATTTGCCACCATTTCTAAAGTTTTTTCTGGTTCTTGCCATTGGTTTCACTACAGAACTGGAAGATACTCTGGACAGAAAGAAGAGGGTTCTAGAAGCACTGAGGAGGAATCCAAACTTGCTGAAACAGTTCCGGCCAATTCTGGAAGAGACCCTTGACGAGAAACTGGAGAGCATGGGAGTGAAGCGGGTAAGTTCCATGAGAGGGGGAAAGTAGATGCAGAGAGCTTTTCCCCTTGTAGTCAATTGCCCAACTTTGAATTCCTTTTCCATATTCAACTGAGGATTGCAGTGCCTAATATCTCTGGGAACTGAGAGTCAAGTCTCATTACAAGTTCCTCCAACACAGCCTCAGCATGTGTGGACATTCATACCTGGTCAGGAAAATAGACTCCCTAACGCTCTTCAACACTAGGAATCTTCATCTGAGGAAAACGGCTTGCAGAAGGGACCATATCAGCGGAAGTTAACACTGTGTTTCTTTTCAGAATCAACTTATTAATGGAAATTCTGTAAATTTCCCATCTTGGGTCCAAAAAATACTTTCCCACAGTTCACTTGGAGTTATTTTTATCACAGCACTGCAATGTGTTTGCCTGTCAGGACTCACTCCAGGTTTGAGGGAGGCCTAGGCAAAGTGTCCTCTGGTCGGCCCCTTTCTCTATTAGCAGATATTGGCAAGGTTATCTGGCAAGAGGGATGGAAGGATCTATGAGTTTCAGTTCTTTAAGACTGGAAAAAATGAGAATTTGCAAATTGCTCTAGAAATGCGGCTAACAAAAATAAAGAAAGAAAAACTCTCATGAAGATACTTCAGCTTTTTAGAATGCATTTCCCCCAGCAAACACGTTAATGTAGTTTTGACAAATGAACACATTTTTTTGCAAGCAATTTATCCTAATATAGTGCATTTTCACTAATATAGTCATTTTAATGCACCCTTTAACCTAATACATGCATTTTTGTAAACATTGGCTGGAGCAACTACATTTCAAATTCAGAAAAGTGCAATTTTCAAAAGATGTTTCTCATTTGACTTTGTAAGGTGTGACTTTGATAGTCACCTTTAAATGCAAACTTAATGGAATTTCTCCTCCATCCCTACCCCAATAGCTGGTAAACCAAGGATGGAAAATCTGTGATCCTGCAGATGTTGTTGAACTCTAACTCCCATTAACCCCAACTACTGGCCAGGTTGCCTGGCAGTGCTGATGGAATTTAGAGTCCAACAACACCTGGAGGGCTCTCCACCCCTCCATTGAAACATATTTGTTCTATGTGTCAGTTATGAATGAAAAGGGCTGTGGTCTACCACACAAGAACAGAATTACGCAGTGATGCAATCTGCATTATTCCTAATTGTTTTTCTTACAGGGTTCAAAAGGTATCCCTGCTCAAACCTACAAACATTTGAGAGACGTGATAAAAACCCAACAACAGCAGAAGGCCAAAAAATTTCCACAGCTCCTCGCCTTAAGAAACAAAATTGAGCAAGAAGTGAAAAGGAAAGTCAAAAGGGGTCAGAAGGATGAAAGCGATCTCTCGCTGCCACTCTCGGGAACCTCAGGTAAGAGGCCTTTGCCAACCTGAAGGCATCCAGACTACAACTTCTATCAGCCCAAAATCATAGTCCAAAACATCTGGAAGGCAACATTTTCTGAAAGTTTCTCTATGATATTCTTAATTTAGAATACTGATTTTCAGCGCATTGCTTTTATTTTATTTGGGGTGTGTGTATTATTTACGTGGATCAGATACTGGCCAATTTGTTTTCCTCCAGATGTTTCCAATCATCTCTTTCAGGTAAAAGCCAAAGGAGCCCACAGTCTCCAATCCAGGTTGTGTCTTCTAAGCCCAGAATGCAACAAGTTGAATTCAAGCCTTATGCCTCAGAGATGCCCAGACCAGCCCCTCGGAGCAAAGTGAGCTCCAAGGCCAGTTCAGTGGAGACCCCCAGGATGCCTTCTCCAAAGCAAGTGAGGAGCAGCACACCATCTCTTCAATACTCTGCTGCCCATCATCCCAGGTGGGTTAAAGTTCTGGGTTAAACTTCCATTTCCCTGTTTTTATGCTGAATTGTCTTGGTTATTGTGTATGAAAACTGATGATGTCATTTGAACTGTTGTCATTATGTTTGAGGCGTTTTACAAACATTTTTGCAAGCTTTTAATTTTAATTGCTCCTTGTCCTAAAACAGCTGTTTCCACCAGACCTTGTGAATTGGCCAAGATTTGCAAAGTACTCTGGGAATCCCTCAAAAGTGTCTCAGTTGGATGTTGCTCCAAAACTCTGTAGGCAAAGTTGGGGATTTTCATTTCTTATCCATGTCAGTTTCACATGTGTTTGTTCATAGATCTGTCCTGTCCTGTCTCGATTCTGCATTAATCTGTAGTTAGATGTTTTTTATAAAAAATAAATAAATTCATAGTCATATTTTAAACCCATGTATAAATATGTATGTCAGTATGTATTTTATCACAAAATATACATTTTTCCTCAATGTGTACATTTCTAACCTTATTTCATCCTAAAATACATACATACTCTTACACAAATTTTGGTGAGGTTGTGTGTGTGTGTGTGTGTGTGTGTTGAGCTGAGAAATGCATCACAAAATTTGGAGAAGTCCAGAATTACATTCTGATAAATATATTAGCCCGGAAGTGTACTGAAGGAGATCAGTATGCTTAAAAATGCACCAAATGAAATTCTCCTCCATCCTTCGTTTCTGTTTCCCACTCTGCTCTGTTTCCATTCCCCAGCACTTCACCTTTCAGCTCTGAAGAAGAATCTGAAGAGGAATCAAACTATACATCTCCAAAGTTTGCACCCCGCAAGACAGAACCAGACCCTCCCAGAGCAACGCAGAATGAAGAGAGTGACTGGGATTCATCTGACATAGAATTGTCTGAGGGGAAAGGCAGTATGGGAAGGGTCCTTGCAACAGCAGCAGAGACTCGTTCGGGTGTGTGTGTGTGCATGCTTTAATATATTTTTAATGCACATTTTAATATGCATTGAACTGTATATTTTCATGCTTATTTAAATGCATATGTCCTCTGAAAACGTGCATTTACGGTAAATCCATATTTGGTCCTTTTTAACTACCAAGGATTTTCCTGCAGTACTGAAAGAAGTGCAAAATGTGTTGGCTATGTCGTTTTGATATGCAGTTTGATCTGATAAGTGCAGATCAGGTCATTTCATACAAGAATTTGTGAGGCTCAAATTCTTCAGGCTTCTCTAGTTATAATGCAACAGGGTAGGCTAGAAAGCTCTTACCTATGTAGTTGTTCCACATGACTGGCATAGCATTTTAAAAACGTTTTCCATGTGCTGCAGCCCATTCAAGGGCAGTATTTGTATGCCAACTATCTGTGACCTGAGAGGATGCACAACTGCTGTGCTATCACTGTGCGTGAATGCTCTTGTTACGCAGTGGCAAGTGTTCGTGTGCTAGATACTTATTGCCATAGGTTTTCCTGGACCAGCTCTTCAGTCAGACACACGTCAGCTCATTTCTTAGTTTTGTCATTCTGACAGCTTTCATTAGAATTATACAGTTTCTTAGGTCAGCCCATAACCTTCTAAGAAGCCATTTATTATTATGAACAACTTTGCTGTTTAAATCTGATGTCTAGACTCGGATCCTAAATCTTAATATGTATATGAATTGTAGGTGTTTAGTTTGAATTTGTTAATGGTATAATGTATTTGGGTGGAATAAAACATAGCACTAAGGTAGAACTATTCCACCATCCCAGGGAGTTTTGCTTGCTCATCAGAACATCCTCTCCTTCTCTTTCTTTGCACCCACTAAATCTGTTATCAGGTTCCCCTGGAATAGATTTGGGGAGGGTGCAGGAATGCAAAGGAGGAGAGGGGGATATTCCCATTACACAAGTGAAAATTCTTGCATTGATGGGGCTTGTTAGTATAATACCACCCTTTATGTTTTAGATGTGTTGCAAGTCACTTGGAAACCTTTGAGTAATGCACAACTTGAGTAATGAATGACTAGCAAGTTTAATGAATAACAACAATTCTTTGCTTCTTGTAGAAACAGTGGTGCAGTCAATGGCCAAAAATCTGGAGAGGACACTCAGTGCATCTGGGAAAAAGCCTGCTGGTGGAGTTAAACTCTTTCCCATCAATACCAAAGAAGCTCCTAAACCTGCCCCAACTACTAAAAAAATCCAGGTACTATACAATACACACTAGTTTAGGAAACCAGACAGGTGATGTCCCCCTTTCTCTGCCAAATTCTAACCCATAAGAAACATAATTCTGGTTTTTGCTGCTGACTATTTATTCAGCATGATGAAGAATTCTGGAGAGCTTGAAAGCTTGCTCATTCTTATGTCATTTTATGCTTGATGACCTAATAAAAATATTGTCCTACTGTGGTTTTGTATGGGGGGGGGCAACACAGCTACCTTTGCTTTTCAATCATCAGTTCTTTCCCAATAACATTATACTATGCATATTTATTCAAACATAAATGCCTCAGTGTTCTATGAGGCTTGCTCATGAGCATGTTTAGGATTTCAGCTGTCAGGGATTCAACTAACAGGGTGCAATCCATTAGGTGGTTCTCATGCACAAGACACATGGAAAGAGGTGCTCTTGAGCAGCACCCATTAACTGTGATAGTGCAAAGCACCCAACCACTTGAAAACCCACCAGTTGTATACTGACTAATGGGTAGTGGGTGGCAAAACTGGTATCGGGCATAAAATGGGAAACTTTAATCTTCAGCTCTGAATTAAGAATTATTTACTTATTCGTTGTGTTTATAGCCTACCTTTCCTCCAATAAGCTCAAGGTGATGTACATGAAATTGGTTAGGCTGAGAGACTTGATTGGCCCAAGGGCACCCAGGTAGTGTCATGGCCAAGCAGAGCCTTGAATCCTGGTCTCCCAGCACTGTAACCACTACACAACCCTGGTGGGGTGTGCCTTCCCTGAGAAGTATCTTCTTCGCTGATTTAGGGTGATTTTTAAGGAGGAGGATGTGAGCCATTGCAGAGATGAGAGTGTGCGGCTGGTCTTTGCCATCTGCTGCTTGCTCTCCTATCTGTTTTCTCTTCTCCCTTGCTGCAGTTCGTTGATGAGGAGGACAGTGACTTGGAGATTTCTTCCTTAGAGGAAGTCACCCCACACCTGGAGACTAATAGCAAGAAGCCACCAGCCACACGGAGCAGCGGGGACTCAGCTGAGTCTCGGGGCACCAGCCTCTGGGGTTCCGGCAGCACAAGGGCTGGCGCCTGGTAATCTTTGCATTGAGCTGAGCTGTGTGAGACAACAGGCTCCATTTGAGATGGAACAGCTCCTGGGGCAAGCCAACGAAAAGGATGCTGAACTTTCAGAGAGAGAGAATGTGAATACCTACAATGCTCAGGATCATAACTTTTGACCATAGCTGCCAAGTTATCCCTTTTTTTAAGGGATTTTCCCTTATGCTGAATAGGCTTCCTCGTGAAAAAAAGGGAAAACTTGGCAGCTATGCTTTTGACTCAAGTGTGAAACTGTTTTGCTTGAATGTTTTCCTCCTTAGTAAAAAATGAGATAAAGTACTATTTCACTGGAAATCTCAGGTGACAAAAGCTTTGAAACAGTAACTTGTAGGACTGAGAAGAAATATCAGCCCTAGCTTTGTAGCCCCTGCATTTCATTGATGCTTCAAAGGGAGGCGTTTGAAGGGAGTGAAGTTCACCTTTTGATGAAGGGAGCACCTCTCCACTTGATGTTGAACTAACAAGAGGAAGCTCCCTGCTCTTTCTTTCTGTGGAGGAGCATTCAGTCATATGAGTCCCCAGCTGTAGTCTAAAGTGCAATAACCCAAAGCAGAAGCATCATTATCACCTCAAGTATAGCTAGACGTAAGGCATTCAGGGCCACACATCTACTGAACGCATAGCAACATCTCTCCTTGCTCTTTACCCCATGTGTTTTTGCCCAATATAGATGAGTGTAAATAAGTTTTTTAATCTATATTGAATGCTTTTCACACTAAAATGCTTTCATAATTTTAAAGACTATTTTTCTATTTGGGGTATTTTTCTATTGAAACTTGTTCCGATTAGACTAGTTGTCGGAGATAACATGATCCAATGGAAAGACATGTTTTCCCACCAAACAGGGGGAAAAACAGTTATGAATGGCAATTTAGTTTGGGATGACAATGTTGGAGAAAGAGTAAACCCATCTCCCATCTCATTTGCCCCCCCCCCCCCAATTGCTGTTTTTAATATGAATTTAAAGAAATGTGAGGTATCTCATCTGGTGTGGCTCATAGTTATAACATATTTGAGTTCTAGAAACACAGTTAAATAAAAAGTTGCTGAACAGAGCTGACCACTTGATGGCACCACAGCTCAAGAAACATACGTTTTTTGCTTTGTTTTTGAGATGCTGCAAATGACACTTGTTACTAGAGTAGATTTTTTTTTTTAAGGAGTATTCAGGAGAACAAATGGAGACATCCTATAAACCTGCCCCAAAAGAAATTACACAGCAGCAAAACGGGGGGTGATCATAAGGGGTTCACCCCCCCTTCTGCCCTTTCTTTTTATATTAAAAAACCCTTTCATTAAAAAAAAATTTTTTAAACATTTGCTGTAAAGAAGTCCCATTGCTCATTCCCAGATTTCTCAGGATATATGTGACCATATGTGCTACCTTTGCAAGACATGTGTTTGCGTGTATCTCAAGAAGGCAGATGCATAAAATACCTGGCAAAAGTTATTAAGCATCACGACAACATTTGCAAGCTTGAAGATAGTATTTATTGAGATCTTCCTTTTTCCAGTAAGACAATACAGTTGCATAAAAATGATCACGGCCAGCAATAATCCTCAATGTACAGTACAAAACCTACAGAAATGGTATGTGGGATCCATTTGACCCCACACCTTTTTAAAACATAAAAATAATTTGCCATTGAGATAGAGGTAGCTTGCAACTTACATATATTTAACTTGTGCGCATTCAGCTTTATGCATTTGTCAATTTAAAAGAAAAAAGAAAGGGAGGGGGTGGAAAGGAGGTGGGCATCCCTGGAAAAATACCTTGGCAGTCCCACCTGCCATAGAACGCAAAGTGATTTGACTCTACATGTTTTGGGCTTTAGGCGCTATCCCTGGAATGAATCGCCTGTATGTACAACTATAATATTTGCACAAGTATAATGGCCAAATAACCATGATTTGTGAGTGACTCCTAAACAAAAAATGTTTAGCTTCGAAGCCCTCACTCTGTACAGATATTAATGTTTATAAGTTTGGATGTTATGGGTTGGGTTTTCTAATTTTAGAAAAGGAGGGACATCTCCAGAAATAAAAAGTTTCTCATGCAACATTTGTGTGTTTGTTATGTAAAACAAAGGCTCGCCTCTATTTTGGATTTTTCATCAAATGATTAAACAAAGAACTGGAAAATATGCAGAAAGTGTGGGGAAATGTCTCATAACTGATCACCTACAACAGAGAAACCTCTGCAATTGTACGCTCCTGAAGGTTTGGTTACTTCAGGAAAGTTTGCCCTCTTTAGTATGATGCAAAATCTATGGGCAGGGGAAGCATGCACATACTAAACTCTTCCTTCCTTCTGGTGTACACTGAGCACAGCCACAACTGCAGAAAGAGTACTGTGCCAAAAACACAGTTAATTATGGACGTGGCATGGAAAAGACTAAGATGAATTAAATGTGAATCTGATCAAGCCCAAGGTCATGCTTAATTACCATTCTATACGGAATCATATCAGAATATGGAGCGCTATTACAAATAATATATTAATTAATATTATCTAGAAGAAAGTGCAACTGTGAGAGATATCAAACTAAGTCATACTCAAAGTACTCCCAAAGAAATCAAAATCCGTTCATTTTAACTGGTCTGCACTAGGAATGGAGGAAGAATTCGCCCTGTTCAGTATCTAAAGTGGACTCACTTGACTTGATCTAGGCAGATCATAATCCGGATCAAATCAATAGTCCACTTCAGACTATGCAGTCCAGTAGATTCATTTATGAGGCAGTCAGGATTGTGCATAAGATCGTTTTTTAAAAACTGAAAATCACATTTTTGGCTGGGCATTGGAAGCTTTTTTAAAAAACAACCTGAGGGGCACATCCCCTTCTGTATAACTTTACAGGGGCCACATGTCAGAGGTGGGTGGAGCCAGATTGTGTATGTGTGTTTTTACAATCAAGTGTTCTATAAATTTTATGAAGTAAATGATAATAAATAAAAGTGAACAGACTAACAAATGAAAAAAGTAATTATACAGTAGGTTAGTTTTGACACCCACCCCATACAGCCATTTCAATCCTCCCTCCAAGATAAGGAAGGGGCATTATCACAATTCCTCAAACCTGAAGTTCCACATCCCTTTGTAACATCTTAAGATCAAAACTGAGACAAAGCTTTAAAGGTAAAGGGACCCCTGACCGTTAGGTCCAGTCGTGGACAACTCTGGGGTTGCGGCGCTCATCTTGCTCTATAGGCCGAGGGAGCCGGCGTTTGTCCGCAGACAGCTTCTGGGTCATGTGGCCAGCATGACTAAGCCACTTCTGGCGAACCAGAGCAGTGCACGGAAATGCCGTTTACCTTCCCGCTGGAGTGGTATCTATTTATCTACTTGCACTGTGTGCTTTCAAACTGCTAGGTGGGCAGGAGCAGGGACTGAGCAACGGAAGCTCACCCCGTCACGGGGATTCGAACCGCCGACCTGATCAGCAAGCCCTAGACTCTGTGGTTTAGACCACAGCACCACCCACATCACAATGAGACAAAGCTTTACAGGAACACTGGATCTATTTTATACCATCCATCTATGCAAACTGATTGGATTTATACAGTTTTATATAGTATGACACTATATGTATTTCTAAGGTGGCTTCATGACACTGCCACATATTATAAGGATTAAGAACAAGGCACAGTTTTCAACTTTAGCCACATGGTGGTGCTTTTTAACTGTTTTGATATGCAATAGAAAATGTAATATAACATGCCCAATGTGCCCATGTGGCTGTGTGGTTTCTATATGCAGGAGGAAACTGTAACAAGTATTTGACCATTTCCAATATCATTCTAGCAGAAATTTCACACCAGGGATGTGTGAGAGCTTATAGCTATTTCAGTGAACAGAAAGACCCACAGTTAATAAGAGGAGCATGTTAATAAGATACATATGGCTTGAAGTGAAGCTGTGGATGAGGCAAGGGAGGAAGTGCTACACAGTAAGCAATAGAAAATAATCTGGAAGGAAGGACCACATAGTTCAGTGGTATAGTATCTGCTTTCTGTGAAAAAGGCCTCATGTTCAGGCCCTGGCATCTGCTGCCCATCAGTGTGAACAACAATGAACCAGATGGACAAATGGTCTGGCTCAGTATACGGCAGCATTCTATGTTCCTAATGTAAAAATCTGTACACAAATACAGCACACAGATACATTATTTATGTGTATTGCCTAATGGGTCCATTTCCCCTTTAGTATCTCCCAAACTTCTCTTTCCATATATACATACCCATTTACATTTACTCAGAAGCAGTGCTTTTTGTAGTGGTACTCAGTGGTACAGAATACTGTCGTCATTTATTATTATTATTATTATTATTATTATTATTATTATTATTATTATTATTTTGCTGTCCATGGCAGCCATTTTGTGCTGGCATCCATGGCACTTTATCAAATATGAGTGCCGGCACCTCATTTTTTACAAAAGGGGGGGGCAGTACTCACAAGCAACTGTACTCAAGCATGCCATTGTCATACACAGTCAGAATCGGTCTAACAATGGGCTAAAATGCTGCTGATCTTTTCCCCAGCAACAGAACAGAGTCTCATCAATTCCAAGGACTGATGTGTCAGCAGGTTTTTTAAAACTTCTGGTTCTGAACAGGTTGAATGTTCTTTAAGCGCTGATCCACACTTCCGCTTGTCTCGTGCCCAGATAACACACGTCTGAGCGGATTTCCCTTTGCCCCACACCTTTCCCAGGGAAAACCTGCTCTTTAGTGCTAAATGGGAGCAAACTAAAGAGAAAACCTGAGCTACTATGTGCTCCGAATGAGAGTTAAAGAGTGGTTCACTCCAGGGGAAAGCAGTGTGATACAAGAGGAGGTTTGGATAAGCCCAGGCACCCCCCAAACTTCGGCCCTCCAGATGTTTTGGGCTACAATTCCCATCTTCCCCGACCACTGGTCCTGTTAGCTAGGGATCGTGGGAGTTGTAGGCCAAAACATCTGGAGGGCCGCAGTTTGGGGAAGCCTGGATAAGCCCTAATATTCCATATCAGCTCTGTAGCTTAGCCAGCGGCTAGGAAGCATTCATGTCAATCCAGAAGTGGATGTAGGGGAGCACGACTGGTCTGCCTGCACTGAGCTGCCAGGGGGCCGCAGCGGGTGTTGCAACAATGACAAACGACAGAAGGGGAGAAGGGAGGGGGGAGGGTTTGCACCCAATTTTGGCATCGCAAAGGGCGCCGTTGAAATTTAAAAGCCCAAAGTCTGCCACTGCTACAATCTAACCAGACCTTTCATAGCAAAATCAATTGTTAAGGTGCAAGGACTGCATCCTGCCTTTACTCGAGATGCTTCATTTCTTGGATGTATCTGGCTTCAGAGTAAGGCTGTGTACACACCCCTGCTTTGGAAAGCAGTGCACATACAGTGTCAGGCACAAGCCATATCCATCCTGTAGCTATATTGTCATTTCTTATGGGATATTGCATTTTGATATGTTTTTTCCTTGAAATCAGCGTCAGTCGGAATTGAGGAAAAAGAATGACCTAGCTGTATTTTAAAGGTACCCACAACCTTAAATTGGCAAAGCCACTCTTTTTCTACAAATCTGTATATGTTCTGTTCTTTGCTTCGATGCATCACTTATCTCTCTTCAGATAGGTTTAGTACCTTACAAGATTACCCCAAGCTGACTTGGGCTTCACAAATAAATGTAGAGATCATAATCACCATTGTAATGTATGCATTATCAGCCAAATATTTGGCATGTGGCCCCTTTAAGAGAAACAGCTATGATGCAGTAGGGCAGCTCTTGTAGAGCTGAGTCAGAGATGTGGCCAGGCTGGAGGAGATAGTTTCTACTCTGTGCAGCCTCCCAGGCCTAATCGAGAATAAAGTTTAATTAGCCATTAGCTCAGCTTGTGCTGTATTCCTAGATAAACAGCAGAAGACAACAGGGTCCATATTTAAGCATAATGTGCCCATTTTCCAGGGCACGAATGGGATAATATGATACAACAAATAGCATGTTACCTCCCAAATGTTAGTGATGCTGCCTTTACATCCAGAAGCCGCTCTTTGGTGTATAGATTTCCCAAGGAATGTGGTACTGCATTAATTAAGCATCACTAAGGGTTGCAATATCCATCCCTTCAGCTCAAAACAAATAAGCGTGACACCTCTGAACACTAATTTCCAAGCCAGAAAACAATACATAACAGATGTTAAAGAGATCGTGCTACACTATGGTTGATTAGAGCAAAAAGCCAGATATTATCACTGGCTATCTCTGCTGCCAGCTGATGAACAAGATATCTGTTGCCTAAGAATGCAACTCAATAAGCATCAATCTTTCTGGGTTTCATAGTTAGCTACAATACAGGCATGAATGCAAATAGACTGACACGTTTATTGAAGTGCAGCATCAAAATACGGCTGCATAATTGTATCCACTATATATATTGGAAAGTGGTTTGTCTGGCTGCTTTTCTGTTTGTTCAGATGCCTCTTGAGATATTGTCACCAAACTAGGCACAAAGATTCCTGAGGTGGGGAAGTGGGTCTGTGTTGATGTGTCAATGCCAGGCGCCATTTTTAATCAATATGGCAGACTGAAATGTCACTTTGGCATGGCTTCGCACAGTTTTTGAGATAGATTTGGCTTGACAAGCTCAACATAAGGGTTCCTGAGGGGGGGGCAGTCTTCAACACCAGGCAACCTATTGAATCAAAATGGTGGACTGAAACATGACTTCACCCAATTTTGGGCATAATGGGTCCAAACTCACAAATTACACTCTCAGTATAATTAACGATCTTTTTTGTTTTTGGTTTCTAAAAAACATCCCAGGCAGCACCAGACACTCCCTGCTAGGCTCCTATGATTTACCTCTCAGATGCCATGTTCCTCTAATCTTTCACTTAACTTACATGAGTCTGTTATATGACCCGGTCCAACTCATATAAGAACATAAGAGGAGCCTACTGGATCAGGCCAGTGGCTCATCTAGTTCAACATCATGTTTTCACAGTAGCCAGCCAGCATAGCTGCCAAGTCTCCCGTTTTCCCCGGGAAACTCCCGTTTTCCCCGGGAAACCCCCGTTTTTACTTACCTTTTCCCAGTGGTTCCCCGTATCACTTTGTCTCCCGTTTTTCTCCGTTATTTTCTCCTGCCGGCGGCCATTTTTTTTCTGATTTGCCCTTCTATGGGCACAAAAATGGCCGCCACCGGCTTCAAAAGTCGCATCTATGCATGACCGGAAGTGCATAGATGCGACTTCCGGTGTTGGCGGCGGCCATTTTGGTGCCCATAGATGGGCGGAGCGACACCGGAAGTTGTGTCAACGCACTTCCGGTCATGCGTAGAAGCTACTTTTGAAGCCGGCGGTGGCCATTTTTGGTGCCCATAGAAGGGCAAAGCGACACCGGAAGTTACGTTGACGCAACTTCCGGTGTCACACAGCTGCCAGTCCCGGATTCTGCAGTCCGGGACTTGGAAGGTAAGCCAGCCAGATGCCTGTGGGAAACCTGTAAGCTGGACATGAGCACAACAGCACACTGTCCACCAGACATTCCCAGCAACTGGTATTTGAGGCACAATGCCTCTGACAGTGGAGGGAGAACATAGCCATTATAGCTCCTAGCCACTGATGAATACGTCAGTTTCAGTTTCTCTTGTCACCTCATTTTCCCCCGTCTTAACCCACTCTGAACATTTTCACATCAGTTTATGACCTTGTTTTTTAAAAGGGGAAATTTGCAGGCCTTTTAGTGCAAAGTTTCTCCTAATGCACACATTCCGGTTTGGAAATGTGTCTGATACATGCACATTTTTGCAAGCCGTTGCCTCTAATAAAATGCATTATTTTATGGTGTTTTCACTGATATAAGCATTTTAATGCATACTTTCCTCTAATACGCGGGTATTTGAACAGATTATTTGGTTGGAGAACAGCATCTCAAAATTCGGGCAAGTGCAGATTTTGAAGAATAGCTATATTTCGGTTCGCAGATTGTTTTGGAAAGTGTGAATTAAGTAAATTTGCTTTCAATTGCAAATCAAACTGAATTCCCCCCTCCCCCATGTGTAGTACCCAGCTGGTGTCATTCTTGGACCTATCCTCAAGCAGGTTCCAAGAGGAAGGGGAAACTTCCCAGAATCCAAAGGATTTCCCTCCGCCAACTGCTCATGTATTTCCTGTCTGCTTCTTCCCTTTCCCACATAAAGGCAGCAACATGCCTGTCTGAGCCTTTCACCCTCCAGCAGCATACATGCTGAGGGCCAAGGCAAACACACACACACACACACACACACACACACACACACACACAGCAGTGCTGAAGCAATTAAATCTCTTGCCACTACGCTATTCTGTAAAGTGCCCTGCGACCCAGTTTCATAGCTGATGGCTGCTCTAACCTTACCCAGCACTCTACATTCCTTATTTCCCTTCCTACCCTTTGCCTCTGCAAAGGTCCACAAGGAGAAGCCTTTACCCCACAGTGCTTTTCAGCTCATGACGATTGAAGTCAATTCCTCTGTTACCTCATCAAATGCTGAAGAGCGCTAAGGGCTCAAGCAAGCTACCTGAAATCTCTTCACCATGTGCTCGTCTGCAAGACAAGAGTCCACTCAAGCTTAAAGATGTGCATTGTTTGTCGCTCCTCACTTCCCAGAGTTCCAAGTTCCAGGTGAAGACAGACAACATCGGTTTCTTTGTGACAGGAGAGTGCTGACGACTGACGCTTCTTTCATATCATACTCTTGATTTGCAGATGTAGAAGCAGAGCAGCTGGAAGCTGTTTGCATCACTTCCTACCCACCCCTGCTCCAAAGCAAAAGGAAACTCTTGCATCTTCTCATCAGCCAGCTCTCCAAACTCACAGCTCCCCAAACTCTCCCCTGCCCTCACAGGGGGCCTCTTTTAGGGGTGCTAGCAAACCTTGAGAGATGGCCATGACCATGGCTGGCAAACCTAGAGAGAAGGCTTTGCACAACAGAAAAGAATGGCTATTAAGATCACCACATTGCAACCCAGAATGCTAGGTTGTACCTTAGGGTTTCCCAATGAACTGGAAAACAGGGCATCCATGGCTCCTTCCACTGGTACCTTCCTCAGTCCAGTTGTCTAATCTTGTTCCTTTTTGAAGCGTGGCATGCCTAGATCCCAATTTCTGGGGGGAAATTCTTGCTGTTCTGTTTTGTTTTCTACATGGGTACTATTTCTTTTCTTTCTTTTCTTCTTTTTTGTGCTTTATCTTACTCTTTCCACTTGTAATTATGTACTTTTTATCTTTCAATAAAGAACAAAAAATTAAAGGTGAGAGAGGGAGAAGGCAACAGAAACAGGAAATGGAAGTTCTGGGATGAAATGTTCCTTATTTCCTACTGCATCAGGGGATCTCCAGTTTGGGAATCTCCAGTTTGCAATCCGGCAGCCCTAGACTATGATCACTTTCAAATGTCCTGTTTATTAAAAAAATCATCCTGACTTGTTTGCTGATATTCTCTACTCAAAGGTAAAGGTAAAGGGACCCCTGACCATTAGGTCCAGTCATGACCAACTCTGGGGTTGTGGCGCTCATCTCGCTTTATTGGCCGAGGGAGCCGGCATACAGCTTCCGGGTCATGTGGCCAGCATGACTAAGCCGCTTCTGGTGAACCAGAGCAGCACACGGAAATGCCGTTTACCTTCCCGCCAGAGTGGTACCTATTTAATTACTTGCACTTGACATGCTTTTGAACTGCTAGGTTGGCAGGAGCAGGAACCGAGCAACGGGAGCTCACCCAATCACGGGGATTTGAACCACCGACCTTCTGATCGGCAAACCCTAGGCTCTGTGGTTTAACCCATAGCGCCACCCGCGTCCCTACTTACTGAGTATTAATTCAGATTTGTTTACAGGGAAGTTAGACAATGGCCACCAAGCAAGTGTTCATTCCGCACTTACCTGTGGATTATCCTGTCACTTTCCTTATCTCAAAAAGTCCAATATTTGGGGGAAGTAGGTTTGTTAAGCAAGACCTCCAAATCTACTTTAGTTGCAAAACCTGAATTTCCCAGTATATGATTGAATCCCACCTGAAAATAGCAACAGTCTGGAAGCACCCAGTAAGCACTGGTATTATATATCTTCTGGTGTCCGAATCTGGTTTTTCTTATGAGTTGAATTGCCTTGTTGAAAAATTAGGATTTGAGTTCAATGCACACTACCTATGATCCACTGCTTGTATTAAAAGCTAGAATTAATACACTGCACGATTATTCCATGTTCTTCATGTACTCTGCATTTATAACACATCAGAGAAAAGGAAGGGAAGCAAAGAGATTACAGAATTCAAGAGAATAACTGAAAAAGAAATGTGTAAATCCATAGAAGACAATGTCAAAAAAGTGCACACTGAAGGGAGGGAACTTACTTTTAATCGAGTTTAAATGGAGAAACAGGTGCCCTGATAATTCCTTTACACAAAGATTTGTTTGTAATGGCATTAGAAAACAAATTTAGCTTTCCCACAAGAGAAATAGAAAGGAACAAAAGCTTAATCCAAAATGAATTTCCTTCTTTCTGCGAAGATGAGATTCCAAAACAGCCGCGAGACAATGAAATCCTATTACCGGCACATGCCACTGGGACTGGGGTAGGCCAGCACTCGGTGTGAAAACGCATTTCATGCAAATTGAAGATGTTAATATGTGGTGTGACTTGTAGCATATTCTCCATTCAATAACGCACCAAAACAAAAACAAGAATGCAGAAAACTGCCTTTTGAAATCTTTGGGTCTGATCCACAGCTGGTGTAATCTGGCAGAGCTCCCGAAAATCATAAATGATGAAAGTAAAACACACACACACACACACACACACACACACACACACACACCTGGTCCATTGTTTCTCTTTCTGACCAGAAGTTGAGGGGATCAGGGGGAGGAATGCTAAATGCAAATGGTAGGTGGAAAACTCAAATATGGGGAAGTCATGTTTCTCTGAGCAATGCACTAAGACTGACAAAGGATCAACACAACTTCTGCAAAGTAAGTCCGCTCCCACTCACCTTCTGGAACCTTGTGGACACAGGGAATGTAGTAGACATTGTTTGCTTGGATTTTCAAAAAGCACGAAAGACATACACACATCATTATATTTATATGCCACCTTTCCACAGTTTAAACCAGGCATCCCCAAACTTCGGCCCTCCAGATGTTTTGGACTACAATTCCCATCTTCCCCGACCACTGGTCCTGTTAGCTAGGGATCATGGGAGTTGTAGGCCAAAACATCTGGAGGGCCGCAGTTTGGGGATGCCTGGTTTAAACCGTGCTCAAGGCAGCTTATTACAGTATAAGAAAAAACTTGTAACTCCAACATTGACTACAATTTCAACCAGGCCTTTGGCTGATTGACATCCAATACCCTTTTAAAATACATTGTGGAAGGTGGGGATTATTGGATTGTTCTTGTTTTTATTTTGTGTTTTATATTGTGAATTTATGTTGTGAACCTGTGGATATACGGCAGCATACAAATTCAATAAATAATAATAGTAACATAAATAGCTTTTTTATATATATAAAAAATAACAAATTCCTGGAGGAGAAGGCCACTGAGGCTACTAGTCATGGTGGCTATGCTATGCTTTTACAGTTGGAGGCAGGTAGACCTCGGCCCTCCAGATACTTTTGGCCTACAACTCCCATTATCCCTAGCTAGCAGGACCAGTAGTCAGGGATGATGGGAATTGTAGTCTCAAAACATCTGGAGGGCCGAGGTTGAGGAAGCCTGCAGTAATGCTTCTGAATACCAGTTGCTGGAAACCACAGGAGAGGAGAGTGCTCTTGTGTTCGAATCCTGCTTCTGGGTGTCCCCCAGGAATCTGGTTGGCCACTGTGAGGACAGGATGCTGAACCAGATGAGCCATTGGCCTAACCCAGCAGGCTTTTCTTATGTTCTGAGGGCCAACCCAGCCATTAGCTAGAGTGAGATAGCTGCCTCAGTCAGCAGATAGTGGGGGGCAGAGTTAAGCTGGGAGGACAGAATGGTGTGTTCTGTACAGCCTGCCATTCATCCACTGATCTTGTTTGTAGTGGAGGAGGCTGTCCTATCACCACTGTGGGAATAAAATTCAAATGCCACCCTGCTCAATTTCTGAATGTGAAATGGACATATCATTTTCCCCTTTGGCAAAATATTTTGGACCGCTCCTAGCAGCAACTTGTTCAGGGAGGCTTTTAATGTTTAATAGATTGTTGTGTTTTATTCTTCTGTTGGAAGCCGCCCAGAGTGGCTGGGGAGACCCGGCCAGATGGGCGGGGTATAAATAATACATTATTATTATTATTATAACTTATGAATCCGTTCAACCGAGTGTCTCGAATGGCCGCTGCTAAATCATTGCTGTATATTTAGGCAGACACAGTTTGTAAATGTTGTGAGCCCGGCTTCTCCTGGTGTGAACTGGCATTGGTTGATATTCAACGCTAATTAGGCTATGCTGATTTGCAGTCAGTGTGTGAATCCGCCTGACTGTTTAAAAATATTTGTGTGCGCATTTCGTTTTCCCACTTGGCACTTTCTCTTTTTGAAAAGGCTGGGTCTACCAATGAAACCCTTGCAGGGGATATAAATGATGGCGGAAATTAAATAATCAAATGGCACCAGCACCAACCCTTGGAAACAGAACAAAATTCTCCAAAATAATGCACTCAATGAAAATGAAAATAAAGGAAAAGAGAAATGCTATCAAGTTTGTTCAGCTGGAATATCTCACCAAGAGAGCTCTGCTCCCATAATATTTGGGCCAGAACCATGTCATAAATCTTAGGGCTGTTAACCCAGTGTCTCATTCATCTCTGCTTAGCTATAAAAGAGCAATAACCTTGTCACTACAGGAAGGGAGATAGAGGCTTTTAATTGCACTGAGATTACGGGAAAGCTCTTATCTTATAGTCCAATTTGTAACTCCAGATACAATTCTTTGCTCAAAGTCAGTGCCAGTCTATAGTGCCCCGTGCTTAATAAATACTTCGAAAGTTTGTGCCCCCTGCAGAAAAGATTGCTGCCTTACATTCTCTTTGTAGAACCCAGTGCTAAGAGATGCACTGCGGTTGTGCTGCTGATATAGCTGCATCACCACATATCCATGATAAGAGGGGTAGGTCCACCAAAACATCCCACATTTCCTACTGGAACTTCCAGGGTGTACTTTGATGGTGACATAGATGTAAGGAAAGCCCTTCCATTCAGGTGTCCCCCTCCTTTTCTGATTCTGGTTGCATGAGGAGGCACTGAATGTGAACCTGGATTTCCCCCACCAATATTTCGCCTTGACGCATCCACTATGAGCTGAATACACCAAAAGTGGGGCAGGGGAGAGATACAGTGTTAGGAGCAGGGCCATAGCTAGGGGGTGGTGAGGTGGGCCCCCGTCGGGGGCGCAGGCGATGGGGGGGGGGCACAAAATTGGCTAAAATATGTTCAGAAATATAAATATGGATTGTTGCCTCAGAAGAAATGGTTTTAAATAGAGGGTGAATTCAATGGGTGGAGGGGGGGGTTGGAGGAGAGGCAGAAAGAAGAGTTAATTTGTCTGTGGCTAGGGGGTGCGATCTGGACGGTTCTGCCAGGGGCACAAGATCACCTAGCTATGGCTCTGGTTAGGAGCCAGAGTCAGGAGTAGGTCAGCAATAAACTAACTTCACTGGTGTCAGAGAAGTTAACTCTCTAATCAAGGAAACCAAAATAGTGCAGGCCTAGTGATCCCAGCAACTCTTCCCAGTAGGTCTTGCCCCAATGAGGCAGTTGTGAGGACTGAAAATCCCTGTTCTCCCGCTGCTCTCTAAGGCTCCTCTCTCTGTCCCTTCCCCAGCAACCTAAAGCTCCATCTATTCTCTCATTGCTTTGCCCTCTTCATTTCTCTGCATGTTCTGGGAGACCGGGGGTGGGGGGACTGTGAATTCCTCAGCAACCTGCCTCATCACTGTCTCCTGCCCACCCACCCTCATCTCTTGCTCTCTGATTCATCTGGACTGCTCTCTGCCACAGCCTCTCCCTGCTCACCAAACCCTGTTGCCTCTTCAGCTTCCGACACTCCCCTCTTCCCAGTCCACTCCCTCTGACCACGCATCATCATCCCACCACCAATCCCCTGGCTCTGAGCCTTCTTCCCCTGGGGGTTCCCTTGAGGGTTCCCCAACCGGTGCCTCCCACCTCTCCTCTGCGTCCAGCAAGTCCATGACAGACAGGCAGGCAAATGACTCATTGGAGCCTCTTCCACCATCTATCACCAGCTGCCCTCTGGGAAGGATTGCAGGGGAGAGACAGGCAGGCAAAGACCACCCCAGCATCTTCTTCAGGCGAATGGTTGTCCCCCACCCCCACATACACAGCCAGGACTCTATCACCAATTCCCTTATGAGGAGATTCCCAATGCCAGGAATTTTTTTTGTTTGTTTGTTTTATTGCCGTGTTATGTGCAAACAACAATAGTTATATGTTCAGGATATCATTCTGTGTCAAGATAGAGCAGGTGTCCTTAGATGTTCAGTCTCCACTGCTGGGAATCACAAGTGGGTAGGGTGATGGTATGTCAGTTTGCTTTTCTTAGTGCAGAAAGTATTGATCTGATGTGTGGAGATCTTTCCTATTCTGATTACTGCAAGAGGATTCTAGAAGCTACTAGAAGCTTCTCTGTGTGAAAAGCAGGCAGAAGGGTCATGATTGTTTGGGTTATACCTTCTAGGAAGCTGGCTTGAACTGGTTCTCTTATCTCTTCCAATTCAGGTCATGCCGACTATAAATATAGGCCAGAAGAAGCCTGGGTTTTACTTTCTCTTTCTATCTCTCTTCCTTCTGGTGTGGTGTTCTGTACATAGTATGCTTAATGCTAAAGTTTAGTCTTATTATGAGTTAAGTTTATAAGTTTTATTGTAAGTGCTGCAACTGGATTTTTATGGACTGTGACAATCCTGAATGTATTGGATTAGTGACCATTACACTCATTTGCCTTCAGCACAAGTAAAGCTCTGCTGGATGAAGTACTATTGCCTCTGGTCTATTTTGGGGGAACTCTGCTACATGTTTGAGGCTTTCCTCCACACGTATGACATGGCATGTGCTCAGGTCCTGCCTTGGGGCTTCCCATGTGCCTCTACATTCCCGTGTGCTGGTCTACATGGGCCACTGGCCTGACCCAATGGGCTCTTTTTATTTTCTTAGATGTCAATATGATCTCAGCCCAAACATGTGCCAGCCTCTCAAATACAGTAAGGGATAACAAAGGCCTCCAAAAATTAAATTTCCGCTGTGATCATCACATTTGTCTTAGTATTGTATAGGATCAAGGTCACTTGGTTTGTTGATTGATATTTTCAGGGGTGGTTTTTTTTGTATAAGCAATGGGTGCCAATATTTGGAGTGCCATTCTCTGCACCTGTAAAGAACTTTCCCAAGAGGAAAATAATGTGCTTTCACAAACGACATGGAAGAGCAAAACCCCATTTTCTTTCTTTTGTCCTGGAATAAAACTGAAATGACTGTAAAACTCTTACACTGCAGTACTGCAGCAGCAGCAGGTCAGCTGGATAATTTTAGACTCCCGACTTGATGGTATTACAGTGGGCCTTACATTATAGAAAGTCAGACCATTGGTCCATCCTTGTCAGTATTCTCCATACTGACCGGTGGTGGTTATCCAGAGTTTCAGGCAGGGTTCTCTCCCAGCCCTTCCTGGAGATGCCAAGGAAGTGTGAGCATCTGCATGCAAAGCAGATGCTCTACTACTCAGCTATGACCCCTTCCTCTAAAAAGGTGTGCCAGTGTGGTGCAGTGGTTAAGAGCGGTAGACTTGTAATCTGGGGAACCGGGTTCGCGTCTCCGCTCCTCCACATGCAGCTGCTGCTGGGTGACCTTGGGCTAGTCACACTTCTCTGAAGTCTCTCAGCCCCACTCACCTCACAGAGTGTTTGTTGTGGGGGAGGAAGGGAGACTCCTTAGGCTTTGAGACTCCTTAGGGTAGTGATAAAGCGGGATATCAAATCCAAACTCCTCCTCCTCCTCTCTTCTTCTTCTTCTTCTTCTTCTTCTTCTTCTTCTTCTTCTTCTTCTTCTTCTTCTTCTTCTTCTTCTTCTTCTTCCATTCTTTGATTCTACTTCAAAATGTGATAAACCAGCCCTGCATTTTGGGGGGACGACGACTCATTTTGCTGAGTATGTACAGACCTGGACCTCTGCCCCAATGTCTTGCCTTGGTAGCACCACTGTACTGAGTCTAGAAGACCCAAGTGACAAGCAAGCAACAAGAAAAAGAATGGCAAGCCTTAAAGTATTTTGTTTTAATGAGAAATACCGTAAATCAGTGTTATAAACAAGTGAAACAGGCATACAACCAATAGGTCAGCTTTGTGAAAAGCTAGTTAATTAAATTAAAAATTCACACGTCAGGGTTTTTTTTTTAAAAAAAAAGGAAAAAAAATACATGCAAAAGGTCTTAAGAACTATGCAACAAGCCATAAATGCCTAAAATCTAAATGTCAAATGTTACTAACATAAATCCTTCCGGTATTTATTAGCACTGCTGGGCTAAAAGAATATTAAATGACGATCAGTATACATTACATGTTTCCATGTTTAATGAGACTTCTGCTATAACATAACTTGTATTTTGGTTACCCATGAAATGTGAAAGATAGCTTCTTCCGTCCAATCAAGCATTTTAACACAGATGCTGGTGGTAGCTGCCATCCTGTCATTTATGTACCACATCTGTGGTGATCAAACTTTCTCAGTTCTTGCACCTTGACCTGTTAAATGGATGCCAAGGTGAAAACTCACCTGGCTGGCAAGTGTCACCTGCACAGTAATCCTCCTGGGGTTCTGTATCACTTGTAATGGCTATTCAATGGATTAAGAAACCATTATATTGGAATTAGAACAGAGAGCAAATGGCTGCTTAGAATTCTCTGCGGTGTTTTTGAACTGAGAAACTGAAGAAATGATTTCACCACATTTCTTTCAGTGGAAGAAAGAGTCTCCTCTCCAACCATTTCCAGCTGGGGGGAGAAGTGGCAGGAGCCTCTCTCTCCCTCTCTTGTTCCTCCCACTGAAAGTGGCAGCAGGGGGCAGCTGATGACGTGGAATGCTGCAAAAGCTTTACAAAACAAAACAGGATAATTTTGCATTCCACACCATGTCCCACATTTAGCGTTGTTCTGGGGCATTTGTGGGGGGGGGGAGTAGGATGGGAGAGAAAATTCTCATCGATTTTTCTCATGGGGGGAGGAACAAAGAATGAAAACTTTCCACTCAGCTCTAACTGGAATGAATATCAATGAAAGATATTGAGAAGACAAGTGAAATGATCCAATTCACAAATTTATCTGCTTTAATTTAACTCAAAATTGCAATGGGGGAAGTTGATGACATGAAAAGCTGGCGTGAATAAAGTTGCCTGTGACTCTTACAAGTAACGGAAAGCAAAATAACAACCTTAACAGCTATCAGAATAACTTCAATTACTTCTTTATACTAAAGCGTGAAATCAGTGTGGCTGCAATCCTTTGCAGAATTACCTGAGGACACTGTGGATCTTCCTTCTGAACAATCATTTATATGACTGCACTGTGAATGTCTCCGTCTTATAAAGTTGCCCCAATAAGTCATTTGCTCAGTGCATCTTTGGATGTTGTTAGAAATAACAATGACAGAATGAGAGTTGGCCAACAGTGTATTGTATTTATTAGAATACAGGAACAAAAGTTTCTTAGGGCAATTTTCTTTTCTTTAACCCTGGCAGTAATGAATGACAGCAGGGTGCAATGTGACCCTTCAGTAAGACTCTGGGCTGTGGGCCATCATCCCTGATCACTGGTCGTGCTGGCTAAGGCTGATGGGAGTTGAGAGACCAACAGCAGCCAGAGGTTCCTCATCTCTGGGTGAGAAGAGCCTCCTGACATGACATGATTCTGCTCGAGGTCATGTGGCCCAGATTCCTCTGGTTGTTGGTTACTACCGGCATCTTAAGGCATTGCGTAGCAGTATGATCTCATGAAAAATATGGTATAGCGCCATTGTGACAAGGCAGTTTTGCCAGCACAAATTATCAGGGATGAAATGTAAGAGTGGCAGTAAATTCTGTGCTTTGCCACAAAGTCAGAAGGGTATCACTGGTTTTCTTATGACAGATAGTGTATTCAAATGTATAAAAGAAGTGTTTGCTCTAAGAAATATTTGACATATTTCTATTATACACGAGGATTTTCTGTATAAGCTCATACGGCTGTTCAAGAGAGGGTGAATTTTATGAAAGGGGAAGAAAGCAAATTGTAACTTTGTTTCCTCTGGAATTCAGTAAGTAGGTGGTGGTTATTTCAGAAATTTATACTAGATCAGTTTTACGTATGAAATTAAGTTTTTAACATTTTTAAATTTTGGATTGGCCTCTGTGTAATGGTGTTGTTTTAGCCTCATGTTTCATTTTGTTTCAAGGGCAACCAAATACTGAATGAAGTCTCAATGCATGAACTTTACATGAACTCAACACTGTACCTTGCAGTAACATTCTGGTCTTAAACATCTACTTACATCTATTAAAAGAAACAGCAAAAGTACATTAGTAAACCAATTCTTCAGCTGTCTTTAACTGCTATTGTAACAAATGTAGCAGAAGGGAACAGTTCTTATGGAAGTCTTTATAATGCCAGGAAATATACACAGTCATATTAAAAGAACATTTATAAACAGCAAGCCAAACCAAAGAAAATAAGAAAATAGACTTGAGAAAGGCTTCAAGTTAGGACTTTGCTGTTGCTTTGGTCTAAAACCATAGGTTTAGGAAGGGATTATACATAGTCATATTTTGAAGGATAGGAACGCCTCCCTTCATCACTTTTGATAGTATTGGTTTCAACTACTGGGACCTTTTTGGCTTCATACCCAGTTCCAGACTTATATCCAGCACTCTTGTAGGACACGGCCTTGTAACTGAAAAAGAAATAAAACACAAAGTGGTGTCACTTTGTGGAACTGTCTAAGATAACTGACTACTCAGAATCATCTGTTCTATTCCTTGTTACTTAGTGAAGAATATAATACAATTAGGTAAGCTCCATAAATATCCATTTTCTATTTCACTACAGTAACATGTAGAACAGACTCAATCACGATGAAAGTAACCATTTTTATGAAATGCTTCGTGATTTTCTCATCATGCATGTAGGTAGGGATGGGTGAATCTGACAATTTTGGTTTCTCTCAGGTTCTTTCAGGAAGTATGATGGGAAGAGCTGTTCAACCACGGAACAGACTCTCTCAGAAGGTGGTCTACTCTCCTTCATTGGAAGTTTTTAAGCAGAGGTTGGATGGTCATCTGTCATGGATGCTTTAGTTGAAATTCCTGCATTGCAGGGGATGGGACTACATAACCCTTGGGGTCACTTCCAATTCTACAATTCTATTATTCTATTATTCCCTCATTTCTCCAGTCTAATGTTCAGTTGTCCACATTCATTTGGGGGGGGGGGAATAAAAAGTTCTCATGAAAAATTATCAGCATTTTAGTACAAATTTCTCCTAGTATACACATTTTTTCAATGCAATTTTGCCAAATTGATGGATTTTTATGTTATTTATGTGCATTTTCCTAATATGCACATGTTTCTTCTACACGTTACTTGGCCGGAGAACTGTGTTCCAGTTCACGTATTGCTTTGGAAAGTGCAGTTTAGGTAAGTTCACCTTCGAAAGCAAACTGAGTCGATTTTCTCCTCCATCCCTATGTTTTAGTGTGGCCCACTCTGCCATCTTTTAAGTTGGGGAATGAAGAAAAGGGTCTGCCTTGCCCTTCCCCATTACAGCAGTTTCATGAATAAGTGCAGGCACTCACTGGGTCTCTTCGGGTACCAGTCCTCTGCAGGCAATGCACATCATAATGCCTCCAACCAAGGCCAAGCCTCCAGCAACCCATCCCACAAACAGGGCAGCACCAAATGTGTATCTGGAAAACAAAGTGAGTGATGGTACTTAGTTTACTCAAGTCCATGCGTCTTACTCAAGTCAATATGTTGCTTCTTAGAAAGGATATTTAAAAGGAAGTTTTGTTAAGGGATAAGCCAGGTATGGGAAACCTGTATCCCTCCAATTAAGGAATGCACCACCTCTGGTACTTAAATTGAAACATGGGTTTTGTGCGAGGGTTGGCAAAGACATTTGTTCAAAAGGAGTGAGAGGGGCATATTGCAGCCATGGCCTATAGCAGAGTATGTCTCTGTCACCACCCTGCCTCTATCCCCCTTGCCTGTTCTCCTGATCTATCGGACCAATGTACTGGCTTCTTTTGCACCATGTCTTGTAATCCCAACCTACTCATTCTGGGCCTTCCACCCACACAATGTGGACCTAGCTAGCCCACATTACTGGGAGGAGGGAACCATCACTCTGTGATAGAGCACATGGAGAAGGTCGCTAATTCAGTGCATATTCACACCAGATGTTTTAAGCACATCCAATCCTGATTTAAACTTCATGACGTCCTCCAGAGAATTCTGGGAAATGGTGTTTGTTGATGAAGCTGTGGATTGTAGCTCTGTAAAGGGGAAACTACACTTCTCATGATTGTTTTTTTTTTGGGAAGTCATATGCTTTAAATGTGGATTTAGTATGCTTTGAATGTATGGTGCATATCTGCCTTCAGTTTTTGGTATCTCCAGATTTTAATTTAATTTAATTTTATTTAAAAATGATAAAGTAACAGGTGATGAAAAACACCTCTAGCACCTCATAAAATTGTGGCCAGTCAGAATAGATAATATTGGGCTAAATGGACAAAAAGAAGATGACACCAACTTATGAAGCCAGTCTAGACTACAAAGCGCATCAGTTTTGTATTGTATCAGTTCAATAGTGTTGAACCGTAGAATCCTGAAAACTGTAGTTTGGTGAAGGTGTTGAAAATAGTCCCTCCCACAGAATACAATTTCCATGAGTGAGAGTTCATTCCTCTTGTGTAGTTATGCCTTAAGTCTCATCATTACGGCTAGGCATGTCATGAATGAAGCACACAAGTGGCGCGCACGCACACAAAAACACACATACACACACACACAAACAACAACAACAACAACACCCCAACCCTGAATGCTGTGCATGACCCAGAATTACCTTGTCTGGAGTGTCTGCATCATTCCTGGTTGATACATATTAGCTGTTGACATCCAAAAGTTTGTAACGAGCATGTTGGCAAAAACAGATACCCCACAGATAGCACAGAGACCTGTCAGAGAGAAGGGATCATTACTTGCTGCCAGAATGGAATTCAAGTTGGTCAAGGCCAGATTTTTAAACATACTTTTATTACGAAACAGGAATCCATAGAATAATATAATCAATGCCCAGGTGTATGAATGCTGCTAACTTTCACTGCAGGTGTGTATTTATACTAAGTTAGATATATTAAACTATGTTACCCAGAAATGTAAAAAGTAGGGTCAGGTCCAAGTGTCCTTGAATCAAAGTGGTAATATTAAGCTGGTGTTGCACCTAAGCAACAGAACACCCAGTTAATTGCACTAGAGTCCAAGGCATAGCATTTGTTTTACTGGTTGTGATGCTAGTGCTTCTGTTCCAGTTTCTAACATTCTCTTTATACTGCATACTGCACCTACTGCATTGTGGAAATTGTTGGCATCCATCTGTCTTGAGTGACAATGGAGTGCGCCTCCAGGGGTGAAGTCAAACCGCTGTGTTTGCAGTTCTGAAGTGACTTCCCTGGATCCACTACAGGCCTCATTGGGTCAATTCGCAGGAGCCTGTCTTCACATGCAAGGGAAATCCCTAACTCGCTGAAGGTTTAGGACCCATTGGCTACCCTCATCTGGTTTAGCTGGCCAGTCAAAACCATTCCTTGGGTGTGGCTGCTGTCACATACTGACAGCTTCTAGGAGTCACAGGTGAGAGCTGAGTGCAGGATGAGACCAAAGGTGGACAAGCTACCCCAAAGGGGGTGTGATATGTCCCCCACCAGAGGTACTACCCCTCCCCAACACCCAATACAGCTCATTTTTCAAATATGGAGGTTTTTTTAATGATATACCACATCAGACTAAATTTTAAACAGCAGGAAGATATTGTCATGTGAAAACTGTGGAAAATTACAAGCAAAACTTGTGTAGTTTTCTGTGTTAATAGGTTTTCACATTGATTTTTTTTTCTGGAAACAATTAACATAGAAATGAAAGCTTAATTTCCACTAGAGTTCCAGAAGTGGCTTTTACATTGTGTGAAATATTACATAAAATGTGGAAAATTACAGGTAAGGAAATGTCAGAAAAACGGAATGAAGTGCCATCTGAATGCACTCCAATGCCTGCTTATAAACTTTATTAGTCACTTGTCGTAAGTTTGTTAAATGCTTTCAACCCCTTTATTTCAATTGTCTCTTCCAGAACAGATGGCACTGTGGAGCCCCAGTAAGAACCATCACTCACCAGCTACAATGCACATGATTCCAGCAGTCAGAGTCATGTTTGCCTTGGCAGAGTCCTCCATATTGCCGATCCGTAAACACTTCAGGGAAAAAATAGCCACCAGGAGGCCAAAAGCACCCAGCACGATGCCCACAATCATCAGAGATCTCACAGCCTGGAACATCGCTGCAAAACACATGGGGGGGGGGAAAGGAATCATTTAAATGAGTAGCAAAGGGATAATACTCACAATTCTTAATACAAGCAAAATCAACTCTTATCAAAGGGCTGTGGTACAAAGGAACCATTGGCAAAATGTTCAGGGCAGGAAAAGAGACATGTTACTAAATGCAGAACTAAACATAATCTCTTGAGCTCAAGCTAATGTAGGCTGTTCATAAGAAAGAAGGGAAATGCCTGGTGATTTGTGAAGTAAATATTGAAAGTCCCTTTCAGAAACATCCAAAGCTGCTCTCCATGCTTAATGTCTGTTGAGCAAACATCAAGAAGCACACATGTTCTTTCTGAGCAGAACAGGACTTCAGTTTGTTCCTTGTGGCCCTTGACATTTAGATATTGTGCCTGTGACATCTACTCTCTCAGGTGTTTTGTCATTCCCCCCCCCCTGCCTTGTAGAAAGCTGGCCCTTTCAAACCCTTTTCCCTCCATGAAACATATACACTGAGAGAAGGAAGGTTACAGGAAACCAGGCAGAGGGCCTTCTTGGTAGTCGTGCCAGCCCTGTGGAACAACCTCCCATCAGATGTCAACAAAATAAATAACTATCATATTTTTCACACTTTTTTCCTCCTAAGAAGTAAGAGGAAATGTCTGTGTCTATGGAGCGAGTGCGTGGTCCCTGGAGCCGAATTGCCCAGGGGCGAAAGGCAGATCGTGCTTTTTTTATTTTTAGAAAGAGCTAAAGGCTAACAAGAGGGTAAAAGGGTTTTGAAAGGAGCCGCTCAGCAGCTGATTGCAAGAGATCGGGGAGGGAGATAAGAGAAGCTAGCTCCCTTCCCACCCTGCAGTGCCCAGGCCCCTTGCCCAGGCTTCAGTTGTTGTCTGCAGAGAGAAGCTGCTTGTTTCCCCAGCGACATGTGACTGGCTGATTAGATTACCTGTCTGGAAACTGTAGAAATGGGTCCCTTTCCTAAAGAAGCTGCAGAACTGTGAGTTGAACCCCATGAAGACAGGATTTTTTCCCTTTGCAAGGTAAGCTCAATAACTTTGAACTGATCTTCAAAAATGGAGCTTTCCCCCTTTGATAAAGCTGCACAACTATGAGCTGACCCCCCCCCCACGGGGTTTTTCCCCTTTGCAAAAAAAAGCTGCACAACTTTGAGCTGATCCTCAAAAAAATGGAGCTTTCCCCCTTTGCAAAAGAAGCTTCCTCTAGGAGTTCGCTGCTATGCCTAGGACAACTAGGTGTGTCCTATGGTCAGGTGCGTCCTATGGAGCGAAGATGCGGTATCTGACTTCTAGAAGACATCTAGCGACGCTTTTAAAGTTTGACGTCTTACTGTGTTTTAATTTGTTGGAAGCCACTCATAGTGGCTGAGGCAACCCAGTCAGATGGGCAGCATATGAATAATACTTACTTTGGTTTTTGTTGTTGTTGTTTAATCTATTTTAGTAATTCCATGGCAAAAGGTTTCTGAACAGGAAGTGATTAGCAAGATATTTGCCGTACCGTCAAAAGGCCCTATTACCCTGTTTTATGAGAAGCCCATTTTGCAAACGGTTACTGACTACCGTACTATCTGCTGCAGCTGGAATATGAGTCCTTCTACACATGAGGTGCGGTCTACCGGTAATTAGTCAACGCATGATGACAAATATTAACAATCCAGGCATTTTCAGACCCCCATTCATCAGCTTAGGCCTGATCTTCACTATTACACATAATAAACAACAACCCCAAAACACCTATGCATATCTAGGACCACTTTGTATTCTTAAATCATCTTATATCCCTGCCCAATCACTGCGAACTTAGGGGGAGTCCCTGTTGGTGGTCCCCTGTGTCTCAGATGTACAGCACATAGCTATTAGCTGTTGTGCATTCAGTGTCATGGGTCCGAGCCTACGGAACTCCCTCTCAACTGAGATTAGACATGCACACTCCATGTGGAACTTCAAGTACATGACTAGTGTTTGGCTTTATGATAAAAAGAAATTCTGAGCCTTGTTTTATGTACACTGCTTTGAGATGTGAATAATTAAGTGGTATAATAAATGAATGAATGAATGAATGAATGAATGAATATCTTGACCACCTTCATCATAGGGTCCCAATATCAACTTAAAATCATACTACCACGGTTTCACCCTAGACATGTAAAGCCTGCTCACTTGAAAACTTGATTTCAAAAGTTAGAAATGTGATTTTCAAAATGTGAAATATATATAATTCATGACATATCAGATATGTTTCATTTAATATTTTTGAATGTCTGTCTATTCCAAAGTCATTTTATGGTTGCACTTACTGTATTTGCAGCCAATTTGCACTGACCCAGATGTTAGAATCACGTCCTTTCCTGATAACAGAAATTTGCCGCTATCTACTTTCCAACAAGCACGCACCCTGCCAAATACACTCATTGCTTTGACCACAGAAAGTTCCACTAAAACTTCAGAAATAGTACAAGGCCAGAATGATACCTGAATGTTTATTATTATTGTGGCCGAACAGCATACTAAAACCAGAATTTCTGCATAGTTCTTCACAAAAACAAGAAACAACATTTTCTCCTCCCAACATGTTCAGGCCAAGTATCTATATAACTTACCAGTGGGCGGTGAAGGGAGGGATTAAACCTATTTACTGTCATGTGGGGAAATTGTTTCTTTCATTGGTGGGTGTGCACACCGATATCCAAGATATGATATCAAATCAGTTCATTCAAATAAATACACAGTGCCCAAATACACACTGAGTTAGTCTTGGTCTGGCGGGTAGAAACCGCTGCTTCTCCTCTGAAAAGGAGTTTGGTTAGTTTTCACTCTGGATTTCTGGCACCTTTCCCCATAACAATAAAATACGATCTTTTAAAATGATGTGTGCACTTTAATATCCTCTGTGCGACAGTTTTATTCACAGCAATTGATTCTGCATTTATAACTACATCACTGCAGTCAATATTAGTCTCCATTTACATTAGCAAGCTGTTTAAAATATTGTTTCTTGCTAGCCTATTAAAAATCATTGGCTTTCGTCACATCTCTGGGGTAGCCTCGCTTGGCCAGCCCCTTGTCCATACCTGGAAGCCCAAGGATTGTGAAATAAGGCCGGCACTCTGTAAGACCTGAACTCTGACTGACGCAGCTCCTCCAGAGGCCCTGGTACTGGAATACAGCTGTCACCGGGTTGTCATATAAGTCCTGTGTACTCCATGCATCCATCACTGTGGCCGCAATACAGCCAGCGAAGCCCAGGGTTGAGACCACAAAGCCCAACACTTGGCAAATTGTTGTGGACATGAGACCTCCTTTGCAATCAGAAGCTGCTACACCACTGGCAAAGCTTAAGGAAGCAGCGAAGTCCCATTCACCGTACCAGCCAAAAGTGGCTGCCCTTATCAGATGGTTTCCATTACCAGGCTTTGTTGACTCAATCTGTTTTTGCAAGATAGCGCAGTTTCAGTTCTGTTGGTTGGTGTGTGCTTTGGGGTTGGCGGGAGTGAAAACTGGTGCCTTTGTCCCTTAGAAGCCCTTGTTGGCCAAAGAGTCATTGTTGGACTAATGGAGGTCACCCTTCAAGCTGCCTTGAACAATCTGTTCATAATGTACATGATCAGCCCCCCTCATTCTTACCCCTGTGATTCAGCTTTGCCATATATCCTGACATCTTGCTGATTCCAATGAGACGAAAGGAACTGAGGGCAACACCAGCATTGTTGTTGTTTAGTCGTGTCCGACTCTTTGTGACCCCATGGACCATAGCACGCCAGGCACTCCTATCTTGCACTGCCTCCCGCAGTTTGGTCAAACTCATGTTCGTAGCTTCAAGGACACTGTCCAACCATCTTGTCCTCTGTCGTCCCCTTCTCCTAGTGCCCTCAATCTTTCCCAACATCAGGGTCTTTTCCAAGGATTCTTCTCTTCTCATGAGGTGGCCAAAGTATTGGAGCCTCAGCTTCACAATCTGTCCTTCCAGTGAGCACTGAGGGCTGATTTCCTTAAGAATGGATAGGTTTGATCTTCTTGCAGTCCATGGGACTCTCAAGAGTCTCCTCCAGCACCATAATTCAAAAGCATCAATTCTTCAGCGATCAGCCTTCTTTATGGTCCAGCTCTCACTTCCATACATCACTACTGGGAAAACCATAGCTTTAACTATACGGACCTTTGTCGGCAAGGTGATGTCTCTGCTTTTTAATATGCTGTCTAGGTTTGTGATTGCTTTTCTCCCAAGAAGCAGGCGTCTTTTAATTTCGTGACTGCTGTCACCATCTGCAGTGATCAAGGAGCCCAAGAAAGTAAAATCTCTCACTGCCTCCATTTCTTCCCCTTCTATTTGCCAGGAGGTGATGGGACCAGTGGCCATGATCTTGGTTTTTTTGATGTTGAGCTTCAGACCATATTTTGCGCTCTCCTCTTTCACCCTCATTAAAAGGTTCTTTAATTCCTCCTCACTTTCTGCCATCAAGGTTGTGTCATCTGCATATCTGAGGTTGTTGATATTTCTTCCGGCAATCTTAATTCCGGTTTGGGATTCATCTAGTCCAGCCTCTCGCAGGATGAATTCTGCATATAAGTTAAATAAGCAGGGAGACAATATACAACCTTGTCGTACTCCTTTTCCAATTTTGAACCACTCAGTTGTTCTATATCCAGTTCTAACTGTAGCTTCTTGTCCCACATAGAGATTTCTCAGGAGACAGATGAGGTGATCAGGCACTCCCATTTCTTTAAGAACTTGCCATAGTTTGCTGTGGTCGACACAGTCAAAGCTTACAAGCTATATTTTCAGTGCTTTCCAAAATGACCTGCTCTCGTCAGTGTCATCAAAGTGTACTCTATTGTAGACTTTTAGCAAAGTGGGACTTAAAAAAATAAATTAAAAATCACATTGCATTTTGTGACTGTTTCTTGCTTACTTGGAATTAGATCTCTCTCTTGAACCAGGAAAGGTGTAAAACACATTCCTTGCAAACAGTCTAAAACTGCTCTATTTTCAGAATAGGAGAAGTGATAACGCTCCCCCTTTGGGAAAGCTATTCAAAGGATCATCTACTTTGCTTGAACATAGCAGGCTAGCTGAGAGGGTATAAGGCAAACTCAATGGCTCACACAGATTTGTCCTCTAATTCCTTGTCTCTGATCTCTTCCCCCATCATCTGCTGCCTAATGGTAGGCCTGGAATAAAATGGCTCTCATGATTTGTGTGTTGTTCTTGTACTCTTGAATTCATCTATTACTAAACAGGGATGAAGACAGGGCCACTGGACTAAGGTAAAGCAGTTCTTTTGCTCTATGTATATCAGTATATGAGATGTTCTACTGGTGCTGATTAACACCGAAAGTTAATTGGGGGTGGGGTGGTAAGCCCTGCACATTTCAATAAAGCTGTTTCGCAACCCAATACCATGAATCATTCTACTGAATTAACAATGAGGACGGTGTCTCGGGCTGCACCCCTAGAATAATAAATTGCTTCCTTAACCTAATCTGTACCAATGTACAACCCCTTTATCTGTTACATTAATCTAGTACTGTGTTGACACAAGAGGAAATGCAGTAGAGGTCTGGACGCCATGTTTGATGTTGAGTCTTTCAGGTTTAGAAGAGTTGGGAGGAGGACTGAAAGAAAACCAACAAAATATAAAACATTTAAATAAATGTACAATGGTGAGCACCAACATGCCGATAGCAAGGATAGAGCATAAATGTCTCCGAACCATAGACCTAAATGGAGTAAATAGTTTGGCTGGTGCCATTTCCATTCCAGTCTAAAGCACATCAAATGGTGAATAGCTTAGTCACTATGCCTGTCTAGTCCCAGGAATAACTATTGTATTTCAGAATGGCAGAACAATCTGAGATACTACAATGCTTAACTAGGAACAATTTATTGTTACAAAGTGTCTGGAAAATCCAGGGTAAAACTAAGACTGGTGCAATCTAATCGCAAAACATTTATCTCTCAAACCCGCTCGTTTTGGGACTTAACTCATTCAGTGTGTGGCCTGATTTGCACATGATAGTAAACCATAAACCATGCTTTACTGCAAACAAGCAATGTGCTAGTGCATGCTTCTCGATTACAACCACCCTTCTCCACCCTGTGCCAAGCCGAGAAGAAATAAACTAGCTTAGTGTTACATGCAAACCAGCACTCAAGGTTTGTTTCTTTCTAAACAGCCATGAACAGAATCTTAGGTTTGTTTTGGTTATGCCAGTGCTCTGGTTTGTTTCCATGAAGGGATGGGCAGGTATGATTGAGCAGCATGCACCAGCAGTAATAATAATAATAATAATAATAATAATAATAATAATAATAATAATTTATTTATACCCCACCCATCTGGCTGGGTTTCCCTAGCCATTCTGGGCGGCTTCCAACCGAATACTAAAAACAGTACAGCATCAAACATTAAAAACTTCCCATGGTTTGTTTTAAACAACAGGTCACCATTACATGTGAACTGGACCTGAGTGAGTTTCTTTCTGAATCACAGTGCTGCCAAACAGCCGCAAAGTTTCTTGAAATAAGTAGTATGGGCATGAAGCCTTTTGCTATAAATGTACTACTACAAGTTACAACTGGAAATAAATACAACAAACCTCTGTGCACAGGAGACACAAGGCTGGCCTGACTATACAAACAACCCAAGTGACTGTTTTGGACAGCAACATTTTTAGACGCCACTGTGAAGCAGCTGACAATCCAAAAGCATGTCCAAGGATGCCTTGCAATATTTCAGTAGAACCCAGGGTCTGCTCTCAGAACATGTGGTAAAGCTGCTTGGGGTTTGAAAAATGTCTAGGGATGACCCTAACAGACAGGGAACATATAAATACACAGGAGAGGAGACTTCAGCATCCTTATGTTCACTGAGAGATCAGCCTAAAGTGACACTTGATGGCACAACTTAATTATTGGTTCAAGTGGAAGAGTGACCTACGCAAAGAGGTCACCCATCCATAATTCTGCTTCCATTATTTCCCAGATGACCATAGCAGCAGAACCTCAGCCCTAATCAAGCGCACTGTGGCTGTGTTTGAACACTTGCGCATGGCTCCATTATTATTATTATTATTATTATTATTATTATTATTATTATTATTATACCGCCCCATACACGGATGTTTCAGGGCAGTTCACAGAACAAAAAGCCATAGCTGATAAACCATGGATGAGTCCTGTGGCCATGCGTTTCTTCATTGCCCCTCCCCTCTCTTCCCCCTGGTTTATTATCCTGTTTTGTTAACCAACACCAACCCAGAGTTCTCTGGTTCAGACATCACAAGGAACACTGGCATAATGTAAGCTAGAATCTCTGTGCGTGTGTCTGTGAGTAAAGGGAGGAGTGAAGGAAAGAGAAGGAACAAGGAAGGAGTGAATGGCCATGGCTCTTGTCTAGAGCTTTATGAATCATAGTTTATCAAGTTGTGGATGAATGTAGCAATGGTGGCTTCAGTTAGAAATGCCCTCATACAAGCTAAAGGAGAACAGCTGTTTTATAGGTGGTTGTTGAGAAAGGCAGAACGGCTGTAAGAATTAGGAAATTAATTTCGTTTCTCTACTGTGGTAAATGGCTCTGGGGAGTGATATAAATTTGCCAAGCTGCTCTGCCAGATGCACGGCAGTGAGTTACAGAGGCCTTCTGGACTCTGGGCTCATCAATTCTGATCTAATACACTGTTGCAACTGATTTACTTCAACTCTGACCTAGAAACAAATCCAGCTTTTACCCAGTCATGCTACTCTTATTTTCGACAGACACAATCAATACAATATTCTCATTGTAAATTGAATGGAAACTATCATTAGGAGGGATAATTTACAGGGAGATTAGTATGTATAGGCCGTTATATAAACATGCTGGTAATAACTGCCTAGGTGGGCCGGGCATCCCGGTAATATATAAAAATTAAGAGGCTGGATGTTTAACTATATGCATGATAAAGAACCATACCATCTAGCTGAGCAGATAAACATTGGGTTGCATCCAATGTAGCACTAAGTTAAAAGTCACTTAGTGGTGTGCTTATTGTGCTGGGGAATATTATTTCACAAGGGGAAAAACAAGTACATTACCTAAAATTGTTGTGCAGCAGATTGCCTAAGAATTTACTGTTGTGCAACAAGAACCAGCTGTTGCTGAACTAGCTTCCACTGTGTATCTGAAGAAGTGTGCATGCACACGAAAGCTCATACCTAAATATAAACTTAGTTGGTCTTTAAGGTGCTACTGAAGGAATTTTTTTATTTAGCTTCCACTAGTGCAGCAATTGCATTGGATGTTTGTTGTTGCTGTGCAAGCTAGCAGACAGAGAATGTTGGATATGGGGGGTGGCGGATTTTGGCATTGCACAGGGTGCCCCTGAAATTTGAAACGCTATTAAATGTTTTTAAAAAGCTTTTTTATTTTTTTAAAAAAGAAATTTGAGACGCCAAGGTCCACCACTGCTGGACTACATCACACATCATCCCTGACCACTGACCATTCTGCTTGTGCCTGATGGGAACTGGAGTCCAGCAACATGAAGAGGGCTGCAGGTTAGTCTCATGCTAACAACAAGGTTAGCCTATTAAAATATCTGTTTAATTGTCTAGCAAGCATCAATCTACTGGTCCTATTCATCCCATGACCCAGTGAAGAGATTATTCCAGGAAGATGGGGCAAGGACTCCTCATCCCAGACATGAATTGTTTTGTACTTGTTTGGCTCATGCACTGTTATACGGTAGTACAGGCAACCCAGATTCATGCAACTTGTTCTTTGTCACTGAGCCACACCCTAACTCCTGGTTTCAGCAGCACCCACCCCTTTTATCTGCCCTTTCCTCAGACAAATGTGTATTTGATCACTGCACCCACTGGAACATTTCAATGTTATCATTGCTGCTCCTACAAAACTACCCGAAACTCATGTTGACTTTCTTTTTCAGTAAATATAGCATGCTCCCACAGGATGACATCCAGTTGGAAAAACTGAGGGGGAATTAAGGCAACTCCACCTGTTTCAATACAATACTTCTTATGCTGTGGACTTGAACCCAAAGAGTGAAACTTCAGTAATCAGAGTCTCTGAATGGCTTTGTAGGATGAATTAGAGTTTTCTCTCAAAACACAAAGACCCTTAGTCTGAAGGGCTTGGGGCTGCCTTTGTTCATTTACCATGTCAAGTGCCAATCCACCTTTTTCAGGGCCCACCCAGTGATTAATTTGCATATCAGATATGTTCATGTAATACATCTGATCCTCAGAGTTATAAAGGCAGGGACTTCAGTCTGCATGGGTCCTCTAGATAATCTTCACTGGTGTATTCAATTTAAAAAAAAGCAGCAAACACACAGCAGAAAAGGATCTAGAGATGTTGGTGATCTGTTGACTCCATAAAAAATGAAGTGATTCACCATTCGTGTCCAGCACCCAATTGGCATCTTCTTACAATCAATACAAATGGCATGAACTAGGCTGGAGTTCAAGAAACAATGATATTTCATTTGGTTTACAAATAAAGCAGCTACCAAACCATTTTCTAGCTATCTTTCAAAGCAGCACCAGCACTGGGAAGTACCAGACTAGGGAAGAGAACTTTTGAAAGTTGTGACTGTTATGAGCATGGGTACGATATATATTCATGGAAAATATTGTGGAAGTCATGAAAATATCACAGATCTGGAAGGAAATGGTCATATGATGGTTTTGTGGCATCTCTAATTTGATAAATTATGCTATCTGGACCAGGATGGTAAAATGGGGTAGGTGATGGAAGACAGAATAGGACCTAGCCGGCATGATTGTTGATGGTATATCAAACCTTGATTACATTTTTGTAAGGGATCAATTGGAACCAAAATTGAGAATATAGTTCTCCAGCCACAGATGCTACTCTGGAGTAGTGCTAGGTAAGACATTATGCCTACTCTAGTATCAATGGCTTGAAGTCTGACACAATTAATCACCATTATACCTTCTGTTTTGCAATATCTTGTACTAGACTGTCCCATTTTAGTAAACTTCTAAGGACAGAATAACTTTAACTAGAATAAATCCCAAGGACTCTTTGTTTTTGGTGCACTTGAGAGCATTAAGGGAGGGTGGGGTTGGGGGTTGGGGAGAAACACTGAAACCAAAATGTCAGTGATACATTTTGGTTGCCTGGCTGCTCCGCACCAATCTTACTGTTTTTATTCACTATGACACTATTGTTCATAATATAAATTGCTATTGTCAGAATAATAAATAGGGCTTTATAATGGAAATACTGGCAGCCCCATTAACTATGTCCAAGCGGGTGAGGTGGCTGTAATGTAAAAAATGGGTGGGGTGGGCTTAGAGTAAACTCATCCCTCAATCTCGTAGTTTTCCATCCTAGAGAAAGACATATTGCTACAATTTGATTATTTTTATTTACTTGTTTTCCTCGAAACATTGTTCTCCATTACTCATTGCAAATGGTGTAAAGACAGTGCTATCACACACCCAGAACGCCCCAGTAAAACATGGACCTGCCTCACTGGCAAGGCTCTTTTGTATGGATATCCCCAGCAATTACAGTCATAAAATATACAATAAGTGAGAAAAGTGTTTCTACTTTTATTCTTCTTAACAAAAGACATGCTGCTTTAGTTTTATGTTGGGGTGTGTGTGCGTGCCATTTCTTTCTTCATTAGACTATGCTGATAATGATTACCAACTACCAGCTACTTTGGAGTAAAACATATTTGTATGTACATTTATATTACATTTACTCACAGAATAAATACTGGTAGGGGGTGTTCCATGGCTGAGGAATTTACATGCTAATTGATTTGGTCTGTTAGCACTTTAGGATGACAAGTTAATTAAAAACATGCACACAGTGCTGAATCACACACAAAACCACTCCACGCTTGCAGATTGATATTATTTTGGCCAAGCAGAGCTGCGATAGCTTTGTCTCCTCTGTCTCTCAGCACAAGGTCTATTCCCAAGTGGTTCTTTTTCTACTTTCGAGTGCCTGGGGAAGTGAGGTAGAATATTTCATATTTTGCCTTGCAGCCGGCTTTGTTTTTAACATGAGGTGAAAATGGACTTCTTCTCTCGCCGTGTGACAAGTGATCAATTGTGCCCAGAGCCATTAAAATAATAATAATAATAATCACACGTTTGAAATACTCCACTGAACAGCGACCAAAATAACAAAACAACCCCCCCCCATATATTCAAGGACAATGGCTCGTGGATGTGGAAGGGGTTTACAGGAGTTATTTCATTTTGTTCACAGCAACACTTATCCTATGTGCAACCTATCTTAGAGAGGACCTGTCCTCTGTTTGAAGGCTGTTCCAGGCCAAGCCTTCTTTAAAGATGAACAACCCTAAGAAGGAAGTGGAGGGGCCTTTCAGTTGCCCCTTGAGGTCCATGTGGGGAGGCAGACTGAGCAGCCATGTGGGTAACTTGACCACAGTATCCCCCTCTAAGGTGAGGTGTACTATATTACATTTCTATTTCTATTTCAGCATTTATTTCTAAATTCCCATATGTACTTATATATTAGCACATGCAAAGCTTATGCGAACCTGTGTCTTCTTTTGGGGGGGGGCACACATAAGCTGCCATCTTAACAGCACTGCTAGGGCCCATAGTTTTTCTTTGCTTATAAAGTGGGATGGCCGAGGCTGAGATGTGTGACTTGCCCAACTCTGCCCCATCAGATATGACTCACTTCCTACATTTCCAGCCATGTTTTTCATTATTACGCAATGAAGGGTAGTTTCTAGCGGTACTACATGATACTACACACCCATTTGCATCACCCACCACAGTGCGCCCCCACCTTTTGCACACTGGAGTCATGCTCACAGGAGTCATGCTTTGTCAAGCATTAACCCTTGTGTAAGGGGTGCCAACTGGAGTAAAATATTTGGGGGGGCAAGAAAACCCCACCTCACATAATTGATCTTATGGCATGGTGCACACACACCATTTGAATGGCAATGCCCATCAACTTTTGGGGGGCAGCCCCCTCAAATATTTTATTGGGGTGACAAATGCCCCTCAGCCCCTAGGAGTTGGCTCCAATGCCTCGTGTTGGCCAGAGATGAAGTTACTGAGCTCATGATTTCTTTAAAAATATGTGTGTAAACAAACCTTAGCATTTTTGAACTGCTTTTGGCTGTTTTAGCTCCTGGCTAATTATGATTTATTGCAAATGTTTTTAACTTAACACTTTGTAATCTGCTGTGCAGTATTTTCTGGGCAGTGAAGGGCTGTCTAGACATATATTAAATAATAAATCCAATAAGTTGTTGGTTGGCATTTCCTGTCCAAAAAGTCCTCACCTATAGGGCACCACATGGCACAGAAAGATCTGTGGAGACCAACGTAAACCAAAAGCTTTAAGGTACAATTGGGGGCAAACATTCTTACTTCCATATGCCTGGTAGCCTGTGAGATTAATTTTTCCTGGGCTAATTCTCTGGATTCCTCTTCCTTGTTTATCCCAGTACTGAGAAAGAGAGAAAGAGACTGAAGGAAAGGATCCCTTGGATATGTTTTTGTCCAAGACAGGAAGCAAGCTTTATAAGGTTTGGAAGCTCCCTCATTCCTACTGCTAACAACTAGTCTTACATTTACTTTGCCAATATTTATCTTATCAGTGCATCACATTGCCCACTTTGCCTCGTAGGATGATAACATGCAGCTTTTAACGTGGTGAAAGTAAGAGCAAACTTTACTCTTTAGTCAGATCTAGCTGTATTGTATAATGAATACAATGTAGTGTTACTATTTTAAAATAGCAGTGGGCATACAACTACCTGCAAAACAAATTGTAGGAGGCACTGTTGGCAGCTGTTTTCAGAGAAATCGTTTGGGCCACTTCAGACATTGCTATTTTCCTCCATGGATATAATTGCTGCAGCGGAAAACATGAGTTGACCATGATGTGTAAGTGTATCATAGGTGCCTTTGACACCACAAGCACACAGATTAGGTTGCCGCCACGCAGCACACTTTTGGCAGATAACTCATTGCCGTTGCTCTTTGCACACACTGATAAATGCATCCCTTCCTAAACTCAATGCAGGGAAATTGGAATGTCGGATTTGCTTGTCACTTTTTATTGTTCGGCTCTCCCCATCGAATATCGATATGTTTACTCGCTCATGCAAAAAGACATATGTTGGAATTACAAATATTGTAATAAAATAACAGTAAAGCATAAACGCAGAGATGCCGGTCTTCTGCTTCTGGATTTTGCCCACCACTCATATCTAAGGCAGATGCCAGAAAGGCTCTGTCCAGCATTCTTTTTCCTATACCTACATGCTAGAATCTGAGAGGAAGGAAGACTCTTAGGGTAAGGCCATAGCTCTGTGGAAGAGCACACAGGTTCAGTCCCTGCCATCTCTAGGTACTGCTAAGAAAGGATCTGAAACCCTGAAGACCCGCTGCCAATCACTGTAGACAATATTGAGCTAGACTGACTGTCTCAATATAAGGCTGCTTCCTATGTTCCTGTGAGGTGGTCACCCCAGTCCAGAGACCTACAACAGCAGAAAAAGAGGAGTACCGTACACTAGGTATTGGCTTGACAGATGCTTCCATTCGGTATGGACACCCCATCCCTCATTATATAGGTAAGTTCAGAAGAGTCTTAACAAAACATTTTACCCATAGAGGCTACCAGGAGGAACTAAACCATGATATAAAACAAATAGAACTAAGTCAGTAAGCACAGATAAATCTTAAAAACCCATTATAAAAATGCTGGAATTGTTTACCAGTTTTGTACTTCTAGCAGAATACTAGAAGCGTCACCATACTTAAGCTACAGGCGATGTATGCTATTATTATTAAGAATCCGTTTCCGGCATTAAAGATTTAGAACAACAGGGCTTAAGTTGTAGGCTGCTCTTCAGCAGTTGATAAGGAGGGCATGAGGATGATAAATGTGGAGGGTTTTCTGCATCGCCTGAGCAGCAAGAACAAAGAGGATACCTTTGCAGTGACTCCAGTCAAGAAAAGAAAATTCATATACAGACACACACAAAAGACTTTTCATAATGTCGCTTTGGGACAGGTGTCAAGTGCTTTATTTCAACCCCAATGAGGTTTGATTTCCCCCTTTCTCTGGACAAATAGAAAGCAAAGATTATATTTCCAAAAAGATTATATTTCTAATCTGATGTTAAATCATCTGCAGACTAAACGTTACACTATTTAATATGAAAGTGGGGGGAGGGCGAGAGAAACCTAAAGGCCTTGCACAACATGAGGTAAAGATCTACTCTCCTGAAAGTAGCTTTTATTTAATTGATCGTATATGACTTCTATCTTATATATTTTATTCTTAACTTTTAAAATCCTACCTTTAGAGGTATCTTTAGAACATTAGGACAATATCTCCTTCCCAAAATCAACAGGACATTGGTCATGTGGACTTGGGATGGTGGGGGAAAGTTTGAACAAAAGCAATATTATACTTTTGACTTCTCAATTTCAAACACACACATATATAATGCCCCGTTCTCTTCCCACATCATTAGGAAATAATACTGAGGTCATATGGGGGTTCTGTCATTTGCCTTCTACCTCCTGATCCCTTTGGATAGTTCTGCAACTTGTTTCTGCACTTCTGTCCCCATATCAGTCAGCCTGGCAAATGCTGGTTGGTCTACCTTCAGAATTTGAAGTGATGATATGAGCATCAGTGTGAGGGGGGGAAATGTGACTACCTCCAGCAGAACATCTCATTATATAAAATGCTGTCCTCTAGGTAGGGAATAGACGAATCAGTCAATTTTGGCTTCTCTCCATTTCTCATTTTTCCCAATCTTTAAGTTCAGTGCTCCACAGTTCCACATCGGTTTGCGACTTTTTTAAACAAAAGTGTCCTCACAGCAATTTGTCAGCGTATTTATGCAAATTTCTCCTAACATGCACATTTTTGTATGCATTTTCTCCAACATACGCAAGCAATTATCCTCAATACAATGCAATTTTGTACATTATTTTCACTAATATATTAATTTTTAATACACACATACATATAAACACTGTTTCATCACAAAACTAAGAGAAGTGCACATTTTGAAGGATAGGTGTGTGCCAGTTTATATTGCTTTGGGCAGAGCAAATTAAGTAGGCTTGCATTAAAAGGCCCGCCAAACCAAATTTCTTTCCCCGTCCCTTTCTCAAAGTCTACGGAAATGAAAATAATATTATGAGGAAGGGAGCAAGAGCAAATGAGAGAAGCTCTCAGGGGCCTACAGCAGTCTCGAGTCGTTTCATCCCACCAGCTCTTTTGAATCGTGCTATTGAGAGTACAGCATATTCCCTACCTGGTAGTCCAAGGATGGTGAAATAGGAGCGGCACTCGGTGAAACCAGAGCTCTCCCTGACACAAGTGCGCCATAGCCCCTGGTAATTGAAGACGGCCGTCACCGGATTGTTGTAAAGGTCTTGGGTGCTCCATTGGTCCATGACAGTAGAGGCAATAACTCCACCTACCCCCAACATTGACACCACAAAGCCCACAGACTGGCACATTGTCACAGACATGATGGCGACTTGCTTTGAAAAGGACTCTGCAAGGTGTACCGATGGTTCTGTGATCGCATCTGAGTACCTGTCAAGCAAAATGGGGCTTTTACTGACAGGAGGCTCCACACGTCACTAACAGGAGGGGAAATTTGGCCTCTGCCATACAGACCTGCCCTGTTCCTGTTATCTGTTTCAGTTAGATTATTTGCCTCAGTCGGTACCAGGAGCCATTTGTTATCCATATTGCAAATGCCTCTCTATTTACCTTTCAAGAATAGTTTTCATGACTAATTCAAAAGGGTTGGCATTAGTTAAGCCTTGCAGGCACCTTTCCGGTGCAGAAATGTTGGGCTTACACAGTTGGCCGTGCTATTAAAATGCTGTTATTTAGCATAAAAACATTGACATGTCCTCCCCTTTAGGTTTCGAATATAAATTACTACTCTCGCTACCTATTAGAAATCAGGGAAATGTACCAATACTTATGGGATTAGACCCATTATTCCAGCAATTACCTCCTTACTTCTGCCACGTAATGTTGCATCTGTCTATCTGCATGTGGATTCTGGGTGTACATTTATTTATTAAAAGCATATTTATTTATATCCTTCTTTTATTAAGATATTAATATCAAGGCAGTCACCTGCAGTACTACGAAACAAAACAACAATCCTAAACATCGCTAAAATTTAAACTAAAGCAGACCAAATGAATGAAAATAATAATAATATTCTGTTGGGAGCCGCCCAGAGTGGCTGGGGAAATATAATTGATGATGATGGTGCAGGTCGCACAATAGCAGTGGCCATGACATGGGAGCAAGAAGGGAGAGACACTGAGAGTAGTAAAATGGCAATTTAAAACAACAGCAGAAGGTTGGGGGAAGTAGGGATGGAGGGGGCAGAAGGGGAAATAGTGGTCTTAAACAACAGCAGAGGTTTTAGTACTCTGAAGGCAGCTGGAGGGCTCCATGTCTTTTCTCTCTCAAATGAGGCAGCTGAGGAATGAAAGAGAAGTTTGAGTATAGCAAGAATGGAGAAACACTGAAAGGAAAGTAGCTATTTTAAACAACAGCAAAAGCTTCAGTAAAGCCAGGGTAGAGAGGAAAGTTGCAGTTTTAAGCAATGGCAGAAGTTCAAGTAGAGCAAGCAGGAGATAAAACTGAAAGGATAAAGTGCCAGTTTAAAATAAGGTTTGAGAACAGCAAGAAGGGAGTTGAGAAAGGTTCTGTTGTGTTAGTTTTTTGGAGTTAGCTTCTGCGCTGAACCCATGTTTACTATTTCTCCTTGCTAAAATTTGTTTAGTAATTAAAAAACCCTCGGTGTCCCTCCTTCCCTGCTCTGCCGTTGTTTAAAATCACAATTTTCATCTTGGGCTCAGTGTTCCTCCGACCCATTTCTATCATTGTTTGATTTTTAAACAACCTGGGGCTTCTCTTTCTCCTGGTCCTTCAACGTTCTGCTTCAACCTTCTCCAACAGCCATGCTAATAACACCGGTCCTGAAAGACCTACATTGGCTCCCAGTACGTTTCCGAGCACAATTCAAAGTGTTGGTGCTGACCTTTAAAGCCCTAAACAGCCTCGGTCCTGTATACCTGAAGGAGTGTTTCCACCCCCGTTGTTCAGCCCGGACACCGAGGTCCAGCTCTGAGGGCCTTCTGGCAGTTCCCTCAATGTGAGAAGTGAGGTTACAGGGAACCAAGCAGGGGGCCTTCTCGGTAGTGGCAGCTGCCCTGTGGAACACCCTCCCATCAGATGTCAAAGAAATAAACAATTATGAGACTTTTAGAAGACATCTGAAGGCAGCCCTGTTTAGGGAAGTTTTTAATGTTTGAAGTTTTATTCTGTTTAATATTCTGTTGGGAGCCGCCCAGAGTGGCTGGGGAAACCCAGCCAGATGGGCGGGCTATAAATAATATATTATTATTATTATTATTATTTTTATTATTATTATTATTATTACGGTATTATTATTATTATTCATCTGGAAAGCAGTTCATTGGTGGAGGGGGGGGAGGTTGTCCTCCCTTCTTGTGCCACTGCTTGAAGGAATATGAAATAAGTCTGTGTCTATACGTAGCTTTCCACACCACTCTCCATCTTTCATCCCAGCAAGCAAGAGGTCTTACCACAGTTCACTAACCCATCCCTGTTAGGTAAAATCACTAGAGGAAGGTGCAGAGCAGGACCAATGATGTGTGTGTGGCAGAGTCCTAGAGATGCTTGGAGGACTGCATTTGACAACAGAGCCTGACCTTCCCCACCCCTGGGATATATGGACGGAAACCTACCAGAGAGTAGTGGCAAGAAGTCCACTATACCTGAAGGAGCGTCTCCACCCCAATTGTTCTGCCCGGACACTGAGGTCCAGTGCCGAGGGCCTTCTGGCGGTTCCCTCGCTACGAGAAGCCAAGTTACAGGAAACCAGGCAGAGGGCCTTCTCAGTAGTGGTACCCACCCTGTGGAACACTCTCCCACCAGATGTCAAAAAGAAAAACAACTACCAGACTTTTAGAGGACATCTGAAGGCAGCCCTGTTTAGGGAAGGTTTTAATCTTTAAGAAATTAGTGTATTTTAATATTCTGTTGGAAACCGCCCAGAGTGGCTGGGGAAACTCAGCCAGATGGGTGGGGTATAAATAAATTATTATTATTATTATTATTATTATTATTATTATTATTATTATTAAGCTTCTCTGTATTATTACTAACATAAAAAGAGCAATTAAGTGTTGAGATTTTGAGGATTTTCAGGTAATACAATATTGTGTGTTTCTGTTGTGTATTCTTACAAGAGGCCTTGTCATCTGAGTGTCATATTTATGTATTGATAATATAATATAAATATGCACATTTGTTTTAATTGCCTCTGAATTGACTTACATATCAGTCCTGCTAGCTTGAATCTTTGGGGGGGGGGGGTTGGAGGGGGATAACAGGAAATTGGTGGCGGGAAAATTCAGTAATGTTAATAGGTAGCTCAATGTTGACTTGGCTAGGTCTGAAATCAGAGCTACATCACATGGTGCAATTCAGCCTAAAGTCAGCAGCTGTCGCATCATGTGTATTCTAGATGACGTCACTCTTGGTATCGGTCAACACAGGATGAAGTTCTTGCTGAATAGTTTTCTGGTATTGCCTTAATCATAGCTACAAACACGATAGAGAAATAAAGGTTGATGCTGTCTGAGTCTGCCAATTGGTTCTGAGAACACACAACTCTTGAAGTCTGTGATAACTGCACCTTGGGTTTGATGTAGCCAACTTGGGTTGGGTCATGACTAACGTAAGTTCCATTGACTTCAATGGGCCAACTCTTAAGCATGATTTAGGCTGCAACCCTAACTCCATTTACCTGGAAACCTCACTGAAATCAATAGGACTGAGTAGATGCTTAAGATTGTGCTGCAAGTCTAGATCTAATTCACTGTCTTCGAACATTAAGACATGAACTTTGTGTTCCACTTTGCTAAAGCAACGGACACAAATGTTATACTTCGTTGGTACTAGGTTTGGGCTTGATCCAGACAAAGTTAACTTAAGTTCACATTGGAATCAAAAGGAAAAGTTAGCCATGATGCAAGTCCCATTGATTTCAGGTGGGGAAAGCTGAATTAATTGAATCTGGATCCTGTTCAATAGTCATATTGTTGTTTCGTTTTGTGGCACTGCTTGATCTTGCTTTTCTTTCTTCATCGCAGTTTTCATGACTTCTCCTTCTTCTTCCCCGACAATGGGGGCAGGGGGAGTCTCCTGCGTTGAGGGTTTGTCTCTGTTGGCAAGGATACCTTTCAATGATTTGTTATATTGTTGTAGATATTGGGGGGGGGGTCCCACTAAACCCTAGAAATTAACAAATGCTAGGATTTGGGGTTCTTTCTGATTTGAAAGGAGAATATAAGTTGGGGGATTCCTGGGCTGCCTTACGCAAACCAGCCTGGCTGGCTGAGGGAAGAGCAGAGCTGTTAACATTACAATAGAGAGCCATCAAGGATCCTCAACAACTCCTTGTCCCAGGTGTGACCAGAGACTGGAGATTTGGAAGGTTGCCAGGATAACTGCTCTGGTGGAGGGCAAGTGGCTTCTGGGAAGAAGAAAGAGGAAGAAAGGGGAGATATCCATCTTGGTGAGGGTGAAGGAAGGACTGCCTGCAATGCTCTGTGTTATGCTGTAAGATCTGGACCCCCTCCATGCAGATGAAAGGTGTAAATAGGCAAATAAGCCCTATTTCTTAAAGCACAACAGCCTCCACCATATCTTCTGTTCTCCAAAGGGATACAGACCCTCTATGTGTGCCTGTGACCCCCATGCGCTCTGGCCACTGCTTGGCAGAGAGGGGGGGGCAGGCGCCAGGCTTTTGTAACACTATTATTCACAAACCAACTGTAACTTCAAAGACATCTTGGTGACCTATCTAAAGCTGGGCAAATTGCTTAGCCTAGAGAAACTGCCTTCTTCCTGATCCCTCCTGGGATCAAGTGTGGCTGGGTGGCACAGGGGAGCTTCTGGAGGAGTAATATCCAACTGGACAATGGAGAACACTTTGACAGAGTGTTCACATTATTGGCTGATAGGGCTGCATCAGTCACTCATTCACAGACACAAGGTCTAAATTGCAGAACCAATTAACGGCACTAATAGCCCTTGCCTGAATTAATCTTTGAGACAAAAGGAAAGAGAAGTGGAAGTGCTATTAGCAAATCAAGCTGTACCATCCCTGCTTTATTGCAGGAATCTAAGTGTCTGTATTTGGCTATTATGAACTGACTGCAATTACAGCCCTCATTTAAAATGATTAAGTGGTTATAATTATTTTTCAATTAAAACTTAGATATTCTATTTTGCAACATCGCAGGCTTCAATTAAACTTCTTTCTTTTTCTTTCTTTCTCCTTTTTAAAAAGGGGCCACTGCCAAAAGAGTGCTGGATTCCCCTCTAACCATTAAGAGCCAAATAGGATGCTAATAGTACTTCTGTTTGCATTCCTCAGCTTCACTTGAAACGGGCAGGCAGTGATAGGAATTAACTAGCAGCTGCAGTACTTGCAGTGCAGCAGAACTTCAGAGATACAAATATCAGAGATGTCAATTGACCGACCAGACAGCAGTTCCACATAGCTCCACAATTCTCTTCTGCATGTTGCTCTGCGATGGCTCGTTCACCACCTGCTTTGAATCAGAGCAAATAAATCATGCAACCATATGTAGACTGAGATACTAATTTTCAAAAAAGTAAGTTGTGGACAATGGTGCATCCATTTACTGCATCAGTGCGCAAAACAAGCAGTGACATCACAGGGGTTATTTGTCCATCTAGCCCAGTATTATCTACAACTCTAGGCACACTCTTGCATGGTTGCCAGAGACAGACGAATGCCAACCACAACTCTGGGAGGGACCCATTTTCTGGGATCTCTTTCCCATCATCTGCTACCATCTAGTCCTTTTAACTGGAGATTATCAAGGACTGAATATGGGACCTACAACAGGAAGAGCACATGCTCTGCCACTGGTCCCATCTCTATAGTAATTATTCAATATAAGGGTTCTAAAGTAGATCAGGAGTGCTTCTTGGACATTGGAGCCCCTTATTATCTGATACCTATACAGAATGGGTAAAATGGACAAAGCAATAATATATTTCCATCCATTGGGGTGAAATGGGTTGCTCTAGAATAGATTGCATTACTGACAATAAAGAAGTGAGGCAGACTTGCTGAGTAAATGGCAGGGCATCATGAAAGAATGGGATAGGAGGAGGAGCTTGAGCCCCATCATTATGAGTTGATAACTACATCAAGGGTGGGAGACCTGTAGACCTCCAGAAGTTCCTGGGTGGCAACTCCCATCCCCATTGGCCATGCTGGTTGCAAGTGATGGAAGCTGGAGTCCAACAAGGTCTGAAAGGCCACAGTTTCCCAACCATTGAACTGCATCTATTCCCAAGATCATAAGAAACCAGAGGTTCTGTTGTACCAGCTGGAGATCATGACCAACACAGACATGGACAGCTTGACAAAGAGTGCCTGCTAGGCTTGTCCCCTTTCTTCACCCCTTCCCCAGTACACCTTGCATGGTACAGCAGAGCCATATAGGAAAGGCAAAGAACCGCTGTGCTTGGCTTGGAGTTGGGTCCCATCACTAGTCCAAGGTTTGTCTTGTCATCCCATCACTACATTGATTCATTCAATGAGCCACAGCCTCACAGAATGGATTTGGCCTTGTGATTCACTGCTCTCCAACTAATCCACCTTTAAGAACATCATGTTTAATCTCCCACTGTTCGCTTTCCACTTTTCCATTATCAGGTCATTATTTATTCTTGTACCACTTTATATAATTCCTTGATAACTTTGGGACTATTTCCTTTCAAAGGTTTCCATACAGGATAATATTCTATATGACTCTTTTATTATCTATTCTCTGAGGCTGGATGCGACAAGATCTCTTAATCTCTCTTTCTGAGTCATGCCCCCTAATCCCTTTATCATATTTGTTGCCTTTCGTTGGATTCCCTCCCATGTCTTAAATAAATAATTAGATGCAAGCAATATGCTAATAAAGCATTGCAGAGGAACACTTCCCATGACTCAAAATCCAGGAAATTGATGTTAGGGCTCACTGCCCGATTTGAGCTTAAGGCTTGCCTTATTGAGAAACATCATGTTGAAACATAGTTGGGGCAATTTTCTAAGCAATACAGGCTTGTCGTTTTGCTTTCATTGAAATTGGAGTATGTGTTCTGTCATGTGACCTGTGCCACCCTCTATGTTCATAGGACCGTGTGTTAGAACCTTGCCTCTCTGTGTCTTCTCCATACTCTTGAGAGTGTTTCCATTATGTTGGGCTAAATAAAGGAGCAAAGGTGAGTTCTGGGACTTCGGTAGTTTGAGAGGTGCAGCCCAGTGCTCAAAATGCAGAAGGAGGCCTATCAGAAGTAGCCAGGGATCGCATAAACTTGCACTCTTCCTTTGTTCCCTGCCAGTTTTTTTTACAGATTTGTGAGGCTAGCAGAGGTCACAGAGCTTCTCCTATCCACGTGAAACTACAATTTATACCTGAGCACCGTGAGGGCTTTGAAAACTCCATGCAAATGCTGTCTACAATCTAGGGAAGTCTTGGCAGACAGTGGTAATTTTGGGTCAGGGGTGCAAGTGAGTGATTAAGCCAGAAGTTCTTCTCGAGCTCAGTTTTTAAACTGAACCAAGGAAGAATCAAGGGGCCTTGTAATGCTTGCCTCTTAATTGGAGGCAAGCATTTGGAAAGCTTGTATCCGTTCCAGATCCATGCCTGGATAGCTTTGCTGCCTTCTCTATGCCACAAAGCTTCCAGAGATGGTGTGCTGAGGCTGCTGATGGGGCATATGAGCACAGGATACTGTCATATGCAGAGACAGATCATTGCTCCATCTTGCTTCATATCTACCCTAACCTGACAGCAGTTGTCCAAGGTTTCAGAAAGGGACAATTCCCAGCCCTGCCTTGAGATGCTGGGGATTGAAACTGGGATCGTCTGCATGTGAGGCACAGGCTCTGCCACTAAGCTACAGCCTTTTCCCATAGCTTCTCCCACTCCCATCACTGCTTCAGTCAAAGCACATTCATTGCCACCATAAGCCCATACAGTACATATAAGCAGACAGCAGTGTTGCGTTGGTTAGTGTTAACTTGGATTATTTTTCATTTTCACTGTTTAACCAGAAAGGACATTGTCTATTTAAGGATTTCTCAAAAACTTGTCTAAAATGTCAAGGCAGTTGTCACAAACATAATTTTACTGAAGACTCTCAACCGCCACCAATCTTTTGTTTCCACTCATTGCTTTGGCACCAAGTAACTGGGTTTGCAAATAACAAAGCTTTCCTGAGATCTTACAATAGTTGTCTTTGTACTGAACAATTACTTTGCTCCCTCTGCTCTTTTGAAAAAGAAAGTGTGTCTTGGTATTGCCTTTGCAGTGGTGTCCATAAACTGTCCAGCACTCCCTTATCTCTTAAAATTCCCTTTTGATATTGATATCAGTTATTTGCAAGGTGTGTCAGAAACACCTGATCAAAGCAATCCACCAGTTCCTGCCAATAATTCAAACTTTGAAGAACTGTGGTTGAAAGACTGCAGGTTGAACAAGTAAAGGTACATTTTTTGACTTGCCACTTTTGAAAGGAAAAAAGCCTAAACCATCTAGTCTACATTCTGCTTCCCACTGTGGTCACCCAAACCCTTTCGAGATGCTCACAAGCCGGGCAGGAACGCCACAAGCCTCCCTTGCTGTTGACTTCCATTTTGAAAGGGGAAAAAAAGCTTGATTGTGCAGAAATGCATTCAGTTGAGGAGATAAAATTATACTATTCTATGACTCAGGAAGGTACCATTGCTCAGTGACTGGGCATATGGTTTGTAAGAGTACGGTTACCATCATCCCTGACCATACTAGCGATACTAGCTGGGGCTGTTAGGAGCTGAAGTCCAACAACAACTAGAGGACCACAGGTTCTCCGTCCCCAGTCGATACGATAAGTGGTGCTGCTGATGAGAAGAAGTACATGGTCAGAAGTGCCTTCGCAAGATATGTTGCAGGGCTGTGACCTGGCCATGAAAACAAGTTCTGGGTACAGATTAAGCTCTTAGGTGGGGTATAGAGCAGGTAAGTGGCAACAAAGGAATTTGATGTGCATGTTAACATTACCATCAAGGTTCTATGGAAAGGATAGTACTTATTGTTTTACTTTAAACTAAATTCATTAGTGTGTGTGTGTGTGTGTGTGTGTGTGTGTGTGTGTGTTATGAAGGGATCCCCCCCCAGCATCTTTTACTTGCTTAAAGAACTGTAACTTATACTGAACCCACTAGATGGCACCAACAACTTAAGTATATCACCATGTTTGCCTCCATCCTTCCTTTCTCCTTTTTTTCCAGCAGCTTCTGCTAGGGAGGACTTTCTCTATTATAGTCGTCAAATTGAGCTATTTCATTGTCTGGAAGTATTTTCTGCAGCTCTCTGTGCAGAGGCCTTACGATAACAGTCATCTCTTACATTTCAAGGAGAGAAAGCCCAGATAAAGGAGTGTAATAGTACCAGCCTGCCCTGTGCCCAGTGGTGTGCCGCTCTCCTATCATTTGGAAGCAGTATGCGCTGGGATTCTGTGTGAAAGGGCGGAGGGTTAATTGATGGAAGGTGTTGAATACCCTCAGCTGAGACTGAAATGTCCCAGCAGCAGCCCTGAAATAGAAGGCAAAGGCAGAACTGCTGGGTCACCTTGTTCATTGGGTTGCTGCATATTATATGAATCTAGCTTGCTCTATTCAGGATTGTTCACAGCAGCACAAGGCAGGAGACCATTGTGGCTCTGCTAGCCTACAGTTCCTCTCACAAAGGATGAATTGTGTTTTGCCAGTGGTGCCAACAGGGCAGGACTTCAGGGGCAGAAGTCCAGGGTCCCACTCAGCAAAATGAGTGGGGGGAGGTGTGTTTCCAAATGCAGCAGGCCACATTCACAGAGATGGAAGGGACCTCGAATGGTCATCCATCTACCCCCAACCCTGCCAATAGCAGGTGTTACACATCATCCAAAGGCTACTAAAACCAAGGTCTAAAATTGCCCAACTGCTAGGAGTATGCTGTGTGAGTACACCAAACGAGGATGTGAATCAGGGTGATTCAAGGAAAGTTCTCACATTTCCGAGTCAGAACAGGGGTCTGACCTGTTCCTTGAGTTGGTTGAGGATTTCCATAAGCTTCTGAGTCACTCTGTGGCCTCAGCTGTCCAAAATCTCAGAAAACAAAACCTAGCTGACACGGAAACCACCCAGAGAGTGTGAAACAGCTGTATTGGTTATGGTGAGAAAATTTTCATTAAGATGAACAGGTCTAGTTTTCGATCACGATAAATTATTTTCCCTCCAGACCCTGTAAACAACCCTTGAGCAGATGATATTTCCCTCACCCTAGTCTTTCCTGGGGGTCCACCACTGCCCACCCCATGATTCCAAATGGCAATGCATGTGCTTATGGGAGAACCACTGCATCAATCATTTTGAAATTAGGCAGGCCTTGCCCCCTTACAGAAAGGACCATGCCTGCAGATTTCATCCAATACTAGAATCATAGAATCATAGAGTTGGAAGAGACCACAAGGGCCATCCAGTCCAACCCCCTGCCAAGCAGGAAACACCATCAAAGCATTCCTGACATATGGCTGTCAAGCCTCTGCTTAAAGACCTCCAAAGAAGGAGACTCCACCACACTTCTTGGCAGCCAAGAAAATGAAGTGGGAGAAAATGAAAAAAACTTTTTCTTTGTTTATATAAATAAAACTTTAAAGGTACCTACATGACACCCCACCCCAGATGTATCTGCCTACAGTTTTGGAAAGGCTACTGTGGCTGCTGCTGTATGGAAGCATAACAGTGCAAGTAGATAAATAGGTTTTCTGGCGTTTCCATGCACTCTGGCTTCTGTCACGGTTGCGCCAGAAGCAGTTTAGTCATGCTGGCCACATGACCTGGAAAGCTGCCTGTGGACAAACACCAGCTCCCTTGGCCTGAAAAGCGAGAAGAGTGCTGTACCCCATAGTCACCTTTGACTGGACTTAACCATCTAGGGGTCCTTTACCTTTACTGTACCTTTATTCTGGAAGGGCTGCTGTACCTAATAATTTCATCCACTTTTGTAAAAGTGCTCAAGCCTGATTTGAACCCATGCTGATTCAGGGCTGAAGCCTGTTTTGAACCCAGATTATAAAGGATCTAGATAATCAGTTTAATCCAGAAACAACTGCCATTGCTCTACCACCTATGACACTGAATTAACTCTGTGAACCAATTGCTGATTTAGCAATTCCCTGAGAATCTATTTTAGGGATATATAGTTTACTTAGGAAAAGAAAGCCAATCCCCAAATCCGTCCATAATTTCTGCTTGAGGAGACATTAGAAGGGCCTAGGCAGACACCCATTTTCCCCCCATCCATTTAATGCAGCAATCAACTAACATCTGGCTGTATATAGCTGAGTCATCAACATGTAGCTTGGTTTAGCTTCTGGTTAGTCAAGCTGTACATACTTAAGGCATTCAAGCTTTCCAGACCATTTCATAGGTTTTGTTGCTCTCCCTTGAATTCCCTCCCATTTATTGACATAGTGGATGCTGCCCGTTGATAATGGCCAAGCAGAATACCATGCAGGTGGCAAGGCTTAACTTGCCAATGTCCTGGTCTGCATCTTGACTGTTTTAACAATTTCTCATGTTTAAGAGTTACGAGTCAAAATACCATATATGTTACAGTGTTGGGTTAGCAGTGTGTGGACCCAAGTTCAGATCCCCACTCAGCTATGCAGCACCAGAAGATCTTCAGTCAGTCACTGTCTTTGAACTCAACATTCTAGGAGTGTGCATAGGCCTGAAGATTTTCCTTGAATTGTATATCTGTGTTTTAAATTTTCTGCATTGTTTCTGAGTCATTCTTTGCACTCCCTGCTTCGATCTGAAATTCAGGTTCTGAGCTGCTCTGCCCCTTCCCAACACACACACACACACACACACACACACACACACACACACACACTATAATGTAGATTCTAAAAAAAACAACTATAACTTTATCCTCTTTTGGCTAAAGCAGATGAAATTTACAGGCGCCCCTACAGAATGGATAAAGTCTGCCAAATTGCAGGCAAATGGGTCCAGAGGCTTTTTGTGGGGGAAATAAAAAGGATCCCCTTTCCTCTCTAATCCCTTGAGGGGAAGAGTGAGGGTTTGTCCCTTTCTTACTTAAAATAATTAAGAGATGGCTGAGTGGTGTGCATTCTTGCTTGTACTTTTGTTATTGTTTTTTTTTTAAAAAAAACATTATAGCTTCACACCAGCCTTTGTTTCTAGTGGCTGTTTGTGTCCTTTGATAGATTTTGCAGGTCTCCAAGTCCAAACAGGTTTTAACGGTGTCTAACAGGCTTTACAGTGTGAGGCTGACTGGAACACAGCCTGAGTTCCAAAGGCCTCTGTATTTTGTTTTCTGCTTTTTGTTTTGTTAAAGCAGATGGCTTTCAAAAAAAAAAAAACCTTAAATAAAGTGTTCCTTTAAAAAAAAATCCTTCACTGCTGTGCTTTAACAAACAACAACAACAACAACAACAACAACAACAACCCAGAGCTCTTCAGTGCTCCACAGGCAACATTATGGACAATTTCACTTTTTGCGGAGCTAGATAACCCTATATATAATATAGGAAATATAGTGTTATCAGGATGGAAAAATTCAGAACCAGAGTGGCATGAGGTTTTATGGGGGGCCTTGATCTGATGGAGGGCATGTATTGACATTGCATTTTGAATTGGTGGAGGGGAGGGCACTGGAGAACCCCAATTGACCTTGTTTTTTGGCCCACCAACTGAACAGATGCACACACACACCACAATGTACCTCACTGGGTTGCTGTGACTGAGGAAGAATTGTGTATTAATGTAAAAGAGACACTGTAGCTATAACTTGTGTAGGCAGCTGAATAAATGAGAGGATTCTTTTCTGCACCAGAGCCGAGCTTTGATCCTGAGAGGACGTCAAACACAACAATGCCCACACACCACACACCTTACAAACATCTACCCATTCTAAGTATCTTTTTGTGATGCTCACAAATGGAACCACAATTCAATAACTATTACCACACTACAGTATATTTAGAGAAAAATACATTCCCCCCTGCCGCATAAAAGGTGGAATGACCGATAGTTAGAACATTGGCACCTGGATGGTATAGGTGAACAAAAAGAGAGCGACAATGGCTCAAGTCAACAACCATGAGATTTATCTTAGCTTTTGTCAGAATTTTTTCAGGTGCTTCATGAGATGGTCTCAATGGGCTTTCCTCCCCACGCCCTTAAAGACTACGAATCTACAAATATTCCTACCAATCCTTATATCCAGGTCGCCCAATGGGTTTTGAATTGGTACCCTACAATAATCCTCTTGAGCTTTTTCATTGTGTGGCCTTGAGTAAGCCTCTCTGCTTTCTATTTGTAGAATAGAAGTGACCTTCCGCACAGGGTTTTGCTACTTTCAAAGGCAAGCATGATAAAAAGAGAAAGTGTAAAGCAATTCCCCCCACCCCCACTATCCTTGAGTTAGAAACCGGTTGCAAGAGATGCAGAACTCTCTAATTTCTTCTGCTCACTGGCACATCTTTTATGTGATGGGGAGTGGGGTACAAAACCCTACAAATGTCTCCTATTTATCAGAAGGTGTTGCTATCCAAAACACATAAGAATCGCAGTCTACAAATAACAGCACAAAGAATGATGAGAAATAGATTTTTTATTTTCAAAGGAACAATAGTCTCTTGTATATGTATGTGCTATAAGAATTATTTAGATTTTAAATTCAAAGGATAATGTTTATAATCTATTGTGCAGGTTTACACACACACACACACACACACACAGCATTGTTTATATTGTTGATGATTGAGCAGGGGTTGTTGTTGTGTTGCCCGGAGGTGCACATGTATCTAGAGAGAGGGTTCATTCCTCAGCCCCTCCCCACACTGAAATTAGGTTTGAAACAGGTATTCTGTGTGTGTGTGTTTTGGTTGTAGTAAGTGTGTGGTGCCCGTCACAGTTTCTCTCATTTTCAGGTGTGCCCAGGGGCCCCAAAAGCTGGGTGTTAGAGGTATAACCAAGCAGAAGCAGATTTTAAGCATTTTGGTCACCGTGCAAACATACTGAAATCATTTTCAAAGAAACTGACGGATTTAAACAAAATTACTAGAAATTCATCAGAGGCAGGAAACCGATCACAAAGATCGTTGGCTGGCCTGGTCCTACTATTAGGCAACCTGTATAGGCAACAAATTTTTAATGGCTTGAAAGATCAGCAATTGTTAATTGCCACAACAACAACAACAACAACAACAACAACAACAACAACAACAACAACAATGTTAACACTTTTATCATCATTCAGAGGCAGAAGTGCTTCTGGGATTTTCTGGCTTAAGTACAAATCAGTCATGAGTACTAAACATTTGTCTAGGAGTAGCTGCCAGAGGAGGGACACGGGTGGCGCTGTGGGTTGAAGCACAGAGCCTAGGGCTTGCCAATCGGAAGGTTGGCGGTTCGAATCCCTGCGATGGGGTGAGCTTCCATTGCTTGGTCCCAGCTCCTGCCAACCTAGCATTTCAAAAGCACGTCAAGTGCGAGTAGATAAATAGGTACCACTCCAGAGGGAAGGTAAAGGGCGTTTCCGTGTGCTGCTGTGGCTGGCCACATGACCTGGAAGTTGTACGCCGGCTCCTTCGGCCAATAACATGAGATGAGCGCCGCAACCCCAGAGTCGGTCACAACTGGACCTTATGGTCAGGGGTCCTTTACCCCTATACCTTTACCTTTAGCTGCCAGAGGTACAGCAAAATGTACATTTTGCCTCGGGCAACAAAATGTTTTGGAACGGCCCTGGGATAGTAAGATGTCAAACAAGCAAATGGGTTATTAAAAGAGAATAGGAAAATTTCAGGGGGGGGGGTGAATTAATCATTTGCATTAGTATCCTTAGCAGAATAGGTACACACACCTAAACCATTTTTCCTAGGCATGGAAACTGAGGAACAGAGTGAAATAAAGGTAACCAAGTTCTAGAACTAAATGACAAAGTTACAAATCAAAAAGTCACTGGATCCAGGGGGCATCTACCCAGAGTTCTTAAAGAACTCATATGCAAAATTGCTGATTGCCTGACCATGTGATCCAAACTAGGTCTGCAACTATAGACTGGGAAGTAGTTAACATAACACCATTTTTAAGGGACCCAGGGGAGAACCAGGACTCTTATCACTCTAATTTTTGTAATGCTTCACATTAATTTACCCAAAATAGGTGTTAGGTTACCTGATCTATAATAATTGCTCTGGGTAGTTTGGTGGAAATCATTATTGAAGGCAGAATCATTTCACATATAGAAGGAAAGCATTGCTGAGAGAGGAGCCACACGGTCGCTTCTGTGAAGAAGCATATAGGCAGAAATGGATCCAGTAGATGTTATATGTTTGGACTTCAAAAAAGCTCTCACCAGAGACCCTTGCCAAATGCTCCTGAATAAACTTATCAGGATAAGGGAGCAGGTTATGTTATTGATGAGAAACCAGTTAAACAACAAAATGCAAAGGGGATTGAGTGTGTGGACAGTTCTCACAATGGAGGCAAATCAAAAGTGAGGCTTTCCAAAGATGCAGGCTAGGTTGAGTAGTGAGGTCACGATAGTTGTAGATAACACCAAATTATTTAAGATTATGAAAACCCAAGTGAACTGTGAAGAGTTCCAGAAGGATCTCTCCAAACTATGAATAAGTAATAAAATGGCAAATAAGGACCAACAGCAATTGAAATAAATATTGGAGCAAAATTTCCAACTATTCTGAACTGGCAGTGATTAACTAATAATAATAATAATAATGATAACAACAATAATAATATTTATACTCCCCCCCCCCGGCCAGGGCCAGGCTCAGGGAGACTAACACCAAATATGAATTATAATATAACGTAATAGGCAAACCAACAACAACAACAAAAAACCAACAATCAAACAAACAGTTAATTAAAATACGGCTTACAATGCAGCTTAAAATGCAGCCTCCTTTCAGTAGTAGCCCATAAATCAAGACCATAAAGGGAGGAAACATCATTCACCCGAGCCAGCTATCCATGCTGGTCCTGCATGGGCCAGCAAAAAAAAAGTAAAGAGAACTTGAGAGTATGGTTGATAGATCAATGCAAACAGCAATGCAGTTTGCAGTGGCAGAGAAAAGGCAAATTCCATGCTAGATTTTATTAGGAGAGGGATTAGGAATAAGACAGTACAGCATAAATCTATAAAGAACTAGAGATCTGTCATTTTTTGTTTCATGCAGTTTCTCATTTTTCCAATCTTTAGTTCAGTTCTCCACATTTCCATTTAACAAACACACACACACACACACACACACAAACCACAAACACACACAAAAACAGCTATCAACAGCTATCAGTCAGTCAATCACCCACTTCCACCACCCTTCTGAGTGATCCCCCCTCCCCTCCCCATCCCCACCCCTTCTCTACATAAGTGCCTGGGGACTTCTATTTCACTGTATCTGAAGAAGTGTGCATGCACACGAAAGCTCATACCAAAATAAAAACTTAGTTGGTCTTTAAGGTGCTACTGAAGGAATTTTTTTGTTTTACACAAAAAAAAATCTTGGTGAAAATTCAGCAGCACTTTAGTGCAGTTTTCTCCTAATATAAACATCTTTTTATGTAATACTGTATTGCCTAAAATGCACCTTTTGCAATGCAAACAGAGGAAGCTCAAATTTCAGAGGGTGGCTATGCTTCAATTCACACATAGTTTCAGAAAGTGTGAAGTAGGTATATTCACTTTAAATGTGAAATGAGTTTAATTTATGATGATCTATACGTGGACTACTGAGTACAGTTCCAGTAACTGCATTTCAAAAAAACTGCCGTAGAGCTAAATCAGATGCAGAAATGGCACCCAAAATTATTAGGAAATTGGAGCACCTTCCCTGTCAGGAAATGCTAACATTGGGACATTGTAGTTTAGAAAAAAAGAGATAGCTAAAGGGATATAAGAAAGAATTTATTTTAAAAAATATATGCATGATGTAAAGAATGAAAATAAAGAGAAGTCCTATCTCTCTCTCTTTTAGATAGCTGTCACAGTGGTCGGATGGGACTACTTCAGAGTAACGACTCTGCACCGCTCTGCATTTTATCTTTTTATTGGTGCTGCGTATTTGCGCCAGCATATACGTCTTGCGCCAGCATAACAACTTGGGGAGCCCCATCCTCTTCCCCCGACGCTTTCTGCGAAGTTCCGGAGTTGGGGGGATGGGTCTGCCCCCCCTCTTTCCTCCTTCCTGTCCCACCTGGGACGCTGGCTCTTCTACCCTGCCAGAGCCTTGGACCCCACTTCCTGTTTCCCCACTGGAGCTGGAGCTTTCCCTGCTCTCAGTCGTGCTCTGGGCTGGGCTGGAACTCAGGAGGGGAGGGGCTTCGCGATACCCCTTGCCCCTCACATCCATCCCCCTCCCAGGCCCCCCTTCCTCCCTCCCGGGCGGCTGCGCAAGTGTTGGTGGTGACTGAAAGCCTAAAAACTCCGTGCTGTCCGAGCCGGTTGGTGTGAACACCTCCCCCCAGTTCCCTTGGCCCCCTCCTTCCTCCTGGGAAGAGGGAAAGCCCAAAAAGTCCGTGGCCTCAGAGCTGGTGGGGGTGAAAATCTGCTGCCAGTCCACCTCTTCTCCTGACTGAGTGGACCTCGGAGATACCCACATCTCCTCCTCCGCGTCCTCAAACTCTGCTTCCCATCTCCATGGTGAATCTCGACCAATATTCGCGAACTGTCATTGTTCTTTGTCTTAAATTATGCAGTTCCTCTTTGGTCTGGTCCATATGACTATCGGACGCATACATGGTTTTCAAAGCCTCTAAAAATACTTTGACATTCTTCATGCAAGGATTTTTTGTCGCGATTAACGGTCTGAGCCACTCCCTGGCTGCCCCGGTAAGGTGTTCCACAATAAACGCTACCCTGTGCCCATCATCAGGAACTCATCATGGTGCAGCTCAAGATCATACACGATCTCAGTCTCAAAGCCATGATATTCCCTCGGGTCTCCATTGAACTTGCTTACTAGGGTCCCTGCTCTCCTTCCTGGCAGCACTTGGAGTTGGGCTCCCCCTCCTCCCTTGGTTCTCTCTGCATCCAACTTGTTTTGGAGGTCCACGGCTACCGCCCTTAACTGCTGCTCTTTCTCCTGAAGTGCTCTCACCTGTTCAGCAAGGTTGTGCCTGTCCTCTTTAATTTTCTCCGTTTCTTGCTTCGCCGCCTTTAATTCCCCCTGTGCCTGCAACGCCAGTTCCTGCAGGTCCTGCTGGGCTTTCTCCGCGATCTGCCGCCATGTCTCCGCTTCTGGCGTGCTCATCCCTGCAACTCCAAAGTAGCCCAAAAAAGATTCGGAGGTTGCTGTCACAGTGGTCGGATGGGACTACTTCAGAGTAACGACTCTGCACCGCTCTGCATTTTATCTTTTTATTGGTGCTGCGTATTTGCGCCAGCATATACGTCTTGCGCCAGCATAACAACTTGGGGAGCCCCATCCTCTTCCCCCGACGCTTTCTGCGAAGTTCCGGAGTTGGGGGGATGGGTCTGCCCCCCCCTCTTTCCTCCTTCCTGTCCCACCTGGGACGCTGGCTCTTCTACCCTGCCAGAGCCTTGGACCCCACTTCCTGTTTCCCCACTGGAGCTGGAGCTTTCCCTGCTCTCAGTCGTGCTCTGGGCTGGGCTGGAACTCAGGAGGGGAGGGGCTTCGCGATACCCCTTGCCCCTCACAATAGCACACCTTTCTTTGGCCGGAAGACATTAAAAGGGGGGACATCAAAAGCTAGAGAAATGCATTAGCGGCTACATGTATATCCGCTACAAAATACTTGAAAAAGACAAAGTTTCTGTCTGAAGAAGAATAGATAAGAAGAAGCTAATAATAATGCCTAAAACTACATATTTAAGATATATATTATTGGAAAATGTAAGGAACTGACATCTGCCACTTTTGGAACGAAGGCAGCCATTTATTATTTATTGGAAAAGGTTATATATTGTTAAGAATACAAAACAGTATTATTATATTATATTAATTATATTATATTATATTAGTTTCAAGTTTCTTTCCATATCTTTTCTCCCTGTAATTCAAACTAAGCAGAATTTAAAAACTGAAAGGGGAACTGAAGAATTTAAGGCCAGAATCCAAAGCTGTACAAGAAGACTTCTGCTTGTACATCATGCCTTCAACATCCCCTTCTCCCACCTGAAGGCACTATGAGGCCCCAAAAATTCTCCCAGAGGGTCCCCTAACCCTCTGGGGCAGTTTTTGAGAGTGTGAGGGGAACTGCAGGAAGGATGAGGGAAAGGGAAAGTCCCCTTGCAGAAATGGGAGTCTGTTCTGCTCACACAAATAAATCTTCCAGGCTGAGGAAGGATATTAATTTCTTAAGAAGACTGCTACCTAGTGGGCATGCTTGTGCAGAAAGGGATTCCAAGCCATTCTGCAGGACAGAGCAACTTCGGTTAGTTCCAACCCCTGAGCCAATCAACCAAGCAGGCAAATTTACAAATGCACAAACACAAAAGAACAGAATCTGTGTACACTTCATTGCGCTCAGTGGGTGGAAGGATCATTGTTATACTTTGGAGAAAGAAAAAGGGGTCAGTTAAACTAACCATTTTAAAGTTAAGTGTTTTGTGTCAGGTTTTAAGTATTTTAATTGTTTGCTGCAGTTTGTACAAAGAAAGCCCAGAAAATTGTTCCTTTTGGAGAGCATTGTGTCATGAACTTGGTGTTCTGTGGATTAAAGGAGATCAACGAGCTACCTGCCGAGCTTATCTACAAAGGATGCCAGTGAGACTCTTAAAGACTGTGAGATTTGAATTTATCACTTGGTGGACGTTCTCCATTGCAGTGTATTCTAGGTAGATGCTGTTAATGTAATTTTCTGCTCCAAGCTTTTGGCATACTCCATCACTTTCCCTCCGAGCCAATGCGCTGCAGTGGATAGTGGCCTGGACTTGGGGTGTGTGTGTGTGTGTGTGTGTGTGTGTGTGTGTGTATTATATACACTTACTTAACTACTGGATTGAAGTGATGGTAGCTGTGATAAGAATTGCAATGCAGTCCATATAGAGAAAGAAAATAAATAGGAAATAGTAATAAATGAGCTATACTCCTGCTAGTATGAAAGGTAAATGGTGCCTTTGGAATTAACATAAATTTTGAATTCTTTGCACAAAGAATGAAAACCACATGGCTACTTTTCCCTGAAGAGTTTCTTTGTTTATCTTATCCACAACTGAAATTCCAAATGGATACTACTATTTTGCAGCCCATCATCATTTAACCCAAGCTGATCCGTCAATCTAAATACACATATCTGTGGGTGCAGCCAAAGAAGCAGGTGGAGGTGAGAATCTTTGACAAATGTCCATCCAAACCCAAGCAGCCCAATAATTAATAGGTAGGTTGGCAGTAGCAAATGTTTCAATATACTTTAAAGACTTGGTTGTCCTGACCCTTGATTCCTGACCCTTGTGTCTGATTCTCAGGGGAAGTAGGAAAAGAAATCCATTAAGAGCCAAATCAGATATGGCATGGCTATTGGAACAGAGATGCTCAGGTCTGCAAACACACGCCAGGGGGCTTTCCAGTTCAAAGGGCTATGCAATAATGACCCAACCAAAATAACAAGTAGCACCTTCTGCAGTCCATGATTGGACACTCTGCTTTTTATGTGATTCTCAGCTCCAAAGTGGCCAATTCAGGGGAAAGTGATGGGAGGAGTCTCAAAGTCTGGTTTTGATTGGTTGGTTGGTTGGCTGGCTGACTGAACAAATGTATTTATAGTCCACCTTGTTAAGATAAACCCTTCACAAAGCAGCTTACTGCAATTAATAAATACAATATATCAAGCAATTTTGCCACATGCTTCTTTGCGCATCTAATGGCACCTATTATTTTCATGGTTTCAACGTGTTTCTTTATTCATACACTTTTAAACTGGGGGGGGGGATTAACATAACATGTTCTAACTTCTAAGCATTGAACTATTTCGTAAGCTTCTTATCACCTCATTTCACTTTTGGCATAGCACTGCTTCTGTTTTACTAGCTTATGTTCCAGTAATACACTGGCAAATTCTAGTTACTTAATAAGGAATGCAGATTACTGAATTAAGACATCTATTAAACTGGGTACTTAGGAAAAGGTATGCCAGTAACCCATATCAGGTGGGACCATGGGCAGCATGGGAAGGTACATTTTACATAATTCAGCAAATGAGATATGCACATAAAAGCAAACTTCCATACACATATCCCTTGCTGGATGATGTACAGTGGGTCTAAATCAATGAGCAACGAAATGCACATTATTATTGAATTTCTATCCTGCCCTTCCTTCAAAAGGCAAGCGCACACCCAAACATGGATGCCTTCTGTCTACAGTGCATTTCTTTCATAGAATCATAGAGTTGGAAGAGACCACAAGGGCCATCCAGTCCAACCCCCTGCCAAGCAGGAAACACCATCAAAGCATTCCTGACAGATGGCTGTCAAGCCTCCGCTTAAAGACCTCCAAAGGAGGAGACTCCACCATACTCCTTGGCAGCAAATTCCACTGTCTCTTACTGTCCGGAAGTTCTTCCTAATGTTTAGGTGGAATCTTCTTTCTTGTAGTTTGAATCCATTGCTCCGTGTCCGCTTCTCTGGAGCAGCAGAAAACAACCTTTCACCCTCTTCTATATGACATCCTTGTATATATTTGAACATGGCTATCATATCACCCCTTAACCTTCTCTTCTCCAGGCTAAACATACCCAGCTCCCTAAGCCGTTCCTCATAAGACATCATTTCCAGGCCTTTTTCCATTTTGGTTGCCCTCCTCTGGACACGTTCCAGTTTGTCCGTATCCTTCTTGAACTGTGGTGCCCAGAACTGGACACAGTACTCCAGGTGAGGTCTGACCAGAGCAGAATACAGTGGTACTATTACTTCCCTTGATCTAGATGCTATACTCCTGTTGATGCAGCCCAGAATTGCATTGGCTTTTTTAGTTGCTGCATCACACTGTAGACTCATGTCAAGTCTGTGGTCTACCAAGACTCCTAGATCCTTTCCACATGTACTGCTCTCAAGCCAGGTGTCACCCATCCTGTATTTGTACCTCTCTCTCTCTCTCTCTCTCTCTCTCTCTCTCTCTCTCTCTCTCTCTCTCTCTCTCTCTTTTCCTCCCCCCCCCAAGTGTAGTACTTATCAAAGGGGTGCACATTCAAATGCATTCCCCCTTTCACTTTGTCATGCTAGTCACCTGTAAATACCTTCTTAAAGCATGACAAGAACCAGCTTTGATAATTTTTATGTAAAAAGTGCAAGCTCCCTCCCATATTTCCACAGGATAAATGAGTGTGAATTCACAAAAAGCATGTTCATCATTCAGTCATGGCAAGAGCTGATGATTTGGCAGTTAGGACAGAGCCTTTGCATATTACACACCTCGGACAATGTTGAATCACCTCAGATCATTCCAGTCATACTCATTAATGCTTCTGTCTGATGCCAGATCACACCTATGCACACAGCATGCTCGAACCCAGCCTTACACTCATTGAGAGAAGATGGGCTTGGAATTCTAATTCATCAGAACATATTTGACATATTTACACTGTCTGGCAAGGAGAGGCTCTTTCTCTTGTCTTGAACAGATACAGGTGTCTCCCCACTTATGCACATGCGACTCGTGCAAGGTGCTGGGAAATAATTGAATCATTTTAAACTGCAAAAGGGAGCCAAAAAATGGCCCCCAAACAGCAGGAAAACTGCAAAAATGGCACAAAAAGAGCAGGAAAACAGCTAGCAAACCTAAGCACTACCAGTCTACCCCCCTTGTTGTTGTTTCTGCATCGTCCTCCAGTGATGAGGAAGACTGAGAGCCACCATTGCCAATGCCACCATTCATGTGAGTCTGCCAAGTGCTGCTTATTTTATAAATGGGTTTTCAAGGGTTCCCAGCAGTTCAGAGGGTGCTTACAGGTGACTTAGACAGTGTTCCCCACTGTATGCGATTTCATTTATACATGTGGTATCCGGGAGCATAACCCCTGCATGTGAGGGGACAGCAGTATGGGTTGGTTTCAAGATTTACATCTGTAGGCCAGAATATACCATAGTTTGTTGTTTTTTTAGTATTCAAAATGTTTGAAATTGGGGGGTCGTCTTATACACGGATAGTGCAGAGGGGGGACGGGCGATTGGGAGCGTCAGTGAGGCGGGTGAGTGATTTTCAGCAATCCCTCCCTCGCAATCCCCCTCCCCAAGAAAAGCTTAAAACTCTGGTCAATCCCCCCCCCCGCATTTTCTTAATTTGGAGTCTCAAAAAATAAGGGTCATCTTATACACGGAGGTGTGTTATACACTGAAAAATACAGTAATCTCCGGACTAGGTCCTTATAATGCTCTGCAATGCATACATGTTTTGGTGCCAGAACACCCTGCTGTATGTTCTAAACTAAGTATAAAATTCTGTGCCCACATACCTGAGCATAAGTCCTATTAAACACTTACATCAGAGTAAATATACTTCACAGTTTGATAATATAGATTCAATTTGCGGCCTTGAATTTTGACATTTAGAATTTCAGGATTTCATGAGTTATAAATTCAAATTTGAGTGGTTTTGTCCCATTCCCCAAAATGTTTTGCTGTATCTTTCAGTTTCTCAGACGTCTTTTCCCCACCTCCTCTCGTGCTTGATCAACGGTCAACTGCAATTTAAGAGCCCAAAATGATGTCCAACCCTATGTGCATATATTGAATTGCTGTTCAAGCAACCTCATGCAGAATTGTGTTTGAATCCTCGCATGCAGGTATCTCTTATACTCATCATGCCACTTTAGCTTGACAAAAAGGGGTCCTTTGTGGCATCCATATGAACAAGCTTAGGTTTCTGTCTCAGCATTGAGAAGTTTATCTCAGGGCATCTTTTGACTGATAACACTCTCCCCTTTCTGACTGGCTCTTTTGTCTGTTTTGAAATTTGCTTCCACAGTAATGTAAACAAAAGTGTTGTAGTAGCGATATTACTGTGTAAAGATATTAAGCAACTCAACAAAGAGCCCTTATTTATGCATTAGCCTCCCCACCAGCAGCAACAGCCTTGTCTGTTGTGTCACTACAAGGATGGCCTATTTTGCTTTTGCATTCACACAGTTTGTGCTGAGAGTGGCACTTTCATGCAAAAAAAAATGACTCATTTTATTCAAAACACGACACCACGCGCTTTGCCCTGGGCTCTCCTGAACTTAGTTGTGCCTGCATTCTTTCGTTTAGATTTACTTGGATTACTCTTAACTATTTCCCCCTTCTTTTAAACACTTTTATCCATGCCAGTGAGGCATAGAAGGCTCTTGCACTAGGGCTACTGGGGCAAAGACCTGCCAAGGAAAAGGTCAAGCAACTTTTAAAAGCATGTCCCCCCCAACAAAATACCAAAGACAGACAGTATTTCTGTCTCCCACACTTGGGAGCCAGTGTGGTGTAGTGGTTAAGAGCGGTAGACTCATAATCTGGGGAACCAGGTTCGCATCTCCGCTCCTCCACATGCAGCTGCTGGGTGACCATGGGCTAGTCACACTTCTCTGAAGTCTCTCAGCCCAACTCACCTCACAGAGTGTTTGTTGTGGGGGAGGAGGGGAAAGGAGAATGTTAGCCGCTTTGAGACTCCTTCGGGTAGTGATAAAGCGGGATATCAAATCCAAACTCTTCTTCTTGTCTCACACACATTTTAGACTTCCGTTTGAACTTAGAGGTGCTCCTTCTATTAATCTCCTGTATTCTGGCCAATCGTCTGTATGCACCACTAGCCAATCCCAACCCAAAAATATTGCTCCCACTTATGTTTCTCTGGACAGAAAAAAAAACCTGAGAATGTTACTAGGACTGTCAGCTATTTAGCTCCAGTTGTGCAAGTTCCCATTCCTTCAACCTGTGGCAGCCCCACGGACTTCTGATAGATAGCCAGTCAGGCTCATAATCTGTTTTGAGCATGCTCAGAGCTGTCTCCTTGAAGCCCACATCTCCTCACCATTTTTGGTTTGCTTAGTACAGTATATGTTTCCAGAGAGAGAGAGAGAGAGAGAGAGAGAGAGAGAGAGAGAATGCAACAATGCACAGAGTGTGATTCTCTTTCTGCAATAAATATCTATCTTTTAAAAAAACTTAACCATTTTGCATTTATTTTTGTGGATTGGGGTATATAGTGAACAATGGTTTGTGCATGTGTTGCAAAAAAGTTTGTATTAACTATGCCCCTGCAGTCACTCATTAAAAGCTGCAATACCTGCTGGGTAGGGTAGGGCAGGTTGATTTGAGCCATGTGCAATCCTGCAGTACTTTGTTTATGTTATTTATTTAATTTTTATACCCCACTCTTACTCCCAAAGGGACCCAGTGCACTAGAAAACAGGAAGGCATTTCAAACAAACGTGACAAAAACAATTCCATAACAACACAACAGAGCAATAGCATAAACAGCTCTCTCTAAAAAAAAAAATCAATTTAACTTTTCATTATTCAAAACACATTTTCTCTAAATTGAAAGAACAAAGTATTCCAACCAATAGACAAAAATGATTGCTTAATTTGAGCCAGCACATCAGAGCTCAGCAGAACACATTTGCAATGCATGGCTCAGTCCTGAAAAATCTGAATGAATGATTTCTGCTCATGTGCAGAGTGCACCACACGAGTGAGGAATCATAATCAGCCTGTTATGTCTGAGATTAGGAAGAGTATCTTCCAAGTTTGCGGAAGGATGCAGTGTCAGTCAGTGTGACATCCAGACAGGAACAGAGCCCAAACTTATCATTTTAGAAATTCAATTACAAACTCACAAAAAAGCAAGGAAGAAACAATAGCAGCAACATCTCCCTCTTTTCAGCATTTAAGATATTCTGATTGGAAGCTAGAGGAGGGGTTGGTTGGAAGCAGATCCACAGATATTTTCTGAAAACGCTCTGGAGAATACACTGCTGCAAGCGACTTTGAGCATGATTTTTGTGTGTGGGAAAGCTGCATACAAATTGAATGAACGAATGACAATGAAGTTCTCCCCCTGTTCATAGATATGCAGACAATAACTGGGTTTTTAGTGAGGAGTCAATGGCACTCTGCACATCTGCAATGGCAGACTTTCCTAAAGAAGTGCTATACAAGTCCTATTGTGATGAAAAGGGCAAGGTTTAAATTGCAGACCCAAATTCCCACAACAAGCTTAATTAGATTGAAGTCCTTTTACAGCTGGTAGGATAAGCTGTGATTAAATATTATTACTGTACAATTGTTGTTTTTGAGTGCAGGGCAGGTCCCATAATGCACTTGCTGCTCTTGCCTACAAGGGGAGATGAAAAAGAAATATATTCCTGCTCTGTCTTATGGCTACCCTCAAAGCCTTGTCAACCACCCACTGCATTATTTTCAGAGCTCTGTGTTGCTGTATTGGAGTTGTTCTAGATCAGGCACCCCCAAACTACTGCGGCCCTCCAGATGTTTTGGCCTACAGCTCCCATGATCCCTAGCTAACAGGACCAGTGGTCGGGGAAGATGGGAATTGTAGTCCAAAACATCTGGAGGTCCGAAGTTTGGGGATGCCTGTTCTAGATCAACAACCTACTATTTGGCAACGCTCATTAACCCCTATAGGGAATAATGGGGGTTGCGGCAGGGCCCAGCAGAAAAGCCTGTATGGGTGGGTCTAAAAGTAAGGGAGATAAGGTAATTGGAGGGCTGAGTGTTGCTGGAGTAAAATGCATGTATCAGTTCTTTGATTGACAGGGCAAGTGCTTAAGTCTCAGCATTTTAGCGTCCAGTTTCACTTTGCTAGGTGATTGAATCTCCCTCCCGCCCACCTCCTTTCCTTGGCAGGTTTAGAGTGACCTTGCTTTGCCCTGTGGGGCCACCTGTATTCAGGGGCCAGTAGGAATTTTGCCATTTGGCTGATTGGCCGTGGCCATTTGGTTTTTGCCTACTGCTCAGCAAATAGTCACAACTTGTTAGGTTGGCGGTTAGGCTTTGGTTGATAAATTTGGGAGGGGTATCGCATGGAGGTGCATGCCCCTCAGTGATGCTCTTATACAAGTATTCCGTTAAAGGAATCCTGGGGCTCCGGGGCTCTCATCCTTACACCCCCGCAATGGTGCGGGGCTGGGGCCAATACAGAGCATGAGCCTTGGGGAACATTTCTGGTGGAGGGGAGATGGCCTGCACTCAGCTGTCTCCTCCCCCATGGGGTGTTTACTTGACTTCCTACCGTAGGAAAGTCAGAGCTGGTCCAGAGCTGGCAGAAGATTAACCAAAGCCTAAGGCCAACACTCAATTTAAAATTTGTAATTTAAATAAAGTTGTGGCCAAAATTATGCCCAAAACAAAACCTAAAATGATGTGTCTGTCTGAGTTATTGGGGGGAATTTTCTGGGGGGGCCTCGGCACACAACTTTTTAAAGGCATGGCCAATAATGGTGGAGAGTAGTAACAAGGGCAAGCTTTTCTGCTTCTCAAGGTAAGTAAAAGCAGCGCAAGAAACAAAATGTGCCTGCCCTCCAATCAACAGCTGCTGTTTCCCCCTTGTTATTCCCCCCCCTTGTTATTCTCACAACAATATTGTGCTGCTGCAGTTTAGGTGGAGCAATTTTAACAGGTCCAAGGGTCATCCAGTGAGCTTCAAACACCAAGTGGGGATTTTAACCTGGTTCTTCCCGGCTCTGTGACCCTCCAGATGTGGTTGGACTACAACTCCCATCGGTCCCAGCCAGCATGGCCAGTGGTTGAAAAAGAGGGGAAATGCAGTCAAGCAACATCAGAGGGGCCAATGGTTTCCCACCCCTGTTCCAACTACTACAGCACAATGTCTGTCTCTCCAATTAATTTTGGATGTTCATTTACCAATTGATTCATGGGGATGTTTTTGGTCTGGAAACATGGCCATGCGCACATGCTGCACCTTCCAATTATCGCAGAATGGGGGTTCACCATCATGGTGAGCACGATTTGCAGTGGGGGCTGAACAAACCACTCCTGTGTTACAAAGGTGGGGGCATGACTGATCACTGTGGGATAGGTCCCTGGCTGTTGTTGGGCAAATCTGTATGTTGCAATGTTGATGGGTCAGCCCCTTGGGTAAAAAAGCCAGAGAGAGAGGTTTCTCTTTCTCTTTGGCTGTGTTTTCGGATCCCGACCCTACCTCCGCTGTTTTTAGGCTTCTCATGCTGTGCCTCTCATGGGGTCGCCTGTATTCAGGGGCCTGGTAGGAATTTTTCCATTTGGCTGATTGGCTGGTGTCATCTGGTTTTTGCCTACTGCATAGCAAATAGTCACAACTTCTAAGGTTGGCGGTTAGGCATTGGTTATTGTGGTTGTATTAGGGGTCTTGTTGGCTGTGTTGGCCCCAAACGTTAATGCCCGAGTTGGGGAAATTCCGGTCAGGTTGGGGGCCAGGGCCGCGCGAGAGCCCCTGGGAGCCTGAGGGGAGGGCTTATGCACCCAGCTTCCTGTCTCTCCCTGTAGGGTTTCCCCTGTTAACAAGGCTAGTTTAGTTCTGTCCTTAGGGGACAGCTGGAGAATCAATGCCTGAGTTAGGGGAGATTCCGGTCAGGAATACAGGGGCTCTATGCAGTGTTCATAACCCCGGTCGGGGGCCAGCAGCACGCATGAGCCCCTGGGAGCCCGAGGGGAGAGGGGAGAGCCTATTGCACCCGACCCCCTGTCTCTCCCTGTAGGGTTTCCCCTTGTTGACAAGGCGAGTTTATTTCTGTCCTTAGGTGACAGTTGGAGAACCAATGCCTACGCAACCACTCACTTATTTTATATTTGTATTTCAATAAAAGTTGTGGCCAAATTCATGCCAAAAACCATTAAACAAAAATTCTGTCTATGGTGTGAGTTATTTGAGGGATGTTTTTGGGGACCTCCACATGCAAAAGACGGATTGCAGGTTGTTTGTCAGTTTTATGCAGTCCTGAATAATTTAGTTGCCCCTCATCAAAGTGCAAGAACATTCCCTGCCCCTCATTTCTTTAGAGGATGGGGTGCATTTTTTTTTTAAAAAAAAAAGTCTTCCCAAAGCTATTGCACTGATCACCTGAAATACTGGTAGTAAAAACAGTTCAGGAAACATGAATCCTTCTCACTACAGGTTATGCTCTCTATCAGCCATTGATTTCAGTCCAGAGCTTTTAGTAGAGAAAAAAGTCCTAATTTCCCTTGCTTGCTTTTTATTACAAGGGAGATTTTGCTTTCTCCAGTTCTTTAAACCCTCCTAGGCTTTCTCTCACCCGCCTGCCTCCACCCCTCTCTCTGTATGTCTCTTCTTTTTCTCCCCTCCACACACTCCTTTCTAAGACTGAAAGCAAGGACAGGTCACTTGCCTTTTTAAACATGCATTTAGAAGAAATGTTCTGACACACACACACGGACAAAAGACAAAAACACAAAGGGATGTTTTTAATTAGAAGCATTTTGTTGTGGTGAGGGTTTTCCCCCACCGTTATTATTATTATTATTCTCCTAGGTTTTTAACTTTAGAGAGAGGCTCACAAATACCTCCTCTGGATTCATGCTGCCGGGCTGCTTTATTCTGCAGCAGGAAGGCTTTCAACGTGCCGCACAATAGCTTTTGTTTCAGAAGTATAGGGCAACAAGAACCTTGTATGTCAGAGGTCTGTATTATATCCATAACGATAGATTCGGATGGTGGAACGGAGGTTGGGAGAAAAGTGTGAATGAGCGATTTCTCTATTGTACAGTTGGAGGCCTACCAGCAAACACCGGCACAAAAGAAAGCACATCCTTAAGAGCTGAAGCAGACTCAGGATAAATACCCATTTTGCACATAATGGTCCCTATGATTTAACCTTGCACAGCTGCTATGACACCTGCTTTTCAGAACCATTGTTGAAGAACAAGCTGTGCATTGTCTTCTGTATACATACCGAGCCATACAAGTTAACATTTCTCTCTTTTTAGTTACTTTTGTTCCTTCTCTCTTCTCTCTCTCTTTTTTAAAGGCAGAAGCTTTATATGAATGAATAGATTCAAACAAACCTGCAGCCTTGATTGCCACCGTGTTGGCCCCTCTTTGAGTTGTTCTTACACACCGTCGCTGGTGGCACAGGAGACACAGAAGACATGTGCGAAGGGTAAAGGGAAATGGACTGCTCCATGGGCTATTGTCAGGAGAGGTTGTGGAGGCAGGGGGTCAAAGTCAGCTGTAGGCCACTCACAAAGGTAAGCAATGTAAGTTGAGGGACTTCTACAAACTGAGGGACTTCCACAGCTGTTGTTCAGGACAGTGTCCTGTGGACTGTTCACATGCCTTTGCAAACAATAAAACACGCTGCTCTTTCACCCCACAAAAACAGCAAGATTTTTTACTGAAGTCCTGGGATGGGATTCCAGAGTTCTCAGTTGCTCAGTTTCCTGGAGAGGAACTTGAGGTGGCAGTAATCAAGGCTTTTGATCCCTCTCATTCATTTTAACTCTACAAAGTCTACAAGTCTATGACATCGGCAGCCCACACTAAAGGTAAAGGGACCCCTGACCATTAGGTCCAGTCGTGACCGACTCTGGGGTTGCGGCGCTCATCTTGCATTATTGGCTGAGGGAGCCGGCGTATAGCTTCCAGGTCATGTGGCCAGCATGAGAAAGCCGCTTCTGGCGAACCAGAGCAGCACACGGAAACGCTGTTTATCTTCCCGCTATAGCGGTACCTATTTATCTACTTGCACTTTGACGTGCTTTCGAACTGCTAGGTTAGGCAGGAGCTGGGACCGAGCAACAGGAGCTCACCCCGTCGCGGGGATTCGAACCGCCAACCTTCTGATCGGCAAGTCCTAGGCGCTGTGGTTTAACCCACAGCACCACCCACATCCCACTGGAGGCTGCTAAACAATTGGCAACTGCATGTTTGCATGCAGCTGAGTCCGCCCCCCCCTACCTCCAGTCCTCCACTTCTGGGGGAAAGTATAAAAAAATACATCTCCTTAAGAAATTTGTTTCTAAACCTGGGTACATTAGATTGTTTTTAAAGAGTGCATTTTAGGAGAGATGCATGCTAAAATGCTGATTAATTTTCACAAAGACTTTTGTTTTTAAAAAAACTCACAAACTGCTATGGGAAACCAAATTTAACACTGGAAAACTGAGAAATCGAAGCTGGCATGTTGTCAGCCAGAGGCAGATTTAGGGCAGCACAACCAGTTCAAGCCTAGGGGATGCCTCCTCAACTATGACATAGTGAAATGAGCAGAACAAAAGTTGAGAGGTGGGTGGGGGCTCTTCCCCATAATCTCCACTGCCCCCCTTATAGTTCTTTTCCCCCAAATCAATTTGTTCTTTCTGTGCTTCTTCCCCTAAATTTCTTTTCCCGGTGCCACCGCTGTATGTTCACTATGTTCTCTCTATGAACACCTCTTCAGGTTAAGCTCCAGTGACTTCTAGGATCTCACAGGACCATAAGAAGCCACCTTCTTCCAAGTCACCCCTTTGGTCCACCTAGTTCAGTATTGTCTACATTGACTGGCATTGGTTCTGTCCCAGCCCTACCCAGAGGGGCTGTGGGTTGAACATCCAAAGCATGTCCTCCACCATCGCGCTACGGCCCTTCCTTGTGCAGCTACTCTCAAAACCCCAATCGTTTTTTTCATTCATATCTATCCTGTGAAACAGCAATTGTTTATTTCTTCAGTAACATCAGCAGTAAAGTACTTCACTTTTGCATTATCTCGGTACTGCCAATTCAGTTGTATTCCCTGCTGGGTTAGAAATGAAGACTGAACACACAAGTACAGTACTTTATTGTTGTTTGAAATGATTGCTATTATAAGGCAAAGGTGCATAAGAAGCCAAGATTCTGGGTTTTTGTCCTGTATGGTATTTTGAAAGGCGGTCAAGGAAAGAGTATCTTATATTCTGGAGGCTGTAAGTAGGTGAATCAAGGAGCTAGTCTCTTGCACATGACCTTGGGGCTTTTGGAAAGCATTGTTAAGAGCCAGAATGCTGGGATGTGGCTGAGGTTAGAGGTAGGCTTGCCATACATCAGAAAATTTCTGACATGTTCTGGTTTTCGGGTGCAAAACTAGTGTTGGGGTGGGGGGAATTGGCAAAATGTCAGGCAACGCGATGGAAAAAGCAGTGGAAACAGCTCCAAAAGCTTAAAATCACTATTTGGGAGCTCAACAATTTTGGGGTCTTCCTAAAAAAAAAATGCTCAACAACTTTGCGGGTGTCAAGAATTTAATTTTTTTGAAATATGACAACCATAGTTAGAGTTGGTAAGGCTACTGAGGTTAGAGATCATAACGTTAAAGCAACTGAGTCTGTGATGTAAACACCATAATGGAGAATGGCATGAGAACATCCCAGTATACCAACCCTAGTCTTGCTAATTTCCACTTTGATGGACTGATGGACCGGGGGAGGGGGAATCATGTAATTTTGTTCATTTCATGATAATTCTGCAATTTTCATTGATAAACTCCTAGATGTTATCAAATGTCTCTGGCAGTTAAAACTATGATGGTTTTAATAATCAATGGCTGCAGAGCATTTTTTAAAAAAAAAAACCCAAGGGCTTAAGACTTATTGCTTCCATTTTCTCAGCTTTCTCAAGAAAGAAGGGGTGTTGCAGAAAATGGTCAAATTTATCATTTATAGCAAAATATTAATGTAGCAGCAGGAGAGTTGATGTGGCCATCTATCTATAAGCATTCAGGCTTCAAAGAAAGCATAAACATGAAATTAATGGTTTGTCTACTGTAAGGGACAAATAAATGCAAATTCAGCCTCATTAATATCAAGTGGGTGACTTCTTGGTTTATGGGGTTTGGATTGATTTTGTCAAAGACCCATAGATTTATTTAAAAAATGTCTTTTAAATTTAGCATCCATATACCCATTAGTTGAAAGAAATAAAATTCTCAGCAATTGCTCCCACTTCTCCTCCTCTGCTCCCCCCCCATCCTTAGATGTTGTTTTACTTAAATAAAGTTCATGCATTAGAGCTCACTTTCATGCTGAAATATGTCTCTTATAGGAGCTGCTATAAACGTCAGCATTTTCCACAGCATTAGTTTATGGGCCAAGTGAATTTTAATGGCATCGTAATCTCACTGCAATCAATTGTGGTGCAAGGGGGGAGAGCACTGGGAGTGTCCATTAAACAGAGCTTTGCATCACTTTTAATGTTCAGAGTTCTCACCAGTTTGGGAGGCAGTGAGATGGCAGGAAAGGCTCTCTCTCTCTCTCTCTCTCTCTCTCTCTCTCTCTCTCTCTCTCTCTCTCTCTCTCTCCTTTCAGATCCATTGCCCTGATTTGCAATTGGCTCAACAACCCACCCAGTATAAGTTCATCCTCCCAACTTTTAAAAATGGGTTTTAAACAAATTTGTAAATGAAATAGTATTGCCAAGTTATCAGGCTTCAGAAGAAGAGCAACGATGGAATCCTTACTACTGTATTTTCAGCCAGGTGCCATAATCATTCCACAGGTTTTCAGCCTGGAGGTTGGACCAATCAAGATTGTAGGGTGGGCTACTGGACAAATGAAGAAAGGAGGACATGGTTTCTGCACCTAAATAGTTGTAGGTGTAGAAAAGGGGATTTCAGTAGATGTAGCTTGCATGACCAACTACACATGCTGAAAGTTCCTCTTGTACATTACTGTAAAAAGTTTTCCTGAGCACCCTCATCAAAGAACTGTTACCAGAAAAGCTAATCACTATGGCAAGGTGCAATACTACTGCTTGGTTTTCTAACTTGCTTAAGGCTATTTGTTATTGTGTTATCTTCCAAAAACTTGTTCCAGCCAGGCAGTATTAGAGTGCTGTTAGCTGGCTATTCCTCTCATCAATGGTAACACTAAATAGAAAGTGGTGGGAATACTCTCCTTGAAAAGCTGAATAAAGTTTGAAACTGGCCACACTAAGTGTGCCACTTGTGATAGCATGAACTGCTCAGAAGACGTCAATAATTAATGCCCATCACTTGCAAGCTTCAAGATGCAGATATTTGTTACTGATGGACCTTTATATTTAGGCTGATTGTCATTCGGGTTTCAACCACCCATTCTGCAACAAATCTGAGGGAGGTGCCAAAGGGTCTAGCCGTGCTGGACATGGAATATCCACCTGATATTATGGTCTTGCTGGAAAGAGAAGAGGACAATGGAGAAGAAGAGGGAGCTATCCATCCCCAATACCACCTGGGAAACTTGCAGAAGATCAAGCAAAGCCCAGAAACACTGGATGGGTGCTAATAAACCTGATAATTCCTTGGCTCCTGATTGCTCTCTGTTTTACTTTGCATTGCTAAACTTATTTTGTATCTTACATTATGTTTGTTTGTTACTGAAAATATAATAAAAAGAAATTACAAAAAAAGAGAATTATCATATTTTAAAGTTCAAGCATTCTATAACAAAAAAATTGAACATTTGCTTGATCTTCATTTTGTAATAAATTCTACTTTGTGAGTACACTCCAAGCTCTACAGTCTCTTTATCAAATAGCAAAGGGGGAAACTGCTTGTACTGTATTTCAGTGTTACGTCTGTGACCCTGGAAAGCTTATTTTCCTTCTAAAAGAAGTTCAGCATTGCTGACAAAGGATCTACCTTTGTCCCTATTCTACCTAATGTAGCCTGAAAAAAACCATTTTTCACCAGGAAGAAAGACCACAGATAAAACACAATAAAAGTTATTGTGATGAATTTACACATCTGTTGAGAGTTCCCCACAATACAGCATTCTGAAAAATCTATCCCCTCATATTGCTTATTACCTAAAAGTTTAAACTACGAAAATGTCTTTTTATCCATGGAATCATAGAATTGTAGAGTTGGAAGGGACCCCAAGGGTCACCCAGTCCTGCAATGCAAGAATCCCTACAGGTTGTCCAACCCTCAGGATTTTCTCTCCACACAACCTCAACCACATCAAAAAGACAGCAGGGCCACGCATACAACCTGTACACACCATCATGCCCTGCACCAGTCCCACGCCCAGCACTGCCCATGTGTCATCATCTGAAAGGAAGAGGCCTACTGAAAACATGAAGGCCATCTCCATAAACCTGAACTTTAGTCCAACTCACCTGGGCAACCTATATGCATGTTCAACAGGCTCCCCCCCTACAGTTCTTTTCCCAACAGGTTGACAGCTTTGAAGAAGGAGCTGTGTTGGGTGGGGCAGGGTAAGAGTCTGTGGCCCCACTGTCTCTCTCCACATGGCTGGAGAGAAATCCCTCAAGAGGGCTTATATTACTAGCTATTCTGTCAGAACTAGAGAGAGCTGTGGACACTTAATCCAGCCTACATAGACTTCAGGTCATCAGCCTGCTCATAACAAGACAAACCTCAAATAAATAACCAAAGAACCATGAGAAGAGTGTTACCACCCAGATGGTTAATTTGACACCGGTGCTTTTGATCTGCTCTTTGAATGACAAACAAGGGGTAAATGTGCTTCCTTTTCATCTTCACTCCTACATTTTAAAGGCCCTCAATAATGTTCCCACCAACCAGATAATTTTCATTTGCAACTCTAATTAATCTGTGAATAAATATGCTTTGAGAGGAGGATAGATTTAAATGAGGGCTGTCTTTCCACCTTTAATCTACACACTCTATTCCTCTTGAGAGAAAATAGCTCTCTGCTTGTTCTGTCTTTTCTGAAATTCACACATTTCTCTCTCTCTCTCTCTCTCTCTCTCTCTCTCTCTCTCTCTCTCTCTCTCTCCCTCTCTCCCTCTCTCCCTCTCTCCCTCTCTCCCTCTCTCCCTCTCCCTTTCTTATTATCATAAAATAATGGCTTTAGTAGGTGAATAAAAGGTTAGGCAAGTTTTACAAAAATGGGCACCTATTCACCCTTGCTACCTTTAATCTACTGCATTCTCCTTCTAATGAGTGCAAATTACCTCAGCTATTTGACAGAGTCTTTATACTGTACAATACTGCCTAGCAAGCCATTCCCAGAAGAGCGTTTTTATATTATTAGTATGAGTATTATCTTTAATCTTTTGTCGTGTGAAAAATGAGGACAACATGAAGCTTGACACAAAGCAGAAAGCAGCAGAGATGAACCATGTTGGCCTCAGGATATATATATAATGGAATGATTTGCCCTCAAGGACCAATCCAGCAGAAAGTTTGACATGTAGGCCCAGCACATGCAAGTGAGGGAAACTTGAATAAATTATAAAATGGCAAGAGGGGTCAATTTGGAAATCTGCCCTGGTTCAAAATCAGGCTATTCCTGAAGCAGTGGATTTGGGGAAACTGAAGATGTATACAATATATATAATATAAAAGTGACCCAGTTCTGTGTTGGTAATACCGTAGTTCTCTGCTTTCATAGGCTTTTTTGTGTGTAAAATTTATGTTTTGTGATGGTACTTACTGGTACAGAATAGAATCACCTTTGTTTGGTTGCTCATGAGATCCATTTTGTGCTGCCACCCACATCAGTATCAAGATATCAGAAACAGCACCTCACTTTTTTAACAACAACAACAACAACAACAACAACAACAACAACAACAACAACAACGCAATGTGGAAGAGTCAAGGCAAAGCAGATTCATGCATGCATGTTCATCACTTGAGGATGTGGGGCTGCCTTTGAAGACAGTTCGGAAACATCAGCTGGTACAGAATTTGGCAGCCAGGATGCTCACCAGGGCAAGCCAGTTTGAGCACATAGCCCCAATCCTGGCCCATCTACACTAGCTGCCAATTAGTTTCCAGACCTAATCCAAAGTGCTGGTTTTGACCGATAAGCCTTAAACAGCTTAGGAACAGAATACCTCAAGGACCACCTCTCCACATATGAACTGACCCGGACCTTGTGATCATTATCTGAGGTCCTTCTTCATATGCCTCCTCTGTGAGAGGTCAGAAGCACAGCATCACCAGAACAGGCCTTTCCAGCAGTGGCTGCCCATTTGTGGAATGCTCTCCCCAGAGAGGCTAGCCTGGAACCTTCGTTGCATATCTAGGGCCTTTTAAACTGGTGTGTGTACCCTGTTTCTCCGAAAATAAGACGTAGCCATAAAATAAGCCATAGCAGGATTTTTAAGCATTCAAGGAATATAAGCCATACCCCGAAAATAAGCCATAGGGATAGGCAGTTTAACCTTGTAGGTTAAACTGTACCATACTTAATAAAAAAAATAAGACATCCCCTAAAAATAAGCCATAGTGTGTTTTTTTGAGGAAAAATAAATATAAGACGGTGTCTTATTTTCGGAGAAACACGGTAATGTGTGTATGTGTGTCATTATTGTATGCATTTTTTGTGTTTTTCTATTGTAAACCACGCTGCGATCTTTGGAGGAAGGGTGGTATAGAAATTTTTATTAATGAATTAATAATTTCTCACAAAGTCCCAATCTGTGAAAGATTTAAAATGGCATCTTAAAGCCTCCTGCAGGTAAATTTGTAACTAGTGGGGCCCATTGAGACAGTGCTCAATGCTCACTTTGCTGAGGGCTCCTGAAAACCAGGAGCTTGCCCTGTGTCTGAATATAAAAATGAGAGAGAGAGAGAGAGTTGGGACAATTATGCCCTCACACCGTGTCCATATACTAGTGGTGGGGAACTAGGCCTGCCAGACCTCTTGATTTGGCCCACAAGGCCATTTTGGACAAGCTATGATCACCCAATACATGTTAAACACCAGGCACAGGAAGTTTAAGCTGTGACTGCAAGGGAAGAATTAGGGATGCACTCCAAGGCTTAGAACGTGCTCCTGATTCTTCCTCTGCAGCCACACCTTGAATTTGGCAATTTTGGTACTTTTCTGTTATCCGGCCTTTGACTGGAATTGGATCCACTTGGGAGTGATCAGGAGCTCGCAAGTGGATCTGATCCATGTCAAAGGCAGGGCAACAGAAAAGGTGCCAAATTCACAAAGCAGTGAATTCAAGACGCAGTTCCAAAGGGAGAATCAGGAATGGACTCAAATACTTAAGTGTGCACTCCTCACTCTTCCTTTGCAACCATGGCTTGAGGCTTCTCATGCCTGGTGTCATATGACATTACGTAAGTGACAGGTGAGCAGCCCTGCCTCCCTGTCAATGTGGCTTTCAGAAGGTTGGACAACTTTGGGCCCAGCCCCAACCCTCAGCTGGGAAACATTCCCTATTCCTGCCATATACTTTATGAGCCACAAACCCAGGTAATGGTGTCTAGGTGATATATTTATTTATCACTGCCCATATGCAACTTGTGTTCGTATTTGCATATTACACAATCCAACATTCTCCTTTTTGGCTAAATGAGGCTATATGCTAAGCCTCTCTGATCATTCTTCTCTAAAAACAAGTTGCTTCGGGCCCTTGCTTTATCCATTATATTATACACCTTCCGTTTTCAAAATTTGCCACTTATTATTCTTTGCTCCAAGAATGTCTCATATTCAGAGCTGGCTTTGTTTCATTCTTATTATACACAACATCTATGTTCAAGGTTGCCAGTTATTTCATTATTCAGGCAGGCACTCCCCCCCCCATCCTTTTATCTTTTCAAAATAGCCTCAGTTCAAGGTCTTATATTCTTTGTTCCCCCCCCCCAAGTTTTGCCATTTCTTTTTCTTAGAAAAACATTTTCCCTTGCTTCACATTCATGTAGAATTGCCATTCAATTCTCTTCCTCAGAGCACCTATCCACAAGGAACGCAGGGCAGCCTCAACGTCCATCCTTTGCTTCTGGTATTTGAAAAGAAACAAAGCTCTCGAAAAATTTTTCTCTCACCCTTTTTGGAGTCGTTAGCAATTTACTGAGTTACAAAACAGATGACAAAACAGTCTTCCAGTTAGTGAATTCTTTGTGAAGAATTTAGTCAATGTTAGGAAGGTAACAAAAGGAACTGAGAATTTGGACCCCGTATATAGCACTGAAAAGTCCCAATGAATGCAACAATCTTGCTGGGTGGGCAGGAGACTCTAGCTTCTCAACAGGCAGGTTACTGTTGCATATTGGAAGCTAGAGGGGCAAGGCACCAGGGAGGTCAGTGCAGTGCAAATGTAGAAGGCTTCCTGCCAGTGTGTTTGCACTGTGCTGACTTCCCCACATCCTTACCCCTCCTAGAAAGCAAAAGAAGCCCACCTGCTAGGGAGGCAAGGGAGTGGCTCTGCCCCACCCTGTGAGCCTCATTTGGCAACATGGCTTACTCCTAGGTAAGTGGGAATTTCAGCCTGTTGGATTTTTATATATCAATTTCTTTGCTCATATGACCCTGACATTTAATATTTGCATGATCAGAGACCCTGCTCCTGCGCAGAGAATGATAAAAGTTATAGAATACTTTCTCCAGAGATATTCAGCTGGTACCTTCCTAACTACGTTTGGGAGCCAGGCTAAGATAATTTTATTCTCTTAAGCTTTTAATGGACAACTGACTAATCTGACAGTTTTGTTGTTATATATATATAAAGGTAAAGGGACCCCTGACCATTAGGTCCAGTCGTGACCGACTCTAGGGTTGCGCGCTCATCTCGCATTATTGGCCGAGGGAGCCGGCGTATAGCTTCCAGGTCATGTGGCCAGCATGACAAAGCCGCTTCTGGCAAACCAGAGCAGCACATGGAAACGCCGTTTACCTTCCCGCTGTAGCGGTTCCTATTTATCTACTTGCATTTTGACGTGCTTTCGAACTGCTAGGTTGGCAGGAGCTGGGACCGAGCAACGGGAGCTCACCCCGTTACAGGGATTCGAACCGCTGACCTTCTGATCAGCAAGCCCTAGGCTCAGTGGTTTAACCACAGCGCCACCTGGGTCCCATATATATATATATATATATATATATATATATATATATATAGTTGCTATGTAAATATTAATTTTTGAATTTTCTCCTCTATGTGTTAGCCGTCTTCCAAGCATTAAATCTTGTGTGAAGCTGTATTAATTATAGATGTAAAAAGAAGTAGGAGAGGAAATAATCTATTATGTATCTTCTCAAACAAGGCAAAACCTTTAAAATCTTGTGTGGCAAATTAGATGAGTATATGCAGACAAATCCCTTCCTAATTTCAAATCAGTCGAATACAGGCATAGGCAAACTCGACCCCCCAGATGTTTTGGGACTACAATTCCCATGATCCCTAGCTAACAGGACCAGTGGTCAGGGATAATGGGAATTGTAGTCCCAGAACATCTGGAAGGCCGAGTTTGCCTATGCCTGGTCTAATATCTGCCTAACCTTTCTATATTTTGTTTATTTAGCTCCATGTTATTGGAGACATGCAGTATTTGGATCACAATAAATTTGGATAAAGAGGATTTTCTATTGACAAGGGTCAATCCTATTAAAAAGGATTTTCTATTGACAAGGGTTTACTGACATGGAACTACACAAGTTTCACATTAAACTCGAGTGGCTAAGGGCTTCACTCTCCCAAACAGCAAATAACTTGAATTTTGTTTGTGTGCCTCCACCTCCCTAGGAGATGGAAGACTTGGAGCGGAAAGTGTGGGACACTGCAAGTCCCACCAGCTCCATCCTTGTCGCCTGTATGTTCAGGAGAACATCTGCAAAGAGATTGAGCTAGCAGACCACACAACAATAGAGGTGGAGACAATGTGTGTGATACCAGCCTCCCATTGATAAATTGGTTTTATTCATGAAAAGCACCCTGGGAAACCTACTTATTCTGGCTCTGGAAGGGAGCCATATTCAACTAAGTTAGGCTCAGAGTAGACCCACTGAAATTAATTGCACCTAAGCTAGTCATACCCATTAATTTCAATGGGTTGTATCCCATGCTGCACCAGTGGGGTTCTGCTGACACACGGGGACTTCCGTTTCCTCTCCTCTCAGTCCACACCCCCAAATCTTCTCTGGAGGGTCCCACATCCTCCCACACCTGATTTTGAGAGTGCGCAAGGGGCTGGGGAGGACAGGAGAGTGAGAGGAAGTTCTGTTGCACACATGGATGTCTATTGTGCCAGCGAAGCTGTAGTGTTGGTTATGGCCCAAGGGATCTGCTCTGAGTAGGACTAGTGTTGTGTTTGAATGCTCCACTTTTAAACTTACTGTTAAAACCTCCCTGCATGTAGAATATTAGATGTGAGGGAGAAGGGCTCTAGGCTAAGCTTCTGCCTCTGACAGGTTAGTTTTCTATGTTCAGGGATCTTTTGGGGAAGGGCGGGGTGCTGCTTTTGCATTGTGGGGGCCTCATCTACAAATGGTGCGTATGAAGTGTGGATAGATACCTCTTCTACTGCTTGTGAGAACTTTGGCCTTTGGATATCAAATGGGTGAAGCAGCTAATGAGGATTCTATTGCATATGGTGAAATCTTGTTGAAACATCACAGCAAATCATACCAATTTTCAGCATAAACCTAGCATAAGCCCTATGGTAGTGAGGGCAAACAAATGACACAAAATTCACAATTGTGCTCTGTATATATCTCTACCCATACATTGTTTTATATGACCAAGAAGAGAATACAGCCAATAACTCTTTCAGGCTGAGATGGCATGTTAGAACCTTGTTCTTTGTTTGAATTCAAGTCCAATATTGTGGAGATTACGCCTCATCCACTTGTTTATGATGGCCCTCATTGCTGTTGCACCTGAATTGGAGGGCTGCCACGGGGAACGTGGCTTGTTTTATTTTTAATCTTTTCTTCCTTTCTCCACCTACCCCCCACCCCTTTTAATTTCTGTTTGCCAGGTTTGGTCGTAGCACAAGGACATAGGGAAAGACATTCTTTCAATTCTTTGGGCATTGTGGCCGACTGAAATGGAAAGCAAGACAAAGCCGCAGAAGAAAAGCTTATTATGGGCAGCCTAGTTGGAAGAAAATGAATCACCTAAGCAGATAGATTTCAATGATCTCGGGCAAGCTACGTTCTTTCTTCTGCATCTAATTGTTCAAGAAAATGTTTAGCTACTGCATAATGTGATCCATAATGGAAGTTATATGAAATAACTAAAAAACGTTTATTCAAGGGTCTGCTTCTGAAAGTATAGCCATAATGCACTTCTTCCAGGGGTTTAATAGAATTTCCTCTGATGGAAATTGGATGGATAATAAATTCTCCTAACATGCATTTTAAAAAATGAAATTTATGTTACCTAGAAGGGTTCCCTACTCATTCAGCAGAGGCACGGCTGTAGAGTAAGCAGAAATAGGAAGAAGCTAGCAATTTTTAAGCTAGGCACCTGGTTAGATTTCTACCCATAATTTTCAATGTATTATTTGTTATACTAGTTTTGCTAAAATGCAAATCATGTCACTGGGATCCAGAAATAATACACTGTGGTCTAGACTCAACTAACAGATACTGTCCATGACTTAACTGCACCACTGTCAATCCTATCAATTGTGTAATGGAAAATTCTATGCATGGAATAAGCAGATTATCACTGATGATATCAAAGTCATCCTTGTGTCAAACTTTTAACTATCTATAAAAGATCAAAACATGAGCATTATGCTCTGCTATTACAAATGCTTTAAGTAGTGGGAACTAGAGTCCTTAAGCATCTTAATCTACCTAATGTGAGACTTGAAGACAGATGTTTTAAGTCAACAGAAATCAACAATTACATGCATTTTGATATGCAGGTCTGCTTGTGTGTGTGTGTGTGAAAAACCATCCGTAGTAAAATAAAGGCTGGTTTTTGAAAATATATTTTAATAACAAAAGGAAAGAAAGAATATGACATAAAATAAAATAAAGCAAGTGCACTCTGCCACTGCTTTTCTGTCCTGTTACCTCTAGATTATGTGCTCTCCATTCATAAATGCAGTATAGGTGGAGCCAAGGAAGGAAGGAGTGTGATTGTGGAGGTAGAGAAGGCAAATCAGAAGCCCTGTTCAGTTCACAATTTAACCCTCTCTTGTAGGCATTTTGCAAAGGAGAAAGGTCCATTGAAAGAATGTTGCGCACCACTGCATGGTGTGTCGTTGGACCTAACATGATGGATGCTCCAGGGACACCATCCCTGACTGCTGCATCACAATAGGAATGCCTATGTGATCTGTGATTTGTGTTCTCTTGTGTTACACTGAAGGTCACTCCAGATGGACTCCAACTCCCATTAGCTCCCACCAGTGTGCTCCAACAACATATGGAGGGTCCACATGTTCCACACCCAACTGACTTTAGGAATGGGTGGATTCCTATCTCTGGGGCACATACATATTTCCTAAGCACCACTTTATGGAGCGTTTCTGCTCTATTTTTCAATTCAGTTCTCCCTACAAGTGTTATGGGGTAATCACTATGCAAGCTATCAAGGGCAGATGATTAAACTTGCCCTTTGGAAGCACTTTAGATTAAAGTCCTGTTGACCTAGTCGCATAAGACGAATGGTTGGCTTGATGTCTGAGGGGCAGAGAGACCCCACCAGTGCTGACTTGCATATACATAGTTAATTGAGTAAGTGCAAATTTGAAGCCAGATGAGGCGAGCTGATAGAAAGCAAGGGCAAAAGACAGAGAGAGAAACAATAAAAATGTCAATTTAAGGTCTGCCATGTAGAATCTGCACAGCTTCTTAGCTGATCAATCTCCATTAATTTTCATTACTTGCACATTTGTTCCCACTTGTAGCATTGATCAATGCTTCTCTATCCCTGGGTACTGTTTACATGTACCCTTTTTTTGCATTGTGAACATACGCAACGCACGCTCACCAAAGCAGGCCTCTGCTTGCCATTTTGTAGGAACTATAGAAACCATTTCAAGGCAAAGTGGTGATTATGGCCTTTGTTTTCCCCCATCTTGTTTCCCTGGAACCTTGGCTTGGCCATTCACTGTCAGCTTCTCCTCAGGTTGCTTCCTCCATTATCTCTTTCCCCCGCCTCCCTTCAGAAGGTCAGTTAGAAATGAAGCTTCTATTATCTGCAATCTGCCACCAGCTCTAAGCTGGATCCCCTTCTATGCACTGAGGCCTAGTCAAGCATGAAGGAAAATAATTTTGCCCAATCTCTTTGCTCTAACGCACACCGTCCTTCTTGCTATCTTCCCCACAACTCCCCACCAATCTAAAGGGGGAAAGGCCCATTCCACAATGAAAGCACAACAAGATAAAAATCTGTGAGGTGCTGCTCTAAATGTGATTCCAGCTTTCAATACACCCCCTTTCAAATATCACCATAACCACTGTTTATCCTGTTTCTGGGTGTCTGTGTTTTTAAGACTCAAACCTGTTAGTTGATGATTACCCATGTTCAATATAATTGCAATGGGTATAGGAGAGAGGACTTGATTAATTTCTCCCCATGCATTATGCATTGCTTTACTACTCCCCCTTTCTCTGAAGCTTTATTATGTATATTTCTTGAATATTGTCACCTGTCCTCTCATTTCTGGGAAAGCTTTCTCCAATAAGTATCTGTTTTAAAAAAATAATAATCTTGATCCTTAATCCGCTGTGAGCACATGAGGGCTTGTTTGCACCAGGAAATAAATGTTCAGAAGATGGGAGAACAAGTATCTATATATTATGAAATGAATATAGTGGTGGCAGCATTTTTTGAACCAAACTAAGTTGTATTGCTTGCACACTGGGGGGAAAACAGAAACAGAGATTGGGAAGTTCATTTTTAAAAGGAAGTGGTTTCAAATTCAACATGTCCAAAAAAGAGAGATCTAATTCCAGTTCATGTTTTGTCCCTTTACAAAATGAGCTAGTTTGGTTCACCTTCCATTCCCAGTTCAAGATAATCTTAAAAAGCCACAGCAGAAAACAAAAAAAAACCTGTCAGCGTTCTGAATGTTACAATTTTCAGTGTTAAAGTATAAAATACACTTAGGAAAACATAAAAATCCACACAGCTGAATGTGAAGTGTTTGATTCATTTACTCCAACAATTATGATATTTAAGCTTAAAGGCCCAGGGGTCTAAAGAACAAAAAAGTGGGGGGATATGAACTAGAAATCATTAAAATTTCTACCCCAAATCAAACTTCATTCATCTTCAAGGCACCTGGCAATTATACGAAGCACACCTCAGATATTTCTGAACTACTTCAGTGAATTTAGTTAAACCAAACAAGTTCACTCCAAGCACTGAACAGAAGTGACAAAGAATCGCTGTTTAAGTGAATAGTTGTTTGGGCTTTTCAACACTCTAGAATTAATATGGAACTACTGTTGACGGCAGAGGAACTCTACATAACCTCAGACCTAAGCATACATTCCGATGCTATTCCTAATAGCGCAGAGGGGACAGCTCGTGACAAGCCAGCAAAAAGGAAATGGCTTTGGTGGGCAGGCACTCGGGGGGCAACAAGAGATTGCTGTTTCAAAATTGCCTCTGTGCTGGGGGCGTGGCTAGCCCCCATGCCTTTAGGGAGTCCCCGGCTGCGTCACTCCTTAGGTCGACCAATCTGGTTGGCCGGGGAGCGTGGCTAAATAAATAAATACTACAGTACATGTTCAGGATGTTGATGCTGCAGCGATGGCGATGGCAGAGGAGCGGCCGCCACCTTGAGCCGGTGCCAGATTTATGTACAGGCTAAGTAGGCTGAAGTCTAGGGCCTCTAAATCTAGAGGGCCTCGCCAACCAGCCCACTCCCCAGTGGGCAGTCTCCATCATCTGGGGCAACAGGTTGACAAAGGCTCTCAGGAGTTGAAGCAGCCCAGGAAAGGAGATGCCGATAATAATAATGGAGAGCCTGTTTGTTTGATGTTTGACCACGGTCATTGTTCTCTTCTGTCTCCTCAACACCTAAGTGTAAATGTACAGTAAGTTAAACCCAACAAGCTCAGCAACTTTGGCCGACCCTGATGCATGTTCACTTCATCAAATCTGGCCCTCCTTGAAAAAAGTTTGGACACCACTGGCATATGTTAACGACTGATACCAGCGATTGCTGGTTGGGGGGGGTGTTAAACGCTGTGTTGTATGAGTGCTTGCCCCCTCCCCCTCCTGCCTCAGGCACCACCCATGCTTTTGAACAGATATTTTAGGATGAGAGTGTATTATATCCTGGTATTCCTGAATCTTATATAAAACAATCTTTCAAAATCTTTGTACTGTATATATGAACGTTCCCAGAAGATATGCATAAAATCTGTATTGAATGAATTCCATCTTCAGCATTTATTAACAGAATTAGAACAGGTATCATTTAATCTATGTAGGGTAAGATGCCCCTGATTCTTTGGGGGGGGGGTTGAATTCTATTTTATCAGTCTTATTGGCACTTTATTAATCACGCATGACGATGCCTTCTCTGAAATATGTTGGCTAAGATCTGTCCCATTTCTTTTTAAAAGCAAAGGGTGGATTTTTTTTCTTTTGCTTATTTAGTCAGGCAGTTTCATACTGCCCAATCAACCATGCCCTCTGCGTGGTTTGCAATAAAAATCAAGAAAATACAAATACGATCAACGGTACTAAAAACAATTGATGCATAAGAACAATACCAGCATAAAATTATCCAATAAAACAGCTTAAAACCATTAAGAAGCATTTTCAAAGCAAGACAAAATTATTCTGAGACCTAAATGCAAAAGAAGCCAACCTGATCCCCTCTAGAAGTTGAACTACAACTGCTATCATCCCTGACCACTACCCATATTGGCTGGGGCTGATGGGATTTGGAGTCCAACAACATCTGGAGGGCATCAACATGTTAGCTATCCCTAACGTAAAAGCATAGAATTTAAGAAGCCCAGAAGGGGAGGAAAAAAAATCTTCAGCTGGGCTGTTTCACATTAGTGCCAGGGAGAACATTCCACAACTGGTGTGTGACCATAAAAAAGGCTCTCTTCTAAGTAACCACCCATCTCACCTCCTTACATGAGGGATCCTGGGGAAGTGCTTCTGGTGGAGATCTCAAAATCCAGGAACGATTCAACAGGAGGATGTACACTTTACTGACACATAGTTTGTATCTTGATCATTATTGTGTATGTACTGCCTTTATTTTATTCTGTAAACTGCAGGAGGGCTACCTTCATGTGTCACTCGGCCACAAAGCTCACTGGATCACGTTGCGCCAGTCACTATCTCTCAGCATTGCCTACCTCACTGGGCTGTTGTGAGGAAAGAGTATGAGGGGGTCATGTGCACTGTCTGAACTACTCTGAGGAAGATCAGGATTGAAATGTGTCCATTTATTTAAAATGCATCTCTTGGTTATTTGTGGGTCATAGGAATTCATTCATTTCCCCCCCCCACCAAAAAAAAAATAACCCGGCCCACCACATGGTCTGAGGGACGGTGGACCAGCCCACGGCTGGAAAAGGTTGCTGACCCCTGGTGTGAGGTAGTAGGCAGAGAGAAAGTTGTTGTTGTTACTCCCATCAATTTATAAACCACTTAACTTCATGGTCTCTAAGTTGGACTTGGAGCAGTGAGTCCTGGGTTCAGATTCCTGCTCACCTATGGAGTTCATAGTATTTTCTTGGGCAAAGCACCATCTCTTAGCCTGCAGCTCTCTTCTAACACCGCAGTCCTTACGCCAGCCCATTTATTGCCAAGTGTTCAAGGGAGCCTGTTGACCTTGCATCACAGCCAGGTATTATTTAAGCTCTTCTGAAGGAGGAGAGCTCTATAAAGCTAGAAGGAGATTATAATATTCCAGAGGGAGCTTCTGTGCATAAAATGAAAATAAACCTAACGGAAGGATTACAAAACCAAACATGGAACATTACATGAAGCAATAATTACCTCCTATTATTTCTCCGCACTCACCAAAACAGCTATTTAGACAAACAAAGGAGCAAAGAAAGGAAGAAACCAGCATTGAAAGTTGTTTTATCTCAATTAATCCAGGCTTCTTTGATAAGTCTGTAATAGGATCAAAAAACTGGCATCAAAAAAGGGCAGAATATCTTAGGAAAAACCTTTTTGCATAAAAGGTTTGGGTGTTTTGCTTTTTTGCATAGGTCTCCAAGATGATGGCTTGGCTACCTATCAAGTGATATCCTACCTTGGTTACAAATATGAGGAGGAGGAGGGAGGAAGAAGAAAAGAAGAAGAACTTTTTGCAGAGAGCTAACTTAATGGACACTCAAAATACTAATGGTGTTATGGCTACAAAATTTGGACACACAAGCCTTTTTGCAGGTCTCCCTTTTTCTATTTCTTTTCAAAAAAAATTATTGATTTTCATTTCTCTCATTACAAATATACTTATAACATACAGCTTACATAAACATCTCTCCTTCCCCCCTTTTGACTTCCCTCGACTTCCATTTCTGGTTTATTAACCTAATTAATATATTCTGCTACTTTCTACGAATATAATATTTTCCTTTTATTACATTACCTATTCTCTATCCCTAAAATTGTGAATGCTTATTTAAATCCTACCATCAGATCAATATTCTGCTTTTCTTTCTGCAAATACAGTATAAAAGGTTCCCACTCTTTTTCAAAATCCCTATTGTCCTTTTCTCAAAGTCTGTGTGTCAGCTTCACCAACTCCACGTACTTCATCAGTTTTTCTTGCCATTATTCTTTTGTTGGAATTTGTCCAGCCTTCCAATTCTGTCCTAGCAATATTCTCACCGCCACCGCCACATACATAAATAATGTCCTTTTCTCTTTCTCTCTTGCCGTAAGATACCCAACAGGAAGGCTTCTGGTTATTTAACAAATGTTATTTTATACATTTTTTAAAATTCATTGTAAATCATTTCCCAATATACCTTAACACTTTTACATTCCCACCACATATGATAGAAAGTCCCTTCAACCTCTTTACACCTCCAACATTCCCTCTGTTCATTTTTTTATATTTTGGCTAGTTTCACCGGTGAGATATACCATCTATACATCATTTTCATGTAATTTTCCCTTAGCAGTATATAATCCGTAAGTTTCAAATTTACTTTCCAAAGTTTTTTTCCAATCTTCAAATTGATACAAAATGCAGCGGCCAGGTTGCTAATTAGAGGCAAAGTGATCAGCTCATATGACATCTTCCTTACACCGATTGCACTGATTGCCATTTAATTCTGAGCTCAATTTAGAGTGTTGGTAATAATTAGGGGTAGTTCAAGACATTTTTCTGCCTGAGGCAAAGGACAAGATGGCGCCCTCCCACATGGGCCAATTGGACTAGTAGTTGAAAGGATAGGGTCTTCCACTGCACTTGAAGGCACTTGAAGACTAGGGTACGAGGTACAGGGCAGACCACATGGCATTCATAGCTCTGGCCACTTCCCCCAACTCAGCATCTGCTGCCTGAGGCAACTGCCTCACTTTGGGCCAGCCCTGGTAAAGGTAAAGGCCAAGGGACTTCCATTTGTTGTTAGGAGACCCATATTCCCCTCACAGAGTTACAATCTGCAGAGATCACTGAGAAAAGGGGTGGATTGTTAAACTGAGCACTAGGGGCATAGGGGTCTTTGGGTCTTCTAACAACTTCCAACTCCTAACAACTCAAGCACCGTGAACCTGGCTGTTAGAAAATTGGCAACCAGTGCATCTCGCTCAGCAGTGGAGTAACATGCTGCCACTAATCTGCACCTGTGAGCTGAGCTGTCTGGCTGCTGCCTGCTGCAATACTTGAAGCTTCCACAGCAGACACAAAGGCAGCCCCATATAATGCACATTACAGTACTTAGGTATTGAGGTTATGAATGCTTGAGCCACAGTGGGCAGGCTGTTGCTGTGCAGTAACAGTCATAGCTTGCATACCAGCCAGAGCTGGTAAAAAAAAAATACTCCTGGCCACAGTGGTCACTTGGGCCTTTAGTGACGTAAATGGAGCTAGGAACACCCCCAAATTGCTTGCATGCTCCTTCGTTCCGGGATCGAATCAGGAGCTGGGATGCCTTTCATAATTCTGGGACTGTCTCTGGACAACTGAGACACTTGGAGGGGATGAGGCCTGTGCAGAGGAAGGGGTGGCAGGCAGACACACTTGCCCTGGGTCTTGGAGGGTTAAGCCAGCCAGGGGCCCCTGGCAGGAACTGGCTGCTTTTTTGTTTGAGTTTATAACTCCATTGGGTGCCAAATGCAGAGGCAGGGGGGGGTCATGACCAGCCCGTGTGACCCTGCAGACTCCCTCACATGTATGGGAAGGGTCACCTGAATCCTCTATTGTGCTCCTACTCAATAGAGTGTTTTCTGCAGTATTTATTTCTATACAGTGTACACTAATCAAGTGCCCCTGTTGCTCTCAATATAGCACAGTAATTATAGTGCAGTAGTGCAGTAGTGTTATTGTATGTTTCATAGCAGGGGGTAGTGGTGTGGAGTCGGACCTCTCTTTCTTTTTCTCCAGTTGGCTGAGTTGTTGCCAAGAATGTATTCCCCGTGGAGATCTCACAGTTATATGCCAGTGACTCTTCCTATTCTTAGCAATAATATGAATTGAAATGAAATATCGGCAACCCATCTTATCCGGCATATCTGTATTTCAGATCTGTGTTTTTGAAAAGAATATTGAAAAACATAATACCAGGCCTTCGGTAACCTGCTCCACTTTATTATACAGACCGCACGAGTTTTCCATTTTTTATTGAATTGGCCACTCAGTCATACTAAACATGGCAGGAAAATAAAGAAAATAAAATGAACCAATAAATAAAGTCAGAGTGGCCAGGGCTTTCGTACACTGAAGCTCAGTGGGGTGATCTTCAAAGTTTATCAGAGAGCAGATTAAAAGAACACTGTGCAATGAGACAGAAAATAAGATGTTAAAGCAAGCACACTATGGACATTCAGAGCAAAGCCCAGCCCATTCTTATGTGAGGAGACTCAGGTCCACCCAACAGCACACCTTTTCCATAAGAGAGCAATAGCCTATCTACAAGTGACTTGTTATGTTCCCCTAAAAGGTCAGCTGGGTCCTGTGGCCAGGTATAAATACAAACTAAATAATGAATTAATCTCAGAGAGGTAGATGAGTCTGTTGCCTTCAGCTCTCACCAGAAGGCTGTTTAGTATGTTGCAAAAGTGGAAGAGTTTAGCTTGCCGTGACATCTTATTTTCTGTTCTACTGCACAGTGTTATTTTAACAAGGACACTGTGCTCTCAGATAAACCTAAAGGGACCTAATACTTACTAATATCTTGCATTTAAATGTGTGTGTGGGTTGAAGAGAAGCAGAGAGGGGAAGGTGCAGTTGCTTATTACGAAACTAACTTTAACTCCTAAGGACTTTGATTTGCAGTTTGTGCTGTTCTTCGACATTTAAGTACCAGGGACAGCTCCAGGATTAGGGAATGGAAAGAGAGAAAGAGAAAGCCTTGGCAGAGTGCCATTCAGTGTGTCCCTCCTGTACCGTTGGTTCATGGGGGTTTGACCAGGAGGGACTTACTTTGTCAAGACTGTTGAGCATGCTCCCTGGCACCAAGTGACTTCCGCTGCCATCTTTGTTTCCCCCATGAATCAATGAGTTATTCCAGAACACTGACTAAAAAATGGCTACCATTACAAAAACATAGTGGACCTCATTGGTGACCACCATGTTTTTTCGTGGCAGCAGTCATTTTACTTACCTATTGATTGATTTAGCCACAATGTCTACAGAACGACTTAACTTGCAGTGCATTGGGGAGCGATGAAGGTTTTGGTTAGAAGCTGCTTGGTGCCAGAGTATTGGGGGAAAATGTGTTGGGTTTTTTAAAGATCCCAGTCCAAAAGATCGTGTGTGGCTTATAGGCCAGGCAGGGCCTGTAGAAGAGTGGGCAAGCATAGGGTTACTCTTAAAAGTGATGGTTGGCATATGTGGCCAAGGGCCAGTCAGGGAGCAGATTCCATATTGCATTTGTTTTGGCCTGTAGATCAGTCCCTCTATATGCTGGTGCCCTCTATATGCTGTTGGGCTACATCTCCCATCAACCCTGACCATTGGCCATGCTAGCTGGGGCTGCTGGGAATTGAAGTCCAACAGCATCTGAAGGGCACCAGATTTGCTACCCCTATCTTAAGCAATAACTGTGGTAAGATTTAACATACAGCCTGAGTGCAAAACAAAAACAAAAACAAAAAAAGCACCCACCCTCTTTCATAATGTTTTTATTTATTTTCATGGTACAGGAGATAAATTTGAGAAAACAATTATTACAACAGTAAACAACAAATAACTTGATAACCTGATAAAATTGCAGACTATTATGCCATGGACCTCTTTCATGATGCTTGGATTTCTGTCATATGAAGCAAAGGTGTGTCGTTCACTGGGTCATACAGAGATGTGACAAGAAGATTTCACACCAGTCTACAGTCATCTCATCCTACAGTTCTTTCTGACCACACACTCTGCCAAGAATGTTTGCTTCCCATTTTCCAGTGCATTCTGGAATAACTTCCATTTTCCACTTTGAAATGCTTATGCAAAGGAGTATGTTGAAATGTTGGTGGTAATTTGGAAGCAGGATGCAACAGTTTGGCATGTCAAAATGCAAGAGGGTTTGTCTATCAGTAAAAATACCTTCAACCCTGTATTGTGGATGGTTTCCAAAAGACAGGTAGATTATCAGAAGCATCCCTAAAGGGGGTCTATGCTGTGTCACATGGTTTCACTCTGTGCCTCTGTAAGATGAATCTACCTGTAGGAGAAAGGAAGGAGTAGGCCTCCTCACGTTGACTCCAATACAACATCCTTGTGGAACTTCTTCACCCATCACCTTAGTGGGGAATACGGGAGGATGCTATTGCATTTATTATAATAACCCTACAGGAAACATGTTTGTGTGTTTTTTCCCTCAAAAGCTAAATGCTAGGCAGTCACAAACTGATAGTATATGGCAATCTCTTTAAGTGTCCATCAAAGAAAAAAAATTAATATTAATAAGAAATCAAATACCATCAGTGAGAATCACTCTGGTGTGACAAGCTCAATTTCTAGCCTATGGTGTCTTCCAGTTCAACATATTAAAATTGGGCTGACCTTCCTAACCCTATCTGTGAGATCTGCCTGGTGGGATGAATAATAGAAAAGCATTAGGGTCACCCAGATTTTAGGGGTCACCAATCCAGTGTGACTAGCAGCTTTTAAGAGGGGCATTGGTTCCTGTGTGCACTGTGCTGACTCACTGGATCCCATCACAAATCTTGAGCTATTTCTAAACCTCAATTTCCCCAAAGGATAACTCAAAGGATAGCCAAGGTGCAGGCCTTCTTTGACTTGTCCAAGGAGAACTGCCCTATTTCCCTCTCCCATGAACAGTCCTTCACATAATCAAAAATCCCAACTATGGTGATTCTATGGTATTGTGATACACACCGACCAAGTTGCACAATACCTTTGAGCAAGTCAAAATGTTGGTTTTCCCTATCACAAATTCCTAGGTGATAAGATGATTCTGTGTGACACTTTTCTCACTCATTCCTAATTCCCTAATCATATGATTCTTAATGACACCCAGTCCAAAATTATTATTATTATTATTATTATTATTATTATTATTATTATTTTTTACTTTGGAGAAGTCACATAGAACATCTCTGTAACATCTTCAGGGTAGCTAATTTATGGATGGCAGCCATGATTTTCCATTAACATCAAAATTCTGTTCACTCTTATTCAGGAGGAAAACCCTTTTTATATAGTGGGGTTTACTCCATGGCACTGTGGGTTAAACCACTGAGCCTAGGGCTTGCTGATCAGAAGGTCGGCGGTTCGAATCCCTGCAACGGGGTGAGCTCCCGTTGCTCGGTCCCAGCTCCTGCCCACCTAGCAGTTTGAAAGCACATCAAAGTGCAAGTAGATAAATAGGGACTGCTCCAGTGGGAAGGTAAACAGCGTTTCCGTGCGCTGCTCTGGTTCGCCAGAAGCAGCTTTGTCATGCTGGCCACATGACCCGGAAGCTGTCTGCGGACAAACGCTGGCTCCCTCGGCCTATAGAGTGAGATGAGCGCCGCAACCCCAGAGTCGGACACAACTGGACCTGATGGTTAGGGGCCCCTTTACCTTTACCTATATATGCATAGGATTGCAGACTTAGGAAGCTACCAAGAAATGACCTTGATCATTTTTGGTCCATGAACTACATACTAGAGGAGTCATCGATGCTTACCCATTCTCTAATGACTAGTGAACCAGTTTGCAAACACAGTATCTTAAAGGTTATAGTCCCTTGCTGCTTTGGGTATAAAAATTATTGAACATAATTTTTCAGTGGCTTTTCTACGTGATTCACATCTGAAGTCTATTCCTTTGAATCAAACCTTCTCAGGGTCCCCTTATCCCTTGTTTGAAGCTCCATTTCAAAGCAACAAGAGTTTTGCTGGCGTCCATATCTAGTGGGATGAAAAGCAGTTCAAAGTCATTTCCCCGTCTTTCCTCCACCACCCCCCTTACACAACTGGCAGAATCATGTATCATAATAGCACAGCACTAGATTTAAACTGGCCTCTGAGCTGTAGCAAAGTCAGGGCACAATCCACCCAATGTGAAGCACTTTTCGGTTTCATGGGTTTCCATGAGACTTAAAAGCTCTTCAACTTTGGCTCTGTATTTCTTGTTGTGGGCAAAGAAATAAGGGCTGTGGCACTGATTTTATTGAGAGCATGTACTACTGCTAGTGAAAGGCGGCGGCATCTTCATTATGGTAACTGCTGAGGGACCTTACAGAGCAGTTCAGGCAAGGAATCCAAATAATAATAGTCATTATTGCTATCATGTATTAAACAGGTAATGTATGTTCCCCTTGTTGCAAATAACGGTCTAAAATGTGGTTATAGTCATGGTTTGAGCAGCTGAAAAGCCTAGATACCCATGTTTCAATGCTTTAGTAAATCTTATGTTCTGTTTTTAAATATAGTTATCAGGATTCATTGTTTGTTCCTATAACTATTGCATTCTTTGTTTCATTAGATGGAGCAACACTTTGTTACTCCATCCTACATTGTACCTCAAACATATGTACCGTACATACCCACTGAGTTCACACCCTCCAAGTGCCCCTATTTTCCAGGGACAGTCCCAGATTTACAGAAGCACTTTCAGTTTCTGATTTGATCCCAGAATGGCCCACTTTTCCTTAGGACATCCTTATTTTCATCAAAGAAGTATCGAAGGGTATGCAGTTATGCGACCCCTGAGCCAAGGCGATAAGTAACTATACAACCTTTAGAAGACATCTGGAGGCAGCCCTGCATAAGGAAGTTTTTTAATGTTTAATGTTTTATTATGTTTTTATATATGTTGGAAGCCACCCGAGTGGCTGGGGAAACCCGTTCAAATGGGCCAAATAATAGTAATAATAACAATAACAATAACAACAACAACAATAATAATAATAATAATAATAATAATGGAATAGGACATCCCAGTTTTCATCAGAGAAATGTTGGAGGGTATGTGAGTCTGTTGCATGCATTTAATGAAGCAACGTATTGCCAAAGAAAGCTAAGCCCACAATAATATATTTGTTTGTTTATTTGTTTCAGGGCATGTTTTCTCCAGACCTGGCATTTGCTCCCAGCATACTGGGGTGTTTGGTGGGGCCCACACACCCTGGCAAAGCCCTACAAGATTCAGGCAGGCCAACCAGTCTCTGTTACGACATATGCCCCCTGGCTTCTGCCACTGCTCTAGCCACCAGCTCCCCCTCAGTCTCATGAGCAAGCCAGCTTTCCTAGCAGTGGGACTCTGATGGACCAGGAGCCGCTCAGTGCCTCAGTTCCCCAGGTGACACTCTAGTCCCTGTCAAGGGGCAGGGAAGGGCTGGTCGTCACCCCACTCCTTCACACTCACCAGTGACAGGGCTCCTCAGCCCATTGTAGCCCTAGTGCCACCACACCAGGGTAAGTCTGATTGTACATGTGGGAGGTTGGTGGTTGTAGTAGTGTCCTAAATGGTTGGTGGGGTCAACCTGCTTAGGACCCTTTTCTCAGCCGCTCCTCCACACCCCATCCACTGACTGAAGATAGCAAGACTCCCTGCTCAGTCAGACCAAAATCTGACTATCTAGACTAGTATCCCCAAGCAGATGCCTCCAAGCACCCCACATCATCAGGCCACAATGGGCAACCTCACAGATCAGGGCCAATTCAGTGAGTCTGGTGCCCTCATTGTGGAATTCCCTTCCAACAACAGTTTGTAAGGCCCATTCTGTCTTGAGTGTCAGGGGGGGGGGAAATGGTGAAACATCAGCATCATGGTTGTTGTTGTTTATTGTCAATAACCGAGCCCTTCAGCTGTAATTTTCACCTCAATTGTAACTTTGCTTGTTTTTTTAAGCTATTCATCTCTCTTGATCAATGTCACTCTGTGTTCCCTTTTTAGTGTTTTGTGCCATTTAATAATAATCGAAGGAAATAATGACAACAGTTTTTAATGACTTCAGGCTCTCCAGAGAAGGGTTTTGTTCAGCCATGTAACAGGGTTAAAGTTTCCAAATTAAACAAATAAATACAGCTTTTCAAGTCTGAAGACTTGCTCTTAATGCAGGACTTCTGGGGCTCGCACTGAACATCAGTGCTCAAAGAAGACTGTGTTTGAGAGTTAAGGTCAGCACAGTACCCAGCTCAGTGATAGATGTGGCATGGTTTTGTTTTGGTTTTTCCCTTCTGGACTTCCATAATTCCTTATCAATACTGGTATGTTCCTGCCAGATTTCACCACCAGCTCCCATGTTTACAAGGAGGACACAAGTAAAATACGTACAGTTCTATACATCTCTTTGTGTGTGGAAGAGGGAATCATTTAAAAAGTGTGATTTCACTGTATGATTTGGATCTGCAAGAAAATGTTGTCGCATTGAATGATGGTGTTCAGTGTTCCTGCCAGCTAGACAACCATGCCCTTTTCCAGGATACACCGTTCCATTCCCCCCCCCCCAACTCACCCCAACCCATTCCAGGAGTCATTTGATATTCTATTATCATGGAGTAGAGGGACAATCAGAAATAGAGGGGATGTTTGTGTTGCCTGGACTTTAGCAATGTTACAGAGCTGTGATGGAGCTAATCTTCTCCCTGTGTTCCTGTACACCCTGTGAATGAGCTAATCTTCTATTTTGTTTCTGCACACCTTGCACTGGAGGTAAGATGAAACTTGTAAAGCAAGAGCCAGGATGCAGCATGTCAACCATTTCAACATAATCTGGGTTGGGCTGAAAGTGAAAAGGCTCTTATGATGTCATGATTACATTTACCAGCCTTTCATGCCCCTCAGGAAGAAGGAAAAAGCATTGAGGCTGGAACCAGCCCAAATTAACATGGGTATCTTGAGATGAACTAAAAGCCCCTCGTCTTTCAATTACAAGGGGATGTTTATCATCACTGAATGAAGCAAATAGGATGCAGGTACACTTAGGGCAATGAGTATTGCAAGCACATACATCCCTAGGACAATGGACCTCCTTGGCAACAAAGGGGAAGCAGTTGCTAGGGGCACTAAAACCTTACAAGTTGATCTCCACTTCCTCTCTTCTCTGTAATGGGTCTCCTCCCAGACAGTGTCCCTCCTGAGCAACAGTCCCCGAGCCACAACTTCCCCCCAACCCACCGCAAACAGAAGAAACAGAAGACAGATAATGCTTGATAAACCATTAGGAGGGAGGGGGGGTAACTTAATGTGGGTAGATTAACCTTTCGTATATGCAGAAATAAGGGATGAATAATTGAGCAGCTCTTCAGAAGCATCTAGTCCCCCATGCCACCATCCTATATCATCCCAGTGCGTGCAGCTCAGTTTATGAAACCCCTTCAGTGACACCTTTTAATTGGAGCATGTGCAGGGTGGGGAAGGAGTAGGGCAAGAACTGCTCCCTTGAACCCTTGTACCTATCAATATGCATGACCCCATACTTCGGTTTCATGTGTGAGGTCTGTATTTGGTATCTTAGAGCTCTGCTGGCTTAATCACCCCATTATCTTTCATAGGTAACAGGCTCCTTCATCAAGCCACCTTGGAGTGACATCAATACACAAGCATGGATGTTTATGGAAGTATATCTTTATTTATCAAGGTGAAATAAAGAAGATATATGAAGGGAGTACACATCTAAATGGGAGACAACTGGCTTTTGCTGGTGACCATGACCAGTAGTCCTCATTTGAGGGAGCACATCTGTTAAATAATTTCAGAGCTGAAGCCTCTTACAGCAATTTATTTATTTATATTAAATTCCTATACCTCTTTATGATAAACTTTGCCATCTGCCATTTCTAAAACTTTGATTATTATTATTATTATTATTATTATTATTATTATTATTATTATTATTATTTAAATAAACCTGCTAGCCAATTAACTGGGTGCCCCCTTTTAGTTGATGAAAAGTTTAAAATTTAACCAATTAAACATTGCACCTGCTATTGTCCAACTAGACTATTTGGCAGGGACGGAATTGGGAGGAAGAGTTTTGCTGTGCTTCTGGTCCTTCCTTGAAGATTGGTTCACAAGGTTGTGTTGGGGAACTTGTGCTCAAGCACTTTGGCCGTTAGCTTTCTGCTGGTTTGCAGCAATAACTTGTCCCCCATGTTATTAAACATCTACATGGAACCACTGAAATTGATCATCCAAGGATTTAAAGTGCATTTTCACTAACATGCAAATGGCACACAACTCTCTTTCTTGGGTTTTCTAATACCAAGGAAGGTGCTGATGTTCTGGATCAATGCTTGGAGGTAGTAGTGGGCTAACAAATGAGGGCTTCATCCAGATAAGAAAGAGATGCTCCTGATAAGGGGGGGACTCTAGAAGAACATGTTTTAGAAGGGATATTTTAAGAAAGAGATTCACACTGTGGGATCACTTCTGGATTTGGCTTGGCATGTCCACAGTGTTCACTGTGTCCAGGAATGCCTTTGTCAACTATGCCCATTCTGGAGGAGGTTAGATTCATTACATCCATGTTGGATTATTGCAGCACACTCTATATTACAGCACACACACTTTTGAAAACTCTCCAGAAGTTTCAGCCAGTCCAGAATAGATGTCGGTGCACTACTCCTGCAATAGCCACACAATTCAGAGCATTAAAGCCTTACATGACTTAGATCCAGAATATTGCCTCCTTTCATATAATTTGTCCACTCCCTGAGATAAGAAGGAGAAGTCCCACTTAGAGCAGAAGCACATTTAGAATGGGCTGAAGGCAGGGGTGCCAACTTGTATAAAAAAAATTGGGGGGCCCAGCTAAGCCACACCCCTCATAATTGAATAGCAATGGCCATCAACTTTGGGTCCCTGAAATATTTTATTGGGGAGCAAAGGAACCTTGGCCCCTAGGAGCTGGCTCCTATGGTTGAGAGGGGGGGCTTCTTAGTGGCTGCCCCCAAATTAAGGAACGCTTAGCCGCATGAAGTACGGTTGACTCCCTCCCTCATTGTTTTTCATTGGTTGTCCACTTTTATTCTATTAGGCTTTTATGGTAATGGGAGGCATTCAACTAGTTTTATTTAGAACAGACCCACTGAAACTAATGAACATGTTTAAGACTATATATTTCTGTGGGTCTGAGTAAAACCTAACTGAATTCCAGTTTTATGCTGGCTTTTAACCGCTGATCCTGTCTCCTTGGTTGACTGTTTAGTAATGCTTTAATTCAATTGTAATTGTAAAATTAATTTTTGTAAGGTGCCTTGAGTGGTACTTTTGAACCAGAAGATTGGGGGGGGTCAAATAAATGTGTGTTTTTAAAAAATAAATAAATGTATTCTTGTTGTAGTGGTGGTAATGTCTATTGGTATAATAATGGGAAGTCATAAAACATCCGAGGCCATTTCCCACCAGCCACAGCACGTTCCATTATGACTCTCACTGCAGACACAGATATGCAAACATGGGCAGCTCCTGTCTGGAAGGCAGGATGGCCTGTTTATAAGGAGTGGGTACATAATGTGATATTTGCTGCTTGACTGAACTCTGCATAACCACATGCCTTTTCAATGAGATTTGAATAAAGCTGCAGCCATTTTTTCAATCCAAAACTTTTAAAAAAATCTCAAAGCTAAAATTTGCCTTGCCTCTATAATCCCAGATCCGCACGAGACTGACTATCCCCAAAATAGTACGAATTCTCAGAGATAAGGGCAGAGAAAAGCTGTCCTGAGCATGGTGTGGCGCTGGAGAGCTAAATTTCATGAATCAGCCCAGAGTTCTGAAACTGATGTTTGTTTTATTTGCTTCTGGGCAAATAGATGATTGAAAATGTAAAGTGCCATGTGATTTAATGTAGTGTAATCCCCCTTCAGCGACCCCATGGCATGGGGGGGGGGACAGAAGGCAGTAATGAGGTAGCGGCTTCTAAAGTGCAAACATCCCATCTCTCTATTGGAATATGCATCCATCTTTTCATTTCAAAATCTGTGCATACAAATATGAAAGCAACAGGACAACAATTAATCAGGCAGATGACAATGTCGCCAGGCTGTTGACATCACCTTTGCAAAAACACTAAACTAGTTTCATCGTCATGAACATTTCACCGATTGTTCCCCAGCAGATCATGTCGTTCTTTTGTCAGATTTGGTTTCTCTTCATCAGCCAGAAATGTGTCCTTTGTGATGCAGCTGCTGCATGTTTCAACTGGACATGTCCAATGTTATGGAAGACAGTTTTAACGTGACTCTGCCAAGCGGCATTGCTGTTAAATGCCCCTACTTGATATGGCCACGAGATGGCACCATAACACTGTTGTGTCTCCTCCATCAGAGTAGGGGTTAGGAGCAATGGAGCAACACCCCCCCCCCAGTCAAGCAGAGAGGGAGGATGTTCCTGTAACAAGAAACACAGTGTTACTGAGGCATAATGGGCAAAGGAACTAGCCTGTTATCCTGGTGCGGTACACACTGGTGCAGCCGCACATATCACATGATCGCCTTGCCGTGCAGAGCAATCCCCAGTTGGTAGCATGCAATCCTGTCCACGATTCATTCATCCACTTCAGGGAAAGTGCTTCCAATTAGGATAGCCAGATGCAGAAACCCCTGCATTTTCAATTGTGTAGAAGAGAAAATTGCGGCAAACGTAGCCTGCAAGCGATACCTACTGCAGTAGGTCTCAAATTTCAGTGGCGCCCCTGTGGTGTGCCAAAATTTGATGCCCGCCCCACCTCTTGCCTTCCATTCTCCATCATAGTTGTGTCATCCCCAAAGCTCCACACCCAGTACAACCAAACAGGTTGTATTACCCCTAAATCCATCTCTGCCTACTGCAAGGAGCTGAGTATGTTTAGCCTGGAAAAGAGGAGACTAAGAGGAGATGTGATAGCCATCTTTAAATATCTAAGGGGCTGTCACATGGAAGAGGGAACAAGTTTGTTTTCTCCTGCTCTGGAGGATAGGAGTCGAACCAATGGCTTCAAGTTACATGAAAGGAGGTTCTGACTAAACATCAGGAAAAACTTTTGAAGTCGAACAGACTCCCACAAGGGGTGGTGGACTCTCCTTCCTTGGAGGTTTTTATGCAGAGGTTGGATGGCCACCTGTCATGGATGCTTTAGCTGAGATTCCTGCATTGCAGGAGGTTGGGCTAGATGGCCCCTGGGACCCCTTCTATGATTCTATGACTCCCATCCTCCCTGACCATTGGCTGTACTGGCTGGGACTCATGGGAGTTGGATCAGCAACAACAGGAGGGCAGCACATTGGGTGCCCTGCCTCCTTCATCTGGAGGGCGCCAGGTTGATGAAAGCTGCATCAGGACCTAAGGTTGTGCTGGGTCAAACCATGGCCAGCCTTGCCTTTGCAACAGCAGCCAGACATTGCCCACTGGTAAGAAGGCCTTCCATTCTAGTTAGTCCTCAGAATCAAGGCTTATTCATAGGTGCAGTAGTCCACCTCTGAACAAGGCATTTCCATTTAGCTGCCATGACTAATAAGAGGGTCTTCCATGGAAGTGGCTGAGATGCAGCAGACAGAAGGAGCTCAGGGTGGGTGGGAGCAAGGGAAGATGTGGAAGAAGCAGCTTGACAGGGTGGGTGGGACTTGCAGCATCTACAATTTTTGGAAGAGCAGTCAGACTAGGGATAGAAAGACCTGCCTGTTTTGATTCTCTCGGTTTCTCATTTCTTCCAGTCTTAAATTCAGTTTTCCACATTTCTGCAGCAATTCATGGATTATTATTTTTATTCTCATGAAAATTATTCAGCCTTTTAATGTGAATTTCTCCTAATAAACACAGTTTATTACTGTGTTTTGACTGGTGTGAACATTTTTACAAGCAATTTCTCCCAATGCTATGCATACTTCTATGTTAATTTCATACAACCATTTCATACATCGATAATACATCAATTGCTATGCTTACTTTCCCAAAATATATGCAACTTTGGACATGTTGTTTTGCATGGAGAACATTGCACTGCACAATTCAGATATACGTACGGATTTGGAAGGATGCCTGGAATAGATTTTTCAGAAGGCAATGTGGTCCTCGGGCTGAAACAGGCTCCCCACTGCTGCTCTACAGAAATAAAGAAAAGTATTAGCCTATTTCATGCATACAACCAACCTGAAGAAGGTGGATCTGCTCCTTGCACTCACACACGTGCCAGTTGCCAAATTACAGCTTGATAGTGGCTCTCTCCATGCTTGGTGTGGTCATGTTCCTGTGTCTTGTAAATAATGATGTGCAGAAGCAAGAGACTGGAATTACATCCCTCCAGACACCTCCAGCAAGGGAGAGAATAAGGCACACTCGCTGTAATGCTATGCATTAAAAAGCACTTAGGCTGCTCAAACCAGCATTAGAATAGCACATAAACACTGTTGCCAGGGTCTCAATGGGACTCTGGAGTTCAAATGGGAACTCTATCTAGCATCTGCACAGGGACCACATCAGGTGACAAGCGGGGTGGGGAATAGAGACCTTAGTGTATAATGATGTATTTGATACATGCAGAATCACCCTTCTGCTGTCATCATGGATACAAGGAGACATGCTCAACTGTCATGGACTGGCCAGATGCCAAGGAGTGGTGGGAGGTGCCAGCTGGGGAACCCCCCAAAGGGAATCCCCAGGGAAGAAGGCTCCGAGCCATGGGATTGGTGGTGGGATGACGATGACCGGTCGGGGGGGCAGACTGGAAGGAGGAGGTGTCAGAAGCTGAAGACACAACAGGGTATAGTGAGCAGGAAAAGTATGTGCTAGACAGCAGTCCAGAATCAGAGGCAGAAGTGGAGGCTACAAAGGGGTACCAAGAGGCAGAGATGAGTCAGGTTGATGAAGAAGCCAGAGGGTTCTCCCCCTCCTGCTGTAACCAGCTCCCCTCTCCCCTAATCCCCTAGAACAAAAGAGGTATGAAGAGGTAGGAGCAGGGACAGGCACAGCGGCGGAGTCTCTGATTGCTTGGGAAGAACCTTGGAGAGGAGGAGACTTCAGTCTCCACAACTTCCTCATTGGGGCAAGATCTACCAGGACAGGTTGCTGTGCTCACTAGGCTTGGCCTCCTGAGCTGGCCACGTTTCCTTGAATAAAGAGGTTAACTTCACTGACTCTGTGTGATTTATTGCCAGCCTGTTCCTGACTCCCATTCCTGACATCAACTGTATATGTTCTCCATAAACCAAACTCTTTCCCACTGGCACTGCTCACCCAGGTAGATAGAAGCAGTCATGCAGACACCCAGAGATGGGAAAGGGCTATAGCTCAGTAGCAGAGCATTTCCTTCTCTCCCATTTCACTCCCCAGCCATTGCAGGTAGAACTGGGAATGAAGTTTCTGTTTGAAACGCTCCAGAGAACTACTGCTAACTGGGATTGCTAACCCCTGACCCTCCAGATGTTGCTGACCATTGGTCATACTACCTGGGGCTAATGGGGGTTGTATTCCAACAACGTCTGGAGGGCCACAGGCTGGCAACTCGGATGAAAGGAAAGGTGAGCGGAATCAGTCCCCTTCTTCAATACCATCAATACCAGAAAAGGGGACTGATTCCGCTCACCTTTCCTTTCATCCGATAATCCCACACCGAGAGTCAACCACAGCGTAGGCAGGCTGCTAACAGAGCTGCTTGAGTTGAGCAGGTTACTGAGTAGAGCTGCTTCACCTCTCTTGGAGGAGCACAGCCAGGTCTCCTGCAGAATGAACTCTTTCTAGGTACATTTATTCTAAGCTGAAGACAAAAGTAGAAAAAAATAAAACAAAAGCAGAAAATACTGGAAGATGTACAGGAAAAAGGGAACGTGCATTTCTAAACTTGAAGAATCATAGAATTGCAGAGTTGGAAATCCAACCCCTTGCAATGCAGGAATCTGAGCTAAAGCATCCATGACAGATGACCATCCAACCGCTGCTTAAAAACCTCCAAGGAAGGAAAGTCCACAATCTCCCAAGGGAGACCATTCCAATGTCAAACAGTTCTTACTTAGAAGAAACTGGAAAGCGGTTGAAAATCCTCCATCACCCCATTCGTTCCTCAGTAGCTGTATTTTCTTAGATGGTTAGACATTTGTCAGTAAATTTGAAGAATATCGCTTTCAAAAATAGACACTTCTATACTTGGTCCCTACTTTTGCAAGCCCATTCACCTGGAGATTCATTTAAAGAAACTGGACACAAGACTCCATACAGATGAACAGGGCAATGATGAGCATTGATTTGTTTGTCCATGAAGACACTGGGACCTGGCGGCATGGTCAACAACAGCATGTTTTTACATAAGTAGAAGGTGTCCTTTTATTTAAAATGCATCTCTGGGTTATTTGTGGGGCATAGGAATTTGTTCATATATGTTTTTCAAAATATAGTCCGGCCCCCCACAAGGGTCTGAGGGACAGTCGACCAGCCCCCTGCTGAAAACGTTTGCTGACCCCTGGTCAACAAGCTGAAATGTTGCACAAATTCAAATTTGGGGGAGAGAATCAGGATTCAACTTTGAAATTTTTAAATGTTCCAGTTTTGTTTTTGAAATACAGATCTTAAGGAAAAACCTGAAGGCTTTGTTGATAAGTTTTAAGACCGCAACATTAAATGTCAGCTTCCCAAATTCAGGGCTCGTACTCCAGCCGTCAACTTTGATTTCAGAGAATATCAGACATTCATTGCTGGATGACATGCACAGCGTGTGGTGGGCAATGAACATGCTGCTTGTATCGCTAATGAAGTAAGAACCCAACATGCTAATGCAAAAAAAAAAAATGTCTGCATCACACACATGCCTGTAAGAGAGGTGATGAAAAAGCAGGACATGCAGAGTTCTTGAACAAATGCAGCTGGCTGGATGAACACTGCTTTAAACTGGCTGCTGCAAAGCCAAATCCTAAGGATTTGCATACAGAAAATGGATCTAAATAAAGCCATTAAATGAGAGCATTACTCAACAACTAAAGCAGTCATAGCTAGATTCAGCACACTTGGTTTTATTTTTAGAGGAAAAGGAGAAGCTGTAGGGGTCCACCTTGGCGCAGAAAGTTAAACTGCAGAAACCATCAATATTAATAAGGCATCTGTTAATTAATGAGATCTTTAGCTCATGAGGCGTATGGAAGCAAAAAAGCAAATAATATTACTGATTGCAGGTCTATGGTTCAAGTATCCTCCAAACTGGGGTGCATAAAACTGTTTTCCCCAAAAGTACAGGACAAAAGGGGACTAAATCATGGGTTGATTTTCAAGATCCCCTATTTGATTGATATAACTGCTTCGTTGTCACTGCATTCCACCACATCCCTCACACAAGAGTTCACAGCAGTGTTTTAACCCTGCTGCACTTTTATATATACAGTATATTGTCTGAAGACTGCTTACACATATAATTTGGTCCATTGGGAATACATAGCGAGTGTAACAACATATACTCAATGAACAGCTCTTAGCAAGGGGCTTCGTAAGACCCCATGATCAGTGGTTTGTATGCTCAAGTGGTCTGGCCTTCCATTTAAAAGAAAACTCAGTGACTGCACTGATCTCTGGTGCTTGGGGAAGGCCTCCCAGGCTTCAAACAAAGCTCAGGGGAAGACATCATTAAGTAACTTCTCCCATGGGGCTTATTCAGAGTAGGAAGCTCCGGCAGCCGTGGAGGCTACAGAGGGCTCGGGGAAATGTTCAATGAATAGAAAAACTCCCCTGTGAACCTGCCCTGTGAACATAACTCTGGCCAACTAGATGGTGCCAACACCTTATTAGAGGGAGGAATCCTACTGAATTAAGTCTCCTACCACCTGCCAATCAGATGATGACAGCAGGTATCCACATGTACAGATGTGTACATGTACACCATAATCCTAAAGAAATTCTAAAGTGCCCTGTGAAAGAGGCAGGGAAATGGAAGTTGATTTTTGCAGTGAAATTTTAAAAACCGAGGAATCGGAGGACAGATTTCAGCACAGCGCTGCTAGTATTCTTGTCTATGAATGTCACTTTAACTTCCCTCCATTTAAGACTGAAAACATTTTTTAGCAGTTTCCACAGAACGTTCCTGAGGATTTGCATTTGATTCCTGCTTTGTATAAATTTTGATGACACAGAGATGAAAAGACTGCTTAAGCTCTGGGGTTAAGAGAGTGGATGAAGTAGGGTTATGTTATCTGGGGTCAATTTATTAATCTACAGTTAACGTGCTCTGATGTCCCAATGCTAAGCGCAGTTAGTTTGAAAGCCTTCCCCGTTTTAATTAAACACACTTGAAAAATAAGTGTACTATAAGCATTGGATGAAGTACCATATTATAAACAGTGCCATTTTTCTAGAAAAAGAGGTGCTGGAAATCATGGTGATGAAATCATGGTGATGAACACCTCCCTTGTTCTCTTATAATGGCAATGGAGCCCACCTGAGAGGGGTCAGAACTGAGTTCCAGTCAGTTCCGGCTGGGGGGGAAGCCCTGATTATAAATGATCCATAAAGCAATCAGGCGGCATTCAGCAGTATTGGGAATCAAAACACATTGTAGCTCTTCAGAAGTTGTTAGATTGCAGTTCCCATCATCTCTGACCATTGGCCCTGCTGTCTAGGCTCATGTGAGTGTCTGTCTGTCTGTCTGTCTCTCTCTCTCACACACACACACACACACACGTATTTCCCAAACTGCATCCTAAAGGTAAAGATAAAAGGGACCCTGACCCATTAGGTCCAGTCGTGGATGACTCTGGGGTTGCTGCACTCATCTCACTTTACTGGTCAAGGGAGCTGGCATACAGCTTCCAGGTCATGTGGCCAGCAGGACTAAGCTGCTTCTGGCGAACCAGAGCAGTGCACAGAAACACCGTTTACCTTCCCACCTATTTATCTACTTGCACTTTGATGTGCTTTCGAACTGCTAAGTTGGCAGGAGCTGGGACCGAACAATGGGAGCTCACCCCGTCATGGGGATTCGAACCACCAACCTTCTGATTGGCAAACCCTAGGCTCTGTGGTTTAACCCACAGTGCCACCCGTGTCCCAAATAAAACTGCATCCTATCAAGTTCTTATTCTGGAAAGGGAGATGGTTCCTTCTATCATCAAGTTAGCACTTACATCTTTCAGGTATGTGATGGAATGATGTGGAAAGAAGAAATGTGAGACTGAGACAGCTGCCAGTAACATGAAGCAGCTGAAGAAAAGGAGATAAAATTATAGAACCATTGCCTATCTATGCCAATCAGTTGCCACCAGGCATTTGGAGTATGGACCAAAAATTGTGCCCACTAGGATCTACAGCTGTGAAGCCTATTGGCAACAGCGTTGTGTGGCGGTAGGCGTGTCAGAGTAGGACCTGGGAGACCAGGGTCCAAATTCCCACTTGGCCATGAAGCTCACTGGGTGACCTTGGGCCAGTCACTGCCTCTCAGCCTAACCCACCTCACAGCCAGATGCACTGACCGGACCTTCTCATGAGCATGGGCTGCCCAGTCTTTTCTGCGCTGCAACGTGCTCCGCTTGTGCACTGAGGTTGTGTGACCAGAGCGTTCCTCAACACTGAAGGGAGCAGGGCAGCCTGTACAATTCTTTGTTTGCACTGAAATAAAATGACTGGGGGAGAATATCTGCTACAACCAATTCAATGAAAGAATATGCTGGCAAATATTTCCAAATTGTGGAAGAGGGAGAGAGGATACATTCCACCTGCTTTGCATTATTACCATCTCCCACCCTGATCCTTTATAACAGAAGAAACAGGCTGAATTGTTATCGCCGAAGAAGTCCACATATGTTCACACAAGGGACAAAAAGCCATCCTGAAGATAGATCATGTAGCAAAAAATGAAGCTCAGCAAAACTAGAAATGTCCTCAGCTTGAGGCCACAGTTGTCCTCACTGTTCTCTCAGAATCTGAATCTGATCACGGAGGAAGTTAAAGAGAGAGAGAAATGGGACTCAATTGTCGCAGCCATTTGTCTAGGTTAGGGTCTCTCAGACTGATGAGCCTGCTTTTCAAACTTCCCCGAGGACTTGTCGTATTCCATTTTACATTCATGCAGTTTTGACTCCCAAAGTATTTATTTATTTATTGTTTGTTTGTTTGTTTATTATTGAATTTATATACCGCCCTATACCCGGAAGTCTCGGGTCAGTTCACAGAATAAAATCAATATATAAAACCACAAAATACATAATCCAAAGTAAAACAACAACCCAATAACCACCCGCTCTCTGGCAGTTCTCTTTCCATCTCTGTGAAACACCACACTCCAGTCTACTCCTCCTGCTTTAAGAAGAGCGCTTCTGCAGCAGACCAAAGGCCTATCTAGCTCAGCATGCGGTCCAAAGTGGACCAATCAGATGCCCATGAGAAACCAGCAGGCGGGACATAAGCTCTCAACTCCCATAACATGGCCAATGGTCAGGGATGCTGGGAGACGTAGTCCACCCACATCTGGAGAGCCAAAGGTTCCCCATCTCTGAGATAGAGCTGTGACCAACATTGGGTGAAATCCCATTTGGGCATTCTATTTATTTGGTGGGCTTGGACTTTAATTCACCCACATTCGTAGTTCTGTAAGGGGAGAGCATCTAGGCCCTGCAGTGATATCATCCTGAGAGGTTCCCAAAGTGTCCCTGCTCCCAAACTCCATGCAAAAGCATTAGCAAACCAGGAAATTATCCCCAGCTCTGCAATTAAACTGTATTTCTCCTAATCTGTCCTGCCCTAAGAAATCTCAGTTCCCATTTGGTATTCAGAGTGAGAAAAGGAGGGTAACATTGCTGTTGTTCCCCGCAGAAAGGGTAAATTGGACAAACTAAAGTGTGCTTCCGGACAACCTGTTTGTTGAGCATTCATCCTGAAAGGACATTAGATGGCATTAGCAGTTAATGAGTATTCAGCCTGATTTGTTTGTGAGGAGGTTAGACAATGTTGTGTCAAGCCAGGCTCATCCCACACTTCACAGCACCATTTCCTCATCACTTTCCCTTTTGCAAAAAGTTTAATATGGGTGGGGGGGAGAGGTTTTTTGGATTAAGGCCTCCAGATCAAGTCTCATTGTTCATCTTGAATTTGCCAGTATGTGACAGAATCCCACCTGAAAACAACAAACTGCTTTAAAAGAGGATTATACAAATTTAATCAGGGCCGTTTTAGGCATACCGGGCGCCCTGGTGCCGTGGTGCAAAGATCGCTCCGGCGCCCCCCCCCCTGTTCCCACTGCAGCTGGCGGGCGGGCGCAGCACCGCTGCAGCAGGTGCAGCCGTGCGGTGCCCCCCTGGCGGCCCGGCGCCCTGCGCCACCCAACCTTGCCTTAGAGCCGGCCCTGAATTTAATAAATAATAATAAAAGAGAAGTTTATGGAGGAGAGAGCTAGTAGACACTGCCCGGACACTGAGGTCCAGTGCTGAGGGCCTTCTGGCGGTTCCCTCGCTGCAAGAAGCCAACTTACAGGGAACCAGGCAGAGGGCCTTCTCGGTAGTGGCGCCTGCCCTGTGGAACGCCCTCCCATCAGATGTCAAAGAGAAAAACAACTACCAGACTTTTAGAAGACATCTGAAGGCAGCCCTGTTTAGGGAAGCTTTAATGTTTAATAGATTATTGCATTTTAATATTCTGTTGGAAACCGCCCAGAGTGGCAGGGAAACCTAGCCAGATGGGCAGGGTATAAATATATTATTATTATTATTATTATTATTATTATTATTATTATTATTATTAACCATGACAGCTATGCTGTGCCTTCACAGCTGCAGGCAGCATTGTTTCTGAATACCAGTTTCTGGAAACCACAGAAGAAGAGTCCTCTTATGCTCAAATCCTGCTTGCAGAGTTTCCACAAGCATCTGGTGGGCCACTGAGAGAACAGGATGCTGGACTAAATGGGCCATTGGCCTGATCCAGCAGGCTCTTCTGTTCTTAGCAGTGGAAATATCCTAAATCAATGGTGAATTCCCAGATTGAATCAGTCCAAAGATTTGTAGGGAACAGATGACCATTTTGCCTGGAATGGAAGTACAGAGTAGGTGCAATAAACTGCTGAGGAGGCTGGCCAACTCAAGCCTCTTGCTTTCTTTTTCTCCTTCTTGTTCCTTGTAATTACTTTCCATAATAAAATCATCCTTTGATGTAATATAATTGCCTTAAAGTGTTGCTAGTTAATGGAGTGAGGAATTGAGGGAGACCGGTCAACTTGGGGGGGGGGGGTGCAGGATTCTCACTCTCTGTAAAGATGGCATTTGTTTGCTTTCTAATTCTAATTCTTCTTGTGCACCTCAGGTTTGTGTGCAGAACAGCTGTGGAAAGACCAAGCAGATAAAGACTCTTGTGGGTTTTTTTGGGGGGGGGGCACTGTGCCAATCTGGGAACCATCAAGTTCAGGGATTGCTTCACAAAACTACTGCAAGGAAATTGAATTATAAACGTGGGGATTTCTATCTATTAAGGCTGGTGGGTGGCTGTTGTTTTTTTGTTTCGCTTTTTAAGAGAGGGGAAATCATGTGGAGGGGTGGTTAAGATGGTGATAATTTCTTCCTACACTAGTATTGCTGATGCTCATGGTGGAAGTGATGGGCTGGATCCAGAACTGTCGTTCTGCAAGTGGGAAGGTTTCTTCCATTCACGGAAGGGACTGGGATCCAGTGAGGGCTGCCACTGGTGGAAGGAGAAGGTGGCCATTTTCGCTTGATTTGCTTTCCCCCTGCACAACCACCACCACAACTCACCCCACACAGTTTTTGGAGAACCCTCCAGTTCTCCAGACAGAGGAGATTTGGGGGAAGGTCCAGGGGCTGCAAGAAGGCAGCAGAAGCAGCAAATATTGCTTCTCCCTGCCACTTCTCCAGCAGAGGTCCACACATGGGAACTTTGGGTCCGCCATCACAACAGCAGCAGCAGAGAGCCATTTATGGGTGCACACTTTACAGGTGTGTCTTACAAAAAGACACATCACTGCCCTGAGGAGTTTACAATCTTAAAAAAAATTGCCAATTCATTTTTGTTTACAATCTAAAATTCAACACAAGTGAGGGAACAGAAGAATAGGTTGGGGAAACAGCAGAAAAGTGCACGAGAACTTCAGTTGCATAAACTTGGGCTTAGCAAGGCATTTGCTGCACAGAGATGGTTCTGGGTGTCGATGAAATCTCTGCCTTAGTTGCCAGAATAACTTCGAGAACTGCTGCTCCAGTTTGGGCCAGTTCTGAGAAGCACCAAGTCCCGGAGACAATTTTAACAATCATGGAACTTCAAAATGATTTGCTTACTTTTACCCTCCCTGACCTTCTCCTCTGCCTTCTCTCTTTTACAATCTAACTGAAGCATTGAGAGATGCATTAAATGAACAGAAACTACACAAGAGGAAAGCAGAAAACATATTGTCCTGGTGTTTGGTCTGAAGGTACATGAGGCTGGTCCCATCACCTCCTGGCAAATAGAAGGGGAAGAAATGGAGGCAGTGAGAGATTTTACTTTCTTGGGTTCCATGATCACTGCAGATGGTGACAGCAGTCACAAAATTAAAAGACGCCTGCTTCTTGGGAGAAAAGCAATGACAAACCTAGACAGCATCTTAAAAAGCAGAGACATCACCTTGCCAACAAAGGTCCGTATAGTTAAAGCTATGGTTTTCCCAGTGGCGATGTATGGAAGTGAGAGCTGGACCATAAAGAAGGCTGATCGCCGAAGAATTGATGCTTTTGAATTATGGTGCTGGAGGAGACTCTTGAGAGTCCCATGGACTGCAAGAAGATCAAACCTATCCATTCTTAAGGAAATCAGCCCTGAGTGCTCACTGGAAGGACAGAACCTGAAGCTGAGGCTCCAATACTTTGGCCACCTCATGAGAAGAGAAGACTCCCTGGAAAAGACCCTGATGTTGGGAAAGATGGAGGGCACTGGGAGAAGGGGACGACAGAGGACAAGATGGTTGGACAGTGTTCTCGAAGCTACCAACATGAGTCTGACCAAGCTGCGGGAGGCAGTGCGAGACAGGAGTGCCTGGCGTGCTCTGGTCCATGGGGACATGACTAAATGACTAAACAACAACAACATGAGGCTACCACTAAACTGCTCAGTACCTGTATGGGCAGCCATACAGGCCTGTACACTGTCTCAGCTCAGACAGATCTCGTGGTGAAAGAAAGGAGGGATATAAATAAAATTAAGCTGCCTTAGACTGAGTCAAACCATTGGTCCATTGAGCTCAGTGCAGTCCAATCTGAGTGCAGAAGTACCTGTCTGGGTCTCAGTACCTCTGACCCAGCCCTGCTACCTGAGATCCAATCTCAAGATACTAGGGCTTGAACCCCCAAGTTTCCTAGTTGCAACACACATATTATACCACTAAGCTTTGAAATCCTCAAAGGAAGAAGACACCAACAGGCTCTGCCAAAAAAAAAACCACCACTCCATTGTTCCCTATCTCCATCAATCAATACAAGTAGAAGGGCAGACATCATCTCCAGTTATATTGATTGGGCTACAGGTAAGAAAAGTCCCTCTCCACTCCATGTTTTAGAGCAGGCGTCACCAACATGGTGCCCGTGAGTACAGATGTTCCCCCAAGAGACCTTCCCTGGTGCTCACAGGGTCCCCTCCCCCTTCCTTCGCCTTGTAGCCAATCAAATAGGTTTGGGAATATGATTGGTTGTTGAGGGTGCCTGCCAACAACCGTTTCTCTGGTTTGCAAATGGGTCCAAGAGCCCAAAAAGGTTGGTGATTCCAGTTCTGGATCAAAGCCTTAGTTAAGAAGGAGATCATTAGTATACTTCCTCTAGCAACTACTCACGAGTCTACAGGGAGAGCTGCCTTGCCATTTCAGCGCCCTGACAAAAAGAGGAAAAATATAGCCTACAATCCATCATGTTTCCCTGTCTAGGCAACCCACAAAAATGAGATCAAGTATACGATGGCTGTCGCTGAGCACATTTAGAGAACAAAAACTATCTGACATTCCACACAAAGGCCCCTACTGCTCCCTTTGCCAATGTGACCATGCAAATTCAGCTGAGCAAATGGCCATTTATCAAACAAAGCAAAATCTATACCATTGGAAACAGGTTTGTTCAAGAAGCCAGCCCAGAAAATGCACCACTAAAATGTTCCCGTTCTACAGGACATTTGCTCAAAAAACATTTGCCTCCTCGCATGTGCCCAATTAATGCTTCCATTCCTCTCCCTGATTTTGAATCTTGTTTCTGTAATTATTTTTGGCTAATTTAGATGTTACTACTGACTATCAGATTAGCTTGGCCAGAGGCTGTTGGATTTAATTGTGGTGAGGTTATTACCAGTTTGGATTATTTTGGAAACCAAATCTGAATAAGGAAAACTTGAATAGCTTCAGGGATAGGCAGGTGCGAAGACAGACACAGTAACATAAATCATGCATTCTTCTGAAGTTGGTCTTCTACGCTAACATTGCTTTCATTACAATACTTGAAATCTCATTTTTTTAAAAAAAAAATAGTTTAAGCTGCAGAAAAAACCTGCCATCAAAACTTCAATAATATTTTAACAATTAATTCCATAATTCTGCTGTAACCCATATAAGTGCCTTAAAGAAATAAGTCCGATTGAATGCAAAGGGGTTTACTTCTGACTAGATACATATATTGATTTCGCTGTTAATGAAGCTTTTGTCCAAATGATTGGTCACTTGGAAGAATAATCCAGTTCCCTCTCACATACTCCCCTCCCTTGCGCTACATTTGTGGGTGCCCTTCATCATCAATGCTTGTTCCCCATCAATGGTCATCCTACATGCAGAGAACTGCACTCAAGGGAAACACGATACCCGATAGCACAAGTACACAAGGCTAGCCCTAACATTAGGCAAAGTGTTGCTATTGTTGTTTAGTCATTTAGTCGTGTCCGACTCTTCGTGACCCCATGGACCCATGCTCCAAAGTGAGGCAGCTGCAAATGCTGCAGGGTGAGGGGAGTTGAAATCTGTAGAAAGGGTCCCCCTGTTTGATAAAACGTTGACTTATCACATCTTGTGTCCCCACCACCACCACCACTCTCCAACTTTGAGGATGCAAAAATGAGGAATGAGAAAACATTGGCATGGTGAGGCTCTCTGTTCATAGTACCGTAGATTCCTCTGATGAATAAAAGCAGGGAACAGATCGACCCCACACTTCCCCCCCCCACACACACACACCTGTTGCTGTGGAACCAGGCTTGTACTCATGAGCTATCATTTCAAAATCCCTGTCAACAGAGAGCAGCAATCAGTCACCATCCTCAGGCACCAGAAGTCAAAGATGATATGGCTGAAGGGAAGCAAGAGGCCTGTCAAGCACCATAGGATGGATTCTGAAAGCTCAAAAGGTTGGTTGCCCTCTGCTGTCCCAAGACAAGCCCCTGCAATGGCATTGGGACTGGGGAGAAGAGAGTAGAAGCTCACACCACACCCTCCAGTCCTGAACTACTCATGGAGGATGAGGGAACGCTGAGGAGGCCGTGACACCATATTCCATGCATCAGGTAAAGGAACTGTAACCTGGCGCCAGATCCTGAGAGCTCTCAGAAGCAGAACCGGCCTATGCAGGGTCACTGGACGAGGAACTCAGGGGCCCAGAGCTTTGTCCTCTGTTTTCCTTCCTTTTCACATCCACACACATGTACAAGTTTACTTCGTGGGCTAATAACAACTGCTACTGCTGCTATAACCAGGGTGCAAAGATCCAGGTTCTCCATTGCCACTAGTACCTCCTTTATTTAAAATATTTTTATGCAAGGTCCTTTCAACATGGCTTATAGTCAAACCATAACAAAATACAGCAAAACAGCATTATCAATAAAACCAGATTAAAAAGAAAAGAAAAGAAACAAACAAAAAAATCAACCCAGCAACTGACAACTGGGATGCTGTAGTGTTTAGGAAGCAAGTGACGACTCCTCCCTGGCTCCTCAACAGTCACTAGCTCTTACATTTTGCAAAATAAAAAAATGCATTCCTGATATTAAAAACAAACAAGCATCCTGACAGTAAAACCTTCTTATGGCCGCAAAGTGCTGTCTTCCTTTGCCTCCTATGTATATTCAACCTATTCTATCCCTTGTTTGTGAAATGCATACATCTGAGATTTCCCGTCAGAAGCACTTGAATCAATAAGGATGCCAATACTGTTTTGATTTTTCTGGATGAAACCTCTACCAGTGGGGCAGCCTCAGAGTTCATGCCTTTCCCAAATGTCCACCCTTCATGAGAATTTCAGAAGTGGTGGGAATGATCGCAGCAAAGCGTACAATATAAATTCTGAACAAATACAAAGGGTTGTGATATGCCATTTGCTCTCCAAAGGTCAATCTTCCCTTGCTGGGTTGGCTCAGGAGAGAAAAGCGATTGTCATTGTCATTCATTTTTGTTCACTGACCATTTGATGGGCATGTCGCAGACAATCTCTGCCAGATTAGGAATAGTTCTTTGCTCTCTAATATCTTCTATGCCCCTGTGAACTAATTCCTCATTAATCATAGGAGGTATCGGGGTACCAGTCGGACTGCAGAGTCACATTTCTTTGGGCATGCCTGACGCTATGTTATACATTCCTGAATAAATAATGCTTTGGTTCAATAGATTCATTGTTTGTCTTTGAACAGATCAAAATTCTGGCCAAGCCAGGATGTTCCGTACAGTGGTACCTCGGGTTACAAACGCTTCGGTTACAAACACTTCAGGTTACAAACGCCACTAACCCAGAAATAGTACCTCGGGTTAAGAATTTTGCTTCAGGATGAGAACAGAAATCATGCTCCGGTGGCACGGCGGCAGCAGGAGGCCCCGTTAGCTAAAGTGGTGCTTCAGGTTAAGAACAGTTTCAGGTTAAGAACGGACCTCCGGAACGAATTAAGTTCTTAACCAGAGGTACCACCACTGTATAACACTGAAGAGAAGAGGTAATGATGGGTTGTCCTAAAGTGACCTTTAATAGCAAGAAGGGTGTGCACAGGTCCACATCATATAACCTTTCAGGACGACCCCAAGAAACCCCAGTCACCAAATGATAAAGTTAGGCCCCAAAAGAGCAGCAAGGTGGCCTAGTTTTACTCACGAGGGCTAAAAGGGCAGCACAGGATGATTTGGAGAGTGAAAAGTGACAGGAAGTCACCCAAGGCACTCTTTAATCTAAAAAAGGTGGAAGAGTCAGGGGAGAGAGAGAGAGAGAGAGAGAGAGAGAGAGAGAGAGAGAGAGAGAGCGCATGAGGAGGGGAAGTTTTTCTCCATTCCACACAATTTCCCTCCTCCAGCTGTTCAGGAAACAGCTGAGCAGTGGTTTCAAATGAGAGCTAGTAGGAAATGCACCAGGGGCCAAATTTGGCCTGCAAACCATCACTTCTGCACCCCTGCTTAGGCAGTGATCTTCTACTACACAATATTTCCCCTCACAATAGTGAGAACGAAAGCATGAGACTTTAAAGTTTTCTTATCTTGCAAGTATCATTTTCTTCATCTAAGCCAGCAAGGCATATCAAGACTTTTCAAGGCAGAAGACTAAAAATCAGAATCATTTTCAGATTCTGACAAGACAAGGTGTCAAACTGGCCATAATGGGAACAGCCCATAACAACTTACTAAATTAATGGTTTCCAGTGCTTACCTTTCCTGATAAAATTCCAGAGTTCAAGATGGGCTCCCAGGGTTGAAGCTTTTAGAGGCATCAGGACAAGACAAGGAGACGTAAGAAGGTTCTCCAGAAAGGAGGGTCCCAGAGGTTAGTTCCCATGCAGCTAAGGCAAGCAGGAGTTGACAAAGGATGAGATGCAGAGCTGAGACAGAGAGCAAGGGAACAACAACCCAGGTTAAAAAGAAAGCAAGAACATACTGTATGTATATAACCAGTGAGGTGCATGATTCCTACATCCGGCAGACACTTATGACCCACAGCAGCTCACCAGAGAAGGCAACTTGAACTACCCAGTAAGAAATGTGGTCAAACCCAACAAGAATCAATTGCCATAAACTAGGTCACTTACATAAAGCAACTGTAAGGGACCAGTAACCTGACAAACAATATGTAGATGGCTTCAAGAATACCCAGTTTATACAGAATTGAAAGAACCCATAAACATTGTGACTGGGATCACTGCATTTGCTATGTTGAATTTACTTGGATGTCTAAGGCTGCAACTTCTGGGAAGAATCTCATATGTGACGCATGTGTGATACAAACACTCTGATTTAACTATTCATTTGTTTTGTGCTGCCCTCACTTTGATCCTCCATGTATACAGTGTCCATGTACGGGTCTCAATAAGCTGACAGGGCCCTTCTCTCATTACTCAGTGGTAAACATGTATTTGCCACTGGATATGCATAAAGCTTTGAGCTGTGGTCTCACTGTTGTGCCTACATTCATATTTCTGCATGTTCTCATTTAACTTTCTCGGGAGGAAACAAACATGTCACATGCACATCTGAAGTGTAGGGCTCAATCCAGCCAAAGTTAGGTCCCTCCGATTTGAAGGAGAGAGATTTGAGCAGGTGCTTAACTCTCGCATCAAGCTCCATGGACACTCAATACATATAAAGCACATGGCTTCCCCCAAATAACCCTGGGAATGGTAGTTTGTTAAGAGTGCTGGGAATTGTAGATCTGCAAGGGCTAAACTACAGTTCCTGGGATTCTTTGGGCGTGCTTTAAGTATGAACACGGTCTCAGTGTAATATAAAAGTGCTTAATTTGGGCAGGATTGTATCTGTGATGTGTGAAGCAGCTCTGTTACAATACCTTCAAGTGGATTCCCAGGCAAAATTCAGGACAGGCAATCCGATGAAGCTGGCTTGCAGTGTTTTGTGTGATTCTGCAAATGGAATAAGTGAAGTGATTACATGACCAGTCCAAAGCATTTTGCTGCCTGCACCAAGTCACCAAATGGCTGGCACACACATGCACATACACCTCATGCTCAGACAAACACTTTGAAAAATCTTGCTGCACTGTTGAGTCATCGATTCCTGCTTTCAGCTGTGCCCCCTCAATTTCACCTCCAAAGTAGCCTGCTTCACCTTGGCACACTGCAGGGCCAGCCCTGTGTGATCATAACAAAAGGGAACACACAAAATAAAGAAACATATACGCTGCACTGGAGCAACTTCTATATATTCTGGGACAAATGCAGCAGAGAAACAGCCAGAGGGAAAGCATTTGAAAGATGCTAGAATGATTTACTCACCAGTCCTAGGAGCTGGCACAGTTCTGCGTGACCAAAGCTTCTTGTGGCAAGACAGTGAATTCCAAAAGCATCTCAGAGGGGGAAAAGAACTCAAGACAGAGAGAGCCCGGACTCAGTTTCAGCAAATTGAGCACTTCCACGCAACCCAAGATAATAATAATAATAATAAAATTAAGAATCAACTCAAATGCGACTGAAACGTGTAATTATGCAAAACTGCTTTAAATGGGCATTTGTTCAAAAGCAGTGGGCTTTAAAAGATTAATAAAATTAAACACTCTGCAGCAGCGTTTCAGTTCCCAACCCAAATGGGTCTCTGGAGTCCCTCTGGGAGCTCATGGAAATGGATGGGCAAACTCCCACTGATTGAAATGAGGCTGGTTAGGAAGGACAAGGCCTTTGTGTGGCTCATGTGCTTGCTATAGAAACCCTCTGCCAAAGTCAAGCACAAAACCCACATCGCATCATTCTGATAATGCTATTCAAGAAAAAGAAATATAGTTTGCTGGTGCCAATCTTTCTGATTTCCACTACTGCTTGCGTTCCAAGTGCATTAACTTCCAGCACTTTGGGTTTTTTTAAAAAAACAAAAACAAAAAACCAGCTTTCTTCTTTTGCTAACCTTACTATTGTATGATATGATTGTGTTCAGGGGAGGTGCATGGATGGGCTCAAACCACAACATGCAGCTCCCATTCAGACCCTGATCTCTTTCTGGGTATAAGTTTCAACAAGAACAATCTCTGTCACGTTGCTTATGTCATGGTTTTAAGAATATTTGGAGCATTTTACGTATGTTATTTAGATGTATATTTCTGAAAGCTTGAAAAGGAAACATAAGTTGTGAAATAGGCACTCTTTTGCTGGAAGTAATAAAAAAAATATGGAGACACAAGCTAGGCACAATCACTTAAAAATTAATCAAACCTAAAGATTCAATCCTGTGAGTACTTCATAGAATCATAGAATCATAGAGTTGGAAGAGACCACAAGGGCCATCCAGTCCAACCCCCTGCCAAGCAGGAAACACCATCAAAGCATTCCTGACAGATGGCTGTCAAGCCTCTGCTTAAAGACCGCCAAAGAAGGAGACTCCACCACACTCCTTGGCAGCAAATTCCACTGCCGAACAGCTCTTACTGTCAGGAAGTTCTTCCTAATGTTTAGGTGGAATTTTCTTTCTTGTAGTTTGAATCCGTTTACAGGGAGTAAACCTGGGAGTAAGTGACAGTGGATACAGTGGAACTTATTTCTGAGTGTACATCCAAACAGTGGGACTTATTTACAAGTAAAATGGAACTTTGTGTAAATGGGTTGTTTTTTAAAAAAGTATTTTGTAAACCACCTAGAAGCCTATCCTGGCAGGAAGTTGATATATGCATTAATAATGATGGGAGTATTTAGTTTTGTGCCACAATTCTATAAGTGCTTACCTGGGATTAAGTGTCTCTGATTTTAATAGGGCTTACTTCTGACATATTTAGGATTGTACTGCAAGTTTCCTTGATTCCATTGAGACACAGAGCCCAAGTCTAGATAGGCTGACATGGAAGTAAATCCTACTGAGTTGAATGGGACTTAAGTCATACTTAAGGGTACACAGGATTGCACACTTAATTATCGCTAGCTTTTTTCTGGGTTTTAACCTGTTTGTTTTTGTCCAATTTAAAACATCTAACTTTCCTACTCCCCACTCCTCTCCCCCCCCCCAGCTTTTAAAATATATTTATACACATACAAGAAAAAGACATTAATTAAAAGTAGCCTGAATCTATAACTTCCCCCATCCATGCCCCCGCTGGTGAATAATCCCACTTCCTTTCCTGAAACCTCTCACCTGGGTAAGCCTGCCAGAGTCAAACACTGGAGAAAAGCCCTTTAAAGCACTCCATATCTTGACCAAATGTGCAGACACTAAAGATAAGAATGAGCTTTTCTATAATGGTCTTGCTTGACTTTAATGTTAGGATGTTCCGCTGATGGGAAGAAAGGGGTTGGCCTTGCATTCTTTCAATACTATTTACAAAGAGCAAAGCTTCTCTCTCTTTCTCAATTCCTCCCACCCCAACCCAGTTAAAATCTCTTACCGGTTTTAAAACCAGATGGGACTATTCTCGTGAGACTCTAATCTGAATGAAAAAAAAATACTTTCGCTTCTTTCATTAACGATTAAATGCGCACATTTACATTGTGTTGACTGCAGTATAGATGTTGTGTTCAGTGATGAAAATAAACACAATATAAATATACTGGGTGATTATTCAGTGTTAGTCACACTCAGAGTTGACTCACTGGCATGAATGGACACTCAAGTTCACTGATTTTAATAAGTCAGGATATGCATAACACCGGATATCACCCAATGTATATGCATATGAAATGGGTGTGCAAATATAAACAACACGATCCCATTGTGTGTGTGCATAATACTGGACTGCACTATATATTTGAATACTAATATTACATTTACAATATAAATGCATGTTGCATAATAATCATGTCTATTATCAGCAAAATGAATGTTATGAAGAGAGGTGCTTAAACCATATGACTGTATACATATTTCTATATTGAGAATGAGTATTGGTAAAGATGAATCAGTTCCATAAACGGTATATGAATGAATGCAACTGATTCAACTTCAGCAGTGCTCATTCTCTCTAGAGGGGGGAATGTATGTTTGTGTGTGTTAGTTTCCCCTAGGGTGGAAATGGTCTCATCTTTACCTACTTCAGCCCATGATTTTTTTTTTAAGTGGGAACTTCATTGTATATTCCGGAAAAGTATATTGGTTGGGAAGCTTTAACAGAGCTAAGGAGTATGTGCAAGGAGTGAGAAACTAAATTGATGGATGGATGGTTAAATGAATATAAATGAACTGATACCTTTACAGGAAAATAACATTTCTTTTCTTTTTTTATTCTATAGATCAGTGGGTTTTGTATCTGTAATTCTTTCATATCAGCAAAGAGGAAATAAACTCCCATGTAAATCATTTCCCCCCACCTGGAAGCATATTAAAACCGTGCCTTAAAAAAAAAGCTGTGCCCCCCTCCCCCACCATTTGCTTATCAGTTCATCCACCATTACATTTTAAATGAAATTGCAAGGAACCCCCTCCCTTTCCCTCCCCTAAATTCTAGGCTGATGTAGGAAAGTCAGAAGCATACTTTTCTTGCTTTAGAATACTGACCTAGATTCAATTACAGATAGACCAGGAAGGGAGGGCGACACCTTACCATTCCTCTTTTAAAAATTAGAGGGGGGAGGGAAATGCCTCTTCCGCCTGTACCACATACGACAATTTCCCCACCCCGTAGAACACACCCCAAATGGAGAAGCAATCTGTTTATTTCGTGGCAGGGGCTTGGTCCAAACCGGGGCGAGACGCACCGCCGTGTTCCTATGCGGGAATCCTGGGGAAGAAGCGATTCTATCATCCTATCGTGCGCTTCGCTCTCCGATTCTTGCGTTTGGTGGCGCGGTGGGTCCTGCCGGAGCGTCGTGGGGAGGGAGAGGCAAGCGGCGCCTACAAGAAAAGAGCCACACTGGCTTGACAGCTACCGCCAAACAAATATCAGCCTCATTACACTTTTTTTTAAAAAACACCTCTTTTTTTAAGCAGCCAGCAGGACGCTTTGAAGCTGAGGATTTGGAAACTGCTTTTCCTCTCACTGTCTCCCCACCCGCGCTCCGCCCGAGCCTCGCTTCCTCTGAAATACTTACAAGGAGGGGACAACGCTGTGATCCTTGCTTATTGACTTTTATCACTAAATTAGGCATATAAATGACCTGAAAGCGGTGGCTGCCGTATTAAATTAAAAGGGGAGGGGGGAATAAAGAACAATTACCCCCTCTCTCTTCTTCTTTTTTCTTTCCCCCCCCTCCCCTCCCCACCCCCTCCATCCTCCCTGCTCTGATCTCAGCCTGAAAGGAGGCCTGGGCGAGATAAGGAGAGATTGGATTCCTCTTCCAGAGCAGCTCTGCTGCTTAAATAAAATAGACCAGAGAGAGAGAGAGAGAGAGAGAGAGAGAGAGAGAGAGAGAGAGAGAGAGAGAGAGAGAGAGAGAGAGAGAGAGAGAGAGAGAGAGAGAGAGAGAGAGGTTTTGCCTCCTCTCCGGTCCATCCGGATGAGACACGGCGGCGGGGGGTGGGGGGGCGGATCTGAATGAAATGTCTGGTGGTTTGTTAGAACGCTTTTTAAACTTCTTTTAAAAATTAAAACATAAAAGCAATGAAGTGGGGGAAGCATTTTGGGCGGTGAAGCCAACGCTTCTCTCGTCGAAATATATCCGCCTTTTTGCACGTTTTAAAGAAGCGCATCTCCGTTTGAAGGCACACAAATGATCCAGAGCCGCTCCGGGCATCCGGGACTTCCTCTTCCACCTTCTCTCTCTCCTTGGCCAAAGAGAGGTGATGGGAGCCTGTCTGCCATGGGGTACCCCCTGGCTGCTAAGCAAGGTAGGACTGCTGGAAGGGGAATTAGAGAGAGAGAGAGAGAGAGAGAGAGAGAGAGAGAGAGAGAGAGAGAGAGAGAGAGAGAGAGAGAGAGAGAGAGAGAGAGAGAGAGAGAGAGAGAGAGAGAGAGAGAGAGAGAGAAGCTTGGTTATTTCAAAGAGCCAGAGATGTGGCCAGCTTTAGGAAGCGATGTTCAGGGGCGCGAGGATTGGGGGTGAGAGAGAATATAATCTTAATATTCAGCTCAATGGAGTATCCTTATAATTTATAGCCACCAAGATAAGGCTGGAGGATATAATAATAATAATAATAAATCGGAAGACGTCTCTTCTCTTTCTCCTCCGCCCCCCCCAAAAAACCAGCCCCACAACCCCACTCCCAACCCTCGGTATTGAATTGCACCTTGGGCAACAGTGCAGAGTCCAGAATCTTAACTTCGCTCAACATATGTTTCCAGCAGATAAGTAAACAATCTGGACGTGAAATGAAAATTTTAATTAATGCAGTAATGCTATTACACCTCAAGTGTGCAAATCCCATTGCATTGCAGTGTGACAATGGGCTGGGCAGGGGGGGGGCGGACCACAAAGCCCAGACAAGGTAGCGCACGCGAGCCCCATCCGGAGCTGAGCGCTTGACGCTTTTGCGCCGGAGTGCCAGTTGGGTGCAGACAACGACGCTGGAATCCAGCGTGCACGTTCGCTCCTCTTTCCCTCTCCTTGGTGCCGCCTGATCTCTCTCTCTCTCTCTCTCTCTCTCTCTCTCTCTCTCTCTCTCTCTCTCTCTCTCTCTCTCTCTCTCTCTCTCTCTCTCTCTCTCCCCTTCCACGCCCGTTGAGAAGCTTCTCTTTCCGTGCGCGGGTTTAAAAATTGGCAACAGGAGCAGACTCTCATTCCCGGCCCCTTTTAGTCCCTCAAACTTTTTGGAATGTGATCTTCCCCTCCTCGGAACTTGCACGTTATTTCTTGCTTAGCTGGTTCAAAGGAGGCGTGCTCGGCACTAATGAAGTATATTGGGTGATTTGTCCTAATAAAAAAAAATTAAGAAAAATAAAAAGAAGAAAGCAGGATTGGCTCTTGCCTTTGATGTGCTTGTAAAACAGACCGAACCGAAGCCGAGGCGTGTGAAAGAAGAAAGAGAGGAAGATGCTATTAAAACACAAACGTTTTAAAAGGCAGATGAAGACCTAGCAGGAGAAACCGTAAACTCCAGAGAGATCAAACGCCTCTGCAGCTTGCGTGGGGACCGCATCGCTCCCGAATCGAAAAGCAAACGACTGACCGGCAAGGCTTAACCAATTCCCACGGGATCTGCGGGGAAAGGCCTTCCAACCACTCACTCCAGGGCCCAGTCTGAGAATCTCGTCCATCCCGGCTACGGGATCGCCTCTGCGTCCCTTTCCCTCATTTTCGCCCCCATCCCCCTCGAGGACTGGGAGCTGTGCCACTAAAACTTTGCTTCTCCATCCTCCACCCATTCTCAACCCATCTGTCTCCCTTGCTGTTATTTTTCTCCTCCTCAGCCATCTCCTCCGTCCCGACGATCGCCCCTCTCGAGTGGTAGGAAGGCCACGAGGCCGGCCTTCTTGAAACCGACGGCCAGGAACTTGAACCCATTTCAATCTCCAGACCTTTGCGATTAACTAGCCCAAGGACCGCCACTTCCTCTGGTCTAGTCAATTTCACAAACCCAGAACTTCACACACACACACAACTTTTCCTGCATTTCTTTTTTAAGCAAATCCCAAAGGGAGCCTAACGAAGCCAGCTTGGCGCATTGCCTCGCCAAGGAAAGGCCTTGGAGGAGTTGTGGGCCAGAGTTCCTCCTTGGACTGAAGGGCCCCTGGTGCGCCTGGGACAGGTTGCGTTGCTTTGGCGCAGCTCGTCCACGTGGCCAGGCGTCGCTTTCCACCCCCCACCCCCCCTGACTCCTGCAGGCAGCATGCAAGCTCCCACCTAGCTTGGAGGCAACAGCTGCCCGGGATCTGCGTCGATCGCGGTCTGGCGATGCGGCGGCGAACGTGTTCTTACCTGCGCAACTTTCCCCCGCCGCTTTGAAGCTGCTCCGCCAGATGTTCCGTACAAGATGCAGCTCGATAAGCGACGGCTCGCTGCGTCTGCCGAACTGACAGCTCCAAATCTAGAGCCCCTTTCGGCAAGGAGGGGCGGCGGCGCGGGTGCATTCATTTTGGGGTTATTTCTCGGAGTCTAGTTTCCAGAAGAGTCTCCATCTTCTTCTTCCTCCTCCCCCCACCATTTTTTTGTTCTAGACATTGTCGTTGCTTAAAAATTACTTTCATGGACTAAGAGAATGAAGATGATGTTATTGATTTCTCGGTTCCCTTTTTAAAAAAAAAACAAGCAAAAAAACAGTACAATGAAGGAAATATAGCCAGGAGGAGACGGAGGGAGGGGGGCAGGGATTAAAAAACATATTTAAAAAACCGCACTCTCTCCCAGAGCCCCTTTGAATGGCTTTGATAGTCCTCGGCGGCGAATTTCCGCCCTTATTATCACCAATCAGCAGAAATCAGTAATAGCTCTCCGAGACTTCTTAATGTGTCCTTTCAAAGGAAAGTTTCCAGCATGTCCGTGGCCTCGCTCGTTTAATCCCCTCCGCAGCAAAGTTGGCCAAGAATCCAGCGTTTCCATCTGCAACTAAATGAGGGGGCGCTTCTTTTGCGCGCGCGCACCCCCCACTTTCCCCCTGGCTGGAGTTTGAGAGGGGTGGCCTTTGGAGAGGATTAGGAAAAAGTATAAATAGTGGGAGTCAGTGAAGTTTACAGCTAGCTAATAATAGCTTCTTTCCTTCCTGAAATGAGGGAAATGGATTAAGAACTTCCAACCCCGCCCGCCTTCAAAGGGGAGCTTATTTGAAATCAATGATTTGTGGACGAGGAAGTCCGCTTCATCAAGGTTGCTTGAATGTATAGCGCGATCTTATAACACCGCAATCTATAATCGTTGAGGCCTAGAGAGGATTTTGCTGCCGGTTAGAATGGGCTGCGCATTGGACCCTGGCGGTGTAACTCTAAACGTGTTTACTCGGGAGTAAATCCCGCTGCGTTCAAGCGGATTTGCTCCCAGGTTCGCGTCCATAGGCAGTCTATTTCCGCTCAGCCAGATTGCTGGCAAGCAAACAGGTTTGAGGATCGGGTGTCACACCCCCTGCTGTCTATCGGGATGGCCTCTCACTCCTCAGCTCTCTTACTGGGAAGGAAGGGCCCGTTGGTTTCAGTGGGACTGCCTTCCAAAGAATCACACTGAGATTTCTTTTGGAAGACAGGGGAGGATGTACCAATAGGCTTAAGTGTAGCATGTCAACTTGTTGAGGGACCTCATTGTTCCCAAAACCCAAAGTTGAGTAATGGTTCAAAACTCCAGCATCAGCGAGGTTTGCGCACGTTCGCTCAACAGAATCCTAACCCTAACCCCTTCTCTTTGGGGAGCGCACGGAATAGTTACCGTCTTTGATGTCAAAAGAATTGCAAAAGAAGGGGAGAGAGAGAACTATTCCCTAAAGGGAGAGAACGAACTCCTTGTCAAACCTGTTTTGCCACAACTGTCTCCTTCTTTCAATAAAATCATTAAACAAAAGGCTGCGGGGGTTAGACACCACGCCTTCCGTGCGCTTCCCAAAGAGAAGGGGACAGCAAAGGGATCCCATTTAGCCCTCAGTCTCTCTCTCTCTCTCTCTCTCTCTCTCTCTCTCTCTCTCTCTCTCTCTCTCTCTCTCTCTCTCTCGCCTTCTTTTGCAATTCTTTTGACATCAAAGACGGTAATCGGTTCATTTCGGTGTCATGGCGATTATTTAATATTTTTTATCTCTGCACGCATAAAAATAGCTACACGCACCTGCAAACGAAGGAGCCGGATAGAGGTGGTAATTTGGCGGAGGAATGAGGAAATGTTGCAAGGGGCGGGACGAGGGGGACAAGCGATGAAGTTTCAAGACAGTCCTAAAGTTTTGCCCTGTTGGCATTCGTCTGGATTTCTGTTGAGAGGAAAGTAATCACACAAGCTTTCGCGAGTCAATTTCTGTGGCGTCTAGAACACAAATAAGGATAGCAATGTGCAAAGTTTTGAATCACACAGGGCTCTTCGTAGAGGAGAGTGGAAACTATCCAGCATAAATTCGGCAAAATCGTTAGATTATAGTAAATATGAGCAGGAGCTGTATAGTCTGTGGAGCTCCTGGTGTTGGGTTAACCTTAAAAATACATAATAAAATAGAAAGGGGGTGACCTGGGGTGCTGAAGTACTTAGCAGCTCTAGCTTCGTGTGGACATGACATCCTCACATCTATCGTTGAAATCAAAACAGAATTTCGCAAAATGAATATGTTTAAATGGCGAGTTTTAGCAGTGGAATATGTAACCTTGCTCAATCGGCACCCTTTTCCATTCTCCCTGACGAAGAGTCCTGTGTGACCCAAAAGCTCCAAGGAGAAAGATCCTGCGAGAAGAAAAATCGGTCCCTCCCCTCTCCTGCTTTGCGTTCTCTTGAGGCGACACAGCAACAACTAGGTAAATCTCAGCATCACATATCGACTACACGACCACAGTAACGACAGTATTTTACAAAACCAAACAACCTATTTATTTGAGAGGCGGCGTTGGTGGTGATGGTGCAATATAACCTATTTATTTTATTTATTCATTTTCTAGAGAAGCACAAATCCACACACACGCAACACCCCGCAAGTCCATTTTGCCAAACAGCCAACTTGCCACTGGGACCATCACCTCTTAATGTCCTCTCCATCTCGCCCTTTCAAGTCAACGCTGTAACCAAACTGAGGAGTCCAGCCAGTCCGTTGCGTTAGCGCCCAGGAAGGGAACCCAGGAGGAGATCGAGAGAAGCGCCCCCACTCCAGGTCTTTCTCCGTGGGGCTTTTGGCGCCCCCGTCCCAGCCCTCCGGACTCCCTTCCCCAAATCTCCAGAGGAGGAGACAGCTGACGGCAGCCCTCCCGCCTGTACCTGTGAGGGCAGCGTTAAGACTAATCTAGCTAGATGTTAAAGGACGCTGAGCTATGAGTGTTATCACAGGGCCTGACAGCAACTGTCAACTGGGGTTAAATCAGCCCGGGCGCGCAGCTCCTCCGCCTCCGCTGCTGCGTCCATTCATTGCGGCTTGCCTCGGAGTGTCCCCTCGCAACTGTGCCTCTGATTGTCGCCTCCGAGTCAAGCCAGGTCTTAATTGTGCCCATTTGTAAGTGGGCTCTCCCTTTTTGTCATGCTAAACAAGCGTGGTTCAGCCATTCTAACCTCGCCTTTCAAAGCTTTTCTCCTCGGCTCTTTTGTTTACCTTCGCCTGATCTCTCATTTATTTATCTATCTATTCTTCCTCTGCTTACCCTGCCATTCAGGTCCCGTGTATGTTAATTGTGTTATGCCATTTAATTCTAACAGCAGTCTCCAAAGAGCACTTAATGAGAAAAACATCTACAACATGGATCACGTTGGCTATTCAGCTTAGCCAGATGGACAACTGCTACTTCTTCTCTCTCTCTCTCGCCCTCCCCTCCTCACGCCCCCCCCCATCCTTTCTTTCTATCCTCCCCTCCTTCCCCTTTTAATGAAAAATCCTTTCCTGGACAAAAGGAGAGACCTGATGAATAGGGGCGCCAAACACTGTTAATTGTTTGGGACAAGATGCTAATCTGCCCTGCTCCAGCCTCTCTTCCGAGATGCTTCTTCCTCTTTCCAGGCCTGCGCCCTCTGATTTGGGATATTGGGGGGGGAGTGAAATGTGGAAACGTGGACAGGGAAGGTGGTGGAAATTGGGGGTGGGGGCGCTTTTGAGGACTTTCCGGAGGCACTCCTGGACTCCCACTCAGCAGAGGGACCCGAGGGCAGAAGAGCTGTCTCACCACATTTGGAAAGAAGTGAAGTCCTACATTTTGCCATCGAAAGAGCGAGGTCATCAAATCATCAGGTCTGGAGTCTACATTAAATGATCCCGGGACCTGGGAAACGAGGGCGAAGTGGGCGGTGGTTGCAATACGTGCAGAGGGACGAGGAAACTGAATTTCTAGAGGTCGAACTAACTGCCGTTAGTTCAGCTGGAAGGGATTCTGCACATTCTCAGAAGCGCTCTTCTCTTCCTACATTTTACTGGGCAGGTAGACGGGGCTAAGGCGAATTCATTCAGGCTATCCCAGCCCTTCGGAGCTGTTTTGTGCCGCCTCGCTTTTGGAAAGCTAGAGCCCCGCCGAGACATAATCGCTTAGCTGCTTAAGTTTGGGGTAAATAATTTGGTACCTCCAACTGTACCAGAAACATTTCGAGAACTTGATCAGTTCTTTTCAGCCCTGAAGCAAAATATGGACCAGTCTATCTAATTAAGTTTCACTGTTCCTTTTTCTTCCTGGACCTTCCTTTAAATCTCTTTCCTTCCTAATCCTAAACAAGGCGAGACTTATTCCTTTGCCACTCAGCCAGACTGCAAATCCTATGCCTGGATTACCTGAAAATGGGCCCCACCGAACACAACGGGACTTAACTGCTGAGTAAATAGTAAACCTGTAACCGATTGCCCTGTTTCAAACCGGTTCAGTCTCTTAAAACACTGTGGCAAGGCAGGCTGTGGTTCGACGCGCACTTAATTAGGAGTAAGCCCACTGAATGCACGGGAGATCATTCGCAGTAAATATGCAAACAGAGTGCCATTAAAGACTCCCCTAAACACTAGCATTTGCGTGTTTACTCAAAAGTCGCCCCCACTCTGTTCTCGATGGAGCTTACACTAAGGTTGCGGCCTCAGAGCGGCCCAGAGGACAGATCGCTAGCTGGGGAACTCGCTGAGTGGCCGAGAGCCAGTCATTGTCTCTGACTCAACCTCAGTTTCCCAATCTGTAAAATAGGAAGAGTTGGTTTTGAAAGAGAGAGCGAATATAGCATTATACACGCCCCTGGGCCTTAGATGCAGAGGAACCCAGGAATCGAAATAAATAAATAAATGGGTGGGTGGGTGGGTGGGTGGGTGAAAAGGAGTTTGAAAAGCTATGGGCACAATCTCCCTGGAAGTTCGTCCACGGCAGGAAAGATTGAGCAACTGCTTTCGTTCCCTACAAAAACCCAATTCATTAGCAGGGTAATTTCCCGGACGGTATTAAAATTGTTTGTATCCTGACCCTACTTTTTGCAGCATTTGAAGGCCTTACCACACCGACAAGGCGCAAGTAAACTTAGCCAGTTGTCTAGAAGGTTTTGTTTTGTATGGATCGAGACTGGATTCACAAGCACATAACTGACGTGTTCGACGACAGATTGTCTTTATTCAAAATGTCTTTGTTCAGCAAATGAACAGAATTAACGAGGTAAAATCCTTCTGGATACAATTCTTCCCCCAATACATTGTTAAAACATATTTAAATTACCACCGTGTTGTTCATTTTTTTAAATTTTATTTTCCATTAAAAAAAACAATTCTACTGCCTGACTTCATATCTGACATTCTGTCTAAAAGTAAACTTAGGTCTACTTGCACTGATTCACACAAATTGAAGGACTATCTGTTTTAAATTAAGCAAACACTATCATACCATGTTTGAAATATAAACGTTTTTCACCCTTTTTAATATCTCTGAAGAGCTTCTTCTTTTTTAATCTTTTTGACATGAAAAGCAATTTTAAGTTATTAGTGCTGGATGGTAAAATATAGATATATAGATATATATAACACAGCTAACTCTTGTTTTTTTAATGTGCAAAAAAAGGAAATCGTTAAGTCAGAATACTTCCGGGATTTTAGGAATTCAAGTCCGATTCACATCCGATCATATAAACTCATAGACATTGAGATAATAAATAAAAAAAGAAAATCATCATCATCAAAGACGTTTCGGCCTTTCGGCCAAAAAAAGGGCAATTAAAAGTTTGACACATTTACAATTCTTACAAGTTTCGGGGTTCCTCGGAGCCCCAAGTGCAGAAAGAAAAATACCTTTTGTGTATTTGTTTTTGGATTTGACTACAAAGTCTCGGAGTCTCCCCATCCCCGCCCTCCCGCCCTCGGAAAAAATCGAGTCTTAAAAGTCTTTCCCCAGGTGAAATCAGGTCTCCGGGACATCTCTCCCGTGCTCAAGTGGCTTTGCTTAGGCTCTTAAAATATCTTTGTTTCTGAAGTCTGGTCAATATCACATGCACCACGGAGGGATTCCGATTCCACCGGCAAGCCAAGGCTATGGCGACGTGGGGGTTTCCAGGCCGCCTGCCCTATATGGGGCTGTCAATGATGGGAGCTTGCCAGGGGGGTTACATGGCTGCGGCGTGCGCTGACGAGTAGGGGTCTATTCCAGTCTTGGTCATGCCTGGGAATAATATGTAGGCCACGGGAGGCTGCAAACTGGACGTCGACCAAGCCGTACAGTTACAGGGCACCACGTAGCCGGGGTTGGTGGGCGACGGGTGGGTGTGGGTGTGCTGGCTGGGGCAACTCAAGGTGCCAAAGGCCCCGTTCTGGTATCCCAAGGTGGAGGCGTAGGGCAGGGTGCTGGTGGCCAAGGTGTGGGGCACCTCGGTCATCTTCTGGATGGCGCTGGAGCTCAACTGGCTGGGGTCAAGAAAGGAGTAGGGCGTGGAGGTGGGGGGCAGGAAAGCCCTCGCCTTATCCGGGGAGCCGAGCAGAGAGTCCGTGGCTGCCACGGGGAGCCCGGCCGCCTTGAGGGGGTCAGTGTCTCCGAGGTAAGGCAAAGGGAAGACATACCTGTCCTTCTTGAGGAGGTTCTTGGGCTTGCGACGGGGCCGATACTTGTAGTCGGGGTGCTCCTTCATGTGCTGGGCGCGCAGCCTCTTGGCTTCGTCGATGTAAGGGCGCTTCTCGGCTTCCGACAGCAGCTTCCACTCGGCGCCCAGGCGCTTGCTAATCTCCGAGTTGTGCATTTTAGGGTTTTCCTGGGCCATCTTCCGACGCTGGCCCCGGGACCACACCATGAAGGCGTTCATGGGGCGCTTGATGTGGTCGGAAGGTTTGGACATGGTGGTGTGCCGGACGGAAGCCTCGTCGAGCAGCCCAACCGCCGCCAGCTGTCCCTCGCCCCGCGCACCTGGCTCCGCTTCGCCTCCTCCTCCTGCCTTCCAGCCAAGGCGACCCCCCACCACGCTCAGCTGATCATACCAGTTCTCCGGACGATCCAGTCCCAGCCAAGGTACCCCGATGGATGGCTGGGGAGCGGGGAGGGGAGGAGAGGAGAGAAGCGGAGCGAGCGAGCAAGCAGCAGGAAGAGGAGGAGGCAGCCGCAGGGCGAAGGAGCCCGAGGAGCGAGGCCAAAGGCAATCCAGGGGCGCCTAGTCCGCCGGCGAGCGAGCGCTCTCTCTCCCTCTCTCCAGAGGATTGCCGGGGGGTCCCCTCGACGGCCCTGGAACCGGGGATCGATGGCGACGCGGAGGGTGTCTGGCTCCGCTGGCAAGGGACTGAGGACAAGGAGCGGACTCGGAGCCAAAAGCGGGGAAGTTCAAAGGCGAGGCTGTTCGGGACGGCGCGCAAGCTTGACGGAGCGGCGAGTAGGGCGTTCACTCCCTTCACCTGATCGCCCAATCAGCGGCCAGAGAAAGAGCGAGCGAGCGAGGACGAATACCTTCGGAAAAGAGAGAGAGCGGGAGAAAGAGGAAAAAAGAGGAGGGGGAGAGGGAGGGGAGAGGGCAGAAATCACTAAAGACACAGGATTAAAGGGGCCGCTTTTGTTAGACGGCGCGCTAATAGCAGCAGCCAATAAAACTCCGCCCATCCCCTCGTTTTAGGGCGGAGTGGGTGAAAAGAGCTCTTTTGTGCGGGGGTGGTGGTGGCTGAGTAGTGGCAATCCTCCCCCTAATTTGGGGAGTGGGGTTCAAACAAACGGAGTGAATTTGTCAATGGGGCAAGAGCACGAGCCAAGGACAAGGGCATCCTTGTTAATGTTTTCCCCCTTGTTAATGTTTCCCCCCTTGTGTTCGACCCTACCAGAAAAGCACCAAGTCTGGCTACAGAGAGAGGTGGGGGGGGGCGGAGGGAGAGAGAAATGCCAGGCGACAGGGAGCGTGCGATTGTTTGAAAAGCAAAAGTGAGCAGAGCGGCGCGAAGGTCACCACGCGTCTCTCTCCATCTTCCCCCCCTTGCCCCGCAAAGAGTTGGGCCAAGCCGGGACGAGCCTAGCAAAAGCCGACCTGGAGAAACGGGGCTGAGCTAGCCTATGAGGCGGGGGGGAGTGGAAGGACGAAGCTGGATCCATATGCATTAAGGGGGTCTGGCACTTCGATGGGGTGGACGGGAGTGGAACAGGGTAGACCTAAACTTCCAGCGCTATTTGGAGTGCATTTTTATACTAAAAGTCAATAGTACTTTATGGCTGCGAAAATCTAAAAAGCCTCAAAGAGCGCGAGTTCTGCACGACTTAAGTGAACTGGGCTAGGAGGGGACTCTGGACGGGGCGGCGCCATAGCTGCCAAGTTTTCACTTTTCTCGCGAGGAAGCCTATTCAGCAAAAGGGAAAATCCCTGTAAAAAAGGGATAACTTGGCAGCTATGGGCGGCGCGGCGAGGAAGACATTTGTCCCCTGTGCTTTGGTGACGATGCCCTTTTGTGACGCGCTCTCTCATTCTTCTCCTCTGCTTTAAATCTAAGCCTTTCTCTGTCCTGGTGTTTTTGTTGTTGCTTGGGGGGGGGGTTTAACTATTAAAAGATTGGCTTCTAAAGAGAACAAAATACCCACAGGAGTTTTCCCTCCCTCCTCTCTCCCCTCCACGCCTGTTTTCTTTGAATAATTGCTGCCTAACGCAAAATGCCCTTGGGGAAAATATTTATTAAATGGAAACCATTTCCCTCGAATCCCTAAAGAGCCCGGGTTCTTTAAGGGCCTATTGGCTCTGTGCACCTGCCGAGTTTAAAACTGGTCCAACATCAGCCTTCCCTCTCTTCCTCCACACCCCCGCCCCGCCCCTCGACCCTCTTCCATAGTTTCCCATCGCCTCCTTTCGCTCTGTAGCTGCTCTCTTTCGAAAGACGCGTCAGAGTTAACAGGAGTTGGGTTACCTTCCCTTGTTTTGTAGATCCGGACCTTTGATGATGCCTTTTCTGCGTCTCGGGGTGGGGGTGGGGTGAGGAGAGAGGATGTTTTAAAATATAGGAATTCTGAAACTCATTTAGCCAACTGCATGGTTCAAATTTGATTTTGATTTTTACAAAAAAGGGGAAAGAGCACGCCAGGTAATTTTACATCCCTGATTTTAAAGCTGTCAGGATGTAAATATAGGCGCCTCATTCATTTTTTATTCCAATCAAGTACAGAATAATAATAATAATAATAATAATAATAATAATAATATCCACTATGCCCCGTGGTATTAAACATTCTTACAAATATAAAACCATATGATTTGCAGCACTGTCTAAGGGGCGGGGCGGGAACCTGTCATTTTCTTTCCGTTGTTATGGGCCCCCCTGCAGAATAATGGTTACCAATTAGCCCCCCTTATTCCAACCTCCACTGACGAACTGATTTTACTCAACTTCCTATTTAAAGCAATGGAAGGCCAGTTTCAGTCCTTACACCTGTACAGAGAGGCATCTTAAACCGCTCCCCGCATGCAACACCTAGCTCATCCTGGTTCATTTCAAAAGATATCGGAAGTGTACAAACACACACACACACACGAGACACAGAAGCGCGCACACAGATATTCCCCGCGCCGCCGGCTTTCTCTCTCTCGAAATCAGCGCCGTTGCCTGCCGAGAGTCCAAACCATAGTTTTGTTTTGTTGTTTTTCGAGCTTGGGAAGAAACAGCAGCGACAAGCTCTCCCCGCGCTTGGCAACGGCGTAGGTAATAGATCGCAAATATTTGCAGAACACCAATCATTTTTCAGCCAGAGACATTCTCCCCCCTCCCTCTGTGCCCGGGGCCCTCTGCGTTTTTGCTCCCCAAGGTATATTTAGAGGTTAAATGCCCCATACGAGCGGCTGGTTCATGCATATGTAACGCATCGGTGCTGTGCTGCGTGTGTATTGGTATGTCTTTTTCGAACGGAATCCTCCATTCGACCGCCCCCGCTTCTCAATTCTGCCACACTTTTATCCAAAGGAAGGTTTCTAATATATCAGCGTCTAGAGCAAAGAAAAAAGAAAAAGCCACCCAGTGTTGGTGTGGGTTTTTTTTAACGCAGGGTAAAGAGTGGCCTTTGATTCCTGAATTGCATGTGCATGTGCGTAATATATATGAAGTGATCTCCTGAATAGAAAACTACAGAGAGAGAGAAAGAGAGAGTAAATCCGTGCCATTTCAAATGCTCAGGGGGATAGACATGGATTTCGATTTAAATAGCTGAAGCCTGGGACCTTGGCTTCTGCCTGTGTCTTCTGCCTGTGGCGATGCACGTCCATACGTACCTTTTCGAGACAACATCAGACATCTTCTCCCACCCTCCCTAACTCCCACCACTGTCGTAAATTGATGGCGCCCACGAATATGGCTGTATATAAAGCTTATTCCTCCCGCACACGCCGGCGTGCTCCGGTCCTGTGGGCTCAGCTCAAGTAATGGCCGCGCGCGCCTGCTATTTCTGAGCCCGGCGCGGGTGCTCAGCAAGCAAGCAAACCCTGGCGCAGGCCTGCCCCGCTCGACATGCGCTTTTACGCGGCAAGAATGGTATCATTGCAAGGGCCCGCGTAGACGGCTTGAACGCAATATGTAACTTAAGTAAACGGACGTGATTAAAGAGGGGTTTTCCTCCGCCGTCGATTTTTAAACTTCCAGATTTAAGATGACCAATAGTGATAATCTATGAGCTCGCTCCCCTCCCTCCCCGGCAGAAGTTGAAGGCGGCGGTGGCACCAAAACACCGACGAGAGAGCTGATGGAGCGCGGCACGACGCTAAACATACACATAAGCAGTGCTTTTTGTGGGGATACGCGGTGAACATTTTGTGAATCTAAGCTTGGCCTCATTGAGGGCAGTATTTCAATATGAGTCGGAAAATAAGAGTACCCCTAAACATTTTCTTTATAGAAAAAAAGCACTGCACATAAGATACATAATTCACCAGGTCAGAGGAAGGAGCCGCAGTCCCTTGCCCTCACATCCTATCCCCGGGGGAATTGGAATATGATTCAAAGGCGGCGGCAGACGTTCCTTAGTAAATTTCGTTGGCTATTTGGAGGCGGGAACCCTGGGAACAGGTGAGCGCTCCCTCTCCCATCACGCACCCGCAGTAGCAAGGGCGCGCGCAAGCGCACGCACACTACTTTTTCCTCGGTCAGGAAACTCCTGGAGAAATCACTTCACACCGTTTGCCTGAGGGCGTTGGGAAGTGGGGGCTGGGAAAGAAACTATGGTGCCTATCAGGCCAGGAGGAGACCCCAACCAGGCGGGCAAAGAGAAGCGGAGTGGGGTGGGGAAGCGCTTGGCGTGTTGTTGCTTAGTCAGGGCTGCAGATGCTATTTGTCTCCGGGTGAACAAAAGTCCTCTCCAAAATACTCGTAAAGCGCGCTCTAGAACCGAGTTTGCGACCTGTTAACACAGCTCACGATCCTGACTGATTTTTTTCTCGCAACTTCCACATTTTCTCCTCAACTGCGAAAATAATCCCAGGTCTAAATCGGGTCTCTGTAAGGAGCTATCCAAAGCAGCTCTTCTCTTGCCCATTCGCCCCCTCCGACTTCTTGGGAAAGCTCCGAGACAGCTCAGGCGCAGCGCTGTGCGAAGGATCCTCCTGCTTAGCCTAAATGGACAGGGGTCATTCGTCAGCTGAGACTTCAAGACTCAAACTAAAATGATTGTTTAGTCTCGGGGCAGGTTTCCTCTCTGCCTCAGTTCCTCACCAGCAACTAAAAAAAGCTGGGGAGGGTAGAATCGGAGGGCCAATAGGAGAGAAACTGCCACCCAGAGCCCTTTGCCAAGGCAAACGTCTCTCCCGCGGCTCATGGCCGTAGCCTGGGATTAGTCAGCAGCCAGATGCGCCTTGCGCAGGCAGCCGAGTTTCCTAATACGATCCCTTCTGCGGGCTCGCGGATTCCTCCCATCCCCAAACAGCACTGGGATCTTTCCACCCGGGGTTGCTGCGAGGGTCTGGCTGGGAAGCGCTGTCACCCGACCGGAGCGCAAGGTCGGGAGTTCACATATGGACCAAGGTGTGCAGAGCCACAAGGCAAAGACCCGCGCTTGATAAAAGGCAGGAAAATCACATTACAAACCTGTCCTGACCTTGGGTGTGCTGTCCCTTTGACTCAGGCTCGATGACATATCGGTTCTTTCCTCCTCCTTTCCTGCCAAATTATATTTTATCCATTTATTTATTTTCCCAAAAACATTGTTATTGGGGATGGGTGGGAGGAGAAGTATGTATTTATTTGAGTAGGGGGCGGGGGACATGCTATCATTTCCCCCGCTTAGAAACAAGTGAAATTTGGTCTCTGGGTTTACAAAATAATCCAGATAGTAAGACCAATCGTTTGGGAGTTGAAGACTGCCCTTTGTTGGCTGTCGAAGACCCTTTCAAAAAACACTCCATAATTGTTTGGACTATTGATGGAGCGAGATTGCTCTGCCAATAAACTCCCCGGCGCTCGTCTAGGCGCGTTTTAGCAGCTTGGGAGGGAAATGGAGAGAGCGCGCACGCACACTTTCTCTTGCATTGTGCCCACATCGTTCCTTCCCATGGGAGGAGGAACACCCAAATGGGGGATTCTGTTGAATAGCCCGCTAAGTCTCTCATGGAATTCCAGCGACCTCGTCTTCAGGAAAAGAGAACCCACCTGCTGCAAAGACAAATCGCTCGACTTCAGCAAGCTTGCAAGGAAGTTTGTGGGGTTGGATCCCCCTCCCCTCGCTTCTTTCCGCCAAAAGGTATACAAGAGAGAAGGGTGGGGACGGGGTTATAATAAGGTTATAATCTCCCGTAGAGCACAATATATGAGCAAATGCTGCGCCCGAAGGCAGTTCAGCTTCCTTTGGGAATCAATCGCGTCCAAGCCCAATTAGGAGGCGCCCTCTGCACAGGCGAATGTCATCCCGGTTTAGAACTGGGAGCGCTTGCTCTTTCGGGGGCAGAAGAAAATAGCAGAGAAGCAACAGGACAAGGACCGACCAAGTTTAACTATTCTTCTCTTCCCGGCACCCATCTAACTGGACGCGCCGGAGAAGTCATGATTTCTGAGTTAAATTGGAGACGGGGGGCGGGGGCGGGGAGCAGGTTAACCACTTCGTTTCAATGCTGAGAATGAATCAACTTTAAAGTGCGTTGCTTTTCACGCACAAAAGCGCAAAATCAACGGGGGAGTATAAGGATCTCAGAGGGTGCGTAAGAAGTTTTCGAGAGACTGTCAGGAACTTCAGTATCACAATCCATTCATTCCCTGCCCTCACATACTCTACACATGCAGTTAATTCCCTTGGCGATGTGAGAAGTGGTTTTCTGGAGCGGCATTTTGATGAAAATGTGTGGACCCGAAGTATTGTGCGATATATATATGCAACACATATCCAGACATTTACATGCCACGAGCTCCACTAAAATAAGTGCGGGCACTCAATCCCTTTCTTCTTCTTTCGGAGAGTTCCCAGAGTAATTACAAGTAACAGCATTTAAGATTGCGATCCTAAATATGTACTGGCAACTACAGGACATACACTGATTAAAAAATATTAGGATATGGCTAATAGTTTCAGCAGAAAGCAATATAAAACTATTAAAGCAATGAAGAGATCCGACCACTCTTCTTGCTGCTGCTGCTATCATTATCACCACCATCACCAATAACCACCATGACGATGACCACTACCATCTCTTTGGTCCATCGATTCCTGAATCCTTAAGGATGGTTGACTTGAAGGTGGCATTGGTACAGCAGTGATGCTCAAAGGAGCAGTTCTGAATTATCCTGAGAAAAGATAAGTGAAGTTAAGAGTCATTAGTCATGGATCAAAGCCTTCTTCCTTGTTCAAGAGGCCACCGTCCTAAACATACAAACATGAAGAAAGTCCAGTTGATTTTAGAGGGGGTTCCTTCTTAACAACATGCTCATGCTAAGTTCAAGCCTCTGTTCTTATTTTCCATCTAAATGCCAGTGTTATTTTTGGAATTGCAAGCAAACACCTTGGCATCTGCTGGCATTTCAGGTTCTTTCACAAACAACTGCTTCATTATTGTTATTTATTAAATTTCTATGCTGCCCTTCATCCAAAGACCACAGGATGGTTTGCAATATAAAAAAATACAAAATACAAAATGAGAATACAGCATACATATGAAAACAAAAGAAAACCACTAACTCCCTTCACCAAACACATTATTATTATTCTTCATTACATTTGTACATAAATGTATTAAATTTCTAGAGTCACACCTGAATGCTGGCCTGCAGCTTTTAAACACCTTTTAGGGTTGTCAGTTTTTGTTATCTCTTATTTATTCCCTGATTCAAGGACCATTGCAAGTCAAATGAACACCTGTCTTTCAACTGCCACATGAATGGTGTTAGAATAAAATCTGAGGCTAGGCTAACACAGTCTTCAATTTGGCCCTCCTGTGTCACAGAAAAGCCATTTTCCTGTCACTCATATGTAAAGCATGAATGTCTGTGCCTGAAGTCATATAGGAAAGTATCTGGAACTAAAACATTGAATGGGGCTTACTTCTGAGTAAAGACACATTGTATGTACACATATCTGGGAGCAAGCCCCAACAAACACAGTAGAATTTACTTCTGAAACATTATTATAACTCTCATATATTTGGATATTTTATCATAAATTACACGGAAATCTGTATATTCCATCATTTATGTAGCATCACTGCAGAAAGTTTATTTATGTAGCATTACTTCTCTGGACAATAGTTAAGGGGGAAAGCAGAAAGTACTTTGGAGTAAGTTTCAGCCAGTTGATTTAGTTAACCTTTTAGCAGAGTAATCTGAGGATTGTTCTATTGAAATATATGTGCACATATACTAGAACATCCTTAAAAATGTGTTTGTGATGATTTTGAAGGAAGTGGATAGTTTTCCTTAAGTGCAAGGCAGCACATTTTATTAAACTGAATAACAGAACAAAACCACCCCTTATTGCTAGAAGGAAGAGTCACCTTCATTTTCTTCTCTATCAAACAAATATGTGATATTTCCTATTATGATAACATCCCCAAATAGCTTCACAAAAAACAAGCTCAAGTTCCATCAGTATTGTGGAAAATTCAGTTTTTTGTTTTTGTTTTGCCAGTGTGTGTGATATTGGCAGTGATTTCAGCCGAGCGCTGCCTGCTTCTGTTGCCATAGGTTCTTTTTACTAGAATTAACAGCACAACATTTTCTCCCTAAAAGGCAAATATTTGCTACTTTTGGATACAAACTTGAAGGAAAAGGCATTGCTTTTATCTTTTTCGTCAGACCTAATATACAGTGGATAGCTGGCTATTTGCACTGTGCACCGGCAGGCCCTTCAGCAGTTCAACTACCGGTATGTTTGAATTTATCTGTAATTTAAAACAGAAGTTGATTATCTGGGATACTTAACGGATTAAGTTAAGTTGCATGACAACTAAGGGATCAACCTAACGCTAGAAAGTCAGGGTTACATTCAGGCCATAAAACATAAAGAACACAATCTGGAGAAAACCAACAACACTTATTAAATCAGTAAAACATACTGGGCTCTTAAATCTTGTTGGCTTCAGAGGATCTCTTAATTCACATTTAACTTTCTAAAATTTACACTGAGAGTGGGAAGTGCTGGAAGACATGTGTTAGATGCCAAGAAAAGTTAACTTAAGGAAGGCCCCTCCTCCCCACTGGAGCTCACTAAATGTAGGCAAAGCTAATACATATGAACCTTGTAACAAGGCAACTCACACAAATAGGGGTTCAATGTGCCATGGGTCATCTATGCTAAAATAGCTCTCTCAGTCTGATAGTTTGTAGTTTTTAGTCAATAAATTTGACTGACTGACATTACTAAGAAATCCCAGCAGCAGTGATAATTAGCTAGAAGTGAAATATCAGCAAGGGATGGTCCGATTCAGAACACGACCGAATGAAATTAATTATTTGGAAGAATGTGGATTTGATACTTTAAACCAATTATGTTCAATGATTCCATTTGTTTCTGAATTTTGCTAAAATTTGAAAACAATTATTGTTAATTGGTTTGGTTAATTGTGCCCCTGCCATAGGTGTAGCCAAGATTTATGTTAGGCGGGGCAGACCAGAACCTCAGCTAGTTAAGTATTTTTATTGATTCACTTGATGGGGGGGGCACTGCTACACTTCCAGAGATGTCACCAGGATCTTGAAGCACTGTAGACCCTCCATTCAAACCCTTCTTGTTGCTTACTCTCTCAAGGAAACTGGTGTGCTGTGATGGGGCTTATTGCCTATACATTGCCATGAGCATCTAATCATGGGGACTTCATTTCCTTGTTGTTGTTGATTTTCTCTTTTGCATTCATGGATGCTGCTGAAAGCATGTGCAGCAGTGTCTATGCATAGCAGGGGTCATGGGAACTTACACCCCCCCAAACTTCCATGCCTAAAAGCTGCTGTGTGCATGCTTACGTGTGTGTGTGTGTGTGTGTGTGTGTGTGTGTGTGTGTCCTGGCAAACAGTTTCAGTGAGCCATCCCCACCAGTCACCTCACAACAGTAAGTATTGTGGAAAGAAAGCAGTGGGGAGGATTTGTGGTACAGGAATGCTAAGCAGCAGGACGTTTTAAGTAGGAGGCCAACATGTGAATGACTTTGGGTGTATGACTTCTGCCTGGCCCCCTATGATTCTCCCAAAATATACAGTAACTGGAGATATTAGAGAGAGTAGATTAGAAATAAATCTATTATTTTGACATGGGCTGCCTGAATTGAAGCTAAGAATACTGGAATATAAGGAATCTCCATTTCATGTTTCAAATAAGTCCATTTCTGTCTCCTTTGGGTGAGGCTGCCATTTGTATTCTTAAAGGTGGAGAAACTTGAAGTGAAACTTAAAAACAGTATTTTTAAAACAACAACAACAACAACAACACACAGATACTATTTGGGGAGTGTCTATTTATTATATGGAACATTGTGGCAGTATGTAAAATGTGGTTATCTGAACTATGTCAGCATACATCCTAAAATACTTAAAAGTATGTTAAACTTAGTCCAATATTCACCCAGCATCTATTGCTTCACATTTCTAGGCAGCTGCATAATATTTCAGTATTATTTATACCAGGCATTAATATTTTCTATATATGATAAAGATTATATGGCACACAGAACACAATTTAGCATAAATTTGTGTTAACTTTCTTTCTCAATTTTAAAAAACATCTTTCTGGATTTTTAACCTGTTCCTGCTTAGTAAAATGGAGCACCACTCCAATTACTGGTACCACTAGATTTTCTGGGGAGGGTGTTTAAATGTAATAAAGTTGTATTGATGTTGTTTCCTAGATTTGTTGTTGTTTAGTCGTTTAGTCGTGTCCGACTCTTCGTGACCCAATGGACCATAGCACGCCAGGCATTTCTGTTTTGCACTGCCTCCCGCAGTTTGGTCAAACTCATGTTGGTAGCTTCGAGAACACTGTCCAACCATCTCGTCCTCTGTCGTCCCCTTCTCCTTGTGCCCTCCATCTTTCCCAGCATCAGGGTCTTTTCCAGGGAATCTTCTCTTCTCATGATGTGGCCAAAGTATTGGAGCCTCAGCTTCACGATCTGTCCTTCCAGTGAGCACTCAGGGCTGATTTCCTTAAGAATGGATAGGTTTGATCTTCTTGCAGTCCATGGGACTCTCAAGAGTCTCCTCCAGCACCATAATTCAAAAGCATCAATTCTTCGGCGATCAGCCTTCTTTATGGTCCAGCTCTCACTTCCATACATCACTACTGGGAAAACCATAGCTTTAACTATACGGACCTTTGTAGGCAAGGTGATGTCTCTGCTTTTTAAGATGCTGTCTAGGTTTGTCATTGCTTTTCTCCCAAGAAGCAGGCGTCTTTTAATTTCGTGACTGCTGTCACCATCTGCAGTGATCAAGGAGCCCAAGAAAGTAAAATCTCTCACTGCCTCCATTTCTTCCCCTTCTATTTGCCAGGAGGTGATGGGACCAGTGGCCATGATCTTGGTTTTTTTGATGTTGAGCTTCAGACCATATTTTGCGCTCTCCTCTTTCACCCTCATTAAAAGGTTCTTTAATTCCTCCTCACTTTCTGCCATCAAGGTTGTGTCATCTGCATACCTGAGGTTATTGATATTTCTTCCGGCAATCTTAATTCCGGCTTGGGATTCATCTAGTCCAGCCTTTCGCATGATGAATTCTGCATATAAGTTAAATAAGCAGGGAGACAATATACGGCCTTGTCGTACTCCTTTCCCAATTTTGAACCAATCAGTTGTTCCATATCCAGTTCTAACTGTAGCTTCTTGTCCCACATAGAGATTTCTCAGGAGACATATGAGGTGATCAGGCACTCCCATTTCTTTAAGAACTTGCCATAGTTTGCTGTGGTCGACACAGTCAAAGGGTTTTGCATAGTCAATGAAGCAGAAGTAGACATTTTTCTGGAACTCTCTAGCTTTCTCCATAATCCAGCGCATGTTTGCTATTTGGTCTCTGGTTCCTCTGCCCCTTCGAAATCCAGCTTGCACTTCTGGGAGTTCTCGGTCCACATACTGCCTAAGCCTGCCTTGTAGAATTTTAAGCATAATCTTGCTAGCGTGTGAAATGAGTGCAATTGTGCGGTAGTTGGAGCATTCTTTGGCACTGATTTACTACAGCCCATTGCGATCCTCTTCTTTATGCAGAAGATCTGCTGTGGTGTTTCCAGGAACACTGGATTTTCTGGGTCTCTGTCGTTTTGGCTTTTGAGCTGGATATGGCACAGATTACACTTGTGTCCTTGGTTAGTGATCTTTATGTAAAGTATCATAATGAAAATTAGAGCTGGAAGCTTTGACCGGTTTGACAGTTAGATTAATCAGTCAAAGCCTGACTTGTTTCATCAGGAGAGGACCATTTTAATCAGTAACAGTAAATTCGAAGTGGTGGCGCTGCAAGTTAAGGTCACACTTGTTTGTTTGTTTGCTTGCTTATTTATTTAGCTAATAGGAGTCTTGTATGTTACTGTAATGGAGAATGAAGGAGAAAATGGTGACATTTATTCAGTTGTAAGTCATCTCACACTGCATATTCCCATATATTCTCAAACATTGAGGTTTTTGGTAATATGCAAATTTATTTACATTTAAAAAGGATTTAATTGGTTGATTACAAAGAGGAAATTGTACCTAGGAATTGTATTAGATCTCTTATGTGTCTTTCCATGCGATGGTTTCAGGCATGTAGATTTTGGTCCCTCAGAGGTGGACCTCAGTGTCTGAGCTGAATGATGGGGCTGGAGACGCTCCTTCAGGTATACTGGTATGAACCTCTTGGGTAGTAGGTAAATCTGGGGCTGGTTCAGAGGGCAATCCTTTTTCCCACTCCAAATATCTGAAAATGAGGAATCAGCTCCCGAGGTCATGCCAAAGACATCATGAAGTGTTGGACTCACAACTAAGAAACACACGATCATTTGCAGGGTACAATGGGAGGATAGTTGTCACTCGTTTCCTGTGGGTGATACAAACATTGTCACCCAAAATTGCACTTCCACTGCTCAGGCATTGTCCCCAGCATTCCAGCCACAATACATTGTTGTTTGAAAACTATATAGATATCTTCTTTCTTGTAAGCATGGTCAAGCCACAGCTTCTTTGTCATACAATGTATTTATCTCTATTGTATCATTAAGAAGACAGTTTTGAGGTACCTATTCATTTCCTTTCCCTATGTGAAACCTATTGCCAATTTCCTTTACATGCTCCAACCCAGTTAGCACTCATCAACTAGGCTCTGAGGACTACACCTGCAGTCTCCACTCCGGCCCTCAACTATTTATCTCTGACGTCTCCTAGGTTTCTGTTAGGACTTCTGATATAGTTTTCACCTTGGTCCAGCAATCTCTCCTGCCTCAAGAGCTTCACAACTCCACTGACTCTTGAAGCCTGCCTCTCTGGACATTTTCACTCTCTCATAAAGCTCCTCAGATCCAGCCAATGATTTCAGTTCTTGAGTTTTCTCAGTTTTTCCAAGCCATGATGTTCATAAGAACACAAGAAATTCTGTCTTCTTCCCATGATGGCCACAGTCTTCCTCTTATCAACAACCAACCCATAGTGACTCTCCTTGAATATTGACTCCACTCTGGTTCAAGTATGCCCTATAATTTCCAGCTAGGGCCTCTCTCCAGCCAATCACTTCAAAGATGCCCCCTTCATCAAGCCACCACTCTGGTCCAATGGAATGAGGCAGAATGTCAACTGACTTGACCAATAGAAACCTACCAGATTTCAATCCTTTATCTCTGTGTATATACAGGACCTCGCTCTCAAAACTATTTTGGTTTTCTTGGTGATATGGCATTTAGCTATCAGGCAGGCACCTGCAGCTCTCATTCTAATACCAGGCATACACAGCTCGTAATAAAAAGCCTGGAGCCCTAGACAGTTCATATACAATTCTTCAAAATAAAACTTTACCTCAGAAGTACAGTAATCTTAAAGAATGATTTCTACACACATACGCACACACGTCAAATCTGCATAAATACTAAGGATAGCGTCTAGTTTTCACTCCAGATTTCTTTTCCTGATGAGTCACTCAATATAATTGCACAGATTTGAGTTCTATCTGCAAAAACAAATATCATAATTCCCCCCAGTCAGATAAGTGCTTTATGAATATTAATTTGGGTTTTTAATCCCATCCTTTCTCATGTTACAACAATTTAAAAACCAACTATATAAAAATAAGTTCTCAACACATAACATATAAAACATTAAGATATCCTCTCTACCCTGTGGTACCAGTTTGAGCCTATCAGTGTGGTAACAGTGTAGAAAGGTGAAGGACTTTAGAAGCAAGCAAACTCTTAAACAAATGCAGCAGTATTTTTGAGATAGTTTACAATGCTATAAAACCAATGAAGCTGGTGAGGTCTTCCACAAGTTTTCCCAAGTGTCAGGGCTGACTGGTGGCATTCTTGTCTCCGACAGCATGTTCGAAGCTCTGTGCAGCAAAAGATCTAGTAGCTTAACATTCCATATTAATGCCCTTTGTTGGGAAGAATCACTACCAATTGGGCAATTTCTCCTGCCACAGTATCGGCAATTAACCAGCCATATTCTTAAGAATGGATTAACAACATGTTAGCAGTTAGGATGATCTTTGATTATCATTGCTTTTAAGTTACTGTTCTCAGTCAGGTTAAAAGAAGCATATTCCCGTGCTGTTGCATCCTGGATTCATAGCCCCCTTGATAAGAGAACTCCTTTTACAAATGGCTGTAACCTGGTTCAGGCTCCTGCAACCAGACTAATGATGATATCCACTAACTTTTCCAGTAGATATTCAGGCACTATCCACTATGGGGAATGGAATACCAACCCAGGGATAGCCAACGAGAACACCACTCATCATACAATTTGATCATTTTCAGTGGAACTGTTCGCGCTTTATAGCATCCAGAAAGAAATCCAGTTATATTACTAACAAATTCATAGCTGCACAAGATTATTTGTGGCAGAATGTCCCATTTGGAAACACATCTCAACTTAAGCAAGATATAAGTGTGGATCTTGCAAGGTCCCAAGTGATCACATGTTATGGGTTCTTCACCCATGTTCAATTCTGACTAAATAGTTTCCACTTGGCCTTCATTCCAATCTAGTTCATAATAATAATAATAATAATAATAATAATAATAGGCTGGACCTTAGTGTCCAGGCTGAACGATGGGGTGGAGACGCTCCTTCAGTTAACTGGTGTTTCCAGACTGAGAAGAATTCCCGAGGCAACAGCAGACAAACAAAATAAAATTATGAGAAGTATAGGTCTTAATCTGAAGGAAGGGCCATAGCTCAGTGGAAGAGCATTTGCTTTTTATGCAGAAGGTCCATGAGATCTCCAGGTTGTGCTGGGAAAGGACCAGGTTGTGCTGGGAAAGGACTCTGTCTGAAATCCTGGAGGGCCTTGGCTAGTCAAAGGCTGAGAGCCATAGACAATACTGAGCTAGATGGATTAATTGTCTGACTCAGTGTAAGGCAGCTCCCTATGAGTGTTTATTTCTTAATTACTCATTCAGGAACCAGATCTACAGTCTCACAAAACTTATGACCTGCCAAGCTGAATGAAACCTACAGGCCGTGTTTGGGATGCTATAATTTTTTTATGTGCTACTTATCTAGCACCGCAAAAACAGAGACTGCAAATTAGTAGCAGTCAAGTACCAGACAGGCCAAAAATATATGAGCAGTAGACCGACTTCATCTTGGTGGGTCACAAGTCATGCTGGTCACTGAACACAATCTGCAGTATCACTGTAGAGAAGGCAAACAGAATGTTAAAATAACAAATTGTGAAAAGTTGAAAAATATACTGCCAAAATATCATGACCTGAATACAGCGTCACATTTTGGCTGCCCATATTGACCCAAAGGCAATGGAAAATATACCATGAATTACAAATGACATTGGGAGTGGGATTACAGAATAACCTTTAAAAGGCATTAAACCCTTAATTTGGGACTTAATAACAAGGCAAATGAGTGGGGAGGAGGGTGGGAATGGAGAGAGAAAATAAACATGCAGCGTCATTCAAGGTATGGGGAAAGTGATTGTGCACAAACCAAGCCACTGTCAGGATGGTTAAATAGTGGATCTTCCCCCCTTTTCACCATATCAATGCATGCTAATGGGGGAAAAGAACCACATTCTGATTAGTAGCAGCTCAAGAGCTAGGTGTTTGCTTTTGCTTATATGACATTTAGTGCAAGGGGAAACAGATGAGTGAACTAGCTCTTCATGGGAACTACTGAATTAATGCTGTGAGTATGGAACAGAAAGATGGGAATTCAGAGGATAAGTAGCTGAAGAACTAAGAAGTACATAGAGGAATTGGAAGCAGGGACCACAGGCTGCAGAGCTGAGTGGATGCCAAAGTAAGACACAGTCTGCATCTTTTTGATGATTTCTTGAGAACTACAACTGGTTCAAAACACAGTTGCTACAGTTACCGTACAACTGGAGGAGAGGTAGGAAACACATCTCACAGTTTGAAATTAGCTTCTTTGACTCCCAGTTGGTTTCTTGGCCCAGTTCGAAGTTTTGATGTTGATCTTTAAAATCCTAAGCCAGGTATGAAGAATCTGTCACCCTCCAAACAATGTTGGACTCAAATTCCCATTAGTCCCAGCCAGCCTAGCCAATGGACAGGGATGATGAGAAGTACCGGTATAAGACAACAACACCTGGAGGACCACAGATTGTCTATTCTGGGCCCAGGACACCTAAGGACTGCCTGCTCTCATATGAACCTGTCCTTAGCAGGAGATCTTCCTAATAGTTCCTGTTTCATGTTTCTTTGCTGTTCGCAGTTTGGCTACTTAAGTCAGGAGCTTTTTGACAAGGTCACCAAAATCATGGAACTCCCTCCCCAAGGAAGTTCACGCCAGTTTGAAGGGATGCTCTGTTCTAATTTTGTTCTAATTCTATTTTGCTTTGGCATTCTGCTTTATAAATTTTATAATCTGTGAGCAATAATGGGGATAGCTTTTGCAGTTTTAAAAATAAGTTTATAAATATTGCTAATATAATAACAATAAATGGCAATCAGAGTGTAGATCTGCTGAAAGAAAGACTATTGGGTTTAGGTTAGATATACGGTAAAACACAGATTCCTATTTACACAGCACAAAACTTACAAGGTTTTAGGGTTTGAAAAGTCCACATCAGAAAGGCATATACAGTAAGGACTCCTCCTATGACACACTCTTCATTGTGGTTGGGCTATATAGAATCATCTTAAAATCTTGGCTATATGTAGAACTGCATCTCTATAATTTGTTTTTTTATGTGTACTGAATATCTTCCATGTATGCTTCTGTTATTCTTTGTATGGTTATGTGGTTAGTTTGTACATATGTTTATGATAAACCAATAAAAATATATTTGTAAATGGAAGAAAGGCAATTTCTCCTCATTGCTGAGTCCAGGGAATCAGAAGGCTTGAGCAACCCACAACATGAAATGGTTTTGAATAATAATAATAATAATAATAATTATTATTATTATTATTTATACCCCGCCCATCTGGCTGGGCTTCCCCTGCCACTCTGGGCGGCTTCCAACAAACATTAAAATACATCCAATATCACAGATTTAAAAACTTCCCTAAACAGGGCTGCCTTTAGGTATTTTCTAAATGTCAGGTAGCTGTTTATCTCTCTGACCTCTGATGGGAGGGTGTTCCACAGGGCGGGTGCCACTATCGAGAAGGCCCTCTGCCTGGTTCCCTGTAGCTTTGCTTCTTGCAGTGAGGGAACCGCCAGAAGGCCCTCAGTGCTGGACCTCAGTGTCCGGGCAGAATGATCGGGGTAGAGACGCTCCTTCAGGTATACTGGACCGAGGACGTTTAGGGCTTTAAAGGTGAGCACCAACACTTTGAATTGTGCTCGGAAAAGCCATAGACTCACATACATTTACTCCAAGACACAGCAGCCTCACTACTAAATCGAGCATGTGAAAATCCCCACCAGAAAGGCTTTGATTAGCCTCACCCTTCTGAGTAATAAAGATGCTGCTTTCAAAATACCAAGGCGATAGATTTGCCAATGTGATGTTTGTAGGAAATGCAACGCACCTTTATGGATAAATGTGCAATGGCCCTGGTTGTCTGTGTATCCTAGAGCTAAAAAGAAAAAAGGAGACTGAAGCATCATAAATGAGTCAAGTCTTCATTTATTCAATGCACACTATTTGCATGTAGAAGCAATTATAGCCTAGGCAAACAAAGAACCAAATGTTATTAGAATGTTGTGCAAATAATATCACATTTCAAGGGGATGTGTAAAAAAACAACCCCTTATTATCTCTGAACATCAATTTGCAAGCAGAAGTGGTCCCCTGCCATTGCACAGAGGAGGGGAGGGGGGGTGAGATGATAAGAGTTCAGTTTGTCAGACAGAAGCTTTGTGGTGAAGGCATTAATAAGATGTCCACATCTGCTTAGGAATTCCTGGTTCCACCAAACAGGAAAGCAAGCCAACAAAGCCTTACCAGTTGTCGAAGAAGAAGAAGAAGAAGAAGAAGAAGAAGAAGAAGAAGAAGAAGAAGAAGAAGAAGAAGAAGAAGAAGAAGAAGAAGAAGAAGAAGAGGGGGAGGGGGAGGGGGAGGGGAGGAAGAAAGGGCGGGCAAAAATGATTTTTGAGATCAAAGACAGAAGGACAAAAACTTCAAAAGTGCTAAGAAACATTTTATTTGTGCAATGGGGTGGACATTCGTGAAATAGACTAGACAGAGTCTGCAGAGGTCTCAGAAGCCCAATGGTCAGGGGATGAGCTTTTTGTTGTTGTTGTTGTTTAGTCATTTAGTCATGTCCGACTCTTTGTGACCCCATGGACCAGAGCATGCCAGGCATGCCAGATTTTAGTATGGGTGGACAAAACTGCCTATTTTTAATCTCTGTCATCTCTGCATTTTTTAACCCATAATCCCATTCCATTTCTGCATTAATCTGTGGATTTTGTTCTTTTTAAAGTCCTCTAAAAATAAATATTTAAATGTTGTTGTTGTTATTTATTGATCACCTTCGACATATATATCTCAAGGTGTTGTACAGAATACAATAAAAAACTACTTAAAAAAACAGTTAAAAGTAACACACACAAAAAGCCAAATGATTACTTTATAAATGATACAAAGTGGACACCCGTGGCAGAGATCTATTCATATGGCAATTTTTCAAGTGCTCTTTCTTTTAAATGCATTTAAACTTGTGAGAACTGTATCATAACACTTCAAGAACTGTGAGGTCTGGTGGATATAGCTAAGGGCTCTGGATCTGACCATTTCGTGGAGGAAATTTCAAAGTTCAAATTACTCAAAGATCCCTAGGTTTCATTGCTCTGGATAACCTCCTGTTCCTCTCTTCCAGCAGAATTCATTGAAACAACAACAACAACAACCACAACAACAACAGCACCTGCCCTCCATTTATTCCCTGGGAACACAATGCCAGGGAATGGGCTTTGTTAAACTGAGGAATCTGGCACTTGACCTATAAGAGAAATTCCTGTGTAACCCCACAGTTGACTGAGTAAAACCCAGGGAATACATTGAGATGCAAGTAAGTTTTAAAAACAACGAAACTATAACTTCCTGGAAAGTCCCCTCCCCCTGTTGCTAGGTTAATCATGGGGGTACTTGGGGCCAGCACTGATCATTCAGGAGGATGGAGAGAGTGGCAAAGATATGCTGCAGGTTTCCTGGACTCCCACACAAATATTCCTCTAATTCTCTTTTTAGATCTAATAAAACAGAAGCTTGCTGTCCCTTTCAGTCTCCTAAGGAGAAATGTTCAAAGTGGTGCGTGGGGATTTAGCTGTTTTACTAATACATAAGTCAATGGGAGTTGCATGGCTGAATCTCGGTGCAATGCTTTGAAAAAATTTCCTGTGAGTTTATGACAATGTGGAACCACCGTTCTGAGCCCCTGGCTTCCTCTGCTTACATGTCAATGATGCTAATGCTGCCTCTGCCTACCAATGTGACAAGGCAAGGATGTGCTTCTATTGGCATCTTTTCTTTGAAGTGAAGGGAAATCCTAAAGCTTTCATTCAGATAGTGAAAATCCTTGCTAACAGCTCTCCCCTCTCTGACCTCCACATAGGACTCTGTAATCCAGGCTTGATGCTGGAGGCACCAGAACTTCTCTGCCTGTATAGACCTCCTCAGCAAAGGTAGGTAAGGCTCAATAGGAAGCAACCCCAGCCTTAAGGGGGTGGGGAATGGAGCTCCCTCCCAGTTCTAGATGCACAGGTATGGTGTCTGTTTCATTTTCACATGCATGGCAGCACCTCTCCTTGAGACAATCCTATGTGGAAATCAAGAAACCAGCTGAGGACACGGCATAGACTACAGCATCCTTAGGAACCACCAGGTTGGTTAATGCCCCTGGCCCCTGTCGACTGCACTCTGTGGGCACAGTTGTTACACAAAATAAGCAGCATGTGCCCCTCTATGATACTGGTACTTACGTCCAGCTTCATCAGAAGTTGCCAAACATTTTTGGGGACCAGTGGGCACATTTGGGGTTCTGTGGAAGTGTAATGGGTGCCAGTCACAAAATGGCTGCTGTGGGGTGTGCAGTATAACACAAAATGGCTGCCACATTAAAAATAGCAGAGTAAGATGCAAGAACACAGTGCTGCCCAGACTCCCCACCCCTCATCAATGGGGGGGGGGAGAATGCTACTGCCACACTGAATCACAGCACAATGATCTTTGCACCTCTCCTCTGTTCAGAATGGAAGAGAGGGTGTGTGACCGATATTGCCATCCAATAGAAGGCGGGCATGTGATTCATACGTGAAAATAATAATAATCATGTTTAAAGGGTAGGGTGGGGCTGGCCCACCCATGAGGTAAGGTGAGGCGACCTGCCTCAGGTGGCAGGATATAAGGGGCGGCAAATCCAGACTCCAAGTGTGTACAGCTGCAGCATGCTCTTTGGAAGCCAGATCTGTCACCTCCTTGGCAGCCCCCACAGCAGCATCTTGGTAAATAGAAGGCACTGCTGGTCTCCTCTCACCCTGTACCCAATTTGTTCCCCCTTTGTTCCTGTTGTAGAACTTTTCTCCCCACTTCTTTTCTGGAGTGCATGCCTGCCATTTTGTGGTTTGCCTCAAGTGCCAACCCTAAAGTGTGGCTTTCAGTGTCGGAGAGGAACTGAGCAGGAAGGACAAGCAGCCTCTTGTGCACTGTGGGGATATTTTGAGGGGATATTTATGGAGACCTTTTGCAGGTGCCGTAAGGGTTTCTCAAACACACACTGGAACCTGCGAGTACCACATTGGTGACCCCTGCGCTACATTATTACTCTGCTACTACCTGCCCAACGTGGAACCAACCATTGCTCAACAACAGTCACCACCTGTCCTGGGCAGAGCAGGTAATTTCCTGGCTGATGTGTCTTGGCTAAGGTGACACTGAAGTGTTTTAAGTAGGCAATCACCACAAAACCTGCCGTAAGCTGGAGGGTAGCAAGAAACCTGTCCAATGTGCTGCTTGGAATTCCTGAGTTTTCCATATTTCCTTGGGCAGCTGCCAGAGTCCTAAGAGCTGCCAAGTCATGGATTTCCCTGCTGTAATCAGGGACTGGTGAGATTATTGCTCAGCTGTCTTTGGGCCTGAGAGAGATAGAAAGAGGCAGTCAAGCCCCACTGCACTGATCAGGGCCCCAGTGTTTTCGTCTCCCGCCTTCCAGGCTGGCACTAAATGTGTTATCTCTGCCTGTAAGCAGGGCCCCCTTAAAGAGAGAGATGCATAACTCAAACCTTGGAAAAGACAGTCTGTACTGCTTCTTGTGCTGCCCCATTGAGTTCCAAGGTAGGAAGCCAAGCATAGGTTACGAAGAAAGGTTCTAGGCAGGCCGTACCGGTAGTTTCAATGAGAAGGAGGAGAGGCAACATTTCTTAGAAGACAATGTAACAGCTTGTTCTTTCATTCATAAGGTTATGAGTTCTGCCCATTCTAAGCTATTATTCTTCCCTTCCATCACCACTCCTTAGATGAATCTTTGTTGCTTCTCAAAACACTCTTAAACAGGGAAGGAAGGAAGGAAGGAAGGAAGGAAGGAAGGAAGGAAGGAAGGAAGGAAGGAAGGAAGGAAGGAAGGAAGGAAGGATCAACACACGTTAGAAATTGCCCCAAGACCTATTTCATAGAAGTGAACTTAACACAGGGAAAACACACCAGAGAATTAGAGCCACAAACAGAACCATCCCTACCATTAGGTGGAGTTAAGTGGCTTCCCAAGATAGCTGGGGGGCAGAGTGCCCAGCGCGGGCGGGGCAATAGCCGCGATGGCGCCCTCAGGATGACGCTGCCTAGGATGACGCCCCTATCGCCCCCGCCTTCCTATGCCCCTGCACCCAAGCTATAGGGGTGGGGTGCCATTTTGTCCTTCAACTCAGACAGCAAAATATATTCAACTGTCCCTGGCAGAAGTCCCACTATGCCTGTTGACATTTTTGCCCAAGGTCTCATTTGAGTCTGTTTGCAAATCACTGAACTTCCTACCAATAGCACATGACCCCAGAACTTATCTCTCCCCCACCCCCCAATTTGGGGAACCAAATTCAGTCTCAGATGTAATGCTTCACTGTTGCTATTTGGTTGGAACGAGGGAAAGAGCAAGGGGGAGAGGTGGAGATGTTTGAAGGAGCAGGACTTCCTCAGATGGCTGAGGATGACTGAGGTGATGAGAAGGTCACAGAAAGGATATCTATTGGGAGGGAGGGAAACCATGGGTTACTTCTAAGGCCAGGACAAGCAGTTTGTGCTAGATTTTGAGAGTAGGCAGGAAGTCAGAAATTAAGGAGTGACATCGCATGATCTGGACAATGAGAGAGATTTATTGCTTATACACCTGTGACCTGTGGAGAGGATCAGCCTCTACCAACCATGTATGCCAGTTGCTTCTGTCCTTAGTTCATGAACAAACCAAACTGCAAGAATCAATCAGTGAAAAAGAAAGATTACCACACGGGTGCCTGCAAATCCTATGGGATGCATCAGTCCCATGAGAATGCTCCAAAATGTAATTGCATAGGCTGAAACCTTCATGGAACATTGAGCCTGGACATGCAATGGATACATAACTGACATGTTGCTAGTAAAACAGAACAGAATTCTGGCATCCTCTACCCCAACTCAAAAATATGCAGCCCACACACTTTAGCCATTGGTAAAAGATCATGTACACTTACTCTTCACATATACTGTATCCCACATTTCTTTCGGGGAGAACAGTAGCTCAGTGGTAGAACATCTGATTTGCATGGAGAAGGTCCCAGGTTCAATCCCTGACATATCCTGCAATGGCTGGAGGAGAATCCTTGCCTGAAACCCTGGAGACCCATTACCAGTCTGCATAGACAATACAGAACTGGGCAGAGCAATGTTCTTACTCGGTGTAAGGCACCTTCCCGTGTTCTAAGCACTATTCTATATAACTAGTATGATCACAGGCCAGGCTATCACATGGCCTCCAAGTGTCTTCCAGCAGCACCAATAGCATGTAAAAAAGAATACTGTCAAACTATAGGGCCAGCACGGGTTCTCCATGCTATCAGACACTTTAAAACATATCACAAAAAATAAGTTCCAGAGCATCATCTGCTCCATTGCATCTTTTCTGTATAGGCTCAGTGTTCTTCTCAAGAGCACCATATCTGTAGGACAAGGAGAGAAGACAGCTTTCTGAAACAGTTAGCCTAGACATGCATAGGGTTGTACTTTTAGTTATGTGAATGAGAATTTCTCACAATGAGCAGGTGAGAAAAACTGGCCTATAAACAACAATACATTCAAAATAGACCATAACTCAAGCCTCACATTCTTTAACTTTCATCTGAGTTTCTGACTGTTTAGCATTTTAGCCAGTTTTCTTTCAAGAATTTTTTTTACTGGCTCTTCTAATACTGTGTATTGTTCATGTTTCATTGTATCTCCTTATTTGTGTCCCTCTAATGCCATCCTTCTTTCATCTCTCTAAGGCCTTTTTTCCTCCTCTCCTGATTCTGACTTTCTTTAGCTTCTTATGTTTCCCTTTAAGTACTCTTTTGCTTATTTTGTATTGTAGCAAATCAGTGTAGGACTTCATGGTTGTCACTCTGCTGCACACATACAATGACTGTGAAAAAGAAAGCAACCACAAAGACATAACTTGCTTCTTCCTGCTAAGACCCATCCCTTCCACCAAACAGGAAACTCTCCCTTGCTGCTTCCTGCCCAGAGAGAGACATACATAGTTTGACTCCATCCACCAGAGGGCAGTGTTGCATCTACACATTGGTCTCATCTCAGCTATTGTCTTATAATTTTATATATTGTTTTATAATTTTTTAATTTTAAATCTTTTTACATCCAGCTTATCTTCCTTCTTGAAAACTTTAAAAGCTTATTTTACCTCATTTTATTGCTTGGGGGGGGGGTTTCTAACCTCAGAACTACGTAGTAATGGGTCTTTTGAAATGTGTGTTCATTCAAATGCATGCACTCTTGCAAATTTAGATTATGCAGTTTGGATCTTCTGACATAGAATGTATCATGTTGCAGTTACATTGAATCTCATCTCCCACACTCAGTTATGTGAAAACGACTGTCCCCCAAACTCAAGATGGCAGCATAGGAGCAGAGGTGGAGCTAGCTGCTGCAGCACCCAGAGCGGCACACGTGCTGTGCACCCGGGGGTGGGGCTAGCTGCCTGCAGGGGCAGGGTGAGGATCCCACGGGGAGGGGAGAGCATCCTGTGGGGACGGGGAGCTTACCTTCCAAGTCCCGGACTGCAGAATCCGGGACCGGCAGCCGTGTGACACCGGAAGTTGCGTCGACGTAACATCCGGTGTTGCTTTGCCCTTCTATGGGCACCAAAAATGGCCGCCGCCGGCTTCGAAAGTCGCTTGTACGCATGTCAGGAAGTGTGTCGACACAACTTCCGGTGTCGCTTCGCCCATCTATGGGCACCAAAAATGGCCGCCGCCGACACCAGAAGTCGCGTCTATGCACTTCCGGACATGCGTAGATGCGACTTTTGAAGCCGGCGACGGCCATTTTTGGTGCCCATAGAAGGGCAAATCGGAAAGAAAAAAAAAGGCCGCCGGCAGGAGAAAATAACGGAGAAAAACGGGAGACGAAGTGATACGGGGGACCACCGGGAAAAGGTAAGTAAAAACGGGGGTTTCCCGGGGGAAACGGGGTACTTGGCAGCTATGACGGGGCGAGCATCCCAGGGGGGCGATCGGCACGGTGATAGGCGACCATTGGGGGTGTTCGGCGTGGTGATCGGCGTCCAGGGGGGCAATTGGCATGGCGATTGGTGTCCAGGGGGACAGCGCTGCAATCCGCCCAGGGGGGATTTTGTCACACACACCCTTCAGGGATGACACCCGGGGCGGACCGCCCCCCTTCCTACGTCCCTGCATAGGAGTGAGCTCAGATCACTTCTCCCATATTCCTGCTGACTCCAGCACTGCTTCTGATCTAAACACAGAGATGATGTTTGCTATGGCCGCCCCATCCCATTGCTTGCTCCAGACATCCTATGTGGGACATGTTACTCCTGAATAATTTAGATCTGGGCTCCCCAGTGTAGCTCCCATGAGCATCATGGTGCCATCAGACATGCCCCATGCCACCCATCAAAGCACCCTGCCCATTTTGGGGGGTTGGATAACCTGTGGGGGTTTTCTGGTCAATGTTTTATTTGTCTGGGTGTGTGTGCAGGGGTTCTGAACATCATGAGTTTCCCCCTGAAATGAGTATTTTGTGGTTCCCACGACAGTGTCTTAGATTTCCAAAGGCACCTCAGGACCCTCCAAATCCACTGGAATCAATGAATTTCTTAGGTACAGCTAACTTTGTACAAGACTGGGCTACTCATCTAGATCTTGCACCAGGTCTGGAAATGCTGCACAGTGATTGCTGCTGGAGCAGACATAGCCTGAAAGGCAGGACTGGACTCCTCCCATCTCAGTCAACACCATCATCAGGAATACACACTTTCCAAGGCCAAATTAAACTGTCAGTTACACCTTTGCAGCCATGGTATTTCCCAATTAAGACCCTTCAGTAAATTTGCACAGGGATTAGAATTTAATAAAGGTTTCCCTCAGGGCCAGAGAAGAAATAGAATCTGCATTTCTCAAAGTCCCAGCTGTCTCGGCTGTGTAAGCACTGCATGAGTAACAGCAGCAACAGCCAATATTTACTTTTTGTCAAGATGGGCTGCACACAGTGTGACGAGATGTCTATTTTCCAGCCACTAGATGACTCTCTGAGCTGCAACTACTTTTAGACAACCTGCATCTATGGTGAACAAAAGGTAGACTTGGTGGGGCATTAAGCAGAAGTCAATCTCTGTATTTTGAAACACTTTTGCAATAAAATGCCTTCTTTCTGAAGGCCAGAAATTCACACAATGCACTTTAATAGGGTAAATCACAGTATAATGGTGAATACTGAAATCTGCAGCAGAATAGCTCGCTGGTTGTTTTGTCACATGACCAGAGAGCAGGTAACTTGCCACTTCTCAAGCCATATTTGTAAACTGAATTTCAAAGTTGCCAGCACGGGAATTTAAATTTTAGATGTAACTTGTGAGTTTCTAGCAAATGTTCGGTTTTTTTGAGGTGAACTGTAATATTTCATGTGTGGGCTGGTGCTTACATTTTGGAACAAGGTTTCAATGAGAAAGGTGAGGATTGGAGTGCATAATTTAGAAGCGTTCCATTTTAAATGTTGGTGTCTCTATGGATTTTACATGTCTATGCATGTCTATTTCAGCAGCACATTTCTGCAACCAGACATTCAGGGGTCAAACCCTTTACAATTGGACAAAATGCCTGAAGGCATTGAGCAGGAGGATGATATCTGATAGAATTACCCTTAGAAACCACCTACTCTGCTAGAAACCTGTCAGTGAGAAGAATCCCAGGAGCAAGATTTGCCGCCACCACATCCTGAGGAAGTTGCTCTGCCCTCCTCTTCAGACTTATATGCCTGACCCCCTAGCAGAGCCAAAGACTCCCCAGCCCTGATGGTAACAGCACTTAGGGAACAGAGTGTTGCCCCTTTAATCACCAGAAGTTTCTTTGGAGGGGGTGGAGCCAGGAGCAGCAACCAGCAGGGCCATTTAGACTCCTGGTTAACTTCAATGGAGCAATATTCCACTGAAGCATTATTTCAATTTGCTGCACTTGAAAGTCTTCCTTTGCTCAACCTCACTTGGAGCCATGTATGATTCTGCTCCCCACCTGAACATCTGTCCTTCTCTCTCCATTATCCCCATGGACCTCACCTGGATCATAATATAAAAGCCTTTGCATGAGGGGTCCTTCGTACTGGATGGCCAAAGGTTAGAGATGGTGGGAGTTGAAATATGGAAGACACCACATTGGCTGCTCCTGGATTAGATGTTTCCAAGAAGAGAAAGGAAAGAGACACGAAGTGGCACTTCAGTGCTGCTTGTAACATCTAGTGATTCGCTAAATGTCAACTAAATTGTAACCAGTCACTGTCCTGGTGGCTCCTGAAAGCATTCACACAGTTCTGCACTAGTGTGCTTGACTGTGACAGCTTGACTGTGACACTGCAGGATCATTTTGAAATGGAAGTGCTACAAGTTTGGATGCATGTTGAGTTAACAGGATCTCAGGAAGCAGATCTGGGCAAGACATCTGTCTAAAACCTTGGAGACCTCCAGACAGCTGCAATACACACTACTGGGCTGGATAGACCAATGGTCAGATTCAGTATAAAGTTAACTGCAGATGTCTCTAAAGTGTAATTATTATTAAACCTGCAATCCCTTTCCACATTTTGTAGGAAGCAACCCTTGCTGAACACAGAAGATGTTCATGTATAGCAGGCATCCTCAAACTTCGGCCCTCCAGATGTTTTGGACTACAATTCCCATCTTCCCTGACCACTGGTCCTGTTAGCTAGGGATCATGGGAGTTGTAGGCCAAAACATTGGAGGGCCGCAGTTTGGGGGTGCCTGGTGTACAGGATTCCTCTGAAAGGTCAGCATCCTACAGGAATGTGGATAATCTAACACCAGGTGTTTAAAAGTTAGCTGGGAAAGATTCAAAGAGTCAATGGTCTAACTGCTTAATGGGACCCCAAGAGATTATGTAAGGAAACATTAAAGAGTGGTGCTCTTATGAATTGGAAACTGGTTAAAAGGCAAAAAGTAAAGGGTAGGAATGAATGCTCACAACAGTTTTCATAACGGTAAACAGTGTGACTCTACAAGGGCATTATTGGCTGGTGTTGCTGCTGCTGAATTATCTATAGACAAAGGTGACTTGTAAGGCAGCCATACTGTATGTCACAGGCTGACACATAGCTAGTCTGCATCTAGGTTAGAATTGCTAGGTTGGTCTGGCAGTCTGTTGCTGCAAAAACAAGAAAGTGTATTGTGGCCAGTGGCGTAGCATGGGTTGCCAGTGCTTGGGGCTGCACAGAGGAGGATGGGTGGGAGAGAGGGAAATGGATGGAGTATACATGCACATTCAGCTGCCTAATGGTCTCATGTCACCCAGGAGATTGCAACCACAGAGATACAAAAAGAAGAGTCGTTTCATTGTCTGGAGAGGTCACTTCCTGGATTGCATAGAGAAGACATTTTCAACAGAGCCCAGCAATGGAAGCACCAGGTGTTGAAATTTTGCATCCCTAACAATTTTGTGCCTGGGGCAATGTTATTCCTATGTCGGTTCCACAAAATGATAGATTCTGGATAGGTCAAGACGATATGAATGGGGGCTTCATGAGAACACTGCAGTGGCTCATAAGCAGCTCTTATTTATTTCAAATTCCCATTCATTTAAATTTTCTGATGGATTGTCACTAATGTTTGTTTTGTGTTTTGAAGCCACTATGGCCAGCTTTTTAAAAGTATGATGTTTCCAACTAGATTATTCTTTTAGGGAGCATTGTGCTACACACACATTCCTTTCTGCCTTGCCTAAGAGTGCTCCTCCTGGGAATCTAGACCAACCAGGACTTCTAAGAGTGGCATAACCAGAGGCCTTGAACAGAATGTACACCTTCTGAGCTCCTGCTGTTTGCAGCTCTGCCTCCTTTTCTTTGCCTGACATTGTTTAATGATTTGATGCCGAAGCCAAACAGAATAGCTGAACCAAACAAGAGAAATGAAAGTGTGCCTTGATTGATACTGACAGATTTCCAGGTCATGCAATGTCATACTCAACGAGGAGAAAATGTGAAGTTATGCCAGGGCATTTCAACTACATTGGATGAGAGAAAAGCTAACACAGAAGTATTCTTTCTATTTCTTAGACTTTAGAGTGGTGTAGTTAAAATGCAGCACATCATAAAAGAGACTAAGATGAATAGAAACTGATATATCCCATTGAATTAAATGGGACTTACTCCTGGGTAAATGTGCATAGATGATTGCAGCCTCAAGCTCTGGGGGAATCCAGTGTAGTGCTATGGAAAGCAGTTCAGCTTGCCAGACAGAATGATCCCCTCTCTCTTCACCTTGCCTGCTGTTCTGGAGGTCCTCCCAACAGCACCCCAGAGCTAAATTTGAGGGGGATGGTAGCTTATGGGGGGGGGAGAGGGAGTTAAGCCCTACTGCATTAGCACAAGTCCTTGTATGGGCTTCTACTAGCAGGACTCATTAGTTGAGCCTGGCTCTTTGTTTCAAGAAATTAAGAAAAGGAATCCATTTTTGTGCAGAACACATTCAAAGTATGAGCTCCTTCTCTGCCCTCACTATATCTGACCAAACGGGTCAGTTTTATCATACTACTATATGGTACTAATCCAATCACTGTTCTATTAGGAATGTCAAAATGTGTCTAGTTGTTTCAAATTCGCATCTGAAAGTCAAACTCCTCCCACTGTGATCTCATATCCCCTCAATAACCAAATCCCAAGCCTTGCAATAGTACTAACTCGCCTCTGTTGCTAAGACCTGCATGTGAAGTCTTTACCCAATTCCTTTGCCTCCTTGGTCCAGAGGCAGATTTTAGGGGACCACAACCAGTTGGTCTGCACTGGGCACCACAGGGGGTGCTGCAACCATGGTGAAGAATGGAAAGCAGGAGGAGGGACAAATGTTGGCATTGCACAGGATGCCACTGAATTTTTAAAGCCCAAAGTCCACCATTGCTTGGTGTGTGTGTGTGTGTGTGTGTGTGTGTGTAGAGGGGAGGGCGAGGGAGAGAGTCAGATTTAGAATAAATAGTTATCAATATACCAAGATATTCTGTTTAAATATCCAGTTTAAGAGCCGATTCTCGAATTATTATTTTCTGCACAGGGTCACAAGTCTCAGTATAAAATAGACAGGTGTCCTGTTAAAAAATGAAGGGCCTGAACACTGAGAGTTAGGAGCACGCCATTACAAAAGTCAGATATGGCAGCTAGGAAGGAATGAGGCAATCCTTCTGCGTTTTTGATAAATTCATACACAGTTAGTCCCAGATGATGATCTGAAGGCATCTGCTGCAGATAAGCAGATCTGAGTCTGATCAGTGCCTGGATGGGAGGTCCTGTGTATGCCACCTCTATTGAAGAAAGAAGACAGGATATAAAGAAACAATAAATAAATAATTCTATTTGTGTGTGCCCTTCACAGTGGATGAAAAAATCCCATACTTCATACACTGGCATAACTCCCATCAAGTCAGCTGCCTGAGGGAAGAACTGTGTGACAGAAGCTGCTCTGTGCTCCTGGCCTAGACACAAACCTCACAACTTCTAGTTCTGTGTTCCTGACTTGTCTGAGGCTGCTGAACTCCTGAGGCCCAGTCCTGACACAAGGAAAGGATCCGGCCTTTCTTTCTCTGCATTTCCCAAGGATCCTCTGCAATAAAAAAAGCGGGTACCAAACTAACATTGCACGTGGCTGTAGTGTAACTTGCTGTTTGGCCCGCAGAGACGAACGATGCTAACAAATAATAAGAGACCTTGCTTAAAAGGCCTTTCTTCAGACAACACCTTAGAATTCATTTGGCCCCTTCCTTTCCACATTCTCTTAGAGCTTGAGAGGGTTCCCAACATCAAACAGAGAATTCTGTCACAGAAGTGCAGGGTGCCAGAGGTCATTATGGCAGCCCAGTTTTCAAGGCAAATTACACATTACATTGCATTTTACGTATTTCTCAGGTCCCTTGAAAATATTTGTGCATTGTGGGGGGATGTTTGGCTGGTATTTGAACTTGAAATGTAGAACCCTGTCCTGAGCAAAAATTACCAAAAAATTCATACTCATATCTCAATGTCCAGTGGAATCATTTGGTTCCAAACAATCAGGATGCTAAATATGTGAGTTAAACCAAAGCTTCACATCATTTGGACAAAGACTTAGCTAGAAGAAACAGTAGCAGATACACACATTTTTTTCATATGTCCACCCCGTTAAAGTAAAGGATGAGGAGCATGTGGAAGAAGGATGTTGAACCCTCACTCACACCTTACCTCTCTGGCAGCCTGTTGTTGTGTGAGCACTTTTCACCAGTCTTAGCTCACTTCCACTATTAATGCCAAGAAGGTAAAAGCTCTTGGAGCAACTGACTAAGGGGAGGAAATGCACTGGAAATGGTGCAATGGGGTCCAGCGCTATCAGGAGATGTGAGAGAGATCTGAAGCGGGATCTTTGTCTATCCAAACTTTTCTACACACCTGAATAGGGCGAAAAGTAACATGAAAGCAGCGCTGGCAGTTTTGAAGACAAATGAAGACATTTGAATTGCAATGGGAGGTCGACCCTGAACTATCTTTCAAGGCCTGGAAAATAATTCACATAGAAATTTATATCATGTATCAAGCAGAGAAAAACAAGCTGAAGGAGTAAGTCTGCCGGTGGAAGGAGAGAGTTATGGTAGTGACCGTTCATTCGCTTGCGTCCCACTCCCAGCCTTCCTTAGATGAGCTTAGAGCAGCATTTTAGCCCCACAAGAAGCCTTGGCCACAGGGAGCCTGAGAAAGCAGAGGTACAAGCAGTCATCGTCAGTGTAGTGGGGCAATGCTGTTCTCCTGACACCTGCATCACTGCAGCTTATCTGAACAGGGTTGAGGTGGTACAGGGCGGTGGGGAGGTCTGGCATGTGGAGCTTCACCAATGCAGCAAATCTGGCACACATGCTGGTGCATCCATGCAGCCTAGGGATGAGAGAGGCATATGATTCAGTTTGTATTTAAAGTTGAGCTTATCAAATTGGCACTTTTCGGAAACAATATACAAACTGAAGCACAGCTATCCTTTGAAATTCACACTTATCTAAATTTTGCAATGGAGTTCTCCAGACAAATGATGTGTACAAAAAGGACATCTGCTAGGATGTTGTTGTTGTTTAGTCGTTTAGTCGTGTCCGACTCTTCGTGACCCCATGGACCAGAGCATGCTAGGCTAGAGTATGCATAAAATATTAGTGAGAATGGCATGCAAAAAATGCATTATATTAGGGGAAATTGCTTTGCAAAAATGTGAATGATATGTAAAATTGCATATAAAACCGAATATAGCAGGAGAAACATTCCCAAAGATGTTAATAAATATTCATAGACTTTTTTTAAAAAAATGCAAACTGATATAGAAATGTGGAGAACTGAATTTAGGATTTCAAAAATGAGAAACTGACTGTGAGAGAACCTGGAAATGGCCCACAGTCATACCTCGGTTTAAGTATGCCTCAGTTTGAGTATTTTCAGTTTAAGTACTCCACGGAGCGTCTGGAACGGATTAATCCACTTTCCATTACTTTCAATGGGAAAGTCCGCTTCAGGTTAAGTACGGACTTCCAGAACCAATTACACTCATACCTCGGGTTAAATACGCTTCAGGTTGAGTACTCCGTGGACCCGTCTGGAACAGATTAATCTACTTTCCATTACTTTCAATGGGAAAGTTACAGGTAGGTAGCCGTGTTGGTCTGACGCAGTCGAAACAAAAAATAAAATAAAAATCCTTCCAGTAGCACCTTAGAGACCAACTAAGTTTGTCATAGGTATGAGATATCTGAAGAAGTGTGCATGCACACGAAAGCTCATACCTATGACAAACTTAGTTGGTCTCTAAGGTGCTACTGGAAGGATTTTTTATTTATTTATTGTTTCAATGGGAAAGTTTGCTTCAGGTTAAGTACGCTTCAGGTTAAGTACAGACTTCCGGAACCAATTGTGTTTGTAAACCAAGGTACCACTGTATTTGAACAGCACTAGTCTAGCCCCACCCTCACTGTCCCATACAGCTAAGCTGTGGCGATGCCAACGTCATAAAGGCAGCTCTGCTCTCCCACACCAGCTGCTACTAGCCAAGCAAAGATGCTTCACAGCTGTGTGGGGGTCCAAAGATTGCTTCCCCACATCTAAAACAAACCCCAGGCACTGCACCACACAATGCAGTTCATGTGGCTTTTGGGGCTATAGCAGCTCCAGTTTCCGGTCAGCTTATAACAACTTCCATTCAGACTGCTGAAGGGCTGATCCAGTCAAATGCATGTCAGTGCCATGAACAGAATGGATGGATCAACATCAGCCAGCATCAGTCTGTGACATCAGCCTGCACATAGAATCATAGAATCATAGAGTTGGAAGAGACCACAAGGGCCATCCAGTCCAACCCCCTGCCGAGCAGGAAACACCATCAAAGCATTCTTGACATATGCCTGTCAAGCCTCTGCTTAAAGACCTCCAAAGAAGGAGACTCCACCACACTCCTTGGCAGCAAATTCCACTGCCGAACAGCTCTTACTGTCAAGAAGTTCTTCCTAATGTTTAGGTGGACTCTTCTTTCTTGTAGTTTGAATCCATTGCTCCGTGTCTGCTTCTCTGCACAATAGACTCGGACTCTCTGGAAATTCAACTGGGAATAATCATAGGCTGACGGAAAGCATGGCGGCCGCGGTCCAAAACCATCATGTGAATAGGGCCCACCTTGGTGCTACTGTGCATTCATATCCACTCCTTTGGCATAAATTATGCTTTCCATAAAAGGGTTCCTGCTTTTCCTCCCTCTGTGGTTAATAACAGCTTCAGGAGGGGAGGCGTCCATAGAGGAATTTATGCAACAGAAAGGGTTAATTCCACCCTACTTTGATTCAATTCCCCATTTCAATTAGGCAAGGAAAACAACAACAACAACAACAACAACAACAACAACAACAACAACAACAGGAGATATCACTGCACACCCCAAATCAGAATACAGACTATTTAACTGTGGACCCATATGCAGCTTTTATCTGGTACCAGTTTCATGGCTGGCATTGTCTGTTACCTAGAATGGGAATGGCAGACACCTGGAGGACTTGCAATTGACATTGGACAGGTGAGAGGAAGGTGCAAGAAGAAAGAAGATGCTGACATGTGAGGGGTGGTGAGTAGGGTAGGGTGAACCAGTTGGCAGTGGAGGTGCACAGTTAAAATGAGGCACAGCTTAGACTTTGCTTAAGGTGTGTGTTTGGGACCTGAGGGGGGAGGACAAGGGGGTGTAGGAATCTCTTACATGAATAGGGAACAGAAACAAATATCCAAGATTCAAAGGGGACCCTCCTTCATCTCCCCCCTCTTTTTCTGGCCTATATTAACATTGTTCTGCTGGAAAACCCTCTGTTTGTGAAAACGCTCTCAGCCTTCAGGACAGAAGCCAAAATCAAAGCGCAGTCTTTTATTTGGAGTTTATCAGTGGCTATTGTCCTTATCAAACAAAGCCCTTTCATCAGGGCTTCTTTAACACACTTTATTTCTCTTTTATTTTGCTTTGAAATAAGCTGGGCAACAATTAATTTCAGAGAGAGAGAGAGAAAGAGAATTCAACAAGGATCTATTACTACTCTCGGCTTCTATTGCTGTAATGAAAATCTATTTCCTTTCCCTTTTGTGTCCCATATAATTTAATGCCCATTTTATTAATGGTCTGAAATAATTACGGAACCTTTTGTGATTCTCAAGTATGTTTCATTTAATTGTGCAATAAACGCCTAATCTCTTCCTCCATCTGAAGCTATTATGGCATTAAAATTAACAATTATGCAGCAGCGCGCCCGGGTCCATAGAAATCACTCCAGATAACTAGACATATATAAATCATTCATGAGAACAATTTCTGAAAAGAGACGAAGGGAGGGGAAAAATTGTGTAGAGAATGACATTGGGAAGCCAAGGGCCTGCTCTGTAAGAAGATAGCAACACCTTACAAAAATCTTTTTTTCCGCTTTCCTTTTTTTTTTTTTGGTTATTATTATTTTACTGATTGTGTATTGTGGCACGTGCTTTCCTCTTGCCTCGCCGCCCCCCCCACCTTCTATTAGCCTGACAGATATTTTCAGAATTAATTAACCGTTAGCTCAGAGGATAAATTTTCATTATCAATTTTCTCCCCTTCTTCTCTTTCGTTCCTTTTATAGTTTGTCTTTCTCTTTCAGGCCAGCAATTACACTCTCTGCCTTTCTCTGGCAGGTCCTGTTTCTGTAGGAGGTAATCCAAATGAGGAAAGTGCTCCTTTCTTCCCCTCCTTCCTTTTAGACCCATTCACTTCCCTTCTTCTACCTTTTGTGGGATTTAATAACCGCGGCTGATAGGTGCGCCGTGGACAGAGAGGTTAAGTTTGTTGTCTCAGCACTTTGCTGACAGGAGACAGTGCAGAAATCCAGGAAACGGGTGGGCAGGCCTCTCTGGGCAGGAAAGTCTTCCAGCAGCAAGTTCCCACAGCCAGGCTCCACATCATAGTTTGTGTTTCAGGTGGCGTTTCTTTACTCCCAGTAAAACAAACTTTTATGAACTTCTGGGAACTTGGATCTATGTATTCTGCTCTGGTCAGATCTCACCTGGAGTACTGCGTCCAGTTCTGGGCACCACAGTTCAAGAAGGATACTGACAAGCTGGAACGTGTCCAGAAGAGGGCAACCAAAATGGTCAAAGGCCTGGAAACGATGCCTTATGAGGAACGGCTTAGGGAGCTGGGTATGTTTAGCCTGGAGAAGAGAAGGTTAAGGGGTGATATGATAGCCATGTTCAAATATATGAAAGGATGTCATATAGAGGAGGGAGAAAGGTTTTTTTCCTGCTGCTCCAGAGAAGCAGACACAGAGCAATGGATTCAAACTACAAGAAAGAAGATTCTACCTAAACATTAGGAAGAACTTCCTGACAGTAAGAGCTGTTCGGCAGTGGAATTTGCTGCCAGGGAGTATGGTGGAGTCTCCTTCTTTGGAGGTCTTTAAGCAGAGGCTTGACAAGCATATGTCAGGAATGCTTTGGTGGTGTTTCCTGCTTGGCAAGGGGTTGGACTGGATGGCCCTAGTGGTCTCTTCCATTCCAACTCTATGATTCTATGAGATCTCTAGATCTTCCTCAGCCTCAACATATACTCCCCTCATTCAGCTGGGTCCCCATTTGTTACATCTCCTTGAAGTTTCCCATTTCTCCGTTGTGGCTGCTGCCAACTTTAGTGTTTAGCAGGAAATAGTAGTAGAAGTAATCATCATCATCATCATCATATTTATTAGACTTCTTAGTCACTTGTTGCCTGAAGGTCTCCAAGCAACTGAAAGAACATTCAATACATAAATATAAATACATCACGCCATAAAACAGAACAAAATAACCCCCACAACAGACACACTAGTAACAAAATGGCATCCACTTGGTCTGACAAAAGCTTTGGGGGAAATAACGACCATGATGAAGCAAATGGGTTCAAAACTATTTCTCAAGGCTCATCCACACTTACCTTTTGCCCCTCACTTTCTAGGCATGGGCCTGTGCTTTCCTGGTCTGTTTCTGAGAGCATCCCCCTCCCTACCGTTTTCCCCAAGAAAACCCAGTTTTTACTGCTGAATTGGAACAAATTGCCACTTGCTCCGGTTCAGTAGTAAATAGTGGGCTTTTGCCGAGGCACCAACCCCCCCCCAATGCGAGAAATTGGGGGGGGGAGGGGGAAAGGTTGTCAGACCTGGAAACCCCAGACCTTGACCTAGAAAGCATGAGGCAAAAGATAAGTGTGGATGAGCTTGCACTTTGTGTGTCTTACTCTACCTTTTAAAGCTATGTTCACCCACAGTTTAAAAGGAGGGGGGAACTTGTATCCAATGCTCTGGATTTGATTTTGAGGGTGCACATGGGTCTGGAAGGGACAGGAGAGGGAGAGGAATCCCCTTGCATGAGCAGAGCTGCAACATTGGATATGGCCCAATGTCCTTCTTTATGAACCTTCCTTTCTTGTAAAGGGCTGCATTCACTGAAAAAGGATGTTCTGTGTAGCTATTTTGCATTCCGACACAAGTAAAGACAGAATGGAATCTGCTCCTCACCTTCTCCCCCGTTCCGCTTGCTTTGCATTCAGGCACAATGGGCCAGCTGTGAGCTGCTCCCTTGAGTTCAACCTCATCTTCAGTACCCTGCTTTGTCTCACAAGCTTCCACTGACCATCCCTGCCAGGGAGCCATGCAGAACCCTCGGATGAAACCAATAAGTTATGCCAAAAGTTATTAGGTGTAAGGGCTGTGCAATCACTTTGGATCAGATTCAGGTGTGAAATAAATCGGAGTGGTTCATAGCCAGCTAAAATGAAGTGGAAGGCGACTGAAGCTGGGACAAGGCAGCTAGAACCAAAGTGCTTAATGAAGTTTCAGTTGCATTTTGGGTACTGATTTTCTGCCTTACCTATGTCCAGGAAGGGGCAGAGAAGGGTGACTGAGTGCTAGTCAGCACTGTAATTGACAAGTCTTATCTGTCAATGGAATAATGCCTTACATTGCCTGCATGATGCAAATATCCATATCAAATTTTGCAGAGATTTTACCAAAGGGCACCTCTATATTCCCCATGAGGTTTTCTTTCTCTGTGTGTGTGTGTGTCTCCATGTAAAGTTTTCTTTAATTAAGGTATTTTTTTCTTAACATAAAATTAAAAGTACAGCCAACAAAAAAAGAAAACATAATCAAAATTACAAAAACAGAAGAGCAGTGCATTTATTTTCCAAATAAATAGTGAGCAGATAATGTGGGAAAATAAAAGCAGCAAAGCACACAATGAAAGCTAAATTTTGTGATTTGGTGAGGGAAGCGAGTTTTGTATATCTGAATTTGACACATAAGAAATTAAATTCCACCCAAAGGCATAGGAATGTTCTGGATCTTCCTTACCATTAGAAGCATGTAATTTGTGAGTTATTTTCTCTACAATAGTCAGAACCCACATATTCTTACACCACAATGAAAGGGTTAAGTCCTGCACTGTCTTCCATTTCTGGGCCAAAGGAGTTCCATGTAAATACTTAGTTTCAAAAGCCAGGTGGCAGAGCAGCAGAAACTTTTTTAAAACGTTGGGAATGCAAAAAAAGGTCCGTATAGTTAAAGCTATGGCTTTCCCAGTAGTGATGTATGGAAGTGAGAGCTGGACCATAAAGAAGGCTGATCGCCGAAGAATTGATGCTTTTGAATTATGGTGCTGGAGGAGACTCTTGAGAGTCCCATGGACTGCAAGAAGATCAAACCTATCCATTCTTAAGGAAATCATCCCTGAGTGCTCACTGGAAGGACAGATCGTGAAGCTGAGGCTCCAATACTTTGGCCACCTCATGAGAAGAGAAGAATCCTTGGAAAAGACCCTGATGTTGGGAAAGATTGAGGACACTAGGAGAAGGGGACGACAGAAGACAAGATGGTTGGACAGTGTTCTCGAAGCTACGAACATGAGTTTGACCAAATTGCGGGAGGCAGTGCAAGACAGGAGTGCCTGGCGTGCTATGGTCCATGGGGTCACGAAGAGTCGGACACGACTAAACGACTAAACAACAACAACAACCTTTGGAACATAAAAAGCCGCTGGGCCTTTTTGTCTGAAATGTCAGTATTTTAGCCGAAAGAAAGAATGCAATTTTGTGGAAGAAAAAGGTGAAATTTATAGATGTGTTGTGTTTCCCCCATTTAAATCCGTTGGGAATGCAAAAAAAAATAAAAATCATTTATGAAACAAAGCAGCTCTGAAGCAACACGTGCCCCCAAACCAACAAAATGTAGTAGTTTCTGCAAATAAAACAATGAATCTGTACTGATTTGGAGATGCCAGGAATTGAACCAGGGAACTTTTGCACTTGAAGTGGATGCTCTACCACTGACCTTTATTTTGATGTGTTAGCTGTCCATGGGAAAATGGGGCAACGTTTAAAACACTTCCTCTCCACCCCCCCTGAAGTAACCAAGTCCTAGGGGGGCCGTATCATGTCTCTTTGCTAAATGTGCCATTCCGGTTCTAAGCTGCCTATATTAGCTTGTCGTAAGGCTTTCTGCCTATTGTTCATCCTAGCTCTCCCCTTATCTGGTCTGCTGCTGCAGATTAGGAGAAATAGTGCACTTGTCACAGCAGAGAGAGTGGCTGTACAGTCATAAACTCACAATGCCTGGCTCTCTGCCACTGTACACACAGCCCACTGGAATGCATGTGATGGCATCTGGCAGTATAGACTGATGGCAAGGGCACAACATTCGCTTTGGCACAATGCTGCAGTGACAGAGCGCTGGCAGGGCAGCAAAGGGTGGCACTTGCCAGTTATGGCAGCCTTCTCAGAAAGAAGGGCAGAAACACGGCTGCCCTTCCACAGAAACACAAAGAGGATTCTGACATGGGATTTCTTTTGTCACATGCTCACATTCACCAGCAGCTGGTGATAATTCTGCCCATCTCAGAGGGGAAACTACTGTCGCTAAGACAAATGGTTTTCACTTTTCAGATCTGCCTTCTGCAACCCTTTGGTTTGCTTGTTTCCCTAGGTTTCTGTCCCACCTTTCCTCCACCATAGAGCCCAAGGTGGCGTAGATGTGGCCCCCAGGTGCTCTTCCAGGCACTGACCAGACCCAAACCTGCTGAGCTTCAGCCAGGTGGTGGCCTCACGCGCCCTTCAACCCATACCCTGGCCACGGTTTTCAATTATTATTAGCACTAAACGCAGGGAAAGTGCAGGAAGTGAGGCACCCAAGAAATGAGATGTGATGGTGGATATGATTGCTTGAAATGTACTTCTGGACAGGGGAGATTTTCTTTGGGGTGAGGGTGTCATGTCAAGTTTTTCTCCCTCTCTCATATTACTAGAAAGCAGGGCCTTCTGATGAAGCTGAATTGGAAGGCGGGAGACATCCAGGGGAGACAAAGGGAAGGACTCCTTCATATAGCACATAAACCATGAAATTTGCTCCCACAAGACCATGGGTTGTACCCAGCGCTCTGAAAGCAGCCACAGAACTTCCCATTCCATGCTCTCCCCACCCACCTGGCATACTCCCTAATTTGACCCTCTGGAGCTGATTCTGCAGATGTATGGGACATGGCAAAGGAGAGCAGAAGTCTTTTGCACTAGTAGGACAGGGACATTGGGGACTAGTGCCCTGTTGTCAGTGGGCTAGGGGGACTAGGCTGGTCTGCTAAATGTCTCCTTGATGCTTCCTTCCCAAATCTCGGGAAGCTTCTGCCTGGCTTAGGGAGGGAGGTGTGATGCTCCAATGGGTCCAAGAACCCTCCCACCACCTTCCGCCTGGCTTTGAGAAGGAGGCAGGAGAGCTCTTGCATCCTGTCAGAGGGCTGGCACCTCCTCCCCAAAGCCCAGAAAGCTTCTGCCTGGCTTAGGGAGGGAGGCGCAATGCTCACACATGCAACATTGAGATGTCAGCCCCCGCCAATCGCCCTTGCAAACTGGCACCTCTGGCCCCAACTGTTCCCCTATGAAAAATTTCACCACGTGCCACTCTTGGGGACCAAGAGACAGGGGTTCTATAGCTGTTACTCCTTCAGAGTGATTAGCAGGTCCAGAACAAGTGGCACAGTCCAAAGGATGGATACCCTAGGTATAGATTTGTTTTTGACATTTCAGGAAAAGTCCTCCCCCTTTATTTCAGTTCAGCAATATAAATAAAATACTTTGTAGTGTGGCTCACACCACTAAGCACAGAGACTGTGAAAGGTGTCAGATAAGAAATTTCAATCTGTACATAAAGAGTTACAGAGGGATAACACGATAAAAATCTGACCAAAGACTTCAATTAGGCATCTTCAGTAATCCCAACCACATCAGAAATAAAAAATATCATCTAGGAGAAATATATAATTAGCAGAGACCAGGAGAGAAATAGCCTTCATCAAACACCACAATGAGCACAGTTCAAAAGCTGAATATTCAAATTAAAATCCCAAATTCGTTCAGTGACCTCCCTCTTTGCAGATCAATGGAAAGAGGGGCACACATCTCCTTTGATACATCTCTGCTATGTAAAGTGTCCTTTAACTAAACAGGGTCAAAAACCATAAATGATTACTGGAAATGATTTGACAACTGCACAGCTACATTCGTTTTAAATAGGCATTAATTCATTTAATAGAGTTGGAAGGGGGAACTGTTCGGATCGCTGTAAAGTGGGACAGAGAAAGGAAGGAAGCAGATGGCATTTTACAGCTAAAATTCACAGGAAAGTGGATGTTCTTGGGGAGAGTCATTATTATCACTGTCCTTACCCTGGCACCCCCAGGAATTACTTGGTATATGAAATTCCATGGCTGTTTAGTTGCTTCAGGTTTACGAGTAAGACTAAGCTCACTCAAAAAAACCACTCAGTGAATCAATAGCTGTCACTGCCTACCGGGTTCAAGAGCATTAGGAGAGAATGTATGTTTGTAGAGAAAGGAGGGTGGGAAAGAGAAATTATTTCTAATTTTGCACCTATTTATATGCATTGACACATGCACATTTTATGCATGTCCACTGTTGTGCTCTTTTGGGGGGTTGGGGTGAATGTTTTTCCTCTTTTTTGGCAATGCATTGGATACCTTAACCTAACTCAGTTTCCAGTTCCTTACATGCAAAGAGGCCTAGAGTGAAGAGGACGACCTTCGTCAGTCTGTGGGCTGCAGTCACTTCTGGAAAGCTGTAGGAGGGCTTGCCAGTGGTGGGCAGGTCCAAAGGCAAAAGTGTGTACAAACAAAAGTGAGCAGAACCATCCATGTGGATTTTGCCTTGGCACAGAAGGCTACTTCCTACCCAGACTTACACCCCCTCAAGTGCGCCAACCCCTAGGGCAGAGGTGTCTTCAGCCCCCTCAAAATATTCTGTCACAGGGCCAGACCCCCTTAATATTGAAAGGGCAGAGGAAAGTCATCAAGGTGAGTGCTGCACATTCCAGTGGTTGGCTCCTCATGCGCATAAGAGAGGAAGCTGTGCCACACTGGGCTCTGGGCTTGGCCTCCTCCCGACAATGTGATGTCATGCGCGCCAGCCCTCCCAATCTTGGGCGCAAGATGGCACCTCTGCACATGCCTCTGTATCCTCTATTCAGGCAGGCAAGAGGCATTATCCAAGTTCAAGGGCACATTCTGTGAAAAGAGGGTGCAAAGCAAAATTAGTGAGAGTTGTGAGGCCAGATTTTGCCCATGGACCCGAGGATCTCATTCATGATCTAGAGTAGGTATTTGCAGACCCAGGGCCCACTTATAACCCAAACATGTGTTTGTGGACCCATATATATATATACAAAATAAAAAAATCCAGAGACAGGTATGCACACTCACGAAAGCTCATATCAATGACAAACTTAGTTAGTCTCTAAGGTGCTGCTGGAAGGAATTTTTAAATTTTGTTTCAACTACGTCAGACCAACACGGCTACCTACCTACCTGTAACTATATATGTAATGCTTATTTCATATATGTATGTGTGTGTGTGTGTGTGTGTGTGTGTGTGTGTAATGCCTAGACAGCATCTTAAAAAGCAGAGGCATCACCTTGCCGACACAGGTCCATATACGGTAGTTAAAGCTATGGTTTTCCCAGTAGTGATGTATGGAAGTGAGAGCTGGACCATAAAGAAAGCTGATCGCCAAAGAATTGATGCTTTTGAATTATGGTGCTGGAGGACACCCTTGAGAGTCCCATGGACTGCAAGAAGATCACACCTATCCATTCTTAAGGAAATCAGCCCTGAGTGCTCCCTGGAAGGACAGATCGTGAAGCTGAGGCTCCAATACTTTGGCCACCTCATGAGAAGAGAAGACTCCCTGGAAAAGACCCTGATGCTGGGAAAGATTGAGGGCACTAGGAGAAGGGGACAACAGAGGACGAGATGGTTGGACAGTGTTCTCGAAGCTACCAACATGAGTCTGACCAAACTGCGGGAGTGCCTGGTATGCTCTGGTCCATGGGGTCACGAAGAGTCGGACACGACCAAACGACTAAACAGCAACAATGCTTATTTTATGTATATTTGCTCTGTGATAATGCTCCTGCTGTGACCCACATTTGATCAGGACATGACCCACTAGTGAGTCCTGATTCACCTTTTGAACATCAGCAGCCTAGAGGGTTTGCATTAGGGTTGTGCAGCAGATTTCAACCAAATCGGGCTGATTTGGAGATTGGGCCTCAGCTGAGTGGGGTTGAGACAGCCTCAAATTGCTGCAGGTCAGGTTGGGCAGCCCAGAGGCTGTCAAGGGAGGTGGCATCAGGCAGAAAGAAGGAGCAACCATGAAAATGAGGGACCGACCAAGTGGCTGCACCTTTGTGGAAGACAGTTGTGGTGGGTGTGGACAGACGCCTTTTCAACCCAACCTCTCCTTCCCACCTTCTTCCCACCATGCAGGATGGGATCCTACCACTTACCAGCTGGTAGAAGATCCCATCCTGCTTGGTGCTGCTCCTTCAGAAGCAGCTTCCCAGCATGCAGTGAAGCTGGTTGTGAAGGAGCAGTATCTTGCAGGATTGAAACTGCCTGTTCTCAGTGAGGAAGGGGAGGGGAGAAGGAGGCAACACTACTGTCTCTGCCATCCCACTTCTGATCATATGTTAAAATAGGGTTTTAAAAAATCCTTACCCCACCTCTGAATTGGTTCAGGGATGGATCCAGGGCAGGTGGTCCCGGAGGCAGAACAGGACAGATCAGCCCAAACTGGGTCATCATAGATCTGGGCCACAGGGTGGTCCAACAAAAGGGCCAAAAGAACAAATGCATTAATATGCAGTGAAATAAATTAGTTAGGAAACTGCCCCCCCCCCGATGGAAACATGGACAGTGCTGTCTTTTTGAGTTAAAAGTCAAGTGTCTCTTTTTCCCCATCCCCACCACCAGTTGAAGCCATAGTGTCAAATCCAGGGAGTTGAGCACCTGCTGATCCCCGACTGAGAGCACTTCACACTTGTTTGTATAGTTATATGAAATTTGGCTAAGAAATTGACTCAGGGGCATGACCTTTTAAAGGAATGATTTCCTGGATTAAGAAACAGGGCAGGGCATGTCTGACCTTGTCCTAGCCATTGCATATTCAGTGCCAGTACCCTGGGGAGGGAAATAAATAGTACTTACATGCAGACTTGCTCCTTAGAATGGAAAGCAGCACAGCCCACTCAGATACAGACAGACTAATAGAATATTATTTTTAATTTCCATAATTTAACATTTTTACATTCCTAACTCATGACTTACTTGCTCAAGTTTAAACATGTCGGGCTGGGTCCCTCCAGCAAACTTTCCATATGAATAACTCACAGAGCTAAGGAAGACATTTCAGGGTCAAACTATGCATGGCTTCTTGTCATCAGTGTCACAACCCAACCAGCAGCAACCAAGACTTGGAGCCAGAGACTGAACTGTCTCCAGCTAAGGGCTCTGATCTGAGCTGGCATCTGGAAATCAGGAGACCACTGAGCCTGATGGACACCAGCCCCCAAAAGAACTTCCCTTAGACACTCATGAGACAGAACCCAGATCCCCCTGAGTTTGAGGAACCATTGCCTCCCACAGGACCTCACCAGTCCATGGGGTGCACCAGGCAGGAGGCTATGGAATAGACCAGACGACCGGCCCTTTAAGAATTTATACTTAGCTACAAGGGGGACTTGGGTGGCGTTGTGGTCTAAACCACTGAGTCTAGGGCTTGCCGATCAGAAGGTCGGAAGTTCGAATCCCTGTGACAGGGTGAGCTCCCGTTGCTCGGTCCCACCTCCTGCCAACCTAGCAGTTCAAAAACACGTCAAAGTGCAAGTTGATAAATAGGTGTGTTTCCATGCACTGCTCTGGTTTCGCCAGAAGCGGCTTAGTCATGCTGGCGAGGTGAGTTCCACAACTCCAGAGTTATCTGTGACTGGAGCTAACGTTCAGGAGTCCCTTTACCTTTACAAGGGGGAAGAGGCTTTGAAAGGCTCAGTCTGATCTCAACCCTTGTAGAAGCAATCTACTTGCTCGGAGCTATCCATGGTCCTGCGGCATTTGACCCTGTCTTTCCCTGCGGATTCTGGTTTTAGACCTGAACTCAACAGTCATGTAGTTTTGCATGGCAAAGCTGGTTGTTGCTAAGCAAATAACTAGCATAGGGTGTGTGTGTGTGTGTGTGTGTGTGTGTGTGTGTGTGTGTGTGTGTAGCTCAACTGGGGTGTGGAGGGCCCTTTGCCCCCACCATGGTCATGATTGGAATCAGCCCCCCTTCCTTGTGCCTGCTGCTCACAATGGAGGAAAGTTTCCCATTGACACCAGAGGAAAATTTAATTCCATTGAGAAGAGGAAGCACAGATGTGGGCCATTCCTGGACTGCAGGGGGCCTTCTATGCCATAGTCCCAATTCAACGCAGCCTGCACAACCTGTTGCCAGTTACTTAACAAAGTTCAACTATACAACAGGGACGTCCAACTCCCAAGAGACTGCGATCTACTCCCATATTTTTTTTAAAAAAACTAGCCGTGATCTACCCATTTTGGGGGTGGGGAGCCAAAGTTGTTGAGCTTTTATTAGGGGAGACCGCTAAATCTTCAGCCACTTTTTTTGGGGAGGGGGGGATTAATCAAATAACAAAAAGTAATCCCGCCAGGGGTAACTCCGCCTTACATTCTTGAAATCGTGCATGAATACAGGAAATAGCGAGGGGGCAGGACCAGATGCTCCTTTTCCCAAATGAGCCCGTAATCAACTGTGATCAACTGGGGGTCGACCTGTCGATTGCGGTCGACCGGTTGGACATCCTTGCTATACAACATCAAATTACACAAAAAGCATCTTTGATTTTTTTGTCACCTATTCCCTTCCCAGAGTGGTTTAACAGTCACTTCCACTTCACATGGAGCTCTAGAAATTGTAGCTCAGTGTGTGGAATAGGGGTCTCCTAAGAACTACAACACCCAGAATTCTTCGGGAGAAGCCATGATTGTTAAATGTGGTATCGTAGTGCTTTAAATATATGGTGTGAATGCATCCTATGACAGGTTTAGACTGAAATCACTGCTCTCTAGTGTGTGTAGGTAGGACCATTGCATCTTTATTGAGTTGTGTGGCTTCACTTGTAAAGCCCATTTCACTCAAATGCCTGCTTTCTTATCAATGACAGGTACTTATTTACTTTCTATTGCATTTGGAGCTTGTTGTGAAAAACGACCCAGCCTCACCACGGAGACTGCCCCGTATGTAAGACTATTAAGATAAAGTCCTGCATAAGTGGCCTTAATAAAAGGAATTCATCATCAGACATGGAGAGGAAGGCGTCTTTTATTCATAAAGTGAATAACACCAAGGATTGTCATTGCAGAATTTCAGTGCTAGAAATTATTATCATTCATTCTCCAAATTACCGGCTGCACAAAAATTACTAAATGGTGCGTTATCACTCCTCCTCAGCATGGGAATATCTTTGTTATATGTTCGATTACAAATGTCTGCCCATGTGATTATCGGCAATAAATCAGAGGTAATCACTTACCATGGGAAGGGCTGGCTGGGGAAAGATCGGATGTAATTGAGAAGCCAAAAGCCTCTCAGAGATCTGGCATTTCCAATCCCCCTCCTCACTCTCGAAATTGGGTCAGAACTTACGGTGCCAATCATGGATCCAAAGGAATACTAGATAAATCCACATAGGACTGCAACTACATTTTCAATGCAGCTCATCAACTCTGTGGTGTTTGCGTATCTACTTAGGATTCCATAATGATCTTGCTGCCAACAAACCTCCAGCAGGAAATAGGAATGATCAAGAAACAATGTTGTCTTGGGTCTGCTTCAGACAAATTTTTGGGTGGGCAAGACTTTTGACATAGTGAAACAGTAGTTACCTGTGATATGGGCATTCCCTGCCAGGTCCAGATTTGCATAAATGGTGTCAATTTCCTCTTAAATGATGTGGTCATACAAACTGGGCACCTGCAGAATCAGGCACCTGTGTGGAGTATCCCCATCATACATGACATCATCATGTGGAGAGGAGAGGGGTGCCTTATTCCTCTGATGGTGTTTGGAGTAAACATGAAACTTGGAAGCTTAGTTGAACACTGAATCACTGTTGGAGGAGAGCAATTTACCCTGGACATAATCACACAAAGACTCTTGAGTTTGGAAAATAAGAAAGGCCATTTTGTTAAAGGAGACATTAAATACATAAAGGAAAAGGGACTCCTGACTGTTTGGTCCAGTTGCGGACGACTGTGGGGTTGTAGCGCTCATCTCGCTTTACTGGCCAAGGGAGCCGGCGTACAGCTTCCGGGTCATGTGGCCAGCATGACTAAGCTGCTTTTGGCGAACCAGAGCAGCACATGAAAATGGTGTTTACCTTCCTGCCGGAGCGGTACCTATTTATCTACTTGCACTTTGACGTGCTTTCGAACTGCTAGGTTGGCAGGAGCTGGGACTGAGCAACAGAAGCTCACCCCGTTGCAGGGATTCGAACCGCCGACCTTCTGATCAGCAAGCCCTAGGCTCTGTGGTTTAAACTACAGCGCCACCCACATCCTGCGATTAAATACAAAGTTGATAGGAAATGTCCTAGTTCTAGCTAACTAAGGTGGAGATATGAAAAACTCAGCAGGAGAGATGCTAAAAAGATGTCTTTTCTTCCAAGGTGAAGAGGAAGAAAAAGAGGAAGTAGGAAACCCTAAAATTATCAATCTAACATGGAAGGAAGATCAATAGGTTCAGTGCCTCCTTCTCACGTGTTGCTTATTGACCATCTGCAGTCCAAAGGGCTGTGCAGAATACTATTTTGCCAGCAAGTTTCCTGGCAAAAACCAGCCAGGTTTGAATCAGAGATCCACGCTGTGTAGTAATAAATATACCATAGGTAGCAAATTCTGCTACCTTAACTTTCTGTTCTTGGTTTGTTGAGTCTGTCCTTCCCACCTTCTGGAATTCTGCCTATTCTGGAGATCTAGATTTTGTTCAAGAAAGTGCCTGAAGTCTTGGTCTTCTCTTGATTTTTCTTGGGATCTGGGACATTGTTCTGCAAGGTTTGCTGGGCATAATTTGTGGTTATTTGAGGCTCTCATGAAAGGCTTAGAGGATTGGCCAACCAGGAAGCCAGAACTTTATTATCTCACTTCCCTAACAAGAAAAGAACAGCAACAGAAAATGACTCCAGAGAAGTCATTCTCCAGAGAAGCGGACACGGAGCAATGGATTCAAACTACAAGAAAGAAGATTCCACCTAAACATTAGGAAGAACTTCCTGACAGTAAGAGCTGTTCGGCAGTGGAATTTGCTACCAAGGAGTGTGGTGGAGTCTCCTTCTTTGGAGGTCTTTAAGCAGAGGCTTGACAGGCATATGTCAAGAATGCTTTGATGGTGTTTCCTGCTTGGCAGGGGGTTGGACTGGATGGCCCTTGTGGTCTCTTCCAACTCTATGATTCTATGATTCTATGACTCCACCCAAATATGCCCAAACCCTAGCCAGAGAGGGGCTTTGCTGCTGAAATTAGATCTAGTCCATGGCGCTGGGTCTGACGTCCCACCAGCATGCTCCTGACAAAGTTATATCGTTTGATTGTGCCATTGACTTTAAAATGCTAAAGTAACAAAGGTGTAATGCCCTTTTCAGGCTTACAGCCTGAAATTTCAGTATGGTGGGAGGGAGATTCTGAAAATCTGTTCTGTTATAAATGGTTCTTGAGTGGGGCACCTAGAAGTGACAGGTACACACACCTGAGTAAAGCGTATGCCCCACCTGCTGCAGATGACTGCTACCCCTTCTTCATTCATACCATCTCCCCTGATGACACCGCTATTTCTGGATCTTGCAATAAAAGGCATGGCTCTTTTAAAAAATGAAACAAACAAACTCCTTTAGTCCTATAGGAAGGCTGTGCGCATGTATGTGCCTGGGGAAGCAAGAAAAGCTTGCTGTTATGTGAAAGGGACACAGCAGGGAGATTAAGATCTCTATCGGAGCTTGTGGCAGCGATGATTAGAGTGCATTAGGGCTCTCTCGGTGTTGACAAACACTGCCCCAATTAGGAATTAGTTCAGCATGGCATCTGATAGCTCTGCCACTGTTGACCTGCTTAATAGTCTGGCCTTTTCCTCCCCTTCATTTGCTTGTCTGTTTGTGGCCCAGGACAAAAGCTCTGAAAAAAGCAACACTCTCTCTCTCTCTCTCTCTCTCTCTCTCTCTCTCTCTCTCTCTCTCTCTCTCTCTCTCTCTCTCTCTCTCTCTCTTATTCCCCAGGAATGACATACACATATGAAAATACAGAATCAAAGCTGGAGATAGTTTTGTCAGAAGAAAACATGGGAAGAATCCATTTAAAAAAGAAAGATTTTTTAAAAAGATTTTTTTTTAAAAAAAAAGATAAACATAATAAACCAAAGATAAAGAACACAGAGGAATACTGTTACAGCAGGTTGAAAGCAACATAAGGTGGAACATCATCATTGAACTTGTTGTTGCAAAATGTTGACCAAAATACCAATTTCCCCATAAATGTAAGGCAGGTTTATATGTATTCTTTTATAATAATAGTGTTCAATTTTATAACTCCTGCTAAGATTATAATAAGTAAAAACTGGGGGGGGGAGCATATATCCTACTATATCTAGTCAACTCCTAGGAGCCAAGGTCCCTTCGCCCCCCCCCCCATAAAATATTTGAGGGGGTCAGCTCCCTCCCAGGTTGATGGGCATTGCCATTCAAATGGGGTGTGTACACTGTGTCATGTGATCAATTATGTGGGGCAGGGCTTACCTGCCCCCCAATATTTTATTCAAATTTGTACCGCAGATCTGAATGGATTGAGAAGATTTTGTCAATAGTAACTATGATTAAGCTAACATATTATTTATTTATTTTTGAAGAAGAAGAAAGAAGAAGAAGAGGAGGAGGAGGAGGAGGAGTTTGGATTTGATAACCCGCTTTATCACTACCCAAAGGAGTCTCAAAGTGGCTAACATTCTTCTTTCCCTTCCTCCCCCACAACAAACACTCCGAGGTCACCCAGCCAGCAGCTGCATGTGGAGGAGCGGAGACGCAAACCCGGTCCCCCAGATTACGAGTCTACCGCTCTTAACCACTACACCACACTGGCTCCCTTTTAAAGAGAAAACTAGATAGCCCAGGAGTATATGCTGGGGTAGATCAGAAGGATTTATTCCTTAAACATGGACATGCAATCTGCTGTTGTATTTGGATATGTATGTCTCTTCTGTAGCCCCCACCCCACCCCACCTGTTTTTTTTGGTAGCACCACTGAGTTGCAGCATTATATACCCTAAGTTAATGGTTGAAACTTTGGCTCTTCAGAGTACGCAAAAACTAGGTACAGCTGCTTGCTTGGAGTGTTTCCATGTACTGCTTCTGCTACACAAAACAGGAAGTGAAACAGGAAGTGCTTTTTTATATTAAAAATTCACTTCCTGTTGCTGGGTTTCAAAGACAACCTTGCTATTTTGGCTGATGGTAGCTTTGTTTCTCATGTCCACCCTCCTTGGCAGTTTGAACTCTCAGTGACTGGCATGGTGACTGACTCCCTTTAACGTGTAGATTTGTGGGTGGGTGATGTTATGAATTAGTTGCAAAAAAAGTGACACGTGGAAGTTACTATTTCAAAGAATACTGGGGCTGAGAAAGCCATAATGCCCCCTTCTCTGGACTTGTCCTAAAGCACAAGGTGCCCAGCAAGCATTTATGCTTAGTCTTCTGTACCCCCATTCATTTCCATTAGAGGAGGAAGAGCCAGCTGCTGGGGGGGGGAGGTGCCCCCAGCTAGGTGCATCTTTCTGAGCCAGTGGAAATTGATACGGTTCATCTGCATACAAAAGGCTGAATGGAGAGGCAGTGGGGTGAAAGGGGTCAGGCACTCAGATGGATTTTTTAATTCCAAGAGGAAAATAACACCACACTCTCAAGTGATAACTGAGCCTTTCTTACCAGCTCGGACCCAAATATGATTTCCTCCCCGCCCCCCCATTCGTGCAATGAAGGAGAAGCAAATTATACAGAACTGCATTCTGCAGAATAATAAGGTTTCATGCTGCATAAAGCTCCCATAAGCTAGTGTAATTACTGAAGAGCAGGAAATACAGTTTCGGTTTATATCTAATCACAATGCCATTTTGAGTACAATAAAAGAGGATCTTGGGGGCCAGGAGGCTCCTGGGATGCAGGCTGGCCTTTGCTGCCACAAACCTCTTGTTTCCACAGGACTGCTAGTCTGTGCAGAAAAAGCTGATAGTGCTGTCCACAGTGACATGGATCTAGAAATCAACTTCCAAAATCCATCCATGTGTGTTTTCAACATCAGACTTCATGTGAAATGGGTCTCATCCTTGTCTTGGGGTTTTTGTTTTTTTAGCCAGAAGACCTTTCCCTGGCTCATCTAAGCTACCCTGACATTTTTGCTCCATCAGAAATGAAAGCCCGGCTTCATCCCACTGGAACAAAACCAACCCGTTTGACAAGAACCAGCAAATAAGGATAAAAACAATCAGCAAGCCAGAAGGCTGTCCAGCTGCCTCTTGGACCCCTTTGGCAGCCATTGGCAACCTTGTAGGGAAAGGGAGAGAAGATTGAGCTAAAGTTCAGGGAGGGGAACCCGCAACCCCAGGAATGGGACATCTTATGGAACCATAGCTGCCAACCCTCCCTTTTTTTGCGGGAAACTCCCTTATTCCAAGCCACAGCTGTCAACTTTCCCTTTGTTTGCTGGAAATTCCCTTATTCCAGCGCCGTTTCCCGCTGCTATCCTGGATTGTTAGATATACTGTAGACTGTCCCCGGGACAGGTGAGGCTGCTGCTGATCCCTTATTTTCAAATCTGAAAGTGGACAGGTGAGGCTGCTGACCCCTTATTTTCAAATCCGAAAGTTGACAGCTATGTATGGAACACTGGATATCCCCTCTCACAAAAAAGTGATGTGTTTATCTCTCTGGCAAAGAGATTCCTTGCCACCAGTGAAACTTTCAGATGCTCCTGAAGTAGTTATATGCAGAAGCAGCTTGCTGGGTGGGGAGGAAACACTACGCCAGCTTCCCAGCAGGTGGGTCAACATTGCTTACCAGGAGGAAGCTAGTGCAAGACAAGGCGGCGGAGAAGGGGGGATGGAGCCAATCTGACACTCCTGCCAGTGTGTTTGCACTGTGTCCTGTTTCCCTTCCAGAAGGCAACAGTGGTCTACCTGCCAAAAGCTAGTGCACCAGCTCTGCCATACCGGGCAAGCCACTTCTGGTTCTGCAGCAAGGATAACCAATGTGATGTTGTTAAACTATAAGCCCCACCAGCCCCTACAAACCCCAAGTTGGTCAGGAAGTGAGAGTTGTAATCTAACAGCATCTGAAGGGCACTACTTAAGCTATCCATGTTATTATAGAGCGCCAGAATCACTAGGGTAGGCTATCTAAATTCAAAGGCTGAATTAATGTCAATAAATATAAGTTTTCCATAATCTACTTTCCTGTCAATGCCTATATGATTAATTTTGTCAACAATGTCCCATTTTTGCATAATGGATTAGTGACCACAATTATTCCCCTATGGAAATTTGGACTGGTCCTGTTACTAAGCATTGCTGACCTTCCTTCTCCTCGAATGAAGACTCAGGACCATGTTTGGGTATTTAACTTCTTGCTATATGGATGGGTTTCTGTATGACCTGCTAAAAATCTAAACTTACCAATTAAGTATTAAAATATATTAAGATTCTCTAAAATTGCACGTTGTGAACATAATGATATTTTAACAGTGTACAGTAGACTTTAGCAAATCTGTATTAAGAAGTAATACTGCTATCCTATTAAAGCCAGGATAAAATATCAACGTTTATATGCATGCATGGTCAGATGGGGTGCAGGCAGCAGGTACAGAAAGCACAGACAGGAATGGTGAAGAGAACTTCCTAAAAGTTTCCTTCTTTTTTTGCTCTCTCTTATGAAAGGAGCTGACTCCTTCAATCAAAGTTTAAAAGGCTTTAGTGAAAGATTACTCCACCACATTGGTAAGTGACAATGATCTTAACCCCAACATTGTTATTCAAGTTCTAATTACTCAAGCTAAATTACATTTGATGGAGGGTTGGTTTTGAAATTCTATATTTTATAGTGGTTGGGTTTTTTTAAAAAACAAATCTTTCTTTTTAAATTCAAAAAAAGCCAGACTTCATTCCAGGAAATAACCAATACTGAAAGCTTATTTGGGGATATTATTTCCAAGGCTCAAAACAAATGACACATTTCGGACAGCAAATGCTTTATTATTTATTATTATATTAAAAAATATCCTAAGGTTATGACGGTTACCAACATGGGTGGGGAAGCCGGTTTGATCCATGCAACACTGCACTTAAGTCGGCCTTTATACATCTCTACATAAATACAAACCTCATGCACTAGTGCCTCTGCCAACTGGCTTAGCCTCTGAGCAAACACAGCTCCTTAGAGGGGAAGGAGAAATGTGTTTGTTTTGCATTTCAGGGCAAATCTGCCAAATTTGTATTGTTGTTGTTTAGTCGTTTAGTCGTGTCCGACTCTTCGTGACCCCATGGACCAGAGCACGCCAGGCACTCCTGTCTTCCACTGCCTTCCGCAGTTTGGTCAAACCCATGTTCGTAGCTTTGAGAACACTGTCCAACCATCTTGTCCTCTGACGTCCCCTTCTCCTAGTGCCCTCCATCTTTCCCAACATCAGGGTCTTTTCCAGGGAGTCTTCTCTTCTCATGAGGTGGCCAAAGTATTGGAGCATCAGCTTCAGGATCTGTCCTGAAATTGTATTTGTATGCACAAATTTGTATGCACACACCCAAACCAATAAACGAACCAAAACACAGCACTCCTTTGAAATTTGCATTTCTCTGGATTTTGCAATGCACTAATATAAATGTGTATATTAGTGAAAAGTGTGCCCCCAAAAACATATGTTGGTGGGGTGTGTGTGTACAAAATACATTCTATTACAGGAGAATTGCTTGCAAAGAAGTACATACTAGGCAAAAATGCCTATATGAAGAGAATTTCCATCCAGACTTCTTTTTTCTTTTCTTTTTTTAATTCAATAGTTCAAGGAGAAACAGGGTGAGCCAAACGTAAGATGAGAGAAATGGAAAGGGACAGATTTGCCAATCCCTGAATCTTCCCCGTCCCCTTAGGAACAACTACAGTGGTACCTCGGGTTAAGAACTTAATTCATTCCGGTGGTTCGTTCTTAACCTGAAACTGTTCTTAACCTGAGGTACCACTTTAGCTAATGGGGTCTCCCACTGCCGCCGTGCTGCTGAAGCACGATTTTTGTTCTCATCCTGAAGCAAAGTTCTTATCCTGAGATACAGCGGAGTCTGTAACCTGAAGGGCCTGTAACCTGAGGTACCACTGTATTAGGTTTCCATCTTAAGCATACTTAACATTCTCTGGAGTATACATCCACTGGCTTTAAAAAACCTTGCAAACTCAATTAACCCTCCTGTCCACTTGGAGCAACGTCACCCATTTCTGCTGGGTACCAGGGGTGGGAGGGTAGGGGTAGGGGCAGGGAGAAGGAGGGGGAGAAAGCTCCTCAGGTTTGAAACATGTTCCTTCCATGCTGCTGGTGGTAACGGGAACTTTAATTTAAACGAGAATTCTGATTGAAATGCTCCTGCTGGGCCTTTATAGTCACATGCTTCACGATAATGTGCAATTAACATGCTACCAAGGGAGCTATTCTGAATTTGGTTTATACTGGCTCCTGCTTGGGAAGAAGGCAAAATCTTTACACCAAGATGAGCAGAGAATGCCTCTTCCCTGTTTTACATGCAAATAAACTAATATGTAATTAGTGAAATGAGAAACATCTGGGAAGTGTCTGTGCCTTTCCCTTCACCGCCTCCTTTGTGACTGGAAAATCATCCATTCCAACGACTCCCATTTCTGGGCCATCCAGAGAACCACATTTGCCTTTGTTAAATCCGTCACTTGTGCTTGGTTTGCCGCCAGCTCTTATCCACTTTAAACTGAAGTGCAACTGTTTTGTACTAAGCAGTTAGCTGAGGGGATTCAGCCCGCCCAATCAGCACAACTAAAGCATGAAATGAGGACACAGAGTGAGAGAGGGAAAGTGACAGCAGTCCTTGCCGCTCCCCGAAAGCTGCAGTATTAATATGTGCTCAGTTAGGACCACAAACACTGTATCTGTATCTATCGCCACAACTCTCCCCACCCTCCGTTCCCTCCTCCTCCTCCTCCTCCTTCTCCAGACAAAGTTCTTGAATCAGCAGATTGTGGGCTCAGGAGAAGTAAAGAGCTATTGAGGGACAGACTCTGATAGCATTACAGCCATACATGGAGCCATTTTCTGTGGCGAATCGCTGAGTTCTACCTGGTTATCTCCTGCCTTGCACATCACTTCCAAATGACATGCTCTCAGTCTGGGCAAAAATGAGAGTTTTTTTAAAAGAGCTGGGATTTCAATAATATGTGACGAAAGGATGAGATTACTTTCTGAGGTGGAAGGAGGAGAGAGAGAGAGAGAGGAAGAAGAGTAAGTTCTCTGTCCTTTATGGAGTTTCCTAGGCGAGGATTCTGTTATAGGCAGACTCTTCTAGCATTGTAATGGAAACAGAGGGAAAGTTTGGTTATTTTTTCAAGTTGCCTTGTACACGAACTAGGAAAAGTGAGCAAGGAAGCCTGCTCTTTACAAATTTCTCAAAAAGAAATTCAAGCAGGTTTATGAGCGCTCCCCACCATAGCAATATCTTATCACCTAATCGCCAACCACAACACTTTCCTTCTTCTCTTAGTTTGAAATGCAAAACTAGACCATTAGTGTATTCTCTCTTCCTCCATCAGACTTCCAAAATCTTGAGGGAATACATATCAGTGACTTAAACTGGGAGTATATTAATGTCATGCAGGGTCCAACTGGTCATTCCCTATCATATATGCCCACTTGACCATTTTGATTTGCAGGATTGGCACACAACATTTACCCCACCCTTGCAAGGAATCAGTCCTTCAGTGTGGCAGCATCTACACTCTGGAACTCCCTGCCCATTGACATTAGGAAGGTGCCTTTACTGTACTGTTTTTGGCACCTGCTAAAATGTTTTTGCTTAGACAAGCCTACCTAGACATGTTAATTTGAGATGCATTTTAGTATGTAATTTTATTTTACAGTGTGTGCGCGTGTGTATAATTTTATTTCTGTTTTGCATTCTTTTTTAGGTCAGCTTGTTTTAATACATGGTTTTTTTCTGTCAGTAATTTTAATGGACGTTTTATTTTTTATGTCAACTGCTTTGAGGTTTTGATTATTAAAGCCTGTTAAAGAAATAAAATAACTACACCATGTCGCTGTGTGCTGTCACGTAAGTGCACCTGTTTATTAGCTGCATATAATATTCAACCTTGCTCCTGTCATTTAACCAGATCGTATCTTCCTCCTATACAACTGGTGGAGGTAGAGCCCTCTGGTGTGGTGATGCTAGTAAGTTAGGGTCCATGGGACACACACACCCTGCATTGTGGTCTTATCTTCAGTCACAGAAGACTCTGTCTATTATGGTAGACAGTATTATAACTCTGGAATAAATATTTAGAATCTGGCCTTCTGCTCCTGCTGGGTTTAACAGAGCAGCAGCTTCTGCCACTTGCACCTCCAAGTCCAGATGTGCAGGTTTGCAATTTCTGACCCTGACTTTGGGGAACCCAACCTGGACCCTTAATCTTCCAGGTTAAGATTAGTATATGGCTGCCATGCCCCAGTATTGGCCATAGGACTAAGCTACAGTTTTCATGTCTAATTCTGTCTGGTCCACCTGCTGCCACAGGTTAGCTCAACAGCAGCTTCTTTGCATGCAGAAAATCTGGGTTTGATCCCTTCCATCTCCAGGTAGGGCTGGGAATCTCCCATCTGAAACTGAGTAGAGCCGCTGCCAGTCAGTGTAGACAATACTGAGCTAGATGGAGAAATAGTCTAACTTGTATTCTGCTGACTCAGCACAAGAATTACTGTTACCTCAATGGGACTTCCCCAGTCCCCCTGCGAGTGCCCTGCGCCATTCCCAAATCTGCTTCAGAGGATGGGGGAACCCCTAGAACACATATGAAGGCAGCCCTGTTTAGGGAAGCTTTCAATATTTAATGCTGTATTGTTTTAATATTCAATTGGGAGCCGCCCAGAGTGGCTGGGGAGACTCAGCCAGATGGGCGGGGTATAAATAATAAATTATTATTATTATTATTATTAGGCAGGAGGAAAGAGGGGAAAGTCCCATTGTGCTGGCAGTAATCTTTATACCAATGAGACCCTGTTCGAAGCAATCCAGTAAAGCGCTTTATATCATTAAATATAAAGCAGATTGTGGAAGGGCGGGGAAGAAATCTAATAAGGGTTTGGCTGGGGCCTAGGCCCCTCCAGTTGCTGAGTAATGGGGGGCGTGGATATTTAAATACGTGCAATGGGATTGGCGGTAGGGCCCCCATTTAAACAAAATCCCTTTCATTTTGGATCACTCTTGCCTTGGTATTTGAATCTCCCTCCCACCCGCCGCTTTCTTTTACAGGTTTTAGTCTGACATTGCTTTGCCTTTCAAGGGGTCACCTGTATTCAGGGGCCCAGTAGGAATTTTCCCAATTGGCTGATTGGCTTTGCCACTTGGTTTTCACCTACTGCTTAGCAAATCGTCACAACTTGTTAGGTTGGCGGTTAGGCTTTTGGTTATTGAATCTGGTTGGAAGAGGGGTGTGGCATCCAGATGCCTACCCCGCCCACTCCTTTTGTTGCTCCACATAGAAGTATTCTGTTAAAGGAATCCTGGGGCTTACGCTCTCGTCCTTACATCCCTGCTGGGGGGCCCGATTATAAGAGTACGAGCCTTGGGGAACATTCTTGGAAGAGAAGGGAGAATGTCTGGCCACAGTTACCTCCTCTCCCAGGTGTGTTTACTTGACTTCCATATACCCTTGGGGAAGTCGGAGCTGGTATTGTCCTAAGTGGACAATTGTGAGTCCTGTCCCAAGTGGACAGATGAATTGAGTCCTGCCCCAAGAGGGCAGATGATGTGAGTCCTGTCCCAATGGGACAGATGATTGGAGTCCTGAAACATCTGTAACCTGAGGTATGACTGTAATGCAAGTCACAAATAATGAAACTTTGCGTAGCTTCCAAACTATAAGGCTCCCAAAAATAGAATCTAATAATATCTGTTATGATAATGGAAATGATATATGGCATTATCTTTTGAAGAATGTATAAGTGAAATGTATACTGGATATAAAAATTACAGAAATGTATTTTTTATCACAAAAATGTTTTTTTTATTTCCATCCCAACAGTTATATGAATCGATAATCTTATTTTTGTTGAACAAGACTGAAATTCTTCACCTTTACCTAAGAGTAAGCATCACTTAACTCAGTGGAACTTGCTGTGTATAGGATTATGCTGTAGAAGATTTTTAAAAATCCATATTATATATATAGTTTCTGCTTAGTGTTGGAAAGAAAATAAGGTCAGCAACATCTAAGCCTCTTTGGAAACAAAGTTCCAAAATGGATGCCAAAACCATTTGCCACCCACCATACTTCAGATGGCTAGCAGACATATACAGTGGTACCTCGGTTTTCGAACAGCTTAGCTCACAAACAACTTGGAACTCGAATGCTGCAAAACTGGAAGTAGGTTCGGAAACCGAACATGCTCCGTTTTGCATCCCCCTGTGTTTCCTGTTGTGCTGCTAATTTGCATTCCCCCATTGTAATTCAAGCCTTCCATTTCTGAATGCAGTGTTTTAAGGTGATATTTGGAGCTTATATTATTTGGTGCTTTTGTTTTTGCTATTTATTTTGCATTTTTTGTTTTGAGGCTTTTTCAATTAATTTGTTTTTGTGACTATGTGGATCCTAGTTTAGCTATTGATTGATTGATTGTGTGACTGCGGAAATGGATAAGAGTCCCCCTATCCAAACAATGATTTCTTACCTGCATCGGTGGAGGTAAGAAAAAAAAAAAATTTTAATTTTTATCATCTACACGACTGTTTTATTTATTTTATAGTACAGTACATTATTGCTTTCATTTTATGGATCAATGGTCTCGTTAGATAGTAAAATTTATGTTAAATTGCTATTTGAGGGGTTGTTTTTAAAAGTCTGGAACGGATTAATCCGTTTTGCATTACTTTCTATGGGAAAGCGCGCCTTGCTTTGCTTTGTTTTTGGAACGGACTTCTGGAACGGATTAAGTTTGAGAACCCAGGTACCACTGTAGCCCTCTGCCACCAACATGTTCAATGGAAGGTCTGTGTGTAAAGTCTTCTATGTAATCAGAAGCTCACGTTGTGCAGAGTCCCCAATTGTATATGTATATGCACATAGGCCCTTTTTGGACCTTCCACTGAGCATGCTACTTTCTGACACCTGCTGGGCAACTTGCTCTCTGTGCCCCCCCTTCTTTCACTGAGTCTGTCTCCACATCATTATTAATGATGGTGATCCTCCTGTTCTTCTTCAACACTACTGCCACCTGCTTGGTTATAAGGCAGAGAGCCAAAAAGCATCAACTGCCCCTCCTTCTCATCACCACCATTTGCTGGACCAGAGTGAGACACAGTTAGACAAGCAGGTTGCAATGATGAAGAGGAAGGGCATGTCCGGGGGGGGGGGTTGCCAGGGAACCCCTTGCTGGCTTTTGATGCCTGGAACCACCAGACATTACTCTGTTCCCCCAACACACATTCAGTTTACATGTTGTGGAGAAGGTCTGAAAAAGGCTGTTGAAGTTAAGAAGCAACGTGTGCCTAAGGCCTCCTATGGAGTTGGTTGCTGAGATGAAGATTTGAGTTAGAAATCTAACTGCTATTTAACACCTGCTCTCAAATGGAAGAGTCTCCTCAACTCCTAGTACTCAGGAGCAAATTCCAAGTAGTAGGAAGTTCCAGGAAGTGTGTTCTGCTGATTGTCTCAGCCCCATTTGGGACATGTCTCCACCGGGTGTTTACTGCAGGCCAGCATTGATTCCAGGTATCTGTAACACACATCTACCCTACATCAATATTTACATGATCTGCGCCTCTGACACATGAGAAGCTATGTAAACAACAGTCTCATCTTCCTCACCCCAAGGGAACCAATTCAGAAACAGTAATGTTTCTTCTTGGGTCTGTTTTTATGGTGACACAGGTGGACCGCTTCTCCTACTCTACCCTACCCTACCTTACCCCACTCCACCCCCTTAAGCCAGCAAGAGAGAAAGGTCACAAATGCATTTTGTTTTTTTACAAAACTGGACTCTTTTTGATGGTGTGGCTAATATCATCTTTGCTGCACCAACTATTTGTTCTGCTCTCTTCTCTAAGCAGCCAATATCTGAGGATGCAGGAACAGAGACAGCGGGTGAGGGAGAATGAAAACAGCCCTCTGCCGAGAGTCAGATGCAATCACCCATTTGTCACAGCGAGTTGCCCGCTGTCTGTGTCAGGGAACAATCTGACGAAGTGCGCTAGATGAAATTTTGCTGGCTTCTGTCTTTAGATAAGGACGCTATCACTGACTCAACATATTTTATGTATAACATACCAGCTGCAAAGAGCACTCAGGCATCAGGCTTGTTTAAATATAGTTGATGGTATCTGAAAAACCAGTTAACATGTCTCGGCTCAACGCAGGACATTTTTACGTCCAATCACCATACTATGGAGGCCACCGTGCCTCTCCTTAGCATCCTCGCCACACAAGCCTGCCCACTAACCAGGAGCATGGAGTCTTAAAAGGGTCTAGGGAGGAATAAACTCTCTCTGATGTGCAAAAACACGGAAAGCCTTTTCTTGGATTAAGGTAAGGCATATGGAAGAGAGTGCACATTTTTGGATTAGCCAAACAAAACAAAAAACTCATGGGAGGTGGATGTATTTTTTCACCTTTTTATTAAACAAATATAGATTGATAAGGGTGAGTGTGCCTCCTTGACAAGACTTTGAAAACTCTCCCTTGATAAGGTTATCCACTCCTTTTCCACCCTACACATGCCCCAGGTAAATGAAGAAAGAACTGTTGGTTGTGATCTTTGTATATGCCCATCCATAATACATTACTCCCTCCATTGCTTGGGCTGCCTACATTGGTTTTCACCTGTTTGGAATGAAACCAGCACTTTTCAGGGGCAAAAAACCCTACACAATAGTTCTAGACTGTGTGTGAACTACACAGAAAAAAAACCAAGTACTTGGTCTCCATTGATTCTAGAACACAGTTCCACCTCAGTGAACTAGGTGAAATCCATAATGCCAGGAATTTCTACTTATGACAAGTGTCTTCTTCTTCTTCTTCTTCTTCTTCTTCTTCTTCTTCTTCTTCTTCTTCTTCTTCTTCTTCTTCTTCTCTTTCCTGGAAAAGTCTGGAAAAGTGCTTGGTCCATGCTACATTTCCATCCCTTTCTTTATTGATGATGAATGCATCAGCATTAATAAAACCATGTACACTGCTGCTCTGAAGAAGGGAGGGATATCCATGTAATAAATAAAATAATAAACACACATTAGACTTGCCACAGAAATTCAGGCTGAATGTTGTGGATCTATACAGTGCTAAATTTTCTTCTGAATATTTTGGCAGTTAATCCATATAATCGGTCAAAACTTGCCCGGCTGCATTTTATTTATAGATTACATTTATATTCCTCCTTTCTTCCAAGGAGTTCAAGGTAGTGTATATGGCTCTCCCCCCACCCCATTTTATCCTCACACCAATCCTACATATATTTTTGTAGGGTTAGGCTGAGAGATTGTGACTGGCCCAAGGTCACCCAGTGAGCTCCATGGCTGTGAACAGATATGAACCTGGGTCCTTCCTGCCTGAGTCTGACAGTCTTACCACTAAACTAGAGTGGCTCTCATTTGATCCTTTATATGGCCTTCTTGCAAGTCCTTTACTCATTCAAGAGGAGGAGATGATCTTGACTTGGAGAGCCAAGCTGTATCAGATGGTTGCATTGCTTTTCAAAACCACTGGGGATAATGATGATGATGATGATGATTTTATTTATACCCTGTCCATTTGACTGGGTTGCCCCAGCAAAACATGTATAAAAACATAATAAAACATCAAACATTAAAAACCTTCCAATACAGGGTTGCTTTCAGATGTCTTCTGAAAGTTGTATACAGTGGTACCTCGGTTTATGAACACAATTGGTTCCGGAAGTCTGTTCATAAACTGAAGTGTTCATAAACTGAAGCGAACTTTCCCATTGAAAGTAATGGAAAGTGGATTAATCCGTTCCAGATGGGTCCGCGGAGTACTTAAACTGAAGCGTTCATAAACTGAAGCATGGGTGTAATTGGTTCCGGAAGTCTGTTCATAAACTGAAGCGTTCATAAACTGAAGCGAACTTTCCCATTGAAAGTAATGGAAAATGAATTAATCCGTTCCAGATGGGTCCGCGGCGTTCGTAAACCGAAAATTCATAAACCGAGGTGTTCATAAACCGAGGTTCCACTGTAGTTATTTATCTCCTTGACATCAGATGTACTTGACAGGTGAATTGTATGGAGTTTAATGATCAAACCAGGAAATCAACCTTGCAATTTCCACCAACATATATTATACTGAAAGTGTGTTGATGGCAATCAGATGATCCATCACTGCATCTGAATTAGCCACTAGACAAGGAACTACAATTTTCAGATGACAAAGGGCTTCTCCATATGTGTCTCCCATAAACTGCAGGTTTCATAGCTGTTTCCCCACCCACCCACACTGCAGTAAACACCCAGATTGGTCAGTGGTCCCCTCTGGAAGCTATAACCGCCCACTCCTATTTATCTTATTACTTTATTTTAAAAGCTCAGATTTAAGTGTAGCTGTTGGTACCTCACGTGTAGTAGTGAAATGAGGCCATGAGCTATCCCCAGTGATGCTGAAGCCACTCGTGATGCCATGGAGACAATCCAAAAAGTGCCTTCAACACTATTATGCAGCGCCACTGGTGGTCCTGTTTTAGAAGATTCTGCTTGAACTAGTGTTACTAAACCTAGAAAAAAAACCCTCTTTTTTTGCCAGGCAGAATGGTAGGCATGCATGTGTGTCCATATGGAGAGAGAGCAAGAGAGAGAGAGAGAGCATGTATACCACAACTGAAGATGATTTCACAGTTCTGCTTCGGATCTCTATGTGCAATCACATACACATCGTACGCATTCTCCACAACAATTCTAACAGCAATCGATGGAGAGAGGCGCAAGGATTCATACCCATAGGGACAAAATACTGTTGTCTGAAGACAGGACAAATATGCTACATTCAGCATAATTGTATAATGTTGAAGGAATATATGTGTGGACTGTGGATAGTAATGGGGAATAAAGTGCTGAATCAATGGCCTCTCTTGCATTATGAGCATTATCTAACCAAAGGGAGGTAGATTCTCCAAACTAACCTTCAGCTCAGTCTTAAACTGACAACCAGGAAAGGCACACAGAGATAGTGTGTAATAAGGATAGGGAACCTGTGGTCCTCCAGAGGTTCTTGACCTGCAGCACCTATCATCTCTAACCACTGGCCATGTAGGCTAAAGGTGATGGGAGTGTTTCTGGTTCCCCAACCCTGCTTTAGAGGGAGTCGAGTGATAAGCTGGCTGTTTTCTCTCTCTCTCTGGACTGTATCTGATCCAGAGCAGCCCACCTGGTAGGGCTATTTAACTCCCATCCCATTGGCATTCATTCTCCTTTTCGGCCTTTGCTCCCACACATCCGAACACAACCACTGTACTTTTGCATGAGAGAAAACAGTCCATTGCTTATGCAAAGGGTGACAGAGAGGGACTAAGGCCAGAGTCGTGCCATATATTTAAAGCACTGTGATACCAATTTAAACAATTGTGGCTTTCCTCAAAGAACTCTGGGAGCTGCAATTTGTTAAGGGCTCTGAGAGTTGCGAAGAGACCTCTATTCTCTTCCCTACAATCCCAGAGTTTCCAGTAAAGAGGGATTGATAGTTACCCTGTGACCACCAACCAACACTATGAACAACCCCATAAAGTCTTACATGGCCATCTCTTTCATCTGCTTTCAAGCAGCTTACTTACACACATGAAGAGACTGGTTACAGGTAGGTAGCCGTGTTGGTCTGGGTCGAAGTAAAATAAAAAAATTCCTTCAGTAGCACCTTAAAGACCAACTAAGTTTTTATTTTGGTATGAGCTTTCGTGTGCATGCACACTTCTTCAGATACACTGAAATAGGAGTGTGCATGCACACGAAAGCTCATACCAAAATAAAAACTTAGTTGGTCTTTAAGGTGCTACTGAAGGAATTTTTTTATTTTACATGAAGAGACTGTTAGATCAGGCCAGTGGTCCATCTCATTCAGCATCCTGTTCTCACAGTGGCCAACCAGATTACTGTCGGAAACCCGCAAGCAGGACCCAAGCAGGAGAGCATTAGTGCCTCTGACCATTTTGGATCCAGGTGCTAGTGTTAAGCCTAACAGAAAGCCTTTGCATCTATGCCTCAGGAGGGAGCGGGGCAAAATCTCTTCAGTTTGCTAACCTACTTAATTCATACTTCTCAGACTAATAAGTGAATGGAAACACAGCAGTCCTTTGAAGTTGGCACTTCTCTGAATTTTGTGATGGAATTCTCCAACCAAAGTATGCACCAAAAATACATAATATCTGTGAAAATGACGTAGAAAATTTCATTGCATTATGGTAGTTTGCAAAAACAAACAAACCCCAATGTATATATTATGAGAAATGAGCACAGAAATGCATATTTTTTATTTTAAAAAAATTAAATTGATGACAATAGGATGACAATAGGAGGCAAACTATATTTTTAAAAAAATGAGAAACTGAGAGAAACCAAAATTGGCAGATTCGTCCATCCCTGTGCTTAAATTCTTCATTATTTCTTTAATGAAACAATGGTATTCTTTGCAACAAAAGCACACCAATATTTAAAGTGCAACTCTCCGCTTTGCCAGGGCCAGCTCTGTTATGCCAGGAAGGGAGGTGTGCATGAGAGGAAGGGGGGTGAGAGGGGAGATGGATCCTTTTGTAAAGATCAGCAGTTCTGTGTGCTTTTATCCCAGGCAAAGATTACATTTCACTCCCAGGGGCCTCTGCTGCCTCAGATCCTTTTCAGACTCAATCGCTGTGGCACAGCAGATAGTTTTGGGTGTCCTTTCATTTTTTTTCCTTGACAGTATTAAATATATACCCTAGTGAGCCATAAATCAGTGGTTTATCAGAGAATACATCATATCTGTAATAAGGGACCACTTCTTTTTAATTGGACAGTGCATTAAATTAAACAGATATACTTTCTCAAAGAATATAAAAATGTGTCAGCTAGACTTCTTTAATGAATTTTAATTTTAAACCACCATTTCTTTGGAAGAAAGGCTTTCCCCACCACCACTGTCCAGCAAAAATTATATTCTGATTGGGTGATTTGCTGACTTTTGTAGTTTATTGTATTCCTTCTGCTTTATCGTTCACTCCTTCAGTTACACAGCTAGCCTTTTCTCTAGCTTGAATCCATTTCTGTGCAAATGGGTCTCTTTATGTATAAATATTTCAGTGGCCCGGCATATGTGTGCATGTGGAATGGGAATATTTGTGGCTAGGTATGCAAGTATGTTACACAATCAGGAACGTACAAAGTGTATGTAAAAGTTCCATAATCCAAACAGAAAAGATCAATCTCTGCTAGTGATTTGGCAATCCTTGACTACACACTTTTTAATGTATTCATAAACATGGAGGTCTCGTACACCTCAGGTAGTGTGGTTGCTGACCTTGAGCCAGACATCTTGGAGAGTGAAGTCAAATGGGCCTTAGAAAGCATTGCTAATAACAAGGCCAGTGGAAGTGATGATATTCCAGCTGAACTGTTTAAAATTTTAAAAGATGATGCTGTTAAGGTGCTACACCCAATATGCCAGCAAGTTTGGAAAACTCAGCAATGGCCAGAGGATTGGAGAAGATCAGTCTACATCCCAATTCCAAAGAAGGGCAGTGCCAAAGAATGCTGCAACTACCGCACAATTGCGCTCATTTCACACGCTAGCAAGGTTATGCTTAAAATTCTACAAGGCAGGCTTAGGCAGTATGTGGACCGAGAACTCCCAGAAGTGCAAGCTGGATTTCGAAAGGGCAGAGGAACCAGAGACCAAATAGCAAACATGCGCTGGATTATGGAGAAAGCTAGAGAGTTCCAGAAAAACGTCTACTTCTGCTTCATTGACTATGCAAAAGCCTTTGACTGTGTCGACCACAGCAAACTATGGCAAGTTCTTAAAGAAATGGGAGTGCCTGATCACCTCATCTGTCTCCTGAGAAATCTCTATGTGGGACAAGAAGCTACAGTTAGAACTGGATATGGAGCAACTGATTGGTTCAAAATTGGGAAAGGAGTACGACAAGGTTGTATATTGTCTCCCTGCTTATTTAACTTATATGCAGAATTCATCATGCGAAAGGCTGGACTAGATGAATCCCAAGCCGGAATTAAGATTGCTGGAAGAAATATCAACAACCTCAGATATGCAGATGACACAACCTTGATGGCAGAAAGCGAGGAGGAATTAAAGAACCTTTTAATGAGGGTGAAAGAGGAGAGCGCAAAATATGGTCTGAAGCTCAACATCAAAAAAACCAAGATCATGGCCACTGGTCCCATCACCTCCTGGCAAATAGAAGGGGAAGAAATGGAGGCAGTGAGAGATTTTACTTTCTTGGGCTCCTTGATCACTGCAGATGGTGACAGCAGTCACGAAATTAAAAGACGCCTGCTTCTTGGGAGAAAAGCAATGACAAACCTAGACAGCATCTTAAAAAGCAGAGACATCACCTTGCCGACAAAGGTCCGTATAGTTAAAGCTATGGTTTTCCCAGTAGTGATGTATGGAAGTGAGAGTTGGACCATAAAGAAGGCTGATTGCCGAAGAATTGATGCTTTTGAATTATGGTGCTGGAGGAGAATCTTGAGAGTCCCATGGACTGCAAGAAGATCAAACCTATCCATTCTTAAGGAAATCAGCCCTGAGTGCTCCCTGGAAGGACGGATCGTGAAGCTGAGGCTCCAATACTTTGGCCACCTCATGAGAAGAGAAGAATCCTTGGAAAAGACCCTGATGTTGGGAAAGATTGAGGGCACTAGGAGAAGGGGACGACAGAGGACAAGATGGTTGGACAGTGTTCTCGAAGCTACGAACATGAGTTTGACCAAACTGCGGGAGGCAGTGCAAGACAGGAGTGCCTGGCGTGCTATGGTCCATGGGGTCACGAAGAGTCGGACACGACTAAACGACTAAACAAACAAAACATCATTAATATAGAAATTTCAATTGGCAAAGTGCTCTTTAGCCTCTGTCATTTTGTCTTATCCTATCCCTGTGAGATAATGATTTCTCCCTCATTTCGTCAATTGAGGTGAAAGACCTAAGGCTGTGTGTTGTGCACGGCTCACACCACAAACCCATGGCTGAGCAATATTTGGACTCAGGGTTAGGGGTGGGGTAGGAATTTGATTCAATTTACATTTTTAAAGTGAACCTGCCTAGTTCACACTTTACAAAACAGTACACAAACCGAAACACAACTGTTCTTTGAAATTCGCCCTTCTCCGAATTTTGCAATGCAGCTGTCTGGTCAAGAAATGTGTACAAAAATGTACCTGCTAAGGTAAGGTGTGCATAAAAATGCAAATATTAGTGGAAATAACATACAGAAATGCATTATGTTAGGGGAAATTGCTTTGAAGAAAATGTGTATATTAGTCAAAAATTACATGCAAATGTGTAAATTAGGAGAAAAGTGGACTAAAATGCTGATCAAGTTTCAGGAGGACTTAAAAAAAATACAAATCACTGAATGATGCAGCAGTGTAGATCCAAACTCAGGGGTCTCTTAGATTCAAGTCCAATATAGTGTTCTGCACTATAGTGTTCTGCACTGGCCTGATTCAGTCATACAGACAAAGTATGGTTTCTTGTATGAGAATGAGCATATATGACCCTTGGACTTTAGTGCTTCCTCCTCTTCTCCTTCATACACGAGGAGACAAGGTTGGAATCTTCCAGTTGCAACAAACCAGTTTCCCATTTTATCTGGATACAGGAAACTAGGGTTTGTGGAAAGAGTTAAGAAGCTAGCATATCAAACTGTAGCTTGATTCTTGTTTGATACAAAGGTTTTTAATAAGTGGGTCTTTGTCTTGTCTTATGCTTTTGTTTAGTTATTATGGTGAACCCTGTTAACAGACGTGTTCCATTTTCATGCCTTAGATCAATCATTAAGTGTGACTGTTCTCCTGCCCCTTCTCCAAAACCAAAGCTTCAGGGATCAGTTGTGTCCAATTTATGGGGGGTGGTGAATGTAGAGGACCTCCTGAAGGGGAGCTGCATTGGCCAGCTTCAGCTGAGCTCAATGGAAGGTATAGTGGGGAGCCATATTGCATGCACACACACATGGATGCCCAACTCCCTGATAATAATAATAAAAAAGAGGACAAAAGAGAGGGCAGATTTGCAGGGAAAATCCTCGACTTACGAACGACTCGACAACCGAAATTTTCAACTTACGAATGGGGGTAATGGCCGCATGCTTACGAATGTCTCGACATCCAGGAAAAAACCGTGGTGGTTTTAGATAGGGATTTTTCGACTTACGAATTTTTAGATAGGGTTGCCTTGACTTACGAATTTTTAGATAGGGTTGCCTTGACTTACGAATTTTTAGATAGGGTTGCCTCGACTTACAAATTTTTCCGTTTTCAATGTATTCCTATGGGAAATCACGTTTCCAATGGTGTATTTCGACTTTAAAAAATTTCGACTTACGAAGGTGCCTTCGGAACGGATTAAATTCGTAAGTCAAGGCACCACTGTATATGCAAATATACGTTCCAAAGCAACTACTCTATTCTGAACTTAAAAATGGAAAGTGTAATGCTGGTGGTCAACAAAAGAGGTTTAAAGACTGTCTCAAGGCAAATCTTCAAAAATGTAGTATAAACACCAACAACTGGGAAACACTGGCCTGCGAGCACTCCAGTTGAAGAACAGCCTTTACCAAAGGTGTCATGGGCTTTGAAGAAACTCGATCTCAGGACGCAAGGGAGAAATGTGCTAATAGGAAGGCACGCTTGGCAAATCCACACCGTGATCAACTCCCGTCCGGAAACCAATGTCCCCACTGTGGAAGGACGTGAGGATCCAGAATTGGCCTCCACAGTCACTTACGGACTCATTGTTAAAACCGTGTTTATGGAAGACAATCTTACATGGCTATGAGTGATCTCGAAGAAGAAGAAGAAGAAGAAGAAGAAGAAGAAGAAGAAGAAGAAGAAGAAGATATGCAAATATAGAAATAATCGCTATTTGTTGAAATAAAAATAATAACACGTCTCTCCAGAAGACTGTGACCAGGTGACGTGCGTCCCTATTTAGTTTGCTGCTGGTTCTTTTTCTTTGAGCTAGACTCTGTTCCTTCAGACAGAGGGGCCTCCCAATTATATCAGCACCATAACAACAGGGAGGCCTCATGTTTTTCACCCACTTTGCTAACACTGGAACATCTGAAACAGCCACACATCTCTTTTCTGTCAGATGTTACACCCACAATGGGCACAGATATTCAACATGGGCCTCCTCCAAACCCATCACATGAGGTGGCACCACGCTGCCACTTGTGGGCTGCTTCTCATGCAATATTCACAAAGAAACAAGTTTCTAAATTATAGCTGTCTGTTGAAAGGGGAAGGGTCATGGCTCAGTGTTAAGAGTATGTGCTTTACACAGTGCTTTTTCTCTGGGGGAACGCAGGGGCATGCATACCCCTAAACATTTTGTGAATCTTAAATTTGGCCTCATTGAGGGGCAGTATTTCAATATGAGTAGGATAACGAGAGTACCGCTAAACATTTTTTAGGGGAAAAAATCACTGGCTTTACATGAAAAAGGTCCCAATCCCTGGCATTTCCTCGATAGGCTAGCCACTAGATGGACCAGTGGTCTGGCGCCATATTAAGCAGCTTCCTATATTCCTATGTTTCTAAAGATAGATGCATATCTAACATAAGATTAATATTACATGCAATAAATTGGGAGGAAAGGCTTGTGATTGCTCAACCGTCTATGCAAGCCCTCTCTGTGAGGTACCTTTATATATTGCATTTTCATATTATATCATATTTGTGTCTCTCTTCAGATAATATAGGGATCCACAAAACACACTCTTGGCTTTAATATGCAATGGCCCTGATTTCTGAATATTCAGTCATAGTCAATAGGAATCTATTTTTTATTTTTTTAATGATTAAATATTATTCGTACTACTATTATTTTCAAAGAGCACATTCCTTAATATTCCTGATTACACCACAGGTATCTTGCAAGGCTTCACCTTACCATTTACATTGGCAGTTAAAATTATATTGGAGCTGTGTCAGATTGCAAATGCATACATCTGCTGACGTCACCCCTGGGTCTCCTTCAGTATTAGAGTTTTCAGCCTTTCCATCTCACAGTCAATGTATGTCTTTTGGGATTATTTCCTTCTGTTCTCAGTGGCAATTTCCCAAGCAAAATCTCATTTGATTGTGTTCAGTCTCTGCTTCTAATCTTTCCTATTCCCTATGGATGATTTATCACGCCTGACTGGTACTGCCCTTGGTGACGGAAGCTGATAACTGTTGATTTGCTTCAAGAAAGGGTGGCATTTTTTTGTATGTGTGTACGGAGGACTGTGTATGCACACATTTCCATTTGTTTTATGTATGTATTTATGTATTTATTGAATTTCTGTGCCACCTCTCTGCCCTCATACTGGCTCACACCAAATTGATATGATTTACAATTAATAGAACAAGTTGTACATGGAATAAGTGGAGCTGGGTAGGTCACTTTCAGCCTGGAGAGGCCATAATTAATGGCTTGGCTCAGAACAGATGATGCAAAATAGAATTTATTCAACAAGCAGGTAACCTAGCACATTTCCAAGTTTATGCTCTGGGGGGATTTAGGAAAAAAGAAAAGAAAACTAAGAATACATGGCTGTGTAATTCCTGCAAACGTTCCTGGAAATGCATTGGGTTTTCTGTGTTTTGACTGATCTTCTTTTGCACTGATAGATTCTGCATGTTGGCTGCAGGCAACACACACACCCTCTTGATTTGCTAATTTGTAAATGGCACCATTTACTTTAATGCCTCTAACCAAAGCTTGCATAAAACTGAGCCATCTCTGAATTTATCTGTTTATCATAACTCAGCCAGTCCTTGGAGCAGGTTTTTTATTTGTTGTCACCAGACATCTTCCTTTTTTGTTTTCATAAGTGATCCAAATGTTTTGGGAAGTCCAGGCTGGGCAAAGAAAGAAGGATAAAAGGTCTCCACAAACTGCCTCAGAATGAACATGAAGGCAGATCTCTGAATCAGGGTGAAAACCAGTTGCACAAACCATAGTCCAATGGACAAACCTGACTTCTGGATCTAGTAGGTTTCTCCTGCAACAATAGCCCCAGCAGATGCAATGGTAAATGCAATGAACATAACTCTTGAGTGCGGACTACAAGGATGGGAGGATAAAAATTACTGAAAAGGCAAGGGAAGGGAAAGTAGCACCACACTATTTCCCCTCCTTCTTCTTCTTTTTATAAAGAAGGAACCTGACCACCTAACTACTGATATGATCAAGAAGGCAAGCAGTAAGCTTTCATTCAATTATGAGATGGAATGATGAGGTATCAAGACTGGTTCTGCCTTTGTGTAGACTGAGGCAATCACCTCTTGGGTGGCACATGGTACTTGGACTCTCAGCTCGCTTATTCCTGAAGGCTTTGTTACAAAAATGGCTTTAAAAACATGGCTTCATCAGGTTACAGAACACACAGTTCAGCAGTTCAGTGCAGAACTCTGTAGTAGCAACATAGTGAGGCACAAGGCAAACCCATGAACATCTTAACAACTAACATACCCCCTTTGGCCTACTTTTGAAGAGCAGAGTGGGCTCCAGTATTTGCATATTGAAGGTCCTGAGCAATGGGGACTGGGAAAGCAAGTAGACTCCTGGGAGTAGGCACCAGTACATCCAATGGGGCATCTTTGGAGATGGAGGCAGGTCTGTCCAGCCAGTGAAATGTCTACTCCAGGCTCAGACATATCCCCAGTAGCTGTGTAGATCATATTAGTAGGATGTGGGGCAGTGGCTGGTTCAGGCAGCTCTTCCTCCTCTGCTGGAATGTTGGGTACCAGTGAGGCAGAGATGCCTCTGGATGGGCCACTCAACCCCTCCCCAGCACCAAGCACAGTACTGTCATCCCATTCCTCCTCTCACTATGACCAGTTCTGCTGAGAAGCCTCCACAGGGCTCATGACAACAGTAGCAGCTGTACCCACTAACCCCTGATCATTCCCTTCTGTTGGAGATCAGAGCTATGTGTGACACTCAGCTTGGCATGCATCCTCTACGCAGGCCTGCTGCCCTTAGTTGCAGTGGAGGATGCTATCCCGTTGCCAATGCCAGGTTTCTGAACCTGAAAGGAAGGGAGGTGCTGCTTTGCCCTTTGCCTCAGGCAGCAAAATGTCTTGGAACGGTCATGGTTGGAACTGAATCTCCTTGCAGACATGATCCAAGAGAGTCCAATTCTGACAAGCCTATGCACCTCTTTCAGAGAAGCACTGTATGATTCTACAAAGGAGGTTTCAGAGTCTGGCAAGTACCATCTAAATTGCTCTGGTATAACTACCACCACCACCACCATCAAAGAAAAAAACAAGTTGCACACTACCTTTAGACTAAGTAAACATTTTGGGATTAATCTGAAACTCTGCAGGCACTTCAACTGAACTAACGGCTTCTTTGTGGGTGGGTGGTGGTGAAATCTGCATGCATAGCGGTTGGTGTAGCAGCAGTGGGGAGGCATTTACTTGACCTCCAAACAGTGAAGTCACTGCTTCTTACTGGGAGGGAGAGTGGCAGTGGGGCAGAGAGGTTGGCGCAGTGCAAACTCACCAGCAGAGCCTTCTCAGTAAGCAGCGACTCAGCAGTCAGGAGGTCAGGTAAGTGGTGCCTCCCGCCACACCATTCACATATGTCATGCTGTCCCCAACACTGCAGAGTGCTGGAGCTCTTATGTGTTCACCAGAGGTTCCACATCCACAAGGAGACTCATTCCAAGATGGCATCAAGCAGACATTGTGCCATCCTGTTTTTCCTACCCCACCACCACTGCTCTCTATGAAGAAGGGGGGAACTTGGGAATTGACAGCCCAACTTGGCCAGAGGCCAGGACTGGCCGCCTCACATGCAAGACGCTCTTGGAATTTATTTAAAGCGGTAAGACGAGAGGACAGTTCAGAGCACTGGATTAATTCCACTTTCTCCCCTCTCCCTTCCTCTTTTTCTCTCCCTCACTCTTTTTTATTAGGAAAATAAAAGAGACTTTGAAATATTAAGAGATAGTGGGATTAGAGCCCTCTCCTGCTAGCCCCAGTATTTCCTCCCCTATTAATTTCCACTTGATTAGAATTCTTTTTGAAGTATTTAAATATGGACAATAGGAAAAGGGGAGGGTGAAGTTATTGAATATCAGTTAAACTGTATTAATATAAGCTCAGTTCCTGCTTTTATATAGATACTTCATATATATGTATAGTCTCCACCAGGAATAAAGTAGCCCTAACCCTCCTCCCCACCTCAAGTAATTATGATTTCTTTTTTTTAAAAAAAACACACTATAATGAAACTCTTAAACTTTAATAGCCCATTTATAAATCCCTAGCTTAAAATTTAAATGCTTAAAAAAGTTTTAGAACTGTGGAAATTTGATTCCTCCCGCCCCCACACTTTTTTTTTTAAGACATAAGAGGCACATTTATAATGTTAAACTTGTGAAGCGAGTATTACAAAAATGCTCACCCATTGCCCTGATGGAAAAATTGAAGCCAGGAGGTTATCGGGGAGTTTTAATGGCCGTCTGTTTGTAGTAGGGGAGGGGGTGGCACTTGCATCTCTTAATTGGGGGTGGGGAACAATTGACAAGTTGAGGAATCAGCCTGGTATCCTTTCCCATTGTGGAACGCCATGGTAGAGGGTCACAAAGCATTTCCCTTTTAAATAAGGCTAAAGCTGTTGCAGTGTACAAAAGCTAAATCTTCGGTCTCTCCCCCCCCCCCAACTTCTCCTTCCACTTTTGACAGACAGCAGTGGGCCTTCCTTGTCATGGCCATTTTGCACGTCCCAACTCATCATCTGCTATGAGCCAAAGCCATTCTTTGGGGGGCTTTATTTATAAATCAGTCCTTTAATAAACCAGATTTAGATATCTCCGTTTAGATTCATAAATCCTTTACACACACACACACACACACATACAAAAAAAGAAAAGGAAAGGGGAGGGGGAGAGAGAAGGAGCGCTAAGACCTGCATTTTGATTTACAAGCCATGACTTTTAGCATCAGATTTAACTACCTGACTGACTTCTGAAACATTCGATTGGCTTATGAGTCAGGGAAATAGATTTACAAATCCTAAAACAGATTTACAAATCCTGCAAACATAATCACACACGTCGTGCCAATAAGTTCCCCCGGCAAGATAAATAAATAAATAAATAAAGGACGCTTATTTACAAATCTCTTCTTTACCATTTGGAATACAACAGACTGATTTACACACGGAAAACTCGGAGGCCCTGTCACTGTTATGACTGGCTTTTATAGATCTAACACTCACATTTTTTTTAATGCCAAATTCTAATCTATAAATCTTGATCGGCTTCTGTATCTGATTTCCTTCCCTAATGTTCTGATTTACCAATGAGCTCTGTTGATATTCTTCGTGGCTCATTCAGGCCTCACGATACTGCTGAAACTATTCTACTACCACCCCAATCACAGTTAGAAAGATGTTGCGCCCTGGTGGGACTGATAATGGGAGGCACCATAAGTTGCCAGGGCGGGGGCTGCAAAGTCTCCCTTTAGCCTTCCAGCATATGACTTGATCAGGTATCCCAACAGTGACACTTATTTGCCATTCCCACTCACCATTGGCCCCAGCCCCAGGGGCGTAGGAAGATAGGGGCGGTGGGGGCGGGCCGCCCTGAGCAGTGCGATCCCAGGGGCACCATCACAGCTGCCCGCCCAGCCCCCAAAATGTGTGCCCCGCTCCCAAACACGCACCCCGCCCCCAAACGTGCATCCCACCCCCAAAACACACGTCCCGCCCCTGTGCACGGCACACCCTGCCCCCAAAATGCCCGCCCCACCCCCAGAACACATGCCACGTCCCTGGGGCCAGTGCGCCTGCTCTCTGCCCCCCCCCCGGTGGCGGAGCATGAAGCTCCGCCGCTGCCCAGCCCCATGGTTCCAAGGTTTCCCCATGGTTGCTGATATACCTAGCAAAAAAATAAATACAAATGGGCTGATTAATTGCATGCATGCAATTAGCATCACATCTAGTTTGGCTATAAGGCATACTGCAGATTTTTTAAACCATCTTTCTTTCTCCCCCGCTCCTCATGTTCTCTCTAGTTTCAATGGTGCACATTTTTAATTACTTAGTTTCTACATTGTCCAAATTGTTAAATATATGTTATATAGTTACCTTGCCTGTCTTGACAGAAAGGCAGTACTGTATAAAAATGCAATCTATCAATCAATAAATCAATCAATAATTTATGTGGAATAAATAGTTTCATTGTGTTTTTTGTGTTATCTCCCCATGAAGATGTTTTATTGGTATAAAACTGAATTATATAACTAAATTGAATAAATCAGCATAAAACCGACCCTAGGGGAGTACAGGGGCCTTCAAGATTTGCCTGTGCACTAAAAGAAAATCTTATCTGTTTCTAAGTCACTCTACATAAAATGAAGCTTGGCGTTCACAGGGAATCTAAAAACAGCCCATAACTTTCCATCCTTTGGCCAAAGCAGATGAAATTTACAGGTTCAGAGTTGATTAAGGCTGCCTGATTGCAAACAATAGATCCAGGGGCTTTGGGAGGGGGAGTAAAAGGATTTGCTTTCCTCTATAATCCCTTGTGTTTATTTCTCTGTTAACCTGTCTTCTCTATTGTGCACCACTGGCAGATGGCATGGTGGGAGAGCACCATTTAACTGGCCCCTGGCCAGTTGCATTGATAGTGCTTACTGGGAGATAGAGAGGGAGGGGGAGGCAGCAGAGCCCACCGAGCACCCCAGATTGGTGCATTTACATTGCACCAACCTCACCACCTCGACCCTCCCCATCTACCTTCTGGTAAGCTGTAGTGAAATGACTGGGAGTCATTGCCCCACCCCGCAATTCACTACTGCTTTCCCCCAAAATGGCTTCCCAATCAAGATGTCTAATAGCAACAACACAAATGCCATCAAATATAATTTGTTTGCTGAAAATCTAATGAGCAGACTTTCCATGGAGTCATGTGCTCTTCCAAGTCAGTTCTCTAGCAATGAATGGATCACAGGTTTTAATTCCTGAACGAGGAAAGCTGCTTTCAATAACACCTGGCATTTGTATTCTCAGCAGCACTGTAGCACAACTTAGACTGTTAATTGTCACCTGGAAAACTTAATTATGTGGTTCCAGAACTGCTTACATTCTCCTTTCCAACGTCTCTACCTGAGCACAGCTGTTACCAAGTGCCCCTTATCTGAGCAAGCTGCGTTTTCTCTCATTCCTGGCACAATACAGAAGGGGAGAAGCTGAATCTGTTTCTTTCCCCTTTCAAGTATTTCACATCTGCCCATCTTCTCCCAATGTTATATTTCCCTGTCACCCATTGTAGTTGTGGGGTGGAGGGAGGCACTTCTCCAAAGCATTCCTGAGAGTTGATTTAAAAAAAAAAAAAAAGATTGTGAAATATCACAGCTGAACTGACTGTCTCAAACAGGGATTTGCAGAAGCAGGGCTGGACGAGACCCTTTGCTGCCTGAGATGAAAGGGTTAAAAATAGTAATTAGGACCCAAGTTCAGCCAAATTATTGTGGCAGAAAATCCCACAAGCATCTCTCTCCCTCCCTCACAAGACTGAATCTCTCTACCTGTAAAATCCACTGGGCAGCTACCTAGCACCTGCTCGTTCCTTGCAAAGAATGCTGGAGCTAGTGGACCTTAAGACTGATTCACTCAGGGCCGGCTCTAGGGGTAGGCTGGGTGGCGCGGGGCTGGCAGGGGGGTGCCACGCTGCGCGCGACGCCCGCCCACCAGGGCGAGGGCGCCGGAGTAATCTCCGCACCACGGCGCCAGGGCACCCGACATGCTTGAGACGGCCCTGGATTCACTACTTAACTTGCTAAACAAGGGTGTCTAACAGAAGAGTGTCTACTTAATGCAGTTATTCCTGAACCGGGAAGAGGTCCTGAGTATGCTAGGGTTGCCATATGTCCAGAATTTCCCAGACATGCCCGAAATACTGCAATCGGAAGCAGTGTCTGGGACAATCCAGGTGTATGGCAACCCATGTCAGCAGTGTCCTTTTTGCCGATTTTCTATACAAAATTGCATAAAAACGTAGGGGTTTTTTTGTGATTTTGCCAAAAAGCAAAACTAAAAAAGAGCTCAACAACTTCTGTGTCCGGATTTTCACTTTTTGAAATATGGCAACCTTAGAATATGCACTTTTGTTTCATAATAAACCAATGTACACTGACTGAAATCCCCCTGCCTCTGATGCCCCCCCCATAGGGATAGCAAATAAAAAAACCTTTCCTTTCCATTTATACCTCTCTCTGCACGTGTGTGAGAGAGAGAGAGAAGGGGAGAGAGAGAGGGAGTTAGCTATTAAGGATCCCACATAGCCACAGGCAAATTCTCTCCTCCCCTCCTTTCCAAGGCCTATTTTTTAAGCAGAGATTGCTCTGGCGGTTCAAGGTGCTATCGAGCTCCAGCCAGGGGACAATTACAAGACTCCAGTTGGAGTGTCTGAGGCGATGCTTGCATCTGATAAGGTTGAAGGGGAATAATGGGAAGGAGGGAAATGATAATGGGTTGTTGAATGGATGGGATGAGGTATCATTGCCAAAGAGCCTGGAGACAGAAGCAGCTGCTAATGCAAACAGGGATTTCCCCCCCTTTCTCTGTCTCTCCCCCCCCTTTATCATTTTTCATGTGTGTGTGTGTGTTTGCATGACACACACACACACAGCACTTCAAATATCATTCTTTTTCTCGCTCCAAGCAACTGTATTAATGGTGCTTGCCAACAACTTTGATAGCAGGAGAGGGCCTCCAGGAAGGCTGCCTCTCCTTTAGCACTCTCAGTACCAATAGATAACAGACAGTTTCCTCTCTTTCTTTTCACCTTCCTTCCTTTTCTCCTTTCCTTCTTCCTGCCATTTTACAAGTTTGAATTTTTCATTTATTGCTTCACAAAATTTATGTACTGCTTGAATCGAAACACACACACACACACACACACCCTCAAATGAATAATATAATGCAGGGGTGGAGAACCACAGGCCAGGGGGCAGGACGTAGCCCTCTAAGCCTTTTTATGTGGCCCTTTGGGTTCTCCTCCAACCACACCCTTCTCCAGCCCTGCTTTGTGCCTTCCTTGAGTGTTGGGTACCAATGAGGAATCCATTATTGGACTCTGACGATGCCCCTTGCTTGCTCAGATGAAGGAGAGAGAGGAAATGTGTGTAGAAACTGGCCTACTGCACAAAGGTAATGTTCACATTCATTGCTCTGCCCATTTTTACCTCTGTCTCCAAAAGGTTCCCCAGGCACATGAGGAGGCTGTGGTGAAGTGAATGGAGAAGCAAGCAAGCAGAGGGATGAAAGAGACTTTACCCAACTGACTGTGGCTCAGTCCAAAAGCACTAGGACTTTGTGCTAGGGCTGAGGTTTTACAGTGTGATGGGGAAACAGCGTCAGACACAGAGTTTGGAGGTCCTTGGACCAGATCTTTAGATCGAAAGATGGGGTATCAAATGCAATACAATATATAAGATCCTTTGTGGATCACTGCCTTGTTGTGGCGAAGGGGCTTGAATAACTCAGAGAAGCTATGAGCTATGCTGTGCAGGGCCACCCAAGATGGACAGGTCATAGCCAAGAGTTTAGACTAAATGTGATCCACCTGGAGAAGGAACTGGCAAGCCACTCCATTATCCCTGCCAAGAAAACTCCATGGACAAATAATTTTCCCAGTAGTGATGTATGGAAGTCAGAGATGGACCATAAAGAAGGCTGATCGCCGAAGAATTGATGCTTTTGAATTATGGTGCTGGAGGAGACTCTTGAGAGTCCCATGGCATGGACTGCAAGAAGATCAAACCTATCCGTTCTTAAGGAAATCAGCCCTGAGTGCTCACTGGAAGGACAGATCCTGAAGCTGAGGCTCCAATACTTTGGCCACCTTATGAGAAGAGAAGACTCCCTGGGAAAGACCCTGATGTTGGTAAAGATTGAGGGCACAAGGAGAAGGGGATGACAGAGGATGAGATGGTTGGATAGTGTTCTCGAAGCCACCAACATGAGTCTGACCAAACTGCGGGAGGCAGTGGAAGACAGGAGTGCCTGGCGTGCTCTGGTCCATGGGGTCACGAAGAGTCAGACGCGATTAAACGATTAAACAACAACAATATATGATGTTGGCCATGCTTCTTGGGTGGGTCCACCTCCTTGCCACTGTGACCACTGTGCCTTCACTATCCTTCTCCCTCTATTTTCAGTCTGGAGTCCTGCCTAGAGACAAGAGAGCACAAGCAAGGTGGATGCTGCACTTTCTCACTGAACTTCCCACTTCTCCAGTTTTTGAAGAGGGAAGGCGAAACAGCAGCTACAGCAAGGAGGACCAGCTTGAGCAGGCAGAGGGATGCAGTGGTTTCCCCACAGCGTACAGCGGGAGTGTTTCTCACAGAGGCCTCTCTAGGAAACTTACAGGAAAACTCTGTGAACTTCAGTTCCTATCATGTACCTATCTAACAAAGCATAAATTGTTGGTTTGACTGTATTTTAAATATCCCACAAATCTGCCCATTGTTCCATCTCCAAATTGTCTACACTAACCGGCAACAGCTCTTCACAGTTTGAAACAAGAAACATTCTTAGCCCTATCTGGAGATGCTGGGGCAGGGATTGAACCGGGAACCTTCTGCTTGCAAGGCTGATGTTCTGCCGCTGACCTACAGCCTTTCCCCTAATGTATCACTATATAACCCTAATGATATGGACTGCATTGTAGGGATACATTTAAAAGGCGCCAAGCACTTGAATACTCCTTTTTATGGGTAGCGTTTTGAAAAGCCTGATGGGCGGGTTCAAGATACCTGGAGTTTTGTGTCTTGGTGAGTCAATGCTTGTTAGGACTATGCAAAGGCTTTTAGTCTGTTGGAATTGCTGAGCCAGCAGCAGGAGACATTTTATTGCTCTGGCATCTTTTTGGATGATTCATACAGCTCCCACTGCCCGCTATCTTCAAGCGTGCGCCTCTTCAAAGACGGCAAGGGGGGAAAGCCTGGGCAATTAGAACGGAGACGCTTTATTTAAAGAGAGAGAGAGAAAAGCCATTTTTAGGAACTAAAATAAAAGGCTGCCAGTGGCTGCAGGGGGAGGGAGGAGAATATGCACCATTACACATCTAGATTCTCCTCAGGATACATAGGAAGTCCAAATGCACTTCAATCAAGATCAGGAAAGAAAGAAAGAAAGAAAGAAAGAAAGAAAGAAAGAAAGAAAGAAAGAAAGAAAGAAAGAAAGAAAAGTTGATTTTCTTTCCAAGCCTTGAGAGTGAATCTATTTGGTACAGGGCTGAAAGATGATGCTTGTAAGTAACTGGAGAAAGTGTTTACTCAGTGAATTAGTTCAGCTTCTATTGTATGCAGTGGATTAGGGCCGCAGCAGTGGATCAAGCACCGTTTCAAGCTGGAGTGGCTCACTATTAGCTACCTCCAGGGCAAGACTAATTATCATAGGGCTTAGGCCATTAAAGGGCTTTAACTACCAATACAGTCTCTTCCCAGGCCTGGATTAACTCTTTGCCTAAGGCAAACTTCCTAGATAACCATTCTTCTTAATGGTCTGCTTTGATTTCTCTGCCTCTCTCTTTCTCTTCTTTGCCTTTCACCTTTGCCTTATTCTTGGATCTCCAACAATACGAATCAGATCTTCCACTTCTGGAGTGACAAAACACTGGGAAGCTTCCAGCACACTCTTCTTCCCCCAGAGCCAACAATATCCTTCCCCCACCCAAGCAAAAAGTGAATGGGAAGGAGGGTGTGTGTGTTTTTTTAACAAAACAGTGGCTAAAGACTTATTGGATTCCTGTTAAGTGCCGTGACTTGGTAAAGGGACAGTACAGATTCCAGGGAAACCTCATTTTGGTCGCAGAGATTATGTATCGCAACATCGCCAGGCCCCCATCCCGCATGCCCCAAGAGTCTCTAATCCGGAGACCGGCCAGATCAAAGGAAAGAACAATTTGACTGAATATATACATTCCAAAGTCATGTATTTCTTGAGATAAAAGCCATACAGTGGTACCTCAGTTTATGAACACAATTGGTTCCAGAAGTCTGTTCATAAACTGAAGCGTTCATAAAATGAAGCGAACTTTCCCATTGAAAGTAATGGAAAGTGGATTAATCCGTTCCAGATGGGTCCGCGGCATTCATAAACCGAAAATTCATAAACCGAGGTGTTCATAAACCGAGGTTCCACTGTACGTAGCGCACAGCTAGAGTTTCTGAATAAGTCAACCAACATGTCTTCATTTTCTAGAGGAGAATCTGGAATCCAGTGAGGCTCAAGGGCCAATGAATGGATCTATTGTTGCAAGACTCTGCAGACTGAATGAAAACTTCAAAACACAGCAATAGAGAAAAGGAAAGTAAATTTATTGTTTGCTGACAGCAAGCAGTGGCTCAGAGGATACTTCCAAAAGCTGAGCACCTCACCATGGTTGCCCAGAGGCTTACCTACCGTGTTTCTCATATTATAAGACACGTCTTATATTTATTTTTTCCTCAAAAAAAACACACTATGGCTTATTTTCAAGGGATGTCTTATTTTTTTCCTCCTCCTCCTGCCGCGGTCGGCATTGCTGCTGTGCCTATCACTATGTCTTATTTTCGGGGTATGGCTTATATTCCTTGAATGCTTAAAAATCCTGCTATGGCTTATTTTATGGGTATGTCTTAAAATATGAGAAACAGGGTATATACTCTATTTCTGGCTGACATACATGAAGCATTACATATTCATTAGCTAATTGTTGAACCACATCCTCCCTCACTCCTTTTAAGGTTAACTTCCCCTTTTCTCACATAAGCTCAATCATTCTTTCATGACCTTCACTATTGTTCTGAACAGATTTTCTTGGTTCTAAGCAACATTCCACAGATAAGATGAAGGGAGCTTTGCCATCACTGGTTAGTACAAAGAGAATAGTCTTCTAGCAACTGTCCATGGCCATGGGGAGGGGAACAACATCCTGTAGCTGCAATTGTGTACATGACAAACTGTTTCTCACAATATGGGGTTTCTCAGAATCATGGGGGCCACTTCTACACTATCAGAAACTTGGTTTATAGCTAGAGCTGTTCCCAAGAGCCATGCATTATCATTTATAATCTTTATTACAGTAGTTTAAAAAATTATCCCTTGCCTTTCTATAACAAAGATCCTCAAGGCAGATTACAAAATAAAAACAAACCACAAATAATGAAATGTATTAAAATACCATTCTAGCTCTTCAAAACAAACAGACCGCGCATCCTAAAAGCATGCCAGCATCCAGCAAATAAAACAATGTGAGGAGGGGATGATTTCACCTGCTCACCTTGCCTGTAACGTCTGCATGCCTCCTGGTGCTACTCCTCAAGTCCATGTGTTGAGCAGAATGCCACCAAGGGGAGTCAAGGGATTTAGATGAACAACCCATGTGTTAGCTTACCGTTAGTGCATCGTTAGTTGTTTTTAGTAAAGGTTTCCTTGGATTACAAAATTACTTGAATTGTCTCTATTTCCAGGTTATAGAGTATTTTCTACAGATTAGTTACATTCTATGTGAGACATTAATGTTGTATACACTATAAGGTTGGGGGGAAGTTAGGTGGGGAGAGGGTGGGTTGTAAACTTACATTCTTTTTACTTAGTGTGTGAAGTTTTTGCTCTGTTGTTGAGGTAACTTCATCAAGCCCCACCCAAGCCCCTTCAGACCCCTTCATCTGTTCTACATCTGTTCTAAATCTTCATCTGTTCTACATCTGATGTTCTACATCTGATGTTCTACATCTGTGGCCCTCATCCAGTCTGTTATACATCTGAGGCCCTGCTCCTAATAACCTCACTAACGTTGTTCAGCAGAAATCTACCAAGAGTAGGATTGCCTTGGTGGTGGAACTGACATTTAAATGACAGATAAATCCAGTGCTTTTTTTTCTTTTAAAAATGTTTAGGGGTACAGAACTCTCATTTTGAATCAAGAAAATCACAATTTTATACTTCAAATTGGAAAAAATAAATACAGTAAATGGACATAAGTACAAAGAACATGCATTACTCATATTGAAATACTGTCCCTCAAAGAGGCCAAACTTTCATCAATAAAACACCACACATTCACATTCCACATTGCTTCACACATTAAACGCTCACTTCCATCTGAGACTCAGGAAACACTGTGACAGGAAATGGGGCCGCCATCAGCAGTAGCAACAAAACTGACGATTCACTGTGCTAGAGAAGAAACTAAAAAAATAAATTTTTAGTTTCTTCTCCTGTTACATTCACATGTTTGGGTGTGTGCTGTTGGAGATTCATTCCCCATGTCTGCAGTCATGGGATTGTTATCTATCACATGACTGTGTATGCTTTCATTCCACAGTGTGGGACGTGACGGAGACAGGATGTTTTGGTATTACTGTGTTCCATGAAGTGGGACTATTGTCCCTTGTTCTTTCTCTCTTTGCTGTCTGATGAGAAAGAGGAAGGAGCTAAAGCAGAATGCTCCGAGTGTATTATGTAAATAAAGTAGATTAGCCAAAATGCTGTGCTATTGGTTCTGTTACGCAAACTGCGAAGACTCTGCGGATCCCTAAGTGTGCTGATGTCTCCAAGGCATCAGTTGCTGTGATGTTCAGGTTGGAGAAAGCTTTTGAAGCTCCCGACCGATCGACCAGGAGGGAGAGAACATTCCAGCTGGGCATGTGTCTCTGCCAGTGTCCTACTCAAGAGTAGGATGCTCCTAACATATGCATACCCTGCCTGCATGCTCCCATAAAAAAGCACTGGATAAATCTAAAAACAATACGGAAAAGAAACCCTGGGGGGGGGATCTATTCAATTGTTTCCAGAAAGCACAGGTAGTAGGCTCCCGTCACACCTCCTGGCCATGACATTTGAACTGGGCTTCTGTCTGTGTGGTGCAGGCTGTTCTCTCCCTGCTCCAATAATATTAGTGCATATCTGCTTTACCATAAACAGCAGGACTGGCCCTACTATTGGGCAGAGTGAGACAGCCACTTCAGGTGTCAGTTGTTATGGGTGGGTCGGAAGTGGCAGTGAGGTGTTGGAGGACAGAACTGTGTATATCATGTGGCCTGCCCCTTAAGCTTGCCTACTGCCCTCAGGGGTGGTAACGAACATTGCCTCATTGCCAGCCTGGAGATGAGATCTGACAGCCAGTTCAGTCAGCTTCTACCCATGGAATGGGGAAGGGTTGCCATATTGTCTGTTACATCAGGCAGCAAAATGCCTTGGGCCAGCCCTGACCATGTGCCACATTGAGATTTTTTTCCTATTTTAAATGCAATTCTGTAATTTCTACATGCACCCACATGGTTTATTTTTCCACCTATTTCCCACTGTGCTTAAAGAAAAAGAAAAAGTCAGGAATCCCTCATACCCCTACCTATTTGGCAATCTCATAGACATTCTCCCTATCCCCGCTTTTGTTTTTCTGTTAGCAGCACAGTGGATGCTGATCTGGCCCCCAGCTGTCTGCGAGGCCACCTGAGCTCACTGCCCAAGAGCCTGTTGCTCATGAGAGCAGAAAGCAGGTGTGCACAGTGATCACACAAAGTGCTTCACAGGGACAAATGAAAGAAGATGGTAAGAAGAGGAAAGAAAAGATGCCTGATTGGATCCTTACAGGAATTCATCTCATCCCCATTTCTTTTGAGAAACGAGTTATAGATCGAGTCCCTTGTGGGATCCATTAAACTGCATTGTGAGTCTTTCAGTCACCTGCTTCCATCATGCGGACCATTTAGATTAGACCAAACATAACTGGCCAAAAGCAGGATAAGCAATGATGTTCCTCATTGCCCCTAGTTTTATTCTTGCATCTGTTGTGTGACCATTTTCCAAGTTGCTCCTCTCCTCCTCCTCCTCCTCCTCCTTTTCCTCCTTCTTCACAACCACTTTCTCCTAGGGATTTCTTTTGCCGTTTCCATGAGCCACCTTCCTGACACAAGAGGTCCCAGGCTTGGGGCCAGCATCACTCAAAGCTTGGCCTGCCATTTGTGCAGCCAGTGTGATGCTAGGATGCTTGTCCATCCATCCCCACCCCCCATTTCCACAGAGAATTAATTGTCTCTGTTAAGGGAGCACAAAGGCAATCCACGTCCTAAAAGGATGGTGTCTGCACAGGGCCTTAAATGTAAATGTGCTCTTTGGTCAGCCAAAAGTGACCTAATTTTATCTCTTCCGGCATTTGCTTGGAAGCCACATGCTTTCTTCCCTTTGCGCTGACTTCTCCCTCCCTTAACATGTGGAACAAATGTCTCCTTTGGACCGTGATGAGGCTCAGGCAACTCAAGAGAGGTTGGCAGGAATGCTGCAGTTTGGACCCTGGGCTAGTTTTATTTTCTATTGAATCTTGATGGAAACGCATACACAGCAAGTCGGGCCCCATCCCTTTTTCCGTTTGCGCTCTCTCTCTCTCTCTTTTTATTTCTTCCAGGAGTGCTGATGATAAGGAAAGCAATGTCTAAATCTTCTTAATGGTGTTTATGCAAGCAGTTTTGCTTAGCTGCAGCCTATGCCACCCCCTCCCTCATCCGCCCTCCCCTCCCATCTCCCTGCTAATATCGCTGCTTCATTCCTTTCCCTGTTGGCTATTACTATGGACTACAGCGAATCTAAAACTAAATAATCCCCTTAGTGTCAAGTTTTCTGGGCTGAGCAAATAAATCTAACCAAATGCATTATCTAGGTAGAGGAGGCTGTTGTAAGGGAGGGGGAGGGAGATAAAAGCTATTTTACTTTAAGGCAAAAGAGTAAAACCATCATTTCCCCCCTTATTCACATTGTACTTTTCAAAGTTGTTTTTAGGGTTTGTTTTTTTAAAAAAAACAAAAAACTTTGCTGTCCAATTCATTCTCTTTTCCAACTCCGCAAGTCCAATTAAAGCAATTTATAGAGCCCACTATTCTTTGCACTACAGAAAGACCCCCAATAAGATGCTATTCAAATCCACCTCCTCGGCAGGTAATTCTGATCAGGCAGTAAAAGCAGTCTAAATAAATAAAGGCTCCCCACTTTCCTCTTGTGGGGGAGGAAGGATATTAGAAAACTCATTTATGAGGACAGCGCACACGATGGATCTGCATGTTGCATAGTTTGATTGAAAGGTCTGCTGTGTTTAGCAGCGCCTGGGATTTGTGAGTTGTCAATTCAAGAGGGGAAGGTGGTTGGTTTCCATTCTAGGCAGCCAGGGTTCCACCATGACTAAGAATTATTCAACCATATTAACACCCCTGCCCAAATTATTTGTGGTGGCATAGGAAAAGATATAGGACTGCAACATCATTGCTGTTAGTCATATATAAGCACAGCAGGGTAGTGACTGTTTTACACAATAAAAATTATAATAGCACTGCAGCAGAACACTAACAATTTGGCAATGAACAGTTTGTTTAAACTATATCAGACACTTAAGTGAGCATCATAGAATCATAGAGTTGGAAGAGACCACAAGGGCATAGCTGCCAAGTTTTCACTTTTCTTGCGAGGAAGCCTATTCAGCATAAGGGAAAATCCCTGTAAAAAAGGGATAACTTGGCAGCTATGCACAAGGGCCATCCAGTCCAACCCCCTGCCAAGCAGGAAACACCATCAAAGCATTCTTGACATATGGCCGTCAAGCCTCTGCTTAAAGGAGGAGGAGGAGACTCCACCACACTCCTTGGTAGCAAATTCCACTGCCGAACAGCTCTTACTGTCAGGAAGTTCTTCCTAATGTTTAGGTGGAATCTTCTTTCTTGAAGTTTGAATCCATTGCTCCGTGTCCGCTTCTCTGGGGCAGCAGAAAACAACCTTTCTCCCTCCTCTATATGACATCCTTTTATATATTTGAACATGGCTATCATATCACCCCTTAACCTTCTCTTCTCCATGCTTACCAATAGATCAGGCAGCACCTTCACATCCCAACATAGCCTAAAAGCTACTTTGAAGTAGTATGTGCTCCTGAAATGGTGGTGAACCAGCATGGTATATGATGCTGTAGGAATGGGGTACCCAATGTGGTGCCCTCCAGGCATAGCTGCCAAGTTATCCCTTTTTTAAAGGGATTTTCCCTTATGCTGAATAGGCTTCCTCGCGAGAAAAGGGAAAACTTGGCAGCTATGCCTCCAGGTGTGGCTGGACTCAGCCACACCCAGCATGGCCAGTGATGGAAGCTGTGGTCCAAGAACTCAGGGGTGATGGGAGCTGTAGTTGTTGAACATCAGGAGGACACCGCATTGGCTGTCTCTGCTGAGGTAGTTCCACAGTGCATGGGGCCTCTAGGAAACACTTATGGTAGTGTTTCCTACTTTATGATAGCTAGGAGGACATAGGTGTTTTTTCCTGCATTAAAATGAGAGGCCAATTCTACTTGATGCTCAAAAAGATATATATGTATATTTTCAGTCTTCAGGCATTCTCTTTGCCACTGCTGGACAGCCCAATTCTTGTCACTTTCCAGTACGTTGTCCCCTCCTTATCTGAGTCATTCAGGTCTTGAGAATATGGGACCATGCATTCTGGACATTGGAAATATTTCTCTATCCTCTTAGTTGCAACATGGGCTACACCAGGAAATCCCAGTGTACTGTTCCACTGTTGGGATGATGCCCATATATTGACACACAAAAAAGGGAGTACTGGAGAAAGGGGATGAGTGCTGCACAGAAATGGATGCATGCAGTTTTGAAAGCAATTTCCCCTAATATAATGCATTTGTGTATGGTGTCTTCATTAATATATGCACATATTAAGACTTTACATGGTACACATTGTTTGTCTGGAGATTTGTACTGTAAAATTTGGAGACGTGGGAATTTCAAATGATGGCAGTGTTTTGGTTTGCATCTTGCTTTGGGAAGTGTGAATTACAGACATTCACTTTTAACTGTGAACTGAATTTCTCCACAACCCTAACATCAAGCATGGTAGGTTAACTTTTTAAGGCATGTTTCAGCCATTCTTGCTTCACAGTAGCATACCATATGTGGGATAGCACAGGTTGTCGGTTCTGGACATAAAGTTATATTATATATATATATATATATATATATATATATATATATATATATATATATATACCACTTGGCCTAGATAGGAACAAAAATGCATGCACCATCAAGTTTCATGTTTGCTCAGTTCACTGCACATCAAAGTTGTCCTGATATCCGTGTGCTATTTTGGAATAGAAAGCTAGGGCTAAATCCTCAGCCAGTGTACATAACGTAGATCTTGGAAAGGCTTTGGGTGGGTCCGATTTAAAGCAGCGGAAAGGGTGGGCTATATAATTCTCCATATGTATGTATCTAGGTTAGTGAAATAGCTGCACCTCCCTTCCTTTCTTGACATGGTTAAGCATCACACAATAGCCATTTTTATGTCCTTGGAACATGCCTCTACTGAAACTGCGAATGGAGGGTGACCACTTGCACATCACCAAAAGAGGGGACGAAAGAGAACACAGACATGGACAAGAATGGCATATGCTAATCCATATGTATAGATGCACATTTAGAAATGATTGCTGTAATTTAAATATAAATACATCTCATCAGAGTGGAGAAGACTGTGACCTGCTCAGCCTGCTGCCCAGGTGTTCAAGGTTGATGAGCAAATCCAGGGTCCCTGATTTTGCTTCTTAGGGTTATTTGCATGGAATTCAAAGTAGCACTAAGTTGAGACCGTGTGTGGGGTCCTCCCCTCTCCTTCCCACCATGTGCCCCATAAACCTGTACTGTGGGCTCCCTCAAACCTCCAGAACAGATTTAGGGGCATGAGGTTAGAATTGGAGGGGGTGGAAATCCCATTGTGCAAGTGGACCTCATTCCACACTCACAGTTGAATCTCCCTCTTTTAAACCAGTCTTGCACTGAAAAGTCCTTCAAAGGACGGTTCTCTATAAGCAGAACATCCTGGCCACCCCACTCAAGAACCACATTCCATTAATCTTACTTTTTGAAGGTCAGAATGCAGAATGAACATACACTGAATGAACCTAGCAGCTGACATTTCAAGACCGACTCTTAAAAAAGTAAAATTTGCAGGATACCACAGTGCTAGCAGAGAGCTGAGCTTTGTCATCAAATGTTTTTTGTCTGCTTTTGGAGTTTTTCTTTTCCCCCAAATTTTGTACCTTCACTTTTACACATGAATACGAGAAGCCAGATCAAATTAAGGTTTGAAGAAAACAAAGTGTGTGAAAGTATGAAGGCTTGGATCTCTTCGTTACACTCATGCAACATTTGCAGCATCTCTAAAATGAATGAAAAGATACAGTAAAGACAACAGGCTACTAACAGCGAACAACAATAACAAACTGTAAGTGCATACATTTTAAGTTTTATTTTGTTTACGTTACAGCTAAAATTCATCCTAATGTGTTATTCTTTTATTTATTAATCATGCCCTATGAAGGATCTCAAAGTGATTTCACAATACAGTAAAAGCATATGTAAAGCAACTGCATATATATTGAGAAACAAGTTAAAACAATCCTCTGTAAATTGACAGGAGCATTATTAGAAAGAGGGGCATTCAGTATATAGATTCCACACTGTTTCCTAAACAGAAAGTTGTATAGGAATTATGTCAGATATGGGGGCACCCTGAAGGCCTGGTGAATGACTCTTTAAATGTCAGAAAATAGCATCCATGGGAGAGGGGACAATTCGGCTTGGGACCACTGCACTGGGAGAGAGGGTTAACCCACCATTTCCAGCCCTCCTCCTTTACCAGTTCAGCCACCTTCCAACTTGTGGAAGGCCAGAGTGTGAAGTGGAGAGCCTTTTTATGCACAGAGGCTGCCCACACATTTTTCAATCCTGAGTCTGGGGAGCATTGAAAGACCGTGTACAATTTGTTGGGGGTGGGGGGTGGGTTTCATTCCTTTCCCTGAGACATGCCAGCAACTGGCCCCTGAGCATCTTTCGTTAAACTGTTTTTACTTTCTGTGTCCAGGATTAATTCAGGGCATGTAATTTGTATCTGAATAGAAACATCTCTTTAAAAATCCATGCTTGCTCAGCATGCAGAGTTGCTTGGGTCACTATTTTCTCAGTCACTGAACGTTCATCTCTGTGCAGCTCATACAAGACCATCCCTCCTTGCCCCAGCCCCAGCACCCCACACCCCATGATAGCCTTTGTTTCCTAATTTCTATCTCTGAAAAGGGATCCCATCGGATCTTCTTCAGCTATTCTGGAGCTCGCAGGGCAAAAGGAGCTATTTATTATCAAGTAACATTTGTAAATCTTTTCTTCTTCTTCTTCTTCTTTTTGTATTGGATGATATTTGGGGTGACCTGCCACTACCTAAGGACCTATGGGCACTTTCCAGTGCAGCATCTGGACAAATAAGGGCAATCAGCATGCATGGAGAGGACATAGCATTTCCTCCCGTCAACTGTGTATTGGGAAAGTGTTGTGTCCCAGGTGTTAGAGGGTCCTTGAGAGTGAAGAAGATTTTACGATCTCCAACTGTAAAACTTGATGGTGGTCCGGCAACACTTCCTTGCATGTATCCTAGCTCCCTTGCATAGCAGAGTGACGATCGCACAACTTCAGGTTGAAAGGATCGAGTTGCGCACGGCCAATGGCAATTAAACACTCATGGAAGCAGGAAAGTTCAGTAGGAATCATGCATGTCCACAGATAAGTGCTACACAACTATCCACAGCTGCTGTAGACAATCTTGCACCTCAGTGCTTCAAGAATCTTCTCACAGTTTCTGGAAACGAATGGCTCTTTCTCATTTACTCTAACAGAGAGTGTTGCCCTCAGTGGGCCCACCTTTGCTTTACTGCCGTCGCAGATGCCTATTTGCTTGCCCTCTCCCTTTGGTCTCAGGTTGGCAAAGCTACCCAGAAGGAAATGTGATCAGAGGTGGCTCTTCTCCTTCCTCCTATCACTGCTCACTTCCTCAGAAGGGGGAGATGGACAGGAAGCAAGAGGAAGGAGGGGAAGCAGCTGGTGGCACCACCAAGGTAGAACTTTAGGACAGATGTCCAGAGCACTGCACACAGCCAAATGGGCAGGAGGACCCCCAGATGCATACCCTGCAACATTTCTCCAATGAAAATAGGGACATTCTTTTTCCAAAATAAAAATAATATTTTTTTATTATTATTTTTACCCCAACCATCTGACTGGGTTGCCCCAGCCACTCTGGGAGGCTTCCAACGTTTATAAAAACATAATAAAACATTAAAAAAAACCTTCCCTGTACAGGGCTGCCTTCAGATGTCCTCTAACGGTTGTATAGTAGGTTATCTCCTTGGCTCAGGGGTTGCATAATTCCATACCCACCAACATTTCTTTGATGAAAATAGGGATATCATACCATACCCATCAACATTTCTCTGATGAAAATAGGGATGTCCTAAGGAAAAGCAGAACATTCTGGTATCAAACCAGAAACTGGGATGACTTCTGTAAATCCAGGGCTGTTCCTCGAAAATAGGGGCACTTGGGGCAGCTGCAGATTCAGCAGGGCTGTCTTGCCACATTTCAGTTAGCGAGGTAATATGCATTGTTATCTGTAAGGGTGACTCCCTACAGGGAGCCAGCCCCCATCATCCTGACGTCCACCTCGTCAAGTACAGAGAGCACCAGTGGTTCTGAAGCAGCCAGAGGGGGGGGGAGAGACTCGGAGAAGGAGAGAAATCAGAGTGAGGAACAATGGGAAAGCTCGGGGGCAGAGGGATGCAGGAAAATGCTTAGGGATGCTGCAGAGCCAGGGCACCGACTGACCGCTGAGGGAGGAAGCTGAAAGGGCATCACTCCTTCCGGCGCCAGAAGTAAGGAGAGCCCCGCAACACAGATCAAGGGGGTGTTTTGGGGTGCCCAGACTACTTTGCTGGCGTAGGAACAGACGTACGCCATTGCCGGATTCTGATTCTGATGAGAGGTCATGTTTTAAGCTGTCTCTACACTGTAAATAAATAGCTCAATAAACGTCTTTGAAGACACACTGGACTCAGGCGGAGTTACTCTAGAGTAGCCACGGCGACCCTCTGACATTATCTAAAAAGCAAGGGCCCCTCTAAGACCGTTTACTGCACCACTGTGAGTAGATAGGCACTAGGGATAGGCCTCAGCAAACACCCAACAAGGCTTATCCTGACGCCGTCCTCGCCGCCTTTGAGACGAAGAGCAGGCCAAGGACGGTGCAGTAGTCAAGGCACTACAACAGGTTTGGCTGGGCAAGCTCGATTTAAGAAGGAAAAGGTGGTATTTTTTAGGATGCTGATTTAGAGGACTATTAAAAATGCTGCCCACATAGCCTTTTAACCCTCAAAGATATCAGATAACTTTTTTCCCCCTACTGCGAGATGAAGTGGCTGTCATTATCTGAGAAGGTCTGTATCATATTGGAATCTGTCAGTGCAGGTCAGGGAGTCCATGGTGCTCTGGTCCCGGCTCCAGCACTGAATTACATTTCCGAGGCACAATGGCTGCAGAATGGGTGGGTGCTTTGTCATTTAAACTGCATAAAGAGGCAGAAATTGATTTTTATTGTGGATCTTCATATCTAATAAAGCTCTGAGGGGCTCTTTTCTTCTCCGATTGAATGGCCATTGAATGCTTTCAATCTAGTTCTGTGTTTCATGCCTAAACTGAATAGTGGCAGGAGGAAAATAGATGGCGGGAGAAGAGGCCAAGTCACTTTCCAGATTGAAAAGGATACAGCAGAGAAAGAAATAAATAAAAAAAATAAAGTAAAATGAATCAGAAAAGCATTTAAGTGGAAAGGGGAACTTTTTTGATGCCGAGAAAAAATTGCTTTTTCGAGGTTGCTGCGAGTGAGCCTGTTATGTGGCTGCGTCAGCAAGGGCACCTGTGCATTAGTGCCTCCATGTGCCCGTGTGCTGATGGGGAAAAGATGCGTCACATTTTGAAATGTGACCACAGGAACCTCAGGTGATCCGGCTACATCCGACTGTGTTTGGATTTTTAAGTTCTCATTTTCGGCACACACAAAAAAGATGAAATAGTAATAGCCGACGTGAAACAGCTGCTGCCTGTATAGCCGCCTCGCAAAGGCTGGATGTTTCCTTAGATTAACTAGCATTAAGTCACCTTTCATTTAAATAAATACCCAACTAATATTAGGCGGCTTTACTTTTCAGTGAGAGGATTGCAGGGATGATATGGCTGGCTCAGATAACTGGGTGAAGAAGGGACACGTTTTTTTAGATTCGTTGGCACATCCCAAACACTGAAAGAGGAACTAAAGGAACTGTGTGTGTGTGTGTGTGTGTGTGTGTGTGTGTGTGTGTGTGTGTGTGTGTGTTCATCACCAGCACTCTACTGGGCAAGATACGTGCTTCGTGGCACAATCCTGTGCATGTTGACTCAGAGATTATTTCCCTTGTGCTTGGTGTGGTTTATGCCCCAGCAACTGGTTTTTGGAACTGCAAGAACTGCACACCTTAAAAAATGGATTTTTTTAGGAATGCCAAAATACCATTCCTCTTTCCAGCAATTCTTTATATTTCCTTGTTTGTTAAACATGCCCTTTGTGGCATCTGATAATGCCATACACTAGTATTGCGATGTAATCGGATTGGGACTAATTTGGGACCAGGTTAACTAAGCAACCACCTCATCCCATATATCTTGCCAAAGGAACTGTGCTCTTCAGACGGGCCACAAGCCACAGGGGTGCACTTAGTTTGTACTAGAAACTGGGCTTTTAGTGTTGCATCTCCAGCCCTCTAGAACCAATTCCTAACTAAATTAGGCAGGTGCCCAGCATTATGATGGTTAGGCGCTTTTAATAAAAATAATAATAACAACTTTTGTTTCAAAAGGCTTTTCCAGAATGTGTGACCCAGTCATTTGTGAAATATTAACTGTACTCATGTAAAAATGCTATTAAATTGTTTTCTTTTTAGGATTTGTATTATTATTATTATTTATATTTTATTTTTATATTGTATCCCACTTTGGTGTCCTCAGGCTGTGAAGCAGTTCATACATTTGTAAAACTAATTAAATACACAATCCAGCGAAGAGGAATAAACAGCCAAAGCAGGATATGGTGCAGAAACAGGAGGCAAGGAAGAAACAATTGAACTGAAAAGAACTGAGGAGGGGAATCCATATTGATTGCATTTATATCCTACTGTTTATTCAAGGAGCTCCAGGTGGCATACTGTACATGGTTTTTGCCCTCCTCCTTTAATCCTCACAATAATCTTGTGACAGGTCATGACTACCCCAAGGTCACCCAGTAAGCTTCATGGCCCAATGGGGTTTTGAGTCTTTGTGTTCCAGGTCCTAGTCGGACACTCTAACCACTATTTCACACTGCCTCTGAGGCATACATTCTAAGTGGTTTGTGAGTATACTGAAGTTCATGACACAAGGGCACTTAGGCTATGTTGCTCCATACGCTAATTTTGCTGCAGAGGTGCAGGGGAGTCTAATTACAGGCTAATTAGTAGTGTTGTGTTAATTTCTTATCCGAGATCCTGAGGATAAAAATCAAGTACAAAAACAGGGGGCTAAGCCCTACAAGATTTGAAGTATGAGTCATTATTCTGAGCATGTTTCCTGGACTGAAAAGAAGCAGGCTCGGAGGAATGAATAGCTCATGCAGATGCACAACGGGAGGTTTCACATAAACCCCTTCCATTTACAGAAAAAGTGGCTGGAGGGAATCAAGAGGCCATGTGGGTTAGACTTGCCCTACTCCCCAATCTGTGTTTGGTGTCTACCAGAAGTGGTTCAAGGTGGACCAGTAATTGATTAAAGGGGAAACAGAGCAGGAATAAATGGACAGTTCTCACAATGGAAGGATGCAAAAAAAAAAAAATGGGAGCCCTCACGGATCAGTAATGGTGACCTACCTGTGCTTTTAAATCTGTTCACAAATGATCCGAAGTAAGGGGTGAACAGTGAGATGGACATGCTTGCTGATGACACCCAGTTGTTCTGGGTGGGAAGAACATAAAGGGATTAAGGAGAGCTCCAAAAGGTTTTCTCCAAACTGGACGAATGGGCATTAAAATGACAAATGCAATTCAGCACGATGCATATTGGTGCAAAAAGTTGCTAACTTCACATATACACTAATAGGGTCTGAACTGGAGAGGACTGGCCAGGGGAAAAAAAGATCTTGGACACCCAGTTGGTGGCAGCTGTGAAAACGGCAAATTACATTTTAGGTATTATTAGGAAAGGGATTGAAAATAAAACTGCCAATATCATAATGCCTTTATACAAATCTATAGTGTGACCACGCTTGGAATACTTTGTACAGTTCTGGTTGGTGCACCTCAAAGAGGATATTGTAAAACTGGAAAGGTTCAGAAAATGGCAACCATAATTATTATGAGGCCGGAACAACTCCCCTCTGAGGAATTGTTGCAACATATGAGGCTTTTTTGTTTAGGGAAAAAGTGAGCAAGCGGGGACATGATAGAGGTGTATAAATTTATGCTATGTGTGGAAAAAATGGTTGAATAAAAGTTTTTCTCCCTTCCTCAAAATACTAGGACCTGGGTCTTTCACTGAAGGTGAATGTTGAGACAAAAGGCCACAATGTCTGTCCAGGATCAGAGGACACATTAAGATGGTGTCTCCTCTGAGCAGAGGTACCGTCTTCTCTAGTTGATTGAGGGGGTCCAACATGATGTTGCACAATGTCACGAGGAGCCGGGGGGGGGGGATGAAGTGGACCAGAAAATGACTAGAGCGTAGTTAATAAACTCGCATGACGGATGTCTACCTGTGGGACATCTGTGATCTGATTTCCTCCAGGGTGTTTTTTTAATTGATTAGCAGTTGTGGGAGGTGGTACCAAATGGAGTTAACCCTTGCCTCCTAAATCGTTCTCCCAATGAAAATTTTCCACCCTCCCCCAAAGCTGCTATTTGCCCTACTAGGCTATACAGATACTTATAAGTTCCCCACACCCAGAGCAAACAGCAGCTTCTGTGTCTGTGTATTTTAATCAAGAAATTGCTCATATCCTTCAAAATCATGGCCCTAATGACGCCCTACACCCCAGGGCTGCTAATCATTAGAAAATGAAGGACAACCTTGTATGGACCTCCCATAGGCAAGTCTAATTGCTCCCTAAGCCAGACAAGGTGCAACTGACTAATCATTGTAAGAAGAGACTGCTTAAGACAAATGAAATGTAATATTATCTGTTTATACACCTACCAACTCTGAGCGACTGGCTTTGCAAGCTCAGGTCTCACAAACCAGCAACTGCCCAGCATTCTGAAGGACGTAGAAACCAAAACAGAGTTTTGTACTTTTTTTTTTTTAAGGCACCTGCCATTTCCACACAACCCCCATGGTTTGGGATATCATTATACATCACTGACGATCACGGTCAAATTGTAATGCTGCAAGATAACCTTATGGTGAGTGTCCAGACTTCAAGTTGCACTAAATCGTTTGCTGCCTGTCAACACATTTGCTTGCAAGCAAATCCCACTGAAGTCAAATTGCTGAAGTCACAGAATGTGCATGGATGAATTGCACCAACAGGCAATAGTCACAGAGGATGTGAAAGGACACATTCTAATTGGTTAGCATTTTACCCTCCATGAAGACACAGACACATTTTTTAAAATAAATAAATAAATCAGAATGATTGAAGTGTAGCACAAATGCATTGTGAGGTAGCAAGTAAAAGCTTGGAGGGTAGATCTAATCAAAGAATTGCATTTATATAAATACCTCAGATATATATATTTTGCAGGGGAGGACTTCAATTCTGTAGCCATTTAAAAGGAAACAAACCTCACTGAATTCAACTGATTCTTCCTTCTTAGTAGTATAGGATCCTGACAGTCAGTGGAAGGGGCTGAAATTCTAGTGTTAATGGCCACAAAACACACAGTGACATTAATTACACGGATAGTAAGCTAGGTGGCACTAAAGCATACTTGCAAGTTGATGCTATGTAACAGGAGTGCCATTCCCATTGCTTTACATTTCCTGGAATTAGGGTGCTCAGTGACTCTTCAGTGCATCTTGTGGTATTACATAAAAGCAAGAACAAAAGATTGCCTGCCTATGACACTGCTAAGAAACCAAAAGCAGAAAAGAGATTTTTTCCAGAGAATCAACTTTCCACTTTCATTGCGATTGTTGTTTCACCTATACAGCGTCTAGCACAAACCTGGGTGCTAAATAAAGAAATTCTATCCCTGGTGCTATAGGACTGTCCTTGGCGACTCCTTCTCCTGTGCAACTAGATGTCATGCATCCAATTACTGCTTCTTTCAAATCAATACTTCCTTCCAATCTGAAGGAGACAAGAATGTTATCCTTTAGAGGAGGAGAGAGAATTTGGAAGGCAAAACGGAACTCATTTGCTGCCAGAATAAGAGCTGTGTTTGGAAATGCACTGCAGCTCACTGTGGATGTTAAGCGAGTCACTTTGATTCTGGTAAGAGTGGCAACGAAGTCCCTCCCCTTACCAAATTTACCTAGAGAAGCACCTGCCTGCAAACATAGAATGCAAACAATATAGCTGGATGTTGTTATCACCTATGGGTTGAATGAGAGCAATCTCTGCTTTAAACCTACCTAAAGGGTGAAACTGAGTGACCCATTTGGGGTAAGTAATGGTATCAAAAGATGACAAATTGTGGTCAAGAACATGGAGTTGTTCCAGCAACAGGTATCCGGTGAGAGAGAGGGATGAATAATCAGAGGAGGCTGGCCAGAGATTGAGACCTGCCACAAGCAATTAATTTTGTCAGATTCAGAGCTGCACAGCTTTCCTCTGTGGTGTGACTTTGTTTGGGATAATTTTGATGTGCGTCACTCAGGGTGGATGGATTTGTCTGACTTTCTGTCAGATTGAGATTTCTCTTCCCGTTCCATAGAAATCTATTTTGCTAAAGAAAAGTGTGGTGTTTTGCCCGTGTGGGTTTGATTCAGTCCTTGTCACGAGGCTGATCAGAGGCCCTTGTTCTGTCAGCTGCTGTTGGAACAGTAACCCCAATAGAGGGCACAATTCCCAGGCTGTATTAGTTAGAGGCAATTTACACTATGCATAGGTTACTCAGCACTGTACTGGGTTGTCTCCTTGTCTAACACAACAACATCCTGGGGCTGCCAGGCAAAATTCAAGAGGCTGCTTTTGATGCCTAAAAGCCCCATCCATTTGTGTATTTTCCCTTATGACCTCGTCCTTTTGGACTGCAAACCTGTGGGGTGGGGGTTTGTTCAGTCAATCTACAGAAGCACTTAGTTCTTGCAGGGGGTTATACAATTTATTTATTATTTCACTAGCTGGCCCGGCCACGCGTTGCTGTGGGTTTTTGTGTTAAATGGACCTTTTCCTGTTCAATTGACCTTCAGAGTCTCCCTTCAGAGTCCCCTCACCTGCCCTGTCCCTACCCTGACTTCACTACTGTAAGTTTCAAAAATAAGACTCCCCCACCCACACGTGTTCCTGAAAATGTCCCCACCCCCCACTGCTTTGGCTGACTCAGGGTCCTACCTCCCCTCCAGGGTGCAATCTGCCTGTCTATTGGATGCTGCTAGAGTCTTCAGAGCTTCTGGTGGTGACATCTAATTTGGGCGCCACTCTTTTGTGTTTAATCATTATTTTAGGTGTGAAAAGTGTGGGTTTTTTGGGGGGGAATTATGCCAGATCCATCCCTGTTGGGCATGGAATGTTGTGGCCAAATTTGTTACATTACGGTTCAGCAGTTACGGACAAAGGCTGTGACCTCCGCGTGCGCAATGCCTACATTTATATATACCGTATATAGATTCACAACAGATTGGACCAAACATCACTTACATCGTGAGGAATTGTTATAGTCACCATTTGGAGGGGGGGGTTCCATTGAAAAGGCTTACTCCACGGTGAGTGATTATTCCCCAGGCTGATCAATCCCCAAATTCAGAAATGGTTACAGTAAGAGTGGAGAACCTCTTTTTAGCCCAAGGGTTGCATTGCCTTACGGACAGCCTTCCAGGGCCACTGACAGGAGCAGGTCAGCAATAAATCGTACAGAGTAAGTGAAGTTAACTCTTTAGTAGAAGAAACAAGGTCTGCTCAGGAGGGCCAGGCAACTCTCTACAGCAGGTCTTGCCCCCCTCTTCATCCTCTTCTGGAAGACCAGGGGGAAGGGAGCTGATTGCAGCAAGAGGGGAAGTCTCATTGGATTCTTCAGCAGCCTCCTCTCCACCTTCAGAGTCTGAATTGCTCTCTGTCACAGACTCTCCCTGCTCACTAAACCCTGTTACCTGCTTCTGCTTCTCCTCCTCCCAGGCTTCTCCTTCTGACCACTCACCCTTTGTCCCTTGAGGTTCCCCAGCTGGTGCCCCCCACCATTCCTCTGCATTTCTTATCCCCTTCCCTAGCAGACACAGCATTTCATGGCTACTGTGAGCATGCCCACTCCACACTGGGCTGCTGTGGGATTGCTCCCTCCTTAGGTTGTCTCTTCACCCCCAGCCAAAATGTTGTTTTGTACTTTTTTCTTCATCATCCAATAAAACAAATCATACAAATAAGAATTACATAAACACACAAAGCTGCTTTGTTGTTTGGTACTTCTACAAACCTTCGGGTTCCTCCAAGCCTGCCATTAATTTCCATCTGGTGCCATTTTGGTTGGATAAATGCATTCTTCTCCATGTTCACTATTCATGTATGTGATTATCTACTCTCTCTTAACAGACTAGATCTCTGGATTATCCAAAGAAGGTGACTGGCAATAGATAAAGGGCAAAATAAAAGAGCAACGTTTTCATGCATTTGTCGACTTATGGAATTCATCGCTATAGGAAATTGAAATGGCCACTATGGTCAAATTCAAATAACTGGATAAACCAACCAATGATTGTTAGCCAAGCCAGACTAAAAATAGAACTTCCAAGTCCAGAGACAGTCTATCTCTGATTCCTATGTATTCTAGCAAAAGAGCAACCAATAGCGTAACACTGTTATTTCCCAGTCTATTATGCTGATGAGTTTCTGCAGAACTGGGTGGCCACAACTGGAGCCAGACACCTGGACTAGGCATTTGTGTGGTTGTTGGTTTCCTGCATGGACCTAACTCCTTAGGGATCTTGTTCGCACCGGATGACTGGCTACGTCACCTTCCCTTCCCCTCATTTCTGGCAAGAGTTCCATGGGGTTGTGCAAGGATTAGGCAGCATGTCGAGTTGGATGACTCCGTATTGTGCTCTGCATGTCTCTGTGCCTATAAAGACTTTAGATCAGAGGAGTATCTCGTAAGAAATCCCATGTATGCAAAGCATGATCTCTTAATGCCGTTGAGCAGGTAGCAACATTAATGCCATAATTCTAAACCTACTGTAGTGGGTACGATAAGTAGTTTTCATATTGTTCTCATTATATTTGCCTGTGACAATACTTTGCCTGTTGGTACATGCTCTTTGAAATAAACTGCCATATCCATTCGGGATTATGCTCTGCTAATATCAAAGAGCACTTCTCAAAGCCCCTAAAAGGCAGCCTGGTCATTATGCCATTCCTGTATGGAGCTGCGCCTGCGCCTGCTGCAGCCACAGCCGCCAGCTCAGCCGAACAGACATCGATTCCAAAGGTCTCATCTCTGTGCCAGAGATCCCTTCTTGCAGCAGGAGTGTGCAGCATCTAAAGTGATTCCTCCTTTCCATTTAAAAATATTCAAAAAAAGAGAGGGAGAGAATCATGCAAGGAGTGGAAGTTTGAGTTAATTACAATTTATTCTCATTTTCACCAGCATTTTTATTAACAAATCCACATTAATCCAGTATTAAAGCAGAGTGGGATTATAGGATTTCTATCATCTGGAGCTTGGAGCAAGGGAATGTATATAATACAACCACCCTATTCATGTGACACAAAGCTCTTCTATCAAATCTCCCACCCTATGTAGCACCCCCCCACACTTGCCCTTTCTTATGACATGCATATGCCATCAGGTACAATAGAGCTTGCAATCATGATCAAAATGTATGGAAACATGGACACACATTAAATATACAAGGTGACAAGAAGTCTGAGCTTAGCAGCTGTCTGTCATTGCTAAGCAAGCAAATATACTCCTATGCAAGATGCATTAGCCATTCTACATAACATGCTAGTCTTCTCCAACCTGGTGCTCCCCAGATGATTTGGACTACAAGTCCCATCTGTCAGGTGACTGGAGCTCATGGGAGTTGTAGTTCAAAACATGAAGACCGCACCTGGGAAAGGCTGGTCTAAAGCCAGTGGGTGGATGTCAATTTCAGTGAGCTGGAAACCTAGACAGACCACATTGTATTCAATTGGTTTAATAGAATGTTTAAGATGCTATTTATGGCTCAATGGCAAAATCTCCATCGTTTCCCCCCACCTTCAAAAAAAAGCAACAACAACAAAAGTCATGGAGAGAAAACTCTTAGGCATTTGAGATATACTTATACGTAGATCATTTTCCTATTGAGTGAATTTAAAAGAAGAGCATTCACTGTTACGTAGCACTCAGTAAAAGAACTGGGTTCCATAACCGTACTGCTTGTTTTTAAGAAACAAGGCTTTTAAAAAAGAATATCATTTCCAAATTATGTGTGAATGGCAACTTTATTTCCCGTAAAGGAAAGGGGTACTTTGGTTTTCCGTCCAACCAAGTTCACCTCACTTCTAGACCAGCTCCAGGAGGTGGGAAATTGGGGCATTGTATTACCTTTGGGGTAATTTCCAGAAAGCAGTTGTGGGATGCTATTGTTTTGGACCATGGGAATTGTCCCATGGTATTCACAGGGTTCCATTTTGTCACCCACACTACTTACCACAGGGCGGACTTTATTATCTTTCATAATATGGCGCCCTATGCGCGGCCAAAATTTGGTGCCCCTATATGGATCTTCTCAGTTATGGATCTTCTCATTTTTCCATCCCATCGGCTTGGCGCTTGGTGCTGGGGAACTGCCTATACCACCCTAAATCCAGCGCTGTTAACATCTACCTGAAGCTACTGGAAGCTGTCATCAGGAGATGTCGAGTGAGGTGTCATCAGTATGCAGAGGTTACCCAACTGATTTTGTTGCATCAGAAGAGGAGGCAGGATAGATGTGGGCCTGTAAACTGCAGCTGAACCCTGAGTGTGGCAGAGGTGTTCCAAGTTCTTGGTATCTGTCTGCATTATTATTAATTTTCAGGAGAAATCTGGAAACGTTCCTGTTTATACAGTCATTTGATGGTTGAAGAATCTTGTTCTTGGCGATCCTGAGATATCTTGATAGAAGAATGGTTTTTTTAAAAAAAAGCTCTAGCTGTTTTTAGATGTTTTTAGCTGCAGTTGTTTTGGGAATGTCTAAACTGTTTTAGAATGTTTTCGCTTCCTTTTTGTTTTTAAATTGTGGATCTGTTTGCTACCCTGGGTACCTTCATGAGGGAGGATGGGATATAAATGCAATAAGTAAAAAAAAAATACCAGTGACAGCAGGAGAGGAAATAGAAGTTGCATCCAAATAATAATAATAATTTTACTCATTCTAATGCTGCCCTTCTTTTAAGGGTGGCTATCTGCTTTACTGAAAAGCTTTTAAAACTCCAAAAAAGAATTCATAAAACAACAATATCTGAATTGGATTGCATTTATTGGTGCAACAGGGATGCTGCAACCCAAGATAGAAGCTGAAGGTGTCTACTTTGCATGCTGAGAAAATTTGTTCATGATCCCGAAGTTATTGACCAATCCCTTCTTCAGCCTGCAGACATTTAATCAAAGACAGCTATCCAGACCCTTGAAAGGAAGACATGATAATCAGGAACTCCCAAAGAAGAATACCCATGGCTTATTTATTTTATTCAACCCTTCTGCCAAGGAACCCAGGGTAGATTGCAAGGTCTTCCCCACTACCACCCCATCACAGGAACCCTATAAGGTAGGGTCAGGCTGAGAAAGAAAGTCACTCAGCGAGAGTTTCCTGGATGATCAGCGATTTGAACCTGATTCTTCTTGGTTGTAATCTGAAACTGACAACACTACTCCATGCCAGAGCAGAAACAAAAGAAAAGAAAAACATTGCACAACAATGTAAAAATATAAATAATTGTAAGAAAGAGACCACAATCAAATATGAAGCATATCTAATTTGGAATTGCTATGATCAGTCTACTCAGATAATATAATAACAATGGGATTAACTGCACGATAAACCTAATAGTTTTAGCTGACTGAGTTTATTTATTTTTATTTTGGCCTTGTAGAAAGTGGCATTTTTTAATTCTCCGAATTGTGCATCCAGACCTACATTGGTGGCACAAAATGAGAGACAACAAAAAGCGCTGTGTTTTGGTTTAGATCCTGCCCTATCCCAGGAATTGTTCAGAAGTGCTGCTGACAGCTATGACCACCAACAGATCTACTTGGACATGTAAGAATATATTCCATCTCATTTTATTTCACCACTTCTGCATTTCTCATTCAGTACAACCCATGTGGCACCATTACCCCCAAGACCAGCAGTTGAAGGAATTAGGCTTGCCATTTCCCCCAACAATGGCATGCATTGTTTTGACTTATCTGTTTTGTACCTTACAAGGGGACTGTGTGGCCAGAATGGAACAGGAGATAAAGGCTCCTGTAATTCAAATCTGTTTCTTCTTTTGCCATTTCAATTTTTTAATGACTTGAAATTTGAGGCACTTGGCTATCTCATCTGGACAGGGCCAAATGAACTATAAATGAATCAATACAGGCTATGTTTTGTTCTCCGAGCACCACGGGTGGTGACCAGCAGACTAAACTGCAGTTGTAAGGATGTATTCAATCTTTATGGTCAATCTTACATTTCTTTTTTTTTTTCCTGAACACTGAATGCCTGCAGAAAAATATCTATAAAGTTTTTGATATTTGTAAAAAAATAATACATTTTTTTAAAAAAAAAACATTCTTACATATATCTGCCTCTGCCTGTTCCCTTGATCAGTCTACTCAAAAAGTGAGCATGCTTCCTTAACCTGTAGACCTTTCATTTGCTTTAAAAAAGAGTTGGGGTGGCATCTCTCTGCATCTTTCACAATATTCAGCTTCAAAATTAGCTACCAGATTCTTTGACCGTGTTTTCAAGCTATCAGAAATGGAACTCTGATTGAAGTAAACCTAATATATGCGAATATTTCAGTGTGCATGAGTTTTAAGTTGATTTCATTATGTTGAAGGTAGCTGATACATCATCTTCAGCATCTGGACTTAGAAATGTCAAAAATCCTTGGTGGTCTTAGACAGGTGAGAGAGAACTTGATACAATTTGCCTTCTCCCTTTCTGTTTTAGAAACTTCCTTTTGATACTGATCCCTGACTAGCAACTGTCCCATCTTCAATCTTCTGCTTGAGTGAAGCTTCTTAAGAAAAAGGTAGGTAGCTGTGTTGGTCTGCCGTAGTCGAAACAAATTTTAAAAAATTCATTCCAGTAGCACCTTAGAGACCAACTAAGTTTGTCATTGCCTCCACCCAATCTTAAACAACTCCTCACCCACAATAATACAACCACCAGACTTAACATGGACAGTGGTACCAGAGCCTGCAATGAACCCAGATCCCAACTTTGCTGCCACATACACCCGGACAACACCATTACTGGCCCCAACAACATCAAACATACCATCTCAGGACTATTCATTTTATTTTATTTTCCAAATAATTTTTATTGATTTTACATATTAACAGAACAAAAGAAAAAAACACACATATACAATAGGTAACATATTTTCCTCCTTCTTCTAACCCACCCTCCCTGAGATCCCTCCTGCCACAAGGTATTCCCATGGAGACGTTTTTCTGGAACTCTCTAGCTTTCTCCATAATCCAGCACATGTTTGCTATTTGGTCTCTGGTTCATCTGCCCCTTCGAAATCCAGCTTGCACTTCTGGGAGTTCGCGGTCCACAACAACACTGTGAAATGGCAGTTTAAACTGACTACTATACATCCAATAAAGCACAGCTGGGATTGCTTCTGTTACAGTTTTCCTTTGTTTGTGATGACTCTGTACTCCAACCTGTTGCTGTTATTGGTAATATTATTTTTAATTTTCTCCTTTTTATATCTAATTCATTTATAACTAAAAATCAATAAAATACAATTTTTTAAAAAGCCATTCACAACACAACATTATTTGATATCATATAATAATATAATACATAGATTGGTGACTCCTTATTTAATTTGTCCACAAGCCTAACCCTGAGTGGATGTCCTCAGAGAGCAAGTGTGTGTGTGGCAACATTAAAGAAACACAAAATAACACCAAAACTACGATGATCTGGGAGCTAGACCTGCTTCATTTTGGCCTAACTGGCAGTGCCTCCGGCTGATGGCAGAGAAGGTCTCTATATCTCTCTGAGATGACTGGCAATTCAAAGTAAACAAGGCTTTTGTGTCGGTTACTTAAGGAGCCCTCTGATAAACAGGGCTGGTGATGAATGCTGACATAAATAGATGAAGCTCCTTATGTCCACAGCCAGTGCCAACAAGCTGGGCAAAATGTGCCATCTGCAGCAGGGTGCTATTAAGCAAATTAATGTTGTGGAATTTTTTTTGTCAATAATTATTGTGGAAAATAAACAAGGAATCCATTTCCCATTCAGTAACAATTGGCAAGAAAAATGGCGGCAATCAAGTGGAGTCCCAGTCATACATCACCTAGGCCGTTTGTATTAGCAACTTTCCCCTCTCCCCACTTCTGCTCAAAGAGCCGTGTGCACAGAGTGAGATATTCCTATATGTAAGCAGATGTTTGTGTGTTGATTGAGTTCCTTGCTCTGTGCCTAGAGGAACAAAAGAAGTGCACCCAAGGTGTGGTTGGCATAAGTTGTACTGTAGTTGTTACCTGCTTTTCTTGCAATGGTCGCTCTGTCTCTGTAGACTCTCCTATGAGGAGCTCCCCAGTAACCACTTGTGAGGGACACAATGATCTGGAGATGCTTTGGAGTCCACAGAGAGCATTGCTCAAAGATCTTTCCCCCATCCGCGGCTCACCACTGGCCTCCCAGTTTCCACGAGCATTCGCACCCACCTGCATATCCATGGAAGCTACAAATTACACCTCCAGTTGGCCAAAGATATGATTTGATTTGTTGTATATCAATGCCGCTTTCCATTCAAAGGAACCCCAAAGTGGCTCACAAACAATAAATAGCAATAACATAACAGAAAATCACAAGTGCAGCAAAAATCATATAATGTAATTAACAGACCATCAGTAAAAAGGCTTACAAGTTACAAAGCAGTATTAACAAACCAGCAACTTTAAAAAAAGCTAAATATAAGAATTACAGCATGTCATGTCACAATGAGGCTTTTATAATCTGTAAAACAATATTAACAAAATAGCAAAGAAATAAGAAGTTCTTACACACACACTCCGCTTCCCCCCCCCAAACAACTCACAATCTTCACCCTACACCAGGCATCCCCAAACTTTGGCCCTCCAGATGTTTTGGACTACAATTCCCATCATCCCTGACCATTGGTCCTGTTAGCTAGGGATCATGGGAGTTGTAGGCCAAAACATCTGGAGGGCTGCAGTTTGGGGATGCCTGCCCTACACAGTTCATTAAAGCACACATAGACAGCTGTCATACAGGAGGACCCTGATCTAATGGGAATACCTACCACAGGGTTGTGCTTTAACACAATATGTTAACAAACAAACTCCTAGTAGGATCTGCTTCACAGCGCTTGATTCAGCAGAATCCCCACTCTTGTGACATGACAAGTCACACACCCCTCTGGCTCTGCACCCCAAGGGTTTCTGAGATTCTGATAATGCCTCTACTTGACTGAATGGAGGCTAGAGAAGGGTGGGTAGAAACAAGTTTGCATCTGTTACTCCGCCCAGTTTTGTCCCTGGCCCCACCCACCACAATCATGTGGCTCTGGGAAGGTTGCCCAGAAGTGAATGCAGCCCTTGGTCTGAAGAAGGTTCCTCACTGCTGGATCCACCACCACCAAAAAGACCAGTGATGGCTGTTCTAGCAATACGGACTGCCAGAATTAGGGAGAGGAGGCTCCTGTATTCACTCACACCGCAACATGTAATAAACATGGATTTAACTAAATAGTTGAGCTAGTGGGAGCCAGTACAATGAGTCCTGCTAGTGCAACAGAGCTTTGACCCTCTCCTCCTGCCCCATGCCCTCCTCAAATCTGCTCTGGAGGGTTGGGGGAACCTAGACTGGTGACTGGGAGTGGCTGCCGAGACCACATAACACCGGTCTTGAAAGACCTACATTGGCTCCCAGTACGTTTCCGCGCACAATTCAAAGTGTTGGTGCTGACCTTTAAAGCCCTAAACAGCCTTGGTCCAGTATACCTGAAGGAGCATCTCCACCCCCATCGTTCTGCCTGGACACTGAGGTCCAATGCCAAGGGCCTTCTGGCGGTTCCCTCACTGTGAGAAGCAAAGCTACAGGGAACCAGGCAGAGGGCCTTCTCGGTAGTGGCACCCACCCTGTGGAACGCCCTCCCATCAGAGGTCAGAGAGATAAACAACTACCTGACATTTAGAAAATACTTAAAGGCAGCCTTGTTTAGGGAAGTTTTTAATCTGTGATATTTGATGTATTTTAATGTTTGTTGGAAGCTGCCCAGAGTGGCAGGGGAAGCCCAGCCAGATGGGCGGGGTATAAATAAATTATTATTATTATTATTATTATTATTATTATTATTATTATTTAGGGGGCATGCGGGCAAAGAACAGGGGATACGTCCCCCTGCACAAGCATAAATCCTTGCACCGATGGGGCTGTAACTTAATGCTGTTTTGGATACTACCTTGTCCTCTGATCTTTCATTCAGCAATGGAGACCATGCTCACCCTTAGGTGTGGGTCTCCCTCCCTCTGCCTGAGTATACTTCTCCCTGAGACAACTTTCCATTTGTGCAGGGAGAGAGACAACTAGGCAATCTGCATCCAGTAATCTGTGTTTGCACATGGGTTGCCTGGGCTGGATCAAGGCAACAGCCTCCCAAATAGCTTGCGCTCTAATGCATGGCACAGGCAAACTCTCAGAGAAGCACAGAAACAGCCACCCTTTATTGCAGGCGCTTTATTACAGAATATTCCCTTTTTGAAGTGTGTTGATTTTATTTTTATCATATTTTAGCACAAACCCTTTTCATGTTATAAATTAAGTAACTGCAACAGAAGGGGTATTGGGGGCTTTCTCCTTGATGCATTTCCTTTAAAGAGATTTTTAAAGTTTACAGTAGAAAAGAAAATATTGTGAAAAGCTGTGTTGAATTATATGATACACTGAAATTAAAATGAAATCCCAAATTATCATGCAGTCATGGGCTGATGTGGACTGAGTGATAAAAAATAAAGGTTAAAAGGACACTGGCAAGTCTTTTTTATGGTTTTCCTTTTTTCCCCCTCCTTGTTTGTTAAAAAAAATCACTTAGAAGATTAAAAATAATATTTCTTTCTCTATTGATTTTTCTTTTCCACATTGGAAAAGAAATATTAATATATTTTTTGCGTTTACAATGGCACTAGAATGAATACGAGTCTGCTTCCTCTTTCCTTTGCTTTTCTATTTTTGCATCAATATTGTTGGGAGTTCTGTAATGAGGTGCCTCTGTAGAAGGATTGGCGCTGCTGCAGGAAGCTTTCCATAGATGAGGGATGGGGAACCTGTCTTCCTCCAGAAGTTGTTGCACTCCAACTCCCATCATCCCCCAGTCACCATGGCCATGGCCAATGTAAGATTGTTCTGTACCATGTGCATCAGTAGAGGTGCTCAATCTTACACGCCTTGCACATGAATCAATGCCCACTGAAATGAAGAAGTTACTTCTGGACTATGGTCTTTGTCAAGGAAGTCGTGGCTCTGTAAAAGTGGTGCAGATTCAAGAAAAGAACTAGCTACGCCTAAATCAAAGGCTTTCTAGCAGTAATTCTACTTGCAAGCCTCAGTCTTGAGTTTCAGAGAAACAAACAGTGGCATAGCCAAAAATTAGAGCCAAATGGTGTGCTTATAGAACAGGGTGTCACCAACTTGGTGCCCTCCGAATGTTGTAGGGCTTCAGCTCCCACCACGGCCAAAGGAAAAGGATGATGGGAGATTAGCATCAGGAGGACCACATCTTTTCTGATGTTATTTCTTAAAGATACAACTGTAATCAAAACAGGCAGAAACTCAAGAAGCTGGTAGAGAGGGAAAAGGTCACTAATTGGTATTTTTTCTTGGCTATCTGGCAAGGGAGAGCATTTGGTCCTCTAAGCCAGTGTTTCCCAACCTTGGTTCTCCAGCTGTTTTTGGACTACAATTCCCATCATCCCTGGCCACTGGTCTTGCTAGTTAGGGATGATGGGAGTTGTAGTTCAAAAACAGCTGGAGGCCCAGGTTTGGGAAACACTGCTCTAAGCAACTCCACTAGTTTTGCACCTATTTGGGATTCTTTTTCTATGGACTTGGATATACTTACCCATGCCTAAGCTACCTATGGTATCATTTGGATCTACAGTCACATGCAGAGGGAATCCAGAGTTCAAGAGCTGAGTGTAGAGTCCCAGATTCAATTCCTGGCATTTCCATTGGAAGGATGTTTAGGAGCAAGGCGAGGAAAGTCCTCTGCCTAAGACTCTGGGGCGTCGTATTCACTCTGAGAGGACAATAAGGCCTTAAGAACATAGGAAGAGACCTACTGGATCAGATCAAAAGCCTATCTGCTCCAGCAGATAGAGAAGTTGCTGAATTGCAACTCATTAGCAAGCTTAAAACCATGGAGGCACCTGGTATGAACAGAGGCATAGGATTCTTATCTCATTATACATGATCAAGCTTTCTTTAGCACCTCAGCCCTTGCTTTTCCCCACAAGACCAATTGCAGTCATTAACAGTCGTTAACAGTCATCAACAGGTTTACCACTCCTATCAGCCCATCACCCATTCCCATCACACACACCCCTCTGAATATACATAAGGGTCTGGTTACTTCTGTTTCAGTGTATCTGATGAAGTGTGCATGCACATGAAAGCTCATACCAAAATAAAAACTTAGTTGGTCTTTAAGGTGCTACTGAAGGAATTTTTTAATTTTTTAATTTTGTTTCGACTCAGACCAACACGGCTACCTACCTGTAACTGAAATAAATAGTAACTGACACATTTGCCTGTGTCACAACTTTCTATGGCATTTGTTTTGGATGTGAAATGAGTGTTTTAGAAATGTGAGTTAATTTTTGTTTTTAAATGTGAAAACTTAACTGTGGAAAATTAATAAAAATTTATTTACAGAAAATGGGTGTTTTAAAAGCACACATATGTAGAGGCTGCAGTGACCATCAGCATGTATCATCCTTTTATCATTTTTACAGTAATTATCTAATATTAGAAGCATTATTAATGTGATTGTGATGAGTCATGATAAAAAGTGTTTGTTTGTTTTGGAAAGAAAAGTTTGCAAGTCAGCAATGTTTTAAAATCTTCAACCCGAGTGTTTCACCTTGAAAAATCAAAGGCACACTCTGGCTAAAGTGAAGTTTTTTGAAATGCTACTACCTTCCATGGGGAGAGAATGCAGCTTCCATTCATATTCCATTCATATTCATAGGGCCTCCACAAAACTCCCCCCTGTATTATACTCTTAGTATCCTATTACCGGTAAAATTATTACCGTAGGTGCTCCAGTTTGGCTGGATTCTTTCCCAAAATGATAGTGCCAGGGACATTAAAAAATCCAAATGTGAGCATAAGGAACCGGTGTTCCTTCTGGGGTGGTGGTGAAGCATTTTTTAAACATTAAGTTTTACATTTAAAATGGAAGGTGGGTGGGGGGTCGCCTGACATCAGGTGACTCAACTTCAAAAGAACAAATTGGGGGTGCATTCTAAGTGTGCACTCCCAATTATTTCTTTCCTTTCAAACTATGCCTGAAAAGGATCACGTTTCCTTAGCAACCCTGCTTGAACGTAAGCTAGGTTGCAAAAGAAGATGCTTGCCTGGAAAAGTGGAAAAGCCCAGCAGGACTTGCCATCAGTGTCAACTGATCAGCACTGATGGGAAGCCCCATCACCTCTATCCTGGAGCTCCATTTAAAAGGTACCAAATGCAAGAAACAACTGGGAGTGCAATTTAAGGGGGGCAATTGTTCTTTTGTCATTCTTATCTGCCCCACACTTGATTTCATACAATAATCAGGTGAGCGACTGGAGGACATGCCTTGGAGAAAACAGCCTCATGGGCCCAATTAAGACCCCTGCCGGGTCTAATCTGGGTCCTGAGCCATAGGTTCTCCGTGCCTGGTTTATGCAGACAGGCACAGATATCAAAGGCTGCACTCAGAAATCTTTTCCAGTCTTGCCTAGAGGTGTCGAGGGAGTAAATCATGATCTTTTTCAAGTGTTGCACAACTGAACTACTGCTCTTTCCCTAGGAGAACATAGAAGGTAGGGTGATTTGAAACATTGACAGCGTCAGATGCTGAGAGCATCAAGTAAAAAGTTCGTGCATTTTTCATTCAGAGGCAATGGAGGCTGTATGGAGGTATGCATATGTTTTAAAGGAATTAGTTATTTTTCTCGTGTCGACATTTTGGACCAAAAATTCTTGAAGTAAATTTAGGCTTTAGTCCTCAATTGAACCATTTGCAGTTGACAGTACAGATGGTTTGCAGATTTTAGCCTAAATTTGTTGCGATGGTGATTATAATTTGTTCAAATGGGATCTCAGACTTTTGCCTCCATAAAACAGTTATTTTATAAAATAGTTATTTGGCTGAATTTTTACTGGCTGAAAGTTTTATCTAAGCGGAGTTTGTTAGCTAACACCTGTGCTGCATTAGAATAGGCCACTGAAGACACGAAATGCATTTTTTTCCAGCACATGAAAAGCTTTCCATAACCTCCGCTTCACATTTCCGCACCCCTCCACACACACACTTATATACAATTTACTGTCATAAGTAGCATCCTATATTGTGGAACGGAAGGAAAATTTGGGACTGTGAGTGGAGCTGCCCTTTGTAAATGAGGTCCAGGCAAGAGCGATATCCATAGGACTATTTGTGCATGTGATTAGCTTCCTTGTGACACACTCTGGTGTGGGATTTGGGAAGAAGTGAACACAGGAATAAAACACTGGGATCTTTCAAATTCATAGTGGGAAATGAAGGCGCAACAAGTACATGCCTGGATTGCTGAAAACTTCAAAGTTTGACGCAAAGAGACTTTCTTATCTCTCTGCCTACACAATGTATGCAATACTTTATTAGCATCTTCTACAGTAATCCCAGCAAAACTGAAGTGGGGGGAAGTGTCAGATCAAAAGGGGGAGTTTGAAAGAAGGCGGTTAAGCAGGTTGCTGGGATTCTAATGATTGCTTCCTTCTTTCTCTGGGTGTCACACGCAACATCTCTAAGCCCGGCGGAGAGCATAAGCCACACAAATAGCCATATTTGTTAACATTCATATGACTCTTTCGTCTGAGCTGTATTTCCTTGAGTACATTACAATGAAGAGTTTCTTTTAATGGGGATCAACAGGGGAAAAACAACTGTGAGGGACTTCTCTCTCTCTCTCTCTTTCTCTCTCTCACTCTCGTTCGCTTACTCCCTCTCCCTCTCTCACTCTAAACCTTTTACACTGCAGTTGAACAAGCCTCTGGATAAAGACTTTATCCAAAAAACCCCTCTTTAAAGTTATTTCAAATTTCTCTGCAAGGCTTTCAGAAATCTGTTTGTTTGAGGGCAGAATTAGATGTGACCGGCGTTTTATTGTGACATAAAACCATATTTCTTCCCCGGAAGATTAAAAAATAAAATCGGTTAATAAGAAAAGCTGTCAGCAACAGAAAATGGCTGACATAATCCGTTTATCCTCCGAGCAATAAAGATATTGGTCCTTGGGAGTCTATCCTCTCTCTCATGTTATTTCGCCCAAAACATTATCTTCCCAGCATTCTGATGGATTAAGAAGTCATATGGGAGATAGCAGGGAAATGACAGATACAAAAAAATAATATCCTTTCATTTCCCCTCCTCCCTGCTCTCTCTCTTTCTCTCTCCAACCCCTCCTTCTCCTCACCTCTCTCTCTCTCTCTCTCTCTCTCTCTCTCTCTCTCTCTCTCTCTCTCTCTCTCTCTCTCTCTCTCTCTCTCTCTCTCTTTCTGTGTCCCCTTGGAAAAGTGGTGGATCTGTTTATTCCCAGAATTCCAAAGCTCTGTGATAATCCTTATAGTTTAAACCCAAAGTGGTGGTGTTAAGTACCATAGCAACTGTGTGCGCTTTGTACACAGTCACAGACCTACACAATCCAGGCTGAAACATGTACAACTCTATGACACACACAAGTGTAATATTACAGAATCCATATTTTAAAATTTCAGTGCTATCCCTAACCTTCTAAGAGACCGCTGCACAAGCATCTAAAACAAGGAATACGAATAATAATGGTCTTTTCCCCCCTTCAAAACTTCATTTTCTTCCCAGCCAGAGGAATGGTAGGTAAAGCTTGCTCAGTATTAGATTTATTGGTGCTTGTGGGCAGCATGAAAAGATAAAGGGTAAGTTAACAAGGGAAGTTTTGCCTTTTGTTCTGACAACAGTGGGCTCGTTGTGCAGATGTTTATTTGTGGAGATGCATTTCTGAGTCCATGCCTGCTTCATAGAAATTTCTTGAGTTAACAAGCCTCCTCAGCTCCTTCATGATTTGGTTCATGTGGGAGGTTATGATTTCAGAATCTTTTTACTTGGTTTAATAAACAGGAAGTCCATGAAGGGATTAAATGAACAGGATGGAGATCTCGAAACAGGTCTTTTTAGGGACACTCGCAACCACCCCCAAAAAAGGAGCAAGTAGACTGGCCATTGTACCACAGTGGAGGTTTGCCATCAATCTTCCTACCTTATTTAGGAAGCACGTACAATTACTAAGCTTTAAAATTATTTAAAATTATTCAGAGGCTTTGCAATAATTGTTAGATATGCTAATTTGTAGTAATCATTGTGACCAAAGAATGAAACAATTTTAGCTACTTTTGAGCCTAATGGCTCCCACTTTACCTCCAGAGATTTCTGCATTGGCTCAGCTAATTGTTCTAAATAGAATAATTACTTTTGGTTCTGTTGATCTTTACATCTCAGGGCAAACTATATTGATGTTAAAGAATTTATTCCAGATTATAATTATTGGTATACTGTTTAATTAATTCAGGAATTTTACAGGGTTCTCTACTATGCAATCCTATGAAGAAAATCAGAAGAAAATCCCACTGCACGCAGGGACTTACTTCTAGGTAACCGTGAACAGGATTGCAGTTTCAGGTTGTTAGCCCAACACAATGAAGCCTCCAAGCTGCTGTTTTGCCACTGATTCCAGTGAGTGGAACAACAAATTGGGTCCTCCCTCAAAAGAGGGCACGTGTTGCGATGGGACCCGACAATCAAGCCTAGGTGTTGGGGCGGGACCATTGGAGCAGCCACAACACCCTATTGGGTGGTCCCTCTAACAGGGAGCAATTGGGCTAGGGGCATGCCAATCAAAGAGTTAAAGGGACTACTATTTTAACTGCTGCATGTGACCCTGAGCTTCTCTTTTGGGTCTCAGTGCATCGGAACACCCGCCCACCTCTCCCTATCTTTAGGGCTTGCGCTTGACCTTGCTATGCCATCGTATGTCGCCTGTCTTTGGGACAGGGGCACGGCAGGAATTTTCCCCATTTGGCTGATTGGCTGGTGCCACTTGGGTTTCTCCTGCCGCATTGCAAATCGTCACAACTTGTAAGGTTGGTGGATAGGCTCTGGTTCTTGTTGATAGGGGTGGCAGGATACCTAGCCATCCCTATGCGTTGGGTATTCTTTAACAGGAGTCCAAGGACTCATGGTTGGTCTTCCCTGAGCGGGGTTGTGCCCTGAGCCTGAGTTCAGAGCTCATCTGGGGGAGGCGTGGCTGGCACCCCATCTGCCTCTGTCCCAGGTGTTCACCCAAGGCTGACTTCTGGCTGCTGTCCAGAGTCAGCGCTGCCTGCAATGCTGCAAGAAGCTAGCCGAACCAGAGCCTATGCAACCACTCACTTGATTTGTAATCAATAAAGTTGTGGCCTAAATTCTACCAAAAACCAAACCAAAATTTGAGTCCTGTCTGAATTTATTTCTAGGCCGGGTTAAAGGGTCTCCACACGCAACAACAACAACAACAACAACAACAACAACAACAACAACAACCGAATTAATATCCTGCCATTCCAAAGGAACCTTTAGGGTGGCAATACTGTGGTTTATAATAAAAATAGTAGCAGATCAATAAAAACATAAGACACCACCAGGAATGGTTGCTATCAGAGGCTCAAGGAGACCAAACAATAGGTATGTTTTTAGCAGTTGGGGAAAGAACATTACAGTTGGTGCCTGTAGTATTTCATAGGGGAGATTGCTGGGTGGCACCATGGAGAAGGACCTCTTCCGAGTCACCATTAAATATCTTAGTGAACATGCAGGCCCAAGTTGTCCCAAGTTGTTTAGGGCTTTAAAAGTCAGTAGCAAAATGGCAGCCAGTGAACTCCTTTAGCGCAGATGTATGGGGTGGGATGCTCTACTTAGCATCCCAGCCTTTGCATTCTCCACCAGCTGCAACTTGGGAACCAGGCCTCAGGGAGCGTACTATAACTGTCCCTTTCTGACATTACCAATGCATGAGATCACTGTTCTGTGCCTACTGTTGCTGCAATCCATAATAACTTTCCATGGGTCAATTGGCTACTGTGAGGTGAGAGTGCTGTACTGGATGGGTCCTTGGCCTGATCCATCAGGACACATTTTATGTTCTTATGTTAAGTGACTTGTTCCCTCCATACCCTGCTGCAGTGTTTTGCCTCCAATTCCCGGTTCTTTGCTTAGGGATATGGATAATATAACTGTTCTTGCAGCAATTAAAGTTCATTCATACTGATAATGGTGTTGTTTCAGAGGTCAATACATCATTTCTACATATCTTTGAAGTTCCCTTAGGCTTTTTAAAAGAAGCTTGTTTTGATTTTAAACCCATGAAGTTGGGTTGTGTAAGCTGTGAAGCCATCTAGTGTACATAATTCCACACTTTAAAATCAAGTTTATTATCACCACTCAACTTTATTATATAACACACATAGAAATACATCTACATGTTCTTGCTTTACAAAAAGCCACCCTCAAACACTGTCATAATCTGGCTCTCATGGCATATTGTGACAGAACAAGAGTCCACCTTTAGACTTTTCTTTCTAGATTCTTCAGCTTGGACCTAATTTATACCAGTGATAGTCTACAAATAAAGTGATTTGGAGGTCACCTTTGGGGCCACTGGGGCACATTTATTTTTAATATATTGAACAGGTTTTATATACTGCTTGATCATAAAAACCTGTGGGTTCCAGTCACAAAATGGCTGCCATGGGGGTGTGACCTAATGGTTGCCATATATCAAAGAACATAGAAAAAGACAGGGCCACAAAATGGCATGGAAATGCCTCTCCCATCTGCCACCCCATCAGTGGGCGGGGGGGAGAAGAAATCTACCTGAGCTACCAATGTGCTCACTCATAGAGAGAAGCTCTTTTGCTTCTCCATTCTCAAAAGAGGATAAGGTGTCTATCCAAAGAAATATGGGCATGTTTGAGGGGCCCTCTTTAATGTAGAAGAGGCTGGGAGTGAGATGGAGGAGGAAAAAGTCCTTCTTATATTGTGCCATTAGTGCCCACATTGGCAACCCCTGAGTTAGAGTTCTATATTAGAAGGCCAAGCAAACCATGCAAAAACTTAAGTTAATATTTTAAAAACACTAAACAATCTCAGCAAATATATACATCTATTAAAAAATACCTAAACAACTGTTGGAACAGAAATATTGATTTTAAACTTTAAATCTCAAAACTCATGGAATAAAAACAGGGAAGACAAGCTGTTCCTTAAATGGTGCTTCTAGCCATAAGACTCTACAGCTCTAGGGAATATATTTCGCACTCAGTGTCACCTGCCTGCAATTAGTAATACAGATTACCAACTTCCTAAGAGGTAAATGTGAAGGTACCTTATCATCTGGTAAGCTGGTTGCGTTTATTGGACCTATAACTGGTGATGGTGAGATGCAGTGTGTTTAGTTACCTTCGTTTAGCACCCTGTGTTTGTTTGCTTTTATGTAGGTAAACAGGTTTGCTCTGAAAGTGATGATGATTCTTAAGATTTCAGCCTTTAAGTTGGCAGTAATCATGCCTTGAATATGTCAGTTTATACTAATGATTCTATGGTTTTAAGTGAAATTTCAAGGGTGGAAATCAATGTCATGCTAATGTGATCATTCCATCAGAACAAGCATTTCAGCTTGCCAGGCGGAACAATGTCCGCTCCTCTCTTCCCACCTCACAGTTCTTGGGATTCTCTCAACCCCACAGAGTGGATTTGGAGGATGTTCAGGGTGTGTGCTGAGGAGGAGAGTGGGGAAGCCTCATTTGACAGGAGTCCTTGTGCTGGCTTCCACTAGACCACAGGGTTAGTTGAATCCGGACGCTAGTCATTTCCTGATTATTCTAAGAAATGAAGACTTTATGGATATTCATTCTAAGAGTGGCTGCGTAGGGCAAATGTATTTGTACGTTGTTGTCTCCCCCCTCCCCCAGCTGAGCAAATAGCAGCTGAGAGGTGAGATTTAGGTCAGGAAAATGGTGTGGAGGGAGGATCAACTCCCCCTTGATGATGATCTGAAGGAAACAGGAAATGCTGGGTAAACCAATCACAGATTTCTCCCATCTTAACTTCACACAGTATTCTGGATTGTGACCTGGATCAAGACAGGGAGTCAAGACAAATGTTGTCTACTCTGAGTGGCAGTGAGTCTCCAGCAAAGACTCTTTCCCATCACTTGGTGATTTTTTTAACTAGAGATACCAGGGGGTGAACCTGGACTGTCTACAATTGCTGCCACTAGTCCTCCCTTTGATTGAACCTGACATTTTCAGAGACATTGTCTTAAAATCAGATTTAGATTTCGAGAGCATGTTGTGGTTTTAGAGACCTGCAGCTCTGTCCACACAAGGCTTCTTCATGATCTAAATTAATTCTTTTAACTGATAGATCAGGCATATTGATGTAAACTCAATTTCACTTTCAAGTTAAATTAGCTGATCTAGACTGATTTTGCAGTCCTTTCTTTCCTCCTCCTCCTCCTCCTCCTCCTCCATACGTACATGGTGGATTTTCAGCTCCAGGATACATATACGCTAAACCTATACTCTAATTCATTTTTAAAAGCAAATATCTTAGAAGTTTATTTTAACCCTTTCCTGGGATGTTTAGGGCAGTTAGTAATATTTTGAAAGAATGGGATTATGTCCTTTATTCCAAATTAAAATGTACCATACTGCTTAAAGATCCAAGCTGCCAATCACAGCCTCTGTGATTTTGTAAAGGTCACTTCAGCATGTGGTGGTTATGGGGAAAGGCCAGTTGTAGGGACTCGAACCTCCAATGAGGTGGTGAAATGTTTGTGGACACTCACCAGTATGCATACACTAAACCCATGTTTTGACACCCCAGTACAAGCCAGCCTTCTGCAGGCATCTCATGTGGAACTCAGTCACAAAGCCAACCCTGTAGGGTCAGCCCATCAGTTGATATGTGATTTCAACCCTGCTTTCTGCAGGGATCACGCATCTGGGGAACTTGATCATACAACTAATCCAGTGATGTCTCTACCTGCCCCACACCTGATATCACATATGACATTAGATGTGGGGCAGATAGGTATGCTTGGGGAAAGAACACTAATGGGCCAAATTGGGACCTGTGTCAGGCCATATTTGGCCCATGGACCAAAGGTTCTCCACTCCTGGGCTTGCAGGAAATGCCGGAAGAGAGCCCTCCTTGACCCAACCCATAAGACTCATTGTTAACAAGCTTTGGACCTTATTTAGGCTTGGCACTATACTGTAGTTTAGCATTACAGGAACAAGTCTTGGGTTTGTCTAGCATAGTCAAGAAGAGGAGATCACTGCCATTGTCTGAACCCAGGCAAACTATTGGCTAGTCTTAACTACCGTATGAATCAGGGAAGCAAGTCAAGATTACAATCCTAACTAGCTCCCCTAAACCATAGTAAAGATTATTAACAATCTGAGTTCTGGATGTAACAACATATTAAGACTGATAATGGAAGAAAAAGCTTCTGATCTCCTTGTGGCAAGAAAAGGAGAGTGAAGTGGGAATCACACAAGCCAGAGGCTCAGGAACATAACACTAAACCACTTATCCTTGTGTATGTCTGTGTCATCCACAGACATTTGAGTGTTAATTTTTGTTAGCAGCTGACAGTATCTCCTTCTTTGGGGACTTTTTTTTGTGGTCAGACCTATGGTTGGAGGGATTGTTTTGTGGTTTAATTACCTTGTAATGGTTTTAGATGTTTTGCATTGTATTGTATACTATTATTTCAAGTTGCTTTGAGACAGTTGTGTAAAGCGACTAATAAGTTCAATAAATTGTAGTGGTAGTAAATGAATGATAATAATAATATGCTTCACAGTGAGTTTGCACTCTAAAGCCTTGATTCTTCTGTCCTTCAGATATATTGGCACACTCGCTTTCCTTCAGTGTTCTGAGTCCAGCTGACCCCCACCCATCCAGTAGACTCCCATACCTGCTGTCTTCCAGGCCTGCGAGTAGACGTAAAGAAAGGGGGGTGGAAAGGAAGAGAAACAAGCAAGCGCACAGAGGAAAGACAGAAACAGAGGGATAAAAAGGATAACAGGAGCCATGAAAATGCGCCAACTACTGCTGTTGTTGGCCTAAATGCAGATAAGTATTGTACTGGAAACAAAGATTGCTTGTACTTTGTAGATAGAGACGTGTTTTGTTACAAAATGCTTTGTATGGAATTGGGTCACAGCAGAATATGAGCCAACTCCTCCTCCCTCCCTCCCTCCCTCTCTCCCCGCCTGCCTATCCTTTGAATCTGGAGCCAAATCTCAAGAGTAACTGAGAAGAAATTGCTACAGCTTTGCCAGTTTCCCTGGGTGGCGCCTGCTCTTCTTTACTGGGGTGACATTTGCATCGTTCTGGGATTCTGCTATTAATTAACGGGATGGGTTATTATTAACCGCTCTCTCAGAGTTTGTGTTTAATCCAGTCCACGCTGAAGATGGAGAAGTCCCCAAATGGGCACACATTTCAGATGCCTTGTGTGGAGGCCATATTCTGTCCCCAAAGGATCAACCCTCCTGCTTTATATTGTGGTTTGGTTTGTTTGTTTATTGCTGAATGGCTTTGCATTTCTTTCTGTTGTTGAAGCTAGTACGGTGGGGGCAAATGGGCTATTCGGGAACTGAATTGAGGGGTTCTCCATTTTTACTTTGAAGAATATACTGCACGGAGAGCCATCTCCCTTTGGAAGGAAAATACTGACATTATAGGACAGCTGCTCACAACCATTTGCACATGCTAATTTGCTTGCCTGGATTGTACGCTGTAAGCTACCTTTATCACTATACCTGCTCTGCCAAAATATGCCTTTGTGATATTCCAGGATCATGCAACACTCACATAGGTATGTGTTCACAGGTGGTGTGTGTGTTTACATATAATTTATGTATTTAAAGCATTTCTATACCACTTAATGCTTAGCATTTCTACACAGTAATATATCTTAGCGCCACTGTCTCCTGTGCTGCCCTTTCTATACATTGCCTACATTTCTGATGAACTATTGGTCCAGGCAGATAGATGCAAAATAATAATGCTGAACAATGGCAGAAAATGGTCACTTAGAGAATGGCTATGGTTGCAATAAAAAGAAAAATGCTTTTCATCAGGTAAACTTGGGGGGGGGGGAATGCCAGGCTACAATATTGACTTGATGTATCCAGTAAAGTGAGATTTTTATATTAAATGGGTTTGACATGATTTCAAATGAAATCCTGCATATTGTTTTACTTTGATGGTGATGTCGTTTGGCCGAACGGTAATTGCTTTGATTGATTGGTGATTGGCATCTCTTCCTCCCAGCTCCCAAAACAGTATTTAATTATATGTGCGCTGCCCTCTCCTTGGGAAACGCAAACCTGCTGGAGGAAATATGCTAATGACAATACCTGTTATGCGAGGTGTGACATGCCGATTCCTTTTACTTAAGTTAACCAATTTTCCAAACAGACAACGAATCTGGCAGCTGTTTTCACTACGGCTGTCTGCATTCATTCAAGGGCTGTCGAAAACATCGGGGTCACATCGCATTCCAGTAAGCATGCACACATGTGCTATTTCACACCCACAAGCACACATGTGCATGTATATACATGTGCAGGTGCACAGCCTTAATAACAGAATGCCTTCCTGTCTCTGGCGGGATTTCCTGCTTCTGAACAATCAGCAGAAATGTGACAGGTGCAGCTTTCCCCAGTGTGGATATGCAGTGATGGGGAAAAACAACACCTGTTACATTCCGGCTTCTCATGCAGCATTTAAAGGCACACTGGCCCTGTCTCAAAATAGGTAGCCATCTTACCGCTTAAAAAGGGGGGGGGGAATTGCATCATTTGCAGTTCATTGATTTAATTAATAATTATTATTTTGAGTGGGGAACCCACACCATGCACATGCATATAAAAAACCTTTCTAAAACATAGTTCCCTCATGTTTATGTTATGCTTCAGGATGAGGCTGAGGAAAAATAAATTTTGCCTTTTTGAGATTGTGCTGGTAGTTAAATGCACACTTTTGCAATGTTTGAGATCTAACGGACAAACTAGACGTCCTTTTTTATACGGTAGTTTGCCTTTGTACCACTGATTTTTCTTCAAGAAATAGCCAAGGGGTGGGAGCCATGTTAAGACTAGGAGAGCAGCTTTAACCCTTTGCCCCTCCATAATCTCCATTAGAATCACCTCACACCACCTCAGGCCTACGACTTGCAATGGGAGGAAATCTCTCATTGACACTTTCCTAAATATTTTACTTAGTAAGTGGTACTCAAGCACTATTAGGTGAAATTTCACAAAGCAAAACAAAATCAGGTGAGCTTCACTTTTGTACTTCCTCCAGAGTAATTGTTTTGTCCTCAGCCCCAAGCAGTGACTTGGATACTGACCCAGAGGAAGCCGCACCAGGAAACTCACATTTTGCAAGGAAAATTGTAGCTCCATCAGAAGAGTAGCAGAGCATGGATCCTCAGGTGGAGAAAGGAAGCCTCCGCTTTTGTATCCAGGCAGAGGTCCTTCTCGATAGTGGCACCCACCCTGTGGAACGCCCTCCCATCAGATGTCAAGGAAATAAACAACTACAGTACCTGACTTTTAGAAGACATCTGATAGGGAAGTTTTTAATGTCTGATGTTTTATTGTATTTTTAATATTTTGTTGGAAGCTGCCCAGAGTGGCTGTCGTTGGAGCAGCCCCAAAATAAATCAGTATACACACAGGCTACACAAACAACAAAATGTCTGACAGACAGAATGTGAACATCCCATGTTGAGTAGGCAAGAGTTTGAAGAAAAGTCCCATGGACCAGAGAAAGAGCCCCGGAGGGCTGCATTTAGGCCCAGGGCCTGAGGTTCTCTACCTGTGGCATAAAAAATAAACTACATGGTAGTCAGGGCTAGCCCTACCATTAGGCAAAATGAGTTGCTACCTCAGGAGGCAGATACTGGAGTGTGCTGGGTTGTTCCTTCTGAACCCCTTGGCCATTCTGCTCTGTTGGAGGGGACAGCTGTGTGTACCACATGACCTGCCCTGTGCTGCCAAGGTTAGACTGCTGCTCCCAGGTGTGGTGGGGGATGCTGCTGCCAGTGTTGAAAGAAGATTCAAGCCCACTCAAGTCAGAATTCTGCATATAGAACTGCAGGAAGGGCGTCATCTTGTCCTTTGCCACAGGCATCCATTTGTTGGAGGGCTGTGTTTCTCCCTATCATCAAACAAAGCAACTCTATTTTCCAGGGCATCTAGCAAGTTACATGCCAAAAAGATTGCTGTCCAGAACAAATTCTGATTCCATCTTCCTTTTATTGGAGGGAAGTTCTGTTGAGCCATGCATGATGATACATAACACTTCGTGAGCTAGCTTTTTTACCTGATCAAAAGCATTTTGCATACATTCCAAAACAGGCAAGGCTTAAGGATGAGCCATCACCCATGATCCAAGGAAGATGAGTGGGTGCCTTGAAGGAATTGGTTTCCATTCTCACCCCCAACCATGGATCATATGGAAATTGCTTTGAGTCCTGGCAGACCGTTTGATGATTTTTCTGTTGTAGCAATTGTAATATTCCATAAGATACAGTGTGAAGTAATAATAATAATAATTTAATAATAATAATTTATTATTTATACCCCGCCCATCTGGCCGGGTTCCCCCAGCCACTCTGGGTGGCTTCCAACAAAATATTAGTTGGAAGTCCAAGAATAACTAACAAAATACAATATAAGAAATAAAAGAAGCATTAAAATACAATTAAAAATCAATATGACTGAAAGAAGCTAGTAGACCACTGGTGGTCCATAGACCATAGCTTGGGCACCCCTTGGTTTACTGAGGATGTCTGCCTAACAATTGAATTGTATGGCTATAGAATCAATACAGTAATTATTTGAAGGTGGTTGTGGGCAGGGGGCAATCAGTTATGGCAAACTAAAAGCTTAACTGTTGACCTCAGCAAGGATAATTCAGTCAAGAGGCACGCCAAGACTGATGTACAGAATGGGCCTATGTCTCTCCCAGAAATCTGGTACTACCCACTAGACAAAGCTGCCACTACCAGAATTCCCCATTAGGAAAGCATGATAGTGATAAGTCATGTCACAGTACCTATCGCGCAGAGACGCATGCACACGGACAACAGGCACCACATCACACACTGCTTCTCTGGTGTTTTATTTCCAAAGCCCAGGGAACCCACTCTATCGATATTCTGTACAAGGTCTTCACTTGGGAAGAGAGAGGGGGGGAAACACCAGAGTGAGCGGCATAATTTTAAAATCAAAGAAATTCATTTCAGTAGTAAAAGGTTAACAGCCTTTAGGAGGAACACTTTTTAATCACTCTCGTCTAGACTCTATCACTCGAATCACCCACAGCAGGAGTGAAATATGGCTAAACCCCCATCACCAAACAGCACCTAAAGACTGTTGTATTTAATCATGTCTGTGCACTAGTTATGGATTTTCATTATGATTCCCGATGCTGTTGCACTGCGTAAAATATTAATATCCATAGTAATGATGCATGAAGCTTGGAGTGTAATTTCTTCACTCTTCTTGTCTGATATTAAATTGTTACCACTTTATCATTTGTGTAGAACTGCACGTTTCAATTAATCTTTCTGTATCAGCAGCCCTGATTAATATAGATCATGATTCATAAGCTTATCGTCACTATAGTTTTAACAGATCATTTATAAAGATCTTAAATTTCAGGGCCTGGGAGGCAAAGCCATTCTGTCCGAGGTTTTTCTTCCTTCCTGTTCCAGCAGGTTGCTCTATTCTCTTTCATTCACACAATTAATTTCGGGAAAGAAAATTAGCCAGATAAAAACGGGGCTCTGGCTTTTATGGCTTTATTCAAAGGGCCTGCCTGAAGTTTTATCCCATTTGCACAGAAGGAGTCGGCGTTTTAGTGAAAAGGGGGGGGGGACCCTCTGGACTCAAGTGAGTTCACTTGGCTTGTGGCTATTTTTAGACATTTGAACGTTCTTCTGAATATTGCCCAGTTCGCTCCCTGCTTAAGCGCACATTAGCTCATTCACTGCGGTGCTCATCTGTTCTCTGATCTGTAGCATATGTTGGTTTGGCTTGTGCAGGATAATCTGTTGAGATGCAGATGGCCAAATGGCCTTATATACTCCCATATGAACTGCTCAGACACTCAGATCTTTACCACAGACTCTTCCATGGGCACCTTCACCTGCATAGATGATGCAGGTGGCAAATGAAGAGAGAGCCTTTTCAGTAGTGGTATTGAGACCTCTTTTATGGAATTCCATCTCAGAGAGCTTCTTAAGTTGTAGCCATCAAGTTAGGACTTTTTCATGGAATCATAGAGTTGGAGGGGGTCTTGTTGGCCCTCTATTCCAAATATGGGGAACCTTTGGCCTTCCAGATGTTGCTGAGCTATAACTCCCATCATCCCTGGCAATTGACCAAGCCTTCTGGGGGTGATGGGAATTGTAGTTCAGCAACCTTTGGAGGGCCAAAGTTTCCCTATGCCTGATCTAATACAACTCTTTACCCCAGAGCCAGTGTGGTGTAGTGGTTAAGAGCGGTAGACTCATAATCTGGGAAGCTGGGTTCACATCTCCGCTCCTCCACATGCAGCTGCTGGGTGACCTTGGGCTAGTCACACTTCTTTGAAGTCTCTCAGCCCCACCCACCTCACAGGGTGTCTATTGTGGGGGAGGAGGGGAAAGGAGAATGTTAGCCGCTTTGAGACTCCTTCGGGTAGTGATAAAGCGGGATATCAAATCCAAACTCCTCTTCTTCTTCTTCCATGCAGGAAATCAAGGGTAGTATAAAGCAAGCATCCCCAAACTTTGACCCTCCAGATGTTTTGGACTACAATTTCCATCTTCCCCAACCACTGGTCCTGTTAGCTAGGGATCATGGGAGTTGTAGGCCAAAACATCTGGAGGGCCGCAGTTTGGGGATGCCTGGTATAAAGCTAAGTTTTACTCAGAGTAAACCTATTAAAACCTAGCCTCGTCAGGTTTATTAATTCCAGTGGGTCTACTCTGTGTAACACTTAGTTGATGCCCACCCCCAGAGCTAGAACACCCTGAAAAAGTAGCTGCCCAACCTCTGCTCAAAGACACTCCATGAGTGGGAGTCTTACCATCTCTCATGGTAATACCGGTAGACTCCATTCTTGAACTGATTTTCCCATTGAGACATTTTCCCTCAAGTTCATTTCATTCACTGTCAATGGACTGGGTTTTTTTTTAATCTAACCTGCTTAGAACTTTAGTTGTTTTCTCAGATGTTCTATTACTTTTCTTGCTCGGTGCTGCTTTTATTTTCTGGTTCTTCTGCTATTTGTTATGGCTTTTTAAAAAAAATTGTTGTATTTTTCTTTTTATTCATATAAATTGTGCACTGCTTTAGAAATCTGATAAAAATTTAGAAGTGGGATACAGGTTGTTGAAGTAAATAAATAAAGACATCTCATTTTAAAGTGGGACCTAAATTGCGCTAGTATTTAAGCCCAAACGACTCTCTGTGATGGCCTATCTTTAAAATGTCTATGAAGCCGTTTCCCCAAGAATCAAAGCAAATGTCACAGAGAGAAAAACCAAGCCATGCCTGGAAGGAAAGCTGAAGAGCTTCTGATGAATGTGTGTGGTTCCTCTGCCGCCCTCCTACAGGTTGGCTTGGCCCTGCAAATATCACAGCTACTTGTTAGTTGACACCTTTTTTTCTGGTAAGCGTAGAACTATGCCTGAAATCTATATAGTAAGGTAAAGCAGCTGTTAGGCTGTATTCCCACACACATTACAGAGCAGCGGTGAAATACAGCCTGGAATTTGTCTTCAAAGATGAGATAACATAGCTGCCTTAACAGCTGCACCTGTCACTTCCAAATGACGTATGGCGCATTGTGTCGGGTACATTTGCAGGGCAATTTTCCGGTTGGAATAAAAGGCTTTCCGAGGCGAATTTTCCTTGGTTTTTATCCCGCTCTCTAAGCTTATTTATACATATATATTCTGCAAATATTGACTGTCAGCATACTCAATAGCAATAAAATATTAGAAAGGAGGGGAAAGAGTTTTCTGGGCACCACAGGTTGCCCTCAGTTATAGGCTGACTGCTACAGGCTAGACACCCGAGACAGAAACTGGTTTTCCTCTTACAGTGCAGAAGTTAACTCTTCTCAGTAGGGATGGATGAGATTTTTGTTTGGTCTGCATTTTGAAATGAACTGACCTAATTTGCAATCCCTGGGCATATAAATGGATTAGGTGCAGTTATCCAATTGCACACTTTTCCAAATTTTGCAATGCAGTTTTCGTTCAGAAATGCATATTTTACGAGCTAAAGTCATACCAAAATGCATATATATATATATATAGAGAGAGAGAGAGAGAGAGAGAGAGAATGATGCATAGAAAAGCATACAAAAATGTTATTTTAGGGGATAATGCATACAAACTATGTACTTTAGGGGAAAGTGTATGTAGCACTGCATATAACAGAGGGAAATGCATACTGTTTAAAAGTGAACTTCGGTGCAGTTTTTTGTAATAAAAAATGCGTACAAAACAGGACAGAGCAGACTTATGATTAAATGTATGAAAAACTGACTTGTAAGTCCATGCCTAATTTTCAATATGTAGTCACTTTTGCATAACTTGATCCTATGTCCCATTGTGTTCAGTAGCTCCTACTCCCAAGTAAGTGTGCATAGGATTGCACCTTTGCCATGTCAAAAAGGTAACGCGAAAGCTTGGGAAGTATTAAGTAACGTGTGAGCAGAATGCCAGTGAATTATTCTGGGTACAGTAGTGATGTATGGAAGTGAGAGCTGGACCATAAAGAAGGCTGATCGCCGAAGAATTGATGCTTTTGAATTATGGTGCTGGAAGAGACTCTTGAGAGTCCCATGGACTGCAAGAAGATCAAGCCTATCCATTATTAAGGAAATCAGCCCTGAGTGCTCACTGGAAGGACAGATCCTGAAGCTGAGGCTCCAATACTTTGGCCACCTCATGAGAAGAGAAGACTCCCTGGAAAAGACCCTCATGTTGGGAAAGATGGAGGGCACAAGGAGAAGGGGACAACAGAGGACGAGATGGTTGAACAGTGTTCTCGAAGTTACGAATATGAGTCTCACCAAACTGCGGGAGGCAGTGGAAGACAGGAGTGCCTGGAGTGCTATGGTCCATGGGGTCACGAAGAGTCGGACATGACCAAATGACTAAACAACAATGACAACATGGGACACTCACTGCAAGAATGACAGGAGTGAAGTCCTCTTTGTGCATTAATCCCATGAAGAGGTTTGCGGAAGTGCAAGGGGCCCATCGATGTCTGCTGCAGGTAAGTCTTCTTTCAAAAGGGCTGTTAGCTCAGAGGTGGAGTCCATGGTTTTGCATGCAAAGTTCAATATCTGATACCTCCAGATAGTCCTATCTGAAACCCTGGAGATCCACTGCCAATCATTATAGCTATGGCCCGGCTTGGTACAAAACAACTTCTTATGTTCCTAACACATGCCATTCATTTGCATGTGACAAATGTCCCAGGGAAGAGCTGTGTAATAATGGGGTCAAGAAATCTACCTGTCTTTGATGTTTTCCTGAATTAGACACAAATACACCAGAACCATGTTGCCACCCTGTTGCGTGCACAGCCTTTTGGCCAAGATCAAGTGTAAGAACCATGTTACTCTCCTATACATGTTACTCTCGTAAAGAACAGCGGAGAGATCAGGACAGGAAATCACACATCAAACAAATGCTTAACAGGGAAAGGTAAGCCTAATCTTATGGTCTTGCTTGGCAGACTTTCAAATCCCATATCGACAGTCTTGTCACCTGCAAAATTCTCCCTGAAGCCACTGCTTTATTTATTTATCCCAGTGCATACAATCAAATCTGAAAGATGCCTATCCATGGTTCTAGGCACCTTTGACATGCATTATAAAATATAACTACATCCAAGACTACCCCATAAATCCATCTGCCAAGCCTTGATGCCCTAGCATGACTGACCTTAAAGATGATAAATGCACAAGCTGCTGCTGTTTGGTGACACTGCTGAGGGTTAGGTGGGGTTTCTTAAAGAAGGGAACTGCAACTGATGTATGTGCATCAAGGGAGAGGAGCTAGGGTGGTGCTTGCTAATGCTCTGTGTGCTTTGAGCTGACACAAAAAAGAAGAAGTAGGGCAGAGCACAGACACAAGCCTGTTGTGCTGGTCAGGGGAAGCAGAGTGCATTTCCTCTGCACTTCCTCACCTTTGGGCATCAAAATGGTTGTAATTTGCTGCCTTATCTTAACTCATTGCTGCACTGAGTTTCTTACAAGCTCACGCTGCATTGGTAAAGTGAAAGCTCCCGCCAGTACCAGTGTCAATTATTAACACCCCGTTTTGCCTTCAATAAAAGTAACATATTTATGACACTATTTAATATTTATTCCTCGGTACCTAATCCATCTTCTCCTAAAGGGTTGTGGCATCTGACAGCTACCAACGCGGCAAATGCAAAGAAAATCCCACCCTTCTTAACATAATTAGCTCTCTGACCAGCAGATATCTGCTTTATCCATATTCTCGCTTCACTTATTGGATTTTATTTATTTTTACTGTCATATTCCTTCTAGTCTTCTTAGATGGTGTTTTATTTACCACTTTTTTTTACTTTTTTCTGCTGTTGCATTTGCCCTGACATGGAGACTGCCCAATCCACTAGGCAGAACTGTGCGACCTTGTGGTGGCTTTATAAGGAGATAGTTCAAGTGTGTTTAGAAACCGCTAGTTATTCTCTGGAGCTAAACCTTTCATTGGCTGTCTCCACTCTTGCTCAGTACTGAAGGGGGAGGTCAAGAGAGTGGTGAAAACTCCATTCAGTGCTTTCTAGCTTTAATCTTCCCGTGCATTGGTGTGTCTGACTTATGGCGATAGGTAAATAGTGACAGTAGCAGGATTATACTTTAAGCTGCTAGCTATGGATCCGCACATATGCTGTGCCAATAATACGGTCTTTTGTGCGTAAGTTTGGTCTCCCCTTTCTGTCCATCTGGCAAGATTGAGCCTCACTTGCTCACGATAACCTGCTTGCCTCAAGAAGAAGCCTGCAAAAGAGGCCTTAACAAACTTGGTCCCATTTTAAATTTATCAGCCTGTTATGATGCGTCCGCCTTCTCTTTCCAGTTGACCTCAGAAGAAATATTTGGCCAGTCATATTCAAGCTGGATAGAGCGGCTTAAATCCATTTGATGATGCTCCTTGTCAGATCTGACACTACACTGACCTTGTACGGGTACGAAGTGGCACTGGCATTATGGTACAAAGTGAAATAAGACAGGTTGTCAAATGCAGATTCATACCAAACATTTGTTTCGGAAGAAATGCAACCTGGTGCATTTGGTAAGTATGGCAACATCTTCAATGTCCCATGCAACCAGGAGGCATTAAGCTTCTGTGAAGCCAAGTATCTGGAGAATGCTACTATCAGACCAAATCCCATAACCACCTTCATCAAAGTGCAGCAGCAGATATTTTGTACTGGTTGCATAGAAGAGCGTTGTGCAGGGTACAACACTTCACACGGCAGTGCTGCTGTGTATATGTCAGGGTTTCCCAAACTTGGGTCTCCAGCTGTTTTTAGACTACAACTCCCATCACCCCTAGCTAGCAAGACCAGGGATCATGGGAATTGTAGTCCAAAAAACAGTTGGAGACCCAAATCTGGAAAACTCTGGTATATGTAATGGCATGTTTTGCACTAGGCATTGTTGACCCGCAGCTTTCTGCGGCTTCCATTGTTCTCTGCACCGGAGCCAATGTTTAAAGTCTGGTTGGTTGATACCTTCTGCCCAGATAAATATGTGTTACTGTGTTTACTCACTGCACAAATACCTGGGTGCCCTGATATTGAGAAAGAGAATATCCCTGGCATATTTATATTATCTGTGGGCTAGGAGCAATGCTTGTTAGCCCTTGTGCCAGTCCATAAGGCCATCTTATTGCAAATAGGCTGTTGCACTTGTCCTGCAGTAATATTGTTGACAGCTATTCAGACTTAGCAAAGGGTTGGAAGAGACACATTGCAGGAGGATCGACCTTGTTGCTTGAGTAAAGAAGGGAGGTGCTGATTTGAAGAATGGGGAAAACAATGGGAGAAGGAATTGAAAGAATGAAAACTTATATAAAGGGAAAGAATTCCTAAATAGTGTTGTAGGGAGGAGGGAGAAATGAAATTCAGTTTGCATTTAAAGATAAACCTACCTAATTCACACTTTTTAAAACTATACCAGAACTTAAACATAGCCATCCTTGGAAATTTGTACCTCTCTGAATTTTGCAATGAAGTTCTCCACTCAAGGGATGTCCATACAAACATGTACAAACATGTACACGTTCGGGAAAATTGCATTATATTAGGAGAAAATGCTTAGCAAAAATGTGTTTATTGTGTAAAACGTCTCCCCAAATGTGTTGTGTTTGGAGAAATTTACAGTAAAATCTCTGGTAGCTCTTTCGTAATCATCTGGATTGGTGGCTGTCAGAGGGTCGTCGTGGCTACTCTAGAGTAACTCCGCTTTGAGTCCAGTTTGTCTTTAAAGACTTTTATTGTGCAATGTATTTACAGTGCAGAGACTGCTTAAAACATGACCTCTCATTCCGAATCAGAATCCGGCAATGGCGTACGTCTGTTCCTACGCCAGCAAAGTAGTCAGGGCACCCCAAAACGCCTCCCCCTTGACCTGTGTTGCAGTGCTCTCCTTAACTTTTGCGCCGGAAGGAGCGATGCCCTCTCAGCCTCCTCCCTGTCAAGGCGGTGGAAGGGCTCTCCAGCATCCTTGAGCCCTTGCCTGCATCTCTCCTCCCCTGAGCCTTCCCATCGTTCCGCCCGCTGGCTTCCCACTTCCTCCGAGTCTTTCGGCTGCTTCAGACCCACTGCTGCTCCCTGTGCTTGGCGAGGTGGATGTCAGTATGATGGGGGCTGGCTCCCTGTAGGGAGTCACCCTTACAGTGGCCATCACTAAATCTTGTGGGAGCAAATATCATGGTTTAACTACATGATTGTGCGAAGAAGTACTTCATTTTGTCTGTCCTGAAACTTCCAACATTCAGCTTCATTGGATGGCCCCCAGTTCCAGTATTATGAGAGAAAGAGGCAAACTTATCCCTATCCACTGTTTCTGTACCCTGCAAACCACACTCAGAATTTGGACTATTGCAGGAGAACGTAAGAGTCTCATACTGCCCCCCCCCCATGTAACAGCCTGTCCCTAGGGCCAGTGTCTCGTGTAATCAACCCACCCACCCCTGTTTCTGAAATGCTATAAGGGGTTCCTTCTTGAATTCACAACACTTTGAGCTCCAAGACCAACCAAGCCCGAACCGTTCCTGCCTCTTATACTCCAGCGATGCTGTTTCCTTACATCTTTATTAAACTCTATAGCCACTTTGATAGGGAAATTGAAAAGCAAAAGATATGAGGGACAACAAAAAGCCATAATTATGAAGATTCAATTTAATTTTAAAGGTTGCAGAAGGAGAAAAAATGAAGCAGGAGAAGAAGAAACCAAATTAATTTAGCAAGGAAGCATTGCATGAAATATTGTTGGCGCTTAATAACCATGCAAAGACAGATGATATGTGTGGAAAAATTAGTTGTAGGACCTCATAATAGTCTATTAATATTTTCTACAGGCACAGAAACCCTTTGCTGAATTATTGTGACAAAGTAATTTTTTAAAAGAGAGTTTGAAAATCTTCAAAAGGAAAGGACAGCAAGGATGTAAGCAAAAAAGAGACGGAGACAGAGAGCCCCATTGAAGCATTCGGCTCTGAGCTAGACTTCACACCATTTTATCACTGTCCTCAGTTTCACAAAGAGGCAGCAAACTCTTTGAGGCCCTGTGCTGAGGCTGTCATGCATTATGCTTAAGATTTTGTTGTTGTTGTTGTTGTTGTTAGGCACACACCTACAAATATATTGTGTGAACCAGACACACTTGAGTTTGGAAATGAATGTACCATACACACATGGGCTGCCAATGGGATTTTCCCCAGCCTGCAACCCACTCACAAAAAAGGACACAGGTTTCCATTCAACTTGCATATGCTTTTTTGTCATATGCAAATCTGTGTCCACTTTTGCAGGTGGAGTGAAGGGCCCAAAAGTAAATCACCGGCAAATGCAATAAAATGTCTGATGGACAAAATAGGAACAAGTACAGGCGGCGGAGGGAGGCGGAACAACTCCAAGATGTTTTGCAGCCTGAGGCCATCCACATACAGAAGTTTATAAGACAGGTAGTTGGCTCTTACTTCAAGAACCATTATGGGACAATGTCCTCCATCACACCGGAGGACAGTAGGTCACTGGTGGTCTCTGTGTGGGGTAAGACTAGGTGTGGGGCTCTGTCCTCCAGTTGAAGGAACTGACCATGGAGCTCGTGAGGAATGGCCAGGGGGCTGCAACTGCTACTCTCAGGGGCGTAGGAAGATAGGGGCGATTGGGGCGGTGCGCCCCAAGCGGCGCGATCCCAGGGGCACCATCGCCGCTGCCTGCCCTGCCCCAAAACATGCACCACGTCATTGTGCACGGCACGCCCCAAAACGCGCCCCGCCCCCAGAACACACGCCACGTCACTGGGGGCAGTGCACCTGCTCACTGCCCCCAGTGGCGGAGCATGAAACTCCGCCCCTGGCTACTCTGCCATCCTAAACATCCAGCTCCTGCAGCAGATATCCAGCTCCTGCAGCAGATATGGTAGGTACAGCTCTGGCCATAGTTTTGTTTCTGGCTTTCTCTGGAGAGAAAAATGTTGGCTGCCAGAAGACGCACCTCCAAAAAGCCAAACTTTCACCCCCTTTCTTCCCCCTTTTATCTCCTCCTCCTCCTCCTCCTCCTCCTCCTCCTATTACTACTACTACTACTACTACTACTACTATTACTTCCTATACCACCCTTTATCCAAGGATCCCAGAACTGTTTAGAATATAAAAACACAAAAATCCATAACATTGTAACAATCAAAACCAATAATTCCCCCCTCACACACAGTTTGAAAGGCCACAGATAATTAGACAAAGGCCTGGGAGAGGGAAAAATGTATGGCACCTAAAGATATGAAATGCAGGTGCCAGGGAGCCACCCCAGAAAAGGCCATTCTTGTGTTGCTGCCTTATGGACCGCCCATGGAAGAGCCACATGAAGAAGGGCCTCAGATGATGATCACTGGGTCTGGAGCGGTTCCTATGGGGAAAGGCGGTCCTTGAGGTATTGTGGTCCTGTCCTGTCCCGTCCGTCCATCCCCCCGCCTCCCACCAAGTACCAAAATGACCCACTTTCAGCAAATGGAGCTGTGAAAGTATGGAGGCATTTTGGCTGAGTTCTAGCTGAAGGTTGAAAGAGTGGAAGCATCCTTGGTTAAAAGGAAGCAACAAAGTCCTATAGCATCTTAAAAACGAACAAATGTATTTACAACATAAACTTTCATGGGCTATAGTGATGAAGTAGACTCTGCTTCACAACACCATATGCCAAAATAAATGTGTTTGTCTTGAACATGCTACAGTCATCTCTGGTTTTCCTTGCAACAGGCTGGCACAATTTCCTCACTTGGTTAAGAGGAGTCAGTTATATTAGACTGAATGAACTTCAGTACTTCTCTGGAGCTTATGTAAAGAGTATTCCACCTTTTTCGGTTATGCAAGAAGGTCTCACTAGGCCGGTCATCCTGATCATAGAATCATAGAGTTGGAAGAGACCACAAGGGCCATCCAGTCCAACCCCCTGCCAAGCAGGAAACACCATCAAACACCATATGCCTGTCAAGCCTCTGCTTGATCACTTTCAGGCATGAATGTATGTGGAGCTACTTCATCAATTTCATCAATGCTAGGGCATCCCCTTTGCCAAAAGATCTGCACATCTTTAGGGTTAAATATCAGCCAAAGGCAAGAGGCTGCATTGATTCATGGAGGTACAAGGTGCCAGACCATATTTCAAACCTAGTGAAGCCTAATGACTATTTTTGCCTGCAGGGCTTCACTGTGTTTGTGATGAACAGATCCTGTGAATCTGCTTCTGTTGTTCAGCAGAAGTAAAAGCTACCAGCACACCCGTGATGAGCTATGCCACACATTCATCATGCCACCAACAGCTTCTGCTGACCCTGAGAGGGCGGGTGGAAAATTCACTCCAAATATTTGTCACCTCTTCACATGAGAGAAGGGAAGCAGTAAACAGGAAGTACAATTCAGTCACACTTCCTGTCTCTTCTGTTTTTTCTCACATACAAAACAGGGGGAAGGGGATAAAGATGGGAATTGAGTACAAACAACTGGGTATGTACCATCTTGCCCTGTGTCCTATTTCACACCTGTATATAGGTTAATCACAAGAGTGCCTTACTGTAGCCAAGTTACATCAATTTTAAAAGAATTGTGCTGGCTGCCAAGTAAAGTTCAAGCTTTTGGTCTTGACCTACAACTAGGGAGCAGCGTAACTATGGATTTGCTTTCTCCCATGTTACCTGTTTCAGTCATACTTCTACTTCAGGGCCCTCCTTGTGGTGCTATATGATTGATGTCCACTAGGCGGCATCCCTTTTCTGTGATTGCCTTCCTCCTGAGTTTAGGCAGGTGCCATCTTTGACTTTAGTTTAGTGCCTCTGTAAAACACTATTATTAGACCTTTGCAGACACGTGATTGCATTTTTCATTCTTATTTTTCCATCTTAATAACAATACTAATAATTGTATTATCTGTACCCCACCCATCTGACTGGGTTGCTCCAGCCACTCTGGGCAGCTTCCAACAAAATATAAAAACACAGTACAACACACATCAAACATTTAAAAACCTCCCTATATAGGGCTGCCTTGAGATGTCTTCTAAAAGTTATGCAGTTGTTTATTTCCTTGACATCTGCTGGGAGGGCGTTCCACAGGGTGGGTGCCACTACCGAGAAGGCCCTCTGCCTGATCCCCTGTGACTTCACTTCTTGCAGTGAGGAAACTGCCAGAAGGTCGACCTCAGTGTCCGGGCTGCAGGTGCATTTTATTTTGCATTCTGTTGAATTCATAATATATATTTTTTAAAAAAAAAAAACCCAGTAATTGTCTATTGCTGTATATTTTTAAATGTACACCACCATTAGATGTTGTAATAATAATAATAATAATAATAATAATAATAATAATAATAATAATTGTTGAAGAGGAAGCATAGACATGCACCTGCCAGATAAATCACTGAGGGTACACTTTATATCATTGGCTCATTCTCATCTTGGCCATGGGATGAGAACATTACAGAGGACAGTCTTTACCTTGAAGGACAGTCCTGGATTTACAGAAGCTGTCCCGGTTTCTGATTTGATCCGAGAATCTCCCACTTTTCCTTAGGACGTCCCTATTTTCATCAGAGAAATGTTGGAGGGTATGGAGTTATGCGATCCCCAAGCCAAGGCGATAAGTGACTATACAAGCTTTAGAAGACATTTGAAGGCAGCCCTGTATAGGGAAGTTGTTTTAAAGTTTTATGTTTTATTATGGTTTTATACATGTTGGAAGCCACCCAGAGTGGCTGGGGCAACCCAGTCAGATGGGTGGGTATAAATAATAATAACACCATCATTATTATTATAATTATTATAATTATTATTATGGAATAGGAGTGGACCTCCCTACTTTCATTGGAGAAATGTTGGAGAGCATGGTGTTAATTAAGTTGCCTAAAGATGCATCTAACAAATGTTATGCCATGGCAGACTAACAGCAGGAAGTGGTAGCAAAAGCAATGGCCTCTTACTGCCCTCTGTGGCATAAATTCAGCATAAGTACCCGTTCATAAGGAGGAGCTGATTTCACCTGAATGGCAACTATGGGGCTAAATATGATCCTGGTAGTAAATTGGTGGCCTGTCCATCCTCCTGTTATACAGCGCTCCTCACAGCATCCTTTATAAAGAAAGGGCAAGGTGACATTTCTGCTTTTCCAAGCCAGTGACTTTGCTTGAACCGCAGGGGAAAACCTCTATGTAAGGCAAAGGAAAGCTAAGGAAGACAAATCCCAGGACCAGGGAGGAAAGACAGGGAAGTCCTAATTCATTGAGATTTTAATTTCATTTGTAAGCGATGAGTTATTCTTACTGATTTATATCTTCCGCCTGACACCCAAACAGAATTTGATTTAGGCTGAGAGAAACAGGAAAAAAACAAAAAACCACCCACCACATCAATGCCTGGGAAACCTGGTTTTGTCAACTCCTTCAAGGTAAATAAAGTAAAAGACAATAAAATAAGCCTGAGCAAAAACAAGCACGAAACCCTCCATTTTCCTCTTCCTTGCCCTATTTTAATCTTTGCTGCTCCATCCATTCCCAGACTCCCCACCCCCACCCCATTTCTGCTTTCTTTTTTCTTTCTTTAAATACAGTCTAATCCCGAGTGTGAACTGATGTAGTTTGTCTATTGGGGTTGGGGGGGAGGCGAAATCTCTCTCTCTTTTTCTCTCTCTCTCTCTTTCTGCCTTTTTCCTTCTTCTTTCCTTGGCCCAGTTCATTATTTTTCTTTCTTGTCACTCAGTGTGATAGGTTGAACAGAAGTGCAGAGATGAGCACTGAAAACGGTGTCACAAGGCCTTAATCTAGTCTTTAATGCCTGACTTCAGAGATGTCATTTATCTTCTAACTGCAGCAGGCATCCACCAACTTTATCTCTAATAATATATTGATGGATTAAAAGGGTCGGGCAGGAGACCGGGCTGGAAAAATTGCTTATTGACATCAAAATACAGTGCCCTCAACCTGATAAACATGGAGGGGCTCGTGTATCTCCCAGAATAGTTGGTGTTGCTATAATTTTTTTCTCGCTCGCGTGTTTCTCGCAGGTTCATGGGGTGGTCCAGCAAAATAAACAAATGGAACAAATAAAGAGGAAATACAAGGGTTTCCCCCCCCCTGCCTTGACACAAGCTTGTGGAGGCAAAGATATTTCACTCAAGGTCCCCCCCCCTTTCATATTACTGTATCTGTGCACCAGTCATTAGTGGTTATTTATCATATTATCTGTCAGATTTCATAGCAGTGTAAAAAAAGGGTGAGAAATAGCTAGCCTGTTTTAGTAGGCTAGAAAAACAGGACCCTGGAACTTGCTATGTGATATATGGCATTGTGTCTTAATAGTGACTCATTATGCTTTTACAAACTGTTCTTTCTCAAAGGCTGTAAGCCCGGCGCTGTCTAGTAATCTCGAAGGCTGAAATTCATCCCACAGCACACACTACCCAAGCAAAGGCTTTATTTTGATAATTAAACGAGGGTAGGAAGAGAATTCAACAGAGTCCTTTAGCCGGAAGGGTAGTGCAGCCTCTCTTTTTTGTGATAAATTGTGACTATTGTGCACCAAGAGAAATGTGTAGCCACTGAACCCCTCCTCTCCCTTGATGTGCCTATTTACAGATGCTGCAAAGTCATTCAGAGATGTATGCAAGCGGAAGGAAGGAAGTCCTCTGGATTACAGTATCTTGGGGGAGAGTAAACTAAAGAGCCTCTACCTTGCTCATTCTTTCTTAATTCTAATCTCATCTGTTCTTTCAAAATAATTCTGCTTCTTCTCCCGCATTCTTTACAGATTACCCAATGCTTAGGCACCAGCCAATGTCTCTTATCCACCCTCGAGTCCCCCTTAAGCATTCTTGCTTGACCAGGAGATGTGGGTAAGAGTAGGTAGTTTCAGTAGAGTAAGTAGGACACACTACAAAAGCAGTGTTTCCCAACCTTGTGCCTCCAGCTGTTTTCGGACTACAATTCCCATCATTCCTGACCACTGGTCTTGCTAGCTAGGGATGATGGGAGTTGTAGTCCCAAAACATCTGGAGGCACAAGGTTGGGAAACACTGTACAAAAGGACACAATATTGCTCCTATTGATAAAATCCACCCTACTTCTCCAGACTCCAGCTCACAGCCAAGCATGCAGGGGTGCCAACTTGAATATAATATTGTGGGGGCCCAGGTAAGCCCCAGCCCGCATAATCGATCACATGACACAGTGCACACACACACACACCATTTGAATGGGAATGCTCACCAACTTTGTGGGGGCTTGGCACCCTCAAATATTTTATTCTGGGGGGGGGGGCGAAGCCCCCATGTCTCCTAGCATGAAAAGCAATAAGCAACATCTGTAATGACAAAACAATTAATAAATGGCACAGCTGTATGAAACCATCCAGAAATGGAGGACAAAACCAAGGGAACAGAGGCAAATCAATGATGATGATGATGACGACAACAACAACAACAACAACAACATATTATTATTATTATTTATACCCCACCCATCTGGCTGGGTTTCCCCAGCCACTCTGGGCGGCTTCCAACAGAATATTAAAATACAAAAATCTATGAAACATTAAAAGCTTCCCTAAACAGGGCTGCCTTCAGATGTCTTCTAAAAGTCTGGTAGTTGTTTTTCTCTTTGACATCTGGTGAGAGGGCGATCCACAGGGTGGGTGCCACTACCGAGAAGGCCCTCTGCCTGGTTCCCTGTAACTTGGCTTCTCACAGCAAGGGAACTGCCAGAAGGCCCTCGGCACTGGACCTTCATGTCCGGGAAGAACGATGGGGGTGGAGATGCTCCTTCAGGTATACTGGACCGAGGCCACGTGTAAAAAAGACAAAAATAGAGAATTCCCCAATGAAGTTGAATCTTAGAAGAGAATATTATGGATTAGTTGGCAAAATTTCAGATTATATTGCAGTTTATCACATTGTCAAAACCAACTTTGAAATTAGGTACAAAGCCAAAATCGCTTATAGTCAAAACCAGTGCTTTTTTTTCTGGGGGTACGCAGGGGTACACATGCCCCTAAACATTTTGTGAATCTTTGTACTTTTGTCCATTTACAGTATTAATTTTCCCCGATTTGAACTATAAAATGTTGATTTTCTTGAGTAAAAAGAGAGTACCCCTAAACATTTTTTAGGGGGGAAAAGCACTGATCAAAACACATTGAGTTCCATAGTGAGTGGGATCACCAAAGTCTTTTTTCCCAGCTGCTCACCCCCTTTCTGTCCCCTTTATTTATTTTAAATTGCCAAGCATGTAAAGTTGAATGCACACACGTTGAATGCACATAAGATGCAATCTACGGTTACCTGTATTTTACATGGTTGGCAGCTGAAAATAACACACAGCTCTGCCCTCTCACAACTCACCACTGTTCCTTGCTCATCAGCATATGCTGCTTGAGGCAGCCAAATCACTCTGCCTAATGGTAGGACTGGTTCTGCTGCATATATTATTATTAATAATATTTCTCTGGTCATATTAACTGGCAAAGCTTGCTTTGACTCCTCAGTGCTTTCCATTTCACTCGTCCATCCAGGTGTCTGACAATTCCTGCTTCTTCTCCCTGTTCGCCGTCTCCAAAGTGCATCCTTCCCTCTCTGTCATTTTCAAATTTCAGGGACTCCTTTTTGTGTGTGAGACAAAGCATGACAAAAGGCATTAGAATAATTTCCCCAAATGCAACTTGTGCCTTTCCCCTCTCTTTGCTGTGTTGGCTTTGTTCGCAGAATGTGATTTCCAAAACATTTGGTGGCATATATCACCTCCAAACAACCCCTAAGAATCATTGCTTGCTGGTAGGTGACAAAGGAAAGGAACATTTGAATAGCAAGCTTCCAGCTGCAGGAAAGAGAAGGGAGAAAAGACTGTGTGTGAAAATAATCTAATATTGTCTCGTTTCCAGCTCTTGCATATTACAAAGGCTAGGAAGCCAGGGATGGTTACGCTGCAGAAGCTATGTTGCTTTAATCTAAAAGTTGCCAAAGAGGAAATTGCACAATGTATATGCTGTGCTATATCTTGCCTGTTATATATAATGTACCCAGAGCACTGCAAGTTTCCTGGAAAGAACTACACTTCCCATAATACACTGTATCCTGTCATTTAGCTAGGATGAAAGGGAATAGGAGGTAAAAGAGGGTGTGGATCTCATCTGCTGCAGCAGCTGCTAATTGTAGGAAAGGAAAGGGGAATTGTTGAGAGGAGGAGTTGTCCTAGCTTGAGGGAGGTAAGAATATGGCGTTTCATCTAAGCTAGCTATATTTTTCTCATTCTGATTCCTGACTCCACAATTTGTGTTTGGAGGGACACCCTGGAAAGTACTTAAGCCAACCTAAATTGAGTCTCTGAGGAGCCACCTATCTTTTGACCTACAAAGCCGCATGCAGTTTAGGACCAGCTGAGGATCACCTCCTCCAATATAAGCCCATCAGGGTATCCAGATTGTGAACAGAGAACAGAGAACCTGCTGTACCCAAGCTCTGGAACCCCTGCCAGAAAGATCCACCTCACCCTTTCCATGGCAATCTTCTGCTACGATGTGAAGGCCTTCAGTGTGTAGTTCATTAAAAACTGCATGGTTGGTTTTAACTGTTTCTTCTTTTATCTGCCAGCCTTCTTCTGCTCCTTTCTTTCCATCATGATGCTTTTCGCTATTGTTTTAATTTGTTTTGGGGTGCTTGTATGTGCGTGAGTGTTGAATTTTTGCTCTTTTTGCATTTTTCATTTTTGTCAGCCACCGCGAGCCTTTTAGGAAAGGTGCAATTTAAACATTTTACTCATTTGTAAATATTTAGCGGTTTGTACTTATTGTTGTACTTACTTGGCAATTTGAAAGCCACATGGGTTTCATATACTCCATACATTTAAAACACATGGCTTCCCCCAAAGAATCCTGAGAACTGACCGGCTTGCTCCACCGCTGCATTTATGAGCACTTTAGATTGAAGGAGGGGTGTGTGTGTGTGTGTGTGTGTGTGTGTGTGTGTGTGTGCCATTACATGTAGTAATTTTTCTCTCATTCAGTAGTCCAAGTGTGCAACATATTAAGAGCATAAGAAGAGCCCAAGAGGCCATCTAAGTGCAGCATCCCAGCCTCACAGTGGCCAACCAGATGTTCATGGGAAAATCCACAACTTTTGAAATAAGAACTACATGAAATTTAATAAATATCCTCAAAGGAAAGGTATTAATAACTGTAATAATTATGGTCCTCCGGATATTGTTGGTCTACAACCCCCATCATCCCTTAGCATTGGACATGTGGCCTGGGACTAATGGGAACTTGAGTCCCACAGTGTCCGGAGGCCAACAGCTTCCTCAGTAAACATATGGAAGATGTCCTGAAGTAAACATATGGAAGATGTCTCCCCAGCAGACACTTGTCCAGCCTTCCCTTGAAAACCTGCTAGGAAAGGAATGCTTCAGCCTTCCTTGCTCATTTGCTGTTATTAACCCGTTTCTTATTTGATGCTCTTTCTCTCCTCAATTTTACTAGTTGCATCCATCTTCTGGAGCTAGGGCCCCTATGCTCAGTTGTATGAGTTGACCAATTTCTCTTCTGCATGTACATTCCCAAGTAAAATAAAACTATAAGCATTCTCCAGCCCCCGGTCCGCAACAAGCACACCTCAAACACAAACTCATTTGATAAACCATGCAATCTCTTCCTCATAAAACCAACCAAGTTAGGATTGAGAGGGGGGACATGATAAAATCAAAAGTGGTTGGGTTTGCTGTTTGTTGTTGAACTGCATTCCCGTCAGGGCCGGCCCTACGGCCAGGCTGGGTGGCACAGGGCGCCAGGGCACCGCCCCGCCAGGGGGGCACACCGCAGCTGCACCCGCCTGCCCACCGTCTTCCACACAGCAGCGCCCTCGGCAGTAGCGCTGCACGCTGAGCCCGCCCGCCCGCCCGCCCGCTGTGCAGCAGCGCCCTTGGCAGCCGCACTGTGCCTGCCCGCCTGCCCGCCTGCGCGTCGCGCTGGGAAACGGGGCGGGAGGGCGCCGGAAGGATCCGTCGCACCACGGCACCTGGGCGCCAGAGGTGCTTAAGAAGGCCCTGATTCCTATCACCCACTGGGCAATGCTGAAGGATGGATATTGTTTTCATTGTTTGTTGGCTATACCAGCATGGTGTCCAGAGTTGCACATGTCCCCACAGAAGCTTTCCTAGATGCCCACAGGATGCCCTGCCCCACCTTTCTGAAAGTAGGATTGGAAAAAGCATTCTTTTGTAATCAAGAGAATGTGTTGTGGTGCTGATATGGTATCCACAACTGTTTCTCCAGTTTGCAAATATGCTCCCAAGGGTTGGTGGCCCCGATACACCCATAATCAGTGTACATGTGCACAGTTGAGCACCAGCTGCTTCCTGCTACAGATGAATATCCTTGGATCAGGACCAACAAATACAGCTCCTTTAAAAAAAACTAAGGAGATGTTATTCTTGACTTGAGTGGGGGCATGAATTGTCCCTCTGTTGGCTTGTGTCAATTTTGTTCACTCATTTGTGTGACTTCCACCCCCCGCTCCTTTTCCTTTTCTTTTGGGGAAAAAAAAAATAAGCGAGTGGTGGGAGAGAAGAGCAGGAGATAAAGAGAATGAAGGAGAATCTCGGGTTCCATGCCAATCTGCACCCATGCCTCCAGAGGTGCCATCTTCTCCTCTGATCTCTTTATTTCCCACCCAGCCCTTTTTCTCGTTCTGCCTTTGCTTGCATTTCAAGGTTAAAAAAAGTCAGGATACAATAGTAAATATGTAAGATTAGCGCCTAAAATATGTTAGCAAGTGAAAGCTAAAGAAAGCCAAATGATTTTAGAAAGGCTTTCTTGAAGCTTAGAACACAGACAGTCTTTTTGATCCTTTATCTCGCTGCAACAAAAAAGCTCTAAACGCAATATATATATATATATATATATATATATATATATATATATATATATATATACAGACAGACAGACATAGATATTAATATACATATGAGATATATGTGTCAGTGTGTGTGCATTTATATAGATTCTGTGTCTGTATGAGCGAGTGTATATGTGTATTTTAATTCACACAAGCTTTCCTTTCTTTAAAATGCTGCAAAAGCTTTTTTTTCCCTGCAGATTCCTTTTTCTTTCTTTCTTTTCTTTCTTTTCTTTTCTTTCTTTTTCCCTTTTTTGATATTTCAAAGCTGGCAGTTCAGTAAATGGCTGGAACTGCCACATCTCTGTTCTTGCTAAAGAAATCAATGCTAATCCTATTACTGGCAGTTATCACCTATCCCAGAAACCGCAGCTAAAAGAGAGAAAAAAACACTGAGATGTCAAAGTAGGGAAAAGGGCTGGGGGGGGAGGGGGAAGGCGCCCTTCTTTCACTTTCAAACAGTGATTGTTTTCTTATTTTTGATCATTTCCCCCCCTGTTAAGAGAGAAACTAAGCCACCATCACCGCCCAAAGAACTGTGTGCTCCAGTAACATAAAGGATCTCCAGAAACTCAGACCACTTCCAGAAAACCTGTTTATTGAGCATTCAACCTGATTTGTTTGTACAAAGTTGGTGGGGAGGCTGTACAATGTTGGCTGAATTATTGAACGTTCGTTCTTATTTCTTTCTCTTTTTTTGAAGAGGATGTACAATGTTGCCTCAAACAATCACCACCCCACACTTTCCAGTGCATTTTGCAATCTCTATTCCTACTGGAAAAAAGGAAGAAGAAGCGAGTTTATGTGCAAAAGCGCCAGATCCGCTTTAGTTACACAACCTGAATCTGCAAGTATGCCATGCAATCCCACCAGCAAAATAACAACAGTCTGGATGAGCTCTCAGTTCAAAGGCAAAGCCACTGCTCAGTCCCTCATCATCCACGTTGGGCCTAGGAACAGCTGTCCCATTGCTTCATATTTTAAATGCAAGGCTGGCTTCTAAGAGCTCCTAAGATTCCCCAGTGGTGCCACCATTCTCATTTTGCATGGAGCACTCAGGGAAGTCAGAAGCCACGTGAGTTACATTTCACAGCTAGCACATCCCACCCCTTCCACATTACGGGATCCTTGCTCTAGAGTCCTTCAGTCCTGGAAGCAAAGGGGGAATCTACAGAGCAGCAGTCGCGTTGTCTTTCTCCTGACAGGGTAGCCAAGGCCTTTTCTGTTCCCAATGCAAGCTTGAAGCCAGATGGAAATGGGTCTAGATAATCTTTTTATTCCAAGTACACCTGCAGTTAGAGCACCAGCACCCTCTCAAGAAGGCAGGACCAATGAGTGAACAACTACACAATCGCTTACGTGAAATACATTAGGAGTAATTCAAGTTGCACTAACACAAATGTTCCATGAGTGCAAGGATTTTCGCTTGTCTGGCATAATGATTTCTCCTCTTCATGCTGCTCTGGAGATTCTTCTGACCTCCAGAGCTGAGTTGGTCGAGTGCAGTGGGCAACCATATTCTGCATGCTGTCACACTAGCCAGACTCACTGTGCTGGCTCCCACTAACGCATCTACTTTGTTGAATCCAGCCCATTGTTTTTCCAAGAAAGAAAAGTTGGCTGTCATTCAGGCAGGGTCACCATTTCAGATGACGTGGGGAGGGAGGGGGAACAAAATCCAGCAGGGCCCACAGCCAATTCTTGAACAATGTTCAAGGTTAAATTTCGAAAAAGCAGTCTGTTTTAGAAACATTGGTTGTGATTATTTGTTATCTTTTATGTACTTCATAGGAATTCAATAAAGAGGGTAGGAATTCAATTTAAGCTGGACCGGTTCGTCATTCAGTCTGGAGTGCCACAAAAATGTCTGTGGTCTAGAGGTTAAACAGATAATGAGCACCTCCACAGTCTCACACTTTCCTGTCTGCATTTGTTGTGCCTTCCAGGCATGGGCTGCAAGAGCTCTTCCTCCATCTGAAGAAAACAAAGGAGGATTCTGAGGTGAGGGGAAAGCTGTGGGTGGCAGAATGGGGAAAGAGACGGAAGCTTGTAGAACTGGCCTTGTCCCTGGATTCAGAAAGGGAGCAGGAACCCTGAGAGAAGAATGGATTCCTGGCATTGAAACCAGGAATAGGTGTTGGGGAGAAACTAGCACTGAGCCAATATATTCAACCCAGACTTTCTTTTGCTCTGTTTCAGAAGTGAGGGCAAGATGAAAACAGACCCCAAAGACTTGAATAAACTTCAGTGGCTGGCCAAAATCTATAAATATTTGGCAGCGGGGAGTGGGGACTTATCATCATTTACGACAGGGATGGATAACCCCTTTTGCGTTTCTAATTTTGGGAAATGATTTACAATGAATTTAAGAAAATGTTTAAATGCTCTTTCCCCCAAAAAACCTGAAGCCTTCCTGCTAGGAATTATGAGTAATGAAATTCCAAAAAAAGTTTAGGAGAATCTTTATGTATGCTACAGTTGCTGCCAGAATTTTAATTGCAAAAGGTTGGAAGGGAGAAACTGTAAGTACAGTATTTTAGCTATCCTTAGCTGCTACAGCAAGGACTAGTGTGATTAGTTTAAATCACATGAGTGTCTGAGAGAGTGTGGGAATGGAGGTTTGCCTTCTCTCTTCCACATAAGTGTTGTTTTTGTGTATGTTAGTTTCACTTCTGTCGTGTCGCAGTTCTGTACTGTCGTCCAGAGAACACAGACGTGATTATGAAGTCTCTGTACATAGATTGTAAATAAAGTACAGTGTTACCTCGCTAGACAAATGCCTCACAAGACGAAAAACTCGCAAAACAAAAGCGTGCTTCGCAAGATGAATTTTTTTCGTCCCATAGGGTGCATCGCAAGACAATTTTTTTATTCGTCTTGCGAGGCACCCTATGGGAAACCACACTTCAATGCATTCCTATGGGAGCCGCTTCACAAAACGAATTTTTCACTATACGAAGTGACTCGCGGGACGAATTAAATTCGTCTAGCGAGGCACCACTGTAGTTTAGAACTACCAATGAGTCTTTCTTCTCACTACATGATGCTGAAAGACCTGCGTGCTCTTTTCAAGAGGAAAGGGTCGCATATTACTGGCACTCTGGACTGAAGAGACATGCCAGCCAGAGAGGGCCACCAGGAAGAGTGTTTTTTCCAACAGAAACTATTCCATCCAAATCAGACTGGCAAAACAAATTAAGAGAGTGTGCGGAATTAGTGAGAATATCAGCAAGGCTACGAGATGTTACAGATGAAAAATTTACCAGAGAATGGGATATAGAGAGAGTCTACGTAAAAGAACATTGTCAAATATCCATCCGTTGGCAGGTATCACCTGAGTTTCTGTGTGTAAATAGGACAATTTTGGAAAAATCTAAAGCAAGTTAAATAATAGGGAGAAAATAAAGTCAAGAGCGTATCCAAGGAATCTAACTTGGGAACATAATGGGAAGATCAGAGGTCATGTTAAATTGAAGTATAGAATGAGGTACAAAACAAGCAGCAATCAAGGAACGGATGAATGTTTATTTTGTCGTTAACATCTATTGATTATTTCTGTTATGCAGTTTTGAAACCAATAAAGCATTTTTTATTTTTTTTATTTTTTATAAGGACAATTAACCCTTTTTGGCTGAAGGATCAAGTTCAGCATTCACCTACACGGGACTTTTGGGTGTGGTCTCCCCCTCTCTTTTTTGTACATGTACAATTACACAGACACACAAGCCCCTCCTCCTCAGCTAACCAGTGCAGATCTGAGGAGCAGGAGGGTTTATCAACCCCACTCCACAAATTCATCAGACAAGTGATACGTTTATGACTGGGGAGAGAGAGCAATCTACATCCAAACTCCAGACCTCTGTGGCTGTGGAGGCTGAGTATCTCTTCTGGGTGGAACTGAAACAAAATCAGGATCAAAAACTTTGATCCCCGAAATGATTAAATTTCATGATGTCTATTGGTTTGTTGAGTATTGATGTGTTTATATGATGTGAACTGCTTCAGTACTTCCTTTGTCAGTCCGTGAAAAGTGGTAACTTTTAATTAATAAATGATAATGAATGAATTGATAACCAGTTGGCATTATATGATTAAGTTGACAGTGTTGGCCAAAGTAAGAGCAGGTAGGCAGGTGGATAATTGTTGCATGGAAAATGGAGCATGTTCATCATGTGGAGGAACAAAGTGCAAGACAACATGTGCCCTTTTATTATGCTGGATAAATGGATCCTGACTTTACTGAGGAACCAGGAATCATGTACTGTTTGAATCAAACATATACACCCATACCCTGGCAGTCGAATGGAATCCAAAACATTCAAAAACCAAAGTGCGGCTTCTGATTGGCTGCAGGAAGCTCCTGCAGCCAATAGGAAGCTGCAGAAGCCCTGTTGGATGTTCAGTTTCCAAAAATCGTTCAAAAACCAGAACACTCAATTCCGAGTTTCAATAATCCGGGAGCCGATTTTTTCGGGAGCCAAGGCGTGCAAGATCCAAGGTACGACTGTAATAGCATGGGCTGTTTATGGATAAGACTGATACTGAGCTATATTTTTTGTAATATGGTAATCATCTATGTAAACAATGAATTGTCCCCCAAATTTAGCCAACTTTGAAACTGAAATATGGTGTCAGAGTTCACTTGTTTAATTTGGCTGAATGAATGAAGTTATAGTATTTACTACATTCTACTGCAAAAATGCTGTCAGATATACTGTCAAATTCTATGAGCGCAGTAGATAGATGTATGTAGATTCTGTCATTTAAAAAGACAAATTGTGTTCTGAGCTCATAAAGAGCAGATCTCGTGAGTGCAGAGAATTCTCTAATACAGTGGTACCTCGGGTTACAGACGCTTCAGGTTACAGACTCCGCTAACCCAGAAATAGTTCCTTGGGTTAAGAACTTTGCTTCAGGATGAGAACAGAAATTGTGCATCAGCGGCGCAGCGGCAGCGGGAGGCCCCATTAGCTAAAGTAGTACCTCAGGTTAAGAACAGTTTCAGGTTAAGAACGGACCTCCAGAACAAATTAAGTTCTTAACCCGAGGTATCACTGTAGAGGCTTGGAGACACCTAGGTCATATTCACCTAATACAGTATATTTGAAGCACTATGATACCACTTAAAGTCAAGCGGTGTCCTGGTTTTTACTTTTTGAAATATGGCAACCCTATTGTTAGTGATACAGGTCATGATCCAAGGAGATTATTCTACCACCAAAAAGTAGTTTTGCACTCTCAATTTTACGTTCATTAGTCAAGAGGTCTTCTTTAAAAATCTAGCAATTAGCAGTGGCACCAAGAAGTCCAGGATCAATGGTCTTTTATTCAGCAGTGTGCTTGGCTTCCTGCACACCACCTTATTGATCACTTACAGAAATGACAAGTCTAGAGGAAATGTTTCCTCTTAAAGATCCTCGTTACTGGCTTGGGGTGACCAATATATTCCTCTGTGATATGCAGGAGGTCAGATGAGATGTTCTTAATCGCTTTCCTGGTTTTGACATCAATGAGTGCCTCCATCTTGTGTTAGAGTTTATTCTATATTATATTACTCGCATGATGGCTGTCTTTATTATTTGAATTTCAAAATTACTTCATAAACTGTGGTGTATTTACACTTCTGGTTGTAAAAATGTCAGACTAGATATTATACGATGTGTGTTGTTTACACTAATTGTATGCTCTCTTATTAATGGCTCGTTTAGTTAAGGTGTTTTAGAAACCTCTTGATACATTGTCCCAAACAGACACTTGATTTCAGCAATATAATTTAATGCAGAAGATACACATTAGCGCTTACCCAAGAATCCTCCAAGAATTCTCTGCATTTTAACTGGATCTTGTCCTTTAGAGCAGTGGGAACCATTTCCCTGTCTCCATTTTCCTGCTATTGGAACATTTGTTTTTTATTCTGAATATTTCAGCACATCTATTTACCTGGCACTATATTTAGTACCACAGTGCCAAGATGGCATATATAAAGATTCAATTGCAATTCCCATCTGATGTCCCTTCCCTCTCCTTTTTACCCCCTTTTTTATGTCCGCACTTTGAATTCAGCACAAAGTTGGTGTGTTTAATTTAAAAAGAAGTAAAACGCTCCTGGAGACGCCTCAGACCACTGCAAATCACCTGCTTTATAGAGGCAGTAAAATTGTGTATCGGATTAGAAGTGATGCTGATCTGAAATTTATGATAACTTTTAATGGCATTATAATTTTTTCCCCTGTGCGCTCCATCACAGAATCGTTTGGATGCACAGTACAGCAAGATGAAATTTGTAAGGGGAGAACATTACGGAGGCAAGCACAGAGGAGGGGTGGGAGAGAAAGACGGTGGAATAATGCATCAGCCCCATTTGGGTTTTACAAATGTGTTTTCTCTCTACCCTGTGCAGGAGCATCTTCAGCTGAAAAAGTGATCCAGTAATGTGTGTTTCTTAATAAGAATAGGTAAATGCTGGGATGCTTATAACCCTCTCCATGCTGGAACCAGATCCACACTTGCTTGAAATATACCTCACTGTTGCACACTTGTTCCACTTGGTCCTCAATCGATTCCGATTTCTACCTAGGTACAAAATATGCACATGCTCCCCTTCAAGTGTGAAGGATGCACATGTGGAAGGTAAATGCATCAGACTGCCAAATCTGAGTGTTAAAAAGAGATGTTTATGATTAATTCCATGTCCTTCATGCTTGGTGTACCGGTATATGTGGATTTTGTGCTAAAGAAAACTCATCTGTTAGATTTGGAACCAGTGTGTACCCATTACCTAGCACAATGCATGTTGTTCTGGATTAGGTGTATACTGTCTGCCCAAAAGGCTAAGATAGGCTGTGTGGTTATGTACCATTAACTCATTTGTAAAAGTATTCCTATACAGTGGTACCTCGGTTTAAGTACACAATTGGTTCCGGAAGTCTGTACTTAACCTGAAGCGTACTTAACCTGAAGCGAACTTTCCCATTGAAAGTAATGGAAAGTGGATTAATCCGTTCCAGACAGTCTGTGGAGTACTTAACCTGAAGCAAACTTTCCCATTGAAAGAAATGGAAAGTGAATTAATCCGTTCCAGACGGGTCCGCGGAGTACTCAACCTGAAGCGCACTTAACCCAAAGTATGAGTGTAATTGGTTCTGGAAGTCCGTACTTAACCTGAAACGTACTTAACCTGAAGCGAACTTTCCCATTGAAAGTAATGGAAAGTGGATTAATCCGTTCCAGACAGGTCCGCGGAGTACTTAAACTGAAAATACTCAAACCGAAGCGTACTTAAACCGAGCTATGGCTGTACTTTCCTCTCATAAAATATCAGGGCGGTGCAGAACAATGTAAAAGCTTTCCTTTTTTTAAGAACACAATTAAAACCTGCTAGTGAAGCACACCAAATGGTCAGCCCAATGCTTTTTGAACAGTTGAGGTGAAGGACAATATGGCATATTTCACATTCCATGGGGAAAAAAGCAAACCAGATTGGCTGTTGATTCAGCACTGACATTGGAACACCATCCTCCACTGTGTCAGACAGCTAGTTTAGAAGGTTCTAAAGGCTCCTTGCCCCTCACCATTTGCTGCCTGAGGTGGTGGCCGCACTCTACCCAATGGTAGGGCCAGTCCTGGAGGCAACTGATATGTAACAACACAATCTACCATGAGCAGATGTGTCCCTTTTTTCAGAGCAGGGTGGGAACAACCACATAGCAACAGAAAGCCACCAGGCAATGTGAACTCCAGGCCTTGTTTTGTTCTGTTTCTGTTGATAACATAGCATTTGTTTATGAAATTTATGACATTTCTACTTCACCCTTCCTCCCAAAGGAGTCCAAGGCAGCAAAAAACAAATTACCCAAATAATACAATTGAAAATGAAATGAAAACATACTTAAAACATCTAAGCACCTTTAAAAGCATCCACATACCCTCACAGCTAATAATTTCAAGACTGTCTCAACCAACAAATGTCTGTGTGAACAAGAATATTTCTCAACACCTCCCGAATGTTAATAATGACGGGGGGCATCCAAACCTCACCAGGGAGGGCCCAGTCACAGGTCAGTGCCAACCAGGTAGCACCACCAACAGAACCTCCCCTGCCAATTGTAGGGCCCAAGATGGTTGATATTGGGGGCAACCACCCTGCAATCAGAATTCATAGACACTTAGAAAATACTTGTATATTTTACAAGTCAATGAATCAGCTACATTCTACTATCAGAACCTCCAGCTCTGCTTAAAGAGTTATTTTTCTGAGGCCAACAAATCCACTGGTGTGTGTGTGTGTGTGTGTGTGTGTGTGTGTGTGTGTGTGTGTGTGTTAGAAAACTATAGAGGCCATTCTGTTGCAGCCAGCAGTGTTAGCATTCCCTTGAAGTCTCATGTGCAATATAGCATTGTCTTGCACCATCTGTCCACATAAGCCAAGCCAGAATGCTGGAAGAGGACTGCCTTCAACATGATTGCAGATCTTTGCTGCAGTGCTGCAGGGAGGCAGAGGGGAGCCTTCTAAGGCTCTTGCAATCAACTTTATGGTTGCAATCCAGCACACAACTACTTGGGAATAAGCCCTCCTAAATGCAGTGGGAGTAAATTCGAAGTAAACATGCATAGGATTAGACAGTGAAGGGCTTGATTTATAGTGTGATCCTACCTATGTTTACTTAGAAGTAATTTTAGTTGATTTTTATTTAATTGATCTTCATGGAACTTGCCCCCATATTCTTCGGCTTAGGACTGTAGCTTTAGATGATGAAGTTACACACTGTATGACTAGGAACCCTTTTCAGACCCAAAGCCGTATTCCTTTCTGATCTGCTTTTATGGACTACATGCCAGTGGCCAACAGAGCAAAAGATGAAAGTGGATGCAGCAACAATGTATATTTTACACTTAGTTGCTGCCTTTGTGGTTTAGTTTCTACACAAACAACTCTGTATTCTACATCCAGAGAAGCAAGAAGAACGCTAAGAGTTCAATGGCATATTTCTAGTCAAGCATATTCTATATATGCAGAGTAGAGCTAGGGGTGCTGCCTAGGATAAATGCCAGGGGGCAGAGGGAGGCCTAGAGGTCTACATTCAGCCCCTAGGCCTCCACTTGGGTCTTCCAAAGGATTGCCAGAGTTTCCTCCGCTCCCAAGTCCATTCACCAACTCAGTGTTTTTATCATTTTTCATGTGCTAAGAAAATTAAAACCCGATTTTATAGTTAGCTAACCTGCAGAATCCCATGGGGTGGTTTTTTTAAAAAAAAAACAAAACACCACCACCAATGGACCTTCCAACAAGGAAAATTACCTCTATCAACTCTCTCCAGCTTACAAAGAATTAACTCAGTCACTAAGAAGCATCAGATAAACTTTCATCCACAGGATAAAACTTCTGTTTTTTGCCTTAAGCGTATCACACAGAGCACAACTGGGCAATAGTTTCTGGCACTGGCAGAGGAAGAGGCGGCGGGGAAGCAGTGCAATCCCGGTGGGTGCCATCGCGGCTGCCCGTGCTGGGCGCCATGACCCCACAGGCGGTGCATCACGCCCCCAGGACGCGCGCCACACCCCTGCGGTGGCATGCTACGCCCTCCAGGATGTGCGTCACGCCCCCAGGACATGTGCCAGCCACACCCCCACCTGCTCTCCGCCCCCCGGTGCTAGAGAATGAAGCTCCACCATTGGTTTCTGGCTGATCCACACTATACATCCAAAGCCCATCCCCTGTATGTTTAAAGCAAATTACTTCTCCAAAGGAATCCTGGGAACCATCGTGTCTTCAAGCTGTTGGGAATAGAGCTACCATTTCCCAGGATTCTTCGGGGAAAATCATGTGTGTTGGATGTGCTTTAAATGTGTGGTGTGGATAAGTGGGACTTGCCAGAAAATGCTGCAGTGTCTCCTCTCAAGAGTGCTCCTGTTCACAGTTCCAGCAAACTGTTCTCAAAACAAGACTTTCCAACTCCTCTCCCTGCCCCCCTTTTCCTATTTTTCTTCCAACTGATGCTCGACATTCCATAGCGATGCTCGTTCCTCACTGGGTTGCTTTCAGGTGGGTTGCCCTATTGGTGGATGTTTTTAAAGAGCGGAGACAGTTGTATTTTTTCTTTCTTGGTACTGCTGCAAACCTTGGAGTTCCCCCAAGAATGCTGACACTTCCTTGCTGTTTCTCAGTGGGCCTGCTTGGGCTCCAATTCATTGGCACTCGCCACCTAACTTTGCAGTTATAAAGGGACATGATTAGGGTAGCTTTCAGATTGCTTGGGTCTATAATTTTCATCTGCAGAAAATGTACAAAGATCGGAGAATGCAGGAGGAGGATTAAGAAGAGAACTGGAATACAATATTGTGTTATATGGTATAACACTAGACCTATTCAAACCACCCATTCATGTATTCCTATGTTACTCTGATTCAAGGAAATCTAATCATATCTAAGTGGCATTTACATACCAGGCGCTCCAGAGGGACAAAGAGTTGTCGCAAGTACTCAAACCTCTGTGTATATTAACATCATGACATTTGTTCATATCACCGCATGTGTACAGAGAGGCTAAAGGCCAGTATGTAATGAGTAAGGTATCTTGTGCCTTAAAGTGTTTTCATAGATCACAGAATCAAAGCATGGTTGCTAGATGCCACATCTGACCATTACTGACACTTAAGTAAAAATACCTTATTTTCTGACGTTATGCAAGTTGGACAACAGGGTTTCTCAGAGAGGTAATTGTGGCTAAACTACCATTAGAAGGGAAATGCTGGATTAAATCACCTCCAAAATACAATACATTCCCTGCCCCACACCCACCCAGGAGATTTTCAATTATTCCATTTTTGCAAAACAGAAAGGTTACATTTTGAAAGCATTCTTGGCTTTTTCTCATCCCAAGAGCTTGCATTTCATTTGCTGAAAAAGAGATACCCACCTAAGGAAGATAGATACCCATTTTTATCAGTCCAGATAAAAGTTGAGCATAGCAACATAACCAAGTAACAAGTTAGTCACACCTAATTTAAATCATGCTTCTTTCAATGGGATTTAGTCATCACTATATTTAGCTGCATCAGGATTACAGTTAGCTGGATCAGGGTTATCATTTTTACTTACAAAATTAAAGTTTCACTCCTAAATCAAATGATGCAAGGATCGTCCTTTGCAGTAGCAGTCTCCCAGTTGTGGAACACTCCCCTCCCCCTCCCTGGGAATTTTGCCTGGCAACTACCTACATATATTATGGCCTTTTAAAAAAGTATTGAAATGATTAAGCTACCCAAAATAGCTGACATCTTGCTGTGGTTTAGCTGCACATTAACAAACATAATAATGCTTTATGATTCTGCATTGGATTGTTTTAAACCAGGGTGGGGGAGAATCTTTTTCGCCCAGCGGCCAGATTTCTCTCTCTCCCACACTGCACAGGCTACCTTTTACAGGGGGCAGGACCATCTAGCTGCCAAAATTGGCCCACTGGAGTGGCGGGAGATGGTGACCAAGAAGAACTGAGCAGAGAGTTCAATCCTAGTTTCTGCAGAGATCGGCTGTGCAGCAGAACAACACCAGACTAAACACCCCAACCATCAACTAATGGGCTCTCTTGCAGGGATCCACTATGTGGGCAGCCAATCCAGTGACCTCTCTGCCTGCCCCACATGATACCTGAGTAGTTTGAAGGAGAAACAGAGTCCAAGTGGAGAGGACTGGCAGGTCAAATCTGGCCCATGGACATGAGGTTCAGGTGGTGGTGCAGTGCCGTCTTAAGCGCCCCTGGCGCCGTGGTGTGTCGGATCCTTCCGGCGCCCTGCCGCCCCGTTTCCCGGCGTGGCGGGCGGGTGGGCAGGCGCAGCTGCGCGGTGGACCAGCCGGCCAGCGGGTGGGCGCAGCTCGTGGCGCCCTCCTGGCGGGCCGGTGCCATGGTGCCCTGCGCCACCCAGCCTGCACGTAGGGCCGGCCCTGTGGTGGTGAAATGGCATGAGCTCTGCTCTGACGATTTGATGTGATTGTTTTTAGAATGGCTGTTCTGCTACATGTGGATGTTTCATTGGATTTGCGATTTTAATTTGGTTATATGTGCAGTTGTTGTAACTGTTTTTGCCGTTGTTCTCCGTGTTTTCATTGTATTGTGAAATCACTTCAAGATGCTTACCAGGAAGCGATTCACCGGTGAAATAAATAATAAATAGCACATCGACTGCAGCAAACTGCTACAAAAGCACAGTTCCAACAACCAGCTACTGACAGGGACTTGCCATATAGCTGATTTTACCATCCTACCAACTAGGTGATGTGGCCATTCTACCAAACAGCTAACTTCACCTTTGTCTATCCATCCATCCATCTTCTTGTGACTTCACCATGATTCCTGTGGCTGCTTCTCTGAAGGTGGGAAGTGACTTTCCACAAATCTGCCCCAGGGAATGCTATTGGAGACAATTCCAGATGATAATTATAAAGGTTACTTCAAAAGCATAACAACAACAACAACAACAACAACAACAACAACAACAACAACAACAACAATTTAAAATATCACTGTATACATTTGAAAAATGTAGAGTTTTGGCATTTCCCACAATCTTTCTTTGAAACATTGATCCATTTCGGGTGGGGGGGGGATAGTGCCTCAGTCATTTTAGTTTATAACAATAGTATCCTACAAACTTTAATAGGAACCTGTTGTTATCATTATTGGGTCATTCATCCACTTTTGTCTGCTGATGCCTTTTTCTGCTTGCATGCCCTTCTTCAGAACAATGGATCCAATGGAACAAGGAAGGTGTTATATACTTCCACGATGCAATGATCAACAAGTGGGGGGGGGGGCTCAGCTGTTCCCATTTTCAGAAAGCTCCACTTTCCAAAGCACAGTTGGCCTCGGGCAAGCTGCTGTTATCAGGCCCTCTCTGAGCCGAAAGATGCAGGAGATGGCTAAGTGGGACCCTGAGCATTATTCATTTGCTATTTTTTTATACGCACACACACACACACACACCAGCCCAATTATCTCTTGTGTGAGAAATGAATCGAGTGCATTTCCTCAATCAAGAGTTGCCTGTGTTCTCCTTTCTTGGAGAATTAGTCCTATTGATAAGGCCCAGGTGAAGAGTTCCAGAAGCAATTAAAGGGAGTGTTGTACCTCTGCGCCATACCTTGATAATATTTCTTTTCTCCTCTTTTCTCTGCATCTTTATCGAGCCCTGGAATCAAAACTAGGTGCATTGGAGATGGCGCCTCATAAAGGGAAGCTGCACTTTCCACTGACAAAGCCTTGATCCAGCTGCACTTCAATTAACAGAGTGCAGGACTCCTGCGCAAGCTGCAGCTGTGTAGATTAAGGCAGAGGGAAGCCTCCATGCAAGGGGAGAGGATCCACGGGGGTTCTTTCACCATTTCCTATCTCTAATGGCTCCTTTCTGGCATTGTTCAACTTTTCCTGCGCTTGCTCCTTCCCCTGACAGTCCATTGACCAAGAGCATGGTCTTCAGATACTCATCTTCAGGCCAGAACTAATGTATGCAGTGAGCCAATCAGATATGTCAGAGCAGACATTGCTTCTTCGATCAGTGAGATTTGAGGCTTAACCTCATCAAAATGTTTTCACAACAAAGGTCAAAATGTATCTGGCTGCAGACCCCCACCCCCCGCCCCCCCAATCCTACCCTCCACCCTGATATCAAAAGCCCAATTCTGGCTTCAATTGATTTCAACTGGATGAAATCCACACACATATCAGGACAACAAATTAGACGCTCATTGATTATTGATTTTCAAAAACAGTTAATATATCCGGGGGGGGGGGGGGTTTAATGTGATATGCACATCCGTTTCCAAACCATAGCTTTCATTGAGGCAAAGACTAGAGAGTTTCAAGGTGCAGCGTTTCAATTCTGCATATCGGTGATTTTTATTGAAACTTTTCCTATTAATTTTAGAAGGCAGATCTCAATGATAAAAAGAGAAATGAACCAATTCATGGACGAGCTGGACTGAAGCCAATCGCACTGTGTTCGCTGTTTCTGTTGATTTCAATGATCTTGGGATGTAGCTTTGAGAGACTTCATAACCAAACAAATGCAATATATAATGTGAAGAACTATAATACTAAATAATGGGGAGAGGGCTCCTGCTTTCAGGTTCTGTTTGCGAGCTTCCCATGGGCACCTGGCTGGCAATTGTGAGAACAGAGGGTTGGACTAAATGGGCCTTTCACCTGATCCAGCAGAGGTCCTCTTACATTATCATGTTAACTATTTGCTTTATAATGCAACGCTTTTGAAATACGATATAGTTGCATATATCATTAACAATAAGCAAAGCCAAGGTCGTGCTGTGAATCTCAAGATCACTGGAAACTGCTCTAGCATTTTGGTTCGGGAGATTAATGGTCCATTCTGTGTACTGTATATTTATTAGAGGCATGCACCAGCTCCGCATGCGACCCAAATTATTAGGTACATAGTTCAGGTGAAGTGTTCACAGGCTTGAGCCAGATTGTATCATTAGCAAGGCATCTTGAGTTGCATCAGCTTCCCTGAAGTCCTGAGTCACCCTGTGGATTTGGGGTTCGGAGCTGACTAAGGAAATGCCAGGGGTGGAAAGCAGATGGGTGAAGAGGAATGGGGATATTTCGTTTTGACAGACAGGTCCAGATTTTAATCACAGTGAGTTATTTCCCAGGGCACTCCAACCACAGTGATTTGGGGGAGGGATGTTGAAGTGAATGTAGTATCACCATACAATTCTCTGGTGCGACCAGACTTAGAATACAATATACGGTCCTCCCCCCTCATTTTCTGTTATTTTCTCTTAGGTTCATGAAAAAAATTCCTAGAGTTCCTCTGCTGCACTGCTGCTTACGTGTGTGTTTTTCCCCGTTTCTTTCTGCTTACAACTGTTTTTTCTCCCAATTGTAGCTTTCTGGCTCAAAGTTTCATCCATCTTGTCCATTCTTGCACATTCCTCAAACAATGAAAGTATTCTCCATCCTTTTATTATTTACATTCTCGCAAGATCACATCTAGAGCTTGGGGAGGTGGTTTAGTTCAGTCCACATTTACAGGTGAAGTTACCTCATTCACACTTTCACAAAATCTGCTACCCATAACACAGCCATTCTTCAAAAATTCACACTTCTCTAGATTTTGCGGTGCACTTTTCCAGTTAAGTAATATGCACAAAAATGCATCTACTGGGTAAAGTGTGCATTAAAAAGAATAGATTAATGCAAATAATATGCAAAAATGCATCGTATTGGGGAGAATTGCTTTGAAAAAATGTATATACTGTATTAGGCAGAATTGCATATGACTACCGGTATATACATTAGGAGAAATTTCTGCTAAAATGCTGATGAATTTCCCTGATGTAGCTGGTATGCATGTCAAGAAAAAGAAACAGCACAGCTGTATTGGTGCTTCCTGATGGGGACTTAGTTGGCACAAGTGAAAGACAGAAAATAATATTATGATTGATTCACATAAGTTCTAATTGTGACAACAGGAAAATGAATGTTTATTCTGAAATGCTGTTTGCAGAGGGTGAGGCATGACATACCGATATCCAGGCATTCCAAGAATACTTAGCAGGAGGAGAAGCCAAACAGGTTGCCCCTTATGGCTAGATCTCCAAAGAATTGCCTGTTCTCAGCTGCAAAATATCTCTTACCTTGCATTAAATTGGAGTCCTCCAACCATGGCTTCATAGAGAATCACTGCTGAGGGGTTTCAAAAGGTATTTATTTACTCAAATTCTTTGTCAGTGGGAAGAGGCAAGTGCCTCACTAATCTCATGTAAGGAAACTGGGATTCAATCCCCTGCTCCACTTGAGAGACTCTGTCTGTCCCTCGAAACTTCATTCATTTTTTTTGGCCTCCATACAGCTACCCTGCTGTTCCCCAAGGGTAAAGATTTCTCCATGTTACATTTCCCTTAATCTTGGCATTTACATTGCCCCCAACCTTGTGCCTTAATGCTATGATTAACAGGCGTTTTGTTTTGCACTTAACAGACAGGTGCAACCTGAATTTGCTATATAAACCAGTATGTGAGGCAGGGAAAAACAGTATGGAGTAATCCACAAAATAGCCACCACTACAAGGTGGTTCAAGTAAGTAGTGTCTGTTGATTATTATTTTTTAAATCAACAACAACAATGAAATAGTGCACAGCTATCATGTGGAGTGACCAAGGATACATCAAAAGAAGATACGGTTCTGAAAGTTCTAGTTGCTGGCAGGATTGACCCCATCCAACACTGCATATTAAACGAAGAGTACAGCATCCACCCACTCTGGCTCCAGTTTGTTGGCACAATCGAGCACGCAAAAGACAGAACAGAGTGATGGCTTCCTCACTAACCCACCCTAGCCCCTGCCAACAAGCTATGCCAGAAATTATCAAAAAGGGAAGCTCTAGCCTTTGAGAGTATGATACGCTATGGTAATGATGCATGCCTGAGTTGTTGTCCTCTTTCTTTTTTAGCAAGTGTACTCTTTTTGCTAAATATTCTGTATTATAATGCTTGCCTGTTCTATCCCTGCCGTAGTGCATACAATGAGCTGAATCACAATTAACTTTTACCTCAGTAAGTGCACTGTATCATTAAAAATGCACATAGCAAATTATGTGCCCATCACTAAATCTATCTATGGTGTCAGTGATTGTGGGCAGCTACAACTCAGCCTTTGCCAACCTGGTGCCCTTCACCTGTTCCAGACCACGTCCCATCAAATAGCCCTCCTAGAGTCCAACAGATTCCTCATTCCAGCCTGGATATTGGAAGAACTCCAGATCTGAAAAGCTATTGCATCCATCTCCTATGCTGCTGAGCCTCTCCATGCCATTGGACTCGTCTACACAAAAGGAGGTTTCAGATGTGAAGTCCCTGTGTGAAGCATCATCTTGTGGAACCATTCACTGGTGGCCTCCATGTTGGATTTTCTAACATTTGAATTAGCCCTCGGTTTCTCATCACCTCCCTTCTCATACCTCCAGCATCATCAGATGTTAAGATAACTTATGACTGCACTTGGGATTTGCTTCTGAAGGGTTGAAATATGATCCCGGGAAGCTTGGGTTTTGATCCTTTCCAAAGTCTCTAGGCAAGTACCGGTAATAAAAATACAAGTGGCTTACTATGTATATAAATATACACATTGTTCCATCTTTCTTTCTAAATCACTTCACCATTTCACTGCAGGCTTTGCGCTCAGGCTGCTCCTACTTCACAAGCCCTTCTTCGGGCAATGAAGCCTCAGGGGATGAGGAGACAACCGTTGATAGCTTTCCCATGTTGGGAAAGTGAACTTCTGCAGTGGGACACCTTCTCTATTCATGGAGGTGAGAATTCGCATTCATATAGGGAGCCTCTCTGTATAGAGATATACTCCACTGCAGACATTCAGCGAATCCTGATTGGATCGTGTGTGTTCCTGCTTTCCCTCATGTAATTCCAACTGTGAGGCGGGGTGGGGGGAGGAGATCTTAGCACCCAAACAGGGTTCTCCCAAATAGGTTTCCTGTAAAGCAGGAAAGTAGTGTGCGGAAGAGAGAAACTAAACAATTGTGGCATGAGAACAAAGTTTCCTGCCCATAGACTGCTCCTTCCCTTAGGCCTGAAAGAAGAAGGGACCCATATTTTGCATCTCAAGGTAACATCATTACAATTATTCACATTTATGGGCCACACACACACCCCAAGGTGGATCACGTAATGCTTTCCTCCACCCACATACCTTTTGCTCACAATAACCCTCTGAGTTAGATTGGGCTGACAATAATAGCCCAACGTCACCCAGTAAGCTCTGGTGCTGAGAGGAGATTTAAATCTGGGTCTTCCAAGTCCTAACCTGACACTGCACACACACAAACCTAAGCTAGTGTGCCATATATCCATATTTTGCCTCCCAATATCCTAGTTTAGTTCATTACAAAATATGTTAAAGAACATCAGTCCTCCTCTAAATCTTAGGGACACCCTACTGTTAAATATTCGGCATGTTGAAAATCAACTATTTATTCTTACTCTGAGCCAGTTTCTAATCCATGGCAGCACTTTGCCTCTCACACCATGACTACTTAGTTTCCTTTAATAGCCTCTTGGGAGGGAATCTGTCAAAGGATTCTTGAGGAAAAGTCTAGATAAATTATATCAACACATTCTCCTTTGCTTATTATTTTTGCACACTTAAATAACTCTTCCAGGCTGCAGTGGAATCATTATCTTTAAGGGGAGATGTCTTGATTTGTCCCTGTGGTACTATGTTTATCGAAATGATTTAAAACTCTTTTTAGTTATTGTTTCACCTCAATTAACTGATACTAAAATAATCCTTATTGTTCCTACTAGTTTATAATATTGACATTGGCTACGATTCAGCCCTCTGTTATATTTACTGGCTTTTCAGTTATGTTCCAATGTGCCACAGCTTTTCAGTGTTCCTCTGGGCCAGGAGTGGGGAACCTGTGGCCCTCCAAATCTTGCTGGACTACATATCCTATTATCCCTTAACCATTGGCCATGATGGTGGAGGCTGATGTACCACCTCAGGGACTTCCACCACCTAAGGCGGCCCCCTCATCCCACCTCATGGGTGGGCTGGACCTGACAACAACTCCCATCATCCCTGACTGTGCGCCATGCTGGCCAGGGCTGATGGGACCTGCAGTCCAAAACATATCTAGGCATAGGTGCCAAGTTCCGGATTGAAAAATCCGGGATCAGCAGCGCCACGGCACCGGAAGTCGCTTCTACACACTTCCGGACATGCATAGAAGTGACTTCTGGTGCTGCGGACATTTTGGAAATGGGCAAAGCGGCATCGGAAGTCGCTTCTACGCATGTCCAGAAGTGTGTAGAAGCGACTTCTGGTGTCGGTGTGGCACCAGAAGAACATGGCCGCCGGCAGGAGCTCCATAATCCGGGGGAATATGGGGTATTTTGCAATTTGGGACACCTGCGGGAAACGGTAAGAAAATACGGGGTTTCCCGGGGAAAACGGGGTACTTGGCAGCTATGTATCTAGGACACCAGAAAGGCTGGTCTGCCCTGACTAGCAGTGACTGTCAAGGGTTTCAGAGAGGAGTCTCTCCCAAATCTAACCGGAGATACCAGGAATTGACCTTTGAGTACAACACATGTGCTGGCTGGCCGCAAACCGGGAAGTTGCTGGGGGCTTGCAACACCAATAAAGTTTGAAATGGCGTTATGCACCATTCCGTATGAAGTGCACGCTTCTGCAACACACTTCACTTCGCAGACCTCCTGATCACTGGAGAGTCGGGGCTCGCTTATTATTATCTCTGATCTAGGCATGCCTTCCATGAAGCCTCCACCACGTTCTTCTCTTCTCTGGCTCCAAGTGCTGTGCTCTTCACACATCTGGGTTCTATTTCATTGGAATACTCAGCAGCCACCAGGCCACCACACTGGCTCATCCAGCAAGTTCCTGAAGAGGCTTTATTAAAAAAAAAAAAAAAAAACCCCACACAACACACTTGGCTTGCATTCTTCTCTGCCTTCTCAGAAGGGGAGAGAGAGCGAAAGGGAGTGCATTCAAGTGGAAATGGTTGGAGTGCACTTAGAGGAATTTAGCCAAAAGGAAAAGGATAGATGATGGTGGCTTTTTTTTTTATTCCCTCAAAAAAAAAATCCTCCAGAAGTTAAAACTGTTTTAATCAGCTGAAAAACATACGTGGGCTTTACAGCTCCAAGACAGCTTGCACAGGCGCCGATAAATGCCTATCGCTCATTTGCATACTCTAACAGCTACACTTTAATCAGCCTCCTAATCCCTGATGGTATTAATGAATTTTTTTATGCTCACTCTCTCTCACACACACAACCCCCCCTCCCCTTTTTTTAGTATCATGTTTGCTAATTCAAAAATGATCAGCGGCTTCTGTGTGCCTTTTTTTATGCAGGAAATAATGGGTGAGCCTGGTACTCCTGTTATCCCACTCTCACAAATAATTAAGACTACAAAGGGTACAAATCAGTCTGAATGCGCTGCACAAAGGCTTGAGCTATGCAAAGGCCTCTCTCTCTCTCTCTCTCTCTCTCTCTCTCTCTCTCTCTCTCTCTCTCTCTCTCCTTCTCTTCATTTATTTTCTTCTTCTGACAAGAGGTGGGTAAGAAAGATGCTCAGCAAACTGACAAACTAGCCATTCCCCCATATTTACAGTATATGGAGAGAGAGAGAGAGCATTTTATACTAAGGGACTACTGGTGTTTATTTCCTTTATCAAGGTCCACTCACCATATTATTTGACACAGCTTTGTCTTGAAGGCACAGGGTACCAAGTGGATGACCTTCCAAGGGGCTGGTTTCCTGCTTGTTGTCGCTCTGCTTTTCATCAGAGGAAAGGGTTGTAGATTTGTAGTCTGATGCTCCGCATGCTTCCTTGGAAGAAAGACCCATCGAGTTTCCTGGGATGCACTCCCAGATTAGTGTATGTGGGGTAAATGTACAGCTAGGACAAAGGGACGTGGATGGCGCTGTGGTCTAAACCACAGAGCCTAGGGCTTGCCGATCGGAAGGTCGGCGGTTTGAATGCCTGCAACACGGTGAGCTCCCGTTGGTCGGTCCCAGCTCCTGCCAACCTAGCAGTTTGAAAGCATGTCAAAGTGCAAGTAGATAAATAGGTATCACTCCAGCGGGAAGGTAAACAGCATTTCCGTGTGCTGCTCTGGTTCGCCAGAAGCGGCTTAGTCATGCTGTACACCAGCTCCCTCGGCCAGTAAAGCGAAGTGAGCGCCGCAACCCCAGAGTTGTCTGTGACTGGACCTAATGGTCAGGGGTACCTTTACCTTTACCCAGGACAAAGACAGAAGTAGATCTCAGAAAGTTTTAGTGTGCATGTCCTACAGGGAAGGTGACTGAGGTGGCTGTTCTCCATCTCTGGTGAATAAACTGCTTGCAAGGCCTGTAGAGAAATCGATCCAGCCATGTTGCTTCCGGTTGGAGCGGTTGCCAAAACCTAAGGGTGCATCTCCCTAGGGAAATTTCCTGAGATCCCAGAGCAGCATTGTAGCACTAAGCTCAAGATGCAGGGAATATTGTTAGAAGGAGATACAATAATATGGTTAGAAGCATTCTTTGCCAGACTGTGTGTTGGGTCTGCCGTATCAGTGGGCAGAGACCAGCATGAAAGGAGTACCCTAGACATGTGGACTGTGGTGTGCTGCCCGGAATGTGCACCAGAACTTACTAAAACCTCCATGTGCATGTGCCCTAAATGTGTGTTTTTTCCAGGATATAAACTTAGATGTCCTGATCCATGGATCCACGAGTGCCGTAATGCTTGTGGATCAACTTCACCTTTACTCCTAAACAGGTGATTGACAGAAAGCAGGAAGGAATAGTCTGGGTTGTATTCCTGCTTCCCACATGTGAGGTTCCCTAAATGCAACAGAGGACATGCTCCAGTACTTGTAGGTTTATGGGTTGGAAATCTGCTCCTTCCACTGAATGTCCTGCTACCTTTTTTGCCAGGAGCTCTTCAATGTAGCAGGCGTGATCCATGCTGGTTAGCCAATCTGGTTAGCTCAGATCTGCCCAAACTAGGTTAGATCC